>NC_090924.1:162631851-165131851 GCF_040938575.1 Ambystoma mexicanum
TGCCTTTGTGTAATGTTATAAATTCCACAGAGTAGCCAGGGCTGCAGGGCCATATTTTGCTTGTATGATCACACAGTAAAAGGGGATGTGTGCATGAAGAATTTGACTTCACGAAATCATAGTCGGAAAGACGACGGTCTCCCCTTCTGGACAGAGCTGTCGAAACTTTGAAATCTGCTCATTTTTGACAAGTCTTCTCTTGGGTTCATGTTATGATCCAGGTAAAGACATCCCAGACCTGACCAAGACTAGTGGCTGGTGATATAATCAAAATGGCAGCAAGGTGTAAAACATGAACGAATGTTGTTGTTTTTTATCCTACAAACTTGGACAATGTTCATCATTTAAAAGTGTTCAAGCAATCTAGATATATGCAATTTTGTGAAAATATGCCCACATGTATGTATTTGTTTATGTGTGTTCTCGATTTTTAACAAACATTTGTATGTTTTTGGCTGTGTTATAGAAACTTTGCAATGGTACAAGTGCAATTTGCACTAGGGCAGTGGTATTCAAACTGTGGGTCGCGACCCCCTAGGGGTCCGCGGGTGCATCCCAGGGGGGCCCTGAGAGCTCAGCATGAAAAAAGATATTTTTTTTTTTTTTTAGATTGGAAGAAATGGGCAGGGGTGGCCCACATGGGCGGGCTGAAGCATGAAACTGTCTCAGGCAACAATGAAAAAGTGGCCCACAGTTGTAAATGGATATTCATTCCTTTAGTCACAGACTGGGCCTCATTACTACTATGGCGGACCAGTAACAACGGTGCTGGTAAGCTACCGGCACCGTTGCTACCGTTCCGCCATAGTAAGAGTTGTGCTCGTGGGTGCTTGACAGCCCCCGCCAGGTCTGACCTCAGCTCGTCGGATGCACCGGCACCGTTACTAACGGTGCCGGTGCATCCGAGCTCCCCATTCCCATTTGAGCCATATGGGGCTCAAATGGGAATGGGGATCTACCGGCACCTTCGAAAGGGCAATTATCATGTCCGCCTAACTCGGCATGACCTAGTAATTGCCCATTCGCGGGTGCCAGACCCGGATGCAACTCCAGTGGCAGCCGTGCCGGTTTTACCGGCACAGCTACCGCCAGAGTAGTTATGAAGCCCACTGTTTCAATAGTACCCAAAGGGGTGCTTTGTGTTAAAATGTAAGTAAATTGTGATATATTCAGCAACAATGGTCAACATTACTAACTGCATAGTTAAGTAACTCATCAAAATGGTCCACACTGGCCAAAATGGTGGCCCATTTTGATTGGCCCAAACTAGCATTTTACATTTTTGGTACAGGCATTGCCCTATAGGCCTGTCCGAGCCTGGCGGCTCATCCATAATGGCAAGAGGCGCCCACCCAGTGGCCCCTCACCCATTATGGAGGAGCTAAGGAGCCAGCCCAGTGAAACAGTGAGCACTCCCTCAGCTGCTTTATCCAGCTAATGGAGTGCTCCTGGGCTGGCTGAACTGTCAAAGGGAAACACTGTTTCCCTTTGACAGTTCAGTTTAGTTCCCCAGCCGCACATGCTCACTGAGCCATGCAAGTGCTGGGGCGTTTTGCTTCGCCAGCATTGCATAGCTCATTGGAAATGCTGGCTGGGGCACTGCATGTCTGTATGTCCGAGGGGGAGCTCCTGCGCCTCCTCGCACATACGGACAGAGCAGCTGGAGCAGGCCGTTTCAGCACCCACACACAGGCCAATGCAGAAGGTACGTTTATGTTCATTGTTTTTATTTAAACATGTGTATGGATGCGTTATGAGTGAGTGTATGGTGATGGATGCTCATGTGAATGATAGAGTGATTGCTGTATGAATGTGCAGCGCCTTGCATGTACACATAATCATGTTCATTGTGTTAGGACCAGTGGGGCCCAGGGGACAGGGATGGTATCTTTTTACCGGACATCTATCATTCAAAACCCTCTGCCTTGTCCACAAGGCTTTCTGGGGCCTGGGTCCAAAATACCTTCAGCTATTCCTCCGCAAATACCTCCCCTCTCGAGCTCTTCACTCCTCTACCTCCAACTCCCTCAGGGTCAGTCGTTTATCAAAGAAACGAGCTGGGGGTAGATCTCCGTCTTCGGCTGGGGCCTCCCTCTGGAACAGCGCCCTGCCACTCTAAAACGTGAGGAGAACCATCTTTCTTCCTGCACTTATCAGACCTACCCTGTCTGCTGCCTTAAACGTAGCACTTGCAAATTGATGGCTGCACTACCACTGTTTGTTGCCTTTATTATTTATTTATTGTTATTTATCTGTTTCTCCTCTGCTTCGCACTTTCCACTTCTCCCCCCTTCCATGCACTTTTCCCCTCACACTTGCGCGTTCTCAATGTCACTGGGCCTAGTAAGATCGCTGTTTTATTCTCCTCTGTTCCCCTCCCTTGCCTTGTCACGCTCTGAAACACTTGTGTACGAGCGCGATAGAAATAAAATATCAATGCCTGCCCCCTGGACTCCCAGCAACAATTGCAAACTGTTTGGCTATTTACCCATTTTTTGTTAAAAGTATGCTCTACAATGCAGCATTTTAACCTATTATTTAAAAAAAAATTCACAGGGGGAAACCCCCCCGAACCTCCCCTTAATGCCCCTCCACTTAAAAAAGATTCACCAGCCGCCACTGGCCCTCAGACTGTGTTGGGAACGGGATGGGGGAACCGAGGGACTATGGTGGGAGCACAATGGGCGGGAACCATGGGATAGTGATGGGAGCAGAGTGGGGAGAGCCCTGGGTGTGTGATGGGGTGGGGAGAGACCAGCGACTGGGTAGGAGTGGGATGAGGGAGCCCAGCGACTTTGATGGGAGCAGGTGACGGCGCGCAATATATACTGTCCATTTGGCATTTCTGGGGGGTCCCGACCTGCCCAAATTTTGCTCAGGGGGGCCCTGGCCAAAAAAGTTTGAAGACCACTGCACTAGGGTAAACATTGTTCTAGTGTAACAGACATTCTTTCAATGCATGTTTGCACCCATGCAACAGGTTCCCTACGTCTAGTCCTTTGCCCTGTTGCAAAAATGCATGCAAAGATTCTGTAATAATACCGCCATTATTTTAGCCTGTATTAGTGCATTTGTCAATGATCGATATAAAGGGGTGAGGATCTTCTGGGATGATAGTACTTTTAGAAGTTGGTCATAAAGTGGTGTTTCAAGGAGTAAAGAAGTTGTTCTTATTGTTGACTCTTGCTTTTTTTTGCCAAGTAAAAATATATTAGGTAGGTATTTTCTTGTAACACGCACTTGTTTGGGCCCACTATTTTCAATTTGTAACCATTATAGGCCCCTCTAGATTGGAAAACACAAGAGTAGAACTCCTCTATATATTATGCACTGCTAATTCTTCAGAGCGGAGCACCTCCGTCTTATCTAACTATTTGTAAATATTTAATTGTGTAAGATATGGCCTCGTCCCGGCTACACCACTGTTTTCTTTACTCTATACTGCATATATGCTAGTTTTGTAAATTTTAATGATAAATGTATATATGCTAGTTTTGTAAATTGTAATGATACATGTATGTAATCATGTAATATGGAAGCAAAGCGCTAAGATGTCTCAGGGCTCGGTGCACTCTAAAAACAAACCAACAAACCAACATCAACAATATAGTACAGGTGATAACAGTGCGCATGCACCTGGCTATCTGTTACTCCCTGTTTCTTTTATTTAGAGTATGTACCTAATTTTAGTGAGTAAAACAGAAATAGGTATAAAAATCAGACTTTCAGCTAATTTGCATAACCACTATGCATTGCTCAGTGGCACTGAACTGACGATGAACTTCCATGTATGGCTACATGGTGATGCTGTGGCAAATGTGGCTTGAGAGATGAAATGGCCTATTCTATATTCACAGTTCAGTTAGGTTTATCCCCCCATGTTATTGTTTTAAACCCATCATAACATTGATGGGTTTTGCTAACAAAACCCCTCATGCACCAATCATAAATAGGCTACACTAAACTTTGATTATAATGTTTGATTAGCATGTATTGCCAATAATCTTGCTTCTTTGGTTGAGAAGTATTCATTTAAACTAACACTGTCATCAAAAGCAAACAGTATTTCCTGCAGCACAAAGTTTGTTTTTGATATGTTTTGCTTATTACATGTTTATTGATTGGTTACTCTGCATTAGAAGTGTATGTCCAGACATAGGTAAAGTTTTGTGGCATGGCAGGTTAGATTAAATAGCCTTTTCTACTCCTGCATTTTTGGTTAGGCTTTTTGTACCTTTTTACACCTACCATAACGTTGATAGTGTTTGTTAAACATAGCCCAAATGCCCCATTTACAAGAATATGAGAATGTACTGCACTGATAATCCCACATAAGGTATACATGTGTATGTGGATTTCTGCATCCTTGAGAGCTGTCTGGCCTGGGTTGATAAAGTAATGTATTAGTGCTCCACTGTAAGACAAAGACAATTCCCTAGGGCATAAACCATGCTCTTAAGTGGATTTGCATATCCACAATGCATTGCAAAAGGGCTCTAAGCTGTAAGTGAATTTCCAGGGATGTGTAAGGGATGGCACTGTTGTGTCTGTGGCCTACTGGCTGAAATTACCTATTCTCCTGTCATGTGATTGTCGAAGGATTGTCATGATTTTAAACCCACCATAACATTGATAGTTTGTGGCTAAACATACAATTACAACAAGTTCTGCATATTTGTTATTAATGATTCTAAAGGTTTTGTCTGTGCTTTGGTGAGTTGTTTTTCTGAGGTTGAGAAAAGAATGCCTTAGATCGTTTTTCCCTGTAAAACAATGACATGTTTTTCGTGTACAAAGCATCCTCTTGAGCTAATTTACATGCCATCAATGCATTGTGTAGTAGCCTGTGTGGGGGTGACCTTTCGGGACTGAAACCTCTCTGGCTCTATGGCATGTGTAGTATTTTACCTGAAATAGCCTATTGCAATCTGACATTTCAATTAGAGAGATTGGTTTCATGGGTTTGAAAACCACCCTAATATTGGTTTAATTTGCTAAACCTACCACAATGCTGAAATCAACGTTGCTATCAGAGTATACCTGTCAAAAGATTTCCGCTGAAGGTGAAATGTGTATATGGCTGTCTGCATCTTTGAGAGCTGGCTGTCTTGGGTTTATAGAACCATGTATCAACTAATATGACTTTAAAATATATACTTGTTTTCTGGAACAAAAAAATATGATTTAGAGTGAATTTCCATTGCCACAATATTTAATGCAGTACCTCTGAACTGCATGTGAACTTCCAGGGAGTGTTACTTGGTGGCAACGTCTACTCTCACATTTTGGTATAAAAGTTTTTTTCATGTTTTTAACCCTACAATAACATTAATAGTGCTAGTTAAACATACTTCAATGGTTCGATTGCAAGGATATTAGAATATACTGTACTAATTCCAAGTAAGAGTGAAAAATGTATGTGAGCGATGGTGACCTTGGCGAAGGAAGAATCTGCATCAGATGTGGGGGCATGAACGACCCCGCTACAGTGGGAAATGATGCCCAGCTTTGAGTGGAGGGCGCGGAGGCGAGGGATGGTGTCCCTGCAGTCATCCAGGACAACTCAACAAGTGAGGCTGTGATTGAGGAAACAGAGGGAAAGTCAAAATAAAGGCCAAGACAAAGGGCACAAAAAAAGAAAAAAAAAGGAGGAGATGAGAAGCACAAGCAGCGACCTGAGACTGGAGGCCTCACCCCCGGCCCAGCTGCACCAACCACAGAAGACACAAGAACCAAAGCAGATCACAAGACCCCTTGTTAAGTAAGATTTTCACATCAATGATAAATCATCCTGATCTGTATCAACCCCCAAAGTTTTCCTTTGACTAGATAACTATTTTACCTTGTCCCTATGTGAAGGGAAATCATATTCCCCTCTCACCTAGTCTTTTACTCTTTTTATGGGTGACCTTTGTATGTATCTCCATAGTGTATGGTTGAAGTTATAGTTTCCTACAACTTTTGGGATTAGGCTGGGTTGCCCCTTTGCACTCCCCTGTTAATTTCTCGTTCATGTACTTGGGTGAACTACAGTTCCCAAGTAGCAAAGAGGGACTTTCATCCCCCTTAACATTGGGTATAAGTGAGCCAGCACAACCCACCTCATGTGAAGTGCTGGGGGGAATACAATTAATCCCCTTTCTTACTTAACTGGTAACATTTTGTTACAATTGAGAGTTTTACATTTTTATATAAATGGCTGGTGGCAGTGGATTTACCTTCATGACTTTTAGTCTTTATTGCTTGCAGGCTGTTAATTCACTCTCGGTAATGCACAGAAGGGCCACAATTTTTCCAAAATGGTAAGCTCATACTTCTCCTGCCACTCTAGGTAGGAACAACCTCAGTGGATGTTTTGTAATCAGCAGGAATTCTTTAGATTCCCTCCCCAGGCTCCAGAGTTTCTGGAAAGGCAGGAAGCGAGGGAGGAGTCTAAAACTCTGCAGCCTTTTTTTCTTTCACATTAGATGAAAGGAAAAACTCCCAGTGGGGGACTGGCTGTCCTGATTGGGCAGCCAGCCTGCCCCCTTACTGTTAAATGCTGGGAGAGAATACAGAGTTTGTGCTGTAGTTCCTGATAAAAATGATGAAACAGGAAGCTGTTGACAATTTCACCACTGGAACCAAAACGGAAGAGGAAGATGAAGAAATGAAGGCCATAACGATTTCCTGTGACCAGAGAGTCTACTGTCAAACCATAGCCTGTTGTAACCCTTCCTTCCAATCAAACTGGGTATCCCGTTAACGGACGACCCTGAACCAGAGCCTGGTGAGATACAATATACTCAAGAAGACCTGCATTTTGAGTCACCCCATGTTGTGCTGCAATACAACCTTGCAGGGCTGCAATACCCCAATACCTTGGGACCTCAATCCATTGTGTGGTGCATGGTCTTCCAAATTCAGAATTAAGTTGAAACTTTGGTGGCTTCCTGCAGGAAGACAGGAGACATAATTTATGTTGTAAACGTACCCTCATCCAAGTGCTGGACCTTTCAAACAATGAGAAGTTGACCAGCAATATTCAGTCTTCTGCTGGCTCCTGAAAAGGGTGCCAAAACCACAGAGCCGCATCCAGCCCTGAAGAAACTCTTACCTGGTGGAGCCTTCTCTGTTGATCCCGGATGCAAATTCCCTTCCAAAGTCCTGTCTTCCGTCTTCATGACAAAGGAATCCATTGACCGGGTTTTTTGGCTGCAGATCAAAAAATCTTCCTGCTGCAACTCTTCTTCTGTGCTGAGGTACTGTGTTGGCTGGGGTATTATTTACTTACCTTAAGCTTGTGTGATTTCTGTAAGGCTTTTGGGGTGTTTTCTGTGTTTGGGAATCGTCTCGCCCAGTTCACCCAGGCCCACTGCTGGAATCCTCCTGGGGTCCCTCTTCTGCCTCTGAGTGGACTCATGCAATAGTCTAGGGACGGACTGGATAAGGAAAGGATTATGTCTTGAAAAGTATAACAAGTGTTTAAAAGTACTTTCTTGTGAAATAGTTGGGAGGTAACTGTAACTCTGAGAGTGGACAGTTACAAAGGGTCTTACTTATTCTGAATGTGTGATATGCCATTTTGGAAAGTATATATAAGGTTAATTTACTCACCTGTCAATTGGTTCTGCCTCTTTCCCAAAAGTAATGCTGTTGTCTTCACTAACTATTTCTTTAAGAGAATAGGTGTATAAGTTCCCTAACTGGGTCTTGCTTTCCCTAACTTGCTGTATAGCCTGTTTGGAATACATCTGCTTTAGGGTTTAACTCCCTAGCATAACATTGACTCGTTCATAAAGTGTAACATTGGCTTTCCTTGGTCTTTTTTGTACAGATACTAAAACAGTCATAGGTATATGCATACCTTTAGGTTTCTGATATCTCCTTTAACAAGTATATATGTTTTACTTACCATGGGTTACATGTGTGCCATCCTAAAATAAGTTAAAGAGTTTTTGCTTACCTCAGTCTGTGTTCCACTGATCTATAATGCAACTGTAATTGTATATTACAGCATCAGGTTTTACAAACCTAGAATATCTGCATGCCATTCTTGAAATGTGCTCTTTAGGTGTAGACAAACTTTGTCTGCCTGGCACATCCTAAATTAGTATAAAGAGTTCTTGCTTATCTTAGACTGTGCTCCTCTGAGCTGAAGAGCAACCATAATTGTATATTACACCAAAGGGTCTGACTCACCTAGTATAACTATGTTTTATCATAAATATAGATTGAGTTATATACTGTTCCTCGAATCTATGTTCCACGATTCAGAAAAGTATCCTGGTAACAGGGTTGGTTGATTATGTGATTTCTCCACTGAGTGTCATTGCATAACTGACAGGGCCTACTAGCCTTGAATTACTGTAAAGTAATCTGATAGTAACTTATGGTTTTACTCCCCATGAATAGGTGTGGCCTATTCTAAATATGTATGATAAGGTTTGACTTACCTAGAAATACTGTTAGTGTTCTGGACAAGGTCTTTGCTTTGGTTGGTGCACTTAAAAGCATAGTGTTGTGTTTTTATAATGTGCTTATATGATCTGTGATAGTACCTATTTCCCCCAAGATTTATCTATACCTACTTGTATTTAAATAAACAATTCATGTTTTACAATACATAGGGTTTCAGTGTTTCTTTTGACCATATGTGTACTACAATTTCTTTGTACTGATTCTACAGCCCTCTCTCCCTCCTAAGATAAGCCTGTCTGCTCTGTCTATGCTACCATATACTCAGGTGGTACAGACTTTTACTAAAAGTGGAGTCTTTTATTGTCTCAGTTGAATGGATTACTGAGCCCTTATTTAGACTTCAGACAAACTGTCCTAACACCCCTGACTTACAAGACTGAGTACTACACCAGCATAAAGGCAGCATGTGACGACCCACTGGTGAATGAGGACACAAACGAAGATACAAAAGTAATCCAGGAGAAACTGGCAAGACTACAACATTACCTGGTCACCTTCAACTAACCCAATAATGGGAAGGGGGGACAAGGCTCCAGAACCCATCATGGAGTGGATGATCAAAGATATAGTCTAGACAACAGAGGAAATTGGAAGGCCCAAGATAGGGTCAGTGTGTCTGAGCACAACCCAGAAAGTTGCACAAATCATTGTTTAAACTTTATTAAGCTGGCAAGTTTATTGTTCATCATGAATGTCAGATGCATACAGGAGGGGAATGGACAGGCTAGCATATTGAGCCTTTTATCATCTCAGAACTGTGATGTGTGTTTCACCCAGGAATGTGGTACACTATATGAGGAGTCCTACAAACAATTTGAGGGGGAGTGGAGACACAGCCCATCGGTTTGGTCTGGAGGGAACCAGTGCAAGTTCTTAAGCATTGCCAAACTTGACAGGGAAGACCGATAATGGTTGAATCAGTAACAGAGAGTGTGAATGGCAGAGTGCTGATCATCATCTCATGTGCTGGCAAACCAATTTGACAATTAGGACTGATAAATGCGTATGCTTCCGCTGATAAGAATGAGTGACTGGAAGTTTTCCAAAAACCTCAGGCTGCTGTTTGTGGCAAGCACTATCTTCATGGGGGTGACTTCAACTGCAACATTGAGGAGGATGAAAGCACTGGCTCTGGCTCCACAGGGATATATATATGACTTCCATGCTGCTCTAGGGGTTTGTGGGGGAGGCTTCTATGAGAGATATCATCAGAGGTATGGGGAGGTGAATACCAGGAAACACTCCTGGAGATGCCCTGATGGCTCCATACACTCCAGGATTAACTTCATCTTCACCTCCCAGGTGGTGAAGCTGTTCAGAGCATCATTGCCATCCACTTTACTTACTACAGAACTATCAGCTACCCTGTTTGTTTGTTTGTTTGTTTGTTTGTTTGTTTGTTTATTTTTTTGTTTATTTATTTGTATGGTGCACCCAACTCAGAGGTTTCTTGGCCTCTTTCACCAAAAGATTAAAAGTATACTTTCAGCTTACAGTGGATACAAAAACACAATAGATAGAGAGAGTTATACAAGATAGGTGAGGAAATATATACATAAAGTACCAAACTAAAGAACTTTAATGAACTTTCATGAAGATTCCCAAGGACCAAGCTTCCTGGAAGATGATTGCATACTGTTGGGCAGCTAGGGGAATAGGACAAACCTCAAAGAGACATATCCAGGGTGGAGACTGCTCTCAATCCATGGGAGAGTTGTGAGACTGGTGAAGACCCAGGTCCAGAGCTTTTTACATGAGGCAAGTAGAGCTGCTGCATGGGAATGTTCAAAGAGCTGCAAAGCAAACTGCTGTATTGCTTCAATTCAAGCTTTATAGCAAGGGTGTGAAGGATGACCTGGATGAAACCACGAAGATGTTAGCTGACCACTTGCAGGCAGAATGGAACAAAGTCATGTTCCATTCAAGGGTTGAACCCCTTGAGATGAATGCAGAATGAAACTGGTTCTTCTTCACAAAGCTCCAACAGCACTGCCATACCCCTGGTAGAATTCTGGGAATCCGGAGAATTGCCTCCAATACGAGAAAGAGGAGTACACGAAAGTTGTTAAATGTGTTAATGGCAACCTCTACTCACCGAAGGTGTTGGAGTCAGCTCTTATGGACAAGTTCCTGGCTGGGTTATCAGAGGAATTGGACCTGGAAGAGAGATCCAGCCTGAATGGCTCATTCATGCTAGGGGAGTTACACCAAGCAGTCATGCCCTCCAACTATGGCAAGACCCTGGGCTGTGATGGCTTTCCTGTTAAACTGTATGTCGAACTCTCAGACCTGATTGGACTGGACTTTCTTGGGCTATTTGAGGAGATGGAAAGGATGCATATCATGACACTGTCCCTGAGAGAAGGCAAAAATGTGTTATTTTATAAACAGCAAGGGAAAAGAGTTCAGATCAAGAATTCAAGACCCCTTACCATCCTGGACGTAGAGTACATGACACTCACATAAGTAATGGTTAACCATCCGAAAAAGGTGAATGGAAAGATAGTCCACCTGGACCAATAGTTTAGGACACATGTCTGCCAGAACGCAGAGAGCCTGGCACTCATCAGGGACATAATTGTGTACATCAAGGACCGCACGGTCTGTGCAGCTCTTGTCATCCTGGATCAGGCAATGGCGTTTCACAGAGTCTCTCAAAAGTTCATGGACAGGGCACTGTGCACAATGTGTCTGGGTGACTTCTTCTGTGACATGGTGAAAGTAGTGATTGGAGATATCTTTACCCTGCAGGCAAGGCTGTCCACTTTCACCTCTGCTGTTTGCTTGTGTCATAGATCTACTGCCTGAACATATCAGACAGAACAATGACATCAGAGGGATCAAGGTGGCAGGGAGTGTCAGAAAAGGCAAGGTGAAATACCCGATCTACATTGATGAGGTTGCAGTGTTCTGCACAGATCGATCTCAATGAGGACTGAGGTATAGCACTGCAAGAACTTTCACAAAGAATCAGGGGAAAAGATCAGCTGTAAGAAGTCACAATCCATGCTCTCTGATGAATGGAAAACTACACATGAGCTGCTGCCCTTCCCAATTAGGCAGGCCCATATGAAGATCTGGCTGGCCATGCAGAAACGGACGTTGATGAACATTACTTCTTCTTTATCTGTAACTTGAAGGTGGACATAGTGAAGAGGGACATCAATTACAAGGATCATCAGAAAGGAGTGAATGGAGTACCAGACATCCTCAAAATCATGAGAGGCTTCTTCACCTTCAACTGCATAAGAACCACCATAAAGTGCAATGACGAGAGTCACACAGGATTCCTGATTGCCTGCTGCTTCCTCCTGATGGTATAGCAGAGTGGAACATCAGGATCCTACAACTGGATGGGGAGGTGATACTACGCAGAAGCAGACAGATTTTTGAGGGAATTGCAGGTAGAGGCAGTCACATCAGACCAGTGGTTGATGCCAGCCATATATGGACGCATCGGGAAAGGGTCCTCTGAGAGCATATCACTGCCCTACCCTCAGTGACAGCAGAGCACATGTGCAATGGAAAGACTGAGGAACCAGCATAAGGACACTGCCTGGAAGGCCGTCTAGAAAGGAGTGGTGGGAGCCGCAGAGCATCCACTTCAGGAATTGCCGAAGGGGATTCAGAGCAGATGAGATGGAGTGTCACCTCTTCTGGACCTGTACCTATGTCAAAACCTGCTGAGGGACCTGTCCCTTGAGCTGGGGAGCCTGATCCCTACAAAGACCATCACTGCAGAGTCCGTTTTGTAAGGATGGTTCCTAGGGCCCCATGCAAAGCAGCTGTAAAATTGGGTGCTGCTTTAAATATGTGCTTCTCTTTTCCACGTGGTGGGGAAGAAAGTCACATCAACCAAATTCCGTTGACAGGTGATCCACAGTCTCCTGAGAGACTACAAGATCATTGTTGTTCCAGAAGTGAGCCCTGACGATGATGAGTGAGTAATGTAAACTTCTGACGAACCTGACCTTTTCCTTCCACCAGCAAAGGACAAACAAATATCTTGTACACTTGTTGTCTTGATTATTCTTGAGACTGATGAATAAAGTGAGGGATTCAGAAAATTATGATATAACATATCTGAAGTGAACGTTCACGACGGACAAGAAACATTTTTTGAAGTGGATATTTGTGTCCTTGAGAGTTGTTTGACTAGGGTTCACGAAGCAATGCATTAAACGGTGCTGTTTTATCCAACAAATGCAATTGATTTTCACGAGCAAACTGCATATTTTGGGGGCAATTGCATTGTTCAGTGATTATGAGCTGGAGGTTCTTTCTCTCTCTCCATCCAATTATGCACTTCCATGCTAGATTTCCGCAGGTTTTCTCAGGAGCATGTGATATGTGGCAAGGACTTCACTAAGAATGGATTTTCTTATGAGAAAAAGTTTTCATTAGTTATACGAGTTTATTTAAGATGCTACCTGCACAACAGTGTCACTCCTAAGAGTGTAGCCTAAAAGTAGGCTTATAACGTGGAAGGACCGCAGCATTCTCTCTAAGGTAAGAGGGACAAGCCAAATGGAGACAATATCTGATTGACACTGCGCATGCTGGAGTTCCAAAAGTCAATTGGCAAAACCAAATAATGGGCTTGGGCCCAGCTGCTCACAATCAGGAGGAAGCTATCTAAGGTTGCAGTGCTCTTTAAACATATAAGAAGAACACTAGGAACATACTATAGCAAGAACAGAGCTAGTCATTAGATCTCATTTTCATAAAAGCCGCATTTTTAAAAAGCCATTTCGTGGGAATACAGGCCCCATCTGAGCTGTTCTATTTTTTAAGTCATTGGTTTGACCTGTACAATATTTTTTCCACAGCAGATACAAATAAATCAACACTCCTAACAAGGCAGGTGCTGGGCTCCCACCCAGTGTGGGGCAGCCCTTTCCCGAATGATGCCTAGAGCGTTTGCTGGCAGTGCCAAGAAATATTCAAAAATATTTGCAGTACTGGAAATAAAATGCACGTACTAGATTTTTTATTTTATTTGAAATCAAGTGGCCTCTGAAATCTAGGCACCGTTTTCCTATTTTCTTATGCAAACCAATCGAAAGTTCTGCCAGAATAACAAGCGTTGGATTTTTGAACAAATATATAAATGATAGAATATTTTGAGAAACCGGAGGCAATATTGTGTCTGTCTTTCTTTCCTGATAAGTAGAATCCAAGACTTGCAACCACCAGTCACATGAATGTTCAGCCAGATAATATACATTTTCTGCTGAATACATCAGACATATTTCTACTTATTAACATTTTCTTTCATGCAATAGATTTAGAGATTTACTTTTCATTATCTTTTCCTTCTTAAATTAATTTCCCTGCGGTATTGTAATGGCATACATATCAAAACGAATCAATGTTGCTATTAACGCAAAATAAATGTGAGCCAATTCCACTCATAGGAAAGGGATGATATGTACGTCTTGGATGCAAACTCTGATATCAGATTTGGCCTGTATATAAAGTTGGATCACATTTGCTTAAGCTGAAATTCAAGCAGTGGACCCTGAGGTTGTCAGGGGTGCATGGGTCTTGGTCCTTCCATCTTTCCATGGCAAAGGCCATGGCTACAGTGCGACGAAGAAGCTATAATATAAATGTTCATATACATATATTTAGTTATAGGGTGCTAGTTGCCGCCCTATAGTTAAAGTGAAACCTGTTTACATAAACCTTTTCCAAAACTGTATTGCTAATAACTTTTGACTCGCTCGATGACATCTAACAGGACATTTTGGGGAAAATTCATTAAAAGGTTATTGAAACTCAAACAAATGCTGTTTTCGGGCTAGTCCTTTTCAGTTTCCAACAGATAAAAGGTGCTTCAATTGAACACCCATAACATGAAAATCGCTGGGTGGATTTGCATCAAATAATAAATAAATTGTCATGAAGCACAACCGATATGCCTTTTCCTGGTTTGGTGTAAATCCTCCCAGTAGTTTTTAGAAATATCCGATGAAGAAGTAGGTCCCTCCTTCTCCTAAATCATTTTGATATATTCCCCATGTTGCTTTGCAGCAGATAGGCTGACAGGCTTTTTATAAATCAAAAGACACTGATTCCTGTAGGTATACTTAGGAAAGACAAAAATAAAAAGGGCTCATAATGCTAATTGGGGGATGAAATGTCTTCATTCACATCAGGGTACAGGTGTGGGACAGGGGAGAAGAGGTGAGTTTTGGGGTGGGCTGGGGAGCCCGTTTGGGGGAGAACATGTTCCCGCTTAACGGGGGAATCCCATCGGAATCTTGAGAGATTACTGCAATAAATATTAAAAAATTTGCTCAGAAAAAATGTGTCACACGAACCGAAGAGTGAAAATAGGTAAAGAGAGAGGGTCAGGGAGGAAAAACGCAATGGAGAGCGGTGGGTGAAATAATAAAAGAGGAGAGGAACACATGGTGAGTGCCAGAACGGACAGGGAATACTTTTTAAATTTTCAAGTGTTTTTCCATAACCTCTGGAATCAGAAATTGCTACTTGATGTTACCGTGAGAATTTGCGTACTCTGGAATGTTTACCAGGAACGTATCTCAAGCATGGAAGGGGATGGCAGTGGGTTCACTTGGATAGTCTTTTACATCTGCACAGATCACATTTACTATGGACGGATCTTTGGGAATAAGTGATACAACATGTACAGTGGACACTGATGCAGTTGCCTAAGGCCCTCTGTGTTTTCCAAAAATTGGGGCAATGTGGTTACTGGCCATGGCACAAGGTCATGGTTAGTGGGCCGATGAAAATGGGCAAAGCGCAGGCGACACTGAGGTTGCTAGGGGGATATGGGTCTTCGGCCATAGCCAGTGGCCTTCAAGCTTTTGAAATGATTTGTGCAAAAATTTACAAGGGCGCTTCCAAAGTTCATGGCTGTTTGGCTCAGCAGAAACTACTAAAGCAAAAGCCTTACTACTCAGTGAAAAAACTTTAGTTAAGAGTGAGCTAAGATAATATGAGTCGACACAAGAAAACTATTGAAATTCAGCAGGTGTGGGAAGTTATTACGATCTTAACTTAGCACTACCCTCCCCCCGTTTCAAAGCGCATTAGCACATATATATCCCAAAAGGGATTCATAATGGGATGCAATATTAAATTATGGGGGACAATCAACGGGCGACAATGAGTTAAGATAATCATCATTACTTCCCATACTTCAAGGGTTGTGTTGCATTGAATCAGACACCTTAATTCTCTTAACTTTTCTCACTAAATATATAGATAAAATCTGCTATTTATTCTATTTAATTTATTGTAGTTGTCATTCACACACACACACACACTGATTTACAACTGCTTTGTGTCCTTGTAAGTTAGAGTTGGCAGCAAGTGTTCCCTTAAGCAGGTTGACATGCTGCAGCAGAATCACTGGGGTCGCTTTGGTCAAGCGCTAAGGGGCTCATTTTCTATAAAACATAATTTGATGGCATTGAGCCGTTACATTAACACTGTAACATAAGTGTCGCCGTGGTGCCAAATTTTCTACAGTTGCACTGCGGGGTGCAAATGTAAAGGGAAAAAGGCGGCGTACAAGCCCTTCAGATTTGCACTCCACAATGCAAAGTCAGTAAACGCTGGCAGGCATGCTAGCATGCTAGGCAGAATTTACTTTTGTTTGTGAGCACTGCTTGCCATGCTTGCTTGCATAGCAAGCGGCGCTCACAAATTAAATGAAACCCTCCACGATATGCTTGCACATCAGAGAGAGGTTAATTTCAACTGGGAACACTGCTTAACATGCACACATGGTAAGCAGTGTTCCCAATTGAAAATGAACCCTCTCCGACATGCTTGTTTCATTTCAATTGTACACACTCCCTGCCATGCTCATATGGCAGCGAGTGTGTACATTGGATCACTATGGGGTCCGTCTGCTTTATGCTGGTGCATAGGGATCTCCAGTATTTGCGCTAGCATGAAAATCCATGGCGGTGCAAATGCTGGAGCATTTGTATTATGGAGAGGACGGGAGCGATGGAAATGTTGAGTTCCTCCCACCTACCTGCCATACAAATGCTTGAAAATAAGCCGTGGCATGAATGAAAGGCATAAAAGACTTACTCAAGGCTTTTACACCTCCCAATCATGTTGCAAATCTATTGAAAATGTGCTCCTAAGTATGACATTAAGTATGGTTGTCAGACATTTGTGAAACTTGGTGATGCAAGATGCAAGCATATGTGGTGGAGGTGGAGAATGCCTTGGGAATTATCGTCAGGAACGACGCATTCCTCCTCCAAATCATTTGCATCTCCCTGCAGGCATCAGCAACATCTTCTCTTGTTTTAGGAAGCCTGCCATATGCATTTGCTATCAAATATGATGCCATCGGGTTTTGCTGGGTGCTTGCCATGTGGGGAATTTTGGGTTAACTAGATGAAATTAAAACCTATCTATGGTATGACAGTTCGCCAGAGCAGCATCTACAGGGCTTGTGTGTTATGGTTCTAACATTTCAACCCCATATGATACAGGTGGAAATGTTTGGCAAGATATGTAATCCCCATACATATTTCTATCTGACTCAGCGGGTTCTACCAAAACTCCCTGCTTTCTGCTAATCGTGAGCAGAATGTTCTTTCATTTTTCCAGTGCTAAAGGCTCATTGTTGCCTCAATTAAACAATGGACCCTCTGAACCCAGCTACTGACTTTTTGGGATCAAGAATCTGCCATTCAAGTTGGCTTGCTTCTCCTCCTCAACGCTGTTAATTATTCATATCACATCATTAGGAAGTCTGTCCTGACAGGCTAAGTAGGCACTATCCACCCCCCTTTTTTTTTTTTTACAAATCTCTACCATACATAGAGAAGAACAGAGATATTTTCTGAGGAACAGCATGGGTATTGGAAGTTGATTTTTAGGTCACGGACATCCAGCTTTCATTTTGGTATGTGTGGCTGAATGCAGTGTTATAAAAATATGTAATGGGTGAATTCTATCACCATCTACAAGCCGGCCCACTCCCTGTAGTTGTGGTGCACAAGGTATTTGGCATCAAAGAGAGGGGCTCTTAGGGCATCCTGTGACATGATCAACTCTCAACTGCATCCTCATCATCATCATCATTTGTAACCTGGAAAAACATAGCAGAGGAACCTCTCTGCATCATTTTCCCATAGGAAAACATGAGTTTAGTCCTCCTTGACAGACCCTTGTGATGGGCTTGTGTATAGTATTGACCTTTTAGCCATTTTTAAATGCTCATTGTACCAAGGGGTTCTAAAGAGCATGCTAGGCACAACTGTACTAGTGATCATCTAACGAAGAGTATCATTAACAACTTTGAAAGTCTTAGGAAGGGGGATCACATGCTCTTCAAACACTCTGTCTACACACCTAATCCCAAGATGATAGCTCAGGGGCAATGCGCTCGCCTTGGAAGCAAGGTGACGTGAAGCAACACAGGTTCGATCTCCGGGTCTGTGCTTAGAAATCTCTGGGTATTAATGGCGTTATAACTAACCAATTACAATTACCTAGAAGAGTCAATGAAGTTTATAAATTCACTTCTCTGGCTTTAAAACCTCTCCTGTTGATTCCCCCATCATCCTGCTCTTTAGCCTCTGAATACATTGTCTCTGACACTCCTTCTTAAAGAAGGCCATAAAAGCCTCACTTCAGAGAGGCAACCCAGCCTCTACCACCCTCAACGGTTCCTTAACGATGACCCCTGACCACCACCATTTGTAGAACTGCCTGAGAACCAGGATGTTAAGTGATACCTTGCATGGTGCAGCAAAACACTGCTAGCTCCTCTCTTCAAATGTGCTGCAGTGCAAGACTGCTCTCCCCACATAAAATGCTCTGAACAGAGTAAATCTTCATGCACAATGAAAAGCTGAAGCAGCAGGCTCCAAACTCTGCATAAAGCACAATCCTAATGACAGAAAGTGAACGGATGGAAATACTTATTTATGGTCAGACCAGTAAAAAAGGAGGAGTGATTCCTCCCCAAACCAACCACGCGGTCTAATGAAATAGTCCATTCCATGATATACTATTTTTTTGTGGGAGGATGGTTATTCGATTTGTGTTGAAGATTACTTCCACCCCACCAAGTGATCATTCCATGTTGGGAGCGAGATTCGATCTGATTCTGATTACTAATGGTCAAGAGACTTTAGGGCCAATTGACCTCAGTACCAATACGGCAGGTAATCAATCGCCTGACTTAGAGTCCCTCACTAGTGGCCGAGCGTTGCAGCGGCCCGAGCGGACATCATTGAAGTAACGTGCTTCGCTCCATGTGCTGGCGTTTCACTGTGGTTTCCTGAATGATTTTTTTAATTTCGCGTGATTGTCATGCTCCGTGCCCTCCTACAAGGCTGAACCTGGCTGCAGCGCTTACCCCATCGCCTTCCTTCTCCCGTCACACGCGCATGCGCAATGTTTTTGTTTTGGATCACCGCTTCGATATTTCTTAAAGTGGTACACGCTCCTATTCGTGTGTAAAGGGATGTCGCTGATGAAATACTGGAAGGGAGAGTGAAAGTGTGAAAGTGTCTGTGAATCGTCATTCATGCATCTCGGATACATTGTTTACCAAACAAATTCACAGGAGATAGCACAGAAAAACTGCTACAGGCTGCACTGTTCGCAGCAGTCACGTATGGAATGCAATTATACATCATGATTAAGGATAATTGCACAAGAATTCTACAAGCTACACTGTTCACTGCAGTCATATAAGGGATGCCCTTATATTAATACAGGCTACATTGTTCACTGCAGTCATATAAGGAATTATATTAAGCATTGTCCCGCCATATTACTAGGCAACATTGTTTCTGGAAGACTGTACTTAACCCATTGTTAAGAATTGTTGATTAACAAATAAGTCATACTATATTAATAAATTATATGACTTGTGGTTTTATTGGGAGGGGCCCCCATCGAGGCCAACTTTCATATCTTCAGACATCTTCGTGTATGGCTCCATCAACATTCTGGAACCATACACGAACATGTAGTCATGGTTACAGAAATGATGTACATCATGGATTCAGAACTATGTACAAGATAACTAATGTATTAAACATCACAACACCCATCCATCACCAACACAGCATATTGTATCATGGCTTTCAGCAGTGTTCCCCACCTGCGTTTTTTATGCCTGACACCAGTGAGCCTAGCATTCCGTGGAAAAGATGGATTAAGTCATTTGAACACTATGCTGGAGTTGTCTGTGGCGCTAATTGCAGTGCAGAAAAGAGAAAATCACTTTTATTACATTGTTTAGGCCCGGCTGGCCAGGAGAAGTATGAAACCCAGCCAGAATTGTCAATGGAGGAAGGTTCCGACATGAATGAATACGAGCGTGCCATCAAGAAAATTGACAAGCATTTTGAAAAGAAGATAAGTATTATTTTGGAAAGATACAAATTTGGGAAGAGAACACAAGAGGAGGGAGAGAGTGTCGAGAAATTCATTACCGCTTTGAGAAAACTCGCCAAGTCATGCAATTTCAATGAACAGCTCGATGAGAGACTAAGGGACCAGTTTATGCTGGAATGCCGGAGTGCTAAAGTGAGAGAAAAACTCGGATCAGAAAATGATCCACCCCTGGATACTATACTTCATGTGGCGAAGGAAGTGGAACATACCGAAGAATGTGTGAAAGAATTAGAAAATAAAGTGAAACAACTGCAAATTGAGACTAGTAGTATTAAATCTACCAAAGTGTCCTGCAATAGTGCTGAAGAAACTGAGTCCATATCTATGATTAATAATACCTCCGTCAGACGGAAGATGCCAATTGGACAGTATAGGCCGTCAGAAGCTGACAAAGGGAGGCATAAGACTACTCAGAAAAGATCTTTTAATGACCGAACCAGGAAAGATAGCTCTGATAAGCAATCCACGAACTCAAGAAGGAGATGCCAGGGGAGGTGTTACAGGTGTGATAGCGTCAACCACTGGGCCGATGACCCAGAGTGCCCGGCTTTCAAAATTATATGCAGCAGATGCAAAGGTAAAGGTCATTATTCAAGGTGCTGCAGGTTCCGAAATACTTCCACTAATTGGATAGGAGGTAACTCGGACAGTGGCCATAGTTGTGGAGAGGAATGTGAAGAATGTGTATTTGTCATAACTGGTGATGATGACAAAGAAGTCCTGGAAAGTCCCAAAGCCATAGTTTCGGTCGATGGTGTAGAATTGAATATGATGATTGACACCGGTGCAAAGTACACATTACTGCCACAGCACTTATGGAACAAGGAAAAGATCAAATATCTACATGAGACCGATATCAACCCTAGAGCTTATGGTGGGGTAAGAATTGACACCATAGGTTGGTTTTGGGGGAAGTTGAAGTTTAAAGATAGGAGAGCCAAAGGCAAAGTTTACATCACCAGCGTGGGCAGCACGCCACTTTTAAGTTGGACTCATCAGAGTAAATTGCAAGTCAAGTTAGACTCTACTGTTTTTGCCATCAGCAATGATGGGAGTAAACCGGGAAACGGTTGTGATGCAGCTAAAGAGAACACCATAGATGTCATGCAAGCTATTTTTCGTGATGGTGTGGGATGCCTTCAGGGTTATGTGCATGAAATACAGTTCAGACCAAATTATAATCCAGTCGCCCAGAAATTGAGGAACGTTCCTTTGTCCATGCGTGATGAAGTCAGAAAGGAGATAAGAAGGATGGAAGAACAAAGAATCATTGAAGGTATTGATGCCAGCAAATGGGTTTAGCCACTTGTGGTCATAAGAAAAAAGTTGGGAAAACTCAGAATTTGTGTAGATATGCGTGAATTGAACAAGTGTGTTGTCCCTGACCGACATCCTCTCCCCAACATACAAGAAATAATCTCCACAATTGGGCCGTCAACGTTCTTTTCCACTTTGGATTTGACCTCCGCGTATCACCAAATTAAATTACATAAGCGTTCCAGGCATCTCACTGTTTTCATTACGCCGGATGGCCTTTATCAATTAAAGAGGATGCCATTTGGTTTAGTGTCCGCAGCATCCGTGTTCCAGAAGATAATGCACAATTTGTTCGAAGGCGTACCTGGTGTAATTTGCTTCCAAGATGACATCTTAGTATATGCCGACAATCAAAAAATGCACAATGAGAGAATGGAGTATGTATGCGAGAAGTTATACAAGGCAGGGATGACCTTAAGTAAGGATAAATGTAAAATTAACTGCTCTAAAATAGAATATTTGGGACACAAGATCTCTGCTGATGGAATTTCTGCCAAACCTCAGTTAGTCAATACCATCAATAAGATGCCCAGACCATGCAACAAGGAAGAGGTTCGCCCATTTATTGGAATGGCGGAATACTACTCCAAGTTTGTTAGGGATTTCGCAATCCACATTGTTCCTTTACAGGAACCACTCAAAAGGAAGAGTTTTGAGTGGAACAATGACTGCGAAGAAGAATTCAATTTCATTAAAGCTGCAATAGGTTCAGCTCCAGCCTTGAAGAATTTCTGCAATGGTAGGATAACAATTATCACAACTGATGCTAGTAATGTTGGCTTCAGAGCTGTTGTCACACAAGAAGATAAGGGTCGTGAAGTTTTAATTGCATTCGGTTCGAGTTTGCTGAAAGGAGTTATCGTATGCTGCGATTGAGAAAGAAGCGTTGGCGATAAAATGGGCAGCTGAAAAATTCAGGAGTTTTATATGGGGCAGTGAAGTGGAATTTCGTACAGACCATAAACCATTGATTCACGTATTCATGTCAAAAGGTTTAGACAAGGTTTCCAATAGAATCAGGAGGTGGGTGATGCTTCTGCAAGAGTACAATTACACAGTGCTCTACGTGCCTGGAGCTAAGAATGTCACAGCTGACTGTTTGTCCCGTCTAACAAATGTTTCGGAAATCAATGATGGGGAAGATGACATGGAAGTCGTTTTGAGCATTGAGGCAGCATCGATTTCGAAGATGGAATGGGACAATGCTGAACGAGAAGATGAAACTTTCAAATGCTTGAAGGAACTACTTAAGAGTCAAAGTCCTTGGAGCAAGTCAAAATTTGAAGAAGCAAATTTGATGGCGTTTTGGTCTGTTGCAGACGAGTTGCATGTGCATGATAAATTCATCATGAGAGGAGATAAAATAATTCCTCCTTCAAGTTTACGCCAGAGAGTCATCGAACGTGGACATGAAGGCCACCAGGGTATTATAAAGACCAAACAAAGGATAAGAAATGACTTATGGTGGCCCGGTTGTCATTTGCAGATAGAAAGCTAATCAGGGACTGTATCCTTGGCAGTAATAGTGAAAAAAACTGTGTGGGTGTGAAACAATCTATGGTGCTTACTGACATTCCTAGTAAAGTATGGAAGGATGTAGGCATGGATACCCTAGGTCCAGTGAGTAGCAATGGAGTGGCGAAATTCTGTTTGGTGGTCATTGATCTCCTCACTAGGTGGGTGGAAGTGTTGATTGCACTAAGCAATACTGGGAAAACAGTGACTAACTTTTTGTCTACTGTCTGTGAAAGGGAAGGATACCCAGGGAGCATTCTTTCTGATAATGGTACACAGTCCATATCCAAGGAGGTGGCAGATTTCTGTAATAAATATTCCATTGAGCATAAAAGAAGTGCTATATATCACGCCCAGACAAATGGAATGGTTGAGCATTTCAACAAGATATTGAAAGAGACCATCAGAATGGCTGGTTCAATGTTATGAACTAGGAGGAAGCGGTCAAAGAAAGGGTGATTGCTCATCGTTTCACACCACATTCCACCACAGGTCTTTCTCCTTTTGAACTCAGTAGAGGAAGGAAGGCCAACACGAAGTTGGCACTTTTGTGGCTAGATAACAAAGGTAACGGGGTGGAGAAGGATTTTGGTACTGTATGTGATAAGATCAGAAGAGTTCAAAAGAAGAACAAAATCATCCATGATAAGAGAGGACTTACTGATAAGTATGATAAGATCTCGGTGGTGGGGAAGTTGGTTAGGATTCATATTCCCCCTGCCCTCAGGGTGGGCCCGTGTAAGTGGTCTATGCCGATCAGAGTCATAGAGGCATTTCAACATGCCGTCAGAACGGAAGATGGAAGGGTTTGGAATGTCGAGAGGATATGGGTATGTGGGGACAGCAAATATGACAATAGTGGTAGTGAGAATGTCAGGTTGGGTGTGAAAGATGGAAACAATGGTGGTGGTAATGATGTTGGAGTGAAAAGGGTGATAAGTATACCTAGGGATAAAGTTATACCGAAAGATGTTTCCTTGCCAGTTCCTTCCAGAGATACTGGGTCCAGATGGGGAAGAACATATCGCATACCAAAACGGATGGAGGACTATGTGTGACTTTGATTTTTTCTTTCCAATATTTTTGTGTATTTGTGTATTGTGTTTCTTGTACATTGTAAAGGAAGGGAGATGTGTAGCATCCCAGCTACACGAGAGGAAGCTTGCTTGACTGAAGAGAGACATGCCTGACTACATCATGGTTCTACGTGTCATACTCCTGTGCTGGTGGAGCAAGCACGAGTTTCCAGCTCGAGGTCTCGAATGAGAGCGCTGTTTGAATGATAACATCTTTCAGCTGTGGCAGGGATTGGGCAGCCTCCCTCCTCTTTCCCTACCCATTAATACTTATATACATGTTAACTATAATAAATATATTTATCTCTCCTTAATCAACCCTTTGTAGTGTCCATTATTTCTGCCCCAACACTACAAACTAGAACAAGAATGGAGAAAAAACTACAACCAACCCAAAAAAACACATACCAAATCAGATTAGACTAAACAAAGCTGAAATATTGAAAGCAAAAAAGACATAAATACATGAACAGAGAGCAAAATAAAGCAACACCCAGAAAGAAATGTTCAACATTGTATGTGAGTTAGGAAACCCATCCATGTGCAATAATGCACCAACCCGTACGCATAAACTATGCAACGATCTTGCTGACCACTTCAAGAAAAAAATCACTTGCTTCCAGTAAATCTTACCAAGCAAGCCAAAAAGCACCCAAGATCCACTTAACCAGCCAACACCGGAACCACTGACTAGACTAAACCACCTCCCATCGATCTCGACAGATACATTCTACAGCCTGGTGAGCAAAACAACAGAGCTGGCTCTAAAGCAGACCCATGCCCACCAGACGTCTACAAAACCATCTTCACCCAGAGAACAAAGGCAGAATTTTACCACAACTTTTTCAACCTCTCACTAGCAACCGGAAACCATGCCATGAGCCTTCAAATTGGCCTACATCAAGCCACTCTTCAAAGATACATCTGGAAAATTGGAATACCTAACCAACTACCGACCAATTTCAAATATCCCATACCGGGTGAAGCTACTAGAAAGCTACGTCTGTAAACAAAGTCTAGAAAACAACCAATTGATAGATCAGGCACAAGTAGGATTCAGACCCATGAGAGGAATGGAAACTGTGCTACTATCTATATGGGATGATCTAAAGACCAATGCAGACTCCAACACAAATTCAGCGCTAATACTAATCTATCTCTCAACAACCTACAACACAGCCAACCATGATACTCTCATCAAAATACAAGAAAAGTAAATTATATTGGGATCGGCAACACAGCTCTCCTATTGCTAAATTCCTTCTTGACCGAAGGAACAGAAACTTGAAAGCGCCTTTCAAGTCAGCACCTCAGAAAATAACATGTGGAGTCCCACAGGGCTCATCGCTGTCTCGGTTGCTCTTCAACATCTACAACGCCCGCCTGATTAACCTCATCAAAAAAACATAGCCTCATCTGCTACAACTATTCAGAAGACACTCAAATCATCTTTAAAATCAATACCTGTGAAAAACAAAACAAAACACTCAGCCATTGACTCACTGAACTAAACCAGTGGATGAGCACCAAGAGCCTTAAGCTGAACCCGGACAAAACCAAAATCATGATTGCACCCAACAACCTGGTGAACAACCATCCCATTGCATGGCCCAGTGAGCTGGAAAACCCACCAGAACCATCCAAAGTGGTCAGAAATCTTGGAATTCTAATTTTGGGATATTTCTTTTTTTTATTTAAACAGATTATATGGTTTCCATATTTGAAACCTTTAACCTGAACATGTCCATTCTTCCATGATGTGTCTTCAGTTTGATGTGCAGTATCCTGATAGCAGAGCTTGGTAACACCTTATTGTATCTGGGTCATGTTGTTGATCGCCTCTAGTTTCTTGAGGATTAGAATCACTAGTCTTAAGAGTGCTAGTGTTATTTTCATTTTTTCTCCTTCTACAAGAGTCCTCCACCACTCATTGACATTCCTTGTCATGTGACTTCTAATGATGTCCCCTAAGCACTGCTCTTGCTCTTTCCTTAAACCGGTACACTGAAGTGTGCGGTGTTTCAGAGATTCTGTCTCTCCTTTTATTTTACAGATTCTGCAGCATTTTTGGGATATATTGACTCACTCAGCTGTGCTATACTAGATCACTTTGCTGCAGTTGTGCAAGAAACAGCAAAATGGCCGCGCTGACTCCTGTGTGTGCCAGGATCTCTAAACTGCATTTTTACAACAACCAGAAAATGGTTGCAGCACCCTGCCACACACATTTCAGGTGTGGTGGAACAGAGTACTCTCTGCAGGAATGTGCCAATGTGCTCTGCAACATGTAACATGGAGTGAAGTGAAAGAGGCAGCATTACTTTGCTAAAAACCCCAAATGCCTCTTTAAAATGACACCTCTGTCAAACTTTAAAAGTGCTGCTTGGCGCTAAACTCATCCAGTCCTTATGAGCCACTGTGATTAAAAAAGGCCCTGCAATGCCCAGGATCATCCATTGTGTCTCAGAGGAACCGGGCCTCATTTGAATGACAGCTCATGTCAAAAGTATCTTTAAAAAATCAACCAGGGGCTATGTTTTCATTTTACATGGGAAACGTGTCTATTTTCTTTGCAAAAGTATCTAAATCAGCTGTTCAGAGAAAGACTCTAAATAGATGCCTCTGTAAACGTATCCATGCTGCAAAACAACTCCAGCACTCAAGAAAAGAACTATAGCTGAATAAAGTGTGTATTTGTTGGAGATGAAACCCAAATTTAAAGAAATAGTAAAATGTTATTTTTCTGACTGAAGAGAGAAAATCGCATATGTAAAAGTAAATTGTTGTGTGAAGGCTTGTTTACTTAACAATGTAAAAGGATTTGTTGCTGGTATACGTACACCTATAAACTGTTTTGATTCCACAGGTTTAAGTCAAGATGTAAAACTCATATGCTAAGATGGCAAGCTAAAAAAAAATAAAACTTGCTCTGCCAGTTGCTATCCTTGAGAAAGGGTGACACATCATAAACTTCTGGCACAGGAAAGCGCTAATTGCCAGCTTGAAAGACTTTGAATGCACCAGGACAAAGAAACTTCACAAGCTCATCAGACATTCATCTTTGCTCCAGGCTGGGACAATAGCAGGCTGAGACTCTCACCTGTCGATTGTGAGGGGCAACAAAACCTTCAATCAAGAGAGTGTCCCCTCATCCTGCTTCAAAGGAAGTGACAATTAAAAGCAGTTGGGGAATAGAAAAAAAAACGAATCAAGTGACAATGGACTTCCTTTTGGTTTTAAAGGCTATTTTGTAACTGAACTTTAAAGATGTTTACGTTTGCAGCAAGAATTAGGAAAAATATTAAAAGTTTGTGGTTCTAAATCAAATTTTATGCTCTTCCTTTGAAAACTTGGTAGAACTCATTACTGCATAAGGAACATATGTTATAATAAATGACAGATTCCCAGGAAAGTATTGATGTTGCGAACATAGCATTTTGTACATACATCCCTGGAGTAAATGCACATCTGTGTACAGAATTGGGGAATTTTAGGCCAAATCTTTCATGTTTAAAATTAACAAAATGTGTCAGCAAGGCAAAATCAGATCCCACAGACTTGGGGTGTGTATTTAAATATGACGTACAAACTATGTAACCTGTGATCTGATTTTCTCAGAGGTTGCAACTGCATAAATATGTGTTTATGGCAAAATTATATTTTGGTTGCAATAGCTAGGGGAGGTTTCGAGATATTGTAAAAATCACCCCATACACATATCATCATTTTGCTGTGATCCAATCAGCGAAGAGCTAGGAGTCAACTTCTACCTAGCCCAATCTTGTTATTAGAGGCATGAGTAGTAAGCCTGCCCATGTCATATACTTTAGTGATGTCATCTAGCATGATAAATAAGGGCCCTTGACAGCACACAGTAGACACACTGATTACTGACTTTCTTCCTGAATTCCTGCGCAGTGTTCGGTTCCTGATGTCTTCATCCTGTTCGATCCTGATTCAAGTTTTCATTACAAAGCCAAGGCCTATGTTGCTGACCCCATTTTCAGCTAGGCCTCAAATTCTAAAAAAATCCCAAAAACCCAAAAACACTACAGAAGCATTGTGATCAAGCCTGGCTTGCTGCTACTAGATGCATGCCCGCTGCAAACTTAGCATCCAGTAACCAGAAGTGTCAGTCCAGTTGAGTCCGGTGACCAGAACAGGCCAGCTCATCCTGTCCCACCATATTTGCCCAGCTGTCCTGTGTTAGACCAGATCCGTGTGGCGACCAGAAACCTTGACGGTCCAAAATCCTAAATTAAAGTGTACTGTAAGTATTAATACGAATCATAGAAACACATAGCATTCCTTGCCTTGCCTTGTCCTATACCAACCTCTAAATCATCCTATCCGTACCTTAATAACTTGTAACACTGTCAGAATCCTTATTGCAATCCTGTCCTTGATTTATCTTGCCAAGCACCATTTCTTTAGACATTTATATCTTATGTAAATCCAAAACTATCAATCCTATTTCGAGTGATCCAACTGGTTCCACCAGGGCGGGTGCTGGGTATCTGGGGTTGAAGTCATGAATCAACTCTAGAGCTTACTGTGTCCCTCTTTGGTATTCTAGCCGGAATGCTCTAGTATAGAGTAAATCTTAGAGTAAAACTGTTCTTGTCCCAATTGAATTTCTTTTCTGTTTTCACTACCCGATTTTCTAAAAACACCTCTCATTCTACATTGCATATCTCCCTCAGTTTAATAGCTAGAGACCTCAGTTCAATTATTGATTATACCTAAGACCTCTAGCTACACCCCAACCCAAAAACCATACTCAAAATCAGCGTATTTCAATCATTTTTTATTAAAAACTGTTTGGTTAATTTTAGGCGGGAATTAACATTTTTGCAAAGTTTTACACTTGTTATTTTTATTCTAAATTATTTTCAAACTTCCATTCAAATTCGAATCATTTACTTTTGCTCAAACTATTGCTTATGACTGCTAGTATCTTTCCAATATTGCTCCCAAAGAAATGTGTACTGATATAGGGATTTTTGCACACTTTCAGTGTTTTATTCAGCCATTTTGGAGTGTCAGTTTATCATTGTAAGGTTTCAAATCCGTTTTTCTCTCTTGTTTGAGGAAGGAAGGTTGGATATGAATTTTGTTTATTGTTCCTCATCCCTGATTACCTGCTGCTTCCTCATATCTCTTTAGAATTGATTATTTGTGGGGTTGAGGAATATTGCAGGGGGAAATTCTAACTTGAGTGCTACCTTTCCAAAAAATTCAAAGTGTTCCTATTTCTCTGGTGTTTGTTGCTAAAGAGTGCATTGAAGTGCATTACATACCTTCTTATTTGTTATTGTCACCACATTGGTGATTGCTGCCCCATATATGAAAAAGTATATGTTTGATTTGAATTTTAAATAAATAAATAAATATTACCTTTACCAACCAGCCTGATTCCTAGTCCATCGTGACCCGGGGTATTTGAAAACGAGTGTGATATGAGTGGTGTATCTCTCAAATATTGAACCTACATATATAACAAAATAAGCATTTTGGTTGTGCGCTGCATACTAGGCTGAGACCAGGATGTATCGCCTGATTGAAATCCTTAAGATAATGAACAATGAACTAACACTAGAACCACAGGTGAACACAGTAATTAAGAAGTGCTTCTTCCCACTACACACAATTAAGAAAATACTTCTCTTCATCTCCTTAACACACACAGAACACTTGCTGTAATTTCTCTCATCATGCCAAGAATAGACTATGCCGACAGCATCTATGTTGGAATGCCAGAATACCTTATGAGGAAGATACAACAGATACAAAATGCAGCAGCAAGACTACTCCTTAGACTTAGTAGAAGAGAACACATCACACTGAGCAATCCATGGCCAAGGAGTGGAATTTATAAAACAGAAAATCTCCATCTATAAACCAACACAAACACTGAGATACAGCAACAACATTCACATCAAACTGAGACAATTCTCAAAACAAAGATTTGGGGGATCAGCACTCTCCTGCATAGCAGTGACACTCTGGAACCCACTCTCAAAGGAAATATGAACATCAGAAGATCCCTTAAAGTTCTGTAAACTGGGAAAAACATGGCTCTTTATTGCACCAGGCTGAAGGACATATCAGAGCAACAAATCCCACCACTGCAAAGCAAGAGAACTCTAGAAGACAGTTTCACCCGAAGAAAGGTCAACCCTGAGTCCAATAGGAATAAGACCAAGCCAAAGGGTTAACCCATCATAAAACAACACAGACAACCCCTGACTAACCCTACTAAAAACTTGTTAACACCCTGCATACCCACTACCCAACATAGAAATAACACAACACAGATCTTCAACACAAAACAACAAAATTAAAGTCACTCTACCAATTCTCCACAACACCCACATGACACACCCGTGTACAACCACCCCCAAAACATCACAAAAACACCAATTTTCTAAAATCATAGCAGCACACAGTGATATTTGTTTCCGAACTGAAGGTACCAACAGCACATCAAAGTTCTCTTGCACTTTTCCCTCTAAAGTTTAGTAACTTATCATCCCAACCCCCTTTCTTTTTAGATCCGCCAGAGCACCTGGAGACCATGAAAACTGGCAGCGGTGTGTGGTACAAGTCAAAATAACATAACATAACATTCCTTTCTCAATACCCTTCTCTAAATTACCTTCTCTCAGTGCACTCCTAAAACTAATGCATGCAAGTGGGCTGGACAGTATATCTTTGCCCTGCCATACAGACCCCCCTGAAATGTTTCGATTGCCTATGAGAATATGGTGAACTTTGCAGTTCTAAAAGTAGAGCAAATGAATTGAGCGAATATGACACATAGTCATTATAGTAAAAAAAAATGTTTTTAAAAACAAAACGTTTACTGGCCTTGATAAAGCAAAGGACAGCAAAAAACGTGCTGACCTGGCACTTTATATATACCTGAGAATAAATATATGTTACATTTGTTCTATTTAGAATTTATACATGAATACAATAACATTTATGAAGATACATTGGTCTTAGTTCCACTGTTGTGTTTTAAGAATAGTGGGGCACAAAGTGATTCCTTTATCTACATCCTTTATTTATTTTTTAAGTGATAAGATGCTGATCGGCCTTTCTATGAGGCCATTGTTATTGTGCATTATCATAGAATCAAGAGGGATGTGGGGGTGGGGAGGGAACTCTGATTTAGGAGTTTCACCCAGTGAACTTGAATAACCTTGTTGTTTGTGGCGTGTATCATCTCATCACCAGTGGTAAAGCTGCCTTTAGAAAGTCAAGATATAACCTGGACACAGGACTGCACACGTCCAGCATGGTGCATAATCTTAGGGAATACACAAATACTTTGTATTGAATATAGGGTCAAAGGATGCCAAAAAGTTGGTTTATACAAGAACCACTTACATTGTGCCACATTAAACGTCTTGAAAAGAGGTAGAAAAGAGGTAGAACGAAGAACTTTGGGTTTTGGACAGCAAACACCCAAATCTGATCCTCACAAGTCAACCATCCGTAATAATTGCACTGTGTGATTCTCAGTAATGTTACACAGTTAACATAGAATCAAAGCTCACCGACCTGACTCAGACTCTGCAGGTATGAAGCAGAGAGAGCCCACCTAGTCACTCTCTCCCTCTGTGCAACAAAGGCAGAGAAGGGGTGAGCTTCCAGGGAAACCCTACTGGGGAAGAAAACCCTAGTCAGGATAGACAGGAAGACTTCTTCGACAGATGGGATGGAATCGGCCTTCTATATCATATTCAGGTTTGTTTCCTCAAAGACAACTGTAAATGGAGAAACCATGTATTAGAAAGGGAAGGGAGAGAGATCTACGCTATCCTTTTGAAGGATACATCAATACCTGGTTTGGTAGGTTCAAGGGATATACTGCAGTGCGGTTTGTCTTCCTTTTCAGTGTTCGGCTGAATTTCACTCTGGAGTGGTACACAGGAAACATATGAAAGGCATAAGAAAGAGAGAAAGTGAAGCCTATGGGAGAGGGAGAGGAAGTGAGATGGAACCTACCAGGCAGTGTTCTTGTGAACAGCTACTAGCGGGAGCCTCAGCGATAGGACAGATGAAGCCGGGAGCTTTGGGTTTCTCAGGAAGGCGGGGCGTGTTCCACCGTGGAAAGGCTGATTTGGAATGAAAGAACAACCATAAGGTGTTTGTATGCAATGAAAGAAAGAGTTGGTTCTGGGAAATTAAGGAGGCAATGATCGTACCGAATGAGGCGAAGGCTCTTGAATACCCAGATGAAACTTTGTGTCTGCAATGTTACGGCGAGAGTCCCGGAATGCAGGAGGAGAGAGAAGCGGCTACAAAAGGATAAGCAACGCAACTCCACGATGGTGGAGGCCATTGATAGACACCCGCCTTGGCTGGGGTGGAGTCAAGCCAAGATGGCTACCAGGAAAGACTGAATGAAACAATACTTGGCACTCCTGTCGCCATCTTTGGTGAGGAGCAACTGTGTATACCAAAGCGTGTCCACCTGCCCCACAGCGACCTCACACACAACCTACGCATGCCACATGGATTGAACTGGTTCTGAGTCATCTCATTAAAATGCCCAGGTCACCGGGCAACCTCTGTAGTGTTTAGGAAAGTTTATAGACCTGTACATGACTGCTTCACCTACCTCAATATTCTTTGTGCCACTTTGCCTAATTGGAAAAGGATCTACAATTAGGACTAATAGAATTATTGGAGCCTGGAATATTTCCTTCTGTTTGGGAATGATCATTAATGCCAATTATGCAGTGTTTGATTTGAAAGTAGGTTGGCCAGTGATAACAGGAGGGATCTAGTCCAGCGCAGTGCCTTTTATTGTATGTCTCAAAGAAAACACAAGTAAGCAGGCAGGCTGAAGATAAGAACACTTAATGATTTTAGAATTAACAGGCATGTGGGAGATCACTGACACTCACTAAATAACACACATGGAACATAGGGGGAAGAGCACTCAGGGAACACTACACCTATAAGGACATGGAGGCCAGACAGCCAGCGTTCCATGCACACTGCATCAGGCAGGAAAGACAGGATACAAATCACAGGCATGGCGCAAGAACAGGGATGGTGCAAAGTGAGGTATGCTCAAGGGCAAGACATTCATTCTCCCGAGGCATTCATTTCTTTGTGGCTATAGAAAGTGTACTTTTCTGGACAATGACACGCAGAACCCGGTTCATTGGGAGTACTTTTGGTTTTGGACTACTTGAATTGAAATCATAATTATTCCAACACACTGCTGACTGTATAAATAATTGGTTACTGGATCATATCAGAGTCTGGATTGTAAGCACCGTTCACAGCACTGACAAATAAAATAACAAAATGTTTCGACAATGTTTTACTTGTAGCTATGCACCTTGCAGGGGTAAACACAGACATGGGACAATCCCGTGCAGAATGCTTTGAAACATCGCAACTGAACTGCGTCAAGTTGTATTTTGACCAATTATGTCAGAGATTATGTTTAAGGTAACTGAACATTGGCTAGCTACACATCTCCAGAACATGGTTTGAATGGCTCACAGATGAACAAGGGGCAGCTCGGAGCAAATTAATGTACTCTGTTATTCCTCTGGCTCGTTAAACAAATGGAAGCTTCCATCGGAGTTCAATTTACTGGGGGAATGCGATCTTAGACCGTGGCAAATTCGATTGCAATAGTGAGTTTCAGCTGTTAGAGAACACGTTCGTGTTTTCTAAGGGCAGGCTATTAAGTAGATTGCGTTAATGACATTGCATATGAAGAGAGGATACAGCGTACAGCAAGATGGCCATGTGCATGCCGGTAAAATGAATGCAATGCAAAGATGCTTGCACAATATACAAGTCTCAAATGACAAGCCTAATGCAGTCCATTCTGGGTGGAGATTTCCTGCTGGCAGAATTCGGAATCCTTTGCACAGCATTTTCAATACTTCAAATGCTGTTATTTGTCATGAGTAAATGTACTGTAAATCCATAGGCCCAGATTCAAGGAAATATTTGCATGGAAAATCAGAGATTTGCATGCCAATCTGCACGCAAATCCCTGTTCGGCGATTCATGGAACCGAATGTGCAGGACTTTTTTTCCGGGACTTGCAACGTTTCCACGCAGGCCTGGCACGTCTCTGCTAGTGCGCATATATATCCACTGCCCATGTGCCAGGGCAGTTCAATCTCCCCTGCACCTTGATCATCATACTAAATAGCCTACATTTGAACAAAATACCATTATGACACTGCACATTTACTAAGTCTAGGGTGTGCTAAGTGTCACATTACGAACATCACACACTGCCTGCATATTGATGGAGTGCCAGTGCATTCGGTTCCGGTAGCTGTGCTCTGTCAATCGGGGTGGCCGTAACACGACATATGTGTAGTCTATTGAAACTAGTAGACAGGGGAAGCATGCAACTGCATAGAAATCCTGCATCACTGTCTGCCTTTCTGCCAGTGTTTGGGGCATATATATGTGCCTGGGCACAAATGCACATGCTGTTATGCATGACAGCCCCTGGTGTAGACAGCATAATTGGGTGGCCTGTGATATCTCACCATCTATTGCAGTTGTCTGCTGGAAGGACCCAGTAGCAAGGAAATGGAGTGCAGTCAGCACTTTTTGTAGTGGGCTAAGGGCCTGGGGTAGGGTGCACATCAATGTCTACATACATGGGCACAGAAATTAGACAAAAAGAAAAAAGACAACATTCCCTCAATGAGCTCATGGACCTCACAGCAACTGTGGACTAGGAGGCTGATCTGTGCTGGGACCCACTCCTGAGGTTTATCTTCAGGTGGATGTGGAGTTGGAGCCCGACCATGCAGTGCCAAGGTGTGGTCTTCACTGGCCACAGCTAGCCGTGGCACGGTTGAATGCACAAGCACGGTAAGGGCAGCGAGATATCCATGCATTACCTCACAGATGGCTGCAGAGTCTGTATGCGCACTCACCCATGATGCATTGAGTTGCTTCGAGAGAGGCATCCATCTCCTCATGGATCAGTGTCCATGTGGCTGTGAGTTTGTCATGGATAGCAGTCCTCATGACCTGCATCTCACGCCTCAAGGCCACCCTGTGTGCCTGAGCGTCTGCATGCAGGGAACCCTACAGACACCCCATATCAGCCCATCGGACCTTGATGTTGGCCTCCATGCACAGTCTGTGGGAGCGGCAAGAGGAAGGCATGACTTGCAACTATTTTGTCCAACACATTCCCATGTCAGAGGGTGGAACGCTTAATATTCTTGTGCCAGTCAGTAGAACGAGGACTGAATGAAACAATACATTGGCATAATTCATGAACTTACTTTGTTCCATACATGTTCCTTTCATGATACCTTGATGACCCATGTTGCATTTATCCATGTGGAATCAATTGGTGCTGTTTTGAAAATTGTCACAGCATTCTATGTTAACATATGGTGAGTCATGTTGTTGCAGAATTGCAGTCTAGTTAACATTGTTGCAAGATGGCTGCCTGATAAGCTCTTCAATTAAAGCCAGTACGAAATAGTAGATGGACTTATGGTTAGAAGTGCTATATTATTGGTACAACTAGAGGGCCCGTTTGTCAACATGCACCTGTTCAGTGTGTATACGGTAGCACTGAAATTCAGATGCTGTAACGTCTGCAATATTTTTTTCAATGAGGATACGTTTGTTTGTTGCTATTGCTAGCAACTTTGTGTCCACGGCTTTCGAGTCGGCATCTTGGTTAATGCCTATTTGCTACATGTGCCGTTTCCAGGTGGATTTTTGTAAACACATGCTTGTTTTGTTTTCACAGCAAAATGTCCGGAGAGCTCGATTATGCACTGAGTTTTTCGATTGAAGAAAGCAACAATGTTGCAATAATGTTTTCCTTATGCCGCAGGTCCATATTGTTCCACGTAATATTGGCACATCTGATATGAAGGCACGTGAGTCAAGATACCGTGTTTATTGACTTCGCTTTTGGGTTTTAAAATAAATGTGTTCTTAACAAGTTCTAAGAGAACGGAACATGGTTGAGCATCAGGTGTTAAAAAGACATCAAAAATCATTATATTAGTGTAAATCCTCCCTATTAGTTCTAGGGGCGCATTACACTTATCTTTAAGGTGTTAACAGTAGAGTTGTGGTAGTACTAGCATGCTCTTTATGTTAAGTACAGGCCGAGATCTGGCAACAGGGTGTGTAGATCTCTGGTCATTGTAGTAATGTTTGATAAGCTAACGTTCTCCTTACGTTCTGTGTTTACACACATTTTTCCAGATTGTAGCCTATTGATTAGGTGCTTTAACTGATTACCGCAGGTTGTGACTTTCAGATTTGACTGTGGTAAGTCTCCTATGAGCCATATATTTACTTACGGTAGTAGACTGTCAAATGATAACAGCATTATTAAAAGCAGTTTATATTGTTTCTATAGCCTCAAACCTTGAATTGGAATTGATGAGCTATGCAATTTCTGAATACGATTGAACACCGTGATTCATTGAATGGGTGTGAAGATTGCATTTATTCTGTTGGTTCCCCTGAAGAAGTTCTTATAATATTTTAGAGTTGCATAAAGAATGAAACATGTTGGGATAAAAATTGAATGCTGTAATATTTAACAGTGAAGAAAAATAAATGTATTGAATTGTGTCAGGACCTTGTTCTAGGTACCCACCAACTGTAGATTTGTTCTGAATAGTAGAATACAGCTATAAACTGTAGGGTATTTCAAGTAGTAACCAACAATATAGAGAGGGTAGCTACATTTTGGTTACTATCCAGATTATGCATTTTTTATTAACTTTTAAGAATATCCAGTTTTGCACAGCACTCGCCACTTTTCAGTGACTATTTTACTGTCTATGTATTGTTATATGTAGTAACTTTTTTAGAGTATTAGAATTGCACAGTACATGCTACACTAATGGTGTTTGTACATTTTTGTTTGCCTTTTATGTGTTTTTAACATTTATATATTAAATATAATTGAGAATGTTCTTATTTTCTTTTTTAAAAAGTGGGGGACTATTATTGTGTTCTATTGCATATTGTTGTGCCAGTTAATATCGTTCGAGGACTAGAGAAACAGTATAAGGCTGTTGGGATCTACTGTTTTGGTATTGATAGTTTTGGTCAGGGAATGGTTCCAACTCCCTAATAATTTCCCTGTGTCTTCCTTTGGTTGGTACTGCAGGGTGGCACCCAACATATACTCTTCCCACTCTGTCTCGCCAGCCTGCACACATCCCCCAAGTGTGCGGGTCCCACAGTGGCATGATGCAAGTGACCATGCCCATTGCTGTGGTGCCCCTGTCATTGGCTGACGGTCTGCAACCCTACCTTGGATATCAGCCACAGGACCTGAAGCCAAATCATAGGAGGATGGCCTTGCAGCCATATTTACCCCAGATCGGAGGACAACCACTGTCTAGCCTTGTGAAGCCAGCTGCCCCGCTGAAGATTCACATGCCCCATCTGATCCACCCATTGGGGCACTCACCTTTGCCCTCTTTGAGGCATGCACATCAGGTTCAGCATCAAAACCAAATGAGTCTGAAGCATGACTGAGGATGGTCTGGTGCACCAGTGGGTTCTAATAGTGTATAACACCACATCCTCCACTGGTGGTCTGACACACCACTAACTCTTCATCCTCCTCCACCTACTCCTCCTCTGCATCTGGTGCATCCTCACCAGCACATGGACTGACAAAGACATACTGAGCCATGTTCAACGACACTATAATGCACATATGCTTCAAAGGGTTCAAAGGGCACTCAAACAACAAATGGCAGGAGACACACCCATCAGACATTGTGCGTCACACACTTTGATCAGTAAGCAACGGATGCATGGCATGTGCTGGCAATTGCCCCCACCGCCCCCCTACCCATCATGTCCATGCCGGCAGTGGACACATTGATATTCAACAGTGGTGAACAAGCAGAATGATGGGCCATGCAACTGTCGAGTCGCCAGGGTAAGGTAAAGGTAACGGAACTGGAGACCATGGGGACCTGAAGGAAGGTGGAGAAAGGGGAAAAGCCAATGAGCAGGTACTGCTCAAAATGGGCCTTCTATGCAAGGTCTGTGAAGTGCAGAAAGAAGGAGAGCTGGAAGATGTAATTAAGGTCCACTGACCCACGAGAGGGTAAAGGTAGAGGGACCATGGAGTGGGGCTAGAGAGGGGGAGGGTAAGAGGGAGCAAGCATCACAATGAGTAGGCTCTCTGTGTCACTGGCATTGGCATTGAGGCATCAGCGATGTGGTCTGTGGGCCCTTATGCAGCTTCAATCTGGCCACACCTTAAGGTGCATTGACAGACAGCTCAGATATGCATCGTGACAAGGGAACCATAGAAGCAGGTGACAAATGGTACATGCAACTCAGCATTACATGACGTGAAAGTTAAACTTTGTTCGCATGCACCTCTCTAGAAGTGCAGAGTGACACGGCGCAATAATGTCGCACTCAATATGTACATGTAGATGTCTTATGGTGCCCATGTACTGGGGGAGTAGCCTGTGGCGGATGCGTACTGTCACACAGACATGTGCCACAAATGTCCGCCATAGGGGGTACTCCCAGTATGATGGCCATTTGACATGAGTCTGTACATCACATGACATGGTTTACTCAGGTCTGGTATACAAATGCAGCCAAGTGTGCCAATACACAAATAATGTGGGTGATGCATGACTGGCAAAACACAGGGTGTACAATTATGGCCACTCACTTGATGTGTCCTCATAATTCTCCAGGCCTCTCACCTCCTTCAGTTGCCATTGCAGAGGCAAGGTTGACACTGAGATTGTGCTTGGTGCAAAGAGTGAGATTATTCGAGTGCTTCTGAACCTTTTCAGCTGTGCGCATCTCCACCGCAGAGGCGTTGATCTGGTTTGTGACACGCTGCCACCATACCTTCTGCGGGTGTGTTCCCCGCATACAGGCATATGTCAAGATGGAGATCAGTCACTAAGTTAATGAGGATCTGGAGCTCCTCCTTGCGGGCCAGTGTACTGTGCTGTGTATTGGGGTTGAGTCTCTTCCCACTGTGCAGGATGTCCCTTCCTGCCTAGAGTAGCATGGCGTGTTAGTGCTGCCTCTGTCTGGCTAGAACAAAATTGGCGTCCAGGTTCCGGGTCACCTGTGGACTGGGGCCTGCCATGTCCTCCTGAAACTGGGGCAGATGTCTCCATACCACGCCCCTGATCCACTAGGGCTGGGGCAGATATTTCATCAACACGTACCCGATCTCCTAGGGGTGGAGCAGATGTTATATCACCACTACCTGACCCCAACCCGGTCTGCCCCTTTTCCCTCTTGGGGCCTTTACACTCATGTCACAGGTGTAAGGGATGAATGGAAGGCACATCAAGTTATTGTCCTGGGCAATGTAATTAAGTGAACAGTCTACGTGATGTGGGACAGAGATGTGTGGTCCAGCAAGGCTCAAATATACCCCGAAATGACAGAAAATACAGTACAGAATATGCAGAGGCTCCCTGAATGACAGTAATTTTGTCCACAATACCTGGTATCTTTCCGATAAAAAAATAAAAGCGGTACGCAATACGCAGTGGCTCCCCCAAACACAAAAATTGCTTACACTACACCCGGAAATATTCTGAGAAAACAAAAATAGCGGTACGTGATATGCAGTGGCACCCTGAAAATCAAAATTTGCATACACGACACACTGCAGGCCTCAAACTGGGAAAGTATATGACTTGCGAATGCGTAGAGGCAACCACCTCCCAAAATAATATGTGGTACCTGACAGGAAAGGATTGCATAGCACCCCCAAATATGTGTAGACTACACGCACCCATCTTTGTTCCTTCGTGCACACAAACAGTGTTGCATTTACACATCCTTATGTATCCTCGTCATTGCCTTGGTCAGCGTTGGCATGTGTCACATAACTTACACGTTAAAGGCCTTTACTCTTTAACAACTCTTTAACAACTACTCTCTCTGATGTAGCCATTTGCTGCTGCTTGTCTGGTGTAGGTGCCTGCTGCCCATCTGCGTTGGGAGTGCCTAGGGTCCAGCCATTGGGCCTCATTACACAGTACGCGGTAAAATCCAGCCTTTACCGGCATGGTGCTATTAACCTGTCCGCCTTCGCAAGAGACCGCTAATTACGTGCTATTACGAGCTCGCGGACACGAGCACAGCGCCATGCCAGTAATTACCCTACCGCCATGCCGCTAAAGACCCCAAAAAGACCTTTAGCGGCACTGACGAAAGCGCTGATAGCACTTCTGACCTCCTGCAACATGCAAATAGCGGTCACTGTAAAATTGCGGAACCGGAAATAGCGTCATCGCACAGGAACGGGAAAGAGCACGGCAGCCATCTTTAAAAACACAATCCATTGCCATCCTCTGCCCCCAGGACCTGTTTCCACACCAGTGCCATACCAAAGCCTCAAGGATCCCCTCACACTGCCCAAGGCAATCAAGAAAGGCGCAGACCGCCAGCGCAAGGAGAAAATCACTAATGAGGAGCTGATAATGCTGACGGAGACCCTTGCAGCAAACGCGGATGTTGTCTTTGCGACTGACATGCGGCGGGAGTCCCTGATTAAGAAAAAGGCCATCTGAGCAGAGGTGGCCCTGAAAGTCAGTGCGGTGGGCACCACCACCCGCACCGTTAAAGACTGCAGGAAGCGGTGGGACGATCTCCGCCTCCGGGTCCGCAGCATATTGTCTGCTAATCGTGAGCTGGCCATGGCCACAGGAGGTGGCACTGATTCTCCCATCAAACTCACGGAGTGGGAGGAGACCTGCGCCAGCACGATTGGCGTAGAATCCATTGAGGGAGTCGGGGATATGGATGGAGGTATGTACACATGAAACAATGCACTGTGAAAGGTGAGCCCCCCCAACCACACAATGTGAGCTCAGATCCACCTCATGGATGCGGCCACAAACATACATGCACACAACCCTGCCCATGTGAGTGTCACACCCCAACACACACACATGCACGCATCACCACAGACACATGCCACACAGACCCATGCATGGATAACCCACTCAACAGCCCCATGACCTGAATGCCCACTAATGAAGTCCCAATGCACAGAACAGCATGATGAACAGAATCTGCATGAAGCACGTTGAACCATCACCAATGCCATCCCCCTCTTTGTTCCCCACAGGCACACAGACCGACAGCGATGAACAGGACACAGCGACTCAGGCTCCCCCTGCCATAAAACAAGCCAGGGCACAGGAGATAGGGAACACCGCTACCACATCAAGGGGCACAGGGAGGAGTGAGCACCTGCAGAGGTGCAAACACAGCAAGAGTGCCACTGCACCAAGACCTGAATCCATGGCTGCAACAATTGCCGCACCCACTGCTGTGATCCCCCCAACACAGGAAACACCCACAGAGGGCCCACTCTCCACCAACACCAGTTCGACTGGTGAGGCAGCAGCCACTGCGCCGCTGTCTGACGTCGAGGACACCAGTGACATCCCCATGCAAATGCAAACCCACAGCCCACCAGGATCCAGAAAAGCAAGCCCACCGCCAACACCACGATCCAGTAGCCATGGCCAGTCTGGCGACGAGACCAAAGCAGGGTTCTGGAGCACACAGGTGGCCTCACCTGATGGCCGAGACATAGAGGAAGGTGCAGCAGCCACCCCACGTGGCCATGACCTGGCCATGACCTGGCCACCATCAGGCAGCGCCAGGAGGATATTACAGCACTGGTTGGCCAGCATTTAGATGAGGCTGCCCGTCTGGGGGAGGAGGTGAGGGAGAATACTAGGCAGTCGAGGGAGGGCATGGAAGCCTGTACCAAGAGGCTCTGTGAGGAGATGGCCCAACTGAGGCAGGTCCTCACGCACATGGTGGACGCGATGGACCGACAGTACCCACCACCACCACAGGGACAAACAGGCACCTCCTTCTCTGCAAGTTCGAGGCAGACAAGCCTCCGCCACCGCTCCTTGCACACCATGAGGCGTACACCCTCCCAACCTCCAAATGGTGGCGGTGGGAATGGGAATTAGGGCCAGCAGGTTCTAGCTGGCACATGTGCAGCAGGACACCAAAGTTGTGCAAGCCACACATGGGGGTGTTGTGGGGGGAGGGGGAAAGGGTGTTTTGGGAGTGTTGTGAGGGGAGGGGGAAAGGGTGTTTTGGGAGAGTTGTGGGGGAAGGGGGGAAGGGTGTTTTGGGAGTGTTGTGGAGGGACGAGGGTAAGGGTGGTTGCATATTTGGGGACAAGCACTTACACTGGTGACAAGTTGAGACACAGGCCTGGACTTCATCATTGTGTATGTGAACTTTATTGGGGAACAGGGCCCATTGTGCGCTTCAACACAAACACCAGTGCACTAATACCCACATCCATCCAACAGAGTTGAACCATGTGATTCAGAATATTTGGTTGATCAGATGCTGACGCAGATCACTTCCCTCCTGGGCATCGCCTCTTGCATGATCTGCAGCCCCGTCCCCTCCCTCCTCATCCCCATCCTCATCCTCATCAGGTGGTTGCATTTTCGATGCCATGGGGCAGTGGCACATACCGTCTAGTACACATATTGTGCAGCATGACACATGCCATGGTTATCTTGGCCACCTTGTCATGGCCATACAGGAGTCCCCCACCCGACCTGCTTAGGCACCAGAACCGTGTCTTCAAAAGGCCAAATGCCTGCTCAATCACGACGCGGGTACGGTTATGTGCACGGTTGTATTCCTCTTCGTGCCTGTTTCGTGGGTTCCGTACAGGGGTAAGGAGCCACCTCTTCAGGGGATAGCCAGCATCACCTGCATGGGTGGAACAATGGGGACTTGTTACTGGTTACCGCAATTGCAACCTGTACATTTCACACTAATTCAGTTTGCATTGTGATTGGCATCCACGAATCCCAGCATGCATGGAGACGATCAGTGTAACTGCAATGTGAGAAGGTAAGCTAGTCCCTGCAAGTGGACGTGCCCCATGCATGCCTCCGGCTGTAATTGCCATGTCCTGGGTGTGGACAGGTCCTAGGTGTTCCTGGGCCAAGACATCCTTCGTACCACACTGCTAGTGTACTGCCATTATGATTCCGATGTCCCCATGCTGTGAAGCGGCACTTCAGTAGTGGTGTACGGGTGTGGTTCAGTACAATGGCTGCAGGTGATCCCTTTGCATGCACTCAAGGGCGCATATCGGTTGTGATGTTGTTCAATGCACATTTACATTATGCATATTGGATGCAAGTTGCTGCTTTGTGTCATATAGTGTATGGTATGATGTGCAATGTGCATGTGGATAGATGTGTCATGTTTGGCGTTATGGATTAATGTCTTTGTTGTGCAGCTTACAACTTGCATGTGGTTTTGTGTCTGGTCCATTGTGGGCTGCCTTGGTGGACATTGGCGTACATCTGTATGTCCATTTATTTTATGGACGACAGTCCACACCCAGTTGGAGTATGTAGCGTGGTATCGTTGAGTTCCGCAGGACCATTGAATCATGGGTTGATCCTGGATATCGGGCACAACAATGTGTAATTATCTTGTTTGAGTCACATACCATTTGAACATTGATGGAGTGGTATTGCTTCTGTTTCGGTAGACTGCTTCATTGTGATGTGGGACCACCAATTCCATATGGGTACAGTAGATGGCCCGAGGCAACTTGGGATGCCTGCCAGTGAATAGAAGCCAACTTTGGTGTTGTAGATCTCCTGGGCAGTCCGTGGTAGCGATATATGTTCACTTGTATGCTTCAGGAGGACATCGAGCACCTGGGTCAGCGTGCGTGAAAATACTGGTTGTGAAATGCCATGCATCTGCCCTACCGTATGCTGGTAAGTGCCTGTGGCCAGGAAGTGGAGCACAGTTACCACCTTCAGTAGTGGGGGGATGGCAGTACGGATGTCTATGGGGCTCACTATGTCGTCGTGAATCATGTCCACAATGGTGGTGATGGGATCCCGGTCCAGACGGTACAGGGTGTGTATCTGCTCAGGGGTTAGGTTGAATGGACTGGCTCGAATCCTGGGGATTGCTGGCTGCCTCTGTGGTATGACTAGCTGCACTGGTGGGGCTTGTTGGGCCTTTCTCGCCATCCTCCTCCTCCTGCGTCTCCTCTGTGCTTCCTGTTGTTGTTGGTGCTGCAATGCAATCATGTCCTCGAGCCCATGCAATGCTGCAAGTATTGGAACCATCTTGGTGTGGGAAGGGGTGTGGGAAGGGGTGTGGTGTGCTCCTTTTCTGCTGCCCCAGTCTCCATTGCCTCCACCTGTGCTGATTGTGGCCACCTGTGGCAGGTGGGAACACTACTCAGGTCTCTTAATGGGTGGTTCTCGATGCCGGTATTCCCTCCATGCCGGTATGGGCTTCTTTGCCCAATACCATGCCGCTATGTGCATGTCTGCATGGCTTGTAATGGCCTGCTATTAGCGCCATGCCGCTATTGCCGACCTGAGGGGTTGCGCGCCCGCGGACTGGCGCTATTAGTGGCACCGTTCTTAGCGGTGCCGCTAATAGCAGTTGTCCGGGTCGTAATTAGCAAGGGATTTTAGCGATACCGGTAATCCCTTACCGGTATCGTTATTCCCTTACCGCCTAACGTGTAATGAGGCCCATTGTCTACGCTCCTGTCTCTGGCCCTGTGACCACCTCTGCTGCTGTGTCGGACTCTCACCGTACCATTTCACCACCACTGCTCCACAGCCCATTTCCAGGACTACCTTGCCCACCCACACCTGCCTCGGGGGTTGCCATGTCAGCACCATCTTCCTCCTCAGAGCGGCAACCCCACACCATAGGAGGCAGAGGGCTGTCAACTTCACCTCAAAGAAAGTTGGTATCCTGTTGGATAAGGTCCTGGATAATTATGATGCCCTCTTCGACCCAGTGAAGCAACGCAGCAAGGAAGGACCTCAATAGATCTTGGTGGACATAACAGCTGCCATCAACGCAGGGAGGTGGCAGTATGCTGCTTGAAGACCGTCCACAAGCACTGGGAGGAACTCAAATCCAGTACAGACACCAAGGACATGCCCGCCCTAAAGGACAGTGCAACCATGGAGTCAGGTGCCGGTTCTCCAATAACAGCATGAGGCTCCTGGCTAGGTTCTACATAGAGCTGCAAACCCAGGTCTGCGATTGGCAACAACATCTGGAGTTGGCTGGTGAGTAGACATGTGGTGCAGTTATCTATGGTGCATGTGTGTTGTGAATGTGCCTGTATGTCTGTAGTGACACCCTTAAGTTTGCAGCATGGGTGTTCCAGCTATAAACAGGGGCAAGCATGCTACAGAAAATCCTCTCAGTGTGTGAGTTGTGTCATCTGTGGATTAGAGATGCGCTGGTATTTGCAGTGTGTGTCGTACAGTTGTGCAAACCATGCTTGGATGTCAATGCTGCCAGATGAGGATGTGGTGCCCATGTCAGGTGCAGGCATGATGTTGTGCGGACTATAGCAATGTGGGACTCTGCTTCCTCCACATCTGGAGGTGACACATGCTTTTGGATATTTGGCGTAGTGAAGTTGGGGCATTGCAGTTTCTGGGACTGAAGTTGAATGGGGACAAGATGAGGTCTTGGTGGTGGGTTCCCCTCGTAATCCGGCTCTCTGGACTCCATCTTTTGGGCCTGCTGTTAAAACATCTTGGGGTTACTATATCATCTACCCTGTATATTGCTGCACAGGTTGGAGCAGTGTGTAAGGCCGCCATTTTCATCTGAGGATTCTACGCAGGGTTCTACCTTTCTTGCTGTGTCATCTTATAGGCGTTGAGCCGTAAAGACTATTGTAACTCTTTTGTTTTTGGCTCAGCCAGTGGGGCTCATCCACCGATTGCAGCTGTTGCAGAATTTGACTGCTAGGGTGGCCACTAATACTCCTTATGGCGCCCATATTACTCCAGTCCTGCGTTCCCTCCACTGACTTCCATATGCCAAGCGCATAGAATGTAATGCCCTTTGTCTAGTACATGGGCCTTTTATCGTCAAGATGCAGACTATCTCTGGGATAAATTCCCTCTGCACTTTCCCACTCAAGCCCTTCGCTCTGGAAGTGCCAGCTTGATCTCCTTCATGAGTATACGCCTATCGAGAGTGGGTGGCCGTGCCTTTTCTGTGGCAGCTGCCAAACTCTGGAATGTGCCCCCTCTGGTTTTGAGATGTACTTCTAACCACCTGCAATTTAAGTCCTTTTTTTAAGCATATCGTGCTACCTAGCCAAATTTGATGTCTCAGAGCTAAGATGCCTTCGGGTTTACAAGTGCTTTATTACATTTTTTAACATAAAAATACATAACTCTGACGTGATTTGTCATGGCACAGCTTGTGTACTCAGAGTGGAAGTATGTGCATGCTATGTGTATGCGTTTGGGGCAATGGCATCTTCATGTGTGTCTGTGAATTTGATGCATGTGTGTGTTGCATGCGCACAGGGTGGGTTATGTTGGAGGCATGTTGTTCGATGTGATTCTGTGGAGAGATGCCCATGCAGGTGTTGGCATGGCCATGCTGTGAGTAGTGCAATAATGGTTGACTACTGGTGGCCAGGAATCAACTGTGTCTTCCCTACAATGTGTCCACAGCTGTGGCAGCGCACATCTGTGTTCAAATGCTTTAAATGTATGTCCATCCTACCAGTTTCCAGTTTACTCCCTGCTCAACCCTGTGACGTGGCAGGTCTCCCATGGATGTGCATAGGGTTGCAGTTTGGTCATGTTGACTTTACCATTGTTACATGTGATTTCTCCTGGCATGTGTCTGTGCAGTGCCCACATTGTGCTTTGTTTCACATATGGATCGGCCATGACTGTGTTTGACACTGTACCTGTATTGTTGTGTCTGGATGTGAATTGCATGTCCATGTTTGTGAGTGTGGATGATGCTGGTTGTGCCTTGTACAAAGCAGGTTCCGGTGAATGTTGTTGATCTCACACCGGCTTTTATGCAGTACACTGATGTCACTTTTCAGTGTCTTTTTTACCACAGTTGCTGCAGCTGACGAAGAGTGCAGAAGCAGTACTGTGGAGCTTGGATGCAGTGACCGTTGCACCGGACAAAGGCGCAGGCTGCAGCCACCCCTCTCCCCTCCATGACAGCTCATCTTCGGAGAGCGATGTGGGTGAGGTAACGCCTGTGCCATCGGGCGTGGCTGCTGGGGGTAAGTCCAAGGAGGTGAAGCTGGCAGGGGACTCCTCAGCAGCTCTTGAACTGGGTGATGCCACACATGGGCCATCCACAGCGAAAGACACCATAGAGTCATCCAAGTTGACAGAGGGGGAGGTGGAGGAGGTGGTTGTTGCAGCCCAGCCCATGGGATCAGGTGGCGGTGTCGAGGTCAGTATGCATGCTGCAACCCTGTCCCAGGGGCATGAGTGCAGCCCAACATGGAGGCTCCTGTGCAAAATCATGTCCCTGGGCCATTGGATGCAGCAGCGCAGGCCTTCTGAGATGCCTCCACCCAGACCAGCATCCACCTGCCAGCTGATGTGTCCATCGGGGATCAAGTGTGCTGGGCACTGCAACAGCAGATGGCAACAAGAAGGAGGCAGACTATTGTAGGGCAGACAACACCAAGGAGGCAGGTGGTTACTATGGGGCAGAAGGACCATATGGGTGTGCTGAACACTATTTCTTCTGTGTTTTATGCAACTATAAAAGGCAGCTGCTGGCAAAGAGGCAGTGGGCACGGGAGGCCCTTGTGATGGTTGACAGGGCTGAGGGGGCACTGCATCAGGCGAGGAGGTGAGCTGCAATCCTGGGGGCCACTTGCAGGGGATCATGAGATGCCAAACTACAGATGCTGTCCACCCTGCAAGCCTTCCAGGAATCAACAGAGTCCCACCTGATGGAGAATGACGTGACGTGTGAATGAGCCCTGGTCGACAGGTAGGGTAACATTGGTGATGAAGACTAGCCTGCTGCCTTTGTATATAATTATTTTGGTATAGGTTACATTTCTTTCTGTTTTCTTTTGCCCCAGACTTTGATGACTTTCCTTCCCTGTTTATCCTGTATATAGTTATTTAGGTATAGTGTTCTTTTTATTTGTCATCATTTATCCCAGACTTCTTGGACCTTCTTTCCCAGTTTTTGTTGTATATAGTTTTGTTTGATACATGTTTTATATGGTCCACTCCACGCTTCATGCAGTTAATATGTGTGGCTGCTACTTTGATTGTTGACATTTCACCCAGTGCATCTCTCCATTGCAGGTCATGTTTATTGTGGCATGCCTGTGTGTGATGCAGCTGCTGTGATGGTTGCGGGTGGAGGGATGCACATGTGCCTGAAATGTGGGGGTGGGTCCATCAGACAACTGGAGTCGGCACTGGTTGTTTTAAATATAATTTATATGTGCAGCATCACTGTCTGTTTAGCGTCAGTGTCGTTGGGGAGGAGGGTTCTGGTGTGTGTCAGATGATGTACTTCCGGGTATGCTTGCATTGATGTTTGGATGCGTTTTGTATATTTTTTTACACTGATTGTGGATTTAATGCCACTTGTTCCTGTGTGTTTGCACAGTTTCACATTGTTTTAATTTCAGGCCAAATGTTGTTCATTTGTCCCCTTTGGACAAGGCAGAACAAGGCAGCTGTGTTGAGCGACACAGGTTTCTGGTGGCAATGGGGTGGCGGTGTAGACAGTGAGTGCGGACGAATCAACCTAATATCTGCAGCTGCAAGGTAAGAGGTTGCGGGAAAGAAGAGTTTGCTTGCTTAACTCCACGTAACCCCCAAACCTGGTGCCCCTTCTCACTCTGTGCCTGAGTTGTTTTCCTCCCGAGACCTGTCCTTCTGCCCCCTCACCTCCTGCTTACTATGCTTCCTTGCAATACCTGTTTGCATGTGCTCACTTACATCCTAGGCTGCGCGTGCTCCCTCGATCTTAAGCCACGTGCCTTCCCTTGCTGTGTATGCCACATGCGTTCCATTGCAATCCTAAATTGCGTGCGCTCACTCGCATTTTAGGCTGTCTGTTTTCCATTGCAATCCTTGATTGAGTGCGCTCCCTTGCATCCTGGGCCCCTTGTGGTCCCTCGCAATCCTAGATTGTGTGTGTTCACTCGCATTTTAGGCTGTGTGCTCTCCCTCGCAACTCTATGCCGGTCTTCCCACTCGGTGGCATGCCCTCTGCATCCCTCTGGGCCCTCTCTCTCCTCCTTCCTAGCCCCTTCCTCTACCTTGCCCCCTTCCCCTGACCTATTGTGTACCATTCTGTGATATCGTTCTCTGTGGTTGATGACTATATTGCAGTGCCTGCATCCCTGCTGTGGTCATTCTTTTTCCTCTAGGTTCCATTGGTCGTTAGTTCTGTTTTTGGCGCTCCTACCATCGTTGTTTGCTTACATTGTACTGCCTGCATTCCTGCTGTGTTCATTCTTTCTTATAGGTTCCCCGGTCGATTGCTCTGTTCTTTGGCGGTTTTGTTTCTCCATGGTTGTTTGCTTTCATTGTACTGCCTGCATCCTTGCTGTGCCCATTCTTTACTTCTAGGTTCCATTGGTAACTGACTTGTCTATATATTCCACCTAAGTTTTGCTCATTTTTTTGTCTGCTGTGTTCCCCTCCTCCTTCTGTGTCCCCCCTGCCCTAGTGTTCCCCCCACTCCTGCCTGCTCCCTAGCTCACCTATGGTGCTCTCTGTCTCGCATATCTTTTCTAACTGTGTTTCTATTGACTATCCTATCCTTCTCACTAAGTCTGTTAGAAAGAAGTTCAAAAGGGATAGCCTTCTCTTCAACCCAAGCCTCCCTATCGCTGATACCTACACCAGTGGTTCCTCCAGAAAGACCCCTACTGACATCCTCTTTGGTGTTCCCTCTCCGGGCCTATGGACCCCCAATATGTATCTCTATTCTCTCTCCTTTCTCCTCTTCACCCATTAATGGTGGCACCCAATAGGAGGCCCTCCTTGCCCCCTTCCACTCCTCCAAGACCATCATTAATGTTTACCTGAATGGCACCATCTTGGTCCAAGGTACTCAGGCCATCGTCTTCCTTTTGGATAGACACTTCCCACACCTTATCAACTTCCTTTCTTCTACTGCTGTTCCTTCTTTCCGCTCTCTGGTTCCTCTGCCTCCTCCACCCTATGCCACCTCAACTGCTGCCTCTGCTGTTTCTCCAATCACCTTGTTGCCTCCCTCCTCTGCCACGCCTCTGGCACCCACCTCCTCCTCTGCCTTGGCTACCTTGCCCTTTCCTCTGTCCTCCTCTGCCCATCCTCAGACATCTTCAACACTTCCGCAGGGCATACCTCTGACCTGTACCCCTTCATGGAAGTCCTTCAAAGGGATCAACCTGCTCCACATTGCTACTCTCAACTCTTGCTCAGCTGTCAAACACTCCTCTGACATCTGCTGCCTCCTGGAAGAAATCAATCTGGATGTTCTCGGTCTGACCGAGAGATTGTCATGGCCAGCTCTGTCACAAGATTTGACAATCTCCTTCCTGATGGCTACAAGATCTTCTCTGTGCCCAGAACCAATCCATCCCTGTGGGGGTGCAGCCTGGATCTTCCCAGAGTGGATCTCTGCTTCTATCATTCCAATGCAGGACTACTTCTCCTTTGAATGGCTGGTCTACAGGCTCTCTCTATCTCCTGGCCTTTCTCTCACTGTGGCTACTATCTACCAGCCACTGGGCCAGGTAGCCTCCTTTCTCTCTGTGCGTACCTCTCCTCCTACCTCCTCTCATCTACCTCGCACCTTCTCCTCCTTGGAGACCTTAACATCCACTTGGATGCTTCTTGTCCTACTACAAGACGCTTTTGCAAACTTTGCGACTCTCTCTCTCTATTCTTCCCTCTGGCCTGACTCACTCTGCAGGGCACACCCTGGATATTCTGATCTCCTCAGAACTTCCCCTCTACAACCCTCTCACCACTCCTCTTTCCTGGAGTGATCACTTTCTCCTCTCCTCCAATATCTCTCTCTCTACCCCTCAAGCCAAGCCGACTTCAGCACTGCCACCTACCTTCTCGGATATCCGACCCGTGAAGCGTGTGTCAGTGGAGGCTTTTGCCGCTACTTTCTCTCCTCCTTCTGCACCTTTGGCTGACTCACATCCTAACAGATCCCTTTCTAACCTTCATCTTTCTATCTCTGATACTCTTAATGTACTTGCCTGTGTCATGAGAATCCACTTGAAGCCCAAATCCAAGTTCAACTCTTGGTACGACTCTGACCTCGTCACCCTTAAGTGAAGGGTGGAGGAGATGAAGTGGAGAGCAACAGATGCACCCTCTGACAAACTGGCCTGTCTCCTGCTCCAAAGGCAGTACAGAATCTCTGGCCTCACCAAGAAGAGACATCACATCCAAGCCAGTGTCTCTTTGGCATCTAACAGCGTGGCCCAACTCTTCAAAATCTACAAGGAGCTGACCAATACTGCTGCAGTCTCTACCTCTCCTGTTCCCTCCCAGGCCCTCTGTACGGCCATGGCTTCTCATTTCATCACTAAAACTCAGGACATACTGTCCACCCTCTCTTCTTCTTCTTCCTCCTCCTCTGCGCCTGGCCTACTTGTGGCCTCCTCTCCTCCTCCCTTTTCTTCCTTTCCCTTGCTCTACCCTGACAGCGTTTCTGGACAAGACTGATCTACGAAAGTCTCATCAGAACAGGTGCTTCCCTGTTCTTCCAGAACCATCAAGGACCATATTGACACCCTTGCTCTAGCCTTGGCCGATTTCTGCAATCACTCTTTCGCCACTGGAACCTTCCCTTAACCCTTAAAACAATACCTTGTCCTCCCCCTCCTTACGAAGCCCCCTGCCGCTCCCTCCTCTCTGGCTAACTATTGCCCCGTCTCTAACACTCCATTCCTGGGCAAACTCTTGGAAAAACTGGTTATCTCCCAGCTTAACCTTCACACTGAATCCAGTTGTCTCCATGACAATCAGTCTGGCTTTAGAGCTGCCAGAAGCACAGCAACGGCTCTCCTAAACACCCGTGAAGACCTGCTCTACAATTGTGACTCTAATCTCCCTTCTGACATCATTCTCCTTGATTTATCCTCTGCTTTTGACACGGTCAACCATGCCATCCTGCCCAATCGCCTCTGTGACAACCTGGGTATCACTGATCAAGCCCTGGCCTGGTTGATCTCTTTTCTCAACGACCAACCCTCTCATGTCCAACTGGGATTTTTCTTCTCTTCTAACTCTCTCTCTACTTGTGGTATTCCCCAGGGGTCTAACCTCTCTCCCTGACTTTTCAACCACTACCTGGGACCTCTTGCACAAAGCATGCATGGTTGATCACCTGTTTTCCACCCAGCGTTGTATCTGCAAGATTACTAGTTCCAAGATGGCTGACTGATTTGCCATCCAGTTGTGCAGCCTTTCTTGTTCCCCTTCCAATTGGCTGCCTTCTCATTCATTAGCATTCAGCGTGGATCGGGAGGCAGGAATTGGCCTGTTCCTCAAAGGCCCACTTCTAAGGCCCCTGTCTGCTCCCTGTCCGCAACCGGGTCGCTACATTAAGCTTCCTAACATAACCTGACCGTCCCTGGAGATGCCAGTTTATTCAGCCATACATTTGGAATACCAAGACGCATGCACTTCCCTCTCCATGGGTAAGTTTCCATCCTTTCTGCCTACCGTTTCTTTTCCCTTTCATTGTTCTTTATTCTTCCCTCTGCCTATTCCATCTGGTCTCCCTGTATACTCTCAAATGCCCACATCTTAACACCTGCCTCAAACTCATATCTCAGTTCTTTCACCACATCACCTTAACATTGTTTTTGAAAGTCAAATGTGGGTGTGTTTTGTTAACTGAAACTTGGGTTGTTTTTGAAAGTCAAATGTGGGTGTGTTTTGTAATTGAAATTTGGATTCTTTTTGAAAGTCAAATTTGGGTGTGTTTTGTAATTAGAAATGTGGGTTGTTTTTTAAAGTCAAATTTTGGTGTGTTTTGTTAACTGAAACTTGGGTTGTTTTTGAAAGTCAAATTTGGGTGTGTTTTGTAATTTAAAATTTGGGTTGTTTTTGAAAGTCAAATTTGGGTGTGTTTTGTTAACTAAAACTTGGGTTGTTTTTGAAAGTCAAATATGAGTGTGTTTTTTTTAACTGAAACTTGGGTTGTTTTTGAAAGTCAAATTTGGGTGTGTTTTGTAATTTGAAATTTTGGTTGTTTTTTAAAGTCAAATTTGGGTTGCATTTTGTAATTAGAAATTTGGATTGTTTTTGAAAGTCAAATTTGGAGTTTTTTGTAATTGAAATTTGGGTTGTTTTTCACATTACTTCTGGCCCTAAATTGTAATCTGCTAGCCCAGTGACTTTTCATTACTGCTTTTCTTGCATATTTCTCCTACTGCCATCCTCTCTCTCTACTTGCTCATGCCGTTATCTGTTTCTCCTATCTACTCTAACTATTTCTCCATGAACTATCCTTCCCATCTCACTAAGTCTGGCAAGAAGAAATTCAAAAAGGATATTTTGGCTTCCAACCCAGGTCTCCCCATTGCTGATACCTATTCCAGTATCTCTGGATCTCCAGTATCTTTTTTCTCGCCGAGTGGGCAGACCTCTCCTTCTCCCTCCTGGCCTCAACTACTCAACTCCTCCTCCTTGGCGATCACAACATGCATCTTGATTCTCCCTGTTCCTCATCTGCACTTTTTCGTGAACTCTGCGATACACTCTCCCTCTCTATCCTCCCCTCTGGACCGACTTACTCTGCTGGTCACACACTTAATGTCTTGATCTCCTCTGGCCTCCCCCTCTCTACTCCCCTCACCACTCCTTTCTCCTGGAGCGATCACTGCCTCCTCCCCTCTCATCTGTCCATCTCCTCCCCTCAAGCCAAGCCTTCCCAAAGATTGTCACCCACCTTCTCGGACATCCGGCCCATGAAGCGTGTGTCAATCGAGGCTTTCACTGGCACCTTCTCCCTCCCTTCCCCACCTCTGGCTGACTCACACCCTGACACAGCCCTGTCCCTGCTCTACTCCTCTATTTCTGCTACTCTTGTTGTTCTTGCTGCTGTCATGAGGATCGGTTTGAAATCCAAAGCCAAGTGCAGTGCGGTTGAGAGGAAATGGAGGGCTGCCTGCTCATCCTCTGACAAACTGCCCTGCCGCCTGCTCCAAAGGCAATACTGTCTCGCTGTCCACTCCAAGAAGAGAGGCCGCATTCAATCCTGCGTCTCTGCGGCAACCAACAACTTGGCTGAACTCTTTAAAATCTGCAAGGAGCTGGCCAACCCTGTTGCAGTCTGAGTCCCAGAACATCTTGTCCACCCTCTCCTCTGCCCCCTCTCATCTCCCCTATCCATCCCGGTTGGCTGATCCTCCCTCAGCCACCCCCTCCCTCTTTCTCCTCCTTTCCTCTTTTCTCCCCTTATGAAGTTGCTAGACAAGTCCTATCTATGAAAGCCTCATCAAAACAGGTCCATCCCTGTTCCTCTAAAACCTTTAAGGATCACATTGATACCCTCGCTGCGGCCCTTGCAGATTTCTGTAACCACTCGTTTGCCTCCGGATCTTTCCACTCCCCTCTGAAGCACTCCCTTGTGCATCCTCTCCTCAAGAAAGCCAACAAGACTGAGTCCAACTTCTTACTGCACCTCCTTAGAGGTACTCTGCCGTTCCTCTCCTTCCCACAGAATCTCACTGTTTCCTAAGCTCTGGTTCTCTCCATGTTGGACTACTGTAACAGCCTCTTTCTTAATCTACCTGACTCCACTCTCCGCCCTTTACAACTAATCCAGAACAGAATTGCAAGACTTGTCCTTGGCCTCAAGCCCTGGGATCGTATCTCTCCAGCTCTGACATCCCTTCATTGGTTCTCAGTGGATGCAAGGATTAAATGTAAGCCTTCTGGGGCCTGAGTCCAAAATCCCTTCAACTATCCCTCCGTAACTAACTCCCCTTTTGAGCCCTTCACTCCTCTACTTGTAACTCCCTCAGGGTCAGTAGTGTTTCAAAGAAACGAGCTGGGGCCAGATCTCTATCTTCGGCTGGAACCTCGCTTTGGAACAGCCTCCCACCCACCTTGAAACTTGAGGAGAACCATCTCTGGTTCTGGAAGTACCTCAAACCCTTCCTCTTTGCTTCTGCCTTCGCCCCTCTTCTCCCCTGCTAATCTGTATTTTTCTCTCGGCATTGTGCATCTGGCCACCATCTGTTCTTCGGGCCCATGTACCTGCTCACCCTGCCTTCCTCCTGCACTGCCGCCGGGCCAACCCTTGCACTGGGATCTGTATCTGTACCCGTACAGCCCCCCACTTTTCTTCTGCACTTTTCAGCTATACCCTATCTGACTAATCATGCACTTTCCACTCGCTGACTGCACTACCATTTTTTTTCACTGCCTTATTTATTTATTGCACTTATTATTTATTCCTTTCTCTCCTCTGTACCGCACTTTTCACTTCCACGCACTTTCCCACCTTTCCCTTTCCATGCACTAGCATGCTCTTAATCTCACTGGGCCTAGTCAGATTGTTGCTTTGGTTCTCCCTTGTTCCCCTCCCTTTGCTTGGTCACGATCTGAAACACTTGTGTATGAGCGCAATCTAAATAAAATATCATATTATATAATTTCGCTACTTTCTGCTCCAAATTTCAGTGTTATGCGGGTGACACCCAGCTCTCTTTCAGGCTCCCCTGAGCCACCTCTTCTCCTTATCTCGTACCAGACTGCCTGGCTGAAATTCAGGAATGGTGTGACGCCAATTATCTCTGCCTTAAGGCCATTAAGACTGAGATCCTCCTCATTGGGACAACTGCTCCCTCCTTTCCTCTCTCTCTCTCTCTCTGGCCACCCACTGTGGGCCCTCATCCTGCTCCTTCATGTGAGGCTAAGAACCTTGGTGTCATCTTCTACTCCACCCTCTCATTCTCTCCTCAAGTCTCTGACATCTCTCAGAAGTCAAACTATCAGCTGCACCTCCTCAAAGGTATTCTTCCTTTCCTCACTTTCCCCCAGAAGCTCACTGTTTCCAGAGCTCTGATCCTCTCTAGGCTGGACTACTGCAACAGCAACAACAGCTTCTTTCTAAATCTTCCTGCCTCTACTCTCCGTCCTCTAAAACGTATCCAGAACAGGACTGTGAGACTTGTCCTTAGCCTCAAGCCCATGGATCGTATCTCTCCAGCCCTGAAATCTCTCCATTGGCTCCCAGTGGCGGCAAGGATCAGGTTCAAGACCCTCTGCATTGTCCACAAGGCTTCCTGGGGCCTGAGACAACACTACCTCCGACATTCTCTTCCTAAACATCTCCCTTCTCGAGCTCTCCGCTCATCCACCTCCAACTCTTTGAGGGTCAGTCACTTTTCCAAGTAGAGAGTTGGGGGCAGATCTCTTTCTTCAGCTGGGGCCTCCCTCTGCAACAGCCTCCATGGCTCTCTCAAACTTGAGCAGAACCACCTACGTTTCTGGAAGCAACTCAAGTCCATCCTTTTTGCTTTCGCTTTCTCTCTTCCTCTCCCCTGCTGATGACCCATCTGCTCCATGCACTGGTCACCTGGCCACCCTATGAACTTGAGCCTAGGTCCCTGCCTGTCCAGTTGCACCACACACTGCCTCTTGGCTCCCCCAGCATTTCTGGTCTGTATCTGTAACCTTACAGTCCCTTCTCTCTGCACTTAAGAGCCACCCGTTGGCTGCACTTTCTGATTACCTGCCCTTAGCCAACCCTGGCTGCACTTTTGTTTACCTACCCCATCCGCCGCCTCGGCACTTCTCCCCTTCCCCACACTTGCTTGATCTGAATGACACAAGGCCTAGTAAGATCGTTGTTTTGTCCTCCCTCTGTTGCCTCTCCTTGTCTTGTCGTGCCTAGAAACACTTGTGTGCAGGCGCTTTATAAATGCCATATCATATATTTTTCCCATGCTTGGGATTGTGTATGTGCCCACACTCTGTTCACTGAATTGTGTATTTTGCATTGTGGTTGCTGTAGTGGGAGGTCAGCTCACTGTGGATGGTTAGCCTGGTCACGTCACTTGCACATTGGTTTATCATTGCTGTGTCACTCCCATGCCATGTGCAGATACACACTGCCTGCTCTTATCACGTGCTCCACCTCTGCCACTGGAATGCAGTTGTGACCCATGATTGCTCATTCTGTGTGGCAGCACACATTTACTGTCTCAGTGAGTTATTCACTCTCTGATTCCACTTCCATCACTTATGCACGGGCCGGTCATGTTGTGGTCTCTGACAGGGACTTTTTCACACCTTCCACCCAACTCACGTATGCTCAGGCTGTAACATTTATGGTCATTATTTGTTGACTTGGCCAATGTTTGAATTGGTTTACTTCTGTCCTCAGGTCACATTCAGTTGCTGTGCTTTGGTGCCTTTGCAGTGACCCATGTTAAGTGGAATAGTAGACAGCTAACAGTCAGCCACCCTGGAATATTGGCAGTTGTGTTAACACAAAATTTGAATGGTAAGGATTTATATAGGAAGCTATTGTTGATAAATATATATTGAAAACATAATGAAGAACGTGAGGCTGACCTGATAGACTGGGAAGATCATTTATTGAAGGAGTGGTTAATGCAGAGGGCGGAGATGATGTGGTCATTGTTGGAGTAATTAATTATTATTTGGGGGTCATCTTGGAAGAAGGGGTTCAATTGAAGGAAAATTACAAAAATAGTGTCAACAGTGATTCTCTAAAATGGCTGGGTTGAATGAAGGAGTGGAATTTAGTATGTTTGAATGGATTTAGACAGGATGATAAACCACTACCTTCAACATGGATGTAAGGTAACTTGGCCTTCACAATTGATTACATGTTCACTTCTCAGGCTCTGGTGGACTCCTGTAGCACTTTTCAGTTGTGTATACATCTATAGCAGTGAACCTACTAGTCAAAAACTCTGGAAACCAGATAATCTGGAGACCAGTGCTTATTAACTAATAAACTCGGAAACTGCAGAATTATGTTGATGCCCTAAGCTTGGATCACTTTTCAATTTCCAAATGTGTTCATTTTCTCAAATTAAAAACTCAAGAACTCAAGAAAAGGAACAAACAGCATGAGCTTTCTAGTGTAAATGGCAGGTTTCTCCAGTTTGATAGAGCGATACAAGAGAGAAAGAGGGAATTGAGGCATCAGTTGTGATTATTCAAGAAGTCTGGTAGTCATTTTGATCACATTTAAAAAAAAGAATAAAAGACTTACTGCTAAACTATAAGAACTGGCTTAGAGGGCAGAAAGCTCAGAATTATCAACTTGAATGGAAAATATGTTTAAAATCCTTATTACGTGAGAATTCAAGGTTTTTGGGAGGACACTGAATGAGAATCCTGCTTATCAGGAAAGAAGCCAGATTAACCCCATCCCGGAATCAGCTTGGCAAGAATACTTACAATATATGTATAAACCCCATATTGTTGAAAAGGGGAGTTTGCTCTCCTTGTGGGGTGGTGGGGTAGCCCTGGTCTCTAGAATTCGACTCGGAATATATTGTTTGTTAGGAATATTAGGTGTGAAGTCTTCTAGAGCAGCAGGACCGGATGGGCACCCGAATGATGTACTGCAAGATGATTGTACATTGTGGGTGGAAATGCAATATCTGCTATTCCAAAATATATTTGTAACGAAAACTATCCATGACTCCTGGAGAACTGTAGTCCATATTACCATTTTTTTTAAAAAGGAGACAGGTTATCCCCAAATAATGATCGCCCTGTTGTCATCCTACATTCCAGTTATCACATTTTCTCAGTTCTAGTCTTAAAAGGTTTGAACACCTGGTCTAAAAACACAGATAGATTAGATGCAAATCAGTCTGTTTTCAGAAAAGAATTTATTTATTAATGTATTTATTTATTTCATTTGATATGCGCCCCCAGGACCCAGAGGTATCACGGCGCTAGTTTACATACAGTGAGGCATATGTAGTTACAGTACAGTCCAGTCAACTGGATGGCTTCTCTCTGGCTTTATAAATTAAAGCCAAAAAACATAAAAAAGAAGCCACTTTATATGTCTGTGTCGATCTGTCTTCTGCCTTTGACTGGGTAAATAGGGATATCCTTTGGAAAAAACTGAGGGGCTGGCAGATACCTGGCACACTGCTTGAGATCCTTATGGCAATTCACACTGAGACAAAGGTGAGAGTCAGGCTCGATGGAAGTGGCACTTTGTCAGAGGCTCTCAATACGATTAGCCGGGTGTGCCAGGAATGCATCCTGGTGCCTGTCCCATTCAACCTATATTTGGCAGACCTGGAAGATAACATTCAGAACTCAAAAGCATTCCCGCCATGCCAAGGCACTGTTAGAATCCATTACCTTGCATATGCTGACGATTTGGTCATTTTAGACCAAACTCCAAGTGGTCTCCAACAATCTCTAAACTCTCTGGATCACCTTATGCATTTACATGATTTATCTATAACACCTAGAAGACTAAGGGCTTTATTCACATCCCATTTAAAACACTCTGTGAATCCGGCCCAAAGGTTATGATCTACCAGAATGGAAGTAAGAAAACATCCCCCTTTGTTTGGAGAATCAAAGGAGATCAGTTGGAGGTGTAGATAGATGTGGAGATTTGGAATCCACAATACATAATCGTCCTAGGAAAACGGAACACCTTGACTGCTTGAAAAGGTAGTGTGGGGTTTTTCGCAGCCCAAATGAAGAGACTAAACTCCAAGTATGGTAAATTCTCACTCCTGCCGCTGGTATATTATTATAGGGCAACGGTCATTCTAACTTTTTACTATGATGTTGACTTGGTCTCCCCATACCATGACAAGGATTGGCAGGCTCTCTGGGCTACATTCTGGAGAAAGTTGTTGGGGCTGCCCACGTGTGTCCAAAACCTTATTATTCAATATAAATGTGGACTGCTATCACTAGCACTTTGGCTAAAATGGAAATCTCTAGCTTTCTATGGTAAGACGTTATCTCCGTTAGAACAGTCATTATTCTAGGATCTGAATAGTATGATGAGTGGGTTAATTGGAGCGATTGGTTCAATCTCTTCGTTTGTTTATGCATAAAATAAAAAAGGCTTTAAGGGAATCCGATCGGTGCATGACTCGTGAGACTATCATGAATTACACTTTATTTTGGGGTATGCTCTCCCTTGAAAAACCAATGTATGAGTGCGAGATGTATACTTAATCTCTTGCCAACCATGGTGATGGGAGCTCATAGGGCGGGTGGAGAGAGTAAGGAGATCTTGCAGATTATGTGATGATAAAGAACTATTGGAAACTCTAGAACATTTGGTAATGAATTGCCCTTTTACATTTAAAATTAGGCACACACTCTTTATCAGTTTCTTGCCCAGTTTCTTGCCCAATTTAAGGCACTCCACCCAAGACATTCTTTGGAATCAGATTTTAAATGGAACTCAAGTCTCCATGACAATTGCAACTATGAGGTTGCAACTATGAGGTGTTAAAAGGACATTTGTATGATAAATTAATTCCTTAAGATAAAGTGTTTTTAGGAACTATGGTGATTCATTTATGAAATTTAGGGATACTGATGTGGTTATGTATTTCGGTGAGAAATGTATGATTTGTGACTCTTTTTATACCGAATTGTGCTGATGTTTGTGTTCTGATGCACTTTCCTTATTGTATAATATTGTGTAAGGTTTCATGATAACGATATTCACATAACAAATAAATCTTGTTTTTGTAATAGTTATGCTATTTAATGTTATGTGTATCTTATACTGTGCTATTCACCACCCTAGTTGTTAAAAGGAGCTGAGACTTGTCTGTGTAGATTCGAAATGTGGCAGCCCGACCATGGTCTGTGGGTGAAAAGGAAACTGGGTCAATGGGATCAGGAAAGGAGAAGAGTTGGAAAAGCCACTTAGTCAAAATGTAACTGATATATAGGAAAATGAAAAAATACGAGTGAATAATATGGATTGTTAGGAAAAATGTATTGCTTTCGGTGTTTTAACCAGACGAAAATGCAATCAAAAGAAATGGCAGATTAATTCGTTTTCATTCAGCCGAACCATCTTTGAGGAAGTCAGTAGTTTGGTGATGATATTATGGTAAGTCACGTTGTGGATGTGTGATGGCCTTGGGAAATGCTCAATAGTTCCAGAGGGTTGTGGGGCTACTAACTAGATAATCACATTGGACTCTTTCCTGCTGATAGCTAGGGCAAGGGGGTGGGTAAAGTCGAACCCACCTGCGGACATCTCAGAACCAAGAATTGTCTTTATGCAGAATGAGTGCTGGTGGACAGAAAAGGAGAGTTTGACAAAGGATCTCCCCACCCAAGCCATACAGAATGGCCTCAGGAGGAAGAAGCCATTGGAATTCATCAAGAGCAAGTTAAAATAGAGGTAAGGTTGTAAAATAATTCATGGTAAGCACACTCAGTCAGAAGAGGCCTTCACTCTAAGGAATACATTCAAGGAAGGCAACTGTCAATTATAAGGCTTATAGGCAGAGCCTGTATGGCACCTTAGTTGTTAGTTTTGAGGTCCTCGTGCACTGCTTAGGTGTGCTGAAGTGATACCTAAGGAAACAGGGGAACACACACTCGTCTACGTATTCCCTAGGCCAGGAGCAGCCCGGTTATATAGACAGAAAAGCTGGGAGGAACTACTGCACTCCCAAATAAAGACGTGTTTTGATCTGTGGCTTGAAAGCCCTTATTTTATCAAACACCTCCAGGAAGCCATGGTCTAGGCACATAACACTGCCAGTGCAGAAGTGGTATTTGTGGTAGCCTAGATGCATGATTCACTTGTGCCTGCAAAGTAATAAGAATATGCAGGATTGGGAGGATGGTAACTGATTCAGAAGTTAAGAGCCAGGTCATTGGGGTGGGAAGTGTAAGGATTTTGCTGGAATTTTGACAGCTGTTTTTATCTTTCTGAATGGTTTTATACATGTGATGTTTTGTTTATGGAAATGATGATGATGATGATGGTGATGTGTGGCTCCTCCAGGATTAAAGCCCTGCACCATCCTGCCTGGAAGTTCTTTAGTCTTGCCAGGAGCTTTATGGGGATGGTAATGGTGGTGTGGGATGTTGTAGTCCTTTCAGCCTGAGACACTGTTATTCTGGGAAGTAATATGCATATTCCAGCTTTGCCTAACCCTCTCAACTTGGGTTGTACTTAGCTCATCCTATCAATGGAAGGTGGCAGGGGTATCTTAGGTTCAGTGAGGTTGTACCGTCTACATTTGCAAATCTACATTGGAAGATCATACTAATGTGAGATTGTGTTTATGTTTAAATTATAACCCTTTTAAAAACAAAATGCTAGTATACCTTTTCCCAGCAATACACAAATGAATTGCTACTGTAATTTAGGATAAAGAACAAACACATACTAAATAAAAGTATAGATGGAGATTGCTACTACTTATAAGGACAGCAGTTAAAGGAAATGTCTTTAAGGTGAGCATTGCATAATGTCAATTATTAGATGTTCTAGCAATATCTTAAAATGTACTTCATTCTAATAACATTTCCTCTCTGAAGATGCACATTAGCATGGTCTTGAGACAGGCGCTGTGAACAACTAGTTTCAACCATATGGGAGCCACAACAAAAGAACCAAACATGCATTTGTTTAAAGGTGTTGTAGGGTGATAACAGCCCAATGTATGGACATGGGACAAAAAAAACAAAATAAGACAGATCAGTATTTGGTAAGACAGCTGAATAATGCTGAAAGGTGTTATAAGACATTGCCTAAGTAGAAACTTCTAAAACCATGGGAAACCTTCAAAGGAAATTTACAATATGGTCCTGAAGAAGCCCCAATTGTTGTGAAAAGAAAATGAAGCCATTTATAGGTTGAAACAGGCAGATCTATTTTTCCTGGCATACATATACAAAAATAAGTACTTAAGTACATATCCTGTACAATTAAGAAACTGAACGGTTCAAATAAATTAGTTAAAATTACAGATTTTAAATTGGTATGATTTGATAGAGGCAATGTGACACAAATGAGCTTGGTTATATTTTTGGGTCATTAATGTTTTATTGTTTAATACATTATGTCAAAACTACTGAGTAATTTGTATGGGCAAATACATTAAATCAACAATATTTATATATACATATTTCTTTAACATTTCTTTTTTTCGGTCCTCAGTTGTGCCTTATGGCACACATATTAATACATACACTTGTATAAGAGAAATTAATCAGAAGCAATTTCTTCACAAACTACAGAGGGTAATGTGGCACTCCTCTGCAACTGAGTGCCACTAATGTCATGTTTTTTTAATTATGTGGTTGTATGTGGAGTGCTACATGTCACCATTCCACTGCTTCAGAGCCCACGTCGGCCTTGAACAAAATGATGTGACATTGCAAATATAACATAACAAAACATGAAATAATGTTGAGTGAATAACAGGTTGTCTCATAATGTGCTTGTATAACAAAACCGCGTAGTACAGGTGATAAGTTAAAGTGTGTGTGTGAATTGAACATTGTGGTTCAGAGAGAGCGCTTGGAAGAGCAAATCATCAAGGAATGTGTCCCCATTTGTTTGCTGAGCCTAAACCTTTGAATAATACATTGTGGAATAATACCTGGTTGAAGCACAGTTCCCTTAAACTGCCTTCCACAAAGTGTGCTGCACATGTTTGCTTTCAAACAGGAGAGTCAGTACCAGAGGTAGGCACGCCTGTGCTGGCTTCAGTCCTGGTGGGGAGCCAAACCTCCTGCATCAAAGCACTATTCATGTTACTTACATCGGGTTGATGAGAGTCCAGCTGCTCAAAGCAAGTATGACCTCATACATTTTAATTGTGTGTAAAACACGATTTTATAGCACTTTCTGTGTTAAAGTCTCCAAGAGTACACCACTTGCCAAAGAATTGGCACAAGCTGCGCATTTGCTATGCATACGTCTCTAAGACCAAACATGTTCACCAGATAGATCAGTGAGGGAGGTGCTTACTTCAAAATGCTGTTTCTAACATTCACTGACAATATTACATTCTGACATGGCCGACACAACCCTGTCTACTACTTATCTTGATATACTGAGTACCATTATATTGGGGAGAAAGTAACAACGCTTTGAGGTTGGAACACTTGGGCATGCAGCAACATTATGAACTATATCTACTTAAGCTATTTCTACAATGAATGTAATACTGTCGTAGCTTAGGAAAATGTATCGGTTTTATACATTGTTCGGACAATCCTTGACAACCCACCAAATTGTAAAATCACCAAATGTTTAAGGAAAGCACAATGAATATGTATGGGACATGTCCATCTAACTATCTTGTTGCAAAGTAGGACAGAGTCTCTCTAAAATGAAATCAACACCATTCTAGTGCTAGATTGCATTTCTCTCGGTGCAGCAAAGGATACACAGAACGAAACCATGTCCATGGGATTGTCAGTCATTTTTCCCACCATAACTCACATCATGACTAAGGGGTTCATTACGAGTGCGGCGGTAAGGGGTTAACGGCGCTGGTAAGGATGCCGGTGCCGTTAACCCCTTACTGCTGCATTACGAGGTCCCTTAGCGGGTACCACTAAGGAGGGCTGGTTTTATCAGCCGCCCTTAGCGGGTGCCGCTAAGGGACCAGGCAGCTAATAATGGGCCCGTTATTAACAGGCCCGTTATTAGCTCCCTCCCCATTCCCATTGAGCCCTATTTTGAATGGGGACTTACCGGGTCCTCCAAGGTTGGAATGACCCGGTAAATCCCCATTTAAGGAACCCGGACCCAGACACGAGTTTGGAGGCAGCCATGGCGCTAACAGCACCATGGCTGCCTCCAAACTAGTAATGACCCCCCAAGTAGTTGTAATACATGTTGCAGGATATCAAAGCTTTCCTGACTATCTTAGAAATGAGACTACAGAACCTGAGACAGCATTAGTATTAATTAAATGAATGTTAAATCGAATGGCGGGAACCCTACAATGACTACTCGGGCCCCTGTATCCAGATATGGTAATTGAAAAGAGTTGTATACGGGTGCCTTGTAGTTATACATAAGTTAACACCAGTAAATGTTAATTTTCAGGGCTTCCTGTTTAACTTAAAGCCTAGCACTTCACCCAGCAGCCTAAACGTATCATTCAATAATGTATGTGTGAATATGGGATCTACAGATATCAGTCTTTTCTTCCAACTCTAGCTGAAGGCAATCTTCCTCCAGCCAGTAGACCATATCACCATATCATGAACAATCTTCCAGGACTTATTTTGATTTCACTTTAAGGGTCTACTATCTCACTTATGAATACGTCATTTAATTGGTTGCAAACTTCAAGATGATCATCTTTTATTAAGCTTCCTGATCTCTTTAGAACACATCTTCATTAATGGAAACAAAGCTACTGCACTGTGAGAGAGCGCCAGTGAGTGCAGGAAGACTACATAATTCCTGTTCCTGTTCCAGAGTAAGAGTGTTTCACTGTCGGAACCAATGTCCAATGTCAATCTCGAGCCAAGTGGAATTTATCTGGAAGGGCTGAATAGGCTGTAGGGGATTCTCAGTGGCGTGTCCCCTTCTCCCTTTCCATCAGGATGACATTTCCACCATTAAAGCTCCCCTTTGCATCCTCTGCTCGCAATCTTGGAGCACCCTTGACCGCTCTCTTTCTTTCTCTCTTCATGTCCCCACAACAGCCCGCTCAGCTTGCTATCATCTTTATAATCTCATCCGTACCCGTCCTTTTCTTTTTTTTTCGGTGACGAAGCTTGTGGTATACTCTATGGTGTTTTCCTGACTCTATTTCTGTTCAGTTCTTTTTCTTTGCCTCCCCATTTCTCACCTCGTTTTGTCTTTAATTCCACCATTGCTGTACTATTTCAGCTCCCTACTCGCTCCTCTTTCATTCCTTCTCTCATCTCGGCTTCTCCTCTCTCCTTTGATCTTTATCTCCTCTTTTACTTTCTCTGTTTCATTGTCACATTTTTGCATGGTCGTGTTCCTCCCTACCTCTGTTCTTTGGTCTCCTTGTACACCCCTGGTCGATCCCTTCACTCCGTCTTTTCAGTACCTAAGTCTGTCTTTCTTCATTTTGTCCCTAAACCACACTGAGCATCCTCTCGTTTACGTTATTTAACGTTTCTTTCCCCTAAATGCTAAAAGATCCTTCTCTTATATATTCCCTCTGACTCTTCCTTCCATATTTTCTGGACTCAGCTTAAAACTCATTTGTTCCAATTGATTACTCATGACTAATCTCTGCTGTTCACGTCTTCCATACCTTCATTGTAAATAGTACACTGTTGTATTTTAATTGCCAAATTGCATTAGCGAAAGCGGTATGCAAACAAAAATAAATGCAAATAAATAAAAAATGTTGTGCACTGTCTGTTAGATAATGACCTTCCTGCCCCATCGATAATCACTGCAGTCCTAGATCTAGGGCCACAAAAGCAGCAAAAGTAGCTGAACCTGAGGCCATGGGCTCTGCGGCTCTCCAAGCTTGAGAAGGCCAAAGACTGGAGACTCCAGTATGAACTAGTCCTGATGCTAAACTCATAGAGATGCCTGCTCCTGCTGGAGCGGGCCTAGTGGAAATTGAGATGACTACTGAGGTGGACCTGGATTCAGTGACCTCAAGATCACCTACTGTCATAGAACATGTGCATGAGAACACAGACGTTTCAGACCTCAAGGGCTTGCCAGAGATGAGTGAGTTGTCATTAGCTGGAGGTCCAAGTCTGGAAGACATTTTCACGGCACAGAGAGACTGACCCACTCTGGCTGATCTGAATGAGCAGGCAGAGAATCAGACTGAGCCCCCTGGGATGTTTAAGGTGTTCTGTGAAAACATTCTCATGTAGAGTGAGTCCAAGAATTCTGAGGCAGGGGGCAACCGAATGCTGCTTGCTAGAGGAGTTTCTGTCGGGAATTAGCTCATAACATTCAGGCTGTCTGCACATTTTTGCTAGTCTCAGATATAGTGCCAGTGGTTTGCATCCTTTCAAAAGAATAGGCATTGACATAGTGGATCCTTTGGATCCACAGACCATCTCATAGAACTAGTACATCTGGGTCACGATAGATCATGCCACCCAGTACCCTAAAGCAGAACTTTTGAGAAGCATCAATATCCCAGAGTAGGTTTAGGCTTAGGAAGGGATATTCTCATGTGTGGGGTTCGCTAAAGAAGTAATTTCTGGCAGGGGCTCGGGGTTAGATCTGAATTTATGAAGAAACTGTGGGAGGAATGTGGTGTTACTTATACGTTCTCTATAGCGTTCCCCCCACACACCAATGGGTGTGTTGAAATGTTTAACAAGACACTCCAGTGCATGATAGGTGGCTTGATGGAATCAATGAGGAGAGCATTGTATATTCTCCTCCCTTACCTCATGTTCTTCTACCAGGAAGTGTCTCACTGAGGAATATGGTCAGTCCCTTTGAGATACTGTTTGATCAACCTGTTAAGGGTCACCTAAGGATGATCCTGAACTCCTTCTCTCAACATTTCAGGCTATGTACTTGGACTTAGATCCAAGAATGCCATGTAGATAGAACATAGTTTTAATGGGATGACAAACCTTTGGATGATTGTGGGTGCTGGATGGATTCGATAGTCCAAGAAATTGCAGTATTGCCAGTTGGTCAACATTAATGAGTGCAAACAGCCGACGCGCGTTTCGACCTAAGTCTTTTTCAAGGCTGTGATGTGTGAATTGATTGGGTGGATAAGTGAAGTGCACGGCGCAGTGACATTATTTGAGACAGCAAGTAGGAGCGACATAGTCAAACATGGATACGGTATTGCAAGTATGATCACATGTTATTATCAGGATTTGCATAAGGTAAATGTAATTGCAGTCATGATAAATGAACAGTAGTATGTGGGTTGAAATAATAAGTGGTGACAGTGAGTGGTGGTGGTAGTGGTTACATACAGCAAGTCATTCATGTTTTGATTAATGCATATTAACATTATTGACAGATTGTACCATTGGTTCAGATAAAGCACGAACAAAGTACCAAGGAAGAGAGAGGAAAATAAGAACAGTTAATTAGTTACAGGTGAAGGGCAAGCTTGGTTGTTAGGCAATGAGGATGGAGGAAGGGGTGGTTGAATCTTACCCAAGTGATTATGGTAGTTGGCTCTAATTAGAGCTGGTATCTGGTCCTCCCATGTCCGGGTGCCAGTGGGGCTGGGTAGCCTGGTCTGTAAAGATACATGGGATTATATTTAATAATTTGGTAACATGGAGGTTGGGTCAGGTATGGTAAGCATGCACACGGGATTGAGGGTGCTTGTGAGGGAGCCTTAGTAAGGAAGGGTTGAGTGGGTGTAGATGTTTCGCCATGGTAAGCCTGGTCGACCAAGTAGAAAATGGAGGTTGGGTTAGGTATGGTAAGCACGGACCCGGGGTGGGAGGTGCTTGAGAGAGAGCCTCAGTAAGGGGGGTGGGAGTGGATGTGGAGGATTCCGGCATGGTGGGCCTGGTAATGCTCATTCCCGTGGCGAGGACGTGTGGGAGCGCTAGACCGTGGTGGTGCCAAGGGGATGTGGTAGAGGCATGGGAACCCAAGCAAAGAAAAGGCGAGTGGAGGCCCAAGGGGCAATTAGAAGTGTGGCAGTAGCAGGCGGCGGAGGTCAGTGCAATTAAGAGTGGGCTAATGATGAGTGTCAGCGTGGGTGCCGGATTAGAATCAGGGAAAATGAGGGGGAGGAAAAAGGTGTGTCTCCGTCCCTCAGATGGGGTAGTAGCGTCTAATTGGGACCCGTAGCTGGCAAAAAATAGTCTTGTTGAGCGTGGAGGCGGGGTGGCCTCCGTGAGTGGTGAGTCGGGATGGCGGGCGTGTGGCCGGCAGTGTAGAAGAGGCAGCCAGGTACCGGGGGGCTGAGCAATGCAAAGCCGGTCAGGTTCAAGGGAGGTGGGGCTCATGGCGCCTGAGGAGCGCAAGTGGATGGCCTGTGTGGTCCCAGGACGCAGGTTTATTTGGAGTGGCCACTGCAGTGTCGGAGCACGGCACGGGTGCCGCGGTGGACGGACGGTTGGGCCAAGAAGGATCCTCTTGTAATCTTACCTATTGCCGGAATCGGCAGAGAATGCCGTCGGTCTGGTGTCAGGAAGCGAGACAGCGATGCATGTCTTGAACGCTTCCTGACCGTAAGCATTGCCCGATCTGATTGGTTATGGTGGGGAGTACCCTGATTGGTTGCTGAGAACAGAGCCCTGATTGGGTAGCCTCAAAGTACATGCTGCATTTGTAAGACATGCCGTGACTAATCCTGTTGGGGAAAAGGCTAAGCTCTGTGAGATTAGAAGAAGTGGTCTTGATAAAAATAAATATAAATAATGATAATAATAATAAATAGGAGTTGCTGGATTCGTGGTCATAATATGAAAGAAGTGCACTAACCCAATTGGGTGTTCATGCAAAGCGCAGAGTAGATCATGATGGTTGGTAGAGGGTACATGTGCCAGATGCCCCTAATAGAGGAATTGGAGGATTCCGGATATATGAACAGCATTACCGGTGATCGTTAACCCTTACCGCCTTCTGTGTAATGAGGCCCCATGACTTAAAACCAAAGGCAAAACTGCAATTTCTTGGACTATCGAATCCATCGAGCGCCCACAACCATCCAAAGGCTTGTCATCCCATTAAAACATTTAACCAATTGGGAAACCTGGAGATGGTTCCCAGACAAACCATGATCTAGGCTGCTGCAGGCTGAACTTGAAATCACCAATAGGAGGTGCGCAGTGGATAGGGAGTCCCAACCCTGACAACTGCAACCAACTAAAACTACATAGAACATAGCGCTCAGAATCAACAAGTCAGAAAAGATCTCATGAAGCACTGTGATGATCAAAATACCACAGTGACAGAATGTGTTCCAGGACAAAGGGTCTGGTTTATGAAACAAACCTCTCAAGCCACTTCCCTTCATGATAGGTGGACTGAACCTTATGTGGTTATTTATACAAAAGCTCCAAGGAATATGGATGCGATGGTTCCTGTCAACTGGTCGAAACTACATTACAGCTGAACTAACTTGGTGTTGGCTCTTGTGAGAGATGACAATGGTGAGGACATGCTTCACACAGAGTCTTCAGATTCGTCTGTTGAGGGAGTTCAAATCTCCTGAGACCTGATAGATCAGCAATTACCAGACTGCCAGCAGCTGCTGGGCCAGTTCACGAGCTGGTTCTAACTTACTCCAGGTAAAATAGATTGGTGCATCTATGATATGGACACGAGAGACAGTAGGCCATTGACAATCAGAATTCACTGCATGTTTGACAAGTTAAAGGACGCTATCAAAGGAAATCTCCAAGATGTTGGACTCTGGTAAGGGGCCAGAGAGATTGCAAATTTGAAATGACAGTCTTTTTGGAAAGTGTGTCATACTCTTCCTTTCCTATCGATGGAAACACTATCCAGGTTTTCAAGCACGTGAAGACACTGGGGTTTTATCTTGATGCTGAGCTAAACATTCCTGCCATATGAACGCGCTAGACTCTTCCACCGCCTACACAGCTAAACTCATCTCCTTGAGCAGGACATTATGCCTGACTCTGCCATTTCTTCCTACAGAACCATGTGCCAGGCGTTTGTCACTGAATCCTGGCTTAAGGCTGCTTGAGGCTGCTTCCGCCCCTATACATTTCATGCACCCTGAGTATCATATATTCAGATTGGAAAGGGCACTCCCTGTTTTGGGGGGGTCACTCTTACCATTCAAATTGTGACTGCTCTACTGTACCTCTGCAGTACACTGCTACTATGGAGGCTTTCCTGCTTTGGGTTGTGATTTCCTCCTCCTTTACTCTTTATTGTTTATTGGTTTAACGTCCACCTGGCCTGGACCTGGATTTTTTTCTTGCCATATCAGAATTGGTGGTGGATATTAGACTTCGGTATGGGACTCTGACACTCATTGGAGATTTTAATGTCCATCCTTATGACCCTGGTGATGTCCAGGCGGACCATTTTATTTCAACTTTTGCAAAACCTGGTCTGCCCCAATTAGTGGTGGGTCCTACTCATCACCTGGGAAATACCCTCGATATAATCTTTGCCCCTCCAGTGCTGGTTATGCTCTAGCCATCCTCACCATTCTTGCCTGTTATTTGGTCTGATCACATGGTTATCCTGTTTTCAGTAAATATCTCCTCTATTTCTCATCCCCTCTCGTCTGCCCTCATGGCCACGGCTAACTCCTTAGCACCATTTAAAGCTGCCAGACCTTGTGGTCGGCCCTCAGAGCCGTAGAGTTCTGCTGATATACGTAAACTTCATCTTGCGGGTAGGCAAGTGGCGCATCACCTGTTGTTCTGTGGCTCACCTACAGTTATGTAAAGCCACTGCCATATATGAACATGCCATTAAGCAAGCCAAGTACGTGTACTTTACTTCCTGTGTGGAAGCAACATTGAATTCCAAACGCGAACTACTTTAAATGGCGGCGCCCTGTGCGGTGTGGAAGAGCAGCACAGCACCACCCAGGACGCCGGACCACGCACACAGGTAAGCCTACCCGCCCGTCCGTAATGTTAGTATGCAGCCGTACTCCACAGGGACTCAGCCTTAAAAGCTCCCAATTCCTGTTTCCGCCAACCCGGCTGAGAAACACACACGAGCTCTGCAAAATGCCCGTGGTGTGATTTCAATGCCGCATAAGCAACAGCAGACACTGAAACTGTTGGAAATGCACAAGAGCTCTTCAAGAAAAGCCCTTGATGTTTTTTCCAAACCGCTAATGGGAAATGGTCCCAGCCAGCAGCACTTAGCCTAGGGCTTCCATCATCCACGCTACAATCCCGACAAGGGAGACTAACATGGGGCACTCATACTTAGTGCCCAGCCATGCCCCATTGTAGGGTTAAGCAACCCACTCACAATTTCTCTGATTACTTCTCCCTCCAGGGCCCAACAGGAGCCAAGACTGCCGTAAGGACAGTCTTAATTCCAACAGAACCCCACTGAGGGCACACAGCGAATAATACATGGTAAGAGGCATTCTACCTCCTCTATTCATACCCAAAATACTTGAACGCAACTGTTTGCTGACTTTTTTCCTTTCTTCCTCCTCCCCCCTTTTTCCTCTAAATTGAAAACAAATTCTCTAATTACAACACATCAATGTTTTTTGATGTCATGTTTTTTTAACCTGTCACCAATATTTCACATCACTCAAACACCACAATTGAATGTACTGTAACATGTCACAAAATTGTCACGAACCAAATATCACTTGGCACTCTTGAATATTGCTCAGCCTTGAGAAAGACCCTATGGGTCGAAACACGTGTCGGCTGACCGAACTTGCACACTAAGTCCTAAACAGTGTTTCTAAAACACCCACAAATGTATCTATTGAATGAACCACTCAAGAAAACACAAATAAAAAACGGATTATTTTCATACTAACCAGAGTGTTACAAATAATTATTTTGGATATTCCAAACAAGATAGCCGGGAGTAAAAAGTCTTTTTTCCTTACTATGTAAAAAGGCCGTCATACATCTGTGTTTGGGCGCTATATCAAAAAAATAAATACATAACTCCAAAAACTCCTCTGTCACTTTCAACATAGTTCTGTTCAACATCCTGCAGCTGTCCGACCCTTTCCCCTTGTTTAGGCCAAGGTGGTGCAATTTCTTTGAAGAATCCACACTCCACCTTCCATATGTTGTGCTCCTTTTTTATATTGTAAAGAACCCCCAACAGGACTAAGGCATCCCTCTGATAGTGAAGGTCTTGTGCTCATCAAAACCTGGTGAGTTGTTGATGTTGATCGCAAGGTTCTTTTTGGACAGTATGAGAAGAGTTTGGGACTTTTGGGAGGCTGCAGAGTAGACTTCTGAGTGAAAGTAGCAGTGATTCTGGACTCTGCACCAACCATTGACAATAGAGTAGACCACTGGGCAAAATTAAATCAATGTCCCCACCAATTCCCAAAAAACCCCTTGCTCTGTCTCGACGGGCTCTCTCCTCAAGAGGCAAAAGTCCCAGAAGGCCACTGAGCATAGTACCCGAGCATGTTAAAGTGAGGAGTGATGCCTCTCTCCTGGTGCTAACCAACATACTAAGAAAGGCAAATTGGGTGACTGCAGTCTGCAAATTTCAAGCAGCCCTTCCCCTGAACCTAATGTACTTGTCTCCCATAACTCTTAGCACCTAGCTCCTGTTAATGTCCGAGTTTCCACACTGTCCCTTTCCCTCATCTGCCAACTCAGATACAATGTATCTGCTTAAGGCAGGGACATAGAGAGAGAGAGAGAGAGAGAGAGAGAGAGAGAGAGAGAGACAGAGAGAGACAGAGAGACAGAGAGAGAAAGAGAGAGAGAGAGAGAGAGAGAGAGAGAGTTGACATTGTACACGAGAGAAATGGGACCTGTGTGCAAATGGCCAGCACTAGGACTGAAGGTTTCTAGGTTGTTTTGCCATGTATAGCCTACTCCTCCCTTCCCCGACTTCCGGATTCCCCTTTAAGATCTACTATCACCTTACAGTACACCCTTACACTACACATACAAACCTCTCACAAATGCCCACCACAGGCCTAGACATGAGCACATCAGCACTAACCGAGCCACGACTAAGCTCTCCCATTTAGCCCCATCATACTTTTCTACCTAAGGGACTAGCCAGACCCAAAGTGCTGTAGTCAATTAAATCTTGGGCTCTTCCCTTTGGAGAGAGGTGGAGAATGAGTTGAGCTGCGCAGCTCGAGCAAAAACCTGTGTGAGGTGCAGCACAGCCCAGCACCCCTGCTGCTGCTCCGGATGTAAGGGAAAGCATGCTTCTATTTTATCTTAATTATTTATTTATTGGACATTACATGTTGCCTATAAACAGGTGTTTTCAGGTGCAACAAGACAATGGTGGGGCAGAGGAGAAAAACAATAACAGAAAAAACGTTCCTACTAGGCTGTATGACATTTGGATCATTCAAGTGCAGTGACAATAAGTACTGGGGGAAGGGTAGGTCAGGGCAGAAGGGTTGGGATGAGGGAAGGGGGAGGGAGTGGTACAGCAGGGACCCAAGGGGCTGGGCCAGTGCTCAGGGCGGCCCAGGAAGGCATGTGCCAGGGGGAGCCAGAGGTAAGCATCAGCTACTGTGAGGAAGGAGTGGACCAGATTCAGGCTAGTCATGGAAGGGTGCCTGAAGGCAAGTGCTGGTTTACAGGTGCTGGGGTACACTGGACGAGGAAGACCTAGCCCCAGTAAGGCACATAAGTGACCAGGCACCAGTCGCAGCAGCAGGGGACATTAGCAAGGGAGGGGGAGAGGGAAGGGGGAGATGAAAAGGAAGCTTTGAGAAGTTTCTGGAACTTAAGGAGGTCTGGCTTCAGTCTGAGAGGGGCAGGAAGGCCGTTCCAGAGAAAGGCTCCTGTCGAAGAATGAGATCTACCCTGCACTCTCTTCTTGGAGAAACGTCTGATCTGCAGAGAGTTGAAGCTAGAGGACCGAAGGACTCTAGCAGGGAGGTATTTAGGTAGAGAACGTTCAATGTAATGGGGTCCCAGGCCCCAGAAAGCCTTGTGGATGATGCAGAGGGTTTTGAATTTGATCCGTGCATCCACCGGGGAACAGGGGAGAGAATTTGGGAGTGGAGAGATCTGGTCCCTGGCTTGAGGCCAAGGATAAGTCTTGTGGCCCTATTCTGGATTAGTTTAAGAGGGCGAAGTGAGGAAAGAAGCAGATTGAGTAAAAGGCTGTTACAGAAGTCTAGCCACCTTGATAGAACCAGAGCTCTGCAGACATTTTGCTTCTGGGGAAAGGTGAGAAAAGGCAAAATGCCTCTGAGGAGGTGGAGCAGAAAGTTGGACTACGTGCAGGTGCTCAAAAAGATGGTGGGGGAGGTGCTTGAGTGCTACACCAGCCTGACCTCCGGCACCTACAGTTCTATCTGGCATCAAAATCAGCTTCTGTGAGATAAATGGAGTAACCTCATTGGTGTAGTTGGAAGACTTCCATGTCTCTGAATATGGGATGACCAGCGATGCAACAGTGCTGCTGATTAAAGGTAGGAAATCTACTATATATTGATTGCATTTATTTATTGTTTTCTTGTTAGGCGCATATACAGCAAGTAAAATACAGTTTCAAAACACCCACAGGACGAGGGGACGGAACAAGGGAGTGAAATACATTACAAAACACAATAATTAGTATAGTAAGAGCAGTGCAAGGAAAAGGAGGAAGGACAAACCTACCATGCTTTGTGAGTATTCAGAACGTGCAAGTGCAGCAAGAAAAGAGGGCAAAGGGCATAAGTGCTGGGGAGTCATGGGTAAGTCACAGATTAAGTTGTCGGGTTGATGAGTGCTACAAGGCAAGGGGCCACATTAGGAGTAAGTGCGACCTCCGAGGCGGAGGGTGTGCCAATGCAAGTGCTGAGGGTAGGCTGGAGCTGGGAATATTATTGGGTGTGGGACATCAGGGGCCCAGAGAATGCATAGGGGCGCCAGACACCAATCGCAACAACAGTGGGATTTGCCGAGAAGACAAGAAGGAAATGAGGAGCTGAGGAGGCAGGCCTTGACAAGCTTCCAGAATTTAAGAGTTATACTCAATGCAGAGAGGCAAGGGGAGGCTGTTCCATAGGAGGGAGTCATCTCAGGAAACCGATCTATAGCCTACTCTCTGTTTAGCAAAGTGCTTCACAGGTGTTCAGAAGAGCAGTTTCCATGCCTCTGGATGCTCGGAATCCAGATCAATGGTGGTGGAGACCATGAACACGTTTGGTGTGTGAGTTGAGTTGGGGTAATGCCAGCTTACCCAGGAAGGGGGTGATGGAAATAGGGTGGGAGTTGACAAGGCAGGTAGGGTCTGCTGAAGGTTTATTTCAGGAGTGGGCGCACAAGGGAGTGCTTAAAGGAGGAGGGGAAAGATCCAGGGTCAAACAAGTGATTTCAGAAATCAGTGAGTGTGGGGGCAAGGGAGCCAATGTCATCCTTTATTGTTCTGGATGAGTAAGGGGAAACCTGTTTAGAATGGACGTTCATGGAGCAGACAACTATCATAACTTCTTCAGGTGTGACAGGGGAGAAGGAGGTCAAGGGGGAAGGAGGAGGTGAGGGGCCAAGGGAGGCATGGGGGTGAGGGATGGGTTAGGAGCTTGACTACCAAGGGAGTTCAATATGTCCTGAGTTTTGGTGGCAAAGTGTGTGGCCAGTGGATTGCAGAGAGCCTGGGAAGGAGAAGGGGAGGAGGAGACTTCAGAAGGGTTGGCTAGTTCCCCTTCATATCTTGAAAAGTTCAGCCGTGTTGTTGAATGCACCGGAGACCTGTGCCTGAATGTGGGCTCTTTTCTTGTTGCGGATGGAGAGTCTATATTGGCTTTGGAGCAGGTGACAGGCCAGTTTGTCAAAGGGTGAGCCTGAAGTTTGCTCCTTCTCTTCCCCTGCCCAGTACTTTCATTTCAGGGCCGCAAGTTCAGATTTGTACCAGGCGTTGCGCTTACAGGCAGGTTTCAGGTGGATCCTCATGACTGGGGCAAGAATTTCAAGGGTATTGGTGATGAAAAGGTGGAGGTTGTGGAGAGCAGAGTCAGAGGTAGTATCCGAGGTATAGGGGTGATTCGGAATGAGGGTGGAAGCAAAACCAGCATCTGACACTCGTTTCATTGGGTGGATGTTAGTGAATGAGGATGGAGGGGCTTTTAGGCGGGTGGTCAGGAGGCCAAAGGGACCCAGGTGGGAGGAGAGGAGAGAATGGTCTGACCAGGAGAGAGGGGTGACTAGTGGATGGGAGAGAGAGAGGTCAGGGTGTATGAGGGCATCCAGAGTGTGTCCAGCTGAATGTGTTGTCACAGAAGGTAGAAAAGACAGGGAAAGAGAGGTGCAGAGGTTTGTGAAGAGGGTGGATGCAGAGCATGGGGAGTCCAGTTGGATAATGAAATCACCCAGGAGGAGGAGGTTGAAGGTGGATGAAGAGCAGATATGGGAGTTTGACATGTAGAGGCCTCTCAGATAAGGTGTGCTGCAACAGTGCTGCTGAGTCAAGGTAGGAAATCTGCTCAATATCAATCGCATGTGACTGCATGTAATGCACTGTGCATGTATGCTGCATGTAGCATAACTCCCCATACCACACAGCTGCATCACTCGGAAAATGTGTTCTAGCTGTCACATAGCCTTTACCGTATGCATGTGCATTACATGTAAAGTAGAGAAGAGCCCTCAACAGTGCACAGTTGGCCTTGGTCTTCATACACTTCATACACTTGTAATTCCCATTACTGGCCTCTTTTAACACTGTGCCCCATAGCTTTACAGCTGAGTCCCATGAGATAACTTTGGTCCAGGTGTCACACAGTCTCTATCATTTTCACTACAGTCTTTGCCTCTCCATTCTTCAGCTTCAAATGACTAGATATTTCCGCTTTCCATACAGTGCCTAAACTACAACTTATGTTGCATGCATTTCATTGCTCTTCCCTCTCTTCTTTCAGACCACGGTCTAAAGAGGGGCATTGTATCTTACAGTGCTTTAACGCCATTGCACATGACATGGCTTGACATTAATGACATTACATGATATAATGGTTATTGAGCTATCAAACTGCACAATGGCTACTCCTGTGGTGCTGGTACCTAAAGATTCCAGCAATGGGAACACTGAAGTCTGCTTTTTTAGCACTAGAGAGGGTTCAATACTGTCACCAAGACAGATACGTACCACATACCTTGTGATGATGAGTTGATTGAAGGATTGTGCGCTGCCAAGTACATGCATATCTTTGACTTCAGAGCTAGGTACTGGCAGGCCAAACTGATAGAGTGAAGGATATGTCAGCATTGTCATCACCAGAGGAGCACTACTAGTTGACTGTTATGCCCTTTGGGGTAAACGGTGTTCCTGCCATCTTTTTTAGAGAATCGAAGTCAGGTCCTATCTGCATGAGAATACTTTATTGTTGCTTATTTAGATGACATTGCTGTCTTCATCAATACCTGTGAAGACTATCTATCCCACATTAAACAGAAGCATCAAGCAATGAGGAAATCTGGCTTGTCTAACAAGGACATCAAGTGCAATATAGCGGAGAGTACTGTAATTTACCTTGGATGCCATGTAGGTGGCTTTAGGAAACAGCCTCTTCAGGCCAAAGTACAGGCTGTGCTGTATTGGGACAACCCCTCTATCCAGACACAAGTGAGAACCTTCTTGGGCCTCACTGGACAATACAGGATTTTCATCAAGGGTGCAAAGCAATTTCGCGTCCAGTGAATGATGGGGCATCAAGCAAAATACCAAAGAATTTGCCCTGGACTCCTGCCTGCCAAAGTGCATTTCAGAAGTTAAAGGGAGGTTTGTGCAGTGCCCAGCTCCAAAGGGTCTGTATTATGGGCCGAAACTCATTATAAAGTCAGATGCCTGTGAATTCGGAATTGGTGCAATATTTGCACAGCCAAATTGCAAGAGGGACGAACAAGAACACACCTACCTTAGTAGGTGCTTGACAAAGTGAGAACACAAATGGACAGTATGCAGTCCATATAGAAGGTGAAATCCTACATTTGTGAGTATCAATTGACTGTGCAATTTTACCACAGGTGTCTCAGGTGGTGGCTGGTCATTCAAGGAGAGCATCGCAAGATGCTGCATTGGGTCTTATTCCTACAGAGACTGCATATATACTGCATATAGACATGCAGCATAAAGCTTCCAACTTCACATCCTCAGCGGTATTTGTCCTTTCCTCTCCTTCCTCCAGAAGCTCACTGTCTCTAGAGTTCTGGTTCTCTCTAGAGTGGACTACTTCAACAGCCTCTTTCTTAATCGGCCTGCAACTCATCCAGAACAGGACCGCAAGACTTGTCCCTGGCCTCAAGCCCAGGGATTGTATCTCTCAAGAAATGAAATCTCTACATTGGTTTCCAGTGCTGCGAGGATTAAGTTCAAGACACTCTGCATTGTCCACAAGGCCTTCTGGGGCCTGGGTCCCCACTCGAGCTTTTCACTCCTCCACCTCGAACTCCTGCATCGTCAGTCACTTCTCCAAGCAACAAGTTGGTGGCAGATCTCTTTCTTCGGCTGGAGCCTCCTTCTGGAACATCCTCCCTGCCTCTGTGTAATTCAAGGAGAACCATCTCCGGTTCCGGAAGCACCTCACAACCTGCCTCTTTGATTCTGCTTTCTGCTTCTCAAATGGGAGTCTGTTAGTCAGACACCCCTTTCATAAAGCTCCATTACAACCAGTTAGTGCATACATTTGCCCTTGCTGCACCAGTCTCCTGACAACTGCTGTTCATTGGCACAGTGCAGGTTCAAAGGTCACTTGTGATTTCCTGTGAGCTGCTGTGACCCTAAATCACTGCAGTCAGAGTCTGCAATGTAACTTCTTCACCTCTTATTCAAAATAAAATAATAACTCGCCTTATCCATCTGCTGGCAGTTTAAAATCTAAGAATAGGGTTTGTCTTTGTTTATGGTATACTGACTGAGACGAGCACACAACATATTTAAGCCACACCAAATTGATATTATGAAAGTGTCAACGCTGTGAGCCCAGATCAGCTTTGTGAGGGCACTTTGTATTCATGGCAGCCTGGCTGTATGTAATGCTATGAGTGAGACAATAGCCAGGATGCTGTCCTACTTTGATCCCCTGAGAGGAATGGCAACACCAGGCCCCCTCAGGTATAGGAGCTCTCCGCAGTTTATAACCTCAGAACAATTACTTCAAAGGAACACTCACATAACAAAGACCATCATTAAACTAGGTGCTTGTATTCCACATGGACTTTGAAGTTCAGGCTTGGGGAGCAGCCAGAGAGAATGAAGTGGACATGAGAAAGGGTTTCAAGATCTTGCTTTTCTGTGGGGATATCTTTACTTTTGTCCACTCCATTTCCTGTGAATCAAGGTTCTCTGGTTATGATGCATGAAAGCAAAGGTCACTTTTGACAGGGATTGGATACCTTATATCAGGCATGCTTATTTTCAATCCTCTGTGACCTTTAGCCTAGTTTCCCGCTACATCCTTTATTCTTTCATGGACACTAAGTTAAAGAAATCTCTGACACCTGTTGTGAATATAGTCCATTCTAATGTATTCTGCTATAGAGGTGAAGACAAGTTAATCAGATGGATATTCTGTCTGTTAAACATCTCAAGGCTTTGTTTTCTTCCTCTTGTAGGTATTTCCTAGTTTCTAGAGGCTCACAATTTCACACTACAGTAACAAAGACCTTATAAAGATCTCCCTTGTATTGGTTGAGGCACTCTAGTTTAGTTTCAATTACCTTGGTGGTTGAAGACCCAGGTTGGTTATTGAAGTTAAGTAAACATAACTTCCTAATACCGTGATATACAAGTTATAAAGATTGAATATATGCTTTCCCATTCTCATCACTATATACCTTTGCACCCAGGGCAATTATTGAAGTTAAGTAACCATAACTGTATATTACTTTGTAGTACAAGTTATAAAGGTTGAGTATCTGCTTTTCCATTCTCATCACCATACACCTTTGCATCCAGTACTGCTGCAATCCAAACCATCAACCCTCCTTGCAGGCAGCATTTCAAATGTTAACTAGCAGGCATTTAATACACCAAGTTACCCAGCCTATGAAGATGCAGTAAAGACCACATTTCTTGGAGACAAATCATCTTTTGTGACTATTTCAGCTCATGACAATCTGTATCCATCAACTTCTTCCCCAGGCCTGCTATGGCGCACAGTAGTAATTTCAGGAGCATTGATGGATCAGAACATTTAAACACTGTGTGGCCAGCCTGCATGCTAGCTTTTATTGAGAGGGGTCTACAATGATAATAAAGGACAATTAAGGATGTCACCACCACTTTGGTGGTTAAACTTGAATGGATAAATGGGACAAGCAAAGGTTTAGGGGTAAGGTAATTGTCATAGTTGAAGATGCAAACCTTACTTTGTCATAGTTCTATACTCTAAAGATATCAGACCCCCTGATACTAAATTAAAGATACATGATTTCCTCATTTGGATAGACACTTGGTGCACGAAGAAGATTAATGATGAGATGCGGTCAAGCACAAACCAGGACACATGGGCGTCAGACCTCAAGTTGTTGATATACAATATCAGCATGCCCATCCGGATGCGCTGGATGTAATTTTTAAGCTGCTATTTTGAGATCAATGTGTCTCGGCACTGATTGCGGTCGAGGTCAAGATAAGGTTTAATCTCAAACCTTTTACTCTGATATTTATTTGCATTTAGACTGGAGTTACTGCAACCTCCTGCCCTCTATTTGCTTGCAATGTTGAATCCTTATAAACTCATTTTGATGAACTTTAAATGTGATAAAGAGGTAAGAATATGTTCCAATTAATTTCTGGCTCCATGAACATTTAGCAAATTATCAGAATTTTGAAATGTTAACTGATAGGTAAAAATATATCTTTTTTCAAGATGAGGTGGCTGAAGGATAGAATAAGGATTCTGATATATGGTATGCATATGACACAGAGATAAAATTTCGCTGCACTCCAGTGATACACTTAACTGATAGAAAGGTACCAGGCTTTATTTGAAGGTCTTTCTTTACAACCTATATCATTGATCAGTGGTTGACGAATACTAGATGATTTGCTGATATCATTTCTAGAATATAAGAAACCATACTGATCCCATATGTGGACAGCAAGTGGAGAAGGATTATTTGTTTTACAGTTAGCAGACTCACACTACTGGGCATACATTGAGGTGATTTGTAAGCACAGCCATAAACATGAGTGATGCAAAGCTATTATGTATGATAGATCCATACTGACCACAGTCATTTGGTTTACTTTATAGATGAAATAGAGAGTTGAAGCTTGAAGATTGAATCAAGTATTTGAAATTTGAAAACCTTAGGAATTTTTGCTCCTGATGAAGGCACTTGAGTTCCCGAAACGCGTTGAGCTCTTTTAGCATGAATTATTTGTTGATAATTGAGAACACATTTATTTTAGTCAAATGTACTGGATTGATATATGACAATGTCTACCATACATAACTTTTAATCAAAATCATACTATCACCCAGAGCACACCGTAATCCCGAGTGAATATCAAATTCAATGTAAACTATTGATTGACCTTATTGTCAGTATATTTGGTGTGCAGAGGACGGGAGTGTCCACAAATTGAACACAGTTTGTTTCTCATGATTACACAGAGTAACTTTAACGGCAGAGCTGCATTCTTCTCCCCTGCACTCATTAAGGTTCTAGAAAGACTGCTACTAACTCTAAATGTATGCTGTATTAATAAGGTGTGCATTTCCAATATATATTCCTGTCCACTCATGATGGCTCGCCAGGCACCAGCGCCAGCACGGAGGGGGAAGCTTTTAATTGAAATAGGGCACTGCCGGGTTGGCGCCACCACAAAAGTTTAGGGAAGCTTTCCCTACGGGGGAAGAACTTTTTATTTACTTAAGGTGCCACTGCAATGTCCGCATGGGGAGGCCTTTATTTTACATAGTGCACCAGGGCCGCCGCTGCTGACCCATGCTGGTGTGCTGATGACTGTGACACCCTTTGTAAATTACATTAGTTTGGTGCCCCGGGCAACCGTCCTGTTCGCCGAAGCGAAAGGCTAGCCCTGTTGATTATCCCAGGCAATAATTATTCGCCCGAGGTACATACGGATATTAGCACATAGTGTAACCGTTTAGGAGTTGTGGTGGCGAAGTGAAATGTGTTTGTTTAATAATGGGTAACGTGCATGTAACTTGTTTGTAAATGAAGTTTCATTTAGTAATGTTTAAATAACTAGGCTGTCTTTATAAGGTAAGCATTTTAATTGTAAACTTGATTGAAATACAACAGTTTTGGAATGATCTTGCTTGAGACACAATGTTACAGTGAACATGGTTTTATTTACATACGGTAAAGCATTTTTCCTTGTTTTAGCTTTCACTTTTATTTTATTTATTTTTTATTTATTACATTTGTTACTCACCCAGACCCTGGGGTATCACGGTGAAAGATACAGAAGGTAGTCAATTATTAAACAATGTTACAGTTGCAAAGCAATAATACATTTTTTATACACACGTTACAAGAGAATATGTGGTCATATATCAGATTCCAATTGGTGAGATAGTCCTTACCCTTATGTTCCGGACCTTTTTGCAGCACTGCGGTTGCCTTGAGTAGTGTAGTTGGTCATGGTAGGGTAGGGCTTGGGCGGTTAATATTTATTGAATAACCAGGTTTTCAGAGCTTTTTTGAATTTTCGTAATAATTCCTCATTTTTGATACTCAGAGGTAGGGCGTTCCAGTGCGAAGGGGCTACAATTTTGAAACGACTTCCTCCTGCTCTGCTATATTTGTATGGAGGAACTTTTAAGAGGGCCAGATTATTAGATCTCAGCGACCTGCATGCCATTTTTTTTTATGGAGTTGTTGAGATAGCTGGGTGCTTTGTTGGTGGTACATTTGTAGACGATGCTAAGGGTTTTGAATATGATCCTTGCTTCAATAGGCAGCCAGTGATTTTCTCTTCTAGTGTTGGATATATGTTCTGATTTCTTTATCCCTAAAGCCGCTCTAAGGGCTTTATTCTGCAGTAGTTGGATTTTGTTTATGTTGGTTTTGGAAGTTCCTAGGAAGAGGATGTTACATTAATCTAGTTTTGTTAGGATCAAGGCTCTAGCCAGGGTGATGCAATTTACAGGGGTGAGAAATTGGCGACTGAGAGCAATATGTTTTGCTGTGTAGGCTGTGGACGAAGAGAGGGCTGCTATTTGTTTATGCATGGAGAGGTTGGCATCGATGTAGACACCTAACGTTTTGACTTGTTTAAGTACCGGGATCCGGGTACCGTCGATGTTAATGTGAGAGTAGTCCGGATGGAGGGTGCTTATTCTTTTTCTCATCATTTAAGCAAAGACTGTTCAGGGCCATCCAGTTTTGGATTATGGAATAAACTTTATTAATGGTGAGAGTGTCTTGGGTGTAGTCGCCTGAGATAGGGATGAGGATCTGTGTGTCATCTGCGAAGTTTGTGTAAATGACACCCATATCGTCTAGGGCTGAGAATAAGAGTTTGGTGTATGCATTATAGAGGGTGGGGGATAGGCAGGATCCCTGGGGGACACCTATGGGCACTAATATGGGGTCCACTGCAAAATTCCCAATGGCAACTCTGGAAGTACGGTCGGTGAGAAAGGATTTGATCCAGTATGTGGCGTTGTTGGAAAGATTGAAATCTTTTTTTAGAGTGTTGCATAGTTTGTCATGATCTACCAGGTCAAATGCTGCCAATAGGTCCAGTAGCAGTAGTGTGGCTAGTTTGCCTGAATCTCTGATAGAGTCTAATTGGATTTTAAGATCCAAGAGGGCTGTCTCAGTGCTATGATTAGGCCTAAAGCCTGATTGTCTGGCTCCTAGCAGGTTATTTTGTTCTAGATGGGTTTGTAATTGGTTATAAGCTATTTTATCAATGATTTTAAGTAAAAATGGGACAGTTGTTATGGGCCGTTAGTTAGTAGGCACTAGTGGGCTTTTTTAGTAGGGGGTGACCCAGGCCGCTTTGATGCTGTCTGTGACCTGGTTGGTGGAGAAGGAGGCATTTACAAAGTTAGTGATTATGGGCGTGAGGGTGGGGGCGCAGAGTTTAATTAGGTGTGCTGGGAAGTTATCTCCTTTGCAGTTGGACGCTTTAAGTTTGGCTATAGTCTTGAGTACTGTATCATGAGAGACTGGTGTGAAGTTGAAGAGAGGGGCGGTGTTTTCTAAGGTAGTGGAGATCTGGTTGGCCGTGGAGTGTTTGTCGGACAGGAGGTTTCTTTTAGAGATAATTTTGTTTTGTAATAGTTTAATCTTAGTGTCCAAGGCATCTTGGATGGTGGTGCACCATTCTTTACTTGGTTTGACTGGGTTAATTATGGGGATCGGATTCTACAACTCCTTGAGTATGGTGAATAACTCTTTGCTATCGGAGGACGCATTACTAATTCTTGTGTTAAAGGCATCTGCTTTATGGGCGATGATGGCTGATTTATAGATTTTGTTTGCAGAGTTAAATTCTTCCAGAGCTTCTGGGGTCTGGTTTTTCTTTAGGCGGTGTTCAAGCGATCTTTTGATTCGTCTAAGAGAGACTAGTTCCTCGTTGAACCAGAAGGAGGACTTTTTGTCTTTACGTTTACTTTTGTTAACGTAAGGTGCTAGGGCGTCAATTGTACTAGTAAGAGAGTTATGGTATAGGTCACACAACTTTGTTGTGTGAAATTAGGTTGGAGTGTCTTGTAGAAAATAATCTTGCTGGGAAATTGAACGTGTGCTTCTTCAATTGCAGAGGAATGTTTTCTGTTGTTTGCCGTCTGCTTTTGAAATCAGATTGTCTTTAATGCAATCTTTATCAGTAGTTCTTGACTGCATTCTAAAAAAAAGTCCTATTGGCTGAGACGAGGGCAATAACAACGTCCATGTGCTAATAAAAACAACATGTATTAGCAAGAAGTACATTCCCCAACAGTCCTATCACTGACTATGAAAGGTAGAATATTAGAAATCCATGGAATGTGTTAAGGAATGGATCCCATGAAAAAAAGAGTCTGAGATACAATGAATGTGTTCTAAGAATGTCTTACGGGGATGCCTATTGATTTATTTCATTGTGTGGGTATGTTACGTGGTGCTAAAAGCTACAACCATCCATTGTTATTCTTCAAGGTGCTTTGTTTTCTACAGTAATGCACAGGAAGCTTATTCTAGTGTAAGGGCTTCTGTGATCTGGTGCAGGGTGCTTGTGCCACCATCCACAAATACACTAATATCTTTTGTGAACGGGTTGTCCCCATTTGGTGCCAGCAGTCTCAATGACTGTCTGGGTGTCCTCACAAATTGTTTGTCTATTCTTTATTCTTTGGACATTTCTCCTGTTTTTGTTTTTTCTGCTCATCCATTTGGTTTTATCCTGTAACCCTCAATTAGCCGTAAGCATCACACACTCCTCTTTCTTTCAATTCTCTCTTCTTAAAATGCATCTAACACTCTGACTGTTGGTGCACTTTCAAGTTTATTCGCTAGATCTTTTTAAGGGTACCTTCCCTCTGGTACTAAGTTACAGTGGTGCTCACAGATGAATGATTATAACACTGTGTTTGGATCAACCAGTTTATGATCTGCTGCTTAACATTCAAGGAAGTTAACCAAGCTCTCAGGTTGACATGTTAAAACATGCTCTAGAACTCTTTGTCGATAACATTCACTTGTCAAACATTCTGATCTTGATGAGGGCCCTAGTGACCTACTTATTTAGCTGGGCCTTTTCTTCTCATAAAAGAGTTTCTTTTATTGTTTTTACTTCTTAATTGTGTTTATTTCCCCATTTAATGAATGTGTTCATTATAAAACACCTTTGTGATAGTGCTACACTAAGTTAATTAAATAAATAATAAAATGAAGAGGGAGGAGATTTTAAGCAAATTCAGTATTTGGCTCCTCCTCTCATTGAATGTGGCCCCAATTTTCAGAAGTTCAGATTCAATTGCGTTCTCATCAAAGGAATATTGACGACTTTGCTTTTGAAGCATTGAAACATTAAAGAATTATGTTGTGACCTGACTGATTTTTTGCTACTCACAATCTGAGGTATACAGAGCATTGAGAACCAAGGTGAATGTTCAGTACAAAATCCTGTAGTCAGGGTATCCAGCCTCTTCCCGCTTAACCATCTTCAAAAAAGAGAAACATGTTTTGTTTCTACTGTTCTTCAAGTCAGCCTCTGAGTACAGCCCCACTTGCACGTTTATGTGTGAGGGTCTCCTTAATTGTGTATTACCCTTTAACCAGAGAGTTGTCAAAATGGATCATATGTAAGTTAACTCCTCTCACATAAAGCAGATGCAGCATTTTTGTACCCTTACAAAAATGTGCACACTTTGGGCCTCATTACGACCCAGGCGGTAAGTTACCGCCTGGGCCGTGACTTTACCACCATGGCGTAAACTACGTTTACGCCATGGTGGTTGGCGGACTTACCGCCCCATTCCGACCTTGGCGGGGCGGTAAGTCCCCAATTCCCATTTACCCTTCCCCATTCCCATTTTTGCCCCATAGGGCATAATGGGAGTGGGGAAGGCGTTAATTACACCACCGTAAATTACGGTGGCGCAATTAACTCCATGGTCCCTTAGCGCCATGGATTTTAACACCTGCTAAAAGCAGGTGTTAAAAGCTCCATGGCGCTAAGGGACCTCGTACTCAGGCGGTAAGGGTTGGCGCTGTTTACGCTGCCGTAAACCCCTTACCGCCTGGGTCGTAATGAGGCCCTTTGTCTTTGGGGAAATTGGGTGGGGGGTATGCATGGAGGCAGAGGGAACGTAGTGGCCCAAGGAAGAATATAGGAACACACTGTAACCCTACACTAGCCCAGTGCTGGAGAGGTGGGCAGGGGAGGGGTGCAATTGCCACATGCATGCAGTCATAAAGTACAAAAACCATTACTCAGGGTACTCTGCCGCCCTCCTCTCTCCCTCCACCGTACGCATACCATACTCTCAGGTCCACTTAGAGTTACCGCCCATATTTTTCGAGTTGTCCAATTGACAGACAATACATCCAGATTGTATGTGTTTAGAAGGAAGGTAGTCTGGGGCAGTCCGGTGGCGGAGCAGGAGCGGCCTGTAAGCATTTAAGGTGTGTCAGCCAGAGCTGAATGGGATTCCTGCAGTGTTCGATGGAGCTGTGAATTACAGATAAGGGGTTGCCAGTACGAAGCAATTAATAGAAAATGGTTCATGCGACAAGTGCACATTCAGTGGTATTTTAATGTGCAAAATTCCAGCTCTTCATGAAAAGGTCTTGCAGGATTTTATGACTCATCTATGCCTCTAAGGGTTTGGTAGGGATTGGGAATAGTCACTTTATTTTAGATTTACCTAAACCTCCTTTTCATCATTCTTGCTCCTAAAAATTAATTTGGTTGGGCAATATTGGAAATGTTTCCTACAATTCCAAAAGATTGCTGTCTTATTGGTGTGCACTTTATACAATGATTAAAGAATCAATCGTACCTTTTCTCACTGTGACTTTCTTTTGGAATGCCGGCTTGGTGGGTTAATGTCTCCACTGCAGTGATTTATATGAAATATGCAGCTAGATCTCTGCTGCAGATTCTTAGCCCACTGAGCTATTCCAAGGATGTTTTTACAACTGCTTTTAAAACTAATTACATTTTCAGAAAATGTATTAGTGTCATCTATTAACGTAGAAAGATGGGCAAGTGAATTAATGCTTGTCTTGTTAACATCTAAACATGTTGACATAGACAGTCGAACTGGGTCTTTGGAGGATAAAGGGAGATCTCCAGAATTTCTGAGGCCATCTCAGATGGGGCCGGAGAATAAAGCTGTACAGCTTGGATTCCCCTAAAGGAAGTCGTACTTGTGTCCTCTACCGTGTGGTCAGGAACATTCATCTTACTTTGGTAACTTGCTGGGTCAAAGTTTGATGAGTTTTATGTCCCTGGACCTTATGCTGTGCCCCTGACGGTCACAAATTCTGGGAGGTAGAGAAGTTCCTAACCTGGTATATACCTTCAATCTTGGGCTCTGTTATCACCCAGACATAACAGTTTTTATTACTGTGATAAGTTACATGATACATATTACTTTGCATTCTGGTAGTTGCAGTCTTCCATTCAAAATGGAGGGAAACGAAAACTACAATTATTCTTTTAGCTTAGCATATTGTACGAAGGGTTATCGATTTGTCAATTTTGTTTATTGCGATTTGTGCATTTTTCAAGTAATTCTTTAAAATAGAGTATTCTTGAATAAAACATACTGAACACATTTCTACCAACTAGACCTGAGGAAACATGAGAGAAAGTCTACAATTGTTGCATTGTTTCTAGGTAAAATTAATGTTGGCATGAGAGTGTGTGTGTTTGTATTTATGTAATATAATACAACCCCCCCGCCCCCAAAATAAGTGAGAGATTGTTTAACTCTTGACTCAGTGTTAGGCATTCACTGCAAACAGCAAAAAAAGAAAGGTTTTTGATTTTCAGCTGTAGGCAGGCCTTACTTGAAGGTTACTGGATCCAATTTTGTCAGAATCAGCTCATCTTTAATCGTTCCAAGGTCAAAAAATGTATGGTATATCATTTACTGAATTGTCACTTTCATCCATACATAATTATGTTTCTTATTTTAATCATTGATGTCTTTCATTTACATTTTTCAATAAATAGGTAAGTTAAAAAACCCAACTGCCAGCATGATTTTTTTCTTTCACCTTGTTTATGTTCTACATTTTTCAAATCTGTATAAGTGGTGTGTCAGGGGGTGGCGCTTCCAAAAATGTGGCCCGACTTGAATTCCCTTTTCTCCTTGAAACCAAGTTGGCAAACCTAGGCCCACTTACCTTGCTGCTGAGGAGTTTATGTGAAGGGGGGCCCTGGGGGAACGCAAAGCGTTTCCCCCCGGGGAGGTTTTTGGCGCTGCACACGAACAGCGAGTGGCCGTGGGGGGCAGAGTGCCTCACTAGGGTATTTAAGGGCCAGGGAAGGTACGGGAGGCAGGCGACGGTTGGACTTGGTGATTGTGAAGTCCTGTCGCCTGCTCCCGAGCCTTCCCTGTAGCTGGGCCTAGGGTGTTGAGGAGAAGTGAGGTAGGGGATTGGTTAAGTTCTACAGTTGGAAGTTTGGGTATAGCAATAGGGGGAGGAAGGTCGGCGGCGTTAGTATATATAAAAAAATAAAAAAAAATAAAAGTAAAATAACAGTGCCATTTTGGGGGTAGCATACATAAACTACCCCCCCTCTCTTACCGGAGCAGCCGGGGCCAGGTGGGGGTTGATCAGGGCGGGCGGATTGTGCAGCTGGGGCCGGAGTGTTTCTTCCCGGGCCTGTGTTTCCTGGGCGGGTGCCGGGGCGTCGTGCGGGGTGGTCGAAGAGGGACACCCGTCAACAGGGAGGTAGCAGGGGGGGGGGCCCAGGAGTGATGGAGGACCCGGCTGGCCCCTCTTCGTTCCGGGCTTTGTCGCGGGTGCGCTGGCCTGGCGCAGTGCTGAGGACGTGGGTGGCCGTTTGTCGGAGCCTGTTGTTATCGGGCTCTCCAGGCCTAGCGCGCGGTGACGTGCTTTGGCCTGTAGAGGGCGGAGCGGTCCTCTTAAAGGAACCGCTCCGTTTTCTCTCTGGGAGCGGCACTGCGGTGCGTCGGTTGGGCCAACAGGGGGCCGGCTGCAGGGTTAGGAAGGGCCACAGGGGGGCCCAAAATATAAATAAATAAATAAATTTAAATCAATACATAACGATAGCATAAAGGGAACAGGAGAGAGAGTAGGGGGTTTTTCTGGGGGGTTCCCAGCTGCAGGGGTGAGTGGGGGGGACCCTGTGTGGGGTCCCCTAGCAGGTTAGCAAGAGAGCTAGGAGGGGGGTTTCCCTACAGGCCCAGGGGGTGTTTGGACAGGTGGGGGGGAATTAAAAAAAAAAAAAAAAAAACATTTTTGGTAGATAACCAGGTTGTTTTGGGAGCGGGGGTTATTTTATCCCCTGTTGTATTTAGTGGTTAGAGCGTTTTGTTTGGGGGGTTTCTCCGCGCTAGGGGTTTTTTCTGTCCTCGGGTAGGCCCCGGCTCGGGGGCTTAGGTAGCAGGGTGCGGCAAGGGGCATAGTTGGGGTGCCAGGAAGGTGGGTGCGCGATGGTGGGGCGAGGTGCAAGCAGGGAGGGGTTGGTGGATGCGAGGGCGCTGAGGGAGGCGCTGGCTATAATTAGCAGGGCAACTAAGGCCCAGCTGGAGGGGGCGGTGGGGGAGGTCACGGCTGAAGGGGAGACAAGTGGGGTGAGGCCACAGCGGAGAGCGGCAACCGATGGGGCTCTCGCGGCAGTGGTGGCTTGCGCCCCCGCAGCGGGGAGAGGGGAGGTTTGGGAATACAGGGGCAGAAAGATGAGGAGGGAGATAGACAGGAGGGCGTCCGGGGAAGAAAGGATTTCGGGTGGACAGCCACGTGGGGAGGGAATGAGGGATAGCACTAAGGGAGCAGCGAGTGCACAAAGGGAGGTGGCTCAAAGTAACCACGGAGGGACTATGGTGGAGGTGCAGAAGGGGGTGCAAGGGCAGCAGGGAAGAGGGGGGAAATACTTACGGAAGAGTGCGGGTGGGAGACGGAGAGGGAGGTCCCCGTCAATTGAGGTGGATAGGGCGGGGTGCGGAACGGCCCCCCCGGGTAGGGTGAGTGAGGGCAGAGGGCGCTGCGCAGCCCCCGCTGGTCAAACGGAAGTAGAGGGTTTGAGAGCGACCCCTACTTGGTCAGCGTACGGAGAGCCTAGAGGGTGCAGCACGGCCCCTAGCAATGAGGACCCCAGGGTGGAGGTCGGAGCGCCTCGCCCGAGAGAAGAGGACCAGGCAGGGGTTTCCACGGCCCCGCCGAGAAGATGTCGAAGAAGTGGCGGGGTGGACACCCCGGACTCGCAAGAGGATGAGCAACTCCAATGGGGCAGGAGCTCGCAGCCGCAATGGTATTTGATGGGTGATGAAATGGGTTTGGAGAATTATGTGGGGCAGTGGGAGGTGGATGGCGATAGGCCGGCGGGTGAAAGGGGGGAGGAGAGAAGAAGTTGGGCTTGGGATATGGAAAGACAGGTGCAGGGGGGAGGGGGGCAAGCGGGAGGGGGAAAGGTTGGCTGGGTGAGTCTGCTGATATGTTTTGTCTCCGCAGTAGGAGCCCGATAAGGAAGGAAGTGAGGAGCATTGGTGTGGACGCAAGGCAGCAGACGGCGGGGGCAGAAAGAGGTGAGCGGGAAAGGGAATGGTCATCTGCATGGCAGAGAGGGGTCCCAGGGGGAGGGACGGGAAACGAAGGGTCGGGTTTGCATGGGCTGATGAAAGAAGTTGGTGTACAGGCCATTGGAGCCTTGGGGGTTGAGAAGAGCATTTGCTCAGTGGAGATTCAGACGGACAAGGTGGTGGAGCCATTGGTGCTCGAGGTGCAAGGGGGAAAAGAAAAGGAGGTTGAAGGGAAAGGAAAGGAGAAAAAATTGCCATACATGGGGATAACAAAACCGCTGGGGGTGCATTTGATGGCGGCGACCAGGGAGAAGATTCAGGCGGGGAATTTGTAGACGTTTTTAAATTGCTCCATAGGGAAGTGAGAGCTAAGGAGGGGTCTAAAGAAGAGGAGAGGGAACTGGCTGCGCGTTCCAGAGTACCGGTGATCATTGAGAATTGGACGTCGGCATTTATCATTTATGCCAGTGTTTATTGTTAAAAATTTCCTGAGCATTGTGTGGCCCTACTAAAATATATGGACGTAATTAGGAAGGCTTTCACGAGTTTTGGGGGTTTTGCTTGGGTGAGGTATGACGAGGAATTCAGAGCGAGAATGGCGGAGGACAGTCAGGCGGTCTGGGTGGAGATAGACATGGATCTTTGGCTGCAATGGATGGCTCCAACGAGGCCTGCCCCGACATTGCACACGGCAAGTGGGCTGCCTGTGCCTTACCGGCCCTTTATTGGTCGCCCCGCCCATGAGGGGGCGGGGGTAGGAGGCAGAGGACAGCCCTCAACAGCATGTTGGGAGTTCAATAAAGAAGGTTGCACGAGGTGGATGTGCAAATTTAAACACGAGTACAGCAGGTGTGCGGGTCGGCATCCGGTTACAGATTGTTTTCAGGCAGGGGACAGTGGGTCAGGGCGAGGAGTGGGGCAAGGAGGTGGGGGAAAGGACCGCATGACAGGTAAATTGGGGTGTGCTGGTAGGCCAGGCTCAGAACATTCAGTTTTGTTTGCGAAAAAAATTTGGGACACTTTAAGACCACCGTGCTAGCAGAGAACACACTCGTTTTCTCCCGTCATATCTTGCAACTTTAGAGGTAAGCCGTGGCTTTACAATTGGCCCTGCTTTTTAGCGCTAACTATATAAAAACCACACAATTGTGTTGACCTCTTATGTGGGAAGTTAGTATTCAATCTTTAGAATCGCTTTGCTCTTGTTTGACTTTAGGCACTATGCACTTTTGAAAAGAGCATTTTTCCTTCACTGACCGGCGGAAAGAATTGGAACATACGGGTTTACCATGCTCTAAGTGAAAACATATACTCCACCTTGATTAAAACTTAAGGTATGCCATCATTTGAATTGCTTGGATGTATTTAATGGAGGCTGATGTAACTGATAGGCATGCCATTATTTGAATGGATTTGATATATGCAATGGAGGCCGTTGTCACGGATAGGCAACCAATAGCAACTCTGTTAGATTACTTCTGATGTAATTAATGTACACTCTCTGGCGCATTGGCCTCGGGTGGGACCCCCCTAGCTGGGATGACTCGGATGAATATCCTTTACAGATGTCTTTGAACTGCACCCAATTGGATAGACCAATACATGTAATGTCTATGTGAGATTAATAATAATTACTTTGTTTAATTTCTAACATATGAATATGTTGTCTATTGAAACAGCTCTTTATGTTTATTTAGGCTCCACAGTCCAAATCTACTAAGCCCAAGAAGAAGGGATGTGTATCCCGAAACGCGTCAGCCATAAATTGTATACATGGACTATCATTGCTTAATGTTTTCATGGTATTTTGTAGACAGTCATTTTGGCTTTTTTACTCTAAGGCTTTATGGTGAACTAATTGTAACTATAATTAAAACCACCTTTTGGTGCCTTTATGAAATCACTGAATGTTTATCTTTATTATTTACCTAATCTGAAAACTATTGTTTAACTATTACTAACGCTATTGAAAGTTGTTGAACCATCCTTTGATGGATTTATGATAGAGTGCAGGGGACGGGAGGGTTCCTACCTTTGGATCCTCGTTTTTCCTCTACATATACTGTTGCAGTGATCCTGTGCCAGGTTCACGTTTCCTCCCCCGCACCTCAAAAAAGTATTGACATTACTTTACACCATTGATTAAATTAATTTCTAAATATACAATATTAGGGAGTGCTTCTACTGATCCACCCTTTTTCACAGGCCGGACTCAGTTTATCGTAAAAGGAGGGGGGGGGGGCGCAAGGTTTAATGAAAGGTTTTTGGGGGCGACTTGAAAGGGGTAGGAGAAGGGTGAGGAGGAAGACGCGTAGGTAGGGGAGGGCCGCAGGTGGAGGTAACTGTGGAAATTGTTAAGGGGTGGTGGCAGTCGTTTGGAGGGCATAGACGACGGTGGCAAAGCCCTCACGCTTGCCGCACGACAAGGTGAGTAAACTTCAGGCTGCATGGACGGAGGTGCGGGAGCGCCTACGGTGCAGCAAGGGGAAGTGATGAGTTGGGTCTGCATGGACCGGGGTGCATTAGGGCCCCTGGTGCAGCTGGGGGAAAAAAGTGGAGCAACGAAGCGAGGTGCTGGAAGAGGAATCTAGGTGGAATGGACTGCATGGACTGGGGCGCAGGTTTGGCCCCTGGTGCAGCGGTGGAGAGGAGTAAGGCAGAAAAAGAGCCTGCATGTACGGGGGTGCACTAGGGCCCCTGGTGCAGGTGGGAAACAGGTGGTAATGGACGCGAGGAGCTGGAGGAGTAGTTATATGGAAGGGACTGCATGGACGGGGGTGCAGGTTTGGCCCCTGGTGCAGTGGCGAGAGGAGTAATAATGTAAAGGGCCTGCATGGACGGGGGTGCACGTGGGCCCCCGGTGCAGGGGGGGCAACGCAGGGCCAAATTAATAAGGTGATGGAATGTGGGGGGGCAAGGGTGAGCAGGAGGGTAATAGTTTAGAGGAAAAAGGGGGGCGAAGTGGGTTTAGGAGTATTTGTTTAAAGGTTAGGTGAAAGGTGCGAAATATAGGGGGACAGGCAGGAGAGGACCGAGGGTGTTTCTGGAGAGGGATAAGGAGATGACCAGGAAGGATAGGGTACTGAGGAGGTGTTACTAGTGGTGTGGGAAAGGTTAGGAGGTTGGAACTCATTCATTTAGGAGGGGTGCAGCATCTGTAGCAAGCTGGGCTATTAAGAGTAGTAGGTGCAAAGTTTGGGACGCTGGAAGTAAGGGAGATACAAAGGGTATGTCAGGGACCGGGGCAAACGGGATGTCTTTATAGAATTGTTCAGTAGGTGCAGGAGTGATGCATTTATAAGGATGTTGTTGATTTGTTAAGTGATTTGTAATTTCTTTTTCAGATGCTGCTAGGAGGTCCGGTCAGATGTCAAAAATTGAGTTTTTGCATTCTAGGGTTAGTGGGCGGGGAAAGAAGCTGAGAAAAGGGTTGTTGGCAGTCAACTGGGGTGCAACTAGAAAGATGTTGTGGTAAAATGGTCCGGGTTTGGGGGGCTGGGCTGGGATCAGTTGCTTCCTATGTTGGCTGGGTCGAGGGAATGTTATGGGCCTCCAGTCGGGGGGGATTAGTCTTTGTGGGGAAAATGATCTGGTAAGTGATTCGGGTGTGGCTCTTCTTAGGAAAATAAAAAAGGTTTTTTGTTATGGGTCCGACAAGTGTGGCCTCAAGCAACGGTAGTGGGGACTAAGTGTTTGCCACAGACAGTGGGAGGGGAGCGAGAAATGAGGTTCCGATAGAGCGGGCAAGGAAGGGGATAAACAGAGAGATGGTAGAGTTTGGTACATCGGTGGCAGTACAGGTTGGACCATAAGGAGATGGTTTAGGAAGGATTGATTAGATTTAGAGAGGATGGGTAAACTGTCCGGTTTTTGGGGTACAATCATCTGGCGGACTTGAGCTCTTGGCTGGGAGATTGGTTGAGGAGTTGGAGGTTGGGAAAATTGGTGTGGGGGTGGGGCAGAAAGAACACCTCGGGGGAGGGTTTTTCTGGTGCCGGGGGCATGGCCCCTTTTGATGTGGTGGGAGGGAAGCACAATGGGGGAATGACACGGGAAAGGATGGGGTGGCGCTGTTTGCACAATCGGGCCACCTCGGGGGAACAGGTATTGAGCCTGGAGGGGCATGGCCCCGGGGAGAAAGCGGGACGCCTGGAAAAGGGGTAAGGAGACGGTAGGGTCCAAGGGATAGTTAGGGAGGAAATGGCTTTATTTAATTATTTAATTGTTGGGTAAAAAATGAGAATATTTAATTATTTAATTGGTTGTTTGAAATATGTCTTTAGTTTGTAAGGCCATGGAGCCAGGTAAGCGTTTAATTGTAAGCTTTGGCCTGTCACATTAAAGCAACCTTTTCCACTTTTAAATGAGTCTGGGTTTTTGTGCAGTAAGCCAAAAAGAGTTTTATTGCCTATTGCATTCAAGTTGCATTAGAGTTGTTACTGCGTTGCCATTGGCCTGCCAGTTCGTCATGCAGAGCCGGCCTTCCTCTCTGCGTTGAGGCTCGAATGCTTCCGGTTGAGCTGCACCGGATGTTGCAGCCCAGAGCCCCGTGTGAAACAGTAGGAGCTCGGAGTGGCTTTACGGTCTGGCCTGCCGCTGCCGTGGGGCAGCCTCGTAGTGGCACGCTGTGCTGCTCCATGTGGCTTTATGGGATGGCTTACCACAAACACGCCGTAAATCAAAAGTGACAGGAACAGCAGCCGTTCTCATCCAAAACTAACACAGAGCTGTGCAGCTGCTGTTGTCCAGACAGACCCTTTGGGGGACTGCAAGATATCTGTGAGACTTTGGAGATTGCGCATGTTCAGGAGACCTGCTTGTAAACGATAATCTATAGAAGAAGTGGATGTTGTTCACGTGTCGCTCTTGTCTCGGACATGATAACAAGTTCGAATCATGACATGGTCAACTCAGTCCTTTATTGATCCGTATTTAATAAAACGTACTGACTGTTAACTTCCACAGAGTATTGGCATCTATAATCAGCGTACTTCGAAGAAACAGCACCATATAAAAAAAAAAAAGGCGCTGGTGTCATTAAGGAGCTTGTCAGTGGTGACATATTTTGCTTCTGGAAAAATAGCACTGGGTTAAACCCCTTGTATGAAGTTATTCTGGGCGAAAGAAAAAAAAACAAAAGAAAGTGTGTTGCAAGAATTTGGTTAATACAGATGCCAAACTCCCTACGTTTGAAGCACTGCATGTCATGTGTCGGGATGCATATTAGGGTGACTTGCCATCGCAATGAGCTGTTAAATGCTCATTTGCACTGCCGGCTTCTTTCACGTGGTGGTGAAATTAAGTCTGGTGCAAGAAATAGGAATGACATCACCACCGCCACTCCTAGCACGTTTTACTCATCCACATTGTGGTTGGTATGTGGTGGCACACAGTGGATCCTTTTAAGAGTCCCCATAATAGGGCCTTTAAGGTTTGAACTTGTGTGTGAACAGGTCCCTGCGGCGAATTGTCCTCATTTGCAGGGCTGGGTGCAAAATGTGAAGGTAAAAAGGTGGTGTACACACTTGTACGCCTGCTTTTGCACTCCGCCGTGCAAATTAAGTAAATGGCGCCTGCCATGTACGCCTTGGCAGTCAGCTTTTACAATGAATATCTGCATAGTCCACCTGCTTTTTGTAGGTGCAAAAAGTGGGCGGACTCATAGGAATCACAGGAATACCCAGGATTTTCGGAAGCATGAAAATGCATGCTCACACAAATGCTGGTGTATTTCATTGTGAGAGGAATGGGGCGGTGGAATCATAAAATAAGATCCACCCCCCCTCTCTGCCTTGAAAATTCATGAGAATGAAGTGTGACATAAATGAAAGGCACCACACCAAATTAAGCATTTGAATCTCACTGAAGAGACTTGTACACTAAACGTATGGTTGATTGTGTCTCAAGGTAGGAAGCTTGTGCCTCTGGCTGAAAAGAGCATTTACCTCTTGCTTTGAGCAGCCTGTGTATGATATGATATAAGTCCTTTATAACGCACCTGTACACAAGTGTTTCTAGGCGTGACAAGACAAGGGCAGGAAGAAAGAGTGAGGACAAGACAAACGATCTTACTAGGCCTTGCGAGAATGAGAAGTACAAGGTGAGACGGAGGGGGGTAGTGCAAAGGAGAGGGCAGGGGAAAACAGCGCAGCAGTACTCTGAGTAAGTGCAGCCACGGCAGCGCAGCTCTGGCTAGTGCAAGGAGAACAAAGGACTATAGGGCTACAGTTAAACCCCTAAGTGCATGGTAGGCCCGGAGCATGTGCAAGGGTTTCTGATCAAGAAAGAGCCTCGTACCCAGTGAGACTCTGAGGGTAGCCAAGCAGACAGCAGACAGCTAGGTCAGTTAGGTCAGCAGGGGAGGGAGAGAGAGAAAGCAGAGGAGAAGAGGAAGGTTTTGAGCTGCTTCCGGATCTTCATGTAGTCCGGCTCAAGTTTGAGATGGGCTGGGAGGCCAGTTCAGAGGGAAGCACCTGCAAAGGAGAGAGATCTACCCCTCACTCTCTGCCTGGAGAACCGTCTAACACTTAGAGAGTTGGAGGTAGCTGAGCGAAGGGCTCGAGAAGGAAGGTACTTTGGAAGAGAGCAGTGGCATCGCTAGAGGGGTTGGGGGGACCGGCCCCCCCCTGTGAAACCCTGTGCCCCCCCTTTAAACCCCTCTACCTAAGACAAGCAGTGACCATGTTCTCCCCTACTTTTGTCTGTGGCCCCCTACCTTTGTCTTTGGCCCCCTCTGTGCCCCTCCTAAATTTGATTCCTGGTGATGCCACTGGAAGAGAGCACTGGATTTAGTGTGGGCCCCGGCCCCAGAAAGCCTTGTGGACAAAGAAAAGGGTCTTGAACTTGATCTTTGCAGCCACTGCCGGCCAGTGGAGAGATTTCAGGGCTGGAGAGATACAGTCCCTGGGGTTGAGGCCAAGGATAAGTCTTTCAGTCCTGTTCTGGATTCGTTGCAGAGGGTGGAGAGTAGAGGAAGGCAGATTGAGAAAGAGGCTTTTGCATTAGTCCGGCCTAGAGAGAACCAGGGCTCTGGAGACAGTGAGCTTCTTGGGGAAAGTGAGAAAGGGAAGAGTCCCTTTGAGGAGGTGCAGCTGGTAGTGGGAGTTCTTGGCAATGTTCAAGATGTGAGGAGAGAAAGAGAGAGTGGAGTCGAAGATGACACCAATGTTTTTTTGCCTCCCAGGAAGGCGAAGGAAGAGGGCCCAAGGCAGGCAGCCAAAGTTAGAGAGGGAAAACAGGGGCAGGGGTCCCAATGAGAAGTATCTCTTACTTACTGGCATTAATGGCAGACAACTTTGGAGGAGGAAAGATCAAGGAGGATGAGGACAGAAGAAATGCTGGAATTAAGGTTAGAGAGCAGATCTTCACAGCAGATCAGTAGAGCAGTTTCCGTGGCTCTGGCAGCTCTGAAGCCAGACTGATGGTCATGGAGACAACTAACAGATTCAGTGTGGAGAGTAAACTGGGAGATGGCCAGCTTTTCCAAGAGTTTGCCAAAGAAAGAGCTGATGGAGATTGGGCGATAGTTTTTCTGGCCAGGTAGGATTGGCAGACGGCTTCCTGAGGAGGGGTGCACAAGAGAGTGCTTGAGGGGAGAGCGGAAAGGTCTAGTGGCGAAAGAGTGAGTACAGAACTAGGCCAAGGCTGGAGCGAGTGTGTCAATATGGTCCCTGATGCTTCTGGAGGAGCAGGGGAGTACCTGTTTGGATGCCAGATTTATAGATCTGAATTGTCTAGAAACCTCTTCAGGTGTTGTCAGAGAGAAAGAGGAAAAACGAAGAGGAGAGGGAGAGATTTTACCAGATAATTGAGAGGCCAGAGCCGCACAGAGTGCCTGGGAGGGAACCTGTGAGCTAGAGATGGCAACAGGATTGGCCAGATTTTAAAGAGTTTGGTTGTGTTCTTAGAGGCTGCACAGACCCTAGATTGAATGGGTGCTCCCTTCTTGGACAGGACAGAGTCTGTATTGCCTTTGGGGCAGGCAGCAAGCCAGTTTGTCAGAGGATGCGCCCAAAGCCCTCCACTTCCTCTCAGTCACCCTGCATTTGCGTTTCCGGACGAGAGTTGCACTTGGAGGTAGGCTTCAGCCAGATTCTTATGACAGGGGCAAGGATGTGCAGGGTGTTGGAAATAGAAAGATGCAGATTAGAAATGGCTGGGTCAGGGTGTGAGTCAGCTGCAGGAGTAGGAGGAGCAGAAAAAGTAGAGGCAAAGGCATCCACTGACACACGCTTCATGGGCCGAATGACCGAGAAGGTAGGTGTCATTGCTGGGGGTGAAAGGGGCTTTCCCTGAGGGATAGAGAGTTTCAGAAGAGAGCACAGTAGAAAGTGGTCAGTCCAAGAGAGAGAAGTGGTGAGAGGATTAGAGAGGGGGATGTCCGAAGTGATGAGAACATGCAAAGTATGTCCGGCAGAGTGTGTCGGGCAAGAGGGCAGAATAGAAATAGAGAGAGTGTCATAGAGGTTGCGGAAAAGCCCAGAGGAGGGATTAGAGGTATCCAGGAGGAAAAGTTGAGAAGTAGAGGCAAGGAGAGAAGAGGAGAGGTTGGGCCATTCACAGAGAAAGAGGGCAACCTGGCCAGATGGCCTGCAGATGGTGGCCACAGTTAGAGAGCGGTCAGGAGAGATAGAGAGCCTGCAGACCAGGCATTCAAAGGAGGAGTAGGCCTGCCTAGGGATGACAGAGGCCGAGACCCACTCTAGAAAGATCAGGGTTACTCCACCTCTAGAACGGTTGGTTCTGGGTTTGCAGAGGATCTTGAAGCCCAGAGGGAGGAGAGTGTCGAAACTCATGACAGAACTGGTCGTAAACTATATCTCAGTGAGAGCAAGGACATCTAGGTCCAGTTCTTTGAGGAGGTGACAGATGACAGAAGAGTATTTGACAGCAGAACAAGAGTTGAGAGCAGCAACATGGAGAAGGTTGCCACATTTGAAGGACTTCTGTGGAGGGGTACAGGCTTGAAGTACACCCTGCAGAGGTGGTGGAGTGGCCCGAGGGTGGGGAGAGGAGGAAGATGATGGTGCCAGAGAGGTGGCATAAGGAGTAGCAGGAGAAGAGAGGGAGTTGATAAGACACGGGAAATGCCTATCAAAAAGGAGGAGATTGGCTGGGGGCCCTGAACCAAGAAAGTGCTGTTCAGATAGGCATTAATGATGGTCTTGGAGTTGTGTAAGCGGGCCAATCTGACCTCCCACCAAGTGCCACCATTAACGGGAGAGGAGGAGAAAGGAGAGAAAACAGAGACCATATGAAGTGTTCATAGGTCTGGAGAGGGGACAACAAAGAAAATGTCACTGAGAGTCTGTCTGGAGGAAGCACTGGTGTATAGATCAGTGATATGGAGGCCTGGGTTGGAGACCAGGATGTCCCTCTTGAACTTCTTCCTTCCAGACTTAGAAGAGGGATAGGGTAAGAGATAGAGTAGCAGTTAGATAAGATGGGAGGGACAGAGAGCACCATAGGGGTGCGAAGGAGTTAGGTGGAGAAGAGGGTGAGAGAAGAGAGAGAGATGCACAGACCTCTGGCACACAACTCAGAATGCTCAGGACGAGGAGTGGGGACGGGATCACAAGAAAGGAAGGCACAGGAGAGGAACAAGTAACTCACAGCAATGAACGGCACACCTTGTGGGAGGAAGGGATCTTGGTGGGAACCTAGAGAGAACCAGCAACAATGCCACAGTTACCAGAATGCAAAAACACCCAGATTCGACTTTACATGAAGGGGGAAAACGGCAGGTTTTTGAGCACAGCACAATACAACACACCCAGATTAATTTTCCTGATGAGTCGCAGCAGGTCTAAGGCTGCAGGCTATGTGCTACCACGGCGAACACGGGCAGACACCACTGGAGCTGTCCTTAGCCTCTGGTCCTTGAACGAGGGAGCTGCCACGGCAGGGGGTGCCTTGGGTGGCCGATTTAAAAGGGCCACCATCCAATGGGAGTGCAGTGGGAGGGTTGGAGGAGGCCCAACAAAAATGAAGCAACCGGTACAAAGGGAGGAGGGAGCGGGCACACACACATTGAGGAGCGAGAATACAACTTTTACAAATGCACAACTTTCTGTGCCATGGCACACCGGTCCTCACCCCAGCACTGGAGTAGTTGAAATTCCCATTACCTGATGATGGTGGAGATGGCCTGTGGGGACAGAGGGTGAAAACACATGTCGGCACATGCTTACTTGTTGTCTGAGCAGGGGTTTGGGCCATGGGTCCTCCTGGTCCGAACAAGCCCAAATAAGAATTGCCCTTTTCTTCATCTGCCCTTCGCTTTGGACGCTCGGGCGAGAGACGCCCTTGATCTAAGAGTTAAGAGCAGAAAGGATGAGGTAGGGCTAGGAAGGTAGGTGGTGCTTAGGCCAGGTGACCTAGATCCACTTGCACCTGCTCACCAAATGCAATGGAAAAGAGGCTGGAGGGCTGCTTAAAAAGGGAAAAAGAGCATCAAACCAGGAAGATACCAACAGTTTAAAGTGATTAACATGTCGGCAGGGCCTAGGGCAGGTGACCAAATCCACTTGCACCTGCTGACCAACTACCTCATAGGGCCGTGATATCTCACTGGGGGAGTGTGGTCATCCCTAAAAAGGACGCACATTCATATCCCTGGGGGAACCTGTGCATCTCACAGTGTTGCTATATCAACTCGGTTTGTGCCAAACACACCAGAACACTCACATTTATGATTCAACAATGGCCGCTATGCATGGTAAACAGAGACCTGTAACAGATGGTTAACATGGACAAACTCACAAACCAGGTAATTCGGAAGCCGAAGCTCAGATACACCTTCTTTTCTTGTAAATGAACATTGAACAGTTTGAAAGTAACTTGACAATACCAGTTGTTCTTTCTAAACTCAAGTGACGCCACTGCATACAAAATAGCATGGTGAAACAAGGGTGACTGTCTTTTCCGCCTGTTGCTTAATCAACAAAACACATAGATAACAATTACATTAAGAGAGTTCCTTTTTACTACGTTCATCTCCAAACATTGCAGCTTCACTGCTAACACCCTGAGCATTGTAGAAATTAAAGATACTATTCACGTTGCAGCTTCGCTGCTATTTAACCCTAGGATGTGAGCAATTGAAGACACTGAAAAATAAGACCTTATTTGTTCACTGCAACTATGCACTAAGTAAGATGCTATGTAAATGATATCCATGCTCTGCTTTTATTAAAATATATGTCTAAGAGGAATGTTGAACACGTTTTTGTCAGGTCATTCTTAAAAAAATATAAATAGTATTTGGGATTACATTTATAGATCCAATACGATCAGCTCTGGTCTCGCAGGTAAGTGAGGTAGAAGGAAGGGGGTGGTTGAGAGATACGTTTGTTTCATTTGGGGTGGTTGGGGAGGCAGCAGGGAGAGGCTCCTTATATATTTTGCATCTGTATGAAGCTTTCTTTGCTAAACAGGCAGTTGTGCACACACATGCACCATGCATTTTATTGTTGAATAGGTGTCATGTATTAGCAGTCTACACCTGAATGATGCAAATCAAACACTCATTTTTCTGGTCCATACGTAAATGGTAGTGTGAGGTGTAGAGCATGCTCTATATAAATAACTCAGGGTTCGTATCTTGGTGCACTCAGCACTTTAGTAAACAGCAGGGTTTGCACATAAGCACTTAACACTTCATGGTCTAATATATGTCATAATCTAGCAGTACAATATTTGAATGATGTAATAATAACATGTATACCTTAGGCTCATATTCACACGGTATTGTGCGTTATATATTATGCTCTATAATGTATAATGAGCCAATTTTCATGAAGTTTTTGCTAGAATGCCTCTTTTTGAGTCATATGTTAAAAATTAGACACTTTCGGACATGTTTACTAATTATTTATGAAGCACTGTGCACTCTAAACTATACTGTATATATTTGTATACATGTAGGCATGCACTCATCAGGCATTCTAATATGGCCGGAATGAATTCTATCTAACACACTGAGCAGTCCTCAGCGTTGTAGGTCTAGCATTTAGACTGGACCATAGAGTTGTCATGTTGCATGTATAGCCGACTGTCCCATTTGTTCCTGTACGTGATCAAGCATTTGGATTACTGCAAAATGCATTTTATCATGTTTTTTATCCCTGTTCACATGGAATAACATTATTTTTGGATAATATCTTAGCGGTTGAGTGTTCTTTTGCACACTGGTGATTTCTGCCTCATTCTGAAGCTCTGGGGAGTGCAATCCTTTTCGTGCCACAGCATGCTTTCTCGAACATATATATATATTCAGTGAACAAACTTTTTTAAAGGGACGTTATGGTTCAGTTGCCTAATAAAAACCTATGAAATTCACTGCAAAAACTTTGTTAAAGGGACATTATAGTTACTTTGCACTAATAACAACCTATGCATATTATGGTTACAAGTAAAACTGAAAAACCCCAGAAATTTGCCAGTTATTGTAAGCTAAGCAACAATAACTCGCGCCACTACCGTGCACTGCTCAGACTAACACCCATGACATCAAATATGACATTGAGGCTGTGGTCTGGGACCACAAAGTAAACAGCCCCATACCTCAATGAGGCACACCCAATATGTTCCTCTCTCTATCTGCCCTTTCTTATCTCTGTGGTCAGTGCCCCTTCCCTACCATCCCTAACCTCCCCTCCCTTGTGTGCCATGTTTAGAAAAGTGACCTTTCACAGTTTAAAATAGAAATGCCAATGAAATGGTGCAGGCTCCAGCGCTGTCAGCATTCTTTCCTGGGACAAAGTGGTGGCTCTGAAAAGAGCCTTTTTGGGGTTTTTCTTTTTGTTCTTGGAAGTTTTGAACTGCAAACACCTATTGCTCACATGCTAGCTATGTTTGCAAAAACAGCTGCAAATCATTTTGGATATTGCGCAAAAAAAAGGAAAATGTTGATGCTACGAAATGTAATGTTTTCATTGTCGAAGGAAGACATACCAACATCTCAAAGAAATGTGCAAACAGCCTTGTTGAAGTTGCACCTGGCTTTCTCAATTTGCAGACCAAATGATGAAGAGCACAGCCACATCTGTCTCTGGGCAATATGCAAAAAATCACTCGAGAGTTTGGGAACATGTCCATGACTTTCCCAATTGCCTTCTTCGTCGCAAATTGCAGAGAGATTCCAGTAACATGGCCTAAACTGTTCCCTCCACAATGAACAATAATAATAGCTGGATGATGCTGCTTCACCAAAGTGGCACAAAGGGGAAGCAAATCCAGCCACTTCATGCCATGCACTCCATACCAGTGCACACCCACATGAAGGAATCCAAGATGTGCACCCACTCCACACTTTTCTGCATACACCTGCAACTGATGTATCCACAAGTCCCCCAAAATCCAAACACTCTGCCTACTGAAAGACACAGCCATAGCCATAGCAATCTGCACCTTTTCTGAGCAGACAGACCTTCTGCCATAGTCTCTCCTTGTACACCACACCCAGGAAACCTTTTTGACCAATCCCCTGGCCTCCACAGTCCCATTTCCACACCTACCATCGTCAAAAGTCCTGCATGTGGCACGTGCGATCCGCGACATACCGCGGGGTTCATGGGTAAATCTGATAATTCAAGAGGGTGGGAGAGACATTTAACCCAGTGTAGGAGATGTGTCCTATTGTGGTGGCTCTGAAAAGAGCCTTTAAAAAAAAATCATTATAGGTGGTATCGAACATACACCTTTTGGTTTCTATTTTTTGGGGCGGGTGGGTTCTTTTCTTTTAACTCCTTCCTGCCTTAAATGATCCTCTGCAAAGCAGCCCTTAAATTCTGAAAAAAACGAGCATTTCCAGGAGTGGACCATGAAACACCATTTGCAGTAAAATACTGCACACTAAGCGAGTCATTGTTGTTATTGGAGAAAACAAACATCTGAGCATGTTGAAAAACTATACCCATGCCTCTATTAACAAGGCATCTTCCAACATTTTGCTGGGGATTGAAGACATTCAGGTTGTTCCTTTGTGCTCTTGGTAGTATTTGAGAAAAGAAAACACCTTTGCAGTAGGAAAAGCAGCATTAGGTTATTCCACAAACAACTTCAAAGCAGGAACCAAGCTTGGGGCAATGATGTAACTCAAATGCACTCCTCCGCAATGCACCAGCAAAACATCAGGGCTACCAAAAGTAGCCATGTTTCTGCAAAGAACGAGATGTGCCTGAAAATTGCGGTCAGGCACACTGCACCATAAAGCCTGCATGCCTGCAAAACCAAGATCTACAGAAACCCCTCTTGCCTTTGCATACCTCTGTAGATTGCATACAAAGGAATTTCCCACTATCCATACAATATCTCCAACCATCTTTTCTACACAACCAACACAGCAATGAAAAAAGTATTACCCTCCCTTCCTATTAAGCATACCCTGAACACCTGATTGACTAATCCCCACAGTCCTATTTCCATGCCAGGCATGCTGAGAAGCCCCGGATGTGGCATGTGCTATCTGTGAACTACCACAGTGGTCACAGATCTCATAAAATGGGGGCAGTCCTTCTTCCCTTTCCACTTCACACTTTGCAACAATCTCTCATTGGCTACTGGTAAGTAGTCCCACAACCATCCACCAATCACATCTAACTCTATGAACTCAGTGCAACACTGCAAATATACTATTCAACATTCAGAATACAGGTTTTATATGTTTCCCAAACACCTGCATCCAAAAGTACTGCAAAACTCTTCAAGATTTTTACTTCCAGATTCATCCACATCTACATTCATCAACACAAACTACAGGCATGCATATGTTTTGTAGTGCACATAGAAAATAAAAACTGCATGTATACATATTTCAACATTCTTGACTACCTAGGAGTGAGATTTAGCTCCATAAAGTGGTAGAAAGTAATTTCCCCATAAGAATGCATTGGGATTTTACTTATATCAACCGGCAGTAAAAGAAAAATAAGTAATCATTTTTATAAAAAAATTATGAGTCTCCCGCCTAAATCTGGCCGATTGACATGTATGTGTATGTTACCAAAGCATTGCAAGTCCATAGATCACATGGATGTGAACAGGGTGCCTGCCGCTTCCCCTGCATAACATACTCAATAATCATACTGTCATTGGTACCATCTCCTCAAATCGACTAACACTTACTTTCAATGCTGTTTGCTTTCACAGTTTTCTTGTACTGCCCACTAGCATAACAGCTACAAACCACATATTTCAATTGCAGCACCACTGCCTGTGATTTTTCATGAAAAACCACATTGGGAACATTTGCACATCACCTTCAAATGCCAGATCATATCTAAAATGTCCAGAATGCACCCAAATAAAGACAAACCACATGCACGTAGCAAACCATGACAAGTATATGTCTTGCACAAATCACAAAATACACCATTGGGATGAAAGCAAAGCAATGCAGGTCTACATTGGAAAGAGTGCTATCTGTAAATTTGGATAAATAAATGAAACAACAGAAAACAATTTCTGCACTCATGTAGCAAGCATCCATGTGTCGGAAAATTAACACAATTTCACACATGATACCATTCTCCTTTCCAAACTCTACATCTTTCTGCCTTTTTTCTCACTATGCTATTACTTCCACTAATCCATTTCCAAAACAAACACTGCAAAATCCTCTCACACACTTCAAAAATTCAGCCCCATACGCCACAGTTATTACTGCTGCACTAGACCCCTAACCAACAATGCTAATATTCCCAACTACCCAAATCATATGCAGTACTGAACAATTGCATGCACACACATAATAACTCTTCATGCCAACAAATCCTCTTAGAATCTAAAACAATATGTTCTCCTACTACCATTAACACACATACCCAGTGACTTCCTTCTTTTGCAATTGCAGTAAAGAACCGCCGCCTAAAAGCCAGTTACATCTGTGCTGGAAGATAAAAACCAGAAGAAACCACCTCATCACACCCAACAAAGTAAGCGCAGTACTGTCGTAGTGTTCTCCCTGTTACTCAGAAAGTGCAGTGTTGTTGTATTATAGCCGAGACAATTTTACCCAACCTCAGAACACTTGCTTCACCCTTACTCATGCACCTTGTTAGGTCCACTGTTTCTACTGTCATCCGAACATCTGGACGTTAATACCCACTAGTTTTATAAAAACATTCTAATGTCCTTATTTCTTCAACCACATTGCACTGTCATACACAGTAAATCACACCTTTCCCACAGGAACGCACACATATACCAGTACAACCTTCCCAACAAAAAGTAGCAACCCTTTGCACACTCACACTCCTCTACGTATACCTACCCTCATATTCAAACACTCATATACAGTGCACACAAATACATTGCACAACTTCCAAACCCACACTTTCCTTTTTTCTCCAACAGACACAAGACAATGCCTACCAAAAAGAAACTCCATAGGAAACAATGCAGAAATAGAGCAAACAAAACTCAAACCAAGCAAAACGGACATCCAGCTGTAGCAGACTTTGTAGAAAAAGTTCAGACAAAACAGCTAATACAGTAACTAACCAAAATGGAACCAGGTAGCACGAAAAGAGAGTCACTTCTCTTCCAAAATATAAAACTAAAACTAAATGCATTAAGAAAAATGCAACCACAAGTAGGGCTAACACTACATCTACCAACATTAACAAAGCCACAAGTAGGCATTCCAAAAAATGTATTTTACAGAAAATGTTCCAACATAGAATCCTTCAGAACAAGGGAAAAATCACCTCTCACCCCTTCAAACTTACAGCAGAAAACTGATCCTGGAAGCTCTCATAGACAGCGCATTGCTCCTTAAAAGGAAATTATTTATATACATTTTAAACTGAATGAAACCACTAACAAAATTAATTATTATACTACAAAAAGTATTTTGCAACATGCGTGATATCAACATAGATACCTTTGCAAACCTTCACACAACCAACACAGAGCCATATATCAATGAGGAGGCATACAAACAAGAGCAAACAAACCCAATTGCCATACATAGCAGTGGTCGAGGGTCTGAAAAAGTAGACAGTACTATTATGCCAGAAGAAACGCTGATTGAAAGAATATCTCCAACAAACTTACAATCAATTCTCCATTCCACCGAACCAATTTGTCCCGTCTACAAATGGCGATGCACCTCAATGTGCAACGTACGAAAACATTCCTTCAAATCTTTGAGGAAGTTCCTCAATCAATATGTGAAAGGCAAAGACAAATTAAAAATTAAAATATGACAAACCATGGACTTCTGTCCAGTGCGCAAACACACAGGACTACAAGGACATTCATTAGCCTGCATTTCCAGGTCTGCTTGCAAAAGCACCTTCTGCCACATCAAAATGTTAGCAACATACCATTCTACTGTACGAAATCTCATTCAGAGACTATGGGCCTCATTACACGGACGGCGGTAAGGGTTAACGGTCACCGTTAATGGTACCGGTGACCGTTAACCCTTACCGCCTTACTACGAGGTCCCTTTGCGGGTTGGAGACTTTAACGCCTGCTTTTTGCAGGCATTAAAAACCAACCTGCAAAGGGACCAGGGAGCTAATTACGGTACCGCAAATTGCGGTACCGTAATTAGCACCTTCCCCATTCCCATTATGCCCTATGGGGCAAAAATGGGAATGGGGAAGGGCAATGGGGGAAGGGGGAATTACCGCCCCACCAACCTTGGAATAGGGCGGTAATTCCCCTTTCCTCCAAGGCGGTGCCGGTATTTTACCGGCATGGACCAAGGTGCTAATAGCACCGCCGTCCGTGTAATGAGGCCCTATACTATGCAAAAAGTCCTGCTTTAGCACTGGAGCATTTAAATCGCATTCTCATACATAGTATAGCCAAAGAACTGCTGGAAGAAATAGACCACATCCAACCCAATATTTTGGAAGTGAACAGCACTTACAAAATACAGTAACTTTACAAGAGAGTAGGGACAAACATGCAGATGCCAACCTTCTGATACACACGTACAAAAATAGAAATAACCAAGTTTCTAAGCACATATGTGGAAGTATGTGTGTGCTGCTGCAGAACTTTTTATACAAAGAGTACCAAAACTATAGATAAAAGGTACACATTGAACACAATGAAGAATCCCAATGGTTCCAATTAGCTTTCTATCTTATAACAGAAAACAAATATGACATTACTAACTCCTCAATACTTTGCACACACTGCACTGGAAAACGTGACAGTAACCAAATGCCTTCACTGGCTATCACTAATAACTATTTCCCCTGCTAAAACAAATCCAACAGCTTAATTTGTATGAGAGCATTATAATCCAAACAGTGTATCCATTTCAAGCGATAATATGCCTTCAACCCTAAACAGTCAAGTAGCCACATTCTGAATTACTGAAAGGCAGTCGTGGCAAAGTAGTTTATTTGCCATTAGATCTTCAAGAAAATGTAAACACTCTGGGAGTGCTAGGTCCAATAGATCAATATTTAATTATCCTAGTGAATGGTGTACCTACAAAAGAAAAAAGAATTGGCAGCAACTAGTAGACTTAAACAAAGTTAGAGAAGCTCTGCATTATCTTAAAGAGAACAATGAATACTACAACGAAAAAAACATGGAAGAAAACCTGAGAGAAACCACATAAATAATTCAGGATTCCTCATCAAGTGGCCAATTTGAACTTCCAGATCCTACTACAGCATCCAATTTTTTAGACCAATATACAATTCACCCACTGCACTCCAAAGACACCATAGACGATGCACTAGAAACATATCAATGTTATGCTCACCTGGCTCCCACAGGGGCGTCGGTTGGACCAAGACAGCTGCGGTCTCCACCCACGTGATGCGTAGTGCAGCGATGACTGACTGGATCTGCCCTCCTAATCTTGTCTGCTTAACCCGTAGAAATATTCTCCTGCAAGTGGAGAGATGGATTTAGCCACTTGTGGATTCAAGTGATGGCACCCCCACAGTCTTCCCCAACTAATCACCTCCGAAATGCCCTCACAGCAATCTCACCTTATATTCTTGAAAGATGAGCTCTCCATCCTGCGTGGATTTGCAGGGGCGCGTCGATTCCAGTTTCTTCACTGGTTTGAAGGCTCGGGAGAGTTCCGGAGAGTATTGACTCTGAGGTTCCTGGTGAGGACCAGTAAGTATTAAGTTCATAGAGTTCAATTTATCCGATGTTCACTCTTGTTCCCCCCTTCCTTTCCTGTCTTGCAGCTGGCTCGTGAAAAGATGCTCTTGTGGCAGCTGGTGGCGCTCAGGTAAGAGTCTGTATTACCCGGCGCTGTCCGGTAAATGTTGCACGAGGAAAACGTGTTGTTTTGTCTCTCTTTACAGATGTGGCACGTGAAAATATGGAAAGTCACAAAGGGATGCCTCCGGTGGTAAATCAGGTAAGTCTATGGTGGTAAGAATTATATTTGTTGGTTCCCTCGGCTCACCTTGTGGTTTTCTTTTGTCTCCTAGATGCCGAAGTTCAGCGAAGAAATGATGGAGGCAGTGCCGACCCGAAGGATGCTGTGAAGACTGGTGAGTATGGCGCGGCACTGCAGCTGGAGGTGCGGCGCATGCAGAAATGATGTTCTTTACAGGTCCGGAGACAAGATGGATCCAGAATCAGTTGTGGAATAGAAATAAGTTTGTTTTCTAACCTTGCCCCTTTCTTTCCTCTTTGTTTTAGGAGCTCCGGATTCGAGGCGGGCATGGCAGAAGACTGGATGCAGGTTGCAGGCACAGTGAGTGTTACGCTGCTGGATGCAGAATAACGCAAAGCGTGTGTTGCTGGTCGGGTGTTGTTTAAATAGTCTCAAATGTAGTCCCAGGTAAGAAGTCCCTAGAACCACACCCGAGTAAAAAATAGTCCCTGTAGAAAAATAGTCCCTTTCAGGCTTCATGTTGGATTGGAGTCATTTGCAGCATGGTCTTAGGCGCCAGGACTGATTCCTACTATGAGCCTGGCGCCTAAGGCGCCAGGACTGAACCCAGATAGCCCCTAGCCGGGGCTGCTGAGGTTTTACTAAATGTCTAGATGCCTGCTCCCGGGGCTGATGGGCTTGGTCCGGATGCCTGGGGGTAGGCATCATGACAGCACTCCCCCCCCCAGTTCCCTCCTAAAGTTGTTCTTCCCCTGGGCCCTGGTTTGTCTGGGAAGTTCCGATGGAATTTTTTCACCAACCGAGGTGCATGGACGTGGTCACTAGGTTCCCATGACCTTTCTTGTGGTCCGTAGCCCTTCCAATCGATTAAATAAAAAAGTTTTGATTTTACCATCTTGGAGTCCACGATATTTTTTACCTCGAATTCAGGTTCTCCATCTATCAAGATGGGGTCGGGTGGTTTGGTTAATCTTGTTCCTGGTTGAACTGGTTTTAAAAGTGAAACATGAAAGACAGGATGAATATTAGAGGGTAATTCCAATTTGATGGCTACCGGGTTGATAATGGCCTTAATAGTGTAGGGTCCCAAATATCTAGGGTTAAAAGTCTGAGTTCCCTTCAAAAGGCATGTGTTTTGTAGCCAGCCAAACTTGATCCCCAATCTGGTATTGTGGAGTTTCACTTCTATGTTGATCAGCATTTTTCTTATATTTCTCTTTTGCTTGTTTCAAATGTTCTGTTGCCTCTTTAAAGGCTTGTGTAATAGTAGAATGCAAATGACTAACTGCAGGCATTTCTTAATGCTGCAGCGAATCTAGTTCTGAGGTTCGAGGGTGATGTCCATATATGGTATAAAAGGGGCTTTGTCCGGTTCCTGAATGTATAGAGTTTTTGCATGCATACTCGGAAATCCATAAAATATCTTTCCAATTACTTTCGGTCTTGTGTAGCATGCAATGTAGGTACTGTTCAAGGGTCTGGTTGGTCCTCTCCATCTGACCATCGGTCTGGGGATGGTGACTGGTTGATAACCTCACGTCGATTTGTGCCAGTTGACAACATTTCTTCCAAAAATGTGAAATGAAATGACTACCTCGGTCAGAGACCAATACGGAAGGAAATCTGTGTATTCGAACAATGTTTTCGAGGAACTCCTTGGCCAGAATTGAAGCAGAAGGTAATCCCTTTAGAGGAATAAAGTGGGCCATCTTGGAAAAAAGATCCACAATAACTTGAATGGTGTTAAATCCATTACATGGAGGTAGATCTGTAATAAAGTGTGCCATGGTGTAGGTGGAATATCCAAAGGTTGTAAGAGGCCAGCTGGTTTTTTCTTCTGACTTTTGTTTTGGGCGCAAATGCCACAAGACATTACAAATGACTTTATGTCTTTTCGCCAGGTGGGCCACCAGAATTGTCTCTTAATTTTAGCTTCAGTTTTTGCGATACCTGGGTGTCCTTCCATCAGGGTGTCATGATAAATGGAGATGACTAGTTCTTGTAGTTCCTTGTGTGGTAGAAATAGTCGCCCTTGATAATAAGGTAGGTCATTGATGACTGAGTAGTCCGGGCCTTTCTTCACCCAGTCCTGCAGGGCTGTTGGATCGAAGAGTTGTTGGATCTTTACTTGAATATCCTCTAGTGTCTGTAGAGTGGTTATGCCAAGAATTCTTTGTTCTGAAATTATAGGCACCGGTTCTGGGTTTGCATATGCTTCTCCCATCCCTATTCGGGATAAGGCATCTGCCTTGCCATTTTTACAACCTGGTCGATAAGTGATCACGAAATTGAACTTGGCAAAGAACAATGCCCATCGAAGTTGACGCGACGATTGGGCCTTGGCTGTTTTTAAATACTGCAAGTTCCGGTGATCGGTGATTACCGTAATGGCATGCCTGACACCGAGAAGATAATGCCGCCAAGCCTTGAAGGCAGATTTGATGGCTAATAATTCTTTATCGGTAACCGCATAGTTCAACTTGGGTGCCGAGAATTTTCTGGACCAAAATGCTACTGGGTGAAGTTGACCGGTTTCAGGATCCTTCTGGGACAGGACAGCTCCCATGGCTAAACTGGATGCATCAGTTGCAACTATGTATGGGAGTTCGGGGCGTGGATGCTTTAAGACAGGTGCAGACGTGAATCTCACTTTCAGCTCTTGGAAGGCCTTTTCAGCTTCTTCGGTCCACAAAAAGCGTTTGTTTTTTCGCAAAAGTGCTGTGGTAGGGTGTACAACATGTGAGAAATCCGGAATGAATCTGCCGTAGAAATTAGCAAATCCGAGCATGCTTTGTACCCCTTTAACTGAACTGGGTGATGCCCACTTGAGGATTGCGTCCACCTTTTGAGAGTCCATTCGGACTCCTTTTGGAGTCAGGATAAATCCAAGGAATTCAACTTCAGTAGCATGAAAAATGCATTTTTCCAATTTTGCATATAACCTGTGCTGACGTAGTTTCTCAAGGACTGCACGAACGTGCTTCACATGGTCTGATTCTGAAGAGGAGTACACTAGAATATCGTCTATGTATACAACAACACAGACGTCAATGAGTTCACGAAGGACATCGTTCATAAAATACTGGAAGGCTGCTGGTGCATTGCACAACCCAAAGGGCATCACCTGGTATTCGAATAACCCGTACTTCGTCGCCTTTCTTTACACGTACCATATGATATGCCCCTCGGAGATCTAATTTAGTGTAGATGCAAGCGTCCTTTACTTAGTCTAGTAATTCGGGGATCAGAGGCAATGGGTATCGGTTCTTAACCGTGATCTGATTTAATGCGCGGTAGTCTATGCACGTTCTGAGGTCACCTTCCTTTTTAGGCACGAAGAACAAAGCTGAAGATGCAGGGGACTTGGATGGACGAATTAAGCCTTTAGCAAGGTATTGGTCCAAGTATTGTCGTAGGTGAAGGTTTTCGGGTTCCGTAAGGGCATAGATCCTATTACATGGAGGTTGTGCACCGGGTATGAGATCGATTTGACAATCGTATGATCTGTGAGGTGGTAGGATGTTTGCCTGTTCCTTTTGGAAGACATCTTGGCATTCTTGATATTCCTGAGGTAACTGCACGACTTGAGTAGCGACTGTGGTCAGGCCTTGGTTCAAGGGTTTTTTTGGGTAACAAGTATGTGCACAATCCGGGAAGGTTATTCTCTTCTCTCGCCAATCAATACAAGGATTATGTGTTTCCAACCAAGGTATCCCCAGTATTATTTGGAACTGCGGGGCTTTGATTAAATCAAACACAATAGTCTCTCGATGCCCATCCTGACCCAATAGTGTCATCTCTGCAGTGGAATGAGTTACAGGTCCAGAGGCAATTTCAGTTCCATCGACTGTGGTGATGACATGCGAAGTGGTCTTTTTGCAGAGAGATAGATTCATCTTAGAAGCCAACTCGTGGTCCACAAAGTTTCCTATGGCCCCGCTATGTGATGGCTGCCTTGGATCTATAAGGACCATTGGTATGATAAAGTGCAAGGTCTGAGTATCCTTCTTCAAGCTCGGCAAGCGGACCTCTACGCTTGTCGGGCATGGTCCTTTCCCGAATCAGGCTCTGTTTGATTTTTATCAGCAACTCCGACTACTTTTTAGATGTTTTTATAGGGCAATCCCGTAGAAAATGTCCTGAGGCCCCACAGTACAGACACAATTGCATCTGCCGTCTTCTTTCTCTTTCCTTTTGAGTTAAGGGTCCCTTGACCCCCCCGATCTGCATCGGTTATGATACATCTGTTCCTTTGAGGGTAACATTGGGTTTAACCAATACCCGATTCTCGAACTTAGCTCGATTAGCCTTTCTATTCTGAAGTCGGTGGTCTAACTGGACCACTAAGTCTATATATTCTGCACAATCCTGAGGTGGGTTCACAACTTGAGCAAATCAAATGCTGCAAGCCAAAAGCTCTCCAATCAGCATATGGGAAAAAAGTGTGGAAGCACAAGTCATTCCTCTACTCTTTCCTACTGGAAAAGGTGGAAGGTATGATGAAAGATGCACACAAATAACAGCATCAGAATATCGTTCTTTATGAATGTATTCTAAAGACCCAAGATTCAGACAAAACTTTGAATACCTATTCCACCTCCTCTTTGAAAGTGAACTACCAAATCAATGTTACAGAGTTGCTCACACATTGGAAACAGGTTCCAGTTTATTTAACACGTCTGCTATGCAGCTACTTCAAAAGGTGCAAGAGAAAGATGTAGTGTTACATTCACGTATTACAAATCTCTTGGCAAACATGCATGGTACGAAAGAATACTGGTTCCGACGTCACGTAGATGTGTGGTGTATGCTACTCTACCTTGGCCCACCAACATGGTTTGCCACTTTAAGTTGTGCAGAGTATGCATGGGAAGACTTGCACGATTTCCTGTGCATAGCAAATGAAAACAAATCTGGGATAGACATGAAAACACCAGGAGAACTTTGCTCTCTTTACCCTGTCAATGTGTCAAGGTACTTCCATCACCACTTTATTGCAATGCTGCACTTCATCTGTAATAAAACAATTACAAGACATTTTGAAAAACAATGTATTGGACACAGGAGTACTGCTTTGGAAACCATGTGTCTATACCACATAGCCCAAAACCTCTCATATAAAAATAATATTAAACCAGAAGAGAAAAAACATAAATACATAGTCAAATATTGTGAGGGCAGCATGGTTAAACTTACCAAGCACCGCCTAATTAATCATAGGAAGCTATCATTAAAAACTCCTCAACATAGAGAATTTTACTACATGCCCTTTCTGCAACTTTTTGAACCATGGAGAAAAGAAGAAGATTCATTGGACACCCATGCCTCTTATGAAGATGCTTTCAATACAAGTGAAACCACCATAACAGATATAAGCTTTAAACTGTACAAAAACATGCTGGACAATGAATGCCAACAAGAAGAAGAACTTCAAGCACAACTAAATGTAGACACTCCTGAGAGCAGCCAACCTTCTATAACAGGAAGCCAAGAACCACTTGGATAGCCACTTATAGTAAATGAGGCATGCGTGAAGTAGAAAACACCATGTGTCGGTATGAGCAATCTGAAGAAAAATGTGCTCTACTGAAATCACAACTCAATAATGAGGTGCACAGCATTTTCCTATAAGTAATTAAACAAATTGAACATGGTGTGCATCATAAAACTATAAACCTTTACTTCTGTATTTAAGTGGTCAAGCTGGTCAAGGCAAAACATTCTTAATAAAAATCATCAGCAAGTTTCTCCAACAATTGACAAACAACAAGCTTTCAGCTCTTACAACTGCCCCCACAGGTTTCGCTGCCTACAACATAGGTGGTGTTATTTTACACCAATTGCTAATCCTTCCAGTAGAGACTACTACAACATTTCTGCAGAAGCTCCTATGGTGCTAAACAGAGTTTTGATACAAATGAAAATGCTCCTAATAGATAAGATGAGCATGGTCTCCAACTTTATGTTGGCTTTGATTCATCTCAGATTTCAAGAGGTCCTCAAAACGGACTACGAAGAACTCTTTGGAGTGAAACGCATTATTGTTTTCTGAGATCTTCTGCAACTAACACCAGTGAAAGGTGAACCTTTTTTTAAAATCTTAGGACACAAACTGTGCCGTAACACACTTGGCAGCATAAGAAATGTAAATTCATTTGCATTTTTTTTTAAATGCTGACACAACCCGGGGGCATCGAGGCACTGTTACAGGAATATGTCTTAGTTGCATATTTATAACATGCTTAATACCCAGAAGTTTCGAAGCGCAGACACAGGGATCGAACCTGTGTTGCTTCGTGTTGTCTTGTTTCCAAGGTGAGCACGTAGCCGCTGAGCTATCCTCATGGGAAATCTCTGGCAACTTTTCCAATACAGAGAACTAACTGAAAACATGCATCAGTCTGCAGACCTTAACTATGCTAACATTTTGAAAAGCATTCGGTTTGGTGTGCTTTCTAAGGAAGCACAGTCTATCCTAAGTAGCAGACACATCCATGGGAAATACAGGCATAACACATCTTCTACTGATGTCATGGATCAATTAGCACACAGATGTAAAATGTATCTCCTTAATGCCAACCCTAGCAACCTGTGCACAATTCAATGAAACAAGATTGAAAAAAGAAATGCAACCAATAGTACAAATATACTCCACAGACAAACTAGACGTGCATGTTATATGACAGTACCTATTTGTCAACAAGCCACGGCATGATTAAATAGCTTAGAAAACTCTATCTCCAACATAGCTGGTTTGGAGGAAATGTTACCATTGTGTTCAAATTGTAGAGTAATGCTAAAGCGTAACCTTGACGTGGAGCAGGGTTTAGTTAATGCAGCACTGGGTACAGTTGTTGGCTTCCAGACCTACCCACTTGACAATAGCGTTCAGTTTGTCAACATCCACTTTGACAAGTTTTTAGAAGTTAAAAGGATAGGACGCCCAACAGCCCAATTCCTTCTTTTCAAAGACATGTATGTATGCAGAGAATAGCTTTTTCTGTCTCTAGAATACGCAGTCACCATTCATAAATCACAAAGTCTAACCCTAGACCAAGCATTGATTGACATTGGCAGCACAGTCTTTAAAGAAGGCATGAGTTACGCAGCACTGTCACACCTATGTACACTTGAAGGACTTTTTCTAGTCAATTTTGATGCAAGCAAAGTAACGGCTGTCATTCCTTGCATCGTAGAGCATAACAGACTACGTGCACTCTACACACCCCATCTAAAAATGTACCCAGTTCCTCAAAAAGGCAAACTTTATAAAAGAAAACTAGTGCAAACACAACTTATACGTGATCTCCCAACAGTACCACCAAAGAATTTGAAAGCAGCTGGTACTCCATCAATTACCAGACTACAGAAGAATGTATTGAAAATTCAAATGCATACCCAACTGCACAAACAAAGAAAAGTACCTCTTCAAAAAAAGCATGTGGACTTTCATCAAATGACTCAGACACATAACTCTCTGGTCCATTCAAATTTTCCAACACAACCGGTGTAAATTACTATGCAAATGTAGCAATCAATGTTCTATTCCAACTGCCACAAAATTTTGAAAAGATTTGCTTAAACAGCGCAGAACAATTGTGTTTGCAAATGCTACTCCATCATAGAAATGCAACAAACAATCCTGACAACACCTACAGTGTCTCAGGAATAATGCAGGAATTACACTACTATGCAGGAATTGTGAGATTCACTATGAACACACAGGAAGATCCACAAGAATTTCTAATGTACTTACTGCAAGTACTTGAAAGCAAAAACATACCTATAAATGACATTTTCCAGATTTCATACATATGAAAACATACATGCACTCTCTGTAGCCATATGGACCAGGAACAAGTCCCTAACAAGTGCTTTGTGTATATATCTATACCTAACTATGAATACATTCCTTTTTAATAGCTGGTACAAAATGCAAACCATGGCATATTATGTACTACTTGCAATTCAGACAATCGTTCCACCTTACAGATACAATGGCATAGCCAATATGTATTAGTAATAAATGATGAGGTAACATATGCCTAGGACCCTTGTCAGGATTCAAACCCGGGTTACCATAGATGTCACAGGCACATCGATGGGCGATTAGCAAGATTTGTTGTTCTGTATTTTAACTCACCAGCCTGCCTCTTAGTGTCACATGATACCAATGAAATAGAGAAGCTTGTGAGTGTATAAGAGGGCGTGTTCAAACACTGATTCTGTACACAGACTTGGACCTTAGAAACTTTGATTGCCTGGTAGTGCAATAGAAAGATTACCTTACAAACAAAACTTTCGAAGTTGTAGTCTTCCAGTCAGTAGCGTACCACCGACAGGGCAGTGGGGCACCTTGCCCTCTGTGCTCCCGACCCGCCACAGGGCTCCACAGTGCAGAAAACCTTGACCTTTCCGACAGGTCTGGGTATTCCCCCAGCTGCTTGATTTTCAGGAAAGCCCTGAGGTCCGGCCCTTCGCTCTTCTGCAGTCCCAGGCAGCTAGGTTTTTGCACTTGCCTTTGTTTTAACAGTTCCCATTTAATGGGCAGCAGTTTCCCATAATGGCTGCAGTCATACCATCTTACTTCGGGCCTTTGTTGGAGGGACCTGCTCAGGGATGCCAGGGGCAGCACAGAATGCAGATGACCTCATTAACCTTAACTACTGCCTCTCAATCCCCTTATTAAACATTTATTTTGTTAGAATCAACTTTCTTAGGCATGAGTGTTTAGTCAATTTCCATAGTGATGGGACATATCCAAATAAAAGCCCCTGAACCCCTCCTGTTACCTACTAAATCTGGGTCTTCTACCAAGACAATTAAAAGAAGTAATGATATAAAACACCTTTAAAAGATTCATTTATATCCACGTCTACAAGCTTGACATGCAAAAAAAGTTTGCTTTTACATGGATAATCAAGCATTCTTAATATCATGTATCAAAACGAGCTAACAATGTGTGACTGACAATCTCTATTCCAAGGTAACCTTACTACACAGTTTCTTTTAATGTGTGCCTAAAAGTACTAAACATATACTTTTGTGAATCAGCAGCTTATTTTTTAACCTGTATTATTTTATATTCTGGGACTTAACAAAACAAAAACCTTTAGTTAAGGGACAGTTAAGGTGAATACGTTCAATAAGTTCAATAAGTTCAATGCAATACAACCTTTGCATTTCAGTGAAAAAAGCTTTAGTTGAGGTGAGGTTAAGGTGTTGATTAATTTTGCAGGTGTGGGAAGCTATGCCACCTTAACTATGAGGTCCCATTTGCACAGCCCACAATGAGACGCTGAACACATCACAAATTACATCACTGATGGCATCAAATGTGATATATTAACTGATTGTACATATGATGTCATCACGCCTGCAACATACGTGTCCTAAGTGATGTCATTTGTGATGTCATCAGTGTGTTTTAAGGCTGCACAATTTGGGCCTCATAGTTAAGGTGACATAGCTTCCAACACGTGCCGAATTTCAGGGGTTTTGTTGAATAAATGTGGCTCCTCAACATCACTTCACCCAAAAAATAATTTTCACAGAATTTCAAAGGTTTTGTTGCACTGACGGTATTCACCTTAACCATTTTGTGTTTTGTTATGCTATATATCCCACCAACTAATTCTGCAGTTCTTTCTTCTGATAACAAAACCTTCCCATCAATATGTATGTTTCAGCCACGCAACATGGTGTTTATCAAGTATTTCATATATTGCCCACTAGATACAAATTAATTACTAATGGTGCACTAATGGTGTACTGGGACGAAGGAGAGGGAGGTGGGGTAATGCAATGGATTACTAATGGGGTTCTGGATAAAGAAGGAGAGGGGTTAATGGAACAGATTACTAGTTGGAGACTGGGATGAGCAAAAAGATGTGGGGGTAATGCAATAGATTACTATTGGGGCTGGGATGAGCAAAAGGGAGCTGGAGGAAATGCAACAGATTACTAAAGGGATATTGGGATCAGCAAATGTGAGGTGGGGGCACTATAAAAGGGGGATTAGGACGAGAGTGGTGGGGTAGTGCAGCTGATTACTATTCGAGTACGGGGATGAGGATGAAGTGTGTGGGGGTAAAGCAACAGATTACTAATGGGATACTAGGACGAGGAAGAGGGATGTTGAGGTAATGCAATGGCTTAATATTTAGGTACTGGGGCAAGGAAAATGGAGGTGGGCTTAATGCAACATATTACTATTGGGGCCCTGGGATGAGGAAGAAGGACATCAGGTAATGCAAGAGATTACAGTTGGGGTACTGGGACAAGAAAGATATATTTGGGGGTAATGCAACAGACTATTTTTGGGGTAGTGGGATTAGGAAAAGGGATTTGGGGTGATGTGGTACTGGGATGATGTAACTGATTACTATTGGGGTACTCAGACTAGGATGAGTGAAGTTGTTGGGGTAAATATTATTGTTGACATAATGGGATGAGAAAGAAAAATGTGAGGGTAATGGGACGTATTACTTTGGTGTACTGAGGTGAGGAAAACATAGATGAGGTAATGGGGTACTGGGGTATTGTAATCGGGTACTGGGTTGATGCAACCGATTACTATATGGGAAACTGGGGCAAGGAAGAGACATGTGGGAGTAAAGCAATTGACTAATATTGTGGTCCTGCGATGCAGAAGGAAGATGTGAGGGCATAATGCAACAGATTTCTATAAGGCTATGGAGAAGAGGGACCTGGGGGGTAATGCAACATATTACTATGGGGTACTGGGACGAGGAACAAGGAGGTGCGCATAATTCAACTGTTTACTAATGGGGTACTGGAAAGAGGAATAAGGAGGTGGGAGTAATGCCACAGATTACCATTATGGGACTTGGAGGAGCAAGAGGGATGTTGGCACAAGTTACTACTGGGGTACTGAGATGAGGAAGGAAGATGTGGTGGTAAAGCAACATATTACTAATTATGGGGTACTGGGATGGGGAGGGATGTGGCAGTAATGCCAATGTTTAATATTGAGGTGCTGGACGAGGAAGAGGGATGTGGGTAATGACACAGATTACTAATGGGGTATTAGGAAGAGTAAAGGGGATGTTGGGGCAATGAAACAGATTACTATTGTGGTACAGGGACAAGCTAGAGAGATATGTGGGTAATACTGTAGATCAATATTGGGGTTCTTGGATGAGGAAGAAGGAGTTGGGGAACATACTGCAGATTTCTACTGAGGTAGTGGCATCTGAAATAATAATGTGGAGGTACTCACAAGGAAGAAAGATGTGCATGTAATGTCATGCATTACTATCAGGGACTTGGAAAGTAAGAAGAAGATTGCAGGGGGTAATGACACAGATTACTATTGGTGTACTGGCGTGAGGAAGAGGGATGTGGGAGTAATAACATGGATTACTTTTGGAGTACTGTGATGAGAAAGAGTGATATTGGGATAATGCAACAGACTACTATTGGGGTACTGGGACAAAGTCATTGGATGTTGTGGTAACTCAAGAAATTACTGTTGGGGTACTAGGATGAGGAAGAGAGATGTGGTGGTAAAGCAGTATATTACTTTGGATGTTCTGAGATGAGGTAGTGGGATGACTGTGCAATGTAATGCATGTCTATTGGGGTACTAGACTAGGAAGAGGAATGCAGGGGATTACAAATGACTACTATTGGGGTACTAGGATGAGGAATATGGATGTGGGGATAATGCAATGGATAACTATTGGGGAACTGGGATGAGAGAAAGGAGTGGGGTAATGGGGCACTGGGACAAGTAAGAGGGATATAGGTATAATGCAACTGATTACTATTGCCATACTGGGAAGAGTAAAACAGAGGTGGTGGTAATTGCATTGACCACTAATGGGGTACTGTAAAACGGAAGAGCATGGTGGGGGTATTACATTACTGGTACGAAGAATATGGATGTGGGGGAAATGCAACTGGTGACTGTTGTGGTACTGGGATGAGGAAGAGGGATGTGGGGCTAATGCAGCAGATTACTGTTGGAGTACTGGGACAACGTGAGGGATGGGAGGTAATGCAACAGATTACTATTGGTGTACCAGGACTAGGAAGAGGGAAACGGGGTAAGGACACAGATTACATTTAGAACACTGGGATGAGGATGCGGATTTGTCGATGTAATATGATGCATTACTATTGGGGTACTGGGATGAGGAAGAGTTCTATGGGGGTGATGACGCAGATTACTAATGGACTATTAGGACAAGGAAGAGGGATATGGGGCCAATGAAAACGATTCCTATTAGGGTACAGGGACAAGGTAGAGGAATGTGGGGATAATGCTATAGATTACTGTTGAGGTTCTTGGATGAGAGAAAGGGAGGTGGGGTAAAGGAGCACTCGGATGAGGAAGGGTGATATGGGTATAATGCATCCAATTACTATTGGCGTACTTGGAAAAGTAAGAGGGAAGTGAAGGTAATGACAAGGATTACTACTCTGGTACTGGAAAAAGGAAGAGCATGTTGGGGTAATGTGTTACTGGTACAAAGAATGCAAACGTGTGGGAAATGCAACTGGTTTCTGTTGTAGTACTGGCACGAGGAAGAGGGATGTGGGGGTGATGACAGAGATTACTAATGGAGTATTAGGACAAGGAAGAGGGATGTGGGGCCAATGAAAAAGATTACTATTGCGTACAGGGACAAGATGGGGTAAAGGAGCACTGGGACGAGGAAAGGGTGATATGGGTATAATGCAACCAATTACTATTGGCGTACTTGGAAAAGTACAAATAATATAGATGTGTGGGAAATGCAATAGATTACTGTTGGGTTACTGGAACAAGCCAGAGGGATGAGGGGGCAATGATACTGATTAATGTGGGGTACTGGGATGAAGAGGGATGTGGCAGTAATGACAAAGTTTAATATCGAGGTGCTGGGACAAGGAAGAGGGATGTGGGTAATGACACCGATTACTAATGGAGTATTAGGAAGAGGAAGAGGGATGTTGGGACAATGCACACGATTACTATTGTGGTACAGGGACAAGATGGAGGGATGTAGGGGTAATGCAATATATTACAATTGGGGTTCTGGGATGAGGAAGAAGGAGTTGGGGAACATACTACAGATTTCTACTGGGGTAGTGGTATGTGGAAGAATAATATGGAGATTACGTGGGAGGTACTGAGATGAGGAAGAAGGATGTGCGTGTTATGACATGCATTTCTACCAGGGTACTGGGAAGTAGGAAGAAGGATGCATTGGTAATGACACAGATTACTATGGGTGTACTGGCAAGAGAAAGAGGTATGTAGGAGTAATGACATGATTACTATTTGGAATACTGTGATGAGAAATAGTGATATTGAGATAATGCAACAGATTACTATTGGGGTACCGGGACAAAGTCTTTGGATGTTGTGGTAACTCAAGAGATTACTGTTGGGGTACTGGGATGAGGAAGAGGAAGGCTGGGGTAATGGGTACTGGAATGAGAAAGTGCGATGGAAGGATAATACAACAGGTAGATATTGGGTAATGGGATGAAGAGCAATGATGTGGGGGTAATATAAAATATTAATATTGGTGTATGGCATGAGGAAGAGGTATCTGGGGTTAATTACATGATATTGATATTTTTATTGATATTTTATTTGTATCACGCTCATACACATGTGTTTCAGAGTGCTTCAGAGGATTACTTTTGGGGTACTGGGATGAGTAAGAGGGATGTGGAAATGTGGAGATAATATTGTACTGGGACAAGAAATAGGGATGTCAGGAGAAATGCAATTGATTGAGGTTGGGGTACTGGGATGAGGAAGGGGCATGTTGGGGTTGTGACACAGATTAATATTGGGATGCTGGGGAGAGGAAGAGGGATCTGTGGGTAATGATATTGATTCATATTTGATTAATGGAATGAGGGTGAGAGATGTGGGGTGATGACGTGAATTGTTAATGGGGTACTGAGATGAGGAAAAGGCATGTGGTGTAATGACACAGCTTACTATTTGGGTACTGGGACAATTAAAAGGGAAATGGGGTAATGACACTCATTAGTATTGGGGTATTGGGACGAGGAAGTGGGATCTGGGGCTAATGAAATGTATTACTATTGGAGTACTAGGATGAGGAAGAGGGATGTGTTGGTAATTGCACAGATTTCTATTGGGGTGCTGGGACGAGGAAGAGGTATGTGGGCTAATGCAAATAATTACTGTTAGGGTATTTCTGGATACAGGTGACCATAGAATTGAAAATGAGTGAACAGCATCATTTTTTCAAGTTCCTTCACCATGCAAATAGAAAATTAACCACAGAAAATCCCCTGAAGAAATTTCTAAATTAAAATATAATGGGCCTCATTCCAAGGTTGCCGGTCTGGTAAAATTGATTCCGGTATTACCGTACCGGCATCCTATACCGGACTGGAGTAGTCTGAGTCGCAATGCCGATGCCACTGGCATCGGCAGGGACCCGCCGTGGCCAGCCACACTGTTACCGGTATCATCATTGACACGTGGCAGCCGTGCCAGTGACACCAGCATGCCGCAATTAGGCCCACATTAAGAGGTGAACAGACATGCAATTACCGGCATGCGCATGCTAGTAAAAACGGATACAATGATGCCGTAAACACCGGCATCACGTAGCAACCGGTAATATGAAACTGGTGTGTAGAAACCTACCAAAGGTGCACACAATCAGCACAGGTGGGGGCAATGGAGTCTGGCACAGGGAGAACTCTCATTCACCACACCCCTACCAAAGCCACAATGCTACCATTAGCACTAGCAGTACTGGAGCTGGAGTAGATGCCTGCACTGCTACTCATTGAGGAGGCAGTGAGCCAGAGTATGCAGCAGAGGCGCAGGAGGAGAAGGAGGGTGAGAATGGGCCAGCAGATACCCATTGTGCAGACAGTTGTACCCCGCAGGCAGCCACCAATCCTTCACCTAAGGGCCAGCCCATTCAACCTAACACCGGCTCAGATCCACACCCCTTACCGGCTGGACAGGGACACCATCACCACTATAGTGGACCTCATACATGATGAACTGGTGAGCCTAATCAACATCCGGACAGCCACCCCCCCTTGCTGAAGGTAGTGAGTTTGCTACACATCCATGCCACAGGCACTTATCAGCACACAGTGGGGCGGCTGCATGGAATCTTCCAACCCTGTTTCTCCTGTGTGCTGAACCAGTGCTAGTTGCACTCCTGTCCCACACACGTGACCACATTAGCTTACCACGGACTGTGGAGGAGGTGAATGCAACCAAAATAGCATTTTATGTACTTGCAGGCATGCCAAATGTAATAGTTGCGCTCAACTGTACACATGTGGAGGTGGCTGTCCGGCATGCTGTGGTGATATTGTACTGCAACAGGAAGCTGCACCTTTCCCTGAATGTACAGATGGTGTGTGATGCACGCAAAATAACCCCGCATTGCTGTGCAAGATTCCCTGGCTCTACACATGATGCTATGGTGCTGCGCAACTCCACGCTGCCACGCTACATGGAACAAGACACTGGACAACGTACCTGGCTGTTGGGTGAGTCCAACCACAGCGGCAGGAGGGGCGTTGAATAGGGGGGCAGTTACCAGCATAGGCAACCTGTCTGCTGGGTGGGCCATGAGGGGCGTTGAATGGGGGGCAGTTACCAGCATAGGCAACCTGTCTGCTGGGTGGGTCATGAGGGCCATTGAATGGGGGGGGCAGTTACCAGCACAGGCAACCTGCCTGCTGGGTGAGTCTGACAACAGGTCGATGAGGGTTGTCGGAACATAGCATAGGATTGCATGCATGATGAGCACAAATGCACACTGCATGCATTAATTCATCATCTCTCCAGCAAAAACCTGTAAACCTTACCTGGTATGCATTGAAGTGCAGAGAGACTGAGTAGGTCAATAGAAGGCTAAGTCAGATGAGGAATTACACCTAGCAACCTCATCATACCCTACCAGCAAAACATGAAACCGCACACCTTTATTGGAACTACACCACACACAGCATACTGGTTGCCTTCAACTGTGACCATCGTAAATGAAACAGAATGTGCAACACAACTAATGCATGGTGATGTGTTTGGCCTTCACAGCCTTGTCTACATTCAATTAACAGACACAGTGCATACACCAGCACATGTATCGGGAACATCACAAAACATGAACGACATGTACCACAATGCACCACTCTGTGGTGACAATGCATGAAATACAGATCTCTGCAGAGCAATTCAAGAGTCATGCTGCCCTGCCAGAGAGAATACCATCTGCCACACAGACAAATTCAGTTACTGCACTCAGTCCACAGGTACACAACAGATCAGTATGCCTGTCATGTCACCTTACGGGACACCTCCAAGTACAATGGGTCAATTATGAACATTGAAGATATAAATATTATTGATTACCACCAAGATTTGATTCTGAGGTGCGGGACTCATCCAATGTAGCTTTGTTCCATCATAATGACACACACCCAGCCGTATTACAGTAGCGCAACCCTTCATCTGTGAAAGATACCACCAATTGTTATCTGACCTAGTCATATGGGGGGAAGGCGTCAATGGATGTGTACAGGGAGACCTGTATATGTAGAATGCATAGTGGGGATACCACTGTATTACATGAATCAAATATGTGTGAGTTGCCACTGTATATGCACAATCTATTTGTATTGGTAACACATCAATGAAATAGGACACCATTGATTGTGGTCTGTTGTACTTGAATTGTGAGAGTGCAGGTTCACATTCAACGGGCCATGTGACAGCAACTGCACCCAACCCCCCCCCCACCCATGGATCAGCCCTAACAGCACTTACTGGGTTCATACAGAATGTCACATGCCATGTATAGCTATGAATCCCTGTGCTTAGTTGCATTTCAAAGTGAACACTACAGCAAGTGCTAGCATGGAATGACCAGATTAATCACAAGTATCCTTTCTCTTGCTCCCATGCAGGTGATGCCGGGTATCCCCTGATGGGCTGGCTCATGACCCCCATCAGGCAACCACACAACTAGCACGATGAGGCCTACAACTGTGCACATGCACGCACTCGTGTGAACATCGAGCAAATATTTGGCCTGTTGAAGGCCCGCTTCCGCTGCCTCAGCAGGTTGGGGGGGCTCATTTACGGCCCTGAGAAGGAGGGAAGAATTCTACTAGTATGTGCCATGCTACCCAACATGTGCATCCGGCACAACAAAAGCCACCTGCCCCCTGACATGGACATGATGCCACCTGAGGATGAGGATGAGGAAGATGCTGAAATTCCTCTGTGCCACAATGTCAATGAAGGGCGTGCAATACGGCAAGATTTAATTGACTGCTACTTTTGATGGACTGTACTGAACATGGCACTGGGCATGGGTCAAACTGGGCACTGGACACTGTACACTGTACATGATTAAATAGACACACACTCAAGAAGCGATGTCCAGTCATGTCATTTTTCCGACCCCAGGTGCATTGAATAAGGATTAACTATGTACATATGTGCATTATTAATCTAACACTACTATCCTGTTAAATTGACCCCTCGCACCCTCTCCCACTACCCCACACCCAATACACCAACAACCCCTCCCCCACTACCCCCACACCCAATACCCCAACACCCCCTCCCCCACTACCCCCACACCCAATACCCCAACACCCCCTCCCCCACTACCCCCAGACCCAATACCCCAACACCCCCATCCCCACTACCCCCGATACCCCTTCCCAACTACTCCCACCACACATGCAGTAGTCACTTGACCTATTCTATTTACGCCCCTTTTTTGGAGGATGGGGTCTAGGCTCTTGCGGGTGATTCAGTCGCTGGGATCGTTGCACAGGGCTACTCTGGATTGAGCTGCTGGGTGTTGTGCTGGAGGATGGTCCGTGTGTTGTGGTGATGTTCCGTTGTGCAGCAATAGCGGTCACCAACCTGTCAATTGACTGCCATATTTGACATAACCCTGTTACCCTCTCTCACATGCCTAGCCAGGTGGTAGTCACCCACTGTGGCTCTGCAAAGCAATCTACGCATGTTGCGCATGGAATCCTTAATTGTCTGCCTTGTGAGTTGTGCTTCTGTGATGTACTGGGTCACCAAGGCGTGTATTGCCTGCTGCCGGCCTTCCGTACGAGTGAGGCACCCCTCAATGTCTCTTATGTGGGGCAGTCCTGGTAGTGGCAAGGGAGGTGGGCTCTGAGTGTCTAGTGGAGTGAACACAGATTGGTTGTCAAGTCCACCGTCACTATGTGTCTCGGGCCCACTGGCCTCCACTGTGCTGTCTGCTCCGGATCCTCCTGTTTGTCTTACATGTCTGCTTACCTGCCTGGGTGGTGTGGATTCTGCCTCCTCCTCCTGGCTGTACACTGGTGACTCTGGCTCATCCTGCTGGCTGTACACTCGTGACGCTGGCTCATCCTGCTGGCTGTGCAATGGGGAGTGTTGCTCCTCCTGCTAGCTGTTCACTGGTGACTCTGGCTCATTGGGCTGACCATGCACTTGGGATTCTGGCTCTTCCAGGTGATGTGTCAGCAGGGCCACAGATGTTGTGGAGTGCCACGGGGCCTTACTGGCAGGTGTAGTGGACTGCTGTGACGTCTTGCTGGCAGGTGTAGTGGACAGCTGGGGCCCTTGCTGGCAGGCGTAGTGGAGAGCCGTCCGGGGACTTGCTGGCAGGTGTAGTGGACAGCTGGGGAGCCTTGCTGGCAGGTGTAGATGACATCTGGGGGACCTTGCTGGCAGGTGTAGTGGACAGCCGGGGGGCCTTGTTGGCAGGTGTAGTGGATAGCTGGGGGGCCTTGCTGGCAGGTGTATTGGATAGCCTGGGGGCCTTGCTGCCAGGTGTAGTGGACAGCCAGGGGGCTTTACCAGTAGTTGTTGGTGGGTGCTTGGGCTGCTGGGAAGCCTATGCTTCCTGGTGGTGGGGGGGCTGTGCAGTAAATGCTGTGGCACGCTTGGGTCTTGCTGTGGAGGTGGCTGGCACCTGGCTAGAGGCGGGGTCTTTGCAGTGGCAGCGACATGCGGTGGATGACCGGGGCGTGGTGGCAAGGTCACCCTCGCTGTCAGTTGCTGTGCATGCGGAGGACAGTGAGGATGGGCATTAGTAATGAGTGTGCATCCATTTGATATACATCGATGCTAGTACATTTAGAGTCATGTGCATTGTCATGGACGTTTTGGAGGGCCTGGCATGGTGCACACAAACATGTGGGGGGAATGCAGTGTGGGACCATCATTTTGGTGCGATCATGTGGTGCACAGTGTCTGTTGGCTGGGGTACCGGTGTCTAGTGGCTTGGGTGTTGTGGCCATGCCAGAGGGGCTGTGTGCCATGTGGACTTTGATTGTGAAACTGATGTGTTCCCATTCTGTACGTTGATGCATTGATGTTTACTCTGCGTGTATGGACATGGTGCATGTGACAGGTGTGCAACTGGTGCTGGTGATGTGTGCATCTTGACATGTGGTGGCTTTGCCCATGTGGTGGTGCGGTGGTGTTGGCAGCAGTTGGACAGTGATGTGTGTGTGTGCATGCAGATATTATTTTTGTCGGAAATACAGGGGACATGTGGGGTGTGTCAGTGGGGTTTGTTGATTGTGTTTGTGGCAGGAACATTCTACATGTATGGGAGGAGGCTTTCGGTGGGTGCAAATGCAGCAGGGATCTGGTGCCACTTACTTGACCTTTGGACTTCACCATTGGCATTGGGGATGAAGGTGTGTGGTTTGACTTTGGGATTACGGTAATGGTCACTCACCATCGCTGCTCCCGTGCCCGTATCTCCTACTCCCTCGATACTCTCCATGGGGAGTACGATGGTGCAGGTCTCCTCCCATGATGTAAGTTTGATGGGGGATGGTGGGCCACCTCCTGTGGCCAGCCCCTGGCTGCGCTCTGCATCAAGCAGGTTTCAGACACAGAGACGTAGACTGTCCCACCTCTTACGACAATCTCGGATGGTTCGGGGTGTTGTCCCCACTGCCTAGACTTTGTGGGCCTCGTCCTCCGATATGGCCTTTTTCCTGCATTGGGCTGGCCGCCGCAGATCAACACAGGAAACCACATTCGCAAGCTCGGCCAACATGTTGAGCTCCTGCTTGCTGAAACATGGTTTTCGGCGACGTACATGGTCTACTTTGTGGTGTGTACCCGGTTTTCCTGTTGGACTCCTGTAGAATGAGGATTGCAATGGATTGCATTTTAGACATGGCCGCCGGTGCATTCGACATTCCAGCGCAATGACGTTGTTTCCAATGCCGGTATTATCGGTAACAGTAATTACGGCGTTGTCTGTGCTGGGGTCGGTGTCTGCGGCACTGCGGATGCCGGTATCAGGGGGTTGAGAGCCGTTACTGGCAAGCCAGTGCTAGCATTTCTGGCATGCCGGTTTGCGCGTGCACGCTGACTCCGACTCTACCGTAGATTCCGGCAGCAGTACTACACGGAAACCGTAGCACTGGCATGCCGGTAATTTCCTTTTTTTACCGGCAACCTTGTAATTAGGCCCAATGACTTAATAGGAAAGAGACATGTTGAGTTATTATTAGCCTGTTATTTTTAGGCTAGTGTTCTTAAAAGATTTTGATTGAATAAGCAAATTGTATATCACATGAATTGTCTTTTATGTACTAGTATTTGTATTGTGAATGTAGCACTTTTTCTGTACGCTCTAAAGTTATTTGAAATAATTTCTTTGTGTGTACATATGGTTGAGATAGTTATGTATATTTCTGTTTATATTAATGGTTTTGCAAGATTGTCTACAAGGTCGACTTCATTTATTAACCTGCAGTTTTAATTGAGAGTAACAATTTTTTCTACGATTGTTCTACAATGCTACCACACTTCTTCTATACACTTGATTCTTAATACATTTTATAATTGAATTGAATTTATCAACAAGGAGCAAATGAAATTCTTTCTCTCCTTTAATTTTAGATTGTATGGTCCCCTGTACAAATGATTTATAGCACTTGGTCTCTATTGTCTATTTTGGGATATTAGAACTAGACAGAGAGATATGAAGGTAATGACACATATTACTATTGGTTTACTGTGATGAGGAAGAGGGATGTAGGGGTAATAAAGAGATTCTCACTGCTGATCTGCTTTCACTGGTAAGTCACGTGAAAAGCTTGTCCAATCATAACCAAGACTTTTGAAAACATTAATCGGCACCACTCAATCTTCTGTTGATCACTTTCGATTTAATGTCATGACCAAATAAAAGCTTTTGATGTAAATCCAATTCCCCCAAATAATAACAGCTCTCTATTCCCACCAAACATTTTAGATTAATTTAGGAAGTGATCCCTGTAATGTATTTTTTATAGTAAAAACAGAGATTGTTTCCTACATTAACCTAAAAATCGCCTCTTCCCTTAAAAAGCACATGCTTGCCACATCGCAACATTTTATATTTATTTAAGTATTTACTCTTTTCTATTGCAACTCGAAACTAATAGAGATTCTGATCGAAATCTCTGTAAATACTTGAGAAAAACAAAAACACACTCTCCCAGCTCTCAAAGTTTCACAAATCATCCTCATTTATCATGCCCACATGCTCCCTAGCATCAAAGCAACCCTACTAACACCCCTATTTTCATATTAGGGCAGTTTCCAAAAAACAAATCTTGATCTGAATCTCATTTTCCAAGAAGTCAGACTTTCAGGAAAGAAAAGCCTTGATATGATCAACTTTTTGGGAAATGGGCACACACTCTTTGCCAAAGTAAAAAAAAATTATATATATTGTTCGGATTTATGCCAAACCAACAAAGGATTTCCTTCAAGTTATGTGTGTCCATTTTGTTAACTATTTGGCAAATATCCACCAGGTTGGGCTGTGCATGTGATCAAACGTGATATTTCACTATGGGAATAGTAAAGCATAATGTGAAAAACACACCCTTTTTTTGACCTTGTATATCTTTTGTACCCTAACACAGATTTGAACAAATATACTCAGTCATGGGATGCCCAGGTCCTTAATCTAAAAGATGTTGTGATGATTCATCCTATAGATAGTTAATATACATAGAATGTTCACATTTCCTATGCATGATAGGTTTCACCTTAACTATATGGCGACTAGCATCAACTAGAATTGAGTTGTTGTGGCACTGTCTCTCCTTCTGCCCCATAACACTTGATTTCACAAACAGATATATAGTCTAACCATCCATTCAGAGCACCAGCAATAGTGTAGCAGACTGACTGCATCAGAATCAACATTCATTTCCTATCCTATTCCTGCAAATCACAGAAATTGCTTGGACATAGAGTAAAGCCACACAGGCAATGATTGAAGCTCATTGATATGCCCTGGTATGCTTTGATATTGATTCTTAGACTGCAAACCTTCTGCTGTTTTAACAGGTTCTTGGAGTTTTGTGATCTGCAAGACGTGGGGTGGCCGACAACCGTTGAAGCAGGAGGAGTAGTGCAAGATCTGAAAATAAAGGGCTTCCGGTGGTGTGTACATTTTAGATATTTTGTTGGATGTCTGGAGCAGTGGTTACTGTACGTGGCAGATTGCTAATTGTTTGGGTGTCTTCGATATCTGTCAGAGGGGTGTTTAAGGAGTCTGGAGATTTGTGCTAGTCTATCTATAGTGAAGTATGGTGGTTTATAGGAACATTTAGTGTAGGCAAATGTCTTTGAGTGGTGTACATTACATTGTGTAGCTTGTGCTGTTTTAGTGCTGAGTCAAGTGTCAAGATATTGTTTTACTGCAGGAGATGTGTGTCAAGATGTCTTGTATGTCAGGGTGGGAGAAGGGCCAATTCTGAGGTAGGCATTGTTACCTTGTCTTGCTCAGCATATGACCCAATAACTGGGGACATCTCTTTAAGCTTTGACAACCTCTCAGTTGGAGATCTAGGGAAAGTGATAAATACGCAGTGGAGCAATACAAAAAATGGATACATGTGAGAGGGGTGCTGAGGAGGAGGGATTTAGGAGGAAAGTGAGGTGAGGAATGCATAGAGAACAGAAGTTGGTTCAGGACAATTTATACATTTTTCAATTGGAATTAGATGCTTTTTTGGGGCGTGGATTCCCTCTACTTGTGTTGGCATGATCCAATGGGTGGTGTCAGGCAAAGCCCCATGGACACCCATCATATAGCATATATGCAGTTTACTTTGCCTACAACAGGCAGTTTACTTTACTTCTACGCACTGTATTAGACTATGTATGTCAATTATAAATATCTTTGGGGCCCTGTGCACAAATATTAGCATTCTGAATGCCATTTGAAAAAAGCATATCCATTCATGTTATGCTCTTTCATTATGGGGCTTGTTGTTTTGCTTTTCCCCATTATAAATGTTGGACTACAACTCACAGAATCCAAAGAAAAATACAGCTATGAAAATGCATTTGCCAAATAGCACCGGTCATGCTGGCATTCCTGCCTGTATATAGAGGTCAGCCGGGCGGGCTTAGGACCAGCTCAGGGCAAGTGGCTGCCTAAAGCTTGACTGAAGTTTGAAACCGCTGCTTAGGCAATATGCAGGCCCAGTCCTTCCTGTTCACGTTTATTCACATTCTGTGTTCTCCAGATGTTGCTGTGACTCTCCCCCTCTGGAGCAGCTCTCCTTTCCTCATCTTGCTCTCCCATTGCTCCCATCTCTGTCTGTTTACAGACACACTCACCTTCCCAAACCCATTTGTTGCAAGCTCACAGCCTGGCAGAGAAGCCAGTAGACAAAGATCATGAGAGGTTAGTATTGAATCTTAGGCAAAGAGACAGCCAAGCAGAGACAGGAGGCAGAGGCAGAGTCATTGGGATCCTTGTGGAGCCACTCCCACCTTGGCACTTCACAATCCCCATCCTTTCACTTCACTGGTGACTTCTGGAAAATATATTTTGGTGCTTGAGTAGTTCTTGCAACAGCAGGAACCCCCTTAACGCAAAGCACCATGTAGGCAGGTCTGACTGATGGCTCCCAGTAGGCGGGTCAATAGAAGCGAAGCGTAGGATGAGCATAGTAATGGCAGTCGCATGTCTGCTAATTATGAAGCAGGAAAATCTGTTTCTTCCAAAGTGTAGTTAAAGAAGGTAGCAAGACCCAACCAGCCAATTTAATGGGCTTGCATGACCACGTCTGATACTACAATGCACTCTAGAACAGTTGCAGCTGGTGCATTTATAAAATGGAGGCGTGAAAATCGTTGTCGTTGTCCTAAATTGCACTGAATGGCCTCCACTAATCCAATACGGTTTTAGCCAGTTGGACCCCTCAGAAGATGTTTACAGTAATGGGTTGGAATTGTTTATTTTAAAGCAAATATCACAGACCGATTGGGTACAAATGAAGTTCTGCAGGGCAACAAATTAAACAATCCAATACATGGCAGGCACCACAGTACACAGAGAGGAGTATTCTGTGACTGGTGTTGGTGTTGGCTGTCGCCAAAGATAGATGGTGCCTCTTTTTAGATACAACGGTGTGCAATGTTCAAAGTTCCGAAGTGAATGCAGGCTTTGATGGGTTGCCAATGAACCTCTCGTCTGGTTGCTGAGATGTGGTCTGAACGGCAACGTGTTGATGCATTTTAGTGCCTAGAAGAACCTGGCTGATCTGGTAAATACTTGACATGAACTATAACACATTTGTAAATTCAGAGTACACTCGTTTATTTTTGGTTTCTTCAAGCAATGTGTATTCTAGGTTATGTTTTGGGATAGGCTTTTATTCTGTGCCAATTCACCCCTACAGCGATTTCACAGCGTGTGGCTGCAATGATACAATTGTGCACACCTTTTACAATCGTGCATTTCAGCAATGAGTCAAAACTCTGGATTCCCCCACTTAATATTAAGACGCATTGATAAAGCCAATAGTTTTGCTATTTGCATTTGTTTTTGCCTTTTACATTTATAGGCAGGGTGACATGTATATCTGGAGGATTGACATGTGAACACTTGGATGATGGACCTGTGAACTTTGCAGGATTGACCTGAACACACACAAAGATGGTGGCTCAGCCTCAATGATAGAAATGTCAGACATGAACTATTGGTACTCTGGTTCTGGTTAAAGGGGCATAGTGGTAATGGCAGAATGGGTACAGCATGCATAAGCTCTTTTTAAACAGACTGAAAATACACGTTCAATGCGCACAACAAAGTTAAATGCAAAAAATAAATTACCTGGTGGATATTTACATATTTGTGAAAATGTATTTTTTCTGTTTTCTCTAACTATTATAATATAGAAGCGAGTGGGGTGTACCCCCGTCCCGAGCTGCCTCACACCAACACTCCCATTTTCCTCTCATCACAATGCAATTTGATAGTAGCTAGATTAATCACTATGTTATTTACCAACACTGTTTCAAGCCAGTAATATAGCTTTGGCTCTGTTTCTGGCAACAATATTTTCAGGAACAATTAAATTACTGATCACCTCCAACAGGCCCCATCTCAAACTGGAGCTGCTGATCCAGGGACTTGAGCAGCAGTGGAGCCAGGGTGGGGGGTTCTGAGTAGTTGGTCGCCCCTCATGGCTCTTTCCTGGTGCCCGGGGGATCCCCCCAGGACCACTGCAGCGTACCACTCGCAGGTTCTTTTTTAAAAATATCCTCTGGGCTGGTGCTCAGAGGTTGCCCTATCTACATCAGTAATGGGCACTTTAAAGCGTATGCATAAAGCTCTTCAGCCTTCATACGTGGATTTTAAAGTGACCATTACTGGCCTAGATAGGTTGTAAGGGATTTAAATCAGGCACTCACCCAGGTCTCGCCTAGCATTTAGCGCGCGATGAAACCCTTATTTATTTTTGTCTATAAGTTCAATATTCTGAATGATATACCACTCATATCACACCCATCTCAAAATACCCCCTCCAGATCACACTGAACCAGGAATCAGGCTAGTTTGTAATGGTAAATATGTATTTATTTGTTTAATATTCAATCACACATAAGTTTAATATATATATATATATGCGACAGCAATCACCTAATGGTGACAATACAATTCAGAATACAAGTCAAGCAATTGAATTCACTTATAATGATGCAGCATAGAAAACAGAGGAAAAAGAATGGTTTTGTTTTGTGCACAGATAGCATTTAGGTTAATATTCCCCCTGCAAAGTTTTGTTTAAGTACAAATGAGCAATCCTACCCAAATGTGATTAATCAGCAGGTATTCAGGAATGAAAGACAAGGTCTAGAGTTTATATACAATCTTCCCTCCCCAAACAAGAGAGAACACAGTTTTGTAAAATGACACTTTAAACTGACAGATGAAAATGGCTTTGGAAAATACTGCAAAAGGGTCAAAAATGGAAAGCAACTCTAAAAGGACCTAAAACACATGAGCTATAATATAAACCACTGTACACACTTCAGATCAGGATGGTATGGAAGAAGCACTTTGAAATGGGCAAAAGACACAAATTTGCAGCACATTTTTACTATGCAATATTGGAGAAAAAAGGGTCGAATACACTGCGGTTCTTAGTGGATGTAGCTAAGGATCGTAGGTAACAGTGAGAGTTAAAATTTTGTTTCTATCTTTAAAATTGAAGAAGTTATAGAGGTTTTAGTGAGGTGTTTTTGCAAAATAGGCACGAAAAATGAAAAAAGGAATTTAGTTTTAAAAATGACAGATGGGTTTCATTATACTATATTAATGACTATGAAAAAGAGGATGCCACATATGAAACTTCACAGCTACGTGGCCAGCGCAACCAGTCCATGGTGGATACTCGATTTCTGGGATTTACTTTAGTTATTCAAAATCACTAAGGAGTTATGGTTTTGTAAAACAGGTGAAAAAATCAGTGCAAGAAGGATTCTAACAATACTAGGGTTCTGAATTTAAAGATGGATGGGTTGAGATTGGGATGATACAATGCAGATATACTATGAGTCACTGTTCTTCCTATTCGTACTTACAGTCTGTTGCAATTAAATTGGACCGTCAGCTCTGGTCAATGAATCGGGTCAGGTCTACCGGCAGCAGGGCTCCTCTGGAGGGATTGGATCTGCGGCACAGTTCTGGTCAATTTTGGAGTGCACTTCAGACTGGACTTGGAAGGGCCTTCTGGTCACTGAACATGGCAGATTACAGGATGCAAGTTTCAGCACGCAAGCCTGAATGGTAGCAAGCCAAGCTGAATCAGAATTATTCTTTTACGTTCTTTATGTTTGCAATTGGGTCAAGCTAGCAATAGTTCAGCACTGCTAAGTCTGGATTCTGCAAAGAAATCTGGATCTTCAGAGATTCTGGAGTCAGCTACAAGATGAAGAGGTCTGGAATAAGGTGCTGCACGGACATCTGGATGGGTTATAGAAGCAGTGTGTCTACGTGTAGTGAAACTCCTATATTTATACTGTCAAATGCCATCCCCCAGTTTATGGTGTGGGCAGAATTTCAACAATACACTCCATGGCTGTGAGTGGCTAAAGGCATGTGCTTTGTCCTGATGGCGGTCTGAACAGAGCTGTCATCTTTATGACAGGATTTAGGAACTCCCACATTGATTTTTACCAAAACATAACTTTTGCACAAATGTACATTTCTAACATTATGTACCCTAATAAAATGGGACACATATATTTTATATTCAATTGTCTACATTCACATTCACTCCCCATCTTTGTGCGAGCTGTCTTGGTCATTCTACGGATTTTTATCAATTTTAATTATAATGGTTTGGATTAATCATTTCTAATTCGATACATCTCTGGGCGTCGATCAGTGGATTATGTACATACAATTTCAGGTTTGCAACATTAATCGTCCTGCTACAATGAGACATTTTTCATAACTTTGGTCCCTTAAATGGTAAAAGTTTCCTCAATGTCTTCAAATCACAAGTCTGAAATTAGTTTAATGTCTACCAATTTTCAGATTTGTTCCTCTTCAGGTTGCTCAGTTAAAGAGTTCTAAACTTGAATCAGACATAAGGATTTAACATCAAAGTTCTCCTTTGTAACTTCCCCTTCTCAGGTAGCAGCTGTCCAGTCTTTTGATCAAGGGGCGTTTTCCCTTCCTGGAGGGGAAGCCTCTGCCCCTCCAAGCAGAGGTCAATGCTCAGCCTGTCCTTTGTTGTTGGTTTCAGCCCCAGACGAATGTCTAATGCAGCCTTATTGTTCTCCTTGTTGTCAATATGCGGGAGCCATCAGGCTTCCTGTTTTCAAGGAAGTGTCAAGCTGAGATGTCAACTCTCCCAGGCCAGGCACTGCCAGATCAGAATTAAATAGTGGATTAGCTCCAGACTGGGTTCCTTTAAATTAAAGTCTTTTCATTTCACATATAAAATATAAACACAGTTTATATGGGATTTGGACATTTTAAAAGAATTAGCCCTTCACAAACATGCTTTAAATAGTGGATTTTGCAATTTTAATCAGGAAACAGAAACACTTTTAAAATGGGTATGACAGCTACATTCCTTAAGTAGCTGTCAGGCAGGGAGGCCTGGATTCCTCTGACTGCCTGGAGAATCCATTATTTCAGCACATTCTCCTTTCCATAATTCTCTGGGAAAATGACAGAATTTTTAAGGGCATTTTCGGGTTTTGCCCATCTGTGGCCTTATTTCAGGTAACAGGTGACAGATGACAAGTGACAGATGATAGATGACAAGTGACAGCAGTGATTCCTGTTTTTACACCAACGTTGCCTGTATGTGGCAGGGTGTGCAGCTCTTTTGTGGTTTGTGAACCATGAGCAATTTTGCAGATTTAGTGAGCACAGCGGTTATCGCCTCCATTTTTGGCAGTTTTCTTTCCCAATTGGCAAAGGGTTGCAGTGTGGTACATTGGCGTGGTTAAAAATGTTCCACATATCCCCCCCGACTCCATCATGATGTCCAGTCATGGGGAAGTTGAGCATGTGGTATTTTTTTTCCTTCGGTCCATGTTAAAAATCAGGTTGCTTTACCCGTCAGCAATGGATGCGACATGCTCTCCTTGATGGTTCTGGTTGGGAGTGTGGAGCGACACTCCGGGCTCTTGGTTCTTTTATCTGGTCCCTGAGGAGTCCTCCTTGGTGATTAGGTGGTTCTTAGTTCCAGTGCTAGAAAATAGAACATAGCACGGTCATGGAAATTTCCCCACAACTGTTCCCCGAGGGGAGTAGTGGGGCAGATGCATGCATTGTATACAATTTACAATATTCCGTGACTATATTTAATAATGGTCTTACCCCTCTTTCATTGTACATACTCAATGAACATTTAATAATTCTTTTTATATGTCTCCGATTTTCCCCGCCTGGGTTTCCAGTTGGCTCCTCTATTTGCCACAAAGTATGCCTGGGATGCCAACTCTTTAGCTGGTGGAGGGGAATCCACTTATCTTTCTGCCAGCAAGTTACCTCTGGGAAGGTGGATTCTGTAGGTGAGGCCTGGGATGGTGACCTCGCCTCCATTTCTGAAATTCCATTTCCTACTGTAGCACTAGTTCTGACAGGAAGCCTTTCTTTAGGTCTGCTAGGATCCTGGGATTTACTCTCCAGTTGAGACCGGACTTGGCAATAACTGGGGTCCAAATTAATCTTGAGTTGGTTGAGGTGGTGACTGCTCATATAAAAGGTGGAAGGAACACCTCGCACAACCCAAAAGTATGTACTATGCTTTTATCAACCCTAGAAATTTTGATCATGCAACTGCTAAGCTGAGGATGTTTGGAGCGGGGCGTTTCCAGGTCCCATGCCCATTGCTGCACTGACTCTACGGCGGGTAGGGTCTGGTCTTTTGGGAGTTTTTTAATAATACTTTGCTGATACAACTTTCTTCGCTACCAAGTCAACTCGGGCGAGGACAGACGCCTTCCCGTCATTTAACTGAATTGGGGGGAAGAGCTGTTCACCCTTCTTCAGAATGCCAGCTAAGTTTTGTGCTGGTTTGATATCAATTTTGGCTATGGACTTGGGATTTTCTGATTGTACATTAGTATAACATTTCAATGTATCCCCTTCCAGGGTGGAATGCCACTTGAGACTGGAAGGGAGGCTGATTTGCAGAAATGGAGAGGAGTTCCCATCACCAGTTTGCTGTTCCACAGCTATGATGGTGACGTCGGGTATGTCATTGTTTTGAAGGTAGAACTTAATTTGGTCCAGTTTTTGTTCAACCATGTGGCATGTGCCATTTAGACTAACATGGTTGACACTTTGTTTTAATTTATTTGGCCTGTGAGTCTGGGTCCAGAGTACCTTATTCACACAATATATTAGGGGAGACAGCCTACGGAGGATGTCATTCCCTAATAGACAGGGGGTTCCCTCTGGCACCACGACTAGGACCGGGTGCTTAATTTTGTGTTGCCCAATTTTAATTTCCAGCTCTGCAGACCCGTCAGCAGGAATTTCCTTCCCATCAAAGTTCTGGAGCTGTCCAGGAAGAGGGGTAAGAGGAATGTGGTATCTTGCCCCCTTCCTGAATTTAGTTGCTCAAAGATCCTCTTCAACAGCAAAGTTGCTTGGGATCCAGTGTCCACCAGTGCTGGAATTGAACATTGCCCTTGCACTTGGATGGAGGCGTAGAATCTACCTCCCTTCCCCTCCAATGGGCAAAGGTATGGGTGTTCTTGGTAAACTGGATGGTCAATTAACTTATTTCCGACTCTGACACTGGGGTAGTTGGGTCAAGAGACGGTGTTGGAGTTGGGGAATCTGGCAAAGAATTTTGACACACCACTATTTGGGGAGTTTCGGGCTCCCCTTGTTCTGATTCTGGGCTGCCCCTCTCACCCCCTTTCTGGAGGCAGTCAACAGAAGTAGTTTGTGAGGTTTGGGGTTCCTCTTGTGCTGGTTCTGGGCTCCCCCCCTTCGGGAGGCGGTCCCCAAAATGAAGTTGGGTGGTTTGGGAATCTGAACCAACAGTTTCACACTTAGTGATTTGAGGATTCCCGGGCTCCTCCTTTTCTGATTCGGGGCTGCCCCCCCTTTTTGGAGACAGTCCTCAGAATGGCTTTGGGGAGCTACAGAATCTGTAAGAAAAAAGTGACAGTTGGATATTGTGGAAGTTTTGGGCTCCCCTGGTTTTGATTCTGGGCTACCCCCTGCCCCCCTTGTGGAGGCAGTCACCAGAATTGGTTTGGGCAAGGTGATTTTCTGGCTGGTTATTCTGGGGTTCAGTGATGGGCGGTTTTAACTCAGTCCCCACATTTACCCAGTATTTATTAGGATCTCTGGGGACCCATTTTTCTTTGGGAGGAGTTCCCCCATCCCTGAAGGAGAAGATCCCTTTTCCCAGAGTCCTCTGAGGGTCCCTCTCCTTCAAATTGGAAGACTCTAACCTCCTCCACAAAATGGGTCTTTTCAAGCCCTTTATTTCTCCTACCCGCCCTCTTTTCCTTAGGTTGCAGACTTTCGGGGACAGGAGATTCTGGTTCCTGTTCCTGGGTTTCCAAGGGCTTTTCACAAGTGGGGAAGGAAGCTCCCTCTAAGTCTTTACATCCCCCTTCCCCCTGTGCCTCCTCCCTTGGAACAATGGGTTGTCAGGGTTCTCTCCCCGTCATTGCTCTGGCGTACCAGACCATTGATTTGTGGAGTTCTGAGCCTGCATGCTCATCTGAGGGTTCTGCTGAGCCCTCAACATGCGGCCCAGATCCTGTGACAAGTTCTGGACCCGGCGCTCCAGTTGGGACACCCGCTCTGGCTGGTACTGGGGTCTCTGGTCCATCCTAGTTGGATCACGGGAAGGGTAACTGTCCCTTCTCCCATAATACCCTTGGTTGGGATAGTCCTGGTAACCCTCCACCGTTGGTCTCCCCTCTCCCGGATTGGGCTGTCTGGGCTCAGGAAAGTGGGGAAAGAAAGAAGGGTTGTTTTGGGGGTTGAAGTTTGGCGGGTAACGGGCAAAGAAGCTCAATCCGGCATTTGGGAGATTACTGCCCTCCTGGGGAAAGTTAGGAGGGAAGTTTCCTGGGTTCGTAGCTACCTGGTTGGATCCCCCCTTGGGTTCGGGGAGTCCACACATACCCCAGGTTGGGTCTGTTGCCCTTGTGACGGGGTATGATATAATCAGGGGAGTTAGGGGTCCCATTTGTGGTATTACCTCCCTGGCTACCTGTCTGGGAAGGGCTTGAGGGCCTTCTGGGTCTTTGGTTAGGAGGATTTTGCATAGGAATATTTTTAGGCCCCCCATCTACAGATCTAAAATGGGGGCAACCATCACCTCTGCCACCTTTGCAGCAGCAGGGGTGTTGGCTGGTTTTTATTTGTATATTTATTCTCTACCGGTTTCTGCACTTCATAAATACGAGTCGCCTGTTCAATGACCCAGTCTAGTGATCTCTTCTCGTGAAAGTCCCTCACCAGCTGGGTCATGATGTATTTAGAGAGTGCATGAAACAAGGTATTAATGAAATCCCTACTGTCTGTGCACACCCTCCTGGTGGTCTGTGCAAAGGCACATTTTAATTCTTGCACAAATTCTTGTGGGGCTTGGTCTTCCCCACATTGCAGATTGTAGGCTGCCTTGCGGGCCTCTTGGATGTTCCTATGTATGGAAAAATGTTTTAAGATGGCCGTCCTATAGGTGGACCATCTTGAGTGGTTCTGATCCTCCAGTTCCGCAAAGAAGCTGGAGGATTCAGGGGGAAATGTCCATTTGACATATTGAATGCAACTCTGGCTATCTTTCAAATGGAAAGTATCCATCATTTGCTTGTATAACTCAAGGTGCTCCCAAACTGAATACTTGGCATTTTTATGAAAGGGAGTTATGATGCTCCTAATGGCCTTGATCTGTTTCAGGTGATCTTTCAGTAGGGCCCTCTTAATTTAGTTGGCCTTTTTCGTCTTAGTCACCCGTGTCCACTCATCCTCTGACTCAGAAGCACTACTACAGGAGGTGGCTATCTGATCCTCTAGGCTCTCCCTTATTCTGCAAGCTTGGGAAGGGCTTGCAGAATGTGGGGGCCTAGTTTCTTGAGACATGTGGTGCTCAGAAGAGTCTTATGACTCTCCCTTGCTTCCAGGATTGGCTGAGTACCCCCCCCCCCCCCCGCCCTAGCTGGGAAGAGGTCTTTAAGATACTCTTTGTGGGCCTAGTTTCATTGAGTTCCCCACCAAATTGTACAGACTGATCCTTTGGTAGGTGGTATTTTTGACAATCCAGTTCCCTGATTCTCCCCTCACTGGAGTCTTCCTGATCAGAGAGGCTAGCCCTAACATTTGGGAATCTGTACAGAGATGCCTGCCCATCAATTTCTGGGAGGTGCTGCTCTGTCAGTCCCATGTTTCCCATTCTGCTGAAGTCTACCATCCCCATGGCCCTTGGTTCATATGAGCAAGTGGACATGAGGGCAGCAAAGGTCATGGTACTGAAGAAGTAAATTCCCTAATGACAGGGGTCCTGAAGTTATGCTCAGGGGTTTCTCTGTCCCTTCCTACCTCATTTCTTTCAGCCCCTATTCCCTGGTGACATGACAAAATCTGACACTTTTGCTCTTCTATTAAGGCCTTACTGGTCTCAATGATTTGTTCTTGCATTTCTATCTGTTTGTGGAGCCCATCATTTTTTACCACAGAGAGCCCAATTGTCTCTCTGTGCTTCCTCCCTGGATGGAAATACTGGGCCAATTTTTGCTACAGGAGACTCACCTCCTGTGTTTTGTCATTATTGGTCTGAGTGTTCTTTGCCAGAGCATCCTCCACCCGCCTCGTGTGCTCTAGTAGCTTCTCAAATTCAGTTTCTAACTTGTTTAAACTCCTGAAGGACCAGCTTTCTTTCCTCTAACTTAGTTTTTAATTGGCTGACTTCCTGGCCTAAGGCGTCCCTCTCCTGACTTAGAGTACCCCTATGTTCAACCAGGTCGTCCCTCTGTTTCTTAAATGCACTAGATTTCTGTCGCTTCTCTTCAAATTCCTCTTTAGGGTGGATGTCATTAATAATTAATTTATCATTTTCCTCTTTCAAGGATTCTATGTGGTTCTGTAATGTGACTACCTGCTCTGCGCAGGCTCTATTAAAATTTTAATGTTGTGCCAGTTTCTGTTGGCTCTGTTTTTAAGAGTCAACTCTTTCCTGATACTCATCTTGCAGTGTCTGTAATTTGGTATGTTGCCAGATCTTCCTTTAATTTGGTAATATAATGATTAGCCTCTGTTTCTGATTCTTGGCTCTTCTGGAACCTTTGCTCTGCAGAGTCCTGATTAGTTTGGATTTTCTGCAGTGTTTCCCCTTGCTTCTTTGCCAGATCTATGTTGTCTGCATGCTTTTCCTGTATGATTCCTATGTGGAGGTACAGGTAGGCTGCTATTTTGGCAATTTTACACTGCTCTCTTTTATTTTTTGGGCCATGTACAGTTCGCTAAGCGCTTGATTTAATGGATACTTGTCCTGCCATATAGCTAGGTCTGTTGCAGTGACTTGTTGTTTTATTTCCTGTAGCCATACCTCTTCATCCTGTTCTGGCCACTCACCCCTAACAAACAGTTTATGCAGGGGGTGTTCCCTAGCAATATTAATTTCTACTGGGATCGCCATTTCAGAAATATCAATTTCCTTCTGAATTATTTCAGGGTTAATTTACTTTTGAAAACAGGCCTGATATTTTTTTTGTTGAGTATTTATTTTGAGAGGTGCTTTTACAGTGTAGCACAGCACGCCAACCCGGCAAGGTGTCTCTACCCTGCAGGCTAGTATGCTGTGTTAAACTGTCACGGGTGGTATTTCAAATTCAGAATCATGGCACGAGCCCCCAAGCTGTAAGGGATTTCAATCAGGTCCTCATCCAGGTCTTGCCTAGCATGTAGCGCGCATTGAAACCCTTATTTATTTTTGTCTATAAGTTCAATATTCGGAATGATATACCACTCATATCACACCTGTCTCAAAATACCTCACAGGTCACACTGAACCAGGAATCAGCCAGTCTAGTGTGTAAAGGTAAAGATTTATTTATTTATTTAATATTCAAATCACACATAAGTTTAACATATATATATATATATATATATATATATATATATATATATATGAGACAGCAATCACCTACCGGTGACAGTACAATTCAGAATATAAGTCAAGCAATTGAAATCACTTATAATGATGCAACATAGAAAACACAGGAAAAACAACAGTTTTGTTTTGTACACAGATATCGTTTAGGTTAATATTCCCCCTGCACACTTTTGTTTAAATACAAATGAACAATCCTACCCAAATTTGAGTAATCAGCAGGTATTTAGGAATGAAAGACAAGGTCTAGAGTTTATATACAATCTTCCCTCCCCAAACAACAGAGAAACCCGTTTTGTAAAATGACACTTTAAACTGACAGATGAAAATGGCGTTGTAAAATACTGCAAAAGGGTCAAAAATGCTTAAATGGAGAACAAATCTAAGGAAAGCAACTCTAAACAAGTCCTAACACACATGAGCTATAATATAAACAACTGTACACACTTCATATCAGGATGGTATGGAAGAAGCACTTTGAAATGGGCAAAAGACACATGTAAGTGACTAAAATTGCAAATTTGCGGCAAACTTTTACTATGAGATATTGGAGAAAAACTCATCAAATACACTGTTCCACAATGTGGTTTTTAATTGTGGATGTAGCTAAGGATCGTAGGTATCAGCGAAAGTTAAAATTTAGTTTCTATTTTTAAAATTGAAGAAGTTATAGAAGTTTTAGTGAGAGGTATTTTTGCAAAATAGGCGCGAAAATGAAAACAGGAATTTGGTTTTAAAAATGACAGATGGGTTTCGTTATACTAGATTAATGACTATGAAAAAGAGGATGCCACATATGAAACTTCACAGCTACGTGGCCAGTGCAACCAGTCTGTGGTGATACTCGATTTCTGGGATTTACTTTAGTTATTCAAAATCACTAAGGAGTTATGGTTTTGTAACACAGGTGAAAAAATCAGTGCAAGGAGGATTCTAACAATACTAGGGTTCTGAATTTAAAGAAGGGATGGGTTGAGATTGGGATGATACAATGCAGATATGCTATGGGTCACTGTTCTTCCTATTCATACTTACTGTCCTTTGTAATTAAATTGGACCGTCTGCCCTGGTCAATGGATAGGGTCAGGTCTGCCGGCAGCTGGGCACCTCAGGAGGGATTGGATCCACGGCATGGTTCTGGTCAATTTTGGACAGCACCTCAGACTGGATTTGGAAGGGCCTTCTGGTCACTGGACACAGTAGATAGCAAGATGCAATGAATGGTAGTGTCACCGGGTTCGGTGATATCTTCGTCCGACAATGTAAATTCCGAGATCTCCCGCTCCCGCTACTCCTCACCTTCTTCTTCCTTCCAAGAGCCCTTCTTTCCCTTTCTTCGTGATCGCTACTTTTTTTTATGTAGATAGGGACGACCCCGGGAGGAAGCCACTGTGCCCCCCAAAAGGGAGACCAAGGGGCCCCTCCCCCGGGAATGACCAGGAGGGGAAAAAGCCCATAGGCACAAAAACCCCTGTGCTATCACAGTGATCTTCAGAGGAGTGGAACCAGGAATCCTTGCAGGGTGTTGGCTGGTCGATAGGGTCTGGAGGTATCAAGTTTAATTGTACCCCGCAGAAAACAGGCAGTCCAGTAAGCGGTCCGGGGAAATGGTACACAGAGGATCAATAAGGCAGAGGTATCCAAACAGCAGACGAGAAGCAATACGGAATACAGGCTGAGGACTGGTACACGGGAAGACTACAGCACAGTGTCCAAAACGGTTGGCGAGAGCAATCCAATGGACAAACAGGGGTCAGGTCCACGGGAGAAGTAGCGCAGAGCAAGAAGAAAGAAGGCAGCAGAAAGGCTGTTTAACGAACGGGCAGAAACACAGCCGAGAGGAAGGAAAGCGGTAAGAGCGAAGATGGGAAGGGGGGAGGGTAAGCACAAGTTGGAAGGAGGGCAAAGAAGGCGGGGAACAGAATTAGCAAGGAAGCGAGAAAAGCGTAGCAAGCAGCGGAAGAGCGGGGAAACAAGGAAAGGGAGATGGACTGGGTGCGAGGACCCAACCGGGGAAAAAGGCGAAGAACTACGGAGTGTAGTGACAGCCAGCAAGCAGTGCTAACGGGACGAAAACCGGAAGCGTTGTGACGCGTCCGCGACCCGGAAGGAGCTTGTTAAAACTCCGGGTCGCGAAACGCTCCAGCCAATGAAAACAGAAAGAAAGTGAAACCAGGGAAAGGGGGCGTGGCTGTTCGCGGCTGGGCGAACGGGACTAAGATCCTTGTCGCCAGCGGCTCCACAGACACCAGGAACTCGGCGGCATGACAGTATGCCCCCTTCCATAGTTTCCTCCCCCTGGTTTTCCTGGATGAAAGAAGTGGTATTTGCGAAGTAAGGCAGGAGCATTTATGTGAGTGATAGGTTCCCAAGAGTTCTCTGAAGAGGGGTATCCCTTCCATCTAACTAGATATTCCAACCTGCCCCTACGATACCTTGAGTCGCAGAGTTGGGCGACCTCATATTCCACCTGAGTAGAACCCTGAATAACCGGGGCCTGTCTAGCCTGACGGGCCCAGGTTTCCGCATGGAAAGACTTGAGTTGAGAGGCATGGAAAACGGGGTGGACCCTTTTGACGTTGTTGGGTAGTTTCAAGCGAAAGGCCACTGGGTTGATCTTCTGTATAATCTCATATGGCCCTAGGTACTTGGGAGACAGCTTGGAGGGATGGATCCAACGAGGTAGGTTTCTAGTGGAAAGCATGACCCTAGTTCCTACATCCCACCCCGGGACAGGTCTGCGGTGTTTGTTGGCTTGGATGAAATACTGCGCTTGAGCCGACTTAATGCCATCCTCTGCCTTCTTGTGTGTCTCTCTGAGGAGCGAGAGGGAGGAATCAACGGAAGGTAAACTAGTACAAAGGCCAGAGACAGGAAGAATGGAGCGAGGATGGTAACCATAGGTCCCAAAATAAGGACTAGACCCAAGAGCGGAATGAGTTATTATAGGAGAATTCTGCTAGAGGGAGTAACGTACACCAGTTGTCCTGTTGGGAGTTGATAAAGCACCTTAAGTACTGCTCCAGGGTTCCGTTCAAGCGTTCGGTTTGCCCGTTGGATTGCGGGTGGAATCCAGAAGTGAGAGCTCTTTCAATACCCAGTCTGACACAGAGCGCCTTCCAGAACCGGGAGGTGTACTGGCTTCTTCGGTCGGATATTATCTTGTTAGGCATACCGTGCAACCGGAAGATGTCTTGGAGAAACACTTCTGCCATTTTGGCCGCCGTGTGAACCCCAGGCAATGGGGAGAAGTGAGCCAATTTAGTAAACAAATCCACAAGCACCATTACACATGTGCATCCTTGAGACGGGGGCAAATCCACTATGAACTCTGTAGAGATTGTGCTCCAAGGACCCTTGGTTACAGCATATGGTTCATGTAGGCCGATCGGTCGTTGGCGAGATGACTTACTCCGCAGACAGACGATACAGGACTGAACATAACGATCCACATCTTTTCTCATCTTAGGCCAGTAGAAATGTCGCTGGAGGTATTCGAGAGTACCGGCCGCACCACTATGTCCAGCAAGTTTGGAGTCATGACACCAGGCAAGTGCCGTCTTGCGGAAAGCTGGAGTGGGTAAATAGAGTCTTCCTTTAACAAGGTAGAGGCCGTTCCTGATTTCATAGACCAGATCTTTAGAATGTCTTTCCACTTCCAAGCGGCCTCCGGAATCCTCCTGTACCTGCTTAAGGAACGTTGAAACAACTCTGATGATCTTGGCCAGGGGAAACATCCGTTCGGGAGGTGTATCAGTCTCTGGCATGTAATCGCATCGGCGGGAGAGAGAATCGCCAACGATATTCATCTTGCCTGGGATGTATGTGATATGTAAATCAAATTGAGCGAAGAAGTGGGCCCATCGGGCCTGTCGAGTGTTGTAACACTCAAAGGGCCTCATTACGACTCAGGCGGTAAGGGTTTTACGGCGGCGTAAACAGCGCCGACCCTTACCGCCTGAGTACGAGGTCCCTTAGCGCCATGGCGGACTTAACACCTGCTTTTAGCAGGTGTTAAAATCCATGGCGCTAAGGGACCATGGAGTTAATTACGCCACCCTAATTTACGGTGGCGTAATTAACGCCTTCCCCACTCCCATTATGCCCTATGGGGCAAAATGGGAATGGGGAAGGGAAAATGGGAAAATGGGGATTTACCGCCCCGCCAAGGTTGGAATGGGGCGGTAAGTCCGCCTACCACCATGGCGTAAACATAGTTTACGCCATGGTGGTAAAGTCACGGCCCAGGCGGTAACTTACCGCCTGGGTCGTAATGAGGCCCAAACTGTCTGAGAACCTGTAAGTTCTTATGATCGGTCCGAATGGTGAACGGGAACCTACCTCCCTGGAGGAGGTGGCTCCATTCCACACAAGCTGCCTTCATGCCTAATAGCTCTCGTTCTATGACCGAATAGTTCCTTTGGCTGGTGTTTAGGGTCTTAGAGAAGTAAGTCACCGGATGTTCGATACCCTGCACTTCTTGAAAAAGCACAGCCCCTATTGCGGTGGAGGAAGCGTCCGTCTCCAGAATGAAAGGCAGATGTTGGTTAGGTTGTTGCAGGATGGGCGCAGAACAGAAGGCTTCCTTGAGATTCCCAAAGCAGTTTTCGGCCTCCAGCGACCATCTGAATGGAGTTGTAGACTTCTTTAAGAGAAGGCTGTTTAACGAACAAGCAGAAACAAAGCCGAGAGGAAGGAAAGCGGTAAGAGCGAAGATGGGAAAGGGGAGGGTAAGCACAAGTTGGAAGGAGGGCAAAGAAGGTGGGGAACAGAGTTAGCAAGGAAGCGAGAAAAGCGTAGCAAGCAGCGGAAGAGCGGGGAAACAAGGAAAGGGAGCCGGACTGGGCGCGAGGACCCAACCGGGGAAAAAGGCGAAGAACTACGGAGTGTAGTGACAGCCAGCAAGCAGTGCTAACAGGACGAAAACCGGAAGTGTTGCGACGCGTCCGTGACCCGGAAGGAGCTGGTTAAAACTCTGGGTCGCGGAACGCTCCAGCCAATGAAAACAGAAAGAAAGTGAAACCAGGGAAAGGGGGCGTGGTTGTTCGCGGCTGGGCGAACGGGACTAAGATCCTTGTCACCAGCGGCTCCACAGACGCGAGGAACTCGGTGGCATGACAGGTAGCAAGCCAAGCTAAATCAGAATCATTATTTTAAGTTCTTTGTGTTTGCAATTGGGTCAAGCTTGCAATAGTTCACCAATGCTAAATCTGGATTCTGCAAAGAAATCTGGATCTTCAGAGATTCTGGAGTAATCTACAAGATAAGGAGTTCTGCAATAAGATGCTGCACAGACATCTGGATGGGTTCAGGAAGCAGTTTGACTATGTGTAGTGAAATTCCTATATTTATACTGTCAAATGCCATCCCCCAGTTTATGCTGTGGCAGAATTTCAACAACGCACCGCCATGGCTGTGAGTGGCTACAGGCATGTGCTTTGTCCGAGTTAGCGGTCTGAAGAGAGCTGTCATCTTTATGACAGGATTTAGGAACTCCCACATTGATTTTTACCAAAACATAACTTTTGCGCAAATGTACATTTCTAACATTATGTACCCTAATAAAATTGGACACATTTATTTTATATTTGATTCTCTACATTCACATTCACTCCCCATCTTTGTGCGAGCTGTCTTGGTCATTCTATGGATTTTTATCAATTTTAACTACAACGGTTTGGATTAATCATTTCTAATTCGGTATATCTCTTGGCGCTGATCAGTGGATCATGTACATACAATTTTAAGTTTGCAACATTAATCGTTCTGCTACAATGAGAAATTTGTCATAACTTTGGTTCCTTGAATGGTACAAGATTCCTCAATGTCTTCAAATCACAAGCCTGAAACTAGTTTAATGTCTACCAATTTTCCAATTTGTTCCTCTTTAGGTTTAGTTCTAAACTTTAATCAAAAAAAGGATTTAACATCAAAGTTCTCCTTTGTAACGTCCCCTTCTCTGATAGCAGCTGTCGAGCCCCTCCCAGCAGAGGTCAATGCTCAGCCTGTCCTTTCCCAGGCCAAGCACTGACAGATCAGAGTTAAATAGTGGATTAGCTCCAGACTGGGTTCCTTTAAATTAAAGTATTTTCATTTCACATATAAAATATAAGCACACTTTATAAGGGATTTGGATATTTTATAGGAATTAGCCCTTCACAAACATGTTTTAAAAAGTGATTTTCAATTTTAATCAGGAAACAGAAACACTTTTAAACTGGGTTTGGCAGCTACTTTCCTCAAGCAGCTGTCAGCATGGAGGCCTGGATTCCTCTGACTGCCTGGAGAATCCATGATTTCAGCCCACTCTCCTTTCCAAAACTCTCTGGGAAAATGACTGAATTTTAAAGGGCATTTTTGGATTTTGCCCTTCTGTGGCCTTGTTTCAGGGGACATCTGACAGATGACATGTGACAGATGACAGATGACAGGTGACAGTAGTGGTTCCTGTGCTTACACTAACTTTACCTGTGTGTGTGGCAGGTGTACAGCTCTTTTGTGGTTTGTGAACCATGCACAATTTTGCAGATTTAGTGCACACAGGGGTTATCGCCTCCATTTTTGGCAGTTTTCTTTCCCCATTGGAAAAGGGGTGCAGTGTGGCACATTGGCGTGGATAAAAATATTCCACAAGGTTGTTCTATCTATGCCAGTAATGGTCACTTTAAATATTACTCATGAATCGCTTCAGCCTTTAATGCAAGTGATATAAAGTAACCATTACTGGCATATTTAGGTTGGCCTACCTATGCCAGTAATGGTCACTTAAATCATATTCATGAAATGCTTCAATCTTCATTCATGTGATTAAAGTGGCCTTTAGTGGCAAAGAAAGCTTGTCCCATCTATGCCAGTAATGGTGACGTTAAAATCATATGAATGATGTGTACAGCCTTTGTGCATGTGATTTAAAGTGACTGTTATTGGCATAGAGAGGTTGTATCGAGAGGCAGCTCATTCATAATGGGCAAAAACTTGAGAAATTTGAAATGCTCAACACCTACTACAAAATGGATGCTGTAATTCCAAAAAAGGTTGCAATGCATTTTGTACATTTCTCAGAAAAATCTGATGGCCAGCATAAGTAAGATGGACTCCAACTCTGCGAAAAATGTATGTGCTACGAAACATAATATTTTCATTGTGAAAAGAGGACATGCCAAAATCTCTTAGAAAGGCACAAACAGCCTTATTGACATTGCACCTTGCTTTCTCCATTTGTGGACCAAATGAAGAAGAACGAAGCCACATTTGTCTCTATGCAATCCGTGAAAAAATTACTTGAGAATTTGGAAACATGTCCATGACCTTCCCAAGTCCTTCTTTCATTGCAAATTGCAAAGAAGTTCCGGACACATGTCCAGAGAGGTAGCAAGTCCAACCACTTAATTCCACGTACTCCATGCCAGTGCACTTCCACATGTGGGAATTCAAGATCTAGATCTACTCCACAGATTTCTGCATGCACCTTCAACCAATGTATCCATGAGTCTCCCAGAATCCAAACAATCTGGTTTCTGAAACACACAGCCATAGCTATCTGTTCTTCTGTCAGCAAAAAGAGTATCTGAGAAACTCTCTCCTGGCACAACACACCCACTAAACTTTACTGACCAATCCCTTGCTCTGCTCATTCTCATTTGCATGACTCCCCACCCCAAAATCCCCGGATGTAACACGCTATGTCAGCGGACTACCGCCATGCCCGCGGACATATCGTAACATGGACAATCCTTCCACCATTTCCATTTCACTTTCTGTGCCATTCCCTCATTGGATATAGCTAAGCAATTGCCCGACCATCCACCAATCACATCCAAGACCTCTACATCTAACTGCATCATCATAGATCAGCACTTCAAATGTACTGTTAATCTCTCTGGGTACAAGTGTCATATCATTGGAAAGCACCTTCTACAAGAAATACTGTATAAGTCTCCAAGATTTCTACTTGCAGCTACATGCATATCCATATGCATGAACACAAACTACAGGTACACATATTTTCTGTATAGTATATGTACAATTCTTATAGATTCATATAAACAAATTAACTGACTTTTAGCTTGTATAACCAATAAAATGAATGTACTGTCATTTTTCCCATCTCCTATAATCAACTGTCACTTCCAAACCTATCTGCTATATAATTTCTTTTTACACGCACATTTGCAAATCATGTTGAACTAACATATTTAAAGTACAATATAAAGAGTTAACATACTGAAACAAAATTGCATGCACACACTATGTTCAAATATCAAACAACAATACTTGTACAAAAACATAAAAACAATGTCTAAATTAAAATCAGTGCTATATACAAACACAATTACTAATTTGTTTTCTTTACAATTGCAGTGAAGACCACTCTCCTGAAAAGAAGCAGCCGAATTTGAAGTTCAAAGAACAACTAAGAAGAAACCTGCGCATTCCAAAAAAAAAGTAAGTTAAATACCACCATAATATTTGTACTATTACTCAAACACACGGTAAGATTAATTTATGCTTTTTCTGCGTCTAAAAATAGAGATTGTGCACCATTCTGTCCACAAATCCTCATTTCTTAAACAGAGATTTACAGGCAGAATGGCGCACAAATTCCCATTTTTCGGCACACAAATGACCCAACTCAGCCCCTAGAATTTTGATATTATAGAACAAACAACTGTTTTCATTGTATACCATTAGATTTACTATTTGTAATTCTCCACACCACTAGCTTACTTTCTTCTGTCATCTGAACCCCAGTTTAGTAGCACATAAATTCAAGAATACCCATCCCAACTAGTTGCCCAATACATAATCACACACCATCACATATATCTTTATCATCATAATCAGACACTCATGCACACAGCACACATACATTGCAGAACACCCCAACCCATACCTTCTTTATTTTTTTCAACAGACCCTAAAGAATGCATACCAAAAATCAGTCTGTAGAAAGCAATGCAGACGTAGAGCAAATGAAAATAGAAGTGTCCAAAATAAGAATCCATCTCTAGCAGAATTTGTAAAAAAAAGTTCAAACAAAAGAGCTAATACATTCAGTAAGCGAAATAAATAAATCAAGCGTCAAGTACAGAAACTTTGCCTCCTCTATCAAAATGTAAAACGAAACAGAAAACAATTAACAAAAATTCAGCTACCACTACTGATACAACTGCTCATATAAATATTGATATAGTGCCAAGTAAGCAAACCAAAAAAAGTATTTGAGCAAAAATGTTCTGTCACAGAGTCCTTCAAAATCTTATAAAAACAGGAGAGAAATCAGGCACAACCCTTAAAACCTATCGTAGGAAATTAATCTTAGAAGCTTTGATAGACAGTGCAATCCTTCTCAAAAGAAAGTTATTTATTTTAGTGTTAAAATGAAACCACTAACACAACTAATGACTAAATTACAAAAAAGACTTCTCAATAAATGAAATGTCAACAGAAATAACTTCTTAAATATCTGTGGAGGTGAGTGGTGTCACACTACAAGCACAGAAACATATTTTAATGAAGAAGCATACAAATAAAAGCAAACAAATACAATGACCGTACATAGCAGTGGATGAGGTTATGAAAAAGTTAATAATGCCATAATGGAACAAGAAATACTGCTTACAGAAATATCCCCAGAAAACTTAGAATTACCTCTCCATTCAACTGAATCAGAACGTCTAGTATACAAATGAATGTCAATGTGTAACATTCCCAAAAAATCTTTCAAGTCTGAATGCCAATTCCTCAATCAATATGTGAAAGGCAAAGACAGAATCAAAATTAAACTACTGCAAAATATGGATACCTGTCCAGTGCGCAAGTACACAGTGCTACAAGGACATTCATTGGCCTGCATTTCAGGACCTACTTGCAAAACCACCTTCCATTATATCAAAATGATATCAACACATCATTCAACTGTAAGAAATTTAGTCTATAAACTGTACTATTCTAAAAGTCCTGCTTTAGCACTAGCCAATTTAAATAACATTCTTCTACATGGTACAGCAAAAGAACTACTTGAAGAAATCGACTATATCCAGAAAAAATATATTGGAAGTGAAAGCCACTTACAGAATGAAATTGCTTTAAAACAAATAAGCAACAATTCTATGCATGGCAACCTTCTACTACACACATACAAAAAAGAAATACTGAAATTTAAAAGTACATCTGCTGAAGTACCAAACCATGTGTGTGCATGTTGCAGCAGAACTTTTTATAAAAGTAACACAAAAACTGTAGACCTAACATACAAAATAGAAGACAATGAAGATTCTAAATGGTTTGAATTAGCTCTCTACCTTATAGCAGAAAACAAATACGAAATAACTGACCCCTTAATACTTTGCAGTTACTGCACTACAAAACTTGACATTAACCAAACTCTGTCGCGTGCTATCACAAATAATTTGGAATTATTTCCACTACCAAAACCCCTACAACAACTCAATTTATATGAGAGCATCATAATTCAAACAGTGCACCCCTTTCAAGCAATAATACACCTTCAACCAAAAACAGCAAAATTACCTCCCTCTGAATTAGTGAAAGGTATTCGTGGAAAAGTAGTGTATTTACCATTAGATCTAAAACAAAATGTGCACACTCTGGGAGTGCAACGTCCACTGGAGCAATCTTTAATTATCTTAGTAAATGTAACGCTCACCTGATTCTCGCAGAGGCGCCGGTCTTGACTGGGCGACTACCGTATCTTCAAAGGTGATGTGTAGCACCCGGTTGGCTCTTTGGGCTGGACCTCTGTGCACTGTATGCCTGACGTGTAGAGTAAGATGTCTGCAGATAGAAAATATGGGGTTAATGAACTGGGGTTATTGGGGTGTCCCTATCTCTTTCCTCTTCTCCTCTCCTGTAGACCCCCAAAGGTTAACGCTCTCACCTTAGGTAAGTGAATGCCGAGCTCTCCATCTGCCTCGGGGCAGGGTGCTGTAACCAGTTTCTTCACTGGATAGGTAGCGCAGGCCTCTTGACTTCAGAGGACTGCTGTCCGTCGTTTACTGCACGAACGGTAAGTTTCGAGTCATTCAAATGTCTTTAAAGTCTTTAGTAATGATGTCTCTTGTTTTGCAGGGTTCCGGCGATGGCGGATGACGGGCTGAAGTGAGTTGAAGATGGAGCCCGTGTGATGAATAGAAGCGCCTGGAAGCACGTAAGTAAGCGCTTCTTGCCTGCTTCACGATGCGCTCTAACTGTCTTTTTATTTTGCAGGTACGAGTTCGGAGCGGCTGCAGGGTGCCGAAATACCCACTGGATTAGATGTGGAAAGGAGTAATGGCACGTGAGTATTAAAGTTCCCCAATGTCTTTAAACGCACCTTGTTTTGTCTTTCAGATGCGGGATGCAGCGCCGAAGGCCTCCGGAGCGTGCGAAGAGATGGTAAGCTTTTGTCTTTCAGATGCCGGAATGCAGTGTGAAGACCTCCGGAGCGCACGAAGAGTAGGTAAGCCTTTGCCTTCCTTTGCCTTTCAGATGCCGGAATGCTAACCTGTTCTTTCTTGTCTTTATAGGTGTTGCTGAAGACTGGATTCAGGATGGTAAGCCTTTTTCCTTAGGCCCAGGACCGGATGCAGAAGACACGATGAGCGTTCTGCTGCAGAGGTTGCAGAATAACGCAAAGCAAGATTCATCCACCGGGTGTGGTTTAAATAGCCTCCTGTAGTGCTTAGGTGTCTCCTTCCACAGCCACGCCTAGGTAAGAAAAGAGTTCCTGGTAAGAAAAGAGTTCCTGCCTTCCAGAAGAGTTCCAGTGTTCTGAATCTAGGGAGTGGCTCCAGCCCCACCCAACAGGAAAAGTAGTTCCAAACAGAAGAGGATCAGAGACTCAACTGGCAGGCAAGTAAGCAGCATGGTCTGCTGCAGGTAAGTCCACCCAAGCATTATGAGCCCGGCGCTTCCAGCGCTGGGACTGGGCATATTTATGAGCCTGGTGCCACCGGCGCCAGGACTGGGTCCAAAAGGTCCCAATTGGGACTGGTTGGCACTCGGAACCCGGGTTATGGATCTGCTTCCAAGGGAGTTGGGAAAACCCTGACCTTTTGGAAGCAGAGATCATGACAGTACCCCCCCTCAAGGCCCCTCCCAAACCGGGCTTCTCCGGGGGTTTTGGCTTGTCCGGAAATGTTCGATGAAATCTTTTGATTAGGCGAGGAGCGTGGACATATTCAGCAGGTTCCCAGGATCTCTCTTGGGGGCCATAGCCTTTCCAGTCAATTAGGTAGAATAGTTTAGATTTGGAGATCTTGGAGTCTAGAATGCTTTTGACTTCAAACTCGAGTTCTCCATCAACTAGGATAGGTTTTGGAGATTTGGTTAGTCGGGTTTGAGGTTGCACAGGTTTTAATAGAGAGACGTGGAAGACCGGATGTATCTTCATGTGCGGGGGCAAGTCCAACTTGACCGCTACTGGGTTTACTATGGTAGTGATGGAATAGGGACCAAGGTATCTTGGGTTGAATGTGCGTGGCCCTTTTAGAGATAGATATTTGGTGGATAACCAGACTTGATCCCCTACTTGATAGTGAGGGGCTTCCTTCCGATGTTGATCTGCTCCTTTCTTGTATTGTTCTTTAGCCCTTTGAAGGTGAGAAACAGCTTCCTTAAAGGCTTGGGTGATTGTAGAATGCAGGTAATCTACTGCTGGTGTTTCAAGATCTTGGAGGGGATCCAACTCCGAGGTTCGGGGGTGACTGCCGTACAAAAGAAAAAACGGGGTTTTCCCAGTTCCCGAATGGACAGAGTTATTGTAGGCATATTCGGCTATCCAAAGGATATCTTTCCAAGTTTTTTCAGTTTGTTGCAGCATGCAGCGTAAATACTGTTCCAGAGTTTGATTGGTCCTCTCGGTTTGTCCGTCGGTCTGAGGGTGGTGACTGGTTGATAGTCTCACATCAATTTGAGCCGACCGACAGCAACTTTGCCAAAAATGAGAAATAAATTGACTACCTCGATCCGAAATTAGAACCGAAGGAAAACCGTGCAGTCGGACAATGTTTTCGAGAAATTCTCGGGCCAGAGTTGCTGCTGTTGGCAAGCCTTTGAGCGGAATGAAATGCGCCATCTTGGAGAATAAGTCCACGATTACTAGAATCGTATTGTATCCGGAGCATGGAGGTAGATCGGTGATGAAGTCCATAGAAAGCGTATGCCAAGGGCGAGGTGGGATGTCAATAGGGCGTAAGAGGCCGGCTGGTCTTTCCTTTTGACTCTTGTTTTGGGCGCATACTCCACAGGACATTATAAAGTCTCTGATATCTTTCTTCCAAGACGGCCACCAGAAGTAGTGCTTGATCTTTTCTGAGGTCTTGGCCATACCGGGATGACCTTCCATTAAAGAGTCGTGATAACAAGAGATTACCTTTTTCTGTAAATCTGTGCTGGGTAGGTATAATCGTTCTTGGAAATACAATAAGTTGTCCTTTACTGCAAAGTCCTTTCCCTGCAGATGCCAATTCTGTATGTCTGCTGGAGTTACAAGTTGCCTGGCTTTATCCTTAACTTCCTCTATGGATTCGGTGGCGATTACACCCAGAATTCTTTGTTCGGGAATGATTGGTACAGGTTTAGGGTTGATCAAGTGTTCTTCCACTCCCATCCGAGAAAGGGCATCAGCTTTACCGTTCTTTGTACCAGGTCGATAGGTAATTATGAAGTCAAACTCGGCAAAGAATAATGCCCAACGGAGTTGTCTAGAGGATTGGGCTTTTGCGGTTTTCAAATATTGCAGGTTTCGGTGATCCGTAATCACAGTAACGGTGTGTCGGGCCCCCAGCAGATAATGCCGCCAAGCCTTAAAGGCAGACTTGATAGCCAGAAGTTCCTTGTCAGTAATCGTGTAATTGATTTCAGGAGGCGAGAATTTGCGGGACCAAAATGCCACGGGATGCAACTGATTGGTTACCGGGTCCTTTTGTGATAGAACTGCCCCCATGGCAAGGCTTGAAGCATCAGTTTCCACGATGTAGGGGAGTTCGGGGCGAGGGTGTTTTAAGATTGGTGCAGAGATAAATTTAGTCTTCAAATCTTGGAAAGCTTGTTCCGCCTCGGTAGACCATTCAAAAAGTTTGTTTTTCTTTAACAAGGCAGTGATGGGCTGGACTATTCGAGAGAATTCGGGGATAAACCTGCGATAAAAGTTAGCGAAGCCTAACATGCTTTGCACACCTTTTACGGAGGATGGTGATGGCCATTTGAGCACTGCATCGACCTTCTTTGAATCCATACGCACTCCGCCAGGTGATAATATGAATCCCAAGAATTCTACTTCAGTCACGTTGAAAACACATTTTTCCAACTTAGCGAAAAGTTTGTGTTGACGCAATCTTTCGAGGACCATTTTCACGTGTTTCCGATGTTCAGATTCCGATGAAGAATAAACGAGGATGTCGTCAATGTAAACAACAACACATACATCTATGAGCTCTCTGAGGACATCGTTCATAAAATATTGAAAGGCGGCCGGGGCATTGCAAAGTCCGAAGGGCATGACCTGATATTCAAATAGCCCGTACTTGGTGCGGAAGGCCGTCTTCCATTCATCGCCCTCTTTTACTCGTACCAAGTGGTAAGCTCCTCTAAGATCCAGCTTTGTATATATGCATGCTTTTCTGACTTGGTCCAGGAGTTCAGGGATCAAAGGTAACGGATATCTATTCTTAACGGTGATCTGGTTCAGGGAGCGATAATCGATACAAGTTCTAAGGTCTCCTTCCTTTTTTGGAACGAAGAACAAAGCTGAAGAAGCAGGGGACTTGGAAGGACGAATAAACCCGTTTGCCAGGTATTGATCCAGGTATTGTCGAAGGTGAAGGTTCTCAGGCTCAGTGAGGGCATAAATTCTACTACAAGGAGGAGTAGATCCAGGTATCAGGTCTATCTGGCAGTCATAAGACCTATGAGGAGGTAGAGAGTTAGCCTGATCCTTCCGGAAAACATCTTAGTATTCTAGGTATTCGGGAGGTAACTGGGAAGTCTCTGAAGAAATTGCGGCCAGTGCAACACCAGGTGGAGGGTGACAAGTTGAGACACATTCTGGAAACTGGACCATTCTTGCTCGCCAATCGATCAGAGGATTGTGTTTCTCTAACCAAGGTATTCCTAGAATAATCTGAAACTGAGGGGCCTTGATCACATCGAACACGATCTTCTCATGGTGTCCATCTTGACTTACTAGCGTCACCTCTTGAGTGGTATGCGTTACTGGCCCGGAGGCTATCTCCGTACCATCCACCGTAGTAATGACGTCCTTTACAGCCTTGGGACAAAGAGTTAGATTCATCCTCAAAACCATTTCATGATCCACATAATTGCCGATGGCACCGCTGTCGACGTAAACTTCAATTGCATGTAATCGATCCGGATTATCAGGGCTAATGACGACCATAGGTATCACGAAATGCGAGGTCACGGAACTGGTTTTCACGCTCGGCAAGAGGACCTCTATTCTTGTCGGGCGACGTCGTTTCCCTGCTCAGAGTTTGTAACTTTGGTAACTGCAGCTCCTACTGCCTTCTTGGCAGGTTTCACCGGACAGTCTCGAAGAAAGTGCCCTGAGTTTCCGCAATATAGGCATAATTGCAACTGTTTCCTCCTTTCCCGCTCCCTTTGTGTTAGAGGACCTTTCAGACCCTCTATTTGCATGGGTTCCCCGGAGTCTACTCCTTTGGAAGGAGCTGGCAGTTTGGAAAGTACTCGAGCATCAAACTTGGAACGATCGGCCTTCCTGTTCTGCAGCCTGTGATCTATTTGAACGACCAAGTCTATATAATCCGAACAGTCTTGTGGGGGATTCACTACTTGGGCTAAAACGTCTTTGAGCTCTCCACGTAGACCTCTATAAAACAGCGTAATCCTTTTGTCCTCAGGCCATTGAGTTTCCACTATTAGTCTATTGAAAGATGCAATATAAGCCAAAAGGTCTTGATTACCCTGTCGCAACGAAAGAAGCTCATTGTCCAAGGCCTGCCCCTGTGAATGTCTTGCGAACAGTTTTTCCATACTAAGCTGAAAGGCTTGAAAATCATGGAGAACCGGATCATCTTGATTAACTAGAGGGATCGACCAGTCTGCCGCATTGCCACTAAGGTACGAAAGTACAAAAGCTACTTTAGCTTGATCAGTTGGAAAGGCTGCTGGCCGGCATAAGAAGTGCAACCGGCACTGATTGATAAATACTGCAAACCTCTTTGGGTCACCAGAAAATCGTTCGGGCGGAGCCAGAGGTACATTCCCAGGTAGGTTGATCTGCACTGGATTCATAGAGGCTGTTGAAGGAAGATTTGCCCCTGATGCGGGTAACGGGGTCTGTCCGGCTTGTGACTGTAGCACTTGTCTAGCAAGATTGTCTGTTCTCTCCTTGGAAATAATTAGTTCCCTTCTTAGAGCATTCGTTTCCTGACGAGCTACATGCACTTCTGCCCTTAGTTCCCCAAGTAACCGGGTTAGGGGGTCAGTATCCGAGGTTTCCATAGCGCCTGGGCGAGAGTTTTGCGGTAGGCTTTGCGTTCTGTAACGCTCACCTGATTCTCGCAGAGGCGCCGGTCTTGACTGGGCGACTACCGTATCTTCAAAGGTGATGTGTAGCACCCGGTTGGCTCTTTGGGCTGGACCTCTGTGCACTGTATGCCTGACGTGTAGAGTAAGATGTCTGCAGATAGAAAATATGGGGTTAATGAACTGGGGTTATTGGGGTGTCCCTATCTCTTTCCTCTTCTCCTCTCCTGTAGACCCCCAAAGGTTAACGCTCTCACCTTAGGTAAGTGAATGCCGAGCTCTCCATCTGCCTCGGGGCAGGGTGCTGTAACCAGTTTCTTCACTGGATAGGTAGCGCAGGCCTCTTGACTTCAGAGGACTGCTGTCCATCGTTTACTGCACGAACGGTAAGTTTCGAGTCATTCAAATGTCTTTAAAGTCTTTAGTAATGATGTCTCTTGTTTTGCAGGGTTCCGGCGATGGCGGATGACGGGCTGAAGTGAGTTGAAGATGGAGCCCGTGTGATGAATAGAAGCGCCTGGAAGCACGTAAGTAAGCGCTTGTTGCCTGCTTCACGATGCGCTCTAACTGTCTTTTTATTTTGCAGGTACGAGTTCGGAGCGGCTGCAGGGTGCCGAAATACCCACTGGATTAGATGTGGAAAGGAGTAATGGCACGTGAGTATTAAAGTTCCCCAATGTCTTTAAACGCACCTTGTTTTGTCTTTCAGATGCGGGATGCAGCGCCGAAGGCCTCCGGAGCGTGCGAAGAGATGGTAAGCTTTTGTCTTTCAGATGCCGGAATGCAGTGTGAAGACCTCCGGAGCGCACGAAGAGTAGGTAAGCCTTTGCCTTCCTTTGCCTTTCAGATGCCGGAATGCTAACCTGTTCTTTCTTGTCTTTAAAGGTGTTGCTGAAGACTGGATTCAGGATGGTAAGCCTTTTTCCTTAGGCCCAGGACCGGATGCAGAAGACACGATGAGCGTTCTGCTGCAGAGGTTGCAGAATAACGCAAAGCAAGATTCATCCACCGGGTGTGGTTTAAATAGCCTCCTGTAGTGCTTAGGTGTCTCCTTCCACAGCCACGCCTAGGTAAGAAAAGAGTTCCTGGTAAGAAAAGAGTTCCTGCCTTCCAGAAGAGTTCCAGTGTTCTGAATCTAGGGAGTGGCTCCAGCCCCACCCAACAGGAAAAGTAGTTCCAAACAGAAGAGGATCAGAGACTCAACCGGCAGGCAAGTAAGCAGCATGGTCTGCTGCAGGTAAGTCCACCCAAGCATTATGAGCCCGGCGCTTCCAGCGCTGGGACTGGGCATATTTATGAGCCTGGTGCCACCGGCGCCAGGACTGGGTCCAAAAGGTCCCAATTGGGACTGGTTGGCACTCGGAACCCGGGTTATGGATCTGCTTCCAAGGGAGTTGGGAAAACCCTGACCTTTTGGAAGCAGAGATCATGACAGTAAATGGTGTACCTACAAAAGAAAAAAAAATTGGCAACAACTGGTAGATTTACATAAAGTTAGACAAGCCTTGCAATATCTAAAAGACAATAATGAATACTACAAAGAAATTAATATTGAAGAAAACTTGAAGGAAACCACTGAAATAATTCAAGAGTCACCAGAAGCTGGTCAATTTGAGCTTCTAGATCCTGCTACAGTATCCAATTCTTTAGACCATTATATAATTCATCCATTGCACTCTAATGACAGCGTAGAATATGCACTAGAAATGTACCAAATGCGACAAACAAAAGGATCACCAATCAGCATATGGGAAAAAAGTATAGAAGCACGTGCTTTTCCTCTACTCTTTCCTACTGGCAAAGGAGGAAGATACGATGATAAACCTATTCCAATAACAGCATCAGAATACCGCTCTTTACGGATGTATTCTGAAGATCCCAGATTTAGACAAAATGTGGAATACATATTACACCTACTCTTTCAAAGTGAACTAGCAACTTTATGTTACGGAGTTAAACACACATTAAAATCAGGATCCCACTTTAAAAATATGTCAGCTATACAATTATTACAAAAGGTGCAACAAAAAGATGAGGTTTTACAATCATGTATTACAGATCTATTAGCAAACATGCGTGGTACTAAAGAGTACTGGTTTCGACGTCATGGAGATGTACGTTGTATGATAAGAAACCTTGGCCCACCCGCTTGGTTTGTTACATTAAGTTGTGCAGAGTATGCATGGGAAGATTTACATGATTTCCTACGCATATCAAACAAAAACAAAACAAGCATAGATATACTAACACCTGGAGAACTTTGTTCTCTGGATCCTGTTAATGTTTCAAGATATTTTCACCATCGCTTCATTGCTATGCTACACTTTATTTGTAATAATACTGTAATAAAACTGCTCCTCCCCTTCGAGAAGTGCAACACTTATTTTGGAGAAAAGAATACCAAGCCAGAGGAGCGCCACATATCCACCTGCTTTTATGGATTAAAGATGCTCCTAAATTTGGTCAAGACAATGACGCCACTGTGTTACAGTTTATTGAAAAATATATCACTTCCATCAGAAGCAACAAATAGTGATCTTCATGCACAAATTTTACAATTTCAAAGACACAAATGTGGCAAATATTGTCGTCGCAAATACAAAAAAAAAGGGAAATGCTACACCAAATGCCGCTTTGGTTTCCCTAGACCGGTTACAAAAACAGGTCAAGTAAAGAACTTCATGTCTTCAGTTAGACAAAGTGTTAAAGGTAAATCACCTAAATATACATATTACATAAAAAGAACAGAAGAAGAAAAATATATCAATGAATACAATGCAATCATTGCCCACTTATGGAATGCAAACATAGATGTGCAGTGCATTGCAGGCAATTCGACTGCAGTTGCACGATATGTTACAGCATACTTAACCAAAGCAGAACAAACAGAGCTCCAAGACCTCTGGAATGACTTGTCATCAGACAAAACACTGTCTCAGAAATCATACAGCTTGGGCATAAAAATGCTCTCCTATAGAGAATGTGGCTCCTATGAAGCAGCAGTTCGTTTAACTGGTACTGCTTTGTATGGAAAATCTGAAAATATAATATGGCTAAGTCTTGGTCCTGCTAAATCTAGAAAAAGAGTTCTAAAATCATACGACGATATAGAAACAATAGTCAAACATGATCCCAACAGCCAAGACATTTTAAAAAACAATTTACTGGACACATACTACCCAAACAGAAGTACCACTTTGGAAACCATGTGTCTATACCACATAGCCCAAAACTTCACATACAAAAATAATATAAAACCAGATGAAAAAAAAGGTAAATACAGAGTGTCAAATTGTGAAGGCAGCTTAGTAAAACTCACCAAACCAAATTTAATTAATCATATCAAATTGTCATTAAAGACTCCTCAACATAAATAGCTATATTACATGTCCCTGCTACAACTCTTTAAACCATGGAGAAAAGAAAAAGAAATACTAGATAACTATGACTCCTATGAAGACGCTTTCAAAGCAAATGAAAGCACTATAACCGATGTAAACTTTACACAGTACAAAACAATGTTGCACAATGAACAGCCTCAGGTTGGTCGATTCTGTAGAGGGTATTTTTATCAAATAGTTTATTTTAAATTGAGGGTTCGCCCTCTTGTGAGGTACTTAAATTCCTTTAAAAATGCTTCATAGATGAAAAAAGGTTTTTATTAGATTTCTCTATCCACAGGACATAAAAATAGGATACATATATATGTATTTCTACTGAGTGTTCATATTCGTTTTTCTTGATGTGTAGTATCCAGTGCTTTCAAGGTTTCTTAAAAATTCAAATCTCCCATGTTTTTTTCTGTTCTGGTCTTTTTCATTATTATTCCAGAGTCCAGTTAGAAGTTTTTGATGGTTGCCATCTTATTTAGGGGGAATCATAAACCATGATACCCTGCAGGTTTCAAGGAATTAAGCTGCTTGTCTCGGTTACTGCTGGTAAAGGAGCCACAAAACGCCAATTGGTTTCAGTGGCATTGTCGAGGTAGAGGCCACATTCATCAGGGCTGGGCAGACACTCAGAGATTAAAGTGTCAATAAGTTGGATAACAGTAAACACCACCTGCAGATGAAGGGGGTAAAAACAACGGGGAGCACCATTATAATCGATTACCAATATCGCGATGAGATGTTACAGAGGTGCTATGATATTTACTAGGACTTACCTAGTTAAAGGGGTCCCCACATGTATCCGTGTGGTTGGGAAGGTTGAATAATGGACTTCCCAGAAAGGCATGGGAAACTTGCTCTGGAATCTGAAACAAGAGGTAGTGTTTTAGGTCTAGGATCAGAGGGGGCAAACAACGCGTAGTCTCTTTTAAAGAACAGTTAAAAATATTTAGAAATGGGGGGGGTACCCATGGCAAAATTTTTCTCATAAGATTCCGAAAAACGGAACTGCACGTGTTTTTTTAGGAAAACTCAAAGGAGTGTGCTGGAATTGCTCCCTCATTGTTTTTACATAGGCTTAAAAATCTAAATGCAAGTTTGGGAAGGGGCATCGCGAACAGGCGTAATATTGTTTTATTAAACAGCCCGTTTTGGCTAGTCAGATGTAGAGATGACTAAGTGTCTGTATGTACCTGCCCAAAAATTGTGTGAGAGCTCGTAAGTAGTAGCCGATACGTAGATCCGCCTAGTGGATCCAGTTAGCGCTTACCTTCCATACTTTTGTAAGAGTCCCAGTGAGCCGGCTCGTAGATGCTGCCGACCCGTGTTAGGTTTCCGATGGCTGTACGTGGAGAAGCGTACGGTCGTAATTGATGATGTAGATTACTGTGCGTCCGCAATGCGGCATAAGTGACAACCAAGACCAGACATAGAAAACGGACTAGTGTATGGCCCGCACCATCCTGCATGAATAATGCTAAGGTGTAGGGGACTAGTCCCGCATGCCTCTGCACGTGGATACGTGTGACATGATATGTGAGAAGGTTCTAGGGGCGTGACCACACAAAATAAATGTGGCCAAAAATGTCAAAAATGCACCCACATCGGTAGGCCACTAGCTCGAGGGGTAGGTACAGGTAGATGGAAGTCCTCCCTTCGATGATAAATGGGTAAACTGGAAGCTGCAGTGTTGTAAAGGCACCTGACATATATTTCTCTGAAGGGGCATATTAATCAGGCATGTTAGTAGCTAAAGGAGGTAAACAAAGGTTCAGATCTGGACCCTGACAGATAATGGATAAAGGATATCATGACTCGTTCCCTAGCTGGGCTAATGGAATTGCCACATTGTTTACGCTGATCTACAAAGTACACCTATTCAGTAGTACAACATAATATGCATACAATCATAACATCAAAATAGAATCATAACATGAAAATAGAATAGATCGGGATCAACCATGATGGGGCCCTTCATAGGGTAGCCAGGGTCTGCCAGCTGTTTGGTTCATTCAAGCCTGTCTTGTCTGTTCTCAAACGGAAAATCCATAATTGTTCTCTTTTAAAGAGTAGATCATGGATGTTGCCCCCTCGTTTTGGGACATTGATTTTTTCAATAATTTTAAGACCATCGCCCCATGTTGATGTTCTATGAAGTGAGTAACCATGGGGGCAGTTAGTCTTTTGGTGCGGATGCAGGATCGATGTTCAGCCAGTCTGATTTTGATAGATCGAGTGGTCATGACCACATATCGTTTTCCACAGGGGCAGGTAATCAGATAAATGACGTTCTTGCTTGTGAAGTTTTTTTGAAGCCATGGATAGTGCCAACCAATGTTGATAGCTGTGGTTCCAATGCATGCACTACAGGTACCACATGGTGCATGTCCTATAGGTTTTGCCTGGTTCCATAAGGTGTTTGTAATGGGATCCCTTGGTTCTTTGTAGGTATGGATGAGGGAATCTCAGAGGTTCTTGCCTCGTTTGATCGCGGATCTTGGTTTTTCTAAGTTTGCCTCGCCCACATTCAAGAGAGGCCACCGTTTAATCACTTCTTTTTTGATTTTATTTGTCAATGGTGAAAAGCTAAAGATAGCAGTAATTTGCTCTTCTTGTACCTTTTCTTTCGTATGTTGTTCCAACGTGGTGTCTCGCGGGATGTTTTTTGCTCTTTTTCTCGCTCTTCTGATCGTACGTTTAGGATAGCCTCGTTCCTGAAGTTTGCAGCAGAGGTGGCCTGATTGTTGTTCATAGGCCTGCAGGGTTGAGCAATTCCTTCTGTACCTAAGGAATTGTCCAAAAGGTAAGTTGTTTCTCAGGCTGGATGGGTTGTAACTCGTGTATTTCAAAAGTGAATTTCTGTCTGTGGTTTTATTATAAACCTTGGTGTTTATTTGGTTATTTCGGCTCTCCAGATCTAAGTCCAGAACATGAACAGAAGTCTTGCTATGTGTTTCAGAGAAGGTGAGGAAGGGATTCTGTTCATTGAGCCAAGCTATAAAAGTGATGAGATCTTGTTCGTTGACCTGGAATATCATAAGGACATCATCAATGTATCTCTTCCATAATTTTATGTGTATACCCCATGGGTTGGTATTGGGGTAGATGGTTTTCTCTTCAAAGTCCGCCACATACAAATTTGCCAGGCTTGGCGCGAAAGTAGCACCCATAGCTGTACCAGATATTTGTTCGAAGAATGTGGTTTCGTATATAAAATAGTTCTTGGTCAAGGCGATCTCAGCGAGTTGCATAATCAAATTAATGGGCGTATCAAGTGGGGGAAACGTGTTTCTCAAAATCTTTTAAATGAGTCAAACGGGAGATCCTTCAATAGCCGAAGAACAGCAGTGGTATCCTTCAGATAGGATTTCATTTTGCTTACCTTGGGTCTCAGAAAGAAGTCAACAAATTCTGATAAAGGCTCCAAAATGGAGCCCATGCCCGATACTATAGGTCTCCCGGGGATTGGTGTAATTCCCTGAGTCTTCTCATGTGTCAACACAATAGGGTATACTCAGGTATGAGACCCTCTCTGGTCCTTTCGTGTTAAGCACAATGAACAGCAACACGAAGAAGAACTCCAGGCCCAACTAGATAAGGACACTCCTGACAGTAGTCAACCTTCTGTAACAGGAAGCCAAGAACTACTAATATCAAATGAGGCAGAATTAGCTATGACAGAAGTAGAAAACACCATGTGTCAGAATGAAGATAAAGAAGACTTAACTATACTACAGTCAAAACTAAACAATGAGCAATGTAGCATTTTTCAAGAAGTAACAAAAGAAATTGCACATGATGTACAACATGAAAACAAAGAATGCATCTGCCAAAATTACAAACCTATACTACTGTACATCAGTGGTGAAGCTGGTTCTGGCAAAACATTCTTAATCAAAATCATCAGTAAATTCCTTCAACAATTGACAAACAACAAACTGTCAGCTGTTGTCACTGCCCCCACAGGTTTAGCTGCCTACAACATAGGCAGTGTCACTTTCCACCGATTACTACTCCTGCCAGTAGAACACGAAAATAAATTAGACTATTACAAACTTTCTACAGAAGCTGCAATGGAACTACGCAGAGTATTAAAACAAATGAAAATGCTACTAATAGATGAAGTGAGCATGGTCTCCAACTTAATGTTGGCTTTGATTCACCTCTGATTACAAGAAGTACTCAAAACAAACTACGAAGAGCTCTTTGGAGGAAAATATATTATTGTTTTCGGAGATCTTCATCATTTGACACTAGTGAAAGGTGAGCCTATTTTTAAAACCTTAGGACACAAACTCTGCCATAAAACTGTTGGCAGCATTGAAGATGTCAACCTTTGGCAACATTTTCAATACAAAGAATTGAAAGTAAACATGCGGCCATCTGCAGATCTCACTTATGCCAACATCTTAAAAAGTATTAGAGTTGGTATATTATCTCAAGAAGCACAAGCAATATTGATAACCCGGCACATTCATGCACTTTATGGCGATAATGCATGTGCTACGGATGTTATGGAACAATTAGCACACAGAAATGTCAATTGTATGGCCTTAATGCCAACTCTTGTAAGCTGTTTCAAATTCAATGAAACAATGTTAAAAAAAAAGAAATGCAACCAATAATTGAAATTAGCGCCACAGACAAACTAGACATACATGGTATGACACTACCCATGTGTGAACAAGCCACAACGAGACTAAATAGTTTAGCAAATTCAATCTCCAACACAGCTGGATTGGAAAAAAATATTAAAATTATCCTTAAATTACAGAGTAATGCTTAAACGTAACCTTGACGTGGATCAAGGACTAGTTAATGGAGCATTGGGTCCAGTTGTTGGCTTTCAAACATACCCACGTGACAACAACATTCAGTTTGTCAATATTCTCTTTGAGAAACTTCCAGAAGTGAAAAGGATAGGACGCTCAACTGCTCGATTCCTTCTCTTCAAAGACATGTATGTACGCAGAGAACAATTTTCTCTAACTCTTGCATAAGCAGTCACCATTCAAAAATCACAAGGTCTTACCCTAGACAAAGCATTGATAGACATTGGTAACACAGTCTTTAAAGAAGGCATGAGCTATGTAGCACTTTCACGGTTACGTACACTTGACAGTCTATTTCTAATCAACTTTGATGCAAGTAAAGTAAACGCTGATATTCCTTGCATTTTAGGATACAATAGACTTCATTCACTATACACCCCCATCTAAAAACATATCCTGTTTCAGAAAAAGTAAAATGTTCTAAAAGAAAACTAAATCAAACAGAAATGCAACAGGATGTAACTGCAAATCCTCCAAAGAAAATAAAAAAACGAATACTTCATCAAGTACCACAAACAAAAAAGAAACTATTAGGGAAAGTAAACCAGGTACTTATTCAAAAAAGGAAGACAAACTAAAAAAAATGCACTCAGATACGAAACTACCTGGTCCATTTAAACTTTCAAATGAAATTGGTGTAAGTTGTTACGCAAATGTAGCAATGAATATTCTATTTCAATTACCACCAATTGTTGACAACATTTACTTACACAGTACAGACCAATTGTGTTTGTAAATGTTAGTACTTCATAGAAACGCTACAAACAATCCTGACAACACGTATAGTGTTTATGGAATAAAACAACAATTGGACTACTGTGCTGGAATGGTGAAATTCACTATAAACTGACAGGAAGATCCACAAGAATTTCTAATGTACTTACTACAAGTACTGGAAAACAAAAACATACCTACAAATGAAATGTTCCCAATTTCATACATGTGGAAACATACATGCACTCTCTGCAACAATGTGACACAAGAAAAAATCCCCAATTAGTGCTTTGTGTATGTATCAATACCTAATAGTGAATCCGTTCCATTTCAGCAACTTGTACAAAATGCAGACCATGGTACATTATGTACTACCTACAATTCGGGTAATCTCTCCAATTTACTAATACAAACACATAGTAAATACGTAATACTAATATTTCTATGTTACAATGCAAATGGTACCAAAAACAACTGCAAGCTAACTGGATTCACACATGGTCAAGTATCACTGGTAAGAAAACCTTGACAACAAAAGGTATACTCTACCACACAGGAGCCACAACCAATGCATGTCACTATACTGCATATATTTAAAAGAAAAATGTGGATGGTTCGAATGTATTGATAGTACCATTACTCTAAAGCAGAGATTACCTGCAAATCTTACAAACGCTTATTTAATCTTCTTAAAACCAAAATGTATTAACTAAACTGTACTTAAACATTAACTAAACTTCTATTAAAAAACTATAAACTGTTACAATATGCCAACAGCTATATAACTGCCCACGGATTCTACAACTAAAGAGATAAATGAATACTACTAAATTATATCAAAAAATAGATTGTTAGAATACGCCAACTGGTATCTAACTGCCCCAAGATTTTACAATAACCAAACAGATAAATCAATACCACTTCATTATAAAAAACTATAAACAGTTAGAATATGAAAACAGGTATCTAACTGCCCCATAATTCTACAACAACTAAACAGATAAATGAATACCACTGAATTATATTACAAAATAGACAGTTAGAATATGCCAACTGGTATCTAACTGCCCCACAATTTTACAATATCCAAACAGATAAATCAATACCACTTCATTATAACAAAAAATAGACTGTTAGAATATGCCAACAGGTATCTAACTGCCCCAAGATTCTACAACAACTAAACAGATAAACGAATACCACTAACTTATATCAAACAATAAACAGTAATAATACGCCAACTGGTATCTAACTGCCCCAAGATTTTCAATAACCAAACAGATAAATCAATACCACTACATTATACCAAAAAATAGACAGTTAGAATACACTAACTGGTATCTAACTGTCCCAATATTTTACAATATTCAAACAGATAAATCAATACCACTTCATTATAACAAAAAATACACAGTTACAATATGTCAACAGGTATCTAACTGCTCCAAAAATCTGCAACAAGCCAATATATAGAGCATTAGCCAGAAACAACAATTGAACTCTGAAAACAAACAAACAAATAGACTGTAGCATAACAAAAAAAGGATTTTTTTTAATCCAACATGGATTTTTTTTTCTCCCACAGACCCAATGATTTTAGCAACAAGCACAGAAACTGAGCAAATTGCACAGAACACTGGTTTGTAATCTACTAAATTTGAGGGTCAAAACAAAACAAATATGTTGATTATTCAATGTTACAAGTCGTTACAAAATACCAATACTAACATGATCTTTTCTTTTATCACAGCAATGAACAAGAAATACATGTACTCCAGTTAATAAACCAAACAGTAAGTATATTATAATAAGTACAACCATTGCAGCAAATCACACCCATAGTGACTTGTAACTTCGGTGCTTGGTCTTGTCCATGCAGCCAAGACTATAGGCCCTGCCCACAACCACCACAGCATATCACACCAATAGTGGCTTATAACTTTGTTGCTTATAAATTTGTTCTTGGATCCCAAAGTTATAAGCCACTATGGGTGTGATATGCTGCGGTGGTTGTGGCCAGGGCATAGAGTCTTGGGAGCATGGCCATTTGGCCATGCTCCCAAGACTCTATGCCCTGGCCTCAACCACCGCAGCATATCACACACATACAGTCAAACATTTTAACTATGCCATATGGGCACTTTTAATGTCCGCGGACATGATGAGTGTTCTTAGAACAGTTTCAACTTGCCTACGAACAGTACGGACAAGAATAGGGTCCGCAGGACACCCCCATTTTGTTTATTTACGAGCATCCCAGGACACATGATGTGTTCTTAGAACACTTTCAACTTGCCATGTGTTCTTAGAACACTTTCAACTTGCCAGCAAACAATACGGACAGCGTCCTCAGGACACCCCCATTTCGTCCATTTACAAACATTTCAGGGCACTGCATGTGTTCTTAGAACAGTTTCAACTTGCCTGCGAACAAAACGGACAGGCATACCGTCCTCAGGACACACCCATTTCGTTTATTTTCGAACATTTTGGGACACCGTGTGTGTTCTTAGGACAGTTTCACCTTGCTTGCGAACAATTTGGACAGGGCTAGCGTCCTCAAAACACTCCCATTTTGTTTATTTACGAACATCCCAGGACACTTGATGTGTTCTTAGAACAATTTCAACTTGCCTACGAACAGTACGGACAGGTATAGCGCACTTAGGACACCCCCATTTTGTTTATTTACGAACATCCCAGGACACATGATGTGTTATTAGAACAATTTCAACTTGCCAGCGAACAATACGGACAGCGTCCTCAGGACACACCCATTTCGTTTATTCACAAACATTGCAGGACACCGCGAGTGTTCTTAGAACAGTTTCAGATTGCTTGCAAACAATACGGACAGATGTAGCGTCCTCAGAACACCCCCATTTTGTTTATTTACAGACATCCCAGGACACTCCATGTGTTCTTAGAACAATTTCAACTTGCTTGCGAACAGTACAGACAGGCATACCGTCCTCAGTACACCCCATTTTGTTTATTGACGAACATCCCAGGACACATGATCTGTTCTTAGAACAGTTGCAACTTGCCTGCGAACAAAACGGACAGGCATACCGTCCTCAGGACACACCCATTTTGTTTATTTTCGAACATTTTAGGACACCGCGTGTGTTCTTAGAACAGTTTCAACTTGCCTACAAACCATACATACAGGCATAGTGTCCTCAGGACACCCCCATTTCGTTTATTTAGAACATTTCAGGATATCCGTGTTGTCTGCGGACAAAGCGAACACAACAGGGCGGTCTACCACCTAAATAAATACAACATTTAACCCATCTCTTACTCCCCCACCCTCCCCAAACAGTCTTACACACCAACACCCCCTACTAAATAGTATTTTTCCATCAAGTTTCACTGCGCTGTCCGCGGACATCTGCGAATCCAAGATGGCGGGCGTTCCCGAAAATCTGACGCGATTCACGCTCTTCACTGTCCAATCAGCGAAAACGTTGCATGTCCGCGGACATGACGCAAGACGGTTGGCCAATCAGGACACTGTCCGCGGAGCGAACAGGGAAGTGTGTCCGCGGACCGAACATAGATATCACTAATTTTTTGTGACCTACTTTTTAGTCATTTAAAAAAAATAATACTGGATGGATATTCACCAAATTTGCAAAAGCATGCTTTCGGGACCAAGCCGCTGCTCCTGGTCCAAATTTGGTGAAAAGCCGTCCAGCGGTTTGGGCTGTAGGTGTGAGCAAAGTTTTTTCCCCATTCAGTCTATGGGAAAAAATAAGTTTTGGGACCCCCCCTTATAACTTTGCCCCCCCTGGACCAAACCTCTCCAAACTTTGCAAAAATATTCAGGGTGACCCATATACTTTTTTTGCAAAGTTCGGTGAGGATTCTTCCAGGGAGAGCGAAGTTATAAGCCACCCAACAAGTGCTCTTCCTATGGAAACAGCAACTTAACCATGATGTGATTTAAAGCTCTTTTATACTGACATAGCTAGGTTGTTGCAGCAGCCTCATGAAAATAATATAAAGTACTCATTTGTAGTGTACTGTTGGTTACTGGCATGGCTTTTCTTGGATTTTCTCATGTGAACCAACTGTACTTTGCATGGCTTTTTAGCTCTTTTATGACCGAAATTGTGCTTTAAAATGCATTATTTCAGCACATTATTTTAACACATTTTCCCCACTTAATAATGATGTGCTCCCTTGCTACATTCGGTAGCTCAAGCTAACTTGAGGACATATTTACGCTCCTCCACTCAAAATATTCATCAGGCCAATGACTGCACATGAATCATTAAAATGTACTGGATGTTTGTGTTGTTTCTATAAGTTATAAATCGTATGGCTTTTCATCCAATTTTTTAAAAAATTGTTCTAGCAAAATGCATAATTTCAGAACATTATTAAAAAATTATCCCCGCTCCCCCTCCTCCCTGAATCCATCTTAATTGTTTAGGGCTCCCTCACTACACTCGGTCACTAGCTTGAGAAAAACGCAGGGTCCTTCACAGAAAACAAACACCATCCTCAGGAGGGCTCCACCATGAATCGTTTAGGCCCCCACCACTGGACTTGAGGCACTTGCTCCTCAAGGGGAATTACCAAAGGACAAGTCCCAGAATGGAGGTAAAATAGCAAGGACTGGATGAGCGTCTGCTAAACGCGATGGGGCGTGCTGGCATCGATAACGCTCCTTTCTCATTCTTGTGTTCTCAGTTCATCAACTTTGGAAAAGCGTAGGTGCCACATGCTTTCAAAACTCTCGTTGCAGGTTGGACAGGCTTGTCTGCGGCACGTGACCGCCTTAAACTGTCTTTCTTCGAAGTCTTAGCACATATGCAGAAGCCTGAGCGCACTGGGCCTTCCGAGCACATCATTCCACTGTGGCTATTTACTCGTTTACACAAAGCCTGCACAGGGCTTAGATGTAATGGGTGCCGCCTTTGACGCGTGGTTCTACCCGAGGCTCGCTCACCATGTTATCACTGCCTGCATTCAAGTGATAGGAGTCTTGGTTTGACGTTAAACTCTTCGAAATTGATGGAGCAGAATTATTGGGCAGGAGCATAGCGTGCTCGCGTGCTCGCAAGTGGTTCTCTTTGAGAAGGCAGCGTTGTCCTTCATCGTGCGCAGATGTTCGAATAGACTGGACAGACGTGAAGCAGGCCAAGCTCCTCTAACGACACCTCAAACCGCAAAGACAATCCTTATGTTGTAGAGATGTCATAAGAATGCACCTGAAACCACAGAGCTCCCTACAAGGTCGAACAGATTATAAACACACGCGCCGCAAATGGGAAGGCATTCCACACAGTTAAGCAGCTATCATCCAGTGTGCACAGATCCCACGTGGCCAGGTTTCAGACAACCAATACATGCCTCAGTTTACACAGGTTTGCCAGCGGTCGGAGGGCAGTGGCGTATCCAGACTCTTGACTGTGGTGGCCCAAGTTGGGCACTGACTTATGCAGGGGTGTCATGAAGTTCGAGTGCCCGCACACACGCACACTGATCATAGTTTAGGATAATGGGGTGGCCAATCAGATTCCAGGGGTAGCACATGCCACCGCAGGCCACTCACTGGACACGCCCATGTCAGGGGGGCGATGGACGTTTTGCAGCAGATCCAATCCGTGGAATGCATAGATGATGCGGGTGTGCTCCCCAGCCAGTAATGCTATACAGAGGTTGAGCTATCCCTCGGGTAACACAGATCTCAGAGACTAATGTCTAAAGCAGGGGGGCTATCACTTAGGCTGCGCAGCTCTTATCTTTGTGCACATCCCTCTCTGTTTACATGCATATCTGTACCTCGTGCAGGAAAACATTCCCTCCACACAGATAAAGAGGAATGCACGCCAAGCAGCCCCTCAGGAAGCAGAGACATCGTGGACATTGCACAGGTGTTAAAAGTGTGGCATTCATCGGGGCCATCCCTCATCTTCAGAGAGCAGATCTATTCCTGGGGTGAGGTGTGCAAGTCACACAGCAGAGTTATACCTCAAGCAGCAGAGACATGACTACAGACACCAGAGCTAGCCTTCAGAGGGCAAAGATGATACAAGAAAATCCCCCAGGTCACAGAAGTACCACTGGCTCAATGTTCATCCTTAGTCGGTGGTCTGGTGCACAGGGGATGCAGGTCTGCAGCTCAGCGAGCTGTCTGTCTCGTTGGAGGCACACCAGGATGCCCAAGGGCTCTGCGTGCTTCTACAACTGGAAAATAAATAAACTAATGCAAGCAAGTCTTTCAGGCTACAAACCCCTTTTGCACAGTCCGAGCTACTTCTCGGGAAGTACGGGATAGTCACGTGTGGAGCTTGGATGGTAGATCCATTCCTCCTCTGAAGTTAGCGAAGCTATCCATCTGGGATCATAGCTGATATAGGGTGGTGCCTCAGACTGTGGACACATGACAGGCCCTCAGTTGGTATGATGAAACACTCTTTCCCCAACAGTTGGGAGCAGCAGTGTCTCTCAATGTTTTATACCGTGCTCGATTTTATAGACCGTGCTCTCATTCAGTGTATCACACATTGACATGCTTGGTAACCAGAAAGAAGCACATTGACCTACAGACAGTAGGGCTGTGACTTGGTGTAACACGCCTGGAATGTTTACTTAGAATTATATTTTTTTAAACAGCTTCCTCCAACAGTAGGCAATTCCTTGGTGTAACATAGTTTGCTTGTTAAAGATGCACGGCCCACAAGTATGCAGCAGCGAGTGCAGTGGTGGCATAATGTTCATACTTGTCATGTTTGCAGGAGTTTCACTCAGCGGCAAAAAGGGAGAATTATCCAGCTGTAGAAAGCAAAAGTGAATGCATTCCAAGATGCCAGTTGCAGCGTGTTATTGAGTCCTCTTTCTTCATTTGAATTCTAAGACACTTAGGGCCAGATTCATGGAATAGTATGCATTTATCCCGCAATGCCTGCATGCAGACAACGACCCTGCGCGGGCCAGCGTGCCGAAGTTAACTCCACGTATTCATGGAATTCTTCACGCAAATGAACCATATTGGCAAGTCATGGCAGGAACGCCCACGACAAATGCTGCCACGCAAAGCCAAAAACAGCCAGAAACAGCTATATTTGCGTGCTCCAGAGACATGTATACATGTACCCTGTAAAATGTGCATGGGTTCCCCCGCAAGCAGGTCAGCACCTCGCGGACCGTGCGCAGGGTCCCACGCAACTGTCACTGGCACCCTGAAAACATACGCATGTTTTTTCTTAACTCGGTCACAACTCGGGGAAATCTGCGTGCCAATCCTGTAAACCGTTCCTGCACTCCGCTATCCTATGTATGCACACCCCTAAGTTGGATGCGAACCCCGGCTGCGTGCTTCCCCAAATCCGACATGTGAATCCATCTCTGCGCCGTGATTCCTCTGCGCAAGTGCCTTTACGCCTACCTTTGGGTGGCAAATAGCATGAGGGCTTTGTGTGGCCATTTTCTCTGCAGAGAGGCTGCGTGGGTGATTCCATTTATACGTGTTGTTTCGTGCAATCGTTGGTGTGCAATGAACTGCCTGTGTGCAGTCCCTCGTAACCCCACTTTTCCGCATGGTGTTTCCTCTTTTCCGTGTTCCCCCCACAAATCCACCCTCTGCGAAGGCCTCACCCATGCCCTGTTTGGTCTCCCATGCAAGGCTGCAGAGACGCGTGGAGCATGTTGGAAATCTACACAAGTCAGCAGAATATCCTGTGCAGTCGAATCTATGAATAGAAAAAATGGGATTCCACACACATTTTGTCTCACAAATCCACTATTTTCAGCTCAAATAATTCAATGAATCAGGCCCATAATGTGAGCGAATGTCATATGCGAGGGTGAGCTATCTAAAGCTTTTTCAATTTTTGTAAAGACAAATTATGCTGGTTCTCGTTCGCATAAAGTGAGCTGGGCTAAATAGGCTTTAATTTCAAATGGTCTATGCTGCAAAGATATAGCACACTTGTGTACTCTTGCTGTACCCTATCTACAGCCACACCAGCAGCTGTGATTTGTCTACATGGCTGCTACAGAGAACCGTGCCTTTTTGTAAAGTAGTCTGCTGCAATCCACTGTATTCCAATAGCAATGAGTTGCCTTTAAAAAAGGGCATCCATGATTAAAACGATACAACTGTGTGGCCTCATGACTTGGTTACAAGTAAATAATAAAGGTATCTAGCTTGATGCACTGGCCTATCCGGCAACACAATTATACATTTTAGAACTGATCTGGTGTCATTTTATTATCAACTGGTTTGACCACTGCAGCTAGCTGTCAGAGCCATTTGAGTCTTGCCAACGGGCACTGGGAGTTTTATCCACATCAGATGTTTGGGTCAAGCACTGCATGCCCCTCTGTTCTCTGCTGTGAACACTTCACACTATCCCTGGGGAACATTACATACACCCCAGCCGATAAAAAAGGCACTCGTGAAGCTGACATCAGAAGGCAAAACTCTTTGTACCTCAGCAAAGATTGGCCCCTTAGAGTTGGCCTGGAGTGGACTATTCCACTGTAGCAAAATGACTGTGTAAAGGGGAGAGACACCACATTAGTTGAATATTATTTGAATCAACTTGTTGTAATCTTCTTCTTGAAACTTCTTACAAGACTTCACCAGAACTTTGTTGGGGTAGAGACTTCCCATAGCCCTGAGCCATTAATGTGCAAATAAGAATTTCAAAGGAGGGTGCCCTTCTTCTCCCTAATCACTTCAGGGGAACTTTTGAAGTGACCTGCTGAGGGAAAAGGCCTGACTGCAGCTGGAGACTAGTACCCAAGGACTCTGTCTGTTTAAGTGGCAAGCCCTGCAAGAGTCCCTGGCAACCTTCCTGGCTGGGAAGGACAGAGCAAAGATTCACATTTCCTCAGAGACTCATTAGAGGATCTCACATTATCACACGTTTGAAAATAAGCCTCTCTACGTGCACTTTATGGCTGATTCAAGATGTTATAAGCGCTCTGACTGCCTTATGAGCCACTGCAGAAACCCAATGGAGCTGCCGTTGACCCTGTGCATTTCAAAGCTCTTTGAGTTCCTTCGAGCCATGTCAATCTGAACTTTGGCTGGATATATCACAGTTCTTTGAGCCATTGCCCCTTGCTAAACTGCAGTGGGCAATTAGATCCTGTCAAGCCAGCTTACCACTGTAGTCAAATCTCCTCTTTCATGCATTGAGACCCATTCGAACCTTTGAACTACGTGGATTTGAACAATGCCACTTGTCCAAAACTTCTTCAAGTCTTAAACCATTGCTGCTTTCTGAAGTGCACTGCATTGCTGAGCCCCAGAGGACATGCTTGACTAGCTTGAGCCTGATTCTACATCCCAGAAAGTGCTCAGAAGCCAAGCTCGATGCTTTCAAGCCCCCCAAAGAAGACAATGAGGTATCCACCAATAAATAGGTCTGTCCCCATGCCCTTTCTAAATGGTCTTAGTGGCATTTATTATCCCATTTATACAACTATAGACATTTTCTTAAACTTGAATTTGCTACAAAGACTATTAACATGTAGACCCCTGTTATTCAGTGTCAGTGTGCCACTTCTCTTCCTTATCTGTGTATTAAAGTCTTTCTTAGATAACATTGATTGGACATATATTTTATTTGGTATTTACCATATGATTGGTGTTTTGGATGATTCAATGCTGACTCAGACCCTCTTGGAGAGTATACCTTGCTACATTAAAGAAACAGACAAGGTATACCGTTCATGTTGTTTCTGTTTTAACATCATGACTTCCATTAATGCTGGTTTAGTAGTAGTGTACGGCTAACTAGGAGCTGAGAAACCACTACTCATCATTAAACTCCTACAGAACAGTATTAATTTTGCCACAGGTGGTCCAGAATTTTTAATTTGCAAACTAAGTGCCTGACTCCAAGGAAGGACATTAGCACCGGACCAGCATATCCCAACTGTAAGGATGATGTTACCATGTACCTTGTGAGTATTGGAGGAGATTTAAACTCCAGCACTCAGTAAGGCTTACTTTACTTGCTTTAAGCATTTTACATTTTGCTTTTTTTCTTTGATCATTGCACGAGCTTTCCAAGGGATAAGGATCCCATTGAAAACTAGAACACTCATAGTGCCATACCACATCTGGGGAGGTACAGTTCCCAGTAGCACCGGAGTCACTTTCGAGGAAACGTCAGGCGGTTCAGCGCCGGCGCTTGCATGACAAGCTGGTCTACGCCGGTCCCGGCCGGAATACTGTTTATCTTCTCATGTTTCCTGCCTCTTCAGGTTAAACAGATCCAAAGAAAGACGCTGCCACGTGGCGCGACATATTGCACCCGTTTCACTGGTAATTGAAACTGCGTGACATTGCATAATTAGATTAAGATCTGTTGTTGCTGTGCGATCCCTAATTGGTTGTTACTACAGTATAACATTTGTCACTCGCACATGTACCTTATGAGTGTTGGAGGAGATTTAAACTCCAGCACTTAGTGAGACTTGCTTTACTTGCTTTAAGCATTTTGCATTTTGCTTTAGATCCTTGATCATTGCACAAACTTACCAAGGGATAAGGATCCTGTTGAAAACTAGAACGCCCATAGTGCAATTCCACATCTGAGGGACTACAGGTCCCTGTAGCCCCGGAGTGTCACGACTCCCAGGGATCACAACAGGTTTCCCAGTCCCCCCTCTACGGTGCCTAACCCCTCCCGATCTCATGCCCAGCTCCGGGATTTACCAGCATCCTCCTTGTTTGGGTTGCACCACATGGTCCCCAGCGTTTTGCAACCCACCCGTTACGGCGCCCGCTTCACTGGCGTCTCCCATGGAGATTGAGGGATCGACTCCGTGCAGCTGTACTTCCGCATTCCAGGATTGCTTCACGTTCCCAAGACATGGCTGTTGGTCATGTGACCCGGAAGGTACGCACGCGTGCGGCAGCAGATCACGTGACCGGAGGCTGCGGGTCACGTGTCCAGATGGGGAGCGAAGCGCCAGTATTTAAACGGCCGCGTCGGTGCAACCGGCGCTTCACAGCTGTTTAAATCCTTGGACACTGTTTGGCGCTACGTACCTGATCTCTTGAATACCCGGATACCGACCTTGGACTGCTTCACGGAATTGCTTTTGGATCTCCTTGGCTTTGTCTTTTTGGAACTACTGGCCACGAACCACAGACTGCTTTTGGACTTCGTCTTCTTTACCCCTGGCACTACGATCACTGGTTCTTGTTCTGAACTTTGACAACGGGTGGGCCCGTTCCATCTCAAGTACGTTGGACCTTCTGGCAATACTTCCCTAATAGGGAGGGTTCTGGAGAATCCCGGAAAAACCCCATAGGTATACCGGAGTACCTCACCGCTCCACTGGGTAAGACTGTTCCAACTTGTTATTGTATTGACTCGTGGTGGTTGTTGGGCGCATAACTTAACCGGTGCTTTCTTTGCAGTGGTCCGGGGTTTCTGAGGGTCTGCGGTTCTGGATGAAGAAGATCTCCCACCTGTGGCCTCAAGGGTTGCACAGGGAGTCTTTTTGCTTCTCCCTGTTCGTCACTTGTGGACAGAGGTCTCTCCTGACTACACGACAGTCAAGTCACAACACAGAGTCACTTTTGAGGAAACGTCAGGCGCATTAGCGCCAGCGCTTCTGTGACAAGCCGTTCTATGCCGGTCCATGCCGGACACCGGTGTATTGGTGCGAAATGCTGGCCAGGCTATCACCGGTCTCTAGAGAACACAAAGTAAGTTATGGGTTAACTCAAGCCCTGGCTTCTTCTGGCACAGGTGTAAAGACTGGATAAACTTTCACCCCACTCCTCCTCACCTGTGTCTTCCCAGGAACTCTCCTGCTTTTCTGACTTCTTCTTTAGTCTTGTTGACTTGATTGGCATTTCCTTTCTTTCCTTCTTATGGTGTAGATAGGGGCAAGCTCCCTCAGTCGCCACTTTGACCAGGAGGGAAACCTAGGTCAGGAGAAGGCCAAGGAGCAAGCCCCTAAATCAGGGAAAAAGCCGTAGCAGAAAAAACCCTGGTATTCAGGTCTTGGCACGAAGAAGGCACCTGGTGATTTCTCGATTAGACCACAGTTGAAAGAGGACTTCAGGGAGGCAACTCCCAATGGCAGATGGATCATGTAGTAAGTACAGTTCTCTCTGGAGAGCTTGAAGGAGTTGATGGCTCAATATGAATAACAACAACTTCACAGTTGGTAGTAGAAAGGTTCCTGAATAGGCACGGGAGCCTAATTGGAACAGAGAGATGTAATTCCAAACGGAAAGCTGAACGATAAACAGGAGGAGACTGAAGGCAAAAACTATAGCGTATAAAGAAAAATTACAGAGCAGAAAGGCGGGGAGCAAGGTAGGAGGAATAAGAGTAAGTATGAGTGGAGTAGCAAGGCAGGTGGAATCAAAGGTAAGTATAGCAGAGTATCAGATTTAGGAGGAAACAGAGGTCTCTTGAACTACGCCAAGTGGAGCAGGTAGCAGAATGCGCTCGGGAAGAATTCCGAGTGGAGTGCAAGGAATACAAGTAAGTACGAAGAGCACTGGAGTGGGAGAAAGAATAATAAGTAAACCAATAGAAAAAAGGAAAATTGAAAGTACGGCAACTAGAAACCAAGAAGGGAAAAATAGACCAGGAAGTGAAATAAAGTAGATCGAGGGATGCCAAACGTACCTTGAAAGATAGGAATCCAAATGTGGTAGGACAGAAAAGTACACAGAGTAAACGATTGAACGAAATAAAGGCAAAAGGGGGAAAAATACGCTGGAAGCCAAAAAGTGACTGGGGAGTACTCAGAGATTGTCTGCTAAAGAATCAGAGATGATACAACGCACCGGCATTAGAGAAAAGGACCTACTTATAGACAAGCAGCCATATTGGAAAGGCATAGACCGTTAAGTTGGACCTCTCACAGCCATATTAGGAGAGTCGCCATCAGTTCCAATGCTTCATTGCCTGATGCATGACATTATTCCTCCTTCAGTGCCTACCCTCCCCAGGCCTTTCCGGGTAGAGCCTGTGAAATCTCTGAATCAATCTGGGAGCATGTATATGCGATTGAGGCTCCCAAGTCCTTTCCGACCTGGGAAATCTCTTCCAATGGACCAGGTACTGTAGGATACCCTGATTGTAACGAGAGTCCACCAGTCTGGACACCTCATACTCCTCTGGTTCTGTAGGTGCCAATGTCATAACCTTCTTTTGTTGTCTTTTGTAACGATCTTCCTTATATTCTCTCAGCAGAGAAGTATGAAATACTGGATGAACACGTCTCTGGCTAGTGGGCAGCCTTAGTTTGAAGGCTAGTGGGTTTATTTTGGAAAGTATTTGAAAAGGTCCAACATACCGGGGAGTGAACTTGCCAATTTACCCATCGTGGTAGGTATTTAGTTTGTTTGTTTGTTTGTTTGTTTATTATTTATAGGGCGCCCTATACCCTTAGGTAGCTGGGCGCACAACATAGCAAGGATACTTATAACTTGGTTACATTTGCATAGGTGAATATGTACAGGTGCAAATACAGTTACAGTTTACATTGTTACAAGTATGTACATGTGCGAAGGTAGTTACAGTAATAAGTTACAGTTTGCATAGTTACAGCTATGTACATCTGCATGGTTGGTGATCGTTAGTGCATGATTTCTGGCTGAGACAGAAAGAGTGGAGAGCGAGCCTATTTGGCTATGGGTCATTGGTCTTGGTAGCCAGTTACGGGTGTTGCGCCTAAAGCTATTATAGGATTGGTCTCTTCATAACTCGACTGGTAAAGCATGCCAGTGCTGAGCTGCTTTTCCTGGGAAGCTGTTTCCACCTGTTTTCTGTAGGAGGAATCTGGGGATTTGGAGACAGTAGGAGTTGGCTGTTCTGGTTGGGCGTGTAGAGGGTTTTCTAGGTTTTCTTTCCTTCAGGTTTGGTGGTGCTGCGTTATTTATGCATTTAAAGGTTAAAGTGACCATTTTGAGAAGGATCCGATTGGTGATTTTTAGCCAATTGTGGTTTCTTCTGGCATTGGAGATATGTTCTCTAGTGGGTAAATTCAGGGCCGTTCGGAGGGAATTGTTCTACAGAGTTTGTAGTTTGTTTGTCATATATTTATTAGCTCCTGCATAAAGTGTGTTGCAGAAGTCCAACTTAGAAAGGATAAGGGCATTGGCGAGAATGATACAGCTGGCTGGTGAGAGGAAGGGTCTGCATGCTTTGATGAGTTTGCTACTGTAAGCAGTGTATGAGGCCAAGGAATGTACTTGTTTCCTTAGGGAGAGTGTAGAGTCCAGGTAGAAGCCTAGGGTCTTCACTTCTTTGGCAACTGTAATTAAATTACCGTCGATGTTGAAGGCCTTGTAGTTGTCGTTAAGTTTTTTTAAATTGTTGGCTGAGCCTAATATTAGGATCTCTGTTTTATCGTCATTCAGGCAGAGGCCATGGGTTGCCTTACTCGCATACCAGAATTCCATAGAGGGTTATAGGTTCTTTTGCGATCAGCATACTTCTTGTAAGTCTTCAGACTATCTTCCAGGGCTCGCAGGGCTTCTTTGTATACTCTCTTTAGTTCTGATACCATTCCTTCCACTGCTGGTGTTCTAGTCTCAAAGGAACTTAGAACTGGCATGTGCAGATGGTGGTAACCATAGGTACATTTAAAAGGACTCATCTGGATAGCTGTGTGGTATGTATTATTATAGGCAAATTCTGCCATTGGGAGAAAATCAGCCCAGTTAGCCTGTTCCTTATTACAAAAAACATCTGAGATACTGTTCTAAGTTGGCATTCAGTCTCTCAGTCTGTCCGTTAGATTGTGGATGGTAGCCCAAAGAAAGTTCCCTTTGAAAACCCAACCTAACACAGAGGGATGCCCAAAATTTTGAAGTGAACTGAGTACCTCTGTCGTAAATTACTGTCTGTGGAATTCCGTGTAGTCTTGCGACCTCCCAAAGGAATATGGCAGCTGTCTCTGAAGCAGTAGGTACCCCCTTGATGGCTGAGAAATGGGACAATTTAGTGTAATAGTGTAATTTAGTGTAAGAGTCTATGATTACCATAATAGCAGTTAGTCCTCGAGACATTGGAAGATAAACTACAAAATCCATCGATATAAATTCCTATGGTTGAGAGGGTAATTTGGCCTGCTGTAAAAGACCCAAAGGTCTCTGTCTGGACACCTTACAAGCAGCACATGTAGGATATGAGGATACATAGTATCTAACGTCTTCACAGATGGTAGGCCACCAAAAACTTTGCGTTAACAACTCGGAAGTGGCCTTCTGTCCCTTATGTCCTGCCAAGGAAGCATCATGACAGGATTGGAGAGCCATTCTTTGTAGAGTATCTGAAGGCAGAAAAAGAGCATTGCCCCGAAACCATATGCCTACTTTCTTCTGCAGACGGTAAGACTTCAGCTCTCTTGTAGGATACTGGCTTACTTCAGACCGAATCTTCTGAAGAAACGTGTTCACCTCCATAACAAATTTTTGTTCAGGTAGGATCCTTTCAACTGAAGAGATGCCCTGGGCTTCCTTCGGCCAACTCTTGGACAATGCATCTGCCACGCTGTTCTGAGTGCCTGGTATGTAAGTTATGGTGAAGTCGAAATTGGAGAAATAGTAAGCCCAGCGTGCGTGTCTGGCATTTCTGCACTCCATTTGTTGCAAGACCTTGAGGTTGCTTGATCAGTGTTGAATCACAAAAGGGTAGGATGCGCCTTGCAACAAGTGATGCCATTCTTCACTGGCCATACGCATAGCCAAAAGTTCACGTTCGAGTACAGAGTAATTCTTCTCACTAGAGGACAGCATTCGTGAATAATAGGCTATTGGATGTTCTTGTCCATCTTGGTCTTCTTGTAGCAAGACGGCCCCCCAGCGCACCCCCGGAGGCATCTGTTTCAAGTACAAATGGTTTCGAATTGATCAGGCTGAATGAGGACTGGAGCTGATGTAAAGGCCTCCTTAAGAGATTGGAAGGCCTTGTGTGCTTCAGGTAGCCAAACAAAGGGAACACCCTTCTTCAACAAGGATGTTATGGGTAAAACCAATTCTGAAAAATTTGGGATAAAATGGCGATAAAGGTTCACCTGACCCAAAAAACGTTGCACCTCCTTTACAAAGGATGGCTCTGTCCACCGGGTAATAGCCTTCACCTTGTCCGGATCCATCCGAATCCCCTGGGATGAAAGGATGAATCCCAAGTAAGGTACTTCTTCAGCTTCAAATATGCACTTTTCAGGCTTAGCGTACAGGTGATTTATCCGGAGTCTGTTCAATACTTCTGACACGTGCAGTCAGTGATCATCAAGGTTTTTGGAGAAGACAAGTATGTCATCCAAGTAGACAACTACGGACACATAGAGCATGTCAGCAAAAATTTTATCTATGAATCTTTGAAAGATTGCCGGGGCGTTACACAAACCAAACGGCATGACACAGTATTCAAATAAACCCATGGGTGTCTTGAAAACTGTCTTCCACCCATCTCTGCTTCTTATTCTCAAGAGATGGTGGGTTCCGCGGAGATCCAAATTGGTGAAAAACTGGGCATTCCTTACAGCTTCAAGGACATCTCGTATTAAGGGCATGGGGTATCTGTGATGCCGGAAATGCATCTGAGGGACAGGGCCTCTGAATCCTTGTCCTTTTTCTGTTTTTACCGTGTGTTCTGTCATGTTTTCTGCCCAGGAGTCCATGAGGGACTCCTGGCAGTGCAGCTCTCTTTTGGTTTGGTGAACAGACCCATGGGATACCCTTATGGCACCCATGGGTAGGGGTACAACCCTGTGCCCCTAGTGTATGTTTTTGGGCACCTGTGGGTGGCCCACAGAGCAGGGTATGGGCTGGTGGCAGCTCCATGCTAAACTTGACAGGTGCTCTGGGTGTCCTCCATTTTGGGATACCCAGGCCCTGCCATTGGGATCAGTTGATTCCTGATAGAAACAAGATGGCCCCTGTGGCCTCTTGCTTTCTATTGCCTGTTGTCTTGTTTTTCCCAAAGTCCTGGGAAGCCCTGGCTCTGTCCCTTCCCCCTGGCTGGCTGTTGGGTGGAAGTTCCATATATGGTGTTGTTGTGAAGGCCCAGCTAGACTGACTGGAGCCTTCCCAGTGACTGTATGTTATGGGTACCTCCTGTGGGTGGGACCTGGGTGAATGGAGTGTGTGACCAATATACACTCCTTGTTGTGGTTGTCTGGTTTCTGGCATGAGAGACAAAGACTGAGACAGCCCTGCCCGAAACTGGCCTGAATGCAGTGTGTAGTGTTGAATGGCTGGGTACTTGTCCCAATCCACATTCCTTGTTGTGAGTGTCTGAAAGGGAGGAGTGTGGCCTGAATGCACTGTGTGCCTGATTGGCTGACTGACTGCATGAATGCCCTTTTGTGTGATTGGCTGCTGTGTGTGTGCCAGCAGTGTGGATGAGAGACAGAATAGTATATCTGGGGACCTCTCACCACTGGAAATTGTTCAGAAGCATTCAGAAGCTGAGTCTCCACTCAAGAGTAACTGGATTTGCTGATCCTCGACGTCCAGCTGGAAGAAGAAGACTTGCTGTGGCATTTGCTTCGACAGAAACTGAAGGTTGTCGAAATCGTCGAGGACTGGCCCGAGAGAGGACCTGGCTAGGCGCCCTCTTCCCGTGCTCCGAGGGACCATCGAGCACCGATGAATCTTCGCCGAAGCGCCCTGGAAGTCAGACCCTCGAAAGGCTGCCGACCCGAGACGGGACCGCCGAGGAGATCGAAGTGAAGCACCCGGACATCGACGCTGTCGAAGTCCATTGCCGTCGACCAGGGTTCGCAGATCTGTGCAACCGCTGGAGGCCCGTCGAAGTTGTGTTGCCCAGCCGTGGGAACCACTTGACGCCGAGCCACCGACGACCGGAGCCGTCCGCTCCTTGCCTAAGAACATTTGACTCGAAGGACTCCCTCGTCCGCACCGTCGACCGCTTTTGTCCTGCCGGAGAAAGTCGAGGACGACCAACGCGCCGAGGAGAATCCGCCGGTGGGTTTCCCGCCACCTCACGACCCCAAAGACTCGAGCGACTCGACGCCCTTGCTGGGCTCCCGTCTCTACAATCTTTGCGGTCCAGAACTATTGTCATCGAGGTGCCCCGCACACCTCCGCCTTGCAGGACGCCGACGCCCCGACGCCGACGAGCACCGCTCGGACGAAGCTGCCACCTCTTCGACATCGTTCTACCTCGTTTGTCGACGGACGTTCGACGCCCCGTGCCTCCCGCTTGAAAGGGAAGGCATTCAAGAAGGGCCGTCGATTCCCCGTCGCCGAACCCCGAGGTCTTCGACGTTTCTCGACGCCTCTCGACGATCCGTGACTCCTGCTTTAAAGGGGGTCATTCAAGAAGGATCTGTCGACGCCTCTTCGAAGAACTCGACTCCACCAGGTACATTGGGGGGGTAAAAACATTGTAGGAGAGAATAAGACTGTTGAACAATATATGGACTGGGCTTGTGTTATATCTCTTTATTTTACAGGTTGCCCAGGTGGGGGGATCTCCACACAGAACTGTGTCCAGTGGTAGGGGCCAGTATTCTGCCTATTGTTTCAACCCTCTGTTATCTCTCCTCTCTCTATTTGCTGGTTTCCTGCTTATTGATCTGCGTGCCATTGCTACAGTATTTTTAATGCACTGTTATGAGGTCTAATATTAGTGGTACCACTTTAGAATTGTAGATATTTATCATTATTGGTTTTCCTGAGCACAAAGTGCGTTGTTGCGATAAGTGTACATAACCCTTGAATATTAATTATATAAAGACTGTGTTTTCAGTAATACAGTGTGTGGACATTCCTTTGTGGGGGCTTGGGGATACACTGTACTTAAGAACCAGCCTGCATCACCTCCTGAGAAGCTAGGCCTTGATTGCTCGTCCATAGCTACCGTAATCGAGAATCTTGGCTGGGGTCTTCTGTGCCTCTCCTCTACCATATAGAGAGCGGAAGTACAGACCCCCCCACCGGTCTTGACAAGCTGGTGGCCAGCGGTGGGATGCTTATGGTTTTAAGTCTCAGTGTATAACCGTGCCACTTACAAAATATCCGCACTTTATTAGATTAAGGTTCGGGTGTGTTCCAAATAACTGCATTACAAGCAATGGAGTCCATTGCAAATGGTAAATTGACTCGGATGAGCTTAGAGGCTCTCCAGAGTGCTTGTGAAGCCAGGGAGTTAGACTTTGTGGATAAGTCTAGGGCTGAGCTGATAGCTGCCCTGGTGGACTACCAGACTGATGGTGAAACCCTTGATGAAGGGGGGGATGCAACCAGTGAGGACTCTGCCCCTGGGGTTGTCGCTGAATCTGTTTCTGGGAATGCCACCATTCCTGCTGCCTCTGTTCCAAACCCCAGCAATTCCATGGAACTTGAGTTATTAAGGATGAAGTTAGCCTTTGAATATCGCAAGTTGGAAATAGAAGCTGAGCTTAAGAAAGAGGAGCTGGCACAGCAAGTGGAACTCAAGAATAGGGATCTTGAACTCCGAAATAAGGACCTTGAACTCAAAAGCCAGGACACTGAATGTCAGAGAATCCAGCTAGAGAAAGCTAGAGTGGAGACTTCAGCTAGATCCAGTGAGAGTGTCAGGTCCCCAGCCACCAAGTTTATGAAAGATTTGGTTGGTGTGTTTGTGGAGGGTTCAGATATCCTCCAATGGATTGAAGCGTTTGAAATGGCTTGTGCAATTCATGATGTAGATAAAAGAGATTGGGCTAAGTGTTTGTTAAGCAGAGTGCCTCAAACTGGATATGACTGTATTCTGAAGCTGAGTGTGGAAGAAAGGGGTCAGTATGAGTGTATGAAGTCTGCTTTGATTGCCAAGTTTGGCAAGACACCTACCCAATACCTTAAAAGGTTCAGGGATTTTAAGAAAAGAGAGAATGTGTCTTGGGTTGACTGGGTGAGTACTGCGCACATGAACATGATGGGGTGGATTGACGGTTACAAGGTGAAAACTTTTGTTGAGTTGTCCCACATCATGTTTTTTGAGCATTTTTCTGAAGCCTGTTCACCAGAGCTGCGTCAGTATGTGGCTGACCAGAACATTTTGGACCCCTTTAAGCTGGCTAGGTTGGCTGACAAGTGGGTCTCCCACCGGGTGTCCCCTAAGGACTCCAGTGGGAAGGACAAGGACAAAGAAAAGGGGACCTCTCAGAAAGCTGAGGAGTCCCAAAAGCAGTCACAGTCGGGTAAACCAAAACCTTCCTCTCCTAAGACCCAAAAATCTAGTGGGGATAAGTCCTCTGTGGGTGGGAATAAGAGTAGTGGTCCACCTGCTGCAAAGCAGGTTCCCAGTGGTTCCAGTACCGTACCCCGCACTCCTGGCACTTGTTGGGATTGTGGGGCTCTGGATCACAAAAGGGGTGACCCCAAGTGTAAAGGTAAGGCACTTGGAGTACAGGCTGTCAGCCTGACCTACCCTTACCCCGTGGCTGAGGTGGAGGCCACTGTCCTCCCCTCCTCTACAGGAATCACATTTGGTGCTCCGGTAGAGATTTCCTTAGTGTCCCTTGGGGCCTGGGACCAGTACGCAGAAGTACTGGCGACTATCCCACAGAACACCCGTAGGTTTTTGAGAAGTGTCCTCTTGAATGGCCAGCCTTCTACTGGTTTGAGAGACACTGGGGCAAGCATGACAGTGGTGGACAGGACCCTGCTCAAGCCAGAGGACTATGAAGGTGCTCCTCTGCAAACCACCAGATTAGCTGGTGGGCCTCCCAAATTATCGCCTGTAGCCCTAGTCACACTCATGATTGGAGACAAGACAGCAAAGCTTCCTGTCCTGGTTCAGGACAATGTCCCTGCTAACATTCTGTTAGGAAATGATCTAGTAGAGTTGGGGTTGATCTCGGATGGTCTTCCCATGACTGCTGCTGCAGTCACTAGGTCACAGGTGACACCGGGTCTGGCTGTGAGTCAGGTACCCGAGCCAAAGGCGAGGCCTAAGGCAAGAAGAAGGAAGACCAAGAAGGCCACCTCTGTGGAGGGAACACCTTCTCTTCCTGCTGTTCCGACAGCACCCATTGGGATCCATGCTCCGGACGGGCTGGGTCCAGTGGAAAACCCAAACTCAACTCCTGTGGGAGAAGAGACAGAAGACTCTCCTGTGGGAGAGGTTCTCAACCCGGAGGATCATCCCGACCTTCAATGCTTGTTAGCTGAAGGGGGACCCTCCCGGGCAGACTTCTGTAAGGGACAGAGAGAGTGCCACTCTCTCGAGGGCCTGAGGAAACAGGCCCTGTCCCAGGCACAAGGTGAAGTGCCTAGGACATTCAAGATTTATTGGGAGGGTGAGCTCCTTGTTAGTGAGCCCACTAAGCCCGAACCTGGTGCCCGCAAGAGGTTGGTGGTACCCCAGGTTTACAGGCCCTTCCTACTGCAGTTGGCGCATGAGGTGCCCTTGGCTGGTCATCTTGGGACCAAGAAGACTAAGCAGAGGCTCTCTGCCCATTTCTACTGGCCACGGATGGGAGTAGAGGTGGAGTCCCACTGCAGGACCTGCCCAACTTGTCAGTTGTCTGGCAAGACTGGAGGCAGGGTCATTGCCCCACTGCAGCCATTACCAGTGGTTGGCACACCATTTGAGAGGGTGGGCATCGACATCGTCGGTCCCCTTGACCCTCCCACTTCAGGTGGAAATCGGTTCATCCTGGTCTTGGTAGATCATGCCACCAGGTACCCTGAGGCAATACCCCTCGGACTGTTACTGCCAAGGTGGTTGCCAGGGCTCTCCTGGGCATTTTCACCCGTGTTGGATTCCCCAAGGAGGTTGTCTCTGACCGAGGATCCAACTTCATGTCTAGTTACATGAAAACCATGTGGAAAGAGTGCGGGGTAACCTACAAGTTCTCCACCTCTTACCACCCCCAGACCAATGGTCTGGTTGAGAGATTTAACAAAACTCTCAAGGGCATGCTAGGTGCTTTGGAAGAGCCCCTAAGGAGGAAATGGGATCTCCTCCTGCCATGCCTGCTGTTTGCTTACAGAGAGGTACCTCAAGAGGGTGTTGGTTTCAGCCCCTTTGAGTTACTCTTTGGACATCCCGTGAGGGGGCCCCTCGCCTTGATCCGAGAAGGCTTGGAAGCCACCCCTCCAGGTCCCGCCAAGCAAGTGGGGGACTATGTGTTAGGCCTCAGGCGGAGGATGACACAAATGATGGGTCAGGCAACAGCAAATCTCAAGGCCAGCCAGGAATTGAATAAGTACTGGCATGACCTGAAAGCTTCGCAAGTGGATTGGACTCCGGGACAGGAAATCCTTGTGATGGAGCCTACCAAGCCTAGAGCTTTGGCAGACAAGTGGACTGGACCCTTCAGGATCATCTCCAAGATGGGCGAAGTCAATTATCTGGTGGACATGGGAGCCTCTGGGGTAGCCCCCCAGGTATTCCATGTCAACAGGCTCAAGCCTTTCCACAGGCGAGCAGAGGTCTCATGTCTCTTGCTAGCTTCAGGGCAAGAAGAGGATGAGAGTGAGCCCCTTCCTGATTTGCTGCATAGCAACCCTCAGGATGGCTCAGTGGAGGGAGTACAACTCTCTCCAGATTTGACAACAGAGCAGCAGAGGGCCTGCCGGGCTTTGCTCCAGCAGTATGCCCCTCTGTTTTCACTGACACCGGGCCTTACACCGTGGTGTAAGCACGAAATTGACACTGGTGACAGTGTGCCTGTCAAAAGCAGGAGCTATCGTATGTCAGATACCGTCAAAAACCACATCCAGGCTGAGGTCGCCAAGATGTTGGATCTGGGTGTTATTGAACCCTCCACCAGTCCCTGGTCCAGTCCAGTGGTCCTTGTCCCCAAGGCAAGTTCCCCGGCGGGTACCAAGGATTGGAGGTTCTGTGTGGACTACCGAGGAGTCAATGCCGTCACCAAAACTGACGCGCACCCATTGCCCAGGGCTGATGAGCTCGTGGACACTATAGGTGCTGCCAAATTTGTGAGCACCTTTGACCTTACCTCAGGCTATTGGCAAATAGCTCTGACGGACCATGCCAAGGAAAAGACGGCATTCTCCACACCTGAGGGACTCTACCAGTTTAGGGTCATGCCCTTTGGGTTGAAGAATGCCCCTGCCACCTTCCAGAGATTGGTCAACCATGCGCTCAGTGGGCTGGAAGCCTTTTGTGTGGCTTACTTAGACGACATTGCCGTCTACAGTTCCACCTGGGAAGAGCATTTGACACATCTGGATAAGGTGTTGCAGGCCTTGAAAAGGGCTAACCTCACTATCAAGGCCACCAAGTGCCAGATAGCTCAGGGGAAAGTTACCTATCTTGGTCATGAGGTAGGAGGGGGTCAAATCCAACCTCTCTCCAGTAAAGTACAGGACGTACAGAACTGGGAGACTCCCACTACTCAAACCCAGGTGAGAGCCTTTTTGGGCCTCACTGGGTACTATCGCAATTTCATGGCAGACTATGGAACCATAGCTGCACCCCTGACAGCTCTAACTTCACCCAAACAGCCTAGGAAGGTTAATTGGACTGAAGACTGTCAGAGGGCCTTTGATGGCTTGAAAGAAAGTCTGTGTAGGGCACCTGTGTTGAGTGCGCCTGACTACAGCCGACCCTTTATCGTCCAGACGGATGCCTGCGACACCGGAATTGGAGCTGTCTTGTCCCAGTTAGATGACAAAGGGAGAGAACATCCTATCATATTCATCAGTAGACAACTCAAGGGTAGAGAACTTAGGTGGGCTACTGTTGAAAAGGAATGTTTTAGTATAGTTTGGAGCCTTAGGCGTTTTAGGCCCTACCTTACGGGGTCCACCTTCAAGGTCCAAACAGATCATAAGCCCCTGAAGTGGCTTATGCAGATGAAGGGTGAGAATCCGAAATTGCTCAGGTGGTCGATTAGCCTACAAGGGCTAGACTTCACCATAGAGCACAGACCAGGGAAGAGTCACGATAATGCAGATGGCCTTTCCAGAAGGTATGTTGACCGTCTGGATGAGGGTGTCTATCCCGTGGGAGATTAGGCACCCTCCACCTCAGTCTGGGGGGGGCGACTGTGATGCCGGAAATGCATCTGAGGGACAGGGCCTCTGAATCCTTGTCCTTTTTCTGTTTTTACCGTGTGTTCTGTCATGTTTTCTGCCCAGGAGTCCATGAGGGACTCCTGGCAGTGCAGCTCTCTTTTGGTTTGGTGAACAGACCCATGGGATACCCTTATGGCACCCATGGGTAGGGGTACAACCCTGTGCCCCTAGTGTATGTTTTTGGGCACCTGTGGGTGGCCCACAGAGCAGGGTATGGGCTGGTGGCAGCTCCATGCTAAACTTGACAGGTGCTCTGGGTGTCCTCCATTTTGGGATACCCAGGCCCTGCCATTGGGATCAGTTGATTCCTGATAGAAACAAGATGGCCCCTGTGGCCTCTTGCTTTCTATTGCCTGTTGTCTTGTTTTTCCCAAAGTCCTGGGAAGCCCTGGCTCTGTCCCTTCCCCCTGGCTGGCTGTTGGGTGGAAGTTCCATATATGGTGTTGTTGTGAAGGCCCAGCTAGACTGACTGGAGCCTTCCCAGTGACTGTATGTTATGGGTACCTCCTGTGGGTGGGACCTGGGTGAATGGAGTGTGTGACCAATATACACTCCTTGTTGTGGTTGTCTGGTTTCTGGCATGAGAGACAAAGACTGAGACAGCCCTGCCCGAAACTGGCCTGAATGCAGTGTGTAGTGTTGAATGGCTGGGTACTTGTCCCAATCCACATTCCTTGTTGTGAGTGTCTGAAAGGGAGGAGTGTGGCCTGAATGCACTGTGTGCCTGATTGGCTGACTGACTGCATGAATGCCCTTCTGTGTGATTGGCTGCTGTGTGTGTGCCAGCAGTGTGGATGAGAGACAGAATAGTATATCTGGGGACCTCTCACCACTGGAAATTGTTCAGAAGCATTCAGAAGCTGAGTCTCCACTCAAGAGTAACTGGATTTGCTGATCCTCGACGTCCAGCTGGAAGAAGAAGACTTGCTGTGGCATTTGCTTCGACAGAAACTGAAGGTTGTCGAAATCGTCGAGGACTGGCCCGAGAGAGGACCTGGCTAGGCGCCCTCTTCCCGTGCTCCGAGGGACCATCGAGCACCGCTGAATCTTCGCCGAAGCGCCCTGGAAGTCAGACCCTCGAAAGGCTGCCGACCCGAGACGGGACCGCCGAGGAGATCGAAGTGAAGCACCCGGACATCGACGCTGTCGAAGTCCATTGCCGTCGACCAGGGTTCGCAGATCTGTGCAACCGCTGGAGGCCCGTCGAAGTTGTGTTGCCCAGCCGTGGGAACCACTTGACGCCGAGCCGCCGACGACCGGAGCCGTCCGCTCCTTGCCTAAGAACATTTGACTCGAAGGACTCCCTCGTCCGCACCGTCGACCGCTTTTGTCCTGCCGGAGAAAGTCGAGGACGACCAACGCGCCGAGGAGAATCCGCCGGTGGGTTTCCCGCCACCTCACGACCCCAAAGACTCGAGCGACTCGACGCCCTTGCTGGGCTCCCGTCTCTACAATCTTTGCGGTCCAGAACTATTGTCATCGAGGTGCCCCGCACACCTCCGCCTTGCAGGACGCCGACGCCCCGACGCCGACGAGCACCGCTCGGACGAAGCTGCCGCCTCTTCGACATCGTTCTACCTCGTTTGTCGACGGACGTTCGACGCCCCGTGCCTCCCGCTTGAAAGGGAAGGCATTCAAGAAGGGCCGTCGATTCCCCGTCGCCGAACCCCGAGGTCTTCGACGTTTCTCGACGCCTCTCGACGATCCGTGACTCCTGCTTTAAAGGGGGTCATTCAAGAAGGATCTGTCGACGCCTCTTCGAAGAACTCGACTCCACCAGGTACATTGGGGGGGTAAAAACATTGTAGGAGAGAATAAGACTGTTGAACAATATATGGACTGGGCTTGTGTTATATCTCTTTATTTTACAGGTTGCCCAGGTGGGGGGATCTCCACACAGAACTGTGTCCAGTGGTAGGGGCCAGTATTCTGCCTATTGTTTCAACCCTCTGTTATCTCTCCTCTCTCTATTTGCTGGTTTCCTGCTTATTGATCTGCGTGCCATTGCTACAGTATTTTTAATGCACTGTTATGAGGTCTAATATTAGTGGTACCACTTTAGAATTGTAGATATTTATCATTATTGGTTTTCCTGAGCACAAAGTGCGTTGTTGTGATAAGTGTACATAACCCTTGAATATTAATTATATAAAGACTGTGTTTTCAGTAATACAGTGTGTGGACATTCCTTTGTGGGGGCTTGGGGATACACTGTACTTAAGAACCAGCCTGCATCACCTCCTGAGAAGCTAGGCCTTGATTGCTCGTCCATAGCTACCGTAATCGAGAATCTTGGCTGGGGTCTTCTGTGCCTCTCCTCTACCATATAGAGAGCGGAAGTACAGACCCCCCCACCGGTCTTGACAGTATCGATCCTTGATGGTAATACCATTTAAGCCTCGATAGTCAATACAGGGACGTAGCTCCTGCGAATTCTTCTTAGAGACAACAAATAATGAAGCTCCACCTGAAGACCTTGATTCTCTAACAAGTCCATTCTTGAGGTTAGCCTCAAGATATTCCTTTTGTGCCTGCCTTTCAGATTCAGACAGCGGGTACATTCTTCCAAAAGGGAGAGAAACATCTTCTTTGAGTTCAATACAGCAGTCCTCAGGACGGTGAGGTGGAAGGAGACGAGGTACAACATCTTCAAAAACTTCAGCATAGGCACGACACTGTTGAGGTATCTGTCATGCCTGCGCCATGGGCGCCTACATTTGCGATCAAGATAGACAAATTGGTATTCATTTATCTGTGGATAACTCTTGGATCAACTGATATTCACTTCTTGGATTTTATTTCCCATTTGCGAAACTACACTTACCACAAAGCACTTGACTACAACCATCTATTTGTGGCCCTTCCTATTCGCCATCTTCGGAACTACAATCCCCAGAAGCCTTAGGGATTTGCTCTGCTTCCACCAGCTCAGGAACAGAGAGGGAGGTGGCCGGTTGTCTGCAGGAGTGTTCAGCCAGGTGCGACCAATTAGCCTGCCTCTGTGCTGTACTGGGCAGTATAAAAGCTGCTTGCTGCAGGGGCTCAGTCTCTTGCATTAAGAGTCCTTCCAGCACCTTTTTGCTCCGAGCTACGTATCTTTGTATGCGGTTCCTCTGCATAGCAGCTGATCACGCTCCGCTGCTATCTTCCGTCCTTGCCTTCCAGGCTCCTGCCAAGCAGCCGATCACGCTCCACTGCTACCTTCCGCCATTGCCTTCCAGGCTTCAGCCAAGCAGCCGATCACGCTCTGCTGCTACCTTCCGCCATTGCCTTCCAGGCTCCTGCCTTGCAGCCGATCATGCTCCGCTGCTACCATCCGCCATTGCCTCCCAGGCTCCTGCCTTACAGCAGATCACTCCATTGCCTTCAACCTACAGTCTTCGTCCGCTGGGCTTCCTGTCTAGCAGCCTTCTACAGTCCTCCTGCACCCTTCTACAGTTCTGCGGCCCTACTCCTCTGGGCTCACTCCTTGCTGCCCGGCCCTTCCGGGCTCCTTGCCGTGCAGCCTGCTTCACTCCGCAGCCCTAAGCCCTATCCCTCGGGGCTTCCTTCCTTACAGCCCTGCTCCTTTTGTGCTGGTCCATTGCTTCCCTACTTTTCTGAGCTTTCTACCTTGTACCCTACCGTCCTCTGTTATCCACATCAGTTTACCTTCATTATTTACTTTCAGTTATTACAGTTCCTCTGTTTCCTGACTGCTGCTCCCTTGCTTTCTTGCTTGTTTCCAACCTTCAGTTCTTTCTCCCTATCCAATCCTGTTATACGGCTTTCTCTTCATTTCCTTCTGCTAGTTTGCTATTCAACATCCTTTTCCCTTGATTTATCTGTTAGTGTCTTCTCTTGTACTGTTTGTAGACCCCTTGTACAGAGCTTGTCGGTTGGTTTCCGTCTGACAACCTCTGCCCCTCCCTTGTCTAGTTTCTACGTTACAGACACCCATAGCTGTTGTTCCAAGCCATGAGCAAACAGCGTGGGCCTCTGTTATAGCTAACTGTGCAGAAGGTTAGAGTTTTCCTAAGGTTCGTGGAATACTCTTTTCCTATATCTGCATACACCCCTAGAGGGAATCTATCCTGTACCTTTTCCCTTACTACACTTGCCTACTCTTCGCTCTCCTTTCTTTCAGCTGTGTGTGAACTATTCTGTCCACTTTACTTTGGCACAACCACCCAATTCCTTCCTGGGTGTCCAGTGCCACTCTTAATAGAGTGCCATCCTTGACAGAATGCAAGAGCCAAAAATGTCTTGTTCCATAGACAGGAAAGGCACACACAGACCAAGGCTACTTTCCTTTCGGGTTAAGAAACCTTTGCAAAAATCTACAGTTTCCCTAAAGACAGCAAACAAGAACTTTAGTTTAAAGAACAGTCTCGCCTTAGTTAACAAAGATTTACAAGCACGGTACTACACTCACTGACTTGCTGACCCTTCTTCCATGTATAACTATTATGACATTTGCGACTATGATCCACAGTCCTTATCTGTTGAAGAGCTACAACAAGATAATGAATTCTTGCAGATTTTGTTAGCCCAAACAGTGGAAATCACTCCTGCGCCTTCTGGCATTTCTTCTAACACTGCTATAGCCAATGATATTGCACTCATTGTGACAGACCCTCAACCAGAGTATGTAGTTGCCCAAGTGAAATGCTTAAGATCAGTTTGGCAAGCTACACAATCTCCCCAGACCACTGATAACACTCATTTAACAGGCCAAGACATTCAGTATCCTGAGGTTAGTGATGCTGGTCCTGGGTACAAAAGACCAATACTGACCATCGGTTGTCTTAATGCTTCCCCAGTAGCTACTAACCACGATAACACTAAGGTCAGTCTTCATATCGCTACACCTGGCCTTTCTACTAACCCAGATTCTGAAGTTGTAGAACTATCTAAAGGAACATACCAGTTACAAGAGCAGCTCTTACGACTTAAAAGACACACCGAAGACCTCTATGATGAATTTGTCTATTTGCATTGTAAGAACTTAGCAAAGGGACACTATTTACCAGACCATCTGACACTTTGTCCAACACCCGACATTCTGTCTTTAGAGATCGACATGATAAGGCCTGGAATAGCAACGCAGAAAAAGATACAGACTTATACCAAGCAGATGGAAGACCTAAATTTAGCATATGCATCCCTTCTAAAGTTTGACACAGCTCATTCACTTACTAGCCACAGTAACTCAGGCTGTTGTCCAGATAGTGAAAAGTTAACTCCTTCAGTGGGCCAAATCACTCACCCTGCCATTACACCACAAATCAAGTGTAATCTTCAGACTGGAGATCCTGCTGAGTCCAAGGATAGTTCCATTCTTACCCTTGAAGACTGTCCTTTACTCACACTTACAGCCTCTACTAAAGTGACCAAATCAGAGATGTACTCTGCTTCTAGGGGTTTTTGTACACCAGATCATGATTCAGATCCTGAACAATACCCAGTACCTGTCAGGAATCCAGCCTTTCCAACAGTCAAATCTCCCAGACCCACCTAGCAACCTGAGCACACCAGACTTTGAAGACCAGTCATCAGAAGGCCTACCTTATCTTGACCCCATATCAGTCATGCTACCTGTTACAGTATCTGCTAGCCATATCTTTGCTGCTTCTCCTGCTAGTACTTCGGAATCTGCTACTGATGCAGCATCTCACATCACTCTTACTGCAGTAGAAGCACCCCCATACTCTCTGCCTGCAAGGACAGTACCTGTTGCTAAGCCAATTAACAGCTCTTCGTTTAAGACTACAGATCCAGTTGTTCCTGCTGGTGCCTCTGCAGCACTTAAACTACCAGACTCTATTCTATCAGTCTCAGGTGCATCGCTGCCCGCTGGTTCTCCTATGGCACCTACTCTCTCAGTTGCTACAGCACCGGAGCTACCTACTGCCATTCAGGATCTCCCTGCTGCTGTGGCTTCTGAACTTCCTGCAACTCATGGAGAACCCGCCGTTGTGACTCCTGAGGTCTCTGCGGCAAATCTTGACTTTGCCGTTGCGGCTTCTGACACCTTGGAAAACCTTCCTAGAGCGGCCAATTCAGCTGTATCTCTGGTTCCACCTCTCAGTATTGTACCGCTGCCAGCCCTAAGGAAGACCACTACTTTCAAAGCAATATTGGCCATGGAGCCTGCAGTAGATCTTCACAGTTCCTCTGTTCTTGAACGCACTGTCGTGTTTTGTGCTCCAAAGACTTTATTTTTTCTGAATTCTACCTCAAAGGTTCAGAACATTGGTAATGTCTCCTCCCTTCAAGACTCTCACCTTTCAGCCTTAAACAGTTTTTGGTGCTTCATGATGTGCCTTTTTGGTATGAGACTCTTTCACGGTATGACGGACATTCCTCTTGTAGGTCGGTCTTCATGGAGGCTGGAGAGGGGCCTGGGGGGGGGCATACTGTCATGCCTGCGCCATGGGCGCCCACATTGGTGATCAAGATGGACAAATTGGCATTCATTTATCTGTGGAAAACTCTTGGATCAACTGATATTCACTTCTTGGATTTTATTTCCTATTTGCGAAACTACACTTACCACAATGCACTTGACTACAACCATCTATTCCTGGCCCTTCCTATTCGTCATCTTCGGAACTACAATCCCCAGAAGCCTTAGGGATTTGCTCTGCTTCCACCAGCTCAAGAACAGAGAGGGAGGTGGCCGGTGGTCTGCAGGTGTGTTTAGCCAGGTGCGACCAATTAGCCTGCCTCTGTGCTAGGCTGAGCAGTAGAAAAGCTGCTGCCTGCAGGGGCTCAGTCTCTTGCATTAAGAGTCCTTCCAGCACCTTTTTGCTCCAAGCTACGTATCTTTGTATGCGGTTCCTCTGCATAGCAGCCGATCACGCTCCGCTGCTATCTTCCGTCTTTGTCTTCCAGGAACCAGCCTTGCAGCCGACCACGCTCCGCTGCTACCTTCCGTCCTTGCCTTCCAGGCTCCTGCCAAGCAGCCGATTACGCTCCGCTGCTACCTTCCGCCATTGCCTTCCAGGCTTCAGCCAAGCAGCCGATCATGCTCTGCTGCTACCTTCCGCCATTGCCTTCCAGGTTCCTGCCTTGCAGCCGATCACGCTCCGCTGCTACCTTCCGCCCTTGCCTTCCAGGCTCCTGCCTTACAGCCGATCACGCTCTGCTGCTACCATCCGCCATTGCCTCCCAGGCTCCTGCCTTACAGCAGATCACTCCATTGCCTTCAACCTATAGTCTTTGTCCGCTGGGCTTCCAGTCTAGCAGCCTTCTACAGTCCTCCTGCACCCTTCTACAGTTCTGCGGCCCTACTCCTCTGGGCTCAATCCTTGCTGCCCGGCCCTTCTGGGCTCCTTGCTGTGCATCCTGCTTCACTTCGCAGCCCTAAGCCCTATCCCTTGGGGCTTCTTTCCTTACAGCCCTGCTCCTTTTGGGCTGGTCCTTTGCTTCCCTGATTTTCTGAGCTTTCTACCTTGTACCCTACCGTCCTCTGTTATCCACATCAGTTTACCTTCATTATTTACTTTCAGTTATTACAGTTCCTCTATTTCCTGACTGCTGCTTCCTTGCTTTCTTACTTGTTTCCAACCTTCAGTTCTTTCTCCCTATCCAATCCTGTTATACGGTTTTCTCTCCATTTCCTTCTGCTAGCTTGCTATTCAACATCCTTTTCCCTGGATTTATCTGTTAGTGTCTTCTCTTGTACTGTTTGTAGACCCCTTGTACAGAGCTTGTCGGTTAGTTTCCGTCTGACAATCTCTGCCCCTTCCCTTGTCTAGTTTCTACGTTACAGACACCCATAGCTGTTGTTCCAAGCCATGAGCAAACAGCGTGGGCCTCTGTTATAGCAAACTGTGCAGAAGGTTAGAGTTTTTCTAAGGTTTGTGGAATACTCTTTTCCTATATCTGCATACACCCCTAGAGGGAATCTATCTTGTACCTTTTCCCTTACTACACTTGCCTACTCTTCGCTCTCCTTTCTTTCAGCTGTGTGTGAACTATTCTGTCCACTTTACTTTGGCACAACCACCCAATTCCTTCCTGGGTGTCCAGTGCCACTCTTAATAGAGTGCCATCCTTGACAGTATCGTAGAAACTGTCTTACACAGTCGGACCTTAGAGACCTTTGCCTGTATCTCCGATGGCTCTTCCTCAAAGCAATTGTTGCTATAAAAAGCTGATTCAAAATAAAATTCTTTAGAGGACCAGTCAATCTGGGGATTATGGCGCCTCAGCCACGAAATCCCAAATATGATGGGAAAGTGAGTGGCTCCTATGACATCGAAAGTAAAGGATTCGGTGTGATGGCTCATCGAAATCCGCAGTGGTACGGTTTCTTTAGTTATCAGACCTGATGTCAAAGGACGACAATCCACCCCTTCGACAGGTACAGCCTTCACCTTGACCCGGAGGGAAATCTGATGTTCAGTAGCCCAGGATACATCCATAAAATGTCCTGCCGCTCCGCAGTCCAACATGGCCTATACATATAGAGGTGATCTGGATTGAATCTTTACCTCAAGTTGAAACATCATCAGACGATTGTCTTCTAATCTTTCATTACTTGCTTGGGTACAGTTGCAAGAGTTGAGGCTGCTTCCCCCGATATCTCCCTTGCATAGATACAGGGTTGAGCGTTTCCCGAACGCCGAGGCGGAACATCAGGGCAATTTTGCAGTAAATGTTTGGATGATCCACAATACATGCATAGATTAGATTCACGCCTTCTCTTCCTTTCTTCAGGTGTCAAAGGACCACTTGTGGCTCCTATCTGCATCGGTTCTTCTGTAGAAACCTTCTCCTTCACCTGAGGAGGAACTAAAGGCCAAGCCGTGGGAGAACATACCTTCCTTCGTTCCTGATATCTCTCCTGTAGCCGAAACTCTATCTGCAGTACCAGTGAAACAAGTTCTTGGAAGGAATTTGGTCTAGCAACTCAGGCTAGCTCATCTTTTATCTCCTCCTGCAACCCTCTTCTGAATATAGTCTGTTGAGCTGTGTCAGGCCATCCAGCAGTTGAAGCCAGTCTCTGAAACTGTGCAATGTAGGATTGGACACTCTGGTTTCCCTGCTTGACGTCCAACAATTCTTCAAAAGTGTGATACTGCACCTCTGGTCGATCAAAACAGGTCTTGAGAGCCTGAACAAACTGCTCATAGTCATTAACTACAGGATCCCGGTTGGTTACCAAAGGAGTAGCCCAGGCTAGGGCGCTTCCTACCATATTTGAAATGGTGAAGCCTAATTGGGACCTATCCATCTCGAATGCCTTTGGTCTAAAGGAAAAATAAACTGCACAAGCATCCAAAAACTTTTAGCAATCTTGGGTTTCCATCAAATTTCCCAGTGGCAAGTGGCATAGGTGACAGGTCTCCTCGACCTTTGTCACGGTTGTCTACCTGTTGCTTGAGGGACTGATTCTGGGCTTGGATGGTCTGCATGTCCGTCTGTAGACCTTGGATGGCGTTACAAAGTTCCTGGAATTGTTCTAAAGAGGCAATTTGCTCTGGTTGGCGTTGTATACTGTCAAGACTGGACAAACTTTCACCCCACTCCTCCTCACCTGTGTCTTCCCAGGAACTCTCCTGCTTTTCTGACTTCTTCTTTAGTCTTGTTGACTTGATTGGCCTTTCCTTTCTTTCCTTCTTATGGTGTAGATAAGGGCGATCTCCCTCAGCGCCACCTTGACCAGAAGGGAAACTTAGGTCAGGGGAAGGCCAAGGAGCAAGCCCCTAAATCAGGGAAAAAGCCATAGCAGACAAAACCCTGGTATTCAGGTCTTGGCACGAAGAAGACACATGGTGATTTATCGATTAGGCAACTCCGAATGGCAGCTGAATCATGTAGTTGGTGCAATTATCTCTGGAGAGCTTGAAGGAGTTGATAGCTCAATATGAATAACAACAACTTCACAGTTTGGTAGTAGAAAGGTTCCTGAATAGGCACTGGAGCCTAATTGGAACAGAGAGACGTAATTCCAAACGGAAAGCTAAACGATAAACAGGAGGAGACTGAAGGCAAAAACTATAACGTGAAAAGAAAAATGACAGAGCAGAAAGGCGAGGAGCAAGGTAGGAGGAAAAAGGGTAAGTATGAGTGGAGTAGCAAGGAAGGCGGAATCAAAGGTAAGTATAGCAGAGTATCAGATCTAGGCGGAAACAGAGGTCTCTTGAACTACGCCAAGCGGAGCGGGTAGCAGAATGCGCTCGGGAAGAATTCCGAGTGGAGTGCAAGGAATACAAGTAAGTACGAAGAGCACTGGAGTGGGAGAAAGAATAATAAGTAATCCAATAAAAGAAAGGAAAATTGAAAGAACGACAACTAGACACCAAGAAGGGAAAAATAGACCAGGAAGTGAAATAAGGTAGATCGAGGAATGCCAAACGTACCTTGAAAAATAGGAATCCGAATGTGGTAGGACAGAAAAGTACACAAAGTAAACGATGGAATGAAATAAAGCTAAAAGGGCGAAAAATACGCTGGAAGGCAAAAAGTCACTGGGGAGTACTCAGAGACTGTCGGCGAAAGAATCAGAGATGATACAACGCACCGGCATTATAGAAAAGGACCTACTTATAGACAAGCGGCCATATTGGAAAGGCATAGACTGTTAAGATGGACCTCTCACAGCCATATTAGGAGAGTCGCCATCCGTTCCAATTCTTCCATGCCTGATGCATGACAACAAGCAAATCGGTTACATAACCAGCGCTTGGTGCAGCAGTTCTTGAACTCTAAAAATGACTTGCCCAGATCACATACACCTGGCAACATTCCCGCCCCTGCAGACACAACACAGTCAACTCCATTCCTACTCACGGCAGGCAATATAGAACCCTTAAACCCGCAGCAATCTGAAACTACAACGTATTTAGGAAATGTAACAATTTTGCATCCAGCCACCGCAGTAAGCTTAGTTAACCAAAGTGAGAGCATAGTAAGAAAAACAATCCCAGAAAGCTCTAATATCTACTCAGACATTAAAAATGCACTGATCAACACAAGATACCTTAATAAACATGCCCAAGACATCCACAATTAGATTATTAATAAAGACATATATATTCTATTCCTTACAGAGACCTGGTTACAAGAACCATGAGACCCACCATTGACATTGCAGTTCCCCTAGACTACAAAATCTATTTTGAAAATAGAGTGATTGGTAAGGGAGGTGGAGTGGCTATAATAGCCAGGCAATGCCTTTAGCTATTCCCTTCTGCCATCCAATGTACAGGATGTGAGATATTACTCCTTAAAATGACCCCACTCACAATAGCTGTATTAACTTAATAGTTATCTACAGGATACCCTTGTTGATCTCAGACTTCAACAATGACCTATGCCACTTACTGAACAACTTAAAAGGCCCTAATACAGGGACACCGCTCCTTGACGACCTTAACAGGTGTAGAGGGAACACTATAGACAATAAGGCCATAAATCTGGAAAGGGACCTAGAAAATATTGACTTCTTAGTGATTAATCAAGAACCCACTTCCAAGTCATGAAATAACAAACAACATGGACATGTCAGTGCTAGGCACCTTACCCTGCATTTGGACAGACCACCACAAATTAGAAGCCAGACTCACACTAAAAAACTAAATCACAAAGCACAATAATACACCTTAGACTGTCAAGGCAGAAATCTAAATAAATCACACCCTCCATCCTATCACAAGGAATCAATGATATTATGAACATCACATCAGATGAAGACTCATGTGACATGATTGTGTCTACCTATAACAGCCATTTTCAGTAGCTATTTGACCTACACACTCCTATAAAAAACAAAAAAGTATGCCCTAATCCCAACCACCAAGGTTGGTTTACAGCAGAAACTATTCAACTCAAAAAGACAAAGTAAATTAAAAAGAAAGTGGTGCAAAGACCCCACTGAGATTAGCAGAGAGAACTGGAAAAATACGGACTATACATACAGGACTAAATTGACAGAACTTAAAAAAAAAACTATTATAATGACCAGTATCCATGGCAGCTAACTCAACCAGGAAGCTATTCCAAATCTTAAAATCAATTGAAAAGCCAACAGCTCTTTCCCCTCCGTTCCAACCTAGTACAGAAGACTGTGAAAAAGTGCAAACAGCCTTCCCAAACAAAATTATAAAAGCTTGCATAATAATAACAAGATGTAAAGTCAACCACTTACCCTGACCACCTCTAACAACATAAGAACCTTTCCTTCCCCAGGGACTGAAATTTAAGTTCACCTCAATCTCTCTGGAGGACATGAAGATAGTACTCTACACCACCAACTGTACCTCCTGTCCAGAGAATGTACTGCACCCTAGGTTTATCATAGACAATGCAGAGATTTCCGCCCCCTACCTCTGTAGAATGGTGAACAAATCATTCAGGGACCGTAGAGTCCTGGTGGAAATCATGCCTGTTACAGTCACACCCTTGGTCAAAAACCAGGCCTTGATCAACAGGACCCTACTAATCTCCGGCCAATCACAAACTGCAATTTTCTTTTAAAAAATACTGGACAAAATTGCCACGAGCCAACTTCAAGACTATGTCAATAAAACAACCTCCTTCATCCACAACAATCCGGGTTCAGAAGAGCTTATAGTACTGAATCCTCGTTGTTGGAACTTCAAACCAAAATACTTAGCTTTCTGGACAAAGGGAAGGCCCGTCTTCTGATTCTTGGACATCTCAGCAGCTTTCGATTTACTGGATCACCGGAAGCTCAGAGAGGCCCTGGACATATCAGGATATTTCTCCCAGGATTCTATTGACTGGGTCGCTTCATTTCTTGAAGACAGAAGCTCAAAGATCATCTGGGGGGACCATTCTTCTGCATCCAGGCCAGTAGACTGTGACGTTACACAGGGCGCCAGTTTCTCGCTATTACTTTTCAATCTCTATCTACGCGGTCTATTGTCCCTACTGACAAACATGGGTATTTATTTTACTAATTTTGCAGATGACACACAACTGATCATGGAGTTGAGTGGAAACCACACCCTAGACAACAATGCACTTTCAGCCATATGTAATTCCATCAAGGTATGGATGAAATCAAATTGGATGTGCCTTAAAGGCACAAAGACCGAGCTTATGACATTCAGCTCCTCCAATGTCATTAACAAACTTGACACAGCTATTCCTCCTACATAATTAAAGATTCAGTAATCAAAGTCGTAGACTAAGTCAAGACCCTTGGAGTCTACTTGCAATCATCATTGGGAGTGGAGGCCCAAGTATCCTACCTCAAACGAAATTGCCAATATCAACACAGGCTTCTAAGACACATTAGGCCACTATTGAGCCAACAAAATATCGCAACCATAGCTAGAGCAACTATCCTTTCGCGCCTCGAGGATGGGAATTCACTGATGTTAGGAGCCAGTAACAAATGCATTAAGCAATGCCAAATAATTCAAAACAATGCCGCAAGAACCATCACAATCAAATCCCGAAGAGAGCACATCACTGACGACAGAAAAAACCTCCACTGGCTAGCAATAGAGGATTGCATTATTTTTAAATCCCTGGCACTAGTCCATCATTGTCTACATGGGGTCGCCCCTTCATACTTAAAGCAGGAATTCACTTTGTATGAGCCCAGTCACAGTCTCAGATCTAGAAATCAAGGCCTTCTGAAAGTTGGCCTATCCAAAAGAGCTAAGGGATTAGGCAGAGCTTTCCCCTCCAAAGCAATCATAAAATGGAACGAGCTACCCAGCATATTGATGCTTGAATCAAACTTTTTATGTTTTCGAAAGCAGTTCCAAACCACCGTTTTTAAATAAGAGCTCACAGAGCACTTGAATTTCACCTCTTTCCTTTCACTCTGACACCATAGTCCCAACACTGCTTGTTGTCCAACCTGCAGATCACTCACACATCACAGCAGCGAGTGCTCAACCCACTGAACTATTTTACCGGCTATAGCTATTTTACCAGCTATAGTAAAATGAGCAATTACATGTCTGAATGTTCTCAAAGTATGAAAGGAAATTACCCTGGGTAGCGGATACCATTAAACTAGTAACTGAGATTTAACAGGAGGCCAGTTCATCTGCAGGTCTGGTGCAAAGTTGGCCACATGTGAAGCCTGTGTGGATCTACTTTTCAGGCTTCAGAGGTAGGTTGGCACCATACATACCATTGGGAGGGTTCATAACACTGTGAACCGTTAGGCCTTTTTTAAATGTGGAAGCACGTCATTACATGGATGGAGATGCAGAATAACTCTAACACCAATAACAAGACTGACACAGGAAGTTAGCAAACTTAATCTGTTTTAAATCTCAATTATCTAAAACAGGGATTACAACAGACATCAACTAACGTCTCACAGCATAATCTCCACACGTTTTATAAAAATTCACATTTTTATACTAAAAATGTGTCATACATGATGTCATACTATGTGGCAAACTAAGAAAACTTATTTGGGATTGTGATAGTTCTGCGGGGAACATCTAAGTATACTTTCTGTAGGGGATTGAAATGTGATTGGGTCTCCATAGTTAGGTGACAACTTATGGCCACCCCTTGTGCAAGTCATCCTCAACATTTGTTAGATACACAACACCATTGGCTCTCAAAATATAGGGCTCTTCAATACATGGCCCTCTATAATTGGTTGGCAAGCTTGTACCCTTCTGGAACATTCAACTTGCTAGCAGCACGCAGCTGGTACCTGAGGTGCTTTTGGGTGGACTTGACCATGCCTCCCCACCCAATTAGCCAATCATCCGTCATCACTCATGCCGCCTGCCATTCGAATTTTCTTTGTAATGGCCTTGCAAAGTATCACTGCTTCTGAGAATAGAAGGGAATGAGAGCAGATTCGTATCTTCAAGTCTTGGTTCTGCTTGCCCATGTTCTATTTCCATCTACCCCATGTGACAGGAGACCGCGATTGAGCTCCTTCTTCGTATTTAATGATATTAAATGAATAAAAATTGGCACCCATAGTGTTTCCGTTGCACCTTAACAGGACCTTACCTCGCTTCTCATGTTCTTTGTATCTCCTTGAATAGGTGACCAGTTCTTGGCTGCTCCAACCCTTGACATTGGGCCAGACAGCCTTCTCGATCCTTCCTTGATTTTCAGCTGTTTTTCTCTGCTGCGCCATCATTTCAGCCCTCTCTTTCACGGGTCCTGGCTTACTAAAGTTTTGACATCAAATATCCAGAATCTATACATGTATGTATATATTGGCAGCACTGCCTGCAGTCCATTCACTACGTATAGCCAGCCTTCAGGATTACCAAGTCTACTTGTGTTGCAACATCTGTACTTTATAAAGCAACTTATATTTTCTTCAGTGTTCTTCGCACGTGTAATCTTCATTTTGCACAAAACGGCTACTCCATTCCTTATTTTGTCATCAGATTCCATAAGGCATATGCATTCTCTTCTCTGATCGTCCTTCTAAGTACGTCACTCTCATCTCGTGTGACGTCAAAGCCTCTTTTGTTCACTGCTTCACACTTCTTTGTGGCTCTCTCTCAGGAGACCATTATCTCTCTGTGGGTACATTTTATAGGGGTTTCTCAATGGATACCTTGTTTCGAAGATCTTTGGCGGTGTAGGTATCATTTTCGGCGCTGTGTGTGTATTGCAATTTCCAGCTTCCAAAATATAGGAAGAATGGGGGACTTCTGTTAGAGGCATTTGGCTCTTCCTCTACACTCCCCCCTCTGGTTGATTCATCCACCACTCTCCCATCAGTCTTCACATCTAGACATCCTTGTTTGAAAAAGTGCTTCTTTGGAGTCCATATCTTCATTACACCTTTCAGAGATCCTGCTGATTTTACAAAGTCATCAACACTACACACAACATCCTCGATTTTGGCACAACACCTCCATCCATTGCCATAATCATGTCCAGGACATACCTTTTTGGAAGATCATCAGTCTAATGGCTCTCAATTCTTCCTTGATAGCATTGAATCCATTTATGGTAGTGTTAATCATCTGCAGGAGCTCCCATCCAGTGATCTGTACCCACTTCGCCTTCCCCATCGTCTGGATCCCCGGCATAAAGATAGCCGTGAATACCGCAGCAGTTTGGCTGAACAACCGGTGTTCATATGGAAAAGAATCAAAGGTTTCTATCGATTTAGCTGAGAAGTAATTCTCCCTTTTTTTTCCTATTGAGAAATCCAAGTGATCTTCTCTTCCTCATGTGAGCCTCTGCTTTTGGATATTCTCCAATGTTCAGGTAGCTCTTTGGAATCACTAATGCTGAAACATGAATAAGTACTATGGACCGCAGCCTCACCAAATCATTTGGGACACTTCATATTAGCATGAAATATACAGGCCCAGTAGTGGTCCATTAACACTACTGTCCCTTCCTTCATGCCTGGTACATTGAAAATTCGGCTACACTTCTAATTCATTCCAACCTTTCTCATGCCATTGTTTCAGAAATACAGGCATGCGCTAGCTAGAGGTACTATCTGCAAAGGTCCTCCTCTATCATCGACCCACGTCAGCAATTTCACAATTTTCAGCCAATGACGCTTGCCTTCATTCTCTGCATTATCTATTGCTCATAATATCCTGTTAGTGCTTATGACTTACTTATGATCAGGCCTTCCACCCATCCTTCCAGAGCCGGCACTGTTCCCTTGATTTGCAGCTGACCTCTCTCCTTGCATCTTCATATTTCTTTGTGTTTCTTTCCTTGACAATTGAGCATTTTGTTTTCTTCTCTTCTCATTACTGCTCCATTCATTCCAGGCTGTTCATATCTTATCACTTGATTCCTTATTTCTAATTTCTCTCTTGTCATTAAGCCTTGTACATAGTTTTCTTCTCTTGGAGATGTCTTCTCAGTCACCCACACCGAGGATGCTGTTCGACCCTGGAACTGACCTCTCATCTGGCAAAGTACAAGGTGCATCAGGCAATGGGCTTACTGGACTGCTACCTCTATAGCTAGGAATATCTTAGATGTCCTCATAGCCTAAGGTATGAGAGCACAAACATAGCAAATCCCTCTGGATGTTCTCTCTCCCACTTTTTTCATGTGCTGATACCACATGTTATTACCCAAGTCTGCTGTACTGTCTAGATAATTATTCAATTTATTATCATCTTCCCGAGTGCTTCTCTTGTGTCTCCCTTTTGCAAAGTAAGTGCTTGCATAATAATCAAGAAACATATCAGTAATAGTCCTTGCTACAGGGGGAACCATAGGAACATTTGTCTTAGCAATAGGCAACTCTACATGGGCTACTGGAGTTAGGAAAATCACAAAGGGTCTTGGCCTTTCAGTAATAGACAATTCTACGTGAGTCATTGGAGTGGGAAGAATGAAGGGGACTTCTAATATGCTTGAACCAATGAAGTATGGATCAAAAGAACCAGGAAACCAGGATAAATGCTTAGCATGCATATATATACACCAATACATCAACCCCCACTATTTACAATTCTCTGAACGTCACTGGGCTTGCTTACTTTCCAAAACTGTACCATTTTCAAAATTCCTCATTGTGCCTGTGCACTGCTTTAAGGAAGGAAACAGCCTTTTTAATAAGACAATTCTGGTAATTCAGCTAGCTGCAGGATCTGTTCAACCATCGCCACAAGTAGCCTCCTTATCGCAGGGCCATTTTTAGGATCATGCAGAAAAGTAGATATGTTGACACTACGCCCAAAAAGAGCAGGATAAGCTCTAAGAATAAATATGAAAACAGTAAGAAGGAGCCTATGGGCAACGTCGTTTTTCAAAACCATAGACTCAACCAAACAATTGTGCTGTATAAAAAGAATCAGCGTATTGTTCACGCTTCCAATCTCTTTTCAGATGTTGCGGTTCAAACGTATCAATATGTCAACAATTTTCTAAAGTTCATTGTTTCCAAAGATTTCTGCAGCTCAAGAACTAAGTTTGCACTCCTGCTATAATATCTATAAAGAGTGTCCGGGGCAAGCTTCAGTCCAAATGCACACTTGCATTTATTTAATCAGCAACCTTAGCGTCCTTCTTCCTCGCCATTGATTGGGTCTGCACGCACTGAACATCTTCTCCTTGTCTTACTTCGGAATCGACCGGGGTATGACAGTCTCCACAGTGTATAGCTTCACATCGTTCAAATGGATCCAAGCACGTCTACCTTGCACGTTTACTGCTGAGGGATTAACATACTCTACTATATAAGGTCAACTAAATCGCAGTTCATGCCACTTTCTGGTAAAGTTCTGAATCAATTTTGTGTCTCCAACAAAAAGTCTAGGTACAGGTAGAAGTTCTGAAATTCCGGTTGCTGAATGGTCTTCATCTGTGTTCTGAGACTGACCCCCTGGTGCTTAAGTTGATCTGAAATGACAGAGATACTAGCGGTCATACGTGTCAAGTATGCACATAACTAATTTCCTAACATTTCTGCAGTCTTGTGGGCATCACTTCTGCTCCTCGATGGGGGAGATAAAGGTGTTCTCATTCACCTCCCTGTCACTAACTCGTGGGGTATAAGGTGGTGGTCCGACCCAGCCTGATTGCTTAATGCACATAAGCCTGGGTAGGCATTATAGCCATCCCTTCTTCAGAGTCAATTTGAGTTTTGCAATCCTCTCTTTAAGGGCACTGTTGTGTCTCTCACGTATCCGGTTTGCTTGCAGTTGATAAGCAGAAGAAAATGTGTGCTTAATATTCCATAATAGACTCATCTGTTCAAATACTTAATTAATAAATTAGCACCTCACACACTCTCCATCTTGTAAAGAATTCTCGTACTAAAAACTTTGCTGCATAAGTGGCATCAGGGTGCCTAAACGGACCTGCTTCAATCTACCTGGAGAAGGGACACACCACCACTATCATATTCCTGTATCCACTACATACTTGCAGCATATCAACATAGTCAATATGTAAATGCTGAAAAGGACCATTCGGTCAAGGAATCACTCCTCTAATTGTTTGCAGTGTGTGCCCAGCGGTAAACTTTTGACATATAAAATTCAATTTACTGCATAAAATGCAACGTGTTCTAACAGGTTTGGTACGAACTAGTCCTCCGCAATAGTTGCTGCAAGGCTTTCCCTAGTTACATGAGCAGGGAAGTGCAGCTGTTCAAGCACTATCTTTAACAATGCTACTGGCATCACCGCTTCCAGTGCTGTTTTGCCACCATAATGCTTCTGAGGGAGATAAAGAACGCCCCCTTTGTTTCCATAATTCTTGCTCTACCTGTGGTGCACTGTCCTGAATTTCCATCAACTGTGTTCTCGGTAAATTATTAAAACCCTTAATTTACTACCATAATCATGACTACTTTTTCTTTTACATCTGGAGTATCAAAACTTGAAATAGATAATGAATATGCAACCCTTTTGGCCTCTGCATCTGTGGCTTCTTTACTGCAAGTAATAAAGTCAGTTTGCTTAGTATGTGCTGTGCATTAAACTATTGCTATGGCTACTGGGAGTTGTAGTGCATTAATAAGCCTGTTCAATAACACTCCGTGCTGCACTGGAGTGCAATCGGCTCTGAGGTAGCCCCTCTTTTTCCAACATACTAATCCTGCATACACGGTTGACGTCACACAGATAAAGTCACTGTACACTGTCACTTCCTGCCCTTCATTATTTTTGAGCGTGACAACAAGCGCTACCAATTCTGCCGCTTGCACTGAAAAGTGAGACGGTAGTCTTGCGCTTGCCAGAACCTCAAATTTGCTGTTTGCTCTATGTCTCACCACAGCTGCACCAGAATGCCTTTCATTACTAGTTTGATACATTTTGGAAGAACCATCAATAAAGAGAATCTCCACCCCTGCTAGCGTATTTTCCTTTATGCGCAGGATGTCATCATAAAACTCCTTGTAGTTTGCTCTATCATGTAGATGCTCACCCTCTGTCACTGGCTCAGCTACAAACATGGCAGGGTTCACTATTCTACATCTGACTATTTTTATTGCTGGGTTCGATATGATCACCTTATATGCAGAAGCTCTCTGAGATGTCAATGTACCTTAGGTTTCTCCAAAATGGCAAACAAAGAATGCTCCACAAAGAGCATCATATGACACCACATTGCAATACTGGTAGACTTCTCAATTGTGAACACGGCTGCTGCAGGCGACTGTTCGCAAGGAAAGTGCCCCATCATAACTGGATCTAGAATCCGACTGTAATATGACAGAGGTTTATACCCTAGTGTAGTCCTCTGTGCAAGTACTGCTGTCATAACTGTCCCATTCGTGTGTGAAAATAAAAATAACTCCTCAGCATAATTGGGAATTCCTAAAACGGGAGCTGTACTAATTGCTTTCTTCAATTCTTCGAACCCTCCCTCCATTTCCTCAATCCATTCTATTTTCCCATCATTTACTTGTGCTTTCTTTAGAGCTTGCAAAATGTATGAACTATAATCAAACAACCATGCTCTAACATAATTACATGGTCCCAAAAACTGCTGCATTTGCTTCACCGTGTGCTGTTTTGCTGTTTTCCTGATCGCTTCAGCTCTCTTAGGTGTGATCCTCTTTCCCTCATTTGAGATCAACTGGCCTATGAAAAACACCTCCTCTTGACAATACTGTAACTTCTCATTGTCTACCTTGTATCCCTTGTCTGCTAGGATAGTCATTAACTGAATCGAGTCTTGTCTGCACTTGTCTTCTGTAGTGCTACAAATCAGAATGTCATCTATGTACTGTATCACAATGCTCTTCAAATCAATATTGCCTAGGTCCATCTGAAGGACCCTATTACAGATTGACAGGGACTCACAGTACCCTTGAGGCAAACAAGTGTGCTTCAGTCAGATTTGGCAGAACGAAACAGAAGGCAAATCTTGTGAGTCCGTATACAACGCGATTGAGACAAAAAACATTTTTCAAGTCAATCACTGTAAAATATTGCATTTCTACTGGGATACTGCATATTATTGTCACTGGATTAGGAACTAAAGGAAACTGCCTCTATAATCTAGTTAATTGGTCTTTTTTTTTTATTCTTGACAATTTTTGCAAGATCTTGTTTGGTATGTCCTTCTTCTTATAATATATAACATTTCTGATTTAGTCCAGATAACAAAAACCTGGCTCCACTTCCAGTCTATTGTCCTGCTTGGTTATCTATAAAGTCAGTGGCCACAGATTCTAGGCCTAGGCTCTGGAGAAAATGTGCAATTGCGATTACTGTTTTTGTTGATTTGCCACTCATCAGGTGGTTCCACCAGTAAATTTTGTCAAGGGTATTTGCGCCTTTAAATAAGTGGCCCATGTGGGTCTGTCTCTTCAAAGTTGTTCCTTTACATGACTAGAGTAAGTGTCTAACAATTTCCACTGTGTCTTCTCTCCTGTAAAAACGACATGTGTTGGTAGCTGAAATTCCTTTAATTGCTTGAATCTCATTGGTTTTTAGCAGGTTTAACCTGGCTCTTAAATAGGTTGATCTAGTACCTTTGTTAGGGAACTTTGTCACATATTCTGTAGTCATATTGACATTTTGTAGGTTCACTGGCAGATGTTGAGTTAGTTTGTTCTTTTCCGCCTCCTGGAGTGTTATTATCCAGTTCCAAGTATTTAGTCACAATTTCACTTTGTCCAGGTTTCCCTCAAGCTCTTTTTCAGTGCTTCCAAGCTCTTCAAGCAGATCTTGGTTTCTCCGCCTCCATCCTTTCAGCATCTCATAAGATTCTTTTTTTATTTCATCTCAGATAATCTCAAATAGTTTGAGTTTGAAGGTTTGAATTTTACGGAAAATCATCAGCCCATTCAGCAGCACAGTTGCTAGTTGCTTTTAAGGATAACAAACTCAGTTCCCTCCTCACTTAGTCGATTGGTGTGGATGTTGGTAAATTCAAGATTTCCCTCCAGAAAAATCCCTCCAGCCTTGGCCATATGTTGTCTGGGATGGCCAGCATTGATCTGGTTAATTGGTCTCATATCTTGTATGAATCTCCACAACCCCGCTTTTGATATTTTGATCGGATACACTGCGGTATTGCACAATGATTCTGATGGTGCCAGAATACCTTGTTCCATCAGTGCTGAAATAGTTTAAAAAATCCCTTCATCCACCTCTCGAGACATGGGGCACTGTCTTGCTCGAGGTAAAATTGCTCCTGGCTTCAACTTTATCTTAACCTCTCCTATCCCTTTAAATAGGCCTACGTCATAGGGGCCTGTAGTCCATAAAGCGCTGGGCACCTTTTCCAGTCTTCATCAAAAAATGCTAGACGCTGCCGCACTATCGCCATTCGATGTGCGATCTCTCTTTTCTCTAAGCTAATGCAATATGTAATACTCATTTCGAATATTACTTCATCATACGTTGGATCATCTCGAAACATGTCATTGTCAGTTTCTACATCAGTTTCTACATCTACACCCTTCCCCAATGGAAATCACTGTTCTCCATGGCCTGCCCTCGTCACCTGTTCCTTTCGAGCATTGCCATGTCCCTTCATACCATAGCTGCATTTTACTCTAGGGGAATAGTCTGCCTCCACCCCTTCGTCCATAGGTATCTGTGGTCTGAACAAGAGTTCATTAGGTATTCTCATAATCTTTCCCACTAAGCCGGATAGCCATGTCAACAGAATGCGTACCCCATAAAGAAAACCTTCTGGCTCCAGTGGCATTCCTCGCAGAGCCATTTGCCCTTTAAATGCCAATATAAATTGACCCACATCATATAATGTATCCACGGAGTACAGCACACTGTGCCTTCATCAGTAAAAGAAATCGTCATATTTAGCTTCATCATTAAATCTCAACCTAGAATGTTAACTGGTGTCTGCCGTGAATACAATAATGCAACTGACATGTCACACTCTCCTATCGAAATTGGTTATTCATCCGTAAAAGGAACTTGACTCATAGCTCCAGAGAATCCCTGAGCATTCATGGCAATTCCCGCCATTGGGTGTTTTCCCTCTCGTATACATGAATGAGTTGCACCAGTGTCTACTAAAAAAGAACAAGATGTGCCTCCTATTGCCACAGGAACCCTCAATTCCTCTTGGGGGTCTTTTGTCACTGATAGTACTGAACACATAAAGCGCCCTGTGATCTGTCCTATTCTGGATACATGCATACCCCTGTATCAGAGAAAGGACTTGCTCCCACCACAGTGATACCCCCAATTCTAGGTGTCAATAATTGTCCCGTGTTTGCATTCTGCTGCATCTGCATGGGTGCGTGCTGTGACTGCCCTTGTGGTGGATTCAATGGTGCTTTCTGTGGCAGCAATGCTTGTTGCAATTGCAGTGCTTGTGCCTGCTACACTGTCTGATCTTGGGAAAACCCATCCCTAGCTTGTGAGCTATATGATAGAGGATAAGCTCTCCCCCCTCTTGAAAATTGCCCATTCAGTTCATACCCTTGTTTCCCGCATACGTGTGAAATGTGCCCTGTCATCGCACATGTCCAACATACATCAGGAGCCCTTCTGACTAGTCCATTTTGGTGAAATCCTCCTTGTACATTCTGATTATCATTCTGCATATTCTGAAAACCTCTTTGATTATTCTGAAAACCACCTCTTCCTCTATTTCCCATTACTCTGCTCCATCATGTGCAGTGTTCTGTGCCGTGACACTTGAATAGGCTGCTCTCATCCAAATGTCATCAGCTCTTTCCCCAAGAATAGCTGCTAGGGACCCTTAATGTCCCCTTTGGCCAGAGTATTTACCAATGTCATTTTCTCTAATTCATAAATCCATTTTCCTACACTGCCGTTAAATTAGGGAGTTTGCATCTTAAATTATCCTTATCCTTTTGTGGCCAGGAAATATACTGCGGTCTGGCCTCTCATTTCTCCAATAAAGTGAACTGCGTGAATCCCAATACACAATCGGCTCCCATCGTCTGCTTATCCATAGTGGGGACAATGGTTCATATTCACCTTCTACCTGGCAATTACCTCTGCCTGCTCAATATGGCTGTGATTTTCCCTTGTCACTATATGATCATCCTCTAGGGCACTCTGGATATGCTAGGATCTGGCATCCTATCCTTAGGTTGCTCGAAATCAGACCATCTTACTTCCTTGTCTGTCTGTAGACATCCCTCGGGCCACATGCACTTCCTCCCTCCTCCCCACGGAAGGTTTCTCTCTCTTCGTCTGACATATATAGCCCCCAGCTAGTATGGCTCTCATCCCCTTCACCCTTATCTAAAGTCAGCATGTCTAAGGACAAAGCTCTATGCTCGAGACTGAATGTGTCTCTTTATTTGCTTCATGATTGGAAGACCTTCCATTGGCTTCCCGATTTGCTACCTTCTCTTAAGTCTTGATATGCCTTCTCGATCCTATCTGCAATGTTCCCTATGTCAACATTCTCTTCTAGGGCTACTCTAGATGGCCCTGTCATTGCCTCATTTGACAGAAGAAATTATTCTATATAGCCCCATGGTATTTCTGGACTCAGTTCCATTAACTCCTTCTGAATAAGATCAATATCGTATTCCCGCTCTCCTTTTTCATTCCACTTCTTCGTCTAATTCTCTTTGCTTTCTCACTTCCCATCTAACTCTTTCCTCTTCTTGTCTTTTCTCCTCTCTTCTTTCGTTCACCATACACTCTTCCTCTTCCCTTTATCTCTGTATCCTTTTATCCCTTAGTTTCTGCGCTTCCTCCTCTTTTCTTTTCCTTTCTTGCCTATCTCGTTCTTTGACTGCTCTCTGCCTGTTGTCATACATTCTATGCTCCTCCGCCCTTTCTTCCTTCTTTTGCTGCTCTTCCTGTTAATCTGTTTGCTCCTCTGCGTGCTCTTGTGTTCATCCTATTTGAATCTGTTTTCTCGTTCTCTGTCTTTCCTGTCTTGTTCGTCTTGATCTTCCTTTGCCTGACTTCCTCGACACTTTTCCCATCGAGCTTGAGTAATATCTGACCTCGCATCCATTTCTTCTGTATGAGTGTTACCTCTTCAGCTTTATCCTTCTCTCCTTTCCATCTCTTAACACCCTCTCCTCCTCCCTTGACTTTGCTGCTGTGTGCCACCCTCCCCTTCTGGTCGACCCCCCCTTCTTCTTGCTGGAGTAGGTTTGATTCATGTAGGGTTACCTTCAATGACTTTTGCCAACTCTTGATTGACTTTCTTGGACACATTGACTCTTGCGGCTTCAACCCCCCGAATTTCATGCTGGTTCTTCCCTGGATTTCCCACTCAGGTTGGCCCTGAATCATGCTGTGCCCATTGATTTCGTGAATCCTGTCTACATTTTTCTTGTTCCCTTGCAACATTACGTGCCTCACTGACCTCTGCAACTGTTATTTTGTTCTCTCCTCTACTTCTCTGCTCTTTTCATTGTTCTTTTTACTATGTTCTCTTCTCCTCTCCCTTCCCCCCTCTCTTTCTCTTTCACCCTTTTACCTTTTTCTTTTTTCTATGCACTTACTCTATCTGATTGGTCCCTGGACCTATTATGATAGTAACTTTGTTTGTCCCCTCCTTCTTACTTGTTATCCCCCCATCCAGCACTATCTGAAATGTCGTCAGGTCTAGTACGATGGTCACTTGTTTTGTTCCTGTCCCCCATTCTCCTCTCCTTACCCTCACTTTGTGTAATTCTCTAGCTCTACCAGAAATGTCATTAGGCCTAGTACGGTAGTCACCTGTCTGTTCCCATTTCCTTCCTATTTGTGTCTTAGCACTTGCACTATCTAAAATGTTTCTAGGTCGAGTGTGATGCTGAAAATACATTGGAGGGACAGGGCCTCCATGTCGTTGTCCTGTTCTCCTTTTATCATGTATGTTCTGTGTTATTTTCTGCACATGAGTCCAGGTGGGACACCTGGCAGTGCAGCTCTTCCTCTTTTTGGTCATGGTTAACAGACCCTTGTGATACCCGTATGGCACCCATGGGTGGGGGTTCAACAATGTACTCCTGGTTTATGTTTTTGGGCACCTGTGTGTGGTCCACAGAGCAGGGTATGGGCTGGTGGCAGCTCCATGCTGAATTTGACAGGTGCTCTGAGTATCCTATATTTCGATTTTTGGACTCTGCCCACCTCGCTAAAAGACAGCATGGGGGTGATTCCTAACAGTGAACAGTATACATTTCATGTTATGAGTGTCTGGTTTCTGGTGTGTGACACAATGAATGAAACAGCCCTGCACGAAACTGGTATGAATGCAATGTCGAGTGCTTAAGGGCTGGATGCTTGTTCCAATCTACATTCCTTGTTTTGAGTGTCTGGATGGAGAAGAATGGCCTGAATGCACTATGAGCCTGATTGGCTGCCTGCTTACTGAATGCCCTTCCGAATGATTGACTGCCAGAGCCTGGCTCAGCAGTGGGAATGAGAGACAGAACAGTATATCTGAAGATCTCTCACTTACTGGAATTGTTCAGAAGCTGTTGGTGAAACTTGATGCTTACCTTGAAGCCCAGCTGGAAGAAGAAGACTTTGCTGCTGCTTTCCTTCGACACAATCCAAAAGCTATCATGTCTCCAAGAATTGATCCAATGTAGGACCTGGCTAGGAGACCTCCATCCGAGTTACAAGGAAACATCATGCACCAGCTAACCTTCACCAATGCTCCCTGGAAGTCAGTCCGCAAAAGGCTGCTGACCGGAGATGGGGACCGCAGAGGAATCTGAATTGAACCAGCCAGACATTGAAGTCCATCGCCGACGATGACCATTATCGTCGACCGGCGCTGCAACATTTGAATCAAGGACTCCCTTGCTTATCACTGTCGACCGCTTTGTCCTTCCGGAGAAAATCAAGTCAAGGTTGCTGCTGAACCAACGAGTATCCACTGGTGAGTTTCCCACCTCCCGAAGTCCCCAAAGATGCCAAACGCTGATGACCCGATGCCCTTGCAGGGCCTATGTTCTTCATTGACACTTTGCGGCAACAAACTACCACAAGGACCAAAGCCGCTGCCTCAACAACATTGTTCACCCCTTTCATCGAGGAATCTCAATTATCCGTGGCTCCTGCCTTAAAGGGATTTCACTCAAGAAGATCCATCGATGACCCGTCGTTGAACTCTGCTCAACCAGGTACATTGAGCTAGTAGAACATTTGTAGAAGGAAATAAGACTCTACTAAACAATATATAGACTGGGCTTGTCAATATATTATTTGCAGGTTGTCCAGGTGGGGGGAATGTTGACGATCAGTGGGTCCTGCCTTAAAGGGATTTCACTCAAGAAGGATCCGTTGATGACCCGTCGTTGACTCTGCTCAACCAGGTACATTGGGGTAGTAGAACATTTGTAGAAGGAAATACGACTCCGCTAAACAATTGATAGACTGGGCTTGTCAATATATTATATAATATTATTATATAATATATTATTTACAGGTTGCCCAGGTGGGGGGAATTCTCACACAGAACAGTGTCTGGGTAACGGGACAACATATTCTGTCAATTGTTTAACCACTTGTTTTCCTCCCAAGTCTATGGTTGATAAATTTTGCTATTTTATTAATTTTTTTATTTACGAGATTTTAATCATCGAGGTGATTTTTACAATAAGCAAGCAATGAATGCAATGCTATTGATTTGTATGCCATTTGAAACTGTTGGTAATTGGTGCATTTTAATGGAGTCAAAGAGTAATTGTGGTACCGCATAGAAATTGTACATTCATCATAATAGTATTACCTGAGCACTAAGTGTGTTATTGTATGTGTATATAACATGAAACTTATTTATATAAATAACCATGTTATCACTAACATAGTGTGTGGACATTGCTTTGTGGGGTACTTAGGAACCAGCCTGCATCACCTCCTGAGAGCTTAAGCCTTGATTTCTTGTCCATTGCAACCGAATAGAGAATCTTGGCTGGGGTGCTCTGTGCTTCTACTATGCCATATAGAGGGCAGGAGTACAGATAACCCCCCTTCAGTCTTTACACAGAGTATGATCGTTTTTTAAACATTTTTGTTGTTCATGACCTTTTTAGAATGTTTTGTATGTTTTCCCTTTTTCCCTCCCTTATCATGAAACGCTTTGAAACACATAGTGTATAGGCGCTATATAAATAAACCATCATATCATATCATGTCTGTTGTCATATTCGATTGCTCAATTTTCTCCTCTTTGTTCTGTACCATCTTAAAGATCTCCTCCTTTCTTATGGTCTCTTCTGGACTATAGTCACTGCTATAAGCAGGTGGTTTGTATCTCGGTTTACTATAACCGGTCGCAGCTTTCAGTTTTTTTTAATGGATAAAATCCTACGTCTTATGTACTTTCGTCATTCACTTCTGGCGAGGTAAGGGGAGCAGAAGGCTCAACACCTTCCTCCCTACACTGAGTAAGCATCCACTCCACGCGGTGGATCCTCTCTCTCTTCTTGGTACATCTTCCAAACCTCTAAAATAGCTAACCTCTTTTCCAATTTCTTCCCCGTGTATGGAGCTTGCAATTATGTGGTCATGTGCTGCAATATCATTTTTGACAGTGATCCCCCTTGTGGCCATGGCATAAACATTTTATCTGCTGTGCCCTTTACCCACTCCGCACTGTACTGTTTGAGCTTAGGCATATGTTTTGGCAGTGTCTTGCATAGGTGCATCGGAGGAGTAATATCTCCCATTGTGACGAGTCTCAATTGGATGTCAATACTTGCCAGTGCTTTTACACTGATACATTAATAAAAACAACACATATGAGAGTGCTCCAAAACTCACCACTCAAAAGCTCTGTTTCTCAATGCCCTTAACCTACTTTTAGGGTGGCACCGATAATGACTCTAAAATAGGCAATTACGTTTAATCCTTACTTCAACTTTACACAATGTGTTCTTGTCACTCTTCGACACCTTTTCAAAACAGACACATAGACAGACAGACTAGTCAACTCTTTTACATTTAAACCATGGTACTCATCTTCATTATATCACCCTTAAAATACTCTGACTAGAGTTTAACTCGTATCCTAAAATAAACCTGTTCATGTGCCGCCTAGTTTACCCCAATTCGGGTGTGAGACGAGTTCTTCTAAAACTCCTTGAGTTAGGAATCCCGGTCCTTATCTCTTAAAAAGCTCTTCGTTACGCTTTAAAAGTCTCTTTGTTACACTTATAATCAACCCGTTCCTTTTCTAAACTATCCAAATCCCATCCCCACAGTTTGCCATTCCCCTCAACCTACTCACCATTCGCTTGTTCAGCTGGAGGCCTACAATCTCAGCTCTCCTCTCTAATCGACCACTTTCACCTTCCGTCCGTGAAGCACCTGTGGAAACCCAGAGGGATTACATCAAAGAGGGACCATCCTACCTGTATCGATATTTCTTGCAAGAATTCTGTATCGGCCACTCTCCACAGGAAATCCTTCGATCTTCCAGCTAGATGGTGAAGGGTGCTCGATCCTGTGAAACACTAGAGTTCTACTTAATCGATGGGTCTAGAACCATCCGACATGCTACCATGTGAACCGCTAGGCCATTTTAAAAGAGTAAGTGCGTCATTACATGGATGGGGATGCAGAATAACTCTTACATCCTTACACCAATAACAAGACCGACTCAGGAAGTTGGCAAATGTAATCTGTTTTATCTCAATTATCTAAAACAGGGAGTACAGCGGACATCATTGGATGTCTCACAGCATAACCTCAACATGTTTTATAAAAAATCACTTTTATATAGTAAACATTTGTCATATGTGACGTCATACAACGTGGAAAACTAAGAAAACTTATTTGGGATTCTGATAGGTCTAGTGGGAACATCTAAGTATACTTTCTGTAGGGGATTGGATTGTGATTGATTCTCTATAGTCAGGTGAACAATGTATGCCCAACCCTTGTGAAAGACATCCTCAACATTTGTTAGATACATGACACATCATTGGCTCTCAAACTATAGTGCTCTTCAATACATGGCCCTCTATAATTGGTTGGCACACTTGTACCCTTCTGGGACATTCAAATCGCTAGCAGCACACAAGCTGGTACCCCAGGTGCTTGTGGGTGGACTTGACTATGCCTCCCCACCCAATTAGTCCATCTACCATCATCACTCATGCCGTCTTCCATTCAAATTGTCTTTGAACTTGGCCTTGTGAAGTATCACTGCTTCTGAGAATAGAAGGAAGTGCAAGCATGTTCTTATCTTCAAGTCTCTGTGCTGTTTGCCCATGTTCTTTTTCCATCTACCCCATGTGACAGGAGACTGTGATTGAGCTTCTTTCTTGCATTTAATGATATTAAATTAATAAAACTTGGCACCCATAGTGTTTCCGTCGCAACCTTAACAGGAGCTTGCCTCGCTTCTCATGTTCTTTGTATCTCCTTGAATAGGTGACCAGTTCTTGGCTGCCCCAACACTTGACACTGGGCCAGACATCCTTCTCAATCCTCCCTTGATTTTCAGCAGTTTTTCTCTGCTGTGCCATCATTTCAGCCCCTCTCTTTCACGGGTCTTGGCTTACTAAAGTTGCGACATCGAATATCTAGATTCTATACATGTATATATATTTATATTGGTGGCACTGCCTGCAGTCTATTCACTACATATAGCCAGCCTTCATGATTACTTATTCTACTTGCGTTGCAGCATTTGTACATCTTCACACGTGCAATCTTCATTTTGCACATGAAAGGCTACTCCATTCCTTAGTTTGCCATCATATTCCATAAGGTCTTTGTATTCACTTCTCTGATCATCCTTTGAAGTGCGTCACTCTCATCTCTTGTGACGTTGCCAGCCTCTTTTGTTGACTGATTCACACTTCTTCGAGGCTCTCTCTCAGAAGACCATCATCTCTCCACAGGTACATGTTATAGGGCTTTCCCAATGAATACCTTGTTTCGAAGATCTTTCGCGTTTAGGTATCATTGTCAGCGTTGTGCATGTCGCAATTTCCGGCTTCCAACATATAGGCAGAATAGAGGCAAGACATCTGTTAGAGGCATTTGGCTCCTCCTCTACAACTGTATTAAAGAATTTATTTTAGCGTGGCAAATGCAGTGCACTCATACACATCCCAACATATTACAACAACGCATTAATTGTGACACAATGAAATCAAGGGCCACATTAGGTCAGTCATTTCAACACTGTACACAAGCTTTTAGGCACAAGGATTTTGTCAAGTGAGTGAGGACACAGAGATGGAAGGTCTTGTGATGATCGTAACAGAGAGAACGGCAGAAAAAAACATGCTATAACTGCAACTTGTGAAAAGCAAAATACATATTCCTAAATTGATTATTATTCTACTCTAGATGATTTTTGGAAGTTTTAGTCTGCATTGTGAATTTGAGGTGTTTAAGGACCGATTAAATCAGTGACTCACCCCGTGAAGTGTGCCTGAAATAAACCTTTAATGAGTTTAGTTTTTTTTTGGGGTAGTAAGGGAGCCCACCAGGGTAGCAAGGGAAACCTAAGGTGTCACAATTGCGACCCCTGGTAACTCCCAAATGGCATCCCTGCCATGAATAAGTCATATGCTCGGAGTTGCTTTTCAAAGAAGCAGACTCCTCAGTTGTCTCTCGGTAGTGCAGTTTTGTTTGAGAAGTGTCTGGCAGCAGCAGCCATCGAGCTGTCTCTTGGTGGACTCTAATCGAACCATAGGATCTACCTGTTCACCCTTCAATCACATAATGACAACAAGCTTTGACAGAACACTCTTGGAGTAGGGACAGAGAGGTACAGGGCTTTATCAGAGCACTTTTAAACCTAAGCCATGAAAAAAATAAAATAAATTAAACCCTGAAAATATTCACATTTCCTACTTTTTGAATTATATCTCCAATATATCTCCTGATATGAAGATAGAAGTAGAGAGAACCACAAATTATCCAAATATTATATATGCCTCTTTCACTAATTAACTTGTAATGGTTGCATAATAAATAATTACCTCACGCGATATAACATTATCTCATAATCGCAATAAAATTAATTAATTTACTCCAGACCACCTGGTAGGAAAAAGTTTTTAAACAAATCTTAGAATTAATTTGCCAACTACGTTATAGCATGACAGATAGCATCACATGTCCTCACTTCACAGGGCAGAACAACAAATAACTAATCATGCAAGCACTTTCTATCTTGAGCATCTCATCTTTCCCTACCAAATTAAGGGCCTCATTATGGGTTTGGTGGTAATTCTATAGCACAGATTTACAAGTGGTTGTATGGCACTGTAAATCACCATTTTGGGAGTCCATAGGACTCCACAGGGATTTTGGCAAAATTACCACAAGTGGCAATTCCGCCATGGTAGTTCCATCAAAATTTGGTCTTAAAGTGGCAGTTTTACCCTAGCATGATGCTGGTGGAAAATCCTCAATACATCCTGAATTAAATGCCAAATTAATACTAATAATAAAACGATAAAAATAATAATAATAATAATAATAATAATAATAATAATAATAATAATAATTACAAATAATAATAATATCTGTAGGCAACTGATTTCAAGAAACAACTAAAAACCTGGTTGTTTTATCATTATCCGAAGGTATCTTGAGATCTGTTAAGTTTCAACACAATGCTCCTGTCTGTTTCTTTGTTTCTTCATTTCTATCACCCCAATACTTAAAGGTCCATTAGTGATATAAGTAAACATAATATAACATAACAGTGTGACTAACTGCAGTCTAATTGAAAAAAAAAAACAGGCAATTGTGTGAGTAACTGAACTTTGATGTCAAAACTTGATATATCATTTTACGATATCTAACAGATGATGTGAGTACCACGTACATGTAGGTAACACTTATAAAGATGGTAATAAGAGCAGATAATGGAAATACATGTCAAATGATTTGCAAACGTGGAATTTAATGACAATGCCGTGTAAATGACCCTACAGTACCTACAAAGAGGCGTTTATTAGATTAGCCGACACGTGTTTTGATCTTCAGAGGTCATTTTCAAGGCAAGATCGGTTGTGGTAAGACTTGTTAGTGTGTCTTCTGGTGAAAAGGGGGGAGGCCGCTATATTTTTACTCTAGTGGGTATTGCACAGTTTGGAGTGGATGTAGACTCTGCTGTGGCTTGTACAGTTGGCGGGGAGGTCACACTGAATCCACCACAGGACACATTAACAAGTCTTACCACAACCTATCTTGGCTTGAAAATGACCTCTGAAAGTCGAAACATGTGTTGGCAAATCTAACCTGTTAATATTTACAAATCAAGATCTCTGAAGCCTTATTGGAGAGAACCTCTCTCTTAACATTTACAAATGGCTTGCACAAATGTGGATGGTCTGAAACCACATTTCAAAATATCAGCCAAGGATAGTGGGGCACTGTCCTTCGTAGCTCTGTACCACATGCAGCAGGACATGCAACAATCTCACCCACAAACACAGCAGTCTCGCTTTTCTAGTGCTCCCATTACCAGTAAGTACCCACAAAGAAGCTGAAACTATTGTTTTTTGTGAACTAATAAAATGCAATGTACTTGCTCAAATTATAATTTAATCTGTAATTTCTCTAGAATTCCATTGCATTTTATGGTTAGTCATACACTATCATCAGAGGCCGAAGTAAGCAGAATTATCAGGAGCAGAGTTCCACTACTTTTGTTTTGTACTGTTAATAATTCAACTGCCTTTAACAAACAATGTTTACCATTATGGAACTGTATTTCTGAAGTGATAATATACCTCTTAATTTGTCCACTTTACAGAAATTACTGACCACAGAATCATGAAGTCTGGATGATAGCTCAGCCTGGATGCAGTCTATCTGCCTTCATCTTAGATAGGGGAGATGGATAAGGTCCAGCTATCACTAGGAAGGAGTCTCTCCTAACACCAGATTTCTCCCCTGATTTATGAACAACTTCTCTGGTTGAATGCATAGATGATATAGTTGGTAAAGTTCTTAGCCATTCAGAAGGGATGCTATTTTAATATCAAGTGGTTATGTAGGTTTTGACCCTTTTGCTAATTGATATGTGTGCAGTTGTGTGGGTGCTAGGGACTAGTCACCTGTACTATTGCAATGCACTCATGAGGCGTACTTCAATTAACCTTATTAGCAGACTCCCGGTGGCTCAAACTGATTGATGACTGGGTGTAGGCAAGTGATATTGTCCAAGCTGCTTAACATGCTCTGGCTTCCAGAATAATAGAGCTATCTGCTTAAGATTCACTGCATCATCTTCATTCAAATGCAATCATGCGGCTGCTCATGCCTAGTGTAAGTACAGCATTACAAGGTACATACCAGGATTGAAGCTCTGGTCTATGGTGTATCACAGAATATTCATTCCTAGATCTCTGTCCAACAAGTTTAGCAGACATTCATTCTTGATGAGATCACAACATCTATCTAATCTAGTTTCTCTAGTTTCTCTGTATGGTTGCCAGTGGCATTAAGAGGAGTGAGCAAAGGCAACATATAAATGTTTGAACTGAGAGAAAAAATGAAAACTAATACTGGGGAACAGCGTCATTGTCTCTTTATCACTCACATGCCTGTCAACGCCTAGCTCCAACCCCTTGACACAGGTTGCACTATGCTTACCCCTAGTCCATCTGCCAGCTAGGTCACAGTTCCAATATCTTTTCTGGTACACCTCTAACACTGACTATCATGGGGAACCAGGTTGTGGATTCCTTATCCTAGGGATTGTTCAATTCCTTTGCTACATCTAGTAAGTGAATTAATTAAAATAAATGTGCAATCTATTCAACAGCTATAGATGTCTAAATAAACAAGAAATCAGATCAATATATAAAAGAAATTATGGCCAACCCATGTCACACATATTAAGAATGTATTGTACAGACTAAAGTGTGTGTTTCTTCTTTAATTACCTTTACCTGTTGTACTTCCTCTATTAAGATGATTATGCATTGTTAATGGAGTGATTTCTTCTAAGAACATGGAATTCTATCATTTGTTATACCTTAAACTAATACATTCCTTGTGCTGTCAGATTGTATGTAATTCACAAGATCCTCCCCTATTCTTCAATATGTGTTTCTTTGTGAAGATAGTGGATTTAGGATGCATCTGTTGTTATGATGTTTTCAATCTAGTACTGGGAAACTAAATTAATGGTGAAATGTGGCATGTCAGTCCCGGGATAAATGGTGATTCCCCATGAATGAGGTACAGATTCAAAATGGTGGTGGGTGCTTTCAAAGACTCGGCCAGCATAGGCATGCACATGGGAGGTGGAGGCAAGCATGTGGCAGGAAGGATGCTAGACAATAACACAAAAAGTGTGAAGAATTGTCTTCTGCCCTGCAGGAGTACCAGGATGAGCAGAGGCTAAAGAGCCTTCTCAGCTCTCACACATTTACAAACCAAGAGCCAACACAATCATAAAGGTAAAACAGGCACATTTTAGAGATGTACTTCCTTTGCCCTTTTGGAACGTGGCAAAGGGAAGGCTATATTTTCAGGGGTGTGAATGTGGTTCCATAGCAACCAAAATAGTGAAGTGTAACAGTCCAAAATAAAAGAATGTCCAATCAAGGTTCTATAAAAACATATATACTTTAATAAAACACACCATGGATAATAATACCTAATTAGACAAAAACTACACAAAACCCATCCGTGAGGAAATAACACAGAATAAGCACAGATACCAAGATGTCGAAATCTGAGTAATGAATCAGGGGTTTAAGGCAAGTAATAACCACAATGTTCTTGGGTGCAAGATGGATAACAGGGACATCATCAGTCTCTAGGGTACGAAATGGACCAAGTTGGGCAGTTAGCAGTCAATCATACTCTTCCGCAGTTCTCGCTGGTCAGGAAGCCCCAAACCAGACTTTTTGGTGCTGCGCAGGCAATTCAAAGACCGGAAGAGTGCAAAAGGCAACAACTGAGGGAACTAGTGGTTCAAATGTGTTGAAAGGTTCTTGAAACATGGATCCAAGCAGTTCATTGGTGAAAAAACACTAGGATCCCACATGCCTTGGCTGTCAGGGTGCTGTGGTCCACATCTGGGGGCTCAGGGACACAATTAGCCCTTTTCACATGCTCCCAAACATGGGGGAGGCTGCCATACAACTGCAGGGGCCTTTCAACATGGCGAGGCCCTGGGTACCAGTGTGGCTGGCAGAAAGGCAGGTACTGTTCCAGCAGCAGATCACCCCCAATGGTCCCTGGGGATTGTTATAGACACAGCGTGTCTCTGCCATGGAACACCTGCTTTCCCCTCACTACTGGACAGCTCTGGAAATAACTGATGTAACATCAGATTGCAAACAAAATATTCTTCAAAGGTTGGTGTCCAAAAGATGATTGCAAGTGTATTCAAAGAAGTGATGTGAGATATCTTCTTTTAACAGTACAAGCTCACAGGTGATTTGAATAAAACTAGCCTGTTTAAGTGATCCAATCCCTGTGCCTACAATAGGTGGACTTTGCTCCTCTGCCATCAGACCCAACGTGCTTTCCTCTGGAGGAAGTTGATGGGACAGGAAGGAGAGAGAAAGGCAGAGAGAAACAAGATAATGGAAGTCTTCCCCCCAACTGTACAGAGCTCTCCAGTCTACACTAAACCTGCCCTTTCCCTTCTCATTAGAATCAAAGGTCTTTAGAACTGCAGCAGCCTGTTGTAAGCCTAATCCCTTTAAATGGTTCTGCTATTCTGATGCCTGGGCCCAAGACATCTTCCTTTTGTACTGTTGTCTCTGAGGAGGGTGTTACCTACTGTGAGTAATCCAAAGAATCTGCCCCTTCTCTTCAATGGGGTGCCACCACCTTTGAGAATAGGGAGGTGAGCACACTAAGAAAAACCCTCCCTAGAGGTTTGGGAAAGTGGGATCTCACTGGGAGTGACTTTCTCTTAGAAGACAAGGACTCCCTGTTTCATAAAATGGTAACATCTCCCTTAAACCTGATAACCCCAGGGTTCTCAGCATATAAGGGAATAAAGGGAAAGGTTGACCTAATCGAGCCTTCGACCATTGTAGATGTTGATGCTGCACCCTCCTTGTAGATGAAATCCAATTGCCAATGGGACTATGTCTCTCACCTCAATAAATCACATATAAGGACCAAAACAATACCCTCACCTGGACAAAGCGAGGAACAGACATGAATTAAATCAGCTGGGGGAAAGACATGTAGAGGAGACTCTGCTGTTGTCATTCATATCCAATGCTTCCTGGAGGCAGGACCACAACTCATACATGGTGGGCGGGGATCCGTACAACACTGTTGTGCCTAGGAGTACTGAAGAACAAGCCTTCTGGCACTCAGTCCAACAGCCACTGCACCACTCAGAAGGTGGAAAACTGGTGTGCCGGTGAACAGGCACCTGCAGTGTAAACATGGAACAAGCATCCCAAGAAGGAGGAGACTACTGCTGACAGATTGACTGCCCCTCCTGGTAGAGAAGACTGCAGAACAGCAGCTGCACTGTGTGTGAGCCAGAGAGGGAGGAGGACTGTTGAGCTGCCTGGTGAGCCGCAGGAAGGTCAGAATCTCATAACTCGACAGGCCAAGTGAAGACACCTGCTTGAAACCTAAAGAAGGGTAACCAATATCCCTCACAACAAAAGGAACTCCTAGAAAACTGAGCACAAGAGATATACTCCAGGGGGCAGAAGAGTACAAACAAGAAATGGGTGTGAGACGAGAAGAGTAGAATACCAAAGAGAGGTGTAGGCGGCAAATGGACTAGTTCATCCAATTGAGATAAGTGGTTGAGACACAGAGATCTGAGACAAACAAATAATCGAAGCGACTTTGAAAAGCAATATAACTTTTATCAAGAAAGCACAGGAGGAAAACCACAAAAGGTGGAAGCCAGAAAATTATACCAAAGAACTGGCTTCGACTACAAAAAGATCAAAGGAGAAGATCCAAAAAAGGGTGTGGACTGACAGGCTATTTGATTCATCATCACAATAAATGTATTCAGATAAAATCCATTAAACATAATACATGATAAAACAGCAGCAAGAAGTCAACATTAAAATCATTTCAGACAATAAATAACACATGGGTCATAAAGGCTATAAACTACACACTGACTAAGACATTACCATTCATATAATTAGTTGGAACAACATTCCCCAAACAACATTTCCTATTGCTCCAGGCTCTCCTTAGATAGCAGCACATAGTGTCTCTGCCTGTAATAAAAAGTTTAGTGCCAGCCAACATTTCTCTTGTTTCAATATCAGGAGAATCGTTTGCCTTCTCAGTTCCCTGCAAGTGCGGGCAGAGCACAATAAACTTCAGAAGACTTTCAGTTGCGTAGTTGCAGCAAGGGCATTCTGAGTCTTGCACACAACCCTGCCAGTTCGCTGTGTTGGCTTGCAGCAGCAGAAGATCAAATCGAGCTCTAGTTACAAGCCAACAATCTATTGGATAATTCCTGTGGGCCAGGTAAGATTGCAGAGTCTACTTTGGTCACAATAGCATGTTTTCAATTTGAAACCAGTGAGAGCCCCGTTGATTCACGTCTTTCCTTGCTCAGAAAGCAATAGTTCCTTTAATAGGCACTCCTCTCCCCCTGGCTCAACAGATCGGTTTGTTGAAAAAGGCTTGGGGCATTTAGCTGAGTCGTGTAAAGAGAAATAAACTTCAGCCAGTGTATCTTACTCCAAACATCACTACACCTTAGAGCACGAATAATTTCTTGCGTTACAAATGTTCACGGGTTTGACCAAATGATGAGCCAGTGTAATAAGGGAGCATGATACCATTCATCTCTGCCACATATATTGCTCCTAGCTTGGCCTGTACCCCAAACGTCTGGGCCGAACACGGCAAACCAATATTTTCTTTAAAAAAATGTATGTTCTACAGTCTGTAGTGAAGAAGCATTTTCGAACCCCCAGAGTGAAGCCCCATAATTGGTCACTGCCCTTATTTGTGTATGAAGTGATTTCCCCTAACACAATTGCATAAAGCAATATACCCTACCCTTTCTTCCACCACCATGCCTGGCACATCTTATTTCTTTGTTTATGTATATGTGCACTGCCCATACAATTTTCTGAGAACCGAATTCCCAAATAATCAAACTCTTTCACCCTTGGAATTACAGAACCATAGCTATACATCTTACAAATATCTATTTTCTTTTTCTGTCCATCAGCACAGGCCATGGGGACAGACTTCATTGTGTTGATTTTCAAATCCAATGTAGTCATGAAATCTGTATATACATTAATCAGTCTCTGGAGGGTGTTTGGTGTCCGAGCAATGATCACTGTATCATCGGCATAAGCTACCAGGGGGAAAGGTTTGTTGCTGACACTGGGATAATCTGCATTTGAGTCGACAAGGGCCCTATAGAGACCATTTATATATAATGTAAACAGGACCGGTGCCAGGGCACAACACTGACAAACTCCTGTATTTACTTCAAAATATCCTATCCACCGACCCTGTTCCCCAAAATGAACACATGCCTGTTCTGCCTTCGTGTTTCAACTGCAGAACCCACAATATCCAACAGGACAACCCATGGACCCAAGCACCGACCAGAGCTAAACTCTATTTACTTTGTCAAAGGCGGTGCTTAGGTCCATGATGGCCAGGTAAATTGGTTCACTGTTCAAAAATACAGATTGTGCCCCCACCAGATATAGGTTCAAAGCCTGATCACAGGTTCCCCCACCAGGTTTAAAACCATATTGTACATCAGAAAGCACTGAGTGCATTGAGGTACAATCCTCAATATGACCCAGTAAAGTTTGTGTGGGGCAGGGAGGTCAATCCAGAGGGAGGCCCCTGCAGAGGAGAGAGCTCTGCCCTCCCACTCTCAGCCTGGAGGGGAATTTGACCCTTAGAGAGTTGGAGGTAGCTGAGCGAAGGGCTCGAGGAGGAAGGTTTTTAGGAAGAGAGTATTGATGTAGTGCAGAGAATGCAAAGGGTCTTGAACTTGATCCTTGCAACTACCGGGAGCCAGTGGAGAGATTTCAGGGCTGGAGAGATATGGTCCCTGGGCTTGAGGCTAAGGATAAGTCTTGCAGTCCTGTTCTGGATTAGTTGCAGAGGGCAGAGAGTAGCAGAAGTCAGAATGAGAAAGAGGCTGTCGCAGTGATCCAGCCTAGAGAGAACTGTGGCTCTGGAGACAGTGAGCTTCTAGGGGAAGGTGAGAAAGGGAAGAGTACCTTTGAGGAAGTGCAGCTGGTAGTGGGACTTCCTGGTGACATCCAAGATGTGAGGCAAGAAAGAGAGAGTGGAGTCGAAAATGAAACCAAGGGTTTTTGCCGCACAGGAAGTTGAAGGATGAGGGCCCAAGGGGAGTGGCCAGAAGAAGAGAGGTAAAGTGAGAGCTGAGTGTCATACGCATAACACTGGAAGTTAGAGAAGAACGTAGAGATCAGGTGGGCCAAAGGGGCCAAGTAGAGGTTGAAAAACCAGGGTGAGAGGATAGAGCCTTGGGGAATGCCACAGGTGGATAGAGTGGTAGCAGAGAGAACGGAACCAAGTTGGACCTAGGAGGGACGGTCAACCATTCCAGGGCCTGATCGGTGATTCCCAGGTTCTCACAGGGCCTCATTACGACCTTGGCGGTAGCCATGCTGCTATTGGCAGCATGGCTGCTGCCGAAATCGCGTCCGGGTTCCCAGAATGAGAAATTACCGAGCCATTCTGAGTTTGGAAGGCCTGGTAATTCCTCCCTCCAAGGACCCAGACCCGGACCTTCCCCACTCCCATTTCAGCCCCAATAGGGCTGGATGGGAATGGGAGAGGGAGCAAACAACGGGCCGATTACGAGTGGCCCGTTGTTTGCTCCCTCTTCCCCTCATGGGACCTGGTAAGCACGCCTGGTTTTACCAGGCGTGCTTACCGTGTCACGCGAGGGGACCTCGTAATGTGGCGGAACGGGTTTAACGGGTCCGAATCCTTTTGCGGCACCCGTTAACTCGTTCCGCCAGGGTCGTAATGAGGCCCATAGAGTGGATTGATCAGGATGGTGTGGCTGGCCATGTCAAAGGCAGAAGAAAGATCAAGGAGGATGAGGACAGAAGGAATGATAGAATTGAAGTTACAGAGCAGATATTCATGGGTGTTCAGGAGAGCAGTTTCTGTGTATCTGGCAGCTCTGAAGCTAGACTGATGGTCAAGAAGATAACCAACAGATTCAGTGTGAAGAGTAAGCTGCGAGATGGCCAGCTTTTTCAGGATTTTCCCCCGGAAAGCGGTGATAGAGAACCAGCGATAGTTTGCCGGACAGGTGGGATCAGCAGATGGCTACTTGAAGAGGGGGTGCATAAGGGAATGCTTAAGGAGGGAGGGGAAAGCGCCAGTGGTGAACAAGTGATTACAGAAATTGGCCAAGGCTGGATTGAGGGTGGTAATATGGTCCTTGATGGTTCTGGAGGAGCACAGGAGCACCTATTTGGACGACACTTTCATTGATCGGACTTGTCTAGAAACCTTGTAAGATGTTGTCAGAGAGAAGGAGGGGAAAGGGGGAGGAGAGAGAGAGTTGGCCAAAGGGTGGCCGAGAGATGAAGAGGGAACGGAGGAGATAGAGGACAGGATTTCCTGAGTGTTAGTGGTAAAATGAGAGGCCAGAGACGTACAGTGGGCCTGGGAGGGATCAGGTGATGTAGAAACTGCAACAGGATTGGCCAGTTCCTTGCAGATTTGAAAGAATTTTGCCGTGTTGTTGGAGGTCACAGAGACACAGGCTTGAAAGTGGGCTCTTTTCTTGGGCAGGACAGAGAGTATCTATTGCCTTTGGAGCAGGCGGCAGGCCAGTTTGTCAGAGGATGCGCCCTAGGTTCTCCACTTACTATCAGCCACCCTACACTTCTGTTTCAAGGTCAGAGACATACCAAGAGTTGCACTTGGGAGAAGGCTTCAGCTGGAATCTCAAAACAGGGGCAAGGATGTCCAGAGTGTTGGAGATAGAAAGATGCAGAGTAGAGATGGTGTGTCAGAGTGTGAGTCTGCTGCATGAGTAAGAGGAGCAGAGAAAGTAAAGGCAAAGGCTTCCACTAATACACACTTTATGGCCCGAATGACAGCAAAGTTAGGGGCCTGCTGTGGTGGGCTTTGCCTGAGGGAAAGAGAGTTTCAGGTGAGAGGAAAGTAATAAGTGGTCAATCCAAGAGAGATGAGAGTTGACAGGGTTTGATAGTGGGATGTCTGAGGAGATTAGAACATCCAAATTATATCCGGAAGATTGTGTCAGACCAGAGGGCAGAATGGAAAGATAGAGCATGTCTCAGAGGTTGCGGAAAAGCCCAGAGGAGGGATTAGATGCATCAAGGTGGATCTTGAGGTATCTGAGGAGGAGAAGTTGAGATGCAGAGGCAAGAAGAGAAGAGGAGAGGTAGACCCACTCTGAGTGGAAGAGGGCAACCTGGTCAGGTGTCTTGTAGATAGTGTCCACAGTCATAGAGAGGCCAGGAGAGACAGGGAGCCTGCAGACCAGACATTCAAAGGAGGATTAGGCCTGTGTACAAATGACAGAGGCAGGGAGCCACTCAGGAAAGATCAGAGCTACTCCACTCCTAGGTTGGTTGGTTCGGGGATGGAGAGGATCTTGTAGCCATCAGGGAGGAGAGTGTCAAAACTCGTGACATACCTGTCCGAGAACCATGTCTCAGTAAGAGCGAGGATATCCAGGTCAACGTCTTCGGGGTAGGGGGGTGACAGATGTCAGAGGAGTGATTGACAGCAGAGCAGGAAGAGTTGGGAGTAGCAACATGGAGCAGGTTCCCACATTTGAAGGACTTCCGGGGAGGAGTACAGGCTGAGGTGCACCCAGCGGAAGTGGAAGAGGGGCAGAGAGTAGGCAGAGATGGAAGTGAGAGGTGGCAGAGGAGCCAGCGGGGAGCTAGTAGGAGTAGCAGGAAAATGAAGATAGTTTATAAGACACAGGAGATGCCTATCAAACAGGAGGAGATTGGGGTGAGGACCCTGGACCCAGATGGCGCCATTCATATACACATTAATGGTGACCTTGGACGAGTAGAAGGAAGCGAAGAGGGCCTCCCACCAAGTGCCACCATTAATGGGAGAGGAAGAGATAGGCAAGAGAGCCGAGACTATATGAAGGGTTCATAGGTCTGGTGAAGGAACAACAAAGAGGATGTTGGTGAGAGTCTGTCTGGCGGATGGACTGATGTAGGTATCAGTGATAGGGAGGCTATGGTTGGAGACCAGGATGTACCTCTTCGAATTCTTCCTTGCAGACTTAGTGAGAGGGATAGGATAGGAGATAAAGTAGCAGTTAGAGAAGATGGGAGAAATAGAGAGCACCATAGAGGGTGTGAAGGAAGAAGATGGGAGGAGAAGGGCGCGAGAGCAGAGATAGAGAGATGCATAGCCCAGTGCCACACAATGCAGGATGCACAGAGGGTTTTGGGGGGGGCGCCGGATTCACAACCAAGGGGAAGACACAGGAGGAGAAACAAGTGATTCACAACAGTAACAACAGCACCCTTTGGGGGCGTGGGACCTAGAGAGTGGGAGAGATTCTAATGGGAAATATTTAACAGTACCACAGTTATCACAATGTAAAACACCCTGATTCAACTTTCCTAACAAGGGAAAAAGGCCTAGTTTTTAAGCACAGTAGCAGTGTAAAAAACCCAGATGCAACTTTCCTAAAAAGGGAAAAGGGTCTAGTTTTTAAGCACAGCAGCAATGTAAAACACCCAGATTCAACTTTCCTAAAAAAGGGGAAAAAAATCCTAGTTTTTAAGCATCCCAGCAATGTTAAACACCCAGGTGCAACTTTCATAAAAAGGGGAAAAAGGCCTAGTTGTTTAGCACAGCGGCAATGTAAAACACCCATATTCAACTTTCCTAGCTTTCCAGCTGGCAGTGGGGCTGTCACCAAAGGAGACTATTAGGTCTGGGAGCAAAGCCTATCCAAAAGATCACAGTGGTTTGCTGGATGAAAGGCTTCCAAGAGGACTAACCTGTAGATCAGAGTGGCTCTTGCCTCACATGCAGATGCAAGATAATTGTCCAAAACAGAAAGAAATGAAGACTCAGGGCTTCATTACGAGTTTGGAGGCAGCCATGCCCTTACCAAGGGCATGGCTGCCTCCAAACTCGTGTCTGGGTCCCGGTTCCCTGAATGGGGAATTACTGGGCTATTCCGACTTTGGAAGGCCCGGTATTTCCCCATTCAGGGAACCCGGACGATCCCCATTCCCATTTGAGCCCCATAGGGCTCAAATGGGAATAGGGAGCATGCTAACAATGTGCCCGTTAATGACGGGCCCGTTGTTAGCATGCTAGTTCCTTTGCGGGACCCGCAAAGGACGTCTGGTCTGACCAGACGTCTAGAGCAAGTCCCGCGAGGGAACCTCGTAATAGGCCGGAATGGGTTTAACAGTGCCGGCACCATTACCGGCGCCGTTAAACCCACACCGCCAGGGTCGTAATGAGGCCCTCAGTCGTTTGACCCAGATGGAAGACAGATCTTTATTTTTTATTAATTTATTGGGTATTTATAATGCACCTATGCATAATGTGTTTCAGATCAATGGGTGTTTGGTGTGTTACCCAAAGAGATATATTCCTGGAGCTGGAAAGTGACAATTCTTTCAAAATTATGGATGTTTGGAAAAGCACAGCAGTCACTCTGTAATTAACAGTATTGTCATGGTCCAAAGTAGGTGATTTCAGTAGTGGCCATAACACAGGAAGTTTGAAGCAGGAACACAAAACGCCTTCTGAGAAGGGGCTTGCAATATTTTGCATGGACCAGAGGTGAAGGGATCTAGGAAGGCAGAGAGGACATAAAAGGGGATGCAATCCCAAATGGAATTCAGTGGGTTTTCTAGAGTTAAGAAGATTCTCCAGATAATTCAAGGACACCAGTGAAAAGGGTTAAGCAAGGAGGCCTTGAGATAGCAATAGAAGAAAGTGCTGACGTGATGCTTGTGGGTGCTTCCAACTGTTATCTATTGCAAAGCGGGATACCCGTATGTCTTCATTTCTGCCAGAGCAGAGGTTTGGCCCATGGGTAGGGGATGTTATAAAGAGTCTGGCTAAAGTGATAGGGTGATGTATGGTTTTTTATGACTTTAAAGAGTCTCCTCCCTTATCAGAACAGTCTCAAAAATCACTTTATAAAGGGCAAAATTGGTCTCATGTAGTTTATATTTTTATGTTATTTATTATTTTTGGGTCTAAAAGGTAATATGAGGATCTGATGGATTTCTGGATGTTCTCATTTGGTTCTCTTTCAGCATGCTCCATGCCAGTGGAGTCATCGGGCCAAAGCAAAAGACACATATTTTCTCTGAAATGTTTTTTTTAGGGAAATGAGGAAGTCATACGGAAATCAGGGTCATATGGTCAGGTTAAAGGTCGGGAGGAGGGAATTCAACAACACATACATGATCAGGTCTGGCAGCTTCAACAGCACCCTCAAGGCTGTTGATGGTTCTATATGGAAGTGGAAGGTAGTATGGTCACCTGGCAGTGGATATTAATGCAGAAGTTGGGACAGTGGTTTGAGTGGAAACAGACACGATGGAAAGTTTGCTGACAGCAGAGATACTGTGGCAGGAGAGGAGGTGGTGGTTGATGTGGCAGCTTATATGTTGGCTTCAGCGGTGTTGGGAGGGGGGAGTTAACAGATGCTATGCCTCCGGGAACCAGGTTTCTACCTTTCAGTTCTTTATGAAACTAACTTAGAAAGAAGTACGTATGTATTTTAAACACCTCACCATCAGTTGTAAAATCCACTTGGCTAGTGTAACCAACATGGCCCTTTGTCAACAATGAATGAAACTTAGTAAGGCTGATACAAAAGGTAAATAACGGGAATAGGTAGTTAAAATAACACTATTTATCAGGGATACCATTTATCAGGGACAATACTTATTTCAGACTTAACCTTCTTCTGCCGACAGGGCCGGTTTTGTTTTCAGGGGCTCTTCAGCCTTCTCAGTGTCCCAAAAAATGAACTCCTACCCCTTCCACATGGCTCTGTGTTTGGCTGGATGCATGATGCCTGCTTTTACTTCTTGAGCAAGAAAGCGCTTCTCCATGGTATTTAGCAGTTTCCTTCTCCATTCAGTCTTGGGCTCCAAGTCAGGAAAAACCTAATATTCCAGGATATTTTTCACTTTAGCCGCTTTCAAGTTCCTTTCTTTATCTCTAACATCGGATAGCTGTATAATATGTGTTGGCCCTATTCATGGGCCTCTTGTTGTATTCTTTCAGTTCTGTTTGATTCTGTAGCCGTTTTCAATGCATATTGGGTTAGCTTCCGTGTTTAGGCCTAACACCTCTGGAAGCCAAGTAGCACAAAAAGGTTATCAAGGCTTCACCCTCTGTACCCAATGGGAGTCCAAGTAGTCTGACCTGCTTTCCCAAAGCACATTTTTCCCAAATTCTACTCTATCATCTAAGACCTGATTTCCCTGTATCACTGCCTCTAGTTCTTTGCCATCTGCTTTACCATAGGGACTGTCTGAGAATTTTGGTTCTCGATTTTGGAGATTTTCTGCTCCAGGTTTGACATCCTGGTTTTTAGCTGGGCCACCTTTTCAGTCAGGCGGTCAAGATTACCTTCAAGCCGTGTCACAGTGTTATCAATGTGACCCAGCACCAACATGAGACTTTCCTGGGTTGGTGATAAGGTTCCGGATGTATGTTCTTCATATTTGTTGTGCTCTGAAGAGTTAAAAAGTTCCCTTCTGGTAGTTTATCTTTTTGAATGCCTTTCCCAGAGACCATTATGGAAATCCTTTATGATAATATGCTAAGTACAGCACCCACGATCAGACAGGTTAAAAATATCACCCTACAGCACTTTTGGATTTGGAAAGTAACAAGCGGTCTCAAGCTCCTGTGTCTCTTCCCTTGATGTGTTACCTTTTGTGTGGCAATGGTAGTGGGGTTCACCTCAGTCCAATAAAGAGCCAATGTTCAGCCATAAATGAACAATCTTACCATGAAGGTTGCCTCACTCCAACATGTCCACCCTGTGCACTATTACCAAGTCTTTCTTCTATCACCCTCTATTCTGCCACATCATGTCTGCCATCCAATTACCCAAAAATAGAGTGCCAAGAGTCTTCCATGCAAGGCCACACCAGCAACAGAGGGCAACTTCCAGCTGATCATCCAGAATGTCCTCTCTACAAGCCCCTCTGTTCTTATGAGGCCACCACTTTACTCTTTTCACCATGGTCTCCCTCAGGGGCGATCCACCACCTGTCTGGATCCTTGGCGAGCTACTTGGAGCAAACCTTTCAGAGCTCACTTTTTATTCGGTCCATGTAATGGTGCCCCACCAGCAGTGAAAGGGGCCCCTAGGGGACCCTGACGTCTATGGAAACAAGGCGGGTCACCACACATGATAGAGACGCCAGACACAAGGTTGTATTCCCAAAGCTAGGGTTTTATTGCAAAGCAAAAGTCTCAGTTGGCCAACTCGGTCTCACGCCCCGCAAAGTGTATCTCTAGACCTCAAGGGACGCATGAGAGCGAATTACGTGCATCAGTTACATATATACAAAATGCATATCAAACAATCAGCTATGACATGGTTAACACCCCCCTTTATTGGGTTTCATTAAACTTGGTGTGATGATGGACATCTCCGACCACTATGACACCTTCAAACATCTATTCTAGTAACAATTTGCAATTTGTGAGTGCGAAGGCATCTTTCGGTTATTGAATAGAACATGGCGCTTCTGTTCTTAGAACCGAACTACATACGGGGGGAGTTGCATTCCGGACCTTGCTATCTATCAGGTGCTATTCGCGTCCTGGGAGCCGACATGCTCTAGCGGGCTCAGCAAAGGGGGGCCGTTAGAAAAGCATAATTCAAGCCTTTACCGGTATTATTCTAACATATTCTACCATATAACGAGACTGGCTGGCAGCTGTGAAATGATTAAATGCCCTGCAGCTCTGCTTCAAGGCTACATTCGGGAGGGAGCCGGGCATTCTTCCTGGCGCTGCCTACGTTTGTGTTTCAGCGAACTCTTGTTATCCTCACGGCCCTGTGGCCTTGTCCTTTTCACATACAGAAAACAATGTTTCACAGTCGAGCAGTGTAAGCGGAAAATATACTGCGAAGCAATAGGAACAGAAAGCAATGAGCAATGGTTAGAAAACAAAATGCTGATTCTTGTTACATCAAAATGGCCGCTCATTGGCAAACTCGAATACCTATATTCTGTCATATCCTGCATGAGACGGTATGCCCACGGCCACCAAAATGCGTTTGCGGTCTCAAAGTAGAGGTATCCGTATTTCTAGACTGACAAACCCTCCTTTGGCCATATGCCAAACGTCTCATCTATTTATTGAAACCTCCTCTAGTGATGATGAATCTGAATTACTTATATCTGAGTCTTGCATGCTATCGTGGACATCATTGTCTTCATCAATATCTATTGCCATCAACTCTTTTACTGCTCTCATCTCATTTGGGTCTGGGCTAGTTCGATCATGAGGTTGTTTTTTCTTTGTCATCATATGCATTCATCCTTCCGTACATCCCTCAGTTACCTCTGCACAAACTATGGGTAAACAATGTATACAGCAACAGCACGTTAGGAATATTCCGAACACCACTACTAATATTGAGATCAACTTCCATCCCCAAGATCGTAGTATTTCCCAAAACCAAGATCCTATTCCCCAGCTCCCTTCTCCAATGGGGAGTTCAGAACTTAGAACATGCATTTTCTTTATTGCTTCAAAGATCCTGGGGGAATAGTCATCGACATAAACGCAACATGCTGATCCCACTATTTTGCAAATTCCCCCACGATCAACCAGGATTACATTGAGAGGCATTCTATTTTGCAGCGTCATTAACCGTATTCCTCTTTCTTCCAACGTCATGTTAAATAATATATCTGTTGTTGTGTTTATTGTATTCTTTAGGATTCTGGACAGTTGCCTTATATTATAGGAGTTCACTATCTGTCCTAAGAATGGAATGAATGATTTCGCTACATCAGTTGCTATTAAAACACCTTTGTCAGTCCTTTTGACTCTAGTTCTGGATAATCTGGCCATGGCTGCTGTTTCTAAGAGGAATACTCCTGGGAACAGTAGCCCTAGGTAACATGTACCTCCCCAGTTTCTGGGCAACCAAGGATATGCTTTCTCTCCACATATAAAATAAACTGGATCACCTACGTATACTGGTTCTATTTCCCATTTTAGTACCACTGTATTCATACAACCAGTATATGTTCCGACTGAAAAAGAGCCTTTCTTTTTTAGACAAAAAGGGACAGTTCTTGGGCTATTATTCACCGTGTAAAATGGGGGAATTGCATCTTTGTCCCCTTCTGTTCTTACACGAAACGTCATTACAGATGTTTTTTCTGGCGGGGACAATCTATCTCGTCTATTTTGTTGTGTTATCTTCCATGTACTTTTCCTCGTGGGCTCTGGGCCTATTATTTGTGCTTTATGGAAAATGGAACAACCCACGGGCTTCATTATTACCTCCTCAAACTCATTCATGTTGGTTCTGTCTAATTGACCCGTATTACTCTTATTCCATTTCCCATAGAACATTGCACCTAAAGATGCACTACATGCAGAACTTAATGGTAATGGCTGCACATACCACCCTATTCCTTTTCCGGCATGCTGTGGTAAATGGGGACATACCCAGCAGTTTGTTTTCTTTAGGATTGCATGTGTCATGTTCATTATCAGCAGTAAGGTGTTATTTCCAAAACCTTCCCTGTGTTTTTCTTCCATTGGGGGTAGGGTATAAGTGATCACCTGAACCGGGCTTTCAGTAGTGGATATATTAATTATTGGTAAAAACATTTCTAATGGGTGTATTGTTTCTACTCACCATAATATTAGGACTGTCGATATTGGTGCTACCACGCTCATAAAGCACATTATTATCTTTAGTGCCAGCATACAATTTGTTTTACCATGCGTTTTTCTTAAACTTATAGTCTTTATAACTGACTAATTCTCAGCGGTGGTGGTACAGGAGGAGGCTGGAACCGGTCCCGGCATGTTTCTCTTTGTCCTTTTTTTTTTTATCACAGCTCGTTGTGGATATCTTTCTTCGTCACGCTTGCTCTGATGTTAATAAGTTCAATGGAATTGTCACAGTTCAGTTTTGCCTGTCCTTTTTAGCCTGGATTCGATTATTCGTTTTTAGGCAAGATCACTTGTCCCTTCTTACACTGCTCAGAGGACCTTTGATCAGTTATCGCCTCAGTATCATGTGCGCCCAGGTTGTCCGCTCTAGTTCCGGACACATGTACTGTTAATCAGTTATCTCACTTGCCATAGTACCATGTGCGCCCAGCTTGTCCGCTCTGGTTCCGGACACATGTACTTTTTATGATCGCACAGAGGAGCCGCGAGTCTTGAATTGTCCGATTTGCACAATTCTCACGCTTCTCTCCTTTACACCCCTGGTTCCTTCTCCGTCCATGAGCTGAACTAGAGGTTGACATAAACACCAAAAAAGACTGCGGATCACTTTGTCTTCCGAGACCGCAGGTTGTATCGCCTTGCTCCTGGTATCGTATGATCCGTGAACAGTGCCGGTGCCCTTTCAGATTCAGGCTTGAAGTCAGCCTGTGGCGCTACTACAGGTGCTGGTGTGCGCCGCGCCAATGATGCAGATCCGTTTTTTGGCGTGTTGGCAAGTGCTGGTGGGCGCCAAAGGGGTACACGATTTGGTTTTGCTGGTATCTGCAAGGCAGATTTCACGTCGGTCAGCAGTGATGTTGATTCTGCTGGACAACGTTGGGGCACTCTTTGCTTTTCCCCCTTTTTGGCAATCGACTCAGGCTTTGTTTCGAGTTTCACTTGTTTTGGCAGATTAGGTGGCTGCTCACTGGCAACAGTTTCTTTCGTTTCTGGGACCTCTGTCTCTTTCCGGTCATCACTGTCAGGTAAGACTTTCAGTGCAGTTGGAATCTTTTTGGCATGGGTGGCATGGATCCACGACTTCCTTCCATCCACCCGTATTGCCGTCTGTGTCGCCAAAAGTACTTGATGGGGCCCGCGCCACCTGGGTGCTAATGATGACTTTCTTTCAAAGTTTTTTAGCAGCACCCAGTCTCCTGGCTCCAGCGCGTGCCCCGGACCGGTGTACCTTACGGGTAATGCCTCCTGCACCTGCTGATGAATCAAACGCAACTTCTGCATTAAAAGGCCACAATAAGTACTAAGCACAGGATGTTCTATCTCACTAAGTCGTTTTGGCTGAGGTGCGCACCAAACATTTGCCGGCCTCCCCATTACGATTTCGTACGGGGAGAGCCCCGTTTTAGCCTGTACAGACATACGCATGCATAATAGTGCTATTGGTAATGCATCCACCCAACTCAACTTGCTTCCTGCACAAATCTTGCTAATCTTTGATTTAAGAATCCTGTTGTGCCTCTCCACAAGACCGGCAGAACTCGGATGCCTTGAACTATGGAATCTCTTATCAATCTGGAGACTAGCACATATCTGTAATACCACTGCACCCACAAAATGCGGCCCATTATCAGACCAAAGGATCCGGGGCAAGCCAAATCTGGAAAAATACTCCTTCAACATTACTTTTGCCGTACTACTTGCTGTGCAATCTTTCAAAGGATATGCCTCCACCCACTTACTGAATGCACAGATTACCACTAAGACGTATTTTAAGTTTTGGCACCTCTCCATCTCTATGAAATGAAAATGAACTACCTCAAACGGCATGGAGGGCGGGCCAAAACTGCCTGTTGGAGTCATTGTTCCCTTTCCTACATTGTGTTGTAAACACGTGATACAGTTCTGCACCAACCTCTCTGCATTCTTTTTTATGTTTACATTCTGCCATACTGTAGAAAGGTGCTGTATCATTTTCTTGGCACAGATGTGCGTAGGGCTGTGGGCCATTGTGACCATTGCAGTCACATACGCATTTGACAACATCCAGTTTCTAGTTCCCTTGTCCACCCAACAACCCTCCAAATCCAACTCAGCAGATCCCTCTGCCCATCCCTGTATTTCATTGGCCGTAGCCTCGGCCTGCATTTCATTGACAGTCGCAACTCCATCTTCTATCATACAGGGTACTTCCTCTGTCTGAACCGTCATCATCTTGGTATTCAAATCAGTTGTAGTTTGTTTCGCAATTCTGTCTGCAAACGCGTTTCCCTCTCCTATTTTGCATGTTACTTTTTTATGTGCCTCGCATTTCACTATTGCTAGGTGCTTTGGAAACGTGAGTGCAGACAGCAATCGTACAATCAAAGGGCCATGTTGAATTCTGGCACCATGTGATGTCAGAAACGCTCTCTCAGCCCAGAGTCGACCAAAGTTATGAACCACTCCAAAAGCATACTGACTATCACTATATATATACACATTCAAATTTTCAGAAATCTCGCAGGCTCTGGTTAATGCTATTATTTCCTCAGCTTGTGCTGAATTATAGGGGATTCTTTTACTTTCTACAACACTCTCTAGGGTAGTGATAGCGTATGCGGCACTTGTCGTGCCATCTAGTAATTTAAAACATGAGCCGTCACAAAATAACTCTCCATCCGGCTCTTTCTGTGGAATATCACTTAAATCAACTCTTCCCTTGGTTTCTTCCTCAGTGACCATTAAGCAGTCGTGGGGGGGGGGTGATTCATTCTTCCCAATTTCTTTTATGGTTAGTGGTATTAATTCTGCAGGATTCAAAACGCTACACCTCATAATTTGGATATGGGGCGCGAACAAGATAATCTCATATCTTGTCAATCTAGCAGAGGTGAGGGGTTGCGTCTGTGTCCTTTTTAATAGAACGTCTATGGCATGTGGCACCATCAGAGTGAAAGTGTGCCCCAATACCATCCCTTCCGTTTGTTTCACTGATGCAGCAACGTCCGCGACAGATCGCAAACATCGTGGTAGTGCGCGCACTACATGGTCCAGCGCAGAAGAAAAATAGCTGCACGGCCTATTTCTTCCACCTTGTTCCTGTGTCAAAACCGCCAATTCACATCCTTCACTTTCACACACAAATAGTCTAAAAATGTTCTCATATTTCGGCCTACCCAAAACTGGAGCCGAGCATAATGCAGTTTTCAATCCATCAAATGCTCTCTGACATTCCTCATCCCACTGCAAAGGCATAACCGCATCTTTTCTGGTTAAATTCACTAATGGTTTCACAATTAACGCAAAATTACCAATCCATTGTCGGCAATATGAAGCCATGCCTATTATGGCTCTGACTCCTTTTTGTGTCTTTGGAATAGGCATACAAGAAATACTTTCTATGCGTTCTGGCGTTAGTCTTCTCCCTCCTTTCGAAAGTAGGTAGCCCAAATAAGCCACCTCCTTTCGATTATACTGACATTTCTTCAAACTAGCTTTATGGCCATGTGCCGCTAGGTGTGACAGTAGTAATACAGTGCTTTCTTTACATATCTCCTCTGTGTCTGCAGCTAGCAATAAATCGTCTATGTATTGCGAAAGTACACAACCCGTGGGTAATTCCAGCATGTCTAGCGGTTCTTTTAATGCTCTACTGTAAATACTTGGACTTTCCGTATAACCTTGCGGTATCCGCGTAAATGTAAATGATCGTCCCCCTAATGTGAACGCGAACAAATATCTACTGTCCTTGTCCACTGGAATACTAAAGAATGCGTTTTTCAAATCTATTACACTAAAATATTCTGCTGAAACAGGTATCATTGTCAATATTGTAGTGACGTCAGGCACTAGAGGAAATTGCGGATCTACTACCTTATTCAATGCGCGTAGATCAATTATTAAACGTTATGGTACCTCATTACCTCCTTTTTTATATACCGGAAGAATCGGTTGTTGCATGTACTGCCTGTGATTTCCTCTATTACCCCTAATTTCACCAAATCGGTAACAATACTCTTCAATCCTTTCTCACCTTCAACCAAAATTTTGTATTGGGGTATTCGCGGTAGGGTAACACCTTCTTTCAAAATAATATTTACTGGCTCTATCTTTAAACATCCCACATCGTTGTCATGCATTGCCCATATACAGGTTGGTACTTTACTAGTTCCCCTGGTAACGCTTGAGACATGAAATCTGACACCGGGGCATCGTGTGGCCATATCGTTAGAAACACTCCGTCTGTCGTGCAATGTATAACAGAACCTAGTTTTTTCAACAAATTTAATCCCAACACATTTTCTCCACAATTTTCTGTTAGAAGGAAAGGACAATGTTCAGTAAATGGTCCTATGGTAACTGTGATTGGTTTGGACACAGGGTTTATGACTGGTGTACCTGCGAACCCTACGGAAATATTCTTTTGCCCTGACAGTGGTATATTCAGAACCAAGTGATGGTCTATTGAACACTTCTGTGCTCCTGTATCTACAAGAATGCGGTGCTCCTCATTCCCGACTCTCATTTCTACGTAGGGTCCTCTCTGATTCACGGGAATAGACACTGGTTCCGACCCCTGTCCTGGGCTGTCCTATTGGGGAAATAACACATTGTCCGATATGTAATCATTACTATTACTGTAATACGTGTTTGGCTGTGTATCGAAAACATTTCCACTCTTCCCTCTATTTCCCCCACTCTGATTTCCATATTGTTGATTTTGCTGTCCCTGACTCTGGTTTGGGGCATTTTGGTTTTGGCCTTGGTTTTGATTAACTCCGTTATTATGATGCTGCTGCATACTATTCCTATTTGGTGCATTCACTCCTGGGTGTCCTCTATGCTGTCTCCCCTGACCAGACCCATTTCTATTCTGTAGATGCGGGCATTACGCTCGCCAATGTCCTTCCTCTTTACAATATGCACACTGATTCAGCCCCACTGTTCCCCCATGCATATTCAAACTACTCCTTCCTTGTGCATTCCCTTGCCCTCTATTATGTCCTGTTACTTGCTGCAATAGTACCTGTGTTCTAATTAGACATTCCTTCAAGTCTGCCCCCACCTGTTTTAGCAACGATAATTCGTTCACCATCTCCTTCTGCCCCGGCGATGGTAACTGCTGCCGTTTATTATGCGACCCCTTTTCCCCCTTCCAGGTCTCCCGACTTCCCTGCTCCTGTACGCGGGTGTAGTAAACACTTTGACAGGTGCAGTAAAAGTTTCGACATAATCATTATCTAATTCATCTCTAAGCTCAAAAAGTCTATACACATGTTCTCTCACTTCTTCATCCCTCTCCCTACAGCGTGCTAATGCATTCAAATCTAACAATCGCTGCAGTGGTAATTTCCCAATTAGCTGTTTCTATTTCTCCACCAAATATTCACCCATGCATTCCAACACTACCTGTCTTTCGTTGCTTCTACGAAAGTCATATATCGAAGCCAATGTTGCCGTCCCATCATTCCCGTCTATATACATCACTGCCTGTTGCTGCAATTCCACCTTCCTTTCTTTGCTGATTGCACTGCGGGTTACCCTTGTGCACTCCCGTTGGTCAGTCCCGCCAATTGCCACCGCGGTTTCAACTTCAACCCCCGGGAGGAACGGACGTACCGAGTCTGTGTCTAAGGCGGGAGGTGCGGATGGGACAGTGGGAACAGGGAGTGTCTGTTATGGGCCTGGTTGGCTAATAGGAAGTGTTACATGCGCGGTCTGTGGCTGTGGGAGGGCTTGAGCTACCGGAGGGGGAGCTTGGGCTATGGGCGGGGTCTGGGCAATAGCTACTGACGTGTCTGGTCTTACTTCTGATCTTGGGCCTTGTTTTGTATGGGTCAATATATTTTCTATCAATTCATCTGCTATGTGTGATTCTCACTGTGGGTATATCTTTTCTATATTCAACTAGTCACGCCTGCCTGCCCTTCTTAGACTCTCAGTCCACTCATCCTCTTCTTTTTCTTCTGCTACCTCACCTTTTGATTTATGCCTGCATGCATGCTTTGCTCTGTTTTTAAATCGGAGCATTGCTTCCTTTCTCCAGTCTTTAATAGTCTCAAATGCTGCAGGACGCTTTTTCTTTCTTATCAACACCCTTTCCAAGTTATCTATCCTCGCCATCTCAAAACTACCATTAACCGGCCACTGATGGTCTTGTTGCTTTCTGGTTTGCCGCACCCACTCCATACTTCACATACATCTCATACGCCGGCGTTCCCCCAGGTGGTACAATTTGGCCATCTTCCAAAGATTGTCTACCACAGCGGAAAAACCCTGCTAGGGTGGACAATACCCCAGGCATGGTTCAACCTTCCCCCTGGTTAATCAACCTTACCTAGGGCGTTTGATTTTGCAAAGTCAACTCTCAACCAATATCAGGATGCTTTGTATCGGGGAATGACTCACCTGATAAATCAAGTCGTCTGTATACTGACGCACCAAAGGACGTCGTGTCTGCGTTTCTTGGCTTCCGCCTCGTTTCGGGACCCTCGCCTCCTTGTTCTCTAGCCAGGCACATCGATCAGGGATCAGATGTGTGCAGATCTGCAAAGGAGTCTCTCATCACTTTTACAGGGTGCCCCGAACAACTCTTGATCCCGGCTCGATCGTCCCGTCCTCGCCGTTCTCTACCTTTTTCAATTACAACGTTACGCGAAGGAACAAGTGAGGGAGGGTCCCTATTCGGGTGCCATCTTGAAAGGGGCCCCTAGGGGACCCTGATGTCTATGGAAACAAGGCGGGTCACCACACACGATAGAGGCGCCAGACACGAGGTTGTATTCCCAAAGCTAGGGTTTTATTGCAAAGCAAAAGTCTCAGTTGGCCAACTCGGTCTCACGCCCCGCAAAGTGTATCTCTAGACCTTGAGGGACGCAAGAGAGCGAATTACGTACATCAGTTACATATATACAAAATGCATATCAAACAATCAGCTATGACATGGTTAACACCCCCTTTATTGGGTTTCTTTGAACTTGGTGTGATGATGGACATCTCCGACCACTATGACACCTATGGCATCTTTCGGTTATTGAATTGAACACGGCGCTTCTGTTCTTGGAAGCGAACTACATACGGGGGGGAGCATTTCGGACCTTGCTATCTATCAGGTGCTATTCGCGTCCTGGGAGCCGACATGCTCTAGCGGGCTCAGCAAAGGGGGGCCGTTAGAAAAGCATAATTCAAGCCTTTAGCGGTATTATTCTAACATATTCTACCATATAACGAGACTGTCTAGCAGCTGTGAAATGATTAAATGCCCTGCGGCTCTGCTTCAAGGCTACATTCGGGAGGGAGCCGGGCATTCTTCCTGGCGCTGCCTACGTTTGTGTTTCAGCGAACTCTTGTTATCCTCACGGCCCTGTGGCCTTGTCCTTTTCACATACAGACAACAATGTTTCACAGTCGAGCAGTGTAAGCGGAAAACATACTGCAAAGCAATAGGAACAGAAAGCAATGAGCAATGGTTAGAAAACAAAATGGTGATTCTTGTTACATCAAAATGGCCGCTCATTGGCAAACTCGAATACCTATATTCTGTCATATCGTGCATGAGACGGTTGGCCCACGGCCACCAAAATGCGTTTGCGGTCTCAAAGTAGAGGTATCCGTATTTCTAGACTGACAGCAGGACCTAGATCTGGCACTCCGAAATGCCTTACGATGGCACGTTACTCCTCGGAGCATGCCTTCTGAGCCAGCCACTGCTGTTCACAGGACCCTACCACTCCAAGGGGCTCTGCACCCGAATTTCTTCAGCTGCACTTGCTACTCCACCCTGATGTCAGGTAAATTCAGGGCTCTGAGCGACTGCTCCACACATTTATCACTGCAGCCCAGGTAGCCCGTTAAAATAGCGTGGCCATTTTAGCCAGGCTCTCTAGCACCCTCCTTGCTGACCTTCGAGCCTTAGGGTGTCCTCTGTTGTATTATAACCGAGTTGTTCTGTTCTGTGTGTTTCATAAGTAGCAAATAGTTGAGTTTGCTTTATTAAATCCCAAACTCATGAAATGGCATATTGGCAGAAATGGCTTAATGTCTTAGCGCCTCAGTTTAAAATACTTAGGGCCTAATTCACGGAACGTTTAGTCTGGTGCAAGGTGACTTCGCACTGCCAATGAACACGTAGAACCGGGCCTAATTTGTAGCGCGGTGCAAAGTGTATTTTTGTGGAGAAAAGTCACTTTGCACTGCAAAAGCACTCTTTGCACCATGTTAAATGGGCCTAATAATAAAAAAAGAAGCATTCGAGAGGTGACTGGCACCCTTCTATGTGGATTCTAGAGGTGACCCGCACTCTTCTACTATTCTTCACCTATAGCACCTGTATTAAAACCTTTTCATACCGATCCCTCACCACACTCCTTGAGTAAAAATACTCTTTCTGCCCTCCACCCACCTAGGGGTTGGCCCCCCTCTGGAGCACACCTAAATGATGTCCAGGGGAGCCCCAGGCTCTTTAAAATATATGTTCTACTGCTTATATTTTCTATTCAAAGCACTCACCTTAATCCAGTGGTCGAAGTGGGCAGGAGCGATCGGTAGCGGTGCTCCTCTACTACTGTTCCTATACTTTTATTTTAAAAAGAAAGCGTTCCAGAATAGTGTGCAGAGACCCATTCTGTATTGAATTGTACTCTGCAGTGCTCCTGAGGCGGCAAACTATCAGGAGACTATGAACAGTCTGTTACAAGTGTCTGGTGCTGGCTCGCTAGCTTGGCCTCAGTTTGTTAAAAAAAGGTCCTCGTAGAGCTGGGCCTGATGGATTACTGGGTAAATCCAGACGGTATAAAGCTAAAGTTAAAATGATGTGCCAAGAGGTAATTTTAAGTAAAATGGAAAGGGCATGTGCTGTGCGGAAAACGGGTGCACCTTATTTAATGTTAAAACGTGTTGCAGGATTTGAAAGATATCTGGTTTGTGTAACCCCTGCATATGTCCGAATGCTGTTTGTCCTGCTGCGTACCATCACCTTGAGGGTAGCTGACCTTATATCCAGCTGGACAGCAGCGCGGGAAAAGCACTGCAGGGTCTGTGGCCATCCAGAGGAAACTATAACGGACTTTCTTTTTTTGTTGGCAGGGATACGTTCGGTTGAGGAAGTATTATTTATTGCCAGTGTTCTGATTAAAGGATATTAGGACGACCGACCTAGCAATATGGTTATGCAAGGCCAAATGTATCTGACACAAATGTATGCGAACCTTATGCATTTTAAATGTATTCGATACAAATGTACGGGAACTCTTTGAATTTTATTAGGAATTTTACTTTGGATTAATGTTATGAATTCTAATTATCTACTATTATGTTTGTTCTTTTTTATGGTATGTTAAGATGCTTTCATGGTTTTTATGCCGAATAAAGCTATGTACAACACACTTGTTTTGTATTAAAATAAAAGTTTAGGAAGCAGGTAAAACTTCTACTTTAGTACGCTGCACTGAACGCTCCCTTAAAACAGCAGGCATATTTGTTTAGGAGTTTGTATTGTGTGTGGGAGGGGTCATGGCAATGGGGTTGGCGGAGAAGGGGGCATGCCAGCAGGTAACATAGTTCCTGTCATTCTTTTCATGCACTTCGACCACTGCCTTAGTTTCTTCTCTATACTGAATACAGTCATCTTAATCCCTTTTTAAAGAGTCTGTAGCCCTCCCTGGACTTCCTGTGTGCCACCCTAATGGCCAGCCGCGCGGTATGAAGATGACTGACCCAGAGGGCTGTTCATATCCTCAGTGTTTTTGAGCAAAGGATGCTGAAAACGGTCAGAGTTAGAGTATTCAAGTTCTTTCTGACATAGAACTTTCCTTTCCAGAACTCTCTGTGTGAATGTTGGTAGCTTGGATCCTGCCAGTGGGATAATGCAGTAATTAGCTATGGTCCCTACAGGTGAGTGGCAGTAGGATCATTTTTTCATATTTTGATGCATGTAGGTTTTATGATCATACATCTTTTTTGTCTAAGATCTTTCAGTTTTTTTTGCTCTTTTTTACTTTTACAAGGAGAACATCTATAACAGGTTTGTACCTTTAATATATCTCCCTAACAACAGCTTTATCAAATACGATAATTTCAGGGGGCATGGATCCTTCTGAGTTCGTATTAACGAAGAAAAAGAATACCTGTAAGCGAACCTTATAAAAGATTTGGGATAACTGTATTTAATCTCAAGCCACTTTGCTCCAAACAGGAGCAGGAGAATTCTCTTTTAACGTTTATCCGATTTGTCATTTCAGCATGCACTTTCAAAAATGAAGACGCCCATTGTGAATGTTGTGTACATTTGTGGAGAAAGTGAAGGGGATGTGCATGATTTTTCCATCACCTACACTATAACACGTTTTGAGAAACATATAACAAGTGTCTTTAATTTGTAAGACACTTAGGGGCCTATTCATGGAAAAGTGCGAATTTATCCTGCAAATGCCGCGTGCCGATAAAGACGCCGCGTGAGCCTGCGAGTACACGTATTTCTGCGCGCTCCAGGTATTCATGCATCCAAATGTGCATTACAACCAGATCTGCAAATCAAAACTAGTTGCGCGAGGAACACCCAGAACATGCCCCCATGCAAACTAAAAAACAAGCAATATCCCAACATAAGCGCAACCCTCTGCTTCCACCCCTGACCCACCATCCAGCACCCCTGCGAAAATATGCAAACTTCCTCGTGCTTGATGCTCTGCCCCTACAGAAACGTGGGTGCACCCTCCTAAATCAAGCCTGAGAAAACCTGCGAGCTACTAGTAACTCAAGGCTGTGCCCCTATGATAATGAGGGTGCACACTCATAAATCGAGGCTGCACCCCCTGCAAAACACGAGAGATACCTTGCAAATTAAGGCAGCACCCCTCTGAAAATTTGAGTGCACCCACCTTACACGACACCCAAACTGCAGCCATATGCCCATACTGCACATCAACCCACGCCACCGATGAGCCCCCAAACCTCCGACACTACCCCAGGCAGCACAGACAAGTCCAGACACCACCCAGCAGTCCCCCTCACCTCAGACACTATCCCAGGCGGCAGCATTAAGTCCATACACCACGCACCAGGCCCTCTCACCTCTGACGTTACCCCATGCAGCCCCCTCAAGTCCAGACACCACCCACCAGCCTCCCTAACCTCTAACACTATGTCAGGCAGCATCCTCAAGACCAGACACGGCCCACCAGCCCCCCTCACCTCCAACACTACCATAGGCAGCACCCTCAATTCTGGACACCCCCTAACCCCTCATCTCTTACCTCTGACTCCACACCAGCCAGCCCCCTCAAGTCCAGGCACCCACCCACCAGCCCCCTCACCTCAAACAATACCCCAGCGAGCCCCCACACAGTCTCCCACACAACCACTACAATGCATGGCTGCAACTCACCTGAACCTCTGTGGTCTACCACCAACATGAAGCAGAACCTCAACATGTCCACTGCCAACACGATCAACAGGAAGCACTGAAGATCATTCCTGGACTGGAGCATCAGCTGTCACTTCCTGGCAGGCCTGAATCTGAAGAACCCGAGCCAGACACTACTATATACTACACCAGCAACACTGTGGCCGCCCCATCCACATGTGACAAGTGAAAGTGAGAGCAATGCAAAGTGGCATGTGCATTTTGACTATGGGTCACTGAAAAGGTATCAAAGCAGATGAGACCTGAGGACAGAGTTAAACTGATTCAAACATCGGCCAGATCAACTGGCCATGCACATCACAGCCTGAGCATAAGAGAGCCAGTTCGAAGGGGTGGCAAAGTCCCTGTCAGGGACACAACATGACTGGCACATGCATGGGTGATTGAAGTGCAGTCAGAGAGTGCATGATTCACTGAGACAGGAAATTTGTGCTGTCACACAGAATAAACAAGCATGGGTCACAACTGCTTTCCAGGGGCAGAGGTGGAGCAAGAAATGAGAGCACGCAGTATGTGACTGCCCGTGCTGCTGGACATGTGCGCATGACATGGGAGTGACAGAGCAATGATAAACCGATGTACAAGTGACATGACTAGGCGCCCATCCACAGTGAGCCCACTGCAGCAACCACACTGTGAAATACAGAATACCGTGAACAGAGTGTGGGCACATACACAATCCTAAGCATGTGCAAAGGGGACACATGGACAACAGTGGCCCTTAAATGAAAACAATGTGAAACTGTGAAAAACACACAGGAATAGGTGAAATTACATCCACAATCAGAGTGAGACAAAAAAATGCAAAACACAGCCACACATCAATGCAACCATGCCTCGATGTACATCCTCTCACACACAGCAGAACTCTCCTCCTCAACCACACTCATGCAAAAAACCCAGGGATGCTGCACATGTAAATGTAATTGAAAACATCCAGTGCAGCCCCCAGTTGTCTGATGGACCCACCCCCACATGTCAGGCACATGTGCATCCCTCTGACTGCAACCATCACAGCAGCTACATCACACATATGCATACCACAACAAACATGATACCTACAATGGAGAGATGTACTGGGTGAAAAGTCAACAATCAAAGTACAAGACACACAAATGAACTGCATGAAGCATGGAACTATATAAAGCCTGTATTAAACAAAACTATAAACAACAACAACTGCGAGGGAAGGTCCAAGATGCCTGGGGTAAATGATGACAAATGAAAATAACTCTATACCTAAATAACTATATAAATGAAAAACAGAGAAGGAATGTCATCAAAGTCTGGGGGAAAAGAAAAAAGAAAGAAGTTAAACCTATACCTAAATAATTATATACAAAGGCGAGAGGTGTACCTTAGCAGCCATGGACTAGGCTGCTCTTTGCCTGTGCTCCTTCGATCGAAATTGATCCTGACACATGCACAGACTTTGAGCTACAGTATCAACAAGCGAATAAACATAAGCTGTTGGAACATGAGGTGACTCTAACGCATGTCGGTGAGGGTGAATCGGACGTGAGGAACCGGAGTTATGAAGCTGTGATGATGTGACCTGGTTCCATGGCTGGCAGCAAAATGGCGGCCATCCTCGAACAAAGGGCCCCTTTGGAATAATGAGCGTTAGGAAACACTGAGAAATTGGTTTCCCCTGCAGAACTCACTGCCTCCGACCGATCCGCACAAGATATACACAGCGGAAATGTGTGGCTATTCGGAGGAACGGAGGCACTCGCACCAGAGCGCCCACGTGTCCGGAGATGATTGCGTGCAGCTGGTGACCCGATTTGTATGTAAACATCACAGAATATTCACTGCCAAGTGAGAGACTGTCCTGAGTGCGCTTGCGGTCGCAGTGCAGACGACCCTCAAGGAAGGAAAAAGAGCGGGGATCGCGATACCTCCTGGGTCTTAAGACCTAATAGCCAGGACACGCAACGTCCATAAGCTTGGATGAACAACACCGCGCCACATAAGGTTGGCGTGTGCCACTGCAGACTTGGGACAACGGTTGTTCGCACCTAGCAACGCCAGGGATAGTGTACTATACATGTGTTGGACGGCACATGAGTTACATGGGGCAGCTTTTAAATCAGGAAAACTGCCTCCCATAGCAAGGCACATGAGAACGCAAGGACTATTGAGCCGAGCCTCTGCACATTGTTAGGACTGGGGTCCTAAAGGTTTCAATATTGGACTAAGAATGGGGGACATAGAGATGGAGACTCCGTCGGATTGCACACACAAGTAGGGAAACGTGGCCACTGCCTTAGGGCAGTGAACAGAAGACAAAGAAGTGATGATGGCGGAGGATGTTTTGGAATATGGTGAGAGGCAGATGCTATCATGTCCTTTGGGAGGTGCGACTGAGCCCTGAACAATATCCCCCTGCCACCCCGTCCACCCTTTATTGCTGAGAGGAGCTGGCATCTGAGCATCCAGTGTTGGACTGTGTGGGCCATCTGTAGTGGACATACAAAAGTAAGGTGGGTTTGGAGATCAGCTCACCACAAAGTTGTGTTGGAACGGGGTGCACCTTCGCACGTGCAGCATCACTAGTCAAACACACAGTGCATATCAGGTCCAAACCAATGCGGCCTGGTGACAGGACCCAGAGTGCTTGTGAAGACACTACCATAGGATGCACTTCCCCTCTACGCATAAATATACTTGCTGATGGAGAGAGCGAGTGCATGCAGTGCCATGCCACACATGGACATGACCGAGTTTGAATGAGGTCATTTGAGACTCGACGCCTACAACAACCCTAATTCAGAACACAGACCTGAGAAGGGGTGAACGGGCACATAACTAACTGCCAGCACGCAGCACTGCAGGGGTGTGCACTGGTAGCCCCGCACACCTACAAAGTGTGGGCTGCTGACCAGCATAAGAACTTGCACTACATTGGTGCCACTCGACTTCGAGCAGTAGGCAGGTCATGCCAGCAACAACCAGGGCAATGGCGCTCAATAGTGGCAAAGTCAAAAATAAACAGCCAACAATGGATATTTTTACCAAACCACTGCAGTCTCGACCATGCATGCGCAGGCTAAAGTTACTTCAAGGAAAGGACGGCCTCACCACGCGAGGATCACCTGATCCTGGATGCCATAATGGAGCTGAATACCTCGTGGGGGACCATGACAGCGGAACTGAAGGCGGCACTGGAATCTTCGATTGACGCATTAGGGCTGGAAGTCAACCTCTTGAGAAAGGATGTGAGAGCGCTGGCGTAACGCATGAGTGGCCTAGAAAGTGCAGTGAAAACTAATACAGATGTCAGCACTACCAATGCCAAGGATGTTCATATATTGAAGCAACAAGTGGGCCACTTGGAAAACCGAGAAGAGGAGGCGGAAGGGCAAGCAAGACGCAACAACATACACATGGTAGGACTACCGGAAGGGGAAAAAGGCTTGGATCCTACAGACTATGCAGAGAGTATGCTGATCCAAGAAATAGGGGCCGGCTAGCTCTCCCAGGGGTTTGTGACAAGGAGGCCTCAACCTGGGGCTCCTACGCGTGCAATTATAGCAGAAATCTTGAACTACAGAGACAGGAAAAAGATCCTGGAATATTTTTGTAAAGTTGAAACGATAACACGAGCTTCGGCAACTATCACGTGTACCCGGATTATACTATGCTGGTGCAGAGAGAACGTTTCAGCTATGTGGCAGTGAAGAGAAGACTGAGAGCAGCCGGTTTCAAATATATGCTTTTGTATCCTGCAAAACTCAAGGTCCTACATAAAGGCAAGGCACACTTGTTTGAAGCGCCAGAGGAGGCGACAAATTGTTTGGATGCCCAAGGCTGCCCAGAAACTGCGGATGGACTGGAGCGAGGAGGACAGGATAAGTGACCCAGTGTCATGCTATTGATTGCTAGGATTGGGTGTTAATGTAGCGGTGATACTGAAGTGCACGGGGCATGTCAGTGGGGTGCGTATACTAAAAATTTTGCACACTCATCCTGTGGTCTTGTTGGGCTGGAATATACATGTGTGCAACATCAGACATGCCCTGGGAGTGTGTGGCAATTTACAGCTTAATACAGGAGACACAAGAAGATAGCGACCTATCCCCAGTAGTTTGAGTAGTTGAATCGCCAGTAGGGAGATACCCCCCTGCTGGGTCCCGAGTACTGGCAGCAGCCAAGAAAAGGACTAGATGGGGGGGTAGCCAGAGATCCAGTGATGGAGCTGGCCATCGGTTGGGATGGGGGTGTGAGGGTAGGGAGTTGGTAACAAGGGAGTTCGAGTTTGGGTTGGGTAAGGTGGAGGGTGGGGGGAAGTTGGGGAGTTGAGTGTGGTAATGTTAGTCGGAGAACAAGCTGACACCCACGCGCCACAGCGCATGGTGCGCAAGACAAGGGAGGAAAGAGTCGTGATGGGGTATGGCTGAGAGATGGGAGACCTTAGGATAGCAACCTGGATTGTCAGGGGGCTCAACAGTTACTTGAAGACGAATAAGATCATGATGTATTTTAGGAGGCAGAGAATAGGTATTGCCCTATTACAGGAAACTCATCTCACAAAAAAAAGAAAAACAGGATGTGATAAGGAAAAATGGAAGGGGACCACCATAGGGGCAATGTATTCTGCTTACGCCCGAGCGGTGATTACTTGGATAGCACCACATGTCCCCTTTCAGTTATTACAGTCCACCATGGAGTCACATGGGAGGATGGTGGTGATACGGGGACTGATAGAAAATAGGGAGTTGTGTATCATTAATACATAATCCCCGAACCAAGATACTGTGGCCTATTTCAAGACCTTATATAGTAAAGTTAGCCCGTACCTTGGCGGTGCGGTGATATGGGGCGGTGACTTTAATTGCACGCTGGACATCAGGGTGGACAGATCAGACAGGAAGTTCGATAAACCTACACCTGCAGCCAAAACCTTGAGGACCTTGTTGGGAGACTTTCATCTGGAAGATATATGGAGGCTACACCATGCACATGAAAAACATTATTCTCATTACTTGGCCCCACAAAACTTGTACACACAGCTAGACTATATGTTTGTTACTGCGGAGCTCACGGTGGAGCTAGTGTGGTCAGAATACAAAGCGAGGGTCCTCTCAGACCACTCGCCACTGATCTTAACATGGCAATAATCGCCTCCTAGAGCTAGAATCCCAACGTGGCGGCTTAGAGCTGATGCGTTGAAAGACACTGTGTTCAGGGTGGACCTGAGAAAGGAAATTGTAAAATACTTCAAAAATAATACTGGAAGCGTAGAATCGGCTGCCACTCTATGGGAGGCATTCAAGGTGGTGGTGAGGGGAGCAGCTACATCTAAATCTAAGGGTTGCAAGGAGGCATAACGCAGGAGTTGCAAAAGGCACAGGCAAAATTAGAGGCAATTATGCATAGAGGAGATAACTCCCTTGAGGATGTCAAAACCATAAGCCAATTGCTGCAAGTGTGTGGAGGGAACTGGGAGAGATTATGCGACTTAAATTACAAGAAATACAGGGAGAGGCAGCACGCTGGCGGGGACAAGTCAGGGAGGTTGTTGCATAGTTGCATAAAAACGAGACACCCAGACCAACGATGAGAGCAATAAAGGGGGAGAATGGGCCAATACTTGACACCCAAGAGGGCGTGAACAGTGGGTTCCGTGAGTTCTATCAACAATTGTACAGAGACGTTGAAGGGGGCGAATGGAGTGGGATGATGGAAACATTAAAGGATATTGGCTTACCTAAACTGGGTACTGAAGAGAGAGAGAACTTAGATGTCCCAATCACAATGGAGGAACCAGAAGCAGTGATTAAGCTATTACCTACTAGTAAGGCCCCAGGAACGGACGGACTCCCCAGTGAGTTCTACAAAACATATAAGATGGAAGTGCTCCCCCCGCTACTGGCAATGTTGAACGAAGTGTTAGAAATAGGGATAGTGCCGAAATCCCTGAGAGAAGCAACTATTATTCCGCTTCTCAAACCTAACAAGCCGAGCACGGACTGCGGGTCGTATATACCGCTATTCATGCTTAACCAGGACAGCAAGAGACTCACGGCTGTGTTGGCAAATAGACTGTTGACAGGTTATTAACAAACTTATACACCCTGACCAGACCAGATATGTTTCCGCACAGAAGCATATCCGACAATCACAGAAGACTGCACTGTGTCATAGAGCAAACAGAAGGGGACTCGCAAGAAGTTGAAATTGTCTCATTAGAGGCGGTGAAAGCCTTCAATTCTCTCAAATGGCCTTGGCTGATGGCAGCCCAAAAAGAATATGGCATAGAGCTGGGTACCTGATGTGGATGAAACTACTGTACAGTACGCCACTAGCCAGAGACAAGACGGGAGCAATCATTTCAGAGAGATGGCAACTCAGTGGGGGCGCCAGACAGGGATGACTTTGGTCCCCGATGCTGTTTATCCTCGCACTAGAACCTTTAGCGATATATCTGAGGAAACAATCCGAGGAGGTGGCGATCTACACGAAAGGAGGGCCTCACTTAATATCAATGTATGCCGATGATATGCTGTTATACTTGAGGTATCCGGAGGAAAACCTGCAATATATCTTGAAAGTAATGGAGCGATTTGCGTTGCTTTCTGGCATTACAGTTTATCCTAAGAAGTCATGTATATTTCCCTTGAGGATGTATAAAGGGATTCCACGAGAAAGCTTACCAGTATTACAAATACCTTGGGAGACTAGAACCTTTAGATATCTGGGGATTGATATCTATCACACAGTGGAGGATGAACGTAAAAATAACACAGAGAAGGCAGTGGCAAATATTGAGAATACCATGAGATTCTTGTTTAAGCTCCCTTTGGCCATGGTAGGAAGGGCGTGCCACGATCCATGCCCCTGACCCCCTCAGGTATAACAGCACCCTGGCAGCAGTGGGGCTAAAGCCCTTCACACTGGTCCCAAGGGCCTTAAAACTCCATCAGAAACATACATGGAGTCAGTCCTGGTGCCTTTGGGGCCAAGCTCATTATTAGGAATAAAGCAATACCAGTTTTGGACCTGAATTCAAAATGGAGGCCTATTACACAACTCAGTTCTTTAGAACCAAGCCATGCGGTCTAGTGTTTTGGGTGTGGCTGGGCCTAGAACTACTAGGCATGGATCTACTTTACCTGGGCTATTTAAACCCCATACAAACAGCAGAACACGCTTTGCGTTATTCTGCACTCCTGCAGCATAACGCTCACCGTGTCCAGCTACTTTTCATCTGCTTCTCCGGCGGCCCGATCCTGAAGCCCTAGATCTGGATTCCATTAATAACCTCGAAGAACAAGAAAAGCATTAGCAAGCAAGAACACTTACCTGTGAAGTAACCGGTCTTGAATCCATTCTGCGATTCACTTACCTTGCCCATCGCCGGAGTTCGGCGCATCCTGCAAAGGTAAAGAAACAAGGACAGCATTAATAACAATTCTTACCTGGGCAAGCTGCGAGTCCTGGCAGCACCATGCGCTTCTCTTACCTCGTCCTACTCCGAGTTTCAACGCAACCTGCAAGGGAGAAGGAACAAGGTCAGCATTAACAAAGCACTAACCTGGGAAAGTAGCGCTTCGATCGCTCATCACTCCGGAACATCACCACAACCTGTACAAAGAAGGGAAGAGAACGCAGGTTAGCAATTAACACCAATAAACAGCGCAGCGCTGCACGCATCAATAACTCACCGTGGTCTTCACAATCAGCGCGGAAACTCAGAGATCGCAACCATCCCAGTGAAAACAAAAAGAGACATTGTTAGGGAACAGCGTAGCGGAGCAAGACGTCAAGAAGACAGAGAACAACGGAGGGAAAGAAAGAGACAGAATAAAGATGGAAAAGACATTGTAACTCACCTGCAAGACAGCAAGCAGAGTCAGAGTCACAGCTGGTCTGGACCCAACATAAGGGCACACGGACCAGTGAAGCAAATAGGTCCAAGGAACGCCCGCACCAACCACAAGCCCCTGCACAGAGAGGCAGGACGGAGAGTTCAACGCACAAAATCCTAAGGAGAGCAATAACCCCAAGGGAGGGGATTTGGACCAGAGGGAGGTGGGAGTCCACCCATCACAGAACCAGTATCTTAACCCTCCATTCTCCTGTTAAAGGCGCTACCCAACATCTGGCACATGACCAAGCAGAGAGGGGTCCGGGATAGCGCTTAGACCTCAATCCAGTACTGTGTGGCTCGCCCGTGGATACCAGGTGAGCGTAACAGAACGCAAAGCCTCAATGAAAAACATCCACCTGGGCGTCTTGGAAAGATCAGAGACTGACCAACAAGCCCAGTTACTGGGAGAATTCTGGCCCGAGGTGCACTACGCCCGGCAAGAAACCAACGCCCTTAGGAGAGAGTTGATTGTCACCAAGGACCGCACCGATTGAATTAGCCAGACAATTTCTCCAAACACATGCTAGGCAGGCTCGGTTGCCAGGAAGTATTCCATCGGTTCCAGCCACACCCGTCAATCTAGTGCAAAGGGTCTGTGGCAGTTTCTTTGGCCCCACCGGAACATTTTACGGGGGACCAAAGAAATATGCAGTATTCATGAACCAGTGCTGCCTCCATTTTCTTTGTAGATTCAGAGCCTTTCCTAACGATCAGTCACAGGTTGCCTTTGTTCTGTCATATCTGAGTGGCAGTGCCGCGGATTGGTCCATACTGTTAGCAAGCCAGGATGACCCACTCCTGCGGGATTTCAGGGGGTTTCAACAGAAGATAGAGAAGCTGTTCGCCCGACATACCCAGGGCCAAACTCTGGATAACGAACTTCTGTCCCTCCGCCAAGGCAGCCAATATTTGTTAACATATATCGCCACTTTTAACAGACTTGTCGTTGAAACTGGTTGGCCTGAGGAGAAACGAACAACGTTATTCCATCAAGGATTATGGGAGGAGTTGAAAGACCTCCTAGCTCAGGTGGTACACCCGCCAAAAGACTGTGCAGAGTTCATCAAACTAGTGGTGCAGCTAGACCACAGGCTGCAAGATCGAAGGACAGATCGAGCCAGAACGGAGAATCAGACTGTGTATGTACGCTCAAAGGAGAACATTCCGCATTCATCAGAAAACACTTTGGAACCCATGCAAATTGGGGGGGTACGGAGCCCATTAACTAAGGCCGAAAGAGACAAAAGGAGACAACAGCAATTATGCCTGTACTGTGGGAAATCAGGTCACTTCCTCAGAGAATGTCCTGTAAAACCCACTAGGAGAACAGTTGGAGCTACAGAGAAAGAAGGAGGAGAACAAGAGTTGGAAAACTTCCAGGCCCTGCAAGCGTAGAGGTCCGTTTATCGAGCGAAGGTAAAGAGCCACAGACCTCACACCTTGCCCTGTCTGTGATTGTGATCAGTCAACAATGACTGTCTTGGATGCATGCTGTCGAGGCATACATAGACAGCGGAGCCGTTGGTAACTACATAGTCCAAGGCCTGGCAACAAGGATGGGGCTTCCCCTCTGTCAGAAAACAACTGAGAAGGTCACCACTGTCGACAGCACGGAAATAGCTTCTGGTCCTGGAACTCAACGCACAGCAGAATTGACCCTTCTGTGCCAAGACAGACATTGGGAAGCCATTGCCTTTGACCTTATCAAGGCCTCTCAGTTCTGGGTGATTCTAGGGATGCTGTGGTGGGTGGCTCACAGTCCTAACATTGACTGGTGAGCCAAAAAATTAGCCTTCTCCAATGAGTGTGCTCATGCTCATGCTCCCAAGTGGGAATGCCATTGTCTCACCCAGAGACACCTGTCCAAGATAAAGAGGCGTTGGCACTAGGTGTAACAAGTACACTACCAAGCGAATACCACGATTTCAAAGACGGTTTCCAAAAAGAATGGGCTAATAACTTACCCCCTCACAGGCCATATGACTGTCAGATCGACCTCGTTCCTGGTGCACAAATCCCGTGTAGTCGAATTTATGCACTCACCGAACCTGAAAACATATCTGGACCAATAGCTGGCAAACGGTTTTATCCGCCCGTCCAACGGTTTTATCTGCCCGTCCACATCCCCGGCAGCCTCGCCCCTATTCTTCGAACCCAAGAAGGAGGGGGACTTGAGAACGTGCATCGACTACCGCGCACTAAACCAGGTAACAGTTAAAAACCGTTATCCTCTACCCCTTATCCCAGAACTGCTGGACCAAGTCAAGGATGCCCAAATTTACACCAAATTGGACCTCAGGGGGGCATACCATCTTGTGCGTGTAAAGAAAGGAGACGAATGGAAGACCGCCTTTTGGACTAAGTATGGGCTGTACGAATATCAGGTGATGCCCTTTGGGCTTTGCAACGCTCCCGCAGCGTTCCAGTACTTCATGAACGATGTACTATGGAAATTGATCAACGTATATGCCCTAGTTTACATCGACGACATCTTGGTGGACTCCTCTTCCAAACAGGACCATGTCAGGCATGTTCACTCCGTCCTTGCAAAACTCTGATAGCACCAGCTATACGCCAAACTTGAAAAAGGCTCCGTCCATGTCACCAAAGTTGAGTTCCTTGGTTTTGTCCTCACTCCCAGAGGCGTCTGGATGGATATGCACAAAGTAGATGCCATCCTTAGCTGGCCATCACCGTCTTCAGTCAAAGGTGTCCAAAGTATGGTCGGCTTTGCAAACTTTTATCGCCGATTCATCCCGGGTTTCTCCCAGATTGTGCACCCAATCAATTCTTTATTACAACAAAACAACAAACTGTTCCCATGGACAGAAGAGGCGGAAAAGGCCTTCCAGGAACTCAAGAAAAGATTTACCTCAGCCCTGATGCTACGACACCCCTGCCCAGATCTCCCATATGTAGTGGAAACAGATGCTTCCAGCATGGCAATGGGGGATGTTCTTTCCCAAAGGGATCCCGAAACAAGCCAGTTACATCCGGTGGCCTTTTGGTCGCGAACATTTTCTACACCTGAACTATGCAATAACAGACAAGGAACTCCTAGCGATCAAGGCAGCCTTTAAGACTTGGAGGCATAACCTCCTAGGCGCCAGACATACCATCACAATAATCACTGACCATTGCAACCCACAATACCTCAAGACAGCAAAGGTTCAATCATCTTGTCAACTCTGATGGGCTTTATTCTTTGCAGAATATGATTACATAATCACGTACCAACCTGGAGTCCAGAACGGAAAAGCTGACGCCCTATCCGGCATGGGTATTGATGAGAACGCATATTCAACCCCAGACCCGGTGGCCATTATTCCAGGTGACAAACTACTAGGACTTACAACAACGTTATCTCTGGACGAACTCCAAAAGGAAATTAGGCTCCTAATGAACACCAAGGCTCTACAAGACTGAACCACTCAAGGTGAACATTACACAACAAAGAACCAACTCCCGAATTTCAGAGGGCGTTTATATCTACCAAATAAGGCACAACAAGAACAAGTCATTTCTGGTTATCACGACCCCCCCTTATAGAAGGACATCCAGGAATTGCCAAGACCCTAGCCAAGGTGAAAAGAAATTATTGGTGGCCGACCTGGAGAAACGCAGTTTATCCTGTCATGTGGCATTTGTGCACAGAACAAATCCCAGAAACAAAGACCTGTGGGCCTTCTTCAACCCTTGGAAATTCCACCTGCACCTTGGCACACACTCTCCCTCGATTTCATCACAGATATGCCTCCCTCTCAAGGGGGTTCAACACTATCCTAGTGGTTGTTGATCTAGTCTCTAAAATGGCCCATTTCATTCCGCTTAAGGGTCTACCAAATGCATCCAGTCTGGCAAAGGTGTTTTTAGAGCAAATCGTACGATTGCATGGTTTCCCCTCCATCCTGATTTCAGACCGAGGGTGTCAGTTTGTGTCTAACTTCTGGAGAAAGAGTTGTGCAATTGCCCAAATCAATACTCGTCTGGTCACTAGTCACCATCCCCAAACTGATGGCCAAACAGAGCAGACGAATCAGACACTAGAGCAATACCTATGGTGCATGTTACATCAAGTGGAAGAAAGCTGGAAGGATGTGCTGTGGATAGCCAACTATGCCTACAACAATTCGCTACACACCAGTACCGGACAGAGTCCATTCTATACCGTATATGGAAGGCACCCACGTACTTCTGAATTAGATACCCCCATGGCCTTAGAAATGCCTGCGGTGAAGACTTTACATACGACCATCACTCAAGCCTTCAAAAAAGCAGCAGAACAATTGATCCATGCCAAAGAAAGACAGAAAAGATTCTCTGATCAACACCGAAGAAAAGCCCCAGACTACCAAGTCTGAGATGAAGTCTGGTTGGCGTCTCGACACATGCCCATAAGAGGAACTCGAACATTTCATCCCCGATATCTAGGGCTCTATACCATCAAGACCATTATAAATCCTGTGGCAGTAAAATTAGCTTTACCACCAAATATGCAGATCCATCCCGTATTCCACATGTCACTCTTGAAACCTGTTCAGCCTGGAACTCGGGTCAAAACACCACCAAATCCGGTACTGGTTAACGGAGAACCCAAATTTGAAGTAAAGGACATCCTAGATTCTAAGCTCACCAGGTCCAAGTTATATTACTTAGTGGACTGGAAGGGATATGGCCCTCAGGACAGGACATGGGAGCCTAGCGAGCATGTGATGCGCCACGCCAGGTAAGACGATTTCATCGGAACCATCCGACCAAACCGGGGCCAGACGGAGGAAATACCTTGAGAGGGGCCTTAGGGGGGAGTGCTGTCACGAACCATGCCCATGACCCCCTCAGATATACAGCTCCCTGGCAGCAGTGTGGCTAAAGCCCTTCATACTGACCCCAATGGCCTTAAAACTCCATCAGAAACATACATGTAGTCAGTCCTGGCACCTTTGGCGCCAGGCTCATTATCAGGAATAAAGCAATACCAGTTTTGGACCTTAATCCAACATGGAGGCCTATTACACAGCTCATTTCTTTAGAACCAAGCCATGCGGTCTAGTGTTTTGGGTCTGGCTGGGCCTGGAACTACTTGGCCTGTAACTACTTTACCTGGGCTATTTAAACCACATCCAAACAGCACAACACGCTTCGCGTTATTCTGCACTCCTGCAGCGTAACACTCACCGTGTTCAGATCCTGCTCATCTGCTTCTCCGGCGGCCCGATCCTGAAGCCCTAGATATGGATTCCATTAATAACCTGGAAGAACAAGCACAGCATTAGCGAGCAAGAACACTTACCTGTGAAGTAACCGGTCTTGAATCCATCATGCGTTTCGCTTAACTCCCCCATCTCCGGAGTTTGCCGCAACCTGCAAAGGTAAAGAAACAAGGACAGCATTAATAACAATTCTTACCTGGGCAAGCAGCGAGAACTGGCAGCACCCTGCACTTCTCTTACCTCGCCCATCTCCGGGTTTCTCCGCAACCTGCAAGGGAGAAGGAACAAGGTCAGCATAAACAAAGCACTTACATGGGCAAGTAGCGCTTTGATCGCTCATCACTCTGGAACATCACTGCAACCTGTACAAAGAAGGGAAGAGAACACAGGTAGCAATTAACATCAATAAAGAGCAAAGAGCGCAGCGCTCCACGCATCAGTAACTCACTGTGGTCTTCGCCATCGGCGCGGCAACTCCGAGATCACAAACATCCGTGTGAAAACAAAAAGAGACTTTGTTAGGGAACAGCGTAGTGGAGCAAGACGCAGAGAAGACAGAGAAAAACGGAGGGAAGTAAAGAGACAGAATAAAGACGGAAAAGCCATTAGAACTCACCTGGAAGACAGCAAGCAGAGTCAGAGTCACAGCTGGTCTGGACCCGACATAAGGGCACACGGACCAGTGAAGCAAATAGGTCCACGGAACGCCCGCACCAACCACACGCCCCTGCACAGAGACACAGGACGGAGAGTTCAACGCACAAAAACCTAAAGTGAGCAATAACCCCAAGGGAGGGGATTTGGACCAGAGGGAGGTGGGAGTCCACCCTTCACAGAACCAGTATCTTAACCCTCCATTCTCCTGTTATAGGTGCTACCCAATGTCTGGCACATAACCAATCAGAGAGGGGTCCGGGATAGCGCTTAGACATCCATCCAGTATCATGTGGCACCCCCGTGGTTACCAGGTGAGCGTAACAGGTGGCATTGTTGAAGATGGTAGTATTGCCGAGGTTGTTACACTTTTTTGGGAATATACCATACTTGATTCTTTGTTAAACTTCAGAGCATATGTAGAGGGTTCATATGGCACAATACCAGGAATAGAATAGCACTTTGGAAACTGCAGAACATGTATGATAAAGGGGGCATAACATTGCCCAGGTTTGAGGTCTATTATCTGGCCAGCCATTTACAATATGTGGCTAAGTGGTTAAGGAAAGACTGAACATCGGAGTCCAGATTGTTGAGGTCTGAATGTGTTCCATTCTTTTTGAAAGAATAGATATGGCTGCCAAAACCAGAGCTGAAAGGATGCACAAGGATGTTAGAACTGGGATGGAAGATGTGGCGTAAGTCTTGCCAGGCCATGGTGAACCCGACCCCGTGCTTTCTGCAAGCGCCGCTAGTGGCATTGACCAGAGTTGACGAGCAACTGAGGACGACGATTCGTACGCATTGGGAACCGGTGGGCATTGCAATGCTGGGAGATGTATGGCAAGATGTGAAAGTAATGGAATTTAACCTACTGGTAGAAGAAACTGGTCTGCACTAAGGGCAGTATATTACTTACACCAGATTAGTACAGCGGGTGAAAGAGACATGGTCCGAAATAGTGTTGGAAGATCAACCCGACACGGCCATAGAAACAATTTATGATATCTCAGAGGGAGGAGGGGGCACAAAGTGTATGAACTGCTGATATCCAGGTTGGGAAAGGAAGTGACCCACCTGAGACAGGACTGGGAAGAGGAAGCGGGGGAATACATGATTGTGGGAGAGGGTTCAGAGATACCATAAAAAGTGTCTAGGAATGTGAGGCTGCAACAGATCCAGCTATATGTTACCATATGTTACCCACAGAGTGTACATGACCCCCCAGAGGATTGCCCGATTCAAGAGCGCAGAAATACCAACATGTCCTAAATGTGGGGAAGTGAACGCAGGGATGATACACATGTTCTGGGCATGCCTGGAAATTGGAAAATTCTGGGGAGAAAAAGCCCACCGCCTAACCGAGAAAGGGATCACGCTAGATGTGGAATCTGTGTGGGCATGCATGGTAGGGTTTTTTTTGTAGACCGCGCAAACTGAAACACGTGAGTAAACTCAAGGACTTGGCCTATATACTTGCCAAAAGCAGAATTGCCATGGGTTGGAAAGCAAACAATAGGCCAAGGGTAGAGGTTTGGTGGCATGATCTCCAGAAATGAGCAGAAGCGGAAACGGCTGTATGGAATGAAGCAGCCAATAGGAGGGGATGAGGAAGCGGAAATTCTGATGGCCTGGGGACACTTGGTGGCCACACTGTCTGGGTCCACCCAGGCCTGCCTAAGTGAACATGATTCTTCAGGGAATATAGAGGAGGAAGTACCCCTAGAGGAAATAACGGTGGAGGGCCAAGTGGAGTAGGCTCGAGTTAGTGGGGAGGGTAATGGGGAGGCAGTGGACATCGTACGATACTGTATATGATGTTTGAAGTCATGTTATATGCACTGCTGGGTGTGTTTTTTGTTGATTGGTTGTAAAAATTAATTGAAATTGTTTAAAAAAAATATATATGCAAAGGCAGTGGGCTAGTCCTCATCACCAATGTTGCCCAACCTGTCGACCTGGGCTGAGTCACACGCCACTTCCTCCTCCATCAGGTGGACCTCTGCTGATTCCTAGAGGGCCTGCAGGGTGGACAGCATCTGTAGTTCAGCATCCTGCACTGGCCTGCAAGTGGCCTCCAGGATGGCAGTCAACCACCTCGCCCAACCAGTGCCTCCTCAGCACTGGCCACTATCAGAAGTGCCTCCCTTGCCCTCTGCCTCTCTGCCAGCAGGTGGTTTTCATAGTTGCAGAAATAGTGTTTAGCGCACCCACATGGTCCTCCTGCACCAAAGATGCCACCTGCCTTCTTGGTGTTGTCTGCCCTGTAACAGTCTGACTCCTTCTTACTCCCCAGTGCATGCTCTGTTGGTACACCCTCTGACCTGATGACCATTGTCAAGGGTGTATGGCACCTGCACTGCTCCAAGATGTCTGCTGTCTCTCCATTGCCTATGCCCCTGTCAGTGCCTGAGTAGGCACAGTGACCACCTCAGCCAATGTGCTTTGGACTCCCACCTTGTGCGGGGATGTAAGCTCTTCCAGACGGGGTGTTTGGGTTGGGACTGGTGCACAGGGGGCCATGCTGGTAGGTGGCCTGGAAGGCACCCTAGAGTCTGGCTGGCACACAGAGGAGTAAGCCAAGGAGGCTGTCGCAGAAGTGAACCACCATGGAGCCCACAAGGGAACAGGCCTGCTGCCGGCAAGGCCACAAGGCAGTAAAGCTCATTGTGATGATGGGCAAGCATACCACGAATTGCCTGCCAATCATAACGTATGACTGCAGTCCACCTCGTCAGGCCGGCCAGCAGGGGCAGCACCTGATCCCTGAAGGACACATCAACTGGTATGGGGATACTGATCTGGCTGGGGGCATCCCAGAAGGCGTGCACTGCTGCACCCGATGGCTCAGGGAAAGAATTTTGTACAGGCATCTCCATGGTGGGCTGCACATCCTCATGCCCCTGGGACAGGGTTGCAGCATGAATACCCACCTCGACACCCCAACATGACCCCATGGGCTGGGCTGCAATGGCCACCTCCTCCGCCTCCCCCTTCGTCAATCTGGATGACTCCATAGTGTCTCTGCCATGGATGGCCTACGTGTGGCATCACCTGGTTCCACCACTGCTGAGGAGTCCCCTGCCACCTTCACCTCCTTGGACTTACCCCCAGCAGCCACGCCCGATGGTACAGGCACTACCTCAGCCGCATCGCTCCCTAAATTTGCACTGTCATGGGGGTGTGGCTGGGGCCTGCACCTTTGTCTGGTGGAACGGTTCATGCATCCAAGCTCCACAGCACTGCTTCCGCCCTCTTCACCATCTGCAGCAACTGTGGTAAAGAAGACACAGTACAGCAACATCAGTGTACTGCGTAAAAGCCTGTGTGGCATCAACAACATTGACATAAACATGATTTGTCCAAGGCACAACCAGCATTATCCACACTCACACAAATGGACATGCAATTCACATCCAGACACAACAACCCAGGATCAATGTCAACCACAGGCATGACCCATCCACATGTGAAACACAGCACAATGTGGGAAGTGCATTGACACATAACAAACAGAATCACATGTTACAATGGTAAAGTCAACGTGACTCAACTGCAACCGGATGAACATCCATGGTAGATCTGCCACGGGCACAGGGGTGGGCAGGGAGTAAACTGGTAGGATGTACATACATGTAAAGCATGTGAACACAGATGTGCAGAGCCACCAACTTGGAGACATTGTGGGCAAGACAGACAGTGGATTAACTTTCACCAGTAGTTAACCATGATTGCACCACTCACAGCATGGCCATGCCAACAGCTGCCTTGACATCTCTCCATACAATCACATCAAACAACATGCCTCCATCACCACCGACCCTGTGCACATGCAACACATACATGCATCAATTTCACAGGCACACATGAGGATGCCACAACCCCAAGGACATACAAATTGCATGCACACACATCAACTCTGAGTGCACAAACTGTACCATGTCAAATCACATCAGTGTCCCAGAAACTGCAATGCTACAACTTCACCACGTCAAACATCTATAAAACACGTGTCACCTACAGATGTTGGGGAAGCACACATTGCTGTAGTCCTCACAACATCATGTCCATCATGCATACACCTGAAATGGGCACCGCACCATCATGTAGACAACAGTGCCATCCAAGCACTTCTCAGCCACAAGTGATATTGCATGTGCACATTTTACACAACTGTACAACTACAAACACTGCAAATACAAGTGCATGTGCAATCCACAGATGTCAGACCTCACACATGGGGAGCATTGTCCAGTGCATGCATGCCAATGTTGATCTCAGAAACACAAATGCTCCAAACATAAGGATGTCACTGCAGACATGCAGGCATATGAACAACACACATGCACTATAGAGCACGGCACCACAAGCCTACACACCAGCACACTCCAGACTTTGTTTCCCATTGCAGACTTCGGTATGCAGCTCTTTGTAGAACTTCGCCAGGACTGGCATGTTGTTTGAGAAGCGGCACCTGCCTGCACGGTGCATCTCCAAGGTTGAACCGGCCTTCAGGGCATGCAGGGCCTTGGTGTGGGTCCTGGATTTTAGCTACTCTCAGTGCTTGTGGACAGTCTTGTAGCAGGAGACTGCCACCCACTCCATGTTGAAGGCAGCCATTATGTCCACCCAGATCTGCATAAGTCCTTCCTTGCTGCCTTGCTTCTCTGGGTCGAAGAGGACATTATAATTCTCCAGTACTTTGTCCACCAGAATGACAACTTGCCTTCAACTGAATTCGACAGCCCTCTGCCTCCCTGCTGTGGGGTTGCCGCACTAGTTGGAGGAATATAGTGCTGAAATGGCAACCCCTGAGGCAAGTGTGGGTGGGCAAGGTGGTCCTGGAGATGGGCTGTGGAGCAGTGGTGGTGGTATGGTATGGTGGGAGTCTAACACAGCAGCTGAAGTGGTCACAGGCACAGAGACAGGAGCCTAGGTAATGGCTAGACAACAGACACTCCCAACGCAGTGCAAGTGGACAGCAGGCACCCACACTGGACAGACAGCAGCAGATGGGAACATGGGAGGCAGCAGAGGGCAGGAGAAGAAAGGTAAAATGGCACAGAGGCAGTAGAGTGGTTCTTCTGTGTCTAGCTACGAAGGCAGCCAAAAACAAAGTAAAGGTCCTTAGCTCGTAAGTTACGTGACATGCGCTGCTCGTAGTGCACTGATGCTGCCCACGCCATTGACGGGGATACGTAAGGATGTGGAAATACAACACTGTTTGTGTGCATGAAGGAACAAAGATGGACGAGTGTAGTTAAAAGACAAATTTTGGAGTGCCACGCAATCCGTCATCTTAGGGTACCATGCACATACTTTTTTTGGGAGAAAGGGTTTAGCCTCTGCACAAATGCACATATTTATTTCCCAGTGTGAGGTCTGTGGTGTGTCGCATATGCATTTTTTGTTTTTGGGGGTGCCACTGTGTATCATGTGCCGCTTTTTTGTTTGGCGGAAGATTTCCTGGTGTTTCGCACATAATTTGTGTGTTTCATGGTGCCAATGTGTATTGCGTACCTTTTTTTTTGTCGGTCGCTTTCCTTGTGTCACATACGCAATTTTGGTATTCACGTACCATATTTCTTGCATTGTGAGGTACATTTGAGCCTTGCTGGACCACACATCTACATCGCACATCACGTAGACTGTTCACTCACTCATATTGCCCAGGATAATAACTTGGTGTACCTGCCATTCATCCCTTACACCTGTGACATGAGTGGAAATGCCCCAAGAGGGAAAGGGGGCAGATGGAATCAGGCTAGGTGAAGTGGTGAGGACATATTTGCCCCAGCCCCATGGGGTCGGGGATGTGGTGTAGAGACATCTGCCCCAGCCGCAGGGGGTCGGGGACGTGGTGTGGAGACATCTGCCCCATCCCCAGGAGGACATAGCAGGAGCTAGACCATAGGTGGCCCGGCACCTGGACGCTAATGTGGTTCCAGCCACACAGAGGCAGCAGCAACACCCCATGCCACTTGAGGCAGGAAGGGACACCCTGCACAGCAGGAAGAGACTGAACCCCAAGACATGGCACAGGACACTGGTCCACAGAGGAAGAAGAACTTCATTGATGAGGAGGCCCAGATCCTCAATGACTATGTGACCGATCACCATCATGACATGTGCCGGTATGCGAGGAGCACACATACCCACGCACAAAGTATGGTGCATTGGCAGTGTGTAACGGACCAGATTAACACCTTAGGGGAGGAGATATGCACTGCGGAACAGGTTGTGAAGCACTGGAATTATCTCATCCTTCGCACCAAGCACAAGCTGAGTGTCAACCTGGCCTCTGCAATGGCAATTGGAGGGGGTCCAGCAGAGGAGCAGCAGCAGGCACCGCAAGAAGAAGCCATGAGCCAATTAATCCTCCTTGAGCAGGTGCAAGGTGTGAGAGGCCTGGAGAATTATGATGACAAATCAGGTGAGTTGCCGTCATAGTGCATCCTGTGTTTTGCCAATCATGCATCAGCCACATAATTACTGTATTGGCACATCGGCATGCTTTTGTATGACAGCCCTGGGTAAAGCATGTCATGTCACATACAGACTCTTGTCAAATGACCACATACTGGGAGTAGCCCATGTGGGGGGGCATTAGTGGCACATGTCTGTGTGACAGTACACATCACCTACAGGGTACTCGCCCGGTACATGGGCACCATGGGAAACCTACATGTACTGTTGGGTGCTACATTCTTGTTACGTGTCCCTCTGCACTGCTAGACAGGTGCATGTAAACAACATTTATTTTTCACTGCATGTCATGCAGAGTTGAACGTTTCATTTGTCACCTGCTCCTATGGGTTACCTTGTCACAATGCAGATCTGAGCTGTTTTTCAACACACCTTGTGGTGTTCCCAGAGTGAATTTGCATAAGTGCTCACAGACCACATCCACAGTGCCTCGATTCCAGTGACACAGAGAGCCTACTCATTGAGACGCCTGCTCCCTTTTACACTTCCACACTCTGGCACCACTCCCTGGGGCCACTCCCCTCACCCTCTTGTGGCTCAGTGGAACTTTATAACATTGTTCAATCCACTCTACATCTCTCTGCACTTCACAGACCATGACTAGAAGGCCCACATTCAGCTGTACCTACTCATGGGATTTTTCCCTTTCCCCACTTTCCTGCAGGTCTTCATTGTCTCCAGTTCCCTGTCCCAGACCTGATTAGTGTGCCACTGTGGTGTTGTCTGTGGATATGGATGGCTGGCTTTTGCTATGTGATGTCATTCAACATTTGAAGGTCAGATGTAATAATAATAATAATAATAATAATTTAGCATTTATATAGCGCTACAAACCCTCCGGTATCTGAGCGCTGTTTATTATTACCCACGGTGTGTGGTGCTCATTTATCGACCTCGCAAGGATGAAAGGCTGAGCTTGGCCCTGCCAGGATTCGAACCTGCGTCAGCAGGCTCTGCACGGATGTCAAAGCGAGCACTCCTACTCGCTGTGCTATTGGACCAGCATTACTTTTCCTTCTGGTATGTGTGGAAAATCGACAATTGCATGGCCCCTCATTGTGCGTTTACACCACTGGTGAATGTCAATGTGTCCACTGCTGGCATGGACATGGCAGGTGGGGGTTGGAGGGGGGGTGTCACTTGTCAGCAAGTGCCATGCATCTATTGCTTACAGAATAAAGTGTGTGAATGCACAATGTCTGATGAGTATGTGTCCTGCCATTTGTTGTTATAGTACAGTTTGAAGCATATGTGCATTTTGGTCTTGTTGAACATGGCTCAATTTGTCTTTCTCTGTCCATGTGCAGGTGAGGATGCACCAGATGCAGAGGAGGAGGAGGATGAAGAGTTAGTGGTGTGCCAGACCACCAGTGGAGGATGTGGCATGGTATGCCATGAGAACCCACTGGTGCTCCAGACCATCCTTGGTCGTGCTGCAGACTCTCCTAACCCTTCAGACTAAACTGGCTTTTATTGTTATTTTTTATTTTTAGCATTTTTAAAGCGCTCACACAGCCCACGGGCATCGAGGCGCTGTTACAGGAATTGTTTGTTTGTTAATTGTGTAATTGTTTCTTTTTGTCTTAGTTGTTTTATTTATAACGCGCTTAAACACCCAGAGGTTTCTAAGTGCAGACCCGGGGATTGAACTTGTGTTGCTTCGTGTCGTCTTGCTTCCAAGGCGCGCACGTTGCCACTGAGCTATCCTCCCGGTTACTTTGATGCTGCACCTGATGTGTGTACCTCAAAGAGGGCAAAGGTGAGTGCCCCAATGGGCGGATCAGATGGGGCCCATGAGTCTACGGCGGGGCAGCTCGCTTCACAAGGTCAGTCAGCAGTTGTCCCCCCGTCAGCAGTGGTTATGGCTGCAATGCCACCTTCCCATGATTTGGCTTTAGGTCCTGGGGCTGATGTCCAAGGGAGGGTTGCAGACCTGCAGCCAATGACAGGGGCACCACAGCAACTGGTATTTTCCCCTGCATCAAGCCACGGTGGGCCCACACACGTGGGAGATGTGTGCAGGCTGGGAAGATAGAGTGGGAGCAGCAGATGTTGCGTGCAGCCCTCCGACATGGGAATGTGTTGGACAAAATATCTGAAAGGATGGATAAACTGGCCAAGTCCATGACCACACCAGCGGCCAAGGTAGAGTAATAGCTGCAGGTCATGCGATCCTCATGCCGCTCCCACAGACTGCACATGGAGGCCAATATCAAGGGCCGACAGGCTGATCATCAGCCACACAGAGAGGCCCTGAGGCTTGAGCTGTAGGCCATAAGAACTGCAATCCATGACGAACTCGTAGCCACAAGGACACAGATCCACCTCATACAGACTCTGTGGCCAACCATGAGGAAATGCAGGGAGTCCTCACCAACCTCACTGTGCTGGTCCATTCAACCGTGTCGCGGCTGGCCGTGAAGACCACACTTTGGCACTGTGTGCTAGGGCTCCAACATCCACCTGAAGATCACCCGCAGGATGGGGTCCCAGCACATACCATCCTCCTTGTTCACCGTTGGCGTGAGAATCATGAGCCCATGGAGGGAATTTTTTTATTTTTTATTTTTGTCTATTTTCTGTGGCCACTCTTATGGACATTGACATGCACCCTACCCCTCCCCACTCCAGGGTGGACCCCCCAGTCCATGATGGACATTTTCTTTTTCGTTGTTGTCCATGGAGAGATTTTTTTCCTTGTTTTTTTTTTTTTTTTTTTTTTTTTTTTGGTCAGCTGGATTCAGCATGGGCATTTTTTGGTTTGTTTCAATTGCCATAGCCGGGTTGTAGGAATGTCTTTTTGTTTTGACATTTCCAAGGTGAAATCTTTTTATTATACTTTTTTTTTTGTTCTGCTTTGAGATGTGCAGTTGACCTCTCAAGGATATGATGAATGCAGTAGTGGACAAGCAACCATGCACAACCACGTCAACTGCCATGGTTGCCTTGTGATTCACAGGATAGAATGTGCAGGTAACATTGGGTGGAGGGAATCTTGATGCATGTGTGCTGTATGCATGGTTGTGAACTATGGCTGTTGTAATGCATTGTCCCATGTTCTTGCAGTGCTCCTGAATCATGCGGTGACTGCACTCCATGAGAGGTCCACCCTGCACCATTTCACATCCCTAGTCCACATTCCCTCTGTAAAGCACTGGGCCACCTCCCATGCATTTGGAGGCATAGTTCCTGGTGGAAGAGATGAGGGAATCACATCATGCCAGCTCAGTATTCATAAGCATGTGCACTCTCTTGCGTGTTGTGTATGTGTTATTGGTCACCTTGGTATTTGCATGAAATACACATCTTGATGAACTGGGGTGTTAACCTTGTGTCACAGTGAATGTCTGTGCAGATGTGTGTCTGTACACATGCATGTGTGTGTATGTGCAGTTGCACGTTTATGACTGTGCATTGTTTTGGTGGATGTACTTAGATAAGTGACACCATCATTGGAAGTGATTCTGCAGCACTATTCACACTTTACCCATTGGCAGTTGTGGGGTAAAATATGGCCCCAAAATGTCAGAGATAGAGAGACCATGCTAGGACCCTATTGTGAGAGTGAAGCTGGCTGATTTTGAGACCCATTGGAAAATACAGGCCAGTTCAAAACATTGTTTTCTGATATAAGAACTAGTGAATGAACAAAAATGGGCCTATTTCAACTCTAGTAAAATACAAAGACGCTGAGTTGAAAGAGAGTGTGACTTAGAACTTTAATATTGCTAACTGTGTCCAATGGAGTCAAACAAAAAGGAACAGGTGGTGCTGCAGATGTTGACTTTGTGTAAATTGGGAAAAGGCACATTTGACCGATTTAAAACTGCAGCAGTGCACGAGGAAAGAAAATATACATTTGAAATACAGTGCATTTGAAAGCTAAAAAGGATGAATGATGCTGGCATTTCAGAAATAAAGTCAAGTGACAGATAGCGTTATAAGGAATAGAGGGACTTAATTTTCATCATATAAAATCACAGCTTGTAAAGAGAAAGGCCAATTTTGTAAAAATTAGCACTGATTTCCTATGTTAACTGTGGCCTACCTGTGTGAATAAGATTAATAATTAATCTACCTCTTTTATAACATAGTAGAAAAGAAAGATTGTATTTATGAAGAGCAGGACCAGGTGTAATACAAAATGTTACATGTTCATCACATTGTGTAAATGTAAAATGACATTAATTTAGGATTATGTATGTAGCTGTTTTTCCACATTCAACTGGAAGGTCTGGGCTTCGGAAATTTTGACCTCAAGACCTTTGGCCGAGGACCTCTAGGAGAAGAAGGTCTGCTTTTCAGTTTAAATGCTAAAAATACAGAGGAGTAGATCAGAATTGTGGAGGTGGCAGATGAAAGTGAGAGGCCCCCAAACATACAATTAATTCTTCCAATGAAGTCAATCAAGACACATCCAGGAGGGAATGAGACCAAGACCAAGTGCTGGGTATATGAAAAAGCTTTATCTCAGTGGTCGAAGTGGGTGGGAGCAGTCGGGAGCGGTGCTCCTCTACTTCTTTTAATTAAGTTTTATTGTTCCTATACTTTTATTTTAAAAAGAAACCGTTCCGGAACGGTTTCGTTTTAAAACAAAAGTGTAGGAAGAAGTTGAAACTTGCGGCTTCAGTGCACTGCACTGGACGTGCCCTTAAACAGCAGGTGCATGTGTTTTGGGGTTTGTATTGTTCATGGGAGGGGGTACGGCAATGGGGTTTGTGGGGAGCGGTACAGGCGGGTAGGGAACATAGTTCCACTACTTCTTTTCGTACATTTCGACCACTGCTTTATCTAAAATAGGGCAAGCAGAATCTACTCTGCTCACGCTGAGAGTGCTCTGCAGAAACCATGTTACAAATTACTTTTATACAACTTTATCATCATCAAACAGAGGGAAGGCCTTAGGGGCACATCAACAGTTGGGATTGGTCACTAGGGGCGAACACCTATAGGTGCCATAAGGTCAAAGGGTTGTGGTTGGCTCGGGAGCATGTGGTGTAGCGATGCTACTTCTCGGGTCAATCAGTCAGCTGGGCTCATCGAATTGGTATGTGAGATCGGCAACTGTAGTGTTGTTTCTTTATTGAATAACCATTTAACATTTGCCCTTGTGGGCACACATTCCCACTCATTCACTGCCATAATCTGCTTGTCCAGTGAGCTCAAAGACCTGTAAGCTTAGACACTTAGGAAGAACATTTTTCAAGTACAGGTTAATTTATCTTTGGGCATAGGTCAAAACACAACTATTAAATGCAGCGCTTGATCTATTGGTAGGCAGGCTTAACCATTTGTTGATACAATGCAAAATGTATTGGCTATGGAGGTGAGACCTTTGAGGTCACTGCCTGGTCTGGAATGTCCATCTGATAAGCAACAAAGAGGGCTCTAAATCTAAGGCTGGAATTACACACTACAGAATAGGTCACAAAAGGCACATACCATCATGGGCATAAGTCTCATTGTGGGAGGGTTAGTGGCCGGTTGTTTACACATCATTAAATCTCTGCTAATCTACTTTGACACTATGAAGGGTGGAGGAGAATTGAAACACCTTTGCGGTGTAGTTCTGCATTGCACAAAGAGACAGGGCCTTCAGAAACAGATTTTACAGACAGGCTTTTTACACATGGCCTATTACATTACATTCTGGTTACATTTGTTTAAAATGTGCTATATTTTCTATCTAGCTAAATATTCTCATCGTTACATGACACATTATGAAACAATAGGTGTATGCTGAGGGTATTGTCCATACTATGTTAAACAGTTCATGGTTCAAGTTCTGCGCATGCGGCCTTAACACATATTGTTGTAGTACGAACATTCTGGTTAGAGCGATTGGTTGCTGTATTAATTTTACACAGTATCATTCATGTGTTTACATTTAAACTAAAAATGAGGTAGCTTTGTGCTGGTGTGTACAGTGTTATGTTGGTTATGCATTTCGTTATTGCAATCCATTTCCATTAGCAATATCATACCATACATTAATATACATCACATTTTTATAATTGAATTCTAACGTTAGGACTTTTAATTACACATACATTATACACTGCGCTAATATGCTTATGTTCTACTTTAATCCTTGCATTATTTCACATGTGATAGAAAGTGCCCATGAGCAGAATTTTCTGATTGCATGTAGAAAGGCACTTTGGTTCTCTTCTCTTAAAGCGTGAACAATTAAACATACTTGAGGGACGCTTCTAGCTATTTGACCCTGTTTTAAGGAATATGAGGATGGTATTCTTTATGGACAGATTCTGTTAGGTGTGGGGCAGGTTTATAGAGATGAATGACTTCTATTTTGGCCCTGTGCTGGGCCGTGTCATGGTCAATGAAGTAATACGGAAGACAGAAGATACAGCGTAAAGTTTGTTGCATTATCACAGCTAGTCTCTCATGAGAACCCGACAACTGCAGAGATGGCAAAGGGGAGTAGCTGGCTCGCTCGGTGCGTCTGGCTGGGAGAGCTGAAGACCGCGTTTTGATTTCACAACTGTCCTGACATTACAAAATGGATTCTGTAGCTCACAAAATGGAGTCTTGTTCAATTATGGTTTTATGTTGTCATAAGGGGGTTCACAGTTCAGGGGTATTCCCACACAGGTGCTCCGGAGCCGGGGAACTGGACCCAAAGCAGCCACCACTGGGCCTACCCTGAAGTGTGAGAATAGAGGAGGGTGGGGGATACAAGACCCTCTCCTCCCACACATTCCACCCTTGTGTTACTTAAGTAACAAATATTGTAACTGCCCCAACCTCTTATGCTCTTCTTCCTCAGCTACTGCTTCATCCCATGCTGGTGTTCCTTTTATTGGAATGCATGCTCTACATACTGCTCTCAGGCTTTCCCCCCTCCTAGCATACTCATCTGGGGTGCAGGTCATATAAATACAACCTCCCTCACCCTCCAGGTCCACCCATACTTCCTTGTACCATTGTAACTCTCTGGGCTTCTTTATGGTTGTGTAATATAAATTATCCACTCTATGCCCTGTATTTTTTATAGCAGTCATTCTGTATTTTGGGCTCCGAACTATCTCCTGTTTGCACTTCTACCTCGTGCTTGATTTGCGCCACTCCATTTGCACGGCACATTGTTACCATCATCAGTGCACCGTTAGGAACTGCATTGGCGCTGCATGTTAGTCCTAATTGGCACACACAAAAAATACAGAGCAAAAAGACGATGAATGGTATGAGGCGTTTCACTGTCATTCCAAGCCACAATGGTACCCAGGAAAAAAGATTGTCACACCAGGGTCTGTGCTGGGCTCCTCCTTCATCCTTCATACGTTCCCCCGAGGTTGTGCACCGCTGCTATCATGTGTGAGAGTGAGCCACTCTCCGCATCCGCAGAAGGTCCAAAAGTAGAACATGCGCTCCTGATTTTTCGGCAAACACCTCCATCCATTGTTGTCAACAGGTCTAGCACATACCTGTTCTGCATGGCCATTAGTCGCAATGCTCTGAGTTCCACTTTCATGACATTGAACCCTTCTTCAGTGTCGTTGGCCAGCTGGATGAGTTCCCACCTTGTTATTTGGAGCCATTTTGCATTAGCTCACGCCTGGATACTGTGAACGAAGGACGCAAAAAATATCTCAACTGAGCTGAAGAACCGGAATCGATCGGGGATCTGTGGTAGGAGTTCTGATGATTTGGCTGAGATGTATTTGGTTGATCGCTTCTTCCACCGCATTGTGCTCTGCAAACCTTCTTCATCCATTGTATACACGGGAACCTCTTCAGGCGGCGTTGGAGAAAGTTTGTTTGGCGCTGTCACTTGCCTGCTTCCGCCTTGGATGTGGCTTTCTGAAATCACCATTAGTGCAGAATGCAGCGTTGCCAGAAAGCATGTGCCCGTCTATGATTGTGGGAGGTGCAGGTATGCCATGTTGACGCTAACCCAGTATGTGTCCATCATTGCTGTCGTGCCTTTCTTCATGTCAGGTATTATGAGAGTTTTGCTGCAGTTTATGTTTTCCCCCATGTTCTTTTTACCCTCCCCATGGAAGCAGAGTTCATAAGAAATTTCTTTTTGTAGTTTGAACGGTTTTTCGATGGCAGTAACCCAAGCGAGCTTCATTATATGTTCAGTACATATGGGAGCGCGTGTGCTCTGTACCCATGACAGTTTTTCTTCGGACAGCCCTCGCAGTGCTTCTGCTTTGTACAATATTTCTTCATTCTGCCAGTTATTGTCTAAGTGCAATGTCCCCTTTATCACCAAAAAAGGCTCCTTTACACAAATTACTCCTTGGGGCCGGGAGTAACATGTTCGCTCGTTTTGCAATAGTTCAAATGAAACTGTGTATGCTTGAAAAGTATTCTTAATTTGACACAGCGCAAGATGTAAGAGACACTGTGCCTCTGCAAATGGAATTTCTTGTGGCAGCAATAACTTGAGGGTGCCCGAGGCATGCGGTATAAGTGAGCACACGTAACAACTTTCGTTAGTTGTTTGCTTTGCCGAGTTGCTCACGTCAGCATACCATTTGTTTGTTTGGTGTGGGTGCTATGGATCATCGACTGTATATAGAGCGAATTTATAATGGTCTTCCCATTTTTTCTTGTTGCATGTCCCTCTTCTTCCTCCTGTGTCCGTCCCCTCATTCCTCTGGGCCTGCCTGCCAACCTCTTTTCCCTTTCACTCTGTATATAAGTTGTAGTAGCAGATAGCCACGTGTTTGTTATCACTGTTCTCTACTTTGGTGGTCATGTTGTCTGATGATGTAGTTTCTGATACTGGCATTGTGGTTGGGTATGGGTGATTTTGTACCCACGTGAGTTCTGAAGGTGTTCTGCCATTCATTGTATAAACACTAAAGTTGGATTCATTTACATATAGGGGCTTTTGAGTGGCCTGTTTAAGTGTGACATTTGTAGTACCATTGTGTTTATCCCCATCAATCCCGTGGGCCCATATTCATTTAACACTGTCCAAAATTAAATGGGTTCCTTCTTTAATCGTTTTTATGCCCACACCCCCATGGCTCACATCAATTAAGATATAAGTTATTGATCAATACAAAAATAGGCAAAATAATGTTGAAAAGAATACCACTGCGCATACAAACAACACACACTCATATGAATAACTAGGATAATCATGTCTTCTTGGTCTATTCCTATCTACACTATTTGCTGCTGCTGGGGCCTCTTCCATGCCCATTGTAGCTCCTAATAAATAAAATATAAACATTTGTTAATGATGCATATTAAAATTCTGTTATTTATATACCGTTTACTCATAGGTCACTTTAATTTTTTAATTCGTAGTTGCATTTCATTTCTCAATACAATATGAGTAATCATTTTTATATCCTTCCCTTCCCCCTTCCGGCACCTCGAGTCTGGGGAAGAGGAAATGAGGGAGACAATTTCACTGTCAGTTCGAAATCAATACTGAGAAAACATGAGTCGTACATACATACAAAAGGAAAAGATAGAGCGAGAGATAGAGAGAGAGACAGAGAGAGAGAGAGAGAGAGAGAGAGAGAGAGAGAGCATGGAGGTCATCTGTCCTCATTTATGTCCAACTATTTTATATTTTGACTGTTGTTTTCATGTTATCCTGTCAAACTTATTACCATTACTCATCAATATTATGCATCATTTTAAATACTCTCGTTTACTCTTTGCTCTACCCCTGTTCTGCGCCTGAAATGTATCCCTGTACTCCTGCTGTTTCACCTTCTATGTTTGTGCGCTTTGCCCATTTCTGTCATCTTCATAGTCTGCACAGTCTGTACTCCCATGAGCCTTGCAAACATCTGTCAAGTGCACCCAATACCTTAGGCCCTGCACCTTGACTGCTGTAGAAGTGCAGTATATTGCCTTGTATGGACCATGGAACCTTGGTCCGTTCCACCTTTGCAGAAAACTCCTCATGTACACCATGTCACCTGTCATCAACTGACAGTCTGGGCTATCTGGGCTGGAGTGGTTGTATCAGTGGCGTTTTCCTCTGTAAATGGTGGTGCTATTTGTTTGGCTATGGCTCGTGCTGCTCTTGTCAGATTTCTAAGATACTCATGGAATTCTTCTCCTAGGACTGTGGCACTCTGGTGTGCATCTGATTGTCTGCGCAGGGGTAAGTGGGCTGTGTGCATCCTCCTACCTGTCACAATCTCATGGGGTGACAGGTGGTGGTCCTTGCTGGGCTGATTCCTCATCTCAAAAAGTGCCAAGGGTAGACAATATACCCAGTTCTTCTTGAGTGTATGACACCATTTTGACAATCTACTCTTGAGCAATCTGTTCATTTTTTCAACAATCCCATTCGATTGCGGATGATGAATCGTACAGAGCTTATGAGTTATACCTAGCATCGCAGTAATGTGCTTGAACATGTCATTTACAAAGTGTGTCCCGTTGTCGGAACATATGACATCACAAATGCTCCAGTGGAGAAACACTTCCCTCACCAAGATCTTGGCGGCACACCGCGCGTCTGGATGAGCACAGGGGCCTGCCTCCACCCACCGGTAAAAGGGTCATAGCCCCATTACACCGCTCTCCCATGTCTGCATAATCTATATGCAGTTCTCTGAATGGGCGTTCAGGCTTTGGCAATGTTCCTCAGTGTGTTCGCAACGTCATGCCAGAGTTGTATGTTTGGCATGTGATACATTCTATACTAGCTTTGTCACGTGTTCCTGTAGTCCTGGGACGAACCAATCTTCCTGTATGTCTGCGATAATATGCTGCTTTGCATTGTGTGCTGGGAAATGCAGTTGCTGGAATGATACCTCTAGTAATTTTGCAGGCATCACTACCTTACCAGTGTTATTTTGTCTCCATAATAGATCAGTGGATGACTGGCTACATTCCCTGTTCACCCATATCACCTTTTCCTCACTGGGTGCATCTTGCTGAAGTTCAATAATTTGAGAGATTGGCAAAGAGTTGAACCCTTCAGGCTGTTCTTCCTCCACTACCTTCTGTAGCATGTACTCACCTTTCAAGCTTTTTGGTAAATAGGATGCTTCCTTGGCGGCAGCATCCGCTGCCGCGTTCCCCAATGAGATGATGTCATCACCTCCTGTGTGGGCCTGACATATCACGACTGTTACAAGTGTAGGCTCTTTTAATGCATCACTTAATTCCCCTAGTAGTGTTGCATGCTGGACTGGGGACCCGTCTGCCCTTCAGAATCCTCTCCTTGCCCAGCTTGCTAATCCTCCATGTACTGTTGTTGCCATGTAGACAGAGTCGGTGTAGATGATGACTGCGCACCCTTTTACTGTGTGAAACTCTTCTATGAGTGCCACTAGTTCTGCTGCTTGGGCTGAAAAGTGTGGTGGTAACCTTTTCTGTATAATCACTTCAAATTCCCCATCCTCCACCCGAACTACTGCTGCCCCACATGTTTTTCTCCTGTGTCACAATCTATGGAGGCTGACCCATCAAAGAAATACTTTTCTCCATCTGGCAGTGCATTTTCGTGTGCGTGGGTGTGTCACTATCATCACATTTGTATGTGGCACAGTCATGCTGCTGCATGTTTTCTACTGTGCATGCTTCTGTGATAAATGTGGCAGGGTTACACTTTTGCACCGTACAATATGAATGTTCGCGCTAGATATGATCAAGTCATACGCTGTGGCCCTTTGGGTGGTTAGTGTGCTCTTCGATCTTTCCAGGATGGCAAAAAGAGAGTGTTCCACATATAACGTGACAGAGCATCCCATCACGATTGTAGAACTCTTTTCGATTGCGAACGTGGCGCCTGTGAGAGCCTGTTCACAAGCAAAATGTCCTTGAATTACTGCATCTAGTGTTCCACTGTAAAATGCCAGGGGCTTGTGACCCAGGGATGTTTTTTGTGTAAGCACAGCTGTCATGAGTGTGCCATTGCAGTGTGAGAACAAATAAAATTCACGCTCATAGTTGGGGGATGCTAGAACTGGAGCAGTGGATATCAATTCCTTGAGTGTGTCGAAAGCTGTGTGTTTTTCTTGTGTCCACTGTAATTTGATGTTTTCTCGTTGCGCTTCCTTGAGTACTTGTAATATAGGTTTTTTGTTTGCTGCGTAATCTTGTATCCAGGCTCAGCAGTAATTACACATGCCAAGGAACTTCTGCATCTCTTTCACTGTGTTTCTGCTTTTATGGCTGCTGCTCTATCGGGTATTATTCTCTTACCATCTTTTGATATCAACTGACCTAAATACAACACTTCTGTCAAACAGTATTGAAGCTTTTGTCTGACTACCTTGTACCCTTTCTGTGCTAGGTGTGTTAGTAGGGTAATGGAATCCTCTCTGCACTCCTTTTCATCTTTACCGCAGACCAACAAATCGTCCACGTACTGAATTATTGGACTCGTTGTGTGTATATTTCCAAGATCTTTGTGCAATATTCTGTTAAACATACTGGGACTTTTGCAGCACCCTTGGGGCAATTTGCACTGCTCATATCTTTTCCCCCCTAGCGTGAATGCTGTTAGGTACCAAGAACCTGGGTCGAGTGGAATTGAAAATAAGGCATTTTTCAGATCCACTACTTTAAAATGGGTGGCTTCAGTTGGGATGCTGCATAATATTGTGGCAGGATTTGGAACAAGAGGGAAGTCCTTCTGTACTACGTCATTGAGGGGGCGTAGGTCCTGGATCATCCTCCACACCACTCCCTTTGCTTTCTTGATCGGGTAAATGCAAGTGTTGCAGGGCGATTTGGATGGTACTATTATTCCCTGTATCATCAAAGCACATATTGTGTCTTTTATACCCTCTTCAGCTTCCCTAGATATGGGGCATTGTTTTACCCAGGGTAAAATAGCTCCGGTCTTGAGCTTTATCTTTACAGGTGTCACTTCATGCAGCAACCCTGCATCATGTGGGACTGTGGTCCACAACTGCTGCGGTTCTTGGGACAGATCTTCCTCAAAGTATACTGGTGGTGCTTTAATGACTGCTACGAGAGGTAGTGTCACCTCTCTTCTTCGTCCATTACGTCACAGGGGATTACAATTTCCATCACTATTTCCCCATCATCTTCTGTGTCACTAAAAAGTTCCTTGTCTGTTAAACCCCGCAGGGCCGTATTGACGTCGATGCCCAAAACTGTTCTCCACTGGCATCCCTACATGTCCATTGCAATTACTGCTATTCTTTGTGACGACACCTGTACTGCATGTATATCTAAGGACACTTTTTTTTATTTTTTTTTATTTTTATTGTTGTATTATTAGTTTACATAAAACCTTATACAACATATAACACACAGGAAAAAACACATTTATATCTTTCATATATCCAATACATAAACATATAAGAGTACATTGATATATATAAGATGGAGAGAGTGTTATCGTACCGTACAAAAGAAGCAACAAAGATAAAAATTTCATCTAAAACATCTAAGACATCAGCATTTTACAAAATTTCTTAAAAATTCCTTCCCAGCCATAAAATCAAGGTACATAGAAGTTATATACCTTGTATATATCATTACCCATTTTTACCCTATAGGTACCTACACAATTAATTCTTTATTTTTGGCTTCCAATTCCTCTGTTATATTTTGGAGCAATAAATTCAATGCGAGAATTAGGGAGATATTAACACCCCACATGCAGCGACTCCAGAACAGATTTTTCGACATTTCTAAATCCTCATCAAATCTATCAGTGAGGTGTAGAGCTCGTTTTGACCCAAAATGGACACATGTTAAGACGAGGTGCTTGAGAGTTTCTAACATGTCAGTTTCTCCACAAAAACGACATGTAAGGCTAGGTGAAATATAATTAAGCACTTTTCCTTTATGTATCCAATGATTAATTCTTTCTAGGGTCGGCATCTGGCTAAGTCTAAAACGCATAAATGTAGTTCTCACCCTATAACAGGGGAATCTAAGCAAATAAAGGGGGATACATTCCCTTGCATGTACAAATTTAGCATATTCCTTATAGGTAGCATAGGACTCTATTTCATTGACTGTGTCCACCCAATCCGCCTTGAATAAGAGTCTCTTAACTAGTCCAGGTCTTTGCACCAAGTCGTCTAAACTAGAGCCTAACGTATATAACAGAGAATTCATTCTGTCACTGAATCCCTTAATTGATTGGACTGACCCAGATTTAATCACCCTATTCAACAACTCATACAGGGTATTTATAAGAGGATCATTCATTTTTCTAAAAAAGGAAAGCTGTCTCCACAAATATCTGGCTTTAAGTGAGACTAGACATAGTTCATGCCGAATAATGGCATTAGGGATTGCCATTGAAAGGCCCATTACTTCCTTCCATAATTTTCCCTGAACCACATTTAAATAGGAACTCATATCCTTGGTGCAAATATCCAGACCATATAAAAGAATCGGCTCACATTTAGCAAGGTAGAAACGTCTAATGGGTAAGAGCGAAAATTTACATACTCGACCCTCAAAAATTTCATTTGAGTCTTTAATTTAGACGCTTTTTCTTCAAGACTCAATTTCCACATCTTTAGGCTGGAATTATTAGAAAAATTATAGCCTAAGTATGTTATGGCCTGCACCTGTTCCACCGAATTAACCCCATCTTCCAAACATAGGATTTGGCAACTCTCTTCTTGGAGATTACAATCGTTCGAGATTTCGATGCGTTGGGGGAAAGATTGTTCATCAAAGCATATTGATAGAAAATATCCATCCTTCTACGAAGACCCCGTGGGGTACGATCAAAAAGAATGAAATCATCCGCAAAGGCCATCCACTCAATAACCAAACTTCCCATCCTAAAGGGAGCGATGGAAGGACCCCGCCACATATCCTCCACATCGCTGACGTACAGGTTGAATAGCGTGGGTGCAAGAGAACAGCCCTGCTTAACCCCCACCTCAGTCTCAATGGCATCAGAAAGGGAACCTTCGTATGATAAGCGCACCCTGACAGAGGTATTTCTATGTAATAGAGCCAAAAGTTGAACAATCTTACGTGGAAAATTCATTGCTAACATTTTAGTCCACAGTCTATCTCTGATGACCCCGTCAAAAGCGTTAGAAAGGTCCAAGGATGCCATATAAACTTCACCCATTTTGGTTTGATGGACTGTATCTCTTAAATGAGCCAAAATATTTCCATTCAAGTCTGTTCCCAAACCTTCTCTAAAGCCAACCTGAAATTTACTGAAGCAGGCATTCCTTCTAATGAATTTATTGATATCCCTTAAAAGTAAAATGCCAAAAACCTTGCTAGCTGCATCTAAAAGAGCAATAGGTCTATAGTTCTGGGGATTAAGAACGTCCCCTTATTTAAATATAGGGACAATAATACTCTGGGCCCAGGTTTTGGGAATAGTATGGTATTTGAAAATGTCATCAAATATAGGTTTGAGCAACTCAGCCCACATTTCAGGGGATGTCTTTATAAGAAAGGGGGGGATGCCATCCGGGCCTGGTGCTCTAGAGGGTTTTAGTTTATTAATGGCCCATTTAATATCCTCTAAATCCCACCCACAGTCCTCCACCACAGGGGGACCTAAATCCACGTCCTGACCCCTTGTAAATTCAACAGGTAAAGCAAACTTTTGCTTATAGAAAGCACTCCACACTTCTGCTTGGATCGGGCAGTCCAATTTATCTTTTGCAGGCATGAGCGTAGAGTTAATAGTTGCCCAAAATTTAACATCTCTGCCCTTACAAAGATTATACATCATCAATTGATGTGCTTCATGATATTGATCCATTCTCAGTGATTTGATCAGATTTTTGTGTTTCAATATATATTTTTTCTTTCTAAGCTGTAATTCGAAAAAAGGAATGGGCAGTTTCTTCAAGGCTTTAATTTCACTGTTTTTATTACGCTTGGAGGTTTGTATTCTGGAGTCACCCACCCTCATCCTAGATTTTGTGACCACCCTATCACTGGTGCTACTAATTTGATAAACACATGACAATATAGTATTATAGTAGGTTCCCCCCCAATCGATGTCTTCACCCCTAGTGATATGAGGCAACCTTCTGGATAGGTTCCCCAAAACCAGATTATTAAATTTCATAATTATTTTCTTATTCCATACAACCCTTCTCCCATTATTTCCAGCTTTTAGATCACACAATGAGGGATTCATATAATTACCCACATTGGGAATGGAAAGAGAAAAACATAAGGGAATATGATCACCCAATTCTACCTCCATAAGTATCAATTTTCCACATGCTTGCTTCCAGCTATTTGAGACATAGAAAAAATCGATTCTAGAATTATTACTTCCTCTTTTCCAAGTAAATTTCGGTAAATTCCAATCCCAGGCATGATCTAAAAGACCCAAATCCCAATGATCAAGATAGTTATCCCACCATATGCCTCTTTTAACATGTGGAAGGAGCAATCGAGGAATCACCCCCCTTTCATTTAATGTGGAACCCTCAGCACAGGCTGAATTAAAATCCCCTCCCAAGATAATACGATTACCAAACCCTTTCTCAAACCATCCTCCCAGAATCGTATTGAGAGTATCTTCCACTTCATCAATAGCTACCTTTAAGGGGTTCCAATAGAGATTCAACAGGAGGATCGGCTCTACCCTCTTCTCCGAAGTGAGAATAATACCCAAAAGCCAATCACTCCTAAAGATCACCTCCCCGTGAAGCCCCAAGTTACGATCAATGGCAATAATCAGACCACCACTAGGTCTGCCCAAAGGTCCACGCAATGCTAAAGAGGAAAAAGTATAAAAAACTTCTATGTATATATCAGACAGCATCATGGTTTCCTGAAAAAAGTAAATACGGGGGTGCACATAATTATCCCTTTTATTCAAAAACGTGTTGAGATGTGCTCCCCCGCATGAGTTCCAGGAAATCACATCAATATTAGAGCTGTTAGGGACGCCCACTATCCTGTCTTAGTGTCTCCAAGGTTTTAAGCGCTGGCTGTATCCATGACCAATCCTGGCCACTATTTAGAAGGTTAGAAATTAGAGCCAACCCTGGACCAAAATGTTCTAGTTTGTTATTACCTAATTGTGGGATTTGTTGGGTTTGGATGTTATCTGTTTCATTATATTGAAGAAACTTATCAACCTCTTTGTTGTCTACTAAAGTGGATAGATCATAACCCAAAGAGTTAAGATTCTTTTCTTGAGCACGTACCATATCTGCTACCATCACTGAATGAAAACAACTTACCATACGATGGTTATTGTGGTTAGGTAGAGAGATGGCATCTATATCATCTGTTGTTATTGCTCGTAGTAGGGGAATCTTTTTAAACAGGCTTAAAAGATAAGTTCTATTGAAATTAACCTGCGAGTCTGTTTTATTATTGTTAATCCAACCCAGTATCTTCCCTGTACCGATCTTTATAGGGGGCTGGGCCGGAATAAATTGCATCTTTGTGTGATCCGCACTAGATTTGAACACAGCCTTTTCTTGGGAATCTTGGGTTTTGGAAAAATGTATATCTTCGGGGGTATCTCCCGTATTATTACTAATAAAATCAATCCCCTTCTCAGCTAACACCTTCAGCCCTTGTAAGGGAGTGATACTGGGACATACTACTACTGAAATTTCTTGGGGAATAATAGGGTGCCCAATTTGTTGTGAGCCTACCGATGTTCTTGCATGTTTAGTACTAATTATTTTGCCAAAAGCTGTCATCTTTGTTTGTTTAGTTTGTATGCGCTCTAGGCCAACTTTCAGTATATTATTCTCCTCCATACTTGGGTCAGTATTAATTTCACCCCTGGGCAGGGAGTCTTTAATAATAGACTCCCCCCTAACCTGACCCTCTTCCTTATTAGAAACCTTATGACTCACCCTATCATCTGGCTCTTCCTGAAGCGGGATATTCCTAATTCCTTTGAGATTCGCATTTCTGCCTTTAATTTTTATGTTAGGCATGTTTTTGCTTTTTTTGGACATCCTAACCTGTTTTTTTGTCTTTTTTCGTCTACCGACAGGGGATTGGGGCACCTCATTTATATCGTAATCCGAGCTATTTACTGGAGCTGTTACATCATTATTCATGATTGCACCTATTTCCAATACCTGGACTGCTAGTTTTTCCTCTCTATATTTTGTCTTTTGTTTACATTTTTGCCCTTTTTTAGAGGAAATATGTTGGGAGATTATTGAACCCTCACTACTGATGTTTAAACATCCCCCCTTTTTTATCATTTCTCTCGTCCGCAACTGGGCGTTGGAATTTTCCGCATCCTGTTCTTGACTAGGCCCTTCTGTTGCCATAATTATGGCATCCAGAAGGACTGAAGGACTATCTGGACAGCTCAGTTCCTTTCCATAATTTTCTTTATTGGCTTTATTATCTCCTTTTCCCTGGGAGACTAAATCCTCTACCCCTATATTAGACGAGGTAGGGCGATCTCCTGTAAGCATAACTTCTAACAGAGTAGTAAGCTTAGCATCCATGGTCATTAACCTAGTATCTTGTTCCTCTCTATATTTATCAAATAGACTCTTTTCTTTAGTAATTTGTTCATTGATGTTCTTACCCCCCACTATACCCTCCAAGAAAGCCAGGCGAGTCACCAGTTGGTTAAAAGCCGCTTGTTGTCCTACCATAGAGCAACCCATAGTCTCTTGGGATTCACTTAGGGTTTTCAGAGCCAAATTCAAACTAATGTGTACGTTGGATAGAAGTGGTATAAGGTAATCTCCTCTCTCCTCCCTCTTCAAACCAGGAGACTCCTGTTTATCTTCAGCTACCACATGACTTTCCAAAATGGATCGCTGAGGGTCGATATCTTTATCTACAGTTATGGGTAAGAAATCCCCTTCCTTATCCGTTTGGGTAGAGTTGGTCTTACTATATATAGGTGGTGTGGATGTCTTTGTAATCGGTCTAATAGGGGATAGGTGCCTATCCTCTTGTTGTTTCCACATTATAGGAATGTTTCTGTTTTGTGAGAGAGTATCAATTGGCGCACCCTCTGATAAGCTCCTCACCCCCTTGTCTTTGGACAAAAATCTACCTACTGGTATCTCTAGATCAACAATTTCCCTCAGCAAATGACCTGTAGCATCTGCCGTAATAAAGAAAGAATCATCCAAATCATTCTCCCCAATGGGCTGGTTAAGATTATACTTAGAGCGAATGGGAGTCTCTTTAAATTGGTCCCTCCCTCTGGCCTGCTTAAGACTCCCCGACTGAGGAGAATCGAGGGCACATTGCACCTTATCCTTATTATCCTTCCCAAAGATAAATGTTGCCGGCGAAATGTGAGTGAATTGCAAAGTTCCACACGGTTGTTTCCCCTTCCATATTAGAGAATCCAAGCTTTGATTATCCCCTGCCTGTATTTTTCCAGTAATGATCCTCTTCTGAAGAGGAGTGGAAGCATGGTACCGAACTACCCTTTTAGTACCAATTCGACTTTGTTGAAGACATTCCTCGTCTGTAAGTTCCTGTCTGGAGTCTGGAATGTCCCTATTAGCCTCTGTATCCTCTATGTCTGGTATGTCAACATTTACCTCAGGCAGAGTTACGGCATTCAAAATTGCTGGATCTGTGGTAGAATATCCCTTCGGGCTCCCTTCAGCTCTAATATTAGAATTTTCATTAATATTCTCAACCAATAAAATCGAGGCGGCCATATTTTCAGTATGGTCAATGCTAATAAGCGCCTCACAATGAGTCAGAGAGCCTAATTGAGTCTCTCCTATCTTAGTAGCTTGACTCACAACAGTTTCAAATCCGCTTCTAAGTGCGGGCATATTATAAAAAAAGAAAAAAGAAAAAAGAAAAAGAAAAACCAAAAAATAAATAGTATATCAGAAAATATTAGATTTAGAAAATGAACACACTGAGGGGAGTTCAGCTCGCAACCACTAAGCAGCAGATATACAATTTAAAATTTGTTTTTAAAAAATGGCTGGGAACAAGACTAATATAAAAACCAAATCATTCTGTACTATAAATGTGCCCAAAAAAAAAATGTGTTTAAATTAAAACCCAAAGGGGAGAGCCGCTTGCAGCCTCTAATACAATTATAATTGCGTCAACTTAGAAGCGTAGTTGTTTAGAATATCTACAATTGCGGAATGGGTTTAAAATTAACACTCGGTTGCAGGGTTGGGAACGCCCGACAGCTTGTGAAGCTGCCAGAGTCCGACTCTCCACCCCGTACCCTGGAAGCTTAGGAAGGACGTAGGTCAGGAGTTAGTAGCAGTTGACCAGATTACTCACAGCCGAACAGCACAACAGCGGCTCCAGCCCTTCTGCCTACAGGGCTTACGCCGCAAGGGTGTTCGTGGCCGGAAGAAATACTTCCTTTCAAGTCACGTGCTCCGTCCCGTGACAGTGTGTAGCTCCTCCCCGCTCACGACACTCTGTAAGGGGCTGTGGCTGTGGCAGCAAGAGCAGATGCTCGCAGTGCAGCCTTTCCAAAAAACGATTGGGAGTGTAGAAAGATCCTCGGGGTTATATGCTTCCAAGTTAATACAGCACACTTGCAGAAGCAAAGTTAAACGCCACTCGAGCGTTCGTGGCCGGAAGAAATACTTCCTTTCAAGTCACGTGCTCCGTCCCGTGACAGTGTGTAGCTCCTCCCCGCTCACGACGCTCTGTAAGGGGCTGTGGCTGTGGCAGCAAGAGCAGATGCTCGCAGTGCAGCCTTTCCAAAAAACGATTGGCAGTGTAGAAAGATCCTCGGGGTTATATGCTTCCAAGTTAATACAGCACACTTGCAGAAGCAAAGTTAAACCTATCTAAGGACACTATTGAGCCTGGCACTATTTCTGGGTCTTCGATGGGGTGGAAAATGAATTCTGAAGGCACCCTCCATTTTTCATTTTTCAATTCTGGCACCACTCTTGCCAGTATTCTCAACCCTTGTATGAACATGTCTGGATTTACAGGTATGCCACGTGTTTGCGGGAAGTTGGCTTGAGTGTGTATGGCTAACATGGCGCGATTTGCACATATGCCTGGTGGAGAGCACACTATTCCTCTGTCAGTAAAGGATATGGTCATGTTGAGTTTGCTGAGAAGGTCCCTTCCAATCAAATTAATGGGTGACTCTTCGTGATACAGCAGGGGTGGCCGAAAAAGTTTTCCCTCCACTTTTATGTCTAGCTCTTCAGTATATGGAACCTCAACCACCGCCCCAGAGAATCCTTGCATTTCCAAAGTCTTATTAGAAAGCGGGAACCTGCCCTCCTTAAGGCATGATTTTTCCGCTCCTGAAAACAACATAAAAATGAATTGTTTATTGCCTATTGCCGCCCCTACCAGTGGTTCCTCTGCTGCGTCAAGGGTCGTCGACAGTACTGGACACGCAAGTGTTCCCTGTGAGCTGTCCTATACTGAATGCTATGGGAGTTCCTCAACATCAAAAACATTTCCTGTTACCATTGCTGTCCCTCTACACAGTGTAGGTGCTCCATTTGCAGTGGTAGCATAAGGGTTACTGTGAGTGGGGGCAGTACGTTCATGAAACTAAGGGTGTTGAGATGTGTTTTGCAGGGGCATCTGGTGCTCATTCATGTACCTAGAGTCGGGCTGACTCTCCCTTCTATTTCCATCCATTGGTAACCCATAGGGGCTCCCTGGGTGGGGGTGTCCATTCTGTTGTTCGTTTGGGTAAGAATTGGCGGGCCTGCTTCGACATTCTCTCATGAAATGCCCCCACCTCCCACAATTCCAACACTGTCCTTGCCCTCCTCCTCGGGGCCCTCCATACCCTGCACCCCCCCTCTTGACCCCCTGAATCCTCCTCTATTGCCCCGTCTGCATCTCAATAGCCATTGTGGTCCCTCCTACTGGTTTTCCCCGGCATGAGTCCTGGCTGTTACCTGTCCAGTTTGCCTCCATTTTCACCGGTATTCCATCTGCCCATTGTCTTCCTCCCACTCCCTTCCTGTCGTGTTGGTTGCTTTTGCTGCACTAACCTTCAATAGTTTGCTTTGTACTAATTTAGCCTCATCTGCCAACCTCCGCTGAGCTATCTCCTTTTCTTTCTCTTTGATCCTCTTACAGTGGTGCACTATTATTCTTTGAATTTCAGGCCGTCCCTTGTCTTCTATCCCAGCTATTTTATCAAGAGCCTTCTGTACTTCCTTTGGGAGCCTTCTTTTGATAATAAAGTAAAACAGGGAAGTTGAGTGGTCCCAGGCTGTGCCTGTTTCCGCTCTCTGCATGTCCTGCACCTGGAGAATGGAAGACATCGCATCTTCCTCATCTTCCATTGTACACTGCATAACTGACTGTAAATCTGGGGTGTCTGGAAATGTTTCTCTAAGGGCATCCCACATTCATGCTCTTACTGTTTTGAAGGTGGCCCCATCATGGCGGTAACAATCTAGTGTTATTCCAGGAAACCCTGCCTTCGCCCAGACCCTATTTGCCTGGTCTCGCACTGCAGATACCAGAAGGCTTTTAACATCCCCCACTGCCAAGGGCACTCCTGCTGTGTGTTTCTCAAATGCATATATCCACTTACTGGCGCCTCTGGACAGTGGGGGTAGCTATTTGAGCAAGTTTGCCTTGTACATTTGGGTCCATGGTATGTAGTTTGGCCTTCCTGCCCCCGTGTGTATTAGTGTCAGCTGCAGATTTTTCCCCCCTTTGTTGGTACTCACCTTCTTCCCTTTCTTCCCTATTACAGCCATGCGTCCTGTTCTGTTCCTTAACCTCCCTCTCCATTCTTCCATGGGGGACAATGCCTCCCCAAATGCAGCCCTACCTGTGTCAGTTCCTATCCTCCTTTCTTCTTCATCCTGCTCCTCTATGTCACACCAATATTTTTCCTCCCTATCTGATGCCACCCCTCCCTCTTCCAACTCACGTTCGCTGTCAGCTGTGTTTATTTCTATGATTCACGTGGGGGTATCATTTATTCGAAATAATAGCTCTCCCTTTTTCCATCATCTTCCGCCGCCCTTTCACTCGGCCGAGGTGTCACGTCTCGTTCTACTCGGGGTGTGAGTGACCCTCCCTGTTCCCCCATCGCCCTAAGGCCGGACAGCTCAGTTTGAGCCATTGTTAGTTGTGAGTCCAAATCTTGAGTATGTTTTTCAATATCAATCGTGGGGGTACTCCCCTGTCCTGCTATTCCTTGACTCTCATACGGGGGTGGTGCTGTGGCAGAAGGCTTAAATATGGAGGGCGCTGTGGGTTGTGCTACATATACAGTGTCACCATATCCCTCTGCGGGAACTGGTTATGGCAATAAAGGGTATACGCCTGTGACCTCTACCTTATTCTCATTCTGTGTAATTGGCCGTTCACTGCCAGTTGTTGTCAGGGGAGATGTATTACACTTGCCACTTTTCTCTGGGGGCACTTCCTCGAACAGCCGCCACAGGTCAAATATTTCCTTTTTGTTTTGCAATTGTTTCCCTTTATATTTAATAAACAGACAGGTGGCAACCATATCTAGGACCGCTTTGTCGAAAGACCCCCCTTGTGGCCAAACTTCAGCCAATCCTTCTCCCTTTAACTCCGTGACCCACTGGTCATGGCACTTGTTGATTTTCTCCATGTATCCTGGCAGAGTCTTACAAATATGGGCTAGGGGCGTCTCTGTGCCCATTGTACTTGACTGCAAGTGTTACTAAATTAACAATGCTTGTCTAGACTCTTGCACTTTTTGTGTGATCAACTCAGTATGGTATGCAATCTTCTTCAAAGAAATGAATTGTTTACTCACTTTTCATTAAATTTAACCACATCAACGTGAACACAACTTTCTTCAACAAAATGTCAAACCAATTTCATTAATGTTCATCAACAAAAAACAATTCTTACACAACAGACCAACACGTAACGAATTTCACATACAACAAAAACCATAAACAACATAAATTCTACCTCACTTTCCCTATTACCCCTTCCACCACCTGCTTAGTCCTTTTCCCTTATTACACACTTCCCCTTGAATTATTCTCTTCCCTTACTCTACTTAGATCCACCCAAGAGGGAGAGAGATCAGTAAGACAAAGTTGGAAAAAAGCATGTCCAAATACTACTCCGGGTCTTCCTTCAAGACCCCTACGTTATTTTCGTGTACCTCATTTTTCCCATAGCCATATATCCTGTACTAGTCGAGATAGCACTATGCAGCGCCGCCTTCCACACCCAAGCGGAGATAGGATCCCTTTAACCTCTTTTCACCTTGTTCTCTGTCACCATCCTAATGGCAATATGTGATAGATGAGAGTAGAATTGAATATAGAAAAGACCCAGACCCCCTAGGCTCCCCCCTATGCTACACCTGTCCAACCCAAATTGTGCCATTTGTCCCAAAACCTTCTAATCTGACTCCCACCCTCCTTTTATTATCACCCATACTTGATACTCACATGTCCGTCTTGATCCGAGACCCTCTGGACCCGATCATTCAGTGCGCCACTCCTCACTCAAAGACCACGCCTGGCTCCGGCGAGTGGTATGGTGCGTTTTGTAAAGGGGGATCCCATAGCCTTTTGCCGTATTGCATGGGCACGTCTAGATGTACCGGTTGCCGTTGGCGGGTAGCTCTTGAGGGAGCGCGTTCCAGGTCATAACAGGGGGACGTCTCGTGCCAGAAGGACGAAAAAGAACGCAATCGCGTCAGGGTCACCAATGAAAGTGAGAGGCCCCCCCGAAAAAACAGTTAATTCTTCCAAGGAAGTCAATCAAGACACATCCCAGGAGGGAATGAGACCAAGTACTGGGTATATGAAAAGGCTTAATCTAAAATAGGGCAAGCAGAATCTACTCTGCTCACATCGAGAGCGCTCTGCAGAAACCATGTTACAAATTACTTTTATACAGCTTTATCATCATCGAACAGAGGGAAGGACTAAGGGGCACATGAACAGTTGGAATTGGTCACTAGGGGCGAACACCTAGAGGTGCCATAGGGCCGAAGGGTTGTGGTTGGCTCGGGAGCACGTGGTGTAGCGATGATGCTTCTCGGGTCAATCGGTCAGCTGGGCTCATCGAATTGGTATGTGAGATCGGCAACTGTAGTGTTGTTTCTTTATTGGACTTATTGGACTTAATACTGCTCACGATTAAAGAGCTTTCAGGCAACATAGAGCAACTTGAAAAAGAGATAGAAATTCTATCTAAAGACATAAAGGATTTAACTGACGCAGAATCTTTTGCAGAGATTTTGACAGATATTATTACCAAGCTAGAGAGATACAAACAAGATTTAGAAGCCAGAAAGATTTGAAAGTTCAAGAGAGACACTTATGATTATTTAAATAACGAAGTGTACACATGGGCAGATAAATATCTAAATCAACCACGACCAAATAAAAAGACAAGTGATAAGAGTAGTTCGGAATCTGATATCACTGAAACTACGGATGAACAAGTAACAGAGAACGCTACAGCAAGCACATCAGGGATCAATGCAAGACCTAAACAACCATTGAATACTCAAAGAAAGGATTTTGTAGGGTCAAGAGGAAGAGGACTAGAAGATGAATGAAGAAAAGAGCAAGGGATGAAGACGTGGCTTCAAATGAATCGAAGTTAGTTATCAATCTGTCTTCGAGATTATTGTCGACCAAAGAGGTGAACACACTAGAGAAAGGCCTTAAATTCGTTCCCACTCACAGTAGTAACATATTCAACACCAAAGTAGAACTTTATTAACTGGTTCGCAAGTTGAAGTTAAAGAATTTTTTCACGGAAACAAGCAACAGTGAGATGGAAACACCACCAGAAATTGAGTATGTCGAATTTAAATCTAAAAGTACATTTAGCCCACCAGTGAACTTTCCGTCAATTGATATCTTTCACAATATGGTGCTTAATGATATTAAAAAAAATCAATTTCATCCTCCCAAAAGACACAACTTAAGTAGAGGAGAATTATCCCTTATTGAAAACCTCTTTCCAGACAACACTATAACTGTCAGACCAGCTGATAAGGGTGGAGCATTAGTGATACAGAATACTGAACAATACCATCAACAATACCGAAGACATCTATCAGATCAAGCGACATACAGAGTACTGACGCATGACCCAACCAAGAATATCAAGGTTGATCTTGAGAAGCTACTTGAAACAGCAGTTGAAAATGAATGGATTAGCAAAAAGACCAAGGCCTATTTATGGACATCCTATCCCAAAATGCCACATCTGTATACCTTACCTAAGATACACAAACAGCTCAATAATCCTCCAGGAAGACCCAATCGTAGCAGCTGTAGGAAGTATTTTACAACTTTTAGGTACGTACATAAATTACTTTCTTCAGCCTTTGATACAGCAAACATCTACCTATGTAAAGGATTCTACCCATTTTCTTCAAATTTTGGACCAGATCACACTTACACCAGATGATACTTTATTTACTATAGATGTGGCTAGTCTTTACACTAGCATCCCACACGATTTGAGGCAGAAGGCATTTGAGAAACTTCTGCTGCAAGCAGGACCCATAGGAGCGAACAAAGAGTCCCTGATGTTACTTTTGAAGTTTATTGCAACCCATTCATGTTTCGAATACAATGATACATACTACAACCACTTTTCAGGTACAGCCATGGGAGCCGCTATGGCACCCTCATATCCGAATAGCTTCATGTTTGATTTTGAAACGACTCATATTATTAACAATCCACAATGGAAGGACCATCCAAAAAATGGATACGTTACAATGATGACGTTTTTGGAGTGTGGTCAGGTAGTTGTGACAAACTTAATAATTTTTTGATTTTTTGAACAACATTGACAGTCGAATACAATTCACTATGGAAGTAGGCAATCCTAATGCTCACTATCTTCATGTACAGATAATCATTACAGACTGCAGAATTTCTACAACAGTATACACTAAACCCACTGATAGAAACAATCTGCTCCATAGAATGAGTTTTCACCAACCTAGTATTCTGCGTAACTTACCACTTGAACAAATGTTGTGAATCAAAATAATTGTGAGTGACTCAGTGGAATGTGACATTGAATTAAATAAACTCCATAAGAGATTACAGGAAAGAGGTTATCCAGAGGAAGATCTACAAGCAGCAAAAGCTAAGATGGACACACGTGACCGTGCAAAATTGTTAACCACAAAACAAAAGAGTCCTGATTTGGTCTTTGTTACAAAAATATTCTACACAAAGTCGACAAATAAAAGACAGTATCCTTCAAAGATGGAGTATATTACAGAACAATAATAGAACCAAAGAGTTGTTTGTAAACCCTCCCGTGTTCGCTTATCAAAAAAGCAACAATTTACGAAACCTTTTAGTCGATGCACACAACAAAAGAACTGGCAAGCAGAAAATACCAGATAAACATCCAGGCACATATCCGTGTATGAGCTGTGGGAACTGTAACAATGTAATTAAAGGACCTCACATATCCCACCCCAGAACTGGAGAGCAGATCAAAATGAAACACCATGCTACATGCTTATTAGAGAATGTTATTTACACATTCAAGTGTCCTTGTGCCCAGTACTATGTCGGAGAAACTGCACGTAAAGTAAGAGTCCGCATGAATGAACACAAATCTTGCATCAGACTGAACAATCGAACATCAGCAGTAGCAAGACATTTTAATGACAACAGGCACACATTTGCCCAACTCAAATTTGCTGTGCTAGAAGTCATACCAACCAAAGGCCAAACTTGCGATATGAAGAAACTGAGAGCTCAGAAAGAAGCACAATGAGGAGCTGGATCTGAGTTGCTTTTTATGATTTTTTCAACTGGTTATTAGACCGTCTGGCTGTATTACATTGTCAAGTTCCGACATATTTTCACCCTCTCACTATGACTCGTTGTGTGAATTTCAGCTTGTAGTTTGTGTCACTTTCAGACAGTTGCTTTTGTTTTTTCTGGTTTTTTATGTTCATTTTACGGTATTTTGTTTGAGTAATGACTTGATTCAGTGGTATTTATTATTATTTGTCTTTAATTAGTATTTCATTGTTTTTTATGTATCCCTTGTTTGTATGTGCCTTTATAAGTTTTATGATTTAGAAGTGGTAAACATTTTGTACTTTTTGTGTCACCGGAGGCAGGTTGTCTCAGTAATTTTGAGACTCTTTTTCTTAACCTATGTGCCTCTTTAATTATTGCCCATTTTTGCACACGCAGTACTGTTCACATTATACCAACAAAAAACGTTCATTTACAGTTAACTCGACTGTTTTCACCCTTGTGCCATGTCAACATGGCCGCTCAATCAGCATCGAGTTACTCACCGAGTTTATACCTTACAATATGGACGACACACACTGAGCAACGGTTACCTAGGTAACCCTCTGACAACATATCAGGGACTGTGAACCCACACGATCGCGTTCGGCATCAGCGAGGTCCAAGGATTCTGAGCGCGAGTAAGTCGACATGAATACTTAGGTTAAAGCAGCACACAATCGCTTGTTAACAATGTATCAGTAAGATATTCGTCTGCCTAATACACACGGTTAATTTTCCTATAGAGACGCGAGCCAATTGCTCAGTAGTCACGTGGTTTCTGACCGCCAGAGAAACTTAACATTAGTCTCCACATCAACGCCATTCAGAGGTTAGTGATGATGCTTTAGCTAATTGTTCGAAGACATTAATGATCTCTTATGATGTGTCTAATGGAACTTACGATTTTACATTGCACTTATATTTGTTGCACCTTTTTTTCTGCTATTTTCTTTTCCTTTTCTTCCTTTTCTTCTTATTTATTTTCATATATCTACGTGATTTACGTGGCACACGTTACTTGACTGGAACCGGGGTAATGTATGATATTGTTCATTATATCCATGTGCTTTTATACATATGCACTGTTTTGATATGCTCTGGAAATGAGAATGTTGCAACATTCATGTGGCTGTATGGTTTGGCTACTTTACCATTTTTTGATTCCTTGTTTGATGATATAAATGTTTTGTATTTTCAATGTGATGTTAATGTGACTAGTCAATATACAAACAGGTCTAATCACAGACCATCAGGAAGGGTTTTGACCCGAAATGCATAGGCCATATGTGTGATTTTTCTGCCATAAGAAGTCATTTGAAGACTGACATATTTTGTAAATAATATCAAATTAAAAAGCTTTGGAAAAGGAACTAATTTTGAGGAACCATAATTATTTGAATCATACCACTTCTTAGTAGTTTCAGGGTGTGCAGCCCGCACCGCTGGCCTCACGGCCAAGGTCTTTTCTTTACGTTGATCATTTTGTGCCACATCATGGAGGCATATTTTTCAGTGTGTTTGCACCCCAAGCTTGATAAGTTTTATCGATATAATTGAAACAAAGTCTTTGAAATTTAAGGAGTGCCCGACTCACCAGCATCCGTCGTTTCTTGATTGAATAACCATTTAACATTTGCCCTTGTGGCCACACATTCCCACTCATTCACTACCATAATCTGCTTCTCCAGCAAGTTCAAAGACCTGTAAACTTAGACACATAGGAAGAACGTTTTTTAAGTACAGGTTAATTTATCTTTGGGCATAGGTCAAAATACAACTATTAAATGCAGCGCATGATCTATTGGTAGGCAGGCTTAACCGTGTGTTGATACAATGCAAAATGTATTGGCTAAGGAGGTGAGACCTTTGAGGTCACTGCGTGGTCTGGAATGTCCATCTGATACACAACAAGAGGGATCTAAATCTTAGGCTGGAATTACACACTACAGAATAGGTCACAAAAGGCACATACCATCATGGGAATAAGTCTCATTGTGGGGGGGTTAGTGGCCAATTGTTTAAACATCATTAAATCTCTGCTAATCTACTTTGACACTATGAAGGGTGGAGGAGAATCGAAACACCTTTGTGGTGTAGTTCTGCATTGCACAAAGAGACAGGACCTTCAGAAACAGATTTTACATACAGGCTTTTTACACGTGGCCTATTACATTACATTCTGGTTACATTTGTTGAAAGTGTGCTATATTTTCTATATAGCTAAATATTCTCATCGTTACATGACACATTATGAAAAAATAGGTGTATGCTGAGGGTATTGTCCATACTATGTTAAACAGTTCATGCAAGTTCTGCGCATGCAGCCTTAACACATATTGCTGCATTGCGGACATTCTGGTCAGAACGATTGGTTTCTGTATTAATTTTACACAATATCATTCATGTGTGTACATTTAAACTAAAAATGATGTATTGCTGCTGTGTACAGTGTTATGTTGGTTATGCATTTCGTTATTGCAATCCATTTCTGTTAGCAATATCATACCATACGTTAATATACATCACACTTTTATAATTGAATTCTAACGTTAGGACTTGTAATTACACATACAATAGTTCTACTACAATACTTGCATTATTTCACATGAGATAGAAACTGCCCACGAGCAGCATTTTCTGATTGCATGCAGAAAGGCACTTTGGTTCTCTTCTCTTAAAGTGTGAATAATTAAACATACTTGAGGGCTGCTTCTAGCTGTTTGACCCTCTTTTAAGGAATGTGGGGATGGTATTCTTTATGGCCAGGGTCTGTTGGGTGTGGGGGAGGTTTATAAAGATGAATGACTTCTGTACTGGCCCCTGTGCTGGGCCGTGTCAGCGTCGATGAAGTAAGACGGAAGACAGAAGATACAGTGTAAAGTTTGTTGCATTATCGCAGCTAGTCTCTCATGAGTACTGGACAACTGCAGAGATGGCAGAGGGGAGGAGTTGGGGGGAGTAGTTTGCTCATTCTTTGCTTCTGGCTGGGAGAGCTGTAGGCCTGCGTTTTGATTTCACAACTGTCCTGCCATTACAAAATGGAGTCTGTAGCTCACACAATGGAGTCTCGTTCAATTCTGGTCTTATGTTGTGTTAAGGGGGGGTCATAGTTCGAGGGTATTCCTGCACGGGTGCTCCAGGGCCGGGGCCCTAGACCCAAAGCAGCTGCCACTGGGCCTACCCAGGAAGTGTGAGAATGGAGGGGGTGGGGGGTTCCAAGACCCTCTCCTCCCACACACAGATAAGCCATCAAGCAGAAGTGACCTTAAGGTCAGGTTACCCCATTAATTGTCCATTAGCTTCGAACAAAAAACCTTTGAAGCCCAGGAGGGGAGGACATGATCACATGGGCCCGCCAGATGTCCTAATCAGGTCACAGAAGAGAAATGAAACCAAAGAAATGGTGGGGGCTGGCGTGAACCTCAGGGACACTTGTGGTGCCTTGCCATTGATTAACATTGATTACATTTTCTTGGTTAAAAAGTGCATGTTGTGTTCCACTGAGCTCACCCAGGGTTCATATTAAACGGGATCAGAAGCCCATCGGGAACATGAAAAACACATTTTGGGTGATGGATACAAATTGAATATAAAGACAATTATGATTCCGGCCTTCTCATAATTCTGAAGGAATGGAAATTTGGTGTGGTGATAGGTTATGGAAGTACGGTGTGAATCATGAAGGGTCAGAGTTATGACTATCTCGGCTCAGGAGTAAATTGATAAAATGGTAGCTCCTCTCTGGTAGGGCATGCTGAGATATGATTTGTATGTTGCGACTCGCCATAAAATGTAGAATTCAAAAATATATTGGTTCATATAGTTATCCGAAAGATTAAAGTAGTTGCCACGTTGGGAGATTTTCAGAACCCAAAAGTGTAAAACTACGTGTCATTTTGAAATGATGTATTTTTCCTCCTCCATCACCTCCCATAACCTTTACCTCCCAACTTCTGCTCCTATCAGAAGCCAGTGGGTGTCTTGATGGGAGGTGAAGGGAGAGAGCTAGCCAATCTGTATCATGGGAATTATGACAATATGTAGAAGAACACCCTATACAGTTACCTTGAATCGTGTTCCACTCCCTGTAACTTGCCTTCAAATTAGACGGGTCATATCTTATTGATACCTGTAGACTGGGGTTGCTGGGAGAAAGGGGTAGTGTGCTAAACTAAGCAATGTTTTCCTATTAGTTAATTTGCAAGAAATCTGATGTAAATTGTGACTGCAAACTTCCAACTTTTACCTGTGTTTTATAGCAACTGAAAGTCCTTTAAATCTAAGTTCATCAATTGGTGCAAAACGTTTGAATTTGTGATATTTTGTAGAGCCACAGCATTGGTGGTTGATGTGTTGGTGATTGCCTACTATTCTGTGAAAACTGTCAACTAAATATATATTCTTACTATCCACCGGCATGATTCCTAGCTGATTGGTAGTAAAGATTTTTTTTTTTTTTTGCCAAGGGTAGGATAGAAGTGGAGGCCTCACTAAAGTAGAATCTGTCTAGCGTTTTGTTGTGCACAACCTTGCTTGGGGGGGGGAACTCCCTCAGCTGAGAGTGACCATCTAATAAACTATGACATTTTAAATCCAGTGTGAATGGACGTACTGATTGATGGCATGCATTCACTCTGCATCTGTACTTTGTTTATTTTTGTACTCAGACACTTGCCTCACTTACTGTTATGATGTCTCTTTACTGCCACTCTTCAGCTCCCCCTGTCCACATGTTTCCTCCCGTGCCATGCAGGTGTACTCCCTGTGCACACTACTCTTTGATCTGTGCCACTTCCCAATCCACTTCCTTCTCTGATTACATGATCTGCGCAGCCATGCAATTGTTCAACATGCACACACATTGATTGACATGTATGCTCTTCCTCCACTGCAGCACTTCATGATGTACCCTATGGTGACTCAATTCTAGCCGTTTGTGTGCATTCACTCCACAGGACATGATTTTCACACTTTATGCATATCGGGTTCGACAGATGTGTTCCCATGACTGACTGCTTCTGTGTTACCCTATAAGGATACTTTTTGTACAATGTTTGATTCTATTGGATATCTGCACCATGGTGTCTTACTTGTTTTCTTGTATTGATACATTCTATCTGCCAATATCAGTGAGCGGACATAGCGTGCCCACATTGTGGTCCCATGCATGTGTGAGATCATTGACTCCCACAGCTTGTCTTCATCTGTTCTCCCCCGTGTGAGTTGCAAGTGCACCCTGGAATTGACGCACACTTATTGTGACAGTCTCAATCAGGGTTTGTGGTGTGTTGGGTGTGAGTGAACAGCTGCATATTGTCCAGAGGTCCATTTGCAGTGTCGTAGAACAGGGCTGTATGCTGTTTGGTCAAGGGTCTGGGTATATGGTTGGAGTGCCTTCTTTGAAGGGATTTAGTGTACATGTGCATTTTTATGATTTGCATGCCATGGTGGGTGTCACCCGTTTTCTTTTTGGGATGTAGAGTCGATGATTGTCCTTTCACATGTGCCCATTCTTTGCCACTCTGCCCTTCATTATCACCCATTTTGTCCTTCATGGCCCACTACTTGTGGTTCTCTTCCTTCTCTGTTCCTTCCAGGCTCTCCAAACAGGATGCTACTTCAAGATGTGTTCTTGTCTCCATCTTCCTCCCTAGGGCGTCTTGGCTTTGCCCTCACCCACTGTGATGTCAGTCAAGTCTATCCTCATCTCTGCTCCAGAGAGTCTCCTCCTTGCAATGCTTTTCTCCTGTCCCTCTCTTGCTCTCTCCCACTCCTCTCTGCAGCTAGTTAATTGTCACTCTGTGTCCTGTCTCACTCTTGCACTCAGTGATTATTGTACACTGGGTGGCGCATGCCTATTTTCTTGTTCCCTCCATAAGTTTGCATGGATGTCCAGTATCTATAAGTTGTTGCAATATGTGTCTTTGCTTTTAGGAAATGTATTTCCAGGTGGGATGCAGTGGATGCAAGCCAGGCGGGTACCCTGTGTAGGTAATTGAAGGGCACTCAGTGTGTCGCTTGTGTTGTGGTTTGTCGTAGGGAGTCTGGCATGTATGAGGTCACTTATCTTTTAATTGTTTTGGGGTGAACGGGTCCAGCTTTGTGGGTGCATGTGACACATGGGCCCTTATTCCGAGGTTGGTGCTAAGGGAAAAACGATGCCGGTAAAGGAATACCGGCATCGATTACCGCTACGGGATATTCTGACCTACCAGACTGCTATTAACGGCATCGTAAAGTATGGAGCCATTAATAGCGGTCTGGCCGCACTCACGCGACCCACCATGCCGGCATTAGGGGCATGCCGTAAACTGGAGTAGATCCCAAGTGAGGCGGAGATGCAAATAACGGCGTCATGAAGTCGGAAAAAGTGCTTACCGGCATGCCGTAAATACTGGCATCACCAACCTACCGTTAAATGCCCTGAGCAGTGTTCCCAACTGTCACAGGTGCACACAATCAGCACAGGTGGAGGCAATGGAGTCTGGCCCAGTACAAAAGGAGCACACCCACACACCACACCCCCTCCCACACCAAGATGATTTCAATAGTACTAGCATTACTGGAGCTGGAGGACTTGCTTGCATTGCCTCAACAACAACAACAACAGCAGCCACCACAGAGGAGATGCAGGAGGAGAAGGAGGGTGAGACAGGTCCAGCATGCCCCACCCGTGCAGCCACCATTACCATGCCGGCAGCCCCCAATCCCTTGCATCAGAGCCAGTCCTTTCAACCTAACCGTGGAGCAGATCCACAGCCTGTACCGTCTGGACCGGGATACCATCACCACCATAGTGGACCTGATACACAACAACATAGTGAGCCTCATTGAAATACACACCGCCATCCCCCCTGTACAGAAGGTAGTGTCTGTGCTCCACTTCCTTGCAACAGGCACCTACCAGTACACAGTGGGGCACATGCATGGCATAGCTCAACCCTTTTTTCTAGAATACTGAACCAAGTGCTGGATGCCCTCCTCAAGCACACAAGGGACTGCATATCCCTACCACAGACTCACCAGGAGATATTTGATACAAAAGTTGCCTTCCATGCACTGGCAGGCCTGCCAAATCGTGTAGGTGCCCTCGACTGCACCCATGTGGAGTGGTGGTCCCACATGCCATTGAGGTGGTTTACCATAAATGCAAGCAATACCACTCCATCAATGTGCAGATGGTATGCGACGCAAGCAAGATCATCACACATTGTTGTGCCCGATATCCAGGATCGACTCATGACTCTTTAGTCCTGCGGAACTCCACGCTTCCACGCTTCATGGCGCGACATGCTGGATGACATGCATGGCTGCTAGGTAAGTAGCAGGACTGGCACATGGCATTGAAAAGCGGGGAGGGATGCACACACCACCATGCTGCCAATGTTGATGTGACTGCACAATGTGCACATCACCAAACATTGTGCCCAAAACCATCACAAACCGTACAAGACACACAAATCCCACATGTATGAAGTAAGGTCGACACCTATCATGACATGACTAACATGAAACCACCCCACATCCCACAACAGGTGCACCACCCATCAGCGACCCTCACCCTCCGTAACGCCATCCTGCACCATGTAGTGCATATGCACCATGTTGCTGTCTCCAGCATATCATCACACACGACAGGCATTCCTGGGAGTGCATCAAACTGAACCAACTAGGGAATCCACTGTCCGACACAGGGCCGGCACACTCACAGGAGTGCTGCATGTCACCATGGGAATGATCAATGCTGATTGCCCAATATTGCACAGACTACTGCCAACGCTCCCCCTAAGTAAATCTCACAGGACACAACACCTCTCTAATTTGGCACTAAAACAGCTGTATGCATACACGATGCATGTGCAACAAGACGGCAGTGCACACCATGTATCATGTTGAAGATGCAACCCACACCATAAGACCATGGCACAGGAAACATGGAGGGACAGAAATAACCTGCTGGCATGTGTGACTAGTACAGCTGTCCCTCATGATTCCCCTGATATTTACCTTCATTTTCCTCTCATACAGGTGATAGTGGCTATCCCTTGAAGCCGTGGCTCCTTACCCCTGTCCGAAACCCAGAGAACAGGCACAAGGAGGACTACAATCGTTCCCATACCCATACCCGTGTGGTCATCGAGCAGACCTTTGGCCTGTTGAAGGCACAATTTAGCTGCCTCAGCTGGTCGGGTGGGGCATTCCACTACAGGCATGAGAAGATGGCCAAGATAATCATGGCCTGTGCAATGCTGAACAATATGTGCATCCGCCAGAACGTGCCCCTGCCCCCGGACATTGAATTGCTACCACCTGATGAAGATGAAGGGGAAGATGAAGATGTGGCAGGATATCATCATGGTGCCGATGCACAGGAGGGACGTGCTGTGCACCAGTCAGTGATTGCACAATATTTCTGACACACATGTCATCAGAGGGTGACATGATGGTTGGACAGAGGGCAATGGGTGTGTGGGTACATGTACACTATGCACTGTAAATGATTAAATGACACATGCACATTGTTGAATGTCCACTCAGGTCTTCTTTTTCAAACAACCGTTGTATTGAATGTAACAATAAAAACAAAAGTGACCAAGCCCTCCACCACCCTCTCCCCGTCCCGCTCCCCCCACAACTCCCCCACACACCCTCACCCCTCTCCTCCTCCCCCACAAAAAAACTGGACTGAGATGTCCCAATGCATGGTCATGGCCGGACTGATCTGGGGTGGTGGCGTTCCCAGTATCGATCGATGATACTTGGGGGGGATGCAATTTGGGTTGGGGTATGGATCACATCCATAATGTCGTACTCCATGGTGCCCCAGATGTCCTCCTGGCTGTCATCCACTGTCAGGGGTGCCGTGGCTGCCACCTCCCCAGCCACACTAGACTCCTCCGAATGGGGTGTCTCACAGGTGTCTCCAGGCAGGACAGTGGGTGGGGGTGGTGGTGGTGCGGTGCCCTCCACAGGCCTTGGTGGTACAGGTGCAATGTGTACCTGCGGTGGCTTGGTTGCTGGGACACGGCGCCCACTGGCTTGTTCCCTGGAGGTTGATGGCTGGTTGCTGTCCTCCTGGGACCTCTTCCTGGGTGTGGCCTGTGCAGGGGTGGTGTCCTGCTCATCGCTGTCATGGTCACCGCCTGTGGGGGTGGAAGAGAGGGACGGCATGAGTGATATATTTATAGGCATCAAACATACATTGGGACAATTGCTCATCCACACAATTGTGGTTAATAGGCATTTGTGTTGGGAAGGGCACGTCATTTCATACATGGGTGGTTAATGCAGGCATATGTCGGCGTCACTCATGTTGGCCAGGAACAGTGCTGTCTGACATGCATACTATTTTGGTCATGCACGCTGTGTGCCTCGTGAAATTTCCTACTTTGTGTGGTATGTATCATGTAAGAGATTGCCTTGCAGCAGGCATCAGCATGTGTCTCTGATGCTTCGGCCTACTTTACAGGGAATGTGTGTGTGTGGCCGATCATGGCGTGACTCTTTGTACTGACATTGGCGTTGACTTTCATTAGATTTGGCATAGCAGTGTTTACTTTGGACACTCACCTCCATCGCCAGATGTAGTGGCGCCACACTCCATCTCGCCTACACCTTCAATGCATTCTGTCCCAATCATGCTTGCGCATGTGTCCTCCCACGGGATGAGCTTTATGGGTGGACTAGGTCCTCCTCCAGTTTCCATGGCTTGGCTGCGATTGACGGATAATATGTTGAGCACCCTTAGGCGCAGGTCGTCCTCTCGCTTATGGCAGTCTTTCACTGTGCGGGGTGTGTTGCCCACTGCACTAACCTTCTGGGCAACAAGTGCCCAGATCTCTTTTGTACATAGAACTGCCTCTCTCCTCATGTTGCTCGTTCAGTCTCCAGAATTATTTAACTCCATATTTCGCAAAGTGGTAGTGGTAAACTCCCACTTACTATTCCCTCCTTGGGGCTCTGTTGGTGCATGTTTCATGTCTAATGGACACACACAATTTGGCACTCCCAGTGGCCCATTCTCAGGGTGTTCTTTTGGGCACAGAGGATAGATCCCAATTCATCATTGAATGGCACCTTGGAGCTGACTTCAGTGTGTGTACCCTAAAGGGGCAGCCTCTCCACATGCCCGTTTGCCAGTCATGGGCAAGTGTGTGCCTGTGGTTCCAGCTGGTGTCCCACATGCATGTCCACTGGTACACCATGCCATGTGGCAACAATGCAAGACACATGCAGCCACAATGATTCTACAGACTACTGGTGGCGCAAATATTAACACCCCACCAGAGCGGTCAAGGGAGTGGAACCGTAACTTTAGCACTCCAAATGTGCACTCCACGATGCCCCTAGTGGCTACATGTACAGTTTTATATCTCACCTCACCTGGTGTTGTGGGGTTCCTGAGGAGTGTCATCACAAAGGTAGTCAGCGGGTAGGCACTGTCCCCTGTAATTGTCGAAATGGTTGTTGTCATTTATTGGCAGGGTCAATTGTTCTTTGAGTGACATGCATGTATGTGCATGACTGTTCATACTCACCAATGAGCCATGCATTGCCATGTTTTCCAGATACCAGGGCCCGGTGCAGTGGTGACATGCAGAAGATGTAGCTGTTATGTAGGAAATTAGCATACACTTCCCAAATGATTCCCTTGGCATCACAAACTATTTGTACATTGATGGAGTGCCAGTGCTTTCTTTTCCGGTATATGTGTTCTGTCAATCGGGGTGGCCGTAGTGCCACATGTGTGCAGTCTATTACACCTAGTACACGGGGTAAGTGTGCCACATTATGGAAATCCTGCATCACTGTCTGGCTTTCTGCCAGAGTTTGGGGCATATATATATGTGCCTGGGCACACATGCACGTGCTGTTATGCATGACAGCACCTGATGTAGACCTGGTGTAGACAGTCTGATTGTGTGGCCTGCGATAGCCCACCAACTATTGCAGTGGTCCACTGGAAGGACTCAGTGGCAAGGAAATGGAGTACAGTCAGCCCTTTTTCTGGGAGCACATGGAGGGTGATGTTAGGCCATCTTCCCACTCCCTGGTAGGGTCCAGTATTAGATGGGGGGGGGCCTGTACCTGCTATACACCTGGTCAACCAGCATCGCAAAAAGCGTAGTGCGTGTTGTGAAGATCCGGGCCCTGGGAATCCGCCTCCTCCTGCCGTGTCTGTGCATGATAGCTCCAACAATTGCTGGATTCATCGTGCATGTAGATGTTCATTTGGTGTGAATGGCATGCTTTGTAGGCATTTTTGCCTATGTGCATTTACGTTTATGACTTCTATCATGTGGCACATGAGCTCTGGGGTTTGCGTTTGCTTTTTCACGGCCCGACGTTCAGAATTCAATTCCATAAATATGGTTGTATTTGTGTGGGTATGGGCATGCGGTTGCTTGGCCGTGGACCGTCCCTCAACATGCCCACAATTTTGCGTGTTGTTCCTCATTCTGCATGATCCGCCCCCTTTTGGGTCACTGCGTAGGCCCGACCCACACTCTGCGTGGAGTCTCCCACAAGGCACCCTTCGAGTTGCAGAGATGTGCCGGGCCTGCGCGAACTCCACGCAAGTCCTGAGAAGTCCCGCGCAGTTGGTTTCGTGAATCGTCAAACAGGGATTTTCACGCAGATTGGCAAGCAAATCCCTGATTTTCCACGCAAATATTTCCATGAATCGGCCCCTTAGTGTCCGCCATAAAGAAAAATAAAGTGAATCCGTTGGTCACATTCTGGTGAAGTTGTAGACTTTCAACGTTTTTAAGTGTGGGTTTTATTGCTCAAATAAATGTTTAGCCTAGCCCCAACTTCATTGGGATTGCAAGGTGATTGTTTAGTGGAAAAATACCAATTTTAATGTAGCTGCGCCTTTGGGCAAGATTTGTGGATTATCAGGTGAATTGCTGCTTCAGAATAGCAATATTTTAAGGGTGACAGTGTTTTGAAAAGTGCAATTTCAGTAGTTTTCAACATAAGAAGTAGTAGTAGTAAAACATATTTATTGAACACAGGTATACTGCCAGTACATAGACTATTTTCAAAGTTTTAACAGACAACAGACAACCAAGTATATAAAACAAAGTAAATAAAATAACAGTGTTGGCAGCAATCTTGCACCCACTATTTGTCTTCAATGTCTTCAATATTCCATGTGGGTACTGAAAACGATACATCTTTTTCCTTTTAATTATCTCTCCCTCTCTCTCTCTCATTCTACTTTTCTCTTTGTCAGTCTTTCTGTCAATGCATATGTAAACCCACCATAACATTGACCCCGATGCTCCAATAACAGGGATTTTGGGCTGTAGTGCAGTGATGATCCCCCATGTGGCTGACACAGGCATATTGTTGTCTACTTAAATGACAGATGCCTGTCTTGTGTTGATGAAGCAAATCATAAAAAAGCCATTCCCTATAGAGCAAAGCCAATTTCCTGAAACTAAATGCATTCTTGTATGGAAATTTGCATAACCAAAATACAGCTCTCAGTGTCTTTGAAGCAGTTGTGAGTTTTAAGCGATGGCTATTTGGTAGCCATCTGGCCTGTGTGGTGTATTAGCTGAAATTACCTATTCTACTCTCGTATTTCAGGAAGAAGGGGCTTCTCACATTTTTGAAAATCCACCGTAAAATTGATTGTGCATAATATTGATCCCACTTATGTCAAACTATATCAAACAGATGATGCCTAAAGTTTGTGACATGTTTAAGCAGCTGTTTTCATTTGTGAGGACTATATGTCATGGGTTGATAAAGCTATGTTAAAACAGAGCTATTAAAGGCCTGATTTTAGATAATTTTGCAAACTGGCGCTGAATACCCTGGAAGGCGGCCTCGTGGCACTATGACTTGCAAGTGGAAAGGCCATACTCTACTCACTTATTTCAGGTGAAAGTGTTTTTTTTAAGCATTTTAAACCAATCATAACATTGATGGTATTTGGTAAACCTTACATGATGCTCCGATCACAAGGATGCCAAAATGTGTCACATCGATAATCTCTCACAAGTGTGAAATCTGTAGGTAGTGGGCTGCATTCTTGACTGATGTCTGTGTTCGGATGAGAACACTATGCATACAAAGATGCTGAGTATAATGCAAAGACGATTTTCTATGGAAAAATGCATTCTCGCTAACTATATTCATACCCACAATGCAGTGCTCAGGGGCTGTGAACTAGTGGTCAACTTGGCTAACAGGTGGCCCTGCCATATGGATGGCTGTAATTTGAAGTGTCCTAATCTACTCTACATTACACAGAGAAAAGGGATTTTAGTGCATTTTTGAACACACCATAACATTAATGCTGTTTGTTAAACACACCCCAGTTTTCTAATCAGAAGGTGTCAAACTTTACCTAGCACGTTAGCTTGAATGGGGGTGCAATGTATATTTGGTAGTTTGTGTCCTTGCAGATTAACGATTTAGGGCCGGATTTATGGAACTGTGCAAAGTCTGTGCAAAGTCATTTTGTATTGCAAACATGCACTGACTTTGCATGGCAAAAATACACTTTGCACAGTTCCATGAATTAGGGGTTGTGTCACCGTGCAAGAAATGCCATGAATCGGGCTCCGACTGTTGATAAAGGTATGTATAAAATAAGCTGTTGAAGATGACACATACAACTTTCTTATCCAGCACACATCTACTGAAGCCCAGGCTGCCTGCACACACGTGCACACACACAATGCATGCATAGCTTATGAACAAAATAAAACCACATCTACTCATGAAAGCCAACAAAGCCGGAAACAGGATCAGTAGCACGGTAACGGTTTGCATACAATAATCCTGATGGTCAAAACAATAACAATTCCAGGTAAATCTACCAATACAGATGCATACAACATTTACACGCATTGTTGATAGTTATGGTTGCAAAAGGTACATCTAAGAATCTTCATCAATGGTATGCCATGAATTTGAATGCTCAGAATGAGGTTTTAGTTAAGAAGTTGCCACGATCTAAGAATTACCTGCACTCGATACTAATGTCATCAGGAGTATTTTAAGATTTATAAGCAATCAGTATGACTTCTGATCTGAGATGGAATTGTATTGCACGATTGTACGATTTTAAGACGTGATATTGATTTGGCGCTTATGCCCAAATTTTATTTGATTTAGTGTGATTCCATTTCGAGGATGTCTAGTCACATGAATGCTTATTCTTAATATTATTGTTGTTGTTTTTCCTTCTATATGCTACATCGTGTTGCTGTACAAATGAATTTGATATTAATGTTTTAGCTTGATTTGTTTGAAAGATTGTGAATTTAATGATTGAAAAAGTTGAGTAACATCAGCTAAATCAATAAAATAAAAAAATAAAAAAAAAATGTCCTTGAGAAAACTTGTAAGGCAAGGGCAAGGCAGACTTTGCTGCATTTTCTTTTCTCCAATGGGAAAACCAAAGAAAGAAAGAGAACATTCCTCGACCTAATCGGGAGTGGACCTTTCTTCGGTTTGTAAAAAAAAGTGAAAGTAATTATTTGTGTACCGTGCACCCTCAAATGTTACTGTAGCTGTTTTGCAAGACACTGGACACGGTTTTACTGTATCGCATTTGCACTGAACTCATTTGTAACATCTTCAAAAACGACGCACTGACAGCTTGTCTGAAGCTAATTTCAGTGAATATATGTTTTCTTTAAAAGCTGACATTTTTACCGTCTGCGTCGATGAAATACAATGTTCGAGGCGGGAGACAGTAGTTGGATAATAGCCTCCTCTGAGGCGCATGAAAGGAATGACATTGTTATGCTTAAGGCTGGGCCGAGTGCTGAAATGTATACGGTAATGGTAGTTTATTGACTGTAATGACGTGTGCCCCTCCCGTAACCGAGCTCTACTCGGGACTTATGGAAAATGTGCAAAGTGTGGCTTTCTGATTTTCCATATCAGAATCCTCGCTGGATTTGCTAGATTAAAACCGGCTCCGGAGTGTTGACAACGTCCAGGCGTGCAGGATACACAATAGGGAAGACAAACCGCAATGGAATCGTTTTCTGAATCACTGCTGGAATTTTTATTAATGACTACAATTGTAAATACGCAATATTCCTCTGCCATATAATTTAGCATGTTACAGAGAGCCTAGGAATTCCCTGCCCTTAATTCACTTTCCTGACAGAAATCCCTGGCATTTGTGTTAAACCATCTTCTTTAAATGTGTGCACAATTGACCCATAATTGAAAGAGCTGCAGACATGCATATGATATAGATGACAGACATCCTATAGTTATAGTGAAACCCATCATCCAAAGGAAAAGCAAAGATTCTATGGTCAATAGCTTTTGAGCCGTAGGACGGGTCAGCACAGCGTTTGAGATTCCTATATTAGGCTTGGGCACCGCAGGAATGGAAAGTTTTGTGAACATCTACTGTTCAAAAGATATAAAGGGTAAATAAAAAAAAAGGGTGTGTTTTCCCTTTTCCATTCATTTTCCAATATGGAAAATGTCTAATTGTTGCTCATGCGCACAGCCGAATCCACAGCACCGATTTGTGCCGAATAAGAAACAGGTTGGGCACGAAGCGCTCAAAGGAAATCCATTCTTGTTTTGGCGGAAATCCATTCAGTAGGTTTTTTTTTAAATATTTGGCGCAGATCTTGTTGCCCTTGTAGCCAAAATGTTAGTTATATCTCCCATGATGCATTGCTATTGCCAAGCCTTTTCAGTCCTGAAAGGCGGCCATTATGTTAATTGCGATTCAAGTACCAAATTGACATTGAAAAGTGCCCTAGAATTATATAAAGGGTTTCTTTAGGGAGTTTTGAAGGCAGGGAGCATGAATTGGGCAGAGTGAGGAAGGAGTATTGGTGTAGGTTTGGAGTTTGTGGACCATGTCATTTTTGGTTTTGTTTTATGAGCATTTTGCCGAGATCCAGAACCTGCACGAACGAGTAAAAGAAAGAGTAAATAGTCAAAATATAATACATCAAGATGTGGTAATCAGTATGGTTGCTAGGTAGTGGAGGACCAGTATTTCAAGTACATTTATGATTCCTTTTAATAAAAATATATATTTGTTGAAAAATACTTTCCAAATTGAATTAAAATGTGTAGGGGGATTGTATTTAGGTGATTACACATCTCCCGTTTGTATATTGAGATTTAGAACTTTTTTATTTAACTTAGGTTAATGAATATAAGGTGTGCCACTGAGGTGCTTTCACGGAACGTTCCTCACTTCAGTGTTCTCTTCAGTGAGGTTCTCGAAGTCGGATTTGTATAGAATCTGTGAAAGTTGATTTTAGGCTTGTTCAACATTTGATTTGTTTGATGAGACAATGTGAGGGGTAAAAAGGAGGGAGATTAGTGTTGTCAGTTTTGTGAAAGAGGCCGCGGGCAGAGAGATAATTCTGCACTATTTTGCATTATTTTTCAAATCGATAGTCGTAACTCACAAACAGTATACAATGTATAAAAGGTGCTTCTCGGTCCAGTGTTCTGTACAAAGCTGTTTCCGAAGTTGTGATTGGTACAGAAGTCTGAATAGTTGCTTTTAGGATTGTTTAATGTTTGATTTGTTTGAAGGGTGGATGTAAGAGGTTTAAAGGTGGAAGGGTAGTGTTATTAGTTTTGGGAAAGAGGCAGTGGGCAGGGAGATACATTTGCACTGTTTTGCATGATTTCTCGATTGGTAAAACGTGAGTAATGAAAAGTATACAATGTAAAAAAGGTGATGTTTATTTTCATAAAGTAAACGTTTTTTCTCAAAAGTAAAGTATGTACGAGTATTGGTTCGAGTAGCATAATTCTCAAGTCAGATTTTACATATGTATATTAGGAGTTGATGGTTATGTTTATATTTGTATGAAAAAGCCATTACGTTTCATTGCATTTGTGTAAGGGTGTGCTATCCAATCAGGATGGCTGGAAATTGGGCATTATTGTCTACATGGTGCAAAGGGTGTTTAATAAAAAAAGTGCAGTATTTTCTGAAGTCCATTTATCTATTGATTACGTCATGATCATCAACTGAGAAAATGGATTGCAAAAACTAGGGTGTTGTGCTGAGGTGTGCCACAAGGTAAGTGTGTTTTTGTTTCCAATAATGCACCCTAGGCACCTGCATGGTGATACGGGTGTTCAATTAAAAAAATATATATGATCTTGGGTGTGGCATTGTGCTGCGCCATATTTTATGAAGTACATTTATCTGTTGATGATGTCACGGTCATCAACAGAGAAAATGGCTTTTAGGAACTAGGGTGTGGCGCCAAAGTGTGCTTCTAGGCAAGTGTGTTTTATTTCCCCTAATTAACCACCTTGGCACCTGCATGGTGCTAACCTTGCTCAATTAGAAAAAAAATACCTGGTGTGGCACTGAGCTGTACTTTCCAAAGTCTGTTTCTCTGTTGATGATGTAACAGTCATCCCCAGAGAAAATGGATTCTAGGAAGTAGAGTGTAGTGTTGAAGCACACTGCAAGGTAAGTGTGTTTTTTTAATCACATTAAACACCCTTAGAAAATGTATGGTGCTAAGGGTGTTCAATTTGAACAAAAAAATGATTACTGTGCAGTGTGGCGCTGGGCCGTGCCTTATTTTCCAAAGTCTGTTTTCCTGTTGATGATGTCACGGTCATCAAAAGAGAAAATAGATTTGAGGACATAGGGTGTGGCTCCAAGTTGTGCTGCAATGTAATTGTGTTTTTTTTATAATTAACCACCATTGACACCTGCATGGTGTTAAGAGATTTCAATTAAAAAAGAAAAAGACCTTGTGATGTGGCACTGTGGTATACCATACGTTCCTAAAGTCTGTTTCTCTGTTGATGATACAACGGTCATCAAAAGAAAAAATGGATTTAAGAAGTAGGGGGGTGCCGAAGTGCGCCGCAAGCTAACTTTTTTTCTTAATAAAATACCCTTAGCAAATGCATGGTGCTAAGGGTATTCAATTGAAAAATAAATATGACCTTGCCATATAATCCGAAGCGGCGGGCTCAGGCTGCCAGTAACGGAACAGCTACCAGTGTTAAAGGAACCATGATTCATTTAGGCCTTTAGCTTTAGCAACAGTCAATTAGCCCAGTGGGTGGTGTTTAATCTTAAACTCACCTACCCCCAGCTTAGATCTTTCTTTCAACTTTTTTGGAGGTTCTTTAAATATCTGTTGTGGGATTAAGGAAGTTATTGGAGGGGGAGGGAGTGGAAGATAGGTTGAAATTAGACCATATGTTTTTGCAACTGTCAAGTAAAAACACATTTGTCTTGGAGGGTCCATTGCTCGGGAGGCAGAGGTGTCAATCCCATCATTGGCACCAGATGAAGTCGGGGGAGAGGTCCACCATTTGAGATAGCTGGTGATGCTGGTCCTGCTTCATCCTGTGGCATTTCAGGTCTGGCGTTGGGTAGCAGGGCATTGTAACCAAAGCAGTTTTTCTGAAACTGCTCATGAAACGTTCATCCACTTGCCACCAGTCATAACTGATCAGGTGGTTCACGTATGCTGTTGTGCCCAGGATCTGTGTAGGAACCATGGAAAATCCTCTCATTCGGAACTTGCCACAGCATGTCTACTCTCCTTTCTCGACGTCTGACAATAGAGTGTATTTAGGCACATTAAAGTACTGCCAGCACAGGGAAGGTGTGAAGCTCATGTGGCTGTACTTATTGTGTGGAGCTGGCTGCTCTACCCACTAGACTTCTTACGGGTCTTGAGGGACAGTGACAAGGCCGATCTCTTCAGCACTGGAAGGTTTTTCGGGATGTTGTGTCACCATCTCCAAAAAACAACAAAAGAGAAACTAATAAAATTAAAAGGAAAAGGATGAAAAATCCTTAAAAAGAAAAAACAAAACAAATGCAAAACAGACAGATCGAAAACAAGGTAAAGGGTCAAAAACAAAGCAAAAAGGTTTGGATAAGAAATAGTTCCATTGAGCGAATTGGGACACAAAGTGTTCACTGTGTCTACCTGAGTTTGTCTCCAAAGCAGTGAGGAAATGTAATGATTTCTGCAGCATAGATATGTAGATATGTGATTTGCGATCTGTGTGTCTATAAACCAGTCAGCTCTCGAATTCCATACTGTGAACAAGCCCATAGGGGAATCTTTTTGCAGAATTTATTTATCTGTGAATTGCGATTTAGAAAGTAAATAACCTGTTTTTCTGTTTTTATTTAACCTTTTCTAAAAGAGAGTTCAATTATCAATGTCTTTGTAATGTTTACATTTTTCCATCACATAATACAAAGTTATTGGAAGAGTGAGAAGGAGTTTTTATTCTATTATGTGTATATGTTGTTCCAGATGTACATTGTTGTTCAACGCCACTGTTCCCCGTTGCAGTATTGTCTGAATAATATTTAACATTATGACTTCTCGATTCACATTGTGTTGTCGAATCTTTTCTTTTTTGTTAATTGTCAATCTCAATAGTCAAAGACATAGAAATTGTTCATGAATCTAGATCTCATATCAGCAAGTCCTTCAACCTTGTCCCAGTACTAGTTCTCCATCTGAGCATTATTTTTGAAAAAATATTTACAGGTAGCCCTTAAAAACGTTCTGTATTCATAATGTGTAAAGTATATTTGTCTACCAACTCAGTCTTCCTTATGACAGTCCCCCTCTAATGACTCATTTGTATTCCTCATACAGTCTCCAACTACCCCACCTCACTCTTTCTTGTCACAGTTCCGAACTACCCACCACACTCTTCTTGGTTGCAGCCCCAAGAATACACTTCTTCCTCAACACAGTCCCCCACTAACCCCACCATGCTCCTCCTAATCACAGTACACCATTACTAATCCCATCTTGTCATGTGGAGACAAAAAAATCATGAAATACTGTAGTATCGGAGATGGTAAGAAGACATCTGGATTCAGGTAAGGCACAGGAGACCAGTATATATAAAAGGAGTAAGTTTATTGTTTACTTACAGGGCTAGTTGGTTAGAAAGGGAGGGAGATAAATACATGACATCCTTTCAGTAAGGTAGTCCCATCCTGTGTCCCCAACTGTAGCTCTTGGAACTCTCAGGTCCCATAACATTCTATGTGACACAACTATATTCTACCAGCAGCACTGTGTGCACACAGTGCAGATAGATAACTACAATACTACAAATACTTGATAAATCCAATGTTGCGTAGATTAAGAAGAACAGATATTGATATCAAATGAGATGCCACTGTGCCATGTTTTCAGCTTTTTCTAAATACATGTGATTATTTTACTGCATGAAGGTATCTGGCCTCGATCCTAAGAGTGTGGAAGCTCTTGAACACTGCTACATCATTATCATTATGTTTGACTGATGCTCTGTTTCAAATCCAGCATAGTTTCATCACACACATGAAGCCCACTTGGTTAACTATTGTGCTAAAACATCCAAATTCCACACTCCCAAACACAATACACATACAAACCTAGCCACCCACACATGGCACTTGAACACCCCTCCCAACAGACATCAAGCATACAAACACTACAACTCTACAACCAACATCATTGCATCCCAACACCACAGGCACACAAGGCTTTCCTCGGGACACAAATGCATCTATTCCCTGAATGGATGCATTGTAGAACTCAGGGTACTTTCGGTATGCACATCAATGCAGCATCAACTCTATTCTGCATTTTCCCTCTTTAACTTACTCCCCACTAACCAAATCCTGCCGATCCCTTTCAAATCTGTAGGAATCTCAAGAGACCAGGCAAATGACAGAAGAGGGTGGCATAAAACCCAATGACATCAAATGAATTAATATACCATAATATAACATAATCCATTGCTGTAGGACACACTTCAATTATACTGCAGCTAAAAGTTCTGTTTCATAACTCTCACTACTCTTTTTCATCATCATTGGATTCACTTCATGCACATATACATCGGGGAAACACAATAATAACATTGCCATAATTATTAAGAGCACTGAATGTAGTTCCAATGGCAGGAGTACATATTGTATGTGTAGTTGTGTTACTTAGTGTTGACAAACACCTTATTTTGATTTCGTAAAATATATAACGTGCAATAGGAGGGCACAGCGATTGGGGGAAAACTGGCCCCTCATATGCAAACGCTGGCACAAGTTACACACATGTGCCTGATTCACAGAGACTTTTCTTATGGGATTGCCCCATTATGAATCCGGCCCACAGGGGCGAACCGTGTGTGTGTGTGTGTGGGTTTTTAATTTAATCAAAGATGTACAATACTATGCAATAATAAATATATAACAAATGAACATGTTCAAAGACATACATATAGTATAACATTGAGTTTAGGAATGTAATGAATACAAGCTTTGACACTATTATTACAGCAGTACACAATGCTCAGAGCACATGATACATATCTTCATACAGTTTTTTAATGATAATGTCTGACTAACAGAACGTAGGACAAACATAGACGTCTGCATTACAAACCAGGTCAAGTAAAGTAACAGAGAGTGAGAGAGAGTCTGAGAGACAGAGAGAGAAACAGATATTACATGGCCTGCCGTAGCGGCTGATTAGTTATGGTTAAGTTGCTCAACCCATATGAGCAGCACTTTTTGGGTGGCTTATAACTTTGCGCACCCTAGACAAATTCTCACAAAAATTTGCACACAAAAAAAAAGAATATAGCTCGTCAGATTGATTCTGCGAGGTTTGGTGAGATTTCGTGCAAGGGGGGCAAAGTTATAGGGAGGTTCCAAAAATGTGTGGTTTTTCCCATAGACGTAATGGAAAACATGTTTTGGTCATGACTACAGCCAAAACCGCTGGACGGATTTTCACAAAATTTGCAGCAGGAGTGGTGGCGTGGTCCCAAAAGCGTGTATATCCGTCCAGCATTTTTTTAAACAAAAGTCCAAAAAGTAGATCCAAAATAATACGTGATATCTGGGTTCAGTCCGCAGACTCACTTCCTGTTCGATCGATGAATGGGCCTTTGATTGGCCCAGAGGGCAGCGTGATATCCGTGGACATCTGATGCGCCCGCTGATTGGATGGTGAAAAGCGTGAGGTGCATCAGATTTTTGGAAAATCCCGCCATGTTGGATTTGTGGACAGCCAGCGTTGTCCTCGACCACAGCGGTGAAAACATATGAAAAAACACAACATTGCACTTGTCAAACTAATGAAACTATCTCTGGGGAGTTGAGAAGTTATGAGGATGAGAAGGGATATGGCATTCAAAAGCCCCAAAAACTGGTATTTTTTCAATTCTGACAATCCGTGAACAGTCTGGATGTCCGGGGCAGTCCTGTGATGTTTGCGAACATCTGAAATGCTTTGGGGCATCTATGCCTATTTCTGTGTTACAGGGTTGGTGAAAAGCAGTTTTTGGATGGCTTAAAACATTGGCGCCACTCAATGAAACTGCATTGACATTTTCATACTAGACCTTACTCTAATGGTTCTGTAAAGTGTGGTGTTGTTTTTCCAAGAGGGAACAGAATTAGAGGGTGGGTCCCAAAATATTTTAAAGGCTTATAAATGTGGTGCCATTTGACGAATCTGCACAAAAGTTTGCTAAAAGATTTTAGACCCAGATATGAATTCTTTTTGTCTCGAGGGTGGCAACATTTGAGGGAGGTCTCAACATTTTTAGATGGCTTATAACTTTGTTGCCATTTGACGGATATGGACAAATGTTTTCAGAAAGATTATAGATACAACCTTCAATGTGTGTGCAAAGTCTGAATCGATGTTATCAAGTGAGGGCTAAGTTATATGACTATTGTATGTATGTACATTTTGACACTTTTAAAAAAATAAAACATGCGCAGATTTGCAGCAAACCCGTGCAAGGAGCGTTGGCAAGGACTGTAAAGCATGGTTTTGCAAATTTGTCAGTGTTTTATTTTTTGAAAAGTGTCATAATGCAGGTACAAAAAATAGTGATAAACCTTTGCTGACTGAGATATAGCCTGTGGCCATCGGACCGAATCAGGAATTGAGTCCATGGACCAGATCTAGATATCACACATTGTTTTGGACCTACTTTTGGGCCTTTTTAAGAAAAAATGCAGGACGGATTTACAGCAAACATACAAAAGCACAATTTCTGGACCTAGCCGTTGCTCCTGGCACAAATTTGGTGAAAATCAGTCAAGCGGTTTGGGCTGTAGGCATGAGCAACATTTGTTTTTCTTTGCATCTTTGAGGATTTCCACACATTTTGAGATCCCCTATAACTTTGCCCCCCCTTAATGAAACTGGACCAATCTTTGCTAAATCATTCCAAGGTACTGAGAATTCTTTCCTTGGGCCAAAGTTATAAGCTGCCCAAAAAGTACTCTTTCTATGAGTTGAGCAACTTAACCATAAATACACGGATGCTAACGCATTCAAAATGAAGTCCATCATCTGTGTTTACCCTACCTACGTACATGATCAAGCGGTCAGAACACCGTGAAATGCGTCATTTTTTTGTCGAGGTTTCTTCTTCTCCAATGCACATGCATTAATAAAGGAATTTTGTGCTGCTTGGAATTGGAGAGATGTCCCTTTAGTGCCGAGCGGACCTTAGTACTTCTCAGATGTTCTCAGGAATGCATTCCACCTGAGGTGCTTTCTACGAAGGCTCTTCTCTTTTTCTGAAATATTTTTCGTGGAGAGGGCTCAACGGCTCTGGAACTTGCACCCATCCACCAAACAGAAGCACATAGCAATGTCCACTTGATCCACAGTTGGTGTAGTTTGTGCGCTCCGGATTGTCTACAGCAACTACGTGATACGAAGCATCAGAGACGGTGAAACTTGCTGACATTGCGGATTGGGAGCTTGCCACGTCGGAGGACACAGGGAACACCAATTTGCTGTGGTAGGTTTGCACTAGTGCACTCTTTCTCTTTTTCTACGTGGGCTTTGTGCTTTTTAAACAGTCGGTCAAAGGAAACACAGTCCACTCATGATTGAGGGCTATTTGTGTATGAGAGCGAACATTGCTTCATGTTAAAGGGCACATCAGCTTCCAGACAACACAGTGCACATCAATTATGACATCACAACAGGAGAGGGAGAACCTGCGAAAAGTACAAGCTGACTCACTTTTCTGTGACAGGCAGCCAATCACCTATAACTTTACACCCAAGGAACAATCTTTGGAGGTACAGACTAATAATGAAGTTAGATTGTCAAGGGACTTGGAGAACTTACGACGAGGGATCAGCAAGTGGTGGGAGGAACATTCTCTTCAAAACTATATCAATGTGGGACACATTCCAAGAGGTCTATGTATCCTCACTACACCATCCTTCGAAGAACAAGACCCTGCCATGCTGCAAGAATGGGGAGAGTCCAGTAACACTTGTTCGGTAACTTTCTTGAATATTCTAATTAAGTATGCCAGAATGGATCGACATAAAATCCTGGAAAGAATTCAGGAGATAGAGGAGCAACTACAGAACTTAGACACAAGTGAAGAGGGCAAGACCATCCGTATCAACATGGAGAAGGGATATAAAACGTTTGACGAGGATATCAAGTTGAGAAACAAATAAAAATTAATTTGTGACACAAATTATTATGAACAAGGGAGGGTGTTGACCTTTGCTAAACGCCTTCCTATTCAACCACCTAATCCTGGGAATGTAAGTTCCACTGATCCATCATCCTCCGACGTAGACACTACCAAATATGAGAGTGAACAGCCCTCTAGAAAGCTTAATTTTTTTAGAGGAATTGAGAATTTTGGGCATGGAAGTCAGACTAAACAATGGCAAGAAAACAAGAGGCAGATGACGAGGAAAACCATCGGGCCAAAGAGGAAGAAAAAAAACAAGGTGCGGAAGGCATTGCATCAACATCAAATGTGGACAGATCGGAGTGGCTAACATGCCCTGGAGCAAAGAAATAACTCAAATCACTATGGAATCATCGGATATGTCCATCATTAATCTGTCTACTCATCCGCTCACCCCAGAAGAAACAAAAGTCCTGAATTTACGTCTGAACTTCTGCCATACATCGATATACGACTATGCTGAAACCCGCATCGAAGTACATGTGCAAAGTCAGATTCAAAAAATGATTTGCCATGAACCCACCTAAATCTAAACCCAAGCCCTGCCCACAAGGATCGACCGATGTTTCTATTCAAGACATTCTGACTATAGGTAACCTTGAGCATTTGGAAACCGAAGATACAAATGCTGCCAACATTCTCGATCAAGAATGGGAATCAATGAATAGTGACACAAATTGGCCAGGTAAGACTGAACTAAAAGTAAAATCTAGATTCAATCCTATGTTCAACCCGGGAGGGCATGTAGAGGCTTTCCAGGATCTGGTTTTCAATGACTTGAGAAAGAACGGGAAAAAATGGGTTCCTCTCAGCAAAAAACTAACCCCTTTACAACAACGCACAGTTACACAACTGGGTGCTATGATGGATTCTATTATTAAACCGTCAGACAAAGGGACAAATATAGTAATCATGAATTGTGAAGACTATATAAAAGAGGCCCAAAGACAATTAATGGATAAAGACTGTTATGCAATATTGATGGACAATCCTTCACAGGCCATGAGTAACAAACTACTTGAACGTTTACAAACATGGAAAGAGAGAGACCTGTTAGCTGAAGATATATGTACATTCCTACATCCCAAATTCCCTGTTATTCCAACTATTTATTTTCTGCCTAAAGTGCACAAAAGTTTGACAAGGCCCCAGGGCAGACCAACTGTAACACTATGTGGGGCCCTGTTGGAAAATATCTCAAGATACATAGACAAGACATTGGTATCTTTTGTGACTATCCTGCCCTCATATTGAAAAGATACCAAAGATTTCTTGAGTCGTATAGAAGGTATACCATGGGAATCTACCTACTTACTCATGACATTCAATGTAGTCTCCCTCTACACATCAATCAAACACTCTGATGGCCTTAATGCATGCAAATATTTTTTGCACACCAGATCCATGTATTATCTGCAATATGGGCGTATGATACTCAAGATGATTACTCTCTGTCTGACCACTAACTGTTTCCTTTTCAACAAAGAGTTTTTTATTCAAATTGAAGGCACCGCTATGGGCACTACTTTTGCCCCTTCGTATGCCAATTTGACAATGGGCTGGTGGGAGAAGTTTGTGGTCTGGAATCCCAGAAATGGCCAATATACAACAAAGATAGCCTTATGGCTATGTTATATTGATGACGTGTTTGTTATTTGGGAAAGCACCAGTTTGGAATGGTTGGACTTTGTAAAGATACTAAACATTAACCAACTTAATTTGAAATTCACTGAGAGCCACAGCAAGACTGATATTGTATTCTTGGGTATTCTTATTACTGTAGCTCAAGGTGAATTGACTACTAGCTTGTATAGGAAGCTGACCAGTACAAATATACCACTCCATGCGAAGAGCAACCACACCACAGCCCTGAAGTGGAGTATCCCATATGGGGAATTCATCCACATCCGTAGAAACTGTTTGAAAATTGACATCTTTGATAGCGAATTTGCCTTGATGGCAAAACATTTTAAACATTGGAGCTACCCCAAAAACTACTTGAGAGCCTTTTTGAAAGCCAGAGACATTGTTCGCTCTTTACTATTGGTAACTAACACCATGAAAGAACAAACCACAGACACAGGAGAAACATGTCTTATTTTGACCTACGGTAATGGAGCACAGAACATTTGTCAGGTCATGCAGAGACACTGGCATATTTTCAAATTAGATGAACATTTGAGTAAAAATTTGGGAGACAGAATGAATATCACATTCTGTAGGTCTACATTGTTTAAAGATATTCTTGTACCAAGTTTTATGAGCCCTTCTAATAATCCATAGGCATGCAGCTGGATGAACATCAAAATGACAGGCTTTCAAAAACGTTCAAAATGTAAAGCCTGTACTTATGCTGCCAGTACTACTTGTTATTTACATCCAATTTTGGGCAAGAATGTCAAGATTATGTCAAAGATTACATGTGAAACCGAGTTTGTGGTTTATGTGTTAAATTGCCCATGTGATAAATGGTATGTGGGTAGCACCGTAGGAAAACTGAAATTGAGAGTGCTCCAACACATCAGGGCAATCAAAAATGTCGACCCCACAAACCCGATGGCAATCCATTTTAAGACAAAACATGGAGGCAGATTAGATGGGTTTTCGTTCTTTGGCATTCATACAGTGCCCAAACTACCTAGAGGAGGAAATCAAGAGCTTTTGTTGAGGCAACTGGAGACAAAATGCAATCTGGACCTTGAGACTAAAAAACCCAAAGGCCATAACCTCGATGAGGAATTGTACACATTTCTGTGCACTTGAAGCCATTTGCCTACATCCCCTCTGTCATGTGAGTACATGATTGTGACTCGTATCTCATCAATTAGAGATTATCACCTTAACTATTGGGCCAATATTTTCTGTCACAAAACTTTCTCTATATGTTTTCATGTTCTTGAATTTGTACATCTAACTTTTTTGTTATCTGACTTTGAATATATTATTTACATATATGATTTTTGGTTTTTGGTTGCCTTTTACAGGATTATGTGATTATTGTTTATTTTTAGCATTATGAAAGTTTGTCCAGGGTAGGGATCTATTGTGATTAGTTTTACAACACAGAGATTTTTGGACTTTTAATTTTTTTCCTCCACCTCTGTTTGTGTTTGCCGTAGCTTACATTACAGACACTCAGTGTTGTATGCAGGCTGCATATACTTTCTTGAATAATGTTTTTATTATAATAGTCTAGGTGGATATGTTTATTGCACACAACCAAGGGGCATTAGCACTAGGCACTTTACAGAAGAAATATTTGTATGCCTTATGCACTATAATATGAGCAATATTTGCACACACCATGCAATTTAACTTTGGTAGGTTTTTTAACCTATAACAACCCATGTATGCACCCTCTGTTCTGCAAGGTATATTTTAGAGGGTCACTCCTTCTTTAATATAACATTGTGTGGTAATGACAACCTTATTACTGTTTGACTATATGGATATGAATTATTATCTCTCACGGACATGAACTATATAGTTTTACATTAGAGGTATTGCATACATGGACTGAGAGCACTATGTACTTTATTGTTGCTGGTTTTGGCAATTACTGCTGCTTTGGCATATTTTGCCCATTTCTTTATATTGCTGCTTTGCAGATTTGCACTGTCCATTTGCCTATCTTCCATCATAGGCAATATCCTCATGAATTGTAATAGCCTGCTCACACGTGAATTAAATAGTAGACTGTGAGAGCACTTAAACTGCCGCATTCCAAATGGAGGAATAGCATTGTGCCCACTAGGGACTGCACTTGCACATGTTTAGTCTCCCCCCCCCTTTTTGTGAGTTAGGACACTGAACTGTTATAACACTGTTCAATTGGTCCTTCCCATTTATATGGCTGTTATTGCCTATTTTGGCTTTACAAGCACACAAACAGATTACATGTTTAATTAGCAGCTCTCATAACATTGCACCTGGCTATTAATTCTATGTGATGCACTTACGTTGCAAGACATCTTATTTTTGAATCTAGATGGCTATTTTTCTCCATTTAGTTCGCAATAGTTCATGGGATATTTATTTTATTTTAAAGAAGGACTGTGTACACTGCATGTATTTGCACTGAGCTGTGCTACTATGTTCAAATATGACCGCTTTTCCAGACTAACACTGTGTTGTCATGGGAATGTGGTCACTCTATACACTATCATAGAGTTGCTTCAGTTTCAAAATGAAGTCCATCATCTGTGTTCACCCTACCTACGTGATCAAGCGGTCAGAACACCGCGAAACACGTTGTTTTTTTGTCCAGGTTTCTTCTTCTCCGATGCACATGCATTAATAAAGGGATTTTGTGCTGCCTGAAATTGGAGTGATGTCCCTTTATTGCAGAGCGGACATTGGTACTTCTCAACTGTTCTTAGGAGTGCATTCCACCTGACATGAATTCTACGAAGGCTCTTCTCTTTTTCTGAAATATATGTATATATATATATATATATATATATATATATATATATATATATATATATATATATATGTATCTCCACTGAAAAAAGTGTTAAAGGGACATTATGGTTAAGTTGCACTAATAAAAACAAATGACATTTAATGAAAAAACGTTGTTAAAGGGACATTATGATTACAAGTAAAACCGAAGACCCCCAGAAATTCACCAGCTATGGTAAGCTAAGCAACCATAACTCGTGCCACCACTGTGCACTGCTAAAACTAACACCCAGGACATCAAAGATGACCTCACATGAAATGAATGTTGATGAAAAGTGTCTACAAGTTGTTGTGTTTATAATGTTGGTAACAAGATGTTAGGGGTGATCGGGAGACCTATCTTGAACTACTTAATGTATTAAAGAATGTACTCATCTAAACAAAACATTATATTGGAGTGTTGTTCTTAACACAGGAACCTAATCATACATAAACATAGACAATGGCTGCTGCATGCTCCATAGAAGTACAATATTTGTAATCTGGTAATTTTGGACAGTATAATAATGAATGCTACCTTATCAGAGTTTTGACTAAAGTTAAACATGGAATAAATAGTGAATAATTCAATTATTAAATACTTCTGTTAGTAAAAACAATACACGTGAAGACCCACAATGCATACAAATCAGAGGCACATACAGGAAAACTAAAGTAAGGAAGAAAGAACCAACATCATCAGAACATTTCAATAACATTAAATTTCATCATGTATACAAATGAATTGTGTGTTTGAAGCCTGCTTATTGCCCCATATATGTGCACCATGAGTTGAGACCATTTTAAGAACATAAAAGATGGTTAACGTCTATATATATATATATATATATATATATAACATTTTCACTTTTCATATTCTGCCTGTCAGTGGACAAATCCTCCTGGCCTAGATATGTCCGTGAACAATAACAAGTGGCCCAGATATCGAATTTTATCAGTGATGTCATACATTACATTTCTGATGTCATCTTTGATGTCCTGGGTGTAAGTCTTAGCAGTGCAAGGTGGTGGTGCTAGTTATTGGTGCTTAGCTTACCATAATTATTTCTGGGGGTTTTCGGTTTTACTTTTAACTGTAGCGTCCCTTTAACAAAGTTTTCTCACAGAATATCATAGGTTTTTATTAGCAAAACTTAACCATAACACCCCTTTAACAATGTTTTGGCACTGAATATGTATAAAGGCTTCTTTCAATTGAAGAATTGGCATACACACCTGGATTTTTAGACAAGAGTCATAAGATGGATAAAATGTGTGTTCCAGATCCAGTGGGAACAATTAACTTCACATACATTATTGGAGTTACCTTGATTTACAAGCAGCATTTGGCTTAGAATAAAACTAAGTCCAGTTGTTTGGGAGTTCTTCCAGAAGACAAAGAATGTATGTCCTGGTGGGAAGTAATAAAAGCAACTCGATATTATAAGGCCTGTTCATATGGGCATATGAAATGCAAATGCATTGTATTTGTACATATTTTATTTCTTGTAATTTCTCCCTTACCCAATGCCAAGAGAGTACTATACAAATGGCATACACATATTCTATACAAAATTATAAATTAGAGGTTTGGGAGTTACTTACATACATGTTAATCCAGTTCTTCAGCATATGCTTTGAAGATTCCTCATCCTCAGGACGGGCTTCCTCGTTTACAATTTTCTTTAATGCTATTAATACTATGTTAAAGTAAAAATAGATGACTACTTCACCCCATTCACTTTTATTTGGTCCATTGATTATTATTATTATTATTATTATTATTATTATTATTATTATTATTATTATTATTATTATTATTGTTGTTGTTGTTTTGGTATTTATTGAGTGAGGACATGGCTTCAGGAAGCAACGGCACACCTTACAGTTAAAGGGGGATGTACCTGGTTAGGGAAGCAGAGATTCAAGGGTGCAGAGAGCTAACAATGGAGGAGAAGGCAAAGACATAAGAAGCAAGGACTCTTACAAGCAACCAGGGGTAAAAACAGGGTCTCGGGTAATGTGGGGAGTGGATGGTGTAGAGACCTGGCCATTAGGGAGTAGCCATTTATTGAAGGGCAGGGTCATGAACTCCTTCCTGAAATGTGGCATTGATGGGGCTAGTCTGCCGGTAAGATGTTTCAGCTTCTGTGAATATTGACGAGAGCCTGTCTTTTGGGTCCTGCACCTGCAGAGTTCAAGCCTGCACATGTTATTACTTCTGGTGCACCGTGGACCTTCAGAGATACTGAACTTCTAAGTGAGGTAGGTTGGGGACTTCAGGGCAATTGCAATATGTGCTTGTTGCAGTTTCAGTGCAGTTTTCCAAGGCTTGTATATGATGCAGCAGTGTGTGAGGGTGATATGTGCTTTCTGTGGGAGCCAGTTCACTTTGATGGGGGTCAAGTGATGTGGTCAAATTTGCAGAGTTCTTTGATGAGTAATGCTGCAGTCGGTTGGACACACATCAGGAGTGCCAAAGTGGTCACTGCAAGGCCTTCCATAAGGGCATTGCCACCATCCAGGTGGGAGAGGGCCAAGGATTGAACAGCCGATCTGAAGTTGATTGCTGGGATGTAAGGCTTGATTTCCCACCAGAAGGAACATTAGTATGAAGTTGTTTGTGCCTACTTTCCTATGTACTCCTTGTAAGAGAAGTGTTTGTCAATGTAAAACCCGTTTAGATTTGGAGCAGGTGGTCAGCTAATGTGTAAAGTCCTCAAGGCCCATCACAGAGAACCAGGTCTGGAAGATTGTGTATTCAGTGTTGTTGGTCATTTGCCCCTCTCAGCCATCGGAACGCCGAGTTCTCAGTTCTGACCTCCAAGGCCATGCCCAGATTCTGATTGTCTAGAGTGCCTGCTACCAAATAAGTGATAGGGATGTGGGTCGGCTCACAGGTGAATCTATGAAAGATGGAAATGCTGGAAAACTGGATTTAGAGCAAATACCTTCTTCTAAAGAATTGGATCTTTCGCAGATTCACATGCTTTGAATGTGTCTAAAAGTACTTATGATAAATACTGAATTGTAGAATGAGATGGGCGGAAGGATAGCAGATGCTCATTTTTATTGAAAATTGCACTGCAGCACAGCCCATCCTACATCTGCCTCACTTCTTGTCTGTACATACAAGCAGTAATGTCTGGAGTAGGGATGCAGCCCTTTCCAGGTGGCTACTTGGAAAATATCCTGGAGGGGGACCCCCTCACACATTGCAATAATTGCTGCTCTTGCTCTTGTGGAGTGAGCACAGACTTTTGTTTCAAGAGTTCTATCAGTCTTCCTATGGGGGTAGAATCTGTTATACATCGTGCAATACCATGTTTTGTAATAGAACCAGCCTTGTATGGGGGCTTGAACATTACAAATTGCATGTAGCTTGTGAATGTCTTTAGTCTTGCCAATGTAGTGCTTTAATGCACACTTAAAGTGTGCATTAAAGCACTACAACTCCTGGTTACAACTACTACAACTCCTGGTTTTCGCCTCATTTTAAAGCCCTCAGACAGGAAAAGCGACGCTGTGAAAAAATCTGGCGAGCTTACCCCTCAGAAAATAACAAAAAAAACCTGAGCAGTCTAGCTTCCCAATATAAAAAAGAAATTATATTGGCCAAACAAATGTCTTATAGTACGCGAATCTCACAAGCTAAATCTAACACTAGAGAGCTTTTCACAATACTTAAAGAGGTTGAATCCCCAATCCAAGTGCCCGACTCGTGTATCAAAGATAAAAACTGGTGCACGGGCATACAAAATGCCCTAGCGAACAAAATCTCCCCCCTTAAGACTAAGATAAGCATCAAAAAAGAATCTCTGCTCTCTACTAAGTCGAGTACCGCCTCCCATAAAAAGGCTCACCTGACTCAATCATCCCCCCAGCGCACAACCCCCCCTTTAATTTCCATAAAGTATCCACCAAAGAGATAGAAAACACTATTCTCACCCTCAAACCTTCAAATTGCCACAGAGACCTATGCCCTGCTCAACTGATTAAGGATGCAGCCCGTGATCTTGCACCTTTTATTACCAAACTAATAAATGCGTCTTTCACATCAGGCACCGTACCCAATAATTCAAAACAGTCCTGGGTCCTCCCTCTGCTTAAAAAACTAATTTAGACCCATCCACTCCAACTAACAACCGCCCCATTACCACAGTACCGTTCCTTCTCAAAATCATTGACAAAATAGCATACCACCAGATCCAACATTACCTTGAGCACTTCCATCTCCTAGGCGTCCGACAATCAGGCTTCAGGCCACAGCATGGAACCGAAACTGCACTTATAGATCTCAAGGCACAGATAGACGAGCTGAGAGACCAGGGTAAGACAGCACTAATGCTACTCCTTGATCTCTCTGCGGCCTTCGATCTGGTCGACCATGAGATCTTGTGCAACCACCTACAAAAAGCTGCCCACTTCTCTCAAGAAGCAACCAATTGGATCCAATCCTTCCTCAATAACCGCACGATGAGAATCTTCTCATTGTCAGCAGCAGCCGACCCTACACCTATCACTTGCAGCATGCCTCAAGGATCTTGCGTCTCCCCTACACTTTACAACATTTTCACAAAGCCCCTTTTCGATGATCTAGATGGTCTGGGAATCACCTACACTAATTACGCCGATGATACCCAGATCCTCATCCCGTTGTCGGGGGATTACGACAAGGATTTGGCCTTCGTTAATAAAGTGTACCTCATCATCCAGGCATGGATGGCCTCACACGGTCTATGCCTGAATGATGACAAGACGTAACTCCTTATTCTAGGCTCTACACACTACCTCAACAAGCTGGGCCACAAATACTCATCGTTCATAATTGATGATAACAAGATCAAGGTAGCTAAGGAGGTTAAAACCCTCGCCGTCTATCTAGATTCCGCCCTTACATTCAACAAACAAGTGAATGCTATGGCCTCCGCCACCTCCTACACTTGCAAACTCATCAGGGCAGCCAAACCCTTTCTCTCCCCCACCAACTGTACCACCTTGGCCAGGGCGCTGATCCTGTCCAAGTTGGCCTACTGCAACTCTCTATACGTAGGTTGTAACAAATATATCTCAAATAAAATCCAAATCCTCCAAAATAACGCCCTTAGAGCGGCCCTCAGTATCCCGAAGAAAGCCCATATCTCAGATTCCAGAAGATCTGTCAACTGGCTATCCACCAAGGATAAGATATTCCTTAAATCGGTATCTCTGATTCATAAATGCCTCCACCAAGCGGCCCCTCAATACCTCATCGCCAGATTTACTAGACCCACCCTCTCTCGCCCCTCGAGAACGGCCAATTCCAACCTTCTTCTGGTGCCCAGGTTCAAAAGTACAATGTCTGGAGGCAATAGCTTCCCAGTAAAAGCAGCGCAATTCTGGAACTCCCTTCCTCCTACCTGCAGGGAGGATCTACCCTACCACCAGTTCAGAGCCAGGACTATCCACTGGCTCAAATCGCTCGACTCATAATGACCTTCCGATGCCCAGATGTGCCACTACCATGTGGCTCCTTACCTCATTGAATGTAAATATGTATATATTACTGCCTATAGTGTTTATGTTCTACCCTTCCTATTTGGCGTGATACATCCGGCACTGTAACCGCAGCCGGACCTCACCCTACTGTATGTAACTAAGTTTTGCAACCCTCTTGCTGCCTTTGCGCCTGGCTACCCCTGGGTTTGGTGCGCATTATAAATAAATAAATACAAATAAAGTCCTAGAAATGAAGGGCGATTTCCGCCCTTGATGAAGTGTTTCAGAAGAGTGTTTGCAATATAACTGAGGTAATGCTGTGCAATTCTGAAGTCAATTTAAACAGCAGTTGTTGGCTTGTCCAGAGAGCAACTTAATTCTTGTAGCAATTCAGGTAAGTTTTATTTACAGCCAGAGCCTGAATCTCATCCATCTACCTTGAGGAGGTGATGGCTAGCAGTAATGCAACCTTCCAGGAGATGTGTTTGATCTCAGTACCCTGCAAGGGATGGAAAGCATATTTCATGAGCTTTACCAAGATTGTGTTTAACCTCCACGTAGGTGCAACATTCCGCACAGGAGGGAAAGTGCAAATTGGACCTTTCATGAATTGCTTAAGAAGTCTCTGGAACAAGAGAGGACATTCTCTTGGATTATGGTTAAAGCACAATATTAAAATGAACCTAAATAGATGGATGAGCCAACCCATCTAGAAAAAAGGACAACAAATATGGCAAGAGCTGGTGTAGTTGCCTTCAGAAAAGCTACAGTGTGGGGTCTTTGCACCAGATGCAAAAGAGTTTGCATTTATGATGCCCGTTTTGGTTGTAGAACCTGGCTGCCTGCAGTACCATTAGGCAGTCATCAGTAATACTGAAAGTTCTGGAGCCTGAGAAGCCAGGCACCACGCTTCTGCTTCAGTGATATTAGATTATGGTGGTACAACCGACCCTCAAACTGGAGAGCAGGTCCTCCATTGGCAAGAGTTGCATCGATTTGCCCAGTAATAGCTGGCTGAGCTTAGAGTACCACAGGTCAGGCCCAGGCTAGGGGTATGACAATGATCCACTAAGGGTTTTGTCTGATGTTGATCAACACCCTCCAGACTAGCAATATGGGGCAAAAATGTTCCCAAACATTCCTGTCCATGCGAAGGAGAATGCTTCCCATCACAAGCTCTCCTGAGGAAATCGGCTCGGAAATTGTTTGCACTTTTTATCAAAAGGTGTGGCAAATAAGTAAACCTATGACTTTCTCCTTGAAGCTCTTTAATACTGCCAATATTACAGCTCCAGTTCATGGAAGACTTCTGCCACTCTGATGAGCATGGCAGCCAGGGAGGTGTGCATTCTTTGTAAGAGAAAGGCCTGAAGAATCATACCACAGCTTTTGCAATCCCTGAGAGCAGACCTCAGACCATGTCTCGTGTTGTTTCCAGATGCAAAGGATTGTAGTTGTACTGTCTGCTAAAAGTCTATTTTACTTTTCAGGAGTGCAAGAAAACCAAAGTGCACATCTGAAAGATCTGAACTCTAAGATATTGATCTGGAGGTGCTGTTTATTCTCTGACATGTGCCAATTTTGCATTGTTGTGACACAGGTGAGCACCATACCTGTACGGAATAGTCTTTGACAGTTTATTGATGCAGTGGCTCTGTTAAGGGCCACTTTGTGTGAGCTTGCAAGGCTGATTTCACCATTGTACATGTCTGAAAAGTCTCTCAAGAGATGGTTTCACTAGCGACTGCAATGTTCAAGAAAGTGTTCTATGGAATACCAAATTGCGCCTTTCCATAGTTGAATGAGAAGACCAGCATGTGCAAGGTGTGTATTGAATTATTCGTTGCCTCCTTTTCTTGGTTCAACATTGTACCCTGCATCAGCCAATCTTCTTGATAGGGATAGGCATGATGCCCACTCCACCTGAGTTTTTTTTGTTGACCACAAAGATGAGATATGCTCTGTGAGCTTTGGGGATTCTGAAAATATGCATCTTGCATGTTGTGATATATCACATAGTCTATGTGCAGCAGGAGGGTGATCATATCCCACAGGGTCACGATCTTCACCTTTTTTTTCTTTAGAAAATTGACCGGCTTTCTGAGGTCCAGAATGGGCCTCCATCTGTTGTCTGGTTTCTTTGCCAGCAAGCCCCTGGAATACATCCCATTTTTATGTGCTTTTGGTATGATTTTGAAGGCCCCATTTTGGCAGTAGAGGGACTACATTTAACTGAAGCTCATTTCACTGTGATAGAGAATTTTTGGATGGCAGAATGTATGTGGTTTTGTTTCTGAATTCCAGCGTATAACCATTATCACGATTGCTACCACTCATTTATCCACTCATTTATCCAAAGTTAACTGCACCCACTGAGTGTAGAATTGTTCTGTATGATATCTCCCACTTGGGTCCTGTGTGTGATGGAATATAGGGGTTTGGGACTCAAGCTTGCTATTTTAAGTGGGCTCACATTTTGATTGGGTTTGATGATGGTAGGATTTCCTTTATTTTGCACCAGAGGTGGATCTTCCTGGTGTGCCTCAAAGGGGCCACATATTTTTTTCTGTGCTAAAAAGAAACCAGTGCCAAGTGGTGTCCATGTTCGATTTTATTGCATTGAGAGTATCATCAATCTTTTTTATGAATAGCTCCTCACTCTCAAAAGGTATATCTAACATATCATAAAGAAATCTTAGAATCAGAGCGAATTACTGGCATCATACTGTAAAAGTATATTTTGCATGAATACCGCCAGACAAACAATTGGCATAAGCACATTCGCATTGCACTATAAATTGCTTTGAATGAACCTGAAACAGGCTGACTACACGGCCATTTTGAGTTTTCTGCCATTTTGATAGCCTCTTGCTTTCTGTCACATGTTTAGAATTGTGTTTTTAGCTCCAGCATAGCAAAATGAAATGTGTACTGATTCCATGATGTCAACGTAGATAAGAATGTTGAAGCTGCTAAAGTGGATTGTTTGTGCTACACTGAGAAATCTTGGAGTTAAACAAAAGCCATACTAATCAGTAATTTAGATACCATCTTTTGCAATAGTGCATTCCCTGTTCAAACAGCAAAGTAGAATGATGAATAGTGGAACATGCTCTTCTTGCAGAAATCTTTGTTTTTGCTTCTTGAAACTAAGCTGACTTTAAACTGAAGAGCAAATGATAGACAAATATAAGTGAGCACAATAAGGAATGTTAAATTTGTGTCTTATATTTGGAAAACATGTGAAAGGTTTAAAGGAATACAGCAAACTATTCAAAGATGTTTAAGCATGACTTAGTTATGTAGATAGGCCATGAACCCTAGGTAAATGTATTGCACGAAGAGGGGCTGGACGATGTGTCCGGGAGTGTGGAAAATCTGTATAAAAAATTAGGTTTTTGAAATGTCCAGCACTCTCTCATCTCACAGTGTCTGCTTGCACACATTGCGTGGTGTTGCGAGCCAGACAGCTGCCAGTTAATAATTGGACATTATACTTTGACCTCGTGACCAGTGTATTTTTATTATGTGGTATTAAGCCTTGATATTCTTTAATCTTTCAGATGGTGCCTGAATAGGGACCCTCAAGATTGATACCATAACGCTAGACAAAGACGAGGCTACCAGACCGGGATCGGAGAGTGAAGGGGTGCCCTGCAAAGTGAGGTGCAATACCTCCGTAGTACTGCCTGCCCGATCCCTGGACGGTGAGCAGTGTTTAGTAGGGCATCACGACGAGGGTCCCCATATCGAGGCCTGTTTTACGAAAACGCCAGCCATGACGATTTGATGTCTGATCTGATCCTTTGATTTGAAATCAGGTGAGTCGTACCCCAATTCCTAAAATCCTGATATTTGTTGCAAGTGTTGTCTCTGCAGAAACAAACGTAGTCAGGTAAGATTGTGATTTAACTATGCCTGGGAAATTGTCATCCTGTTTCAGGGTATTATTCTGCAGGGAAAGACAATCTTCGAAACAAGGCCAACCAGCGCCACCCGAATCGTCACCTGCTTATTTAATGTATTGTTAAGTATGGCCAGGGAACTATCATATTTAATTAAATTTGGCACAGACAGACCAGACATGTTTCTGAACTTCAGTGGCCAGTTCATGGTAGTATTGAAATCGCCCGCCTAGAGCATTTAGAATCTGTATTTTTGAGAAAAAAGGATAGGCCTGCAGCATTTGATGAAGTTAAAGATTGGAGAAAGGAAGCTATGCAGCAACTCAAAAGTAGAGAAAAGCATGCACATAGACACATGACGAATGCTGAGAAAGCATTATTGCATTATCAGCAGAATCAGTCAGAATCCATTAGAAGTATGGACAGGGCTTTTCAACATGTGCAAAAGATATATCCCTCTAAGGATTTTCATACATCAGATGAGTTAATTAATACATTATGGAATGAACGTAGAACTGTTTCAACTGCACCACCTCCTTATGTGCCTCCCCCATTGTTGTTCCTCTTCTTCCCATTGTTGTTGCTCCTCCTGCACCTCCACCCATGTCAACAGTTGCCAACCCCATAATTCTGTCTGCACCGCCAACGGTATTGCCTCTGCTACCTATTTTACAAGATGTGTATGAACTTTCTTTGCCAGGTGGTTCTGCTCCACCTGTAGTGGTTAAAGGGGCAGGAGCTGATCCAAGAAAAGTGACTTGTGGCACAGTATCTCAAGACAGAAAGAGAGAATTGTATCCATGGGCTAAAAATTACATAGAAGATGGTCACCTGATTTAGTTGTGATTTCTGATCAATGGGGTATTCCTGAACAGAATATTTTGATAGAACGGATGGGAAAGTATTTAGTTGATATATGAAGTGATTTCACGGACATGAATGTCCCACAGGGGTTGAGGGATTTGAATGTCCTTGCCTGATCAGGGGACACTGTAGAGAAGGTATTTGAGTTTAAAAGGGATCTAGATTGGTTACAGAAATATGAGATGGATGATAATGGATGGCAGGCTTCATATGTGCAGAAGCGATTTCTTCCTCCATTGAAACCAATGAGTGAAGAAATGCCCATTTGCACAAGGGACACTCTAAGATGGATTTCAGATGTTTCGATTTCTCCCATTGAAGTGCATGACACATTTAGTCAGTATGCTTCTTCAATGCAAAGGAAAGTGTTACAGGTGATGGTTGAATTTTTACAAGATGATTTTATGGAGAGAAAGGAATGTTGTCCCGCAGATTTGATGGTTATTTATAAAAGATTGTTTTTACCCGATACTGCATTGACTTCTATGTCACTTGATTTAGCCTTGTTGCTTAATAAACGTTCAGATTTGCCTTCTTTACAATTGTGATGAGAGAGGTTCCTCCGACATTTGTTCCAAAAGTAGAGATTCCTGCTAATGCTGCCGCAGGAACACCTGCCACCACTATTGAAGCACATTATGTCTCACAGTTTGTCCATTTCCCATTTTCTAGACAGGAAGTGAATACCATTAGGCAATCAATTCCAGATATTAGGAAGAGAATCCAACAGGAATTTATAAAGAAATTGAATCTGCCTTGCATTTGTCAGTTTTCACGCTTGGTGATATAGATTTGTTGTTTCCCGTGATCGTTCCTGCTGATTTATGGAAACAGATTAGAACTGTAGATGATCTGGCAGGGATGGGTGATACATGGGATGCCATAGTACGAGCAGATAGGGGAAGGAATGCCGGTGAAAAACTGCCACAGGTGATATTGATGTTCCCAGACAGAAAAATGACTACATTAAAAACTCTGGTTCCTGAAAAAAGAATCATATGGGATAAGCTTACGGCTTGCATGCAAGGGAAGTCAGAGGGTGCAACTGAGTATTTTAACAGATTTGAGCAAGTATTTTCTGATTGTAATGGTCAAGATTTAAGTAAAGAGCCAGGAAAGAGGATATTTGTTGGTAAGTTTGTTTGTGATGTTGCCTGAAATCCAATCACAGATCATGACTTCTGAGAGTGCGTGGCAAGTGAAATCACAATCTGAAGTGTTACACATGGCTCAGTATTATAAAAATAGGGTTAAAACAGAGAAGGAGAAGGTGGAAAAGAAGAAAGGAGACCTGAAGACTAGAATATTATTGTAGCAGATAGCTAGAGGAGACAGAGGTGGGAATGCAAAGTTCAGAGGCCAATTTACACCACAGGGTGGCACACAACTGTGTCCCGTACACATAAACCAGTGTGCATATTGTCGACAGGAGGGTTATTGGCGAGCAAAATGCCCGATCCTACAGCAGAGATCAAATAGTATGTATGGTGCCACGGGTAGACGATCCAGAGGCCGTCCTGGGATAGGAGGTCCCGGTAAAAATCAGTTTGCACAGAACCAACAAACACCATCACAATATAATCAACAACAGAGTGTTAGTAGTGGGAATATTTTTGATAATCCTTCGAATGTCTATTTTTCTGAGGATTTTGTATCTGATGATATGCTGTTCCGTTAGGACAGCCCGAATCAGGGTCTGGAACCGATACCTATTCCCGTCGATCAGAAAGGGGCATACATTGAAAAGAAGGTGGGGAATAGGGAGCATCTCTTTTTGATAGATACAGGAGCAAAGAAGTGTTCTATTGATCATTCACGGGTTCCAGATATTCCACTGTCAGGGCAGAACAATATTTCGGTAGGGTTCTCTGATACGCCAGTGGTTAGTCCGGTCTCTTGGTCTGAACCAATTTCACTGGGACCATTTACTGATACTTGTCCATTTCTATTGGCGACAAATTGCAGCAAGCATTTGTTGGCATTGAATTTATTAATGAAATTGAATGCTGTGATTTACTGTTCTCCAGATGGAGTGTACTTAACGATTTTGCCCCGACAAACTTCTGTTCCACAATCTTTGTCTAGGCCTTTACCAACTGAATTGAATAAGGTTCCGACATGTTTATGAGCAGTTAATAACAATGATGTTGGAATTTTACAGGTTGAGCCAGTTAAAATTGTTTAGAAATCAGGTGTTAAATTTCCACATATTCTGCAGTATAAGATTCCGGTCGAAGGTGAAAAGGCTTTGAAGAGTATTGTTTCTGATTTCGTACACTGAGGTGTGATTGAAGAAATTGCGGGGAGTGCTTGTAATAGTCCAATTTTACCAGTCTATAAGAAAGAGGATAATGCAATTCCTTTTCATTTTATTATTGATTTGCACACAATTAATAAGGTGGTTGCTCCACAGTTTCCGATTGTACCGGATGTCACCACAATTTTGACTATGATTCCAGCCACGGCTATACATTTTAGTGTTGTGGATTTGAAAAACGCTTTCATTAGTATCCTTGTGCATGTTGATAGCAGATATTTGTTCGCATTCACCCTATGTGGATGTTCATTCACATTTAATTGTGTGCCACAAGGGTACACTGAGAGTCCAAGTATCTATAGAGGAGCGTTGAAAGAGCAGCTTGATATGCTCGAGTTGCCTTCCACTTGCACCTTTTTGCAAAATGTTGATGTTCTACTTCTAGCTGCTGCTTCTAAAGATGCCTGCAAAGAGGGCACAGTGTAGCTGCTAATTCATTTAGCAGAACATGGGCATAAGGCTTCATTGAAGAAGTTTCAGTATTGTCGACAGGAGGTCGCCTATTTGGGCTGTCTCCTGTCGAAGGAGGGAAGAAGACTGACACCTTGATGGATACAAAGCATCTCTGATATGTGTATTCCAAATACACAGAAAGAGGTCTGAGCTTTAATAGGCATAGCCTCATATTGTAGACAGTGGATCCTACATTTTTCATTGTTGATAAAACCTATGTTGGCACTGACAAAGAAGGACATTTCTTTGCCTTTACCGTGGAACATGGATTGCCAGAATGCATTTGCTTAAGGCTGTGTTGCATTCAGCACCAGTTTTGGGCACACCAAATTACGAAAAAAGGCTTTGTTTTCTATGTGAATGAACGTGATCTATATGCTTTGGCTGTTTTGACACAGGAAAATGGGGGCAAGAATAGGCTGTGCAGCTATTTTTTCCTCCATGTTAGACCCTGTTGCATGTGTTTTTATGAGATGTTTGAGAGCTGCAGCCACTGCTGCTGCATCCATGAAACAAAGTGAGGATATGGTTTTAGGTCACTCTTTAACCGTGATGATACCCCACTCCGTAGGTGTTATATTAAACAGAATATAGACACAACATCTCACATCAGCACGACTAACAAGGTACAAGCTGATTCTAATTGCTATGCATATTCAAATTAAGAAGTGCTGTTCATTGAATCTGGCTGAACTATTGCCTTTTCCACAAGAAAAGTATTGCAGTGACGAAATGTCACATGATTGCCTGTTTATTACAGAACAAGAAATAAAACACAGAATTGATTTAATTGATACACTTTTAAAGAATCCACAAGGGGAGCTATTCTGTGATGGCTCCTGTTTTGAACTACCGGATAGTACATCTACCACTGCTTATGCAATCACCACATTAAGCACAGTTGTGGAGAGTAAATCATTTCTGCATAACTCTGCGCAAGCTGCAGAGATTATTGCATTAACCAGAGCTTGTGAAATTTCGGAAGGGCTTAGTGTAAACATATGTACAGATAGCCAATACGCATTTGGGGTGGTTCATAATTTTGTCCGACTATGGCCTGAGAGAGGATTCTTGACCTCACATGGAACAAAAATTCAACATGGCACTCTGATAGTCGGGTTGCTATCAGCACTTGCGCTTCCTACACAACCAGTAATAATGAAGTGAGCCGCACATCAGAAAGTGACAGACAATATAGAAAAATGAAACACTTTTGCAGACAGAATAGTCAAACAGACTGCTATTTATTTGCACTCAAAATTGTACCTGTTCGATTCAGCAAGATGGGTTACTGATACTTGTATGATGGACGAAGGGATTAGCTGTATAAAAGATATTCAGGCTGAAGCTACTCCAGAAGAAATCAAACAGTGGGCTGAGGGTTCAGCGGGGTCTAGATGATGAGGGTTGTTGAGTGGATAATGAGAAGCAAAGATGGATGCTACCCAATGCCTATGTCACTGCTATGGTCACCATGGCTCATGGCCAAACACACATATGTGCTAAAAAGATTTGTCAACAATTAGATCCTGTCTGGTATAGCACTAATATCCAGAAAACTGCTAAACGTTTGGTCCAGAGTTGCATGATATGTTTGCAACATAACATTGGGAAGGGAACACCGACACTAAAGGGCAGTTTTGGTCCCCCCTCCATGCCTTTTGAGGTGATCCATTTTGATTTCATTGAGATGGAATGTTGCCAAAACTATAAATATGTCTTAGTTGTGATCTGTGCCTTTAGCAAATGGTTATAGGCCTTCACACTAAATGACGCCACAACAATGTCAATGGCAAAGACCATGGTTAGGGAATATGTCTGTAGGTTTGGCTTACCGAGGGTAATTTGGTCCGAGTCGATGTGGACAACCGCACAGACAAAGACAGGGCTCTCCCCCATGAGGTTGTCATGGGGAGAGCAGCCAACGTATGGAATGCACCGAGGCCCAAACAGTTGAAAGATATTGAGTGTCCGCTTTTGTCTGATTATTGTGACCAGTTGACTCAAAAAAGGTATGAGCAGCCCTCCCTGTAAAATACAAGGGTCCAGCTCACCGAATCCAACTTGGTCAGTGGAACTTGGTGAAAAGTTTCAAGAGGGGCACTTGCCTTGCACCTCATTGGGAGGGACTCCATCAGATCCTTTTGGCTACGCAAACTGCAGTATGATTGACTGGAAAGAAACACTGGATCCACGTGACACATGTGAAGAGGATTCCATTTCCTCTGCCCTATGATGAAGGGGAGGAGAAGGGAATTGATGATCCTGATGGTTATAATGAGCCTGCTTTGAGCAACACTGAGGGTGCCACGATAATTCTTCCTGAGCCTGTGAGCCCTGGGTAGATTGTTGCTTCTTCTTCGAAAGTCCTTCCTGAGCCCGTGCGGTCTGGGGAAATGGCTTCTTCTTCAATTTCTTCTTCACTGTTGATTGATCTTGTTTCTGCTTCCTCATCTTCTTCAGGAAACGACAACGCTTTGTTACCTGATCATTCTGTACCTGGGGTTTTAAGGTACAATCTGCGACCACAGAACAGAATTTAGATTTAGGGCCTGTTGACATTACATTAATGTAAATAGAATAGAAAAGTGCAGCTAGGATTCTGTACCCACAAGAAACCCACAAGAAACCAAAGTTGAGCCAGTCCCTCGTCATTTCTCTGGTGCATACGATAAGCGGCACCGGCAAAGTTACCTTCAATCAAGATAGGCCATGTCGTCAAGTGCCACCCACGGGTGAACTAAAAGAGCCTAACAGTGAGGCTTCTTAACAGACACTGAGAAACTATGCTTGTGTTTGGAGCCACTTGTACTAATAAGGATACTGATTGTTTCGCTGATAATGAGTCCGCCCATCGAGGGCCATGGTCCCCCAGGATCAAATGGATACTGATTGCAATAATAGCTTGTATTGTAATTACATTGGCACTCATATTCTGGTATCTAGAGAGTGCACATCAGTTTGATATTTTATTGCCAACTGCCAGTGTCTCCACTGTGTCTCCATCTTAAGTGCATTTGCACACTCTTCGTCCTTGAGACCTCCAACACAGAGGGGTTTATGGTGATCCTTTGCATTGTACTTTTTTTGCTGTTGTTGCATACAGTGTCTTCCTGTCATCTGTTCCATGATAGGGGGAAGTTGTGCACCAACAGTTGGTAAACTAGAACCTAAGACACATAGGCCAGGAAAAATTACTTATGCCTTGGTAATGCAGGACATCACCATAAAGGAATTAATGGCGATCAATATTTGTGAAGATAGCGATTCAGGATGCTCTTATGATGATACGTGGTTTTCGGATGATGCTAATGTTTGAGTAATGCTCTTGGCTTAGGCCAAAAGGAGGGTTTGTAAAAGTATATTTTGCATGAATACCGCCAGATACTAAACAATTTGCCTAAGCACATTCGCATCGCACTATACATTGCATTGAATGAACCTGAAACAGGCCGCCATTATGAGTTATCCACCATTTTGATCACCTCTTGCTTTCTGTCTCATGTTTAGAATTGTGTTTTTGGTTCCAGCATAGCAAAATGAACTTTGTACTGTTTCCATGATGTCAACGTAGATAAAAATGTTGAAGCTGCTAAAGTGGATTGTTTGTCCTACACTGAGAATCCTTGGAGTTAAACAAAAGCTGAACTAATCAGTCATTTAGATATCATCTGTTCCAATAGTGCCTTCTCCATTCAAACAGCAAAGTAGAATGATGAATATTGAACGTGGTCTTCTTGCAGAAATCTTTGTATTTGCTCCTTGAAACTAAGCTGACTTTAAACTCAAGAACAAATGATTGACAAATATAAGCAAGCAAAATAAGGAATGTTACCTTGGTGTCTTATATTTGGAAAACATGTGAAATGTTTAAAGGAAAACAACAAACTATTGAAAGATGTTTAAGCATGACTTAGTTATGTAGATAGGCCATGAACCCTAGGTAAATGTATTGCACAAAGAAGGGCTGGACGATGTGTACAGGATTGTGGAAAATCTGTATAAATACTTGTGTTTTTAAAATGTCCAGCACTCTCTCATCTCACGGTGTCTGCTTTCACACATTGTGGGGTGTTGAGAGCCAGACAGCTGCCTGTTAATAAATATACATTATACTTTAACCTTGTGACTGGCATATTTCTATTATGTGGTATTAAGCCTCGATATTCTTTAATCTTTCAATAGAATCCCATTGGACATTACTTTAAAACATGTTTCTTTAATGCCCACTGTATGTATAGCATGGTTGGAAGCTACTTACCCCTTTTCTTTTAGTATGTCAAGCACTTCTTCGTCCTTATTATACTGAAGGCATTCAAGTTCGAGTGCTATTCAGTGCCACATTTCCTTGTCTTATCTCACCGTAATGGCAAAGCTATTGGAAGCTTTTACCATGGTAGCCCCCGTGGCCAAGACATTATTCATGAAGTAGTCGGCATTGCTGCCCTCATTGTCAGGCTGAACACAGCACTTGCTGACCGATTGTTAGATCTTGTATTTGCACCTGCGTTACCACCTACTCTGCCAAAAGCAGAGATTATTTTGTGGCATTGCCAATCTCCTTAAACTTTTTTCCTGGCACCCTTTACAGGCTAGGGGGATCTGAAAACATGTCAAATAATTAAAAGGAATTCTTCCATTATGTATGGAGAAGACAGATTTTCTTTTCTTGCTCAAGTGATCGATTAGGAAGTATTTATGTTCATCATCAGACGGGGGAAGTCCAATCAATAGCACAGAACGCTATAGACATCTGTGTGTGGAAGTTCTCTATCTCATCAATCAGGGAATACCTTGGTGGATACTTCAGGGAGTCTTCCTTAGGGGCTGGGCTGTCCTTCCAGTAATCATAGTTATTCACTGAAATTGAAATTGATGAGTTGTCTGTATCTGTGGTGTGATGATCATGGTCTGAATCTGTTTGAGGAAAGTCTGCCTCGTCTTAGTCTACTGGTTCTGAGGGTACTTTTCCAAAACCATTGACATTTCTCTTCCAACATCTGCCAAGGGGAACATTGTTTGTTTTTATAGGTTTTAGGATGCGAACAGAAAAGGCTTCTTGTGGAACATCTGTCATGGGTGGGCATTGTGGTGTCACTGGCGAAGAACTCGGGGCATTTGGGACCATTGACATCTCATCCAGAAATTGTCTTCAATGAAACTCTAAGGCTAGGGTTTGAAGTTAGGTGAGCACCTGTATTGTTAACATCATTTGAGGCAGAGCTTATTGCTGATTGCTTTTGCAGAACCTCTGGATCTGAGGATGGTCATCCCATTACTACGTAATCTGGTTCTGCTTTGCATGCACCTGAATGCACCCCACCACCCCACCCTGAGGGACGTGTGGTGCTTGGGATCCCAGTGGGAAATTGTTGATTTGGCACACTAGTCTGACATTCCACCTCCACCAATTTCTCATCAGTGTAGTGTAATGACTTTTACTCCTGTACTTTAAATTCTGCAGGGACTGGAAGGGGAATAACGGTCCGCCAGTTCAAGCTATCAGCCCAAGTGAAGCAAGGGTGGATAATGAGGCCTCTGCAGGTTATCCCCCATTCCAGCACCTGCAGTGAGGGATGAAGGCCATTAGCACCCATGGTTGCAAAAGCAGTAACCCGGGGTGCTAAAAAAAAGAAAGGATTTTTCTTTCTACAGTGGGATTCCTCCAGCATCCCACTGTAGGAAGGAAAATCCTTTTCCAAGATGGCCACCATGGAAAGGGAAGGCTGGTCTCCATACAGAGCCCCTCTTCCCTTTTCATGGAAGCCTGAAGAAGGCGAAGAGAGAATCCTATGACCATATTACCACATTTTGTTTCCCTTTCAAACCTATTCCATTTTCAAAAAACATTACCACATAGTCGACATGGCCGGTTTATCCCCATTGGTTGTCCCTTGTGGTCATGGCCAGTAGCCAGATTGCCTGGGTCTTGACCGTATTCCATTACCCGGACAATGTGGTCACTGCCCATGGCCAGAGGCCATACCTCAGTGACCAAAGGTATATCACTATTTTTTGTACCTACATTATAATACTTGTCAAAAAATAAAACATGGGCACATTTGCAAAACCATACTTTCAGGTCCTTGCCAATTCTCCTAACAAGCTTTCTGGAAATCCAAAACGTACCTACTTTTCATTGATTTAAAAAAAAAACTGCGGACGGATTTACACCAGATTTTCAAAAACACTGTTTTGGGTCAAAGCTGCAGCCCCTGCCGCAAATTTGGTGAAAGTCCATCCAGCGGTTTGGGCTGCAGGTGTGAGCAAACATTTATTTTTTCTATTGCATCTATGGGAACAAAGAACACACATTTTGGGACCCCCCCTATAACTTTGTCCCCCTTTATGAAACCACACCACACTTTGCAGGATCAATTTGACGGGACCATATGCGTATTTTGCAAACTTTGTTAAGGATTGGTCAAGGGGGGGCCAAGTTATAAGCCACTCAAAAAGTGCTCTTCCTATGGGTTGATCAACTTAACCATAACTACAGGGCTGCTTAACCTTATCATGGTTGAGGTTTACTAACAGAAACCTATGAAATTCATTGAAAAAATGTGTTATGACGTTATGGTTGCAAGGTAAAATAAAAATAAAGAAATTCACCAGTTATTATAAGCTATGCAACCATAGCTTGTGCCACCACCATGCACTGCTAAGACTATTATCCAGGACATCAAAGATGACATCACAAATGCTATCATTCATGACATCACTGAGGATATCTGGGGTGTTTTTCTTTTTGTTCCGTGCAGTGACCGTGCAGTTTCACTGAATGGCGCCAAAGTTATAAGCCATCCAAAACTGCTGTTCACCGAACCTGTAATGCAGAAATATGCATGGATGTCCTCAAACATATGTCAAGTCCTGACGTCTGTGATGTTCGCGGACAATGAAGAAGAAAAAACAGCTTGTTCTGGACATTTTACATCCAATGCTCATTGCCCCTCACTTCCAGAGATTTGTTTGACAAGTGTAATGTGGTGTTTTTTTTAATGGTTTTACTGCAATGTCCACAGACTACCGGCGTAGTTTTCGAATCCCACATGGCGTCTGTTTCAAACGTTTTGATGCACCTGACGTATTTAATTGCCCAATCAACTGGCTTGTACGATGGCCATGAATGTTACGCAATGTCCTGATTGGCACAGAGGTGTCCACGAACACCAAATCAGGAAGTGATTCTGCAGACCAGAAGCAGATAACACTAATTTTCTGGGACCTACTTTTTGGTCATTTTAAATATGTATACTGGACGGATTTATACCAAATTTGCAAAAACACACTTTTGGGCACAAGCCAGCACTGCTTGTGCAAGTTTGGTGCAAATCCATCCTGCTGTTTGGGCTGTAGGTGTGTGGCAGATTGTTTTTCAATACATGTCTATCCAGATTTCAAAAGTTTTGGGCTCCCTTGATGAAACCACACCAAACTTCCCAAAACTATTTGGAGATGTCTGCATACATTTTTTGACAAGTTTGGTGAGGATTTGTCAAACGGTAGCAAAGTTATAAGCCGCCCAAAAACTGCTCTTCTTATGATTTGAACAACTTAACCATCATTTCTGCAATATATATATTCAGTGGAAAAAATCATGGTTAAGAGAGTGTTAAGGTGATAAGGTGATCGCATTTAACACAACAAAACCCGTGAAATACATGAGTCACATTTTAAACAAGTCCATTTTAAAAATGCTGTTAAAACAGGCCCAAAATGTACCAATAAAAAAAATTACACACAATAATCAAAGTAACTCCAGATGCACGAGGAAACCCAGCGTTATTACAAAACAAACAGCCACTCAGAGAGCGTTCAAAGGACATTCTCAAAATGGGGATATGAGCAACACCTTTTTATATAAAATACGTGTCAATGATGGTGTCACAGTTGGTTGTTATCATAACAATTGTACTCTACTTTTGATTGGACATTAGAATATAGGATATCTATAAGTGAACTTCATTATGATTGGTTCTTCTACAACTAATGACTCCTCTAAGTTCAACCTTCAACAATGATATATTTCTACTTAACATCTTATTGTTTGGCATTATACTACACTAGTCAATAAGAGGTATATAAGGTGATTGGACAGGTCTTAGCTCATCGGCCTTGGCCACCTTCAAGTGGAGCCAGGTTTCGTGGTGAGAAAGGAGACATGGGCAAACTGCTATGGTCCATTTTAAAGAAGATACAACCTACTCATTCCTATGCTTGGGTTTTAACTGTCCGTCTTGTTTGTGGCCTTGGCACGCTGCCTGTGTTTCTGGATGGGCTGGGGAAGTGGCAGGTGCACTACCTAATTGGTTCTGGGTTAAATGGCCAATATTTCAGTCATGTGGTAGAAAAACACCTTAAGGACTCAATTTTATGGAGCTATTGGATTTGCTGCTATTCTAAAGTTTGTGTGCTTTCTTTTGGCAGTCACTCAGGGCACTGTATGTTCATTTGTTTTGTGATCAATTGGCATGGTAGCTGCTTGCACCTGGCATTCAAGGATATGCACATTTCTCACTGATACCAATTGAAGCTAATGAACCTTAACACTTGTAGCTGTATGCAATTGTATGCCCTGGGAGATGTTATCTGGTGTGGTTTCAGCTTGGTTAGCAGAACTTTCCTCCCCACAGTGAGCGTGGTGTCTGGGGCTCGTATGGGCATTGTGAGGCTTGGAAACTTGTTTTAAATGATTGTCAGGCTGCAGTATTTCAGAATTTAAGCATTACAGAGTGTGATCTAAGCAACGGTGGAATTTCTGCTCATGTGCTGCCATGCTGTTTTTGTCATGTCTTCAATATTTGTGTTCTTCATATGTATGTATAGGTGTTCTTCATGTCTACATGCAAGTGTTCTTGCGTCTACATGCCCTTCATGTGTTGCATGTGCTCATCACCGATGAATTATCCCCTATCTGTGTGTATAATAAATGCAACTACCTGCTGCCCTACTTGTGTCACACCATCTATTGTACTCTTAACAGCAACTACAAGGCCCTCAATGATTTATCAGTTTATAGACCAGTTCTCAGCTTGTATATCTGTGTTTACTCAGAAATGGGTGGAACATGGCCACACCTGGTGAAACCCTCATAACCATTATTACGTTTTCCTCTCTGTCAATTTATTGAGCACACCTTTATTTTCCTTCATCCTATTATACCCATCTTTCGGTATCCATACTTTACACCCCCTCCTCAGGCTACAACCTTGCTCTTTGTACTCTTCTTGCCCACATGTCATAAAGTAGCACTCCCCATCACATTCACAATCGATCCAGTACTCAGTGTAGTTTTTGGGGTCTATTGGGAGGTCCATCATCGTTCCTCGGGGTCCTAATGGTATTTCAATGATGTGTATTTCATGTGGTTCCTCTGTTATCTTTACTCAATCCAATATCACCTTCATCATGTGTTGTTCTATGACTTTTTTCCCAGTCTTCCTACATTGTGCTACAATTATTTGACCTGTAAATACTAATATCAGAACTGCTATTATTATTTTAAACATATTACCTAGCCAAGTAGGCACCCATGAGAACAGAGATGTAAACCAGTCCTCATCTTCTGTTGTACTAGTTTCCTGGACCATTTTTGTGTGTACATTTTGCAGAGATGTTATTGCTTCCATCAAACTCTGAGGAGATTGATGACACTATTCTGGAGAATAATTAATATGTTAGCTCTGAGCACTTTCATGATCAAATTGAAACTCTTTGCAATGACATTTATGGCTTGCAATAACTATGTTCTTGTTATTTTCAACCATTTGGTTTCGGTGCCATCTGCACACCAGGGGTGAAAAGAGACGTAAAAAAAATTGCCCCCTCGCTAAACAGCCTGTGTTCATATGGGATAGCATCCAATACATCGTTAGATGCTTTCGAAAGATAATTGTCTTTTTTGTGCGTTGTGACCTCTTCAGTTCTTTCTCCCCTTTATCATTTGTGTTACCATAGGGTAGTCTTCTATTTGCACAACATCACCTATGATCACCACCAGTGCCAGTGCATGTAACACTACTACTTAGCAGGTGTCCCACCAAATTTTGCAGGAGCTGCATATAGGCACACAAACCACAGGCCCAGTAATGGTCCATCAGTACTGCTGTGCCTACATTCATGTCTGGTAGGACCATGATGCATGTACATTCCACATTTCTCCCAATGTGCACTCTGCCCTTATTTTGGAAATACAGCTTGGACCTATTTAAACCTGTTGCTCCATTCTTCCAGGCACCCTGTATTAGCAGCTTCAATAGGATACAAAGAGAATCCTAAAAGTGCCTCTGCTCTTCACATCAGTATCCCTTCTCTCCAACCTCAAAGGATGTACACTTCTCCTGTGATGCGCAGCTGAGGTCTGTCTCAGCAAAACAGTGGCTCTCTCCCTTTCGTCCATACATTTCAACAAGGGGTGGTCACTCAGAGTCATTTCACCTGCTCGGGTCCTGATAGGATATATTTTATGACTTTGTTGTCCATTGTTTTTGTCTTGATAAATCTATCTTCATAAGGGGAATCTGTTTTGTCACCCATATTATGACTGGTGAACTTCTCCGGAATCGCCCCTTTGATTTCCATAGCACAATGTGAGTTAAGCAGTGTGCCCTCTTTATTGGTTTGTCCTCTGCCATAAACAATCTGGAAACAATCTGGAAACACTCAAGGTACTATGAGTGAGCGTACAAAACAATTTTCTCCATTCCCACTTTAGTCATATGTTACTCTTATGAGAGAAACCTTGGACATTGGGCCTCATTACACGGTAGGAGGTAACCATGGCGATATTAGCGCCATGGCTACCCCCTTATCGCCTTCTGGGTCCGGGTAGGCGTATGGGGACTTACCGGGTCATTCCCACCCTGGAGGAACCGGTAAGTCCCCATGCCAATTACCATTCCCCATTCCCATTCGAGTCCCCATAGGGCTCAATGGGAATGGGGAAGGATCTAATAACGGTACCGCTATTAGCGGTACCGTTATTAGCTCTGAAGTCCCTCAGTGGGTCCCGTCCTTAACATGTGGTCTGACCACACGTTAAGGACGGGATCCGCTGAGGGTCCTCGTAGTATGGTGGTAAGGGATTACCGACACCGGTGCCCTTACCGGTGCCGGTAATCCCTTACTGCCTACCATGTAATGAGGCCCATTGACTCTTAAGTGCTATTCATCATCTATCACTTCTCTTCTAAACCTATTTACTTCTAGATTTTACGGCCACTGTGTAGGCCATCCAGAAAATTCAAAGCGTATAGAAAAAAGTGCCAATCATGATGGCGGTCAAGTCCATTGTTTGCATATATCTCCTTCTCCTCACATTTTGAGTTATTAATGATATTATCTCTTGCGCTCTGGAAAAGTATGTAGTTCCTTTATATAATGTCACTTTTCACATTGCTGATCAGCTGTCATCCTCTCTCTCATCTGGGGTCTGGTCACTTCTTTTTCTTCTTCTTCTTCTGACTCCTCTTCATTTGACAGTGGGACCATGCCTGCACAATTCTTGGCATCATCCATATGCACCCACACCTTTTTGCCACACACTTTTAATGTGGTGGGTGTTGCATACTGGACTGTAAATGGGCTCTCAAATCGTGTCTTGTGCTACGTTTGAATAAAGTTCTGTATGTGAATGAGATCTCCTAGAAATTGAAACAGGTGTATTACAGTGTTCAACTCCATCAACTATTCCTTCTCTGTTGTCATTGGTTGCTTCTTGCCCTCCTGCCACACCTTGATCTGTTGAGAAATACATTTCAGACATTTAGTCATGGCAGTTATATAATCATGCATCTCATCACCTAGCACTGTGGCTATGGTTTCTGCATCCAATCAAGGCTGCACGGGAGGAGCAATGGAAACATACATGTGTCTGCCCGTCACAATTTCATGGGGCTTGATGTGTTGGTCTGTGCCTTGCTGATTTCATGAGGCAAAACAAGCAAGAGTAAGGCAATGCAACACATTTTTATTCAGGGTATCTTTTAATTTTGTAATGCATTCCTTCAAGAGGCAGTTGAGGTTTCCCAACAATGCCGTTGGCCTGTTGGTGGTTAACATTTAAAAGATTGTGCTTGATCACCAAGCAGGGATGTTAATTGAGCAAACAGATAATTTGCAAAATGTGGTCTATTGTCTGACCACAGTGCCTTGCACACTCCCCATCGGGAAACACTTCTCGTATGAGGAATTTAGCAGCCAACTTGGTGTCTGCATGGACACATTGACCTGCTTCTATCCAGTGATCATGTCATGTTCTTTTATCATTTACACAATTCTCAAGGTAGGTACAGCTGTATATTCCTTGCACGTGGCACAATTGATGATGAAAATGAATTACATGCTTATGCAGGCTAGGGACTAACCAGTGCTCTTAAAAGTATGCTGCTGCATATTCTCTTGTGGCATGTTTTAGGTAGTGCAGTTGTCTAAATCTGCTGTGAGCAACTCAAGTGGCATGACATTGTTTACTGTGCTGTCTTTTCACCACACCAGGTCACTGGGGGATAGTGAGGACCCCAATTTTTTCCAAAGATCCTGCTCTGTTTGCAGTGCTCGTCTCTGTAGCTCCACCAATTTTGTTAATGGTAATGCATTATAGACCTCTGTTATTTTCATGTTGATATTTTTGTGCAGCAATTTAAACATTTCACTGTAGTGGCAAATATGCTGCATCTGCCGCATAATTACAAAGGTAAACCAAATCTGTGCCCTTTGTATCGGCTGAACATTTCACCATAGCTGCCAAAGTGGGATCTGCCAATGCCTCTAGAAGTGTTCCTTATAACGTGGCATGCTGAACTGGCGTGCCGTCTGTGTGCTGTGAGCCCCGCCTTCTCCATTCTGACAGTCCTGAGTGTGCTGTAGACATCATGTAGACAGAGTCAGAATACAATGTCACTACCCCGTTCTCATGCTCTTCAAATGCTAATATCATTGCTACTAACTCGGCTGCCTGCACAGAAAAGCGTGATGGTAATCTGATGCTTGCCACATCGTCAAAATCATCATCATCCCTACTCATTATGACTGCTTCTCCTGAATGCCTCAATCCCATGCTCTGATTGATCATCAATGAACCATCAATGAAGATGATCTCAATCTTCCTCTAGCTTTGTTTCTTTCACCGTGGGCCCATCATTATGTATGTCTGTATATTTAGGATAGTCATGATCCCAGTCTTCTTCATCTACTGGTCCAGTAACAAATCTTGCAGGATTCACCATGCTAAATCTGACAATCTTTATTGATGGCTTGGATAATATTATCTCATATCAAGATGCTCGCTGTACAGGGCTGGCGCCACATACCATGTCACTGCACAGCCCATCAGCAATGAATATGATTTATCTTTTGCAAAGGCTGATGCAGCCAATGCTTGTTCACATGGAAAATGCCCTCTCATTACTGGATCTAGAATTCCACTATGATATGCCAAAGGTTTGTGTCCAATTGAGGACATCCATCATCACGTATCCATTTGAATGTGAGTAAACATACAATTCTTCCTTATTATCTGGTATTCCTAGCATGGGAGCTTTACTTATTGCTTCTTCCAGGGCCTCAAATTCATTGATAATTTATTCTGACCTCATTATGAGTATTTTCTCATTCTGTGCTTCCTTCAGTCCTTCTAAAAGGGGCCAAACATATATACTGTAGTCAAAGACCCACACGCAACAATAATTAGATAGCCCCAGAGGTTGCTGTAGTTCTTTCACTGTCTCTGGGTGAGGTGTGCGTGCAATTGTCTCTGCTCTGTCAGGTGTCAGCCTCCTCCCTTCCTTTGATAATATCTGGCCCAAATATAACACTTCTTCCTGGCAATACTGCAATGTTTCTTTATCCACCGTGTATCCTTTATCAGCCAATACTAATAATAGTGTTTATGAGTCTGCCCTGCACTCTTCCTGTGTGGAGCTACACAGTAATAAATCATTGACATACTGTATAATGGTACTGGGTGTCTGTACATTTCCCCAAGTTCATCTGCAGCACTCTGTTGAAAATATTGGGGTACACACAGAACTCCTGTGGAAGTCTTGTGTGTTTGAGTCGGATACTGTGGTAAATAAACACTGTGGGATGTTAAGAATCTTTGTGCAATGGAATGAAAAAGTACACCTTTTTTAAATCAATCACTATGAAATGTGTGGCGTTGGGTAGTAGGTTGCACAATTCTGTAGCTGTGTTGGGCACAACTTTAATCTCTGCCTCCACAATGTTTTTTAAGGGGGTAAATCTTGTATGAAACTCCAAGACCCTCTTTTTGCCGTTTTCACTCGGTACACTGCCGTTTTGCAAGGGGATTCAGATGGTACAATGATGCCCTACTACATCAAGGCGGCAATCCTCTCATAGATGCCGTCATCTTCCTCTCTTGGCATGGGATACTGTTTAACTCGATGTAAAACTGCACCCTTTTTCGATTTGATCTGTACTGCTACAATCCCTCTCAATAAGCCTTTATCAGAAGGGCTGCTAGTCCGTAGTACACTTGGCACTTTTGCCAAATCTTGTTGCATGAAGGATTTTTTAGCCATGAATATTATCTGAGGTATTTTTCTGTACTGTCTTTGCAATCTATATGGGATGGATATATTGAAAATTCCTTTGTCATCTGTGTCGTCATCCTCAAATAAGTCATTATCAGTCATCATCAGTCATGTCACTCAGCCATAATGTTGAGTCTAATATTATGGCTGTATCCCAGCTAACAGAAGAAGAAATTGTGTGAAAACAACTCATCATTACTGACGCTCTCAGTTTGCTCATTAGAGCAAACATTATTATTTCGTATTCTAATGTAAAATTTCTTTCCATTTAAATTTTCTTTTTTTCAAGTTCCAATGAACTATTGATTTATCTGGAAGAACACATATAGTCATGTGAAAAGTACAGGTAATGTTTTAATCCACATTCCTGTGATTAAGTTACATAAAGTAGCGCTTTTTGTTGGCAGAAATCACATACAGTGGTCAGTTTCATGCATAAAGCCAATGCATTTTGGTATCAAATACCATCCTCAGGGCTATGCAAACTATTAGTATCATATATACACAGCATTATGACCATATAGTCAAAAAAAGAAACATTGTTCTTATCATGCGTTATTGTCAATTAATACATACCAAATAATGTCAATAGTGTCCATGAGTTCCGTTGGTGTGGGTAAAGCAAAAGAAAAATCACAAGAAAAACTCAATCAGCAACTGCTATAGAATACAATTCCAGTCAATAATTATTTATGATCCATGTGTCACAAGATCATTAATATCTGACAGCTCCAGGCTAAAGTCACAAACTAGCGTTTTGCGTTTTAAAAAACCTACTCAATTGAGAAAACTCAAATTACTTGTGTGGTGCCCACCCCTACCCCTCTTCCATAACTTTTGTACACCAGCTAACACCATCCTCGTCTGTCCCATGTAACACTTCTCTGTCCTCTCACACCGCTGCTGATTTTAAGTGTATAGTTACGACTTCCCCTTCTCCCACATCCATGGGTACCTCTTCTCTTAACAAAAATTCTGTGGGCAATCATAACAGCCTGTCTCATATTTGTGGAAGCCATGTTAACAGAATTTGTACTCCGCAAAGTAATAATTCTGTATTTAAGGGTATCACGTGTAATGCTTTCCAGCCATAACATGCCTTTAAAAACCCTCCTGCATTTGCATAATACATGCCTGGTGTCAAACATAGTATTCCTTCCTCAGTGAATACAATTGTCATGTTTAACTTGCCCACTAAGTCTCTTCTCAATATATTGACCGGTTTCTTTACGGAATACAACAATGGCACAGCCATCGTATCTGCTCACACTATTAAAGATAAGTGTTCTGTAAATGGAATATTTGTCATAGCCCCAGAAATCCTGTGTGCATTCATAGATTTTTGTGACTTTGGAATCCCTTATTGTCACCCAATGTCAACCAAAAAGGAAAAGGTCTGATCCCCTATTGTCACCCACACCCAGGTTTCCTTTTCCAGGTTGGGAGTTAGTGATAGCAATAGGCACATCAAGCTTCTCTTTGGGCTATCCTACTGTGGATAAATGTTCTTCCCTGTTCCTGTGAAGGGGTTCCCTTCCACGACTGTCACACCCCTGTCGTGGATACCGTAGTTTGTGGAAATATGCTCCTGTCCCACTGCCCAGACTGTTGTGTTTGCATTTGTAATGGATACAATGTTTACTGAGGTTATTGTAAGTGCTGAATCTATGGTGTGTGCTGTAGTAGTGAATAGTGCATCTGCGGCTGCATCTGCAGTTGCATTAGCGATTGTGTCTGTGGTTGTGTCTGTTGTGGGAATGGTTGATGATGCATATATTGAAATGTACCCTGTTCTTGCTGTATCTGGGCAGAAAATTGCAGGGAAAATACAAGTCACCCACTTGGACCGTATTGTTGCCATCCTCTCCTACACACCCATGCATAAAGCTCTATCTTCCCACACGTCCAACACTGTTCTCCAAAACCTCCAAATCACGGTCCTGCTCCACCAAAACCTCCTCCATATCCACCTCAAAAACCATAATCTCTTCCCCTTGGTGCATACCCCCTCCCTCTAGTGTGTTAGTTATGTTCTCATCTTCCTCCCATATATTCACTCACCCCCTGGTTTTAATATTCTTGTTGCAATCATTGACTCTTCTACCATTAAGTTTTTTCTCCACTAATTTAGCTTCCTCTCTTTGCCTCTCTTTTATCTTGTTCTTCTCCTTCTCTTGTCTTAGTGCACATTAATGGACAATATTCAACTGTATCTCTGGCCATTGTTTAATTTCAATCCCTATAATTTTAGTTAGCTGTTTCTACACATCATACACATCATTGGGAAGGCCCTGGCATGAAATGTAATGAAACATGGGTATATTTCTGTCCCAACCTTCTCTTGTTATCTCTGATAATCCTAACATCTCTAACATTCCATCATATACCAAACAACATCACCACAATATCACATCTATTCTACTAAACTGCCTTCCATATATGGAGTATATCCTCTTAATTACTTTATTCTCTATGCGCCGAAGGAGGCTAGGTTTAATGGCCTGCCACATGGCCTTCCCCAACTACTGTCGGTAGTATCTATTACTCTCTCTCTCTCTTCAATAATGTTTTCAAGTTTTACAACAATAAAAACAGTGCTTTTTGTGCAGAGATGTACTCACAAAATCCTACCATCCCTGAGGTCCGCCGGCTTCGGGTCTCCTCTATTTGCCTGCTACAGCCCTCTGCACCCAGTGAGAACAGCAGGACTTTGCTGAATTTGGGCTACTGCCAACCTCGTCTGTAAGTGGGCACTCAAACCGCTCCCTGCAGGTGGACTCTGCTGTCCAAGGGAGCCACGGCGAGGAGACATCGACCCTCTGTGGACACTGTGAATCTCAACAGTGCCTCCAAATGTTAAGCTAGGCTCAAAATGTACCAATAAAAGGAGAAACTCAATAACCACTTTTGCTGCATATTTTATTGTGTTACACTTAACAATAATAGCAACTTGACATGGACTAATACACTGATAAAGAAGTATGATATGTTTACATGTGGAGCATTCACTTTTAGTACTTATCAACTTATAAAACTTAACATAAACATATGCAAGGTTATACAAATGGGTTGAATTCCATGTATTAGTAAACAATTACTTCATTGCAGGGAAGAAAACCTGATTCTGGTAAATGTATGCCAGTTATTTCAAACATAATATAATAAATATAAGATAAATGTAGAAACATGCTTAATAGTAAGTGTTATGAAAATAGTCAATGTTCACAATTAAGTTTAAAATTCTCCTTACTGTAATAACATTACATGATCAATTTATTTTTAAATGCCAAGTTTTATACACACATAATCACATACAGAAGAAAGTGTGTGGCTGTGTGCATTGTGATATCTAAGAATGTTAAAATTTGGTTAATATACAAAACAAATCAGTTACTTATACTACATAATTGTATACCATGCAGAACATTTAAATAAATAAGGACAAACTACATGGTCCAGTGTAAGTATGAAATATGTACATATATTTTATGTTAAAAAAACAGATTTGCCTTATTTCAAAATGTAATTAATCAAACCAGTGACACCAATGAGGTCATGCATGATGTAACCAGTGATGCAATCAGTGATGTCATCAATGATGCCATGTATGATGTAATTTGTGATGTCATCTGCGATGTCAGCTGTGATGTCATCCATGATGTGCCTGTGATGTCAGATGTGTGGGTATACAGTTTGCAACAGGGGGCCTGTAGAATTTGTATAACTCTGATTACCTTCACCCTTTGCAACAGCATGCTACTATGTGCCTATCCTTTATTTGCTAAAGCGTGCATCTATAGCAAGGGGATTATCTTGCTGTAATACTCCTTTTATTCGGGTCCTCTATGGATACAATTACCAGACTTAGTGCAGGGCAGTGCACACTAATTTTACCACAGATGGTATCAAATGCCCCCAAGCTTTACACTCCATGCATCACCAGAATAAACAGATCACACAATAACCAGCCATGCACAGCTTTTGTGATTCTGCAATTCTCTTTATAAGTTTTCTTCAGATCATAATAACACACACACAGAGTAACACAATACATGTTCATTGGATACACGTAAAAAATTGGGAACAAAATATATACATTCCAGCTTAGCAGATCATATTGTTTTCACAATCGCTCACTGCAATGTAATGCGTTTATATCAACAGCTTTTTCAGTATCAATCCCTGGCTTCTTTCACACCGGGCAAAATGCTCAGGGAAGCAGACCTCTCCTTTTGCAATCTTGGCAAAGCACACATTTTTTTTATAATCCACCTTGTTGGTTTGAGAGTGTGGTAAACTCCCTTTTTACAAGTGGCTATCTCCATATAGGAAAATACATTTGTTCTCCAGTGAACGAAGAAGACAGGAATTTTCCTCTTTCGTGTCTAATTTGACTTTTCGCTTATCAGTGTAAGAATATCTAAAAAATGTAAGAATTTCTTTTTATTTTGCATTTAATGATTGCCAAATGTGATTGATGTCATTTTGTCTTCATGATAGGGGGAAGGCCGTCTCTCCCTTCTCACTGCCTGTCAGCATTAGCAAGGACCTCGCTTGTCACCCTCCTTCCTGCACTGAAATAGGCTGTAGTCTCCAAGCGCTCAGTCTAATACACAGAAGGCCAGCATACAGCACCCCTACACTGTTCTCCTTCTCGCCTCTTCCTTTTTTCTTCCAACCTTGCTTTGTCAGCCCCTGACACTCCTCCTCCACAGCCCTTTGAGCCGCCTTTTGCTTCCCTCACCTTTACTCATATCTGCATGAAGAAAAACATATGTTTACACCAGCAATTTCACACCTCCTTTTGTGACATCAGGCCTCAATCAAACCTCCCCTCCTAAGCCAGCCCTGTAATGTTCCACAAAAACACTCTGCTTCTTCACAGTGAAATGTATAAATTGTTGGGCTCGGTAGCCCCGGAAACATATTTGAAACACTTTAATTTTAATTTCCTGTGCTGCATGCTCTAAACAATAGCTGCTTTAGACAGAATGATTTGTCAAAATCATTGCGTTCAGAGCTTCACGTCCATACTGTGAGTCGGTCTGCATTGTGTGCTTTTTATTCTCTAAGCCATAAGCCACAGCCTGCACCTAAAGTTTGCACCAATAGTTTGCACCATGGGCCAAGCTACTCCACTGTAATCACTTAGTTGGGTTATAGTTAGTAAGTTAAGTATGTTAGATATGTTAAACACATTAATGTTTAGTCCCTGCCATAGTACACTAGACTACCATGCTATGCTATGCTATTCTATTTAAACAATTAAAGCTATGCTATGTTCGCACCTTTCTTTGGTTTGTATGAATTCTCATCAGTGTCTCACACCAGTACTAAGCCACACACAACAACTGCAGTTTGCTACACCATCATACACTTATAAACCAGCATACACTTTCTAAAGGAATCTGAAGTCTCGCTAAAATTCTTGGATGGCTAAATTTCAGACTACTTGTTCCTACATTCCCTACATTTATCCACCCCTTTCTTTCTGTAAGGTCATAAAAAGGAAAATAAGGGCCTCTGCAGAAACAAAAATCCTGTTTGTAAATGTAAACTAGATTTAAACTAAAATGGGCATTAAAACACAAGTGTGCCATTTAACTGACTTTTCATTTTTTCAACAGTCAACATGGTGACCATTATCATACATAGCTTGACCATAGGTACAATGAACCATAGCAAGAGGGATACTATGGACAGAGCTATAATAGCCAAACCCTTTTCTTTCCATGTTCTCTGTGTGTAAACATCTCCCTTGGTCAGAGCAATATTACTCATAGTGATATTATTCTGCTGCATATTCATTTTAATTGTGTGCACATTTGTATGTCTCAACAAATATTCAATATTGGGATCAATGAGAAATGTATCTTAAATAAATAATTCAACATTCTCTATCTTACCTTCCCACAGGTCCCTGTCCATGTGAAACAATGTGAAACCCCCCACTGTCACCACTGTGTCTTTTGGGATTAGTCATATTCAACACCCTGTACTGCAATGGTTGGACAATAAATGAGCTATGATTGAAATGGGTCTCCGTAAAATTTGATGAGCAAGTACTGACTAGCCCCCTGTGTTTAACTAATTTGGCATATGCCAACTCATCCTGATTTGTGTTACTTATAGAAACTTCACACCCTTCAGCAGTACCATGAGGTACCCCCAACCCACAAATGATGCTTGATGAGTCAGGTTTAAATTGTTTCCCAGGACATATATGGTTTGGTTCCTTAAAAAACAAATGTCCAACTTTGGCACTAAATACAAGGCAGGCTTCCAATACTGAAAAGTCACAATTTCAGGAGGCACAATATGGATGCATTTGTCCCCCTGACGAAGCCCACATTGTGCACCAACTTAGTCTGATAAATCAACTCTGGGGTGAGATAAGGGATACATGACAGAAAACCTATCATAATTCTATCAACATACATATATATAAAGGGAATTGTATTCCTCATTTCAAATGCAGTTTTCTCCTGGATTGTTTCCACCTCACTCCAGGTGATCCTTGCCATCATTTGATGGATGATATCGGATGACACAAAGTACAAAAAGAATGTGCTCTTGTATCATTTGAGACACTACATTTTGAACTGCTTTTAGAAACTGTCAATATGCTTTCCAGAGGATTCATAACATTCAAAATATCCGCAATCAGTTTGTCTTGTTTTACTACAACGTTGATGCTATGTTCCATTATCCTCTAATGTTCATTTAGAGTTAAAATGGTTTGAATTATATACTGAATTGCCTCCTTCTGTTTGAACGTGAGATTCCCTAGCCTTTGCTGAATCACTTTCAAATCCTGCCCCAGTTCTTGGGCCTTACCACCCAAATTACTGACAGAAATCACATTTGCAGCAGACACTGTCATTGCCATAATAGCACCAATTATAGTCAAGACAGTCGCTGCAATCAGAAAGCCTGCGATTATCGCCGCCTCTTTATTTTATAATGGGATGATTTCATAAATGCTTTCTCTAACTGTAACAGTATTTCTTTAATTGGAGCACATTCTTTCCGGACCTGCACATATTCTTTCACTTGGGTAGATTTGACCTTAGATGTATTAAGAAATCTCTCCAAAACCAGCTCTGGATTCACGCTGTTGTGGATATTCTGAAATAAAATCTCCTGTTCGTGAGATTTAACCCCCAGGCTTCTTCAACTACCACCCCACATTCAGGCCGCATTTCTATCAGAACTGGACAATTCATCGGCTCACCACATCCCAATGTTAAGAGTAACAACACAGTTCAAATGTATTTGAGTAAAGTGACACAATGGGCCTCACTATAAGCTTGCCGGTCCGGTAACAACAGTACCGGTAAACTTGCCGGTACCGCTGTTACCGGACCAGCAAACTACGAGGCCTGCTCGCAGGTGCCTTCAGTCTGCCAGGTGTGACCTGGTGGGCATACTGGCACCCGCAAGCAGACCATGATGGATGCACCGGCACCAATCACAAATGGTGCCGGTGCACCTGGCTTCCTAATTCCTATTGAGTCCAATGAGACTCAAATGAGAATGGGGACTAAGATGTTCCGGCGCCCGGGAATTGGCAATTACCGGGTCTGCCGGGCTGCAATGCCCCAGTAATTTCCCATTCCTGTGCACCGGAAAAATTCTGAGGAATGGTCACATAAAACAAGAAGGCACTCAAACATGGTAAAATGTTCAAACCATAGATGAGCTGGTGTCAGAGAATAACATGGCCAATCACTGGGGGAAAATACAAGGCCATCTGAAAACACCAGGGGAAGACAAAGAAGGAAATGGCAAGGCAGATCAGTTAGCCAAGATTGGTGCAGTGATAGGGGAATTATTTCCTTTTGATCACCTACTTGGTGAAATCCAGATGGATGTGATAATACACTCCAAATCCCAAGGAACAGTTGATCAGCCTGTGGCGCAGTCGTGTTTTGATACCCTTGATCAGGACTTGGTCAATGCACAAAGAGAAGAACCCATTTTAAGTTTATTCTATAACCATTTACTAGATGCAGAGCAATATCCTCTGACAGTGGAGTACTGTACAGGGAGAGAAAAATTGAGGGTGTTGTTAAAGAACAGAAAGAGAACTTGATTACAAGATGGGCTGATGATTCGATAGTCTGTGTCAGGCCAAATCCAGTGGGTGATACCTCTGTCATTTCGGGAATTGATGCTACATCATCCCCATGATGCCATAACTGCGTGGCACAGAGGGTCACAGGCAACAGTAGACATTTTAAAAGGCTATGCTTATTGGCCATACATGTTCCAAGATGTAGAGTTTTATACCAGGGGATGTTTGGTGTGTACAGTTTCAACCTACCTCTCCAGCACATAGGGCACCATTAATGAAAAGAGGTCTGACACTTCCCTGTTCAGATTTACATGTAGATTTTATTGGCCCAGTCCAGCACAGGGAAACAGATATATGCTTACAGTCACCTGTTTAATGTCCAAATAGTTGGCATGCTTTCCAGCACCTGACTGCAGTGCGCAATCAGCTGCCACATTGATGTTCAACCATATTTTCTCAAGGTTTGGTTTGCCTTTAAGAATAAAATCAGACCATGGAGTCATTTTACTACTACAGTGATGACTAAGATGTGGCACATTTTGGGAGTGAAAAAGAAATTGCATATCTGATATTGGCTATCATTTTCTGGTGCGGTCGAATGTTGCAATAGATCGATTATTGACATTTTCAAAAAGATTGTAGCTGAAGCAGGATCCAGCTGGGATTTGCGGCTCTCTCTGGTCATTATGGCTATTAGGTCAACACCCTCAAAATCTACAGGTCTCAGTCCACATGAAGGTATGACAGGCAGGAAAATAGTCTAGCCACAACATTTACTGTAAAGAACTAATGAACAAATCCTAGTAACTGCATTTATAGTTCGTGATTATGTGAACAATTTGAGAAAGCATTTGCAGCATACATTTGCATATGTGCAGTCGAATTTAGAAAGAGACGTTGACAGTGCAAAATCATACTATGATAAGAAGACATCTCTGAGAGAATATGATCAAGTCTTTAAATTTGATTTCACAAAGGGCAAGCATAAGAAAGGCAAATTTCTAGCATCCTGGCGTGGCTCATCCAGAATTGTGAACAAGGTCTCACATGTTGCCTACAGGATTATGGTAAAGGAAGGAGATCTGTTTGTGGAACAGTTTTCCCACGTGAAGCAAATTAAGCACTTTCACCTAGTAATAGGAATGAAATTTGAAGTTGTACAATCAAAGCAGAAAAATATATGTATATGGCATTTTACTTTGAAGGGATACACAGTAACCTGTAAGTAGATGCACTGTAGCAGGTAATTAGGTGTGAATGGAATTATTAAAGTTGCAAAAAGTGGATATGACAGGTGAGTAGGTGTGAGTGAGAGGATGGATGTGAAGTGTGAAAATATATATTTTTTTAATACATTAAAAAAAGAAGTGTTTAGGCTTGTAAAATTGTATTTATAGGTTAATGATAGGTACCATACATTTTTGGTTTCAAAAAAGGTGGAACAAATGGGGATGTGTTTGAATTTTATGTTTTCATGATGTTTCATACATGCATTTGTTTTCAGAGAGATGCAGAGGGAGCTGTGATTATAAAATGTAAGTGTTTATATGCTGTATGCCACATGATTTTTTCCCCAGAAAAGATAATGAAATGAGATGTTGTATGATGTGTTTGTATGTTGTATAATACATTTTTTTTCAGGTGGCGAAGGGAAATGGAGTTATGGCCATATAAAAAAAAAATGTCTTTTTTTCTTATGATTTAGATTACTAACTTCCTTACTTCGTTAGCTCATGTTGAGTCGTTGGTGGGTGTTTTGGAGGGGTCTGCCGGAGTGGAGGCCATTGGACCAGAATCCCTGGAACTTGAAGTAAAACTTGAGGGAAGAGGAAGAGGAATCTAGATGACGGCACAGCATCCCATGTAGTGTGGGGGAAGACATTGGGCCTCATTCTTTATCAGGACATCATCCACATAAATGACAGTTAAACTCTCGGCTGCATCAGGAAGTGCTTTGCTCAGACATATCCAAACTCACTTCCACTATTGATATAACTGAAGGGAGTATGCTTCCAAGCATACTGTAGTCAATTAAATGAAAAGGCAACCAGATATTGAATGTCTTCAGCTAGAGGCACACACCAGTGCACTGCTGTAAGATCCAAAGTGGAAAATACCTTTGACCCTTGAATCTGTGCAAGGCCTTAATAAAAAAATGTAACTGGCCACCTCGACTCACGTACCCTCTTGTTTAATTCTCTCAAGTCTGCACACAAGCGCCAATGACCAGTAGGCTTTAGCACACCTTATATGGGTGTGTTTGAAGTACTGTGGATAGGCCTATCGATCCCTCTGTATTCTAAATGTTTAATTATTTCTGCTAGGGAATCCAGACAGGCCAAGGGTCACCTATATTGTCACACACATACAGACTACCATCATATCCCTCTGCTTGTGAAGGAACATGCAAATCAGTAAGCCCACAATAATAGGCGTCTTTGGCAAATACCTCTTTGAACTCCAAGAATATTGTCTGCAACCGATCTCTTTCTTCTCCACTTGTGCAAACATCTGCAACCTGAATGTGTTCCTTTTTAGAGAATTCTGGGAAATAGTCTAAAGGAGGGACTTCTTTGCTTTCCTCAAGCTGTGTGGCTGTGTCTCTTTGGAGAGATGCCACCCTCAAATATCTTGGCACATCAGCCTCCATTTCAATTTGGTATATTTCAGTTTTCTGTTTTTCTATTTTAGGTTTGCCCCCCTTAAATAGGATGCAGTAATCGAGATGACACCAAATCACATCCTTTGATCCATAAGTGTAAACAGACTGAATCCTGAAAATCCACTTTGGTTTAGGGTCCAATGACCAAGGAAATTCATCCTGTCAAGTGGCATAGCTTTCAGGGATGTTTCCAATCCCTGGATCAGCAGTATAATGGGATTCCTGCACTGCCATCCGTAATGCTGTACCATCCAGATGAATGGCTTGGCACTCCTTGATATTCTCCAGTACTCAAATGGGGCCATCCCCAATCTCTACTAATGGTGTATATTCACTTTCTTACCCCTGCTGTCTCATGGATTCATTGAGACACACAAATACATTGTGCCCTTTCATCTGTTGTCCAGTTCTGCATTTTAATGCTTTTGCAGCTTGCCTGGGGAAAGCAGGAATGGCAATATCCTTCTTTACCTGGAGCTCAATTGCATATGGCATTATTTGTGCATAATGATAAGCTTGTCTTACACTCTCAAATTCAGGCACTACTCTCCCCAGCCTAGGACAAACCTTTTGATTGAAACAATTTAAAACCATTCACATTCTGTGCATGATGTCATTTCCCAAATAGAATTTATTTTCGGTTCCACTTACAATCGATACATTGTGATGAATGTTTTTGGACCATATTGTGAATTTCAACATGTATCTTGACACAATTATTTGGCCCAAATCAGGACTAACCGACCCAAGTATTTGTTGACTTTTTATTTAAAAATGTGGTATCTCTTCTCTGTCAAGCATTTGTTTAAGCACATTTTCATTAATTAAACTCTTTTCCGGCTCTAGGGCCAACATTGTTTCAATCATTTCTGGATGCCCATTCACATGCACAGGATTCCAGGCCTGACCTTCGTTTATGTGTATGTCTGCAATTGTTGAAATATATTTTTCCTGATCTGACTGAAGCAATATTTTGTTTACAGTTGTCCTTAATTAGATAAAAACACAAAGGGCCTCATTACAAAGTAGGAGGTAAGGGATTACCGGCACTGGCAAGGGTGCCGGGGCCGGTAATCCCTTACCTCCATATTCCGAGGTCCCTTAGCGGGTCCCTTCCTTAACGCCTGGTCTGACCAGGTGTTAAGGATGGGACCCGCTAAGGGACTTCAGAGCTAATCACGGTACCGCAAATTGCGGTACCGTTATTAGCTACTTCCCCATTCCCATTGAGCCCTATGGGGGCTCAAATGGGAATGGAGAATGGTTCTCAGAATGGGGATTTACCGAGTCCTCCAAGGTTGGAATGACCCGGTAAGTACCCATTCCGAGGACCCAGACCCGGTATGTGGTAAGGGGGTAGCCATGGTGCTGATAGCACCATGGCTACCTCCTACCTCGTAATGAGGCCCAATGTGTTTTCATTTATCTGTGTCTGCCAGATCTGTGGGGTCCACATACATCTCTAAAGATTGCTTAGCTTTTTTTCCTTGCATTTCACCCTGGCATATAAGAATGGCAGTGACACTAGGCACACAGCCATTCTGAAGATATACTTGATTTTGATTTGCACAGATCCAGGGGAGCCAAGCAAAAAAAGTGCTCTGGGTGCAGATGATAGTAATAAGAAAGTCAGATAATCAAGGCAGACAACTATTCAAAAAGAAAGGTCTTCAACCTTTTTTCTAAATTCACAAAGGGATTTTATTTTTCCTAAGATCATATGGCAGTGAGTTCTAGGCTCAGGGACCAGCACAAGAGAAGCTTCTGTCACCCCACGAAATGGATCTCGATGGTGGAACCACCAGACGATGTTGTCCTGAAGATCGAAGATGGTGATCTGGATGATAGACAACAACCTTTGAGGAAAGATATGGGGGAGCCAGTCCATGAACACATTTAAATACTAAGCGGACTGTACTTACACTGCACTCTCTGATCTAGCAATGGTGTGGCATTCTTTGCACTGTTACTCTCGATCACTACATTTTTAGGCTTCTGTGTTTTTGGCCAAAGACAACAAAACCCCATTCACCCCATCAATAAGGGGAGACAATGTCTTCAGGCAATTTGTCCCTAACAGGAATGGTGTTTCTTCAATGGATGTGATCAACACCTCCTGTCTCATTATATGCTTCCCTAACTTGATGTCAGCCTCAGTGACACTGTCAACTGCAATTTCTTCTCTATTGAAATTATGCAAATTATGCAGTGGCCATGGCCTTCAGCTGTGGAACAGTACATGTTGCTCCAATAGGTTTCTTTGGATTCCACTATCCATTGCTTTCAGCCGTGGACACTTTACATGTTGCACCAATAGGTTTCTACGTGGCCCACTAGTCATGGCCAGTGGCCACGGCCAAGAGCTGTGGATACTGCATATCTTGCACCAATAGGTTTCGTTGGCGTCTTCTAGCTATGACCTTTGGCCTTGGCCACTAGCCATGCCTTTGGGCACAGAGATCCATTAACCCCTTTTTTCCACTCTCTTCCCATTCCCACGGGATTCCCCTGACATTACAATGATAATGGCAACAAACTAAATATAGAGCTGCATTGAACTACCCATGCCTGCAGATTTGTCCTGCTATTCCCCGAAAATGCTCAAAAATCACAACCCTTCCCTGTCCTCAAAGGTACTCACCAAGTACCCCCTCATTTGCCTTTTCCCTCCCTAGCCCTGTCACATTTCCCCCTTATCACACTTTGCTTTGTGTGACCCACATTTATTTCTGAGCACGTCTTGTGGCGATGCTCCTGTAATCTCCTGAGATGCCCACGGTCTTCCCCTCATAATCCAAACATCTTATGCTTGTAACTGGCTCCCCAACCCATCCCCAAATCCCCAACTTCACATGGTGTCTTCCTTCTCACTCCCAACCTCTAGCCTGGTGGGATTTGTATTGCTACTGGGATTTAGATAGCCCTACGGCCAGATCATCTAAGCGCTGTGGTTCAAAACAATCAGTTTTTCCATATGAGTGACTACATTAACAGAAATGTTTGAGTCTTTTTCTGAAGACAAGAACTTTATTAGACTATCTAAAGTCAGGGGAGAGTTGATTCCAAAATTTGATGGTATCCTTTTCCCTCCTCCAAATAGCGTTTTGAGCACTTCCATTCATGGCTTCTCCCGGGAATATTGCAAGGATAAAAAATGGCAGGTTTTCATTTCTGAAAAGCCTCTCAGCCACTCTGCTGCAAAGCACAAAGGTCAATATATGGAAAGTTTTTAAGGAAATGGCACCCACATTTCTCTGTAGAATATTTTTAGAAACTACTGGATGGATTTACCCCAAACAAGTCAGCACTTTGTGCCCAAATTGTTTCTTATTTGGTCCAAGTCTAAAAAGCGGTTTTCACGCTAAGGCAGTTCAAACATTGCACTTTTTATCTCTGGGAAAAATAATGGGCTCAAAATCTTGAAACTGTGTTGCTTTGTTTTCTTAATAACCTTTCCATTTTATAACATTTTGTTCCCCAAATGTGTTGTTTGAGGGGTCCCTTGACAAACTTTTGGTTTTCATCTAAATCTATCCAGCAAGTCAAATGTTATTAGCAATCACATTTTGGGAGAAAAACATTCTGCTGTTTCATGCCTCTCAGTCTCTCTGATGCAAAGCATCATGGGAAAAATGTATCTATAATTTTGGTAGCAGGAGCCACTCCCTTCTCCATCAAATATGTTAACAGCTACTGGACGGAATAAGACCATACCCCACCAGGAAATCGAGTCAACGCTTCATGCCCAAGTTGTTTTGTACCTGGTTCAATTCCGTCCAGGCGTTTTTGTTGTGCTCAGAAATGTGGACTTTTCCTCTAAGGGAAAATGAATGGGAGCAGGTCAAAAACAGCATTTTTTTATGTTTTCTTAATAACATTTTCATTTTTGAACTAATCTTTCCCAAAATTGCCAGTCTGGGAGGGGTGGGGGTGTGGGGGTTTTAGGCTAGACAAACTATTTGTTTGCAAAATCTCAGCCAAATCCATCAAGCAAGTCAAAAGTTATTAGCAGTTAAAATGTATGGTTCCCCATGAAATTTGATACTCACCTTAACTATAGTGTGGCGACCGCCGCACAATTACATATAGTGTAATATTACATAATATACATTCCACAACACCACCAAGTAACCGTTTCTGGAAATACACCTCCAGTTCAGAGCCACATCAGCCAGCAAATGCTGATTAGCTCACAAGCAAGCCATTTGCTCCAGAAAATGGATTCTGTTTTAGACGGCATTGCTACTCTATACATAGCTTCATTAACTCAAGAAAGCTATTTCTCAAGACTGCAGACAACTACATTTACCCTTGTAAGGGATCATCAGTGTAGTATAGTCTGACAGTCTTGTGGTTGGAGCGTTGATGCATGTTGTATATATTCAGTAAAAAGAACATAGTTAGGGACGTTACAGTGAAAATGTCACGCAACAAAACCCTTGAAATTCGGCAGACAATTCAGACAAAGCCAAATTAACTACTTGCCCCCTGTTGTGCAGTGTATGAACACAATGATGACATTGTAGACTACATCACTGATGACATCACTGTTGACATCACTAATTACATCATATATGACATCACTGATGACATAACACATCAGATCACTCGTTATGCATGTTTAACATGTGTACAGTGGCCACGGCTGAAGGCCATGGCTAGTGGGCCATGGGGAATCTATAGAATAACAAAAACCTTGTTATTCAGTGAGGAAACATTAGTTAAGAGAGAGTGACGGTGATCAGATTTAACGCAACAAAACTCCTAAAATTCAGCCCTTGCATTTGAAGAGAGTGAACTTTAACTAAACACCCCCTATTGTGCAGCATAAGGCCACAATGATGACACCACTGTGGACATCACGGATGGTGTTACTAATGGCATCATACAACATGTCACTAATGAGATCAATAATTAAATTTTATATGACATTTTTGATTATATAAGTTAGAATATATTTGTTCACTTCTTTTGATACATATTTTGTTTTACTACACTTCACATATTAACAACATAACATGGAACAAAACACTGATACAGAAGGATCATATGATTGCATGTGGAGTATTTATTTGTAGTGGCTTTCAAATTATAATATGTCATCATTGTTGTCATACGCTGTGCAACAGGAGGCAGGTAGTTAAGGTGGCTTTTCCTGAGTTGTCTGCTGAATTTCAAGGGCTTTGTTGCATTAAATGATCACCTTCAAGTATCTTTAACTAATCTTTGTTCACTGAATATATATTGTTATTTGTACTGCTGCTTTATGAAATTACATATTGTTGGTTGTTCTGGTGCTGTATTAACATGCTTTATTACTTTATTTTTATGTTGGTGTTTACTGAGCACAGATATAGATTTTGAGGGCCTTGCACTCCTTTCTGAATTGCATGAGTAGGATCTCCTTGCCTTTGATGTGTGTCTGAATTCTCATGCTCAGGTTAGTGTGGAATCATGTTTTAAAAGTTTCTGGTTAAACAGTTGTCTTTGAAGTGATTTGGAAAACAAATGGTCCATCATGAAGCACCTGCACCAACATTATGCTATGGGGAAGTTGCACGGATAAAAGCCTATGAAATTCAATAAAAAAAAACGTTGTCAAAGTGATGTTATGGTTACAAGTAAAACCAATGATGAACTTTAATGTTATTGACATTTTCTGGTGATTTTGTTTCTTTCATCCTTAATTTACTTTCCCTGCATGTGTTTCTGATTTGTATGCCTTGTGGGTCTTCATATGTATTGTCTGTACCAACATAACATTATTCGCGATTTATTCCATGTTTAATATTACTCAAAACTCTGATAAAGTACCATTAATTATTGTATTATCCAAAATTACCAGATTAGGAATATTGTCCTTCTATGGTGCATGCTGCAGCCATTGCCTATGTGTGTGTGTGATTAGGTTCTTGTATTAACAACAACACTCCAATATGATGTTTTGTTTAGATGAGTACATTTTTTAAAACATTAAGTAGTCCAGGACCGGTCTCCCGATCACCCCTGACATCTTGTTACCAATATTACAAACACAACCCCTCGTAGGGATTTTCATCAAAATTAATTGTATATGTGATGTCATTAATTACATTTGTAATGTCATCTTTGATGTCCTGGGTGTTAGTCTGAGCAGTGCATGGTGGTAGCAGAGTTATGGTTGCTTAGGTAACTAACTCCTACACCTATTCTTACTAATTAACCTTAACAATCTAGCACAGAGCATGAACTTGGAAGAATATTAGCAAAACTACTATTTATGTTAAAAATGGCATCAGCTCTTGCCATCGCTCCTCCCCAAGGTAAGCTACCTGCAGAAAAATAATGCCTACTATTTACGTCTCCTGAGAGCAATAAGACCCTTCATTAATGAAGTCAATGCTGCAACAATCGCCAGCGCCATCATCCTGTCGCGACTTGACTACGTCAACGCTCCCTTGCTAGGAGCCACAAAAAGAGAAATTCAACAGTGTCAAGTCATACAAAACGACGCAGTGCGCATAGTCAAGAATATAAAGAACAGAGAACATGTGTCAACAGGGAGAAGAGCACTACATTGGTTAAGAGTGGAGGAGAGAGTCAAGTTTAAGGCCATGACAATAATCCATAGAGGCCTATATGTAGGGGCCCCCAGATATTTCAAAAACATTTCTCTTTCTATGCTCCTGGAAGATGTTTAAGATCAGCCGACAGGCGCATCTTGAACACCCCTGGGGCTAAGTCCGCATTTAGGCCAGGTAAATCCTTCCCGATGAAAGCAGTAGACCTCTGGAACAAGCTGCCGATGGCATTACGGCTTGAGGCAAATTACCAGAGTTTCAGGAAATCGCTAAAAACTTCATTGTTTCAATGAGCAATAGAGTCTTGATCTCTAGGATATCTACCCATCTTAAAGAGGAGAATTACGTATTTAGATTTTCTTGGTTTACGCGCCCTGATGCCCGCGGACTACCGGCGCATAATAAGCAAGCACATAACATAACATAACATAACATAAAAAGAGCCACCACCTGGAGGAAGTACACAACAAAAAGGACAGTACTTCCTAAGACAATGAAGAGGACCAAGAAGATGAGGTACATGAAGTGCATAACTCTAGCACCAAGAGAGAATCATGGGTTCGGCAGTTCTTTACCACTGTTGGGAATGTAAAAAAGGCTGAAGCTACCAAAGTGGAATGCACTGAGTGCAATCAGTCGCAGACTACCTGGTCATTACTGCTACGGAACCACCTCCATGCGCCAGCACACCAGATCCATCCACCACAATGCTCCCAGAAAATTGATTTTCTTAGCAGTAGTAGGCTATCTTCCTCCACCTCATCTTCCTCAACCAATACTATAACCACACAGCCTACTTATGTGAGACACTAAATCCCACCAGCTGCCTTACAAGTGATAAAAGAGGCTGTTGATCAATATCTTTTGAAGACAACAGCAATCTGTATATATTGCAACACAGGGGGGAGCAATTACGAAATGCTTTTGAAGCTGTAATCAAGGAGCATGAGAAGCACTGCCTCATACCTTTGATGTAACACACGCACAACATCTTTCCCTGTCCACCTGTCCCTCCATATTAAGTGCCTCTTCCCTCATTTCCCTCCCCACCTTATTTTCTGACCTCTCCTGCAAATTAACAAAACAGAACAAAATTCATAGTTAAAACATAGAACTAAAAAAATACTCTTATATCCTCCATCTACTTTACATTTCCCAATAATGTAGAGAGACTCAATAAGATTTTCAAAAATGTCCATTTGCATTTTGTGTTATGCTAATGGGAATAATATAGTGTTTACCCATCCATTCTAGGGGCTGGAACAGGAGATGACTGCCCGGCAGCCGAAATTATCAACCCAAGCGAAACAAGGGTGGATAACGAGGGCTCCAGACCATTATCCCCTATTCAAGCCCCTGCAACGGATGAAGGCCATTAGCACCACAGGTTGCCAAAGCATTAACCCGGGGTGCTAAAAATAAAGGATCTTCCTTCCTACAGGAAGGAAAATGCTTTTCCAAGATGGCATAATGGAAATGGAAGACTGGGCTCCGTACGGATACGGAGCCAATCTTCCCTTTCCATGGCAGCCTGCGGGAGTGAAAGAGAAGGAGAGATTCCGGTGGTGGCACCGGCATCCACCAAAATAAGGTAAGTAGGGGAAGGGGGGGCAATAAAAATAAAATGAGACGGAGGGTGGGGAGGAAGATGGCGGCGCGGAGAGCCAGCAATCAGGCAGCTTGGAATGCAGGCTTGTACTGGCGGATCAAGCCCGCGTTCCTAGCCACCTGATTAGCTAGCTCCCCTGCCCATGGTGCTAGGTACAATTCTATATTGAAGAAAAATATAAAACGACAGAAACAATTTTCTGTCCCAAATAATTTTCTGAAGCATACAATAAGGAACATAATTGATGGACCTTTATAACTATCCATGGTTTCCACAGTCTCCTTTCCATGGCATGGATTATTAAAAGACCCGGATGGCACATGCACACCATCACACAGGGCAGCCCTTCCACCTTTTTGAATTTTTATATTTGTAACACTCCCTCAATGCCTGCTTTCAAACAGTCACATATCCATCCACCAATCACATGAAAAACTGTATTTACAACCATATAACCATATTAAGCTTCCACACACCAACTGTCACTTAAGAATCCTTTAGAAATATTTTGCACATAGATATCCCTTACTTATACAAAACAATGTACACAATACTCCTATAATTGCACATATGCAGTGTGCAGTTACTGAAGTCCATACATAGAACGTGCAGTACAGATGGGCAAATGCTCATGAGAACCCAGGAGGGAAATACCAAAGGATGCCAAGGTGGAACACCACTGAGTAACTCCTGGAGCAGAGGAGTCCCAAAGGTGGAATGCATATTTGCCATAACATCCCTTTAACAAAGATTTGTGGTCAATGTATTAGGTTTGCATAAGTGAAAATGTTCCATGGTGTTACATCACTATAGGGCCTCATTACACGGAAGGCGGTAAACCAAGGTGCTACTAGCACCTTGGTCCATGCCGGTAAATTACCGGCACCGCCTTGGAGGAAAGGGGAATTACCGCCCTATTCCAAGGTTGGTGGGGCAGTAATTCCCCCTTCCACCATTGCCCTTCCCCATTCCCATTTTTGCCCCATAGGGCATAATGGGAATGGGGAAGGTGCTAATTACGGTACCGCAAATTTGCGGTGCCGTAATTAGCACCAAGGTCCCTTTGCGGGTTTGTTTTTAACGCCTGCAAAAAGCAGGCGTTAAAGTACCAACCTGCAAAGAGACCTCGTAGTAAGGCGGTAAGGGTTAACGGTCACTAGTACCATTACCGGTGACCGTTAACCCTTACCGCCTTCCGTGTAATGAGGCCCATATCATTCCTCTTTAAATATATATGAACTATAAACCTCCTTTAAGATAAAAGAATGTTGCAACACATATGTATGTCTGTCATTATCAGCAGTATATGCTGCCGATGGAAATCAGTGTTCAATTGGCTACGGCATAAGGCTCCACCATGACCCCAGCCGAACCAAACAACCACTATTATTCACTGCACCTACTCTGCATCCTAGCTGAGTGTCCACTATACCCTAATAATATAACCAATGGCCAAGGGATAGGGAGATGCTTGTTGTGTGGAGGCATTGCTCTATGGGACAAGGAGTAAGGCACTTACGGACTAACAACAAATTAGTAGGGCTAAATGGCTGTAGTGTACCAGGTTTGACGTATGTACCCAGAGTTTATTTGTTTTCTTACCTTCCTCAGATGTCACCATTTTCCCTCCTTTGCACTGTATAAGTTTACTAAACAGTTCCACACTATACTAACACAACAAATATTCCCAGTTCAAGATGGCGGCCATCAGCCTATTCACACCGGGCCGGGTTAGCATGAATTGTAAAACAAGCCCGATGTCCATTCAAAAGAAATACTCAAGAAGCCGAAACCAAGACCAACCCCACAATAGGACTGCAACAGTTTACAATAGCGAATCGTTCTGAAACCAAACTATTAAACATATATTAAAAACACAAGACTTGGCAATATTAACAGTTTGGGTTTGTGTGTAGACCATGCGCTGCTATCATTAACTGCCATTGATGACAGCTGCAAAATGCCTCAAGTCCCCTGGGGCAGCGAACAGCGGTGCCTGGCAAATGTAGACATGCCTACCGTCCCGATTTACTTGTGAAATTCCCGATTTTCCATGTAAAAATGTTGCTATTTTTTACATTATCCCTCATAAAATAATGTTAGCCCATTGCAAGAAAATGGGAGAGTTCGATCCTCCCGCTTTCTCTTACAAAATCTGGCTCCCAGGCATACCTGCCTACATTTGAAAATCAAAATTCCTGAGATGTATGCCCTGCTCACAGCCACACAAGACTCTGCCCATTTGCACACGGCCCCGCCCACATGCCCCGCCCACCTTTCAAAAAGGTAAACTCGGTTGTTGTAGGTGTCATTAGAAACATTTTTGCAGTAATCCATAGTTTATTGCAAATGACACGGTTACGTGCACAAGCGTAGTCTACAAATGCAGCATAAGCTGGATAATCACAGGAACAGCATGATTTGTCAATGATGATAGTCAGTTAACATATTTGTGATGCTACACTAGCCCGCTCTCAATCGAGTTTGATTAAATGGCAATATATGAGCCCTCTCAAGTCAGAGGTTAATTTCAGCCAACAATTCTGTCAAATACTTTAGCTGGTGCATCTAGCATGGCTAATAATATACACTACCAGACATCTTGTGTTCTCCCTGGTGTGTATTGCTAGTATTATACTTTTAGTCCACTTTAGAGGCATGTTGCCTAGATGACTAATAATGGTGAACAATATGTGCAATGTTATACACCAGGCATGAAGAGAATATGAAGAGACAAGGGAGATTATTTCGGCGGCGGTGCCGCCTTCATTTTGCTTGAATGAATGATTTTCAATGCTATGGTAAGCAAAGTGAAGGTGGCGCCGCAGCCAAAATAATGCTGCTTTCAATCCGATGACATGGATGGAAAGCAGTATTATTAGGTAGGTGGTCGCATTGAGGAAAAGGAACGAAAAAGTAAAAAAAAAAAAAAAGAAATACGAGCACTTACTTCTATTTGTGAATCCCGAATCGATCCTTGCTCACACATTTCGCGCTGTTTCTGGGTCCCGCCCACTTCTCCACCCGATTGGCTATTGGCAGCAGCAAATCAGGTGGAGAATATAAAGGGACCTGGAAAGAATGACAACATTCCTGAGATTCCAGGGACTTTACGGAGACACAGAGAAATGCTTAGAATTCCGGAGTCTCTGGAAAATTTCCAGAGGTTAGGCAGGTATGCTACCAGGTGCTCCAGAATGTTGGCATTTATCACACAAGCCAAAACTGTTGGCTTTGCCAATGCTTGTTTTTCAAATTACTTTGGTGAATGACAGGCATGCTGCTTATAAATCCAGTGGCTGAAGGCAGACCTGGTTATGACATTTTTATTACAGGAGCACTGCATTTACAGCTGCAATTAAGTTATTAATCATACTTCTCAACTCACCTGTCACCCGCCCTCTAATCAGACCCTCTAGCTTATAGCGATTTTGCGATCCCGCAAAATGCCGCGAAAACGGCCGTTTTGCGCAAAATGCAGCAAAAACGGCTGTTTCGTGCAAAAACAGCATCTTTTAAAAAAAAAAAAAATTTTTTTACATTTTTTTAAGTAATCTGCAAAAATTACCTTTTTTAAAAAAAATAATACTCAGGGTGCCAGGTTCTCAACTTTTTTTTACACAAGAATTGAAATGCGCTAACACATATCACTTGCGCCCCAAAAAAGTGCAGCCCAATCCACAAGGGACACATGAATGGGCACATTTTATATGCGCGCCCATTCAGATGGCCTTTTTCACCTCTTTGATCAAATAAAGTGGCGTTTCTGTCAATTTAAAAGTGCATCCCTCATTTCCAAGCAAGATGCACTTTTAAATGTGCAGAAATTGTAGGCAACCCTACGCGCATGGGATGTGGGGCTGCCACTGCATGAAAGGGACCCTGCAGAGTCGGATCCGACCCGCGTTCGAGGGACGGATCTGGCACCGCATGGTTGCAGGGGAAGCGGCAGCGACCAAGCAGTTAAGTAGGGGAGCAAGTGGGGTGGTGGTGAAAGGTACATTTTGGGTTGTTTGGCAGAAGTGCAAATCAATTTGCAGCGAAATTGACTACGGTCAATTCCGCCGCAAATAATTACACTTTGGTCAAACAACCCAGAAAACCATTCAAGGCAGCTGGCCAGCGCACAATTTGCGCACCAGCTCAAGCCTGTGGAAATGCGCCGGTCACCTTTGAGAATAAGGTGACCTGCTCATTTCCAAAAATGGGTTGTATAAAAATAGCATATCCTCCGTTCTTTTTTTAAATGCCCCATTATTTGAGGAACTGGGTCAAAATCTACATTTAAAGAAAATAAAAAAAATGGTTACACTATGAGAGAGAGGGAGAGTGATGGGTGAGATGTGAAGTGATGGGCAAGAAAGCAGAGGGAGAGCAGTGGGTCAGAGGAGGAAGCGCTGCACAAGAGAGCAGAGGAAGCAGTGATGCGGTGGGAGAGAAATCTGAGAGTGAGCAGAGGTACAGAAAGTAGAGGGAGCGTGTGGTCAGTGAGCCAGAAAGCAGAGAGGAAGCGGTTGGCCAGAAAGAGGCAGTGAGCTGCAGATTGGGAAAAAGGATGAGGGAAGAGTGAGATAGCATGGGAGAAAGGATGCAAGATGCAGAAGCAGCACAAAAGAATGAAGGACTGTATATTGCGGGAGGAATTGTAGTGTGTAAGGTGTGAGTTGGGAGTATGATTTGGAGTGTGGCAGAGGCTGGGCAGTGCAAATTGTGACTTGACAGTGTGACCTAGCACGTGAGTATTTGTATGACAGAGTGAGAAGTTAAGTATTGTAAGTTGTAATAGAGAGTTGGTGAGATGTGTGTTGGTGAGAGAGGTGTGTGGGTGTTTTGTGGATTGGAGAACATAGAAGGGGAATATTTTCAGCATTACAATTGATAATGATCAATTTAGTAAATACTATTAAATAGGTATGAACATTAAACCAGAAATGTAGCCAAATCAAACAATGTTCTGCCATGCCAGAGTCATCTGGGTCTTCCTTCCTATTAAATTAATACAAAAGATACATTCATTACAAACTTGGCGGAGGACCATGGTGCTATTAGCACCATGGTCCATGCCGCTAAGGTTACGATTCCGCCATGGTGGATGGCGGAATTACCGCCCCATTCGAAGGTGAGTGGGGCGGTAATTCCCCATTCACCATTTGCCCTTCCCCATTCCCATTTTTGCCCCTTAGGGCATAATGGGAATGGGGAAAGGCGCTAAGTACGGTGCCGCAAATTGCGGCACCGTACTTAGCACCAAGGTCACTTTGCGGCATGGGTTTTAACGCCTGCAAAAAGCAGGCGTTAAAACCCGGGACCTCTTAATCAGGCGTTAAGGGTTAACGGTGCCGACGGCGCCGTTAAACCCTTAACGCCTGACTTGTAATGAGGGCCCCTGGCTCTCTTGTAGCCTTGCACTCTGCCTATTTCCTGCAATGTGGCAATCTTACACCCTCCAGTTAATACAAAATGTCCAGCAAAAATGCCGCAATAAATAAAGGTTTGTGCTGCAAAATTTGCCATTTCATGCCGCAAAATTTGCCATTTCATGCCGCAAAATTTGCCATTTCATGCCGCAAAATCCTGGAAGGTCTGAGTTTACTCACCCACCAAGAGGTTATATCACCAGGGATGGGGTGGGGTAGAGCCAAAAGGGAAACAACTTGGGAAAGGTGCTCTCAAAGGTAAGTACTGTGTCAAGGAAGAGGTACATGAAGATAATGATGATAGGTAGGGTGACTGGATTTTCAAGATGAAAAACCAGCACGGTCAAAAGCATAAAAGAAGGCCTAACCTAACAAACCCCCCTCACTGTCACCCCCCCATAAGTTCCCCCGCATTGCCCCACCTCAACCCCACTCCCCCATCAACCCGCCCTGGGATCCCACAGTATTTCCAGCACTGCTCCTGAATACACAGTATCACAAAGAGTCTCACTCAAAACACTTGGCTTGGCACACAAATGCCTTGCTAACCAAGCACCCATCTACCTAGCTTGCAGATTTGCCCACCACGCCTCCAACAGACCTCTCAGATCTGCCCAGGCCAACTGCCTCTCCATACCTCGCTTCAAGCTACAATGTTTCCTAGTCCATGCCGCAAAACTTTGGGACTCACTCCCAAACCTTCTTAGAGCGAACCTTCATTCCTTGCCTTCAAGAGTAAGGCCAAATCCTCGCTGTCTGCCCAAGACTCTTCCCAGCACTAACTTGCCTTGTGCACTTGTGCTATCTCCTCACTGGTTAAAGTTGCTCATGTATATATCCTGATGACTTATGTTACTTGTACATATTTGTGTTCAGTGATTGGCCCTGCTTTTCATCACTGATGACCATTGAATCCAAAATGACTGTAAATTATCTATGTTTACCTTGTATATGACCCTGTATATTGTGTTTGTCAAATCTGACACATAACTCCAATATTATGTATGTCAACTTACTGTGTAACCTAAGTAATGTGCCTGGATGCCCTTGGGCCATGTGCGCTATATAAATAAATAAATAAATAAATAAAATACAAATACAAATACATAGCCATTGTTCAAATCCATGAGGCATAGGCTTTGGCCATGCCACACACCTCAATGAGCAAATCAGAGAACACATTTGCATTTGTCGAGATCCAGGCCCACTAACCAGACACCAAATGTATATCACTAGTTTTCTTCTTACATTGTAACTCTTTCAAAACATAACACAAAAGACATATTTCCAACAATACGTCCTTGCTAAGGCTCATTGCACAAGTTTGTTGTAATCTAGTCCACCACTTCAGGCTGTAACGGCAAGCAGATTTTTTTTTCCCATTCAAACATAGCGCTTCGGCCACGCAACATGCCCCATAAGCAAATTACACAAGTTTCTCCTTGCTGACTGCCAAGCCCAATGCCCAGACACCAATGTTATATCACTGTGTTGTGTAGTTACATTTTCACTATTTCCCAAAAATAAAACACTGGACATATTTGCAAAACCATTCTTTGAAGTTCTTGCTGACCATCCTCGTGCAAATTTGCTGCGATCCCATCCAGCACTGCACTTCAACCTGTAGCCACAAGCAGATTTATGTGTACCCTTCAAAAATATCCCAGTTTCGTAAAGTTTTACCAGATAGCAAACACACGTTTTATTTTTTCAAAGGCGTCAAAATGTACAAATGTACAATAGTCATATAACTAAGTCTCCACTTGATATAATCCATTCAGACTTTGCACAAACGTTCATGGTTGAGTCTATAATCTTTCTGAACAGTTTTGCCCACATTGGTCGAAGGGCAGCAAAGTTATAAGCCATATAAAAATGTTGGGACCCTCTCTAATGTTGCCCCATTTTCACTAAATCACACCAAACTTTGCAAAACCATTCATATCTAGATCTAGAATCTTTTTGCAGATTTGTCAAGTGGCACCACATTTATAAGACTTTTCAATATTTTGGGACCCGACTCTAATTGTGTTCCCTCTTGAAAAAACAGCACCATACTTTGCAAAACCATTCAGAATTAGGCCTACAATCAAATTACAAAATGTCATGCAGTTTCATTCAGTGGTGCCAAAACCATCCAAAAACAGATTTTCACTAACCCTGAAATGCCGAAATAAGCATAAATGCACATAAGCATACATCTCAGATGTCTACGAATATCATAGGACTACCCGGGACTGTTTGCTGTCCTCATAGAAGAAAAACAGTTTTTTTGTTTGTTTTTTAAGACCATATTCCATCCCATCCTCATAACCCTTCAGCTTCTCAGAGATTGTTTGATTAGTTTCACAAGTGCAATGTTGTGTTATTTAATATGTTTTTACTGCAATGTTCGTGGACAACTGGCGCTAGTTGCAAATTCAACTTGGAGGGCGTTTCCCAAAAATAAAACGCAGCTCCTGTTTTTTAATGAGCAATCATAGGGCGCGTCCTTTTTCCATGGACATCACGTTGCCCTCTAGACCAATTGGATGCCCACCTGTGGAAGGAAAAGGGAAGTCAGTCCCAGATATCACTAATCTTTTTTTTTTTTTTTTAAACTTTTATTTTTATTGGCAGAGGTTCACAGGGTACAAACATCGGGACAACAAGCATATGAAGCGAGTGGCTCGTAAAGCTGCTAGCGGGCCACTTTAACATCTTTACAGCAATGATTAGAATAATTTACAAACAAAGGAGGAGACAGGAGAAGATCACAATGCATGGGTGGATGCTGGGGATGGACAAGATCTCGATGCGGCATCGGACTGATTGTTGAGGTATGTAGTGAATTCACTCCAAATGTTCTTGGGACGAGAACGGGCAGGCAGCGTAGCCAAATAGTCCTCCTCGCAGTTCCGCGACCATGTGAGCAGACCCAACCATCTCTGAGGGGTCGGAGGAGAGGAGCACCTCCAGTTCTGGAGTATACACTTCTTGGCGATCATGCAACTTATATCTAAAAACTTTTTCAGGCGTTTAGTTTCCTCGGTGCTCCAAACCCCGAATAAAACTGCCAGAGGATCGGGATCAATAGTGGTCTCAGTTACTGCACTGAGTGTGTTCATGACCCCTTCCCAGAAATCGGACAGCTTATGACAGGACCAGAACATATGAAGGTGATCAGCATCTGTGGCCCTGCAGCGCGGGCAGAGGCGCACCTCGGAGCGCGCAAACCCAGAAGTCCTGTGAGGTGTGTAGTATAGCCTGTTGAGGAGTTTATACTGCATGGCCCGAAAGCGGAAGTTGAAGGAGACTCTTTTGGTGTGGAGACACATGCTTTCCCACAACCCATCAGGTATCTCTAGACCCAACTCATCAGCCCATTTGTTACGCGCCCCAAGAACCGGAGCAGGGGAGGCATCCTGCAAGATGTGATACAGGGATGAGACAACGCCCCGTGCCCCGCCCGAGTTGGCAATGTACGCTAAGGCCGGGCCGTCTGGGGGTTCGTCTGGGAAGGAGGGCCACATAGTGCGGAACGCAGCGCGAAGCCTAGAGTATTGAAGGGTCTCTAAGGGAGATCTAGTGTGACCCGGCCTCCAAGTCTGGGGATCTATAAATTTGCCCTCTGGATAGAAGTCAGACAATGCCCTATAACCCAAAGCTTCCCAGTGGCGGGTCAAGGCCACATCAAGCGTGGGTTCCAGCCCCGGGAAGGCCCACACGGGCAGCCACTTGTAATACGGAGAAGTCCCAGCTGATGGGCTTAATATGTGCGACCAAGCGAACAAGGTCGCGGCTATGGGGTCAAAGGGGGAGTCCGGTGCATAGTGTCGGTGCAGCACTAGGGTCATCAGGTTAATACCCGAGGATGCCAGCCGTTCCAGCTTAACGTGAGGGCGCCCTGGGGCGCCGGGGTACCAGTGGGTGGCGCACTGGGCTTGAGCCGCGATCCAATATGTAGCAAGGTCAGGAGCAGCCATGCCCCCCCGTCTGTACGAGAGTGCCATGTCAGTCCACTTCTTGCGCACCGCACCAGAGTGCCAGAGGAACTGTGCGCAGAGCGTGTGAAGCTTAGTGAAGTATGCCATCCCAGGCCATAGGGGCACGTTACTAAAGGTGTACAGGAGCTTGGGGAGGAGGATCATTTTGATCAGGGACAGTCGACTCGCGACGGACAACGGGAGAGTGCGCCATCGTGAAATTTTAGCCTCAACTGTCCGCGCTACCGCGGAGTAATTATCGGTGAGTAGGGTGGGTTTAGTGAGGGATACATGTATTCCCAGGTATTTAATACCGTTAGGGGCCCAGCGCAGAGGATATTCAGAAGTGGGGTGTGTGGTGGTTTTAGTGAGCGGGAAGATCTCAGACTTGGAGTAATTGATCGTAACGCCGGAATGTGTACCGATGCGAGTGATGTCTCTCAATATGGGATTGAGGTGAGTTGTGGGATCTCTGATGTAAAGTAGGACATCGTCTGCATATAGGGATATGATTTCGGGCTCCTCTATCAATCTTATTCCCTTGCGAGAATGTCTTGAGCGTACATAGTCCTCCATCGGTTCAATCGCTAGTGCGAAGAGAATCGGAGAGAAGGGGCAGCCCTGCCGGGTGCCTCTGAATAGCGTGAAGATCTCAGATGTAAGAGAGTTAACACGAACACGCGCCACAGGGGATGTGTACAAAAGTCTAATGAACCCTATCATGTTGGGGCCAACACCCATTGTCTCAAGGACCAGCCACATATATTTCCAAGAGACCATGTCAAAGGCTTTCTGGGCGTCCAACGTAACCGCTACAGCCTGGGCGTCTTGATCTATGCGGGACATGACATTAAACAGTCTCCTGATGTTGTGGGAGGTGGACCTGCCCGGGACAAAGCCCGCCTGATCCTCATGCACAAGGTGCGTCATGATTGGCAAGAAATGGTTGGCAATGATTTTAGCAAAGATCTTTGTGTCAAGGTTCATGAGGGAAAGGGGTCTGTATGACCCACACTCGTCTTCAGGCTTACCCGGTTTGAGCAACACCGTGATTACCGCTTCCCGCATGGAGGGGGGAAGGATGGAGGTTTGTAGTACCTCGTTCCATACCTCGAACAAACGAGGGGCTAGGACAGCTATGTGCTCCTGATAGAAGTCGGCAGTAAGGCCGTCGGGGCCAGGCGCCTTGCCTTTGGGCAAGTCCGAGATGGACGACACTATCTCGTCTAACGAGATCGGGGAGTCTAACTGGTCCCTAGTCTGTTGGGAAATTTCTGTAGTGGGGATTTGCCCGAGGAGGTCGCGCATATGCTGCTCGGAGTGCTCTGCGGGCTGGGAATAGAGGGAGCTATAAAACTCAGTGAATGTCTCTAGTATATTCGGGTGCGCCCACTGAGCATCACCATTACGATCTTTAATGGAGGAGATCTGTGTACGGCCCAATTTCCCCCTAACCAGGGTCGCGAGCGTTTTCCCAGGTCTGTCGCCCTCCCCATATCTCCTGGAGGCCTGGGGGCGGCTGAAATAACGGACTTCGGAGGTGGCCAGTGTATTATATACTTGGAGTTCGTCGGAGATCTGGGCAAGAATAGAGGGGTCAGAGCCGGTAGTGGCGCGTTGCTCAAGTTGTTTCAATTTGGTCTCGGATTGCCCCAGGGCAGTTCTAATGGCCTTCAGCACCCCGGCCTCCCGGGAGATGGACATGCCCCTTATATATACCTTGAAGGCCTCCCACCGAACCGCGGCGGTCGTATCATGGAGTGAGTTAAGTTCGAAGAACGACTCGATATCCGCTAGTATTTCGGCCTTAAACACGATGTCTTTTAGGGCCTCAGACTTAAAGCGCCAAGTGCTGACCGTTGGAACAGGAGTGCCCAGTCTCAGGGACAGTGTGATTGGAGCGTGGTCCGAGAGCGTGCGGGCCAAAATGCCCGCACCCTCCACCCCGCCCATCACCCCACCGGAAACCAAAAACAGATCTATCCTGGACGAACTGTCATGCACAGATGAGTAGTAGGTGTATTCACGTTTCTGCGGATGGGGAGTCCTCCAGGCGTCACAAATGTTTAGGGATTGCATATGGCCCCGTAACCTGCGCGCCGCGCGAGAGACTGCCCTAGGAATCGTGGATGTTCTGTCTAAGACGGTGTCCAATATAAGGTTTAGGTCTCCTCCCCATATAATGTGCACTCCCACAAAACCCAGGAGTATGGTGGCTATTGCGTCAAAGAATTCCGGTGAATCCACATTGGGGCAGTAGGTGTTGACAAGCAGGTATTCCCTATTGACTAGTGTGCAGTGTAGTATGACGTAACGGCCCTCGGGGTTGATGTAGCTTTTATGAAGTCCAAACTTAATTGATTTATGGATAAGCGTGAGAACCCCCCTAGATTGCGTGGAGTAGGAAGTGAAAAATCTGGCGGGACCCCAAGATGGGGCAAGTGCCCTTGGTATCAGACCATTGGAGTGTGTCTCCTGCAGTAGCAGGATCCTAGAGTTATGCCTGTTGACATACGCCATGATCTTGCGGGCTTTGGTATGGTTGCTCAATCCCCGAACATTCCAGGACATTATGACAGTAGGCGTTTCAATTGTAGCCATATTCAGCCGGAATATTCATCCTCAGTGAACGTCCCAGCCCAAGTGGCCGTGTGGGCTCCCGTAGTTAAGACAGCATGCGCGCTTGTGCCCCCTCAGTATGCGCCCCGCGAAACCTCGTGTGCCTTTTGAAAAAACAGCCCCCTTCCCACCCCCCACCCGCACCACTAACCGCAAATCAGCAGTGTACCCATCACCCACCCTTAGCCACCCAAAGATAGGCCAACCCCAACCTGGCCAGAACTTCCCAAGGGCCCAACGGGGGCCAACCCATTCCAGCAGAACAGAGAAGAACAGTGCAATCGCAATGGGGTGCGCCATTGCCACGCACTAGCACGCTTAGAGCCAACGGCTCTATTACCAAACAAACAGTAGCAGTGGACTTCTAGCGCAAGTCCCCGCCCGCAAGCGGGAATGCGGGGACAGCACGCAAGCCCCTGCGGTTCCGCAACTACCAGACTAGTGTCAACAGTCAAATAGCATCTACCCCATGTGTCCCCTGAGTGGGGTATGGAGCGGTCTTGACGAGATGGGGGTCTCGTAGTGGTACCATCGAGGGAGGAAAACATAACAGTTGGGCTGCAAAACATTACAATATAGGTCTTAGGTAAAGTGTCATTTCAGTCCCAAGGAAGACTAGGGGCTGGGCATTACAACCCTGGCAGTAACGGGTGCATAGACCATCACAGTGAGATATTGTAATTACAAAGACAGCAAATGCAGCGAGTAAACCCACTCCCCAACACCCCGTCAATTTTCATCAGCAATGACATCACCAGGGCCCGGGAGCGGTATCTCCATTTCAATAAATTTTGCCGCCTCTTCAGGGATGGTAAAGAAAAAGAGTTTGCCCCTGTGGGTGATTTTGAGTCTGGCAGGAAATAAAATGGCATATGGGACATTGCGCTCCCGCAGCATCTTCTTGACGCCAAGGAACTGACGCCTTTCCTGCTGCACAGCAATTGAGAAGTCCGGGAAGATTCGGATAGTATTAGACTCCAAGCGCAGCTCACCCTTCTCGCGTGCCAGGCGGAGGATGAGGTCCCTGTCCCGGTAATTGAGGATCTTGGCTATAATGGGCCTGGGGATATCGCCAGGCCTGGGGCGCGGGGACAAGGCCCGGTGAGCTCGCTCAACAGTAAAGTAAGGGGAAAGGACCGGGTCACCAAGCAAGTCCTTAAGCAGACGCTCGACCGCCTCCTCCATTCGACCCTTCAGGGCGGTTTCAGGGACCCCAATGATGCGTAGGTTGTTTCTACGGGAGCGGGATTCCAAGTCATCGCATTTGGCCTTTACGTTCTTCATGTCGCGCGACAAGGCAGCCACAGTGTCCTGTAGTGTGTGTATCACATCCTCATTGGTCGAGATCCGATTCTCGGCCTCTGTAATTCTGGAGCCAGCCTGATCGACACGTGTTTTGAGCGAGGCCACATTAGCATTGATGTCGTCAAGCTTCTCATGAAAGGAGGCAAAGTTTTTGGCCATCGATTCCATCATGGCAGTGAGATCGGGGGAAGGAGCCCCGGAACTCAGCTCGGTATCAGGTTCCTCCGGCGTAGTTGATGCGTGGCCCCCCTCGGAACGAGGGACCGCCTTCGTAAATTTGTCCATGGCCCCCCCTCTAGCGCCGCTCTTAGAGCGATTCGACATGGTCGGTAGAAGAGAGTGAGAGGGGAGATGCCAAATTGAGGGTAGCCAGATACAGCGGAACGTGCTGCTACGGGCACGTAGGAGGTGGCCAAGTAGGCCTAGGTCGGTAAAGCCCTTGAGCCGGGAGGAGAGAAGACCATATGCGTGGGAATTGAGAGTATTTACCAAATGTAGGGCTCACCAGAGGGAACAGCAGCCCTCCCAGCGCAGTCCCCGTGGTGGTCTCCACCAGAACGAGCAGCGTGCAGGCCAGAAGTGGTTGGGGCGCTGAGGAGGCGAGGTGCGCGGTGGAGGTGCCGCGGAGCCGGAGAAAAGGCCCGGTGAGGTATAGTCCACCGCTAGTGGCGGGACCGCTCGATGTGGCGAGGGGTGAGCAGGGCCAGGCAAGCGAGAGTCAGTTGGGTGTGGTGCAGGTCACACACCCGACAGGAGGTATAGTGCAGCTCAGGAGCGGGGTGAGGCCCCAATGCAGACCCCAGCAGGGAGGGCCGCGCACAGTGCATCCAGGCCACAACAGGCCATCGCGCTGGGAAGACGGAAAGGCACAGCCGCCCCTAGACCTCACCTCATAGCCCGCCGTGCAGTAGGCCCGATCCAGACCGCGGCAACACCCCCGCAGGCCCGCTCAGCCCACGCCCTCAGCCGCGGCCCGGCGGCCGGCGCGGTAATGTTCCTCCCACGGGAGGGGCGGGCAGGCGGAGACAGCAGGAACTCCGGTCCAGTGGCGAAGAGGAGCCGCGCCCGAGGCGCAGGTGCGAACCAGCAGCGATGGGGGCGACGGCGGGCGCCCACTCGAGGCCCGGGGCACTCGGGAAACTTCCGATGGCACAGGGCTGCGCCGTCGCCCGCGTAGCACGTAGGCAGATTACGGGCACCCGGTGTCCGATTTCCTCTGGGATTCGGCGTGCAGAGCGCCCCCAGCGGCAGCTGTCGTTTGTCTGAGGCAGGGTTACAGGATCAGGCAGGGAACCGCAGATGTAGCCGGATAGAAGGCGGCTAGGCGTGGAGCTCAAACACTAAGCGGCCATCTTGCAGGCTGCTCAACAGCGCCCCCCACTAATCTTTTTTTACCTTAACGAAACCTCACCAAACTTCACAGAATCAATTTGACTGGTCCATATACTTTTTTTCGAAGGTTTTTTGAGGCTTCATTCAGGGGTGTGAATTTGTAAGCTGTCCAAAAGGTGCTCTTCCTATGGATTGAGCAACTTAACCATAACTACGGGGCTGCTGCCGCAGGCCCTGTAATATATATATATATATATATTACCGTTTGTTGTTTTTTGATAAGGTGTTCAGCACTTTCCACTCCTCCCCTGAACTTTACAATTTCCCCCTTCCCTCTCCCCTGCACAATCTCAATGTCACTGGGCATAGTAAGATTGTTTTTTCTGTCCTCCCTTGTACCCACTCCCTTGCCTCGTTACACCCTTAAACACTTGTGTTTCAGCACAATATAAATAAAATATCATATTATAACATATTATTCTTAACAAAGGGGTTTCTGGGAGTCTCTCTATCAGCACAAACACAGCCCATTGACCTGTTCTTGGGTGGATGGCCCCAACCAAGTCTTTAGCTCACGGTCCCTTTCACAGAGAAAAAAATATCCCTGCATATCAGCCTTTGTCCTGCCCAGGGGCAGTCCAGCACCGAAATGCTAGGCAATTCTCCTCTGAACAAGAGTACCAACAGCAACCCCATACATGTGTTTCAGCTTTGTTGGGCATCATCAGTGAGGTGGAGCTGTGCCTCCACAATCTCCTCCCGACATGGGGGTTATTTTAATGAGTCCTCCATGAGTAGCTGGATATAAAAATATATATGTTTTTATGATTATTTGTAAAACCCAGGTTTTTCTCACTTAGAGCTTTTTCAGTGTAAAATGACATGTGGAAAACATGTTAATACAAGTAGGTGTGTTCTTTCTTCCAAGGATTTAAGTTTCAGAACTCCCAGAGGCTATCAGCAGAGAGGTGCTGGGCCTTGGATGGGGGAGAGGACTGTAGGGGGCCAAAGAAATGTCAAGGCTAATAAGTTAACACCCCCTGATTTAAGTATTTCATATTTTTGGCTTCACAAAAAAGGGACAATTGTCTAAAAACCATCTGGGTGAATACTGGGAAAGAACTACCTACAGATAATATGGGTGAATGCTGAAACAGGATGGCACAATTTTCTCATTGGGGAATGTGGCATGGCCAAGCCTATGACTGTGCAACCTCATCTGGCTGCAACTATTGAAGTCTGGATGGAGAGTTAACATTGTCTGGAAGCCAGCCATTGGGAGAGGCAAATACTGCGATCCTTGCCATGAACATCAAGACAAGGGTCCATAAATGCAGATGTCTTTTCCTGAGCATCAAACACAGAGTTTTTCAATGTAAGTAGCTTGTCCAACAGAACCGAGTGTGAGGATCTGCTTGATATAATACCTGCCATTGATTAGTGGGTGGGGGCAAACCAAGTAAACCCTTAGCATACTTTACTGAATGACTATGTAATTAACTCCCATATAGTCATTGAGCGAATGGGGGAGCTTGGAGGAGTTTGAAACCTCTGCCCCCTTTCCTAGCACTAATTCAAGTTATAGTCATTTAAACAAGTGAGGATTCCTATTTTTATTTGTAACCTCATGTTTCCCTAAAGGAGAGGGGTGAACTTGTCTAAAAATGAAATTCCTAACTTTCACCATTCCTCAGACCTGTCACTTTGAGCAGAGGGGTGCCAAATGTAACTGAAGTCTGGGTTTTTGGTGCTAGACAGAGAAGTGTTTTGTTAAATAAAACCAAGTGTATTTCCTAATTGAAAAAATATACGCTCATTCCTAAAAGTGAGAAAGTGACCCTGATCGACAAAAAAAATATTTTGTATTGCTTTGGGGTGAACAAGAATGAAGGGTTCTATCAATCCATAATATCATGAAGAATGTGTTGTGCTTTCAAAACTGCTAGCATTGTCAAGTATGCAGGGAAATTATATATATTAAAGTGCTGCATGTGTGAAATTGGTGTTGAAAACAGTTTATGTTGTCTTTAATCTAAATCTAAACCTCATCAAGGAATAATAATGCTCATGACCTTGTACTGCTCTACTGTATTGTTTAATTTTGACATAAAGGGGTTCGTGGGACAGAAGGTTTGAACGGTTTATTTTGCCTTTGTTCCATTTACATGAGAAAAAGGGAGTGTATGTACAGAAGCTGCCAGGAGAAGATGGCATGTCATTTGGTGCAACTATTCATTGATGCTATTATTTAATAAATATATATTCTTTCTGTATCCCCGCCTGGTTCATAGCTCATTGGAGCATTGGAGCAGAGGGGGAGGGATCTATGTGGCCCTATATGAGTTATAGACAGGGCTAGTAGAACAGAATCAACAATATCTTGTGGGGTGCTTTAACTGTGGGGGGTGTACTCCTCACGTTGAGGGTGGTCTCCTAATATATCCTTACACACTATGATTCACAGAAGATCTAGTTCCTAGTGGGAATACATCCAGAGATGGTTTAAATAGCAACCACATTTCTGGAAGTCTGAAACAATTTAAGGACCCATATGTAAACTGTTATTGCACTGCATTACTACATCTTCAAACTTTGGAAATGTGAACACATCTGTGATTTATGTTAATATAGCAGTATTGTATTGTGTTTCCATGTTACTGTTAAACACTACATTCCCAACTTTCCATTCAACAAGAAAAAAGCAAAGTGAGTTGAGCACAGATAATATTGTGCTTTGGGTCCCCTAATACTTTAATCAGTGGCATATTATACTGGGGTTGCTGTGAGACTGACAAGTTTGCATTGCTGTGTGGGACAGGCAAAGATAGAGGTTACATGGGTATTGTGACAATTGAGATCTGGGGGAGCCATACAGGTCTGGAATAAGTGAAAGGGCCAGGCAGGGTGGAAGTGTCTTCACATGATAGGACGGCATCTGAGAACTAAAATCTGAAAGGTCATGGAGTGTGAGGTTTCGTGGGTAGATCTGACCATAGAAGGTGCTCTTTGTGGCTGGAGGCCATCTATGGGTTGGGTTGATTCAGGGCTAGGGATATGCAGAGCTGCTGGAGTTTCTTCTGGCCAGGGAGGTTTTGTGTATTGGGGCACAAAATGGCTGTTGTTGCATTTGAGGTGAGAGAGGATGCAGAGATGGTGGAATTTAAAATTATTCCAAATGATAACAAGGGCATACGGCCTTCGGCCAGGGGGACATTCTAAGCTGGGCATTCTGAGGAGTGGGCCATATAAGGTTTGAAGGCGGGCATGGCTGAGGTGCCCGCAGGCTGGTAGTTATGCATAGCTTCATGGCCTTTGAGGGAGGGGGTGGCTTGTTTTCTTCTTTTGCTTGGAAATCATAATAACAGATCACATCTAGGGTTTCCTCCTCCAACCGTACCCGAATTTATAGACATAAGTACTCCTTTCCCATGTATGTAAAGTACCCTATTGGTGGCGTTGGTGGGGCAGCCGAAAAGAATACTAGTCAGTCTTGCCACATTTTTGTCATAACCCTCACAAAAAAGCTTTTACTGAGGTGCTGGAGACCCGACGAAAGTCAGAGAGAAACAAGCCACTATTGTATTGCTTCTTTATTCTGTTATCAAAAAAGTGGGGCCGCTCAGGATAACAGGCCTGTAAAGCGTACATTTGTAATATCTCAACAAATACTAAATAAAGAGTGTTTTTCAGTTGTTAATATAATTGGAGTGTGGCTTATTTCTCATACATACTCTTTTACCTGTCCGAAACAGGCGGATGTTCAAGTGGTCACATTATTGAGAGTGATTCCTAGAAACATGTGCAACTCCCTACTGCACAAATCTTGTGTTGCATATGGTTATTTCCTTCACCAAATACTACCAGTCTCCCTTCTAGGAAAGGCGATGGGCACTTTGAGTTAAGTTTGGTGGTATAGGGCCATGCCTACTGAGATCAGTTTGTCCACCACTGTATCTAAGTGTCGTGTTTGTGCCCCTAATGGTAGGTTATTTCGTGGCATTAAGGACCCACGTGGGTGGGCAGTTGCAGCCTGTTTACATCAGCAGCCTCAGCCTTTCCAAGCATGGAGTGCATTTTCGTTTGATTGGACTTGAAGGGCCCATCATACCAAATTCCTTAATTCAGAGACATATATTTCCACCCATAAAAGTAGCAGAGCAAATGTGTGCATGTACTTTGGAGTCCCAAGCCAGCAGCGAAGTATATAAGGGCGAGGAAGGACATTTCAGTCCATTGCACTTTGCCCAGCGCTACACCCATACATCAGAATATCATGGCCTATATGAGGGCATAGTATGCGTGAATGCTAGGTCTAATTACAAGTGCAGCAACACACACCCTCATGCCAGTTTAGGTGCATTCAAAAACCCATGACAAATGTGTACCTGTGTGTAATCATAAGACGTGCAGTCATAGGCTGATGCCCATTCATGAACTACAGAGAGAACACATATGTGTGTTTTGTTCTTGCATATATGCACGTGCACATAGAGAAATTGTGTGGTCATCGAGACAGATGTGGGCTCTTTGTTTCGTGAGAAACGAATATTGAAAATGGACTGAACTGAAGAGGCAGCTGTTGAAATGGACAAGGAAACAGGGAGATTTGGGAGGATTGGGCCTGCTTATTTGTGAAGGAAATTCTTTTGATATTGAAACAAGGAATGGCTGAAGGTAATTTGCAAGCCTTTTAATTTGCATTCATATTGGGAATATGAACTCATTCACAGTTGCAGGTTAACACGCAGAATTCACACTTCAATGATGAATTCAGGAAGCTAAGATCCTGGTTGGTGATCAGGCAACAGTGATGAGGGTGCTGGTCATGACCCCGTGCAAGACCCGAATTCTTAAATTCAAGAAGGATTTACAGTCATTCACCCACGTAAAGGTTTACCCTTACGTCGTAGACGAGTACTTCACGGATGAAGCATGACATGCAAGGAGGGATGCGGCACAACTTCGCTTTTAAAATTCCTAGAGAGGTTTGAAGAGGACATTGTCAAACTCCAGTTCCAATTCCAGCAACAGCTCTGGCAGCTATGGACGCCAGGGCCAATGGGTACATTTTTCAGCTCCTACCCAATACAATGCCCCTGTGGTTCATTTTTTAGGCCCACACGGCAGAGGGCAGTGCAAGCCCAGATGGCAAACTCAACAACAATCATCCGTGATCACTCGCAGCAGAGGCCAGGTGGCAATACAACCACTGCCTCCCTCATTGTGACCCAGTCATCTTACAACTTGACGCAACCAGAAGAGGAAATCTTACAAAAGGGTCTCTCATTTATAGCCACTGCCCGGTACGATCCTTTTCAAACCCTCATTGAATGTACACAACTACCACGGAAAATTCATTTTAGACAATTTTTTGCTGACAAAACCAATGACCAATGAGACACCACTGGGCTACGTCCCCCTTCTCAGTTCTGTGTACCTTCTTGTTCTCATACAGCCAAATTGATCATGTTTGAACAGGCTCTCATGAAGAAGCTACTAGAATTTGAAGCAAATATTCCTTTTGTCCACAACAATTGCCCCAGACCACAACTCGAGGCCCTCTCCGCTCTGGCAATGAACACCACAATTACCATAAAACCTGCGGACAAAGGTGGGACCATCGTTATTCAGAACACCAGCGACTACATCAAGATGGTAGAAGCCCTCCTTACCGATCATGTGAGATACCTTGCCCTTCCCAGGGATCCGACAGCATCCCTTCAGGCACTAATTGCACCGATCATATAAGAAGTAGAAGCAGAAGGCTGCTTGAGTTCCAGGGAAGCAGCATTCCTGACCCCTTTGTATCAAAGAATACCGGCTCTTTATTTATTGCCCAAAATACGCAAGCGCATTTCCCCGAATAACCTGGCCGACCCATTGTTTCAGGTATTCAGTCCATCTTGGAACCCCTGTCACAATACATAGATTATTTAATCAAGAATGAAATTCCTGAGATGAAATCCTACATCAAAGACTCTATGTCAATGCTATCCTTCTTGACACCTTGGCATTCGACCCAGAACTCGAAGGCTGGTAACCATCATATAGAGTTGCTTTACGCCAAGATTCCACAGCAAGAAACCTTGACGATGCTTAGCCAACTTCTGGATTCAGGCATTGATCTACATGAGGTACCATCCTCCTTTATATCCTTACTGGCACAGATAGCATTAACAAGAAACTATTTTTTGTTCAATGACCAATTTTACCAGCAAGACTCTGGCACCGCCATGGGCGCTACCTTTGCGCTGAGCCTTGCCAATTTATATGTGGACTCATTCAAGCAGAAATACATATATCCTCAACATATAGGATATAAGGACATAAGGGACATCCTTTGACAGGCCCTTGTTCTGAGGCCCTTCATCTGCGTTGCCGGCTCCGCCTGCCAGCTTTTCCTATCGGGTGAAGGCGAGCGAGAGAGCCAATCAGGCTGCAGCTGATGGGCTACACGGAAAAAAGGGTATGACGATCGTAGGAACGGTGGCCCTTTTAGAAGGCACACAGTAATGATCAGCACACAGGCCGTGCCGATCTTGTGGCAGCAAACAGGGGAGGCATTGACGCCCTCCAGAAGGACCCACCATAGGGAGAACAGATGGGTGATTGATGAATCCACTCTCCCACTGTCCAGGCAATAGGCCTTCTTTACTTCCCCTTCCAGGCACACATAAAGCAGGACATGCTCCTGGTCCACACTGCACAGTATGGCCATGAAGATAGGCAATGTACAAGTGGTGAGTACAGCATAGAATTACCTGCTCCAGCCCCACACTGCAAAGTGGGGGCCATAAGGATAGGCAGGTCGGTGCAGAACAAGTGCTCCAGGCTCTCCAGCAACATTGGCCTACCGTCAGGTGGAACCTGGTTGGCACTGCCAGTGGTCGTAAAACATGGCCTAACAGGTGTTGAGCACAACACGAGACACAGTGCTGTGCCCCTCCAGCCAACCCCAGACAACCCCAGGAACTCTGGAGAAGCCGGCGGTCGTCAGGCAGGTCCAACCAGCAGCAGAGAGCACCGAGGGCAGGCACATTCTCCAACGTGCCCCAGGGTTTTCCGGCAGCACGCATGTTTTCTCTTCACCTCGTTGCCAGTGAACCGGCAACAGTGATGAGGTTGTTGGGCATGGCCCAGTGCAGGACCCATACCTGGCCCAGCTTGCTACAAAGCAGGGTGGCGAGAATCGTCGGTATCATGATGGCAGGAGGCCAGGGTTGCTAGCACCCTGTAGGGCATGGCACTTTGAGGCAGGCCCTCTGCCTCCATGATGGAACGAAGCCCATCACAGAAGGGTTCTAAATAACCAGCAGGAGTCGGTTCTGAAATAACAAGCAGGAGTAGATAGTGAGTGCTGAGTCGGTAGCTGCTCAGACCTTTATTGAGTCGGTCAGGCTGGTGACAAGGCGTCACATACATGTGACCAGGCACCAGCCCTAGGGCTGTTCTTACGTGACAACATCAGGGACACAAGCTGCTAAACAGGCTACACCTAGGCCTGGTTTTTTTCAACTGAATTTGCGCCAGTTGAAATACAGAGTTAAAGCAATTGTCCAAATGTTAAAAATGCATTTGAGCTTGAGCAACTGTATGGTAATGTTGCCCCTGGATATCAACAAGAGGGGTCTCTGTACAGAAACTGCGCACTGGTGATTCTGCAATTTAACATGGTTTTAGCACAGTGGACATACTAACTTAGTGCAAAAAACGTAATCTTCCAAGGCATGTTTGCACCAGGGCAAATTATCTCTACTGCTAATACCATTGTGTAGTTGCACCAGGGTGAACATTGCCCTGGTGTAAGAGAATATATGTTTGCACTAAGGCAACATGATGTTACATCATGTAGTTACGTGTACAACCAATTTGAAATTCATGTTCAATAGTTTGGAAATTGAAATAAAGCATGCTTGCAGAGCCCATCCAATTTCGAACTGGGTGGCATGTTCACAATAATAATACAATAAAAAACAAAACAAAATATCCTTTCAAGAATGTATATTTAACTCCAACCACATACAAGCCATTATTAAAGGCTGTGAAAAAATATGTATGAACAATGAGAAATAAAGTATACTCAGCCAAGGGAAAGTGTTACACAGCAACATGCCAGTTTCATGAGATTTTCAAAAGAGGTAGCATACATTTATGTCAGGCAATTAACTCCGGCACCACACGGAAAGACCAACAACCATAGAGAGCACATGCGCAGCACCGGAAAGAAATACTGTGAACCTGACGATGGGTCATACACTGGAGACTTGGGGCAAGAAGGAGATGCACTTGAGGCGCAGCCAGGATTCTTGTGAAATATTAATGACGACAGTTGGAAAGGTTTATTTCTAAAGAAGTACAAAGAAATAAAAAATAAGAGCGTGAATCCTAATATTTCCCAAGTGGGAAAGGTTATGTGGCAGTAAAGCACGTGTGGGGGCAAAAATGTACGTGCCTTCAGGCAGACAAAACCACATGTAGAGTAAAAAAGGCATAACTCAAAGTTGGTTGAAAGTGCTGTAAAAATCCATATGTATTGTTAAAGAATAGTCCAACATATTGGGAAACATGAACGCTTTGAAAACAGTAACGGATTACCATTCCTAGATTAAATGTACTGCCAAGAGTGCAACTGCTCTAAAGACTAGAGAACATGTTTCAGATAACAATACGTTTTAATTTTATTGAGTCTCAGTCCCCATTAATGCTTTGGGTTCTTAAAAGGATGCTCATGAATGAATAGTTCAAATACATTCATAATGTTTACAGTTCATTATGTTTGCCTATTGTGCTGTAGAAAGTTACACCTATCAACAGATACAAGATGAATCATAAACATGTTGTCTTGAGCAATAATTTTGTATCAATATCAAATCAATTTACAAAGGGGAGAAACAATAAGACCGATTAATAACACAAGGAGAATAAACAGATTACACATCCTTGAATGGAGAGCTGTGTTTTGTCTGTCTCAACGAGAGGACATAATAGGCCTTCTTTACAAAGCTAAATAATGACGCCTGTGTGTGTTCTGTGACTGGTTTGGATTTTGACTAGACCTTGTGGTTAATGACAGTTAAGAAATATGTTCTTACAATGGTCTGCTGGTGTATATTAGACACAACCAGTACAAATGTGTTGTTTTTTTTTTTTACGGGGAAATACAGGCAAATATCAGACACAACCAGCGTGACAATGTGTTCCTACAGTGAACATACTGGTATATGTTTGCCTCGATGGAAATACAATGGAAATATTGGTATACATTCAGCACCAAAAAAAGCATGAAAATGTGATTTTACAGAGGCAATATTAACATATATTGGGAATAACCAGTATGAAATCAAATGTTTAAAATGGCATGCTGGCATAGGTTGGCCACATCTATCATGAATGTGTTTTTATAGTGGCAATACTGGCATACCTTTGGTATAGCCATCATGAAAATGTATTTTTTTTTATAGGTACATTCTGGCATATATTCGGTTTTATAGTAGCAAAAGTGGTTTGCATTGGTCACAATAAGCACATTTACCTATTTTAATTTTTGTATTATTAATGGTTAATAGTTTCACATATTTATTTATTTAAACTTTTGTAATGCGCCACATGCCCAAAGACCTCAGAGAGCACCTAGAGATGGACAAAACAAACATATGAGACAGGTTGGAAAAGGACATTAGAATTCAGATCAGTCAGGGAGAGCGATTGATTAAACACTGGACTTAGTCAGGGGGGAGGTTGAAAAGGTAGCTCTTCACCCTCTTCTTAAACTCAGTTGCTGTTTCCGTGGTTCTGAGGACGTTAGAAAGAGCATTCCAGGCCATGGGCCCTTGTACTTAAAAGCTCCAGCCCCCTGGCCTTTACCAGCCTAAACCTAGGCTGCACTAGTCTGAATTGATCCTTGGAACTGAGAGTGCTTCAAGGTGCATAGGGCCTTAAGCGGTCCATGAGATATTTTGGGGCTGTTTTGTGCACGCACTTATGAGTGAGTGTAAGAATTTTATGTGTGACTCTGAGGGGTCGATTCATGGAGCAAACGTGCGCTCAAAATCCCAGCGCAAGCAGGCGCAAGGTGGCGCAAGCGAGAGAAACCCAGCGCACGCGCATGCGTGCGATTCAAGGAAGACGCTGTGCATGTTTCCCGCTGTCTGTGCGCCAAATCCTGCCATGGCGCAAGCGGGCACACACGGCGTGCGCTATGCGCACAGCAAAAGCGCACATAGCGCGGCGCACACAACCAAAGTGGGCGGAACAGTGGGCATAAAACGCGGAATGGGGAATAATGCGTGAAAAAGAAGGCGTAACTGGGGAAGTACTGCAGGGAACTACACGGAACGCCCACACGCATGCGAACAACCCGTATTCATGGATTCGAATACGGGAAGCCCGCGCACGGCAAAAGACGCACACAGGCGTCAACGCGTCCACCAGACGAAGGCAAGCGGAAGCGGCAAACAACAAACACGTATATAAAGCTATGATGAATGCCCCATTTGTCGCAGCACTGATCGTGGGACACCGTAGGAGGAGGAGAATAGCCAGGGCATGCATTTTGGCACCACGGGCAAGCCTTTTTGGGATGCCTGACGACCAGGTCTACGGCAGGTATAGGTTTCCACCCCATATCATCCTAGACCTGGTCAGGGAGTGGGAAGGAAAATTACAACCCTCACCCTTTGCTCCCAAGCATTGAGCCCCTTGGAGAAGGTGCTCAATGTCCTGCATTTCTTGGCCACTGGGTCATTTCAGCGGACTACTGCCATAGTGGGGAGGGGTCTTACAGGCCACGCAGTCACACTGCCTACACCAGGTACTGGCAATCATGACAGCGTGCCCCTCAGTCCGCAGGCACATATACATGCCCAGAACACCCGCAGAAAGGCAGGCCGTTGTCCTGGATTTTTTCAGGGTGGCACACTTCCCCAAAGTACTTGGTGCCATAGATTGCACCCATGTGGCTCTACGTCCCACCTAGGGCCACTGAGCACATCTACCGAAACCGCAAGCACTGGCATTCCATCAATGTACAGGTGGTATGCGATGCAAAGGGAATCATCACCTCTGTCTATGCAAACTACCCTGGCTCCACCCATGACAGTTTCATATACAGAATGTCCGCCCTGAGCCGGGCCCTGGAAGCTGGGCAGCATGGCGACACCTGGCTCCTAGGTGAGTACAAATGCCCTTGCACATGCATGCATGTCACACACACACACACACAAATACACAAACCCCAATAATCACAACTATTTACACCTCCCCAGGGGACAGTGCCTACCCTCTGAGCAACCACATGATGACGCCAATCCGGAACCCCACCACACCACCCCAGGTAAGATACAACGCCGCCCATATTGCAACCAGGGCCATAGTGGAGCGCACATTCGGAGTGCTCAAGTCACGTTTCCGCTCCCTTGACCGCTCTGGCGGGCAGCTACTCTATGCATCCCCAGTAGTGTGCAGGATCATTGTGGCAGCATGTGTCCTGCACAATGTTGCAACACGGCAGGGCGTACCGTTGGACATGGTGGTGCCCCCACATCCCCAAACACAGACACAGGCGCTGCCCATGGGAGGGGACAGGGCACGTGGCGAGGAAGCCTGGACCCAGCTTGTGGCCACATTTTTCACCTAAACTCCCACCCCTGCGGAATGCACACAGGCCTGGCACATACCAGGTGACAATCGATGATGACAAAGAGACAGTCAACTGTCACAACCCTACCACCCTGAGATAGTTGCCATGGAAGTGCCACATTGTCTGCATCCCTAGCTACTTAAACACAAGCTATCCTGTGTGACCAAAAGGCACACATATGACATGACATGATATGGCATTTGTAACGTGCCTATACACAAGTGTTTCAAGGTGCGACGAGGCAGGGAGGGGAGAACAAGGGAAGACAGACAACGATACTACTAGGCCAGGTGTCATTTAGATTGAGCAAGTGCAGGGGTAGGGGGAAGGGAAAAGTGCAAGGGGAAGGGGAGGGGGGAGTGCAGTACAGGGTAAGTAGACTAAAAAACAAATAAATAGGCCAGCTGGTGGCAACTGCAAAGGTAAGTGCAGACACGTGCTGGGAAGGGGGGGCTGTAGGGATAGAGAGACAGTCCCGCATTGTAGGGGTTGCCAGGGAGGCAGTGCAAGTGGAGAGTGGCTGGGCCAGGGACCGAGGGTGGTGAGAGTGGCCCAGTTGCAGATCCAGTGCAGTTCCAGTGAAGAATTTTGCAAGGGAGAGGGAGAGAGAAAGCAGAAGCAAAGAGGAAGGTCTTGAGGTGCTTCCGGAACCAGAGATGGTTCTCCTCAAGTTCCATTGAGGCAGGAAGGCTGTTACAGAGGGAGGCCCCTGCCGCGGAGAGAGATCTACCCCCAGCTAGTTGCTTTGAGAAGCGGATGACCCTGACATACAAGGTGTGAATCACACACACCTGCAAAACAGGCCATGACCATCACTGTTATGTCACTCAAACCCTCACAAACCACAACATGACATGGCAAGCAATACCCATACACCAACACAGTACCAATAATGTACACATTGCCATGCCAAAAATGTACAGTGGCATCAGACAATGATGCCTGACATGGAATCAGATGAAATGACTGACCAACAACCTCCCACCCAAAATAAGTAATTCCCAAATGCATTACAAAAGTTGTAGAGGTAACATAACAATGAATGCCTGTCTACATGCACATTGTGCATTGCAAAATCAACACTGCAGCTTCTGTGTGCTGTGTCCAACTCCTGCAACACACTGCTCAGTGCACAGCACAGTGAACAGCTATTGTGTGTGATGCATACCCTGAGCATCACATCTAAGCAACAAACCACATCAAAAAGCAAATTAGGCATGTACAGGATCCATAATTGGTCACAGAACATGTGCTGCAGGGACACAGTGGGCACCAGAAGGCAAACAAAGTGTACACGTGGATATCCAAGGGTGGTTGTACATGTAGTGCATCATAGTGCAAGTGTGTGGGTCAGTAAGGACATGCACTCAACATATGCATGTGCAATCAAGTGACCATCAGTGTCCTCTACACATCACATGTGAACATTCACCATGTGTACACCCCAGCATGTCAAACCACAACTATCCCCTCACACCTGAAAGGTAAACACAACACATGAACAGGCATTGATCAGCAGAACACAACATGTACATAGGATACCACCATTACAATGTCAGGGTTCCCATCACACTGCAGGGCAAGGCAACTATCAACAACAACCCCCCCTCCCTCACAAATGACCATGACCCACTGAACAACTGCACCTGGGACATGGAGCCTTCAACCCTCAATTTCACCTGGCCACAGGATCACCCTTCCCCTTCGTCACCATCTTCAACCTTGTGTGTAAAAAGGTGCCTGCACCCTCAGAGTCCACCCTCATTTGCAAAATCACAAAATCCAAGCCAGAAAAACGAACCAGAACACCCTCCCGTAGATGACTTGACGTAGCAGTACCTCACAAAGGCCAAGTACTACCACAATGATGTAACAACCAAGGTAGCACAGTAAAACAATGTCACAACAGGATGTGAACCATGTGTGGTACATAACATAGAATGATGCACCATGAACGGATGTGTACTGTCACAGGTCCCGTGTAGAGGCGCAGGAGTGGCACGAAACAACCACCCCCACCATGCCCCGGGTGCCTGCAAGGTCAAATTCACACAGGCCTCTGAGACCCTGGTGGGGAAGGAGGGTCAGGGATATGCAGTCGGGACAGGTGTTGACACACTGGATAACTGGAATGAGTGGCAGGAGAGGGGAGGAGGAATGACACATGAAAGTAGGGAATGCACGAAAATGTACTACCTGCATGAACACATACACAATCCGAACAAACTTGGACATCATTGTCATGGCCTTCTGTAGTCCAGGCTTAGGAGTGGCATGAACCAACCACCCCCTCTAGGGTTTTGGCGCCTGCAAGTTTGGGGCTTACACAGGCATCCGCAACCCCAGCGGGGAAAGAGGGTTAGGGAACGTTGCTTGGATAGGTACGGGAAGCAGGAACACCGGGTAGAGGGTACAGGTTTTAAAATTGGATAGGACTCTGGGTGATTAGGGGAAAACAAACATACCAAATTGAATTACACATTCATCCATGCATTAGTGCACCCCCCAGCAAGCCTATGCAGAGCAGTTTGAAAGAAAAACAACAAGACACTTAGCTCTGGGTTTGAGTGCTGTCCTCCTGCCTGTGCACTCTCAGGTCTGGTTACAGGAGCACTGCAATGTTGCAAAGAGAGCCACAGTTAATAATCTGTCCGTGCCCATAACACAAAAACACACCACCAAACATGTTCCATAGCAACAAACTACTCTACAAACAGACAATCTGGTGTAGATGCTTCGTACCCATATGTAACATTACCCCTGTGATGGGTCATACACAGTCAATGCAGTAAGTCAGCCGCCAGTGGGTGCGTGGCATATGGAACACCAATGTGTCACAATTCACACAACATGCAATATTCCCTGGGTAAGCAGACATAACCATATAGCAAGGCATGACTTCAGAACAATTCGTGTTCCACCATGACCGAAACAAAGTAGGCAGTGCATGTATCAAAATGTACATGGAAATGAAATGCACTGCACCCGAGTATGTCCCTTGCTGTATGTCCCTGTGAGCTGCCCCTTTCCATGTTTCGGAAGGCTACGTGGTTGATACAAGTGCCTCAATGGACCTTGGTGTACCGGAGGGTATGTGCCACTGCCCCTGCAGGTGTCCCAGACAACCTTACAATCAACAGCCATCAGTCCACCAACACATCTGAGCTGCATTGTGTGCTTCAACACCAATTTTCGTCCAAGCTCAACCTCAGTGCTGTTACTAAGCCTGCATGTGCAACTCACCTGGTGCAAGCTTTGCTGTGTTGTGGCCCCCCTGTGCTGCTCACCTTGCCTGGAGTTCCTTGGAACACGTCAGCAGTTCTAGGATGTAGGTCTGCAATCTCTGTGCCTCTGCTTGTGCACACATGTGCATATGGGCACCAACAAACGTGTCCAGAATTCAGATGTCCAATGAACCATGTCTGCTGGCAAAGGTGGTCTGGAGGCTCATCCCCCTACAGAAAGGGCATAAAACACATGATTAATGCTTTAAAGTCATCTGTGTGTGTCTCTTCAGGCATCTCATTACTGAACCATGTCAGAGACTTACATCAGAAATCACACCATCAGTCTGTCTTTCACATCCAAAGTGTGGAACACACTATCTACGGCATGAATTGCAACAAGCACGTGTACAGTAAAGATAAGAAACATGCTACACAATGCATAGCAATGAATGTACACATTAATCATGAAACACCCCATCTAGCAAAAGCTGAACAGTGGACAATAACACCGCAATCATCCCCACTAGGGGTGTCAACACAAGTCACACAGCACCAGACATGCCACAGATATGACAGTCCAAAGCCCTTGTGTAATAGGCTGTCACACCGAACCATCCTTGCGAGACCATGGATAAGGGAGGCAGGAGTGGCATATGTGAGTCAAGGACCCCAAGCAGCAAACACATACACAAGACAAGCCTGAAGGGCCCAGCTGGAACAGACAGTGGATGCCTTCAAAAGCCACAAAGCACCGCACCGTCACATGAAAGCACAATAGACAAGCAATTTTAAACTATATTAACTAATTACACTAACTATGAAAAACCTACATTACCTAATTAAACTAACTATCAAACAGAAACTTAAGTAACTAAACTAAAAGAAAAATCAAAAATGGCAACATACGACCCGGGGGGGAGGCACCCAGGAGGGGGGAGGTACAGAGTGCTGCTCAACACCCACATGCGATGATGCTGAGCCAACAGAAAAAACCTCCATGGGCTCAACGCTTGCACAGCCCGACCTATGTGGGAGATAGATGGTCGTCCGAGTCTGGCTCATCCTGGGAAGGAGGACGTGGCACAGTAGCCTGGCCACGCCTAGCCGCAGCTTGCTCCTCGTCGGCAGCAAGTCTGCCGGATGGGTGAGCCTGGTTCTGTGTAGCGATGTGACGTAGGTCTGCATGCAGACCCTCACGTGATACACGTGCTTCCTCTTGCAAGGTAGCACGTGTAACACAGAGTTCCTCCTGTAAAGCCTGGCTGGACAACCGCTGCACCTCCCGGCAAGCCTGTAGCTCAGCCGAGATGGTACGCTCAAGCTGTGCAAACCTCTCCTCTGCCCGCTGCCTCTGGGAAATCAGAAGGACACCCAGAGTGGATTTGAGAGAAGCATACTCCTCCCTCAGGGCATCCATGTGCACCTCTGCGTGAGCAGCAATTGCTTGATGCAGAGACGACATTTCAGTCTGGCGTGCCCTGTCTGAGGCCGCCATGCCCAGCCTGAGCGAGCGGGCCATGGACCGTGCCGTCTGCTGCTGTAGAAGCACCTGCCTAGCAGGGGGGAGCACAGATCGGGCCACACGCTCCATGCTCTCAGCGATGTTCTCCATTGCTGCCCCCTGCCGTTCGGAATTGGCAGTCATGTCTTGCTCCCACTCAGTATACTGCGGTTGCGCGCGGCAACCGCGTTGCCGGGCTTGACCCCTGCGGGACCCAAGGACCGGGGGTCCTCGCTGTGTTGGCACCGCCCGCGGCTGCACGACTACATGCCCCGTTGACATGATGTCCCAGGCACATCAGTGACTGGTGTGGAGGGTGACCCTGCGTCCCGGTCCACCACGGGGGGAGGAACCAAGACTGTCTGATCCCTCAGTGCAGGTGTCGCGGACAGAGGAGTGTCCACATCAGAATCACTCACCCCTGACACATGGACTTGATGCTCATCCAACTCAACATGGACGTCAGAGTCGTCATCAAGGCTGGACTCATAGGCAGCCAGAGACAAGATGGACTGTAGCACTTGGGGATTTTCGTGGCCTACCACCCCACGACCCCCACTTGTGCCGGGTTGATGTAGTGGTAACAACCCAGTGTCTGGCATGACAACACCATCCTCCGCCTCCATTGCGTCATCACCTGAAAAATAGAGAGAAAAAGGGTCACTACACATGTCAGAAGCACACAACACACACACACCGACAACAAACGCATCAGGAGGACATGTGACACACAACATATAACCTGGCATGCATGCTGGGTCAACTTTGAATTGCTTCTGTGATCAGACCTGTTGAAAGGTGGCAGTTTCCATGGAAGTGGGTCTATGCAGTGCAGAAAATGTGTACGCCACTCACTACCTACATGTACAAGGACTCCATGGTGTGTGTCAGGAAATGTGAAGGCAGTGCAAGGTCAAATTCAGGCATCACGTGTATTGTGCATTCAATGTGTACCATATCTAGAAGCCAAGCACCCCTCCACCCAAGTACAAAAGCAGGGATGCCTAGCATGGTATCAAAAGGCTGACCATACACCTGTGTATTGACAGGCAGTGTTGACTGGCATCAACAGGTTAATGTGATTCAAGTGACAACACTGCAAATGATGATGGGACAGTAAGCAGGACACATGATGAAAACTCTGGAGGCCGCCCAGTGGTGAAGAAGACAGAACAACAGTTGGACAGAGTCATTGGCCATTGAACAGGCTGAGGCCTGTGAGCCACACAAATTGTCAGACCCTAAACATGTGTGCAACGCAGTACTGACCCACAGTTGACATGGGAAAGCTGATGAGATGCCATGCAATGTATGTCACCCAGGACTTGTATCACAGTGATCATCCAGTCAAGGACACATAGGGGCATGCGTGCAATGCACATGGAGCATGAATGGGCACTCATGTCCCTGCGGGACATCTGACCTATGCACAGTACAAGTGAGATACCCTGCATCAAGTACTAAGGCTGTACCACACGGCATATGTCCGGCAGATTGTACGCTGGAAGTTAGCATCTACACAGGACGCATGAACAGGAAAGTACACATTGGCAAGATTGAAGCAGACCAGTGCAAAGGTGGAACTGGGGCGCAGAGTGGCGGAGGAGGAGCAAGAGAGCATGCCCACATGGAGTCCCCGCATACAGGCAGAGGAGACATGGACGTCAGTCATGCAATGACATTGTGCCTGGTCTGAGAGGAAGGTCACCCCACGCCACATGCAGAAGGGCCAGTGAGCTGGAACATGGACCGGAGGGGCATACTTGTAACCAGCATGTCAGTAGGGTGCAATAGTGGTGATGCGGACAGTCCCCGTCTGCTCCACATGTCCACCATCCAGCAGAGCAGACATGCATCATGGAAGCATTGCATTACTTACACATCAGAACCATGTACATGTCACATGTAGTGGCAATCATGCACAACACATCCCACAAGTGAAACACACACGTCCTCAACAAACACGCATCAACACTCACTGGACTGGTCATCAAAGTCCAGCATCTCTCCCACTCCTCCGACCAATTCAGGTGGTATGAACTCCGCAACGAGTGCCTCATGCGGAGTGAGCTCTTCCTCCTCTGGTGCAGGCCCACCGCCAGTCACCAGAGTCAAGTTGTAATTAGAGGCACGCTTAGCCTTAGTGCTGCGTTTGATGTCATTCCAACACTTTTTGCACTCCTGCACCGTGCGCACCTCATGGCCGAATGAACTGACATGTTCCGCAACATGCTTCCAGTGGGTGTCACGTTGGGCAGCCGTAGTCTGACTATTGGCACCCACTAGCATGTCACGGCTTTGGCCCCGCACGTAGCCCACGAGCAAGTCCAGTTCCTGCTTGCAGAAAGGCTTCTTCCTCGATGTGCAGGAGGTCGTGGCTGTGTGTGGGGTCCCAGCCTGTGCTGCAGGTGCAACCTTCCTCCTCTTGGACTGTGGCGCAGATCCTGGCTTGCTAATGCCGCCCTGACCAGTATGGCCAGTGGGTTTGGTGGATTGAGCCAAGGGAGTGGCAGGTGGAGGGACGACCAAAGGCCTGACTTGTGTCAGTGGCATCTGGGTGCCCTCTAATGGACCCTGCGCAGCAACATCAGCTGTGGCAGGGTCATTGACTGCAATGGTCCTGGTTGGCAGACTCACAACCGGGGTGTTGTTGGGTGCATCTGCCCCTGCACTTGCCGGCTGTTCGGGGCAGCAGATGGCATAACTGCCCCAGGGACAAGTGTCTTGGTCTGAGCAGCCCTGCCTCCCCCTATGGTTTCCCTCCTGGCCTGTTGGATATCCACCAAGGGCTCCTCAAGTGCCAACGCAGACTGCGCTGGCAGACCCTGAGCCTGGGTGGCGGTGTCCACAGCTGCACCTGCAGCTACCACTACCCTTGGGCCCGTGGCAGTCGATGGGACGGACTGCCTGGTCAAACGGGCGCCAGTGCCAGATGCAGAAGCTGCATCCCCCGGAACCACAGGGGGTGGTGGCATGACTGCACCGACACATGGCCCAACATTGTGCTCAAGTGGAGCACCCCTGCCTCCTCCCCCTCTGTGGCTGCCCTGGACACCCTGGAGTCCCCTACTCCCTGGTCACCACGGCCACGTCCCCGACCACGCCCGCCACGAGGAGTACGCCCAGCTGAGGCGCCCCTCATCTTTGGTGTCCTCCCAACCATGTCACAGATGTAGTAGTGCCGGCACAGATGGAGTAGTGCCAATGGGAGGTGTACACCACAATTGAGCTGGGCAATTGAGGTGAAGGGGGTGGGAAGCAAGATGTTAACAGCCCCCCTGCACCTGCAAGGCTGTATGTGACCCCGGTGATGTAGTGACGGGTCACGCAATGCTCAGGCACCCCAAAACTGCAGTAAAACCGTGCACGTAACCCTGCAGCCTACGTGAGTGGAATCAACCTCCCACAGTATGCGGTGGCACCCAGTAACACGAATAATGCGTACGCGTGGGACACGCAGGCTACTAGGACATCGAAAATGGGTGCGATACACAGGGGCACCCGCAGTGGGAAAAATAGCGTGTGCGACTCACCGTCTGACTAGCGCGATGCAGAAAAACATGCGTAGCCAATACCCCCGCCAAAAGAAGAGATACGTCCTTGATAGCTGTGAAGTTGTGATGGTGAGCGAAACAACAGGAAGCAGCAACACACGTCGGTCTCCACGAAAGGCACGTACAGCGAACTGCTGGCCCCGCTCACCTTTAACCCGTGCTGAGGGAAACACCCGCGCGCGTCACGTCACTTACACGCATGGGCCCTTTCCTCGGATTACACGCGGACTGCAGTTTTTCACGCACACTGAAACGCCCATGCACGCCTGCGCGCGTCACGTCACAGAGGCGCTTGCGCTTGAAGGGCCTTCTGTCCAATGAAATTGCGTATGCGTGCAGACACGCTTACGCGCTAAGGGCCTTTCCTCGAATTACACGCAGACGTACAGGATTTTCACGTGCCAAATCACTCCGTATCAAGCTGGCCACGCGTAAGCACATGGAAGACCACGCTCCTGCCCAAAAGGCCGAATTACTGCCCCCCAGGGCCCAGAGCAGCCTCCCACGAGCCATCTGCTGCTGCCTGCCTGCCTGCCTGCCTGCCTGCTGCCACCGTGCCCTGCCATTTGGTGCCTGCACATCAGCCATCTGCAGGGGTCCAGTTGCTGTGTCCACCCCTGCTGGAACAGAAGACTCCCGACTGGGATACCATCGCTCCACAGCCCAGCCCCAGGACCCAGTTGCCCACCCACGGCTGCCTCGGGGGTCGCCATGTCGGGGCAACACCATCCGAGACCACTGGCGACCCCCAGCCAGAGGGGCAGAGTGCCACCAGCTTCAGTCAGAAGGAAGTTGGTGTCCTGGTGGAGCATGTCCTGGGGCATTATGATGCCCTCTTCGGACATCACGCACCAAAAAGGATGGACGGGACAGGTTCTGGACGGACATCGTGACTGCCATCAACGCGGAGGGGGTGGCAGTCCGTGACTTCCAACATGTCAAGAAGCGCTGGGAGGACTTCAGGTCCAGGACCCTCAACAAGGCAGCGGATGCTAAGGGGCGTCGGGGCCACTTGTCGGAAGATCAGATGAGGGTCCTGGAACGCATATCCCCAGCGCTCCACGTCCAGGTCCTTGAGAGGCAGACCCGTCTGGAGTCGAGCGGTAAGTGGCCAGGCATTGCTGTGTGAGACAGGGCATGTTGTAGTGTGCTGGTTGTCTGATACTTGCCTGTATGTGTGACATAGGCCATGTACACGTGTGTGTGTGCAGGGACATCATGGTCATGGATGTGAGACCAGTAATGTGTGAAGCACACGGTTGGTGTATGTGTTTAAATGCTACATGGGGAGCCCTATGCGGAATGGACACATGAGAGCATGCCAGTCTCTGTTCCTGGACATGGGTGGAAGTGAGGGCTGGGTGATGATGCCTTGTACATGTATGGTTTCGATGTCTGTGTGACTGACCTGTGTGTCTGTGACTTGTGAATGCCATGGATGCATGACACATGTCTGTGTCAATGTTCAGATCCACTGATGCAGCCTAGCGATCCTTGCATCCACTGTGTCTGGGGTGTACGAGTCCAGATGGATGAAAGTACGGTGAAGTGTGTGAATGTGATAGGCATGACCCATGATGCATGTGAGTTCAAAAACAACATTGTATGTTTCAAGAGTCCCTTGGACATGTTTGCTTATGTCCATAGCATGCGCCATGCCTTTTACTTCATGTGTTTTGCCTGCACTGACCCATATGTTGTGGAGGGACATGATGGAAGTGATCTTTGACAGTGCCACTCATCTGCTATTGCTTCCTGTCTAGGGCACCATTGTACAGTACCCTGATGCTTGTGTTCTATGTCTCCCTCTACGCAGCACAAAGTGAAGAAGAGGGCGGAGACGGCGCTGTGGAGCCAAGTGGCGGGGATGCCCCCACGGCTGCAGCGGAAGGGGTGGGTGAGCCCCCACAGGGGCTTGCAACGGCGGAAGACAGTGGGGAGCAATCCAGGTTGGTGGTTTCCACAGAGGAGGAGGAGGCCGCTACTGAGCCGCACATGGGGCCTGGTGGGGGCATCCCTGCTGGTGCAAGTGGTGCAGTCCAGGGGCAGGGGCAGGAGGCAGCACACGTCGCCGTGGAGGTGCCTGTGCATGTCACTGTCCCTGACACTGTGACTGCACCACCATGCACCAGCAGGGATGCCCCATCCCAGGCCCGTCCGCAGGTAGGGGGGATGTCCATGTCATCTGACTCCCCTCCACCTGCGGACGAGGGGACCCCTGGCCGTATGGAGAAGGTCCTGATTGGTGTCGCGTTGCGCACGGGTGTCATTCGTGATGAGGTGCGTGCTTCCCGGGGGGAGCACGCACGTCATCACGAAGAGCACCGTGCCAACGTGGCCCAGTTGGGAGCGGTCGTGGTCGGGGGTCTCATACATGTGTCAGTCACTTTGGCGACCCTCTCCTCCTCTGTGGAGGCTATGCGCCAGTCGTTCTCCATGCCGTCTTCCAGCCCAGATGCCACCAGGGCCCCCTGTGGACCTGCCCCGACCAATGCAGCCAACTCGGTGGGGATCCCATCCCTGCCACAGTCGGGAGTCGGAGGTCCAGCAGGGGTGGACACACCAGCAACTGGACCCCAGCAGATGGAGGATGTGACAGCATCATCGGGCAGGGCACGTGCACAACAACGTCAGTGGATTCCATCAGCCTGGAAGCCGTTGTGCTGGCACAGGCAGTTGCGTCGGAGGCAGCGGCACGCTCGGGAGGCATCATGGCTCGGGGCCATCAACATCAGGGGTGCAGGCATTGGCCAGAGGGCAGGAGAACCCTGGAATGGGAGTGGCTTCCATGTGGGAGCGCTTGGGCTAGCAGATAGGTGCGGAGCGGCAGCGGGCAGAGGAGGAACGGCTCACAATGGTCAGGGCGGAGAACTCCATGCGGAGGGCGCTGAGGTGGGCTGAGTGCCTCGAGGGTCTTCGAAGGGAGTTGGAGCTGGACACTGCTTTATCCCTGCGAGACCTCGTGGCCAGGGAACATGTCCGCCTCCAAGCCATTGAACAGGAGTTCGATGATGCCCTGGCCCATGACAACATCCAGTGAGCCGTTGGACTAGCCCGCTGCCCTTGTAAATAGTTATGTAGTTAGTGTTAGGTTTCCTTTGCTTTTTCTTGATTTTGGACCTTTTGGACAATGGCCAACATTTTTGTATATAGTTTTTTTATTACGTAGTATTTTTAGATAGGTTTCATTTCTTCAGTTGGGATCATGGACCCTGGATTGTTTATCTGTATATAGTTGATTGTTGGATTATGGATTTTTTTTTTGATTTACCCATGGAGCAATGGTTTTTGTTTTTGTTTTTCCCTTGGATGTACTTATTTGAACAGTGACTTTGGACACCTTTCCTTTGGATTATGAATTGTGGTTTTTCATTATGTTACGGACATGCTGCTTTTTTGACTTTAATTCCCATTGTCATTTGTTTATTTTTAATCCCATTTCTGTTGCTTTTAATACATTTTTTTCATCAAACTTCAATGTGTAGTATCATATCATTGGTTACATGCATGTCATGATATGGTTTTTGACATTCACTTACACCCATTTTTTGTATGTGAGGGACATGTGTTCATTTACATACTTGCCATTGGGGTTGTATCATGTAATTGGCAATTCTGAGTGGGTGGATGCAATACTTGGGTGGGTGTTTGGCATGTGGAGGCTGCCCATAAGGGCCAGGGATCTAGATTGTGATGACGTGTTGGCTGGGGGACATGTGTCAGGGCCTGCTGGCAGGTGTCTCGCAATGCCGGGGGGTGGGGGTGCTGAGAGACATGTGTGGGGGCCTGGTGGAGGGTGCCCCTGACTGCTGGGGGGTGGGGGTGCTGGGAGACAGGAGTGGGGGCCTGCTGGCAGGTGCCTCGCAATGCTGGGGGGTGGTGGTGCTGGGAGACATGTGTGGGGGCCTGGTGGAGGGTGCTGCTGACTGGTGGGGGGTGGGGGTGCTGGGAGACAGGAGTGGGGGCCTGGTGGAGGGTCCCCTGCACTGCTGGGGGGTGGGGGTGCTGGGAGACAGGAGTGGGGGCCTGGTGGAGGGTGCCCTTGCACTGCTGGGGGCTGGGGGTGCTGGGAGACAGGAGTGGGGGCCTGGTGGAGGGTGCCCCTGACTGGTGTGGTGTGGGGGTGCAGGGAGACAGGAGTGGGGGCCTGCTGGCAGGTGCCTCGAAATGCTGGGGGGTGGGGTGCTGGGAGACATGTGTGGGGGCCTGGTGGAGGGTGCCCCTGACTGGTGGGGGGTGGGGGTGCTGGGAGACATGTGTGGGGGCCTGGTGGAGGGTGCCCCTGACTGGTGGAGGGTGGGGGTGCAGGGAGACAGGAGTGGGGGCCTGGTGGAGGGTGCCCCTGACTGGTGGGGGGTGGGGGTGCAGGGAGACAGGAGTGGGGGCCTGGTGGAGGGTGCCCTGCACTGCTGGGGGGTGGGGGTGCTGGGAGACAGGAGTGGGGGCCTGCTGGCAGGTGCCTCGCAATGCTGGGGGGTGGGGGTGCTGGGAGACATGTGTGGGGGCCTGGTGGAGGGTGCCCCATGACTGGTGGGGGGTGGGGGTGCAGGGAGACAGGAGTGGGGGCCTGGTGGAGGGTGCCCCTGACTGGTGGGGGGTGGGGGTGCAGGGAGACAGGAGTGGGGGCCTGGTGGAGGGTGCCCTGCACTGCTGGGGGGTGGGGGCGCTGGGAGAAATGTGTGGGGGCCTGGTGGAGGGTGCCCTGCACTGCTGGGGGGTGGGAGTGCTGGGAGACATGCATTGTTGATCAGTAGTGCAAGGTGACATGTGGCTTGGCTGGGGGGCATGCCCATGGTGGATGGGCTGCCTGCGGGACATGAGCAGGGGTGCAGGGTAGTCCCCTGTGGTGTGGGCTGCCTGCAGGGGCCGTGGAGGTTGTAGAGCGAACACCTGGGAGGACCCACACGGCCAATTCACGTGTGGTACTCCACGGAACCCCTGAAATGCACGTACCCTGCTGAAATCGCGTGTGAAACTTCCCGCGCACCCCGAAATACACGTACACAGGACATTCGCGTGTGGAACTTCCCGCGCACCCCTGATATAGACGTACCCTGATGGAATTGCGTGTGGAACTTCCTGCGCACCCCGAAATACACGTACACAGGACATTCGCGTGTGGAACTTCCCGCGCTCCCCTGATATACACGTACCCTGATGGAATCGCGTGTGGAACTTCCTGCGCACCCCCGAAATACACGACCCAGGACATTCACGTGTGGAACTTCCCGCGCACCCCTGAAATACACGTACCCTGCTGAATTCGCGTTTGAAACTTCCCGCGCACCCCGAAATACACGTACACAGGACATTCGCGTGTGGAACTCCCCGCGCACCCCTGATATACAAGTACCCTGATGGAATCGCATGTGAAACTTCCCACGCACCCCTGAAATACACGTACCCTGCTGAATTCGCGTGTGTAACTTCCCGCGCATCCCGAAATACACGTACCCAGGACATTCGCGTGTGGAACTTCCCACGCACCCCTGAAATACACGTACCCTGATGGAATCGCGTGTGAAACTTCCTGCGCACCCCTGAAATACACGTACCCTGCTGAATTCACGTGTGAAACTTCCCGCGCACCCCAGTAATACACGTACCGCGCTCGCACACGGCCAATCACGTGTGACACTTCCCGCGCACCCCAGTAACACACGTACCCAGCTGAAATCACGTGAGAAACTTCCCGTGCACCCCAGTGATACACGTACCCCGCTTGCCGTGCTGGTACAGGGTCAGCGCAGCCCTTCATGCTGGATTGGGGATTTTGATGGCTTTACCCTGCGCAAGGGGCGTTCTTGGGGGCGTAACTGGCGCTGCTGCAGGCTCGCTGCGCCACTGTGCGCCACGGCTGGTTTTGGTGGCTGGAATCCATGAATACGCTGTGCGCAGAAATGTATTTTAGCGCAAGCGGCTGGCGCAGGGATTCGCACACGCACACTGTGCGCCAGCCGCATGCGCCACTTGTGTGCTGAATTCTATGAATTACCCCCTATGTTTCACGGTGAGCCAGTGCAGATTACACCTGGAAGCTGTAATGTTGGCACGTTTGGATAGGCCAGAATGGCACAAACAGCTCCATTCTGAGCGATCTACAGTACAGAGAGGTTGGACTGGGAATATCAGCTCAGGAGACTGTTAAAACAGTCGAGGCAGGAATTTACAAGGGGAGAGGCCAAGATGGACGCATTATTGTGTGACACAAATGGCTGAATATTACAAAGCAGCTTATTGATGAGGCCGCAAGAGGATTGACTCTGCGAGACATGCTGGTTCATTGTCAATTCGGCATCCAGTGTGACACCGAGGCTCCCCACTTTCATGGCCACAGAGATAACAGTATTAAAAATGGTAATACTGCTATACTTAATTTTAGGGCCAGAGGATACAATCAGTAGGTCAGTCTTTTTAGTGTTGATGGCCAAGGAGTTCATTGCTATCCAGTAATGGATGTCAGAATAAATGGTGTTGAGATTCAATAAGTCCATTTAGGCCTGAGAGTTTTATGACGACCTGAGTGTCATTAGCATAATTAGTATAATGGACACCCAGGCCATTTAGAAGTTTCAAAAAAGGGGTAATATAGACTTCAAACAAAGAGGGCGAGATACAGGACATCCCCTTGGCATGAGTTGTATTTCATGTTGGTGACAATCTGGGAGATAACAGTCTCAGTACTGGGTGTAAACTGAAATGTAGGTTTGATAGAGACTGGTGGGGATTTGGAGTCAGGAGCGTCAATCATGGGGTTGGGTGGGGGTTTGCGGGGGGTTTCCCCCCGCATATATGTTAAAATTGACCATCACAATTCGGTCAATTGTGAAAAGGTCAATTATAATTTGAACAGTTGTAAAACTAACAATTCATATACAACCAAAAATTAAGCGGATGGTGATCGGACTGGATGCAGGGATTTGCAGCAACGTTAGAAACTGTGAGATGGTGCAAGAGAACCCAATCAAGGTTATGCCCTCCAATATGTGTAGGTCCAGTCACCCACTGTGAGAACCCTGTAGCAGCAAGAGCACCCAATAGGGACAGAGTGACATTATCTGATGAAGATTCAGCCCAGTGATTAAAATCACCAATCACTAGAACTGGAGTGTTAACCTTGGTGGTTTTGTTCAGAAGGCTTATCAGCTGTTCCTCAAAGAGGGGAAGAACCCTTGGGGGTCTATAAATTATAATTGTAGATGTCAACATATTGCAAATGATTTTCAATTTTACTATAAGAATCTCACCCTCATCCAGTGCCTCGTGAGACACTGAGTGGCAGTGTAGCTAACATTTATTTATTAATTTATGCCTTGGGGCATCATGGCGCTGTTACAGTATGGCTCTTTTGAATGTAGGGACATAGAGCTGATTAGAGTGGTAGGAATGCTTGGGCCTAGAAGAGGTGGCTTGGACTAGTTGTTCTGAGAGGAATGGAGGTGCTGTGAGTGATAGGCACTTTTGTGTAATTGCTAGGGTTTTAAAGAGTATGCACTCTTTAACTGGGAGCCAGTGGGCATCCTGTCTTGCATGGGAGATGTGCTCCCTTTTGGGAATGCTTGGGAATCTGTTGAGGTTTTTTGCTGACGTACCTACAAATATTTGGACGATAGGTAAGGATTGACAGCGTTGATTGATTTTGGTGGTGAATGCTACTGAGGAAGCAATGGCGCTAACATGGCGCGTAATGGAGATAGAAGAGTCAATCTATATCCCAGAGTTTTGACTGCTGGTGACACAGAGATAGGGGTGTTCTCCATGTTGAAAATGCTGTTTTGTGTGTCGAGCTTTTTGAGGATTTCCTTAGGGCCTGCCAGGAGGATTTCTGTTTTGTCCCCGTTGAGACACAGACCATTAGCCGCCATCCAGGCCTGGATGAGGGCATAGGTTTTAAACAGTGTGGCCGAGTCTTGTTCGTAGGATCCAGTGAGGGGGAGGAGGACTTGGGCCTCATCGGCATAGTTTGTGTAAGCTATGCTGAGATTGTCCAGGTCATTGAAGAGTGGTAGAGTGAAAGAATTGTACAATGTGAGCGAGGGGCAGGAGCCCTGTGGGACTCCGCAATGGGTGGTAGTAGGTGCAGCACAGGCCTGGTCCGAGAACACTCTCATGTGTCTCCCTTCAAGGAAGGAGGTGATCCAGCATTTGGCTTCAGGGGAGAATTGTGCTGCATTCTTGAGTTGTCTGCAGATGGGCTTGTGGTCGACAAGATCAAATGCTGCAGACAAGTCAAGGAGCAGGCGAAATGCAGGCTTGCCTTCATCTATTATTTTCTCTAGTTGATTCTTCAGGTCCAGTAAGGCAGACTCTTTTCCGTGGCCTGGGCGGTAGCCTGATTTTCTTTTACCAAAGATATGGTTCACTTCAAGGAAATGTTGGATTTGTAAATAAGCAGCTTTGTTTTAACAGAAATGGAACAGTAGTGATGGTTCTGTAGTTGTTAGGTGATTCCGGGTCTAATGATGTTATTTCCAGCAGTGGCAAGCCCATGCTTCTTTAAGGCAGGAGGGGACTATGCCCCGAAGTGAATGAATCATTGATCAAGGCTGTCAGAAATGGGGCTAGTGTGACTGTGCAATCTTTCATAAAATTGGCCGGGCAAACATCACCCTTGCAATTGGAGGGTTGATTTGTTTAATAATGGCTAGAACTTCGGTCTCAGTTACTGCTCTGAAGGAGAAGATCGTTTTATCTTTAGTGTCAAGGTAAGTCATAGGCGAATTGGGTAAATTGCCTTTGGGTAGGGCATTATAATGGGTGTTAATGTTTTCCTGCAGGAGATCTATTTTTTTTAGCATGGCTGTTTGGACATTGGTGCACCAGGCTTCGTCTTTCCTGAATTATTTTGTGCTACTGGCTGGGTCGGACAATTTCTTGAATATGGTAAACAGTTCTTTTGACTAAGATTTGGCATTAGAAATTATGTTGTTATATGCTGTAGATTTCACAAGGGTGATGTTTTTTTTTGTACTGAGAATCAAGTATTTTGTAGGCCTCTAATGTGGAGGTCTGTGAATCAGCTTGCCATTTGGTGAGCGCAGTGCGCTTGCGGAAGCATAATTCTTTGAGATCTGCAGTGAACCAAGAATGTGCAAGTTTCTTCCCTTTAGCTTTCTTGCTCTCTAGAGGGGCAATGGCGTCTATTGCTGTTTTGATTGTGGTTTTATAGAGTTCTACCAATGCCGGAGGGTCACAGGAGAATGGAGGTTTGAGAGCTGCAACATCTAGAAACAGGGTGATCCTGTCTCTGGTAAGGTTACACAAGCATCTAGCTAGTGCAGGTGGTGCGGGTGCGTTAGGTTTGGAAGTGTTGGTGATGGTCAGGATGGAGAAATGAATTAGGTGATGGGCCATGCAGGGGCAGGGAGTGTTTAAGCTAATGTGTGCTGTGCAGTTGTGGTCAGCTACCCAGTCTGAAATACGTCCTTTGTTGTGGGTGGGATTTGTGTTTCTTTGAAGGAAACCCTTGTCGTGGAGTGCATTGGCAAGAGACTTGCCTTGCTTATCCTTTGGATCATTGAAGCCAAGTTTGAAATCCCTCAGAACGATAGCTTTTTTGGTGTTTTTTAGGTTCTCGTCTAGTATATGGTTTAGATTTTCATGGAAATCAAATAGTGGGCCTGGAGGGCGGTAGATGATATACATAGCAATCGTCCAATTCGGTGAGAGAGAGAGTTTTACAGAGAGCATCTGCATTCCTGCCTAATGGTGAGTTTATTTGCCTTACTGAGAGTGAATCCTTTATTATGAGGGACACACACCCTCCTTTTGACAATAGGGCTACCACACCTCCCAAGCCAACTTTACGGTCAGCCAAAAAGATTTGGTAATTTTTAGGAATTGCTACGGTGGCTTCTGAAGCCGTAGTCTCATTATGCCAGCACTCAGTGACTGCCAAAAGGTCGGGACTTAAGGCCATGAGGAGATCCTATATCTTCACTCCCTGTTGTCTAAGGGGTTCAGTATTAAGGACAGCAAGGTGAAGCAGAGGATCACCAGCTGAATTGAGTACTGAGTTTTCCTCTTTGAGGGTAGAGTGAGAGTTTTTCACAGCACTATTATCACTAATTTGGCAAGCATCAGTATGCGCTAGGGTCGGCATGTGTGCGGAAGCAGGGGGGTAGGTGGGCACAAAACTCACGTGCTGGCTCTAATAGAGAGGTCAGCCAGTCCATCCATGTTTAATGTATTTTCATAGCGTCATTGGCCATGAGATTGTTCAGAGGTGGAGGGCAACCAGTGTGGTCAGACTATGGGGCCACATATATATTGTCACGTTGCAATGCCTCAAGTCTGACATTACGATTCCTCTTTATCTAAGAGGGGAAGTGAGTAAGACAATCAAGAACAGTGTCTCTTGAAGAATATAGAAGACAATATGTAATTTTTATTTGTTCTTATTCTGTACACTTTCAGATAAGCGGCACACCAGGGCAGCCTAGAATTAGTACAACAATAGTCAACTTTAGTGAGACAATTGCGCTATCCTTGTGTCTCTTTAAGTGTGTGGACCTCTAGGTCACTTCCTCTTCAACTCTTGAATAAGTGTGAAGCATGTTGTAATGTATCGTTGTGCAGATGTGTTAGCCCTTCCTTTTTATTAACATGAACATGTATAATACAATAAATTACCAATAATACAACATACACAAATTCAAAAAATGCAAAAAGCTAAAAATAAGTATCTATAAAATATTAAAAACATCAGAAATATTATCAAACCCACATGGGCTGTGACAATGGGCCTCATTATGAGTGTGGCGGTCTGGAAATAAGGGTGCCGATAGCAACGTATCAGCACTCTTTCTAGCCACCACACTCAGACTCTGTGAGCGGGGGCCATTACGCCTGGCATTTCTGACCTAATAAGTGCAACGGCCCCCATCGTAGAGTTTTCATGGAAGCACTGGCACCATTAACAATGGTGCCAGTGTTTTCATGAACCCATTCCCATGGAGTCCTATGGGACTCTGCGAGAATGGGGTCTTCCCGAATCCACCGCCTGATATCCCAGGTCGCCAGAACTTGTAATGTCCCAGTGGCACTGGGATATCAGGCAGCGTATTCTGAGTTACGAGGATGGCTGCAACCCACCGGTAGCACCGGCGGCTTACTGGCGTCCTCGTAATGAGTTCCAATGATTCTAAAAAGTCAACATTGATAAAAAAAGTGTTACAATAGGGAAGAGGTGAAAGTAATGAAATAAAGTAAGAAACTTTGTCACTGGCAGTCTCTATGATCTAAATGTTGCTCTCAGATTCATCTACTCCCATCCTTACTGAATCAATGTTTCCATGCCCCATAAATGAACCCAGCAGACGATTTTGTCATAGCTGCCTCAAAATCCACTAATAGCAATGGAAGTACAACACGTTCATTAACCATGACATTGTCCATCCTTACTTCTGGAGTAATACATCTAGACTTCAAGGGTTTATAAACTGGGCAGACAAGGAGAACTTGATTCAATTGTTCGACTATCAGCTGACAGATTTTTCTTTAAGCATTTAGTACTACTTTCTCCAATGGTAGAGCATCTGCCCTAGCCAAAGCAAAGAGATTTCTTTTTTGGGGATAGGTGAGAGTTTCCAGTTAAGGTTTGGCCAGCTCCTCTTCATCTATCAATCTTGCTTTTTCATGTTGTTTACTTTTAATCTCATTCGAGAGCACCCTACGGTGGGCAAGTGGATAAAATGTAGGGTTTTGAATGTGCCCTGCTCCCAACGATGTAAGATCTCAACACAGCTGCTTCCTATAGCATGAGACAAAGGACTGTTTGTGCCAGGCCAAGTCCACCAGACCTTGTGTCTGAGCAGACACTCTTTTCACAGCATACGTTGCTGCTGAGTTAATCAACCTTCAATGTTTGTTTTTGTAGGCCCACATCAGCATGGACAATAGCATTTACATAAGATATCTGTTAATATGTCTGTGTGAACCCCAAATCTCTGCACCATAAGCGACTATACCACAGAATTTCCTTCAGAAAACTGTTTCCATTTCAGCCTCAAGGTTATCCCTATATTAATGGGCACGGTTGATAATAGCCTTTCCTTCTGTTGATGCTTTTTTAGTTACAGTCTCCACTTGTGCATTCCAGGCCAAGTGGAAGGAAATAGTGATCCTTAGGTAATTGAAACAATCTACAACCTCTATTGGTTCACTCTTCAAACTGAAGCAAGGACTTTGTTTCCTTCCACAATTGCTGTTGATAATCATGGCATTTGGTTTGCCTTTATTTAGAATTAGGGGACTTAACCATTGCCATTAGTTGGACTGAGAGGGCATTTGGTGTCCTGGCTAAAATGAAAAAGTTGTCCGCATATAATATCATTGGCACTGACCTACCACAGACAGCAGATATATTTTTGGAAGCTTCACACACAAATTGTGGCAAGTTATTGATTCAAAGCTCCAAAGGGTTCAGAACTCTGCAGATATTCTCCTCCTTGCCCTTGGCCCCAGAGAGCACATCAACCCTGCCCTCCATTTCCTCCACGGGCTCCCGGTCAGAGGAAGTTACTGTGATGAAAGCTATGTGCATCACTCACTGTGTTCTCCATGATACATTTCCCAGAAAACCTTCAACAGAAAATCACCCAATACCATCCCAACAGAAACCTGCATTCAGGCAATTCACTCCTCCTGTTTATCCCCTCTTCAAATCGACTAGAATTGGGTGCTGCACCTTCTCCGCCCAAGCCCCCACTATGTGGAATTCAATGCAGCTGAACATCGGGCATATCGACCACTTGACCTTCCGGAGGGGCCTCAAAACATGGCTATTCTCCATTATCCCCTGACAAACCCTGTCCTCTTGAACTAGTCAGTCACTCCAGGCAGGCCCAGGCATCAAAGAACCTCCATGTAATCAGTGAATGACGGTAAGAATAGTCTAATAATCCCCAGCAGAACGCAGAAGACGCATCTATAAAACCAAGAAGCCAGCTAGAGCACACGGTTATGTATTACATTCCATGTTTATGGAAGATAGCCAAAGGCAAGGCTATTCACCCGCACACATTTGCACCCATACACCACTCCCAACTACACACTGGACAACATCTCTGCCATTCGAACTGCGGGGTACATTTAAAGGCCCCAAAAAGAAGTCAATTTCAACTGAACAGCAGCATTTAAACACTGCAACCAAAAACAGCCTTGATTTGCTTTCCCTGTCACATGAATGGCAGGAATTTAAACTCTGAAAAAAAACTGTCTGGCTTTTGCATTTATTTCACATTAGTGGCAAGAATTTAAACACTCCAACAAAAACAGCCTGGCTTTTTTTTCATGTAAAATTAAAGAACCATGGGGAAAGGGGCCTACCTAGCATTATCAATGGACCAGCAGCAATGCAATGCACACAAGAAGGAGGAATCAAAGAATCCGGTGATATGGAAAACAGGATTTTTAAACGTTAAAAGCAAAAACAGCCTGCACATGTATTTGAAAATAAAAACAAATTTAAAAAGCCACAATGAAAAAAGATATCACTGCTCACAGAAGCTGTCAGGAAAATGTCAAGAAAGCAAAACCTGATGTGTGGGGGTGACCAAAGCCAATGTATAGGATGTGTCACCCATAGAACTCCAGTGACAGTTGGAAAGGAACTTACTTCAGAAACTGCACAATGAAAAGCCCATCCCAGCTAACAACCTTGCAATAAAAGGTGATGCTGCTGAAGGCATCAAACCTTCCTATTCTGCAGACTGGCTGGCACTGAAGGCAGTTAAAGCAAGAGTTTTCAAAGAAGGCAATCCTTGGCTAAAGCATGATAAAAAAGGTGTGAGCCCTTCTTGAACCCACTTCAAAAGAGCCCACACTGACTTCAAAGGTACTCCTAAAAAATAATTCTGGTCTAAGGCAAGCCCAGGGAGACAGATGGCTGTGGGGGATGACACAGCCCTCCCACATGGTGAACCGACACACCCAATTAATATCAAAGACTGTTTTCGTTTTAGGCCTTTTGCCATGGCATCAGACTGAGGATTGATTTCAATTCTATGCCATTTTCCGTGTAATTTCCAGGTGGTTTTGGGGATATAAATTGCATTTACCTGTTACTCTCGGAACTATGATGGCCAGTTAGACTAGGTTTCTGGCTGATCTGAACATGTGACTTTTGAGATACCACCAAACTCATAATGAGGTCCATTGTTTTTGATTTGTTGGAATATTTAATGCATGAACTCGGTTTTGGTTTATGTTAGATGATTTTATTCAATTGGGGCATCAAAGAATTTGATGAGCTGCTCTGTATTAGAAATCTGCATTCTTGTCTGGGGTATAGTCCAACTCTGAATTCCGGCTGACATAGCTCTGAATGGAAGTCCAAAAAAGCTCTTCTTTCTGCCATTGTGTGCCTAGAAAATTCTCACAGAAGGGAGATTTGCTTGTCCTGTAAGTGCAGTTTACTGCCTCCTTTTCTACCTTGTTCAGGATCTGCAATACCTGAGAACGGTGAAGGAGGTATGCAAAATGGTGTCTCAGGGTTGTTCTGCACTCTGGTTGCTCGGGTCGCATGCTGTGAGCCCATTGAATCTCCACTGCCGGTAAAAGTTTAAGGTTGAGAAAGGAGGGGAACCACTGTTCCATCCACGTTCTCGTATGCGGACCCTGAATACGTTTAGGAATTCCAAATATTCTTATATTGTTCCTGTGATTTCTGTCCTCTAACTCACTGACATTCGCCTCGAGCTTGCACACTGTCACGCCCCCCGGTTTCCTAGGGCATTCTTATGTCCAGGGGAGAAGCCCGTGGCGTTTGGCCTGGCGTTTACAGCAACGCCGACGCCACCGCCGGTAAACAACAACATCTCCCAAGAGGACCGTGCCTACAAGGATCCTTTGGAACGTTTTCACTTTCTTTTGCGTGCGTTTCACGCCTCCTTTGTATTCACTTTCTATATCTGGCCACACCCCCAGTAAGCCGGTGCTCCTAAACCATTGCGTTACGCGAGCTACACTCCTGGGATAAGTTGTTCTTTTCCCTATTCCTTGCTTACCTGGTTGCCGAATCCTACCTTTGCCTTGGACCTTGTTATCCGTTTTCCTGATCCTGTCTTAGACCTCTGTTTTATCTCCTCCCCTGCTCGACCACGGAATACACACCGGACTTGCTTTGGGTTCTGCTCCTCATGTCTGGCTCCCGGTTCCCTTCAACCCCGTATTCCTCAATCGCTCCTGGCCATCCGCTCCCCGAGCGAAGAAAGAAACACCCTACATCCAGGCGTTCAAGAAATCTTACACCACTTCTAACTTCTCCCTGAAGTGTTGTTTACCGTGCTAGCAAGAATGGCGCTGTTTATTTACACCCGGTGAATCTTTGCTTGACCTTTTTTTGTTTGTTGGTTTTTTGTTGGACGCTTTGCCGTGCTCATCATTTGTTGGTGTTTTGGGACGCTTCGCTGCATCGCTCTGTCTCTTTGGACCTTGGGACACTTGGCTCCTGGCTTCACTCCTTGGATTGTGGGACGCTCTGCTGTTTCTTCCCGCTCATTTGATTTCGGAACATTGGATTTTGCTTTCACTCATTGGATTGTGGACGCTTTGCTGTTGACGTTACTTATCCATTATTGGGGGAAAGTCTTTGATCCCCCTTCTTTCGAGAAAGAACACTTCCTCTGACCTTCACTCACTCCCAGTCTTGTGTCTTATCACAAGTAGGTATTCCGCTGGAAAAAAGGAATACACAGGTAAGCTTGTGGGTCTCGGAGGGGGTAGAGGGACTGGAATTGTCAACAAACGGTATGTAATATTTGCTTTGTTTGTTTTCTTCCCTCTATCTCCGCTGTGCGTTCCACCTTTTTGCTTGAGCCCTTGGCCTGACAGGTGTTCTTTTCCCTGCACGCTGTGCTCTCAGGAAGGAAGTCTGAATTACTTTAGCGGCATCTAGCTCAAGTGATCCCCCAGACAGATCGTGGAACCTACGGAGCGCGACACACACCGTCCCCTGCAGATATTCAAAGCCCTGCATTCGATCTTCCAGTGTGGAATCTATTCCTCGGCCTCCTGTAGTCATCCTGGAAAGGGGCACATCTTCACCCAGCAAGGATTTAATTTTACCTTGCATCTCCAGTGTCTGTTTATCAACCATCACCATTGTCACTTTGATATTGGCTAATTCCTTCAAAATGAACATGGTCTCTGTTGTGTTTCTGGGTCCTAGTTACGCGACATCTTAAGTGGAGGTGCAGGTATGTGTGTACACTTTTCCCCATATGTATCCAGGATTTTCTTTGATGCCATTCTCCTTCGTCCTTTTGCTGGGTGAGTCCCAACTTGGTGTTCATGCGAGGGCAAATACAATCTTCTATTCTACCAAGAGCAATCCAAACTGACATTTCTGGAAGGCCTTTTGAGCCCCCTATGCCTCAGCTGTGTCCTCAATGACCCAGGTATTAGTGTGCTTCAGTTGCGCAAGATGGAAATTAAATAATAGGCCTCCTTCAGTGGGATCACAGTTTATCATCCATGTAGAGCACTCCCTTCCAAGATGGCCACCAATTTGTAATCATCCACTGGGCTATCAACGTAAAAGAGGGACCTACCACTCCTGATGCTCTGGCCCACTTTTGTGCTTTCAAATGATCCTCTGACAAGATCAATTAATTTCTCCCTGCAACCTCCCGCTTTGGTCGCCATTCACTGCCTGACGCAGGACCCACTTTGCACTCACCTTCTCCACGGCTAGCAGCGGGGAGGCGCTCTTCACTCCTCACCAGCCTCTCTCTTCCCCCAGCACCATTCCATCATCGTCCGTGTCCTCTCGTGCTACGGGCCCTGTGAGCCACACAACTACTGCGCCACATCACCAGCATCTGCCCAGGAAAATCACACAACCATATCCAGTTGGAGCCAGCGTCTATCCCGCTAAGTGCAGCAGCTTAGTTTCTTTAGTTTGCTGGTGCAGAGTCCTGAGCTTCTGAGACTTGAGGACGTTTTCTGGGCTTCCCAGCCACGCCCATCCTCACGTACTATTTAACAATCTGTATTGTAATTAGGCAGAGGATTGAGATTCTAATGTTGTTCTACATGGGGAGTTTTTTAACTGCTGTAGTGGACGGAGCGTACAACTTACTTATGCTGGGAATTCAGGACGGACATACTTACCCTTAGCACTTAAGAGAATAATTATTAAACAGCATGAGGGTGTGGAAATGTGCCCATTCTCTTTTTCCTAATAAGAGATATGGGGAGCTGATTTACAAATAATTTAGCATTTGTATAGCGCTACAAACCCTCAGGCATCTGAGCGCTGCTTATTAGTACCCATGATGTGTGGTGCTCATTTATCAACCTCGGAAGGATGAAAGGCTGAGTTTGACCATGTGTCAGCAGACTCTGCACATATGTCAAAGAGAGCGCTCTACTCGCTGTGCTATCGGACATATCCCATTGAAAAACGATTTGTAAATCAGGGTATGAAATTACATTGTTACATTGTATTAAGTTCTTCGCTGAGACACCTATATATTTGGAACCAGCAGCAAGGGGTTTGCAGTCTTGGGCTCTACATATATTTTGGCCTACGACTCCCATCACCCCTCGCCAGCATAGTCAATGGTGATGGATAATGGTTATCATAGTCCAAAACATCTGGGGAGACACAGAATCCAGACGCCTGCAATAGATAGGAAAAAGGGTCGAACAATTGCTCCAAATTGTACTTAGACTGATTATAGAAGTCAAGTTTACATACGAGTAGTTTACACCTGATTCACAAAAACAAATAGAAGTGCAAATGTACTGTTGCACCTACCGTTGCTGGTTTCAAAAGGGTCATGTCAAGAAGTTACAGGGAAAGGCCAGGAATGTACGCTTATTTAACGTTGTGGCAACAGGGCGCACGCTTGAAAGCCTTCATTAGAAAGCAACCCGAGCAAATAATTTCTCACCCTGAGCAATGACCAAAAGTATGGATGGCTACATAGGCCCAAAAACCGAATTTGGCACAACACAACAAATACACAATCCTCAGGGATTGGGTATACATAGCTGTGGCACACTCTACATGTAGGCACGGCACGAAAGCACACAGGTACCATGATACCACTCCTGGACTGGGCATACAAGGGAGGCCATTTTCCAAGAACGAATTGGCCTCACTGACCATTGAATAACCTTGTATATGCCCACGATCTTTTCCTTTTGGCTTACATTTTGTCTTCCACGGGTGTCTGCACCTCTCATAGTATATGTGGCGAGCATATGATAGGGTGCCCCATCCAATGCGATACTCTCACCATGCACCCTGAGCCCCAGGAAGAAGCCCCTTTTCCACAAACCATAATGGTAAGAAAAATCCCAATCCGCGTCATCGCTAACAGCAATCGTGTGCAGTATGTATTCCAGCCACTCATCAAAACTCATTCTAGCTCGATTAAATCATCCTACATTAGCATGTGGAAAAGGTTACATTTCCAAGGTTGAGCGAGCAGAGATATGCGAGATTAAGGAAAGCCATGCATACTCTGTATAGTTATGCATGCATAATCCGTTTTTGGAACAGCGATTTATTTGTTACTGTCAAGCTGTGTAACATGAAAAGTAGATATGATCAATTCGGCCTTGAGAACCTTTCACAGATTTAATATCACACATGGCGTATGAAAAACAGAGCTTGTTAGGTGAAGACGTGAGCCTAACCAGAGGCAAGAACAAGTACATGTATACTTACATAATAAGGTGATGCTGCTAAACAAGAAATCAGTAGATAGCAGCCATTTTATGATGCAGGTAGTAACCAATGAAAACAAGAATTTCAGCTTCATTAAGTGTTGTTTTTATTATTTATTTTTTATATAATAAATGTGATACTGTACGCAGGATGAGCAGGCTGTACTGACTGGTAACGGCCCGCAAGATCTGGGGGTTAGGCCTGAGAGAATATTCACAGAGTTTTCCAATGGGATTGCGCCATTATAAAACACTTCGGTGAATCAGTCCCAGGGGCTTTACCTGAGAGCTAGGTGCCACTCTTAGTGATTCTTACTGATGTTTATAAGTCTGCATGTGGCCATAATTATTCTTGCCGCACTTATTGGCCAGTAGTAGCAGTGGTTTGGAAGACATTTTCTTTAACCTGCAACAGCTAAAAAGACTGTAGGCCTAATTCATGGAGCTTTTAGCGCAGTGCAAAGTGACTTTGCACTGGTGGAAAGTGACTTTGCATTGCCATCAAACACCCTGATTCACAAAGCGTTGCAAAGTGTATTTTTGCATTAAGTCCCTTTGCACCGCACTAAATGTTCCATGAATTAGATCCTAAACGTTCCGTGAATCAGGCCCTCTTTGTGCTAGGTGCCTCCGCCATGACATCTACCCAGAAGTAATGTACTGTGGGATACTGGTCACATATGTATCCCTTACCAAGAGATTTGGAAAGGGGGTGAGAGTGCAGTATAAAAACTGGACCCTTACATCACATACACGCAGTTTTCAACGAATCTGGGCACATGATAGAAGGCGAATCTGAACATCTTCTCTTTGTGGGAATGACCAATTACTGCCCATTGGGGTGAATGATGAAGAGGTTATGTTATGTTATCCAAAATTGTAGAGCGCGGCTTTGATCCAACGGTATCTTGACACTGGAGGAAACCAGTCTCCCGAGGGTGAAGGCGCTACGGAAAAATAACACAACAGAGGTTGTGATAACCTACTTAAATAAGAATGTTTTTAACGCCATTCTAAAGGCAAGATGGTCATCAATAGTACAACACACGGAGTGCGTTCCACAGCGTTGAAGCTGCGACTGAGAAAGCCCTACCACCGATTGTAACCCTTGAATATTGAGGGACCATAAGCAACAGTAAGTTTGCCGAACATTAATTCCTGGGGGGGGGGGGGCGTACTTAACAAACTTCTGGCAAAGGCAAAGTGCACCTGACCCAACCCAAGGCTGACATAAAACATCCAAACACAAGGAAGTGATTCATTGTTAGCAAGACCTATACAAGGAAAACACATCAAAAACACAACCGGTCCCTAACAGGCAACACGCAGTTCAAAAACGGGGCTTACTGTGGAAATGCTTACATTTACATGTGAGGCATACCTCATGGCTTTCTGTGGGTGGAACACGCATGTGAGTGCTGCCATGTACTGTTGGCAAAGGACTTGTGATTTATTTTTATTTTTTGTGCACAGTCAGATGCGTTTTCCATCGGCAGTGCTGACCTATATCGTTGCAAATAAGCTGGCAGAAAAATAATAAAAAAAAATAAACACACACCCCTAATCAACGTAAATATAAGGAGAGATCAGATATAGTGCAGAGATGCTAGTTTATAAAAGGACACCGTATTGGTGAGATGTCATCTCGAGGTGTATGTTCATTTCTGCTTTTCATAACACAATGCGAAGTTGCAAGACCGCATCAGCATACTGTTGTATGGAAAAAACTTCACAAACTTCAGGGAGTTTCCAAGTTGATTGCAGGGTCCTTTCAATCCAAGCACATTGGGGTATGCTGGCATTTAATTACATGTATGCTATTAGTAGCATGATGAATGGTAGTCTGGGGTGTTGGGATTTTTCTCTTTCACAAACACCTGTACCCAAGAAACAAGTTCCACCTTTACCAATTGAATAAGTGGGTGCACAGAAATATGCCCTCCAAACTATATTTTCTGAAATTATTTTCCACAAATGAATTTCTTCCCAGTTAGTGAAGGGTGATTGAGACGAGCATGTAAGGGCCTGCAAGCAGCAGGTGAGAACGGATACAACTTCTACTTCCTGTTTCTGCAGTTGACTACTCTGGGAGTGATGACTGCCTATCTCTTTCCGACAGGAAGACTCTGGGTGCACCCTTTAGTCTGCTGCAATTTCCTCACATTTTCAAATCTTAAAACACAGCAATTACTAATTGCATTTACTACAACTAATGCATTACTTGTCGGTGAACCTTTTATATTTTGTAGAGAGGGTTGCAATTGTGGTGTTGCATGTTTTTATGTCTGCCAAATGTAGTTTGTTACTAGCAAACCTCAGCAAATGTGGTTATATGTGTGTTTTTTTTTTGTTTTGTTTCTTCTAAACGTACCTTAGCAAGTAATGATGCAATTCGTAAATGTGGTTCCGCATGGTTTATTTTTGACTATATGTACATTAGTGTACTGATTTTAAACTGCAGCAGGAAGTTGCAGGAAATGCCATCTGCTAAACGAATGGTATGGAACCCCATCTTCAATGTCGGCTTATGTGGGTAAACATTACAAAATGCACAACTGTGCCCATTTGTGCAGTTAGAAACTTCACACAAATACAGTGGAAGAAAAAACGCTGCACACCCCAATTCAACATACGCGTAAGGATACACAAGAGCTAGCCCAGAGATGACAGCAAAACCAGCACTACAATTCTGGTTGGAGAGTCGTCACTTTATCACTGGCAGGTTGCATGTGTTACTCTTTTTCTTTACTTCTCATAGCATCAAGAAAGAGATAAAAACCACATCTCCCAGGGACCCCACGCGAACATGGAGGACCAACCCTGAGCCTCCGCCCATCAACTCTCATGATCCATTCACACTGGCCTCAAACAATGTGCTCTTTTCAAATGTCCGTCTGTATTCTTTTTCGGTAGAAGCCCTCAGTAGGTCTATAGCAAACCATAATCCACCAGCACCATCTCATATGGAAAGGCCAGTCCTCGTTCTACAAGAAGGTATAATCGTAAGTCTGAAACAAACTAAGAGTGGCAACGCACTCGTCTTGGAAGCAAGACGATGTAGAGCAACACAGGTTTGAATCGCGGGTCCGCGCTTAGAAACCTCTTTGTTATTAAGCACGTTATAAAAAATTTAAAAAATAATAATAATAATACAATAATAATAATATTTCAGATAGGGACCGACCCTCTTACTTGCTCCCAGGCCCTTAATAAAATTCTCACTATCTGCCATAGAACTTGAAGTGATTGAAATTTTAAGGCATAACACTGAGGCTTACTATTATGAAGTTCAAAGTCAGGACATATTTGTGGCCAAAGCAGATCCAATAGGATAACTACAAACGTGCACATTTTAGTACTGTTTCACCAATCTCTTGGCCTGAGAATGCCTGATGCCTTCTTGCCTGGCTCCCAACAAAACGTTTTCAGATGCTATTGGACTGCTGTCTCAATGAGCACCAATAGAAATATCGATCCCCGGCAACGCTATAACTTTCTCGACTTAATGCCAACCGATGCGGTTTCCAGAAGGCAATAAAGAGATTTGATAAAGATGTTCTCAGGTCATTAGTCCGAAAATCATTATGTCAATAAAGGACAGCACAATCTTCAGGAGAATCAATGAAACATGGGCAACTTCATTAATCTGAAATAGTTTTAGTATGGCCAGCTAGAAACAATGTAACCCAGTAGGAGAACAGAAGGAGAACATATGCAGCATGTAATATACAGTGCACACATTGCACCCTCTGTAAGGGGACTTAGCACAGAACCCTTACCACGTTCTCTGAAAGCGCCTGTAATACGAGGTCACAATGTTCTGGCAGTCGAAAGAAATTAGGGATTAAGCCAACATGGAATACATCGCTTATGGTGGAATTCTTTGGCTAACCCCCATTATAAATACCAGAGAAGGAGCTGTTTCCTGATCGCAGACATTCTATGGACACAAAGTTGAGTATGAAAACTCAGGTGGCGCATATTTGTTCATCCTGTGGTTATGGGGTCAAGCTCCTCAACCAAATCAGACCTTATATTGCCCTCCGACATAGATTGATTCTGACTTCGGCCTTAGTAAATTCTAGACTTGATTACTGTAACAGCCGTTTAATGGGGACACCTCAGGCTAATCTTCATTCTCTTCAGACTACCCACAGAAAGTCATGAGACATGCCTCACATGTAAATGTGAGCATTTCCACAGTAAACCCCGTTTTTGAACTGCGTGTTGGCTGTTAGTGACCGGTTGCGTTTTTGATGTGTTTTCCTTCTATGGGTCTTGCTAACAATGAATCACTTCCTTGTGTTTGGATGTTTTATGTCACCCTCGGGTCAGGTGCACTTTCCCTTTCCCAGAAGTTTGTTAAGTACGCCCCCTCGAGGAATTAATGTTCGGCAAACTTACTGTTGCTTATGGTCCCTCAATATTCAAGGGTTACAATCGCACTGGCTCCATAATGAGTTGTGTTTAGCCAAACAGACATGCCAATCGAAATGTCCATCATAATGTGACTATTAGTAGGTGAGATGTTAGCCTCTATATGGATGATTGAATACTTCTAACATTTTAAATCAACAGCTGAGGCATGAAGACTGCAGATTATAAAGCCTGCTTTGAATGCCCCCCAGTCTGTCTTATATCTGCTTTGAATGCCCATACATGTTTCAGATCTGTGTGCCATAGAGCAATGCCTTACTAATTACACAACACACCGTGAAGTCCCAATTTCTAGCATTATCATGATTTACAAATTACGTACAAATGAATGTGTAATCCATAACAATCCGTTTTAAACAGGGTCAGAAAGTTAGACTGCACCACTCTAAAAAACGCAGACATGCATGATACATAAGGCCATATGTAGGATACTGCTTGATAACTAGTGTTGTCAGCCAGGTGAAAATGTGGTGCGATTCCAACTCATAGCTCATTAGTCAAGCCCATGGAAGGAGGACATCAACGTTACTTTTTAGATGCTAGTTATGACTGAAGTAAGGATGAACCGTCAGCATGAAGCCATATGTCAATGTGAGCGTCATTCATGGCTTACTGGTTACCTCTGGGGGAACTACATCAGCTGCTCCACCCAGTCCTTCCCCCCAAGATTAATGCTTGATAAAAAAGCTTATGTTACATGTGTCCTTCAAACCCTCCAACTAAGCGAGGCCGCCAGTTGCACAATGTAGAAATACCAAGAACAGGTGAATATGCAGGTTTGGGGAGGGGGCTTACTGCATCATACCAGAGCAAACGTCTCATACATTGCATCACATCATACGCTTTCCATACCAACTCATGTACAAACTCATCATTCAGCCTTTCCTTCTTCTATTGCACTTCTCCTATCCTGACCGGCACCTAACTCCCCAGTGAGATGAAGGGGAAGAGAGAGCAGAAGTGCAGCCCCATGAATAGGTAGGTGCTGGGGGAGACAATACGGAGGAAAAGCCTGTGAGAAAGGTACTTAGAGGTACAATTAATGAAATAATCTCTTATAATACGCTGAGTACTGGAGACAGTCTCTAAGAGCAGGATTGCCATTTGAACCTGTGTTTCTCTGCTTTTTTTCTTTTTTCGAAGACAAGCACGTTGCACCTGAGCAATCATCCCCACCCATGCAAGAGGAATTTAATGACAGCAATGTGGCAAATGACCGACATATGCCAATTATTTGTAGGGATGAGAGTGATGCAAGAGTGAGTGATGATTGCCATCTTGTTTAGCCTGTCGCAGACTAATTTAGAGGAGCTTCCGGTTGGATAGCAACTGATTGTGCACTGGGTGGGGGTGCATAATGGGCCACGCCTGCCCTTTGCAGACATGGCTTTGGTTCTCACTTGTACTGAAAGATGAGCCCATACATCATTCTTGATTGACATTCTTGTGAATACACAAGAAGCTGCCCATTAATGTGAGTGAAACACAGGCAATGGTGTTGGGTCCTGCTAAATGGACCAGGAACAGATTGTGTTTAGATGTAGTACATAACTTTGACTACATGGGCCTAGACTTCTTAATTGAACAGGGTGGATGCTAAAATAGTTTAGACCGTGGGGCAACTCAATGGTTATAGTATACCAAGTCATATTGAGAGATATTTTAGGCTTGGTGCATTCATAATGATCCAGTGGGTGGCCCAAAGGAGATGTGTATTTATTTTATTTATTTTTATGGAAATCACAGGAAAGCAATGCATTATTGTCACAACAAAGGGGTAAAAAATGTAACAATGATAACAGAGCGGAGGACATGGGTCCCTGACAATGGGGTTGTAGATGTTGCAGGAGACATTGGAAAAATAAACCAGGTTCAAGAACAGGACAGACAAACATAGGAATGGAATGATGTGGGAAATGCTAAATTAAGGATGGTTGTGTGGTGATGGAAAAGTGCTGTAGACTTGTCTGTACGGGTAGGGAGAGGGGAGTGATGGAGTAACCTAGAGTGCTAGGAAACAGGACAGCATTCCAGAGTAGGAGATGAGGTGATAGAGAGTGGAAACAAGAGTGAGCACAGGGGGCTGGAGCTGTGTCGTGGACATGAGCTGAGAATGATCCTAACGAGTGAGGAGGAGAGAGGGCGTGAGATGAGCAGATGGGTAGGGTGGGATGAGTACATGGATACTTTTGAAGTTGATTAGATGTTTATGCTTAACCCTTTATTTCATAGATAGCTAGTCAATCAGTCAATGGGCAGAGTAGACAGAGGTAAAGCAAGACATTTTGAAAGGTGTGCAGACCGCGAGGGTGAGGATTTTATCCAGAGGTGAAAAAGCATAGTTGGGAAGACCTTAGGGGAGACAAGCACAGTAGTTAGATCTAGAAAGGACTAAGGAGAGGATTAGTAGTTTAATAGGATTGAAAGAAATAAGAAAAGAAGATTTATCTGTTATTGAAGATGTATAGTTTGGATGCAGTGACAGATGTGAAGATGAAGCATGATAAATTGTGAGATGAGTCAAACATAACATCAAGGTTATGAGCGGAGGAGAGAAGGAAGGTATTCAGGACAGAAGTGAAGAAGATGGGGAAACAAAGAGATAGTCTGTGGGAAGTAGAGAATTTCTGTCTTAGTGGGGTTGAAAATGAGCGAGTCAGACGCCATCGAATATTTGATGGCAGAGAAACAATTAGACATTTTGAACAGCAACTCCTTGGATAAGGAGGGAGAGGAGAAGAAGATCCGAGTGTCGTCAGCAAAGAGCTGATAGGAGAAGCTGTAAGAGGAGATCAGCACACCAAGAGCTGGAGGGAAGAGAAGTGGACTAAGGACAGACCTTTGGGGAAATCCAACTGTATGGGGGCAAGTTGGGAGGTAATGCTGTTCCAAGAAACTTGAGAGTGTCTAAGGGCATGGTATGAAGCAAACCAAGCACGGACCTTATCTCTGATGCCAAAGAAAGATAATGTAGTGAGAAGGTCAGAGTGGTCGACAGGGTATCACGTTCCTTCATCAACAGGTGTTTTTTCAAAATAATTTTTAATGAAACAATGACTTTGAAAAAACTAATTTAAATATATGGGGGAGTAAGGGGTTAACAAGGGTGGGGAGGGGGTGGGGGAAGGGATCATAGCATTAGAAGGAGGAATGTTTGTGGGGTACCAACATTAAAAAAATTGATGAGTACTTTTTTAGTCAAGAAGTTAAGAAGGTAGCAGAAAGGTCAAGAAGAATAAGAATCGATGAACGGTTCACATGACGTGCGGAAGCGATTAAGTTGCTGACATCGAGGAGAGCTGTCTTGGTAGAATGCAGAGTTCGGAAGCCAGATTTTAAAGGGTCCCAGAGGTTGTGAGTATCAAGGAACTCAATGGGTCAATTGAATACTACTCACTCTTGGAGTTTGAAATAGTGTGGTAGAATTGCTACCAGGTTTCTTAAGGAGCGGAATGACAGTAGCTGATTTATTGGTAAAAGGCAAAGTAGCATCATCACAAGATAAGTTGAAGCGGGAAGTAAGATGTGGGGCAACATTCAGAGATATGTGCTTCAAAATACGAGGATCAGTCGGTCAGTGGGGGAACAGCAAGGGTTAGCCATGATGAGTTAGGCAAGAATCTCATTAGCTTTGGTGGGCACACATGAAGACATAGGCCCTCATTACGACCCTGGCGTTGGACCATGGTGCTTATAGCACCATGGTCCATGCCGGTAACTTACCGACTCCGCCATGGCGGAATGGGGAATTACCGCCCTATTCCGAGGTTGGCGGGGCAGTAATTCCCCATGCCGCCATGGCCCTTCCCCATTTTTGCCCCATAGGGCTCAATGGAAATGGGGAAGGCGCTTAGTACGGTGCCGCAAATTGCGGCACCGTACTTAGCACCAAGGTCCCTTTGTGGGTTGGTTTTTAACGCCTGCAAAAAGCATTTATATGGAGGGCATGGCTTTGGAGACACACTACGCTTAAATTAGCCCTGCTTTTTTTGCACACAATACCTGATTGACATTCCAGATTTTTGAAAATCTATTCATTTATGTATAGTTTATATACTATGTGAACACATTTGTAATTGTGTTCTTTGTATCACCTAGTCATTTTAAATGTGGATAATGAATAGAATAATGTTTGCATTGTGTTTTATGCTTCACATACCTATGATAAACCAATAAAGAGAACATTAACTGAATATTCCAGGCCTGGGCTCGGCAGACGTCTTTGACAAACCCTGATGCAGAGAGACAACTGTGGTGGTAACAGGAGCATTATAAATAATTATATATATATTGAAACTCTCTTACATCTGTTAACCGAGTGTCCCGCTCTTTTTGATTAGCGTATTATGCTATTTAAACCTTACTTGGCAAATGTAACAATCTTAATTTCAGATGATCTTTGGAAGCGATTGTACTACACACAATTAATACACCTGCAAATAGCTATTGTTAAATATATCGCTTACTTGATCCAGATTCATCCTTATAATGAAACTAATGAGAAAGAGCACTTAATATTATGGTTTCTTGTCCCTTGCCTTTTTTTTTTTTTTACATTTTTTTATATCTAATATTCCCTGTTATTTTCTTTATTTTTCTATTTTGATAACCTATGATCTGTTCAATTCCCCTTTACTTTCTTCTTCTTCTTCGTTTCACCTTTCTCTATTTAGATATTTATAATCTAATTTTTAACTAATATTTGTATAGATTTGTTTTGTATTTGATAAGAATTTGCTCGTTTTTATTATACCAAGTTCAAGATTGTTTCATTATTGACATCACTTTGTTTTTTTCTTCATTATCTATATTCAGTTAACAAATGTTTATTCTCTTTTTTACAATTCCTTGCTGTTAAATGATTTATTGAAAAGTTGTTTCGACAACTGCAACAATTAAAAAAATATATATTTATATTTACATTGACATTTCTTCACTTGCACCAACTGCTATCTGCTTGGATTTCATGGATCCTACCAGGCAGCAGCCGTAGCTCAGGAAACTATGCTATAAGCAAATCCTGCGCAATAGTATTTTGAGTCTGTACCCTTTAACAACAAAAGTAGGGTAATACTTGCTTTCACTGGGGATAGATGGGACACTAAAGGTGGTGGATCAACTAGTGTTTGACCAGGGGCTGATTAAAGCTTATCCCCTGCAACCAGGTGAGAAGCCTATTCCCTTTCTGCATTTTTCAATCAATGGATTTAACATTGGGTTCACTGAGATTTCAATAGATTTCATGATAGGATTCTCTACAGAGCAGATGCCTAAAGGGTAACTTATAAATTTCCAAGTAGATTGTGGTTCTCCTACATAACATCTCTCTTCCCAGCATTTACCTTGGTTTTAAATATGTATCTCTGAAATGCCACAGCCTGGAAAAGTGACATGTAGCAATTTTCTCTGGGAAATAGTTTAAGGAAAGTATTGGTTTCTTGTATGTGCTTAAGTAAATTAACTAGAGGAGACCACCTACAGCCCCATAAACAAGATGGAAAGCTGTCACAATGTGTCCTTAGTCAATGGCCAATCAAAAGCATATCTGTATCCCCAGTGTTCTGGCCTTATTCTCTTGATCCTGCTCTATTCCCCTGCTTCTGACCTGGATTTACAGGAGTCCAGGCAGCAAGTTAACTCCCTGCAGAGCTGTCACAGCAAACTTTAGGCATCTTGGTAGTCCAAGTGCGCACCGTAGCTTGCGGTACCAGACATCATTTACCAGTGCCAGCAGGCGCAACCCACCCATGACAGGAGCTCAATGTTACAGGGTGCGCATTGTCGAGCCCAACATGCAAATGGCATTAAAAAAAACGTTCTGCATTTGGAATAGCAACCACTCATGTTGTTGCCTTTCCAAGCTATGGTCGATGAAAAAATTGTCAGGAAAATCCTTCTGCGCCTTCTCAGTGCCTGTTCCAAGGGAGTGCAATAGCTCACTTTTTTTTTTTAGAGCATTCCATAATTTCAGTGGACATGCCATCTTTTCCCTGCAATTCCAGATTTTCAGAATTGTACACTCTCTAAAAATGTGGGGTAGTTATGGGGCCTCTATAAAAAAGAACACATTCAGAACCGCTTAGTGGATTAATATGGCGCGCGTTTTCGTTTCTCCGCATTTGCCTGTGTGTACATTGAATGATAGTTTTATAAATCGCCCCCAAAATAATTTAGGAGCTCAAAGAAAACCGGCAACTGCAACAAGACTCACCCATTCCCGAAATGAGGAAAAAAAATCACAACGTGACTGCAAAAGAACATTTGGCTATTGTTACAATTATTAATTACAATGTCTCACACATTTAAACTGATTGAAGAGTTAAACCAGCACAGGGAACAATGGCGAACATTCTGCCACGCCCTCTAGCCTTTGATGCGCAGATGTGATAACAAGGGGCGCATATTTCCCATCCCGCCAGCTGCTAAAAACAGAGCCTTGTAACCGGAAAACAATGGAAAAAGCGGCGCTCTTCTCGGCTTCATCGGCACTGGCTCTTCTGTTTGATGTAACCACGATGCCTCAGACTGGGAGAGAGGAATACATGTCAGGTCTCTTTCAATAAATCTGTACAGAAACGGGAATAGAAACCAGAGCTCAGGCGTCTCGTGACATTTGGCTCACGTGCTTGGATCCCTAACAAGCCTTTGTTTCTTTGCCTGAGGCCATGTTGCACCATTGTGTGTGAATCTGCCAGACCATTGCAGGGCTGGATTCTTCAAATGCATCCACCGGTAAATGAGTTAAGTCAAAACAAATGTAAAGGGCGGCATTTACATCGCTTCTTATTAGAAGCCCTCAATCGCACACCATGTACTGTTTTCTTTTTTTTTTTTAATCTCCCACCAGCAAGCATGACTCACGTTTTTCCTTCCTTCATTGCTCTGTTTCTTTTTCTTTTCTAATTTTGGAAGATCAACTTCAATAAAGCATTTCATTTTCAGATCTTTTTTGGACTCCGCTCTTGCACAGCAAATTGGGGGCATCGTCTCTTTCCATGATTTCATTTTAAATCCTGTTTTTGGCATATGATGCAATTGATGAACGTCATGGACTCAAAGTGATGATCCACTCCAGGGATATATATAAAATGTTGGGCCTGATTCATAGGCGCGTTTTATAATGGTGCCAAACTACAGGCTCAATATTAAAGTCATCTTCACCGCTGAATGTAATTGCAGCCACCACATTTTGTCGATAAAACTGAATGACAGGCATCATGGTAAATTTACCAAATTCTCTATGAAGTTACGCACCTTGTTGTGCAAAGGTGTTCATTCTCGCTTTCAGGTCTTGGGTCCAGCTCCATTCTGTAATTGATTTATTAAAGACAATCCCGTGATATCTGATATTATCAGTCTTATTATCAGAGGGCTTTTCGATCAACTGTCCACCTGAAATTTTTGCTTTTGGCACTATGTTGCGGCCGTAGGGCGATGATCTTGGAATTTTCTGTGTGGAATCAATCAACACTACGTCATCTGCGTATGTGGCCCAACTGATCGGGTTCCAGTTGATTCGGGAAGGGAAGGTTTTGGAGACTTTCAGAGCTTCCGGCATGGCAGTAAAATATAATTTAAAAATCGAAGCGGCCAGCGGACAGCCTTGCTTAACCCACTCTCAGTCATGGTCTCATCAGAAAGATCACTGTTGGCATTCAAGCAGACACAAATTGAGGTTTCAGTATGCAGCTGTATTAACATTTCAAGCAAATCAGCTGGAAAATGTGCTCTTACCAATTTATCCCACAAAAGTTTGCGATCCACCATATCAAAGGTCTGACACAGGTGGACAAAGGAAAACAAGATAGCTTTATGACCTTTCATTGCTTCAAGCTTCAGGAGGTTAAGAATAGTAAGGTTCAATTCAACTCCAATCCCCTTTGTAAACCCAGTTTGTCTTTCATCAATGAGATTGGATTTGATTGCCTATTTGGCAAGTCTCAATTGCAGAAAAGACGCAAAGATTTTCCCAATCACGTCCAACAGGGCAATCAGCCGGTAGTTGGCCGAGTTCGACCTATCACCCTTCTTAAAAATAGGCACAACCACCGCTGATTGTCATGAGGACGGGATCCTCTGCATCTTCACTATTGTCATAAATAGTGTTTCAATGAAACTTGCCCATTCCCTTTTATGTATTTTCAACGTTAAATTGGACAGGGCATCTGGGCCAGCAGCACCAGAGTTTTTAAGTTTCCCAATTACGTCTTCAATTACGACCATACTCGCCTTCAACACCCATGAGATCTGAGAGTCGATTCAATTTTCCTCCACCTGTGTGTTGGGGGACTTCAAAATGGTCGAAAAGTGTGGCACTTAACCTACTGTCAGGCTGCCCATTTGGTTTCTGGATCTGTCATTTATAATGGCCCATGTTTCACGGCTCTTTCTTTGACAGATCAATTTTAACATTGTTTCAGCCTGCTCTTGCTCACGGAGCTGTTTAAATGAGTATGCCCAGTTTCAATATTTTTGGTACAGTAATCTTGCTGCTTCTTGTACATCTATATTCACCTTGGAATTTTTTAGCTTTTTCAGGTCGTCTCGTAATGTTCTTTTCTTGTTGAGCATTATCTTGCTGAACGGATGTTTGTGTTTAAAATTATCGTGACGACCTCCAGTTTTGACTCTGATAAATTGTGATAAAAGGGGCGTGTACTCAGCATGCTGTACACCATGTGCAAGACCCAATCCCAATGAGTTTGTAAGATTTGAGATCTCTGACGGTTTTATCAGCAGGCAATTGAGGCCTTGATTGATCTCCACGTGCTCCTTGTACGTCGTAATAGGTGGACTGATTTTTGTGAGCCATTGGAGATTAACTGCATCGTGATCGCTGTTTCGCATTCTGAGGATCTTCAATGACTTAATCTTGGCAGTGAAATCACGTGAAGTCCATATGTAGTCGATTGTCACCACTAGTTTGCCGATTCAACATTACATAGTTTCTTGCTGCCAGTTCAGTCCACAAAATGGTGCTTCGGTAATGTTGGATTTTTCATTAATGTTCATCACTTGCCCATCAGAATGAATCCAGGAATGGTTAAGATCTCCACACACGATGATCAAATATTTTTGAAAGTTTAGCATGCATCTATCTATCATCTGTGTGACTGATGAAATAAAAGTTCTAGCGCCAATTTTTGCCGGATTCCAATATACATTTACTAGCAACAGAAACTCATCAGATCTGACATCGTCATCCGCAATTTGCATAATAGTCCCCTTGACGAAGATGTTTGGATGCATTGATCTGCATGCTCGCCACCCAGGTCGTTTTTTTTACCAATTTTAAGAGACCTGAAAAGGGTCGGCCTGTCGAATGGAAAATTATATCGTGCCTCCTATTGTGTGAATATATGTATATTGGCCTAAGCCAAGCTGCTTATAAGCCACTTGCGAGGAAAACCACGTTGCAAGGTCTTGACCTTAGACCATTGTAAGCCGCCATTTTAGATCTATCCGCCATTTTAGATTCTCCCTCTAAGGTCACCCTGTGTTCTAAGATGGTGGACAATGTCATTCCGAATGTAACATGGCCGTCTTGACCTCTGTGTATAAACTAATGTATAACTTGCCTGCAGGCTACATGTTAGGGTTATGAACTGAGACCTTGTCCTTCGCTGACCTGTGTGTAGAGGATTACTTGTGCCAATGAAGCTAATCCATAAGCATAGGCTAAACACAATGGCCCTCATTACGACCCTGGCGGTAAGGGGTTTGCGCCAGCGTTAGCTGCGCCGACCCCTTACCGCCAACTACGAGTTCCCATAGCGCCATGGTAATTTTTCCGCCCGCTTTTTGCGGGCGTAAAAATCCATGGCGCTATGGGACCTTGGTGTTAATTACGCCACCGTAATTTACGGTGGCGTAATTAACTCCTTCCCCACTCCCATTGAGCCCTATGGGGCCGAAATGGGAATGGGGAAGGGTAAATGGGTCAATGGGGACTTACCGCCCCGCCGACCTCGGAATGGGGCGGTAAGTCCGCCATCCGCCATGGCGTAAAGGGACTTTGCGCCATGGCGGAAAAGTCCGCCGACGGCGGATAAAATCCGCCAGGGTCCTAATGAGGGCCAATGTATTCAAATACTGAAATGTGAACACTTGCTTGACTACATTGTATAACACTGTTTGAGAAGGTTTAACATGAAATACTAAGATATACTGTTGCCATTGAGGCTTGTTAGTGAATACATTAAAAGCAAACCCTAAATGTACAGATGTACGAACTCGGCACGAATCCTAGACCCATAATGTATTAACTTATATTACTGGGAAATGGGTTAAACATCATGATTTCAAGGGTATAAAGAGTGTGCCTATTCTAATGTACAGCCCCACTCACTGAGCACACCGAACCACGCTGGAGTTCACTGTGTTGTACTGAGGGCCGATAGCTATCTGTTGCTTTGTCCTTTCAAACTGTTCAGTATAAAATAAAGATCTTTTGTATGTTCCTTTGTAACCCGCGTTTGGTGTATTTCCTTTTGGGGTACTCAGCCTCAATATCTTCTCTTTGTTTTCACAGGCCCTTGGCATTTTTCTGGGCAGGATTCAGTATCACAGAGTAGCGTCACAAATGGGTTTGGTTCCCATCAAGGTTTCTTGCAGACAGATCAGGTTGTGAGCCTCATTCACCTATTCGCTGTACTGAAATAACTGTAAAAAGCCCCTAGTATTCCATGAAATAAGAGAGCATCCCTGAAGATCTCTATCACCAGTGAGCTAATGGTGATTTAAAGAGGGGCCACTTGCAGCAAATAAATAGGTGTTCCGTTCTGGCCTGGATGACTTTTCATCAGATTCAGGTCTCCCTCGTCCAAAAAGTTTCTGCTGAGTTTGCCTTCTGTTATCATGTCGTGAAGGGTAAGATGGACTAAACAATGATTTAGATGTAGTAACAGCTTTCAGTTGACTCCTAGATCCTGTGGGATTACTTAGTGCATATCCAAATGCTAGAAAGTCATCCTTGGCTGCTCTTAGGGTATTAGCCACTAGACAAGAATGCACATGAAGTATTACCCAATCTGATCGATGTTTGTATTTGTACTCAACTATGTGAATATCATCAGATTCTATTATTAGGCTTAAAGCTGGGATGCACTTTATCAGTTTCATGATGTTTGATCTATTCAAATTAACCAAATTAATATCTTTTACGATATATTCGATTTACATTTTTTTTTCATCAGTAGATTTATTATCCTGCCAATCTTCATTTGGCCACTTCTCTTTTACTGACTTTTTTGCTGTTGAAGATATACATTTGGGGTTTAATTTCAAACCAAGTGGTGAGCATTTGTGAGCAATTACTTTTATTGCTGGAATCTTGGGTACTGGTGAACGAAGGGGTCGGTGGGACACAGGCACGTCAGTCTTCTTTTTGACTTTTTGTTCAGTCGTGCCACCTTGAGTATTATTGTCAATAATCTCCTCACAGTCGTTGTTTCCTGACTCCTCTTCAGAGGATCCCATGTCGCTATTTTCTGTAGGATCCTCTATTACCGAGTAAGTAGAGAGGTTAGCAAGATTTTGGATGCAAATGACTCCAGTTCATTTATACACTCTGAATCAAGACGAGGGCGTTTACATTCGGGACGCTGGGTGGCCACAATTTCTCATGCCTTTGGCGATCATTCTCAGACTTATTGGCCATAGATTTTTATTTCTCTGGTCGCTTAAACATTGGAATCAGAGAAGTAGAAAGGTTCCTAATGAACTTCTTAGATGAGTTTGATTTCAGTGGGGGACCGATTTTCTTTGCTTGAGCGTCATTTTTTACACTTGGTTTAGACTTGGTCTTGTTACTGCCAGATATACCTAGGATGACTTTCTTCACGGCTTCAAAAATTCCAAAAGACACCACCTTTGTACTGGCCATTGGCACGACTGGTAAGGACGCTGACTGAGAAATCCCTTTCGTCGCTTCAACTCCCTTTTGAGGAGCTAGTGTTGCCACAACATTCTCTAATTGAGTAGAGGTGTCAGGTACCTGAATTATTGTACCAGTAGGCGGAACAGTTGAAACAAAGGCCTTCTCAAATGAGGTAATCTCTGCAGCATTTGATTGTGCTGCGACAGATGGAATTTGCTCCACTCACAGAGTCCAAAGTTTGAACATTAATTGGATGTGTGTTAGAAACATTCTCACTAGTTCTGAATTCTATTGATTTTGAGCTAAATAATTTCCAACAGGATGCATCGATGTGGGTTTAGAATTACACACACATCTGCATTTCTCTTCATTAGAGAGTGTTTGTTGAGAATTCAGACGCATCCATTTCGCACATTCTAAGACTGTGTTGATAAGCTCGGATTTCTGACTTAGTTCATTTTGGGCCAGATTGCTCAGCCTGTTTTGCCATTTCGATGACATCTCTGCTTCAACATCTAATCTTCTCGATGTCTGGTCAGCAAGTGGTTCAAAAACCTTTGCGTTTACCACTGCTAAATAGGCATTTTGCTTGTTCAAGTTTTCATGCAAGGTTTTATATAACTTCATGAACGGTATTAGTGCTGTTGAGGTTGCGGCCATGACATTGTTGAAGATTTGCAAGGCAGTCGCAACCGAAAGATGATGTTTATTCGCTTGCTCCTGCTCGGCTGCATTAGATTGCGGCAGATTTGGTTGGATGATAGAATTTTCTGTCGCATCTTTATTTAGACCCTGCACACATTTGGGGGACGCTACAGTTCTGGCAGGAAAAGAGGTTTGTAGTTGTTTTTCAAGTGTTTTGAATGGCATAGCCGATTTGACATTTATCGGGGTACTGATCAGATCGATTGAGGGCAGACCATATCCGGATACAGGTGAAACACAGCTCCGTAGGTTTTCAGTCGCTGGAATTTTCAAAAAGGATTTATGCCCTGCCCTCGCCTGGTTTTCCTGCTCCTTATTCGAGTGAATGAAACCACTAGAACTGGTTATAGACTGCTTAATATGCAGAAAGTCGGCTTTCAGGCGTTTGGCCAGGTGAGCCTTTCTCGCTGCTGCATCAGCAAAGTGGAATCTCAACTTCTTTTCACCCCTGGCTTGAGCCGAGTTTGTGGGAGTGGAGTCGGCAATGCAGGAGAGGCCAATATTCGCGCTGCAGATCCTGGACCGGGAGTGCATTTCAGACACCAATTTCATTATGGCTGAAGACTGTACCAGACTCAGCATATGGTTTGTTGCAACTGCGACATCTCCAACATTCACCAATGGAGTGTCTATGGTAATTTCTCATGAACAGGTCTCATTTGACACTGACCAATTTGCGTCTTTGCTGCACTTTGCAGAATGAGTTCCATCCAACTTTCCCGTATGATCATGCGGGCATGAGTCTGATGTTTTATTAAGTTTGGATGCTGTAAATTCAGATGGTTCGCATTGTACGTCCTTGTTCATAAATGCCCCTTTCTCAGTAGAGTGAAGCGCCTGCCAGGCACTTTCTTTTAAAGCATTTGTTTGGATATCCATAGCATCAATGTGTTTGCTTATTTCAAGCAGTTCTGTGTCAGAAACGGCATTGCCAGTGGCGACTTGCTGTATCGCAGGGGTATTTGGTGGTACTTCGATCAAATTGACAGGAAAGGTAACTCCGCAAGGAGACATAATGGATCCCTGTTGCATTTCAGCCTCTGCTGCATTTGCAACAGCCTGGCTGTTTGCAAATGGGGAAACGGAGCAGCCCTTGCTCGGGGAATCCACTGGTGTATAATTATCAGAGGAGCAGGAATCATTAACTGGCGGGGTACTGCCTACGGAGCTAATGGAATGGAATAACCAGTGGACCCATATGCCTTCAGGGAGGTAACATGACCTGGGTGGCACTGGGCCCAGTCCCCATGCTTGTTCCTGGCCCCCCAGGTAGTACGCAAAACATTGGGTAGGTGTTGGCAATAAAAGGCTGTGGGACTTTATTGCACAGTTATGGTCATAACAAAACATAATCATAATTACAGTAACCATAATATGTAGTACTTTTAGGCATCCGATCCCGAGGTTACCACCTCTGGCCCGTGCTGCTATTCTTACCCCATGACAGTGTGGTCACCGTACGGTGACCTGTCTTCTTTCTCCTTCTTCTCATACTTTTTCTTAGGGTGGGAGGGTTCTGGGAAAAAGAAGAAGAGACTCTGAGTGCACAGAGTACTCTTTGGTTTGGGTCCCTGTGCAGGGTCCACAAACTGATTTGCTTTTGGCTGCAGCAGCCCTTATATATGACCCAGGGGCTGTCCCTTGGGTCATTCTGTGTGGTGGGGGCTGTGGTGCCAGCCCCCGGCCAGCATCTGCTGACAGCTAATTGCCCCTTATGGTGCCTCAGCCTAGCTCCCCCGCCCACTTCCTGCCTTTGGTGGGCCCTGGTGTTTTGCATCTCTGTGTGGGGAGGGCAGGGTGTTGATTAACACCCTGCCCACCCCTCTGTGTTTCCTGGTGCAGTGACTGTGCTCGCCTTTGTAGTATTGTGGGGGAGAGGGTGCAGTGCTGGCCCATTTGTTGGGCTGCTGCTCCCCCTCTGCCCTGCCTAGACAGCCATGGGGCACTGATTACCCTGCCTAGCTTTGGGAGGCCCTGCAGCATTGCCCAGCACTCGCTGGGGCCCACCACACTTACTTCCATATTTCTGCCATCGCACTCACCTTTATCGCACATAGCGAGATTGATGCTGGTGCTGGTGTTAATGGTGGAATTCGTCGCAATGCGCTGCTTCTGCTGGAGAAGTAACTTCTGGCGCGTTAGCGGACCCGCCTCCTGCATTGTTGTTGTTTTCCCACAAGTCTCGGTGTGCAGAACTTGCTGGTTGGAGTTTGCAGTTCAAACAGTCAAACCGTCAAAGGGCTTACCCAATGCCCCTACAGCCACGAAGACACAACGACTCTCCGTCGGACTCTGCGTATGCTCCGAGGGACTGTATGGGGTATTTAAAGTAAATACCAGTGAAGAGAGACTGCAGCAGGGCTCACAGCTTCTCTCTCCTCTCTCCTCTCACAAAACACAAATCCAGCGCTCTTGCATTTAGCCAGCACTCTGCCCAGCAGACAGCCTTAACCCGATTTCAGGATTAAAAAAATAATTATTGTCAGTAGCTGACTACTGCCAGTGTTGTCCCCTTCCTCCCCTTCCCATCTTCCATGTTTGCCTCCCCTCCCACTTCACATACCACCACTGAGTGGTGATTGGCCTACAAGGCCAGTGTGTATTGCAATGTGGCCCTGGGCCCTGCTTTCTTCCTGCCAGCTTGGTAAGTTTCTGCAATTAGCCAGTGCTCAGCCTAGGAAACAGTCTTAACACGATTTCAGGATAAAAGTAATTGTTTTTCAGTATCGGGCTACCGCCAGTGTCGTCCCCTGCTTCCCCCTCCCCTCTTCCGTGTTTGCCTTCCCTCCTGCCTCCCATACCTCCCAGAGTGGTGATTGGCCTACAATGTCAGTGTGTATTAGAACGAGGCCCTAGCTTTGGACAAATCATGAGCAGCATTTGCCTTCTGCGGTAAGTTTTTGCATTTTGCCAGCATTCTAGCCAGCAACCAGCCTTAAACCAATTTCAGGGCCTGTTTGAAGTAGACTCTATTTGTATGTTCATTATGTTAATATCTGCCACCATCTGCTGAGGGTAAACAAACGGACTGGGCAGATCCATGGAACCTTTTATAGTTAATTAGGCTGGACATGGCAGGAGGAAGGCTTTGACCCAGCCCCTTCTAAGATGCATCATGTACTCCACCTGTCAGAGCCCAACTAAATATGACAGGGAGGACTGCACCTGTAGACTGTGTCCACCTAGAGTACACGGGTGTATGTGTATGATGAGTGGTGAGCATAGAAAAATGTGTGCAGATTAGCCCCACACATTTTCTGGAGGTTGATCTATCATCATTCAATTTCATTTAAAATTTAAAAAAAGCCATGGCGAGCCGACACCCACCGTGCGGATGGTCAAATTCCTCACAGTTAGTCAGCCATATCTCGCATCTTGCCATACTGTGTTAGTCAGCCATGTCTGGCGTTTAGGCAGGTTGTCTCTGGTACATCATCATTTCTAGGTGTTACTGTATTACTGTTCTGCTCCCATTTAGGCCTTACTCCCTCCATCAAAGGTGTCCCAAATCCAGGTGTTACTCCATTTTCTGTTGCCTTCCCATTTGGGCCCTTTTTTCATCCATCCAGGTATCCCCAATCTAGGTGTTACTGCATTTAATGTTGTGCTCACATTCAGGCCCCTTCTCCCTCTATCCAGGTGTCCCAAATCCAGGTGTTACTGCATTTACTGTTGTGCTCCCATTAATGCCCTTCTCCCTCTATCCAGGTTTCCCAAATCCAGGTGTTACTGCATTTGCTGTTGTGCACATAAATTAGGCCATTCTCACTTTATCCGGGTGTCCCAAGTCTAGGTGTTCCTGCATTGGGTGTCCAGTCAACTGGTCGACAACAAACTGGTCGACTGCAATTTGGTCGACACCATTTGGTCGAATGCCAAATGGTCGAATTTTTTTTTTTTTTTATATATATATGTGTTTTGTGGGTTTTCGTGTGGGGAAAAAAAAGAAAAAAGAAAAAAAAGGGGGTTGGGGGGGACCCCCCCCAAAAAAAACAAAAAATGGGTAAAAAAAAAAAAAATTCGACCATTTGGCATTCGACCAAATGGTGTCGACCAAATTGTCTGTCGACCAAATGTTTTCGACCATTTGACTGGTAACCCCTGCATTGCTGTTGTATTCGCATTTAGTCCCTCCTCCCCTTATCCAGGTATCCCATATCTATGGGTTACTTCTTTTACTGGTGTGCCCCCATCTAGGCTATTCTCCCTCTATCCAGGTATCCCAAACCTAGAGGTCAAACATGTACTGTTTTGCTCCTACTTAGGCCCTTCTCCCTCTATCCAGTTACCCCAAATATAGGGGTAACTACATTTACTGTTACACACCCATCTTAGTCCTTCCCCCTTTATCCAGGTGTCCCAAATCTAGTTGTTACTAATTGTTGTACCCCTATTTTCGGTCCAGGTATCCCTAAGCTAAGGATTACTGCATTTAATGTTGTGCCTCCATTTTACGTCCAGGTATGCCTAAACTAGGGGTTACTGCATTAACTGTTGTGGAACCTTTTTAGGTCCTTCTCCCTCTATCCAAATGTCCCAAATCTAGGTGGTGTTTTTGCAGTAACATGTGCGCCCTTATTTTAGGTTCTGGAATCCCTAATCTAGAAGTTGCTGCATTTACTGTTGTGCCTCTGTTTTCAGCCCTTCTCACTCAACCCAGCTGCACTAGCCACTGTTGCTTCAACGAAGGGGGACATCGAGTACCATTCATAATCTCTCCAATCACCTCCCTTCAACAATAGTATCACAACCATAGCCACCCTCTTTGTCTCCAACCCGCCCAGCTCCAGCCACACCCTTACACAACTGCAGCGATCTGCATACTCTCACGCCAGACACATGCAATACCTAGAACCCCAACCCCACCTTCCCGTACAGCAATACCGCATTAAACCAGACTCACTCACGCACATACTACCACTTACCATACACCCCGTCCACCCATACAAGACCAGCTCTCAAGCACGCCAGAATACTCCACAACTGCCCTACACCACCCACCCCCACACCATCATTTCAAACCCACTCCCACACTCTCCCAGAATCATGCACTCCGGAGTACACAACACCCGCCCTACACCACCCACCCTCACACCCTCTTTCTCAAACCCATTACAACACTGACCCGGATTCATGCACACACACACACACACACACACACACACACATACACACACACACACACACACACACACACACATACACACACACACATCCTTTCAACACACACCCGCCTACTCACATACACATGGAGCTCTCAGACCCTCCAGAACTCACCCCATCTGCATTTCATCCTTCACCCTCGCACTAGCTTTCCCGAAACCAGTATCACACACACCCAGGATCCCTCACATACACATACCCTCTCACCACACACTACCCTACTCTCATACACATGGAGCTGTCAGTCACTCCAATTAACACCCCTGCGGACCTTCATCCCACCCTCGCATCATCATTCCTGAACCCAATTCACAGCCCACGAATCACCTTCACCTCTGAGCCACCCTTTCGAATCCCAAACACATACAGACGGATTGCCACCACCACTTACTGCACACCCTTCATCTCCCTGACCAGTTGAGCACCCTGGCACACATTGCGTCAGCCACTGCATAACCCCCTACCAACTACCGGACCTGGATCTCCTCCAACCTCCAATCCCTCTCTCCCACCCTCCCTCACTGAGAATCCATAGCCTCCCACATCCTCTCAGTGCCGACCCTCTAACTCTCAGACCAGAGGGGCACACTGGCGCACCCAGGAACAAATGATCCCTGCACTGTTCCCTTCAACCACTGTCTATACCCTCCCTGTACTCCTGACCATGAAGAAGGCCTTCGCCCTGCCAAAGTGTCCCGCCGCCCAGCATCCATATCTCAGAACAGAGAAGCTCACTGTGGGCTCCAAAAACCATAGCCCCACCGCCAGCTCTACCATTCCACCTTTATTTTTCTTTAGTTTACTTTTTATAATTTGTACCGCGCAGTCCATTGACCCAGACACGCACCACGCAAGAACATATAAACCAAACAAATGGCAGAGCACACTGATGGGCAAATGAACAGGGGAAATTATTTAAAAAGGCAAGTCTTCAATTTCTTTTTGAAAATGTCAGTAGATGTAATACCTCTGAGATCAGGAGGCAATCCATTCCAAGCTCTGGGGGCTCCATGCATAAATGCTGTTTTACTAGCCTTAACAGTATTACATTTGGGAACCCAGAGGAAATCAGTGTTATTGGACCTAAAGCACCTAAGGTGGCCCTTTTCTTTAATCAGGGCCTGCAGGCACGCCGGCATCTTACCCAACTGACATTTTAGTACAATTAAAAGAAGTCGGTACTGAAGTCTAGATTCAACCGGCAACCAATGTAGATTATGGCGGGCCTCAGAAATGTGGCCTCTGCGAGCAGTGCCAGTGACTACTCTAACCGCGCTATTCTGAAAGACCCGCAATCTCTTGCACTTGTTTACTCCTCTTTTTCTTTCTTTCCTCCTCACTTTCTTCCGCTGCTCTTAAGGAAATGCATTGTTAAAAGTGTTGTTACAAGGTTCAAATCTGACCCAGAGCACGAGCGATGCATTATGTTAATGAAGATCTCTCTTCTATGATTAAATGCTATATTGAAATCGCTTTGACAAACTTTTGCATGCTACTGAACTTTGTGGTTTGCAATATAATCCTTCAGTAAAAATATGTAAAATAAAAAAAAAAAAATCATAGAAGTATTTGAAGGCCCGGCCTCACTGAATTAGTGTAGCCACATTAGATGCCAGTCTGATTTATCACACTGGACAGGGTCTTACAGAAGTACATCCTCTGAAGCGTTCAAGAAGTGACACCTGTATTTTAAGTACCCACACATTTTCTACATTGGATTGTGTGCCTGAATTAGGGCTGTACGAAGTTTCAGGACCTTACCTTTGCATAATTAGCGACCTTTACAGCAAGACTTTGCACATTTTACTAAGTTGCAACGTTTTTTGCTAGCTCCAGGGAATGCCCACAAAGTCTTATTGTAATTGTTTATTTGTAAAGCGCTTATACACAAGTGAAGTGTGTCAAAGCACACACATGATATTTTGAGGGCATTTGTGTAGTCGTATGTGATTATTATTGCAGTAAATTGTACTCTAAGTGCACCATGTTCCCCTCCATGAATAGGTGCAACAGAAGTACACACTTAGCAATCATTACCTACCAATAAACGATGTGCGTGCAGGGAAATAATCCTGTCATGTATTGTTTGCTTAAGTTATTTCTTGCAAAGGGTTAAATTACATTTGAAAGGGATGATAAAGGTGAGTTTGCCAGGTGCTGTAAGTAGCAAGAGGGATCAATAGCATACCCATCCCTGTGACTGGAAACATCTGGATTCATCTTTTGGTGTGGTATATATTCCTGAAATGCTGTCCTTAATAACCCCCCTCCCAGGACATTACTGATTACATTTATTAAAACATATGGGTTCATTATTAGTGAGCTTTTTTTGACTTTTTCCACTTGTTTCACAGGTATGGATTGTGTCATTGGAGAAGGATGGGTCACAAAAAAAAGTTGACTTAATTCTATCTCTGCCGTAAAATGTGTTTCTTTATGCCTGCAACATGTTCAATTTTATGCTGAAATATCTTGGAAGGTTTCTTTTGCTTACCACCATATTCTGCTGATGTTGCAGACCTGGATGCCATAGCCTTCCTTACTTGAACTCCCAGTCGTGTAAGCAGACCTGACTACCAGCCAGCAAATGAACCCACTGATGATGAGCCTGTTTCGGTTTTACGCTTGATGCTAGTTATCACTTCACTTTGGAGACCACCTTCTTCCACAATGCCTACTTTAGCATGAGGGCTTGCGACCTCAAACCCCTCTCCAGAATATGGGGCATGCCACTTGCCATGTAGCATATTATTCAGGCTACCTCTACGTTTCTGCATTGTGTTCCCCTAGTAGAAGTCATGTCCCAAACCAAAGGAAAACCAAATCACCAGGACGTAGCAATAGCAAGGCTGACTCAAAGTCTTGTGTGTTATGTGTGTAAGTTTACTCTGCTACAAACTACATCATGCACATTATGAATAAATACATGTTTTCAAATGTAGATCTATCTTTTATTCTCTGCCAAATGTACGTTCAGTCAGTAATAATGTTTAGAACCACTTCATACAACATTTCAGTAGAAAGAGAGGGAAGGGAAGAGAAGTGATACTATATCTGCCGGCTCAGAGAATACCACTCTTCTTCTGTACATGCGCTTCCTCATCCTCCTTCTCATGGACCGACATAGGGCCTGATTCATGGAATTATTTGCGTGTAAAATCTGGTACTTGAACATCAAACTGCATGCGAAACACTGTTCGCACACACTCTGCGAGTGGCCGAACACCTTGCGCAAGACTCTAAACAGTGAGTGGGTGTGGCCTGCATAGGAGCCAGAATAGGGGGCGGAAAACAAAAAATGGGGAAGAACAAGCCAGAAAGTGGGCGTTACGAGGGACATACCACAGGCAGTCCATAGCACACCCACTATTGCATGGAACGATATGTATTCATGGATGTGACCATGCAGCCTCTCGCCTGCAAATTGCCCATGCATTTCCCTCTAAATCTCTGCCAGCCGGAAGCAGGCGTATGGACTTGCGCACAGGAATCGCAACTCTGGAGGTGAGTTTGCATGTCGTACTTAGGGTGTGCGTGCACGCTAATCGGGTTTCTACCGCACTAAGGGGTGTGTGTATGCAGCATAGTGGGCTGCAGGGACTGTTTACAGGGGTTTGAACGCAGTTTGACTGTTAAGATAAATGCTTTGCGTGAAACTGTACGCATTTCCTCGGGTTGCCGGTTACAATTACGGGGGACCGCATGCAGGGTCTATGACATGCATGTCCGCTTGTGGGGGACCCCACACATTGTTTGAAGGGTCCATGTATTTGCAACTGGGGGTGCAAGCAAAGGTAGCTGTACTGGCTGTTTTTGCTTTGTGTGGGGGCGTGTCGGCTGCGACCTGCGTATATGGTTACTTTGGGCAGACAGTTCCATGAATACACGGCGGACATTTTTTATTTTGTTTGCATGCTCACGCAGTGGCCATCTCGGCACGCGCCACTTGCAGGATCAATGCGCTCTTTTCCATGAATCGGGCCCACGGTGTCATCATGCCCACGGGATCTGCCGTGTTGCTAGAAAACATGCAGCACGTGACTTTCTCTTCATTCATTGGTACAGATCTCGATTAGAGCACACACTGACAGGGAATCCTTTGGGCAAATCACTTGTTTACCGCTGAGGCCACTTGTTTCAGTTCTGGATCACAGCTAGTGCTAACAAGCAATTATCTGGACAAATCAGTTGCTCGCATATTGGTAAAATGCTTGTCTTTTTTTTTCTTTCCTTTCTTTCTCATTTTGGTGGGAACTCGCTTATCTACATGCCATTTGCATGGACACTCCCTGCTGTCCTTCCAGAATATCAAGCACACAAACATTAAAATGGGAGTTTTATCTGATAGTGGTCACCATGCAGTCTGACTGTTCTGCTTCTTTGCATCCAACTGCTGATGTTAGATTGTCTGCTGCGTTCTAATGAGGTCCACTTTAATCTGAAACGCATGAAGGGGCATTCTGAAAGTTTATTGTTCCTGTAATAAATATCCCAGTCTACCTTTCAATACTCTTGGCAGGAACTCATGCTATTTCACACATGGAAGATGTTAGATTTTGCTGACCTTATAGTTCCTTGCCCTTAACAAGTGGAGAAGAGGCCAAGCAGCACACATACAGCACATCCTTTGGTTTCTCTGCTGCATTTATTTGAACTGACTCGCTGGCACCACACTGGTTCAGCTCAGAGAGGCATCTGTATTTGCCATGTTGGCCTCCTCGCAAGCCCTTCTCTCATACGAAAGAAAAAAAAAAGTGTTGGTCTGCTTGTGATATTCGGTGACAGGAGCTTAGAGCATGAAATGTAATTCCTCCAATGTTTTTAGAAAGCGTATATCTATGCTAAAAAAAGACATAAACTGTATTTTGTTTGCCATTTAAGCAATATGGCCCGAGTCGCAGAGGCATTACCGAGTCAGCTAATGCCCCGGGCCCATAGTTATAGGCCTGAGCAAAGCGAGTTCACAAGTATGACTTAGAAACAGTTCTGCAGTGGTTTCTTTGCAAACTAATATGCCCATTGGTCTGCAGGGCTCTGCTGGCAATCTCCAGGTCTTTGCCATCAATAAAAAAAAAAAAAAAAAAAAAAAAAAAACGAAGGACACGCAGTAATTCAGTTGGTGGAATTAAGAACATTTTATTTTGTAAATGTCAAACACTTTAATTAGATGACTGACACGTCGAAAGGAACCTGGGAGAGTTAGAGAAAGGAACACCATTCTTAATGCAGGAGTAATATGAGGAAATAAAATGTCTCCTGAGCTCAAGTATACTCATTTAATAGAGTAGTTCATGAGCACAGTACAATATGATCATAATCTCATATTTACAATATAAACCAAACTACCATGTAAGAAACATGAATAAATATAAGTGGTACAATTTCACAAGGAATGTCGCCAAAGATAAAGGCTAACTCTATATATAGCAGGTTCTGAATTTGTTATGCATTTTAGCACTTTTTAATCTGCTGATCAGAATAAGTTTGATCAGAAAGGAAGAGAGACCAATAATAAGAGACAATAACGCCAACGTGTAAGGGTAGGCTATCATAACTTAGCAGATGCCATGTTATTTACCATTAAAGAAGTAGAGCTTGCTTTAAAACAGCAACAACTTAACAACGCCTTAGACTCAGTTTATTTGCCGATTGATTTATTTAGGGTGGAGGCAGACATTTGGGTTCCTATACTGAGTAAGTTATGTTATGATCTGAGTATAACAAACAAGTTAACCAGACATTAGCCGCGTTCAATCATCATCCCCATATATAGAAAAGGGTGATCGGAAAGACCCTTTCAACTGCGGACAAATATTCCTTTTGTACCCCCTCTCAAAAGAATATGCAAAATTATGAACCTGAAGGTTAGAACAATGGTGTAGGAAGAAAATAGTTTGGAAACATCAGTCCTTCCTATCTGCTCTCCCCTTTTATTTGATCCGCTGCCACTCCACCGTTGACCCCTCAGTCACATTACATCCACTCAGTGTTACCACCATTCGCATTTACCACCACTCCCACACAGTACAGGCATCTCCACTGTGTCGTCTTGGCCTAGCTTGGGAGAACCGAAGGGGAAGGCTTATCAATATTGTGAGGGTTTGGCAACAATTCCCCCAGCCCTTATTACATCTCAGCCTCAGTGCACTCCAACAATGCCTACCTGAACATTATGACTACTCTCAGCAAACCGTTAAAAGTGTGGAAATGGGGTCCTGACATCTTGCTGTGAAAGACAGTCTTGCAGAATAGGACATTTTTCGGCTTAAAAGCTGATATTTTGAATCACAACAATTGTATTTTCTTGCAGCATATTTGCAGTTGAGTTGAGGGTTCAGGTGCATTGTGGTATGCAAGAGAGATAGAGCAACGGTGCTACAGAAACAACGATGTGAAATGTAACCAATATCCTTGAGGGTTGAAACAACTGATACTTTTTATGATCAATATGGCAGGTTACAATTAGTATATATGGAGCAACCTTAGTCTATTAAGCCACTAGAGATTATTAATGGTAATAGCATACATTGCACACTGAGTAGCTTCCAGGAGGAGCAATTCTGTCCCGAAAGGCACAGTGAGATGTGTCATTGTAGAAACATGCTGATAATGGAGGTAATTTTGTCTTTTCTCTTCATTTGTCCATTGCAAAGCAGGAAAAGTGTGAATTACCGTTTGTGGGAGCCCTCTACATTGGATTCCTTCTGAATCTTCCTGGCTTTACCAGTCATGCAGATTTCGTAATAATCCATGAGTTTTCCACTACAATAAACATCCATGCTTTTGGAAAACCAAGTCCATTTAGTAGGCCAACCGGATGAGCAGGCAAAAGTATTCTTTCCCCTCTGATCTCTAATTCACCACAAAAAATCATACAAGATCATGCAGAGAAAGAGAGAAATGTTTGAAAGAAGACAAGGCTAAAAGAAAGAGTAGACAAAGAAGGGAACAACTGTATCAAGATGAACAGTTGCGATAGCAGGAGTAAGCAGAAGAGCAAAGAAAGTATGAAAATAGACAAAGAGTAGTTGAAGAACGAGAAATGCTAGAAAAAATAAGAGAAGAATAACAGAATGCAAAGACGCAGAGATGAGGATAAAAGAATGCAAAGACGCAGAGATGAAGAAGTGCATAGAGCAAATAAGCGAAGAGAGATGAAAAGACAGGAAGAGAATTGGGTCAGAGAGTAAGCAAAGCAACAAAGAGAGTTTGATGATGAAACGGAACACAAGAGAAGGCAAAGGGCATGCGACGTTGATCGCAAGGAGAACGAATAATTGGAAACAAATCCAGTAGTGGCATGGGAGGACATAGAGGAGTTCTTCCCAACGCAAGAACCAAAGGCAGGACCCTCTAGGATAGATTTAGAAGATCTTTTTGATATAGGAGCTATTGTAGATAGGATCAAACAAGCCTATCAGGAGATGAGGACAAAAAGTGAATCGAAAAATAAAGGGAAAGACAATCAATTTGAGGAAACCCAGTCCTGAGGTAAAAAAAGAGGTTTGTTGAACCTCGAGCTTAGAGCTTTGGCTTTTGACAAACTAATGTTTAACAGAGACAAAAAAGAGGGAAGCCACACTAGTTGGGGACAAGAGATGTCAGACAAAGACAGAGAAACATTCGTGGGGAGGAGGGCGCTAGTGCATGTGGTCCTGAGGGCTGTTCTCTGACAGAAACGGAAGTATGGAAAGTAAGATGGTCGGATCAAGAGACGTTAAGATTAATCTAAAGCCCGGAGCAATTTTACCTCGAACAAGGCAGTATCCCATTTCTCGAGAGGCAGACAAGGGTCTTATAAAGACAATATCCACCATGATGGATCAAGGCATTTTAGTGACATCAGAGTCACCATGCAATACCGCTGTGTACCTTATCAAAAAGTCTAAGGGGGAGTTGTGGCATTTAATTCAAGATATGCACCCAATTAATCAGATTGTAGTGGCCAGGTTTCCTTTAGTTACCAACCGAGCGATGATCTTATGTAGTATCCCTGTTGAGGTGCGATATTTCATTGTGATTGACTTGAAAAATGATTTTTTCTCAATATCGTTGCATAAAGATTATCAGGATCCGACATCATTTACATTTTGTCAGACTAAACTGAAAAGCACAAGTTTGCCCCAAGGGTATTATGAGTCTCCATCATTTTCAATACAGTCCTACGGATGGACTTGAGTAATATTGATTTGCCAAGTGTCATGTTACAGTACATAGATTATATTTTGGTCTGCAGCACATCAGAAGAAGAGTGCAGATGCCACTCAGTTCAGTTAATGATTATACTAGTCGAGAAGGATTATATAAGGTAAACAAAGAGAAATGACAGTATTGTCAAGAAGAGGTGTTATACATAGGAAAGTTAATCTCGCGTGAGGGAAAGAAAGTTACGCCTCAATGGGATGAGGCAATTTTGAAAACAGTAAAACCGCACACAATGAAGCAAATAAGGACTGTGCAATTATGTCAGAGCATGGGCATTTGATAATAGTTCTTACACAAGACCATTGATGCAAGCCATGAAAAAGGCACAAAAAAGTCAGGAAACGATTGTATGGACTGAAGAAATGGGGAAGGGTTTGATGAGTCAAAAAAGGCAATTTGTACAGCACCATTTCTAGGGATTCTCAATTATTCTGAGGAATTATTTTTATTTTTGCACACGAATGGAACAGTCATGACTGCAGTACTCACGCAGAAGACGATATGAGGTATAAATCTCTAGCACTTTACAGTGGGATTTTGGACCCAGCAATGAAGGGTCACTTCCTGTGCGAAGAATCATTGGCAGCCACCACGTTTGCTATTGAGAAGTCTACCAGTATAGTAATGGGGTGTTCCATGACCTTATTTGTTGAACATGCTTTGTTTGCTGTTTTAGAGAAGCCTAAAGGTACACTGACATCTCAAAGAGCTTCTGCTCATGAGTTGGTTATATTGAATCCAGCGCTTAAAATAGTTACATGTTAAACAATGAACACTGACACGTTTGTAGCTGAACCACTGGTAGAGGACGAGTAGGCACATGACTGCTCGAATTATGAAGAATTTTATGATAAGATCCCGAGGGTAAAGATAAATGCTCTAGCAGCGGGGGTAATTCTTTTTATTGATGGTTCTTCAAAAATCGATCAAACTGATGGGCAGAGATATTCAGGTGCCGCTGTAGTAAAACACAGGGCTAACAGAGAATTTCAAGTAATGACAAGTGTACAACTACCATCTCACTTCTCAGCACAGGCTTCAGAGTTAGTGGTGCTGATTGTCATGCTCGAGAAACACGCATACCAGGAAGTAATGGTGTATAGTGACTCTGCCTATGTGACATCAACAGTACATGCAGGGCTAGCACATTGGCAAAGGAGGGGCTACCTCCGAGGGGACGGCACACCAGTAGAGTACGCCGCCTTGTTGGACAGACTTATTAAAGCACTACAACTCCCAGTAGCCATCGTAGTAATTAAGTGCACAGCGCACATTAAAAGAGAAGACTTTATCCCACGTGGAAACCAAGCTGCAGAAGAAGAAGCAAAAAGAGTTGCCTATTCACCTCATCTTATGAGCTTTGATACGCCTGATGTGAAAGAGAGAATGGTTGTGATGATTATTGTGAATGAAAGCTTTAATCATTTGTCGAAAAGGCAATTGATGGAAGTTCAAGGTGGAGCCCCACCGAATGAGAAAGACCTGGGGGCATGAAGGGGGTGTTCTTTATCCCCTTCCAAGGCACTGCAGTGACCGGAAAGCACTGGTAAACCAGTGATGCCCTTGTTAAGGGCGGCATTGGAACAGCTACAGTACCCATCGCATGTCACTAGAGAAAGCCTCACAGAAACTATTGCAGGAGACAGGTTCGTAGCAAATTTATTAGAACACGTTGCTTTTTATGTAGTGATTTGCATTGTATGTCAAAAGTTTACTGCTAGGCACACATTGCGAACAGTTAGAGGAGTTATCCCTCGACCAAATGGGCCTTTTCAGCATTTACATATTGATTATGTTTATATGCTGCAGGTCTGTAATGGCTATAGGTATATGATAGTGGCGGTGTGACCCTTTTCTAGGTGGACAAAGGCCAGTCTATCCACACACCCAGATTCCACTTGCACTGTGCATATTTTAGTTCGAGAAGTATTTCCTACATGGGCAATATGTAAGGTACTGAGATCAGATAATGGCCCAAAATTTGTGAATCAAGTGTTTGAGCAATTAACGTATTGCTCAGCATAAAACATAAGTTTTCTTCTGCTTATCACCTGGAAGCAAACAGTTTTTGTGAGAGACTCAACAGTCTGCTCAAAGAGAGGATAGCCATACTGAAGTTGACATTGAAAAAAGGATGGCTGCATTGTCTGCCTCTTGCATTATATGCGTTGAGGAATCAACCAGGCTCTGACCATCACCTCACACCCCATGAACTTGCAACAGGAGGCAAATGAGAATGCCTCTCACTCTTCCATCGAGGACTAGAAGTGATGCCCAGACAACAGCAGAATTGTAAGGAGATTAGCCAAGTGCCTACTTAACATGTATGACCACAAGTATCTCTTTCATTTCAGAACAAGTCAAGCAAACAAGGTATCAGTCAGAGAACACAGATGAAGACCATACAGCAGCCAGACCTGAAAAATTACCTGTACCCAGACTATTTGTTTTATTCCCCATCGTTTCCGCTTATTTCTCTTTCCAGTAGTTCCTCCTCGGAATACTCACGTTGGTAGGTATGACAAATATTAAAATAAAATTAAGTAACAATTGAAATCAGTTCTGCTAGTGTAAGGACCTGTACTAGCAATATTGCTCAATAGAACAGAAATGAGTCACAGACGATCTGAACAAAATAGAGTGAAACAATTGAAAAATCAACTCCAATGTTGTCTGATCAGAAAGGGTCTGTTAATACTTGTTCAGGAAAGAGACGTCCTGTCATTTCCATGGAGACACATCAATAGCTTGCGCACAGAGAACATTGGCATGAGACGTGCATTGGCGTTGTGAAAAGGGCCGTATGCATCTAGTGATGTCAGCTTCACGGATGGGCGATCTGGATTTTTGCTGCAAGCGCACTTGAAGTTAGGGCGATGCACAAACGGATAATATTAGCACAATATGGCCATGCCCAAATCGTTGTTTTTGCATGTGTAAAAGTGAAGAAAACTAAGCTAAGATGCATAGGAAAAAATTTAAGATAGATTACATAATCTTTTCCTTCCTGCACCGCCAGAGTTTAAGTCTGCACATGTCCTTACTTCTGGTGGATCGTAGGCCTCTGGAGAGGCTAGGTATCTCATTGAGGTAAGTTGGGGACATAAGGGTAACAGCTTTGTATATTATGCAGCAGGATGAGACGATGACACAGGCTTGCAGCCAGTGCCAGTGTAGTTCAATGAGAGTCAGGGTGATGTGGTTCCAATTTGCACAGTCTTTTGATGAATAGTACTACAGCATGCAAGATATATCTCAGGGGAGCCAGTGTAGTCACCGGAAGTCACCGGAAGGCCTGCCAAAAGGCAATGCCACCATCCAGTGGGAGTGGACCAACCCTTGGACAGCATATCTGAAGTTGTTTTCTTGGAAGAAGGGCTTTATTTTCATCAGGAGAGAAAGTTGGTACCAAGCAATTTGTGCATTCTTTGCTATGTGCTGTTTGGAGGAGATGTGTCTGTCGATGTTGAACACAAGGGACTTTGCACTGGTGGCCAGCTGGGGTGTGACACCCTTTAGGTGCATAGCAGAGTTCCAGAGTGTCAGGTCTATATGTATGGGTGTTTGTTGTTGTTGGTCAGCATTAGGAATTCTGTCATGGAAGGGTTGATCTTCAGGGAAGCACTGGACATCCATGACTGGATCAATGAGAGGCAGGTCTTGAGCATGTGGATTTCTTCAATGGAGGATAACTTCAATTAGAGCTGCGTGTCATCTGCGTATTGGTGGAATGTGGATCTTGTGTGGAGCGAGAAGGGTTCAAAGTGGTTCCATGTAAAGATTGAAAATCCCGGTGAGAGGATGGATCCTTGCAGGACCTGAGTCAAAGCTACCCTGACCAAGAGCGTGACATAGGGTCACCAACGTTTGCAGTGGAGCTCGATAGCTGCCAGCTCAAATAGACAGAAAACACCTGAAGAGGTGATAGTAACAAAAACAGGGTTTTTATTTTACACTAACAAAGAAAATGAAACCAACATTTTTACAGACTGCGCCGTGGCACTGAAGGTATGCATATTTGTGGGTTAGTATGCAAGGTGAAACAAACACAGTTTTTTACAAATGTTGTTTTAAATTATAAAACATTTAGCCTTTTCAAGGCTAAATGTCTTATAATTTAAAACAACATATGTAAAAAAAACTGTGTTTGTTTTTGTTACTATCACCTCTTCAGGTGTTTTCTCTCTATTTGAGCTAGCAGCTATCTAGCTCCACTGCAAACCTCGGTGACCCAATGTCACGCTCTTGGTCAGGGTAGCTTTGACTTAATTCTTGTTTTAGTGTACCTATTACCCTCCGAGTCAAGCCCCCACACAAAAAAAGAGGGTTCTCCCACCTTTCTCTCATCCTTGCAGGAGTTTACAGGTGATAGGTAGAGTTGGTGATCTGGAGGAATCCATTTGCACAACTGGTGGCTATGAGCACGTTATGAATCGAACCAGCTGAGGATGATCTTGAGAGATGGAGAATGCGGGTGAGTATCTGGTGGTGTACTGTGTCAAATGATGCTGAGAGGTCAAGGAGAAACAGGAGGTAAGGATGACCATCATCAGGGATTTTAAGGGTGTTGTCAATTACCTTGATGGAAGCAATTGCTGTGCTTTATCTGGGTCTGACGCTAGATTGGTGGGACTGAAGGTGGTTGTTGGCTTAGATGTGTTGGAGGAGTTTTTCAGTCTCTGCTTTTCCAGGCTAGGGGGATTAGCAAACAACGTGGCAGACCCTGGTCCTCACCAATAGTCACCCCTAATGCGCCCTGGGAGTAGAGCTTGCCTCAGCCTTGGAGCACTTATTCATCCCAGTGGCTGAGCGATTTGGAAAGGTCAAACTCTCCCAAAAGAGATCGAAACACACTTTTCTTATGTCCTGAAAAAAAAAAAGTATCAAAGAAGGGATAGGAGACCCCCTCTTTTAGTAGGATTTGGTGAAAGCAAGCCTTGTCTCATCCCTCTCCTTGACACAAGTGATCTTTGCCTGGTTGCATCATAACTAGTGTGCTTTGTACTAAAGGCCGTGTAGGAGACGCAAAGGAAAGAGAGGTACAGAGAAAAAGAAGATGATGAAATGCTTCCTCAACTGTGCTGAGCTCCATCTGACTACAAAAACACTGCACCCTTCTGAGACCCATAACAAAGGCCATTTGGTATGCAACCCCGTACTGTAAGGCTAGTGCTTATGTTTAGGGTGGGCTTTTTTTCCAAGTACAGCTCCTTCTGAGGGGATGTCCTGCTGTAGAAAGGTGTTATCCAATCACACAAAGGATCAAAAGTGAAGCAGTCCCCACTGGTCATTGTCATGAGAGGTGTGGGAGAGTCAGCTTTTCTGGGGAGAATATACCCAGCCGGCCCATGGCTGGCCTAGGGTGACAGTGTTGACATATATACATAGATAGATTGGATGTGCTCATACAGATCAGATGTGGTTTTAATGTGTTTGTGAATTATCAGCCACCATACCATAACTCAGGTATGATTTATTTAGGAAGAAAGGTATTGTTCATATGCACCAACTGGTTTGCTACGTTATTAAAGTTTTGTTTTTAAAAGTCAGATGTCATTCACTGTTTTCAATCAGTTCCAATTTTCCAACTGGAGGTATCCTCTAGCCATCCACGTTTGTACAGAACACCCTGATTTTGACATTCCGAATTTACAAATATTCGGTCTTGATAGCATAAAGGATTTACCTAGAGGAGGAAACAAAGAAGCCCTCCACGTCGGAAAGAAGCCAGATGAATCTCTATCATGGACACATGTGAGACAGGCTTAAATTGTGACTCCAAAATGTACAACTGGCTTTAAATAAATGTCCAAGTGAGGTAGATCAATGAATCTTTATTCATGTGTCCCAGCCAACAACAACAGATGTGATAAAGTTGTACCATATGATGTGGCAGTCAAAATTCATTTTTCTCTTGTACTTTTTTGAAAGAATATCAGAATGTGAAGCCCAACATATAATATACTTGGGACAAATGAATTATTCTACTTTCAAACTTTAGGTAAACGTTTTTTTTCAAGTCTTTTTAAACCCACCATAGGGTTTATGGTGTTTTGACACATGATTCAATGTTCCAAACACAAGGTTTTGAGACTAAACTGTAATGATGGTCGCAATAAGGGAGAACAAAATTATGCAGTTGTCTGCCGTTTTTTCTACAAAATGTCTTTCTTTGGTTGATTAAATTATGTATAAAATAGCACTGCCTGTTAAGACAAAGTCAATTTTCTGAAGAAAATGGCTTATATTTGGGCTCATCTGCAAATTCAATGCCTTGCTCATGTGGCTCTGAACTGGATGGTTACTGGCTGGCGCTGTGGTCTGCGTGATGTGTCTCAAATGGCTTCTTCTGCTGATACGTGGGCTTCAAATACGAAGATTGTCTCTCAGGCAAGCCCCATGTTAAAATGCTAGAACCGAGTGTCTTAGAAAGTCACCCGTGCTTTCTGTAGTTGTTCTCCTCTCACTGTTCTCTGATGTTCCTTCACTTATGCTGCTTATGCTGCTGCCCTATAATGATACTATAATGCAAAGGTATTGCCCAAAGTCCTGTATGGTTGTGTTTGTTCAAGTCTGAAAAATCCTTCAGAAAATGATATTTATAGACGAGAATCCAGCACTCAACAGCGATACAGACGTTCAGGCTAGAACTGTGATTACCTGGAATATTATTGAAAGGGGTTGCTGATCTTTTTAGGATTTATTGCACATTGAAGCACATGAAATCAAATATTCTGAGAGAGAACATACTCAGTAATTTGATTAGGCCTGAATACACTAGTCCACCGTTTTTGACACTTGTAAATTATTCACTGATTGAATTAGGCAAAGAAATGCAATTCCAGATTTTAACACGTAATTTAAACTAGTGTTTGGCAATAGCTAGCTATACAAAGGATGCAGAATGCTGCACGGAATTCGTGAAATATGATAGAATAGTCCCTACTGCTAAGCTCCACTTAATGCAAAAATACCTAAAACCCTGAGGTGAGTAGGATTTACTTAATCTTTAAATTGGGTGATTGCAGAAGGAGACTGGAGAGACATTAACCAATTAAACAGGCTGTGTCCCATATGCGAAGGAGGACTAAAAGACATAATACACATAGTATGCTGCAAGATAGACCACGGTTGTGCAGATCTGTTTTTTAACGTTATAATGTGTGCACTATTAAAGAGGGGATTTCACTTCTGAATGTTCCCCTATAAAATGGACCTTTTTTTTAGATTGTACAGATGTGTTAAAGTACTTCTAAATAGCTATGTGTGTCCGTGAGTTAGTATAACTTTATTCGGCTGTAGGGCCATGAAAGTACAAACAACATCAACAAATGAATGCATTACATAAACAATCAGATAGCCGATGGCCATTAAATAGTTCAATAAGTCATGTCACTGTTAATAACCAGTGCCCTGGGTACCTCCAGGAGTTTCTCATAATTCGCTTCCTCAATGGTTGTGCGTTTGGTCCTGATAAAAAGTTACTGTGGGGTCCCACCACGACTAGATCGTCAGTGTTTTTATCGCAGTAGGGGAATGCTGAACTGGGGCCATTGGGAAATATAGAGCTCTTCTAGAAGAAACCCAGGATACAGTTAGCTGTGCTCTGATCCCTGAATTCTACTCATATTGAGGCATGGTTACCATCGCCTCTGGCGGGTATCCTGGTGCAGTGTAATATTGAGTCCCGGGAAAGAAATAAACAACCACATGTAATACGTAGCCAGTACAGGCAGGCCGGTCTTTGCATCAGGCAGTACAGGCAGCTGCCTGACGTGCCAGCAGCTTCTCGGGGCGCCAGAACGACTGCTATCATGCCTCATTTATTTGTAATTGTACAAAGTGCTATGAAACCTCTCACTTTGGGCACTGTAGCAGTGACCAGTAGCACCAAAGGCCAGCTAAGGTGCTGCTGCCGCCGTCAGCAGCGGTGCGTGCAATGCCTAGCACCTGGGGTCTCTGCAAGCTTCTAGGGGCTTTTTTCTGAGCCAGCGCGAAGCCCCCTCTGAGCCAATGAGCAGCCCCCTCTCAGTGCCTTTAAAATGCCCCTCTTGAAGTCTACACCAGCTACCCCTTTCCAAGTTTACACACAATGGGCCTCATTACGACCCTGGCGCTAAGTGAAAAACGATGGTGGTAAATGGTTTCCGCCATCGTTTTCCGCTAGGTCCGATCATGACCCGTGACTGTTAACTACGATGCCATTAGCGGCAACGTAGTTAACGCTGCCGCTAACTGCGCCAAGGGCACGTGCACGCGACCTCCCACACCGTACTTAGCGCCATGGCGGAAAGGTACGCGAATGCCGACCCAAGCGGACATGCACCTAACGCCATCACCCAGCCCGTTAAGTACCTTACCGCCATGGTGCTAATTACGCCATCGTGAACCAACCGTAAATGGCCATGTAAAGTGAATGCAGCTGCCACAGGTGCACAGAAACAGCACAGGTGAAGGCAATACAGACTCAGGAAGTACAAAAGAGCACACCCCACCCCTTCCCACACCCAGTCACACTCCACAATGATACCAATACGACTAGCAATGTTGGGGCTGGAGGACCTGATAGCAATGCAAGTGCTACAACAGCAACAACAACAACAGGCAGCACAGAGGAGACGCAGGAGGAGAAGGAGGGCAAGGCAGGCCCAGCAAGCCCCACCAGCACAGCCAATGCCACCACGCAGGCAGCCCCCAATCCCACGCATCAGAGCCAATCCATTCAACCTCACTGCTGAGCAGATCCACACCCTGTACCGTTTGGACCGGGACACCATCACCGCCATCGTTGACACACAACGACATCGTCAGCATGATAGAAACTCCAACCGCCATCCCACCCCGACTGAAGGCAGTGTCTGTACTCCACTTCCTGGCCACAGGCACCTACCAGCACACAGTGGGGCACTTGCATGGCATCTCACAACCATTATTCTCATGAACACTCATCCAAGTGCTCGATGCCCTCCTCAAGCACACAGACGACCACATCTCATTACCACAGACTGCCCAGGAGATTGCAAACACCAAAGTGGGTTTCCATGCACTAGCCGGCATACCTGGTTGCATTGGTGCCATCGACTGCACCCATGTGGAATTGGTGGTTCCACGTGCCATAGAGGTACCGTACTGCAACCGGAAACAGTTCCACTCAATCAACGTGCAATTGGTCTGTGACTCCAACAAGATCATCACACATTGTTGTGCCCGATTCCTCGGATCAACCCATGATTCTATGGTCCTGAGGAATTCCACAATACCACGCTACATGGAGCGACATGCAGGCCCAAGGTCCTGGCTACTCAGTGAGTCCAATGTCATGACCATGGAAATGTGAAGTGGGTAGGTGAATGACGTACCGATGCATACTCCACCTGGCTGAAAGGGGGGGGGGATGATGCATACTCCACCTGGGTGAAAGGGGGGGGGTGATGCATACTCCACCTGGCTGAAAGGGGGGGGAATGATGCATACTCCACCTGGCTGAAAGGGGGGGGGGGAATGATGCATACTCCACCTGGCTGAAAGGGGGGAATGATGCATACTCCCCCTGGCTGAAAGGGGGGGGAAATGATGCATACTCCAAGTGGCTGAAAGGGGGGGGGGGTGATGCATACTCCACCTGGCTGTGAGTAGCAGAGAGAACGGAGACAGATGATACCCTAAAGCACCCCAAACTCCACCCAACACCAGTAAAGCCAATACCCAATGTATGCAGCCCTACCATGTGAATGAGGTTGTGTCCCAACCATGACACAACCATCTGCAGGTGCATTCTACCAAATCAGACCACATTGTCAACAATGAAAAGCACCTTCATGCACGTCACCAAACACCATCAACCGATAGGCCTGTCCCCCATAACTGCCCACGAAGGAGGCACATGACGGACAGAAACATCAACACACCATTACACAGACAGCAGGGCCCCCAAAATGTCCCTGTCTTCATCAGCATTGCTCACTGGGGTCATGATGAGGCCCACAACAATGTTGCAATGATGTGCGCATTGCCATCACAGGACATGTGCCAGGCCAACTAACCAAACGGCATGAACGGACATAGTGGATGGGCACTCACAATGCACTCCACCCCTCTGCATACATTGGGTGATGGCATGCAAAACAGGCCATGGAAGCCATGAGCATTTACAGGTTGCATTGTGTGAATCAATTAGTGCATGTAGAATTGAGCCAAGGTAACAGTTGGATGCAAGCCATGGTGGCACATCATGTTCTTGATCAGATGTCATGACTGACACATACATTCTCGCCTACATACAGGTGATGCAGGCTATGCCCTGAAGAGGTGGCTCCTTACACCAGTCCGGAACCCGCAGAACCAGCACGAGGAGGACTTCAACCGTGCACATACACGTACCCGTGTGGTCATAGAGCAGACATTCGGCCTATTGAAGGCACGGTTCTGATGCCTCAGCAGGTCTGGTGGGGCACTCCTGTACCGCCATGAGAAGGTGGCAAAGATCGTCATGGCATGTGTCATGCTACACAATATGTGCATCAGACGGAATGTGCCCCTGCCCCCTGACGCAGAACTGCAACCACCTGACGATGAGGATGAGGAGGGTGCAGATGGGGCGGCACCCCATGGAGGAGGCGATGCACAGGAGGGGCGTGCAATGCGCCAAAACATCATCGACCACTGCTTCTAGCACACACGGCTGTTGTGTATCACATGGAGACTGCACTTGGGGCACTGTGTGTCTCTGGGACATGCACACTGTGGACTGTACACCAATAAAGCACACATATGCAATGAAAATGTCCACACATTTCATTTCGGAAAAGCAAAAAGTGTATTTCAATCATAAAACGTCGTGACACACCCCCTCCCACCTCCCCCTCCCCCCTGCACACCCCAACACACCCCCTCCCACCTCCCCCCTCCCCCCTGCACACCCCAACACACCCCCTCCCACCTCCCCCCTCCCCCCTGCACACCCCAACACACCCCCTCCCACCTCCCCCCTCCCCCCTGCACACCCCAACACACCCCATGTAAGTGTCAACAGATGCCTGTGACAGTGGCCACAGGCTGTTACAAGCCCCCTCTCCCGGCCCCCGGGGCACCCCTGGCTGTGGAGCGCAGGTTCCGTCTGGAACGTCGGGCGGGGCTGCTCTGTGCAGAACTGGCAGCGGAGGATGTCCCTGCCTGCCCCAGTGCATGCACGTCCTGTAGGGTGTGGGTGAGCTCAGTGAGTGCACGACGCAACCCGGCAAGTTCACCACAAATGTCCCTAGACATGGCCTGCATAGCATCCCTCAGGGTGGCAGTGCTCTGCGCTATTTCGGCCCTTAGGGTCTCCGTGGCCTGTTCAATGGTTGCCCTAGCCCCCACACATTCCGCAGCATGCTCAGTCAGCATCGTGGACAGTTGTTGCTGCCGTTCTATGATGTCCTCGAGGGACTGCTGCCCCTGCTGGGCCATGCCCAGTGCTGGTGGTGTGATGGAGGGGCTGCCCCCCTCCTGTGGACTGAGGACTGGGCATGGGGTAGAAGGCCACTCCTCTTCCTCTGTGTGCCCCTGTGTGTGATCCTCATGGGGGCTGGCATTTGACAAACAGGGGGAATGTAGAAGGTCAGTGGGGCTTCTGACTTCATGCTCCTCAATGTCAGAGTCTGAACATGCAGCAATTGCAGCTGTTTCACCCATGTTGCTGCTGGCCGCAGACCCGGTGCCTTCTGTGGCAGGCAATGTTGGTACAGGTGGAGCTGCTGCTGCTGGCCTGCTGCCTACTTGGGTGCTTGTCGGTGGGCCGTCCGGTTTGCTTGCAGTGGATTCTGCTTGTTGTGGGGTCTGCCTCACTGCAGCTGAGGTTGAGGGTGCGTGGATGGTATTATTGGCCTTCTTGGCTCTCTTCGTCGCAGGGGTGTCCTGGTCCTCGGGGTGTGAATCTGTGCCTGTGATGGAGCAAAGGAAGGAGGGCGTTATTGATGGGTCTGCGGACTTTGGAATGACAATGATTGACATGAATCTGGTCAGTAGATGAGGCAGATTTCAGGCAGGGCCATGCAGGTTGTCTCCTTTTTGTGTGGTATGTGGATGCAGGTATGTGGGTGCCAGCAGTGTATACAGGGTGGAGCTCGCATGTGGCTATGGGCAGTGTCGAGTTAATGTGTTGCATTTACACTCTAGGGCAACATTGTGCTACACATGAATGGACTGCAGTGACTATGGCATGTCTTGTTTGAGGCACCTACCTTCATCGCCTGATGTCGGAACTCCCCTTTCCATCCCTCCGACGCCTTCAATGCCTTCCATGCCAATCGTGGTTGCACAAATCTCCTCCCACGGTTGGAGTTTCAGTGGGGATTCCGAACCTCCACCGGTACCCAGGGCAAGGTTGCGGTTCGCAGAGATGACGGCTCTGACCCGTATGCGAAGGTCATCCCAGCGCTTCCTGCACTGCTGTGAGGTGCGGGGTACGGTCCCCACCGCGCTGACGCGCTCCACCACCAGGGCCCATATGGCCTTCTTTTTTGCTATCGCTGGCCTGGTCATTTCCGGCGAGAAAACGACAGCTGCATTGTCTTGCAGGGTCTCCGCAAGCATGCAGAGTTCCTCCCGGCTAAATCTTTCCTGGCGCTGGCGGTCACATGCCTTCTTAACAACTTTAGGCATTTTTGGGTGGTTGGATGGGTGGGTTGGGACAGGTGTCAGAGTTGGATCTGGTCTTGTTCGGAAGGATGGCAATGGATTGTGTTTTTAAAGATGGCCGACGTGCTGTTTCCCGTTCCGCCGCGATGACGCTATTTCCGGTTCTGATTTTTACGGTGACCGCTAATTGCGGCCACCGCTAATTACGGTGGCCGCTAATTACGGTGGCCGCTGCTTACGGTGGCGGAAGTGCACCTTGCTCGCCCTACGATGCCGGTAGGGGCCTTTTCCGCCATGGCGTTATTTACATTACTGCCATGGCGTAATGCTCGTGCGCGATGGGTCATAATGTGGCGCACTTTACGCCATCGACCCATGGCGTAAACGATCATTACGCCATGGCGGTAATGTCGGCAGATTACCGCCTGGGTCATAATGAGGCCCAATGTCCCTTATGAATCCGATTAATGTATTTTAAAAGTGTATGCACCCTCATTCTGTTGCTCCATTGGCAAAATAAATGCACCTATTTAGGAGCTTTTGCTGCCATGTTTTATGTTGCATACTATGTACAGCCCCTTGAATATTTCTGTGATTTCCAAAGTGTTAGATCTATTGTGTTTGCTCTCTTCTGTTTGGAAAAGGTACTATTTGAGTTTAATTTTAATCAAACTGCTGTGCTCATCTGGCAGATTATACTGCTACCATTTTGCTACACAATACTTATCTCATTGTTTTTCATAACTCTCGAGACTTGTCGCGTGAACGGCCATTAATGTAAGGCTGGCCTCCCAGCTGCTGCCTTATCCCATCTCCCCCTATTGCTGGGCACAAACAGCGAGCGAGGGATCTGTTTACGAAGCCAACTGTGAAAAAATGGCCATTTGTCAGCCGCCTGCTATGGGATCGTGCATAAATACTGCCTCCTTGCAGTAAAGGGAGTGATCTGCAGGCGAAAGGACTGGCCTTGCCTGCACAAGTGGCAGCCAGGTAAGGGGGTTCTTCAAACATGGTTTGAGGGCATGCCAGTTTGGGATTTCATGGGAGATGCCAGTGTTGGCTTGAGATTGGGGAGGGAGGCAGGCAACTCAACTTGTATCTCAGTGCCTGTAACGTGGACAAAGTAGAACTATAAGTGCTGGAATGCAATCAAATAGTGCTGCTACGAGTGGCGCAAAGGCCACTGGGCAGGTCTGTCTCCCCACCCCGAAATGTTAGGTTATGTTGACTTGACCTGCCTGACCTACAGACCACTGGTAGGACAGGACTAACCGGTCTCAGGAGGATAGCTCAGGCGCAACGTGCTCGCCTTGGAATCAAGATGAAACAGAGCAACACAGGTTCGATCTGTGGGTCCACGCTTAGAAGCCTCTGGGTATTAAGCGCATTATAAATAACCAATTTCAATTACAGTACCTGCAGCTGCACAGTTAACAAAGGCCTGGCAATTACTACTGTAAAGTGTTTCATTGTTAGCAACTGCATTTGTATGCATACTTTGTTAGGCAATTGAAATGGTGATGGGGTGTTAGTACTTCTTGCATGTCAAGGTAGTGGAGGCGGAACAGTGGACAGCTCATTCTCACAACACTTCTTAAGTGGCTGGTTTCAGACTTGAAGGAGAGAGTTAACTGCTTGTAACATCGAAGCTGCACTAAAATAGTGTCATTAGTATGTGTAAAGAAGTAAGATACCCCCACGCAAGTAAGTTTTCCCCTCCTCTACAGTCTCTGAAGTTATCCCCTCACAACATTTTAAGGGTTGGTTCCCCCGGAAATCTTAGTCTAGTTGCACTCCTGGCTCTTACCGCAAACCTAAACTCCACTCACTGCCTCTGGAGGGGAGGGCTGGCTGGGAGGCGCAAGGAGTGTAATGCTGAGCCAGGGTTTACATATGGTGAAACCGTTTGAAGGAGACGTGGCTTAGCCTTACATTACTCACCGACTGCATCTAGGTGCATCGCATTGTCACAAAAACCCATCTTTATCTAGTGCTGTTTGGTTATTAGTGCAATTGGCTAGTTGTTACTCTTTTTTGAAAATCAAATCTATACGTGTGTGTTTATTTGATTTTTTCACACGCACATATACATGTGCGTGTGTCGATTTGATTTTCCAAAAAGTGCAATAACTAGAAAATGGCAATGCCATAGAAAGCAAAATACCAGATACATATATATATATATATATATATATATGTATAGCAAAGTCCATTTGAGCCAAGTAGCATATTCCACAACGCACTCTAGTAGCCATCGCTGGAAGTTCACCTCCAGTTCAGCCACAACCACAAGGCATTGTGGGTATGCAAATTAGATCAAATGCAAACCTTCTGGTTGGAGCATTTGGCCATGTTCTGTTGTGGCTCAGAACTGGAGGTGAACTTCCAGCGATGGCTACTGGGTGGATTTGTGGAATGCATGACTTGGCTCCAATGGACTTTCCTACTTTCACATTTCAGGTGGAAGGGGTTTTATATATATAGAGAGAGAGGTTTTCGACCCTTTGTGAATATTCACGAGGATAGCATACGTACTTAAGGTGCTCTTCTTTCTTAGTAGAAACCATGGCCAGGAAGAGCCTATGTAGTTATAAGGGAAGGGGGCAGTAGTTAACTGAAGAGGACCTGTGTCGAGCATCATGCAAGTGTGGACATTTCAGAAAAAAACATTTTGTTCACAGAACGTTTTGTACGTAGGAAATGAGAATCTCACAAAGTGCTTTTAGCATTTAAAAAAATGCATTTGTGCCTGCTGTGATGCGAACTGCGTAAAATGTTTGCTGCTTTTATCCTGAAATAAACTCACAGAAGGATCAGAAATTACTATTGTTTGGTGCATTGTGCATATTCAGTCCCATGGAAATTAAACATTGCCACCCATCACGCACAACCGGGTTTATGGGTTCCATTTTGGCACTACAAAAATAAAGTATGTCACCTTTGCCAGGAGAGTGGAGTCACCTCATCGACACTTTCTCCAACCTTTAATATAAAAACTCACACTAACTAATGACCTTTCATTATGGTCGGTGTCCTGTTGTGCACTTACTAAAATAACACAATGAAAGTTCAGTGATTTCGGTTTCAGATAGTTTGTAGTACACTGAATGGTATTAAATGTGGGTTTTAAAGATTGCTTGGCAAATTATTTCAATTTCCACTGAAATACGCAGGGATGTTTCTAGGGATTGTGAGGTGCTGTGTAGCAAAGGACATCTAGGGTGCCCTATGTTGCATATGTTTTGACATCATAGAAAATTATCTTACAGTGAGTGACCTCATTCTTTGATTCTAGAGGCAACAGAAGAAGTCAGTCACATTGCATGCAAAATGTCATCAGTAAACCAAGATGCACATAACGTTTTGATGTGCTTTTTTAAATGGTCACTCATATATACATGAAACAAAATACCATGAATAAGCCTTTATTTTTAATAGTGTACTCCGTGCATGCCAACATATCTCTTCCATTCAACAGATGCTAGCCCAGTCCTGGTTATATTTGCATTCTGGGACTTTTAGTCCTGGTTTTCCCCATTATAAATCCAGGAATACACGTCCCAGAATGTAAAGTTAAAACCAGGAATGGACTAGCATCTCCCTAATATAATGTATAATGTTGGCATGCATTTCATTTATTGTTCATTTGTAATGTGCCTATACACAAGTGTTTCAAGGTACACTATATGGTGCAGTGTGAAAATAATAATCTCTAGGCTCTTCTAATATTAGCAGATAAACCACAGTGAGATATAATCATGTGTCCAGGATCCCACACTTTGTAGGGAAGCTGGCATTTGAGTCCAGTCTTTAACTTTGTCACTTAAGTACATATCTTCTCATGTCTAATTGGTAGAAATGTGTGCGTATGCCTGGCTTTTAAGAATACTCTGTTTTATAGAAATGAATTGAAAAGTGCAACACGACTAATCCATGCATACGAATTGCCCATCACATTTATAAGTGATGAGCGCAGCTTCTCCAAACTGAAGCTCTTTAAAACGTACCTCTGATCAACCATAGCCAATGGAAGCCTGACATAGCTGGCTATTTGATCAATTGAAAATGACATTGATCAGTCTCTCGATCTATCCGATGCTGTGCTTCAATTTACAAGGGCAAAGTCAAGAAGAAATTCTTTGAACACATAATACAAGTAACATTCTAAGACTGTCACCTAGTATCTAATGTATCCATTTTGTATAGCATTTTCATCAAGTTATTCGAGTGTCCTATATAAAAAAAATGTAACATGCAATTTTTGTTTTCATTTTTGGGGTAGGGGCACCAAGGATGCTTCCTGCCTGGGGTGGAATCTAGTCTGAAACGGCCCTGAGTACAGGGTTTTTAATTAGCAAGGCCTCTCTGAGTTTGGGATAGCATTGGGACCTGATACGAGTAAACAAAGCGGCCCGTTGGATCTCACCCTGACTCTCACGCAATTCTTCACTGCAAAAATGGCACCGGGCAATGGCATAACATTTAGAAATGTAGTTCCTTGGGTGTGTTCTACCCCCCTTAGATAGAACCCAATTAGGATAATAAACAACTTGATTTAAGGTGCTTGGGATCACGCAGGCGCAAGGATATGATGAATTTGAGAGTCAGATGGCATTGGAGTGCATGGATATATTGTGTCTGAAGATGGGTTGATCTCTAAAATGTTCTTAATTTGGTTAGTGCCGGGAAGGGGGGATGTGGGAAAATGCAGGCATAATATTGTGACAGTCCGTTTTGGTTGTTGGTACATGTATTGCCTTCTGATCCAGGCGAGGATCAGGCATGTTTGAGTTGAGCTTGGATTCCCATGTTAGAGTGTTCTTCGGGTGGCCCTCGCCCCACAGGGGCATGGTGGAAGTGGGGAGGGTATCAATGTGGGAGGGAGTGGCAATTAATCGAGTGGGCCATTCATTTCCTGCTATGGTTCTGGCTACTACCAAGACAAATAATACACATTGTGGTATTTGAAATTGTGGTCATGTCCTGATGATCAACCATGTTTCTTGAGACAGCCAAAACACACTGTGTTGAGTTTTTTTGAAAGTGCGACACTGCAAAAACTTTTTGTTAAATAATTGGAAATGTTTTACTGTAAACAATTGAAGCAGTAGTGTGCGACATAAATACCTTGAACATTGTGTTTTTATATACGTGATTGTTCACCTGAAGGATCAAGGCCAACCAGGAACCCTTAACATAAATATATGTCTCTCAAAGTAGACACCAGTGTTTTAACACTGATGTCTCTATATTCTTGGCATAACAGTACTAAGTGCTGCAAAAGGGGCAACCCTTCACTTTTCTACCACTTGGCCAGTGAGGCAATGTTCTCAGTGGTAAACAACTACATTTTTCCCACATTAAAAGTATTCTTCCAGACGGGTTATTAGCCCACACGAAATTCATTTGGGTGGAATCTTCAAAGGAGACAATTGACACAACTCTATTTGTTCTCTTCTGGATTTTACAGGATTCCCAATTTTCTTGGATTACAATGTCTGGTGACAAGTCAGTCAGAGTGTGCATATCGTACACATATTGACATTTCTCATTGAAGAGCTGTATATACTATACTGATATAGATATTTAGGTTTCGAAACCAGCAGATTGATGCACTGGACATCACAAAGCTTGGCAATGGGGAGAATGGCACATTTGTTATGTGATATCATCTGACCATTCCAGATATGAATATGTCTTTGTTTCACAGAATGTCTAATGTTCGTCAATGTGTCACTTAAATTGCAACCTTCATGAGATACTTTGATATTTGTCTTTTGGATCCAACTTATGAATTGGTAGACCAGCCTGGGGCAAGCATGGTTGTCTCATCATGAGGTGTATGTGGGTCAAGGCAGCTTAAGTGATGTGGCTGACAGGGTAGAACGTCCTGCCGGCATTACTGTCACCACACATTGCTGCAGCATGCTATGCCACAGAGGTACTGTGATTACTGCTAAAATCACGTTATCCTTTCATGTAGCTGTAACCATAAACCAGGACCAAAGAGTTAACATTAGTTATTTTACTGTTGCACCACCAAAGAGCTGACATTGGCCACAAAACGTCGGTCTTGTGAACACGTGTCACACAGGAAACTGAGAATGAAGCATCTGTGGAAAGTGGTAAAGTATGGAAATCATACTATTAATTGGTTCCTCATAAAGTATTCATATGGCATCAGTCTGTGAGTTGCTTTACAATGGGACATTGTTATGACATTGTTATGACAAAGAATACTTGACCCATCCTTTGACATGTGTCCGCGGCTATTGAGTTAGCAGAAGGCTCGACATGTAGGAACAACATCAATGCATGGCACCGCCTTATGTCAGAGTAGAAGCAACTGACTGACATATGTTCTGTTGCTGAGGAACAATGCACCTGGTTTACAGAAACATGTGTAGGAACATACTGTCCACCCAAGTAGGATGTACATTAAACAGACTGTTGTTGGCCAGGTTCAGTAGGGCTTAGGGAATACACTGTGTTTGCCATACGATTTCATTTTTGGTGGTGTGTTTTTGCCTGCTCTTGAATTTGTAATAGAATTAAATTGTCAAGGACCATGTGAGTGCAGAGTCTTGCCAATCATGTCAACTCTCACTGATACAACTATGATGGAAGTATCATGCGTGCACAATACCAGGAGACCATTTGTATGTGTAGAGCATACAGCTGATGAGATTCAATTGGATTCCTGTGGTTTTGGTGGAAGGCCTTTTAAGGAAAACATTGTTTATGGACCTGATTCATGAAAGCATTTGACCATTTTACAATATCGCAATGCCATTGAAAAAACGCTTTGTAAATCAGGCATAATGAATACTTCATGATATGTATTTTCCTCTCATGTATAAAGGTTCTGTATTGGGGGTGTATTTGGGGATGAGAGGCAGAGTGAAAGAGAGCTAGGATGACTAAGCCCAACAAGTTGAGGGTCATCGAAGGAGTCGTAATTTAGTGGTTAGGTAGGTATTCATTATATTGCAGTAAAATACATATTTGTGTACTTTTTATTAATGGCAGTCAGTGTGACATGGTTTTATGTCCTGCTGTCAGTGTTACACACATACATTAATGAATAGGTTGTCCCTTGCCTGCCTATGTACAGGTGGCTGTTGGCCATTCTCATAAAGCTCCTAGCTTAGAGGACATGCACGACTGATGCCCATAGTTTGCAGGATCACACATGCCAATGTGCCAGTGAGAAGTTGCAGATAAATGCCAGGCTATAGAGTTATACATCCCCTAAGTCCTAGAGACATCTGCATGGGGAAATCAGGACACCAATGTGCCGCATTTTGACTCTTACTCTATGTGAATAGTTGTGTGATCTCTTCGCTGCAATTTGTGGGTTGGGGAAAGGAGTCAAGAAGTGCTGACTAGTAGTGTTTCCACTGTCACCTGTGCGGGCAATGTTTTTATTGTTTTTATTTGAGCATTTGGGATGTGTTTTCACATTATGCGTTTTGATCGGCTCTATGACGGCAGGTGTGTGAGACGTTCTACTTTGTTCCTCCCCACTCCTGCATCTCTTCTTATCTGTGCATAGCTCTTTGAACAATCTCTTGTGCAGGAAACGTACTTAGGGCAGACCTTTTCTATGCATTGTGGACATTTTAGTACTGTTGCCATGACCATATATTCATTTATGTGAGATTCCAATGTGCCGACGTGCACTGGATAAAACATTCACACATGACATAGGATACGTCCAGTATGAATTCTGTTTGGCAAAGGGCTGTGAGGTAAATTAAATCCTCTCCCTGAGGATTTACGTACAACAATCCCATCTCTGCTATGGGTCCATCGAGTACAGCATGAAATGTCCTAATGTAACCACATCCACAACTCATTCAGACACTGTAAGTATAAATATTCAACAACATGATGTCAACAGTTAAGTCAAAGCATTCTCTTAATTTATTTTTTAGTGAAATCAGACAGAGTGAAACACACCTAATCTAAGTTGTTTATAGCTACCATTAAGCATGTCCTTTTAAAAAATGGCCAGTATCACAGTCAAAAGAGTGGCGATCTAGACTTCACATCTGAGGAGGCAACCAGAATCCTGAACCTGATGAAACACACCCACCAAGATCCACACTTGAGGGATAATCCTACACAACGTAATACCTAATTAGACTAGAAATGAAGCAACCTTACCCCAATATTACTCAGCACACTGTAGTCCCCGTGGCCTGAGGGTATCACTACATCCGACCCTTTGTAAAGATAGCCCTGAGTTCGTGAAACGATGGTATGAAATATTGAATATGTGTTTTTTTGACCTGATACTACTCGCTATGGAGGAATTGACCCATAACGTCTTCAGTTAAGAGCAACATAACACAATTAATGTCTGAGGAAAAAATACATTCTGTCTCGGACCATATTAATGGTAGGCTAGACAAATATGGAAAAGAATTAGAAGGCAAGAAGCTATGGAAGCTCTGTAAGGACACCCTTGACTACAAAGTGATGTAGTCTACACATGGTAGGAGGGATATCAAAAGCATCGCAATAAGTCTAATAAGGGATCATCTTCATCTTCTGAGGTATCAAGTGTGGAAACTATTACCCCTCCAACCACTACACCGTCACAAAGTGAGACTGATCTTCCTTTATCGGCCGCCATTAGTCTGGTTATTTCTGGTACAACCTTAGAACGCATCAATACTACACCATTAGGGGCAGATGGTCCCTCCGGGATACCAGCTGATCCTTTTTTAGAAGAATGTCAAGAACAAGACGGGGAGGAAGAAAACCACCGCCCAGGAATCAAACCTCACAGTAGACCTAGTCATTATATTATCGGCTGTACCATTAACCACTTTCAAAAATTGCACCTTTGCTTTGGGCCTTTCATTTGTAGGCACATATAACATCAGCCTTTTACAAGAAAGGATTGATTTTCACCGTTTTCTTCTGAAATTGAAACTCAAACATTTCTTTGCTGACTGTGAGCTAAATTAGTCACAGGCAGAGTTGGATACTGGATTTTGGGAATTTAAGCCTAAAGGTACATTTTGCCCATTGGCCACTAACAAGGCATTGGAAGTGTTTGAGGAATCAGTATTTAGAGATCTCAAGAATATTTCATATCAAAGACACAAGGCTAACAATTTGTCAATGTGCATCTGAAAAAAATATTGAGAGGGCTTGCTAACAACGATCATTTAACATTTAAGCCCGCTGATTAGGATGGGGCATTGATAGTAATGAATACACAAGATTACATCAGAGAATGTCAGTGCCAACCTAGCAAAAGTAATAAATATTTGAAATTGGATTCTGACCCTATACGCTTACTGCAAACATTGATTACAGAGGTTCTAGATGCAGCAGAGGCTGATGAAGTCAGTTCTCATAATACACATTTTTTAAAAACAAAATTACATCCAATGACACCTGTCATTAATGTTGTACTAATTGATGTTGAACTATTTGAGTGCCGTCTCCATGGATCTATGTGATCAATGTGTGCCCCGTTTTTTCGAATACGAAATGTAGAATCTAAAAACGGCAGCGCGCAATGATCACATAGCACACACTCTACCGCTTTGCCCCTACCCGCAACACGCCCCTCCCTACTTACTTTTCTTCCACATCCTTCCATTCACTCTGGGCCGACCCTCATCTCACTCATCTCCCTGTGACGCAATTCTCTTGTACCTAAAGCTGGTAGTGACTTCCATCACAGGGCCCTTCTTTTTGCCTTTTTTTTCCTCAACTGTATTGACCGCCGGCTCTGCAATCCTTCCCTTGAAAGCAGGAGACAACCCTTCAATGCCAAAACCCATTTTACCATACAAGGAGAGCAGGCAACACTCCCGCAACCTCTGCTCCCCCTGTATTATGGGATTCAGATTTTCATCTCAGCCGAATGCGAAGTAAACACGCATTCAGCATTTTTTTTTCTCAATATTTTCTGCCGATTGTGGGGTGCAATCAAAGGCCCCAAACAAATGGAGCTGAAGGGCCATGTGACAAAGGCCTACCTGTCATTACCCAAAGGAAAAGCAGCAATTTAATTCACAAAGGAATAAGAAATGTAAAGGTCCCTTTCACATGAAAAATAGGATTTTTAAACACTGACACAAAAACGGCTTTGCATGTGTTTTTGCAGGTTAAAGCAAGACATGAGAAACATTTCCCTCTGCCAACATAACGATTTCAGGGAAAAGACATAGGCCCTGATTCATGGAATTATTTGTGTGTAAAACTGGGATTTGCGTGCCATTCTGCCCCCAAATCCCTGTTTGACAAATGGGGATTTGCAAGCAGAATGACACGAAAATCCCATTTCTTTACTCACATAATTCCATAAATCAGGGCCATAGTGTGTGTGTTGACTAAAAAGTAAGGTAGATTATGCTTTGCATGTAGAATACTGGGAAAACATTTGAAAAGAAAAGCCTACATTTGCCTGAAAAGTTCATATAGGCCTATTTAGGCAGACTATGAGGGTATCTTTCTGCAAGGGAAATCAAGGGAAGGCTAAAACATAAATTTAATCAAAGGGCAGATTGGAAAGACACATCACATTACTGGCTGAGAAATAATATGGCTGTATTTCAATAATGACTAATAGCAAAAGCCTTGTACTTTCAGCATAAATGCAAAGTGGACTCTGAAGGTAGACAACGAAAACACTGTGGGGGTAATTCATGGATTATTTGCGCCAAAAAAAATGGGATTTGTGTGCCATTCTGCCCGCAAATCCCTGATTAACAAATAGGGATTTGCGGGCAGAATGGCACACAAATCCCGTTTTTTTCGGCGTAAATAATCCATGAATTACCTCCTGTATGTCAAGGAATAAAAGCTGATGTTAGAAAATTTGAGGCACCTACCTGTGTCACCTGATGTCGGGGCTCCTCTCTCCATTCCACCGACCCCCTCGATGCTCTCAATGCCGATCGTTGTGGCACATATCTCCTCCCACGGCTGCATTTTAATTGGGGAGTCTGCTCCTCCGCCAGTTGCCATGCCCATGTTGCGGTTGGCCGACAGTATGCTCCTTACCCAGAGCCGGAGGTCGTCCCACCTTTTACGACACTGTTTGGTGGTGCGGGGTGTAGTTCCTACGGCACTGACCCGTTGTGCAACTAGTTCCCATATCGCCTTTTTCCGTGCTATTGCCAGTCTGCTCATTTCGGTGGAGAATACAATGTCCGCCTTTTCCTGGAGCATTTCCTCCAACATTGTTAGCTCTTCCCTACTGAAGCGGTCCTGCCGCTGCCGATCGCAGGCTTTTTTGACAACTTTTGGCATTGTGGGGTTGTGTGGATGTGGGTGTAGTTTTCTGCCAGGTCATGGGGTCAGATGTGCAGCGGTTGTGGAGGATTGCAATGGATTGTGTTTTTAAAGATGGCCGCCGTGCTCTTTCCCATTCCGGTGCGATGGCGTAATTTCCGGGTCCGGTTTTTTACAGTCACCGCTAATAGCGGTCACCGCTAATAGCGGTGGTCGCTAACATCGGTGGGTAGGGTGGCTGTGGTGCAGTTTACACGCCATACAATGGCGGTAGCTGATGTTTTTGGGAGGTTACCGGCATGGCGCTGATTACATTAACGGCATGGCACAATGCTCGTGCCCGAGAGGTCGTAATTTACCGCTTTTAACGGTTCATGACCAGCACGGGCACGTTAGTTGAGCCAAGCCGGTAATGTCCATTACTTACCGCCGGGGTCGTAATGAGGGCCATAATGTCTTCAGTTAAGAGCAACATAACACAATTAATGTCTGAGGAAGAATTACATTCTGTCTCGGACCATATTAATGGTAGGCTAGACAAATATGGAAAAGAATTATAAGGCAAGAAACTATGGAAGCTCTGTAAGAACACTCTTGACTAGAAATGTGATGTAGTCTACACATGGTAGGAGGGATATCAAAAGCATCCCAATAAGTCTAATAAGGGATGATCTTCATCTTCTGAGGTATCAAGTGTGGAAACTATTACCCCTCCAACCACTACTCCACCACAAAGTGAGATTGACCTTCCTTTATCGGCCGCCATTAGTCTGGTTATTTCTGGTACAACCTTAGAACGCATCAATACTACACCATTAGGGGCAGATGGTCCCTCCGAGATGCCAACTGATCCTTTTTTAGAAGAACGTCAAGAACAAGACGGGGTAGGAAGAAAACCACTGCCCAGGAAGCAAACCTCACAGTAGACCTAGTCATTATATTATCGGCTGTACCATTAACCACTTTACAAAAATACACCTTTGCTTTGAGCCTTTCATTTGTAGGCACATATAACATCAGCCTTTTACAAGAAAGAATTGATTTTCACCGTTTTCTTCTGAAATTGAAACTCAAACATTTCTTTGCTGACTGTGAGCTAAATTAGTCACAGGTTTGGATAATGGATTTTGGGAATTTAAGCCTAAAGGTACTTTGTGCCCATTGGTCACTAACAAGGCATTGGAAATGTTTGAGGAATCAGTATTTAGAGATCTCAAGAACATGTCATATCAAAGCCACAAGGCTAACAATTTGTCAATGTGCATCTGAAACAAATATTGAGAGGGCTTGCTAACAACGATCAGTTAACATTTAAGCCCGCTGATTAGGATGGGGCATTAATAGTAATGAATACACAATATTACATCAGAGAATGTCAGTGCCAACCTAGCAACAGTAATACATATTTGAAATTGGATTCTGACCCTATACGCTTACTGCAAACATTGATTAAAGAGGTTCTAGATGCAGCAGAGGCTGATGAAGTCAGTTCTCATAATACAAATCTTCTTAAAACAAAATTACATCCAATGACACCTGTCATTAATGTTGTACTAATTGATGTTGAACTATTTGAGTGTGGTCTCCATGGATCTATGTGATCAATGTGTGCCCCGTTTTGTCGAATACGAAATGTAGAATTTAAAAACGGCGGCGCGCAATGATCACATAGCTCACACTCTACCGCTTTCCCCCTACCTGCAACACGCCGCTCCCTACTTACTTTTCTTCCACATCCTTCCATTCACTCTGGGCCGACCCTCATCTCTCCCATCTCCCTGTGACGCAATTCTCTTATACCTAAAGCTGGTAGTGACTTCCATCACAGGGCCCTTCTTTTTGCCTTTTTTTTCCTCAACTGTATTGACCGCCGGCTCTGCAATCCTTCCCTTGGAAGCAGGAGACAACCCTTCAATGCCAAAACCCATTTTACCATACAAGGAGAGCAGGCAACACTCCCGCAACACCTGCTCCCCTTGATCTGTATTATGGGATTCGGATTTTCATCTCAGCCGAATGCGAAGTAAACACGCATTCAGCATTTTTTGTTCTCAATATTTTCTGGCAATTGTGGGGTGCAATCAAAGGCCCCAAACAAATGGAGCTGAAGGGCCATGTGACAAAGGCCTACCTGTCATTACCCAAGGGAAAAGCAGCATTTTAATTCACAAAGGAATAAGAAATGTAAAGGTCCCTTTCACATGAAAAATAGGGTTTTTAAACACTGACGCAAAAACGGCTTTGCATGTGTGTTTGCAGGTTAAAGCAAGACATGAGAAACATTTCCCTCTGCCAACATAACGATTTCAGGGAAAGGACATAGGCCCTGATTCATGGAATTATTTGTGTGTAAAACTTGGATTTGCGTGCCATTCTGCCCCCAAATCCCTGTTTGACAAATGGGGATTTGCAAGCAGAATGACACGAAAATCCCATTTTTTTACTCACATAATTCCATGAATCAGGGCCATAGTGTGTGTGTTGACAAAAAAGTAAGGTAGATTATGCTTTGCATGTAGAATACTGGGAAAGCACTTGAAAAGAAAAGCCTACATGGTTTGCCTGAAAAGTTCATGTAGGCCTCTTTAGGCAGACTATGCGGGTATCTTTCTGCAAGGGAAATCAAGGGAAGGCTAAAACATAAAGTTAATCAAAGGGCAGATAGGAAAGACACATCACATTACTGGCTGAGAAATCTGAGAAATAATATGGCTGTATTTCAATAATGACTAATAGCAAAAGCCTTGTACTTTCAGCATAAATGCAAAGTGGACTCTGAAGGTAGGCAATGAAAACACTGTGGGGGTAATTCATGGATTATTTGCGCCAAAAAAAATGGGATTTGTGTGCCATTCTGCCCGCAAATCCCTGTTTAACAAATAGGGATTTGCGGGCAGAATGGCGCACAAATCCCATTTTTTTCGGCGTAAATAATCCATGAATTACCCCCTGTATGTCAAGGAATAAAATCTGATGTTAGAAAATGCAGTATGGGAGTCCATTTCAGCCAAGGACACATGGTGGTGCCCTGACCAAACTTCACAAACAACTCCCCCACTGCAAGCCTGGATTTTACATCCCCCAGCTGTTTACAACTGCAATATTGTGTGGCTGCTAGTAGGTTTTGAAAACAGACTTTCCCTAGACTTGGTGTATTTGAAAGGGCAGTTCTAAGCAGGCCAAATGCACTAGCTGGTGCAGCCCAGGTATTTACAACTTTAGGCAAGCAACTTCAAAGAGACTAATAAAATACTCGCTGTGAGAAACTAATGGGTTGGAGGAAGGGAAGCCCATATTTGCACATATGAAGATTTACCTTTGTGTAAAAGGACTATTATAACTCTGGCCTTTTCTCAGCAACCACAGGTCCCCACTGATCACATGTATGTGACATTTGTGAGATAATTTCCAGGTTATTTTGGTGATATAAAATTCATCCATCTGTGAATCAGGGAACTCTAATAGCCATCTCAAATGGATTTCTGGCTTATGTGAAAATGTTCCAAAGTTGAGAGTTGGTGAAATGAGGAATACAGTTACTAAATTGCAATGCGAGAATGCTTTTTGTAAAAATTGCAGAAAATTGCCACACGCCATGTTAAATGTTGCGGACCTGACTGCCGTCTTATTCAAATCCCACTGATTATCTGAATTGGAAAATATGTACATTATGGCAGTTATTCATACAATAATAGTTTTGCCACATAACTAGATGTGGCAAAAATGTAGCATGAGAATAAGTGGGAATTCCAAATACAAGCGCCATAAGTCGGCTCGAGACTCCTAAACCAATATTTAGAGAGGGGATGCATTTGGGGGGGATACAGAAGGGTAACTGTCCAATCCTATTTGTGAGAACTCTTGCAGGGTACTTCCCAAGATTGTAAACTTGACACTGTCATTGCTGCTATATTACGTGGATGCACTATGAGCCATGGGGAGAGCTGCTAAAATGACTATCAGAGCTAACTTACCATCTGAAAGCTGCAAGGAATCACACAAGGAGATTGTAACTGGGTGGAGCTGTCTATTTCTGGGAAGGCCTAAAAGTTGTCTGGGTCCTATGGTAGAGTGCTTGTGGCCATCCTTGAGAGGAACCAGACCCCTACCAATACTTCAAGAGGGACCGTACATGCAGCTGGCTTTCCTGAATTTAAACAGAGGCTTTATATGTATGTTGGGCTGAGCCCTGGGAAACAAAAATGTGGGGGAGTCTGCTTGCCTTAGATCCTTTCCCTTTGTTATGGGCGGGGGGCAAAACTGTGTATATCCTTAGCCTACTTGACTAAAAATATTAATTTAATTTAAATCAATTCCCCTTGGCAGAACACCACAGTGTGATTTGTATTACATTTTCAAACACAAAGCTCATTCCGAGTGTGTGTTGAGAACTATAGACTGTGATTTAATTGGGTGATCCTCATTGTCCTGTTGACCCCGACTTCTTTATGAAGAGGGGTGTCTTTGTCCCTGAACTAAAAAGAACCCCTAAACTGCCAGCTTCCCCAAAACAGGCCTTTAAGTGGAGGGGGTGTAAAATCCCAAATTCCCAAATCATTCTTAATCATTTTTGCTGTACAGCTTCCCAAGCACAGGTCTTTAACTGGCAGGGAGTCCGAACCCCAAAATTATTCAATCAACCTAATTTTTCTGTCAGACTTCCCCAACACAGACCAACATAGGCGGCGGGGGTCTGAAAAACAAACTGCTAAATCAGCCTGTATTTATTTTAAAGAGAAAGTGTGGGGGGGGGAATCAAACTTGCTCAGCTTTGCATACGTAATGGTTTTCTTTTTGTTTATTGATCAATTTAATTATTTCTTGAAGAGAAATTTGTAGAAAGAAAAGTATTGTAACTTGTGTTTTTCCTTACCCATTTTTGTGATTCATTTGTGCAACAAGAAGTTAATTGTGAGTCTCATAGAGGTACAAAACAGGGATGTCCCCTATCGCCCCTGCTATATGCAGTTTGCTTGGAGCCCCTCCTGCAGGCAATTCGGGAATCTGAAGGAATACAGGGAATACCATTTGGGGGAAGGCAGCACAAGGTGGCGGCCTTCGCGGACGACATGTTGCTTGCCCTGACCAATCCCATAGAGTCGAGTATGCAATGCAGGCTACTACTAGAAGACTTTGGGGAAGCATCCGGACTACGCATTAACATGCACAAGTCCGAATTGATGGACCTGACATTGGCAAGGGAAGAGAGGGAGGAGTTAAAGGGGACGATGCCCTTTGCCTGGCGACCGGGGGGAATTACGTACCTGGGGGTGAGAATCACTCCGGCTCTACGTGGATGGTATGCAGCAAACTACCCCCCACTCCTGCAAAGAATTAAAAAATACCTCCTTAAGTGGTGGAACTTGCGGATCTCCTGGTTGTGGATGCTAGAGGCACTTAAAATGGTTACCCTGCCGAGGCTGCTCTACCTCTTCCAAGCTATCCCTCAAGCAGTCCCGGCCCGCTTCTTCAAGGCGCTCCAGGTGATAACAAACAAGTTTATTTGGGAGGGAAAAAGGGCAAGGGTGAGTAGGATGCAATTTATGGCCCCGAGAAAAGGGGGGGACTAGCTCTCCCCAACTTCCGTCAATATTACGAAGCAGCCCAACTAAGGGTGATTAGGGAATGGCTGCGGGAGGGGGAAGGAAAACTCTGGGTTCAGATGGATAGAGCGGTCACGCGACATGAACTGGGGGAGGTTCTGTGGCTACCCAGACAGCACCGTCCGGGCCATATGTACCTGAGCTCGATCACCAAACTAGTTGCAGACAATTGGGACAGACTGGTCCAACAGAAGGAAATTACAACCTACCCGTCCCCCTTCACCCCCATCTTCAATAACAAAGACTTTACCCCGGGGTTGGAAAGAAGGGCATTCCGGAACTGGCGGGAGGGAGGATGCCGTTGGATGTGGGACATGTTTATAGGAGGGGAGATCAGTTCTTTTGTACATTGTAAAAGGGATTTTGCACTGGGGGAAGGTGAACGGTTGAGATACTCACAGCTGCGACACTGGCTTCTATACCCCATAAACAAGGAGGCGGCCACTAGATCACCAACCCTTTTTGAGATATTCCTGATGACCAACGATGGCTCGAAAGGCCTTATATCGCAGCTCTATAAGATCTTGGATGAGGCTACCCCGAGGCCGCAATGGGCATATATGGGAAGGTGGGAAAAAATTCTGGGCAGGGAAATAGAGAAGACAGAGTGGGAAAATCTATGGAGGAAGATCCCCAAACTAGCGAGAGCCTCACAAACACGGGAGGCCTGGTATAAGATATTATATGGGTGGCACTATACTCTAGCTCGGCTGCGCAGGATCTACCCGGACTCGTCAGGAACTTGCTGGAGGAGATGCGGCCAGGAGGGCACTGCGGAACATATTTGGTGGTGATGCGCAAAAATAGTCCCATTCTGGGGAGACATCAAGCAGGCAATGGAACAAGTGTTTGGGGCAGAGGGAGGCATACCCCCGGAATGGTCGCTATTAGGCTTGAGGCCAGCAGAAGGGCCGGCGGGTTCGAGGGGCAGGGAAAGAGCGAGGGTGATGCTCACTCTGGCAGCAATGACAATCATAGCCCAGATATGGAAGAGCTCGAACATACCAATGTTTCAAGACTGGCTGCGCAAAGTCTGGGAGATAGTACCGATGGAATGGGCCTCCTATGCAATGAACAATACAATACAAAACTTTGCGGGCGAGTGGGGTGAGGTCCTTTCCTTTCTCAGAGATGATTTCAGGATCGGGTGGCGCCCGCAACGTTTAAGACTTCTGGATCTGGAATAACCCCGACTAGACACTTTGTGGTGACAGGGAGCTACGGAGACTTTGGAACAGCACCGGGGATAGGGGGAAGGGAAGGAAGGGGTAGTTAAGGGGATTGTTAAAGTTGTTGAAAAATTCAATAAAAAGAATTTTAAAAAAAAAGAAGCTGGCGTGTGTAGTTTAGTGTGATTTGCATTACCTATCATTCAAATAAAAACAAATATATTTCCTGTACCCAGCGTGTTCTTGGCTCGCTGTGGGCACAGCGGGAGGGATATCTGTGTGACTCTATATGAGGCTTCAGTAAGGGTAGTGTGGCCTGAGCACATGTAGTAAGGACGTAGCAGCCCGGTGCTCCCACTGCAATCCTGATGTAATCCTGCAAGTGGCTGTTAGCACAGCTCAGAACTGCAACACAAATATACTTTTGTGTGGCAGAAGTCAGCCCGCACCTGATCACATTTGGTCTGACATGAATTGGAGCTGGCCAGGGGGAGAAATCCATGCCAGAACGAGGTGCCCCACGCATCCAAGATGGTGACTGCCTCAGAACTATTAGGAGGAAGGACCTTGACAGCAAGAACCTGCTGCAGTGCACACAACACACTGACCTGCTCCTAAGGACCCACTGTTTGTGTGCTTGGGCTGACACACGGCCTGTCTGGTGGCCGACGGACTGAACGAAATGGCGAGTATATTCCCCCTCTCCCTCAGAGGAGCTGCATTGGAGTGCATTCACAGAGCAGATCCACCAGCACTGTACACCACCAGATGCTGGAGGGCTGCTGTGTAATGATGCAACCGTGAACTGTAATTCCCTACATTACGGACACCGAACCACGGGATGAGACTGCGCCCACACACAGAGCAACCCAGGCCTGGGGTCACAGGTGTGGTTTTTGCAACTGTGCACCCCCATTGTGGAGGATGGCATGATCCTGCTCCTTTTCCTGTCACAATATACCTGAGCATGAGGTGGAATCCATAGCAGACATGCCTAGCGACCTTGCATTCCCTTAGGCCTGCTACTCTTAGGCCTGTGTTGGGCATACCTGTAGTGCTGACTGCGGCACAGCTCCCACATTACTCCTACTTGCACCTGGGGAGCTAATGTGCTTCAAATAACAACATAGCTTTGTTGGCCTACTTCGCCTTGACTAAGTGTGACCCCGCAGCAGGTTCTACACTGGAGGGGCAGACAGAGCAAAGTTTCTGATAAATTCAGTGTTCCCAACTGCCCATCACTGATGTCTCCTGAGAAATCCAAGGGGAAACCTAACTCCATGGAACCGTTTATTAGCCATAATAAGCACACTGAAGGCCCTGGGAAGCAAGCAATGAACAGACAACACCTCTGGCTCCCATACCAGTCTCTCGGGACAACCAAATAATAGCTGCAATTGCATTCCTGCGAACATCCCTAGAAAACCGGGATCGGGCCTACTTTTTTAGTACATTTTTGGACAGCCCTTGGCTGGAAGGCCTCATTGACAGGCTATCAATCGATTCTCGGGTCAGGCACGCACGCTGTGTAGTGCCCTAGATCAAGATGGATAGTGTCAATATTTTGACATTCTCTGAAGATTACTACCAGAGACTCATGACTTTGCCTACCATATTTGCCACAGATACAACTAATGATATTCCAGTCGCAAATAAAGACGACTTGGACTTACTGGTACAAAAAAAGAAAAAATTGATTCGCACAGAATCTCATGGACAGATGATGCTGGCCTATTTAAAAGCAGGTATAATACCTGAAGGGTTGCAAGTAAAAAATATCCCAAGGGTGTTTTTAGACAATCCTAAATTTAAAGGACAATTTAGTGCCGTTGGTAATAAATGCTCACGTGATTACCTGATTTTGATCATCGATACTTCGGTAGAAGAGACTACCAAACAAAAACTGGAAATTGAAACTCTTGAAAACAAGATGATAGGTGATAATCTTATAAAAGACATCAAAGAAAAACTTACAAAAATTGAAGAAGAAATAGTAAAATTCAAAAATTTTACTCTAGATAAGAAAATCTGGAAATACAAAAAAGATAATGAAAACTATAAGTAAATCACTACCTATCCCTACCTTGTTCCTTCTTTTTACGATGATCAAAATAAACAATCACAAAGCAGAAACAAAAATACAGGTCGCCCTAGGAACAAATATGTGAGTTTCTCTAATACATCCAACACCACGTCAAGTAGTGACTCTGACAACCCCTCTACCTCCAATGGCCCTAACACCAACAACCCAGCTCTTCCTTTTTTTCGAGGGCGAGGGAACAAATCACGTCAGTGGCAGCAAGGGCATCCACGGATGCAAACCCGCAACTGTAGGGGTCCTCCTCAGAACTGGTGATTCATATTTTTAACCTGTCAGATCATGTTCTTACCGACGCCGAAACATCAGTCCTAAAAAATGGATTGAGTTTTGTTCCAACCACAAAAGCAAAAGATTTTGACACTCAGGTTCAATTGCATAAATTCTTTTGTTTAATTCGCTTAAAATATTTTTTCAAAGATGGCCACCCCTCTACTAAAACACCTAGCATAACTAGCCTCAAATTACCGTCGCATTTTACTCCATCTAATGCTATGGTTAGTCCGGCTATTTTAGCCTTTGAAAACAAGATCCTAGAAAAAACTAAACATCTTTTGAAAGACAAAAATCAACATAAAGACAATTTTAGCAACAGTGAACGTACCGCTTTAACTGCTTTACAAAAGAACTCGGCTTTCTTAATAAAACCTGCTGATAAAGGCAGAGGTATTGTTCTATGGGACACTACACTGTATTCCACAGAGGTTATGCTCCAACTCAACAATCCAGTATTCTATCGTAAATTGAACCATGACCCGACGGGTTTCATCGGGAAGAAATCAAAAGCCTGATGGACCATGCCTTGCAAGAGGAATGGATCGATCAGGATGAACATCAGTTTCTCAAAAAAACATCACCTACCACCCCTGCCTTCTACCTCCTCCCGAAGGTTCACAAAAACGAGCGTGTTCCACCGGGGAGACCTATTGTATCAGCTATTAATTCCATCCTTGAGCCACTCTCCATCTACGCCGATTACTTCTTCAGACCTTTTGTGTTAAAAATGAATTCTTATGTAAAAGACACCACTAGTATGATTAATTTAGTATCTGAACTCCATCTCAACACTTCAGACCTCTTAGTCACCTGGACGTAACGTCCCTCTACACAAGCATCCCACTGGGAGAATGCTTAAAGATTATGGAGACTTTTTTGAATCAACTGACTGACACATTGCTTAAAGTACCTACATCATTTATCATGGAGTGCATTAAAATTGCCCTCACAGAAAACTTTTTTCTTTATGAAGGGACTTTCTATAAACAAATCCATGACACAAGTATGGGGGCGACCTTCGCGCCAGACTTGGCCAATTTATTCATGGACCATTTTGAAAGCACCTCTATCTACAATCCATCTAATCCTTTCAAAGACAACATCCTAAAATGGTTTCGTTATATAGACGATGTGTTTATGATCTGGCAGGGGGACCTCCCTCGCCTGCATTCTTTTTTAGAATGGTTAAATAATCACAACCCACACATTAAATTCACCATGACTTTTGACGCAACCACTATTCCGTTCTTGGATCTTTCCATCTTTAAAACTGAAGAAGGCACCCTGAAGACTAGCCTTTTTCGTAAACCTACGGACAAAAATACACTTCTCAGATACAACAGCTTCCATCCTCTTAGCCTACGAGAGAATCTACCGATTGGGCAATTCCTAAGACTAAGAAGAAATTGTACTGATCTCGGTGACTTTATCCGAGAAAGTAAAGATTTGAAACAACGTTTATCCAGTAGGGGTTACCCCAAAAAATGCATCAATCGAGCATATAAAAGAGCCAAATATGCCAATAGAACTAGATGCCTTCATCGCGAGCCCATGCTTGCAGAAGATAGAATAACGTGCGTGAGCACTTTTAGCCCTATCAGCAATGCTTTACGCAAAGTAATCAAACAACAGTGGCATATTTTGACTACGGAAGAGTACTGCCCCGCTCAACCCAGGTTTGCTTTCAAACGTCAAAAAAATGTAAAAGATTTTCTGGTCCATACCTATCCAACCATATGTCCACCAATATCACAAGCTACCCTGTGGAATCTTCCACCGGTAGTAGGCCATTTTAAATGTGGCCACTGTTCAGTTTGTGCTTTAACCTCCAACTGCAAGTCGATTGAACTTAATGGCAAAACATGGAATTTAAAATCCTTTTCCAATTGTGCTTCGGATTGGCTCATTTATGGCATTAAATGCCCGTGCAATTTATTGTACATAGGAAAAACCAGCCATGCTGTACGGCTCAGAATTTGTGAACACAGGTCGTGTTTGAAGAATAAAACTGAGAACAAACCCCTGGTATCTCACTATATTGCTGCAAAGCATAACTACACCGATCTAAAATGGTTTGTCATTCAAAAAATTCTACCCTCCCTTAGAGGAGGTAATAGAGATCTAGCTCTGAGTTTAGCTGAACAAAGGCTGATATATAATCTGAACACGGTCAGCCATGGCCTGAATTCCTCTGTGGAATGAAACAGTTTGATCACATAATTCGCATCACAGATGAGAGTGCTGTAAATTCGCACACCCGTTTTTCACTCCTTCCCTCCCCTTGACCCTTTGATTGGTCAGATAATGGTCAGTTGCCCGTGTTTGTTACGTTACCTTGGGGCACCTCAATTAAGTATGACCCTTTGTTAAACACAGAACTCGGCGGATTTTTATTCATAAATCACTTGTACCGCTGTGGACATCTCAGTATGGCACCCGCATACTACCGCGGGGCCCCCTTTGAATAAAATATTTTTTCTCTAATACCATCATACACTGACGTGTGGATCAAGTCCTCGCCTTCTGCGAGGTATCTGATACACTGTATCTTTAAATAAAGGAGTCTCCGCCTGCCGTTGTGCCGACATCGAGACGTATTTAATTCCGTCCTTTGGACGATCGCTTCCACTAGTTGTTGCAGCACGGCCGTGGCGAGAGGTTCGTTCGGTTCAGAACCGAGGAGTGAGAGGTAAGCTCCTGTATTCCACTCAGCTCACAGTGACAAGCCCGCCTTTGTTAATATTGTGCTTTTGATTAGTTCTCTGTGCCCTGCATTTTACAGACCGACTACACATGAATTGGACAGCATGTCCTCGACTACACGGGCTTAATTCCACCTGTGTTCGAATGTCGGTATTAATTTCTTGCCGCCTCTTCACACCACGAATTAGGATTGACGCTTTTTTTGTTAAAAGGTATACAGAAACATTGCCTTTATTAAAGTTCATTCTCTTCTAAAAAGACCCTCAGATTAAACCGTCGCGTTTCTCTCTCTATTTGACTTAGGACACCCTGCGAATCTGATGCCATGACGCCGTTTCTAAGTTCCACACTGGATGCCTAAATGATGTTTAGTAGAATTTCCCTCCAGTTTCGTGTATGACCTACCTGGCGACACTCGGAAGTAAGCCATTCTCTGCATGAATAAAACTGTTCTGTGCCCCGATGTTTTTTGAGCACTGCCCTTGGTAGTAATAACCTGGTAAATGGTAATACCAATAGGAAAAAGAACCAATTTAAAATGACTGGCCATTTTTCATCTATTTATGTAGACTATGCCATGAATCATCTAGATGACTAGTAATCAGGCATTAGGTGTGACAATTCTGTCCCTGAAAGAGTTATTGATGGCTTTGCCTTTATTTGTTTGATCACACTCGACCCAGGAGGTATTGGTAAGGGTTGGATCTCTCTTATGTGTCACACAAGAGTACGTTAACTGTGTTCTGTGGCAAGCACGGATTTAAAACTAGCTTGTATACAGGACAAAGACTGATAGTATATCTACATATATTTTGCAATATGAGAAATAAAATAGACAGCCAATATGAGTTTTGTGTATACATTAGAGGTTATGTATTTAAGGATATTTTAGTCCCACTTTGTAAGTCAATGTTCTGATGTCCCATGATTAATTGTATATATATGTATTTTTTTAGATCTTTGATGCCAATAGTAAATTGCTCATAAGGCTCATCCTGAAGAAATGTCCTGTCCTGAAGATGGCCACTACATTTATCTTCTGTATGGACACTTGAGAAACTGTCCCATCTGATTATTGGCCGAAACATGTCGACATTTTTATCTCATTAAATGTCTACTTTTAGTCATTTTGTATAACTTGTGTATTGGGATTAGATAGTATATTAAGTTGCCTCATCTTTTATGTTCGTTCGCTTTCTGGTTTTTTGTTACCTGTAGCCTTGCCTTATTTTCCCTGACACAAAACACTGTACTTTCATTTTTTTGCGCGTTCTTATATGTTGATGTATTAGTCGAGTTGCCTTCTAATATGTTTGACATCCCCAATTAAAATTACTTTCATGTATGCTCACGCATGTGGCTGTCTATAGTTGCTGTCTGCACAGATTAATGCTGTCTTGTAAATGTATATATGTGTGACAATAAGTTTTCCAACCCATCTTTGAGGTTAGAGTAGTGAGGGGTAAGCAATTCTCCAGTGCCAGTTCCCTGACACACTTATATATTTCCTCGTCATTTATCCCTATTTTGAGAATTGCTCCCCGTTAACAAAAAACGCTGGGATCGGGCCTACTTTTTTAGTACATTTTTGGACAGCCCTTGGCTGGAAGGCCTCATTGACAGGCTATCGATCGATTCTCGGGTCAGGCACGCACGCTGTGTAGTGCCCTAGATCAAGATGGATAGTGTCAATATTTTGACATTCTCTGAAGAATACTACCAGAGACTCATGACTTTGCCTACCATATTTGCCACAGATACAACTAATGATATTCCAGTCGCAAATAAAGACGACTTGGACTTACTGGTACAAAAAAAGAAAAAATTGATTCGCACAGAATCTCATGGACAGATGATGCTGGCCTATTTAAAAGCAGGTATAATACCTGAAGGGTTGCAAGTAAAAAATATCCCAAGGGTGTTTTTAGACAATCCTAAATTTAAAGGACAATTTAGTGCCGTTGGTAATAAATGCTCACGTGATTACCTGATTTTGATCATCGATACTTCGGTAGAAGAGACTACCAAACAAAAACTGGAAATTGAAACTCTTGAAAACAAGATGATAGGTGATAATCTTATAAAAGACATCAAAGAAAAACTTACAAAAATTGAAGAAGAAATAGTAAAATTCAAAAAATTTACTCTAGATAAGAAAATCTGGAAATACAAAAAAGATAATGAAAACTATAAGGAAATCACTACCTATCCCTACCTTGTTCCTTCTTTTTACGATGATCAAAATAAACAATCACAAAACAGAAACAAAAATACAGGTCGCCCTAGGAACAAATATGTGAGTTTCTCTAATACATCCAACACCACGTCAAGTAGTGACTCTGACAACCCCTCTACCTCCAATGGCCCTAACACCAACAACCCAGCTCTTCCTTTTTTTCGAGGGCGAGGGAACAAATCACGTCAGTGGCAGCAAGGGCATCCACGGATGCAAACCCGCAACTGTAGGGGTCCTCCTCAGAACTGGTGATTCCTATTTTTAACCTGTCAAATCATGTTCTTACCGACGCCGAAACATCAGTCCTAAAAAATGGATTGAGTTTTGTTCCAACCACAAAAGCAAAAGATTTTGACACTCAGGTTGAATTGCATAAATTCTTTCGTTTAATTCGCTTAAAATATTTTTTCAAAGATGGCCACCCCTCTACTAAAACACCTAGCATAACTAGCCTCAAATTACCGTTGCATTTTACTCCATCTAATGCTATGGTTAGTCCGGCTATTTTAGCCTTTGAAAACAAGATCCTAGAAAAAACTAAACATCTTTTGAAAGACAAAAATCAACATAAAGACAATTTTAGCAACAGTGAACGTACCGCTTTAACGGCTTTACAAAAGAACTCGGCTTTCTTAATAAAACCTGCTGATAAAGGCAGAGGTATTGTTCTATGGGACACTACACTGTATTCCACCGAGGTTATGCTCCAACTCAACAATCCAGTATTCTATCGTAAATTGAACCATGACCCGACGGGTTTCATCCGGGAAGAAATCAAAAGCCTGATGGACCATGCCTTGCAAGAGGAATGGATCGATCAGGATGAACATCAGTTTCTCAATAAAACATCACCTACCACCCCTGCCTTCTACCTCCTCCCGAAGGTTCACAAAAACGAGCGTGTTCCACCGGGGAGACCTATTGTATCAGCTATTAATTCCATCCTTGAGCCACTCTCCATCTACGCCGATTACTTCCTCAGACCTTTCGTGTTAAAAATGAATTCTTATGTAAAAGACACCACTAGTATGATTAATTTAGTATCTGAACTCCATCTCAACACTTCAGACCTCTTAGTCACCCTGGACGTAACGTCCCTCTACACAAGCATCCCACAGGGAGAATGCTTAAAGATTATGGAGACTTTTTTGAATCAACGGACTGACACATTGCTTAAAGTACCTACATCATTTATCATGGAGTGCATTAAAATTGCCCTCACAGAAAACTTTTTTCTTTATGAAGGGACTTTCTATAAACAAATCCATGGCACAAGTATGGGGGCGACCTTCGCGCCAGACTTGGCCAATTTATTCATGGACCATTTTGAAAGCACCTCTATCTACAATCCATCTAATCCTTTCAAAGACAACATCCTAAAATGGTTTCGTTATATAGACGATGTGTTTATGATTTGGCAGGGGGACCTCCCTCGCCTGCATTCTTTTTTAGAATGGTTAAATAATCACAACCCACACATTAAATTCACCATGACTTTTGACGCAACCACTATTCCGTTCTTGGATCTTTCCATCTTTAAAACTGCCTTTATTAAAGTTCATTCTCTTCTAAAAAGACCCTCAGATTAAACCGTCGCGTTTCTCTCTCTATTTGACTTAGGACACCCTGCGAATCTGATGCCACGACGCCGTTTCTAAGTTCCACACTGGATGCCTAAATGATGTTTAGTAGAATTTCCCTCCAGTTTCGTGTATGACCTACCTGGCGACACTCGGAAGTAAGCCATTCTCTGCATGAATAAAACTGTTCTGTGCCCCGATGTTTTTTGAGCACTGCCCTTGATAGTAATAACCGGATCAATGGTAAAACCAATAGGAAAAAGAACCACTTTAAAATGACTGGCCATTTTTCATCTATTTATGTAGAGTATGCCATGAATCATCTAGATGACTAGTAATCAGGCATTAGGTGCGACAATTCTGTCCCTGAAAGAGTTTTTGATGGCTTTGCCTTTATTTGTTTGATCACACTCGACCCAGGAGGTATTGGTAAAGGTTGGATCTCTCTTATGTGTCACACAAGAGTATGTTAACTGTGTTCTGTGGCAAGCACGGATTTAAAACTAGCTTGTATACAGGACAAAGATTGATAGTATATCTACATATATTTTGCAATATGAGAAATAAAATAGACAGCCAATATGAGTTTTGTGTATACATTAGAGGTTATGTATTTAAGGATATGTTAGTCCCACTTTGTAAGTCAATGTTCTGATGTCCCATGATTAATTGTATATATATGTATTTTTTTAGATCTTTGACGCCAATAGTAAATTGTTCATAAGGCTCATCCTGAAGAAATGTCCTGTCCTGAAGATGGCCACTACATTTATCTTCTGTATGGACACTTGAGAAACTGTCCCATCTGATTATTGGCCGAAACATGTCGACATTTTTATCTCATTAAATGTCTAATTTTAGTCATTTTGTATAACTTGTGTATTAGGATTAGAAAGTATATTAAGTTGCCTCATCTTTTATGTTCGTTCTCTTTCTGGGTTTTTGTTACCTGTAGCCTTGCCTTATTTTCCCTGACACAAAACACTGTACTTTCATTTTTTTGCGCTTTCTTATCTGTTGATGTATTAGTCGATTTGCCTTCTAATATGTTTGACATCCCCAATTAAAATTACTTTCATGTATGCTCACGCATGTGGCTGTCTATAGTTGCTGTCTGCACAGATTAATGCTGTCTTGTAAATGTATATATGTGTGACAATAAGTTTTCCAACCCATCTTTGGGGTTAGAGTAATGAGGGGTAAGCAATTCTCCAGTGCCAGTTCCCTGACACACTTATATATTTAAAAAAGGTTGGCAGAAAGTCCAGAAAATTACAGAATCTTAGCAATGCTGGACTGTAGTGGGACATATTTCACTAATATCTTATTGGAACTACTCACAGAGTGGGTAGCCCAAAAAGGAATACTTACTTACCATCAAACAGGGTTCAGAAACGGGTGTTCGACAATCCACCCAATCTGGACCCTGCTGACACTGATCTCCGACCTAGAAGCGAAAGCGCGGATGGCTCTGTTTGCCTGTTTCGTGGACTACTCGTCTGTGTTTGATAACGTTGACAGAGGGAAAGAGTGGACCATGCTAGAGGAATAGAAAATAGACTGTTCCATGCTATATTTGATAAAAAAGCACTGTATGGCGACACAGCAGTAAAAAGCAGGCTATCACAGGACAGGGCCCTTTTAGATACCATCTCCACTTGTAAGGGTTTGAAGCAGGGGTGCTCACTAGCCCCTTTGTTTTTTAACATCTACCACTCCCTGTTGGCAAGAAGGTTGGGGGAAGCACTTAATACGCCCCCACAATATGGGAATAAGGGCGTGGTATGCATACCATATGGAGACGATGTTGTGATCCTTGATAGGATCAAACTGGGCCTACAGCACTCACTCCTTGCTTTGGCCACGTTTTCATCAGAGTTGGCATTGAAGCCCAATATCAACAAAACAAAAATCATAGTATTTCACGGAATGATCTCTGGCAACAAACACAATCATTGGTGGTTAGGAGAAGAAGAGAGTGGAAATCACCAACAGTTATCGCTATCTGGGAATCACTATAAGGGCAACATTTTCATCAGCGGCCACCTTAGGAGAAGTAACCCAAAAGGCCTGGGGGAAATGTTTAGCTCTAAGGAAGATGATTGATGCCCATGTAGGGAGATGCCTCGAAGCAAAAATACTAGCATACAAAGTATCAATTGTTCCTACGATTATGTATGCCTTGGAGGTCATCCCCCAGAAATACGGTGCAGTTATTGGTAAATAAGAGGGAAAGAATTTTCGATCCATGTTAAACTTACCCCCTGTTACACCTATCCAGGCGATTTGATTAGAACTGGGGCTCGCGTCAATGATATGTTATGGTCAGTAGCATCTTGTAACCTATGGGCAAAAATAAATTATGAACTGGCTGGCCCCGACAGCTTGCTTTCACTTACTTCCCAACATGCAAGCAGATATGAGACAAGCAAATGGTTTAGCGACTTAGACACCAGAGTGACAAAGTACATGGGCAATATTGGAATTACGCAGATTCCAAAGACATGGTTGGATTTAACCTGGCAAAGATTCCTACAAAAGCCAGGGCCCATGGCACAGATAAAGCTCTGATACACCTTGGTGCGCTAACAAAGTTTGGGGAATCCATCAGGCAATCATTTGACATAAGCAGCCCTAAGTCTTTCTTGATAAAGAAACGCTATCCCGCAATGATTAGGTTCATGCTGTCAGTTAGACTCCAAACAATCAAGGTGTTAGAAAACACCAGAACATGGAGAGGTATTCTGCGGCATAAAAGGCTATGCAGACTCTGTGGAAAAACCATAGAGTCATCAAGACATGCTTTAACACAATGTGAAACACTACAAACCACATTATGAAATGTTTTAATACATATTTTAAAAGTATAAATGTAATGTGTATTTTGTACATGTCTCTTAAAAATATAAATGTAAATGTACACTTTTGTAGATGTTAATACGAAAAGGATGCAAGTCATCCAAAAACGCACTTTAAATACATTTTTAAAAAAATAAAAAAAATAGGAGATTGCTGAGATTGCACCCGGGTGGAGCTGCCTATTTCTTCGAAGGCCTAAAAGCTGGTTTGGCCTTACGGTAGAGTGCTGGCCGGCATCCTTGAGAGTGGAGCAACCTGACCCCAGCCCTCTCCTCCAAGAGGGACCTGAAATCCAGCAGGCTTTCCAGAACTTTAAACAGAGGATTTCTATGACGTAGAACTGAGCCCTGGAAACCAAAAGGTGAGGAGTCAGCTTGCCTTAAATCATTTTGCTTTATAGGGCGCAGAGGGCAAAACTGTGTAGATCCTTAGCCTAACTAAAAATATGAATTCAATTAATTCCCTTTGATGGGACACCATAGTATGATTTTTGTTAAAATTCGAAAATAACAAAGCTCATTCCCGGTGTGCGGTGAAAATTATAGACTGTAATTTAGTTTGGTGATCCTCTTTGTCCTGTTGACCCTGACTTCTTTAGGAAGAGGGGTGTCATTGTTACTAAACAATCCCTAAACTGCCAGGTTCCCCAACATAGGCCTTTCAGTGGAGGTGGGTCTGAAATACAAAATTCTCAAATCATCCCCATATTTGCTGTCCAGCTTCCACAACACAGGCCTTTAAGTGGAGGGGTGTCTGAAAACCAACATTATTCAATCAACCTAATTTTTCTGTCCGACTTCCCCAACACAGACTAGACCGTCTTGCGAGGATAGCTCAGAGGCAAGGTGCCCGCCTTGGAAACAAGACGGCACGAAGCAACACAGGTTTGATCCCCGGGTACGCGCTTAGAAACCTCTGGGTATTAAGTGCGTTATAAATAACCTATCATATCATATATCATACCATATCATAGTGGGGGGCAAGCGGGTCTGAAAAACAAACTGCTTAATCGCCATGGGTTTATTTTAAAGAGAAAGTGTGGCTGAAATCATAATTGTCATTTGTATTGGTACAGATCTGTAACCCAACTGCTAGCCTTACAAGCATGTAGGAAAATCGAAATGGCTCAGCATTGCATACAGCATTGTTTTCTTTTTGTTTATTGATCAATTTAATGTTTCTTGAAGTGCAATTTGTAAAAAAAGAACATTATTGTAATTTGTGTTTTTTCCTAACCCATTGGTGTGATTCATTTTTGTAACAAGAAGTTAATTGTGAACCCCAAAGAAGGTAACCTGTGTAGTTTGATGTGATTTCTATTACCTATCATTCAAATAAATACAAATATAGTTCCTATACACAGCCTAGTTCTTGGTTATCTGTTGGCAGTGGGGTTGGGGAGATTTGTGTGACTCTAGTAAGTCTTCAGTAAGGCCAGAGCTAAAAAGAAACATAAGCGAGTATTGCAGGACTCCTTGATTGGGGGGTCGGAAGGAACTCCCCAGGTTTAGGGTGGTCTCAGTATAACGTGACACGATACCGTCTCCATTCCTCTTGTTCAATGAAGTACATAGTGCTGCATTGTTCTGAAACTTGCTGTTGGCCATTATGTGGAAGGGCATGGTCAGTTTTAGTATGAGAGAAATGCCACTATGGTGGTGTGGGTGATGCTATGTTGTAGCTTGGTCAGTATGTCGGTTTCTCAATGATATTGTTAGGGTGAGTGCACCCATTGCATAGACATTTCAAAGATCTTGTGCTTCCCCTTGTGGTCCTTGCACATGGTTCTTAAAACATGATGTGTTCTTGTCCTGTGTATGTTAAACCCCCTCTCCAAAACAAACTGTTAGGCTCTCTGGTGTGAGCATGTTTTTGGAATTCCTGTTGAAGTCAATGCGCATTTGTGTACTTACTGGTAACTTATTTTCCTGTGAGTCAGTTCTCATTCATGTTAGCCCAGCTTTATCAATCATGAGTTCTTCATAGACCACGTGAGAAAAGGAATGTGTTCCCTCTTGTGTTTAGTTATGTTGTGCTTTGGGTGTTTTTATAGATCTGTCTCTCAAGTGTTTGTATCAATTTTCTTTTCTTGACCATCTCCTAATTGGCTTACATTTGGGGAATGTATATCGTCCAACTTGGGAGGTATTTTGGTATATCCCTTTAGTCCCCAGTGCAGGCGGTGCGCACATTTCAACTGCCGGTTTCACTTTCTGTTAGAAGTCTCACAGGAAATGAGGAGGCTTACCTTCAGGCCATTGTAGACGGTGAAACCATCTTGTGGGTATGACGTGTGACGTATTGCTCTCAGCAACTTCAGTGGTAACCACCCCTTAACGATGACCCAAATACTTCGACAGTGTGCTGGTCTGCTTAACATCAACATATCGTGTGCACTCCATTCTAGCAAGATCGGGAGATGGAGTGCATACCAATAAAATGCCCCTGTTTAAGATTTACAAGTTAATTCTTTTCCAACTCAATAACACACTGGGCCTCATTACGACTATGTCGGTAGCCATGCCGCTATAGCCGGCATGGCTGCCGCCGAAATCGGGTCCGGGTTCCCAGAATGGGGAATTACCGGGCCATTCTGAGTACGGAGGGCCCGGTAATTCCTCCCTCCAGGAACCCGGGCCCGGACCTTCCCCATTCCCTTCTGAGCCCCTATAGCCCCGATTACGAGGGGCCCATTGTTTGCTCCCTCTTCCCCTCAGGGGACCCGGTAAGGACGCCTGGTTTGACCAGGCGTTACTTACCGGGTCCCGCGAGGGGAGCTTGTAATGAGGCGGAACGGGTTTAACGGGTCCGTCTCCTTTAGCGGAGCCTGTTAACCCGTTCCGCCTCAGTCGTAATGAGGCCCTCTGATTCCCTATTTCATGTATCCTTGTTGTAGGCTTCAACTGGCTTTTAGACTGCTTGTATGTCCTCATATTCTGCTGGGGTAACGTCAGATCACTTGACTTGAACTGGTTGCGTCGTTGTTCATTTATTCTTAGAAACCTTAACAGTTTTTCGAACCCACTGTCCAGTGGCAACCCCTCACTGAGAGATATGTCTGATCCTGCTATTCAGTACAATGAAGACAACCCATATACAGCAACTGTAGAGTTGGGTGGTCTCCATATGAACATTAGCAAAGCACATATGTTTATGAGGCACAGTGCTGAGGGGGGCCAGTTAATGCATATATTGATTTGGAATCTAAAGGAGACATTCAGTTTAAAAGTCATTGGGCCTGATTTACAAAAGCGTTTTTGAATGTGAAAGTCCCTTTCAAAAAGGCTTTGTCTATCGGGTCCAGTGCATTCTTACTTAGAAGTACTGTTGCCCTCTGGCAACAGAGACATTTGATTATAATATTCACTTTAACAGGAATAGCCATTTAAATTGCACGTTCATAAAGGAAATAATGCCATGTTTTGAACAGACGTTATTAACACATGCATTATGCTTAGGAACAATTGAATTTGGCGTTGTAAATGTATCCAGTCTTTTCCCCATGGGGCGAGTCTTGAGTATGCCAAATCTGATGTATAAGCCCCCACATAAAAACACACACTCCCCTTTCCCCTCCTGCGACCCCACGGAGTGGGTTGTATCCGATTTCAGAGAGTGGCCTTTGGCGTCCAATGTGGTCAGATCAGCATAAGGTGGGGCCTCCTAGCAGTGGAAAAAGGCAGCCATCTGGTCTCCTTGTGATTGAATGCTCTGTGGAGGGCAGTGGAGTTTTTACAACAGTATTCGTCCCGCATAATACTATTCATTAACTGATTGAGGCACCAGTAACCTGTAAATTCCTCACTATGGGCCAATGTAGCGCTTAGTGGTGCACATTGGTGAGATTTATTTTTTGTTCTAAAAACTCGCACACTTATCAAAAGAAACATTGCTCAAAAATGGGGGTCGGAGATGACTCCAAGTTATGGACAATGGATGACAGACGTAGACATCTGTGTTGCAATGGAGCGCAGGGTATACACGGCCAGAGGATGTCCGGCCAAGGCGCAGAAAGTATGGCAAAAGTGGGAAGACACCCACTGAAAGGTGACTTTGTACAAGTGGACAGGAAGAGAGAATGTGGCGTCCCTCGACGTCCAAGGTGCCCTCAAAGCGGGGGAATCGAATGTAACTCCTGCAAAGGGGCAGTGAACTCAGATTCAAAATGTTGTAAGAAACGAGGGTGGGAAACAGTCAATGACCTGTATCGACAGTGTGCTTATGTTGTTTGTTTTTTCAAAACCCAATAAAATGTGTTATCAAAGAAAACAAAAAACATGATTGATAGGTGAATGATGGACTTATACCTTGAACAAAGGTCTGTGAAGAAGGTCGACCAGTTCCTATACCATGCACAAATGTGTGCATATAGTGCTATTTCTTATCTTGGTGGGACACAGGGTTAACATGCAGCCCTAATAGATGGTCACACAAGGAACTAGCCCACCCAGTTCAATTTTTTCTTTGAATTCTGCTTTTTTTAGTCCTGCATTTAAAAAAGAAGCAGCATGACTGGAAGTGGGAACATGCAAACGTAACCCAAATGATGACAATGTTGGTTAAACTGACAGTGACCTAGCAAAGCTCATTGTAAGGAGGTAGTCATAAGGTTCACCTGTCTGCTGTTCTAATGGATTACCACAAAAAGCCCTTTTGCTAATGAACTAACCTGAACTAATGACAAGCTAGCACATTCTATTCGTGGGATATGTACGCGGCTACGTGAATGCTGAGTGGTTCAAATGTCTATATAGATAAGCCTGGAGAGTGCATATGCTAATCATCTGAAGGAGTTTTTGAGGGCTTCGATAATAGGAGGAAATCGTACGCATGATTGGCAGATGGGATGGTGAGAGAGAGGTAGAGAGAGCGCGCGAGAGAGAGAGAGAGAGAGAGAGAGAGAGAGGTGTGTAAAGTAGATGGACTGCTAAAAATGGCAGCTGGTTACGGAGACTGAAATAATCTCAAAACCAATAATCTCCAACATATGCAGCAATACTACAATTGTGAATTCAAGTACACAGATCAAACCGTAAACTTTCAGAGGAGATGAGCGTACATTGTACTGTCCTTACAGGTGCATTCAGGAATAATGAATGCAGAGTATGTTGGGTAAACAACCACGGAATACCTCGTAGTTGGTTTGCAGATCATAAAAGCGAATGATATATTTGCCGTAAAGATTCTGTGTGCAGTGGGTGTCAGACACTTACAATGCATAATAATGCCATTGATTAATACTAATGTATGTCTTTATAATAATGGTTTATTAGTTTGAATTAAAACGTACTGAATGTATTCGTCAATTTAAAGTATACACATGCAGGACATAGTATATTAGAAATGTGATACATAAATCCACTGAAATACAATAACATGCAATACAATCCCTTACTAATATATTCCATCTAATTGTCCTTAAATGACATCTGAAAGATGTAAAGTATTGAGCATTAATAAGATCTGATTTTCGTTGATAAATACGTAATGCAAATGTTCCAAACAGAGTCTAGTAGAAGAACGTAAGTCCCAGGAAACAGATATAAATGCATGAAAACTAAGCAACTGGAGAAAGAGGAGCAAGAAAAACTAAGGAAAGCAGAATATGGAACTAACAGAAAATGAGCTGAAAAACTATGAATTCTGTTGAAATAATACAATCAGACTGGCCTAGTACAGGGTCTGAAAGCATTGGCTACCTAGACGTTTTAGACTACAACTCCCATAACCAGTACATCGAATGCTGAGGAGTCAAGGGAGATTTCGGGCAAAACATCTGGATCACCACAGGTTTCAACCCCTAACCGAATACATTGGTATTAGTATGAATTTCGCAAAGAATGCAGGGGTAATTTCAGCATCTATTTTGGACAGAATGTCGAGTAGGATCTTTTCTCTCCCAGACCCCTCATAACTGTAAATCATGAACACAAAACCATAATCCAATTCTACATAATAGCACATGCCAATCACTGCACAACGCATCTGTGTTCATTATCTCCTTGACAACCAACACATTTTCCCGTTTCTGGTTTGCAAAAACTTTAAATGTTTGTTTTTTGTTTGCCCAGACATGGGCCACACATATTGTGCAAGCCAGATATCGGGCCGAAACAAGGAAAAATGAACAAAAACAAAGTTGGCTGCCTCAATTGTAAAAAGTAAAGGAACCAAGTCCCTTTTCTATTTCTATGCCATGGGAAGGTAGAGGAGCAAGGGAGTAGGAAGCCATGCAGGAGCAAGTATGTCAGAGATGGGATTTGAGAATGACACGAGGGCGAGAGGGGCACAGAAGGGGTCCTGGCAGATCTGCTGAGGTACTGTAAAAAACATGACAGAATCCAGGGAATGGCGAAAAGGGTGACTGGTGGAATAAGGGCTAACACTGACATTTTCTGCCCTCTTTTCGATCCACCTGAGTGGCTGAGTTCAGTTTTATGGGATTTATTTCTTCACCATTTCAGTCTGTATCCATGTTTGTTTATGGTCATTTTGTTGGTATTTATGCACATTTATTTTTTGCTATGTAGTATTTGCCAACATTTATTTACATGAAAATATACATTAGCACTTGGATGCCTGTAATGAGAAGCTTTTTAAATGTAATCAATTTCGAACAAGAGAACAATGTAGGCATTGGGTGGGTGCACAGAGTGGCACGCAGCAGGTCAAGTGTAGATTTGGTAATTGTCTTGAGCCTCTAGAAACGCTTAAACATATACAGGCCGATTCATGGAATTAATGTGCGCTGAAAATTTCTGCAAAAGCGTGCGAATCGCAGCGCAAGTGCGAAAATCGCAGGGAAACCAGCGCACAGCGATTCATGGAAGTCCGTGCGCGTGTCAATCCCTGGATGTGCGCTAAAATCCTGCATGGCGCACGCTGGCACACACGTCTCCAAACAGAGTGCGCTACGTGCACAGGGAAAGCGCACATTGCGCAGCACACACAACTAAAGTAGGCGGAACAGGGGGCGTAACATGCGGAATGGGGAACGCGTGAAAATGTGGGCGTCACGGGGGAAGTACAGGAGCCAAATGCGCGGAACGCCCACACACGCGTCTACAACACGTATTCATGGAATCGAACAGGGCCAATAATCGAACGGGGCCAATGCGTGTGCCAAAAAAAGACGCGCTAATCCGGAAACACGTACGCCAGCAGTAAGCAGGCGTATGTGGAACCGCACAGCATAAAAGTGCACTCAAACAAAAAACAAGCACAGACGCCAGGATGACTCCTAGCAGCAGTGGTCGTGGGATACTGCAGGAGGAGGACGATAGTCAGGCCCAGAATTTTTAAACCCAGAACCAGCCTTTTTGGGATGCCTGATGACCAGGTGTATGGGAGGTACAGGTTTCCAGCTCACATAATACTCGACCTGGTAAGTGTGTGGGAGGATGGCCTCACATCACCCACCCTGTGCTTCCAAGCACTGAGCCCCCTGGAGAAGGTGCTCAATGTACTGCACTTCTTGGCCACTGGATCATTTCAGCGGACAAGTGCCATAGTGGGGGGGTGTCACAGGCCACGCAGTCATGCTGCCTACACCAGGTGTTGGCCATCATGACTGCACACCCATCAGTCCGCAGGCACATATACCTGCCCAGAACACCTGCAGAAAGGCAGGCTGCCGTCCAGGATTTTTACGGACTGGCACAATTCCCCAAAGTGCTAGGTGCCATTGATTGCACCCATGTGGCTCTAAGTCCCCCCAGGGCATCTGAGCACATCTATAGAAACCACAAGCACTGGCATTCCATCAATGTGCAGGTAGTATGTGATGCCAAGGGAATCATCACCTCAGTATATGCCAACTATCCAGGGTCCACCCATGACAGTTTCATTTACAGAATGTCAACCCTAAACCGGGACCTAGAAGCTGGGCGGCATGGTGATACATGGCTGCTTGGTGAGTATAAATGCCACTGCACATGCATGCATATCAGATACTGAGTAATGTCACAACCCCACGAATGATACCCATCACCACCTCCCCAGGGGACAATGCCTACCCTCTGAGCACCCACATGATGACGCCAATTCGGAACCCCACCACACCACCCGAGGTAAGATACAACACAGCCCATATTGCAACCCAGGGCATAGTGGAGAGCACATTTGGAGTGCCCAAGTCACGCTTTCGCACCCTTGTCCGCTCTGGTGGGCAGCTGCTATATGCTCCCCCAGTATTGTGCAGGATCATAGTGGCAGCATGGGTCCTGCACAACATTGCAACACCCCGGGGCATGCCAGTGGACATGGTGGTGCCCTCACATCCCCAACCACATGCACGGCTGCTGCGCATGGGTGGGGAAAGGGCATGTGGTGAGGCAGCCCGTACGCAGCTGGTGGCTAATTACTTCACCTAAAGTCACACCCCTGCGGAGTGCACACAGTCCTGACACATACCAGCTGACAATCAATGATGATGACATAAGGGACAGGCAACTGTCACAACCATACCAGCCTGAGATTGGTCACCTGGAATTGTTACATTGTGTGCATCCCTACCTGCCAAAAGACAACCAATGCTGTGTCACAAAAACAACACACATTTATGCTGCATGAATGACTACCCCCTTGCAAAATACAACATGAAAGTAGCGCCATGTCATCCATCCCCTCCCCAGCTCCGCCACCCAACACACCATGGCATTCATGCAATGTGAAAGCAAACAAAGCAATGCACAAGACCTGACACAAGTGTCACAAAGTGTCACAAAGTGCACTGTCCCAAGTGGAAACTTCCCACAGACAATATGCTCCCAGTAATCAATAACAAACAGCACACATGAACAAATACTTACCACCAACACAATACAGCAACACACCATGAAACATTGCAAAAACATGACAGTACTAAGTGAAAGTAGTGGTAGTCTTACAACCTGAATAAGGCAGCACATCGACCCCTTCCAACTGTAGAGTGTTGCTGCCACGCAAATATGTCAGTGTACTGCATACAACATGAATTCCATCTGCAAAGGAGACGGCCTTGTGAAGACATGAGGAAGGAACCAGCAAATTAGGAGGAAGACATGGATGCACAAGCACATATCAATACACCATGCATTGTACAATACAACAACAATACCCACCAGGGATTTACACACAGTATTGACTACAGACTGCCCACACAGCTCATGGGAACCCAATGTCACTGTGTAAGTCACTGTCACTTGATCACACCCTTTGCAAGCCCATGGAAACGGGAAGCAGGAGGGGTGTGTCTGTCACAAACCCAAGCATCTAACCCAAACTCAGGACAAGCCTGCATGTGCCCAGCCGGAATACAGTGGATGCCCACGGGAGTCACACAAGGCAACACACTGTAAAAAAAAGAAATAAAAAAAAAAAATTGCCATGTGGGGGGCAGGGTGGGGGAGGCCACCCAGAAGGTTCGAGGACCGGGTGCACACCAACACCCACCTGCGTGGATGTTGCAAAAAAAAATACCTCCATGGGCTCATGGCCTGCACGGCTATGCCATTGTGGGAGAACTGCTGTCGCTCTCTTCACCCTCTGCTGCTGCATCAGGAAGTGGTGGCACTATGGGAGGCAGCCCACGCAAAGCCCTGGTATTGTCCTCCATGGCAGCAAGCATGCAGGTCTGAAAGGTCTGATTCTGGAGGATTAAAGTGCAGAGAACCCCATGCAGCACGTCACGGGTTGCCTGCACTACTGCACGCGTGTCCTCGCGGGATGCCCGGATCTCCTCAAATGTTGGCTGCAGCTCAGCTGAGAGCGAACGTGTGAGCTGCTCCAGCTGCTGTTCTGCCCTAACTTTCGGGAAGCCTCAAGTTCAAGGAGACTCTGCCTGAGGTTATGGAGTTCCAAACCCAGGGCTTCCCTGTGGCCCTGTGACTCTATTGATAGGGATTCACGCAGAGTCTCCAGTGCCGCCCGTCGGTCCCTGTTGGACGCCAACATGTCTTCCCTGTGTGATTGGCAAATGGAGTCTGTTGCCTGCTGTTGTTGCTCCATCTTGCTTTTGGGGGGATAATGGAAGTGGCCAACCTCTCCATTGCCTGAGCCATCATTTCTACTGATGCTGCCTGTTGGGTTGCCATACCGTACATAGAGTTTTCCCATACAGTATTGCCTGGTAGCGCACAGCCACCGCGTCGGCGGGAACCACACCTGTTCGGGGCAAGGCGATCTTCTCATTGCTGTGATGGCACTGCCTGAGGCTGCAGGACTGCATTCCCCCTCTTATATGCTGGCCCAGGAACAGGATCAGATGCTGTGGAGTGTGACCCTGCATCTGTAACCACCAAAGGCGGACCTACCAACACTCACATCCCCATAGAGTGTCCTAACCCTGGTGCTGGTGGGTTGGACAGAACAGAATCCTTGCCAGAAGCACTGACCTGCGACAGCACATAAGTCTCATCATCCGACTCAGCACCTGAATAGAGGTCTGGGTAGCTGCACCCAGAGGCACCCCTCGACCGTATGGTCTGCAGTACCAAAGTGTTTTCACCCATCACCACACCACGTCCCCCACTGGTGCCTGATCGTGACTGAGAATCCGCCTTGGTCTGCACCATCTCCTGAACCTCACCAGCATCAAGTGCGTCGTCACCTGCAAAAACATGAAACACAAGAAATGGAAACAGGCATGAGCACCATAGCACACACATAGGCCTGACAAGACAGAGATCCTGTACATGGTTTACACATGTCTCACATGACTATAACCATGGCATGCATGCACTGTCTATGATTTTGAAGGGGAGTCAAAAAGGCAGACAATGAGAACACCAAGATGGAAAAGCAACACATTCACAGCATGTCATGTAGCACTGGCATCACACATCAGCCTGTGAGTGGCATGTCCAATACACATACTTGACACATGCCAGCACACAGATGTCATGTAGCATAGCCATGGTAAATTAGACAACTACAGCGATATGTCAGTGAATGAGTACTGTCACACATCCATGTCACATGGACATGATGAGAAGATTAATGCAGAATAGTGTTGCAAAATAACTGCAACACATCCAGTGTACAATTAGACAGTGATTTTAGGCAGATGTACACATCAATGGTTGGTCACTTCAACATGACAGGAAACAACTATCATGTTCCACATGCAGACAGGCCCTAAAAATAAATGTCAGCAGGCCAATACTCCCTCGCCCTGAATGGTTTAATAATTCACATAACCAGGTAACTAAAGTGGCACAATGTGAGGTGTAAACAATGACAGAAGCATGTCACATATGTGGCATTAGGGATTTAAAAAGCATATGAAAAATTGGATAATCTAAACAATCAGCCTGAATGAACACAGAAAAAAACAGAACAATGTTGTTGCAAGATGATAGTTCAAGTGCAACAGCAGTAATGTAGGGCTAATAGGCTACTGTGGGCAGAAGGGATACTGTCATACCCAAATCAAAGGCACGTGAATGTATTGGAGGAAGCACATGGGTGACCCATAACACTCAGGAGTACACACCCTCACCTGGCACTCAATCAGAACCCGTCACCCAAACAACATACACATGGATTACACACACATGCATGGGCACTCACCGGACAATGCCTCGTAATCAGGTAGCTCACCCACGCCTTGGATCTGTTCCTCTGTAACGAAGGTCCCAGCAACAGACTCATGTTCAGTGAGTTTGTTGTCATCTGGTGGAGACCCACCGCCAGTCACCAGAGTAGCAGCATCATTTGAGGCCAGCTTGTTCTTTGCTCTGCGTTTCAGGTCATTCCACCGCTTGTAGCAATCATCAGCTGTGCGCCTCACAAATCCAAGGGCACTTATGCGGTCCGCGATGGTCTGCCAGTGTGCCCTACGTTGACCAGGTGTGGTCTTGCACCCTGCAGTCACCACCATTTCACGGCTATGTGCTGACACGTAGGTCACAAGTGCATCAAGTTCGGGGTCATTAAAGCTAGGCTTCCTTGACGTGCCGGACTGTGTAGCCGTGTCTGGGGTCTCAGCCTGTAGTGTCAGAGCACCCTTCTTCCTCTTCTTCAAAGGTGGAGCAGAGCCTGAGTGGCTTGCGCCAATCTGGTCAGTAGGGGTAGAAGTGCAGGTGGACTGGGTACTGGGAGTGTGTGAATGCACAATGACCATAGGTCTTGGTGCAGGCATTGTCTGAAGTGTGATGTTGGCAGGGGCAACGTCAGTTTAATGGACCAGGACCGACACTGTCCCAGCTGGGAGACTCAGAGCTGGGGTGGATAGAGCTGCAGCTGCCCCTGCAGCCTCTCCACCCTGCCTACTTGGGGCAGCAGATGACATCTCTGCCCCAGATCCACGTGGCCAGGTGACACCAACTTGCACCGGCACACGTGGCTTAGACTTGCTGACCTGGAAGTCAACCTGGGAGTCATCCTGTGCCGGGTCAGGTGCCACAATGGGCTGGTCCAACAAGGGCTGAGCTGGGATGGTGTCAGCCACATTTCCCTCAACCATGGGGGGGCAGCATGGGTGTCCCTGATTGGTCCTCACACATGGGGGTCTAGGGGCACCCTGCAAAACCTGGCCACGCACCTACCGCGCCCACCATGCCCACCTTTTGGAGGTCGGCCACCTTTGCCTCCCTTACCGCTTGGTCACCTCCCAACCATGGCACTGATGTTGTTGTGTGTATGGGAGTTGCAGTAAACAATTGTCCTGGGCAATTGGGGGTGAAAGGGGTAGGGTACCCTAGTGCTCTAGCAATGCTGTCTGTGACTCCTGGGGGAAGATGACGGGTCACGCAACGCACAGGCACCCCGAAAAGAAAAAGTAACGTGCACGCAACCCCTCATAGACCACGTGTGTGGAAAAATGAACCTGCACTACGCTGTGGCACCCAGAAACACAAAAATAAGCGTATGCGTGTTACACACAGCCTACAATGACCTCTGAAGGGGTACGCTACACACGGGCAAGCACAGTTGGTAAATGCGTGCGCGACTCACCGTCTGCCTGGAAAAATAACATGAAAAAAACGCACGTGTGCGCGTAGGCAACACCCCCGCCAAAAGAAGAATTGTACGCTGTCTGAGGAGACAGGACAAAAGAAGAAATGAACGCTGTTTGAGGAAACAGGCCCAAAGAAAATAAAGAACGCTGTCAGAGGTAACAGTTATCGCATGTGAACCGACAAGAAGTACAGAATTCACCCACTCGCTCTACACGAAAAGCACGTACAAGGGAATGGGGTCCTACACGTACCTTTTAAAGTGGCCCACACGTACAGCGTCACTTACGCATGTACGTGCTAAGGCCCTTTCCTCCAATTACACGAGCTGACACTCGGACGTGCAGTTTTTGGACGTGTACGATGAACATGCACCCGTGTTGATGGAAACGCCAGCGCGCGTCACGTCACTTACGCGCGTAGGCGCTTTCCTCGGATTACATTCATTCACACGCGGACGTGCAGCTGAACCACTATGCCCATGTCACGAGGGAAACGGCCACGCGAGTCACGTCTCAGAAGCGCTTACGCGCTAAGGGCCTTTGGTCCAATGAAACCGCGTACGTGTGCTGACGCGCTTATGCACGAAGGGCCTTTCCTCGAATTACACGCGGACGTGCAAGATTTTCACGGGCCAAATCACTCAGAATTACTGCCCCCCAGAGCCCCGAGCGCGCTCCCACCTGCCATCTGCTGCGGCTTGCCTGATGCCCACTTGCCCTGGTATTTGGTGCCTGCACATCAGCCAGGGTTCCAGTTGCTGTGTCCACCCCTGCTGGAACAGAAGACTCCTGAATGGGATACCATCGCTCCACAGCCCAGCCCCAGGACCCAGTTGCCCACCCACGCCTGCCTCGGGGGTCGCCATGTCAGGGCAAACACCATCTGAGACTGCTGGCGATCCCCAGCCAGAGAGGCAGAGGGCCACCAGCTTCAGTGTGAAGGAAGTTGGTGCCCTGGTGGAGCATGTCCTGGGGCAGTATGATGCCCTCTTCGGAACATCATGCACCAACAAGGACGGATGGGAGAGGATCTGGGACGATGTAGTGGTTGCCATCAACGCGGAGGGGGTGGCAACCCGTGACATCAAGCACATCAAGAAGCGCTGGGAGGACTTCAGGTCCAGGACCCTCCACAAGGCCCGGCGCCTCACAGAGGGGGGCCGGGTCAGCATGAGTGACTTCGAGATGAGGGTCCTGGAACATGTATGCCCAGCGCTCCACACCCAGATCCTTCGGCGGAAGACCCGTCTGGAGTTGAGCGGTAAGTGGACAAGCATTGTTGTGTGAGACAGGGCATGTTGCAGTGTGCTGGTAGTCTGATACTTGCCTGTATGTGTGACATGGGTCATGTATGGATGTGTGTGTGCAGGGACATCATGCTCATGCATGTGATACCAGTAATGTGCAAACCACATGGTTGGTGCATGAGTTCCAATGCAACATGGGGAGCTGTATGGCAAATGCACACATGAAAGCATGCCAGTGTCTGTTCTTGCACATGGTGATGGTGTGAGGGATGGGTGCTGCAGTCACGTACATGTATGGTGCACATGTGGGTGTGTCTGAGAAGTGTGTCTGTGACTTTGATACGCCATGGATTCATGACACATGTCCTTGATGATATGCACATTCACTCATGCAGTGCAGTCACCGTTGTATGCACTGTGTCTATCCAAAGTGTCTGTGGTGTACAAGGCATGATGCATGACCCTCCGGTGATGTGTGTGCATGGGATCAGTGTGAGCCATGATGCATGTGAGTTTGAAGGCAACATTTGGATTAATAGAGGCCCTTGTACATGGATGCCGATGTTGATTGCAGGCGCCGTGCCTGTTTATGCATGTGTGTTGCGTGCATTGACCCATGTGTTGTGGAGTGACAGGATGGAAGTGACGTTAGACACTGCCACTCATGTGTTATTGCTTCCTGTCTAGGTGAATATTGTAATGTACCCTGATGCTTGTGTTCTTTGTCTCCCTCTACGCAGTGTCAAGTGAAGAAGGGGGCGGAGACAACACTGTGGAGCCAAGCGGCGGGGATGCCTCCACTGGGCGGCGACGCAAGGTCCAGCCACCCTCCCAGGACTTGCTATCATCCGGGAGCAAGGGGGCTGGTGCTGCGTCTGCCACTATGGCTGTGGCGGAAGGGTCGGCTGAGCCCCCACAGGGGCTCCAATGGCAGAAGATGGTACAGAGACATCCAGATTGGTGGTCTCCACAGAGGAGGAGGAGCCCGCTACTGAGCCGCACATGGGGCCTGGTGGGGGTATTACCACTGGTGCAAGTGGTGCAGTCCAGGGCCAGGGTCAGGAGGCAGCACAGGTCACCGCAGAGTGGCCTGTGCATGTCCCTGTCCTTGACCCTGTGACTGCACCACCATGCACCAGCAGGGATGCCCCCGTCCCAGGCCCATCCGCAGGTAGAGGAGAGTGCCATGTCATCTGCCTCTCCACTACCTGTGGACGAGGGGTCCAGTGAACGTATGGGCTCCGTCCTGATTGGTGTCACGCGTGACATTCATGATGACGTGAGTTCTTCCTGGGCAGAGAACACACGCCATCACGAACAGCAGCGTTGCGACGTGGCACTGTTGGGAGGGGCCCTGGTTGGTGGGTTCCTACATGTGACGCGCACTCTGGCGGACCTCTCCTCCTCTGTGGAGACTATGCGCCAGTCGTTCTCCCTGCCGTCTTCTGGCCCAGATTCCACCAGGGCCCCCTGTGGACCTGGCCTGACCAACACAGCCAGCTTGGTGGAGATCCCATCCCTGCCACAGTCGGGAGTCGGCGGTCCAGCAGGGGTGGACACCACAACTGGAGACCAGCTGATGGAGGATGTCCAGGCATTATCGGACAGGGCACATGGACAGCAGCAGCAGCAGCAGGAGCAGGCTCTAGGTGGGAGCAATGATGGCTCGGGCCATCAACATCAGGGTGGCAGGCATCGGCCAGAGGGCAGGAGAACCCTGGAATGGATGTGTCTTCCGTGTGGCTGTGGTTGGGCCAGCGTATAGGTGCAGAGCGGCGGCAGGCGGAAGAGGCGCAACTCACCATGGTCCGGGCAGAGTTTGCCATGCGTCGGGCGTTGAGGTGGTCAGAGTGCCTCGAGGCGACTCGCAGGGTGTTGGAACAGGCCATGAGTGCCTCCCTGCGAGACCTCGGGGCCAGGACAGAGGCCCGCCTCCAGCAAAAAGACATGGAGTTCGATGATGCCCTGGCCGAAAACATCACTGAGTGAGCCGCAGGACTTGCCCGTCGCCATTGTAAATAGTTTATAGTGTTAGGTTGCCTTTTTTTTTCTTTATTTTGTGGCTTTTGGACTATGCCCCACATTTTTGTATATAGTTTTTTTGTTAGGTAGGTTATTAGATATGTTTCACTTGTTTCGTTGGGCTCATGGATCCTTGGGAAGTTGATTGTACATAGTTGGACGTTGGAGTGATTTTGATTTTGGACATGGATTAATGGATTTTTCTTTTGGCCAATGGATTGTACATAGTTGGACAATGGATTATTTTGAACTTTTTCTTTTGATTTCACCATGGATCAATGGATTTTTTTTAACGTTTACTTTGGATTTGCGTTGGTGGAGGGAGAGTTTGGACTATTTTTCTTTAGGAATTCTTTGTATTGGTTATACTTTTCATTTACTCTTCTTTTGCACATGCTTTTCATTTCATGTTTGCTATTTTGTTATGCTTTCATTTTATTGATTTATTTTTGTACATAATACATTTTCATATTTTAGTTCCATGTGTGGGATTTGCTCATTGGGTGAATGCATATGAAAATGTGGGTTTAAACAATCAATGCCAACGAGTGTGTGTGTGTGACGGACATGTGTAGATGTACATAGTTGACTTTTGGTTTGTGTCTTGAGATGGGCATGTCAGTGTGGGTTTGATTGGGAAATCATTGCATTTCAGTAATGGGGTGGCATTCTATGGTATTTTGTGGTAGAAGTGGGCCATGATTGTGCATCTTTATTTCATGTACGGGGGGACATGAGTGGGGGCCTGCTGGCAGGTGCCCCTCACTGATGGGGTGTGGGGGTGCAGGGGGACATGTGTGGGGGCCTGCTGGCAGGTGCCCCTCACTGATGGGGGGTGGTGGTGCAGGGGGACATGGGTGGGACATGTGTGGGGGCCTGCTGGCAGGTGCCCCTCACTGATAGGGGGTGGGGTTGCAAGGGGACATGTGTGGGGGCCTGCTGGCAGGTGCCTCTCACTGATGGTGGGTGGGGGTGCAGGGGGACATGAGTTGGTGATCACTAGTGCAATGTGACACGTGGCCTGGCTGGGGGGCATGGCCATGGTGGACGGGCTGCCTGCGGGACATGTCCGGGGGTGCAGGATAGTCCCCTGTGGTGTGGGCTGCCTGCAGGGGCTGTGGAGACGGTAGAGGGGACACCTGGGAGGACCCACACTGCCAATTCACGTGTAGGACTCCCCGCGCACCACACTGGATACACGTACCCCGCTCTGACAGCAAATTTATGTGGGAAAGTTCCCACGCACCCCAGTAACACATGTTCCCCGCTCGCACAGGGCCAATCGCGTTGGAAAGTTCCCGCGCACCCCAGTAATACACGTACCCCGCTCGCACAGGGCCAATCGCATGGGAAGTTACTGTGCACCCCAGTAACACACGTACCCCGCTCGCACAGGGCCAATCGAGTGGGAAAGTTCCTGCACACCCCAGTGACACACGTACCCCACTCGCACAGGGCCAATCGCGTGGGAAAGTTCCCGCGCACCCCAGTGACACACGTGCCCCGCTCGCACAGGGCCAATCATGTGGGAAAGTTCCCACGCACCCTAGTGACACATGTACCCCGCTCGCACAGGGCCAATTGCGTGTGAAAGTTCCCACGCACCCGAGTAACACACGTACCCCGCTTGCACAGGGCCAATCGCGTGGGAAAGTTCCCGCGCACCCCAGTAACACACGTTCCCCGCTCGCACAAGCCCAAACAAGTGGGAAAGTTCCCGCGCACCCCAGTGACACACGTACCCTGCTTGCACAGGGCCAATTGCCTGGGAAAGTTCCTGCACACCCCAGTGACACACATACCCTGCTCGCACAGGGCCAATTGCGTGGGAAAGTTCCTGTGCACCCCAGTGACACACGTACCCTGCTCTCACAGGGCCAATCGCGTGGGAAAGTTCCTGCACACCCCAGTGACACACGTACCCCGCTCGCACAGGGCCAATCGCATGGGAAAGTTCCCGCACACCCCAGTGACACACGTACCCCAATCGCACAGGGCCAATCACGTGGGAAGGTTCCCGTGCACCCCAGTGCCACATGTATCCCGCTCGCACTGGGCCAATCGCGTGGGAAAGTTCCCGTGCACCACAGTGACACACGTACCCCGCTCGCACAGGGCCAATCGCGTGGGAAAGTTCCTGCGCACCCCAGTAACACACGTACCCCACTCGCACAGGGCCAATCGTGTGGGAAAGTTCCCGCGCACCCCAGTAACACATGTACCCCACTCGCACAGGGCCAATTGCATGGGAAACTTCCCGCGCCGGGGTGTACATGTATTTTGAGGGGTGCGCTGGGAGTTTTACTGCTGTTTTCATGGTTTGGGGCCTGTGTGCCATGTACGGGATTTGTGCGCTGTGCATGGTGCACGGGGAGGGGTTGGGGGCGTAACTGGCGCTGCTGCAGGGTCGCTGCGCCACTCTGCGCCACGGCTGGTTTTGGATGCTAAAATCCATGAATACGCTGTGCGCGGAAATGGATTTTAGCGTACGCGGCTGGCGCAGGCAGTCACACGCACACACTGTGCGCCAGCCGCGTGCGCCACTTGTGCGCTGAAGTCTATGAATACCCTTTTAGTACTTAAGTACCACCAATTCAGCACAGCCGTGACCAATCTCTTAATGAAATCTGTTAATCCGAATTTTCCGGATTGCTTGGAATTCCTATGGGAAAAGATGATGATGGGGAACTATCACCCCTTAACTCTTGCCTTAGTGCATCTACTTATGATCATTGAAGTGAATTTAGCTTTAAATTTATAATTGGTTTTTAAGATGTTTTGATGTAAAGTCGCATGTGGTGCTGTTAAGCATTATATGAAGGTTGACTAAACATTATAATATGCACTTAAAATATTTAAAAGATTTTAGCAGGGATTAATAATTTTGTTTGCTTGAATTTTGGCATAATATGTGTATTTTAATATACTTTAAATTGGAATGTCATAGGAGCTACACGTAGCTGTGCTATGGATTTTAAGCGGAAATGTGTTTTCTTTCTTTTTTTCTTTCTCTCTATTTTTATTTCAAATGCAAAGAATCTTGGAGCTGATGAATGTTGATGTGTCTTATACAAGATTGTTCATGATTTTTTGTAAAGATTTGATTAAAATATAAACAAATAATAATTTAAAAAAATTAAAAAAAGAAAAGTCTGTTTTGCAGGGCATTGGTCCCAGGAAACCTGCTCTACAATTTCCACCCCATTATCCTTTCTCCTCTCTGTGCGCACCCCCAACCCCCACACTCAATGTGTTCTGAAGAAACTACACTGCAGATAGCATGTTATCAATCATTGAAAAATAAATACATATTGCAATAGTTCATTGGTTCTGATCGCGGTGGCAGCTTAATCTACAAGCCCTCCGCCAACTGACTGATCAACCTTTATTAACTTTGCTTTTACTGCTGGACCCAAACTTAAGACCATATCATGAACCCAGGAACAAGAGGAGGGGACATTGCCAAACAGCTTAGAAACCCAGGGGCACAGACACCTAACACTCATAACATCATGGCCCCAAGAGATCAACAGAAATTCACACTGTGTAAACTCTTAGAGGCCCACAAATGCATCCTTTAAAGAGATTTTTGTAATCAATACAAATATCGACCTGCATAGCAATGAGATGAAAACAATTACAACCAGGTTTGAGGAGACTGAATAGCACCAATCCCAAAGAAATCAGAAATAACTTTCACAGAAATAGCTAAATTAGGTATGGGACTTCAGCCCTGAAAGACATGCAACTACCTGTAGACAAAACAAAAAATGAACTTTCTTAGGGTAAGTGGGGAACCAGGGTGATTTGTGCACTACATTTCTTACAATGGGGACATGTTCTTATTTTCTGGGTGGTTCGCATTTGAAGCTTTGGGAAACTCTAAAATAGTAGCCAGAGGTAGATAAGGTGTACAGATTGATTACAGTGAGGGAAGGTGGAAATACCCTAAACACTGTTGTATTACTCGTTTGTAGTACTTGAATAAAGGCAAAATTCTGCAAGAGACTACCTGGCCAGAGGAGTTTTATCAGAAGGGTCTCAGTCTATTCCTATTCCAATAAATAAATAAATCAACTTTATTAGGATTAAAATATCGCATTTAACTACACACTTATCAATAACATAAGCCATCATTCCATAACTCTAAAAACATAATATTTATGAATCAATACAATATAAAATGAAAATATCATAACATTTAAAGTGAACAACACTTAATAATCCCGGTATTTGATAGAGCAACAATGCCTGAAAAAAGCTCCATAGGAAGTGTTATGCCGTGCACTTCTAGTTTGTCTGTGGAGCTAATATGCAGTATGGGTTGCATTTTTTTTTAATTGTCTTGTTGAATTGGCATGTGCTAGCTATTTTCCAAATTGTTTTCTAAATAGTGCATACATGAAATAAATAAAGATGCTTAAAATCTGCATTGAAGGACTTGTCTCTGCAGTTCATTATAATTGTCAGAGAAAATAAGCTTCAGATATTGCCCTAAAATAAAGTGAACTGAGAATTTTAAAACCATAATATCTTTGTGATGTATGGTCTAATCAATAGGACATTTGTTCCAGATAGTAGGTAGATAATATTTATTGTCACCATACATGAAATCCTTGTGGGGTCTCACAGAAAGATTCAGCGATAATTAGGGAAAACATGTATCTCTGAAAACATGCATCATACAGAGAAAGGTGTCAAATGTGATCCTGTAAACTGATCAACATAATCTATTGATATTGATTGTATTAATCTAACACATTCTAATCAAAAGTTAGGCCACAAAAAAATCATATTTTTAGATTAGTGGTGAGTTTAATCCTCCCTTTGCAGATCATGGGACTAGAGAGGTGCCCCCTCTGTTATGTGCTCAGAGGAGGAGTCACCGATATAAAAACAGAATAGAACAGATGCAAACAGAATAGAAATGATATATCATATGATATGATTGTTTATTTCTATAGCGCCTATACACAATGTGTTTCAAAGCACTTCAAGGTGGGAGGGAGCATGGAGATAACAAATATATTCTTACAAAGTCCTTGAAACAGATCAGAATGTGAAAAATAACTATCAATCATAACAGATAGTACAAGTGCATGAAACAATAAGGGAGCGCTAGGGGGGGGGGACTAAACTAGCAGTAACATTATTATGCCTGACGACAATTGTTGCAGTGCAAGAGTGACAAGAGGAGGGGGATGGGAGGTAGAGGTAGAGGAATGGAAGGGGTAAGGTGAGGAACAAACAAGTGGCTATCTAAAATTGTTCAAGACTGTTCAAGATAGTGCAGGGGAGGGAGTCGGACGATCAGACAAAAAGGAAAAAGGGGGGACAGACAAGCTATTATCAGTGGTCACAGGGACAGTTGATAAGAGTAAATGCTGAGTAAAAAATGTTGAGGGGCAAGAAGGCTGTAAAGACACACTGGAGAAGTTTGGGGGATACACTTGGACAAGGTGGGGGCGAGGGGGAACAAAGACACACAGGATTATTATTAATTAATATGGCAAATCAGCATAGAAGATTTTTGGGATACAACTGGAGATGACTGGAGAAAGATAAAACCATGTGAAGACTGGTGTGTAGACTGTCAAGCTGGAGAGAGATGTCCTTGCATAGACAGATGAGCTGCTAAATTGAAAATGGGGATCCAAAATGGGGATCCAGAAAACAAGTCACCTTTGCTGAAGCAATAATTCCAAGTTGATAAGGTCCAAGCTGATTTTCCCCAAATAAGAAGTCATATTTAACAAGGTAAATAAAACCCCAGTGTAAATCCACATTGTCCAGAGTTTTTTCTATGTTGAAATCCTGGGATTAAGGGGTTGGAGGAAAAAGAAATATTAAAGTGACAAATATACAGGTGCAGGATTACTAACAAGACCCGCTTCAATCTGCAGGTGCTTACCCAGTCCTAGTTTTTTCTCTGCATTCTGGGATGTGCAGTCCATGTTTTCTAATGGGAGAAGTGGAATTTGAAGTCACAGAACGCAGCAAACTGTCAACCATACGTTCCTTTCACTCAAACAAACCTTCCAATGTACAAATGGACATGCAACTCAATATGTAATTTGCGCCAACAATCCTTCAGGTCTTTACAGCAATTCCTCAATCACTATGTGAAACTAAAAGACAAAAGTAGAATACAATTTTACAAATCATAGACTCCTGCCCAGTGCACAGCCACACTGGACTGTGAGGGCATTCATTAGCCTGCATTTCAGCAACTGCTGGCAAAAGCACCTCCCACCACATTAAAATGTTAGCAATACACCATTCCGCGATATGAAATCATTAGTATATTTACTATGCAAAAAGTCCTGCTCTAGAACTCCAACATTTAAATAACATCCTCCTACATGGAACAGGCAAATAACTCCTTTGAGCAATAGAGCCCATCCAAAGTAAATATTTTGGAACTGCAGTTGACTTAGAAAATTCAGTAACTTCACAAACATCAACCTCCTAACAAACACATACAAAAAAGAAAAAGATATGTTTCAAAACACAATTGCTGAAATACCAGACCAAGTATGCGTCTGTTGTCGCAGAACATTTTATAAAAAGACCACACACGCATAGTAGTTGTGGCCTAACAAATAGAGGACAATGAGGAATCCCAATGGTTCCAATTAGCTTTATATCTAACAACAGAAAATAAATACAAAATAACTGATCCCTCAATAGGTTGCACTTAGTGCAATACAAAGCTTGACAATAACCAAATTCCATCACGTGCTATCACTAAAAACTTAGAAATATTCCCGCTTTTAAAGGCTCTCTAACAACTTAACTTGTATGAGAGCATTATAATCCAATTCAAGCTATAATAGACCTTCAACCGAAAACAACCACATTGAATCTATCTGAGTTACTAAAAGGCATGTGTGGCAAAGTAGTCTATTTGCCATAAGATCTTAATGAAAATGTAGAAACTCTAGGAGTACAACAGCCAATTGATCAATCTTTAATTGTACTAGTTAATGGTGTACCAACAAAAGACAAACACTATTAGCAACAACTAGTCAACTTAAATAAAGTTAGACAAGTCTTACAATATCTCAAAGAAAACATTGAAACCAAACAAATAATTCAAGATGTTACACCAAATGGCAAATTTGAAGGTGTAAATTCTGTTACTGCAGCTAACATTTAGCAGTATACAATTCACCCACTACACTCCAAAGAGACCAATAAGATGAATAAGAAACATATCAAATGCATCATGCCAAAGGATTGACAATGAGCATATGGGAGAAAGGGAGAAAGGTGTAGAAGCACATTCTTTTCCTTTGTTCTTTCCTACAGGAAAAGGAGGAAGATTTGATGAAAGATCCACACAAGTTACTGCATCTGAATATTGCTCTTTACTAATGTATTCTGACGACGCCAGATTCAGACAAAATGTAGAATAAATGTTCCACCACCTCTTTGAATGTGAACTAGCAACTCTATGTTATGGAGTTTTACACACATTAAAAACAGGCTTTAATTTTTTAAACATGTCCGCTACCCACCTGCTTCAAAAGATAAAAGTCAAAGATGAAGTTTTGCAGTCAAGTATCGCAATCTCTTGGCAAATGGTTCCGATGTCATGATAATGTGCGTTGCATGCTAAGGAACCCAGGCCCACCCACATGATTTGGTACTTTAAGTTGTGCAATATACAGATGGGATGACCTGCACAACTTATTATGCATTGCAAACCAAAATAAAGAGGGAATAGATATAAAAACACCAGGAGAACGCTGTTCTCTTGACCCTGACAATGTATCAAGGTACTTTAACCATTGCTTCATTGCCATGCTGCACTTCATCTGCAATAAAACTACCCCTCCATTCAGAGAAGTGGAACACTTCTTTTGGAAAAAAAGAATATCAATTAGAGGAGCACCTCACATCCAAATGCTTTTATCGATAAAAGAATAAAAGATTCTCCCAAATTTGGCCATGATGGTGATGCCACTGTTTTACAGTTTATTGAAAAATACATTATCTGCGACATCCCTTCCCAAATGACTCATAGTGACCTACATACATAAATCTTACACTTCCAAAAACATAAGGATGGCAAATACTACTGACGTTGATATAAACACATGGGTAAGTACTATACCAAATGTCGCTTTGGCTTTCCTAGACCAGTTTGCGTGAAAGGACGACTACATAGCTTGATGTCTTCTGTTAGACACAATGTAAAAGACAAATCCCCCTAAAACCACTACAACTTTAAAAAGGGACAAAGCATCCAAGTACATCAATGATTACAATGCATTCATTGTGCTCTTGTTGAAAACAAATATAGACATACAATACAGTGCAGACAATGCTGCTGCAGTTGTAAGATAGGCTGTGACATATCTCACCAAAGCTGAGAAAACAGAGCTAAAAGACCTCTGGGATGACTTACCATGTGACAGAACACTGTAACAAAAATTGTACAGCTTTGGTATAAAAATGCTCCTCCATAGAGAATGCGGGTGCTACGAAGCCGCAGACCATTTAACAGGCACACCCTTATATGGCAAATCTGAATACATTGTCTGGCTATACCTTGGTCCAGCTTCATCCCAAATCCTATGAAGAGATACAAACAATAGTCACAAATGATCCCAACAGCCACGACAGCCAAGAACCACTTGCAGAACCACTTATTTTAAATGAAGCAGAAATAGCAATGACTAAGGTTGAAAATACTATGTATCAATCTAAACGATCTGAAAAAGACTTCTCAGTGCTCAAATCACAGATAAATGATTAACAACTCACCATTTATCTAGAAGTAAATGAAGAGATTGAACATGGTTTTAAACATGTAACTAAATCTTGCAGCTGTAAAAATGCAAAACCTCTACTCCTGTATCTAAGTGGTGAAGTTGGTTCTGGTAAAATGTCATTGAATAAAATAATCAGCACATTTCTACAAGACTTAACAAACAGAAAGCCTTTGCTGTTGTAACAGCCCCCACAGGTTTAGCTGCCTACAACATAGAAGGTGTAACTTTATACTGACTTCTACTCCTTCCAGTAGAACACCAAAACAAATCAGAATACTTGAAATTATCATCAGAAGGTGTTACTGAAGTAGGCCGAATTCTGAAACAAATGAAAGTGCTCCTAATAGATGTAGTAAACATGGTTTCCAACCTCATGTTGGCTTTATTTCACCTCAGAATGCAAGCAGTACTAAAAACCGACTATGCAGAATTGTTTTTAGGAAAACACATTATTGTTTTTGGAGACCTCCTACAGTTAAAATCGGCAAAAGGTCAACCTATTTTCAAACCATTAGGTCACAAACAATGCTGCAACACACTAAACAACATGTGAAATGTAACTCTCCGGCAACATTTTCAGTACATAAAAATATCTCAAACCATGTGTCATTCTGCAGGCCTCATCTATACTAACATTTTAAAAAGCATTAGAACTGGTCTGCCTACTAAAGATGCAAAATACATCCTAAAATGTAGACTTATCAATGAGCTATATGGGCAAAATGCTTCTGCTCCTGATGTTACGCTACAATGAACTCAGCAAAATATAAAATGCATATCCTTTATGCCAACCCTTACAAGCTGTAGTCAATTCAACGAGACAATGATAAAAAAAGAAATGCAACCCATACTACATATCAGCTCCACAGACAAACTAGAAGTGCATGGCATTACACTCCCTATGTGTCAACAAGCAACAGCATTACTAAATAGCTTAGAAAAATGTATCTCCAACACAGCTGGATGGGAGAAAATGTTAACTTTGTGTCTAAACTGCAGAGTAATTCTAAAATGTAACCTTGACGTCGAACAAGACCTAGCCAATGGAGCAATTGGTGCATTTGTTGGCTTACAAACATATCCACATGACAACAACATACAGTTTGTCAACATCTACTTTGACAAACTTGTAAAAGTGAAACCAATTAGCCACACAATAGCCCATGTCCTTCTTTTCAAAGACCTGTATGTAGGTACGCAGAGAACAATTCTCTCTGTCTCTTGCATAGGCTGTCACTATTTATAAATCACAAGGTCAAACCCTAGATAGCGCATTGATTGACTTTGGCAGCACAGTCTTTAAAGAAGGTATTAGATACATAGCACTTTCACATCTCTGTACACTCAGTGGTCTATTCCTAGTTAACTTTGATGCAAACAAAGTCAACGTTGACATTCCTTACATTCCTTGCATCCTAGAATACAACAGGCTATGTGCACTGTACACCCCCATCTAGATATGTACCCGGTACCTCAAAAAAGAAAGCCTTTAAAAAGAAAACGAATACAAACAGAACCTATAACAGATCTCCCAAAAATACAGCTAAAGAAACAATGACCAATTGCTTCTCCATCAAATAAAACAACCACAAAACGGCCTAGTGCAAACTCAACTGCACGTCCATCAGAAGACAAAGAGACACATATCTCTTCTCAAAAATACACTGCAGGCCCATCAAAGGAAGCAGATGCACAACTCTCTGGTCCATTTAAATTCTACAACACAACTGGAGTAAATTGCTATGCAAAAGTAACAATCTATCTTCTCTTCCAATTGCCACCAATTGTTCAGAATATTTACTTAAACAGCTCAGAACAGTTGTGTTTGCAAATACACGTCCTTCATAGAAATGCCACAACTAATCCTGACAGCACTCTCAGGTATAAGTCAAGAATTGGACTACTGTGCAGGGATGGTAACATTTACCATAAACTCACAAGAAGACCCCCATTCATTCCTAATGAACTTACTGCAAGTACTGCAAGCCAAACACATTCTTATAAATGAATATTTCAGATTTCATACACGTGGAAACATACATGCACTCTCTGCAACCCTGTTTCACAAGAGCACATCCCTAATGAACAATTTTCATAGATATCCATACCAAATTGTGAATCCATTCCATTTTACCAGCTTCTGCAGAAGGCAAATCATGGCATTGTATCCCCTTTTTGCAATTCAGACCATCGTTTGAGCATATAAATAAACTCACAAAGCCAATATGGCATACCAATGCTTCTAAGGTACAATGCAGATGGTACTAAAAATAACAGTAAACACACTAGTTTTACACATGGCCAAGTATCTCCTGGCAAGAGAACCTTCACAGCAGTAGGCATAATATACCACACCCGTGCCACAAACACTTCAGCGCACTATACTGCATATGTCGAAAAAAGAAGTGGGTGGTTTGAATGTAACAACAACTCTGTTACTCCAAAACATAGGTTACCAGCAAATCTAACAAATACCTACTTAATATTCATTCATCCCAAATGTACCCACTAAACTGTAGCACAATAAACAGTTAGAATATGCCAACAGATATCTAACTACATGCATAATACCACAAAAGTACTTTTAAAAGTCAATCTAGTTAGAATACACCAACAGGTATCTAACTACTTCAAAAATATCCTTCATTGCAATACATTTCAAAAATGCCATCACAATTCTTGTTACTATAAAACTTCTTTTAAAGGCTAATGTAGTTAGAATACACCAACAGTTATCTAACTGCTTTAAAATGTCTCTTAATGACAACACACTTCCAACAAACATACTATCACACTTACACTCACATAATTGTAATCGTTTATTTTTTATCCTGTGTGGATTTTTTTTCCAATGACCCAATTATGATATAATGTCAATACGACAACAGTGTATCAAACACTAATGTTGTACCAAACATAGTACATAGAATGCACTGTTCATGAGGGTCAACAAAAGTAAATGTATATGTAAAATGGTATGGCATTAAAGCTCTTTAACTATCCTGCTTAATAAATTATACTGTTGTTTTTTCCACAGAAAACAACCAGAGATTTCAGCTTCATTAGTGTATGCAACTAAGTAACCATACTAAGTATAAACATATACATATTCCATAAACACTTTCCTCAATTGTACTGCATTGTACTACAATCATAAATGCCATATACAGTTCAATTTCATAATCCCACCATATTACAAACACTTTATACTGCTACTACATTACTTATAGTTACTACACACATATTACTACTGTGGTGGTTGTGGCCAATAGGTAGATCATGCCCCCAAGAATCCGCCCACTGGCCACAACACCCACAATAGAAATAAACCACACAAGTAAGTACAATACACCTTCAAAAAACCCCTGCAATTGGATTGATATCTGCGGACACCGGAATTGACTGTGCACTCAGTGGCACCTGAAAACCCATTTTACACCTATAGAAACAGCTCCATATCATCATTATTCCACCCCTACCTTTTCTATGCCCTCTTTCAGTCATCAAATAACTCCAAATGTGTTTTCCAAGCTGCTCGTTCGCGATGCTATCTGTGCACTATCGCAGTGTTCGCAGAGCGGGCGGCATCGCGCCCACATTTTTCACCTAGAAAAACAGCTCGACATACTCTTTATTCCACCCCCACCCTTTCCAGCCCCTCTTTCGACCACCAAAACCCCCAAATGTGTTTTCCAGACTTTGTTGTCTGCGGACAATGGCGGCTGTCCGCAGATCCAACCTGGCGGTCATTTAGAAAATGATGGCACACTTCATGATTTCCATCATCCAATCAGCGGCTGCGTATAATGTCTGCGAACACCACTTCACCCGCAGATTTGCCCGGAGTCCTGTCCGCAGAGCGAATAGGGAAGTGAGTCTCCAGACCGAACCCAGATATCCATATAGTTTTTAACCTACTTTTAGGCCATATAAAAAAAAAAAAAACTTCTGGACGGATTTACCCCAAATTATCAAAAATACACTTCTGGGACCAAGACACCGCTCCTGGCGCATACTTGGTGAAAATCCATCCAGCATTTTGGGTTGTGGACATGAGCACAGTTTTTCCATTGTGTCTATGAATGAAAACCACACATTTTGGACTGCCCTATAAATTTCCCCCCTTGTCGAAACCTCACCAAAAGTCACAGAATCAATCCCAGGTGGCCAAATACAAGTTTGGTGAGGAGTCGTCCGGGGTGGGAGGCAAAGTTATAAGCCGGGCAAAAAGTGCTCTGCCTTTGGGTTGAGCAACTTAACTTTAACTCCAGGGCCGCTGCCGCAGGCCCTATAATATATGTATGTATTATTATCACTTGGAAGTGGGTATTGACCTCCTCTCAGCCAATTACATTTTTGGAGTGCAGTCAATACCTAATAGTATTGACTTAATTCTGAATGTTCTGAATTCAAAGGCAGACAGGGAAACAAAAAAACAACTTTCAGGTTTGATTTTGTTTAACAAATAACTCCCTCTCTAGAGGATATTTTTTCCCACTGCAACACCCAATTTACCCCAGCAAAGAGAAAGCAAAAATATCTGAATACCTTTCAAGTTGTTATAGAGCAACCGTTTGCTTATTTTTACATTACACCTAATTTATGCTCATGTTAAATCCTTTCCAGTTCAACCAAGTTTGCAATTAAAATACTTAACTTATAAAGACACTATTGTTTTTTTAAAAATATTACAAAATAAAAGCACCCTTAATTTACAAACATAGTTGTAGGATTTATTTTACTCACTATTAACCTTTTTCTACTTTACATCCACAACTCTAAAGCCTATATTGCTATTATATGTGCTAATAGCCTTATAGACCTCCAGAGGGGTCATTATCTCTTGTGATAATGACCCTTCTTAATGTATTGCTCACAGCTTTGCTGCGATCCATAACGTTTAGGTGGGTAAATATGCTGTGATAATGACCCCATGTCGGTCTATAAGGCTATATTAGTTCAGTAATTTGTTATGAAATGCACTGGTTTCACACTACATGAATCCCTTGAGTGCTACTAGGCTGTTTTTATACAATCTAAAAAGTGGTCGTTTTGTCACAGAGTGAATGTGTATATTTTAATTAGTAGGGTGGAATGCAATATTCCCTACCAGCCCCAATGTCCCAGTGACCCCTGGATAAAGCATTTGTTGTTTTGTTGTTGCACTTCTCGGATTCCCTTGGTATTGGAGGGGGCACAGCAACACTTTTAGCCATTGAATATTGTGTAGAGTCCCAGAAATATATTGTCAATATCGAGCACTTATTAACTGTCTTTACGGTATGGCGTTGTTTCATCCCCAGGAGTTTTTTCGATGTCATTCTTTTGAAAAAAAGTTACATAGAAAAACTCAGTGAAATATATGGGGCAGGGGTAAGGGATTATAAAGGGGTAAGGGGTGGGGGAGGATTTATAATTAAAGGAAGGGGGAAGATTGGGGGTCCCCCAAATAAAATAAAACATTTCAATGAGTGTTTTCAAAATAATTTCTACGAAGAATATATTTCGAAAATACTCAGGTTGTAGGGACATAGGACCGCCTTTACGGTAGCCAACCAGGTAGTACGTACCACGTCCACAAATATTTTAACAATATCAGCCTATTTATCTACCCTGCACTCCAGTTTCAAGCCTAAGCCTGTTACATTTAAACCTACATCAAGACCTCTTGAAATGTGGTCTTAGAATGCTGATCGTGCAAATGGCGTCCAATGAATTCACCTTGAGTCAGCCTTTTGCACATCAGACAGACACAGCTTTGACCTCAAACGACTACATTAATTCAAACCGCTTAACATTCAATAAACGAGCCTGAACCTAGCTTTTCTCAGAACTGTTCAAACACATTTTTACCGCCTTTCCATGCTTTTCTTCTTATTTTATTTGAGTCCTAAGCATGAGTAATAAACTATGTTTAGTCAAAAGGTCTCCATTGCGGAGCCAGTTACGACATGAAAGACGTTGGTTCGAAGGCAAGATACCAGTCTAGAAAGAGCTACGATTTAAGTGATTACAGATTTTGTGAAACCGTTGGCAGGCACTCTGGGTAATCATTCCATTCAAGTATCAGGAGTTGTGTGAGTGTTTTCAATGTACTTTGTCTCAGCCATGGCTACAGTGCTCTTATTAACATACCTTTGTTAGCAGATCGTGAGCCTGCACACTGGATCGCATAAATAGATACACTGGCACTGCGTTGAGAAGGAGAGAGGCAGTGAGCTCGGGGTCGTTCAGACCAGTTTAGTTTAGTTCACTGCCAGGTATAAAACACAGCTAATTAGCTATTTGTTTTTAGAGGGCAGGCAGCCTAAAAATAGCTCCTATATGGGAAGAAGGCTAGACTGAATTAATGAAATGAAAAGCAAATCATTTAGTTATTTTTACATCAATTATCTTCATGCACAACTAGGCACATGTAGGGGGTGGACTGGCCTAAAGGGAACTCTGGAGATTTCACGTGGGGCCTTTGCATCATGGGCCTCTTTTGTGTGGTTACATATTTTGTTTCCTAACGTTCGTATGGGAAAGGGGCTGATCTTGCTCACACTGTATTATATGGAGCCACTTTGAAAAACATTTCGTTTGGCTCCCTGTCCACCCTTGGCCACAAGCCACAACAGGGCACATGCGTTCTGGTTGTCATACACAATGCACCACATTCTCTACCATGTTGCATCATCATTCCTCTGATCACCACATTCCCTTGGCTAGATCTGATCACAGACATCAACAAAGCAGCAGTCTCAAGGTTTACCCCTAAGGACCTAGGTTCATGCACAACAAACTCCCCGGGCGAGTACACACACTAGACAGCTGTACGGAATGCTGGTGGCAGCCATTTAAACCACTGCAGGGAGCAGGACATGGCTGCACACCATGGGAACGCCCACTGACCCACCCCATGCAAGAATCCAGGGTAGTATCCTTTTATTACACGTTCTGTCATGCGATGAAGTAGTAGTTGCTTGACAAATACCCTCCTTGGTTCCCTCCTCCTTCTCCTCACCTGTACTCAGTTCTTCCGAGGAACTGTCGGTGTCTATGGCTCTCCTTTCTCTCCAAAGGTCCAGTCCTTTCCTGATGAGTTTGGGACGAGCTCCACTGGAAGCCACCCTGCCCGCTGTTCAACAGCAAGGCAGAAGGGACCCTCAGGGAGTCCGCCCCCAATTCCAGGGAAAAGCGTGGCTGAAAAACCCTGGTGTGCTTGGATGTTGTAGCACTACGAATATGAATATCGAGGCTGAAGGCTTCCGTTGATGTAGAAGAGAGGACTTCTATTCCCAGAAGACACTGCTGGAGTCGAGCTAGCGATGGAGACCTTAGCCGAGGAACGAGGAAGAGGTCTGCAGAAGGCTGCGGTGGGAAGGTGCATACAATCGTAGTATGTACAACAAATTTGGAAAGAGCACTAGAGTGGTAGAAGGATCAAGGACTACAAAGCGGGAGGAACAGAAGAGTGCAGGAATCACCATGAGAGATCAAAGGCACAAGCGGGAAAAAACAAGGGGAGTCAGAGAGGAGCACTAGCGTACAAAACCTGGCGAGGAAAGCAAGGTTGCAACGCATCGATTACCGCGAGTGACGCCTATATATATGCGTCATGACGGTAACGTGCAGGACGTGGGAGACTAGACTGCTGGTGGAGGAACGGAATCAGCCCTTCCATAGGCTCCATAGCTTCCATGGAGCGCGCGTCATGACAGTATAACCCCTTCGCCAAGGCCTTCCTCCAGGCTTGCCCGGATGGTGTCTGTGGAATATGCGTAGGAGTCTGGAGGCATGTAGATTTTTGGCTGGTTCCCAAGATCTTTCTGTCCAAGGGTATCCTTTCCACAGTATGAGGTATTGTAGGACTCCGTTTTTGTAACGAGAGTCCAAGATGCGTGAAACCTCATACTCTTTGGTGTCATCATCCACACTGGGTATCTTTCTTCTGGAGGTTCTCAAAAAAGGATCAGGTTTATATTCCTTAAGAAGCGAGGTATGGAACACTGGATGTATTCTTCGAAGAGAGTGTGGGAGGTTTAGCCGAAAGGCCACAGGATTGATCTGTTGTTTTATGGAAAATGGTCCAATATATCTCGGAGTGAATTTACCTGAGTGGACTCTCCGGGGAAGGTATTTAGTGGATAACCATACCTTGCTTCCTTTCTTCCAATCAGGATTAGGTCTTCTGTTTTTGTCAGCCCATCTCTTGTAAGTCTGACGACTGGCTAACAGGGTTTCTTGAGCATACCTATGAGTTTGTTTCAGAGTGTCCAGTAGTAGGTCTATAGTAGGGACATTAGTGGGTTGAATGGTAGGAAATGGGATGTGTTTGGGTTCGTACCCATATGTACATTTGAAAGGACTCATTCCTATTGCAGTATGTTTGGTGTTGTTATACGAGAATTCTGCAACTGATAAGAGATGATACCAGTTATCCTGAGTCTGGTTGCAGTAACATCTTAGGTACTGTTCTAGTGTCGCGCCGAGGCGTTCGGTCTGTCCATTTGTTTCTGGGTGAAAGCCAGAAGACAACGCTCTCTGAATCTGCAACTGTTTACACAAGGTTGTCCAGAACTTGGAGGTGAACTGGGTTCCTCTATCAGACACAATTGAGGAAGGTAGACCATGGAGACGAACTATCTCCTTTAGAACACATCTGCTGTGGTAGTGGCAGAAGGAGTGCCTTTAAGAGGAATGAAATGAGCCAGCTTACAGAAGGAGTCTACCACTACCATGATGGCAGAACATCCTCCCGATCTGGGTAACTCAACGATAAAATCCATAGATATATGTTGCCAAGGTCCAGCAGGTGGTTCATCTTGTTGTAGCAGCCCCAACGGTTTGGCCGAACTGTGTTTGCTTTGAGCACAGACTGGACAGGAAGAGACGTATTCCACAACATCCTTATTCATCTTTGGCCATCAGAAATTCCTCTTCAATAGTTCCAGTGTAGCAGTACGGCCCTTGTGACCAGCCATGGGCAGATCATGGCACCACGAAAGAGCTTGGTTCTGGAGTTCTTGGATGGGTAGGTAAAGCAAGTCATCTTTAAACAGGTATTCTCCTTTGTAGGATAGAGAGGGGTCTTTTGGAAGAGAAGTGGTTTTCTGGGCTTGCAGAACCTGTTGTAAATATTTATTTACTGTTCCTATGAATCTCTTCCCATTGAGCAGCCATTCCTGTTCGGGGTGATTCCCTGATCCTTCTTGATGGCTGCGGGAGAGTGCATCAGCTAAGTGATTGTCTTTACCCGGTAGGTATGTGAGTATGAAATCAAATTGGGAGAAGTAATAAGCCCAACGAGCATGACAAGAGTTCTTGCATTCCATCTGTTGGAGAATACTTAGGTTCCTGTGGTCTGTTCGTACCTGAAACGGGTATTTCGCTCCTTGCAACAAATGGCGCCATTCCTCACAAGCCTGTTTTATTGCTAACAGTTCCTTTTCAATCACCGAATAGTTTCTTTCACTGGAGGTGAGTGTTCTGGAATAGTAGGCAATGGGATGTTCGAGTTGATCTTCCTTCCTTTGTAGCAGAGCTGCTCCAATGGCCCCTTGTGAGGCGTCAGCTTCTACGATAAAGGGTTGTGACTGATCAGGCTGCCTGAGGATAGGTGCAGAGGTAAATGCTTGTTTGAGCTGATGAAAAGCGTAATCTGCTTCTGGCGTCCAATGGAACTTCACCCCTTTCTTTAGCAAAGCTGTGATAGGTAGGACTATGTTGGAGAAGCCTGTGATGAATTTTCGATAGAAATTTGTCAGCCCCAAGAACCTCTGGATGTCCTTGACAGAGTTGGGAACAGGCCAATCGTTAATAGATGTAGTCTTGTTAGGGTCCATCTCAATGCGGTTTTCTGACAGAATAAAGCCCAGATATGAAACTGTAGAAACCTCAAAAAGACATTTCTCTGCTTTGACTAATAGGTGGTGGTCTCGAAGTCTCTTGAGCACTTCTCTTACGTGGAGACGATGTTGTTCAAAAGTGTGAGAGTAAACTAAGATGTCATCCAAGTAAACTACAGTGGACTTGAACAGAAGATCACAGAAGACCTTATCCATAAATCTTTGGAACTGGGCTGGCGCGTTAACCAAACCAAAGGGCATTACCTTGTACTCGAAATGGCCTAATGGAGTACGAAAGGCGGTCTTCCATTCGTCCCCTTGTTTGATCCGTAGGAGATGATAAGCCCCTCTGAGGTCTAGTTTGGTGAACCATTTTGCCCCTTGTACTGCTTCCATGATCTCCTTTATCAGAGGCATCGGGTATCGATCTCGGATGGTTTGACTATTCAGGCCCCTGAAGTCAATACAAGGTCTGAGTTCCTTGGTTCCCCTCTTTGGTATAAAGAACAGAGAAGCTCCAGCCGAGGAAGTAGATTCTTGTATCAAGCCATTCTGTAAATTGCTGGCTAGGTAGTCTCTTAATGCTTCCTTCTCCGGGAGGGATAAGGGATACATTCTGCCAAATGGAACCACCGCATTAGGTATAAGGTCGATCTTACAATCCTCGGCTTGATGTGGAGGAAGAGGTCTAGGAAGAGTGTCTGCAAATATGTCGGTAAATTCTTGATAGGCTACAGGAATGGAGTTAATACTCCTCACTGGCACTGTGTCACCCTGATGTGAATGTTGCCCTTCCTCCTTCAAACAGGACTACATACAAAGGTCTGACCTGAACTCTATAATGTTAGTTACCCAGTCAATTCCCGGATTGTGTTTTCTTAACCAGGGTATCCCGAGTATCACGGGAAAGTGGGCAGCCTTAATCAGATCGAATATCACGGTTTCATGGTGAGTCTTCATCTTAACCATGACTTCTGAAGTTTCTTGTCGGATAAGACCGGAAGACAAGGGGGTCCCATCCACTCCTTCTACCGGTATGGGTTGAGGCTTTTCTCTCCTGGGAATGGCGTATCTACTGGCCCATTGGTCGTCCATGAAGTTCCCAGCTGCACCACAGTCAAGCATTGCCAGACACTCAACTGCTTGGGTAGAGGTCCATTCCAGGACAATCTTTAGGACCATGAGTTGGTTTGAGGGAGTACATGGTATAGGTGGATTCGTAACACAGGGATTAGCAAGAGAAGCCCCTTCCGTGTCCCTGCTCAGGGTTGGGGTCTGTCGTTTCCCGATCTTCGGGGAGGTACTTCCCGACAATCTCTTAGAAGGTGCTTCTCAGAACCGCAATACATGCACAAGTGTAGGTCTTTTCGTCTCTTTCTTTCTGCTGCGCTGAGGGGACCCCTTGCTGCACCTATTTGCATGGGCTCTTCAGTCTGGGAAAGAGATCTGTCTGGAGCAGCAGGCATGTAAGAGGATGGTGTAAAAGGCGGATTGGATCTGGTCTTCCTTCTTTCTGCTCGTCTCTCGGAAATTTGAAATTCCATCTGGAGGGTCAGAGCGACCAGTTCTTGGAAGGAGGAGGGTCTTGATACACGAGAGAGTTCATCCTTCAAGTCTTCATGTAGTCCTCTCCTAAAGAGAGTCTGCTTAACTGAGTCAGGCCATCCTGTCTCCAATGCTATCCTCTGGAAGTTCGAGGCATAGGTTTGTACATCAACAAGACCTTGTTTGAGGTCTAGTATGTTTTCGTAGGACGCGTACAAAGTCTCGGTCCTTTCAAAGCGTTCTCTGAATTGTAGTACAAAGGCATTGTAATCATTCAGCACAGGATCAGTTTCTGTAACTAACGGGGTAGCCCATGCTAGAGCGTTACCCCCAAGGTTTGAGATGAGGAAACCTACCTTTGCTTTGTCGGATTCATACATCTTTGGGCGAAAAGTGTAGTATACTCTACAGGCATCGAGGAATTCCTTAATCTTCTTGGGGTTCCCTTCATACTTCCCACAAGGTAAGGGCATAGGTGGGAGATCACCCCGAACTTCTTCTCTCAGAATCATTTGTTGTCTCATAGCGGCATTGTCAGCCTTAAGGGCGGTATTTTCTACCCTCATGGTTTGGAGCTCCGCAGTTATCCCCTGTATGGCATTGACCAATTCTTGATACTGCTCTAAGCTAGCCATCCTTTGGCGTTGCAAACTGTCATGCGATGAAGTAGTAGTTGCTTGACAAATACCCTCCTTGGTTCCCTCCTCCTTCTCCTCACCTGTACTCAGTTCTTCCGAGGAACTGTCGGTGTCTATGGCTCTCCTTTCTCTCCAAAGGTCCAGTCCTTTCCTGATGAGTTTGGGACGAGCTCCACTGGAAGCCACCCTGCCCGCTGTTCAACAGCAAGGCAGAAGGGACCCTCAGGGAGTCCGCCCCCAATTCCAGGGAAAAGCGTGGCTGAAAAACCCTGGTGTGCTTGGATGTTGTAGCACTACGAATATGAATATCGAGGCGGAAGGCTTCCGTTGATGTAGAAGAGAGGAATTCTATTCCCAGAAGACACTGCTGGAGTCGAGCTAGCGATGGAGACCTTAGCCGAGGAACGAGGAAGAGGTCTGCAGAAGGCTGCGGTGGGAAGGTGCATACAATCGTAGTATGTACAACAAGTTTGGAAAGAGCACTAGAGTGGTAGAAGGATCAAGGACTACAAAGCGGGAGGAACAGAAGAGTGGAGGAATCACCATGAGAGATCAAAGGCACAAGCGGGAAAAACAAGGGGAGTCAGAGAGGAGCACTAGCGTACAAAACCTGGCGAGGAAAGCAAGGTTGCAACGCATCGATTACCGCGAGTGACGCCTATATATATGCGTCATGACGGTAACGTGCAGGACGTGGGAGACTAGACCGCTGGTGGAGGAACGGAATCAGCCCTTCCATCGGCTCCATAGCTTCCATGGAGCGCGCGTCATGACACGTTCCCAGAAGACACGTGTGTGGGATACGGATCTGATCATTAATTGGCCATAACTCAGATGGCTGAACACAAATTAACTGAATTGTCTTTGTTTTCACAAATATACAAAATTTGTCGAACTTTAAACAATTTTCGGGCAATTGACTTTGAACAGGCGTGTTCATCTGTTTAAAAGAGTCCTGCATATGCAGTTTCACAGCAGTCTCCTTGATGAGATGAGGAGGACGACCCTTGTTCCCCTTGTAGATTGAGAGGCTGATTCATAGAATTATTTGCTTGGAAAATCGGGTGCTTGTGCACCATTCTGTCTGAGAAACTCTGCTTGTCGATTCATGGAATCGACGGCGTGGCACTTTTTTGTAACTTGCGGGGACTTTGGGCAGGTTCGGTACGTCCTTGAGAGTGCCTTGAGCGAGACACCACGAAGAGTGTGGGCGAGGCCTGCGAGGAGGGCAGAGTAAGGGGTGGAACTCAGAAAACAAAGAAGAACAAGGGAAAAATTGGGTGTTACAAGGTACTTCATAGCATGCCCACAACTGCGCACGACAAAGCGTACTCATTGATGTGACCACACAACCTCTCGCCTGTGAAATGCCCATGCAAATCCCTCCATCTCTCCACCACCCGAAGGCTGGTGTAAGTAAACTTGTGTATAGGAATAGCAGCACAGAAGTGGCTTGCATGTCAGATTTACGGGTGTGTGTACGCAGTCAGCGAGCCGATCGGATTTACAGGTGCGTGTATGCAGCCGGATATCTGATCAGATTTATGGGTGCATGTACACAGCAAGGGAAGCATGCAAATGTAGCTGTTCTGGCTGTTTTTGCTTTCCGTGAGGGCCGCGACTTGCGCATTGGTTACTTTGCGCAGAATATTCCATGAATAAGCAGGACGCACATTTTTTTTTCTGAAGCGCACGTTCGTGTAGTGTTGTTCTGGAGCACAGCACTTGCAGGATGAATGTGCTCTTTTTCCATGAATCAGCCTATGAGAGTGTACTTTTAGTGGGGGAGGTGGGATCATTTTCTAAAAGGAATATTACACTTTACATAGTTCATTTTATTTGAACCACATTTTTTCTTTTTTTTAAGTGAGAACTTTGTGTAGGGGAATTTTCGTCAGAATATGATAATTTTTATTTTGACTAAATGCTTCAACTTTATTTCACTGAAAATCCAGTTACCTAGGGTACTGTAGATTTTTACGAGCCCAATCCTTTGCTAGGACACCACAACATCACAAAACATTCTTGACCAACGGACCACACTTTTTTTTCACAAACATTTGTTTTTGTGGAATGTCAAATTGATTGATGTTTAGGCTGTGTTACCAGTGCAAGTTGTTTGATAGTGTTTAAGAAAAACAGGCAACCTGTTTGAGTAGTGATGTGTGCTAAACACTTGAGTGAACAAACCCACAAAGTAATTGAGATTATTAAAGTTGATTTCACAAGCCCTTCTTTTTGGTGGAAAGTAAAATTATTTGAATGTTGGTGTTGGTGACGAGCCAGCCACTTCAATGTCTGGATTTCTAAGTTTGTGGCAGAACACACCACCTGCTTGAGGAAGAATTTGTGTGAGGTGCTTGTTTGCACGCCAGTCACAAAATACACAAGACTTGAGCATTTGTTTTTCCTTAGACTTGATGTTCAGGAAATGCAATATTGATTGGAGGTTAGTTGGAAGTGGTGATGTGATGTCGTTAGCAGATCATTTTGTGAGTGTGTGATGCATCACACTACTTTTTTGAAAAGTACACTTATCAATTGTTTGATTAAATAGCTGATCGTAAAAACACTGTAGAATAGGGCTATACCATTTAACATTTCATTGTGGGGGAACATAAGGAAATATGGATTTGGTGCAGATGTGGTGGCATTAGTGACAGGTTGTGTGAGTTTATCAACCAACACAAAGTTCTAAGAAGGTATCTTTGCTAGGCACTTTAATGAACATCACAAAATATCTGAGATTAGCACACTCCATTACACAGACACGTGTTCAAGGGGGGATTTAGAATTGTTGGCAGGATGATAGTTATGGTACTTATCTTTGAGCTGGCGACATAAAACACTGCCCGTTGATGGGGAATTTGTTCTGGGCACATGATTGAAGAATGCTATTACAAAACACCTATCAATGGTGCACTAGATGTGACAAACCTGGCCTCCAGGTGGAAAGGAACATTGTTAGTGTATGGTGGTGACGTTGAGGTGGTGACAATAGTGACAAGTTATTTCAGTGCTTCATGCTGCCCATTGCTTTCCCATGTACAAACTGAAGCTACTATCTGGAAACATGGGAGACTTGGGAACGAGTTTTCACAAGGATGTATTTTTTTTTAGGAAATGTAAAAATGTGCTCAGTGTGATTCTGGTGTTACACTCACTGTCACCATATTGCAGCAATTGGTTAGTGTTATTCCAAACACAACACACAGTGCAATACGTTCTACTAGGTATACATATTTAAACAGCACAACCACACCTTTCATGACACTAGGACACGATTTTCCAGGGTATGTGTTATTCAAATTCAAGAAATGCAAAATTGTCTGAACGAGTAGTGTAACGCATGACCTGCTAGTACAGTATTAAGGCTAGGGTCCTGATTTACAAAAATGTGTTAACATGTGAAAGTCCCATTAAAATCATGTTGTGTAAATCAGTCCCTAGGTGTTTAACAGAACAGGTGGCTACAGAGTGCATGGACTACTGTACACGAGCTCACACGTGCTTGATCCTGGGGTAGAACAGCATTGTTTGGAGGCTGGTTTCGGTGGAAAGGGAGTGGCTTTGGAGCAAGTTCAATGGGAGTGTGATGTCTCCATCTGCCGACTTAGGTAGAAATGTGTGCCTGGCGCCGAGTGTGCTAGATGGCATAAGTACATGATTTGGTGGGTGTGCTGGTGGGTTGATAGTATTAGTAAAAAGTATGTTGCTTCAATGGGTGGTACAGCACACTGCCTGCTTGATGAGAACGTTATTTTAAATGGTTGATTTAACGCATTGCCCAAAAAATAATACCCAATCTACTACATAGAGTTCACAAACACCTTTTTTGAAGGAACGTGATTTTTTTGTGGCATGTTAGTTGTGGTGCTGGTGATTTGATGCCCTTATTTTCAACTTATTTGAGTGGTCACTGCAACATACTGAAGAGGATAGCTGAGACAAGTGCACTGAATTGCACATGCCCTCACGACATGGCATTGTAACATTTTTTGGGAAGTTGGTAGTGAAGGAAAGGAAAACGCCTTAGTGTCAGGTTGTCTGAGTGCCTGAGGAGAAATCAGTGATTTGCACTTGATTAAACACAACTGCCACTAAACAGAAGACGCAATTTAAAAAACGCATAGACTTAGGGGAACAAAGTACTGTTTGGATGCCTATGGTGCTGTCTGTGAGTCATTGGCATTATTGGGTGTTTGTTTAAGACTGTTAGAAAGCACACTGCATTCTAGTGAGGAGTTTGTTGTCAGGACATTATAGAAAATGCAACCGAAAAATACACCGGCCAGCACCCTAGATTTCACAAGCACTTGTTTTCAGGGGAATCCGAATTTTGCTTGGAGGGTGGTCATGGCGAGGCAACAGAGTTATGGGTAATATATTATTTGAGTGTATTTCACACAACACCACCTGGCAGAGGTGTTTTTCCCCACTGTCTTCATTGAACAATACAAAAGCAGTATGCACACGAACAGTGCACCAGATTTCTAATGCAGGTATTCTTTCTTATAAGATTTTAAAATGGTTAGAAAGCTAGCGCAGATTATTGGTTGGCAGCTGGTGGACTTGGTGTTTGGCGGTTTGAGTGCATGACAAACTACCTTTGTTGCTAGTGAAGGAATTTGAGTGATGACCTTGATGTAATCCAATGAAACAAAATTCCTAATACTACCATGCTAAGTTTCACAATGATTTTTTTATGGAAGGACATTAACATTTGGGATAATGGTTAGATAGTGCCACAAATGGTGGAGTGTTTGAGTGTGTGATGCAAATCACTATATCCACGACAATGAATTTGTGCCAGATGTTTGATTGAACACACTGCTACAATGCATCAGATACTATGGTCCTAGATGTCATAGATTCTCAAACGTGGGTTACATAAAATGGTTTACAGAGTGGTGATAGTGGTAGCGGTGGTGATGGATTAGGCATTGGGGTTAGTGGCACTTTATTTGAGTTTGTCCACACAACACCTGTTTGAGTAGGAATTTGCGCTGGCCACTTTTTGTAAAAATACAACTATACAACAACAACTGAGATTAGTACGGTATATTGCAGAAGCATGTGTCCATGAATAAACGTACTGTTATTTGGGGGATGGCTGTGAGGATGGTGAGAAAGTGCCCCTATTAGTAGTTTTCCATGAGGAGTGTCAAAACATCCTGCTTGCTTGAGGAGGAATTCGAACTAGGTAATTGAGTGAAGACACAGCCACAAAAGACCAAGATTGGCATACGATTTCAGAAACAAAAGGTTTTTTCTGGACACTAAGGTGTGTGTGGATGGTAGGTCTGCTAATGGGACTGATTTAGTGACAATCTGATTTAGTACGGTCCACAACGTGCAACCTGCCTCAGGAATAATTTCCACACATTACTCGATTGAACAACACAGCCAGAACACCCGAGTTAGATAGATTTAACAAGCACTTTTTTGAAGGGACTTATTGTTTGGAGTTTCGTAGTGTTGGCACAGTGGTGGTATAATTGGTATGATATTCGGATGTTTGATAGAACACACTTCCTCTCCGAATTGTCTCTAGCTGCTTCATGGAAAACTTGACAGAAATGACCCCAGCCTATTGCACTAGACTTCAAAATCTCTTCACTTTGGGAGAATTAACAAGTTATTTGGGGTGGTGGTGAGACAGTGCTATTAGTGTAAGGAATAAACATAATCCCTGCATGAGGAGAAATTTACACTGAAGGCTTACTTGTACCTTATAATTATAATATAGCTCAGAATACGGCACTATTTTCCACAAGCACTTACATTTATAGATAAAAAAATTCTTGGTGGGAGGTTGTTATAGGGAGGAAGCGGAAGTAGAGTTACAGTGTTTAAATAACAACACACTGGCTGTGTGAGGAGGAATTTGTGCTATGCGCATCATTGAACATGTACAAGATACATCAGGCTATCCCATTAGGTTTTAGTGAAACTTCATTTAGGGAAAAGTGAATTTTCATAGAGGGTGGTTGTGAGGGGTGACATTAATGCCAGGGTATCTGTCTCTCTGATAAAACACAACAACTGTTTGAGGTGGAAAATAAGTAGTAGGGACCCAGCACCAGATTTTACATGTACTGAATCTTGTCAGACAGAACTTTGCTTGAAGGGTTGAGATAGTGGTTGGTTAGATAGTGGCATTAGAAACAGACTATTTGAGAAAGTGACACAAGTCATATGCTTCAGAATTAATGTGTGCTAATCATTTTAATTAACAACATGGGCAATAAACACCAGAAACTAGGATACTAGATTCCATAATTATCACCATCATCACCAACATCCTCTTCATCTTCATCATTATCATCATCATCATCATCATCATTAGCGTTATTGTTATCATCATCACAACAATGGGTTTATTCTGAAAATAAATACACAAAAAGGTTAAACATATCATAACCTTAATGCATATTAGATTCAACAGCCAATTGTTTTAGAGGAAGCAAAATTGTGTTGCGAGTGTTGTTTTCTGATAGTGGTGAGTTGGTGGCTTTAGTGGCAGGTTGTTTCCAATAAAACAGACAGACATTCTTCTAGTGTCTTCATGATCCATTGGACATAGTGTCTTCATTCACCATTGTACAATACGACCACAAAATACCAAAGAGTAGACAAGCACACTAGATTCAAGAAACTCTTGTTATTGGGAGCTGCAGAATCAAGCAACAAAGACTGTTAAATGTTCAACAATTCGCCACCATGCAGGATTGACTATTCACACTCCAAACTCACAATCAACTCCATCTCTTCAAAGTATTGCTCCAACTATATCTCGCCCACTACAGTCTTCTTCAACTTGTTTCACACCTTCTACCACCTCCTTTTCTAGTAATGCCCCTACACCTCAATTTGCAAATTGTTCCTTTTCATTCCTTGGAAACATGCACTTCAACTACAAATAGGAAAAATAACACTCAATGTTTTAACAAGAGTCATTTGTTTCCCAAATATTCTACTTATGTATATACATTTGCTTTACGCTATCTTGGTCTTATCCTTAAATTGATGTTTAAGTTTGGTCCATGTGTTGAGCCACGTTGTTTCAAATAGTTTTACTTTTTAACGTTCAATAAAATAAACTGTTTCCTTATCTTTGCAGTGTCTTATCCCTCCAACATGGACCATATGTGCCTGTGTTTGCAACAAATTCAGCAATCTAGTCTTCTTTCTCAACTCTGACTCGAGCAAACAAAGAAAAACTACCAGGATACTAATAGAAACAAACCCCTCGATGGGGAGAGGAGGCATACCGGATTAATTTCATGTCCCAGGACTTTCATTACTGATGTAATTTATGCCCCTTGGCATTATCTGACCCAATAAATATGTTAATGTTAACGTTAATGTGTATGTCAAAGGATATGTGTACAGCGCACTTTCACCACTGGAGTCATCCCCTGGTGCTCTGGCAGATCTGAAACAAGGGGGGGGGGTCGATTGCAAAGTTTGGAGAAGAGCAAGGGAGCTGTGAAGTACTGTTGGCAGCTTCAGTTTGGTTAACACTGTTCGCTGAGCATATTGGTGTGTTATTTGGTTCTGAGTCCTTTGTGTGCTGTTGTTTGGGAGTCTGTGTGGTGTGGTTGTTGTTGCGGTGTGGTTAAATGCCTGCAGGTTGCTGCAGCTATAAGAGGTGTGGTTGTGTTTGGTAAGAGTGTGAGAGATGTGTGAGGAGTGGTGAGGTTTTTAGTAGTTTTTGGGGTTGGTTAGTATCCTTGTTGTTAGGAGAGATGCATATTGCTATTGCATCTCCTTCATGATTTAGAGAAGGTCTTCCTATCAGTGATTACGTTTCAGCGTGATAAGGCTGTCTCATCTCTCTGTCATTATGCTAAGTTAGCTAGTTCTGTGTCTCCATCTTTGTATTTGGTTAGCCTGTATATCTCAGTTTGTCTTTTGCTGTAACCTTGTGAGCTATGACCATACCCTATGTCCTTTCTGAGTGGATAAGGTTGTTGGTTGTGTTGGGCATGTATGCTAATTTCTGTCCTCATGGGGTTGCCGCTTGTGTTCTATTCTACATAGCGTCGTCTCTCTTGTTCTTGTTGGAGTTTCCCTTAGTCTGTCCTGTGCCATCATATATTCTGTCAATCTGTTATTTGTGTTTCATGTTTGATTGTTTTATTTGTTTTAATTTGGTTCTGGGGTGTTGACGAACCAGGTTTTTAGAAGTTTTCTAAATTTAGGTGGTCTTTGGTGTTTCTTATTTCTTTCGGGAGGTTGTTTCAGGTTTTTGTGGCTAGGTGGGATAAAGAGGAGTCTCCTAGTTTTTTCTTGATGTATGGTTTTGGATCAAGGCGGATTTCATTGCTTGATCTCAGGAGTCTCATTGGCTTGTAGATTGTTGTTTTCTTTTATAAAAATTCTGCTTCTTGTCCACTGATTGCCCTGTGTGTTATGCACATTGTTTTGAACGTGATACGATGTTTGATTGGGAGCCAATGTTGTATTTTTAGTGCTGGAGTCATGTGATCTCTTCGGAATAGTTTGAGGAGGAGTCTGACTGCTGCATTTTGGATGTGTTTTCATTTCTTCAGGAGATATTCTGGCATCCCGAGGTAGAGGCTTTTTGTGCAGTCTATTCTTGACATGATGAGCGCAATGATTGTCATTGTTTTGTGGGTGAAGGAGAGGAAAGGTACGATTCTTCTTGTATGTAGGAGGAAAAAGCATTTCTTAATTATTGCATTTACTTGTGGTTCTAAGGTTTGGATGTTGTCCATTAGGACTCCCAGGTTTTTTACTACCTTAGATGGTGTGGGAGTTGTTTCCATTTCCATTGGCATGGGAATGTAGGTGTTCTTCTCTTGGTTTTTGGGTATAATCATGATTATTGTCTTTCCTGGGTTGATTTTCAGGTTGTTGGAATTCATCCAGTCAAAGATTTACTTTAGGCATTCTATTGGGGTTGAGTGATCGGCTTGAGTATCTTCAATTTTGTAGATGATTTGAGTGTCGTCTGCATAGTTGTAGCATGTAATGTTGTATTTTTTGAAGATCCTGATTACAGGAGTCTGGTAGATGTTGAGGTATAGTAGCGATAGTGAGGGGCCTCGTGGTAATCGACACTCGTTAACTTGTGCAGTAGATTTGAAGGGTTTTATCCATATGGTTTCTGTTCTATTTGCTAGGAATAATTTAATGCAGAGTAGTGCCATGTCCGTTATACCTATATCTTCCAATCTTTTGATTAGGGTGTCATGGCTTACTGTGTCGAAGGCTGAGGAGAAGTCGGGCAGAATCAGAGCCGAGGTTGTGTTGGAGTCTGCATTTGTTTTTAAGTCATCCCAAATGGATAGTAGTGCAGATTCTGTTCTTCTTGAGGGTCTGAAGCTGACTTGTGCTTCGTCTACCAAGTGGTGTTTTTCTACATGTTCTTGGGTTAATTTGTATAGGTATGTTTCTAGGAGTTTTGGCGGGTAGGGAATGATTGAAATCGGTCTGTAGTTGGAGAGGTCTTCCACGTCGCCACTTGTGTTTTTTAAAAGTGGCATAATATATGCTGATTTGAAGGATCGCGGTACAGTCCCTGAAGTGAGCGACAGATTTAAGAGGTTTCTCTAGTGTTCTGATGGCCTTCCTTGTGAGAGGATTGATTTGTAGATGTCAGGGGGGGCAGGGATCCATGGGTGATCCTGATTTCTTGCTGTGTTTTACCTGCTTGACGAATGTCTCTGCTGATATTTCTGGGAAGTTTTGGAGTTTGTGCTGTGGTTCCTCATCGGGTCCGGTTGGTTGATTGTTAGGGTTTGTTGGTCTGTTTAGTATGATTTGTTGGTTGTTGTTTATTTTGTTTTTGAAGTGGTCTGCCAAGTCATTGCATAGTTTCTGTGAGGGTATTGGATAGTTGTCACAACCTGGTGGGTTTCTCATTTCCTTTATGATGTTGAACATTTCTTTTTGTGTGTTGGTGGCATTGGTTATTCTGTCATCATAATGCCTTCGCTTTTCCTTTTGAATTTCCTTCTTATATGATTGACCCAGAGTGACAAAAACAAGTGCAATAGATTTGACATTGGGGGAAGGTACAATTGTTGGGAGTGTGGAGGGGAGATGAGATGTTGACATTAGAGAAAGGCTGTTTCAGTGGGTGACACAATACACTACCCTCTTGGGGAGTAAGTTACATGTAAGATTTCAATGAACACACATTAAGAACATACTGCAAACTAGGGCACTACATTTTACAAACACTTTATTTCGGGGAATGTACAGTTTTAAGGAAGGTGAAGTGATGAATTGATGGCATATATGGCAGGCTGTTTGAATGTCTGATGAAAAATGATGCATTTGTATTACTGTATTCCGTTTATGTACAGTGCCAGCAGCAAGCACAATCGTTTTGTGCTGCTTCCAAGGCAGAGGGTAGCTGATGTGCACAGCCACAGAGACTTTCAAACCAGTTACGTTCAAGGGATGGATCACAGGAGAAGGGCATATGAGCAAACATATTGTATATGTGCAATGAATGAAACACATTACAAAACCAGTGCATACTGTATAGAAAATGTAGCTGCAGAACACTGATCAACAGGTAGACTTGGTCGAGGTACAAAATAGTTCATAAGGCCTGGCAGGATGACAATGTGAAGGGAAATGTGTTTAAACTTTTATTGAAATGCAGATGGTTATCCAATTTGATGAGCCAGACTGGGTGGTTGTGGTGACCCTGCATCATCTTCTTCTGCATTTCTTTCTTTTGGGAGCTGCAGCCAAAATCACGATCATGCCTGTGGATCTCAAGAGTCTGGAGGTGGGGGTTTGTTTCATCAACTGTCTGGGGTACTGATTGATATTTTATTTCTATCGCGCTCGTACACAAGTGTTTCAAAGCGCGACAAGGCAAGGGAGGTGAACAGGGGAGAACAAAACAGCGATCTTACTAGGCCCAGTGACATTGAGAACACGCAAGTGCATGGGAGAGGGAGGAGGGGAAAAGTGCATGGAAGGGGGAGAGGTGTAAAGTGCGAAGCAGAGGAGAAACAAATAAATAACAAAAAATAAATAATAAAGGCAACAAACAGTGGTAATGAAGCCAGCAATTTGCAAGTGCTAGGTTTAAGGCAGCAGACATGTTAGGTCCGATAAGTGCAGGAAGAAAAAGGGGGGGGGGCTGTATGGGTAAAGATACAGAATACAGACCCCAGTGCAAGGGGTGGCCCGGAGGCAGTGCGGGAGGGTGACAGGATGAGCAGGTACCTGGGCCCAAAATACAGAGGATGGCCAGGTGCACGGTGCCAAGAAAGAACAGATCAGCAGGGGAGAGGTGGGGCGAAGGCAGAAGAAAAGAGGAAGGTCTTGAGGTGCTTCCGGAACCGGAGATGGTTCTCCTCAAGGTTTAGAGTGGCAGGGAGGCTGTTCCAGAGGGGGGCCCCAGCCAAAGACAGAGATCTACCCCCAGCTCGTTTCTTAGAAAAATGACTGACCCTGAGTGAGTTGGAGGTAGAGGAGCGAAGAGCTCAAGAGGGGAGGTATTTGCAGAGGGATAGCTGAAGGTATTTTGGACTCAGGCTCCAGAAAGCCTTGTGGACAATGCAGAGGGTTTTGAATTTAATCCTTGCATCCACTGGGAGCCAGTGAAGAGATTTCAGAGCTGGAGAGATACGATCCCAGGGCTTGAGGACAAGGACAAGTCTCGCAGTCCTGTTCTGGATTAGTTGCAGAGGGCGGAGAGTAGAGGCAGGTAGATTTAGAAAGAGGCTGTTACAATAGTCCAAGCTAGAGAGAATCAGAGCTTGAGATACCATGAGCTTCTGGGGGAAGGAGAGGAAAGGCAGAGTACCTCTGAGGAGGTGCAGTCGGAATTTTGACTTTTTAGAGACCTCAGTGATGTGGGCGGAGAAGGAAAAGGTGGAGTCAAAGATGACCCTGAGGTTCTTAGCCTCGCAGGTGGGGGTAGGAGGAGGGCCAAGGGAGGCTGGCCAGAGAGTGAGGGGAAACTATGATGAAGGTGTGCCGATGTGGAGGATCTCCGTCTTGCTGGCATTCAGACAAAGATCATTGGCGGCACACCAATCTTGAATGACAGTTAGGATGAGATGAGAGAGGGAGAGGAGGTGGCAGAGGGCAGCCTGGAATGAGTTGAGTGTCATCAGCGTAGTACTGGAAATTTGAGCAGAAAATGGCAATGCAGTGGGCAAGAGTTGCCAGGTATTGGTTGAAAAGCCAGGGCGAGAGGTTAGACCCCTGGCGAACACCACAGGTAGAGAGGAAGATAGATGAAAGGAAGGACCCAAGTTGGACCTAAGAGGGTCAATCTGAGAGGAAAGAGGTCAGCCAGGCCAGAGCCTGGTCAGTGATACCCAGGTTTTCACGGAGAAGGTTGAGCAGGATGGTATGGTTGACCGTTTCGAAGGCAGAAGAGAGATCGAGGAGGATAAGGACAGAGGGAATGTTAGAGTCAAGGTTGGTGAGCAGATCTTCATGGATGTTTAGGAGAGCAGTTTCCGTGCTTCTGCCAGCTCTGAAGCCAGACTTGTGGTCATGGAGACAGCCAACAGAATTGGAATGAAGGTTAAGCTGAGAGATGGCCAACTTTTCCAGGAGTTTGCCAAGAAAGGAGTAATGGAAATTGGGCGATAGTTAGCTGGACAAGAAGGATCAGCTGTGGGTTTCTTGAGAAGAGGATGCACAAAGGAGTGATTCAGAGGGGAGGGGAAGGGTCCAGAGGCAAAGCAGTGGTTGCAAAAATCAGCAAGGGCCGGAGCGAGGGTGTCAATGTGGTCCTTGATGGTTTTAGAGGAACAGGGATGAACCTGTTTTGAAGAGGGTGGCTAATGGAGGGTCAGAAAGCACAGATGGAGAGGGAAGAGGAGGAGTGTGGGTGGAGAGGGTGGACAGGATGTCCTGGGTTTTTTAAATGAAGTGAGAGGCAAGGGCATTGCAAAGAGCCTGGGAGGCAACAGGAGGAGTAGAGACTGCAGCAGGGTTGGCCAGTTCCTTGCAGATTTTAAAGAGTTTGGCCGAGTTGTTAGATGCCGCAGAGACACGAGCTTGAATGTGGACTCTCTTCTTGGTGAGGATAGAGAGTCGGTATTGCCTTTGTAGCAGGCGACAAGCCAGTTTGTCAGAGGATGAACAGGAAGTCCTCCATTTCCTCTCAGCTGCCCTACACTTGCGTTTAAGTGTAGCTAGGTCAGAGTCATACCAGGAATTGTACTTGGCTTTGGACTTCAAACGGATCTTCATGACAGGGGCAAGAAAATCAAGCATATCAGAAATTGAAGAGTAGAGCAGAGACAGGGCTGTATCAGGATGAGAGACAGCCAAAGGTGGAGGGGGGGGAGAGAAAGTGGCGGCAAAAGCCTCAACTGACACATGCTTCATGGGCGGGATGTACGAGAAGGTAAGTGGCAGTGTTGCGGTAGGCTTGGCTTGGGGGGAAGAGAGGGAGAGAGGAGATGAGAGGAGGGAGTGATCGCTCCAGGAGAGAGGAGTGGTCAGAGGGATGGAAAGGGGGAGATCAGAGGAGATCAAGACATTGAGTGTGTGCCCTGTAGAGTGAGTCGGGCCAGAGGGGAAGATGGACAGGGAGAAGGAGTCGCAGAGGTCACGGAAGAGTACAGAGGAGGAACCAGGAGAGTCTAAATGTACATTTAGGTCACCGAGGAGGAGGAGTTGAGTGATAGAGGCCAGGAGGGAGGAGGAGAGGTCTGCCCACTCAGAGAGAAATTAGGTGATTTGACCAGAAGGCCGGTAGATGGTAACCACAGTAAGAGAATGGGTAGGCGAGAGAGAAAGCCTACAGACAAGGCATTCAAAAGAGAAGTAGGTCTGAGTGGGAATGATAGAGGCAGGAATCCACTCAGGAAAGATCAGGGCTACCCCCCACCGGACTGGGAGGATCTGGGTGCTGAGAGGATCTTGTAGCCATCAGGAAGGATAGTGTCAAAGCTTGTAACAGAGCTGGCCGTGAACCATGTCTCAGTAAGACCAAGGACATCAAGGTCTAGTTCTTCACGGAGGTGGCAGATGTCAGAGGAGTGTTTGACGGCAGAGCGAGAGTTGAGAGTGGCAATATGAAGAAGGTTGCCAGCCTTAAAGACCTTCCGGGGAGCGGTACAGATCAGAGGTATGCCCTGCAGAGGAGAAAGAGCCCTAGGAGGGGCAGAGGAGGAGGGGGAGAGAGAGGGCAAGGTAGCCAAGGGGGGAGAGGAGGGGACAGCAGGAGATGAGAGGAAATTGATGAGGCGAGGGAAGCGCCTATCAAAAAGGAGGAGATTGGCCTGAGGGCCTTGGACCATGGCTGTGCCATTTAGGTAGACATTAATGATGACTTTAGAGGAGTCAAAGGAAGCCATGAGAACTTCCCAGCGAGTGCCACCATTAATGAGAGAGGAGGAGATAGGGCAGAGCACAGAGACCATATGAGGAGTCCATAGATCTGGTGAAGGAACGACAAAGAGGATGTCGGTAAGGGTCTGTCTGGCGGAAGAATTGGAGTAGGTGTTGGTGATAGGAAGACCAGGATTAGAGGCCAATATATCCTTTTTGAACTTCTTCCTACCAGACTTAGTGAGAAGGGAAGGATAGTCAATGGAAAAGCAGTTGGAGAAGATAGGAGAAACAGAAAGCGCCATTGGGGTGGAAGTAAGGAGAGGATGGAGATACTGGGGGGGCTAAGGCAGGTAGCTGTGAGACAAAAGAGAGTGGTGAGGTCACTGGGCTGGCAAGCTACAGAGAAGAAACAGTATACAATGCAAAATACAGAGAATTTCGCACTGGGCAGAAAGATATGACTTTTTAGCACAAAGCAAATACAGCAAGATTTGAATTTTTGGAAAAAAGCAAAAACAGCAAGATTTGACTTTTAAGAGCAAAGCAAAAACAGCAAGATTTGACTTTTTCATTTTTGGAATCGGATGTTGGCAAAGGGTTTAGGAAGCACTGCGCAGCAAGATGACAACATGGGAGCAACAAGCAGAAAGAACAGCGATAGTCAAAGGCAGTAGAAGTGAGTCCATAAGGAGGGAACTAACCCATAGTTCTGGAGGTGGCAAAGTCAAGGCAGTCCAGATTTCTTAGAGGAGAGAGGTGGCCGCATCATTGTGGTTAAGGTGCAGGGGGGACCCCATTTTGTCACGGCTAATCGCGTTGCCCACAGTGCGATGCCTGACTTCGACATGGCGAGTGGCACGGACATGCCTGATTCCAATATGGCGGACCTTGCGGACCGCTACCGTGTGTGTGGCGGTCTAGTTGTTGCGCCCCATCATGCTTTGCGATGTCTCCGGGACGGAATGCCGACGGCTTATCAACCTGCTCGTCCCGAACGAGGACGCGTTGCTACTCTCCAAGGAGCTGGCGAACGCTACGATGTCTCGGTGCCTTTCACTCTCGTGAGTTATCCGCTACCCTTCGTTGAAGAAGTTGTTTCCTGCCACCGCCTCCCTCCAGCTTGGTTCCCTAGTGATCCACCACCTTTTGACTTCATTCCTTCTGGACATCGGTTACCTCTAATCTTTCAGAGGGTTTCTGGTCATTCTCGCGTGCCCAGTCTCTTGTTCCATCCCTGGTCATCTATTATTCACATTTCAAGGCCTTGTTACCAACGGATCCTTTGGTAAGATTCCTGCTTCAGGGGTATCTTTCTAATGTCTAGGCAACTATAAGACTAATCATTCTGTCTCTCTATCTTTCATCAGCCGGCCTGGCATTGTTGCTCTGGCCCCGATCTTCTAAAGACACGACCAGTCATCTCCGAAACTCCCGGGATAGTTTCACCTACATCCACGGGACTTCTCAAGGAGTCTACGTTCTCTAGCAGCTCCACAGGGTTTTATTCCCCAAGAGGGTTTCCCTGGGGACCTTCCTCTGCCCTGGCCTTTGTGCCGGTTCACTGGGAGTTTCTCGGGGGGAATTCTATTTATCATCGAACCTCATCATCCCTGGTTCCATTTCCCAGGTGAGAGACCTTTTTGTTTCTATGTAATCCTCACACGGGCTCTCTCAGTAAAGTTTTGTTTGTTAATCATAACACATTTAGCGTTCTGGAAGCGGACAGGGAGCAGACAGGGGCCTTGGAAGTGGGCCTTTGCTGAGAGGGCCGGCTGAAGCCTGCCGGTCGCTGAAACACTCAGCAACCAATGGGAGTGCAGCACAGGGATTCAGCACAGCCTGTCTACACAAGAAAGAAAGCCACGGCGGCCATCTTGGAAGGGCCAAAAACAGTCAAATAAGCAGCAATAGGAGGAAAAAACTAGTGCTTTCAAAATAGCAATGCAGCTCCAGGTATTCAAAAGCTCAAAACATGGCTGCATCATGAAAATGCCAAATAAAACAGTCCTTTCCAACAATATTATGCACATTTCCTCTATTTTTCTTTTTCTTCTTTTTTTTCAAATTTCGATTTGTCAGGTTCAATAATTCCCCAGGAGGCGCAGTAATGCACAGAAAGTGCACCTACCTAATGGAATGGTCAGCAGCCAGGCACAAACTCCACATGTGCAGGAGAGCAACAGGAAAAAGGACCTCACTCCCAGTGAGAAGCAGATGAAAGAAACCAGTTCCAGCCAGTGGGCCTTGCTGAGAGGGCCGGCTGAAGCCTGCCGGTCCCTTATTGGATGGAGGAAAACACTCAGCAACCAATGGGAGTTCAGCACAGGTAGAGGTGATTCAGCACAGCCTGTCTACACAAGAAAGAAAGCCACGGCGGCCATCTTGGAAGGGCAAAAAACAGTCAAATAAGCAGCAATAGGAGGAAAAAACTAGTGCTTTCAAAATAGCAATGCAGCTCCAGGTATTCAAAAGCTCAAAAAATGGCTGCATGATGAAAATGCCAAATAAAACAGTCCTTTCCAACAATATTATGCAAATTTCCTCTATTTTTCTTTTTCTTTTTTTTTTTTTAAATTTCGATTTTTCAGGTTCAATAATTCCCCAGGAGGTGCAGTAATGCACAGAAAGTGCACCTACCTATTGGAATGGTCAGCAGCCAGGCGCACACTCCACATGTGCAGGAGAACAACAGATGGCCAGGAGGGTGGAAACAGGACCTCACTCCCAGTGAGAAGCAGATGAAAGAAACCAGTTCCAGCCAGTGGGCCTTGCTGAGAGGGCCAGCTGAAGCCTGCCGGTCCCTGTTTGGATGGAAGGAAACACTCAGCAACCAATGGGAGTGCAGCACAGGGAGAGGTGATTCAGCACAGCCTGTCTACACAACAAAGAAAACCATGATGGCCATCTTGGAAGGGCCAAACACAGTCAAATAAGCAGCAATAGGAGGAAAAAACTCCTAGGTAGACTAATTCATCTTTCTCTCACGCTCAGTAAAGAGCGTAAACAACATTGAAATTGATGAACCATTAATGTAAAGCCAAATCAAGTGGCCAAGCAAGCTATTGTTCCAAAATTTAAATCCAAGAATAATCTAGATGTTTTTTTGTGTTTTTGATTCTGTGGTTGTAAGCTTAATCTTTAGTGAAACCAAGCAGGAAGCTTTACAGTAATCAAAGTGTGAGAGTCCAAGAGCAGAAGGAACTTGCAGCCTCATTATAAGTATGCCGCATTACAGTGCCACCATACTAAAAGTTAGGCGGTGAAGTGGAGGATTCGGTAAACCCATCACTTTACTGCAGAAAATCCCGATGGAGTCCTATGGACGCCAATTAATGGGAACTAACACTGCCCACTGCCACATGTAATCCAGCAGCAATTCCGTTGGCCCAGTGGCAATATCAGTAAATCCGTTTGGTGGTATTTCAGCAGCTTTACTGCTGAAATACCACCAAAATTGTAATGAGGCCCTTGGACACTTTGGGGCATGTTCTGCAGAGGAGGATACACCAGAGCATGTGTAGCTGGAAATGAGAGTCCTTTAGGGGTCCCTGAATATGTGGTTTGAAGGAGAGGTGATTGTCAAAAAGAACATCCACCTTGCTACTGGCATGAGGACCAATTTGCCTTAGACACATCATTGGACACGTTTGGGAGAAACGTCACCTTTCTGAAGGGTGGTGAGACAGTGGCAGTTTTCATAGGTCGTTAGATTGTAATGAACATGCATCCATTGTTCACTCATAATTCCAAAGTGTATACAAATTCCCAGGACAAATTTGAATAAATAGGGGAATAACAGCGTAATACCAGCCTTGGACTAGTTCACTTAGCCATTTCTTAAAGCATATTACAACAATTGATAAACATTGTTGTAGTCTCAAGGCACAATAAAGGAACAACGGAGAAACGACTATATATGACTTTAAGTTGCTCCTCTACTAACATTTTTATTAGAACCACATTTTCAGCGTAATTCATAGAATTTGGCGCACAAGTGGCGCACGCGGCTGGCGCACAGTGTGCGCGTGCGGCAGTCTGCGCCAGCCGCGTGCGCCAAAATCCATTTCCGCGTACAGCATATTCATGGATTTTAACATCCATAACCAGGCATGGTGCAGAGTGGCGCAGCGACCCTGCAGCAGCGCCAGTTACACCCCCAACCCCGCCCAGTGCGCCATGAACAGCGCACAAATCCCATACATGGCGCACAGGCCAGTGGACCAGCATACAGCCCCCAACCACGAAAACGTCTGCAAAACTACCTGCGCACCCTTCAGAATACATGTACCCCTCTCGCGGTAGCAAAATCGCATGTAAAACTCCCCACGCACCCCTCCGAATACACATACCCCGCTTGTGCCGGGTAAATTGCGTCCAAAAAGCACCCCCCTGTGGCTGGGCTGCCTCTGGGGCATGCCCAGGGTGGATGGGGTGCCTGCGTCTATTTGGGGGGTGCGCAGGAAGTTTCACATGCGATAGGCCCTGTGCGAGCGGGGTTTGTGTATTTGGGGGGTGCGCGTGGAGAATCACACGCGATAGGCCTTGTGAGACTGGGGTACGTGTATTTGGTGGGTGCGCGTGGAGAATCACACGAGATAGGCCTTGTTCAGCGGGGTACGTGTATTTGGGGAGTGCGCATGGAGAATCACACGCGATAGGCCTTGTGCGAGCAGGGTACGTGTATTTGGGGGTGCGCATGGAGAATCACATGCGATAGGCCTTCTGCGAGTGTGGTACATGTATCTATTATGGGGTGCGCGTGGAGAATCACACGCGATAGGCCTTGTGCGAGCAGGGTACGTGTATTTTGGGGGTATGCATGGAGAATCAGACGCGATATGCCTTGGGGAGTGGGGTACGTGTATTCTGAGGGGTGCACAGGGAGAATCACACGCGATAGGCCCTGTGCGAGCGGGTATGTGTATTTGGGGAGTGCGCGTGGAGAATCACATGCGAAGGCCTTGTGCAGCGGGGAACGTGTATTTGGGGGGTGCACATGGAGAATCACACGCGATAGGCCCTGTGTGAGTGGTGTACATGTATTTGGGGGGTGCGCATGGAGAATCACACGCGATAGGCCTTGTGCGAGCGGGGTACATGTATTTGGGGGGTGCGCGTGGAGAATCACACGCGATAGGCCCTGTGTGAGCGGGGTACGTGTATTTGGGGGGTGCGCGTGGAGAATCACACGCGATAGGCCTTGTGCGAGTGGGGTACGTGTATTTGGTGGGTGCGCGTGGAGAATCACACGAGATATGCCTTGTTCACCGGGGTACGTGTATTTGGGGAGTGCGCATGGAGAATCACACGCGATAGGCCTTGTGCGAGCAGGGTACGTGTATTTGGGGGTGCGCATGGAGAATCACATGCGATAGGCCTTGTGCGAGTGGGGTACGTGTATTTGGGGGGTGCGTGTGGAGAATCACACGCGATAGGCCTTGTGCGAGCGGGGTACGTGTATTTGGGGGGTGCGCATGGAGAATCACATGTGATAGGCCTTGTGCAAGCAGGGTATGTGTATTTTGGGGGTGTGCATGGAGAATCAGACGCGATATGCCTTGGGGAGCGGGGTACGTGTATTCTGAGGGGTGCACAGGGAGAATCACACGCGATAGGCCCTGTGCGAGCGGGTATGTGTATTTGGGGGGTGCGCATGGAGAATCACATGCGATAGGCCTTGTGCAAGCGGGGTACATCTATTTGGGGGGTGCGCATAGAGAATCACACGCGATAGGCCCTGTGTGAGCGGTGTACGTGTATTTGGGGGGTGCGCATGGAGAATCACACGCGATAGGCCTTGTGCGAGCGGGGTACATGTATTTGGGGGGTGCGCGTGGAGAATCACACGCGATAGGCCCTGTGCGAGCGGGGTACGTGTATTTGGGGGGTGCGCGTGGAGAATCATGCGCGATAGGCCTTGTGCAGCGGGGTACGTGTATTTGGGGGGTTCGCTTGGAGAATCACACGCGATAGGCCCTGTGCGAGCGGGGTACGTGTATTTGGGGGGTGCGCGTGGAGAATCACATGCGATAGGCCCTGTGCGAGCGGGGTACGTGTATTTGGGGGGTGCGCGTGGAGAATCACACGCGATAGGCCTTGTGCAAGCGGGGTACGTGTATTTGGTGGGTGCGCGTGGAGAATCACACGAGATAGGCCTTGTTCAGCGGGGTACGTGTATTTGGGGAGTGCGCATGGAGAATCACACGCGATAGGCCTTGTGCGAGCAGGGTACGTGTATTTGAGGGTGCGCATGGAGAATCACATGCGATAGGCCTTTTGCGAGCGGGGTACGTGTATTTGGGGGGTGCGCGTGGAGAATCACACGCGATAGGCCTTGTGCGAGCGGGGTACGTGTATTTGGGGGGTGCGCATGGAGAATCACATGTGATAGGCCTTGTGCAAGCAGGGTACGTGTATTTTGGGTGTGTGCATGGAGAATCAGACGCGATATGCCTTGGGGAGCGGGGTACGTGTATTCTGAGGGGTGCACAGGGAGAATCACACGCGATAGGCCCTGTGCGAGTGGGTATGTGTATTTGGGGGGTGCGCGTGGAGAATCACACGTGATAGGCCTTGTGCAGCGGGGAACGTGTATTTGGGGGGGGTGCATGGAGAATCACACGCGATAGGCCTTGTGCAAGCGGGGTACATCTATTTGGGGATGCGCATGGAGAATCACACGCGATAGGCCCTGTGTGAGCAGTGTACGTGTATTTGGGGGGTGCGCATGGAGAATCACACGCGATAGGGCAACCCGACAACCATATCATGGAACCTAGACACACCACCACGCATGCTACTCCCTCCGATATCATACTCAGACAGTACAGACTCAGAACACGGACATTCCCTTTAGCACTCCCCTCTACACCAATGCAGGCAACAGACAGGAACTTACGCATAAGCTCTCGCACCCACACCAAGACCTGGCCACCACACACCAGCACAGCGACCCAACGCCCTAACAGTGCTCCAACGTTCGATCAAACCCCACATGACCAGCGTAAAGTCGGACACCACTTGACTAGGAAGCCTACACACATTACCAAAAAGTCCATCACTAGCACACTCCTCAAGCCACCACAACCAAAAAAGATCCAACACCTCAGATGTGCGTTATTAAATGTTCGCTCACTCAACGCCCACGCTATAGAAGTTAATGACATTATTACCAATCAGGAGCTAGATATGTTAGCCATAACAGAAACTTGGCTGCACTCTGCCGCTGGACCGACCATCAGCTTAGCTGTACCATCAGGATATTCGATCCTAAGACAGGATAGATTAACTAAAATAGGAGGCGGAGTTGCACTGATTTTTAAAGACACCTTAGCCTTAAGACAGACTCCCACCCCCGAGGAAGACACCACTGACATCCTCTCAGCCAAACTTACCCTCTGTCCCAAAAATACGGTAAACATTCACGTCATATATAGACCCCCAGGCCCGGCTAATAACTTCAAAAGCATAGTCAACCATCTTCTTGGAAAAGACCTCAAACAAACTTCCAAAACACTGTTTCTAGGAGACCTCAATCTTGGATTTAATGATAAACTCGACAAAGAAGCTGCCACCCTCGCAAGAAACCTCACAGATTTAGGATTCACACAAATAATCACTGCCCCGACCCAAAATAAAGGCCGCATCTTAGACTGGGTGGCAGATCACAACTGTGGATCCACTCTCAACTCTAACACAGCCCTTCCATGGTCTGATCACAACTGCCTCCAATTCTGCATCCCCATATCATCTTACTCCAAACCTCTAAAACCTGCACCGGCCATGCTAACCAGAAGTGCCAAAAAACTCACAGCAGACAATATACGTCCCCTCCTTAACACCCCATGCCTAGCACCCCCGTTTTCCTCCAACCCCAACACTCTAGCAGAGATCTTCAAAAACACGCTCACCATGGCCATCAATACCGCAGCCCCTCTTGAAAACAAAAAAGAAAAAAAATCGTTTCATTCTAACTCATGGTTCACGGATGACTTACTAAATCTGCGCCAACGTAAGCGCCAAGTCCTCAAAACATGGCAGGCAAATCCCTGTGAGGCCACCAAAGTAGACTTCCTTTGTATCTCTAAAAAATACAAAAATGCCATATTCAAGGCAAAGTCAGAAACCTACAATAAACGTATCCTGGAAGCCAACTCCCACTCAAAAGAGCTCTTCACCATCTTTAAAGAGCTCACTATCCCCCCTATCTGCACAGATGAGATTGTTAAGGATGAAGCCTGGTGCAATAGCATCCAAACAGCGATGTTAAATAAAATAGACCTTCTCCAAACTAAAATAGCAGAACACTATAGGGCTCTACACCCCCAACAGACCCTCTCCGTCAATACCGCCAAAGATAAGCACACCTCAAAATTCAATTTTTCGCCAATCACTGAGTCGGACACTCTGCACATCCTTAAACAGCTCAAACCATCTCAATGCAAAGGCGACATTTGCCCCCCCAACATAATCAAAGAGTGTGCTGCACCCCTCGCACCGATCATCACAGCTTTCATTAATGCCTCATTCAAGACGGGTAAAGTCCCGGACAGCCTTAATTAGGCGTGGGTACGCCCGCTCTTAAAGAAACCAACCTTGGACCCCGCCCAACCTAACAATTACCGGCCCATTACAACGGTTCCATTTCTCTTAAAAATCCTAGATAAAGCTGCACATATGCAGATACAGGCCTACCTGGAAAACAACTCTGTCCTAGGCAAAAGGCAGTCCAGATTCCGTAAAGTTCATGGAACTGAAACTGCGTTACTAGATCTGAAGAATCAAATCACCCTAATCCTAGATAAAGGTAAGCCGGCCCTCCTGCTCCTCCTAGACCTTTCAGCGGCTTTTGATTTAGTCGATCATGCCATTCTCACGAACCACCTAACTCAGGCCGCTCATTTCTCCAAACAAGCCACAAATTGGATTACCTCTTTCCTCAAAGGTAGAGTGATGAAAGTGTTCTCCAATATAGCCAACGCAGAGCCTACCACCATCAGGTATGGAGTCCCTCAGGGTTCATGTACAGCTCCCACTCTCTATAATCCTTTCACCAAACCTCTCTTTGACAAATTGGACGCACTTGGGATCACATACACCAACTACGCTGACGATACCCAAGTACTCCTCCCGCTCACAGGACACTACCTCCAGGATGCAACCACCCTCCAGAATATATACGCCACCATCCAAGCATGGATGGCCACGAATGGCCTATGTCTTAACGGTGACAAGACCGAAATTCTCATCCTTGGCCAAAAATCCACTCTCAAGAATCTCGACCCTCTCTACACAAACTTCTGCATAGACAATTGTGTCATCCCAGTTCTACCTTCTGTAAAAACACTAGGAGTCCACATTGACGCATCACTATCCATGGACAAGCAAGTCAACTCCATTGTCTCTGCCTCCGCTCTGAGCACTAAGCTCATTAATGCCATTAAACCATTCCTAACCAAAGATAATTGCTTATCTATTGCAAGAGCCACCATAGGAACCAAGATAGATTATTGTAATGCACTACTGGCTGGTACTTCCATCACTAATCTCAATAAACTCCAAACAACACAAAATAATGCACTAAGAGCAGCCCTCAATATACCTAAACGGGACCACATCACGCAAGCCAGAAAGGCAGCACACTGGCTACCTGTCAAAGAGCGCATCACATTCAAAATACTTACCACTGCACATAAATGTATTCACCTATCTGCACCTTCCTACCTGTCTGACACGCTAGTCAGATCGCACTCCACTAGACCAACCAGACAATGCCACACCAACCAGCTTAGGGTCCCACGCATCAAACGAGCCAGAGCAGGTGGAATAAGCTTCCCTTACATTGCACCGAAGCTATGGAACGCACTACCTAGCACACTCAGAGCAGAAACATCTCTCATTGCCTTCCGAAAAAAACTGAAAACCACCTTGTTCAACTAGCTCGTCATACAACATCATCTCCTCATCCTTTCCTATCTTCTCCTTACTACTCTCTTGTAACTAAGTAATGACTTCTTTGTATGTATAACAAGTCATCTCTGTAACAAGCGCCACGATGCCCTACGGGCTGTATGTGCGCTTAACAAATGTGAATAAATAAATAAATAAATAAATAAATAAATAAATAAATAGGCCTTGTGCGAGCGGGGTACATGTATGTATTTGGGGGGAGCGCGTGGAGAATCACACGCAATAGGCCCTGTGCGAGCGGGGTACGTGTATTTGTGGGGTGCGCGTGGAGCATCATACACGATAGGCCTTGTGCAGCGGGGTACGTGTATTTGGGGGGTGCACGTGGAGAATCACATGTGATAGGCCTTGTGCTAATGGGGTACGTGTATTTGGGGGTGCGCATGGAGAATCACACCTGATAGGCCTTGTGCAGCGGGGTACGTGTATTTGGGGGGTGCACGGGGAGTTTCACACGCGATTTAGCTGTGTGAGCGGGGTACGTGTATTATGTGGGGTGCGCAGGGAGTTTCACACATGATTTTGCTTGCAGAGTGGTTTACGTGTATTCTGAGGGGTGCGTGGGTAGTTTCACACGAGAATTGGCAGTGTGGGTCCTCCCAGGTGTGCCCTCTACCACCTCCCCAGCCCCTGCAGGCAGCCCACAACACAGGGGACTACCCTGCACCCCTGGTCATGTCCCGTAGGCAGCCCATCCATCCTTGGCATGCCCCCCAGCCAGCCCACATGTCACCATGCACTAGTGAGCACCGACTCATGTCTCCCTGCACCCCCACCCATCCAGCATTGATGGGCACCTGCCAGCAGGCCCCGACTCATGTCCCCCTGCACCCCCACCCATCCAGCATTGATGGGCACATGCCAGCAGGCCCCGACTCATGTCCCCCTGCACCCCCACCCATCCAGCATTGACGGCACCTGCCAGCAGGCCCGGACTCATGTCTCCCTGCACCCCACCCATCCAGCATTGACGGGCACCTGCCAGCAGGCCCGACTCATGTCCCCCCAACATGTCATAAAGATGCACATTCATGGGCCTCATGTCCACCAAAATACCACTGCACGCCACCCCAGTCTTGAGACCCAATCAAGTTTCCCATCCATCCCACACTGAAATGCCTATTTCATGACACAAACCAAAAAGTCAACTATGTACATCAACACATGTCCGTCACACACACAAACTGGGCGCCACATTCTGACATGCAGTAAACCAGAGGCGTTGCTAGGGGGGGCTAAGGGGGCTATAGCCACTGGTCTTTTGGTGTAGCCCCGGATAGAAGCTCAGGAGCTACAGCCAAACGGCTAGCTAGCCCCCAGTCCCAACAGTTTCAATATCAGTTTAGCCCCAGGTCTTTTCCAGACCTAGCAACACCCCCGCAGTAAACCAATGAGCGAATACCAAACATGGAAGTAATAAATCAAAATGTATTTTGCACAAAATGAAGGTAATGGAATGAAAACATGAAAAATATTTTAAACAAGAAAAGAAATGCATGTCCAAAAATGAAAAAAAGAAATGAAGTCTCAATCCAAAGTAATCCAAAAGAAAGTTAGTCCAAACACTCCGTCCACCAAAGGAATTCCAAAGGAAATGTAAATTGTAAAATCCATTGATCCATGGTGATTTAAAAAAATATATTTTTCATAAATCCACACTTCAACTATGTACAATGATTCAATCCAGGGTCCATGAGCCCAACAAATGAAATGAAACCTATAAAAAAAAAAAACCTACCTAATGAAGAACTATATACAAAAACGTAGGGCATTGTCCAAGTGTCCCAAAACAAATAAAAACAGAAAGGAAACCTAACACTAACTAACTATGTAAAATGGCGGCGGGCAAGTCCTCCGGGACATGTTCCGGGCCAGGGCATCATCGAACTCCATGTCAATGTCCAGGAGGCGGGCCTCTGCCCTGGCCCGAGGTCTCGCAGGGATGCAGTCATGGCCTGTTCCAACTCCCTGCGAGTTGCCTTGAGGCACTCTGTAAGAGGATTCAATTCAGCACTACAGCTAAATTAACGCCTAGTCTAGAATACTGAATGAAAACCCTTATTGATATATCTTTAGGTCCAGTTCATGCGTTCTGGATGACTACCCCTATATAACACCCCTCTCTTGGAATCCCCCTGACCCCACTGAGCCAAGAAGAAGTTCTGTTTTGCAAGTTTAAAAGGTTTATTTGATAATTTAAAATAGATATATATATCACGCTTTATAATAAATTAATAATTGAATAGCACACTGAATCTGATATGATAAAGATCAACAACGGAGAATCTGGCACTAGCACACTTCTTATAATCAATAAGGAGTTGACATGAATGGATAAGGTAGCACACTGGTAAATAGGAACAAAAGTATAATGTGGTAGAGAATGCTTTATAGGGTTCAAGGAAATGCAAGGTTGAATGAATGAAATGCAGTATAGAAAATACTCAATATGGTTTCAACAAAACAATGTAATCACTTTTCTCTGGCTATTCACTCCCCCCCTCTTTATGCAATGCAATGGAATGGGAGGAGAGCACACAGTTCTCAGAAATGCAATCAATGTAATCAGTTCAATCCAGCAAGATTAGACAACAGAAAACAGGTAGGAGTTTTGAAATCACAGGCCCAAATTGCTTTGATATGTGCTGGCAATGAATGAGAAATATGCTGGAAACGCTTTTAATTCCCTTTCAGAGGTTCAGGGTGAGTGGTATCTAGTTAATATTAGTCCAGGCTCACACTAGCAATGATGCAGGGATAGTTAGCAGGTTAAACGAATTTCTGGCAAATGGAAAGCAAACAGCAGCAGTTTTTACATGTGAAGAAATTGCAAATCGCTGTAAAATTCTCGGATGCCTGTTCCGCGATTGCGGTAAAACTATAAGGGGTAGGAATGCGGTTCTTGGTGCGATTCAAAGCTACGATTCTAAGCTATCAGAGGAAAGTTACTGCAAGTCTCTAGCCCAAACGGTCGCGGAGATATGAGCGATTTAATAAAGGTCGTTTTTGGGTTTGCAAATTTCAAAAGCTCAAAATGACAAGTGCAGCTTGCAACTAGCAAATCACAGGTGACAGCTTTACAAGTGACAGGTGACAGTTAGGAGACAGTTCTACTTAGATTAAAATAGGATTGAATTATATTATTTTAACTAAGAGATTGGTTCTGCACAGTTTTCTAGGTACTCACACTATATTCTTGAGTGAAATGGGCCTCGCCACGGATCTGGTCAGGGTTTTAGACTGGACTCTGGTCTGGTCTGGTCTGGCCTCTGCACTTCACAGTGATCTAGGTCAGCTCTCTCTGCTGGTCTGGGTCTCTCTGGGTACAGCACTGCTTTCTCTCTGGTCCTCTTAGTTCTGGATAGATTGAAGTCTCTAGTTTGGCTTTCTGGAGGTTGATGGAGGTAAGTATGGATTTTTCCGGCAGAGCGTCCCGCTGCAGATGGATTTGGAAAGTCCCTATCTGTCCTGTCTGTCTGCTTTTATGTGTTTAGAATGTGGGTGTGTCCTAGCATCACTGACCCTACCTCTCTCTCAGCTTCTAATTGGTCAAACTTCCATTTATCATTTGATTGGGGAATGAACTGTGAGTCAGAGGGATGTCATTTTACAGCCTGCAGAAAGTCCACTCCTCCTGTCAACTTACACACAAATCTAGATTTGAAACAAATACATATTTGCAGAGGTACATATTGTTTTAAAATCATATGCACCCATCATGCATTACAGGAGGTATCCCCTGTTCAAACTCTGCTCTTCCTGGGAGCTTGCATTCAGAAATGGCACATATTTCACTTTTTAACTGATTTTTCAATTTCTGACATTGACCCAACTTTACATACATGTGCGCAGGGAGTAGGGACATTAACTGATGAAGTTTCAGATTTTTAACATGCATACATTTAGAGTAATATCCACTTTTCCGCTAAAACCCCCCTGAACACGCCACCGGGTCGAAAAACCTCTTAAAATGTGGGCAGAAAAATCACAAGAATTATGGTGTCATTTATAAAATTTTCACATGTCCGTACTATGAGTTATTCATCTTTTTATAAACAATATTCTGGCTACAAAGGGGTGTGGTTTCCTCTCAGCACAAGGTAGAAATACTGGTCTTTCCAGTTCTGCCAAGCCAGCTTGCTCTCACAGGCAGTGCCCCTCCCAGCTCCTGCCAAGAGGAAGCTACATTTTACGACTGCGTAATAAAAACCTTTGCCTGAGTGAAGAGGGCTTTGTTCACTCTCCTACAGAGCACAGATAATTCAATTATCAGATAGATGGCATATCCTTAGTGTGGGCAGCAAAAGGAAGGTTGGCCTGGGAACACAGTGGTGACTCAAATTTCACTCCTGATGGGGGTAGTTGCCAGGCAGAATCAAGTTCCTTAAGCCAGACTTTCAGCTACTGTCATGTTATTTGTTGCTTTTTAAATGAACTTGCAATTTTACACATGCAGCTAGAATGCTGATTCTAAGTGCAAAACTATGACATTTAAACAATTTCAACCTATGTGACACTCAAAAGTAGGTCACTCAGTCAATTTGAACATTTAGATTTGTAGTGTCTTTCAGTCCAATGCAACTTAAACTGCTGAAATCCACAGCGCAGCCAGTCTTGTTATAAGCATTTTTCTGGGCTCTTCATTTCCCAGATTTTGTAGGCACACAAAACTCCATTCTACCAAATGTCTGCTGGTGTCCAGTGAGTTTTTAGATGTGTTGCAATGTTTAAAATAGACAGTTTGAGCCTGCCTTCAAAGAAACACAGGGTGGTTTTAAACTGCCGGCTTTTGGATAGTGGTGAGTACTGGTACTGCACCCATTTTTGGGATTTAAGAAAATGAATTCCCAACAGTTATGGGTTTGCTTTTGGCAATCAGCATTGCCACTCCCAATGGTTTCAGACTACTGTGCGGGTAGTCCAATGGTGGTTTTAGGCAGTGTCCTTCTGTGCCCATAACATCGGCAAAAATGGGTGGCAGCCTATTCTTCCTGCATTTCCCTGTGCATTTTCTGGGAAGCTCTGGCCATCATGATGTTTTCCATGTCAGTACTGCACAGTTTTGAGGTAGGGCTAGGATGCATGGGTAAATACATCCCACAAGCCCCCCTCTTGCGATGGCCATTCGGTTTCACTGATGGGACTCGCAAGATCTGGGATGTTTCCTCATCTTCTTCCAATAGATGGCACAGTTCAGCATCTTTTCCTCCATCCGGTACTGATCGATCGGTTCTCCTCGCCAGTCCTGATGGGAGTATTGGGCGGCCCACTGGGCCCATTGGATCTTCGTTCCCGGTCTCCGGATCATTCTCCTTGGCCAGTCTCAAGGTCTTTCTCCTAGGACGACAAAGGAAGAGCGGCAATACCTATTCATAGACGTTTTTCCACCACCGTTGAGATAGTGGGGCAGCATATGCATTTTATCATAACGAAACATTACATTCTTATTTTAATAAAAAAAAAACAGTATAACTAAGAGACAGTTTCATGCAAATCACAATATTTTAGAGACTAGATGTGGTATGTTTTATGGTTGGAACTGAATTAGTCTGAGACAGTACCCGCTAGGATTCCAGAGGATTCCTCCAGTTGTTGCAGAGTGTGCCTGGGATGGCAACATTTCAACTGGTTTATGTGGACCCACTTGTCTTCCCCCGCTGCCAAAGGACCTTTGGGGATGTGGATTTTGTAGGCCACAGGGGAGATTTTGTCTATGATCTCGAATGGTCCCTTCCATGTAGGCAAAAATTTGCGCTGCTTTTCCTGGTTCCTTTGGAAGTTGTATAGATAGACCCGGTCTCCCACCTGATATTCCTTCCTGGAAGTTTTCAGGTCATAGTGGGTCTTCATGCTATCAGCTGATCTTTCTAGATTCCGCTGAGCATAAGCAAAAGCATGTTGGAGGTGTTTCCTTAAATTCTCTACATACTCATGAGTAGTGGAGGCATTTATCAGTGTCTGCTCTTGGGTCCTGTAGAGCAAATGCTGAGGAAGCACCATCTTGCGCCCAGTCATCAACTCAAATGGTGACATTTTGGTTGCAGATGAAGGGGTAGATCTGATAGCCATTAGGACCAGAGGTAATCGGATATCCCAACTTGGCCCAGAATCTGCCACAAACTTCTTTAATATGCTCACAATGGTTCGGTTATATCTCTCTACTGCCCCAGAAGAAGCTGGCCGATAAGCAATATGCAACTTCCTTTTGACCCCCAGTATCTCCCACATCTTTGTCATTACTTCACTGGTGAAGTGGCTACCTCTGTCTGACTCAATCCTTTGAGGTAGACCAAAACGGGAAAAGATGTGGTTAATCATCAAGGCAGCTGCAGTTTCTGCCTTGCAATTTGGGGCTGGGAGACATTCCACCCACTTGGTAAACAAGCATGTCACAGTCAACATGTACTTATTCCCCCTAGCAGAGCGAATCACGGGGCCTACAAAGTCGATTTGTAAATCTGACCATGGCAGTGTCATCCCCCGCTTTTGGAGAGGCGCGCGGTGCGTGAGGGATGATGGCTGAAATTGTGCACACACAAGACAACCCTTCAAATATTGGTTGAGGTCCTGGCCCATGTGTGGCCAGTAGGCAACCTCTCTTAAGATTTCCAATGTTGTGTGAAACCCCCTATGACCGGCGGTGGCCGCATCATGGGCGTGACTTAACATCAGGCTTCGGAATGAGGTAGGAACCACCCACTGATCGTGGCCAGCTTTGGATTTCCTTACCAGCAAACCGTCTTGGATCCGGAACATTTTTGGACATTTCATCAACACTCTTAGGTCCTCTTTCCCAATGTAATCGGTATCCGTCAGGGGAAAGTTCTCAGGGTCCTCAAGGTGCTGGTAAAATTTACCAATTATTGGATCCCCCTTCTGAGCAGTAATCAAATCAGCATCAGGGGTCTCCTTACTCCATTGTGCAATTGAAAGGTCGTTGTGAGCATTTGTCTGGGACCTAGTGATAGCAGTGACCTGGATTTCCCCCAACAGGGACTCAATCTCAATTAGATCTCCTTGGATGGCCCCGGTTTTGGCCAGCTGATCAGCTAAGTCATTTCCAGTTTTGTCTGGTCCCTCTACTTTGGAATGACCCTTGATCTTTTTCCAATAGATGGTCATCCCATTCGATGTGACCAGATCATCAATGTTTTGGATCAACTTCCCATGTTTCAAGGGTTTGTTGTTAGCACATAACATGCCTCTGGTTTTCCAATTAACCAGGTGCTCCACGAACCCGTTCCGTACATAATCCGAATCTGTGATTATGACCAGTTCGTGGAGTTGATGCTGGACAGCAGTGAGGATGGCTTGATGCACAGCCATCAATTCTGCCACCTGACTACTTCGGGGACCAATTTTGTATCCGGCGGAGGGTTCTGGGGACTCATTCACCCATGCATTCCCTACGCCGGCCACTAGTTCTTTCTCCCCGTTGTTGTCAACATGGTAAGAGCATCCATCCACATACACAGTGGGCATTCCCTCACACTTGTCCTCTTCAAAGACTTTGTGGGGGGAATTAAGGTATGCCTCCATGTTGTCCTTTATTTTTAGACTTTCGTCCTCGAGACAGTTTTCTCTGGCACAATCATGCAAGTCAGCCAGACCTTGCGCGAGGGGACTCTTCTTGTTTTGGCCATATCTGACCTCCACAGGAAAGCCTTGCATTGACAGAATCCAGGAAGTAATTCGGGAATTACTCACATTTCCGGCCCGGATTCTGTCACTTTGGAGATATTGCAGAGGCTGGTGTGGAGTCTCCACTATTATGTGTTCCCCCTGGATAAACGGGCGGTAATTCTTCAATGCCCACACCGTCGCCAGGAGTGCCTTCTCACAATCGTTGAATTTTTCCTCCACAGAGGATAAAGTTTTGCTCGCATAGGAGATTACTTTATTGACCTTGTCATGCTTTTGATATAATACTGCCGTCAAGCACGTATTAGAGAACCCTGTCTCCAGGAAGAACTCCTTGTTTCTGACAGGGTAAGCTAGGCAAGGCGCTTGTGAGAGGCTTCTTTTGAGTTGTTTTACTGCCTCGGCTTGTTCTGGACCCCATTCCCACTTGACCCCCCCCTTCAGGAGATGAATCAGGGGTCTGGTGATCTCTGCGTAGCCCTCAATGAACTTTCTGCTGTAATTAGTCAGTCCAAGGAGGCTCCTTAGTTCCCGCAGAGTTGTGGGGTCTTTCAGTTTCTGAAGTGCTTCCACTTTCTTTTCCTGGGGACAGAGACCCTGAGGAGTAATCTCATGCCCCAAGAAATTAACACGGGTTCTACACCACTGTGCCTTCTGAAAGGAAAGTTTTGCTCCGGCGGCCCTCAACTGGGTCAGAACATAACGGATCTCCGCTATGTGTTCCTCCACAGATGAACTTTTGATGAGGACATCATCTACATAAGCCAGGTTACCCCTTGCACCCAAGTCAGGCATGGCCTTGTGTAGAAAAATGTTGAATTCATTGCCGGAGTTGAGGTATCCGAAGGGAGTCCGGGTCCATGTGTATTGCTGGCCCCCAAAGGTAAAAGCCAGCTTGTATTGGTCCTCCCTACTGACAGGCACGGTCCAGTATCCATTGGTCAGGTCTATTGCAGTGAATACCTGTGACCCCTGGATCTGGGCCAGCCCTTGGTCAATGTAGGGCAGAGGCCATCGGGAAGTATGGACCCGTTTGTTGAGCTCCCTGAGGTCAGCGCAGAGTCTCCACTGGCCGTTTGGCTTCAATATTCCCAGCACCGGATTATTGAAGGTGCTGTGGACTGGACGGATTATTCCCCGGGACTCAAGGTTCTTAATTATTTCAGTAAGGGACTCCATTGATGCGAGAGGCAAGCGATATTGCTTCACAAACACTGGAGTCATGCCAGGGTCCGTGGGGATTGTTGTTGTGTGGATGTCAGTGCGACCACAGTCATATGAGTCTACCGCAAAGAGATCTTGGAAATCCAAGAAAACTTGTTTCAACTTTTGCTTTTGTTCCAGAGTCACACAGGCATCAGCTAGGTTGACTCTCTCTTCCACCATCTGCCTGAAGCCTGGAAAGACTTCTGGTTTGGCTATTTCAGCGGCCTCCTCCAGCTGGGTGGAGAAGTCCCTGGTCAGAGTGCTGATTTGGACTGGAGGCTTCAGGTGGGCAAGGCAGCCTTCATGAACCTGGAAAATCACCTCATCCCTCCTGAAGTCACAAGTCACATCTTCCTTACCATAAGGGCAAGAAGTGTACACCAGGAAGTTCCCCCCATGCCGGGTAAAAATCCTGTCTGGTGTTGTATTGTCATCACTGTCACTGTCAAAACAGTCCTTGGGGATTGGTCCTAACAGTTCATTTCTAAGATCAATGGAGAAATGTCGGTCATCAACCGCCATTCCAATAATGGTGCCTGCGGCTAGAGTAATACTCTTTAAGTCACTGTTATCCACCTCTATTGGAATGGTGTCATGTTCTATGTTGACTAATGGTGTTGGGTTTACCCCCAACCCTTGCTGTTGGAGAGAAGCATTTAGATGTATGTAAGCATCAGGGTTTTTCAACTCTTGTCCCCTTTTAACTTTCACTTCCAGGGAGAATTGTCGGGTCCTTTCTGGGATGGTGACTTCCTCTTTAACCTGAATTTCAACTGCATAAGGTAGCAATTGAGCTGACCTAAATGCTTTTTCTGGATCATCAAAGCCCATGGGATTATCCGCTAATCGGGACCAAGCTTTGAAGTTTATTAGGTCCAAACTAATGGCAAAGCGATTGAGAATGTCACTGCCTAAGTAAAAGGCGGCAGTGACGTCTCGCACGACCCAACAATTGTGGACTATGCTCTTGTTGCCAATGGAGATTTTGAGCATACACCTGCTTGGCAGGAGATGTTTGGAATTAGGTGCTTCCAGGTCCATTTCCCATTTGTCTATCAGTTTGAAGGTGGGAATGGCTGGATCTTTTGGGAGTTGGCGGAACATGGCTTCGCTGATGAAGCTCTTACCGTTGTTCACACACACTCGAGCGAGAACAGAGTCCTTCCCATCATTTAACTGAACAGGGATGAACAACTGCTCTCCAATTTGCTGAATCTCAGCCAGGCTCTGAGCTGATTTCACATCTTTCTGGACTATAGGAGTGGGAGTTTCTGATTGTGGATTAGTATAGAATTTCAGAGTGTTTCCTTCCAGCGTGGAATACCACTTTAGACTGGAAGGAAGGTTGATTTTCAGAAATAGAGAGGACCCCCCATCACCAGTCTGTTGTCCTACTGCTATTACTGTCACGTCTGGAATTTGGTTGTTCTGGAAGTGAAATTCTACTTGGTCAGATTTTTGTTCAACCATGTGGCATGTGCCGTTTAAACTAACATGGTTGACACTCTGTTTTAATTTTATTGGTCGGCTAGTCTGGGTCCAGAGGACCTTGTTTACGCAATCTATTAGGGGTGACAACCTTCTCAGGAGGTCATTCCCTAGTAAACAAGGGGTGCCCTCTGGGGTCACAACTATGACCGGGTGTTTCAACTTGTGTCGCCCGATCTTAATGTCCAAGTCTGCCGTCCCCTCGACGGGAATTTCCTTCCCGTCAAAGTTCTGCAGTTGTCCAGGAAGAGAGGTGAGAGGAATTTGGTAATTCTCTCCCCTTCCTGCATTCAGTTCGTCAAAGGCCCTTCTGGACAGAAGGGTAGCTTGAGATCCAGTGTCCACCAGCGCTGAGATTGTACCCTGCCCCTGTACTTGTACCGGGGCATAATATCTTCCCTCCTTCTCCTCAAGGGGGCACAGATAATGTACATTTTTGGACAACTGGTGGGCTAATTTTCTGGTTTTGGACATCGCTAGCGAAGAGATTTGGGCAGAATTCTGTGGAGAGCCTTGGGAATCTGAAAGAAAAAGTTGGCAACTGGAGATCAGAGCCATTGTGGGTTCCCCTGGCTCCGGTTCCGGGCCGCCCCCCCCTTTTTGGAGGCAGTCACCAGGATGGGTTTGAACCAGGGGATTTTCTTGCTGTTGGTTCTGGGATGAGATGGTGGGCGGCGGTAGCTCAGTCTCCACATCTCCCCAGTCTGGATTTGCATCCCTAGGGACCCATTTTTCTTTGGGAGGAGTTCCCCCCTCTCTGAAGGAGAAGATCCTTTTCCCAGGATCCTCTGAGGATCCCTCTCCCTCAAATTGGAAGATCTGTACCTCCTCCTCAAACTGAGTCTGTTTGGGTCTTTTGTTTCTCCTACCCCCCCTCTGCTCCTTAGGAGGCAGACTTTCAGGGGCAAGAGATTTTGTTTCCGGTTCCTGGGTTTCCAGGGGCTGTTTACAAGTGAGGAAGGAAGCTTCCTCCCAGGCTTTACACCCCCCTTCCCTTTGTGCCTCCTCCCTGGGAACCGGTGAGTTATCGGGGTGCTGCCCCCGTCATTGTTCTGGAGCACCAGGTCCAGAGTTGGGTGCGTTCTGCGCCGGCACGCCCATCTGAGGGTTCTGCTGAGCCCTCAGTATGTGACCCAGATCCCGCGCCATGTTTTGAACCTGGCGCTCTAACTGGGAAACCCGCTCAGGCTGATACGGGGCCCTGTTTTCTCCCCTGGGCTGATCCCGGGAAGGGTAGCTGTCCCTTCTTTGGTAGTACCCCTGGTTGGGAAGATTTGGGTACCCCTCCACCCTTGGCCTCCCCTCTCCCGGATTCAGTGGTCTGGGCTCAGGGAATTGGGGAAAGAAGGATGGATGGTTTTGGGGCTGAAAGTCGGGTGGATATCTGGGGAAAAAGTTCTGCCCAGGGTTTGGTAAATTTCTGCCCTCCTGTGGGAAGTTTGGAGGGAAGTTCCCTGGGTTAGGTGCTTGTCTGGATCCCCCCCCTTGGGCTGGAGGAGTCCACACATAACCCAGGATGGGTCGATTTCCCTTGTAACGGGGACTTACATAATCAGGAGAGCGAGGGACCCCATTTGTGGGGCTGCCTCCTTGGCTCCCTGTCTGTGACTGACCCGAGGACCTCCTGGGCCTAGCATTATTAGGTGCAGGCAGGTTTTTAGGCCCCCCCATCTCCAAATCCAAAACGGGGGTAACCTTTACCTCTGCCACCTTGGCAGCAGCAGGGGTGCTGTTGGCTTTGGGGTTTTTCTGGGCATTACTTTTGTTTTCTATGGGCTTCTGCACCTCATAGATCCGGGTAGCCTGTTCAATGACCCAGTCTAAAGATCTTTTCTCATGAAAATCTCTCACGAGCTGGGTCATTATATATTTGGGCAAGGCATGGAAAAACGTATTGACAAACTCTCTACTATCTGTGCGCACCCTTCTGGTGGTTTGCGCAAAAGCACGCTTTAACTCCTGCACAAATTCTCGTGGGGCCTGATCCTCCCCACATTGCAAATTGTAGGCCGCCTTGCGAGCCTCTTGAGGATTTCTGTGAACAGAAAAATGTTTCAGGATGGCCGCCTTATATGTGGACCATCTTAAATGATTTTGGTCCTCCAGCCCCGCAAAGAAACTGGAGTATTCCGGGGAGAATGTCCACTTTACATATTGAATACAGCTTTGGCTGTCCTTCAAATGGAAAGTCTCCATCATTTGTTCAAACAACTCTAAGTGCTCCCAAACAGAATACTTAGCGTTCTTATGGTAAGGCGTGATGACGCTCCTGATCGCCTTAATCTGCTTTAAGGGGTCCTTAAGCAAGGCCCTTTTTGCCTTATTGGCCTTTTTGGTTCGGGTAACCCTTGTCCATTCTTCCTCGGACTCAGAGGCACTGCTCCCAGAGGTTCCCGTCTGTTCTTCCAGGTTTTCCCGGATTCTGCGAGCCTGGGAATGGCTGGCAGAATGTGGGGACCTGGTCTCCTGTGTCCTGCGCAGTTCAGAGGAGTCTTCAGATTCCTCCTTGCTGCCAGGATTTGATGGGTACCCCCTCCACTGACCTAACTGGGCAGAGGTTTTCAGGATGCCCTTAATGGGCCTACTCTCCTGGGGTTCCCCATTGAACTGTACTGTACTTGGGTGCCCATACCCGGATGCCCACCCCTCCATTCCTGAGTGGTACTGGCCTATGAGCCCCATACTCTTAGCTGGATAGTGATCTGCCATCCCTGCGGCCCTGTGCTCATGTGCGCCAGGGGACATGGGGGTGGTAGAGTCCAGGGACTGGGGGAGATGAAGGCCCCTGGTGTTAGGGCTCCTGCGGTTATGGTCAGGAATCTCTCTTTCCCAGCGGACCTCATCTCTATCCGCCCCTGCTCCCTGTTGCAATGCAAGAGCCTGCATTTGTGCTTTCAGTTCCTCTGTTAAGGCCTTACTCGACTCTATCAGTCTCTCCTGCATCGCTACCTGTTGTTGGAGCCTATCATTGTGTTGACAGAGGGCCTCATTCTCTCTCTGTGCTTCCTGATTGGTCCTGGAGTACTGGGCCAGTCTTTGCTGCAGGAGGGTTACCTCCTGGGCAATGTCCATATTGGCCTGCTCCTTTCTTGCTAGAGCATCCTCCACCCTCCTGGTGTGCTCTAACAAGTTCTGGTGTTCTTTTTGGAGGTCACCCAGTCCCTGGTGGGCCAGGTGATTTTCTTCCATTTTTCTTTTTAAATGGCAGACTTCCTGGCCTAAGGTATCCCTTTCCTGACTAAGAGCCTGCATCTGTGCCGCCAGGTCGTCCCTTTGCCTTTGGAAGGCACCAGCATTCTGGCGCTCCTGATCAAACTCTGCCTGGGTATCCAGGTCTTTCAAAATTAGTTTGTTGCTCTCTGCCTTCACTCTCTCTAGGTGGCCTTGCAGGGTGACTACCTGCTCAGCACATGCCCTATTGAAGTCTAGCTGTTGCTCCAGCTTTTTCTGGCTTTGCAGTAGGGAGTCCAAACCTTCTTGGTGTTCCTTCTGCAAGGCCAGAAATCTGGTATCCTGTTCTGACTTTTCCTTTTGCAGCACATCCATATCCTCCTTTATTTTAGTGATGTACTGTCTGGTCTCATTTTCTGACTCCTGGCTTCTGTGCAGCCTTTGCTCAGAAGAGTCCAGATCAGATTGGGCCTTCTCTAACGCCATCTGTTGCCTTTTTGCCAGATCATGGCCTTCAGCACATTTATTCTGTATGGCTCCCATGTATAAATATAAATATGCCGCTATCCTAACAATCTTGTCGTGCTCATCTTTGGCCTTAGGAGCCATATATAGTTCACTCAGGGCCACATGTAAGGGACCCTGATCTCTATATATATCTGACCCTGTTTCAGTGACCTGTTGTGTGATGGCCTGCAACCACACATCCTGGCCCTGTTCGGTCCATTCACCTCTCACAAATAGCTTATGCAAGAGGTGCTCTCTGGCTATTTTCATATCTACCAAGGTCGTCATTCTAGAGATTGGTCTCTGTCCTGACTTACAGAAGTTTGTATTTTATTTTTGCAGAACAGAACTTTTCTTGGAGTGTCCCTTTTGAGGAATGCTTCACAGCGTAATGCAGCGTGGTGATCCGACCGGATGTATGTATCCCGTCAGTTAGCACACTGTATTAAGCTGCACAAGTGGTAAATCTAACCCAACATCCCGGACGAGCCCCCAATTTGTAAGAGGATTCAATTCAGCACTACAGCTAAGTTAACGCCTAGTCTAGAATACTGAATGAAAACCCTTATTGATATATCTTTAGGTCCAGTTCATGCGTTCTGGATGACTACCCCTATATAACACCCCTCTCTTGGAATCCCCCTGACCCCACTGAGCCAAGAAGTAGTTCTGTTTTGCAAGTTTAAAAGGTTTATTTGATAATTTAAAATAGATATATATATCACGCTTTATAATAAATGAATAATTGAATAGCACACTGAATCTGATATGATAAAGATCAACAACGGAGAATCTGGCACTAGCACACTTCTTATAATCAATAAGGAGTTGACATGAATGGATAAGGTAGCACACTGGTAAATAGGAACAAAAGTATAATGTGGTAGAGAATGCTTTATAGGGTTCAAGGAAATGCAAGGTTGAATGAATGAAATGCAGTATAGAAAATACTCAATATGGTTTCAACAAAACAATGTAATCACTTTTCTCTGGCTATTCACTCCCCCCCTCTTTATGCAATGCAATGGAATGGGAGGAGAGCACACAGTTCTCAGAAATGCAATCAATGTAATCAGTTCAATCCAGCAAGATTAGACAACAGAAAACAGGTAGGAGTTTTGAAATCACAGGCCCAAATTGATTTGATATGTGCTGGCAATGAATGAGAAATATGCTGGAAACGCTTTTAATTCCCTTTCAGAGGTTCAGGGTGAGTGGTATCTAGTTAATATTAGTCCAGGCTCACACTAGCAATGATGCAGGGATAGTTAGCAGGTTAAACGAATTTCTGACAAATGGAAAGCAAACAGCAGCAGTTTTTACATGTGAAGAAATTGCAAATCGCGGTAAAATTCGCGGATGCGTGTTCCGCGATTCCTGTAAAACTATAAGGGGTAGGAATGCGGTTCTTGGTGCGATTCAAAGCTACGATTCTAAGCTATCAGAGGAAAGTTACTGCAAGTCTCTAGCCCAAACGGTCGCGGAGATATGAGCGATTTAATAAAGGTCGTTTTTGGGTTTGCAAATTTCAAAAGCTCAAAATGACAAGTGCAGCTTGCAACTAGCAAATCACAGGTGACAGCTTTACAAGTGACAGGTGACAGTTAGGAGACAGTTCTACTTAGATTAAAATAGGATTGAATTATATTATTTTAACTAAGAGATTGGTTCTGCACAGTTTTCTAGGTACTCACACTATATTCTTGAGTGAAATGGGCCTCGCCACGGATCTGGTCAGGGTTTTAGACTGGACTCTGGTCTGGTCTGGTCTGGCCTCTGCACTTCACAGTGATCTAGGTCAGCTCTCTCTGCTGGTCTGGGTCTCTCTGGGTACAGCACTGCTTTCTCTCTGGTCCTCTTAGTTCTGGATAGATTGAAGTCTCTAGTTTGGCTTTCTGGAGGTTGATGGAGGTAAGTATGGATTTTTCCGGCAGAGCGTCCCGCTGCAGATGGATTTGGAAAGTCCCTATCTGTCCTGTCTGTCTGCTTTTATGTGTTTAGAATGTGGGTGTGTCCTAGCATCACTGACCCTACCTCTCTCTCAGCTTCTAATTGGTCAAACTTCCATTTATCATTTGATTGGGGAATGAACTGTTAGTCAGAGGGATGTCATTTTACAGCCTGCAGAAAGTCCACTCCTCCTGTCAACTTACACACAAATCTAGATTTGAAACAAATACATATTTGCAGAGGTACATATTGTTTTAAAATCATATGCACCCATCATGCATTACAGGAGGTATCCCCTGTTCAAACTCTGCTCTTCCTGGGAGCTTGCATTCAGAAATGGCACATATTTCACTTTTTAACTGATTTTTCAATTTCTGACATTGACCCAACTTTACATACATGTGCGCAGGGAGTAGGGACATTAACTGATGAAGTTTCAGATTTTTAACATGCATACATTTAGACTAATATCCACTTTTCCGCTAAAACCCCCCTGAACACGCCACCGGGTCGAAAAACCTCTTAAAATGTGGGCAGAAAAATCACAAGAATTATGGTGTCATTTATAAAATTTTCACATGTCCGTACTATGAGTTATTCATCTTTTTCTAAACAATATTCTGGCTACAAAGGGGTGTGGTTTCCTCTCAGCACAAGGTAGAAATACTGGTCTTTCCAGTTCTGCCAAGCCAGCTTGCTCTCACAGGCAGTGCCCCTCCCAGCTCCTGCCAAGAGGAAGCTACATTTTACGACTGCGTAATAAAAACCTTTGCCTGAGTGAAGAGGGCTTTGTTCACTCTCCTACAGAGCACAGATAATTCAATTATCAGATAGATGGCATATCCTTAGTGTGGGCAGCAAAAGGAAGGTTGGCCTGGGAACACAGTGGTGACTCAAATTTCACTCCTGATGGGGGTAGTTGCCAGGCAGAATCAAGTTCCTTAAGCCAGACTTTCAGCTACTGTCATGTTATTTGTTGCTTTTTAAATTAACTTGCAATTTTACACATGCAGCTAGAATGCTGATTCTAAGTGCAAAACTATGACATTTAAACAATTTCAACCTATGTGACACTCAAAAGTAGGTCACTCAGTCAATTTGAACATTTAGATTTGTAGTGTCTTTCAGTCCAATGCAACTTAAACTGCTGAAATCCACAGCGCAGCCAGTCTTGTTATAAGCATTTTTCTGGGCTCTTCATTTCCCAGATTTTGTAGGCACACAAAACTCCATTCTACCAAATGTCTGCTGGTGTCCAGTGAGTTTTTAGATGTGTTGCAATGTTTAAAATAGACAGTTTGAGCCTGCCTTCAAAGAAACACAGGGTGGTTTTAAACTGCCGGCTTTTGGATAGTGGTGAGTACTGGTACTGCACCCATTTTTGGGATTTAAGAAAATGAATTCCCAACAGTTATGGGTTTGCTTTTGGCAATCAGCATTGCCACTCCCAATGGTTTCAGACTACTGTGCGGGTAGTCCAATGGTGGTTTTAGGCAGTGTCCTTCTGTGCCCATAACATCGGCAAAAATGGGTGGCAGCCTATTCTTCCTGCATTTCCCTGTGCATTTTCTGGGAAGCTCTGGCCATCATGATGTTTTCCATGTCAGTACTGCACAGTTTTGAGGTAGGGCTAGGATGCATGGGTAAATACATCCCACAACTCAGCCCGCCTCAACACCCGGCGCATGGAGAACTCCGCCCTGACCATGGTGAGCCGCGCCTCTTCCACCCGCCGCCGCTCCGCATCTATCCGATGGCCCAACCGCAGCCACACAGAAGACACTCCCATTCCAGGGTCCTCCTGCCTTCTGGCCGATGTCTGCCCCTCTGATGTTGATGGCCCAGAGCCATCATTGCTCCCACCTTGAGTCTGCTGCTGCTGCTGTCCATGTGCCCTGTCCGATGATGCCTGCACATCCTCCATCTGATGGTCTCCAGTTGGTTATGTGTCCACCCATGCTTGACCTCCGACTCCCGACTGTGGCAGGATGGGATCTCCACCGAGCTGGCTGTGTTGGTCAGGCCAAGTCCACAGGGGGCCCTGGTGGAATCTGGGCCGGAAGACGGCAGGGAGAATGACTGACGCATAGTCTCCAAAGAGGAGGAGAGGTCTGCCAGAGTGCGCGACACATGTAGGAACCCTCTGACCATGGCCCCTCCCAACTGTGCCACGTTGCCACGCAGCTCTTCATGATGGCATGCGTGGTCCCCCAGGAAGCATGCACGTCATCATGAATGACATGCGTGCGCAACGCGATACCAGTCAGGACGGAGCCCATATGGTCATGGACTCCTCGTCCGCAGATGACAGAGTGGAGTGCCAGATGACGTGGGCCTCCCCCCTACCTGTGGACGGGCCTGGGATGGGGCATCCCTGCTGGTGCATGGTGGTGCAGTCACAGGGTCTGGGACAGCGACATGCACAGGCCCCTCTGCGGCGACCTGTGCTGCCTCCTGCCCCTGGCCCGGGACTGCACCACTTGCACCAGTGGTACTACCCCCACCAGACCCCATGTGCGGCTCAGTAGCGGGCTCCTACTCCTCTGTGGAGACCACCAACCTGGATGTCTCTGCACCGTCTTCCGCCATTGCATGCCTTTGTGGGGGCTCACCCGGCCCTTCCGCTACAGCCGTAGTGGCAGACATGGCACCAGTCCCCTCGATCCCGGACTCGGGCAGACTCGGGGCTCGGGGGGCAGGAAAATGGCCTTTTGGGCAGGAGCGTGGTCCTCCGTGTGTTGTCGCGTGGCCAGCTTGATACGGAGTGATTTGGCACGTGAAAAAACTGCATGTCAGCGTGTAATTCGAGGAAAGGCCCTTAGTGCTTAAGCGCGTCTGTGATGTTACGCGGGCGTTTCCCACAACACGGCTGCATGTTCATTGTACACGTGAAAAACTGCACGTCCGGGTGGCACTGCGTGTAATTGGAGGAAAGGCCCTTAGCGCGTATGCGCGTAAGTGACGTGGCACGTGTGGGCTGGCTTAAAAGGTACACATAGGACGCTATTTTCTTGTACGTGCTTTTTGTGGAGAGCGAGCAGGTGATTCTTGTACTTCTTGTCGGTTCACACGCGATTACTTCACAACGGTTCCAGTTCTTACTCCCTGTTTACTCAGACAGCGTTGAATTCTTCTTTTGGCGGGGTTGTTGCCAACACGCACACACGCGTCTTTTTCATGTTCTTTTTCCAGGCAGACGGTGAGTCATGCATGTATTTTTCAACTGTGGTTGCCCCCGTGTGTCGCGTACCCCTTCAGAGGTCATTGTAGGCTGCGTGTATCACACGTACGCTTATTTTTGTGTTTCTGGGTGCCACAGAGTAGTGCGGGTTCATTTTTCCATGCACGTGGTCTACCAGGGGTTGCATGCACGTTTAATTTGTTTTCGGGGTGCCTGTGCGTTGTGTGACCCGTCATCTTCCCCAAGGGGTCACAGACAGCCTTGCTAAAGCACTAGGGTACGAATTCCATCTAGTACCCTACCCCTTTCAACCCAATTGCCCAGGACAATTGTTTACTGCAACTCCCATACGCACAACAACATCAGTGCCATGGTTGGGAGGCAACCAAGCATTAAGGGAGGCAAAGGTGGCCGACATCCAAAAGGTGGGCGCGGTAGGGGATGTGGCCAGGATGTGCAGGGTGACCCAAGAGGCCAGTGTGTGGAGGACCAATTAGGGCCACCTATGCCCCCACCCCCACAATGGTTGTGGGAAATGTAGCTGACACCATCCAAGCTCAGCCCTTGTTAAACCGGCCCATATTGTCAACTGAACCGGCACAGGATGACTCCCAGGCTGACTTCCGTGTCACCAATTCTAAGCCATGTGTGGCGGTGAAAGTTGCTGTCACCAGACCACGTGGATCTGGGGCAGCAATGTCATCTGCTGACCCAAGTAGCCAGGCTAAGGAAGCTGCAGGGGCAGCTGCAGCTCAATCCACCCCAGCTCCGAGTCTTCCAGCCAGGACAGTGTCAGTCCCAGTCCTTCACACCGAGGTTGGTCCTGCCAACATCACCCTGCAGCCAATGCCTGCAGTGAGACCTTTGGTCATTGTGCCTTTGGAAACTTCAAGTACCCAGTCCACCTGCGCTTCTGCCCCTACCATCCAGAGCGGCATAAGCCACTCAGGATCTGCACCACCTTCCAAGAAGAAGAAGGGTGCTCTTGCACTACAGGCTGGGACCCCAGACACGGCTACACACTCTGGCACGTCAAGGAAGCCTAGCTTCAATGACGCCAAACTAGATGCACTTGTGGCCTATGTGTCGGCACATAGCCGCGAAATGGTGGTGACTGCAGGGTGCAAGACTATGCCTGCTCAACGTAGGGCCCACTGGCAGACCATCGCGGACCACATTAGTGCCCTTGGATTTGTGAGGCGCACAGCTTATGATTGCTATAAGCGGTGGAATGTCCTGAAATGCAGAGTAAAAAACAAGCTGGCTTCCAATCATGCCTCTACTCTGATGACTGGTGGTGGGTCTCCACCAGAGGACAACCAACTCACTGAACATGAGTCTGTCGCTGGAGGCTTCATCACAGAGGAACAGATCTGAGGCGTGGGAGACCTACCAGATTTTGAAGCATTGTCCGGTGAGTACCCATGCATGTGTGTGGAATTCATGTGTATGTTGCTTGGGTGATGTGTTCTGATTGAGTGCCAGGTGAGGCTGTGTAGTCATGACTGGCATGGTTCACCCATGTGGTCCCTCCAAACCATTCCCTGGCCTTGGATTTGGGTATGACGGTATCTCTTCTGACCACAGTTGCCATTTTGCACCAGATTACTGCAGTTGCCCTTCAACTGTCATCTTGCAACAACATTGTTCAAAATGGTTTCCTGTTCATTCAGCCTGATTGTTTCAATCCTTGCCATTTTTAGGACACATTTTTTTGACGTACTGCCACAAATGTGATATACTTCTATCATAGATTACACCCCACAATGGCCCACATGTATTACTTTGTTATGGGAATGATTTAACCATTCAGGCTGATTGAGTAATGGGCTGCACACAATCATTTTTGGGCCCTGTTTGAATGTTGAACATGACTGTTGTCTTCTGTCATGTTGAAGTGACCAACCATTGATGTATTCATCTGCCTGCCATCACTGTATCAGTGAACACTGGATCTGTTGCAGCGTGTGGCACATGCGTGTTTTGTCACACTATTTTGCATGTTTTATCTCATCATGTCCATCTCACATGGATGGGTGACAGTACTGATTTCCTACCATATGGCTGTACTTGTCAAATGTACCATGGCTATGCTACGTGCCCTCTGTGTGATGGCATGTGTCATGTATGTGTATTGGACATGCCACTCACAGGCTAATGTGTGATGCCAGTGCTATCCAGCATGCTGCACATGTGTTGCCTTTCCATCTTCGAGTCCTCAGTGTGTGCTTTTTGCCTCCCCTTCCAACTCATTGACAGTGCATGCATGCCAGGGTTATAGTCATGTGGGACATGTGCAATTTATGTACTGGATCTCTGCCTCGTCAGGCCTATGTGTGTGCTAGGGTGCTCATGCCTGTTTCCATTTGTTGTCTTTCATGTTTTTGCAGGAGATGAGGCACTTGATGCTGTTGAGGAGGAGGAGATGGGGCAGACCCAGGAGGAATCTCAGCCACAACCGGGCACCAGTGGAGGACGTGGGGTGGTGGTGGTTGAAAACCCAATCCTCCTGCAGACCATACTGTCCACGGATTTCTCTGGGTACAACTCCACAGACCTCTATGAATCAGGTGCTGAATCGGACAGTGAGATATATGTGCCATGGCAGGTGAGTGTTTCTCGCAGGGATGCTGTTCTGTCCAACCCACCTACACCGGGGGTAGACCCCTCTATGGGGATTTCAGTGTTGGAAAGTCAGCTTGTGGCGGTTACGGATTCAGGGTAACACTCCACAATATTTGCTCCTGTTCCTGGGCCAGCAGATCAAAGGAGGAATGCAGTCCTGCAGCCTCAGGCAGTGCCAGCACAGCAAGGTGCAGATCGCCTTGCCCCAAACAGGTGTGGTGCCCGCCAACGCGGTGGCCATGCGCCACCAGGCAATACTGTGTGAGAGAACTCCATTTACAGTATAGCAGCACAACAGGGGGCATTGTGTGAAATGATGGCTCAGGCAATGGATAGGGTAGCCACTTCCATTCTCCCCCCTGAAAGGCAGATGGGGCTCCAGCAGCAGGCAACAGACTCCATTTGACACTCACACATGGAGGACATGTTGGCATCCAACAGGGACCGATGGGCTGCACTGGAGACTCTGCGTGCAGCCATATCTGTAGAGTCACAGGCCCACAGGGAAGCACTGAGGTTAGAACACGGGTCCCTCAGAGATACTCTGGGTGAACTTGAGGTTTCCCAGAATTTTAGGTCAGAACAGCAGTTGGAGCAGCTCACACGTTCACAGTCAGCTGAGCTCCAGGCAACCCGTCAGGAGATCCGGGCATCACGCGAGGCCATGCAGGCAGAAATGCGTGCTACCCGTGAAATGCTGCATGGGGATCTCCTTACCATCATCCTAAAGAACCAAACCTTCCAGACCCGTATGCTTGCTGCCATGGAGGACCAAACCAGGGCTTTGTGTGGGCTGCCTCCCATATCACAGCCACCTCCTGATGTAGCAGCAGAGGGTGATGACAGCGACGGCAGTTCTTCCACTGTAGCGTAGGCCGTGCAGGCCATGAGCCCATGGAGGTTTTTTTTTTGTCAACATCCACATATGTGGGTATTGGGATGCACCCTGTACCTCGTCCCTCCTGGGTGCCCCCCGCCCGGTCCACACATGGCCATTTTCTTTTCTTTTTTAAAAAAAATGTTTTTACAGTGTGTTGCTTTGTGTGGCTCCCGTGGGCATCCAGTGTATATTCCAGGTGGGCACATGCAGGCTTGTCCTGTCTTTGGGTTAGATGCTTGGTTTCCTGACACACACATCCCTCCTGCTTGCCCTTTCCATGGGCTTGCAAAGGGTGTGACCAAGTGACAGTAACTTACACAGTGACATTGGGCTCCCATGAGTTGTGTGGGCAGTCTGTAGTCAAAACTGTGTGTACATCCCTAGTGGGGTTTGTTGTTGGATTCTACACTGCATGGTGTATTGATATGTGCTTGTGCATCCATGTCTTTCACCTTATATACATGTAGGTTCTTCATGTCTTCACATGGCCGTCTCCTTTGCAGATGCAGTTCATGTTGTATGCAGTACACTGCGACATTTGCCTGACAGCAACACTCTGTAGTTGGAAGGGGTCGATGTGCTGCCTTAGTCAGGTTGTGAGACTTGCATTACTTTAATGTTTTGCTGTCATATATTGCCACGGTTTCATCCTGTACTGATGTTTTGTGTTGCTGGTAAGTATTTGTTCATGTGTGCTGTTTCTTATTGATTACTGAGAGCATATTGTCTGTGGCCTGTTTACATTAGGGACATTGCACTTTGTGACACTTGTGTCATGTGTTGTGCATTCATTTAGTTGCTTTCACAATGCATGCCGTGCCATGGTGTGTTGGGTAGCTGAGATGAGGAGGGTTGGGTAACATGGCACTATTTTGATGTGGTATTTTGCAAGGGGGTAGTCATTCCTGCTCATGAATGTGTGTCTTTTTGTGACACAGCATTGGGTGTCTTTAAGTAGGTAGGGATGCACACAATGTAACACTTCCAGGTGAACAATCTCAGGCTGGTATGGTTGTGACAGTTGACTGTCCCTTTTGTCATCATCATTGATTGTCAGCTGGTATGTGCCAGGCCTGTGTGCACTCCGCAGGGGTGGGATTTTAGGTGAAGTATTTTGCCACAAGCTGGGTACGGGCTGCTTCACCATGTGCCCTTTCACCTCCCATGCGCAGCGGCTGTGTATGCGGTTGGGGATGTGGGGGCACCACCATGTCCACTGGCACACCCCGGCAAGTTGCAACGTTTTGCAGGACACATACTGCCACAATGATCCTGCACACTACTGGGGGCGCGTATAGCAGCTGCCCACCAAAGCAGTCAAGGGAGCGAAAGCATGACTTGAGCACTCCAAATGTGCGCTCCACTATGCCCCGCGTTGCAATATGGGCTGTATTGTATCTTACCTCGGGTGGTGTGGTGGGGTTCCAAATTGGCGTCATCATGTAGGTGCTCAGGGGGTAGGCACTGTCCCCTGGGTATGTGATGATGGCTATCATTAGTGGGATTGTCACATTACTCAGTATCTGACATGCATGCATGTGCAGAGGCATTTATACTCACCAATGAGCCATGTGTCGCCATGCCGCCCAGCTTCCAGGTCCCGGTTTAGGGGTGACATTATGAAAATGAAACTATCATGGCTTGACCATGGATAGTTGGCATACACTGAAGTGATTATTCCCTTGGCATCACATACTACCTGCACGTTGATTGAATGCCAGTGCTTGCAGTTTCGATATATGTGATCAGTGGCCCTGGGAGGACGTAGAGCCACATGGGTGCAATCAATGGCACCTAGCACTTTGGGGAAGTGTGCCACCCTGTAAAAGTCCTGCACCACGGCCTGACTTTCTGCAGGTGTTCTGGGCACGTATATGTGTCTGCGGACTGAGGGGTGTGAAGGCATCATGGCCAACACCTGGTGTAGGCAGCGTGACTGCGTGGCCTGTGACACCCCCCCCCCCACTATGGCATTTGTCTGCTGAAATGAACCAGTAGCCAAGAAGTGCAGTACATTGAGCACCTTTTCCAAGGGCTCAGTGCTTGCGAGCACAGGGTGGGTGATGTGAGATCATCCTCCCACTCACTCACCAGGTCGAGGTTTATTTGTGGTGGAAACCTGTACCTCCCATAGACCTGGTCATCAGGCATCCAAAAAGGCTGGTCCTGGGTAAAAAAATGCGGGGCCTGGCTATCCTCCTCCTCCTGTGGTGTCCCACGACCACTGCTGCGAGGAACGGTATATTCATCGTAGTGTCTGAGCTTGTTTGTTGTTTGCGCGCACTTTTATGCTACGGGGGGGCGCTTACGCCTGCTTCCTGCAGGCGTACGTGTTTCCGGATTAGTGCGTCTTTTTTGGCGCACGCCTTTCTCATGTTTGATTCCATGAATACGTGTTGTTGGCGCGCGTGTGGGTGTTGCGAGCATTTACCTCCTGTACTTCCCCCGTAACGCCCACATTTTCATGTGTTTTTCCCCATTTTGCGTGTTAGGCCCCGTTTTCCGCCCCGTTTTCCACCCACTTTTGTTGTGTGCTGTGTGCTATGTGCACTTTCCCTGTGCACGTAGCGCACGCCGTTTAATGACGTGTGCGCCCGCGTCTGCCATCCTGGATTTTAGCGCACAGCCCAGGATTTACACACGCACTGAAGTCCATGAATCGATGTGCGCGGCTTTGGCACGCGTGCGCTGCGATTTTCACGTTTGCGCTGCGATTTTCCCGCTTGCGCTCCCCTTTTTGGCGCACATTTATTCCATGAATCGGCCCGTTTATATGTCAGGATCTGATAAAGGTTCTGCAGTCTTGGTTGCAGGAGTACTGAATAAGGTGCAGGAGTACTGAATAAGGTGCCGGAGCCTGCTAGAACCCACAAAAAACATGCTCATGTTTCATCAGATTCTATGTAACAAAGACCTGTAAGGGATAAGCTTTGTGTGGCTGGTTGACTTCTCATATGTGTGTCTATATATTGACTGAACCTATGTGGATCGATCTTGCATTAGCAGATTTTGCAAACCTAAAAATTCACTACTCAAAGGACGCAAAGACGACCTACCCTACACACTAGGGCCCGATTGATGGAATATTTGCCCGGTTCAAAGTGAATTTGCACTGCTGAAAAGTGACTTTGCACTGCTGACACAAACCCTGATTCATGGAACTGTGCAACGTGTATTTCTGCAGTACAAAGTCTGGGCAAAGTCTTTTTTGAACTGCAAAAATGACTATGCGCTGACTTTGCCTGGACTTTGCACTGCAAAAATACACTTTGCACGGTTCCATGAAACAGGGTTTGTGTCTGCAGTGCACAGACACCTTTCAGCAGTGCAAATTAACTTTGAACCAGGCAAATATTCCCTAAATTGGGCCCTAAATGTCCAACCAAGTGGTGAAAAGGTGTTTCAGCTGATGGCATGGCTACTATTTTCCACGCATCAGCATACTGCCGTAGATTTAAAATGTTCAACATTTTGAATACATTTCACATGCCTGCACAAGTTTCTGCATGAAGATCTGTCTTCTCTAGAAGTCTGCCAAATTGTGGCATTGTGGTATGTTGCTATCAGAAGGCACATTCAACTTCTTTGTAAATGTGTACATGTGATTTACAGTGCACATTTTTTTCTCAAATTCTGCTACTTCGGGGAATGTAACCTACATGCCTTTGTGATAATGTTAGGAAGCGTTGGGAAACATAACCACACCTATGCGAATTCCCCAACTAGTTATAATTAATTGATGTAGATTCCCTGGGGTTGACATTGAACAACTATCTATGTTGGCCGGCACTCAGGTCTACTAATGGGAGATTTCACTCTAAGGTAACAGGCAGTTGTGCTTTTAAGTGACCTTAAGGGAGTTCATATATTGATGCCTCTGTACCTCTGCTGGTTATTGGTTGCTCAGTGAAGATGTCCAAACGAGTGACTACTATGCCAGTTCCCTTTCTTGGAATTTGCTGCCATTGCATTATGCTATTAGCGCATAACATTCCTAGTGGAATAGACATAAACATCACGGCTGAATGATTAGACTGGATACGATATTGTTGCAGGATCTTTTAACTGTAGCCTTTTCTGACAAAAATGCATCTATTAACTTATAAACCTTTTTTTGTTTTGTTTAATAATTTTGATTAATCATTTAATAGCAATAACATTGAAACAAATGATTGGAGCAATCTTTTTGATAGGTTTAACATGAGTAGGTAAGATTGCCAAAAACAAGGTATTGCAACAATGTAACATGGATATAGAGATAAACGAGAAGGAGGATCCAATCCGCATGTAATAATTATGAATGGACGAAACATGGGGAAGACAAACCAAAATGAAACAGAGACAAAGGGAGAAGGGAAGGGGAGAGATATTCAAAGCATACAGAGTTGGTTATAGGTAATTGAAATATACATGTAATCACATATTTGGAGCATTAAAACAAACGATATTCACAAACCATGTGTTTACATATTATGAAAGGAAAGATATTCAGTAAAGAGAGACCATTTCACATCATGTTTGAATGTCATATTAAGACACGCTGCCATACAGTGTTCTAGTCTATGTATATGACATATATCATTCCACCAGCCCTTTACTGAAACGTGTTTGGATCTTTCCAGTTGGCTGTAATGAGTTTAACAGCAACAGCAATAAAGAAATTGTGAGAGATTATAGGTGGGGTGAGTTCTTCTACTGTTCATCGGGGGCAATACTCCGTAAGAGCATGTTCGATAATGTAAGTGGGAGATTGACCTCGAAAATGATGTTTAGAAGAGAACATACCTATCGCCAGAATGATTGAACAAAGGGACATTGAAAAAACATATGATGATAGGATCCATCGGTATCACCACAAGACCAGAAGCTGCCATCAGAGCCAAACTTAGTTTTCAACAGACGCATTGGTGTTATGAAGGCCCTATGGAGAAAGAAAAAAACGACTTGCGATATATGGCCTGCAGTGGAGATGGTTTGACCGTAGACCAGAGTGATTCCTGGTATTGTCAAACCGCCTCCCACAATCTGTTTCCCATTGAACTTGGCTAGACAATCTGCCAGACAGAGAGTTCTTAGCACCTAATAAATTGGAAAACTGGGCCGCTTTAACGTTAGGAGAAGAGGTCATATATAGAATTCTTTTGGGGATGGGTGTGAGTTCATTCTGGGTGAAATGATCAAAGCTGTTAAGGCAAGCATTAACTAATTTGTTCTAGAAACAAACGTCTGTTGAAGGTAAGAGAAATTTATTTTGGAGATCTTGGAAGGATACCCAACCTGTGGCATGGTAAATTTGATGAATATATCTAATACCCTTGATTATCCAGGACTTCCTGTAAAGTGTCTTGTTATTGTGTGTAATATGTTCGTTATTCCATAAAAAAGGCACACATTTGAGAAATAGCAAGCCAATATGATGGAATAGGAAGGTTCTGAGGGAGGACACAGCAGCCTTGATCGGGTTAGTAAGCTTAGAAGACAGAGTTCCAATTAAAATTAAAGATGAAACCAGGAGGTGAGGTTGTCTGCTTCAGAGGAGGTGAGTCAAAGGCCTGATTGTTAATAAGGAAAGCATTGTGATAGGATTGAAGTCAGGAATGTTGACTCCACCATGCTCAAAGGGGGCTCTAATCTTACTGATGGCAATTATTTTGGTTTTGCCAATGCCCCATATAAAATTGATAAGGATGGAGTTGATTGCAGAAAAGATGGATATGGGGAGCAGAATGGGGAGCATTTGTAAGTGGCATAGAATGATGGGTGTCAGCATCACCTTGATAGTTTCAAGACCCCCCCACCAAGAAAGATACATGGGGGACCAGAGAGAGGTGAGTTAATTTAGCCTAATAAGGAGACATGAAGAATTCAGCTTAATGGTGAGTTTAGTGGAAGAGGTATAAAGGAGGCCAAGGTACTTAAGTGAGTTGTCACACCACTTGAAGTGAAACAAATCAATTTCATACATGAGGCAGAATGGGTTAAGAGGCAAGATCTCTGATTTGTCCTTATTTAATTCATATCCGTAGGCAGAAGAAAACCATTTAGGACTGACGGTAAACCTGGAATGTGATCTTTTTTTTAATAAGAATAAGAATGCCATCGGCGTATGCCCCTATTTTGAATTCCAGTTGGCCACAAGTTACTCCTGGGATCTGAGGGTCGTTTCTCATACGTTGTGATAAAGGCTCAAGAGATAAGATATATAGAATAGGTGAACGCGGGCAGCCCTATCTTGTGCCCCATTTGAGGGGGAAGTACGGTGAAGATTGCCCATTAATAAACAGAGAAGATCTGGGATTTGACCAGCAAGATGAACCCTTTCCCACAACCATGCCAACATAAGGATTGAAACAAAAATTCCCAACCCACCCGGTCGAAGGCCTTCTCGGCATCGAGCGCAATGGCAGAATAACAATGTTTATCTGATTTGTCATTCACAATAAGATGAATGGTATCAAGTAAGAGTCTTGCATTCCAGATGTTTCATCGCTTTTACATAACCTACCTGATCAGCTTTAATTAATTTGGTGAGGAAAGATTTGATTCTATAAGCGTGAATCCTTGCAAATATCTTGCACTCGACATTTGTGAGGGAGATAGGCCTATAGTTTTTAGGGAGATTGGAGTCTTTAAGGGCTTATGAAAGAGAACTAGTTTAGCCTCAGCGAAAGACCCAGAGGAAGACTTTTTTTGTTAGAAAAGTAGGTGAAGATTGATTTGAGTTTGGGGGATGGGATGTTGGAAAAGCGATGGAAGAAGATAGGCCATCGGGACCAGGTGCTTTGACTTTTTTTGGATACTTGATAGCTTGGGTGATTTCTTGGATAGATATTTGGCAATTAAGGCTGCTGAGATCAACTTGACGGTAGGATTCTCTTTTAATATTTTGAAGGAAAGAGAGCATATTGTCAGAAGTGGTAGTAGTGTCAGGGGAGTAAAGATCGGAGTAAAAGGTCTTGAAAACTGCTCAAATCTCTTCAGATTTAGTAACGCTGCTGCCCATATTGTTTTTGATGTGTGAGATGAAGGTTTTCTGTTTGCGAGATTTGCGGTAAGCGGCAAGAGCTTTTCCAGCTTTATTAGAGGTTTGATATATATTGGATTTAAATCTTAGTATGGTATTGGATGCCTGTTCTGTACGTTTCTTATTGATTTGCTTGTGTAGTGATAGGACATGACAAAGTTTAGACTGAGAGGGGGATTGGTAGTATGCTTTCTCTCTATGACTGAGTTCAAGAAATAAATTGTCTAATTCCTTCTTGTATGTGTTCTTCTTTCTACTAATATACTGAATAACATGAGCTCCCACTGCTGCTTTAAAAACGTCGCCGTTATTACCCGTAGAAGTGTCTTCATCCTTGTTATGAACAAAACATTGCTGCTGAAATCTGGTAAATGACATAATAAATTGATCATCTTGTAGCAGTATGTTGTTAAAACGCCATCTGCTGGAGTGTTTGTGGATGTTAAGAAAGTTGAAGATGGTAACAACAGGGTTGTGATCAGATATAACATTATTGGCAATACGAGAATCAAGGATAGTGTGTGACAGTGATTTTGTAGCGAAGATGTAGTTCAACCATGAGAAAGAGTCATGTGGCAGTGAGTGAGACGTGTAGTCAAAGTCTGTGGAGTGTGAACGTCTCCATGTGTTGACCAAACTAGTCTCTGAGATGCAACGAATGAATAAGTCAGGGGATTTGGAGCTAAGGACGATACACTTGGATCTTCTATCCATGAATGTCTCAAGAACATTTTTGAAGTCACCACACACTATAAGGTTAGAAAGCCCTTGACTGGGTCATGGATCACAACTGTGCATCCAACATTACCTCAAACACCGCCCTTCCTTGGACGGACCACACATGCATCGAATTCCTCATCCCCACCAACCCTAAACCTAAGACTCTCACCCACGCACCACCTGCCACAATAAGAAGTTCTAAAAAACTCAACGCAGACAACTTGTGCCCCCACCTTAAAAGCCCACGCCTAGCACCACCTTCTCTCAGGACCCAAATATACTATCAGCTATCTTCAATGATACTCTCACCAATGCCATAAACTCTATAGCCCCACTTGAAAGCAAGAAGGAAAAAAAATAATTTCACTGCAACTCTTGGTTCTCGGAAGAACTCCAAACCCACCGAGCTCAAAAGCACCAGTCGCTTAAAAACTGGCAAACGGATCCGAGTGATATAAATAAGAGCCTCTTGAAACAAATAGCCCTCCAATATTAAAAAGCCATTTTAGCAGCAAAAACCAACGCCTTTAATGATAGGATCTCAAAGGCCAACTCCCAAGCTAAAGAACTATTCGCAATCTTTAATGAATTAGTCACTCCTCCGGCCACCGCTGACGAGATAACTAAAGACAAAGCCTGGTGTGCCAGCATTCAGTCCACCATGCTCAAAAAAATAAAACTCCTCCAGAACAAAAGCCAAAACCACTGCAAAGCCCTCCCAAACCAAAAATCCAACCGCCCTACACAAGACAAGTCTAGTAATCTCAATCACGCTCAATTCTCCTTCAGAAACATCACTGAACCTGAGGTCCTTAATCTCATCAAAAACCTCAAACCATCCCTCTGAAAAGCAGACATTTGCCCTCCCAAAATCATCAAGGAATGCGCCAATGACCTAGCACCCCTGATTACTGCCTTCATTAACGCATCTTTCCAAACAGGAACTGTCCCAAACAATCTCAAGGAGGCCTGGGTGCGGCCACTTCTAAAAAAGGCCACACTTGACCCAGCGCAACCCAACAACTACAGACCGATAAAGACAGCTCCGTTCCTCCTAAAAATGCTGGACAAAGCAGCTCACATCCAGATCCAACAGACATAGAAGCTAACTCCATACTAGGCAAAAGACAATCTGGCTTCCGTGTTGGGCATGGAACAGAATCTGCCTTATTAGACCTAAAAAATAAAATCTCACAGATCATGGACAAAGGCAAACCTGCCTTGCTCCTCCTCCTCGATTTATCAGCTGCTTTTGACATGGTAGATCACCAAACACTCACCACCCACCTCACCCATGCAGTCCATTTCTCTAATCAAGCAGCATCCTGGATCACTTCCTTCCTTGAAGGAAGAGCCATGAAGGTCTACTCCGACACAGCTAACGCAGATCCCACCACTATAAACTGCGGTGTCCCCCAAGGATCTTGTACAGCCCCCATTCTCTATAACCTCTTCACAAAACCCCTCTTCGACCTACTTGACTCCATGGGTGTTGCATATACAAACTATGCAGATGACACTCAAGTACTTTTACCCCTATCTGGACTCTATCACCAAGAGGCCACGGCCCTTCACAACATCTATGCCACTATCCAAGCTTGGATGGCAATCCACGCCCTATGTCTTAACAGGGAGAAGACTGAAATTCTCATCCTGGGCCAGACAAACACATTATCGAAACTAAGCCCCCAATACAACAACTTCAACATAGACAACTCAACCATCTCTGTATCATCCTTTGTCAAGACTCTAGGTGTTCACATTGATGCAAATCTATCGATGAACAAACAAGTCAGCGCCATAGCCTCTGCATCAGCGTTCAGCACCAAACACATCAATGCCATTAAACCCTACTTATCCACCCCCAACCGCTTGGCCGTAGCTAGAGCAACTATAGGAGCCAAACTCGATTATTGCAACGCCCTTCTAGCTGGCACCTCCGCCAAAATCATTCACAGTCTGCAAACCACACAAAACAATGCCCTCAGAGCTGCCATGAGCATCCCTAGAAGAGACCATATATCCCACGCCAGACGTGAAGTACGGTGGCTCCAGGTCAAAGACCGTATTACTCTGAAAATCCTCACCATCACTCACAGGTGCATCAACAAAACCACTCCAGCATACCTATCTGAAGCAATATCAAGGACCACATCCACTCGCCCAACCAGAGCTCAGTACACCAACCAGCTACACATACCACACATAAAGAGAGCCACAGCGGGAGGTCTAGGCTTCTCCTATATTGCACCGAAACTCTGGAACTCACTCCCTGCCACCCTTAGAGCTGAAACTTCCATCTCTGTCTTCCGCAACAACCTCAAGGCCACTCTCCTCAACTAGCCTCCTCCACTTCTGCCATGTATATTGTAATATAACACAAATGTAATATAACTATATTGTAACCTGTATATATACTACTAATGACTATATAACTAGATTGCAACCTGTATATATATATATTGCTAATGACCATGTAACTAAGTAACTAATCTTTGTACTGTAACAAGTGCCACGATGTCCTCGAACTGTTGTGCGCTATATAAATACGAATAAAACAAAACAAATAAAACAAAGGTTAGATTTTAAGATGGTTTCCTTGACCGCATCCCAAAAATTTGGATCTGGTCCATTAGGACCATATATATTCATGATAGAAATTATATTGGTCTCAATCTGCAGCTTAACCCACACCCACCGTCCCTCGTTATCAGTCATTTGATCAATAATATTGTTGGGAATGTTCTTATTGATGAGTATGGCAACACCATTTTTCTTTGCAGGGGCAGGGCTGGCAATTACATTTTGAACCCAAAGAGACTTCAATATAATTGATTTGATCAAGGATAGGTGGGTTTCCTGGATGCAGGCTACAGAGGGACCACATCTTTTAAGGTGTGAGAGATCCTTGCACCGCTTAATGGGTTATTGATCCCTTTTACATTCGAGGAAATGCATTTAAATCCATTAATTGACTGCTACAGGAATATAAAGGAAAAATATGAACCGTACATGTAAAACCTAGCATTGAACCAAATTGATACCCAATATAAAATGCTGCATGGGAGGCAACTCAACATATAAGGAGGAAACACGCGGAAGCTGGGGAGACAAATGAACCTGACATTTGTGTAACATATTAGAGGTAAAAGGGATGTGGAGAAAGATGAAAAGAGTAAAATGCCAACAAGTAATAGATAAAATAGATGTCAGGAAGATACAGAAAATGTAAACCTAGCGAAGTTGAGAGCAAGTTGACACCTGAGCGGACTTCAAAAATAGTCCATCTGAATGAAGGGTGCCCTCATCGCAACAACCACACCAGCAAATATCATGAAGAAGAATTGAATATGAAGTCAATGCCCACAGCAAAAACAGTAGCGGGACAACATTGAGATGACATGATTGAATGGGAACTCAAATGCCTGAAGTGGTGGGCATAGGTGGAGTAGAAGTATCTGATCTTAAGCTGCTTCAGGGCAGGTATGATATGAATTCCTTACGCCACTGTGCAGTTTTCCAAGCGACATCCTGTGAAATGTAAATTCTGTTGCCTTACCAGATGAGAGACTTTTTTTCATTAGCTTTGGAGATGATAAGCTGCAGCTGTGTAGATTCCAGTAGCAAAAACACGAGAGTAAATGGCATGGGATGATGAGTCTGAGCTGATTTCGGGGCCCAATTCTGTGCACTGGTTGAATGTTGAGGACAATGTCTGGTGGGATGTGGAGAAGGTCTGAAAGCATTTTCGCAGGAACAGGATGGTGTAATTCCTTTCACATCCTTCAGGAAGGCCTGTAATACAGAGGTTATTCCTTTGTCCTTGGTTTTCGAGTTCTTCATTGTATTTTTGGAGTTCTTTGATGGCGCATTCAAATGATGTTACTCCAGGAGAGAGATCTTCCACCATGCCAACTCTCTTTATCACCTCCTTCATTCTATTTTCAAATGTGCACCACCTTGTCATCAATTTATGTAGTTTTAAGTTGGTAGTCTCTATAAAAGGATTCAGAGACCTTATTTCCTGTAGTAGTAATTCCATGCTGGTGTCAGAGGAACTGGATGAAGGAGGGGAGTTCATTTGTGACCTTTTTAATGTGGCTGGGGATGAGGCTAGCTGGGAGTCTTTGTTGTTCTGCGTTATCTTATGACCGCCTTTTCCTGTAGCCATAATGTATCTCTGTGTGGTCAGTTGTGATGTTCAGAAATGTGAGGGTTTAGGCCAGGGAAAGAGTCAGTGGTAGTCTTGAGATCAATGGTTAGAAGTAAGATTTTGGTCAGTTTTGTAACAGAATGAATCAGGAGTAATGGTGAACAGTTTTGCCAAAAATGGTAAAATAAGGATAAAAATAAAATATATCACTGCAGCATGGTACCTTTGTAGTGAAGCAAATAAAAGCTTGTTTCTCCGTCTAATTTATTTTCTTTTTACTGTGTATGGTGCTAAATATTTTTAGACCAGCAGGTGGTGCACGCACAAGGCCTGACTGGAAGGCAGCAGTGTTTACTGGAGTGGTTGCCGGGATTCTCCACAGCTGCTTTGGCTCCTGTCAGCATGAAGTCATGTAGGAGCTCCGGAGAAATAAATGCCAGCCAAATCACAGCTAAAACAACAGAGAGTGATATCTCTCAAGGCCACAGAGGGAGTACAGTGTCCTGCTGCAAAGTAGAAGGTTGAAAGAGTTGATATAATTCCACAGACATTTTAGAAGATAAGGAGGTGCGTAATCAGGCAGCCATCAGCCTCGGCATCAAGCCATGCCCCCTTACAAACCTTTTATCTTCAGCTAATGATCCTCAGAGGATTATAGAGGAATGCAGTCTGTTAATGTTGGACCTATTGAACATCTGACAAAAGAGAAGATTGTGATGGGGCAGGACATAGGACCACTTGGCTCGAGCACCCTTGCAATGCAGCTACACAAGAATCATACTAGGTAATAATATCACTGTGCACAGGTGGAACAATTATTAGCCAACACAGGACACTTTCACAACGTTGTTTAACCCACAGTAAGGAGGAACTAGCTGGAGCAGCCTGGGAGGATGTAATAAGTGCTGCAGCTTCTATGGATAGGCACAGACTGTGTGAGCGAGTAGCTCATGACCCCTATTTATTATGAGATTTTTACGGATGTCAAAACTAATATCCACCCAGATAGCTGGCTTTCACCTGTCTCAACTTTACAGTTGGGAGTTGGGTTTAGAGCATGCTCTGGTCAATGATGGGACATGTGTGACCTTAGGCCCACTTGAACCCGCCGACTGAGCAAGTGTTACAATCAAAGAACTGGAGTATTCTCGTTCTTCTCTGAAGGTTAACAAAAGCCCAGGCCAAGATTGCATCTCATCTGATTTGTTTTTAGAAGAACTTGGAAGTATGGGGACAACTCTGTATATGTTTTTAAGGGTATGATTAAACTAAACAGCTACCCGGACTCCTGGAGGACAGCAAATATCTACCCAATTCATGAGACGGGAGACACAGGTATTCCAGATAGCTATAGGACAAGATCCTTACTAGACAAGCTCCTTAATAGACTACCCTTTTAGGCTGCTTGGCAATCCTCAAGGGACTTTTGGACTAGGAACGAGTGAAATAAAATACATGTCCCAGTGCAGCTAGGCTCTCCCCCACATTGGGGTCCTTAATATTTATTTAATAGCCACTAAGTCACTTTACCGACACTTCACAAAGTGAAGTGCGCTTTTGACTGAGTCAGTTGTGACAAACATTGGGAAATGTTAACATTTGGGAGTTCCACCCATCTTGTTTCATCACCTGCTTTTACATCGCCAGGCTTTTAAACGTGCATACTCCATCAAATGCTCTCATGTTTATTTATTTTATTTTTTTGAGGGGTCCCCCCCAAACCCACCACCCACACTTATTTTATCTATTGCCCACCTGCCCAAACCCTTATTTGCCCTCTCCCACCCCCCCCTAAAAAATTTGATGAGCGCATACGATGTAATGTGCACGTTTAAAAGCCTGGCGATGAAACAACGTCGTACCCTTGTGGTATCCTGCTCATGTAGAGAGCCTTGTGTTAAGTTTTCTCTTGCATCATGATGTCATGGGGGAAGGTCGGTTGGTTAGTGAGAGCGAAGAGGGCACTATGCAGGTTGATGCAATGTAATGTAAAATGTATGTATCATTGGTGCCATTCTAAACTGGCAATGGGAGAACACCCTGTGGAGGAGACCCGACTGTCAATTAGCTCTGGAAGCTCAGAGCATGCAATTGATGCCCTTGTCCCAGCACTGCAATCCTGGTAAGTGTGCTCACCATGCCCAAATAGGCAGAACATGACATACACTGCTCTCTGGGCAGCAAAAGGGCAGATAGAATACCAAATAAAAGCAGTGTTAGTGAGATCATTATGGCACGAGACCCATCATGTGAGAAAAACAAGCAGAATTTACAATGCAGGAGAGTGCACTAGAGCAGACACAGAAGCATTGCATTCGGTAAAGGACCCTGCAGCATAGCACACCTGGACAACAGACACATGTTACCATTAACAAATAGCACATTACACCATTGGCAACCAAAATTCTGCAAAATGGGGCTAGCCTTACTTCAAGAGATCACACCATTACAGCTTCATTGTGTAAGCTGCATATACAGAAACTGCCAACTGCATCCATGACTTGAACACATCGAAGGCAGGAGAATGACAATAACCATATCAACAGGGAATCAGACTGTGATGGCACCAATAGTGTCACAAGCCAAAGTAGTGGAAGCGAGACCATACAGAACATATGCAAAGCCCCTTGCAAGATGATCCTTGCTAGCTGATCCAGGTGAACCCTCAGCTAAGTGGAAGAAATGACTCAAAATAGTTTCCCTCTATATCAGTGCCACCTGTGCTCCATTTTCAGGGTAGAAAGGAAGAATCGCTACCATACACAGCCTAAGCACAGCAGGCAAAGATATATTCGAGAACCTGTTGCAGCCTGTCATGCTGGACAGAGAGCCTAAATGAATGTGATGGACAAACATTATCTGACAGAGACGAGTATGGTTATGGAACACTGCCACTGCTGAAGAAGTGTTAAGGAGGGAGAGCAATCAGTGAAAATGTAGTTCACCGCTTTAAGAGGATTGGCAGCCACATATAATTCCTGAGTGCAAGTAGATTGCAGGATAAGGGAGGGAGGGCTTCATGCTACAATCCAGGAGCAGTAGAATCAGTGAAGATTTTTAGTTAAAGGGGATACCAGTCTGCAGGAGGTGCCAACGGTGTCCATTAAGATTGAGCACACAATGAAATGTGTGAATGGGCTATAGAAATGAAAATTCACAGCAGGTCTCCTAACAAGGACAATCAAATGATACAGAATAAAAATAAAGGGAATGATAAAAGGAAATAAAAACCCCAAACCTCAATGAGAACAACAAAGATAAAACAACTGTGAAGAAGATATTTCAGATGTGATTGTAAGTTGCCACAATGCCCTGAATGGAGGGTAACATGGAACAAATGCCAACAGAAAAACAGTTTATACAAATGTTGTTATGGTACAATCACGACAAATACCCAGAGGATGAAGAAGACAAATCAAGCTCTAAAGCCCCCATAAATGTGGTCGGATGCCAATTTGAGATGATAATTGGCCCTAGTGCAAAGTACTCCCTCAAGCTAGGGCAATTTTCAAAGACCACTATAATAAGGACACATACCAGGACGTAGGCATGAATCCAGTTACCTATGGTGGCAAGTGGTTAGAGATCGAAGGGTGGTTTGCTGCTACTATGGAACAGAAAGGAAGAGAAGCTACTGGGAAAATCTGTGCCACTGTGAACAGTGCCACTCCCTTGATGAGTTGTCTGCACCCAAATAAGGTGGAAAAGAAATTTGACTCAAAGGCCGAAGAGGTTGTGATATTGTAAGGAGATGACATAATTGGTGAAGGAGGAATATTTCGGGGTGGTATTTGATGTGTGTGAGGTTCTGACATAAGTTAATTCTAAAGGAGATCTCAATACCTGTATTGCATAAAATACTAGTATCCTACTCATTATCAGGAAAGACATAGAAGATTAACTTAAGACAGTAGAAGAACATGAAATAATTAAATGTTTGCAAGCCGCAGAGTGGGTGTCACCACTAATCATCATTTGCAAGCTTAACGTAAAATTACTCCTGTGCATGGATCTCAGGGCACTAAACAAGTTATCCCTTATTGATGAACCTATGTCATCTTCATCAACAAAGAATAATTGAACATGAAGAATATGCTAAGCAGGTGTAACAACAAGTCGTCATTCACAATCCTACAGGCAAATGTGCCTCTCCGTCAATCACATGGCCTCAAACAAGTGTGCTAATCCTAAACGGCATGCCCTCGCTAATATTTTTGAATTGCTGATGGCAATTGAACAATCCATATATTTTGCAACACTAGGCCTTGCCTCAGCCTACCATCAAGTCTGCTGCCATTTAAAATCAAGGTGTCTAACAGAATTCACATGGATGAATTCCCTCCCGCCTATTATTAGCCTCATCAGTTTTTCAAAGGATTACATACCTACTATTACAATGCGAAGAGGGTATCCTGGTCTATCAAGATGATCTACCAATACACATACAATGCTCATCCATGTATGAGATAAGACTGCACAAAGCAAACAGGATCCTAGGAAAGCAGGAATGGCAATGAGCAAAAAAATGCAGAACAATACAGTAAAAAAATGAGTATGTGGACCATGTCATAACGGCTATAGTAGTAGAGCCAAAACAAGTCTTAGTGGATGCAATCAGAAGGATGCCGACTCCACAGAATAAAAACATATATATTCTGGGAAGGGTGGAGTTCTATAAGAGGTTCATTGCACATTTCATGGAAGGGATGGCTAAACTGGGGCAGCAATTAAAGAAATGAATGCAATTCACATTGAGCAAAGAATGTACATGGGAGTTCAGGAAAACCAAGGTGGTTCTTAGCTAAGCACAATCAAGTTATAAACATGGCTACAAGACAATTAGCACGCTGGATGCCACCAATGAAGATTTGGGTACAGTTTTAATACAAGCGGTAGACAGGAATCCTCATCACGTTTACATCCCACATCATCAGAAGTGCAGTAAAGGCATGCCATCATAGGAAAAGAAAAAGTGGACAATAGACAAATGTGGATACTTTGTCTTGGGATCCCACTTTGAAGTCCACGTGGGCTGCAAGCTCCCATGCAAAATACTGACTACTAAAGGTCTAAACAAAGTGTCTGCAAGAAAGCTCAAAAGGACGACACTAAGGCACATGAAGTGGGTGTCTTTATGGGTCATTTGAGATTAACTCTATGCGGAAGATAAGCTAGTCAAAAGAATAATAGCACGCGGACAGCATAAGAGCAAGGGTAATTGCTTTCAGTCTTGTAACAGACACATTGAGAAACTGGTGAGAGAGTGAGTCATGTGTAAGAATTGAGATAATAAGGTGTGCTAAAGGTTCCATCTCTGGAGATTATAAGCACCGTCAAATAGAACGGGGGCCGGACATAGTAGTTAATTTAAGTAAGTAGTCAACACAAATGCATTGCATAGTTCTGATTGACTTATTGTCAAGGTGTGAAGCTGTAGATACACCTGTGAGGTAATACATTTTGGGATCTTACATTTAAGATGGAAGGATAGCCCACTACAGTGTTGACAGATAAGGGTGTGCAATTCAAATCAGCAGGTACGCACAGTACAAGAGAGGAAATGGTATAGAGCATTGCACCGCTGTAGTTAACCACCCCAAACTAAGGGTGTGTTCGAGCAATTCAACAGAGTTATATAAGGCAGAATGGGCCATAGAGGTGCTTAGGGATTGGTAAAGAGATGGCCATAATAACATTCTAGCCCATAGATCCAGCCCACCCTCCACTCTCAAGCTGTTCATGATCATATGCAAGGATATTCAGCTTGGTTGAGAAGGCTGGAAGTCAAGAAGTGTTCTGTAATCCTGTCAGGGTACCTGATGGCATGATTTAAGGTGTGGCTAGAATAATGAGAGAACTTTCATGTCGATAGCCAGAGCAGATTACCACCACATTTACCAATGCACCTGGAGAGAGTACTACCTCGCTCCTCAGCAAATGATGACCTTCAGGAGCAGGAAGATGCGCAGGAACAAGGCGGGACAGAGAATAAAAAAGGAAACAGTCTACCTAAACAACTTGTGCTATGTTTAGTTAGATGTATTACCAGGGTCAGACCGGGGAATAGAATTTTCTCGAGCACAAATGAAAAAGTGACACTCATTTGCAAATGGCAATTAATTCTTGTTGTGACAGACTGTTTGAATAGTACCAAAGGATTGTTTTTGTTGTTGATAAAATGTGATGCAAATACAGCATTTTAAAGAAAATGTATTCAGCAACACTTTGGCACATGTAGCATAGTTCTGTGGCAACACGCTCGTCTGGTTCAATGCACAGCAACAAAGGTTTGAATCCCGGTCCGCACTTAGAAACCTCTTCAGTATTAAGCGTGTTATAAAAAAACAATTATAATTATAAAACCAGAAGCCGCAAAGTGAGCCAAAAACGTTTGCCCACTTTGACCCAAAAAACTGGCCCACCAGCATTTTGCGGTTTTGGTTCGGGCATTGCCCTATTGCCCTGTAGCCCAGTTCGAGCTTGGGTATTGCACAATGCAAGCAACTTAAAATGTTGCCACAATCAGATTAAGTGAAATACTTGTACATTCTTTTGATTGGAGGATGGCTTGTGTGTTCTCTTCAGTATGAAACAGTTTTAAAAAATTAAACAAACATCTTTGCACGGTTTTTTTTTTTAAATACATTGAAGATTAAAATGTAAATTATGTCACCATTAGGAAAACAAAGTTAAATTACAAACATCGGAAACTTCAGAGTGTGATTTGTTCAAAAACTAAATTAAACTCATGCTATGCATGTCCATCCCGAGCTATTCATCAGGCTACAGTGCAGGTTTGATTCAGATAATCGCATTTCGCTGCTCCTAGTATTTCCACTTATTTATTGCGCTATTACCATCAAATATCTTTTGGTTAATATTTTCTGACATGTTCACATTGTTACTATAGTATCAATAATGGTCATTCTACTTTTTCCATGTCTGTTATGTCGATTTTCTGCATTGCACCCATGGCGTGCGCCTGTTTCCTATTACATTTGGGAGGAAAGTTATTCTGCCTTGGACGTCATACCACGTGTTAACTGTCCTGCCCGCCTCTCGGGTTACACAGTCACAATTGTAAACTTGTACATCAGGCCTGTACTGCACATTTACACACTGAAAGCATTACATAATTGTACACTTTGCTTTGCTTATCAATGATAAAAGCATGTCGGAAAATCCAAATTCTGTCAGGTGCAAGTTTGAATGCGTAGCGTGTCCGAAAACACTTCCCTTGATTGTTTGGAATTCATTTTTAATCCAGTGCTACTTGAAGTAATTTCTTACCTGATTAGTTCTCAGGCTGACCTGCACGTGCTTTGAGAAACTCCATGGAGCACTACAAATCGAACTTGAAGGTTCTGCCATGAGAAAGGGATATTAGGGTACATGGGATGATTACCTGCAAGACTGTTCCACCCCAAACGTTTTGCTTTTGCAGCAACCATATTTAGGACCACCATTGCGATTTTATGTGTGCAATTCTCGCATAATCATCCTGTGCTCCATTGCCAGCTGACCCTGCAAATGCGACAAGGGCAAGCCTGTTGCAGTGCACACTCCTACATCTTTGATATGTAAGCATGATTGACATTTTTCACAGGTTGTAAGATACTGCCTGATCACCTACAATCAGGGGTGCACCTAGGATAACATTTCTGGCGAGCAGGGGGGAACGGGGAGTTTGGTACGATGTTAACCTTTCAAATACTGGGAGAGACGTTCATTAAGTCACTGTGAGGGCGGGGCCAATTCACTCGTGTGGGGGCATTACACTTCTTTACGCATTGTAACCAGACTATTTGGGTGTAGCTCCAATGTTACAAGCATTTAACTCTCTACTTTATGTCTGAAACCCAGGGCCATTTTATGCACTTTTGGGGCCCTGGGCACGGACATCTTTGGGGCCCCCCTGAACCAAACCAAAGGAATTAAGGGATCAAGAATACTGGTCACGCCACCCGCCCCCCACCTCTCGCGCTCACAACCTATAGGTTGATATGCTGTCTCGCAGCATAATAAGCATGTTTACTCCCTTTAAGTTCCCTTAACCTCTTCATTCAAAAGGGCAAACAAGTAGCATTTGAAGACCAAAATTAGCAGTCTACGAAGAGGTTACTGTTCTAGCACGTACAGGATAATTTTTATCAATAGCATACAGGAAGGTACATGCAGCCTGTAGTATTAATGCTGGACCGTATGTAAAAGGTACTTGTAACCCATAATAGACAGAAAACTCACATTAGCTGCCTCACAGAATGCAAAAGTGCTCATGCATGGATAGAGACCACCAATTGGAAGGATGGAGAACGCTACACATGCCGTAGCATGGATAGTGGAGGCAGATACCAGTAAGGTGTCTTTATCCAAACATACTGAAATTAGAAGTGGGATATGGTTTTCAAATAGTGTTGCCATTAGATATCAAAGGAACAAAGCCTGTGGTGTGCGATATAAATATGCTCACTATTAAAGGGGAAGCAACCCTATAGCCATTGAAACCATGAATAAGGCTTTTATGAAGATCATACCATGAGAAGGAAATCACTCTGAAGGCTGACAATTTTGAAAGGTTTAGGGAGTGGCAATATTGAGAGGTTAGGCAGTACAAGATTAAATGAGATGCCCAGGATCACACATTGCTTAAGGGGTGAAGGGTTGAAGCTGGGATGTGTACCAACTCTGATTTCTGCATTTGAACAATTTCTTTTCCAGTTCTTACCATGAACTAAAACAATCTCATTTTATATGAAAACGGACTTAGAAAATACACAAATCACATTACCAAACATGATTTAAAAAAAAAAATATTATAGAAGAGTGTTATACAAAATGGGAATGGTTATAGCTTCATTCTATCCATCATCAAGGGAAGTCTATAAGTATCAGCATACCAATTGATGTGATTTAACAAATTTAATCTGGGTTTGTCTTTTATATTTTAAAGCTTTAAATATTTCCAAAACAATGGCTTGTGACATTTTCATTTACAAACGTGCATAAAACCTTCGACTTTTACCAAAAAGCAAACCGTTTTTTTGTGTCAAACAAGCAGACCTTAAAGTATGCTTGCATGAGACCTGCAACATCTGGTCCGCTCTCTTCTGTCTACCAACCCTTGCACCCAAATGGCCTACATACAGAAGAAGAAAGATCAAGTAATAGGCTAAACGATACCAGCAGCATGCAAGAAGGCAAACCTCACAGAAGACAGCACAGTAATATAAGATATATTAGATGATTTGACCAGGATCACTGTATCGACTGTTGACAAATCCAAGATACAAGCATAAACGCTTTCGTGCCATAGTCTTGAATTTGGATACTTATTCACCTCTTGGACTAACAGTTTATGCCATTGTTGGAGGCAATTGCCTAGGTTTTACAACACCCCATCTGAACAAACTAATTTCTAGACCTTTACCATACGGATGATATGTTAGTTTTTATAGCAACCCTGATCTGGTGCAGGTACATTGCTGATACTAGCAGATGTTGTTCTGCAAAACCAAGTACAAAACCAAGTTCTGCAAAACCAAGTACAAACTTCAGAAATAGGAAAGGCTCAGCCAGCCTTGCTGGAATGTGATATCTAATTTTGCATATGAACACATATCTTTGCAATGGGTGTTTCACACACTGAGCTAACTTCTGAACCATTGTGGCACTCAATTTATCAATATTAATTTCCAGTTGCCTATTGCACATGATCAACATAATTCCCACAGGAAGGAAAGAATTCTACAGAAGTTGTGCCGTAAGGAAAAAACAAACTATGTATAACACAGTGAACACAGAAGGCAATACATGGTGAATTGATCAAGGCAGAATGCACTAGCCAAAACAGAGGCAATGGGTTTAGAGCCTCAGCAGCACCCCATACAATATCCTGACGTGTGCTAGTTAAGACTGGTGAACAATGGAATCTTACTTCTTCAGATCAGCTAGCCTTGTGGGGCCCCCTTCCAAGTGGGGGCTCCCTCCAAAGTGGGGGCCCTGGGCAAGTGCCCCTTTTGCCCTCCCATAAAAACGTCTCTGCTGAAACCACAGACTTGCAGAATGTGTTATCCTCTCCTGTCCCCTCTGCCATTAAAACCACTCCCCTGACATGCAAGTACTAACACTACATCACAATTTCAATTGCCTAAAAATGTATGCATACGAATGCAGGGGTGAACAACAACATGCTTTACATTAGTAATTGCAGGCCTTTATTAAACGTGCAGCCGCTGGTACTGGTTATTGTCGTCTCCAGTCCTGTCCTGCCATAGCTCTGTAGGACAGCCAGGTTAAGTCAATTTAAGCCAAATCGTTGTGTGGGGGGTTTGGGGAGGGGGTGAAGCCCAATCTGCCGAATGGCCTGTTGCGCCACTGCCTACAAGCAAATAAGGGTTAATTTAAATTATTTTAAGGTGACGGGTCTGTACCACGTCGTGCTTGCTTCATGGAAAAGAAACACGCATTGGGCAGAGGGACAGTGACATTGTGTGTACGGGGTAGTAAGTGAGCATTGGTGTTTGTGGGAATGGTGGTGTGTGCAGGGCAGTGGAGCGGGAGATTTGGGAGTTAGCAGCGGTGGATGCATTGAGAGGAGGATGAGGGAGTGAATGGGGGGATCCATCCACCCAGTGGTCGAAGTGTAAAATTAAAAGTAGTGGAACTATGGCATTTGATGGAAAAAGTTTGGAGGGGCATGGTCAGAGGCAGGCCTACTGAAAGAGTGGAAGAGTGGGCGGGGCTAGAAAAGGCAAAACGTATTCCTGCTGACTTATTTTTTTAATTGGCAAAAATAGCTGTTAGAGGGAGCTCCTCACAGGGCAAAAGGATGGTTTAGAGGGGTGCAATAATGTTTTTACCACTTTGGGGTTTGTGCAGGGCTTGCTTCTGGGTAAGAGGTGAGTGATAGAACAGAGATAAGTGTAAATGATGGAGGGAGAGAGAAGTGTATGTATAGAATTGACAAGGGATGTGAGGCCCGACTAGGCTGAAACACGTGTCTGGGGTTGCTGTTGGCACTCTTGTTCAGAGGAGAATTGCCATAGCATTTCTCTGCTGGACTGCCCTTGTGAGTGGGACAAAGATTTATATGCAAATGAATATTTCTCCTCTGTGAAAGGTACAGTGAGCTAAAATGTGGTTGTAGATTCTCCGGAGTGTGAACCTTCCGATGGAACAGGTTATTAGGCCGTGTTTGTTCTAGGTAGAGGGGCTCCCAGACTTATTTGTGCATTTTTTTACAATGTGTTACTCGCCTTAACATCCCTGCAACTTACGTTTTCTTTCCCTGAATTACTAGGGTTTTATAATAATGTGTTACTCGCCATAACATCCATGCAACGAAAGTTTTATTCTCTGAATTTCAACAGTGTTTTTTTTCTATAGTGTATACATAATATTTCCCATATTAAATGATAACCATTATACACTTTACTAAAACAATTATAATAATAAATAAACTTTATTTCAAAGTGTATCAACAACTTCATAAAAGACATAAAAAGTATATCAGAAAACACACAACAAAATATACGAAATACAGTAATAAGACTATATACATAAATATGTAGAATGCATTTCCTAACAAACCTACATAAATTGCCAGCGATGAGCCCATTGAGATCTTAAACTTTCTAATACTTTTTCACTATCAGCTGCATTATTGCTTCTAAAAACATAGATACAGCTTCTGCAACCTCTCTCTCTTGTTAGCAATGAGTGTATAGGTTTAATTCCCTCCTTAACTGTTCTGCAATTAGACTTCCTTAAAATTGATAGAAAAAGCCTCAACCTTGGGTTATAAAATAATGGGAAAAAAACAAAAAGTGAGTAATATCGCCTGTTAGAATAACATCACATCGGCACCATAAGCTCGATTTCGAACCAATAAATTCATGCCACCGTACGTGTTGAATAAGGACAATAAGCAATTTACCCTTGGATGGAACAAAACACTCCTCTCACATTTAATAAAAAAACCAATGTAGAAAGCCAGCATTAAATGCATTGCAGCCATAGTCATTGTACGTAAAAACTGACTGTTTCTTGGACTCTACTCTAAACTTGCATGTAGCTCTTTTCTATGAACCAAACACATTTTGCTGGACCAAGGATAAGTCATCCCAAGAGCTGGTCACTGGAGAAACCTAGAGAATCACAAGACCAAAACTTCTGAATGCTTTTTTCAGATTATTCAACCAAGAGATATTCCTTGCAGTGTCTGGGATCATTATATCCTGTATAATCTCATGTGTTAGATGACGCTTGTCTTGAGACCATAATCTTATCCAAAATATCAGGGGCTTTAAGCTTATGTGGTCATCTATATAATCCAGTCAAATTTCTTTGTGGAGCAAAGGACTCATGACTTTCTCAAGGGTGCCTTACTAAGGACCTATCACATGAACACATTGTTTATATCCATGTATATTTCATTTTGTGTGTATACCTCATGTATTATATTGCTTATTTCCTCGTGTAATAATGGCTTGTAACTATTCTTATGTACAACGTGCAAACTGAAAACTACTTGTAATGCACCCAGATACCTCTGGGTTTGGAGCGCTATATAAACAAACAAACAAACAAACAAACAAACAAATGGGTTGAAGTGCTCTTTACAGCCTCCAAAATATTTTGCAGGATTTTTTTTTCCTTCTCCTGTATTGATAATACTGAGGACTGTCCCCACACGTCAGTCCCATAAACACTCAATGTGTCAGGCCTAGCCCGTGGTCTTGATGGTTAACCCAGCCATCTCTAATGCAAACCTGTGAAACGTACCACAGGCCTGGGTACATTACAATGCTGTCTCCGTAATGTGGTCAGCTCAATTTGCCTTGCTGTTGAATGTCACCCCTAGATAAATTCATTTTTGGACCTAATCAGCTTTTTGGCAAGATGCAATAAAATAAGGTACATTTTTACTGGGCCTGCCAACATACATAAGCTTAGCCTTATTGACATGTCCCTGCATCCCATTTGTATTTGTATTTGTATTTATTGATTTGTATAGCGCACTAGGCCCAAAGGCAACCAGGCGCATATCTTAAGGCACATGGTACAAAAAATGGCATTGATACAATTACAGGCAAAGATAAATTCACAAGTGCATAACTTAGGCACAACGGTACAAAAGTGGCATAGATGCAGGTATAGGCAAAACATTTTAAATTCTCGAGCAAAGGTGCCAGTAGTATGGGAGTGGAACAGGTGGCTTAGGCTGGTAGTGAGTGGGGTGTAGAGGATAGCCAAACTTGGCTTTGTGTTTGAAAAGCGTGGCAGAAGGGAGGGTTCTAATGGACAGTGGCAAGGAGTTCCAGAGCTTGGACGCGAGGACTGGGAAGCTGACGCCTCCGGCAGTCTGCAGGTTGTATTTCGGTATGGTAAGCGATTGTGCTTGAGCAGATCTTAGAGTCCGTGAGAGAATGTATTGAGAGAAGCGGGACGTTAAGTAGGTAGGGGCCTGGTTGTTGACATATTTATGAGTAAGTGTCAGTGATTTGAGGGAAATTCTTTGGGCCACAGAGAGCCAATGTATGCTCTTCCTGGTGTCAGAGATGTGTGCCGACCTAGGAATAGAGAGGGCTGCTCTGATGGCTTTGTTTTGGGCTAACTGTAGTTTGTTAAGGTTGCGTTGGTTAGTGCCTTGATAAAGTGCGTTGCAGTAATCAAGTTTGGACAAAACCAACGTCCTGGCAAGAGCAATGCAGTTCTGGGTAGAGAGGAATGGGCGGCAAGCTGTAATCAGCTTACAAGTGTAGGCCAAGGCAGTGGCAACTGCATTCGTTTGTCGGTTGAGGGACAGTGTGGAATCAAGGTAGATACCTACAGTTTTGGTCTCTTTAGCCACTTTGATGGAGTTACCATCAATGTTGAAGGTGCTGAATGACGGGTCAAGCTTGCTAAGTCTTTGTTGGGTGCCAAGGATGAGGAGCTCTGTCTTGTCATCATTGAGACAGAGCTTGTGATGTGCCATCCAAGCTTGGAAGACTTGGTATACATCGTTCAGAGCTTTGGCATCTGCTGTGTAGTCACCAGTGATGGGGATGAGTATCTGGGTGAAAACATTGTAGAGCATAGGAGATACGCACGACTCTTGAGAAACTCCGCATGGGACCGGAGATGGGTCAGCAGATGCAGTGGGTGAAAATACTCTCATGAGTCTATTGTCCAGGAAGGATCTGATCCAATTAGTGGCATTTTCCAAAAAGTGGGCAGCAGATTTCAAATGTTGGCATAGGATTTGGTGATTGACCAGATCGAAGGCCGCAGAGAGGTCCAAGAGTAGTAGTAGAGCTAGTTTGCCGTTATCTTTTAAGTCTTGTATTTGAGTTTTCAGGTCTAATAAGGCTGTTTCTGTCCCATGCCTGGGTCTGAAGCCAGATTGTCTTGTGCCAAGTAAGTTGTTAGTCTCCAGATACTTCTGTATCTGGAGGTAGGCCGCTCTATCTAAGATTTTTAGGAGGAACAGGACCGTGGTGATCGGTCTGCAATTAGTAGGTATGGACGGATCCAGTGTAGGCTTTTTCAGTAGAGGGATGACTCAGGCCTCCTTCAGATTGTTGGGAACAATTCCGGAGTGAAATGAGGAATTGATGAAGGTGGTAATGAAGGGAGAAAGGTCATGGGCAGATTCCTTAATGATAGGGGCCAGGCGGGAGTCCCCTTAGCAGTTGGAAGGTTTAAGGTTGCTGATAATTTTTTCAACCTCAGAGGTAATAAGAGGAAGGAAGCTAAATGGGGGCTGGGTGAAAGTGGTAGAGGTTCTAGGTGCAAGAGGTTTGGAGAGGAGAGAGTTTTGTTTGGCATTGATTTTGGCTTGTAATGTGGTTATTTTGGAGAGGAGAGCATTTTGGATGCTATTGCACCAAGAGCTGTCTTTGTTAAAGGTATCTGATATGAGTGAAGGGGATTCTAATTCTTTGAGAATTTTGAATAGCTCCTTCGTGTTAGATTCAGCTTGCGAAATGCGCAGGTTATAGGTTTCTTTTTTTGCCTGAATGATCGTTTCCTTGTAGTTAAGGGATGTAATGAAGAGGTTGTCTTTGTTAGAGGCACAGGGGAGACTTTTCCAGAGTGATTCTGCCTTGCGTTTTCCTTTACACAGAGCTCTAAGATGTGGAGTGAACCACGAATTCAGGTGAGCTCGTTGTTTAGCTTTCCTAAGTTTAAGCGGGGCTATAGTGTCAATAGCTTTGAGCAGTGTTCGGTTGAAAGTGTCCACCAAGACCGTAGGGTCATTATACGATGTAACACATTTGTTCAGAATGGGAAGGATAAGCGGGAGTAGCTTGTCCCCGGTGATGTCCTTTTTGTTCCTGGTGGGAATACAAGGGGCTAATGTAGGTTTGGTGTTAGGAGTGGTGGTTGGTAGTTGGAAGATAATGACGTGGTGGTCGGACCAAGAACAGGCTGAGTTGGAACTTATCGTATTATTGCAATTTAAGTCTATGATCCAATCAAGCGTTCTGCCTTTGTTATGTGTAGGTTCGACGTTGTGTTGTTGAAAGCCTAGGTTAGACACAATGCTTGCAACTTCTGTGGCCATGAAATCCTTGGGATCAGACAGTCCAAGATTCAGGTCCCCTAGCAGCAGCACTTGTGAATTAGGCTTAGTATTCTTGGATAGGATAGACGTAATATCTTCTGTGAAGGAGGAGAGGGGACCGGGTAGTCTGTAAATGAGGTGTAGTGACGCTGTATTGGTAGGTGAGAATGAAAGTTTCACTGATATTGATTCACCTGAGCTACAAGGAATGTTGGGGATCGGTCTCATGTTGATATTATCCCTATGTATGAAGGCAACGCCGCCACTTTTGGACAAGTTGGATAGGCGTCATTTCTAAGGATAGAGTATCCATCAGGAATAGTGAGGGACAGGAGCGGGCCAGAAGCAGCGTGTAGCCATGTTTCTGTGATAGCAATGAAATCGAGGTTCAGGGTGGTAATGAGGTCGGAGATGTCGAGGACATGAGCGGTAAGGGATCTGGCATTGATGAGACTTCCTATCAATTCTTTCGGTATGGTCGAGGATGGTTTAGGTGGAGTCTGAGTAGAGCCACAGGTGGTGTTAATGTGTTGGCGTTGGGCGCAAGGAATGTGAGGCAGTCTGGATCTGAGTCTAGCATTTCAAGTGGAAGTGTGCATGGTTGGTTCGGAGTGGGTTTGGTTGCGAAATGTTTAAGACACAGGGTGGGTTCATTAAGGTAAGGGTTGGAGGAATGTGTGTATGTGATGGAGAGTTGGGTGGTGTAGATGTGCTAAGGTGCATTATAGTGGAGTATGTGCAGGATATGTTACAAGGAATACACGTAGTGCAGGTGGACGTTGCACAATATGCTTTAGCTAAAGACCACAGATGAATATATGAGTACTTGCCGAAGGCAGGGGAAGCATGTCCACGGTGTTAAGGTAATTCCAATGTGGCAAGGGACATCTATGTCAGGTGATGACACAGATAAGGTGCAAGCAGATGGTACGTTAGTGTTGCCGGGACTGGGCGATGAGCATGGGCTGGCTTGTCAAGTAAGTCACAATGTTATAGAAAGTCAGAAATGGGCAAGGCAACTATGACAGATGGTGCAGCATGTCAGGCACCGTCAATCAGGCAATCGTATTGTGTAAGCAGGACTACAGTCATAGGCTAGATTACAAATGCAAGATATCAGGAAGGTGGCACAAATCACATAGAGATGCAGCAGAAAGGTGTGGTCAATGTGACAAGTGTCAACATACGATAGATCTAGTTAAATGACAGCATGATAGTACCAGCAGGGAATCACGTAGAGCATACCTAAAGCAGAATAATGTGCTAACAGGAGGGATGCAACTTTCAACAGTAAGATGCGCAGTGTAAAATGGATCTGGGACACAGTTACACCTAGATTCGAAATTCACATGGGCAGCATACATCACAGTAAATTGAGCAGTGTAGAATGAGTCAGGGGCACAGTTACACCTAGATTCGAAATTCACATGGGCAGCATAAATCACAGTAGATTGCACCACACTTTGTTAGCCATGGAAAGCATATCTGAGTGGGGGAGTTCTGTGTTGCGGTTCCGCATGTTCCAGATGGTATGCCTGGTTGAGGTGTTAGTTGGAGTTTGGAGAGTTGGACAGGTGAAAGCTAAAGCGTGAGGCAATAGTTACCTCTGTTAGTGAACCCAGTAGGCATGACTTTCTCTGGCCCTGGGCTCTGGTCATCTCGGGACAGTCTCAGGACAGTTGCTGGTCTTACCCTAAGGGCCTTTCGAGGAAGGGCCGGCTTATGCCTGCCGCTTCAAATAGGCTCAGGAAGGTAATACATGGGCCAATCCGCAGGAGGCTGCTCTCTGGTGGGGAGGCTGTCCATGGAGATTCACACATGAAACACGGGCAGCCATCTTGGAAATGTAAACACCTTGTGTGTTCTGATGGCGATGCGGCGATGTTGGCAACAGATGGAAGGCAGCACAGGTTGTGTGCAACACGATTGCCTTGCTAGTAAAAACAAGCTTTTGCTGGAGGCAATCTCATCGGCTACCACGCCTAAAGTGCTAAGAATAGCCCTACAATATTTACTGCATTGAAATGTGGGCGATCATTAGCATACCTCCACATGGGCTTCTCAGCTTCTGAAGGGTGCTGTGACCGACTGCTCCTGCAGTGGTCCGGAGCTTCTGCTCCTGCTCTGGATGTGTTACGAGTGTTTAGGATTCAGGGCAGATGTAGTCTTGCTTGCGGAGCCTTCCAGGGAGGGCTGGCTCACGCCTGCCGCCTTCCGATAGGCTCAGGAAGGTAATACACGGGCCAATCAGCAGGGGGCTGCTCTCTGGTGGGGAGGCTGGCCATGGAGATTCACACATGAAACACGGGCGGCCATCTTGGAAATGTAAACACCTTGTGTGTTTTGATGGCGATGTGGCGATGTTGGCAACAGATGGAAGGCAGCACAGGTTGTGTGCAACACGATTGCCTTGCTAGTAAAAACAAGCTTTTGCTGGAGGCAATCTCGTCGGCTACTGTGCCTAAAGCGCTAAGAATAGCCCTACAATATTTACTGCATTGAAATGCTGGCCATCATTACCATACCTCCACATGGGCTTCTCAGCTTCTGGAGCCATAAACTTGGCATTGCCAATGGCCAGTTTCTACAGTGCTGTCGGAGTGCGTGCCAGCAGAAAAACACTGTCTGCTTTTTTGCGGTTTATCCCATCAAAAGCTTGACTCAGGTCCATAAACCCCAAGTAGATTGGAGATTCATAGCCTTTGGTATATTTGTCCAATATCAAACTGAGATTCAGGACCTGGTCTACTGTGCCAACTCCTGCCCTGAACCTGTACTGCTCCTCTGGGAGAATGTTATATATTTGAGCCCAATGGATAATACGAGTATGGATCACCCTGCCCAGTAATTTCGCAGTGGAATCAGTCAAGGATATTGGCGGATAGCAGTGGGCAGTACTATAGATTCCTTCCAGCTGTCTGGAAATGTAATAATGGCATCAAGTGCTTTAAAGATTTTGGTGAAGACCGGAAGCCAGACAAGGTGTTCCTCCCCAAATACATCTGTCGCCACCTGACCTGGGCCTGGCGCCTTATCAGAGGGAATGGAGAACAGGGCTTTGCTTACTTCATCAAACTGAAACTCCAAAAAAGGTTGGTTGGTAGAAGAAAGGTACTGGTGCAAACAAGTTAGTGTCACCAGGTTGTCTCCATCGCCCCTGAAGTTTAACAACATGGAGAAGTGATCAATCCAGGTTCTGACTGTGGAAACCACACACATGTTGTCTTTTATTGGGTGGCATGCAGCTATGACATTTTCTGAGCAGGATTGCTTATCCATGGCTGCCCATTGAATGGCCTCTTTCTATTGTGTGTATCATAATCATGGTCTGGCTGAAATTATTACTGTGGCTACAGAGTACTGAGAAAATCAGCAGGTCATGATCACTTTCAGGGCGTTGCTCGATTCTTAAATTCTGCAAAAGACCAATCATGCGCATACACTATAAAGAAATCTATTGTTGAGTTCCAACTAGTAGTGTGAAGTGTATTGCCCCTGCTTATCTAATCTTCCATTTAAAGATCACAGGCTGCATTCAACGAGGTTCTCCATAATCATATCACCGGCCCTATTTAAGGACCCATCTATCATAATTGGTTGTAATATGTTCAGAGTGGTGTATATTTTCTGTGTTGCAGCCATTGCTGGCAAACTGTCGCCAAGCCGTAAATTAAAATCAACCCTACAAGTATGAATAGGTTCACAGTGCATTTTCCAGATATGTGAGTGCTTTGACTATTCAGGCAGTTCAATAAATAAGCTATATCAGGACTCAGGAGCATGCGCTATGAAGCGTTATAAAAAATTAATGACAGATATCAATTGTTCCATACCATTAGTAATGTTTACGCTTAGCACCATGTCAGAGACAGGTTCCTGGCAATAAGTGATGCCGGTATGGGCTCTAACATAAATTGCAAGGCCGCCTTTATTTCTGACTTTTTTGCTCGCAAGTGCTTGAACATGGTACCAAAGAAAATGTGGAAGTTGTATGTCCCAGATCTCCTGTAAGAGCAATACATCAAAATCATCATATATATAGGTATACATTGAAAAAACTTTTGTTAAAAGGGCATTATGGTTAAGTTGCACTAATAAAAACCTATGAAATTCAATGCAAAAATGTTGTTAAAGGGACGTTATGGTTACAAGTAAAACCAAAAAACCCCTGAATTTTGCCAATTATGGTAAGCTAAGCAACCATAACTTGCGTCACCACCGTGCACTGCTAAGATTAACACCCAGGACATCAACTTGCAAATTTCAGGAGTTTTTCGGTTTTACTTCGAACCATAATGTCCCTTTAACAAAGTTTTTTTCACTGATTTTCATAGGTTTTTAGTAACAAAGTTTTTTCACTGAATATAAATATAGATAATGGAATGTGACAAATGTTTACTAAGACTCCCTTACCTTACATTTATATAACATAGAAAATACTAAACCCCCTGCCCCGCAAGTGATTTTGATGTCTGCGACCGTGCGCGTGTCCGCAGGCGCACGAGTTCACCATCAGCACTATCCAAAAACTAAGAGGGTACCTTCCATTATTGTATCATACAATAAAAACACACAAAGATTTTCAAAAAGCACCAAATAAATACATTACATTCAATAATAAATAAGAATTGGAAACTGTATATGTAAGACACCAACCATCCACTGAAGTTGCATTTTCAATATAATGGAATATACCAAAACAAAATAAATATGCCTCCAACTGAATTAACTCACAGAAACTACACAGCAAGAAGCAAGAGCATACGTACACACCAGTAACAGCAAAAGTTTGTAAAAAAGTAGTAAGCACACTACATTTATTATATATCATTATACAATTTCTGTATTATGTACACTAAAACTAATATTTATTTTTTTTAACACAGAAATGTCCAGTACTTTGGAATGGCTGGAAGACAATTTCCCAGAAGATGAAATGAGCGAAGAGAGTGATAATAATGGTATACACAAAATGTCTCTATATAAGCCAATTAATAACCATTACTTTACATGTACTTAACACATTTTTTAACAGACCAGACAACCAATAAAACTAATATACCAAAATAGATAATGGAAGATCCTCTCAAACGAATGGAACTGGAAATTGATTTATTACTACAACACTTCAATCAACTAAAAGAGTGAATTGTTGACCACACTAAAGAAAACATTAAATATCACTGTCCCACATGTACCTTTTCCCCCTCTCCATGTCCCAGTCAACTATCCCCAAACCCTCCCAACCAAGAAAAACAGTACAATGACATTTCCATCCCTTCCTCCCCTCGCATACATCATGTCCAAATCCCTAATTCCCCTGTATTTGTTTCAGTTTCTGCTTTTCCTAATGTTTCTACTGTTAAACAATAATAACATTTCAAATGTGTTCTTAGCAAATGCCTGTGTCTTATTTTTATTTTTTTAAAGGCAGTCAGGGTGTCCGTGGACAGCGCGGCTGTCCGGGGTGTTCTTAATTAACCAACATGGGGGTGTCCTAAGGAAATAGTACCTGTTCATACTGTCCGTAATTAAAATGGAGGTGTCATTAGAACACACAAGCTGTCCGCCTCTCACAATCACCCAAAATGGGGTTGTCTTAATAATACCCCAGCTGTTCGTAATGTCCACAACCAGAATGAATATATCAGTACAACACATATTCCGTCCGCCTGTCTGCAAAGTTTTGATGCACATTTATTTTATTCGGGGACCTCAACATTGTTCGTAGAACACTCGTGCACATGCGCACAACCGTCACTGCGCACTTGGTGTCCTGCAGACAGCCATCCCATTCGTGAACGTGTCCGCGACGTCATGTGACCGCACCCACGCTGAGCATGTGTCCTTATTTGCGGACACTGTCCGCGCCCCTGAACATTTAAAAACAGCTTTTTTGAACAATCCAAGGTATTTTACAGTAAAAGTTCACCATTGCACAAGTCCCAGACAATGTCCCTGCCGATCTACATAGTTTTTGGAACTTTTTGAGCCGTTCTTGGTGTTCAAAGTGTTTTTGGACGGCGAGCGTGTCCACGAAGTGCGCCCCAGCACCCCTATAAAAGGACACACCCCAGAGCTGATCCTCATTCTGCTTTTCGATTTCCTAGATTTACAACAGGACAATTGTGCAGGTTGCTGTACGTGTTTCCTCGTTCCTAGGTCCTGGTTATTAACCTTCCAGATGGGATCCCAAATTGCTTCTGCTGCTACTGCCTCAGCATCAGCACCTCCACTCCCTCCACCACCACCAGGTCCTCAAGGGCCTGCAGAGGGGAACAGGCATGACGATGCAGAGGAGACGGTTGAAGAGGATGATGTAGTGGAAGACCCTACTACTAGAACTCATCTTGAGTCTTGGGTGTGGCGGTTATTTACCACCATTGATGGAAAGTCAAAAGCTCAAGCGAACAAGGTGATCTGCAATCAGTGCCACATGGTGCTGAGTCATGGCAAGGCTTGTTCATATAGCTTTGGTACTACATCAATGAAGCAACACCCAAAGTCATATTCGTTAGGTTGTACCTTGTGATAAACGTAGTAGGTCTAGTTCCTCTATAGCATCCTCTGTTTCTACCCATGTCACCACAAAAGACACTCCTGTGGGACAGCGCATCCCTCCAGCTGCCTCACAGGATATTTATGATGCTGTTAACCCTTATCTTTCGAGGGTCACAATATTGTGCATGTACTGTGATGCAGTACTCTGCAAAGGGGAGAACCTTCGTACTGCTTTCGAGACTGCGGTCAAGGAGCATCAGAAGGTCTGTGCCCTACCTGAATAAGGCCCACCCTACATCTTCCTCTCTCCACCTGCCTTTTCTTATCCCCGTGGTTGGTGTCTCTTCCTTACCCTCCTTTCTCCTCCTTTCCTTGTGTGTTGTGCTTAAAAACCCCCAAAAAATATAAAACAACAAAAACAAAAAAATGCCTCTTTTCGGAGCCGCCTTTCACAGTTTAAAAACAGAAGTGACAAATAAATAGTGCAGGACCCTGTGTATTTTTTAGAGGTCCGCAGACATCTAAAAACTGTGCAGTGCTGCCCTGTAACAACCATTGCACTTTTCTCTGGGAAGAAGTGGTGACTCTTAAAAGAGCCTTTTTGTGGTGTTTTTTTGTGTTTCAAAAACTTAAAATGGTCAACACCTACTGCAAAATGGATTGCTGTAATTCCAAAATAGGTCACAATGCATTTTGTATATTTCACAGAAAAATCTGATTGCCAGCATAAGTAAGATGTACTCCAACTCTGCGAAAAATGTGTGTGCTACAAAACACAATATTTTCATTCTGAAAAGAGGACATACCAACATCTCTCAAAAAGGCACAAATAGCCTTGTTAACATTGCGCCTTGCTTTCTCCATTTATGGATCAAATGAAAAAGAACGCAGAGACATTTGTCTCTGCGCAATACGGGAATAAATTACTCTGGAGGTTGGATACATGTCCATGACTTTCCAAGTCCTTCTTTCATTGCATATTGCAAAGAGATTCCAGACACATGCCCTAAACTGTTCCCTCCACAATGACTAATATTAATGTCTGGATGACGCTGTGTCACCAAAGCACAGAGAGGTAGCAAATCCACCCACTTCATTCCACACACTCCATACCAGTGCACTTCCACATGAGAGAATCCAAGATGTGCAGACACTCCACAGCGATCTGCATGAACCTCCAACCAATTTATCCACAAACCTCCCAAAATCCAAACAATCTGCTTTCTGAAACACAGAGCCATAGCTATCTTCTGTTCCCTCAGGAAAAAAACCTACTGACAAACTCTCTCCTTACACAACACACCAAGTAAACTTTATTGACCAATCCCTTCTCTGCTCAGTCTCATTTGCATGCCTCGCAACCCCAAAACCCCTGTATGTAATACGCGCTGCCCACGAACAACTGCGCTGTCTGCGGACAAATCGAAAAATCTGAGCGTGGGGAATGAAAATTTAAATAGTGTACCCAATTTCCCCTTTGAGCCTTTTTTTTTTTGCAGATGCTTCAGAAACACCTTTTATTTTGAATGTTTTTTTTTCTTATTTTCCTCCAAAAATCTTCACATTAGCTTCTCCAAAAGCAACGCTTATGTTCCAATACAGCATGGCATTTCCCATAAAACATAAAGAAATGCCTTCTTCTTTAAAATAAACAACATTGCCATAATCAATTTTTTCATTATTACAAAAGAACATACCAGCTCTAACCATGAAAGCAAACATGCCCCGGTTGATTGCATTTTACTGAGGACAAAAAACACAACTATTGTCCTATACTGCTCTAGGTAACAAAGCAGAAAAAATAACCTTGGCATTTGGAAGAACTTCCATGATTGCCTGAACCAAGTTTTGCAGATCTTGCAACAAAGTAGGGGCACCGACATAGCCCAAAAGCACAGAACCACAGTGTAGGACAACTACATTTGGACTATGAAACCTAACCATATCCTGACAATCTACTAGAATTGCCTGCAAATTCAAATCAGGCACAGTGCTCCACCCCACATCTACTTATTTTGTGTCAAAATGGTTAGCCACATTCCTATATAGCATACTGCTCCAAATCATTCACAAGCATATCTCCAACCACCAACACCATAACTTTCTGCACCTCAGCCATCTTCACTACACACAGTCCCCCTCAATACAAAGCAGAACCTCAACAGCTGAGTGGCTAATCCTCAAAATACACTCTCACTTCATGCTCAGAAACCCCAGATGTGCCATGTCCTGTCTGCGAACAACCACGTAAGTAACACTGGGGCAGCCCTTCTACCCTTTCCACTACACTCTCTGCACCACTTCCTCATTGGCTACTGTTAAGCAGTCACACAATCATCCACCAATCACATCCAAGAGCTCTACGTCTAACTCTGTCATCACAGACCAGCATTTTAGATGTACTATTGATCACTCTCAGTACAATTCTGCTGTGACTGCAAAGGACCTACAGCAACAACTACTATAAAACTCCTCAAGATTTCTACTTGCAGATTCATGCACATCCACATGCATGAACACAGAATACAGGTATGAATATTTCTTACACAGTACATATACACCTCTTCTAGCAATACAATACATCCCGAGAACATAGCTCAGCGGCAACGTGCACGTCTTGAAAGCAAAATGACACAAAGCAACACACATTCAATGCCCGGGTCCGCGCTTAAAAACCCCTGGATGTTTAAGCGCATTATAAATACACACTAAGACAAAATAATTACGCAACTAAAAAGCAAACAATTCCTGTATCAGAGCCTCGATGCCCGCTGGCTGCGTAAGTGCTTTAAAAATGTACAATAAAATAAATAAAAATATAAACAGAGTAACTGCCACTTACCCTGTATAAACTGTTAAATAAACTTACTGCAATTTCTACCATCTACTATGATGAAGTGTCAATTGCAAACCTTTCAGCTCTCCAAACTTTTGTTTACACACGCACTTATCTAAAAAAATATTGTTTCATATTATAAGATGGGAAAAATAAAAGTATAATTATTTTTAAAAAACTTGCCATTCTATTATAAAATTACACGCAGCCAGGATGAGTACATACATCTTCATTCAAGCAGACAATATCATTAGAAAGGCTCCTAGATCAAACAACACCACTGCCTCTATATGAATTTGTTCTGCTTTATTTCCCACACCTTCAAAAAGCCATACAGTGAATGCTTTTATGTACCATCTCTGCGATTTACCCTGTAAAAATAGCAAAACATGCATATGATTATTTCTTCTATCTCTTAACATCCATTAACATAACATTAAAAAAAACAAGTGCGCTCTATACATTTACTATAATACTCATTTCAAAAACATATTCAACTAACAGATTCTAAATAAAATATACAGAATTCACATAGGCAAAGCAAAGTGTAAAACAATGTGTACATTAACAAAAGTTCTATAGACACAACAATTCACTAACTTCTTTCTTTTACAATTTCAGTGAAGACCACTCTCCTGAAAAGCAGCAGCGTCTGAAGTACGAACAAGCACTTAGAAAAAACCTCCTGTTTCCATACAAAAAAGTAAGTACATAACTAACATAATGTTCTAACTGTTACTCAAACACACTAGCATTTTAATATTGTAGAAGAAACAAATACATTAACCCTTTACTATTAGATGTAGCATTAGTGCTTCCCCTTACCAGTTGCATACTTTATATTGTCAACTGAAGCCCAGTATAGTAACACACAAATACAAGAACAGCCTTCCCAACTTGATAGAGCTGCCCATTGCACAATCACACACCTCCACAATCATACTTACCATCATACTCAGACACTCATGCACAAAGCACACATACACTGCACAACAGCCCAACCCACACTTTCTTTTTTTTCTCCAACAGACCTCAAAGAATGCCAACCAAAAAGCAACTCCATAGAAAGCAACACAGAAGTAGAGCAAATCAAAATAAAAGTGTCCAAAATAAACATCCATCTCTAGCAGATTTTGTACAAAACGTTCAAACAAAATAGCTAATACAGTCATTAAGCGAAACAAAACAAGCATCTAGTACAGAAACGTTCCCTCCTCTATCAAAATGTAAAACCAAACAGAAAGTGATTAACAAGACTTCAGCTACCAGTACTGCCAATGCTGCACCTATACCTCTTGATGTATTGGCAAGTAAGCATACCAAAATAAGGGGGTAATTCATAGAATTTAGCGCACAAGTGGCGCACGCGGCTGGCGCACAGTGTGCACGTGCGAATCTCTGCGCCCGCCGCGTGCGCTAAAATCCATTTCCGCGCATAGCTTATTCATGGATTTCAGCTATCAAAACCAGCCGTGGAGCACAGTGGCGCAGCGACCCTGCAGCAACGCCAGTTACGCCCCCAAGAACGCCCCTTGCGCAGGGAAAAGCCATCAAAATCCCCAATCCAGTGCAAAGGGCCGCGCTAACCCTGTACCAGCACGGCAAGCGGGATACGTGTATTACTGGGGTTCGCGGAAAGTTTCACACGTGATTGGCCCTGTGCGAGCAAGGTACGTGCATTTCAGGGGTGCGCGGGAAGTTACACACGCGATTTCAGCAGGGTACGTGTATTACAGGGGTGCGTGGGAAGTTTCACACGCAATTTCAGCAGAGTACGTGTATTTCAGGGGTGCGCGGGAAGTTTCACACGCGATTTCAGCAGGGTACGTGTATTTCTGGGGTGCACGGGAAGTTTTACACGCGATTGGCCTGGGTATGTGTATTTCAGGGGTGCACGTGAAGTGTTACATGCGATTCCAGCAGGGTACGTGTATTTCAGGGGTGCGCTGGAAGTTTCACATGCGATAGGCCCTGTGCGAGGGGGTATGTGTATAACTGGGGTTCGCGTGAAGTTTTACCCGCGATCTCAGCAGGGTACATGTATAACTGGGGTTCGCGTGAAGTTTCACACGCGATTAGAGCATGGTACGTGTATTACGGTGTTCGCGGGAAGTTTTGCACGCGATTTCAGCAGGGTACGTGTATTTCGGGGGTGCCGGGGAGTCCTACATGTGATTTGGCAGTATGGGTCCTCCCAGGTGTTCCCTGTACACCCTCCACGGCCCCTGCAGGCAGCCCACACCACAGGGGACTACCCTGCACCCCTGGTCATGTCCCGCAGGCAGCCCACCCAACATGGGCATGGCCCCCAGCAAAGCCACATGTCTCCTTGCACTACTGATCACCAAATCATGTCCCCTTGCACCCCCACCCCCCAGCAGTGCAGGGCACCTGCCAGCAGGACCCCACTCATGTCCCCTTGCACCCCCACCCCCCAGCAGTGCAGGGCACCTGCCAGCAGGCCCCCACTCATGTCCCCTTGCACCCCCAACCCCCAGCAGTGCGGGGCACCTGCCAGCAGGCCCCCACTCATGTCCCCTTGCGCCCCCACCACCCAGCAGTGCAGGACACCTGCCAGCAGGCCCCCACTCATGTCCCACACATGTCCCCTTGCTCCCCCACCCCACAGCAGTGCCGGGCACCTGCCAGCAGGCCCCCACTCATGTCCCACTCATGTCCCCCTTCACCCCCACCCCCCAGCAGTGCGAGGCACCTGCCAGCAGGCCCCCACTCATGTCCCCTTGTACCCCCATCCCCCAGCAGTGCAGGGCACCTGCCAGCCGGCCCCCACTCATGTCCCACTCATGTCCCCTTGCACCCCCACCCCACAGCAGTGCGTGGCACCCATCAGCAGGCCCCCACTCATGTCCCACTCATGTCCCCTTGCACCCCCACCCCGCAGCAGTGCAGGGCACCTGCCAGCAGGCCCCCACTCATGTCCCACTCATGTCCCCCTGCACCCCCACCCCCCAGCAGTGTGGGGTACCTGGCAGCAGGCCCCCACTCATGTCCCACTCATGTCCCCCTGCCCCCAAGTCATGACGATCCTCAATCATGGCCCTTATGGCCAGCCTCCCCAGCCCAAAGACCCAACCAAGTATTGCATCCACCCACAAAGAAAAGGCAATTACATGATACAACCCCAATGGCAAGTATGTAAATGAACACATGTCCGTCACACACACACAATGGTTGCAAGTGAATGTGAAAACCCATATCATGACATGCATGAAACCAATGAGATAATACCACACATCGAAGTCTGAAGAAAAAAATGTATTAAACACAACATGAATGTAATGAAAATCAAACAAACAACAATGGTAATAAAAAAAGAAAATCTGCATGTCCCTGAAAAACTGAAAAGCAAGAAATCATAATCCAAAGAAATCCAAAGGAAATGGTGTCCAAAGTCACAGTCCAACAAAGCAAATCCAAGGGAAAAAAGAAAAGTGGAAACCATTGCTCCATGGTGAAATAAAAAAAAAAGAGAATAAAACAATGGTGAACTATAAACAGATGAACAATCCAGGGTCCATGAGCCCAACTGAAGAAATGAAACCTATCAAAAATACTACCTAATAAAAAACTATACACAGAAACGTGGTGCACTGTCCAAGCGCAACCAAAATAAAGAAAAAACAAAAGGAAACCTAACACTATCTAACTATATACAATGGCAGCGGGCAAGTCCAGCTGCTCACTCTGTGGTGTCCCGGGCCAGGGCATCATCGAACTCCATGTCGATGTCCCGGAGGCGGGCCTCTGTCCTGGCCCTGAGGACTCGCAGGGAGGCACTCATGGCCTGTTCCAACTCCCTGCGAGTTGCCTCAAGGCACTCTGCCCGCCTCAACGCCTGACGCATGGAGTTCTCCGCCCTGACCAGCCTGAGCCGCGCCTCTTCTGCCCGCCACCGCTCTGCACCTATCTGCTGACCCAACCGCAGCCACACGGAAGACACTCCCTTTCCTGGGTCCTCCTGCCCTATGGCCAATGACTGCCCCTCCGATGTTGATGGCCCCGAGCCATCATTGCTCCCACCTACAGCCTGCTCCTGCTGCTTCTGCTGATGTCCATGTGCCCTGTCCGATGGTGCCTGCACATCTCCATCTGCTGGTCTCCAGTTGTGGTGTCTACCCCTGCTGGACCACCAACTCCTGACTGTGGCAGGGATGGGATCTCCACCAAACTGGCTGTGTTGGTCAGGCCAGGTCCACAGGGGGCCCTGGTGGAATCTGGGCCGGAAGACGATGTGGAGAACGACCGGCGCATAGCCTCCACAGAGGAGGAGAGGTGCGCCAGAGTGCGCGTCACATGTAGGAACCCACCGACCAGGGCCCCTCCCAGCAGTGCCACGTCATGATGCTGCTCTTCGTGATGGTGTGCGTTCTCCGGCCAGGAACAACGCACGTCATCACGAATGTCACGCGTGCGCAATGCGACACCCACCAGGACGGATCCCATACAGTCGCGGGACCCCTCGCCCCAGGTAGTGGAGAGGCAGGTGATATGGCACTCTCCCCTACCTGGGGACGGGCCTGGGACAGGGCCTCCCTGCTGGTGCATGATGGTGCAGTCACAGGGTCAAGGACAGCGACATGCACATGCCCCTCCGCGGTGACCTGTGCTGCCTCCTGACCCTGGCCCTTGACTGCACCACTTGCACCAGTGGTACTACCCCCACCAGGCCCCATGTGCGGCTCAGTAGCGGGCTCCTCCTCCTCTGTGGAGACCACCAACCTGGATGTCTCCACACCGTCTTTCGCCATTGGAAGCCCCTGTGGGGGCTCACCCGGCCCTTCCGCCACAGCCGTTGTGGCGACGTGGCACCAGCCCCCTCGCTCCCAGATGATGGTAATTCCTGGGAGGGTGGCTGGGCCTTGCGTCGCCGCCCGGTGGAGGCATCCCTGCCCCTTGGCTACACAACGCCGTCCCTGCCCTCTTCTTCACTTGACCCTGCGTAGAGGGAGACATAGAACACAAGCATCAGGGTACAGCACAAAATACCCTAGACAGGAAGCAAAAACACATGAGTGGCACTGTCAAATGTCACTTCCATCCTGTCCTTCCACAACACATGGGTCAATGCATGCAACACACATGCAGAAACACTCCCGGCGCCTGCAATCAACATCAACACCCATGTACAAGGGCCCCTGTAAACCAAGATGTTGCCTTCAAAGTCACATGCATCCATGGCGTTTCAAAGTCAAACACGCACTTCTCTCGCGCACACACACATGCACCATACATGTACATGACATCAGCACCCATTCCTCACCCCCCCCCTCCATGTCCAGGAACAGAGACTGGCATGCTTTCAGGTGTGCATTCTGCATAGAGGTCCCCATGTTGCATTAAAACACATGCACCTACCATGTGGTTCACACATAACTGGTCCCACATGCATGACCATGATGTCCCTGCACACACACATCCATACATGGCCTATGTCACACATACAGGCAAGTATCAGACTACCAGCACACTGCAACATGCACTGTATCACACAGCAATTCTTGGCCATTTACCGCTCAACTCCAGACGGGTCTGCCTCCGAAGGATCTGAGCTTGGAGCGCTGGGCCTACGCATTCCAGGACCCTCATCTGGATGTTGCTCAGGCTGACCCGGCCCCCCTCCGCGATGCGCCGGGCCTTGTTGAGGGTCCTGGACCTGAAGTCCTCCCAGCGCTTCTTGACATGATGGAATTCGTGGACTGCCACCCCCTCCACGTTGATGGCAGTCACGATGTCCGTGCAGATCCTGGTCCGTCCTTCCTTGTTGGCGCGTCTTGTTCCGAAGAGGGCATCATAATGCCCCAGGACATGCTCCACCAGGACACCAACTTCGGTGGCAGTGAAGCTGGTGGCCCTCTGCCTCTCTGGCTGGGGGTTGCCAGTGGTGCCAGATGGAGATGTGCCCGACATGGCAACCCCAGAGGCAGGAGTGGGTGGGCAACTGGGTCCTGGGGCTGGGCTGTGGAGCGATGGAATCCCAGTTGGGAGTCTTCTGTTCCAGCAGGGGTAGACACAGCAACTGCACCCCTGCAGATGGCTGACGTGCAGGCACCAAATAGCAGGGCACGTGGGCAGCAGGCAGACAGGCAGCAGCAGATGGCTGGTGGGAGCGTGCTCGGGGCTCTTGGGGGCAGGAAAATGGCCTTCAGGGCAGGAGCGTGGTCTTCCGTGTGTGTATGTGTGGCCAGCTTGATACGGAGTGATTTGGCACATGAAAATCTTGCACATCAGCGTGTAATTCGAGGAAAGTCCCTTAGCGCGTAAGCGCGTCTGTGACGTATTGTGCACAGGCGTTGCCCTTTCACGTGTAAAACTTGCTGCGCACCCCTGAAATTCACGTACTCCCTCGAACAGGGCCCTTTCGCGTGTGAAACTTCACACGAACCCCCGTAATACACGTACCCTGCTGAAATCGTGGGTGAAACTTCACGCGAACCCCAGGAATACACGTACCCTGCTGAAATCGCGGGTGAAACTTCACGCGAACCCCAGGAATACACGTACCCTGCTGTATTCGCGGGCGAAACTTCACGCGAACCCCGTAATACACGTACCCTGCTGAAATCGCGGGTGAAACTTCACATGAACCCCGTAATACATGTACCCTGCTGAAATCGCGGGTGAAACTTCACACGAACCCCGTAATACACGTACCCTGCTGAAATCGCGGGTGAAACTTCACGTGAACCCCGTAATACACATACCCTGCTGAAATTGCGGGTGAAACTTCACGTGAACCCCAGGAATACACGTACCCTGCTGAAATCGCAGGTGAAACTTCACGCAAACCCCAGGAATACACGTACTCCGCTCAACAGGGCCCTTTCGCGTGTAAAACTTCATGCTGTACCCCAGAACTACACGTAAGCCGCTCGCTCGCACAAGGCCAATATTCCTGGGGTTTGCGTGAAGTTTCACGCGATAGGCCTTGTGCGAGTGGGGTAGGTGTATTACTGGGGTTTGCGGGAAGTTTCACATGCAATAGGGCCTGTACGAGTGGGGCACGTGTATTACTGGGGTTCGTGGGAAGTTTCACACGCGATAGGCCCTGTACGAGTGGGGTACGTGTATTACTGGGGTTTGCGGGAAGTTTCACACGCGATAGGCCCTGTGCGAGTGGGGTACATGTATTACTGGGGTTCGCGGGAAGTGTCACACGCGATAGGCCCTGTGCGAGTGGGGTACATGCATTACTGGGGTTCGCTGGAAGTTACACACGCGATAGGCCCTGTGCGAGTGGTGTACGTGTATTTCAGGGGTTCGCAGGAAGTTTCACACGCGATTTAGCTGTCAGAGCGGGGTACATGAATTTCGGGGGTGCGTGGGGAGTCCTACACGTGAATTGGCAGTGTGGGTCCTCCCAAGTGTTCCCTCTACACCCTCCACAGGCCCTGCAGGCAAACCACACCACAGGGGACTACCCCGCACCCCTGGTCATGTCCCGCAGGCAGCCCATCCACCATGGGCATGCACCCCAGCCAAGCCACCTGTCCGCTTGCACCACTGATCACCAACTCATGTCCCCCTGCACCCCCACCCCCCAAGCAGTGCAGGGCACCTGCCAGCAGGCCCCCACTCATGTCCCACTCATGTCCCCTTGCACCCCCACCCCCCAGCAGTGCAGGGCACCTGCCAAAAGGCCCCCACTCATGTCCCCTTGCACACCCACCCCTCAGCAGTGCGGGGCACCTGCCAGCAGGCCCCCACTCATATCCCCTTGCACCCCCACCCCCCAGCACTGAGGGGCAACTGCCAACAGGCCCCCACTCATGTCCCCTTGCACACCCACCCCCCAGCAGTGCGGGGCACCTGCCAGCAGGCCCCCACTCATGTCCCCTTGCACCCCCACCCCCCAGCAGTGCGGGGCACCTGCCAGCAGGCCCCCACTCATGTCCCCTTGCACCCCCACCCCCCATCAGTGCAGGGCACCCGCCAGCAGGCCCCCACTCATGTCCCACTCATGTCCCCTTGAACCTGCACCCCCCAGCAGTGCAGGGCACCTGACAGCAGGCCCCCGCTCATGTCCCACTCATGTCCCCTTACACTCCCACCCCACAAGCAGTGCATGATAGCTGCCAGCAGCCCCCACTCATGTCCCCTTGCACCCCCACCCCCCAGCAGTGCGGGGCACCTGCCAGCAGGCCCCCACTCATGTCCCCTTGCACCCCCACCCCCCAGCAGTGCAGGGAACCTGCCAGCAGGTCCACACTCATGTCCCACTCATGTCCTCTTGCACCCCCACCCCCCAGCAGTGCAGGGCACCTTCCAGCAGGCCCCCACTCATGTCCCACTCATGGCCCCTTGCACCCCCACCCCCCAAGCAGTGCAGGGCACCTGCCAGCAGGCCCCCACTCATGTCCCCTTACACACCCACCCCCCAGCAGTGCGGGGCACCTGCCAGCAGGCCCCCACTCATGTCCCCTTGCACCCCCACACCCCAGCAGTGCAGGGCACCTGCCAGCAGGCCCCCACTCATGTCCCACTCATGTCCCCTTGCACCCCCACACCACAACAGTGCGGGGCACCTGCCTAAAGGCCCCCACTCATGTCCCCTTGCACACCCACCCCCCAGCAGTGCGGGGCACCTGCCAGCAGGCCCCCACTCATGTCCCCTTGCACCCCCACCCCCCAGCACTGAGGGGCAACTGCCAACAGGCCCCCACTCATGTCCCCTTGCACACCCACCCCCCAGCAGTGCGGGGCACCTGCCAGCAGGCCCCCACTCATGTCCCCTTGCACCCCCACCCCCCATCAGTGCAGGGCACCCACCAGCAGGCCCCCGCTCATGTCCCACTCATGTCCCCTTGAACCTGCACCCCCCAGCAGTGCAGGGCACCTGCCAGCAGGCCCCCACTCATGTCCCCTTGCACCCCCACCCCCCAGCAGTGCGGGGCACCTGCCAGCAGGCCCCCACTCATGTCCCCTTGCACCCCACCCCCCAGCAGTGCAGGGAACCTGCCAGCAGGCCCCCACTCATGTCCCACTCATGTCCTCTTGCACCCCCATCCCCCAGCAGTGCAGGGCACCTACCAGCAGGCCCCCACTCATGTCCCACTCATGTCCCCTTGCACCCCCACCCCCCAAGCAGTGCAGGGCACCTGCCAGCAGGCCCCCACTCATGTCCCCTTACACACCCACCCCCCAGCAGTGCGGGGCACCTGCCAGCAGGCCCCCACTCATGTCCCCTTGCACCCCCACACCCCAGCAGTGCAGGGCACCTGCCAGCAGGCCCCCACTCATGTCCCACTCATGTCCCCTTGCACCCCCACCCCCCAGCAGTGCAGGGCACTTGCCAGCAGGCCCCCACTCATGTCCCACTCATGTCCCCTTGCACACCCACTCCCCAGCAGTGCGGGGCACCTGCCAGCAGGCCCCCACGCATGTCCCCTTGCACCCCCAACCCCCAGCACTGAGGGGCACCTGCCAACAGGCCCCCACTCATGTCCCCTTGCACACCCACCTTCCAGCAGTGTGGTGCACCTGCCAGCAGGCCCCCACTCATGTCCCCTTGCACCCCCACCCCCCAGCCGTGCGGGGCACCTGCCAGCAGGCCCCCACTCATGTCCCCTTGCACCACCACTCCCCAGCAGTGCAGGGCACCTGTCAGCAGGCCCCCACTCATGTCCCACTCATGTCCCCTTGCACCCCCACACCCCAGCAGTGCAGGGAACCTCCCAGCAGGCCCCCACTCATGTCCCACTCATGTCCTCTTGCACCCCCACCCCCCAGCAGTGCAGGGCACTGGCCAGCAGGTCCCCACTCATGTCCCACTCATGTCCCCTTGCACCCCCACCCCCCAAGCAGTGCAGGGCGCCTGCCAGCAGGCCCCCACTCATGTCCCCTTACACACCCACCCCCCAGCAGTGCGGGGCACCTGCCAGCAGGCCCCCACTCATGTCCCCTTGCACCCCCACACCCCAACAGTGCAGGGCACCTGCCAGCAGGCCCCCACTCATGTCCCGCAGCCAACACGTCATCACAATCTAGATCCCTGGCCCTTATGGCCAGCCTCCACTTGCCAAAGACCCACCCAAGTATTGAATCCACCCACATAGAAATGCCATTACATGATACAACCCCAATGGCAAGTATGTAAATGAACACATGTCCGTCACACACACACAATGGGTGCAAGTGAATGTCAAAACCCATATCATGACATGGATGAAACCAATGAGATAATACCAAAAATGGAAGTATAAAAAAATATATATTAAAGATAACATGAACGTAAATCAAATTAAACACACAACAATGGGAATAACAAAAGAAATGGTCCATGTCCAATAAATAATGAAAATCAAGAAAACATAAGCAAAAGAAATCCAAAAAGAAATGTTGTCCAAAGTCACAGTCCAGAAAATCAAATCCAAGGGAAAATAAAAAGTAAAAACCATTGCTCCATGGTGAACACAAAAAAATATTTAAAAAGATGAATCCATTGTAGAACTATGTACAATTGAAGAATCCAGGGTCCATGAGCCCAATTTAAGAAATGAAACCTAGCAAAAACTACTACCTAATAAAAAAAACTATATACAAAAATGTGGTGCATTGTCCAAGCGGTCCAAAATAAAGAAAAAACTAAAGGAAACCTAATACTAACTAACTAACTATTTACAAGGGCAGCGGGCAAGTCCAACGGCTCACTTGTTGATGTCCCAGGCCAGGGCATCATCGAACTCCTGCTCGATGTCCCGCAGGCGGTCCTCTTCCATGGCCCCGAGGGTTCGCAGGGACGATGACATCTGGATCTCCAGGTCTCTGCGAATGGCCTCGAGGCACTCGGCCCGCCTCAGGGCCCTACGCATGGAGTTCTCCGCCCTGACCATCGTGAGCCGTGCCTCTTCCGCCCGCTGCTGCTCCGCATCTATCGCATGGTCCAACTGCTACCACACGGAAGACACTTCCCGTCCAGGGTCCTCCTGCCCTCCGGCTGATGCCTGCCCCTCCGATGATGAAGGCCCGAGCCATCATGGCTCCCACCTTGTTGCTGCTGCTGCTGTGCCGCTGCCTGTGCCCTGGCTCCTGCTGCCTGCACATCCTCCTCCAGCTGGGGTGCAGTTGTTGAGGTGACCACCCCTGCTGGACGCCCGACTCCCGACTCTGGCAGGGTTGTGTCCTCCACCAGCCTGGCCGCAGGGTCAGAGGCAGCTCCACAGGGCACCCAGGTGACACATGGGTGGGAAGATGGCACAGAGGACGACTGGCACATAGGGGGTTCAGTTGAGGAGGGGGTCGGAACAAGGTCCATAAAACGGAGGAATCCGGCCCTGGTGAGCTGTCCCAGTGGGTCACCGCAGTCAACGAGCCATGCGAGAAGACGTGCAGTCTCCTCATGAAAAGACTGCAGGTCAGCTCGCATGGCACATTGACGCAACGCCACCCCACCCAGGACAGGCTCAACCCGGTGCCGGATAGCCACATACGTAGGGAGAGGAAGGCCAGTTGGTGTAAGCCGATCCCCTCCCTGAGAACGGGTCTGGACGTAGGTATCCCTGCTGGTGCAAGATGATGCAGTCACAGGATCGGGGACAGGATTACACACAGGCACCTCCGCGGCGGCCTGTGCTGCCTCCTGTCCCTGCCCCTGCACTGCACCACTAGCACCAGTGGAATCCCCACCACCAGAACCCGTCTCGGTCCCTTGCACGGCCTCCTCCTCCACCAAACCCCCCACCAACCTTGATGACTCCATGCCATCTTCCTCCGTTGGGCCCTGTGGGGTCTCAGCTGCCCCTTCGGCTGTCGAGGAGTCCAACTCCAACCTCCGCCTCTTGGACCTCCCCTCGGCAGCTGCGACCTGGGACGCAGCACCGGACTCCTCACTCCCGACGAGATGACAACCTGGGAGGGGAGCCGGGCCTTGCGTCTCCGGCTGGCGGTGCGATCCGTGCCGCTGTGCTCCACAGCGCCCTCTCAGCCCTCTTCATCAGTCGACGCTGCAGACAGAGAGAGATAGGACACAGGCATCAGGGCACTGTGCAATGGACTCATACACACATGACAGTTGCACACGCGTGTCATTGTCAAACTTCAGACATGGCATCACAATCCCCAACACACATGTCATTTCAAATCACACACATGAGCTATTCCACAGCCATATCGCAACAGCCAGAAACATCCATACACATACAACAATATGAGCAGGCAAAGGTGAGCCAGACATCACATGAGACACAGGGAGTGCACTAGACATGCACACATGCCACCACACTTACATGCATGTGCACACCTCCACCAAGTGTCGCAGTGATGAGATCGGCATCCATGTCACATCTGGCAATCAGTCTTCTACATATCAGTCTCACATGCATCCATGTTGCATGACAGTTGCACACTTGTCAGATACACATACATGCACATGTACACAGTGCAGATACATGCAGCTGGAACCAACATCCATGTGTGACACCACAACCTTGACAACTGACATACACAGTCATTCAAACATGTGTGCTCACACATCTGCATTTGGCCTGCATGCTTACCCACAAATACACCATCCATGTGTCTCACACATGAAAGGACTCACATGTGTCAGCCTCACGGCCCTATACATACACATCCATACATGGCCTACAAAACCACATGTGCAACCTGCACACTACTGGCACACCACCACACGCACAGCTTCCAATCAGTATGCATGTACACTTACCGCTCGACTCCAGACGGGTCTGCCTCTCAAGGACTTGGACGTGGAGCGCTGGGCATACGCGTTCCAGGACCCTCATTTGGTCTTCCGACAGGTGGCCCCGGCGCCCCTTAGCATCTTCTGCCTTCAAGAGGTGCCGGGCCTTGTTGAGGGTCCTGGACCTGAAGTCCTCCCAGCGCTTCTTGACATGATGGAATTCGCGGACTGCCACCCCCTCCATGTTGATGGCAGTCACGATGTCCGTCCAGATCCTGGTTCATCCTTCCTTGTCGGCGCGCGACCTTCCGAAGAGGGCATCATACTGCCCCAGGACTTGCTCCACCAGGACACCAACTTCGGTGGCAGTGAAGCTGGTGGCCCTCTGCCTCTCTGGCTGGAGGTTGCCAGTGGTCTCAGATGGTGGTGTGCCCGACATGGCAACCCCAGAGACAGGAGTGGGTTGGCAACTGGGTCCTGGGGCTGGGCTGCGGAGCGATGGAATCCCAGTCAGGAGTCTTCGGTTCCAGCAGGGGTGGTCACAGCAACAGCACCCCTGGCTGACGTGCAGGGAGAAAATGGCAGGGCACGTGGGCAGCAGGCAGGCAGGCAGCAGCAGATGGCAGGTGGGAGCATGCTCGGAGCTCTGGGGGGGGCAGTAATTTGGGCTTCTGGGCAGGAGTGTGGTCTTCCGTGTGTTTTCGCATGGCCAGCTTGATACGGAGTGATTTGGCACATGAAAATCTTGCACGTCAGCGTGTAATTCGAGGAAAGACCCTTAGCGCGTGAGCACGTCAGCGATTTCATTGGACCAAAGGCCCTTCGCGTGTAAGCGCTTCTGTGACGTGAGGCACGGGGGCGTGCGTGGGCATTTCCCCCGTGACGTGGGCATAGTGAATTAGCGCGCGTGCGAAAAAAATGCACATCCCCGTGTGAAAGCGTGTAATCTGAGGAAAGGGCCTACGTGCGTAAGTGACGTGACACGCGCAGGCGTTTCCCTCAGCATGGGTTAAAGGTGAGCGGGGCCAGCAGTTCGCTGGACATGCCTTTCGTGGAGACCGACGTGTGTTGCTGCTTCCTGTTGTTTTGCGCGCCATCACAACTTCACAGCTTTCAAGGACGTATCTCTTCTTTTGGCGGGGGGATTGGCTACGCGTGTTTTGCTGCATCGCGCTAGTCAGACGGTTAGTCACGCACGCTATTTTTCCCACTGCGGGTGCCCCTGTGTATCGCACCGTTTTTGATGTCATAGTAGCCTGCGTGTCCCATGCGTACTCGATTTTCGTGTTACTGGGTGCCACCGTGTACTGCGGGAGGTTGATTCCACGCACGTAGGCTGCAGGGTTCCGTGCACGGTTTTCCAGCAGTTTTGGGGTGCCTGAGCGTTGCGTGACCCGTCACTACATCACCGGGGTCACATACAGCCTTGCAGGTGCAGGGGGGCTGGTAACATCTTGCTTCCCACCCCCTTCACCCCAATTGCCCAGGTCAATTGTAGTGTACACCTCCCATTGGCATAACTCCATCTGTGCCGGCACTACTACATCTGTGCCATGGTTGGGAGGCCACCAAAGGTGAGGGGCGCCTCAGCTGGGTGTACTCCTCGTGGCGGGCGTGGTCAGGGATGTGATTGGGGTGACCAGGGAGTAGGGGGGCCCCAGGGTGTCCAGGGCAGCCGCAGAGGGGAAAGAGGCAGGTGTGCGCCACTTGAGCATGATGTCATGCCATGTGTCAATGCAGTCATGCCACCACCCCCTGTGGTTCCGGGAGATGCAGCTTCTGCATCTGACACTGGCGCCCATGTGACCCGGCAGTCCGTTCCATCGACTGCCACAGGCCCAAGGGTAGTGGTAGCTGCAGGTGCAGCTGTGAACACCGCCACCCAGGCTCAGGGTCTGCCAGTGCAGCCTGCGTTGGCACTGGAGGAGCCCTTGGAAGATTTCCAACAGGCCAGGAAGGAAACCGTAGGGGCACTCAGGGCTGCCCTGACCAAGACACGTGTCCCTGGGGCAGCTATGTCATCTGCTGCCCCAAACAGCCCGGTGTTGGCAAGTGCAGGGGCAGATGCACCCAACAACACCCCGGTTGTGAGTCTGCCAACCAGGACAGTTGCGGTCAATGACCCTGCCACAGCGGATGTTGCTGCGCAGGGTCCATTAGAGGGCACCCATCTGCCACTGACAGAAGTCAGGCCTTTGGTCGTCCCTCCACCTGCCACTCCCTTGGCTCAATCCACCGAACCCACTGGCCATACTGGTCAGGGCGGCATTAGCCTGCCAGGCTCTGAGCCACATTCCAAGAGGAGGAAGTTTGCACCTGCAGCATAGGCTGGGACCTCACACACAGCCACTACTTCCTGCACGTCGAGGAAGAAGCCTTTCTGCAACCAGGAACTGGACTTCCTCGTGGGCTACGTGCGGGGCCACAGCCGTGACATGCTAGTGGGTGCCAATAGTCAGACTACGGCTGCCCAACGTGATACCCACTGGAAGCATGTTGCGGAAAATGTCAGTGCATTCGGCCATGAGGTGCGCACGGCGCAAGAGTGCAAAAAGCGTTGGAATGACATCAAACGCAGCGCTAAGGCTAAGCGTGCCTCTAATTACAACTTGACTCTGGTGACTGGCGGTGGGCCTGCACCAGAGGAGGAAGTCCTCACTCCGCATGAGTCACTTTTTGCGGAGTTCATACCATCTGAATCGGTCGAAGGAGTGGGAGAGATGCCGGACTTTGATGCCCAGTCCAGTGAGTGTTGATGCGTGTTTGTTGAGGACGTGTGTGTTTTACTTGTGGGATGTGTTGTGCATGATTGCCACTACATGTGAGGTGTACATGGTTTGGATGTGCAAGTAATGCAATGCTTCCGTGATGCATGTCTGCTCTGCTGGATGGTGGACATGTGGAGCAGACGGGGACTGTCGGCATCAGCACTATTGCATCCTACTGACATGCTGGTTACATGCATGCGGGTACTCCATGTAGGCATTCTCCCTTGCCCCTCCACCCCCCGCTCTGCACCCCAATTCCACCTTTGCACTGGTCTGCTTCAATATTGCTGTTGGGTACTTCCCTGTTAATGCTTCCTGTGTACATGCTAACTTCCCGCAACCAATCTGCCAGACATATGCTGTGTGGTACAGCCTTAGTTCTTGATGCAGGGTATCTCACTTGTACTGTGCAGAGGTCAGATACCCCGCAGGGACATGAGTGCCCATTCATGCTCCATGTGCATTGCATGCATGCCCCTATGTGTCCTTGACTGGATGATCACTGTAATACAAGTCCTGGGTGACATACATTGCATGGCATTTCATCAGCCTTCCCATGTCTACTGTGGCTCAGTACTGCGTTGCACACATGTTTAGGGTCTGACAATCTGGGTGGGTCACAGGCCTCAGCCTGTTTAATGGCCAATGACTCTGTCCAACTGGTGTAGTGTCCTCTTCACACGTGGGTGGCCTCCAGACGTTTCATCATGTGTACTGCTTACTGTCCCATCATCAATTGCAGTGTTGTCACTTGACTCACATGAAGCTTTTGATGCTAGTCAACACTGTCTGTCAATACACAGGTCTATGGTCAGCCTTTTGCTACCATGCTAGGCATCCCTGCTTTTGCACTTGGGTGGAGAGGTGCTTTGCTTGTAGATATGCTACCCATTGAATGCACATTGCACGTGATGCCTGAAGTTGACCTTGCACTGCCTTCACATTTTCTGACACACACCATGGAGTCCTTGTACATGTAGGTAGTGAGTAACATACATATTTGCTGCACTGCATAGACCCACTTCAATGCAGACTGCCACCTTTCAGCAGGTCTGATCACAGAAGCAATTCCAAGTTGACCCAGCATGCATGCCAGGTTCTATTTTGTCTGTCACATGTCTACCTGATGTTGTTGGTGTGTGTGTGTGTGTTGTGTGCTTCTGACATGTGTAGTGACCTTTTTTTTCTCTATTTGTCAGATGATGACGCAATGGAGCCAGAGGATGGTGTTGTCATGCCAGGCACAGGTTTGGTATCACTACATCAACCCGGCAAAAGTGGGGGTCGTGGTGTGGCAGGCCACGAAAACCCCCAAGTGCTACAGGCACTGGTCTCTGGCTGCCTATGAGTCCAGCCCTGATGACGACTCTGACGTCCATGTCGAGTTGGATGAGCATCAGGTCCATGTGTCAGGGGTGAGTGATTCTAATGTGGACACTCCTCTGTCTGCGACACCTGCACTGAGGGGTCAGACAGTCTTGGAACCTCCGTCCGTGGTGGATCGAGACACAGGGTCACCCTCCACACCAGTCACTAATGTGCCTGGGACATCACGTTGACGGGGGCATGTAGTCGTGCAGCCGCGGGCGGTGCCAACACAACGAGGACAACCGGTCCTTGGGTCCCGCAGGGGTCAAGCCCAGAAACGCGGTCGCCATGCGCAACCGCTGTATACTGAGTGGGAGCAAGACATGACTGCCAATTCAGAATGGCAGGGGGCAGCAATGGAGAACATCGCTGAGAGCATGGAGCGTGTGACCCGATCCGTGCTCCCCGCTGCTAGGCAGGTGCTTCTCCAGCAGCAGGTGGCACGGTCCACGGCCCGCTCGCTCAGGCTGGGCATGGCGGCCTCAGTCAGGGAACACCAGGCTGAAATGTCATCTCTGCGTCAAGCAATTGCTGCTCACGCAGAGGTACACATGGAGGCCCTGAGAGAGGAGTATGCTTCCCTCAGATCCACTCTGGGTGTCCTTCTGATGTCCCAGAGGGAGCGGTCAGAGGAGAGGTTTGCACAGCTTGAGCTTACCATCTCTGCTGAGATACAGGTTTGCCGGGAGGTGCAGTGGTTGTCAAGCCAGGCCTTGCAGGAGGAACTCCGTGTTACAAGTGCTACCTTGCAAGAGGAAGCACGTGTATCACGGGAGGTTCTGCATGCAGACCTACGTGTCATCGCCACACAGAACCAGGCTCAGCCGTCCGGCAGACTTGCTGCCGACGAGAGGCAAGCTGCGGCTAGGCGTGGCCAGGCTACTGTGCCACGTCCTCCTTTCCAGGATGAGCCAGACTTGGAAGACCATCTATCTCCCACATAGGTCGGGCTGTGCAGGCGTTGAGCCCATGGAGGTTTTTTTTTGGCTCAGCATCATCGCATGTGGGTGTTGAGCAGCACCCTGTACCTCCCCCTTCCTGGGTGCCCCCCCCCCGGGTCGTATGTGGCCATTTTGATTTTTCTTTTAGTTTAGTTAGTTAAATTTCTGTTTGATAGTTAGTTTAATTAGGTAAAGTAGGTTTTTCGTAGTTAGTGTAATTAGTTAATGTAATTTAAAATTGCTTGTCTTTTGTGCTTTCATGTGACAGTGTGGTGCTTTGTGGCTTTTGAAAGCATCCACTGTCTGTTCCAGCTGGGCCCTTCAGGCTTGTCTTGTGTATGTGTTTGCTGCTTGGGGTCCTTGACTCACATATGCCACTCCTGATTCCCTTATCCATGGGCTCGCAAGGATGGTTTGGTGTAACAGCCTATTACACAAGGGCTTTGGACTGTCATATCTGTGGCATGTCTGATGCTGTGGAACTTGTGTTAACACCCCTAGTGGGGATGATTGGGGTGTTATTGACCACTGGTCTGCTTTTGCTAGATGGGATGTTTCATGATTCATGTGTACATTCATTGCCATGCATTGCGTAGTATGTTTCTTATCTTTACTATACATGTGCTTGTTGCAATTCATGCCGTAGATAGTGTGTTCCACACTTTGGCTGTAAAAGACGGACTGTGGTGTGATTTCTGATGTACATCTCTGACATTGTCCAGTGATATGATGCCTGAAGAGACACACACAGATGAATCTAATGCATTAATCATGTGTTTCATGCCCTTTCTGCAGGGGGATGAGCCTCCAGACCACCTTTGCCAGCAGACATGGGCCATTGGACATCTGGAATCTGGACACGTTTGGTAGTGCCCACATGCACATGTGTGAGCAAGCAGAGGCACAGGGATTGCAATCATACATCCGAAAACTGCTGACGTGTTTCAAGGGACTCCAGGCAAAGTGAGCAGCACAGGGGGACCACAACACAGCAAACCTTCCACCAGGCCAGTTGCACATGCATGCTTAGTAGCAGCACTGAGGGTGAGCTTGGACGAATATTGGTGTTGAAAAGCACAATACAGCTCAGATGTGTTGGTGGACTCATGGCTAGTTGATTGTAAGGTTGTCTGGGGCACCTGCAGGGGCAGTGGCACATTCCCTCCGGTCCACCATGGTCCATTGAGGCACCTGTATCACCCAAGTAGCGTTCCGAGACATGCAAAGAAGGAGCTGACAGGGACAGATGGCAAGGGACAGACTCGGGTGCAGTGCATTTCATTTCCATGTAGAATTTGAAACATGCACTGCCTACTTTATTTGGGTCATGGTGGAACATGACTTGTTTGGAAGTCATACCTTGCTATATTCGTCTGTCTGCTTACCCAGGGAACATTGCATGTTGTGTGATTTGTGACACATTGATGTTCCATTTGCCACGCACCCACCGGCGCCTGACTTACTGCATTGACTGTGTATGAACCATCACAGGGGTAATGTTACGTATGGGTATGAAGCATCCACACCAGATTGTCTGTTTGTAGAGTAGTTTGTTACTTTGGGGCATATTTGGTGGTGTGTTTGTGTGTTATGGGCACACACATATTTTTAACTGTGGCTCTCTTTGCAGCATTGAGGTGCTCCTGTTACCGGACCTGAGAGCGTGCAGGCAGGAGGCCAGCACTCACCCCAGAGATAAGTTTCTCTTTGACTTCCATTTCAGTGAATTGCTGCTATGTTTATGATGAACAAGTTTGGTATGATTGTGTATGTGTTAATGTGAGTACTACATTCTTGGCCATTCCCTACTTTCCTGTGTCAATCCTACTCCCCTCTCCTGCCCCTCATTCCGGTTATCCAGTATGCCAACGCCTGTCCCGACTCCATATACCTGACCCTCCTTCCCCACCAGGGTCTCAGAGGCCTGTGTGAGTTTGACCTTGCAGCCACCCACACCACGGTGGGGGTGGTTGGTTCGTGCCACTCCTGCACCTGTACACGGGAGCAGTGACAGTACACATCCGTTTGTGGTGCCTCATTCTATGTTATGTACCACACATGGTACACATCCTGTTGTGACATTGTTTTACTGTGCTACCTTGGTTGTTAGGTCATTGTGGTAGTACTTGGCCTTTGTGAGGTACTGCTACTTCAAGTCATCTACTGGAGGCTGTTCTGGGAAGTTTTTCTGCCTGCAGGTTTTTTGCTTGGCTTCTGTGTTGGCCTGCTTTGAGTTCTCTTGGATGTAGTGTTTTTGCAAATCAAGGTGGACTCAGAGGGTGCAGGCAACTTTTTACACACAAGGTGGGAGATGGTGACAAAGGGGAAGGGTGATCCTGTGGCCAGGTGAAATTCAAGGATGTAGGCTCCATAACCCCGGTGCAGTTGTTCAGTGGGTCATGGTGATTTGTGAGGGAGGGGTGGTGCTTGGTTGGTGATAGATGTCTTGCCCTGCAGTGTGATGGGCACCCTGACATTGTAATTGTGGTATCCTATGTACATGATGTGTTCTGGTGATCAATGCCTGTTCATGTGTTGTGTTTACCTTTCAGGTGTGAGGGGATAGTTGTGGTTTGACATGCTGGGATGTACACATGGTGAATGTTCACATGTGATGTGTAGAGGACACTGATGGTCACTTGATTGCACATGCATATGTTGAGTGCATGTCCCTACTGACCCACACACTCGCACTATAATGCACTACATGTACAACCACCCTTCCATGTCCACGTGTACACTCTGTTTTCCTTCTGGTGCCCACTGTGTCCCTGCAGCACATGTCCTATGACCAATTGGGGATCCTGTACATGCCTAATTTGCTTTTTGATGTGGTTTGTCGCTTAGATGTGATGCTCAGGGTGTGCATCACAGGCAATGGCTGTTAACTGTGCTGTGCACTGAGCAGTGTGTTGCAGGAGGTGGACACGGCACACAGAAGCTGCAGTGTTGATTTTTCAATGCACAATGTGCATGTAGACAGGCATTCATTGTTATGTTACAACCTCAACTTTTGGAATGCATTTGGGTATGACTTCTTTTGGGTGGGAGGTTTTTGGTCAGTCATTTCATCTGATTCCATGTCAGGCATCATTGTCTGATGCCAATTTACATTTTTCACATGGCAATGTGTACCTTATTGGTACTGTGTTGGTGTATGGCTATTGCTTGCCATGTCATGTTGTGCTTTGGGAGGGTTTGAGTGACATACCAGTGATAGTCATGGCCTGTTTTGCAGGTGTGTGTGATTCACACCTTGCATATGTGCCTTTTGGTCACACAGGATTGCTTGTGTTTAAGTAGCTAGGGATGCACACAATGTGACACTTCCATGGCAGCAATCTCAGGGTGGTAAGGTTGTGACAGTTGACTGTCTCTTTGTCATCATCGATTGTCACCTGGTATGTGCCAGGCCTGTGTGCACTCCGCAGGGGTGGGAGTTTATGTGAAAAATGTGTCCACAAGCTGGGTCCGGGCATCCTCACCACGTGCCCTATCCCCACCCATGGGCAGCGCCTGTGCCTGTGTTTGGGGATGTGGGGGCACCACCATGTCCACCGGTACGCCCTGCCGTGTTGCAACATTGTGCAGGACACATGCTGCCACAATGATCCTGCACACTACTGGGGGTGCATAGAGTAGCTGCCCACCAGAGCAGTCAAGGGAGCGGAAGCGTGACTTGAGCACTCCGAATGTGCGCTCCACTATGGCCCTGGTTGCAATATGGGCCGCGTTGTATCTTACCTGGGGTGGTGTAGTGGGGTTACAGATTGGCGTCATCATGTGGTTGCTCAGAGGGTAGGCACTGTCCCCTGGAAAGGTGATAATGGTTGTTATTATAGGGGTTTGTGTATTTGTGTGTGTGTGTGTGTGACATGCATGCATGTGCAAGGGCATTTGTACTCACCTAGGAGCCATGTGTCGAATGCTGCCCAGCTTCCAGGGCCCGGCTCAGGGCAGACATTCTGTATATGAAACTGTCATGGGTGGAGCCAGGGTAGTTTGCATAGACAGAGGTGATGATTCCCTTTGCATCGCATACCACCTGTACATTGATGGAATGCCAGTGCTTGCGGTTTCGGTAGATGTGCTCAGTGGCCCTAGGTGGACATAGGGCCACATGGGTGCAATCTATGGCACCGAGCACTTTGGGGAAGTGTGCCACCCTGTAAAAGTCCTGGACAACGGCCTGCCTTTCTACGGGTGTTCTGGGCATGCATATGTGCCTGCGGACTGAGGGGCGTGCAGTCATGATTGCCAACACCTGGTGTAGGCAGAGTGACTGCGTGGCCTGTGAGACCCCCCTCCACTATGGCAGTAGTCGCTGAAATTACGCAGTGGCCAAAAAATGCAAGACATTGAGCACCTTCTCCAAGGTGCTCAATGCTTGGGAGCAAAGGGTGGGGGATGTAAGGTCATCTTCCCACTCCCTGACCAGGTCTAGGATGATACGGTGTGGAAACCTATACCTGCCGTAGACCTGGTCGTCAGGCATCCCAAAAAGGCTTTTTCCGTGGTGAAAAAATGCATACCCTGGCTATTCTCCTCCTCCTGCGGTGTCCCACGATCAATGCTGTGACAAATGGGGCATTCAACATAGCTGTATATACGTGTTTGTTGTTTGTGCGCACTTTTATACTGTGCGCGGGGACGCTTCCGCCTGCCTTCGTGTGACGGACGCATTCACGCCTGTGTGCGTCTTTTGCCGTGCGCGGGTTTCCCGTATTTGTATCCATGAATACGGGTTGTTCGCGTGCGTGTGGGCGTTCCGTTTAGTTCCCTGCAGTACTTCCCCAGTTACGCCTTCTTTTTCACGCGTTATTCCCCATTCTGCATGTTACGCCATCTGTTCCGCCTACTTTTGTTGTGTGCGCTGCGCTATGTGCGCTTTTGCTGTGCGCATAGCGCATGCTGTTTGATGACGTGTGTGCCCACGTGCGACATGCACCGATTTGGTGCACAACCAGTGGGAAACAAGCGCAGTGCCTTCCTTGAATCGCACGCGTGCACGTGCGCTTGCTTTTTCACGCTTGCGCTACCTTGAACCTGCTTGTGCTGGGATTTTCGGCGCACGTTTGTTCCATGAATCGGCCCCTAAATGTTTTACAAAAATGTTACACCATAGAGTCCTTCAGAACCTTTTAAAAACAGGAGAGAAATCATGCACAAACAACCCTTAAACCCTAGCGTAGAAAATGTATCCTAGAAGCTCTCGTAGACAGTGCAATCCTTCTCAAAAGGAAGTTATTTATTTTTGTTTTAAACAGGATGAAACCACTAATAAAACTACTAAACTACATAAAAGACTTCTCAATGAACGGAATATCAACAAAAATAGTTCCTTAAACATCTGTGGAGGTGAATGGAGTCACACCATGACCACAGAACCATATTTTAATGAAGAAGCATATAAACAGAAGCAAACAAACCCCATTGCCCTACATAGCAGTGGACGAGGGTATGAAAAACTTAATAACACCATTATCGAACAAGAAACTCTGTGAACAGAAATATCCCCAGAAAACTCAGAATCACCTCCCCATTCTACTCAGCAAAAACGTCTAGTTTACAAATGGCCATACACATGAATGTGTAACATTGCCAAAAAATCTTTCAAATCTTTACGGCAGTTCCTCAATCAGTATGTAAAAAGTAAAGACAAAATCAAAATGAAACTACTACAAAATATGGATGCCTGTCCAGTACGCACATACACAGGACTACAAGGACATTCATTAGCGAGCATTTCAGGACCTATTTGCAAAAGCACCTTCCATCATTTCAAAATTATATCAACACATCATTCAACTATAAGAAATCTAGTCCAAAAACTCTACTTTGCTAAAAGTCCTGCTTTAGCACTAGCCAATTTAAATAGCAATCTTCTACGTGGTACAGCCAAGCAACTACTCAAAGAAATAGAACATATCCAAAGAAAACATTTTGGAATTGAAAGCCACTTACAAAATGAAATAGATGCACAACAAACTAGCAACTACTGTACAAATAGCAACCTTCTATTAAACACATACAAAAAAGAAATACTTAAGTTTAAAATGACCTCAGCTGAAGTACCAAACCATGTGTGTATGTGTTGCCGCAGGACTTCTTATAAAAATACCACAAAAACTATAGACATAACATATCAAATAGAAGACAATGAAGATTCAAAATGGTTCCAATTAGCTCTCTACCTTAAAGCAAAAAACAAAAACGTCATTACTGACCCCTTATACTTCGCAATTACTGCACTGCAAAACTTGACAACAACCAAACACCTTCACATGCTATAACAAATAACTTGGAATTATTCCCACTACCAAAACCCCTGCAACAACTAAAATGTATATGAGGGCATCATAATTCAGACAGTGCACCCATTTCAAGCAATGATACGCCTCCAACAAAAAACAGCAAAATTACCTCCCTCTGAATTAGTCAAAGGCATTCGTGGCAAAGTAATTCATTAGATCTCAAAGAAAATGTACACACTCTTGGAGTGCAATGGCCGATAGATCAATCTTTAATTTAAATGGCGTATCTACAAAAGACAAAAAAAATTGGCAACAACTCGTGCACAAGCCCTGCAATATCTAAAAAACAACAATGCATACTACAAAGAAGTTACTATTGAAGAAAACCTGAGAGAAACCATTGAAATAATTCAAGAGTCACCAGAAACTGGTCAATCTGAACTTCTAAATTCTGATACAGAATCCATTATTTTAGACCATTATACAATTCATCCTTTACACGCTAAAGACGCTATAGATGATGCACTGGAAACGTACCAAATGCGACGAGCCAAAGGATCTCCAATCAGTATTTGGGAAAAAAGTATAGAAGCACAGGCCTTTATGCTACTCTTTCATACTGGAAAAGGAGGAAGGTACGATGATAGACCCACTCAGATAACAGTATCAGAAAATCGCTCTCTACAAATGTATTCTGGCGACCACAGATTCAGACAAAACGTGGAATGAATATTACACCCTCTCTTTGAAAATGAACTAGCAACTCTATGCTACTGAGTTGCACACAAATTAAAATCAGGTACCCATTTTCAAAATATGTCAGCTACGCAATCATTACAAAACGTGCAAGAGAAAGATGAGGTTTAACAGTCAAGTATTACAAATCTTTTAGCAAACATGCAAGGTACAAAAGAATACTGGATCCGATGTCACGGAGATGTACGCTGTATGATAAGAAACCATGGCCCAGCCACTTGGTTTGTTACATTAAGTTGTGCAAAATATGCATGCGAAGATATACACATATTCCTATGCATAGCAAACAAAAATAAAAGAAACATAGATATAAAAACACCAGGAAAACTCTGCCCTCTAGATCCTGTAAATCTATCAAGATATTTCCATCATCGCTTCATTGCTATGCTACACTTTATTTGTAATAACACTGTTCCTCCCCTCGGAGAAATTCAACACTTCTTTTGGAGAAAAGAATTCCAAGCCAGAGGAACACCACTCATCCACATGCTATTATGGATTAATGATGCTCCCAAATTTGGTCAGGACAGTGATGCCACTGTTTTGCAGTTCATCCAAAAATATATCACTTGTGAAATCCCTTCACAAACAACACATAGTGGCTTTCATGCACACATTTTACTATTTCAAAGACACAAATGGGGGTAATATTGCTTTCACAAATATAAAAAAAGGAAATACTACACCAAATGCCACTTTGGTTTCCCTAGACCAGTTTTAGCAACAGGTCAAGTAAACAACGGCATGTCTTCAGTCAGACATAGTGTCAAAGGTAAATCACTTAAGAACACATATTACATAAAAAGAACAGAAGAATCAAAATACATCAATGATTACAATGCAATCATTGCCTTCGTATGGAAAGCAAACATAGATGTGCAGCACATTTCAGACAGTTCCACTATAGTTGCACGATCTGTCACAGCCTACTTAACCAGAGCAGAGAAAACAGAGCTTCAGGACCTCTGGGATGACATATCATCTGACACAACAGCATCACAGAAATTGTACAGCTTAGGCCTAAGCATTCTCTCTCATAGAAAATGTGGCTGCTATGAAGCTGCAGACCGTTTAACGGGTATTGCCTTGTATGGGAAATCTGACAATATAGTATGGCTAAGTCTTGGTCCTGTTAAATCTAGAAAAAGAGTTCTAAAATCATATGAGGACATAGAAACAATAGCCAAAAATGATCCCAACAACCAAGACATTTTGAAAAACAATTTACTAGACACATACTACCCAAACAGGAGTATCACTTTGGAAACCATGTGTCTCTACCACATAGCCCGAAACTTCACATACAAAAATAATGTTAAACCAGATGAAAAGAAAGGTAGATACAAAGTGGTAAATTGTGAAGGCAGCTTAGTGAAACTTACCAAACACAGCTTAATTAATCATATCAAATTGTCATTAAAAACTCCTCAACATAAAGAACTGTATTACATATCCCTGCTACAACTTTTTAAACCATGGAGAAAAGAAGAAGCGTTACTGGATACATATGACTCCTATGAATATGCTTTCAATGCAAATGAAAGCACTATAACCGACATAATCTTTACACAGTACCAAACAATGTTGCACAATAAATAGCAACACGAAGAAGAACTCCAGGCCCAACTACAAGTGGACACTCCCGACAGTAGTCAAACCTCTGTAACAGGAAGCCAAGAACCACTTGGGAAGCTACTAATAGCAAATGAGGCAGAATCAGCCATGACAGAAGTAGAAAACACCATGTGTCAGTATGAACAAGCTACAGAAGACTTTGCTGTACTGAAATCACAACTGAACAATGAGCAGCGTAGCATTTTCCAATCAATAACAAAACAAATTGAACATGGTGTTTAACATGAAAATAAAAAGTGTACCTGCCAAGACTACAAACCTATACTGCTGTGCGTGAGTGGTGAAGCTTGTTCAGGCAAAACATTCTTAATTAAAATCATCAGCAAGTTCCTTCAACAACAACAAACTGTCAGCTGTTGTAACTGCCCCCACAGGTTTAGCTGCCTACAACATAGGCTGTGTCACTTTACACCGACTAAAACTCCTTCCAGTAGAAAAACAAAACAAATTAGACTATTATAAACTTTCCACAGAAGCTGCAATGAAACTACGCAGAGTCTTCAAACAAATGAAAATGCTGCTAATAGATGAGGTGAGCATGGTCTCCAACGTAATATTGGCTTTGATTCACCTCAGATTACAAGAGGTCCTCAAAACAGACTACGACCAGCTCTTTGGAGGAAAACACATTATTGTTTTCGGAGATCTTCTTCAATTGACACCAATGAAAGCTGAACCTATTTTTAAAAACTTAGGGCACAAACTGTGCCGTAAAACTCTTGGCAGCATAGGAAATGTCAAACTTTGGCAACATTTCCAATACAGAGAATTAACTGAAAACATGTGCCAGTCTGCAGACCTCACATACACCAACATTTTAAAAAATATTAGAATGTGTGTACTATCTCAAGAAGCACAATCAATATTAAAAACCAGGCACATCCATGCACTCTATGGCTATAACGCATGTGCTATTGATGTCATGCAACAATTAGCACACAAAAATGTCAATTGTATGTCATTGATGCCAACTCTTGCAAGCTGTTCCAAATTAAATGAAACAATGTTGAAAAAAGAAATGCAACCAATAATTGAAATTTGCTCCACAGATAAACTGGACGTACATGGTATGACACTACCCATGTGTCAACAAGCCACAACAAGACTAAATACCCTAGAAAACTCTATCTCCAACACAGCTGGTTTGGAGAAGATATTAAAATTATCTTTAAACTGTAGAGTAATGCTTAAATGTAACCATGACGTGGAGCAAGGACTAGTTAATGGAGCACTTGGTACAGTTGTTGGCTTTCAAACATACCCACGTGACAACAACAGTCAATTTAATTTCAACAACAACAAAAAAGAGACTGTGGACTTGTTTTTAAGACATAGAAGTTCTGCGCATCCAACTGAAAGCCAAGACAAAAACCTAAGAACCAACGTGTTACTTCTCCTTAGAACCTTCTCTCACAAGTAATTCCTCTTTTCTCTTTCAAAAAAGAGATCATCCAGACCATGAACCAAAAAGGTACTGGGTAGCACACATATGTAATCATAAAAATATTTTGTATTCATATATATCTCATTAAACAATATATATGTATATCTCTAAAACACCATTTTTTTACAACCTGGTGTGGTTAAAAACATTCATAATATCATGTAAACAAACATACAACAAATACATATTTTTTTGACTGTACCTCAAGTCAATGTTATAAAATGGTTGATACACCCACAGTGGTCAATTGACCACTAGGGGTAGAACAACCGTACAGTTCAAAAAATACAAAAGTGCAAAGAGTGCAAAGTTTCAACAATAGTATCACAAAAACAATTTGACTGAAACAATTGTAGTGCAAACCCTGTGTTGTTTTTTTTTTTACAGTTTTCTTTCCTTTAAATGTAAAGAAACCCTTTTCATCTTTTCTTTAAACTAGGGACGTTTAAACCCTTATATTGGAATATAATATCTTACTCCTTTCTTCTGAAAGGTATCTCATAATAAATAACTTTATTCTTGTAGCACTGTTATTAAATCACAATGCTCCATACCCAACATGTTTCGTCCTTTGGGAGCAGTTTTTTGCTCTAACTATGAGAACTTCTTCAGGGGCACCAACGTGATCCCAGTACAAACTTAAAATTACTGGACTTATACCATTTAAGTCCTAATTGATATTAGTGTTCTACAAACCAAGTCTATGGCAAACAATTGTGACTCCTTCAACCATGTTTACAAATGAGATGCGTGGGTCGGTTTTCATTGGATTCTTGAACGAGAGTCACAATAATTATGCATGCATTGGTTAATTTATTTATTCTGCGCATGGGAATATCCAGGTCTCCTTTTGCTGGACTGTGCCCTTATGACTTCAAGATGTAAACGTCCGCGGTGGGTTTGACCTTCTCCCTCTGTATGTTCATTAATTAAATCAAGGTACTGATCGTACTCGTAAATCTGCTTTCTTCCAGTTCCCTGTGAGTCTCCACGGGGTACTCTGCCTGCTTCAAGGCTCGCCCCATGGAGATCTCCACCCTGACTATGGTGAGCCATGCCCTCTCTGCCTGCCACCCGTCTACACCTAACTGCTGGCCTAACCGTTGCCACACGGAAGACACACTTTGTCCAGGGTCCTCCTGCCCTGTTCGTGATAACATGCGTCGTCTCCCCAGGAAGCACGCACATCATCACGAATCACGCATGTGCACAGCGCAATACCAATTAGGACATAGTCAACCCTGTCATGGATCACCACGTCCGAGTGTCAGATGATGTGGACCTCCCCCCTACCTGTGGATGGGCATGAGACGGGGCATCCTTGCCAGTGCTTGGTGATGCAGTCTCAGTGTCATGGACAGGATTAGGCACAGGCCCCTCCGCGGTGACCTGTGCTGCCTCCTGCCCCTGCACTGCACCACTTACACCAGTGGAATGACCCCTACCAGGCCCCATGTGTGGGTCTAATGCGGCCTCCTCCTCACGCACCACCAACCTGGATTGCTCCACACTGCCTTCCGCTCTGGACAGCCCCTGTGGGGGCCCACCTGCCCATACCGCTGCCGAGGAGCCCACTTCTGACCCCTGCCTCTTGGCCATCCCCTTGGCAGACCTGGCCTTGGACGCAGCACCTGTCCCCTCACTCCCGGAAAATGATATGTCCTGGGAGGGTAACCGGGCCACGCATCGCCACCTGGTGGAGGCATCCCCGCCGCTCTGCTCCACAGCACAGTCTCTGCCCTCTTCCTCAGTCGCCGCTGTACATATGGAGAGATTGAAGACAAGAATCTGGTTACTGAACAATAGTCTGCTAGACACAAAGCAATTGCACATGAGTGGCACTGTCAAACGTCACTTCCATCATCACCCTACACAACACATGGGTCAGTGCAAGCAAGCCACATGCAGAAACAGACATGGCACATGCAACAGACATTTGCATCCGTGTCCAAGGCACTGTTGGAACATGCAATGGGGGGCTTAACGTCACATGCACACACACCACTGGACAGTCATGCATCTGGCCATGTCTACCTCCCGACACAGTGGAATCATGGACAACTAGGCCACATCAGTGTTTTCGCACATCGTGATGGTCATGTGTCAGGCACCCATGGCGTTTTCCCAGTCACACACACACTACTCAGAGACACGCACATGTACAGCATGCATGACCATGACAGTGACATCAGCATACATCTCACACCCCAAACATGGCCAAGTCCAGAGACCCCACACGCAATGTCATCTGCTGGCACGGGCCACCAGATGGTGGAAGCTGTAGCTGCAGCTGTGTCAACCACCACAAAGGCTTGGGGTCATCCAGCATAAGCTGCCTTGCCACAGAACTCCCAGGCAGATTTTCAGGGCAGGAAGGCCAAGCCACATGTGTCCAAGGTCGCTGTGACCAAGGCACATGTTCCTGGGGCAGTTTTGACATATGCTGCCCCAAGCAGCCAGGTGGTGGGAGCTGCATGGGCAGATGAAGCCGAAACCACCACGGAAGTGAGTCTGCCAGCCAGGACTGTGTCAGTCACAGCCCTTGGCACTGAGGCAGTTGTGCTGCTGGGTCCTGGCAACAGCACCCAGCAGCCAATCACACAATCCAGCCCTTCCGGCCTCATGCCAATTCCAACACCCATTGGCCAGTCCACCATCGTCACTGCCCCAACTGCCCTCAGCAGCATTTGCCTCTCAGGGTCCGCACAACCGGCCAAGAGGAGGAAGTGTGCTTCTGCACATGAGGCCGTGACCCCAGGCACGGCATTGGCCTCCGGCATAGCAAGGAAGAGGCCTTTCAATAAAGAGGAGCTGGACTTCCTTGTGGATTATGTGTCGGCACACAACCACGATATGCTGGTGGGCCCAGGGTACCATACTAGGCCTGCCCAGCATCAGGTCCACTGGCAGTTCATTGCGGATGGTGTGAATGCAATGGCATATGAGAGGCGCACATCTCAGGAATGTCACAAGCATTGGACTGACCTCCAACGCTGTGCAAAACAAAAGCGGCCCTCTAATTACTCCCTGACTCTAGTAACTGGCGGTGGGCCAGCTCCAGAGGAGGATGAACTCACTCCACACAAGGGAATCGCTGCAGAGTTCATCGATCAGGGACAGATCCAGGGAGTGGGAGAGATGCTGGATTATGACGCAACGTCCAGTGAGTGTTGAAGCGTGTGTGTCCAGCCCATGTGTGTTTTGCTTGTGTGATGTGTTGTGATTAACTGCCAGTTCAGGCTATGTATTGATGAGTGACATGTGTGACACATGCAATGCTTTGCTGATGTGTGATTGTCGTCATGCAGTCTGCGTGCAGGACATGTGCTGCACACGGAGGCAGTCCTCATCACCACACCTGCACCCTACCTACATGCAAGTCACTCAGTGGCCTCTCCTGTCTATGTTCAAGCTTACTGACATGTTTGCATATAGCCTGTGCTGTAGTTCCACCCAAGACTCATCCTATGTCGTCACATGTCTGACAGCTATGTGAGGTCACCCTGCAAGCTGTTCCTACTTATGGGCTTGCATCCTTGCCTCTCCATCACCCTGCAGTTCACTGTCTCCATGATACTGGCAGTTTCCGTGTTGGACTACTGCTATGGGCTGTTCCCCTTTCCTATGTACAGGCACACTTCCCTGTGCAACCCTGCCATACATGTGCTGTGGGCTACCTACTTTGTCCTTGATGCAGGGTGTCTCACTTGGACCGTGCAGATGCCACAGGATCGGAGTGCACATGAGTGATCATTCATGGACCATTGCATTCCCTGCATACCCCTATGGGTCCGTAGCAGGCTACTCATTGTACCACATCTCCAGTATTTTATCAGTTTCATGGCATTTGCTCATCCATGTCATGCTCACTTAGGGTCACTTCATCATCATGCACATGTTTATGGTGCCCTTGTCTGTGTCGGGCACAGGTCTCCCTCTGTTACAGCCACCCTGCTTCCAAGCGACTGGGGTTATGGCTTCTGCCTGCATAGATGTAATTGTGGCGGTTCCTCATGTGTACTGTTTTCTGTCCCGCTCTCATCTGCTGTAGTCTCAGTTGTCTCAGATGATGCAATTGACACCTGCATACACTGCCTGCTACTTCACAGTACTGTGGTCAGCCATTCAGAGCCATGCACTGGCTTCCTACCATTCCCCAGGGGGAGGTGGGGTGCAGTGCATCCTTCAACCCAGTGCCAACACTTTGCACATGATGACTGCATTTGCCCATACAGTGCCGTCATGTCACAAGATTAACATCACTACATTTCAGGTTCTGTTGATAGTTGAGGACGTACACATGTGCTACACTGCACCCACGCACTTCTGAGCCATGTTTCACCCTTCAACATGCCTTTTCACTGGTGTGTTGTCAAAGTGACCTGCTATGTATCTATCCATTTGCCTCCCTTCACTGTCTTTCAAGGCACTTGCATTGTTGAATCCTGTGAAATGTGTGTTTTTATTGATATTAACATTCTTGTAGTGCATGTTGACATGCATTTTGCATGTGACATGGACACTTCTATTTGACATACTGCTGTGGCTATTTGGAAATTGTGTTATGGCTATGCTACCTGCCATCTCTTAGTTGACATCTGTACATTTTGGCAAAGATTTATGTCTGCCAGAAAGTTGTGTGTGATGCAGTTGATATGCAACATGCAGTACATTTGCGGGTTTTGCATTTGACACACATCCATGTCTGCTTTCAGGGTCCCCTTTCATTTCATTGCTGCTGCATGCATGCCAGAGTTTGTGTCGTGTGTGACATGGCTGCCGCATTTGTTGGCCCTCAATATAGTGCTGTATATGTGTGCGGTATGTGCTGCTGACATGTGTACTAATGTTTATTTTAATTTCTTTACAGGTGATGATGCCCCAGAAGCAGTGGAGGAGGGGACGGCAGACAGGGTGGAGGGTTCAGGTCACCATTCCAGCACCAGTGGTGGTCATGGGGTGGTAGGCCACAAGCATCCATTGGTGCTCCAGGGCATCCTCTCCAGGCCTGCCTCTGGGTACGGCTCTGAGGATCTCTCTGACTCTGATGTTGAGTCAGATGCTCATGAATCCATGCCATCGACGGTGGTTGATTCTGCAAAGGATTCTGTTCTGTCCGCCCACCTGCAGTGGGGGTAGACCCCTCAAGGGGCAGTCAGTGTTGGTATGTCGGCCTGTGGTGGTTACGGATGCAGAGTCACACTCCACACCAGTTGCTCCTGTTCCTGGGGCAGCAGATCGATGGAGGAATTCTGTCCTGCAGTCGCAGTCTCTGCCGGTACAGCAAGGTCCACTTATCCTTGGGACCTGCAGGCATGGTGCCCAGCAATGCGGTGGCCGTGCGCCACCGGGGAACACTGGGTGGGAGCAATCCATGTATGCCATTGCACAGCAACAGTGGGGAGCTGTTGAGATTTTGGCTCAAGGCATGGAACGTGTGGCTGATTCCTTTCTCCCCCCTGATAGGCAGGTGGAGCTCCAGCAGCAGGCAACACAGTGCACGTGCCTCTAACGCAGGCTGGGCATGGCGGCATCCAACAGGGCCTGCTGGGCTGAACTAGTGCCTCTGCACTCAGCTGACGCACAGGCCAACAGGGAAGCCATGAGGGAAGATTACTCTTCCTTCAGAAGTACTCTGGGTGCTCTCATCATGGCCCAGGATACACGGGCAGACCAGAGGATGGTGCAGCTGGAACTCACCCTCTTGGTTGAACTCCATGCAAGCTGGGAGGAGGTCCGTCTGTCACGTGAGGCCTCCCTTGCAGAACTCTGTGGTATATGTGAGGTAGTGCATGGGGACCTCCATGCCATATTCATTCAGATCCAGGCTCACCAGGCCTGCATGCTTGCTGCCATGGAAGGGCTTGCTGGGGCTATGCGTGGTCAGGCAACTGTGCCATGCACACCTCCTGATCTACATCCAGGGTGTGACGACAACGACAACCTATCTCTCACTCCGTGAAGACCATGAGCCCATGGAGGATTTTTCTTTTTGTCTCAACATAGACACATGTGGGTGTTGAGGTGCACCCTGCACCTCCCCCCTCCTGGGTGGCCCCCCACCCCCCAGATCTACTATGGCCATTTTTATTTTTTGTCTATTGTGCATTTGTTTTGCTGTGTGGTGTTATGTGGCATCCAATGGCATCCACTGTGTGTTCAGGCTGGGCCCATACAGGCTTGTCTTGTGTTTGTGGCTTGGGGTCTGGACACATATGCCGCTCCTGCTTCCCCTTTCCCTTCTGTCATATTTGTGGCCAGTCTGAAGTCCTACTTGTGTATACACCACTAGTGGGGATTCATGATGGTTTCTCCAGTGCATGGTTGGACAGCATTTTGGTGAGTATATTGTTGACGGTGCATGATTTCATTCTGCTAATTCATGTATCTGTTAATTCATGTATTGCCTTGATTGTATACATTATTGATGCACTTCATGCTGTATGCGGTCCCATGCCCACTTTAGCGGTCGAGGCCACTCTCATGATGGTAGGCGTGCGTGTGGTGGCAATGTCACATTGAGGCACTTGTGCTATGGTGTTTACTCACTGTCTGACATTGTCACTGTTGGGTCCTGTATTCATGATGTGTTATGCTGGTACATTGATAGTGCTGTGTTTGCTTTGCTTAAGATGTGTCACAGGATCAGCAATATGTTTCCATTGCAGGTGTGTCCACTACTGAATGGTTAACATGGTAAATGTCTGCTACACTGTGTGTTCATGTATTTCCCATGCAACATGCATTGAATCCTCCTGCAAACACCCCCCCACAACACACACCCCACCCCCACCCCCACCACAACATCCACCCACCCACCCACACACTACTTGCCTTCTGAGACATGCTGTGTCCCTGCTGCACATGTTCACATTGACTTTTTTGATCGTGAACTGGTGCCACTGGCTCATTTTTCTACTTTGTTTTTTTATTCATCTACAGGGGTTTCCAGGCCACTGACACCACTCACTGTACTGTGTGGTGTAGTGAGTGGGGTGTTGCGGGGGACAACCCCTCAGTACCTGCATTTTCTTTTCTTTTTTCCCTGAAATGCATGCCACCAAAGGTTCAAGGATTTGGTGTTCAGGCCTTTGGTGGCATGTATTTACATACTTTTAGTATAGGTTGGATGTTTTTGCTCACTCTTTTCTTCAGAGTGCGTGTCTGAGGGGTTTGTCTGTGGCCTGTTTCCATTTGTAACAGTGCGCTTTGTGACAGCTGTGTCACGTGTGTTGATATTTTTATTGAGGTTTTCACATTGCATGCCATGGCATGGTGTGTGGAGTGGGTGACCTGCGGTTGAGGAAGGTTTAGGTGACATACCAGCATTTGGATGTGCTATTTTGCATGGGGGGTTTGGAATCTGTGGCTTGCATGTGTGCAGTTTGGTCACACGGGATTGGTTTGTTTAAGTGGCTAGGAATGCACACAATGCTGCATTTCCAAGGACAGATTCTCAGGGTGTTAAGGTTGTGACAGTTGACTGTCCCTTTGTCATCATCAATTGTCACCTGAAATGTGCCAGGCCTGTGTGCACTCTGCAGAGGGGGGGGAGTTAGGTGAAAAATGTAGCCCCAAGCTGGGCACGGGCTGCCTCGCCACATGCTCATTCTCCTCCCATGCACAGTGGCCATGCATGTGGTTGGGGATGTGGGGGCACCACCATGTCCAGCGGTACGCCCCGCCTGGTTGCAGCGTTGTGCAGGACACATGCTGCCACAATGATCCTGCACACTACTGGGGGCGCATATAGTAGCTGCCCACCAGAGTGGTCAAGGGAGCGGAAACATGACTTGAGCACTCCAGATGTGCACTCCACTATGCCCCAGGTTGCAATATGTGCTGCGTTGTATCTTACCTGGGGTGGTGTGGTGGGGTTCCGTATTGGCATCATCATGTGGGTGCTCATTGGGTAGGCACTGTCCCCTGGGGAGGTGATAATGGTTGTCATTAGTTAGGTTTGCTTTGCAATTTGTCTGTGTGCGACATTCATGCAGGTGCACAGGCATTTGTACTCACCAATGAGCCATGTGTTGCCATGCCTCCCAACTTCCAGGTCCCGGTGTAGGGCTGACATTCTGAATATGAAACTGTCATGGGTGGACCCGGAATAGTTTGCATAGACAGAGGTGATGATTCCCTTGGCATCGCATACAACCTGCATGTTGATGGAATGCCAGTGCTTGCGATTGCGATAGATGTGCTCAGTGGCCCTAGGTGGACGTAGGGCCACATGGGTGCAATCAATGGCACGAGCACTCTGGGGAAGTGTGCCATCCCGTAAAAGTCCGGGACAAGGGCCTTTTTGCAGGTGTTCTGGGCATGTATATGTGCCTTCGGACTGAGGGGCGTGTAGTCATGATTGCCAACACCTGGTGTAGGCAGCGTGACTGCGTTGCCTGTGAGATGCCCCCAACTATGGCAGTTGTCCACTGAAATGACCCAGTGGCCAAAAATGCATGACATTGAGCACCTTTTCCAAGGGGCTCAGTGCTTTGGAGCACAAGGTGGGTGATGTGAGGTCATCTTCCCACTCAGTGACCAGGTCTAGGATGATATGATGCGGAAACCTATACTTGCCATTGACCTGGTCATCAGGCATCCCAAAAAGGCTGGTCCTGGATAAGAACATGTGGGGCCTGGCTATCCTCCTCCTCCTGCAGTGTCCCACGATCACTGCTGCGAGGAATGGGGCATTCATTGTAGCAGTGTATGCTTGCTTTATGTTTGTGCATGCTTTTATTCTGTGCAGGGCCGCTTCCACCTGCTTTCGCGTGGCAGACGTGTTTCCGGCTTTGCAAGTCTTTTGGCGTGCACGGGTTTGTTCTGTTTAATTCCATGAATACATGCTGTTAGTGCGCGTGTGGTTGTTGCAAGGGTTTCTCTGCTGTACTTCCCCCGTTACGCCCACATTTTCGCATGTTGTTCCCCATTCCACATGTTCTGCCCCCCTTTTTAGGTGTGTGCACTGGACGTTGTGCGTCTTCACTGGGCAACTCAAGCACAGCTTACGGGATATTGCTGTGACGTGTGCGCCACGCACGGATTCAGCGCAGCTCCCAGGAAAGCCATGAGCAGTGCCTTCCATGAATCGGAAAACTGGCGCCGGCGCTGTGTTTCTCAGGCTTGCGCTATAGATTTCGGTGCACAATGATTCCATGAATTACCCTATTTGTGTTTATGGTACAGTATTATGATTTGTTTTTTTTCTTCAGATAATGGCACTAATTGTGTGGCCCTTGGATTTTGTTTGAATGAATCAGTGCATTGACAAAACATGTCTATGGCCAGTATTGATTTGTAATTCAATCATATCCAAACCTTATGGACCTGATTTTCATAAAATTATACATCTAAATGTAGCCCAAAGAATGTCCTTTCTTTTTCAGATGCCTGATTTTTGGAAATGCACGTCACCTTATTCCCAAAGTGACCTGTGAGTATTCAGATGGCTCTACGTCAATTTGTATGTTGTTCTGGCTTACCCCCTTTCAAAAATGAGTGTCAGGAACCCTGTCCTATCCCGATACTAGCATAACATGTGCTTTTGTCAAGGGCAGGTCTCTACATTAAATAACAGATATTTGTTAACCGACTTTTAACTTCAAAAGGATTAAGGACTGAGTGCACCTGCTGGGATTTGAACATGCAACCATGAGGTCAAGTACAGATACTTACACATGCTTCACTTAATTAATCCACGGACACTAATTAATGTGTGTCAGACTCCGAGCACTCCCATAGGTTTTGGGAGTTGTCACAAGCGGCATTAAGAACTTTCTGAGGGTCAAACATGTTTTAAGGGTTTTATAGTCCAAGGTATGTGGACTGTTCATCTGAGTACATTTTCACTTGTTCAGGGCAGAGATGGGTCAGCAGTTTGAATGAAGGCCCGGCTGCAGAAGTGTTTTGGAGAGTAACGCTGGAGCCGCCCATCGCTCTATCATCTCCTGTGGGACGGCTGTCTAACTCTCTCAGATACTTCCTAACTTTCACTACTCCCACCAGATATTAGTATTCTAATGGAAAGTTATGGATTGTGCCTTACAGCTACTTGATGAGATTCACCTGTTTCCACACCGACCTTCTGTCCCTCCGATGTATCACTTTGCCTTCCTCCTGTCTCTACCCCTTGCTGTTAACTTCTTCTCCCACCATCTGCTACTTCCACTCTTCCTCCCCCTACTATTTTTCCTCAGACCCTATTAATACTCCTGCTGTCACAATACTATGACTCCTCTAGCAACACTACTACTCCTTCCACATGACTACTACTCCCCCCACATGACTAGCACTACTCTCCTCCCATTAATACTACTCTCCTCCCACTACTGTCCTCATTCCACTCAACCACACAAACATCCATCCTTTCAACCAGTACTATTCAATTCACATTCCCTCCTTACACTAACTTCTAATCATCTGCCACACAAACACATACACTCCCAATGCAGTACATTTTCACTCACCAAGCCTGTACATCACCGTTCTTCAATAAATGCCTCCACACTCTGCTGCTCCTACCTTCTTCATGCTGGTCTATTGGTCCACCACATTCTCCTCCTCTGACCTCATCTGGACAAACCACACCTCTTGTTTCCTGTCCCTTGCTTGAATCTCCCTACCTTTACTCCTATTGGCCAGATTTCCCTAGCCATTGATGTTCTATTATCTTCCCCTCCTGGTTGGCGGTACACCGTGTGTAAAGCATATAGAGTGGTTAAAGACCCGTCCCCTTTTCTCGCATAGAGCTGCAAGGGGTTGACAATATTGGTTCTTCAAGTTCAATGTCTTAAGTCTTTGTCAGGGTTTCCATGGCGGTCATTCTCCCCAACAAGGATACCCTCTGGGGGGGGTTTGACACCTCTCATTCACTTGGTGATCTAAGTCTGTGTTGGGACACCCACCTGGGTGCAGCTGTGAAAAGCTGTTTTGTTTGTGGTCTTGTTGGTCCTGTGGAATAGAAATCAAATGCATATAATAAAAGAGGTGATTTACAAAAGTAAAATTAACCTAAGGGGGCAAGTGTGATCCCCCTTTTCCTGTATAGGAAAACAGTCTAAGTGGGCAGTTTGTGAATTGCAATAAGTAAATATGTTAAAACATACTTTCTTTTTCTTTAAGCATGCTGATGTTTCTCTGGTGAGGAACCTGGTGTCATGCAACAACATCATTGCAAATGGTATACATGTTCCTTTTTATAACAAGCTTACAGCAGACAGGAATTATAATTCTAGAACAGTATAGGAAACCCATTTGAGGCACGGAAACTCTAATAAATATTCTCCAATTATTTTGTTTCGGAATAGGGTGGGTCGTGGAATAGTGAATGTATGTTGAGCACAGGTACCTTAGATCTGATATAAGTTACAACACCGTGCAGTATGTGATTGGCTTCTTTCAAATGTATAATTAGACACATTTGTTCCCAGGGATCGAACAATCTACAAAGCTCTCAAAACATGCAAAAATAATCCACTAAGGCCTGATTCTGAGCCTTGTGTGAAATAATAAAAGTGTCATTCCATGATGGATCATCACATTTTTACTCTATATTCTCAATAACTATAGACACATAATATGGAGGTAATATGAAAAGTGTCTTTCCATCAGAGAACCACACTTTTTATTTTATGTTACACAAAGCTCACATTATGCCCCTAACTATAATCATGATGCCAACAAACTGTAATCATTGCTTCACTGGCATAATAATTCAAATGCAGTACTTTCCTTATTTCTAGAAATTTGGGTAGCACTATGAAAGAGTGATTAATACACCAACATATTTTCCTATTGGATCTAAATCATCCTCAAGTGCCCTTTGACTAATGACACGAGTACACTATTTTACTCACTTAGAACACATAGCCAGCTGAACGGGCAACTATCCTCCAGGTCATTTTTAATCCATCTCCAAAAGCTCCAGTCTTCCAGAACAAAAACTACTTTATGCGCACCACCAAGGAAAGAGTTCAGTGTCAAACACTCATTTGCAGAACACCTGGCATGCTGAGCTCCCACGCCGCTCTGTAGGACGGGCATGAGACAGTTGACTATTCGTAATGGTTCATATGGCTTCAGTTTCCTTAATGTATCCTGATATTACCAAATTAGATAAACTCCAGGATTTTATAGCTCAAGAAATGTATTGGTCTCCACTGCTTTGTCACAATGTTTTTGACTTGGCAGTTTTCTTAATAAGTGTTTTTATGTTGTATCACATATCTAGCTAAAATACATCTTTTGCTTAAGAAATGCATTTAATATACTATTATGAAAATAATATTTACATTATAAATGACATTCTTTCCCATGTCTTTTTTAGATATAGAGAATATTTATACAACGTTTACTTGGAATCACAAAATACAAAAAAAAAGATGTCTGAGATTTGTCATACTAGAAAGACTTGACCAATCTATGCACCAGGAGGAGCCAACATGAATAGATGTAAAAGAAGCTAAATCATTCTCCCAAGAGTATGTGGGAAGTGACATAAAAGGGTTACTACACTAGGGTCTCATGTGTATTTTCCGACTTACTTTTTTCCAAAGTACTTTCCGACGTCTGAACAACTCATCAAAGTATAGGGGGATATGGGGGTAATAAGAGGTGGGGAGGGGGTTAGATAGGAGGCAAACAAAAGAGAAAGGGGGTTTGGGCAAAACCCCCCAAAATGTATAGAAATAAAGTCAACATGTTTTCCCAAAGTAATTCCAACGTCTGAAAGTACTTTGAGGAAAAAGGCAGTCAAAAAATCAACATAGAACCATGCACTAGGTTCCACTCCACCATGGCATCAGCAAAACGAAAACACTTGTGGTGTAAGACATGGATACCCTCATTAGTGGCTAAATACAATAGATACATGCCCTTTCTTCCACATAACTGACAGTGTTTTTTCATGATGTAATGATCCAAGCTTCTTTTGTGCCTAAAGGCTTATTGAACTTACACATTAACATATATTTCTCTTTACATTTTTCAAAATGCATTTTATACATTCCATCAAGTACCCTTGAAAATCTTGGTGCATGGATAGCCCTTCCTTTCACTAGAGGTGCACAAAATATGCTTGGTCCTCTGACACGCTATTTTAACATATTTCATTGGGAAAGCAGGCTTTGGTGTTTTCTGTGTTAACGAGGAGAGGAAATTACTGACGGGCCCATTGGTCAGTACTCACCCTCGAAAACGAGTAATGCAAGATAGCTGCACCTTGTGAGGACAGAGTGCAGGATTCACATACTCTAGCAAGATTCAATAATCAGGACTCAGTAAATTGGCACAGGGAAGTCTGTTTAATGATACATACATCAGCAGATGGAAATCAGTAGTATCTCAAACACCTGCCTCATCCCGACTTTGCCAAACTTTAGTCAAACAGCCTCTTTTATGGGCAAAATCCATCATCATTGACGTCTAATTCTACAAAAAATGATCATGCAAAATAATTGGTTGGGAAAGGTAAGTTAAGTATAGGTGCTATATCTGTATATGGAAATAACGCAAGTGGATTGGATAACTCTTATCGGGTGGGCGTCTACACCCATCCCACTACAACACATGTGAAAGACGTCACTTCAAGTACGACGTCTCATTGGTTACAGTGTCTATAGGACCCTAGATTACATGGTCCCCTGTGATTGGGCAAGTTACACCCCTAAACATAAATCTCCATTTTAATTAGCAGCATGCAGAATAGACACCCAGGTGCATAGTGTCCCAAGATTCACCCTACCTCCCTTCCATCAATCAGTGTTTTAGGGCTATGTGTCAATCAGTTGGCTGGGTATGGCCTCGGATCTGTAGTCTCTTATCAAGAAAAGTTATGGCACCCTTGGGTTCTGGATGACTTCAGGCGGTGGTACATCTTCGCGCCTGTCTGGTCACCTGCTGGTCCTCCGTGAATCTGCTTAAGTTTCCAACCTTTTGTGCCTTTAATTCTGTGTGCGCTTGGCGACCTGCATGGGCCTCTCTTATCTTGACCTTCACGGGTGGGCTGGTATGCTCTGAAGTTGGAGCCTCGTGAGCTCATGCTCACTTCACCTTCTCTGGTTGACCTTGATTTCCCCGGCAGGAGCCTCTCTTTGTTAAGTTTCGATCCCGCTCCTTTCCTCAGCTTGGGCCTGGATATGAAACTTGGCCAGTCAGGCCTTTGGCTGCCTGAGTGTACTTCTGCTTTTACAAAATGGAGTTGCACTTGTACATTGTGCTGTGTTGAGTTAGACATATGGTTTGCGCTTGCCGCTCTATTCTTCGACTGAGCATTGCAGGCATTATCGATTTCATAGCATCTTGCATTTCAAGCTTATTTACACACGTTCAACAGGGTGGTTGCTTCCATCTCGTCTCGTGGCACCATTCTCTTGTATTTTAACAGTGTCTCTCTCCTGTATCCGTTATAATTATCCTTGTAGTTACTACTACTGATATACGTGCTCTCAGTAGCCAATTCTGTTTGTTCTCCGGGCTGCTCGGGCCCTTGGTTTATTTCCATTGGCCGTCCATTAAGGCTTTAGGGGTCTCCTCGTGGACTGTATGTAGGCATTCCTCATTTCGTATCAGTGGCTGGTACAGCTGTCTGATAGGGTACCGTGCTGCCCAGGGTTGTTGTGTTATGGCTGCTTCAACCGGTACTGATCTCCTTACGTACAAGGGGCAGAGTCCCAGTGCAGCTCTCTGTTGGTTCATTTGCTCCTCATACGTCACGTACCTCGGTGAGTACCTTACTGGCAACTCGCAATGGGTGGCAGGGGTGCAGGTCATATTTGGGTCCTCCTCTACAGCTGCATTCTAGAATGAAATACTGATACAAGGGTCTGAAACCTGTAGCTCTTCAGACGTTCTGGTCCATGATTGCCGTTAACTCTCATCATTGGCTATGCGGTCTGGGTCTGATGGGAGTTTACTAAATCATATAGAGAGTCAAAGGTTGCAGACCCCCTTTCTGATTCTTCACCTACATTAAAGACTTTGTTCCTGGATATTTTCAGCAAGTTTGCCTGTTGGGCAGATACCCACTTTATTTAATCGGTGGTGAAAATAAAAAAATTAAAAAATTCGACCATTTGGTTTTCGACCAAATTGGTTCGACCATTTGTCCAGTCGACCAATTTTTTTCGACCAAATGACTGGTAACCTAATCGGTGTCCAGTGATTTGGTCGACTGAAAACTGGTCGAATGACATTTGGTCGACGCAAATTTGGTCGAAAACCAAATGGTCATTTTTTTTTTTTATTATATATTTATTTTTCAGGTTTTCGTTTTAAAAAAAAGGGTTTTTTTTAGAAAAAAAGGGGGTTGGGGGGGACCCCCCCCCAAAAAAAAAAAAGGGGGTGAAAATAAAAAAATAAAAAAATTTGACCATTTGCTTTTCGACCAAATTGGTTCGACCATTTGTCCAGTCGACCAATTTTTTTCGACCAAATGACTGGTAACCATTTCATCTATATTAGTTGCATCTGAAGTCTTGGGTGAATGCCTAGTTTGCACTCTCTGCCTAGATATTCTATCAGATTCTCAGACTGCTGCTGTATTTCCTTCTTGCGCCCTCTGAGCCATCTAAGATTGTTACCTTACTGTTGAGTTGTGAGGAATAGGCATAGGTGAAAGTGATTCACCATAGTAACAAACATTTTCATAGTCATTAGTCCACCTACCTCTGTATGACCCATTCATCCTTCCCACTGTGTGTGAGCCTCAAGACTTTATATTTTGAAAGGAAAGGATCCAGTAGACACTGTGTGCTCATGAGGACCATGTGTGCACCAGGCTTTACATTCACCAGAGACCTATGCTTGGTTCTACAGCCATAAAAGCAATAATATGCCATTGTAGAAAAGGGACAATATAACTACTCTTGTTTTGAAAGGCCAGATACAAAGAGTCCGTCAAACCTCGACATATTCAAGTGTCAATGGTGTGTGTGTGTGTGTGTGTGTAGATACTTTCCCGCACATTTTCAGAACATTTATCAGCCTGTCCTCTTATTTGATGTGGCTGTTTTCCTTGACTCCTCAAAGTATGTAACAAATCAATACGTTACATTATCCATATTATCATGATCCAGGAAAGAACGTGCTTTGGATAGGACACAAAGTGAATCACCCTACTTGGTCTTGACTTTAAATGGAAGCCCCAGATCCAAGTGAATGACCCTTTAGCAGAATGGCTGTCTAATCATATTTTTGTCTGCAACAAGAATGTATTTTATGGTATTTATATGGTGGTTAATACCTAAGCGCTGTACAAGAAAATAAAAAAAGGTACGATAATTATGTAAATGCCAAATAAACAGATTATGGAGAAAGAAAATGGTCCCTTTTCTCCAATTCTCCACTATTTACCCGTCATCCTTGTAAATAGGAGAACGTTGGTTAAAAGAATGCGTCATTAAGTGTCAATAAGCATGTTCAGAGTAGTTTTAATGCAATAATGGTTTTGCATAAATTAATATACATCCTAAAAAGTTAACTCACATACAAAAGTTGCGAAAATGCAGTACGCACTCGGCAAGAGACTGTATTTTTTCTTTTAACTCAAGCAGACATCACTTCCAGCACAGCTTCAAATAATGTATAGTTAGAGTTAGTATTTAGCAGAAGAGATATCGCTCCCAGCTCAGCTTTAGATAATCACCTGTCAATAGAGGCAGGTTAACAGAAGAGACATCACTCACACCTCAGTTTCAAGTGATAGTCAAGGACCGCCTGTTTAACATATGAAATGTCGCATAAAGGCACTAAGTACAGGGGGAAAGGAGGAAACTGCTCCCTTGGTTATTTAGCAATGATTGCAGGAATCTCGAGTTGCGCCTATATATATTTGTTTACAGTTTTCAGTTTCTGCTGTACATCCCAATGGCGGCAGGTGCATTTGGTTTAATTCGAGGGGCGTAAATAGGTCCCCCAAATATACCAATGTGATGGAGCGTAACACAGGAGCCTGAACCAATCAAGACGTGTTGGGGGTCTTTCTCCCTCCCCTCCTTCCACCCCAGAACATTTTTAAAACAATGACTTAAAATGGTGCATTTTACAGCACACTGTTTTTAAACAATTGGGTAAAATACCAAAAAGTTTCTACAACTGGTTTTGTAGGTTAACTCATGCAAGAAAAGTCAATAGATGCTAGTCACCGACAGTGTAGAGAAGCATTTGGCCAACACACTTTCATGATGCCTTTGCCCACAATATATGCCATTAAAACCATTAGAAAAAATAATCATGCTGGCTGCACCCATACATTTCCTTAGTGGCTGCACCAATATATGCCACTAGTCCAATATAAGCACATTTTCATGTTGGCTTTGTGCATAATGCTAGTAATGCTGATACTATAAGAAAACATATCTCGGCTTGTTCTGCCAAAATATGGCAGTGTCCCCACGTAAGAACATACTCCACTTGGCTTTACCATTAAAAATTCCATGGCACATTATGAAAACATGTCCAAACAAGCTGCATGAAAAAGCCAATCTAGCCACGTAAACACTAACCATGATCGCTTTATCAGATATGCCCAATACAAAATGCCATGCCACAGTAAGAAATGGCAAGACTGGCTGTATACAATGGCAGTGCAGCTGCATAATAACACTTATCATGTTGCTTTATCAAACAAGCCCAGTGATTGTGTGCATGCCAGACACTGGGGGGTCCCAAGGGGCAGGCATGGCATTTTTTTACTAGGCATCTATCATAGATTCCCAGCAAAGAAAAATACCATACATGCCCCCATTCAACCCCAGCACCTCACTCAGGGAACTGATTGTGGCCGGTGGGGAGAGGAGGTTCTGCAACAACCTCCTCCCACCAAAATCAGCTCCACAGCCCAGTACAAACACATGTGCACAAACATTCACAAAACCATCACTCACTCCTTCACCTGCACACCAATCATCACACACTCACTCATTTCATACAACAGAAGCATACACACGTACATACACTTTTAAATTAACATACCTTCTGCCCCAGTCCTGATGTTTCCTCCCAGCGCTCCATCTCCCATGTAGCACAAACAGGAACCAGGAAGCAAAGAGCACTTCCCGGTTAATGCACCTGCACGTAAGAGTCGAAGCGCTGATGATGAACTGCTCCGCCCCATTTGTATGTGTGAAGAGGCGCCAGAGCACCTCACTAGCACATGCAAACAATCAGCTCCTCAGCCAGCATCCCCAGTCAGCCATGCAAGCTTGCGGAAGCAAAATGCCTCTGACTCTGCATGGTCATTGGACATGCAAGACAGAGGAACTAACTGTCAAAGGGAAACCATGTTTCTATTTGACAGTTCAAGCCAGCCAAGGAGTGCTCCCGCGGCTGCAAAAAGCAGCTGAGGTAGTGCTCAGTGTTTACCATGGCTCACACTTTGTGAGAGAGGGTGCCCCTGTGTCTGGCGCCCCCCCATCCTATATGAAGAAGCCACCATCAGTACACCGAACATAAATGTATGCACAGGGTCACTATGGCTGTACATGAAATACTGTTGACTTTGAAGTCATATACATGAACTGCACTGTTAGTAGCACAGTGATTTTGAACACATTAAGGAGTCCATAGACATACCCTACAGTAGAAGGCTACCAAGGTAGCTCAGCAGGTTGAGTGACTTTTGCTTAGATTTTATATATTTAAAACTGATTGTAAATCATATGACTTTGTGTATTTCTTTGTGAAAACCAAGTACTATAAATTGTGTTTGGCCAGAGATGGGTTTGACTGGTAACATTTTTATAATCAGGGCGAGGCTGGGAGAGTTTCTTTCCCCATAGTGAAAATCAAATGTTGGCAGCCATGAACCTACAGTTTACTTTTCCAGTAACGGCTGTTAGCGCAATAAAAGCATTTATTTATGATTAAACAATTTGATAAGCATATAAGTGATTTAGAAATATATCCTGTGATGAAACATAAAGTAAGAGGCACAAACATCACAGGTTATTTGTGTGGCAGGTGTGACGAACGTGAGGGTGTCCTCACCTCTTTTTGTTGCAAACTCCCCCTCTTAGGTGGCCACGGAAAGGCCATCGCTTTTGGATCCCATCCCTGGGGGTGGATATGCAAGAGAGGATCACCTGGGTAGAGGGACCTTGTGGAATAACGAGATGACATCCCATGATATGCCGCTTTTCCCTTTCCCAATGAGCCCTCTCTCCATAAAACTTTTGTGGGATATTGTCAACCCCATTCCCTTCTCCTCCTTTCAATCCGTTCCCCAGAAACAACCTCATACTACTGGGACAACAAAGAGACCAAATAGGAAAACACATCCTCCTCTCATGAACATACACATATATCAGAGTCCAAACAGAGGTGAAAAGGCTTCTATTATTAAGTCAGACAATTTCAAACACCACTCTGGTACTGAGACGAGGAAGAGGACTATGGAAGCTAGGCATGTCCATATAATGGAGTCCTCCAAAGTCAGGCAAGAGAACTCAATGACCCATGCCTGGTGTTGCTTAAAACACCTGATGCATAGAAAAATGCCTACCGTTCTGAGAGCTGGAGACCCAGGAGGCTGGAGAAGGGCTGTGCAGGAGAAGGGGACGGCATTAGCCATGTGAGGGTCCGGAGGTCTTGCCTTCCGCAAAAATGGGTCTGGTGGAGAGAATCAGTTGAGACCCGAGTGACTGCAGCCACCACCAAGAGACGCCAGGAAAGCCGGCAGAAATGCACGGACAAGACCACGAGAGAAGGTGTAATCAGGAGAACCCGGGAACCCGGGAAGCAGCAGAAGCATGTAGAAATCCTTTGCGAAATCCTTTGCGAAGGACGCCAGGAGGAAGAACGCTGCCGTGTGCGACCGGTGAGTGCAGAGCCAATGTAACCAAAGTGAATTTAAGTACAATTGAATATCAGAACAAGTATTATTGAAATAGCAAATAAAGTGCAACCGATTGAAGGCACTTTTGATTACAGCACAGAGTGAAATATTATTGAAAGCAATTGTAAATACCACACCAAGGAAAAGTATTGAAAACGCTTATGAATGTTGTACCAAGTCAGTTGAACGCTCATGAATGGAGCAACATCAAAGTAGTGCATGAAACACGAGTCAAGGAGTACAGTGTGTGAAACAAGTAAAAGCAGGTAGGAGGTATGAAGATGGAAACCTAACAGTGGCCCAAAGTTCAGAGGGGTCCAGACATGGCAAACTGAGAGTGAAAGAGACTTGTGTTGTCAAGAACCAGAGAAATACAAACTAGAATAATAAAGTGGGTGGTGGCTAAAGCAGCCACGAGACAGTGTCTGGAGCATGTGACACTGAGGACTCAAATAAGCATCACTGTCAGATGGACCTAGGGGTTAAGTTTTGAGGGAAGCAATAAGAAAGGGTATCGGTTGCGTGACCTGTAATGGCTGGATCGTGTGGGCCGACAACTGCACCTAGACTGAGTGTCCTAAATGGAAAAGCCAGTGAAAACATATTTAACGTAAAGGTTATGTGTTGCTACACCTTTGTTTGAGAAATTGGAGTTAAGAAACAGAACTGTGCTGATTTTGAAAGCTGGAAGTTTGAATTCTTGGGGGAAGGACACGCTGACTTGGGAAGTGTCCCAAGGAACTGTGTTGTTTTGGAAACAAGAGGATTTGAACTCTGGGGTAAGGGAATCCCAATATTGCCAGAACTATTTTGAACTTGGGGAATAGGAAGTTGATCCTAAGCCAAGAGCTAGAAGAAGCTCTAAACTTTCTTTTGCACACTTCTTCCCTACACATTGTACGCAGTCAGTTGTGAGGACAAGAATAGGTTTTGGACACGGACAGAGACTTAAATTGGACATCCAGACACAGTCTATCCTTAGTTTTCTTTAGGTAGGGAAATCCCACCTTAGCATAGGGCAAGTTAGGTCTTATTCCAAGCTGCTTTTTAAGTTAAATAAATCCACTTTGAGTAAAAATTTGAATCTGTTGTCTGTGTCTTTCTTTATGATGCCTTCACACAGTCCGACAAAAAAATTAACACATTTGAACGAAAACTAGTAAATTAGTAAATGCCTGTTTTAGTTTGGACATGTCTTTTGTTTATTTCTAGACAAGTGTAATGTGCACATATGGAAAACAATAGTGTGCCCAGCCTCTAGGTAGTCTGCTTTTAACAGTGATGGTCCCCACCGCAGAGCTATCTATTCATGACCCATTTATTCCCATGGTGTCACTTTCGGGCCAGGAGAAAGAACACAGGCTACGCAAACAAAGTCCTGCAAACACGGGAATGGCGGCTGGTTGGAGGAGCACCTTTAAGGCTCCTGGAAAAAGTTATTTGCCAGAGGGGGCAGACTACCGATTAGGGGACCAAACTTGCCAAAAAGGGGTAATTATGCATCTTTACATCCCTCTAGGAACACCTTTGGCTCCCTGCATCCACAGCAGGGTCATGCACCATTGCATACTAAAAATATCACTGCTCCTTTCCACTGTTGCTCTCGGTCAATTACAAATAATTTCTGGGAGAATGTTATTGGGTTCCCTCTCTTTTTGCTGACTACGCAGGACCTGATGCGTGCCCTTCGAGTTCGGGCCATCTAATGCAGTATTTACTGTCCTGTTAAGGCTTTGGTCGGGGTGCTCCCACGAGGCTAAGGTGATGTACCTGGCTGCCTTTCTTCTTCAATAACAATACTTTTTTTGATTTTATTTTAGCCTCTGCCAGGTATATGCAGTGTGTTAGGTTTCAAAAACAAACATTGGCAATGCCAACAGTTGTAGATGTTTTTAGGTGTGGGAAAGGCATTTGCCAGGCACAGCCATAGTGGTATTAACTGTTCATTGATGGTATCAGGTGAAACATTGTACGAGAACCTGGGCATCTAATAGCAGTTCCTGGCAAATGCCTAATCCTTTGACCAAGACAAAATGGTTGGATTTGACAATGCTTGTTTACCGGACTTCATTGAAGGGCACTCATAGTACTTATAAATCAAGCGGCTGAAGGCAGAGCCGGTTACGCCATTTTTATTACAACAGTAGCAGGTTTACACCTCCAAATAAGTGCTTAACGCTAAGAAGACTGCTTTGAAAAGAAATGGCATGCACTTTGAGTGCAACGTTTAAACGTAAGGCTTGTAAAAAGGGAGTTCAAAGAGTTCCCATGAGGTGGTGCTTTGGCAGGGAGGGGCAAGAACTGGGTGGGCATGACCATAGAGATTAGAGTGGCCATGGACAGTCAATGGGTGGGCAAATAACTAAACAAGACGTACAAGCTGTGTCCCCCCCCCCTTATATTCCATTTCTCCCTATCTGTATTCTAATGCAATAGTTTTGGCTTATAGGTGTCGCAAGCGACACCCAATAGCCTGAAATAACAAGGCCTTGTACTATTTACTGAAAGGGGGCAGGGTGGGGTGTTCCTGTAATGATCAATTACTTATTGAACTCGCAACATTTCTTCTGTATACCTTTTCGATATGAATATACAATCTGCAACAAATTCGATTTCGGATAATGAAATAAGATCATATGGCCCTCTTCAATATCACTTATTTTTCGATCTCGAAAAAATTGAGGGTGGGTGAACACAGTCATATTCTAAAACGTCACTACAGTGAAAAAGAAATAGATCTAATATGTCTACAGTGCGTGCGTTGAACCATGGAGCTATTCAGAGGCTCGCAGTATGGCATTGATATTACAAGCACGGGTAGAGATGGGCCAGAAATGCGTCTCCAATAGCTGGGACCTGCTGGAAGCACACTTGAGTCACAAGTGGCCAAACAATTACAACCCTGTGTCTCAGGGCCAATAAAAACTCAGAATGTGTGCCGTCCCGATTCTCCACAGCCCCTCATTAAAACCCGTGACGGCCCCCAGTTTTAATTAAACTGAAATAAATCCCGCGAAAGTCACATCCACGGGGGCTCGGGGTGCCTTTGTGGTTTGCTCATGCATGACCCGCCCCTCGGTTGCAGTCATCCTCGGCTTGTGAAAGAAATCTAATATTCTTCATGGTGATGTAGGTCGTATTTATTGTGCTACTCGTGCCAAGGCCTCTAAGCCCTTTCAGCTTGGGAAGCAGAGAAATGCGACATCATTTATCACGCATTCGCAGACAGTGAGAAATCTGTCAGCCTCCCATTAAATGTGAAAAATCAAAGCTCGCGGAGCGTAAAAAAAAAAAAAAAAAAAAAGCAAACGTCCATTCATACTACTTCCACTACCAATATTCCAGGATTTATTTTTATTTTTTTTGTGTTCTTTTTCTACGTTACATCTACTTTCATATTTCATTTTCGAAGGAAAATGGCGTGTCAAAAATACTGTCATAACATACACAATCTAGGATTTGCATATTTAAACGTGTATTTTGGTGGTGTAGAATTGAGCATGACAAAAGACCACGGGAGTGCACTTGCAGTCAAAACACACATTATAACTGAAAACTATACCTTTCAACTAGTTGCCATAAACCCTGGAGTGCAAACAAAATGAGTGAAATCATAGGAGGCCTGCAAATGAGTGATCCTCTGTATTTCATTGATGTGTCTAAAATACTTTAATTGACCTGAATATCCGCCCCCCCCCAAAAAAAAACAGATTTAATAATCTATGTGTGTGACTCCTCTGTTTACCCAAGACGCATTTTCCAAGCAAGATTTATCTTGTGACGGCATGTGTCAGGCTGTGACGACATTCTATTTTCATTGAAAATGTAAACACTGTAAAAATATGAACTAGTGGCAACGTTAATTGGGCAGCCTTTGTTATTCAGTGCCTGCTAACATTGCCAAGAGCATGACGCCAGAGTTAGGGAAACAGGTGCTTTGCTCTAACAACCCAACAGCTGCGGAATTCTCTTTGACTGAAAAAAGGCAACACCACTAGCCGCCTAATAACTGATGGATACTACCGAACCGTGCACTGTAAGATGCACATTTCTTGCTCGCTGCACAGCCACTAGAAGCACCGAGAAGCATTTTTGATTTACAGTGTCGTTGAGGAACATAACAATTTAAAGCCACTCAAAGACTAACATGCCAAGTACAAATTCAAAAGTGTAGTTTGTGGCATGCAGCATCAGGTCACGTGAGGCACTTTTTGCCCAGCTACAGACAGTATGGGCGCAGAGCCTGACCCACACCCTGAATCCCACACTAGCTGCACACATACCCGGTGCTCACACGCACCGTTTGACTCTCTCTATTCTCTTGACTGACTTGAACTTCAGTTCCCGAGGGCGTTCAACCTACCAGCGCCTTGAGACTATACCAATGGTACATAAGGCGCTATATAAGTGCAAAATAACATAACATGCGCAAGTAGAGCCTCGAATGCCACTCAGAGTCATCATACATTCAAGTGCGAATGATATGCCTCATTCAGCCTCATAGATTATTTGTAGCCTCAAATGACCATGGTAGTAGGATCATAATGCAGGTACTGCCTTTATATCCACACAGCTACTCTCACCACCTTCCAGAACGCCTGTGTATTCGCTAGGTACAACACCCCAACATTACTTCTTTTCCCAGAACGAATTCTGCCTGAATCCGTCTAGACAACTCCAATATACTAGATATCACATATTGAACTTTGTCCCAGTCAGTGCACACAGCTCCCAAAGACAATGCATCTTACACAGTACATGCTGTCCACTGCGTCCAGCAAAGCGTGTAGGCGCAGTCTGTAGGCATCAGAGGACTAATTATTTGGGAATGTGTCCTGCTTCGCTCAGTGCTGATGTTGCAACCGGACTGCATGTGACAGAATGCACTATGTTTTGCTTAGCACTGCTCCCAACAATACATTTCTCTGCGTTGGATATGCACCCACTGAGTCCAGAGGCAGCAACCCCTGGATGAAATTCTGAGACCCTCCGAGAGACGGCTGAATAGTTGGGACTCCTAGTACCCGAACAGCCTTTGGTTTGTGATGTCACAAATACTTTCCCATGAAACATGTTGTCTGGTTAATACAAACGGAATGTATTCATTCTGAAGGTTGCAGGTAAATTAGAAATGTTCAAGTACTTTAGCAAGACAAGACAAATAAACAAAGTCACGTGTGATGTCCAATGTAGATGAAACATGTTAGGGGTTGCGTGTGGTCCAAAGGAAAGTGTTGTCACCTGCCTGTTTGGTCTGGGCTTCCCTGTTGGGGTGGGACTGAGGATTACGGTGTCCCGTTTGTAATTGCACAACAGACTGAACAATGTTGCATTGAAAGGTTGCCCAACGCATTATCAGTAGTCGTGATGTATTCAATGTCTTCCATCCTTTACAGTTCGGTGTTGCGTTTGCCAGCCTACTCAAGGAGGGTCTACACCGACGTGGGCCTCAAACCTGCTTGGTTTAAAGACCCACGTTACCCATAATTGATGATGCTCAGTGAGGCAGAAACATTGGTGCTGTTGCTTGTCTTCTTGTGCAGAAGGGATGTGGCCAAGCAGTTCGGGCTGGACTGCCTCTTTTGAGGTGCGGCCAATGTTAACATGGCAGGCTAAAAAACAGGAGATTGGAGGATTACCTAGATCAATGCACGTGGTTGTGATGTATTCTACATATTCCACTCATCAACCTTCATTGCTGCACAGCATCATCTATGCTTGCTTGAAACCATCTCAACCCAATCGTCAATTGCTATCTTAGAACAGTGAAAGGCTTCCCTGGCATGTCATGCTCTCTCCGTTCTACATTGCATCACACACAACCATCCCAGAACGCATACACGTGCCCCCACGTATCCCCTCTCTTAAAGTGAAATCCACAGCACTAGCTAGACATCACTACACTTTTTTTTTAAATGTATTGTTCACAACCTTTGGAACGTGACATTGCATATCCTCCTCTTTAGCATCGCCAATGAAAATCCCATCACAGGAGCGTTGGACACTGTGATGCTGGAAATGCATTGGAGGGGCAGGGCCTCCCTGTCCTTCTTCTATAGTCCTTTTTATGTGTGTTCTGTATTGTTTTCTGCACAGGAATCCATGTGGGACTCCTGGCAGTGCAGCTCTTCCTCTTTTTGGTTTGGTGTACGGACCCTTGGGATACCCTTGTGGCTGGACACCACATTACCTATCCTAAGAGGGATACGCATGCATTCTATGCCGATGTATAGTGCAAACTACCATCTCTCAACCGACCTGCAACAAGAATCTCAAGCATTTCTGATCAAAAAGTTGATCAAAGCATGTATCACATTGCCCTACATTGTATTCAAAAGGGCTACTAGTGTCCATCCAAAAAGTGATGACCAGAGACCCATCGTTCTTCAACAAACAATGTAGATGGAACATTTTGGTAAGAGAGGATCACTGTGACGAAAAAAGTAAGAATACGTTTTTGATGTCTGCGCTTATCATAGTCGGTGGTCTTCCCTTACGGACAGTTCAAGTGCCCTCGAGGAGTGGAATGTGTTCAGGTTCATAGCATTGTTGCATCACCCTGCAAAAAGTTTTACCCAATGGGATAGCTTGCTTCCATGTGGAACTATTAGGTGTGGTGGGAAAATGCAATGAGGTATTAGTTAGTATACAGTATGCAGGACAAGGCACTGGCAGTCACCTGTGTTTGCCTCCAAACCCCGAATATCTTCACATGGGTATGAAGAGAGTCCTGGGATGAAGGCACGAGGCGCAAAGGGCCAACACCAACAGGTGGAAATTATACAGTGGGGAGTATGGCTGCAGAGGATTGCATAAATTGGGGAGGTGAAGGACAGGCACCTCTCGGCTTTATAAGGGCACTGCATGAAGGTCAAAACACCACCGAATGGGGATGCTGTGTTACAGTGAGGGGAACAAGCACTCGGGGATACATATGATGTAAAGGGATGGCCAGTGGCTTGTGCCTATCATGTAGGACACTGGTGAGAGTGAGCAAATGTCCTCAGATTTTTGTGTAGACAAGGGGACAGGTGCCGTGACTCATCCGCAAGCCTCTGTCAGGAGAGCCCTGGTATATTGAGGCTACCAAGATGGAATAAAGCATGGTGAGAGGGTCTTAGGTTATCATCCCATCAGGTTTAGCAACGGGGAAGGGAGTGGTGAGCTACCAGCCTGATCATTAGACAAGTGAAGACTGGTGCATCAATTTTGCAGGAGGAGGGTGAATATGGTAGTAGGTGGACCAGGAAGGTCTGGGATGTCTGCCACTGGATGCTTCATACTAAGTCTCTCATAGTGACTTTGGCAGACTATCACCTATTGTTATTCCATGCAGAAGTTGCTGATGGAAATTGATTCTTCTCAGCAGTGGATCACCTGCTGCTGTACAATTTGTAATCATAAAGACAAGGGTCAGCATTGACCTTTTATTGAAATATATTGTGATGGGGTGACATCTGAGATGCCCACATTTACATCTTCCTTGGGGGTACATTTACATATTTTTCCATTAAGCAGAATGGATGAACTTGGGCACCACGTCAATTTCTTGAAAAAAATTACTTATACAACATTTGGAGAAATTATGTGATGGTACAAATTGAAGGAGTGTTATTGAGCTGCTTTATGTCACAATCAGGTGGTAGTTACAGCTTGCAATATTCCTGACAGTACATACATGACAAGAACCTGCTGCCATAAAAACAGATTAATTGATAAAAACAGGCAGTGTTTGTGAATATCACCCACTTTTATGATTGCCGGCAACCTGTTAATGAGGGCCTAACTTTGTTGAATTGGATTGGCATTGGGTGGCCACATGGAATGCGTAAGAATAGGAAAAGAGACCTTTTGCACCATCATCTGGCATGATGATAGAAGGAGCCTGGGACTGTTTGGCCACAGGCATGACTGAAGTACACGCAAAGGTAAGGGTGTCAGTTGTGATGGAGTGAATGCATGGATCAAGATTCTGGCTTACAAGGCCAGTTGTTGTAAAGGGCTGGGGATAAGGATATGTGTGTGTAAGATGATGATTTTTAGAAGCACCCTAAGAGGAATGGTGTGGAGGGTGGTGTGTGGCTAAAAGAGTTAAATACCAGAGTTTAGGTGGTGAGCAATGCTGGGGCAGGGTGGCTTGCAGAGCTTTCAGTCTCTGGATCGGGGAGATAATTGACATCTAGGGTGGATGAGTAGTTGTCTGGGGGTAGAAGATGCTGATTTGCCATGTCACTCTCTCTATTCCTCCTTCCCGCCCACATCCAAATATACCAAAACAAAAAGTCAAACCTGCGCCATGTAAAGGATTCCAATCGGGCGTCACACACTGGATCAGGACTCTTGCCCTTAGCCTAGGATGTAGCGCTCAATTAGAATACTTTTTCTTTATTTTCTACGAATTCCAATTGAGCTGGCAGCCAACACATATCACACTCCCTTTTACAAATACCCCAGGTCACAATCAACCATGTACCAGGCCAGTTGGTGGGAATACAATATTTATTTATTTTAAGTTCAAAGAAAATCACATAGTTTGAATATTGAGTAGCAATCACCAATAGGGTGATAATTACAATTTAAACTACTGAAATACACTTTGTTGACTTCCTACAAGAACATATCCAAAGCACACATGCATTCGGGTAGATAGCACCCGAGTTAAAATTCCCCCCTGCAATGTTCCCTCAAACCCCAATTAATCAAATTTTGAATGGATAGGAGAATAGGAAGGGGCAACAAGGAGTCAGGGATACTATGCAGCAAACAGAATTAAAATCCAAACCCTTTTCAATTGCATAAAATGACACTCGGAATAGGCAAATAATTAAATTGATGTGCAGTTGAATCAAGGAGGTAAATATGATATATCGCAGTACATGGGATATAATATCACTAGCAACTACAAGGCAAAGTATCAACAAAGGGCATACAGTTTAGAAAGCAACTTGAAAGTAAAACCATAGTGCAGCCAAATCACACATTGAAAAGCTGCATTTTATACTTTTTCAGGTTTAAATGTCAAAACGTTTTTTTTTTTATTTAAATGGGTGAAATAGACAGAATCGAAATGCAGTGTTTAGGCTGGGTGATAAATACACACCACAGGGACAATAGGGAAGTGAGAGAGTGACTATGGCTGAGGAACTGGATGAGATTTTCAAGGTGAGCGAAATTCAGTTTTGGTAAAATAAAGCAGTTAAAAAGAAAATTGTTTGGAAAGAAAAAGACAAATTTCACTTACACTAGATTTAATGGCTAGAAAAGAGGAACACCACCCGTGAATAGAAAAGTTACTACAGTTGTAACCCTTCACACAGTGTGCCCCTTTTCTTTAGGGAGATTTAATTTATTTAATCAAAATATTGCTAACGACCTATGAAACAGGAATGAATGGAAGAATGGTGCTAAAGCTTAGAAATCAAGGACGGGATGCACAAAGAATTCTGACAGTTTTAAACAAGTTATCAGGATATGTATAGGATTACCTAGAGAGTAGGACAAAGACAAACTATCAAGATGGGGTAGGCTATGTGGTGCTATGGGATGGGGAAATACAATCTGCACTTGAGTTTGGGATGTGGGACAGTCAACCGGGTTCTGGAATCAAAGGCTCAGGTCACAGCAAGGTGGCAGACTCTCCTAGCAGAACAACAGCTGGGCCTGTCTGGTCACTGGATCACAAGGGTACAGCTGGCATGCAGGTAGTGGGCAAAAAGACGGTCTGGTCACAGGATACTCCCTAAAGGGTGCCACAGCTTTTCCTCTCCCTGAGTTAGTGGGATTTTGATAGAGGGTTTAGTTATGAAGGGTGGTTCTGCCTGGATAGGAGGGCCTGAACCAAGTACCCCTTTTCTGGCAGTGGAGTCTTGAATCTGCAGGGTGGATCTGGAATGTCTGGATACGCAGGCGCTGGAAAATTCAGAAGAGAGTCCCTGTCCCTCTCAGCTTCCCCTTTTTATAAGGCTGGTGACTCACAGGATTTATTGTTGGCCAGGACTAAGCTAGACCTACCCCGAAGAACCAGATAGGTCAGCCTATGTTGGGCGCCTCTTCCAAGAAGGGACTCAGTTTATGGGGTTGTGTTTTAGGAGGTGCAAAGCCATCCCACAGTCATTTTTGCCTAAAAATTAATCTTAACATAAATCACACATTTATACAGTTGTGGCACTTTTGCAAAATACATAGAAACATTTTATATTTCATACAGAGCATAGTGTTCCCACTCCCAGGTATGTACGACATTATTTTGCCCTTCTAATAGTTTTTCATGGTTTTTAGTGGGAACCGCTTCACCCAAAATCCTGAAATGTAAGCATGTTTTGATAGGGCAGATTTCCATTCATTTTTATTGTTTCATCATATGTACTTTTCCCATGATTCACATTCTCCTGGCATTTATGTCCCATACATGCCATGGACAGCCACAATATCTTGTTTGAAAGCCATGAAAATTACCTTTAAACGGAAAAACATTTGCATTGTCCGGTTATAGAATTAACAGTCTTTAAAGTTTATTCATTAAATAGTCTTTGAGCCAAAAAGGGCTGGCCTTTGTCCTCCAACCGGGACATTTTTTTTTTCAGGCTACCACCAAATGTCAGTTTAGCCCAGGGATGCCATGGAGTTTCTCAGTTAGGGTGATTGATAGGTCTCACCTCCAAAAGTAACACGTAGGTGTCCCAGAATCTATTGTCTTAAGCTGAAGCCCAGACAGAAGTCTGATAGGGGTGTGATGTTCTTGCTCTTGGTCATTCAAATTTTCCAAGGGCAGAAAGTAACACGTATGTGTCCCGGAAATCCCTTTGTGGCTCCTTTTGGGGGGAGGCCACTCCTGATGTCAGCACAAAAATGGCCATGTAAACTGAGCAGGAACTCTGTTTGACTGGTTCCCAGTACAGCCAATCCATTTAATTATTTATTTTATTTTGTTCTGAATCAGAAGCAAGTCTGGTAAAATAAAACATTTTTTAGATTTTACCCAAACCCCCCTTACACTTCTAGGCAAGGACAGGGACTTAATCACATTGTACATTTAAAACAGGCATTTTTCTCTTTTGCAAAAGCACATTTTGACACGTGGTGAATTCTGCTGGGATGTCCCCTTCAGAACAGCATTATTTTAAATGTAAAATATATCCTTTTCCAATGGGAAATTGTGAGCAAGCAGCAAAGCAGTGCTGCTTTTCAATTCTCTTCCTTGGGGCATGTAAGACAACACACTGGCAGCCTTTCTCAGTGTGCTCCCTGTTCCATCTTGCCCAATAGGTGTTTGGCAAGACAGTGCAGCTATCATTTTGTAGCTGCAAAACACAGTTTCGATGCGAGGCAATGATGCTCAAAGGAGCCAGTGCAGCCATTCTGCTGGTAACTGCTGAAATGCAGCTTGGAGATGGAGAGAAATACTGCTGAGTGGGTGACTGTATCCCACAGCCATATACTGAGACAAAGCTAGGTCTACACATTGAGCTCTTTCTCCACTGCTTTTGGTGTTCAACAAATTGGATTTTTTTTATTTGCCATTTGACACTGAAATTCTCAGTTGAGAACATTTCCCCAATCAGGTCTTTACTCTCTTTTGCCCATGCCCTCATTCATGGTTCTCCAGCCATACAATAGTTGAAGAAAGCCATCACCCAACCTGCACCATGGGTGCAAACAACACTCTCATTCTCTACTTCTTTTTCCAATGAATTACTCACAGCTCTCACTACTCACCTGGACTCTGTCAAGTCCATCTATATTTGGATGTGGAAGGGAAGGAGGAACAGAGAGATTAGCAATGGTGTAGGTTGCCAGTAACCTGCTGGCTACCGGTGGGTTTTCCAGCAAGCCCATAATGAGGCCCAATGTCTGACTCATATGTAGTATTGCGTGATTGGGGAGCAAGTGTTGGAAGATTGGTGGCTTTCAGAAGGAGGCATTGACAGAAAGCGCTACTGGGGAGGAGGATATATTGGCTGAAAGACTTTGTTGTTCTTCTTTATAGTGCACTGGAAAATTGCTTAGGTACACATGTAGAGCAGTCCTCTCTGGGACATTACCACCCTTCTGAATGAGTTAAAATCCAGACATGCATTTCTGTGAAGATTATAATGGGGTCATTGGTGTGTCTGAGAAGGACATGTGTTGCATGCGTGTAGGGGGAGTAGGGGGTGTTTCTGTAATAGTGGATGCTGCTGATTTAGGTTTAATTAGACTGGAGTTTCTGGACTGGCTGTCAATTTCTAAATGAGCAATGCAGATGGACATTTTAACAGAGTCCCACTTGAGTAAAGGGTAATTTGGTATAAGGGTGCACCTAATGATAGTGGGCCAGTTTTCAAGACGGAAAGACGTAGAACAACTTAAGTTTATAATCAACTAAAAACCTCAGTTCTATGCTGCTAAAAGAGGGAAGTGGTGCTTATTCAGTAAATTAACTTAGTTGATTGAACTCTGAGTAAATACTCAGTCCTTTCTGTGTCGCATATCAGCCATTTTGAGGGAGCAGTGTTCCGAGATCAAAACATATTTCCATACTGTGTGATGGTTTGTTTGTTTATTTATTTGTAGGGTGCACCAAACTCTTGGGTAACTGGGCACACAACATCACAAGAATACTTAAGGCTTAGTTACAGGTATAGACAGGTACAGATAGTCATAGTTATAAATGTTGAAAGGTACATGTACGAAGCATACACGTAAATTTGCAACTGCAGTCATTAGTCTAGTGGTCGTTAAGGCGAAACCAGGTGCGGGTGTTGCGTCTGAAACTGTAATAAGACTGATCCCTTCTGAGCTGAACTGGTAGTGCATTCCATTGCTGGGCTGCTTGTACTGGGAAGCTGTTGCCTCCTGTTATTTTAATGTCTGAATCTAGGTATTTGGAGGCAGTAAGAATTGGATGTCCTAGAAGGTCGCACAGAAGTTTTTCTAATTATTCTTTCCTTCAGGCATGGAGGGGCTGCGTTATTGAGACATTTGAAGATAATGACACAGTTTTAAATATCCTATCACAAATTTTCAACCAGTGATACTTTCTCCTAGCATTGGATATGTGCTCTCTCGTGGGGAGGTCCAGGTCCATTCTGAGCGCATTATTTTGCAATGTCTGTAATTTGTTGATGATATATTTGTTGGCTCCTAGGTACAATGCATTGCAATAGTCCAGTTTTGATAAGATAAGGTCATTAGCTAATATAATGCAGCTTGCTAGTGAGAGGAAGGGTCTACATTCTCTAATGAGTTTGCCAGTGTAAGCAGTGGATGAGGCCAGAGAGTTTACCTGTTTTTTTAGAGTTAGCGTGGAGTCCAGATAGAAGCCAAGCGTCTTCACTTCTTTGGCGACTGTCATTACGTTGCCATCAATATTGAAGGCACTATAGTTAGTGTCAAGTTTTTTTAGGTTATTGGCCGAGCCAAGGACCAGGATCTCCGTTTTATCGTCATTCAGGCAGAGGCCATGGGTTGCCATCCATGCCTGAATGAGGATGTATATTTCATTTACTAAGGCTGTATCTGAGGTGAAATTGCCTGAATGGGGAATGAGGATCTGGGGGTCATCCGCGTAATTTGTGTAGGTGACACCCAGTTTATCCAATTTTTCAAATAAAGGCTTGGTAAAGATATTATACATGGTTGGTGAGACACATGAGCCCTGAGGGACGCCACATGTTGTTTGAATTGGGTCTGCTGATGCTGAAGTGGAGAAGACTTGCATACTTCTGTTATCTAGAAAGGACTGGACCCAATCTATGGCTTCACTCGAAAAGTGGGCAGGTGATTCTAGGTGTTTGCATAATACTGCATGGTCCACCAAGTTGAACACTGCCAACAGATCAAGGAGGAGTTGCATAGCTGTGTTTCCTTTGTTGTTAAGCTAGTCAATTTGAGCTTTAAGGTCTATTAATGCTGTCTATGTGCTGTGCTGGGGTCTGAAACCCAATTGGGGGGAGCCTAGAAGTTTGTAGGTCTCAAAGTACTTCTAAATTTGAAGATAGGCTACTCTAGTATCTTAAGGAGGAATGGGACCGTTGTGATAGGCCTGTAGTTTGTAGGGATGGAAGAGTCTACAGTTTGTTTTTTGAGAAGAGGTAGAACCCAGGATTCTTTTAAGCTCCTTGGGACAGTATTAGATGAAAAGGAGGCATTGATGAGTTTAGAGATAAGTGGGGCTAAATCTCTAGCTGCGTCCTTAATTATTTGGGCTGGACAGTTGTCGCCTTTACAGTTTGACGGTTTTAGGGAAGCAATGATTTTTTCAGTTTCCTGAATTGAGACTTTGGAGAATTTGAATGGAGCTAAATCAGGCTTGTCATTAGGGGTGGTAGTAGTTGGTATTTGATATTTATTTCATTTGCAAGGGCATTTTAAATGCTAGTTTACCATTGCTTGTCTTTAGGTACGTTATCTGGTGGAGGTATGGGCGATTCTAATTCCCGAAGGATCACAAATAATTCCTTGGTATTGGAACATGCTTTGGAGATTCTTTCATTGTAGACTTCTTTTTTTGTTTGGATAATTTCTTACTTGTAATTATTGGTGCAGTGTTTTAGTTTTAGTTTATTTTCTTCTGTTGGGGAATGTTGCCATGTGGTTTCTAACTTCCTTTTTTCCAATATTAGTTCTTTAAGGTGAGGGGTGAACCAGGAATTAAGGTGATTCTTTTGTTTACTCTTGCGTACCTTAAGTGGGGCAATGGTATCTAAGACCTTAGCCATAGTGTCATTATAGGAGTCCACCAGGGTATCAGGGTCGGAATTACTTGGCAATGCATTAATCACAGGAAGTAGGAGAGGTAGGATGTTGTCTGGTGTGATGTTTTTCTTTGATCTAGTGGGAAGAGAGGGTGCCATCATTTTATCTTTATCTATTTGTTTGTTAAGTGTTAAGCTGAAGTCAATTAGGTAGTGGTCAGTCCAAAGTTGGGGTGTAATTTTAGTGATGGTTGTGGGCAGTTTAAGGTGGCTACCCAGTCTAGGGTCCTGCTTTTATCATGTGTGGGGAAAGGACATTTTGAATAAGGCCATGTTCATCAAGCATGGTAGCTATCACTTGAGCTTGTTTGTCGTCCGGATCAGTGAATCCTATGTTGAGGTCACCTAAGATAATTATCTGGGATGAGTCTTTTATATTATTAGCTAAGAGGGTGGATATGTCCTCTTCAAATCAGCCTATGGATTCTGGTGCCCTATATATAAGGTAGATGGTTAGAGTGCGGCATGAGGATATAGGCAGTTTTGCCGAGAGTAGTTCACAAGATTTTAGTGGGGGTACCATGGATAGTCTGAAGTCCAGGTTGGCTTTAGCAATGATAGCTAAGCCACCTCCTCTAGAATTGGATCTGTCTTTTCTTAAGAGTTGATAATCATCTGGTATCGCTAATGTGAGCACTGGGCCTGCTGCCTAATGCAGCCAGTTTTCTGTGGCCGCTAGGAGGTCGAGGTTTTCGGATGTTAGAATATCAGCTATTTCGGTGGTGTGAGCAACAACAGATCTGGCATTGATCAGTGCTCCAGCTATCGTAGTTGTACTAGGTCATCTCTGGGCTTTCAAAGTTACTGGTATGTGTTCTTTCGTTTTGGCATCTGAAGTAGTTTGCATGTGAGCTTGCGCCATATGCAGAGTGGTATGTTTAGGGACGGTATGGCTGCCTAAGTGGGTGTTGCTAGTCATTTTAGGTTCGTAGAGGGATGAGAGTCTGGCTCAAAGCCTAGTATTTCTGTTCGCTGTAAGACAAGGTGCATATTTAATTTGATCCATGGTTATCAGGATTATTTGTATGAAAAGCAGTGGTACAGATAAAAGCAGGGTTTTGCTGACATACATCGTACATCAGTTAGTACTGGCTAGACTGGATCAGATGGGCTAAAGCTAAAGCCTAGTTGGCATAAGCTAGGTCAGGCTAGATTCAGAGAAGTGTGGTAGGCTACAGCTGCGATAGTCTATGTTCAGCCTTGGCACAGTGGTTCACATGGGCTAGATTCAGCGTGGGCAGAGTCAGCTAAATTCAATATTATCACAGTAGGCTAAGTTAAACATAGTCACAGTAGGCTAAGTTGAGCATGGGAACAGTGGGTAGATTTAACAGCATAGGCAGAGTAGGCTAGATTCAATATAGTCACAGTGGGCTAAGTTAAACATAGTCACAGTAGGCTAAATGGAGCATAGGCACAATGGGCTAGATTTAACAGCATAGGCATAGTAGGCTAGATTCAATATAGTCACAGTAGGTTAGGTTCAGTATAGGCACAGTAGTCTGCAATTAGTTGGATTCAGCATAGGCAGGATAGGCTAGAAACAGCAAGGGCCCAGTGTGATGGATAGGTGCAATGTAAACAAAGGGAATACGTTTTTAGTGGGGGAGCAGTTTGCCAAGAGGAGAGGAGAGGGGTTAGTTATTGTATAAGCAGTGGGTTATGGGCACTCTAGTACAATGTGGGAATGTACCTGGTCTACCTGAGGTAACTTCACTGGCAGGGGGTACGGCCGCTCCGTGCACTAGTGTGCAAACAAGAGTAAAACAGGGCCTTATCCTCGCGGGCCTTCTCCATCAAGAGACGGCTTCCGCCTGCCGGTGGAAGGGGGAGATTCAAATGCAAGCGCGTTGCCTAGCATTGCAACGCTTACCTCTGGATTGGGCTGCAGACATTTTAGGAGCAGGCGTGGCATCCTGCGGTATGCTGCTGGAAGATTCCGGCAACGAGGCACGTCGGGTTGCTGAAGATCACAAATGAGAGCAGTAAGTGCTCGATTCTGCCAGTTTTGGCTCATCTAGAGCTAGTGCACATCACAGTGTACACGCTGGTGTCCTGGTGCTGCTCCTGCAGCAGTCCTGAGTCCAGCTATAGAATGGGAGCCTGAGGGTGGGTGAGAGAGAGATCCCGCTCTCTCCACGATGCTTGATTACTGGGTTTGATCGTGTGTTTTTCATTGCATCCTGGTTCTGACTTTGGTTTTTCTTTGTATATTAAGGACAGCAGGTATCTGAACGTAAGAAAAGAGATGGGCAGGAAGGACTACTATATCCATCTTGGGACAATTATAGATTTCAATAGTCATTTCAAGATTGCAAGTGCGCTAGAGGCTCAATTCTCACTTATTAATGAACCAATTCTTAAACGTCTTCACTCCCGGGAGAAAAGCTGTGCAGTATTCACCTTGATTTAATAAATCAGTTATCATAGCACTTACTACTTGTATATCATCAAGTAACCTGGCCATAGTCTGTGCATTTTTTGCTGGCTTTCCTACAAATAAGTTTAAGATATTGTAGGAAATCTCCTCTACCTTGTGTTGCCACGAGGCAGCAGCACAGCAATTCTGCGTAATCACTAAGGAACTTGGCCTTTGCCTGTCTTGAGTTGGCTGGTTGAACATGCCCTCAGGTGCTCACAGTTCATGCATCTTATTTTTTGTAAACTGTGTACAAGCACTAATAAACGCTGATTTAAATTGGTTTGCAAAAACCCCACATGAATTAAGAAAACATAAATGTCATGTTACAGAACAGATGGTAAGGATACTGGTAAAACAAGTTATCCATTACCACACGCGGTAGAGAAAGAGCCATCTCAGCACACCACATAAATGCCAGACAATGGTGGAAAATAAGGCCAGGACTCTACCTGTCTACTAATTTACTACCAGCAGAAATCGTTGTCCCAGTAGTAAATACCTGCAGAGAAATGACCATACTGATGACATAGAATGACTTTACTTCCAAAATGGAGTCACCGAAAAATACTGCGAGATCGGGTGGTAATTACCACCCATGATAAGACCAGATTGGAGCTAAAGCTAATCACTCACACAACACTCAGCACAATTGTGTAATCATGAAGTGCTAGTCACGGTGATCAAAGAAAGGAACAAGCAGATGCATCTGTTTGGGTCTCTCTCTTGCTCTCTCTCTCTCTCTCTCTCTCTCTACACACACACACAGTCAATGTTTATTTTGTATCAGGAGTACAGGGATGTGTAGTGGCTAAACCACTGCTGTAAGTCTGCTGTAAATGTTCCAGTCCAGGAGATTGTAGCATGTGCTCTTTGTTTTATGACAGCACACCCACAGTGCCTTGCCTGCAAGACATTCTGGGACGGGGCAGGTTGTGGATGGAGGGGAGGCTCGAGATGGTAGACCTAAGAGAAACGAAAATTGTGGAACCCCTCAATGAGCCCACCTTTCTTTTCTGGCTGCTCTAATGCTAGACATTGTCGTGCCTGCTGACTTCAAAGGGGCCAGAGGCCAGAAGACTGATGTGAGTTGGGTTGTTAGTGCTGCCAATACATCACCATCTGCCAGGAGACCACCTAGTGAGGGTTCCAGTGACTTGTTGCCTTTCCTGCAGGATGATTTAAAGGAAGCATCCTGGCCATCATCCCACATGACAGCCATAGCTTGCCCCTGTCCACAGAGTTGACACTAGTGTTATATCAACTTGTTGTGGGTTAGTAATTGTATGATCCTATGAACCACCATGCCAACCCAGCCATGGCTTGTATTGACATATGCAAGCAGTTGAAAATCCCCCTATGCCTGCAGTAACATAGTGACCAGGCAGCTGTCAGGAATGCACAGGTGACTTTGATCCTGTTTTTGTCACTATGATCTGGTTATGAGGTTATGATATCCCAGCAAAGGCACATCTGTTCACTATAAATTTGGTATGGCACATCTCTGAACCAAATTGCACACATCATTCTATGTAATACAAATTAAAATAAAGGGCTATCACACCTTGCAGATGGCAATCATCCCCCCCCTCTCTCTCTCTCTCTCTCTCTCTCTCTCTCTCTCTCTCTCCCTCTCTCTCTCTCTCTCTCCCTCCCTCTCTCTCTCTCTCTCTTCCCCTCCCCCTCTCTCTCTTTCTTTCTCTCTCTCTCTCTCTCTCTTGTTCACACACACAAGCACACATACAAACACACACACATATATCCACCACAGCTGAAAGCCCCTACATTTTAGCCTGAACACGAACACCTCTATTAAGTATTATGTCCAAAAGCACAATGATAAATCAACAATATTAAACCTGGCAGCTCACCTTGTTAGGGTGCCACGAAGAACATATTTGCTTGCACCATGACATGAGTTGTACACCGGAGCAAAAGGATAGAATGGCTGATGAATGCTATGTCACAGGCTACACATAATTACTTTTCATAAGGCATAAGCACAGGGGCCAAATACAAGACTTTAGGAAAACATATTTGGCATTACCATTAAGCAGAGTTGCACTCTGTACTGATTATTCTGCCCAAACAATTATGGATATATAGGAGGAGCTGGAGACAGAAATCCCATCCACAACTCAGAGGAATGACACCACATCAATCTTGCTGAAGAGGACAACCACCCTGCACATGTTGGCATCTGGGTCATTCCCATATACAGCTGCACAATGTACCAGGACCTCACAGTCTGCAGTGCGATATTGCACCATGTTTGGTTGTCATTGTACATATATAACACACACATGTGAAGATGTCCCTTATATGGGTAGAGCAGTGGGCCATCAGGGAGGGATTGTATGCCATGCATGGTATCCCAAACACCATTGGCTTGTTGGATGTAAACCACATTTCTAAATGGGCACCATCAACTAAGTCTTCACAAACAGGTGTGGAAACAAAGGCTACAATGCCCAAACCATATTTGTCTACCTGTCATTGTTGATCAATGCCACATACAAGTGCAAGGATCCACTCATGATACCTCTGTGTTCCAGAACAGCAGTAGGTGTAGCAATTTGAGAATGGATTGCATGACCTATCCTGGTTGCTTGGTGAGCATCAACGCATGATAGGCACAGCCAATAACCTGTATGTCATTGTAACTGGAACCCATTGACATCTACAATGGGGTCAGGTATGTGGGCATTTACAATGACATGGGCTGGCAGCCAGTGAAGAGGAAGTGTGGGTCACAATGGTACAATGACACCATGACAAACATCTGGCTGTAACAAAGGGGACTAGATCAAGTCCAACATTAACAGACCCACTCATGTAAAATTTCCAAACAATAATCTCACGATGTACTCGCACGAGCCTACAATTTATTTCTTGCAATTCTACGAGAATTGATTAATGCTGATAAATGTTTTACCACACACGTGATAATTAATGCCCCCTTTCACCATATTTGATGACACCTATCCATCTACATCTGACTGCCTCTGAAATGTTATACAAACATGGACACATAAGGACATGGCGCGTCTTAGAGATGGCAAGAGATATCGGTTCTGATGCATGCATGCTTCTTCGGAAGAATTAATGCACAAGCCTACTTTTGTTTTTCACATCCTCCTGGCATGTGTCAGACTGCACAGAATGGCAGTACATCTCTGTACAGCCTTGGAGGAAGAGGTAGACTATAACAACCACCAGCTGGAAAAATGCAGCAAGGAACTGTGAAACCCATGAATATTCATTCATACAAGGAACACAATTGTAAATTGAGTGTTCACCTGTGCACATTAATTCTACCAAATCACATGATATGAAACATTACATTACTTTATGCCTGACAAAAGTTGTTATTATTGGGCATAAGTAGCATCTCTCTGCTTCATGTGGGTTCTGACTTAAATAGCCTCTAATGTTTCCCACACTATGCCATCTGACATCTTCATGTCTGAATGGTTGAGGCTTCCCACTGTTTCAATCAAGAAATTCACACTACCAAGAAATCACCCCTTAATTTGATAGGTCCAACATATTCTGAAAATATGACAGGACTGGTCCTGAATGATTCAGACACAAATTTACATGTTATGCCATAACTCCTGACATCAAATTTCCTCTTTCATAGAATATAGATTTTGGGACTCATACGATGATGCCTTATTCAGGGATAGTCAACATGAGTTTGTGAGATAATGTGTGCAGAGGTTATTAAATGATATGGTCATTACGACCCTAGCGGTAGGGGGTTAACAGGGCCGGTAGAGCTGCCGGCCCCTTTAACTTCCTACTGCCTCATTACGGGGTCTCCTCACGGGACCCGCTAAGGATGCCTGGTTTCACCAGGTGTCCTTAGCGGGTCCCACGAGCAGACCAAGATGCAAACAACGGGCCCTTCATTAACAGGCCTGTTGTTTGCATCCTCCCCATTCCCATTGAACCCTATGGGTGCTCGAATGGGAATGGGGATGTACAGGGTGTGGGTTCCTGGAATAGGGAAATACCAGGCCCTCCAAGGTCAGAATGGCCCAGTATTTCCCCATTCCAGGAAGCTGGAATGGGGTTATCCATGCTGCAAAAAGCAACATGGTTGCCTCCTTCCTCGTAATGAGGCCCATGATTTTGTTAATTATTAATAAATTGTAATGATTCAATACATATTAAAATATCATGCTTGGTCTCCTCTTGTGCTGCAGGCTACTATTAAATCAGAACTTTTTTCCTTTTTGAAAACACCTAAGCATTGTAAAGTTATAGTCAAACCCAACTTTCTGCATTAAAATAATGCAGTAAAAGTGATCAGTTTCATTGCTGTAAAACACTGCATACAAAGGCACCCTTAAAAGGTATTTATTGGTATGAATAGCTGACAGAACCCAATTGTTAAGTTCTTTTAGTTGAGACACAGATAGTAAATTTGTGACCAAGCTAAAGTTTAGGGTTTGCATTCTAAGGTCCCTTTGATGCTTTGATTTCAAAACCAGTACTCAGTCATCATTTGGCACCCTTCCAGATTTTACCAGCTAGGGAGAACATGGAGAAATTGTATTCAGACCTATTTTTTCTATTTTGCCAGCATTGAGCAGGTAATTCCATTGCCTTGCTGTGCTTGGTGTGTTTCTTTGGAGATGGAGAGGAGATCTGTTTTTCAGAGATGGCTTAACTCATCACCACCCAGGACCTCCCCAATTCTTGTTTTCAAGTGCACAACTGTCAACCTCTTGTCCTGAGATTCACTGAAGGGCAGGTTTCAGCAAAGCCAGATGTACAGCCATGCTATTCACAATACTAAAATGCCCATTGCATAATTCCCATATATAATGAAATATGAATGATCGCTTCTGCATTTACAAATATGAAAGCCCATTTTTACTGTTGTACAATAGAGATGTCTCTCCTATGCACCCATGGACTTACACTGCACCTAGTCAATCCTATTGCTATTGGAAAAATATGTACAGATTATATTTATCATTGTGGCACATATTCTGAATGACATACGCATTGCAAAGTTGAAAACATTGGCAATTTGTTAAATATTTATCTTCGTAAGAAGGTTAGGATTTTGAAAATCTGTAATTTTCTTCATGTATAAATGCAAGGTGCTGCTCTCATTGAAACCACGTACCAACATTGTACAGCGAGATTCTACTAGGTACCTAATGTGTATATTCATTGCAGCCATTTTAGGAAATGGTGGGAAGAAGGGTAATACTTCCAGTTCAGTCATACTCTACATTAGGTGTGATTTGATCATCTATAGCAAAGTGAGGACACCCCAAACAAATGGGAGATATTACGATCTCATTTTTCTTTTGGTATCAATGGCATTACAGATGGGAGGCCCTTATGTATGAGGAACAACTAGTAGTTTAATGGGAATATTTGTATTTTTAAATAGTCTGTAGCTATATTTAAATCTGTGCTCTATGCTGTAGTATGCTCCAATTCAAGCTGACATTATTTTGAATTATTTGTTAAATGTTTCATTCTAATTAAATTAAGTAAATTAAAAAAAAATAACATAGTTACTCAACTCTAGCATCACATTAGTGGGCAATAACATTGGTTACTGATAGGTGAAGACCATTTCCAATTTTGCACCACTCAGCTGAGCTGTCCAGAGATTTGCACTGTCAGGAATCCCGCTCTGGTGGATATCTCAGTTTGTCTCTGACATGCTGTGCCAATTTCTTTGCATAGGGACATACCAAAACAAATGTAATGTGCTGCTTCATTATGGTTGCACAGTGGTGTCTAAGCAGGTGTGGACACTTCAAATGATAAGAGCTGCAGGTCCCAGTGTGCAGCTCATATTGTGTGGCAATCCAGCAGCTGCCATGGACTCCCAAACACATACTCGGTGTAGAACTCATGTGTTTTATGGCTTCTACTGGACGGTATTGAAGAGGCCCCCTCTCTAGAGTCACTGAGGATAAACATCCCCTCCTTCTTTAGCTAACTTAATTGCTGTCCAGCATCCCAGAGGGTCATTCCACACATTTGTACACTTTGGCAGATGTGTATTGAGGACTTTTGCAATATGGATCTGCCCTTCCTTTTTCTGTCCAATCAAAGTGTTTTCCACCAGGATTCTGTGGATAGTACCTTTCTACAATATGGTTCATAGAGTATTCTTTCTATATTTGTAGATAGTCACATGGAATGGTACACACTTGATAGTTTGGTTTGGCTATGGTTTACTGCTATGTGTTTTTTTTTTACTTTCTACATTTCTACTGTTTACCTGAAAAATATTGCTCTATTGTGATGTATGTCTTTCTGTCTTTTATTTGATGACAATATGGCTTTCACACAATTAAGAAATCATATCTACGAGGATGAAAACGCTTGCAAAAACCTCCAAAGAAGCTACATTCTACATGTGTTTACAGATAATGTACTGCTTGGATCTGTGTGCACTATGCCTTAAATATACCAGCAATAGATGCATGAGTTGCACTGCTCATGCATGATAACTTTTTAATGGCACAAAAGCACTACATAAAGAGCATGGTAAAGAAAGAGTTACACAGTATCACAACGAAAAGAGAAACATTGTAACAATTAACAGATTTTGGCCTACACTGCAAATCCTTCACCCTACAGTAAACCCTGGAATTACTACTGTGCCATTCACTGTTTCCTGCAATGCACAGCACATCAGAAAGTACACACGGCTGCCAAAAATACAACTCTATCATTGCGACATTAAGAGCAGATGGCGCCCACACTTGAAGGGGAAGCACAAGGTGAGTGCAGTGCGTTATTGCACTCAGCAACTGCTAAACCCCACTTCCAGGCACCACTTCAGTAATGCAATGCCAGATATAGAAATGTTGAAGAAACATAAAACAATTATACGGTTAGGCTTTTGGGAGTAAAGAACTTCTATGCCAAAGACGTTGAAGTAAATAGGTAGGTAAAAAGGTCAGTGCACTCTCCTTCTTTCTGTTTTCCAAGTTTGAAGGGAGAACCTATCAATTGGATTTGTAAAAGAGAGAGGGAAGATGGCCTCGAATGGAACATTTAAGGACAATAAAAGTGTATGAGCATGTTTAATAATTATGTGGAGGCTTTGCAACTCGAACTCATATTTTTAATATAATTTCTACCCTTTTGACGTTTTTTGGCTTGTTCTATACGTATAAAGTGACCTGAAGAATTGCTTCCTGTCCTAGCTCATTGAAATCTTAGACAGTGCCACTCTCTCCATGGCTTTTCCATGCCTCCAGCTCTACACCAAGGAAAGTCCTCTCAACTTTAAAAAGCCAACAGGTGACCTGTCTAGCATTTGGTGAGTGGCAAGGGCGGGCTAGCCCATAGGGAACTCTGGCAATTTCCTGCTAGGCCTCTGCACCCTGGGCCTCTTTTGTGTCATAACCTATTACATTTAAAATTCGGAATTTCCCTATTGGAAAAATGTTGGGCTTTCTGAAAATGCGTAAGTGGAGGAAGGATAGCTCAGGGGCAACGTGTTTGGCTTGGAAGCAAGACAATACAGTGCAACCTCAGGTTCAAATGCACGCTATAAAAGAACAATTATAATTCTAATATGTGGCCACTTTGAACATAATTTCCAGGGCCCCATTTTGTTCCCAGTCCACCCCAGTGGATCAGTCCAAAAATGTACCGTCCTTTCAACCTCCACAGACGCTAACCATGGTGTGCACATTATAAACTATTCCTGGATGGCCAACGTTGTCTAACTCTCTTTTGTACTCTCTGCCTTGGACATGTTTAGAAATGGGATCAAGGCAGAGAATGATTGGAAATTACCTGATATGATATGATATGATATGATATGGCATTTGTAACGCGCCTATACACAAGTGTTTCAAGGCGCGACGAGGCAGGGAGGGGGGAACAGGGGGAAGACAGACAACGATCCTACTAGGCCAGGTGTCATTCAGACCGCGCAAGTGCAGGGGTAGGGGGAAGGGAAAAAGTGCAAGGGAAAGGGGGAGGGGGGGAGTGCAGTACAAATAAGTAGAATAGAAATAAAATAATAAATAAATAGGGCCAGCTGGTGGCAAGTGCAAGGTAAGTGCAGACAAGTGCTGGGGGGGGCTGTAGTGATACAGAGACAGTCCCGCAGTGCAGGGGTTGCCAGGGAGGCAGTGCAAGTGAAGAGTGACGGGGCCCAGGACCGAGGTCGGTGAGAGTGGCCCAGTTGCAGAATCAGTGCAGTTTTGGTGAATAATTTAGCAGGGGAGAGGGAGAGAGAAAGCAGAAGTGAAGAGGAAGGTTTTGAGGTGCTTCCGGAACCGGAGATGGTTCTCCTCAAGTTTCAGGGAGGCAGGAAGGCTGTTCCAGAGGGAGGCCCCTGCCGCGGAGAGAGATCTACCCCCAGCTCGTTGCTTCGAGAAGCGGCTGACCCTGAGGGAGTTGGAGACGGATGAGCGTAGGGCTCGGGAAGGAAGATATTTAAGAAGAGAGAGTTGAAGATATTTAGGCCCCAGGCCCCAGAAGGCCTTGTGGACAATGCAGAGGGTTTTGAACTTAATCATCGCAGCCACTGGGAGCCAGTGTAGAGATTTCAGTCCTGGAGAGATACGGTCCCTGGGCTTGAGGCCAAGGACAAGTCTCGCAGTTCTGTTCTGGATGAGTTGCAGAGGGCGGAGAGTGGAGGCAGGCAGATTAAGATAGAGGCTGTTACAGTAGTCCAGCTTTGAGAGAACCAGGGCTCGGGAGACAGTGAGCTACTGGGGGAAGGAGAGGAAGGGAAGAATACCTCTGAGGAGGTGCAGCTGGTAATGTGACTTCTTAGAGACGTCAGATATATGAGGAGAGAAGGAGAGTGTGGAGTCGAAGATGACCCCGAGGTTTTTTGCCTTGCAGGTAGGAACAGGAAGAGGGCCAAGAGAGGCCGGCCAGAGAGCTGCAGGGAAGGAGGGAGTGGGTGTGCCGATGAGTAGGATCTCAGTCTTACTAGCATTAAGGCAGAGGTCATTGGCAGCACACCATTCCTGGATAGCAGACAGACAGTCAGAGATGAGGGAGGGAGAGGAGGAGGCCGAGGGTAGCCTGAAAATGAGCTGGGTATCGTCCGCATAGCACTGAAAGTTGGGGCAGAGGGCAGCGATGCGGTGGGCAAGGAGTGCCAGATACTGGTTGAACAGCCAGGGAGAGAGATTAGATCCCTGGGGAACGCCACAGGTGGAGAAAAAGATGTCAGAGAGGAAGGACCCAAGTTGGACCTGGGAGGGTCGATTGGAAAGGAAAGAGGTCAGCCACGCCAGAGCCTGACCAGTGATACCCAGGTTATCACGGAGACGGTTGAGCAGGATGGCATGGTTGACAGTGTCAAAGGCAGAAGAGAGATCGAGCAGAATGAGAACACACAGAGTGTTGGAGTCGAGGTTCAAGAGCAGGTCCTCACGGATGTTCAGGAGAGCAGTTTCCGTGCTTCTGGCCGCTCTGAAGCCAGATTGATGGTCATGTAGACTATCAACAGCTTCAGCATGGAGGTTAAGCTGGGAGATGGCCAGTTTCTCCAGGAGCTTGCCCAGGAAGGGAGTGATGGAGATTGGGTGATAGTTAGCCGGACAGGAGGGGTCGGCAGAGGGTTTCTTAAGGAGAGGGTGCACAAGGGAGTGCTTGAGGGGGGATGGGAAGACTCCAGAGGCGAAGGAGTGGTTGCAAAAGTCAGCCAGGGCAGGAGCCAGGGAGTCGATGTGGTCCTTGATAGTTTTGGAGGAACAGGGGTGAATCTGTTTAGACAAGACTTTCATAGATCGGACTTGTCTGGAAACCTCGTCAGCAGAAAAAAGGGGAAAGGCAGAGAAGGAGGGAGGAGGGGTGGCTGCAGAAGGGCCAGAGGAAGAGCAGGGAAGAGAGGGGGGGAGGTGATAGGAGGAGAGTGAGGACAGGATGTCCTGAGTTTTAGAGATGAAGTGGGAGGCCAGTGCAGTGCAGAGGGCCTGGGAGGGGACAGGAGAGGTAGAGACTGCAGCAGGGTTGGCAAGCTCCTTGCAGATTTTAAAGAGTTCAGCCGAGTTGTTAGATGCCGCAGAGATGCGGGCTTGGATAAGGGCTCTCTTCTTGGTGAGAACAGAGAGACGGTATTGCCTTTGGAGCAGGCGGCAGGCCAGTTTGTCAGAGGATGAACATGAAGCACGCCATTTCCTCTCTGCCACCCTGCTTTGCACGAGTCGCTGTTTCACGCAAATCAGATTATTCTCCAGTGTGAATGTATCTGTGCTGTAAGAGGCATGGGTAATCATTTTTACAATAGGGGATGTGCAGGCGTTTCAAGAAATTACACTGATATTTCTTCATCCTAGTTTATTGTGGATTATTAGAAATGCATGATCACACAAAAACGCAATAGACAAAAAAGTCCTGAAACTGCAAAACTGTAACAATTAAGAAACATATATAGTATGCATGCATGCACGTTATGTTTACCAAATAAGTAAAATTGCAATCTATAACAAAAAATAAAGTGGATATCACTAACTTTGAGGGCTATGGTCTTTTTAATTCTTCAACAGATGAGTTCCATACAAAGGCAACCAGTACTCACTGTAGAGTCCCTGGTGGTGCCGTCTAACCTGGTCCGAAAGGCTTTGTTCCTCAGAGCCCTTGGGGACAGGTCTGCTCCTTTGGGACATTCATGGGCTTCTTGCAGAGGCAGGGTAGTAATGGTGATTGCTCCCCCTCACAGCTCAGGAATGAGCAGCAACACTCCACCTCAGGGTTTCTTGTAGCCCCCTCAACCAAAATCATGATTGGCTTGTCTGACATTTACTCCCACCAGAGTCAAATGAGATTGATCTTCTTGTACCCTTGGGTCCTCTGTTGTAAGGTTGGTGTACCGCCTTCCCCTTCCACATACTCTTCACCTCCAGGTCTCCTCTGCTCTAGCTCTGGCACTCTATAGCTTCCAAGGTCCTGAAGCTCTTGGAAGAAAACACAATAAAGGAGTGTGTAAATAACCTGGAGGAATACAAGCATGCCGAACTGTGCACCACTGTGGACCTGTCCTCTAACGCCTTTCTCCTCCCTTGGAATGGTTCAAGATGATCAGTGGTGCAGATCAGGTCCGCCCTATGTCAGGGAGTTTTAATCAGTGCAGTGGATCTGGAGGATGTCTCTCGACATACCCCAATTTGGGAACTGCACAGGCCCTTCTTATGTTTCTCCCTCTGACAGCATCTGTTTCAATCCAGGTTCCCACCCTTTAGTCTCAACATGGCACCACAATTCTTCACCAACATGTCCACAGTGGTGGCCTTCCGCAGACACGGAGCATCCACCTCTACCATACTGCAAATGGCTTGTTGGGTACATTAGTCCGGAGGCCAAGATGTTTCTTCCGGTCATGTTCAATGATTCACCTTGGTCTTGCCAGTGAACCCAGTGTAGTTCTCCCTAATGCCTTTTTGGAGGCTGACTGTCATTCCCTTTGTTTGGGAATTCCGACCTGGCGAGGGTCTTTTTCGCAGAGGAGAAGATTTCCTTTCGACATCCTCAATCTTTAATGACAATCTCTTTGACCCCATCCTGGTGGTTCTGGAGACTGCTAGGTCTCAGAGATGCTTGTGCCCTGTCTGTTCCTCACACCAGGCTCAAGGTTAGGAGGACGCAGCTTTATTTGGCTTTGGTCTGGTGGCAAACAGATCCCCCACAGGCAGATATTTAAATCCTGCTGTCCTTACAATCTGAACTGAGGAGGTGGAACAATTGCTTCACCCTCAAATGGGGTCGACATTACAGATTGCCTCCCCTCATGTCACTCACCATAATCATGGACTGTTTTCTGGTGGTGTGGGGAGCCACCCCGGATGATCACAGGGTGATTGCTTTGTGGTATTGGGAGCAAATCATGTTTCACATTCATGTTCTGGAGCTCCAGGGCATAATCAATGGCTTCCCTCCAATCAGGGATATTTGCTTCCAGGTCTTGAAGGGCAATACCATTGCTATTTTTTACGTGAATGAGCAGAGTGGGACATGTCCCCACAGCTGGTTGCACTAGTGTTGGAACTGTGGGAAGAGGCCCTTCAACAGAGCATTCATGTTCAGGCCCTGTAAGGATATGTACAGCATTTTGCCAAAATATAATAGCATTTTATTGCCATCAGATAATAGCATTTTGCCAGTATGTAATATAGCATTTATTTTGCCAGTATAATATAAAGCATTATTGGTAGTATGCAAAGTACAGGATTTACAACACAGCCAGGCCCAATTTGAAACTGCAGATAATCAGAGCACCCATAGAAAAACTTAGTGTGCTACCAGGTTCAAATAATGAAGTGCACCATGTATTTTGGATGCTTCATGTATGGAGACTACATTAGAATACGTAACCGACTAACATTATTAACATTAATAAAATACTAATTCTAACTTCTCTAACATTAAAATGCAGTCTTCTATGCAAAATTAGGTGAAATCCATGTTTTAGTGGCACTGCTGAGATTCCTTTTTAAATGCACACTGGTGTTTGCTTCAGCTTGTGGAGAATAGAAAATATGCAAGAATCAGGAAGCAAAGTGAAACAGTAGCTTTGGACCTGAAGCTTTCATTGTTTTGAAAACGGAGGGTGGCACAGAGCACAGTGGGAGAACATATAGGCAGACAAACCACGCCAATAAAGGGACGGGCAAAAGTTTTATTGGAAAAGATAAATGAAGAGAGAAGTTAGTTCATGCTGGGCTGAGGAGACAGACGGAGGCTCCATGGGGAAGAGCGCTGACTTTGGGACATAATCAGTTGGCGCTCCCCCACACAGCTCACGGAAGAGTTTCACGCTGACACTGGGTCTGCATCTGCAAACACAGCGAGGTTATGCAGGAACTTCAAAGAATCGCCGACCTTGGTAAGATAAGTGCTAAGTGAGGACCAGATAAAATGCTGTGTGTGTGACTAAGACCTATTGTAGTGAAGGGAAGTTAGGAAATCATTGCATGTTTATTTTTCTCTAATTTCCGAATGTGGGAACATAAATCAATGTTACAAAATACCTGCTTGTTCTATTTGTTCTTTTATATTGCAGATGATGCTGTAAATAACATGGTAAGGTTTTGTGACTTGTAAATGAGATGCAATACAAAAAGCACATATAAAAACAATTGGGATTTTTGTGTTATTCATGCATCTGTGAATTATTTAAATAAGTGAAGTACAAAGGGGAGGTTTATATCAGCGCAGAAGTTCATTTACTAATTTACCACTGTAATTGAAATAGCAAGTACTAAATATCTTCAAGGGAAAGGATGCGTGTGCTATGTCATGAGTGAGCCCTTCCTTGCATGCTAATTGGAAGGTGTCCAATCTGATACATAGATTACTGGATGTTTATAAGCCAGTAATACCTAATGGCACATAGATTACTGGATGTACATAAGCCAGTAACACCAGCCACAAACTGTAGGTGGTGCTATGAATAAAATCATTGGGTTCAACTAGATGTGCTAAGTATGGGGCCTCTCTACGGACAACTAGAAGTTATTGTAATAGAAAGGAAAGGTTTATTTTATGATGGGGTTATAGTATAAAAAAGAAACAATGCTCACCACTGTACCACAGGAATACAATACTGCAAAACAAGATATCCCTAAAATTACCACCAATAGGCATGGTCACTAGAATAGTGTGATACCAGACCCACACTAAATGTAAGACTAATTTATTGCCAAATTACAGCCAATATTTTTACCGTAAGAAAATACTGCCAAATCCCGAATTTACCCCAATAAAACAAAATCTCCTACAAATAATGGTGCGTTGGCTGGTAAAGTGACTGTAGAGCATCTACTGGGTGTGGCAAGTGTATTCTACACTACCATAAGTGCATTAAAGGGAACCCATTTTATGAGAGCTGTGTGACACTGGAAGTGAATCTCAGAATGTCTGAAATGGAGGTCACATTCCCAGAGTTGGTACAATATCTGGAGGCAAAATTATATGCAAATGGGACATGATCCTCAAATAACGCCACAGAGTGGCATGACCTTATCTATGGGGAAGTGCAGAAAGAACCATTGGACAACATTTTTGCAGAAGGTAACATAACTCAGGTCTGTTTTTTTAGATTATTAAATGCTGCTGATGAACATGCAGAGAAAGATTATCTGATACGACTATGTGCCAAATCATGGTTCATTATAAATAGGTCCCTACGAATGCAAGAAAATTATGCCAAGCTGATTAGCAGACTAAATGTTGAACTAGATGGAGCTAGTGAACAGGAGGAAAAGTTAAGAGCAGAACTACAGGTATGTCAAAAGGACATGCAGTCATAGTGTAAAGATCTCGACACTCAATTGTCCCAAAGACAGAAACAGTTTGAGGATAGTGAGCAAGAATTAAAACACTTAAAAGGATTGGTGGATCATATGAGACAAGATAAAGACAAGGTTATTTTGGAAATACAAATTATACAAAAAGAACATTTTGAGAAAGAAAGTGATTTTCAAAATGCTGAACAAGAGATAGTTAAAACGTTTCAAGAAAGAGACAAGAGAGACAAAGAATGTAATGAATTCCAAATGCAAAAGAGCGATATGCAAAATGTGATTAATAAGATGGGTGATGAAAACAATTACTTGCGTAAGGAGGCAGATCGGCTCCTTAAAAAGTGCAAGGATTTGGACAGCACATATGCACTTCCAGGTCCCAGGACAAATGACAGGGTATCACATTCAATGGAATTAAGGTGAATTCTATGTCTACATGGAGGGATAGTGCCCCAGTGGCTGTGCCGGTCTCTGAACTTGGTTATAGTGCCATTGGGGGATTTGACACACCCATTGGGGGCCGCCACCAACCCCATATGCCTGAAACAAGGGTTGAATCACAAAGTAGTGCAATCTCAAGCCTAGCAACAAGTAGCCCTATCAAAATAATGAAATTAATCAAGGCCCTGATCAAACCATTCAAAAAGGGAGGGGAGTGCTGTATAGAGTTCCAATTAGAAGCGGTGGACGATATATTTAAAGCCCTTCAGATACCTAAGGAACAATACAGACAATACTTTCACTTAACACCGGACGCTCCCCCAGCCAGTATCATTAGAGGATTAAATGAACAGCAGAACAAGACATGGGCAGAGGTTGGAAAAGAGATTAAATGTCATTTTTCTCTATTCCAGTCATTACAGGAGGCAAAGAAAGTTGCATACACGATTACGGCTGGGCCAAATATGTCCCCTCGCGAGTTTTTGCAAGACTTAAAAAGAGCTTTTTCTTACTTTGATGTATCTTTTGTTCCCAATTCCAATTAATTTAAAACTGCATATTTCTATGGGTTGCAGAAAGACATTATATCACAGTTAGTCCGCACATTTTATCGTGACAAGCCCCTTAAGTGGATTGTGCACCAAAGTACAAAGCTATATGAAGTGCTATACTGTCAGGGTAGAAAGAGTGATAAAATGAAAGATACTAGACCAAAATCTAAAGAATCCTCGCCAACAGTAATGGAGATCAGGTCAGCTAAAATGTCACTTGAGTCTGCTCAAAGTCCAGGCAAAAACAATGTGACACCCGAACAGAGGGGTAATCAACAGATGTTGCCGATCTCTGCACCGATGTTTCAGTCACAGGATCCTAGAAATAGGGAGAGCTACATTAGCCCTAGGTACTTAGGAGACAGGATATCGACCTGATATGTCAGGTATGAACAATAATCAGAGACAAAGCCAGGGTCAAAGAAATAATGGTCCCTACCAGACATTGGGGACACAGAGTAGATTTGACCCCAACACCATGATATATGATAATCAGGACAGACCCCGGTATGTGGATCGATTTACTGAAAATGGGAATCAGCATACAGGACAATACTCACAAAATGAGAGACAGGACATGAGGCAGAGTATAAATTATGCCCCACGTCAATACAATCAATCACCGCCGCCAGGGGATTACAACCAAAGGATAGGCACACCCCGCTCCCCGCCCCACATGAATCAAGAGTTCAGAAACAACCCCAATAGAAATCACTCTCCTGAGAGATATCAGAATAGATTCAACCAGGGGGAAAACAACCAATATCGGCATTGGCCGCAGATAGAAGATTCTAAAGAGATGGAAAGGTTCAAGTGTCTCGAAGCCCAAGTGAAAATGTTGGCTGAACAAATAGGAAAACTCTGTATGGTTCAGAAACAGTCATCAAAGGAGGGGGCAGAAGGCCATAGTAGTGACTGGGTGGCTTCTGATAATAAGTGACTAAGGGCCTCATTACACGGTAGGCGGTAACCATGGCACTATTAGCGCCATGGTTGCTGCCGATATTTTACCGTGTCCGCCTTGGTAGATGGCGGAATTACCGCCCTACTCCAAGGTGAGCGGGGGCGGTAATTCCCCTTTCACCAAGGCCCTTCCCCATTCCCATTTTTGCCCCCATAGGGCATAATGGGAATGGGGAAGGTGCTAATTACAGTACCGCAAATTGCGGTATTGTAATTAGCACCAAGGTCCCTTTGCGGCACCCTACTTTAATGGCTGGTAAAACCAGCCGTTAAGGTTGGGTCCCGCAAAGGGAACTCGTTGTAAGGCGGTAAGAGTTTATCGGTACCGGTGCCCTTACCGGTACCAGTAAACCCTTACCGCCTAGCGTGTAATGAGGCCCTAAATCTTCATGATACCTGCAATGATAAAAAGACAGATTGCCCTGATCTGGTTTTGCATAATGACTCTGAGCTGTTTAATGATTTAAAAACGAAAACACCTGCAAATGAACGTGAGGCAGAAATTGCAAATACATCTAAAAGAGAGGTTTGGTTTAACCTGGAGTTAAATCAAACGTTGGAAATTTGCACAAATGAAAAAGGAAAACTAGAAAAACATGAAATTCCAAAAGAAAAAAGAGACAGATTTAAAAAAGACAACTCCTGCATGGGTAAATAATTGATCAGGGAGAAAGTATGGATGTTAGAACGCCCTCCCTAGACAATCAAGATGCTAATAAAATACAGACAGGAAGAACAGGTACTCAAAAGGAGGGAACAGATCAGTCACCTGAAGAGTTATTTGAGCCATAGATTTTTGAGGAAATTAAGTAGACTGGTATCATGCCAAATACCCACAAATGCCCAGAATTAGAAAATGTCAAATTATCAGGTGATCTTTATACGCATATTCAGTTGGATTATTGTAGTGTGAACTCTGATGATCCCCGGATAAAAAGGCAAACAGTGGCCACACTCCAAAGGACCTCTGAATATGGGGAAACGAGTAAGGTTTCACAAACGAAAATGGACAGAAAGGAGGGAAAAATGTCCTTTCATTTACCAATGTGCTTAGCCAAAAGTGAGAAAGGTCTGAGAAAAGTGAATCCTGAAATCAGTAAGAATGTGCACTTTTTGTGTGTGTTAGAGGAAGTTGGAGACAAATATTATGCTCCCATTACTGTGGAAAAGAAATGCAATACATTTGCAATGATTGACACAGGCGCACATGCCACAATTATGTCCACAGAATTGGTGAAATGTATCAATGAAGGGAGATCTCCACAGAATCAGATCACAGTGAGACAGAGTGAAGGTCCAGTACATAACTTTAATGGTGAAGAGGTGCCTATCATGGGTGTTACCGAGGTTGACATAAAGATAGGAAAACACAGAATGAAGCAGGAACTATTGATCACATCTATTTGTGAAATTCCATTTTTGATGGGGACAGATTGCCTGAAAACATTTTCTAATCTCATACAAGGGGTAAATGGGGTACTGTGGTCTTTAACAAAAAAACAACATTAAGATCTAAGAAAATAAAGTCTCAAAACAGCAGTGTAAATGAATGCCATTCTCTTGCCATATCGAATGATGCAGGTGTACCTACAGAATAGCTGTGTGCCTAGTGTCACCGTCACTTTGATGTGCCAGGACCAAATAGTGAAGAAGAAAAACAATCTGTGCAGATTTATTTGGATCCTAGGAAGAAATGGCAAACTGAAATAGATGAACATACATTGCGCTTCTATTTAAAAGAGAAGAAATGCAAACAGAACACTATTCCTAAAGCAGACACAGAAAAACACATCACTACCCTTGCTGAAATACACATGGAAGATGAGCAGTCATGGATTCACATTGGTATAAATGGCCATTCTAAAATGATAAAAGCCATTTAGAAGAGAATTCTTTATTAGGAATGGCCATACAAAAATCACATTATACTGCAGATTTCAATGACATGGTGTTAGGAGATATCCCTGAGAGATATGTAGATGCACAGGGCGTGTTGCCAGAATATCTGGATTCTCAAGCTAAAGGGATATTTAAAATTCAATCTGTGTACCCTTATGATTCCAATGAGACAGTGTGCCGTCACCAAGAGAATTGTATAGTGTTTGACTTAAATGAAAATGAAACAGAAAATCAGCACATTGAAGTGGAAGCTGATATGCCAAAATATTTAAAAGTGGCAACTTTACAGAGAGATACAGCCACACAGATGGAAGAAAGCACAGAGGTTCCTCCACTGGAGGATTTCCCAGAATTTTCAAAAATGGTAGAGGAGCAAATTCTGTTAGCAGATGCATGTGATAGCGAAGAGGATAAAAATGAGTTGAGAAAAATATTTATGGAATTTAAAGAAGTATTTGCCAAAGATGATTATGATTGCGGCTTAACTAATTTACATGTTGCCACGTTACTGGAGGGGTGTGGTAGAAATCCAGTATTTGTGCGCCAATACTGATTGTCATTGGCTTGATTAGAATCATTGGCAGAGATAATTAAGAACTTGGAATCTAGGGGAATTATCAGACGCATTCATAGTACCTCCAACACTCCTATTTTGGGTGTGTGAAAGCCAAATGTTCAATGGCCTGTGTGCAGACTTGAGGGAGTTACATAAAAGAGTGCCAACTGCCATTCATCGATCAAGGTCTTGCTCAGGTGCCTGGGTCAAAGGTATTTACCACATTAGATCTTACATCTGGATATTGGTGTGTGCCACTGGCAGAGGACATTCAGAATTTATTTTCATTTTCATTTGATAAAATGTAATACGCGTGGGCTAGAACACCATTTGCGTATGTCAATAGTGGGAGCAGATTTGGCATATTTTTGAGAAAGGCGATGCCAGATGCAGTGGAAAGAGGAACTATAGTTTATGTAGATGATGTCCTGCTAAAAAATGAAAACTTGAAAAGTCATTTTGATGAAATTAGACATGTACTTGACCAATTGCAAAAGGTGGGTGCCAAAGTATCTTTACAGAAAGCCCAATGGTGCAAGAAAAAGGTGAACTTCCTAGGCCATGAGGTAACTGAACATGGGCTAAATCCACAAAAGAAAAAAGATGGAGGCCATACAGAAATTGAAAGATCCTAGAAATGTGAATGGTTTAAAAAGTTTATTAGGTATGACAGGATATAACAGGACATTTATTGAAAATTATGCTGAAATTACTCAACCATTGACTAAACTATTGAAGCTGTATACGCCCTGGAAATGGGAAAAGGAGCAATCTGAGACAGTTGCTAAATTGAAGGAATGTTTCATGAAGGCACCTTGATAGCGTATCCCATAAAAAACAGAGATTTCTTTATAGAAATAGGTTTCACTGAACATTGTATGCCAGCTGTGTAATCTCAAAAGCATGATTTGAACCACAAAACTATTGCTTATACAAGTATGGCATTTTCCCAGGTTGAGATTAAATTCAGTGAATGTGAAAAGGCTCTTCTGACAACTGTGTGGGCGTTGCAACATTTTCACCCCATTGTTCTAGAGGAAAAGGTAATCATTGCGACAAATCATCAACCATTGCAGTTTTTAAAAGTAAAAGGATTAGGTCAGGCAATTTAGCACAGTCCAGAATTACTCCATGGACATTGGCATTGCAAGGCTTTCCTGTAGAAGGTGTGGCCAGAATAAAAAGAGCCCAGTTACTCAAGGATTAGCAGATTTACATGACTGTGCAGCTGAATGTCTATCAAATGATGTAGAGGTGGAATCTAGTTTGCAGGAGTTTGAACAATCACCACACAAAGGTTTTGATGAAAAGACATGTAAGAATTTACCAACTGTATATGTTGACGGATGTGCCTTTCACATTGAAAATGACATACCCATTGGGGTATCAGGGATAGGAAATGTCTGGTTCAAGAGGACATTCCTAGTGTAGGAATGAGAATTGGGGGTGGGAGTAGCCAGGTAGCCAGGTAGCAGAGTTGGCTGCCATTTATAAAGCAATTACTACTGCAGTTGATAATAAATTCAGTGAAATTGTGCTCGTGACTAATTCTGATTATGCACGAAAAAGCTTTGTAGAATATTTGCCTGGCTGGAAAACAAGAGGCATGATCACATATAATAAAAAGCCCCTCAAGCATGGGAAAATGATACAAGCTATAGACAAATTAGTGTCAGAGAATGATTTAACAATATACTGGAGGAAAATGTGCGGACATTTGAAAACTTCAGGAGAAGATAAGGAGGGAAATGATGAAGCAGATCAATTGGCTAAGTTTGGGACTGTTATGGGAGAGTTGTTACCCATTGAACACTTAATTGGTGAAATACAAATAGATGCAGTTACACGCTCTAAGGCCCTAAAAGAGGTAGAACAACCAGTAGTGCAATGGAGTTATGATACACCAGATCAAGATTTGATTAAGGCACAAAAAGATGATCCAATATAGGGGATCTATTATAATCATTTGATGGACCCCAAACAAAATCCTTTAACTGAAAATGATTGTACAGGAAAAGAAGAGTTGAGGGTGTTATTAAAGAATAAAAAACGGATTAGACTTCAGGACGGACTTATGATCAGGGAATCCATAACAGGACAGATACAGTGGGTGGTACCCCTTTCATTCAGAGGGCTAATGTTACACCATGCACATGATGCAATAACTGCAGGACATAGAGGTTCACAAAAGACATTAGAGATACTGAAAGATTATGCTTACTGGCCACATATGTCCCAAGATGTAGAATTATACACTAGGGGGTACCTGGTATGTTCCCAATTTAAACCCGCTTCACAATGCATAGAGCTCCAATGATGAAAAGAGGCTTGACTCTTCCATGGTCAGATTTGCAAATTGACTATGTAGGGCCGGTAAAAAGGTCGAGTAAGGGAAACCATTATCTTTTGACCGTGGTTTGTTTGATGGCGAATGGGTAGAGTGTATCCCTGCACCAGATTGCAGTGCACAAACCACAGCACATACACAAGAAATAGAGTCAGGCAGAGGAAGTCATCTCACAAGCACTGTAATGAGTAAGGTGTGGCAGATATTGGGGGTGAAAAGGAAACTGCATATTGCATACGGGCCAGCCTCTTCTGGAAATATTGAACGTTGCAACAGGTCTGTTGTGGAGATATTAAAGACGTTTTTAGTGGAGGCAGGTTCCAGTTGGGATTTACGATTACCTCTGGTATTGATGGCAATCAGATCGACTCCTGCCAAAGCGACAGGTATCAGTCCTCATGAGGTGTTCACAGGAAGGAAGATGGTACTGCCGCAACATTTATTATACAGGACACATGAGCAGACACTTGTGAGTGAACTACAGTTCACGAATATGAGGAAGAACTAAGGAAGCATTTACAACATGCATCTGCATTTGTGCAGCAAAATTTGGAGAGAGCTTCTGACAGTGCAAAGTCATATTTTGATAAAACAACGTCTGTTAAAGACTATAATGTAGGGGATCAGGAATATAAATTTCATTTTGGAAAAGGTAAACATAAAAATTCTAAATTTCTTGTGGCATGTCAAGGGCCATTTCGAATAGTGGATAAGGTGTCCCCAGTAGTTTACAAAATATGAAAGACAGAGGGTGAAATGGTGAACAATGAACAATTTGTTCATGTTAACCAAATTAAGCCCTGTCACCCCAAACATAAAATCATGAGACTTGAGAAAGTAGAGACAGCTTAAGTGCCCTCAGTACATGGGGAGAAAGATGCAGTGACTGTCTTCATAGTGTCCCACGCCATAAAAATAAAAATAGATATAATGATTATGGTGGAGATAAATGCAGATGAAAATAACACATTTGAGAAAGGTGTGGTAATAAAATGAATAGAAGATGCTGAATCAGGTTGACATACTACAGTTTTGATATATAATGATGTCATATGTTTATTGTTTTCTCTCTAACATGTGCTTAGTTGCAGATATCGGAAGACTCAATCGGAATGTTTTGGAATACATTTTATTTTTGCGAAGTGGTAGAAAGGGTAAAATTGGTATTGTGCTATATACTTAATCTGTCTCTTTTCTATTTAATTTAGACAATTAACTAATATTGATTGGGGTCAGAGGTCGCAGGATCGGAGGACATGAGAGATGACGGAGTCCTGGAGTCCACGGGAGGAAATTCCAAAAAAGCCCCAGGCGGGGGCGAAGACCAAGTCTCCAGGACGGATGACACTGATGATGGCACCAGCAACATGGATGATGATTCTTATGGTTGCAGGGAATCTTAAAACCATAGAAACACAGGTTATCATTGAGCCCGGACCAGCATCTGGCATTGCAGTGGAAGAAGCGCCTGGGTTTATTTTGGGTAATAGAAGGCCGATTTTCCAGAATATCTACATACCCATGAACCCTGATCATTTAATTGAAGGATTTATTAACAAAACAGGGATTGTAACCGACCAGACTAGCGATTGGCTAGAATTGAGAAAAGGGGACGTTAAGCAGACAATAAGAGATATGGTAATGCAATTAGAAAAGATATTTGTGAATTCAACATATATAAAGAAAAGGAGGGGAAAGAGGGGGGCAGTAATGCTTGTGGTCTCTTTGGAAATGTCTATTATTGGAGTTATTGGAGCTGTAATGAAAGTTGCATTTGCATTTGAAATGGGCAGTGCAATGCCACTATATGTGAATTTGGAAAGAATGGAAAACAGGTTTTTGCTGTGCACCTCATATATAGCCCCTGAACTTATTTACCAAACTAAATGGATACATAATGTGGGATTTTGGCAAGAAAGGAAATACATAAAAATTAAAACTCCAGAGGTGGTGGCATTTCATTCATGGGAGCCTGAGGTTTACATTTATAAGGTTTAAAGAACAAAATTATATGTGTCCAGGTAAACCATTTGTTCCTGATGCTACAGATGCTATCGGTGGTTTAAAATCTGACCTAGGTGTATCAGGAGGATGTGAAGTGGTCATTAGCAATTTGAGTGGTGAGGAGTTATCACAAGCCAAACTGGTTAAAAATAAATGGTTGGTCAGCACCTCTACGAAAAATTATACTGTCACACATATAAATCATGGAAGGTTTTTGTCAAGCAATTGAAATATAATGTATTTTACTTGCAGGTTCCAAAAGATACAATCATCTCAGTTGGGGGTCTAACACTATTCCATATTGCAAATGATATTTGGGAAAGCCAAGTGGGAAAATATTGAGTTTTTTCAAGGGGATACATTTCCGATAGACCCGCATGTAGAATTATTATTGAGTCATAAGGAAAAGCACACTATTAAGATGAATCTGAGGAAGAATAACATTACAGTTACTAGTCTGGGTGTAATGGAGGTGGATATGTTTAACTGGGGAACCTGAGTGGAACACACTATGGTGTGTTTGGCAGTAGTGGTTTTAGTGATGGGAGGATGGTTGATTATTTTGTCTATAAAGATGAAGATGTTACTTATGATATTGGCCACAATGGGAAATGAAGGATATCCCAATGTGCATACATTCTAAGGTAAAATGAAGAAGAATTTGGGTTTCCTCCAATTGTGGAGTTGGTTAGCCAGAATTGTCGGAAAGGGAGGGTATATGTAAGGATATGTATAGCATTTTGCCAAAATATAATAGCATTTTACTTGTAGCAGATAATAGCATTTTGCCAGTATATAATATAGCATTTTTTTGCCATATAATATATAGCATTATTGGTAGTATGCAAAGTACAGGATTTACAACACAGCCAGGCCCAATTTGAAACTGCAGATATTCAGAGCACGCATAAAAAAACTTACGGGGTAATTCATAGATTTCAGCGCAGAGAGTGATCGTGCGCCAGCGTGCGCCAGCCATGTGCGCTAAACAGCATTCTGGCGCACCGCGTATTCATGGAACTTCTAAGCCATAATGAGCACTGGCGCAGAGAACATCCCGCAGCGCCAGTTACGCCCCCAAGAACGCCCCTTGCGCAAGGAAAAGCTGTTGAAATCCCCAATGCAGCGCAAAGGCCTGCGCTAACCCCGGACCAGCTTACAGGTCCGCTACACTGCAATCACATGAGCGGGGAACGTGTATTTCTGGGGTGCGCTGGAAGTATCACACACGACAGGGCTCATGCGAGCGGGGCACATGTATTTCTGTGGTGCGCAGGGAGAATTACAGGCAAAAGGGCTTGTGCGAGTGGGGTACGTGTATTTCGGGGGTGCGCATGGAGAATCACACGCGATAGGCCGTGTGCAAGCGGGGTACGTGTATTTCAGGGGTGCACGTGGAGAATCACACGCGATAGGCCCTGTGTGAGCGGGGTATGTGTATTTCAGAGGTGCGCGTGGAGAACCACATATGATAGGCCTTGTGCGAGCGGGTACATGTATTCTGAGGGGTGTGCGGGGATAATCACACGCGAAAGGGCTTGTGCGAGCGGGGTACATGTATTTCTGGTGTGCGCGGGAAGTTTCACACGCGATAGGCCCTGTGTGAGTGGGGTATGTGTATTTCTGGGGTGCGCGAGAAGTTTCACATGCGGTAGGCCTTGTGCGAGCGGGGTACGTCTAATTTGGGGGTGCGCATGGATAATCACACGCGATAGGCCCTGTGCGAGTGGGGTACGTCTATTTCAGGGGTGCGCGTGGAGAATCACACGCGATAGGCCCTGTGCAAGTGGGGTACGTGTATTTCGGGGGTGCTTGTGGAGAATCACACGCGATAGGCCCTGTGAGAGCGGAGTAAGTGTATTCTGAGGGGTGCACTGGGAGTTTCACACGTGAATTGGCAGTGTGGGTCCTCCCAGGTGTGCCCTCCACCCCCTCCTCTGCCCCTGCAGGAATCCCACACCACAGGGGACTACCCTGCACCCCTGGTCATGTCCTGTAGGCAGCCCATTCACCCTGGCCATGCCCCCCAGCCAGCCCACATGTCACCATGCACAAGTGAGCACTGACATAGTCCCCCTGCACCCCCACCCTCCCATCAGTGACGGGCACCTGCCAGCAGGCCCCGACTCATGTCCCCTTGCACCCTCTCACCCACCCATCATTGACGGCCACCTGGCAGCAGGCCCGACTCATGTCCCTGCACCCCCACCCACCCATCATTGAAAGGCACCTGCCAGCAGGCCCTGACTCATGTCCCCCCACCCACTCACCCACCCAGCAGTGACGGCCACCTGGCAGCAGGCCCCGACTCATGTCCCCCTGCACCCCCACCCACCCATCATTGACGGGCACCTGCCAGCAGGCCCCGACTCATGTCCCCCCACCCACTCACCCACCCAGCAGTGACAGGCACCTGCCAGATTGCCCCGACTCATGTCCCCCCACCCACTCACCCACCCAGCAGTGACGGGCACCTGCCAGCAGGCCCCGACTCATGTCCCCTTGCACCCTCTCACCCACCCATCATTGACGGCCACCTGGCAGCAGGCCCGACTCATGTCCCTGCACCCCCACCCACCCATCATTGAAAGGCACCTGCCAGCAGGCCCTGACTCATGTCCCCCCACCCACTCACCCACCCAGCAGTGACGGCCACCTGCCAGCAGGCCCCAACTCATGTCCCCCCACCCACTCACCCACCCAGCAGTGACAGGCACCTGCCAGCAGGCCCCGACTCATGTCCCCCCACCCACTCACCCACCCAGCAGTGACAGGCACCTGCCAGCAGGCCCCGACTCATATCCCCCCATGTCATGATGATCCACAAGCATGGCCCTTATGGCCAACAAAATCACACCCCACGCCACCCCACTCCAAACACACAACCAGGTATTACATCCAGCGCCCAATGAAATCCACATTACATGACACATCACAAATGGAAAGTACGGACATCAACACATTTCCGTCACACCCACACAATGGGTCCATGTGATTGAGAAAACACACATTGTGACATGCATGAAACCAAAGAGAGAATACCAGACAATGAAGTAGGAAATAAACATGTATTGAACACAAAAGCAAGGGAATTAAATGAAACACAAAAAAATTGAAATAAATAATGAAAATCTGCATGTTCAAAATATAAACCAATAAAGCATCAAAGCAAAACCCAAATCAATCCAAAAGCATGTGTCCAAAGTGTCAGTCCGGCAAAACAAATCCAAAGTGGAAAAACAAGAAAAAACCACTGATCCATGGAAAAAAATTAATAAGAAGCCAAATCCAATGTCGAACTATTTACAAAGTACAAATCCAGGGTCCATGTGCCCAATCTTTTAAATGAAACCTATAAAAAAAACACTACCTAATGAAGAACTATATACAAAAACATGGGGCATTGTCCAAGCAACCCAAAAGAAATAAAAACAGAAAGGAAACCTAACACTAACTAACTATATACAACGGCGGCGGGCAAGTCCTACAGCTCACTCTGTGATGTCGTGGGCCAGGGCATCATCGAACTCCATGTCAATTGCCTGGAGGCGGGCCTCCCATCTGGCCCCGAGGTCTCGCAGGGATGCAGTCATGGCCTGTTCCAACTCCCTGCGAGTTGCCTCGAGGCACTCAGCCCGCCTCAACACCCGGCACATGGAGAACTTCGCCCTGACCATGGTGAGCAGCGCCTCTTCCGTCCGCCGCCGCTCCGCACCTATCCGCTGGCCCAACCGCAGCCACACGGAAGACACTCCCATTCCAGGGTCCTCCTGCCCTCTGGCCGATTCCTGCCCCTCTGATGTTGATGGCCCGAGCCATAATCGCTCCCACCTTGAGCCTGCTGCTGTCCATGTGCCCTGTCAGATGATGCCTGTACATCCAACATCTGCTGGTCTCCAGTTGGTGGGGTGTCCACCACTGCTGGACCACCGACTACCGACTGTGGCATGGATGGGATCTCCACCAAGCTGGCTGTGTTGGTCAGTCCAGGTCCACAGGGGGCCCTGATGGAATCTGGGCCGGAAGACGGCAGGGAGAACGACTGGCGCATAGTCTCCATAGAGGAGGAGAGGTCCGCCAGAGTGCGCGACACATGTAGGAAACCTCCGACCATGGCCCCTCCCAACTGTGCCACGTTGCCACGCAGCTCTTCATGATGGCATGCGTGGTCCCCCCAGGAAGCACGCACGTCATCACGAAAGACACGCGTGCGGAACGCATGACCAATCAGGACGGAGCCCATGCGGTCATTGGACTTCGCGTCCGCAGGTAGTGGAGAGCCAGATGACATGGGCCTCCCCCCTACCTGCGAATGGGCCTGGGACGGGGCATCCCTGCTGGTGCATGGTGGTGCAGTCGCAGGGTCAGGGACAGCGACATGCACAGGCCCCTCCGCAGCAACCTGTGCTGTCTACTGACCCTGGCCCTGGACTGCACCACTTGCACCAGTGGTACTACCCCCACCAGGCCCCATGTGCAGCTCAGTAGCAGGCTGCTCCTCCTCTGTGGAGACCACCAACCTGGATGTCTCTGCACTGTCTTCCGCCATTGCAAGCCCCTGTGGGGGCTCACCCAGCCCTCCCCCTACAGCTGTAGTGGCAGATGCGGCACCAGTCCTCTCACTCCCGGATGATGGCAATTCCTGGGAGTGTGGCTGGTCCTTGCGTCGCTGCCCGGTGGAGGAATACCCGCTGCTGTGCTCCACAGCGCCGTCTCTGCCCTCTTCCTCACTCAACGCTGCGTAGAGGGAGACATAGAACACAAGCATCAGGGTACTGTACAATAGTCCCCTAGACAGGAAGCAATAACACATGAGTGGCACTGTGAAACGTCACTTCCATCCTGTCCATCCACAACACATGGTCAATGCAGGCAACACACATGCAAAAACTGGCACGGTGCATGCAATCAACATTAGAATCCATGTACAAGGGCCTCTATTGACATAAATGTTGCCTTAAAACTCACATGCATCATGGCTCATACTGATCCCATGCACACACATCACCGGAGGGTCATGCATCATGGCTCGTACACCACAGACACAGTGGATACAAGGGTGACTAGACTGCATAAGTGAATCTACACATCGTCACAGACATGCATCATGCATCCATGGTGTTTGAAAGTCACACACACGCTTCTCAGACACACAGACATGTACACCATACATGTACATGAGAGCAGCACCCATCTGTCACCCCCATCCATGTCCAAGAACAGGGACAGGCATGCAGTCATGTGTGCATTCCGCATGCTGCCCCCATGTTGCATTGGAACACATGCACCATCCATGTGCTTCACGCATTACTGGTCTCACATGCAATGCCATGATGTCCCTGCACACACACATCCATACATGGCCAATGTTATACATAAAGGCAAGTTGCTGACTACCAGCACACTGCAACATGCCCTGTTTCACACAGCAATGCATGGCCACTTACCGCTCGACTCCAGACGGGTCTTCCTCTGAAGTATCTGGGCGTGGAGTGCTGGGTTTATGCGTTCCAGGACCCTCATCTGGATGTTGGTCAGGCTGACCGGGCACCCCTCTGCATCCTCTGCCTTCATGAGGGGACGGGCCTTGTTGAGGGTCCTGGACCTGAAGTCCTCCCAGTGCTTCCGTACGCTCTTGATGTCGCGAGTTGCTCCCTCTCCGAATTGATGGCAACCACTTCATCCTCCCAGATCCTCTCCCGTCTTTCCTTGTCGGCAAGCAATGGTGTGAAGAGGGCATCATAATGCCCCAGAACTTGCTCCACCAGGACACCAACTTCCTTCTCACTGAAGCTGGTGGCCCTCTGCCTCTCTGGCTGGGGGTCGCCAGTGGTCTCGGATGGTGTTTGCCCCGACATGGCGACCCCCGAGGCAGGTGTGGGTGGGCAACTGGGTCCTGGGGCTGGGCTGTGGAGCGATGGTATCCCAGTCGGGAGTCTTCTGTTCCAGCAGGGGTGGACACAGCAACTAGACCCCTGCAGATGGCTGACGTGCAGGCACCAAATAGCAGGGTACGTGGGCAGCAGGCAGGCAGGCAGGCAGCAGCAGATGGCAGGTGGGAGCGTGCTCGGGGCTCTGGGGGGCAGGAAAATGGCCTTTTGGGCAGGAGCGTGGTCTTCCGTGTGTTGTCGCGTGGCCAGCTTGATACGGAGTGATTTGGCACGTGAAAAAAGTGCACGTCAGTGTGTAATTCGGAAAAAAGGCCTTTAGCGCGTAAGCGCGTCTGTGACGTAACGCACAGGCATTTCCCACAACACGGGTGCATGTTCATTGTACACGTGAAAAAAATGCACGTCCGGGTGGCACTGCATGTAATTGGAGGAAAGGCCCTTAGCGCGTACGCGCGTAAGTGACGTGGCACATGTGGTCTGGCTTAAAAGGTACGCGTAGGATGCAATTTTCTTGTATGTGATTTTTGTGGAGAGCGAGCCGGTGATTCTTGTACACGCAATTACTTCACAACGGTTCCAGGTCATACTCCCTGTTTCCTCAGAGAGCGTTAATTTCTTCTTTTGGCGGGGGTGTTGCCAACGCGCACACACATGTCTTTTTCACGTTCTATTTCCGGGAAGATGGGGGTTCGCGCACGTATTTTACAACTGTGGTTGCCCCCGTGTGCGTACCCCTTCAGAGGTAATTGTAGGCTGTGTGTATCATGCATACGCTTATTTTTGTGTTTCTGGGTGCCAGAGTGTAGTGCAGGTTCATTTTTCCACGCACGTGGTCTACCAGGGGTTGCGTGAACGTTTAATTTTGTTTTTGGGGTGCCTGTGCGTTGCGTGACCCATCATCTTCCCCCAGGGGTCACAGACAGCCTTGCTAGAGCACTAGGGTATGAATTCCATCTAGTACCCTACCCCTTTCACCCCAATTGCCCAGGACAATTGTTTACTGCAACTCCCATACGCACAACAACATCAGTGCTATGGTTGGGAGGCGACCAAGCAGTGAGGGAGGTAAAGGTGGCCGAACTCCAAAAGGTGGGCACGGTAGGGCACGTGGCCAGGATGTGCATGGTGCCCCAAGAGGCCAGTGTGTGGAGGACCAATCGGGGTCCCCTATTCCCCCCCAATGGTTGCGGGATATATAGCTGACACCATCCCAGCTCAGCCCTTGTTAAACCAGCCCATATTGTCAACTGAACCAGCACAGGATGACTCGCAGGCTGACTTCCAGGTCACCAAGTCTAAGCCACGTGTGGCGGTGAAAGTTGCTGTCACCAGGCCACGTGGATCTGGGGCAGCAATGTCATCTGCTGCCCCAAGTAGCCAGGGTGAGCAGGCTGCAGGGGCAGCTGCAGCTCAATCCACCCCAGCTCCGAGTCTCCCAGCTGGGACAGTGTCGGTTCAAGTCCATCACACCGAGGTTGGTCCTGCCAACATCACCCTGCAGCCAATGCCTGCACTGAGACCTTTGGTCATTGTGCCTTCGCAAATTTACAGTACCCAGTCCACCGGCGCTTCTGCCCCTACCAACCAGAGCGGCATAAGCCACTCAGGATCTGCACCACCTAAGAGAAGACGGGTGCTCTTGCACTACAGACTGGGACCCCAGACACGGCTGCACACTTTGGCACGTCAAGGAAGCCTAGCTTCAATGACGCCGAACTAGATGCACTTGTGGCCTATGTGTTGGCACATAGCCGTGAAATGGTGGTGACTGCAGGGTGCAAGACTACGCCTGCTCAACGTAGGGCCCACTGGCAGACCATCGTGGACCACATTAGTGCCCTTGGATTTGTGAGGCGCACAGCTGATGATTGCTACAAGCGGTGGAATGACCTGAAACGTAGAGCAAAGAACAAGCTGGCTTCCAATCATGCCTCTACTCTGGTGACTGGCAGTGGGTCTCCATCAGAGGACGACCAACTCACTGAACATGAGTCTGTCGCTGGAACCTTCGTCACAGAGTAACAGATCTGAGGCATGGGAGACCTACCAGATCTTGTAGCATTGTCCGGTGAGTGCCCATGCATGTGTGTGCAATCCATGTGTATGTTGCTTGGGTGATGTGTTCTGATATAGGGCCAGGTGAGGCTGTGTAGTCATGACTGGTATGGGTCACCCATGTGGTTCCTCCAAACCATTCCCCGACCTTGGGTTTTGGTATGACAGTATCCCTTCAGACCACAGTAGCCAATTTGCACCAGCTTACTGCTGTTGCCCTTCAACTGTCATCTTGCAACAACATTGTTCATAATGTTTTCCTGTTCATTCAGCCTGAAAGTTTCAATCCTTGCCATTTTTACGACGCATTTTTCTGCCCTACTGCCACAAATGTGACATACTTCTGTCATAGATTACACCCCATAATGGGCCACATTTATTACCTTATTATGGGAATGATTTAACCATTCAGGCTGATTGAGTAATGGCCTGCACACAATCATTTTTGCGCCCTGTTTGAATGTTGAACATGGCTGTTGTCTTCTGTCATGTTGAAGTGACCAACCATTGATGTATCCATCTGCCTGCCATCACTGTATAATTGAACAATGGATCTGTTGCAGCTTGTGGCACATGTGTGTTTTGTCACACTATTTTGCATGTTGTATCTCATGATGTCCATCTCACATTGATGGGTGACAGTACTTATTTCCTACCAAATGGCTGTACTTGTCAAATGTACCATGGCTATGCTACGTGCCGTCTGTGTGCTGGCATGTGTCATGTATGTGTATTGGGCATGCCACTCACAGGCTAATGCGTGATGCCAGTGCTATCCAGCATGCAACACATGTGTTGCTTTTCCATCTTGTACTCCTCAGTGTCTGCGTCTTGCCTCCCCTTCAAACTCATTGACAGTGCATGCATGCCATGGTTATGGTCATATGGGGCATGTGTAATTTATGTACTGGATCGATGCCTCGTCAGGGCTATGTATGTGCTATGGTGCTCATGCCTGTTTCCATTTGTTATCTTTCATGTTTTTGCAGGTGATGAGGCACTTGATGCTGTTGAGGAGGAGGAGATGGTGCAGACCCAGGAGGAATCACAGCCACAACCAGGCACCATTGGAGGACGTGGGGTGGTGGTGGGTGAAAACCCATTTGTCCTACAAACCATGCTGTCCATGGGTGTCTCTGGGTACACCTCTGCAGACCTGTATGAATCAGGTGCTGAATTGGACAGTGAGACATATGTGCTGTCGCAGGTGAGTGTTTCTGGCAAGGATGATGTTCTTTCCAACCCACCTGCACTGGGGGTAGACCCCTCTATGGGGATTTCAGTGTTGGTAAATCCGCCTTTGGCGGTTACGGATGTAGGGTCACACTCCACAATATTTGCTCCTGTTCCTGGGCCAGAAGATCAAAGGAGGAATACAGTCCTGCAGCCTCAGGCAGTGCCAGCACAGCAAGGTGCACATCGCCTTGCCCAAAACAGGTGTGGTGCCCGTCAACACGGTGGCCGTGTGCCACCAGGCAATACAGTGTGGGAGAACTCCATGTACAGTATTGCAGCACAACAGGGTGAAATGACGGCTGAGGCAATGGATAGGGTGGCCACTTCCATTCTCCCCCCTGAAAGGCAGATGGAGCTCCAGCAGCAGGCAACAGACTCCATTTGCCACTCACACAGGGAGGACATGTTGGCGTCCAACAGGGACCGACGGGCTGGACTGGAGGCTCCGCGCAAAGCCATATCTGTAGAGTCACAGGTCCACAGGGAAGCCCTGAGGTTAGAACACGGGTTCCTCAGAGATACTCTGGGTGAACTTGAGGCTTCCCGGAATTTTAGGTCAGAACAACAGCTGGAGCAGCTCACACGTTCACTGTCAGCTGAGCTCCAGGTAACCCGTGTGGTGATCCGGGCATCACGCGAGGCCATGCAGGCTGAAATGCGGGCAACCCATGAGGTGCTGCATGGGGATCTCCGTACCATCATCCTAAAGAACCAAACCTTCCAGACCTGCATGCTTGCTGCCATGGAGGACCATACCAGGGCTTTGCGTGGGCTGCCTCCCATATCTCGGCCACCTCCTGATGTAGCAGCAGAGGGTGAAGAGAGCGACGGCAGTTCTCCCACTGTAGCCTAGCCGTGCAGGCCATGAGCCCATGGAGGTATTTTTTTTTCTCAACATACACGCATATGGGTGTTGGGGTGCACCCTGTACCTCAAACCTCCTGGGTGCCTCCCCCCCCGGTCCACACATGGCCATTTTTGATTTTTATTTTTTTGTATTTTTTTTTTTTACAGTGTGTTGCTTTAAGTGGCTCCCGTGGGCAACCATTGTGTATTCCAGCTGGGAACATGCAGGCTTGTCCTGTGTTTTGTGTTGCTGGTAAGTATTTGTTCATGTGTGCTGTTTCTTATTGATTGCTGAGAGCATATTTCCTGTGGCCTGTTTACATTAGGGACAGTGCACTTTGTGACACTTGTGTCATGTGTTGTGCATTCATTTGGTTGCTTTCACATTGCATGCCATGCCATGGTGTGTTGGGTAGCTGAGATGGGGAGGGGTTGGGTGACATGGTAATATTTTGATGTGGTATTTTGCAAGGGAGTAGTCATTCCTGCTACACGAATGTGTGTCTTTTTGTGACACAGCATTGGGTGTTATTAAGTAGGTAGGGATGCCCACAATGTAACACTTCCAGGTGAACAATCTCAGGCTGGTATGGTTGTGACAGTTGACTATCCCTTTTGTCATCATCATTGATTGTCAGCTGGTATGTGCCAGGCCTGTGTGAACTGCGCAGGGGTGAGATTTTAGGTGAAGTAATTTGCCACAAGCTGGGTACGGGCTGCCTCACCACGTGCCCTTTCACCTCCCATGCGCAGCGGCCGTGCATGTGGTTGGGGATATGGGATAACCACCATGTCCACAAGCACACCCCGGCGGGTTGCAACGTTGTGCAGGACATATGCTGCCACTATGATCCTGCACACTACTGGGGGTGCATATAGCAGCTGCCCATCAGAGCGGTCAAGGGAGTGAAAACCTGACTTGAGCACTCCGAATGTGCGCTCCACTATACCCCGGGTTGCAATATGGGCTGTGTTGTATCTTACTTCGGTGTGTTGGGGTTCAGAATTGGCGTCATCATGTAGGTGCTCAGAGGGTAGGCACTGTCCCCTGGGGAGGTGATAATGGTTGTCATTAGTGGGGTTTTCCCATTTCTCAGTTTCTGACATGCATGCATGTGCAGAGGCATTTCTACTCACCAATTAGCCATGTGTCGCCATGCTGGCCAGCTTCCAGGTCCCGGTTTAGGGGTGACATTCTGAATATGAAACTATCATGGCTGGACACTGGATAGTTGGCATATACTGAGGAGATGATTCCCTTGGCATCACATACAACGTGCACGTTAGTAGAATGCCAGTGCTTGTGTTTCCGATAGATGTGCTCAGTGGCCCTGGGTGGACATAGAGCCACATGTGTACAATCCATGACACCTAGGATTTGGGGAAGTGCGCCACCCTGTAAAATTGCTGGACAACAGCATGCCTTTCTGCAGGTGTTCTGGGCATGTATATGTGCCTTCGGACTGAGGGGCGTGCAGTCATGATAGCCATTACCTGGGGTAGGCAGAGTGACTGCGTGGCCTGTGACACCCCCCCACTATGGCACTTGTTCGCTGAAAAGAACCAATAGCCAAGAGGTGCAGTACATTGAGCACCTTTTCCAAGGGGCTCAGTGCTTGCGAGCACAGGGTGGGTGATGTGAGGTCATACTCCCACTCTCTCACCAAGTCTAGGATTATGTGTGGTGGAGACCTGTACCTCCCATACACCTGGTCATCAGGCAATCGAAAAAGGCTGGTCCTGGGTAAAAAAATGTGGGCCTGGCTATCCTCCTCCTCCTGCGGTGTCCCACAACCACTGATGCGAGGAACGGTATATTCATCGTAGCGTTTGGGCTTGTTTGTTCTTTGCAGGATTTACACGTGCACTGAATTCCATGAATCGAGGTGCGCGGCTTTGGCATGTGTGCGCTGCAATTTTCACGCTTGCGCTCACCTTTTCGGCATGAATCGGCCTGCTAGTGTGCTGCCAGGTTCAAATAATGAAGTGCACCATGTATTTTGGATACTTCATGTATGGGGACTACATTAGAATACATAACTGACTAACATTAACATTACTAAAATACTAATTCTAACTTCTCTAACATTAAAATGCAGTCTTCTATGCAAAATGAGGTTAAATCCATGTTTTGGTGGCACTGCTGGGATTCATTTTTAAAGGCACACTGGTGTTTTCTTCAGGGTGGCACAGAGCACATTCTTTTTAACCTGATTGGGAGAAAATATAGGCAGACAAACCACGTCAATAAAGGGATGAGCAAAAGTTTAATTGGAAAAGAGAAATGAAGAGAGCAGTTAGTTCATTCTGGGCTGAGGAGACAGACGTAGGTTCTAGGGGGTAGAGCGCTGAATTTGGGACATAATCAGTTGGCGCTCCCCCACACAAGCTCATGAAAGAGTTTCACGCTGACACTGTGTCTGCATCTGCGAACACAGCAAGGTTGTGCGGGAACTTCAAAGAATCGCCGACCTTGGTAAGGTAAGTGCTAAGTGAGGACCAGATAAAATGCTGTATGTGTGACTAAGATTTAGTGTAGTGTAGGGAAGTTAGGAAATCATTGCATGTTTATTTTTCTCTAATTTCCGAATGTGGGAACATTAATCCATGTTACAAAATACCTGCTTGTTCTATTTGTTCTTTTATGTTGCAGATGATGCTGTAAATAACATGGTAAGGTTTTGTGACTTGTAAATGAGATGCAATACAAAAAGCATATATAAAAACAATTGGGATTTTTGTGTCATTCATGCATCTGTGAATGATTTACATAAGTGAAGTACAAAGGGGACGTTTATATCAGTGCAGTAAGGCATTTACTAATTTACTACTGTAATTGAAATAGCAAATAAGAGAAAGTCAGTACTAAATATCTACAAGGTAAAGGATGTATGTGCTATGTCATGAGTGAGCCCTTCCTTGCATGCTGATGGGAAGGTGTCTAATCTGACACATAGATTACTGAATGTATATAAGACAGTAATGCCTAATAGCATATAGATTACTGGATGTACATAAGCCAGTAACACCAGCCACAAACTGTAGGTGGTGCTATGAATAAAATCATTGGGTTCAACTAGATGTGCTAAGTCTTGTTACAGAATACTTGATTCTTAGTCTAGGATCAATGGATCTTAAAGAACCCCTGATTAAATAGGTCTGGAGGTCTTACCTGAGCAGACTGATATGTTCAACGGGAAGCAAATGCTGAACTCAAGAATCTCCCCGACCAACGCGTCAACCTCTCAACCGGTAGGGAAACCCAGAGTGAGAGGTACGCGCCAGTCAGGGAAACCCTCTGGGGAAGAAAACCCTGGTCGAGCGCAGGATCCGAAGATTGGAGTGTGGTTCGCAGGCTGATGACGCCTATTCGATCGTGGTGAAGAGTATCGGAAGACTGCTTCTGGAGAGGGAAGAAATGAGAAGCGAAGTAATGAATAGCAGAAGTGTAGGAAGGGGAAAAAACAGGAAAGAGACTAATTCCCCTGACCTCTTAACCAGCCGGATTGTAAATACCAGGAGAGAAGCTGAGAATATGAGACACGGAGAGGGCGACTGGAACACAAGTCTGTCAGAAGGAAGTAAAGGTGAGTAAGCCCGTAAAGGCAAATCCTACAATACCTGAAGACAGATTCAGAAAGGGACTTGGACGGGAGTATTTAATATTACCCAGAATGTAGTGACTCGAGAACTCAAAGGCAGCGTTTCAGAATGAGACGCAAGATGTATCCGGGGGATTTGTGTCAACAAAGAATGCTGAAAGGAGAATCTGAAAAGTTAAGAGGAGAGGGGTTAGTAATGGTCAGAGGTAAGAGGTTTCTGCTGAAGATTTGAGATTGCCTAGTTGCGAACTCACGGAGCATCCACTAGTACAGTAGCAACGCGAAGAGCTGGAAGTCTCCGTGTCCTATGAAGAGTCACGTGAGCGGTACGCCGTACCTCTGGCGAACGTGAGAGGACTGGAACGGTGATAGCGGAATCGTCCGTGCTGCGATCCACCATCTTGAAGGTACCTTTCCGAATGGAGCCACAGAGCCGGCTTCTAGACCAAAGGGACCAGCGCTTCGTGAGTGTAACAAGTCTGGGGCTTTCTACAAACAACTAGAAGTTATTCTAATTGAAAGGAAAGGTTTATTTTGTGATGGGGTATAGTAAAAAAAGAAACCATGTTCACCTCTATACCACAGGAATAAAATACAGCAAAACAAGATATCCCTAAAATTACCACCAATACAAGATAACAATGTATGGTCACTAGAATAGTGTGATACCAGAACCACTCTAAATGTAAGACTAATTGACTGCCAAATCACGGCCAATATTTTTACGGTAAGAAAATACTGCCAAATCCCGAATTTACCCCAATAAGACAAAATCTCCTACAGCTCTTCACCTTACTGCGGACGTGAACTCTGAGGGGGACGCCTTCAGCAAATTGGAGGAGTCTGTCCATGATTGGATGCTCCACTTGTGGTGGTGGTACAGGACCTTTGTGATGTAGGGAGTCCCCTCAGTTAACACGTTTGCACGTTCCCCAAACACAAAGGCCCTCTGTTCCTCCTGGACGATGGTGTGGCGATTTTCTGATGGGAGTGCACTTTATTTTCCTTCCCCTGACATTACAATTGCCCCCTCACCTCCCACAACCTGGGTTATCTAAGTTCTGATAGTCCAGAAACTGGTCCATCAACCTGGTTAACCCTCAGTGGCCAACCATGTACTGGATTTCAAACAAGAATGTTCTGAATATGTTGCCTCAGGTCAGTGACCAGCGCTTTTGTCCTGGGATGGGATTTGGCATTCGCCCCTCCAATCTCTTCATTTATCTGCCTGGTTCCTGATGAGGTTACCCTGGGGCATCAGTTGCCCAGAGGGAACCTGGAAGTCTTTTTGGGTGATCCTCATCATCCACAAGGGCAGATGGACAAGATTACATCACTTGTTCATTGTATCCTGATCTTTCATTTCTCAGGGATTGCCATCTACAAAAGTCCTTCTCCCTGTCTAAGAGAGTATTGAAGAGACTGATGGACTCAAACGCATGTTTCCTGCCTGGGAGCTCAACATTTTCCTCAGTCTTGGCTCCTGAGTCTTTTGAACCAAGGGCCACAGAGGCCCTTAAGTTGGTGGCCTAGAAAGCATTCTTGGTGGCTCTCTCTTCTTCTTGCCTAGTTAGTGAGCTGCTTGCCCATTCAACAGAAGAAACCTTTACTGTATTACACAAAGATAAGGTGGTGTCCCATTTCTTGCCTAATGTTGCTGGATTTCCACATAAACCAAGAAATTGCCTTACCAGGGTCCTATACTAACCATTCAGAGATGGAAAGGGTGATCCACAATCTAGAAGTTTGTAGAGCACTGGAAGTTTACTTGGACAGCACTGAAGAACTAGATCATCTGACACTCTTCACTAAGGGGGCAACACTCTGGGATTGGCTGCTTCTACATGTTCCATTTCTCATTGGATAGTGTAAGCAGCTCTTGTAGGCTCGGAGGAACCTCAATCGCATTCAGGCCTCAGCCCCCTGAATCAGCCCCCTTAATCCCCTGCACACAATACAGGCCAGGTTTTGGCCTTCCCCCTGCTTGCCTGCCCCCATCAGCTCCTGATTGGCCGGGCCTGTCCCTTGCAAGGTGGAAGCAGAGGACTCAGAGCAACTTCTCTCCTGAATTCGAAGCAGTAAGAAGCTCTTGCAAGGTTTAAGGAGCTCTCACTGGGCCATTCAGGCCTCAGCCCCCTCCAGCAGCCCACTTGACCCCCTACACACCATCAGGGCCAGGTTTTGCCCTTCCCCACCCGCTCCTGATTGACAAGGCCTGTCCCAGACAATGCAGAATCTGATTAACCACTTTCCTCCAGGGGCAGCCTAGACAAAGGGTACCTCCCTAGGTACCTTCATCACCCAGTCCTGCCAGTCCCCTTGTCTACTGCAACAATCAGTCAAGGGACAATTAGTTTGTATACGCTTTAGTACTGTTGTATGCCTCTATTTTGAACCTCGCTAATGCTTTATGCCACTACTACGCATCTCTTTCCACATGTAAAGTGCTGTAGTCCTGTATTTTGAACCTAGCTACTGTTTAGTGCCGCAGGCCTTTATTTTGAATTTAGCTACTGCTTTGGCCCACTACTTTGCTTCTTTTCCACATGGATAGTGCCAGAGGCCAGTATTTTTAATCTAGCTGTATTTTGAATCTAGCTAATATTCTGTGTCACTACTTTGAATCTTTTTCCACAGGGATAATGCCATGTGCCTGTATTTTGGGCCTGGTTGTATTTTGTAACTGGCTATTGTTTTCTGCCACTAATTTGCATGTTTTTCCACAGGTATAGTGCTGTAGGCCTGTATGTTGAACGTAGCTACTGTTTAGTGCCGTAGGCCTGTATTTTGAATCTAGCTACTGCTTTGGGTCACTATTTTACATCTTTTTCACATGGATGTTGCCAGAGGCTGGTATTTTTTATCTAGCTGTATTTTGTAACTGGCTACTGTTTTCTGCCAATACTTTGCATCTTTTTCCACAGGTATAGTGCTACAGGCCTGTATTTTAAACAAGCTACTGCTTTGTGTCACTACTTTGCATCTTTTTCTACAGGGATATTGCCAAGGAGCTGTATTTTGGGAATGGTTGCATTTTGAATCTAGCTACTGTTTTCTGCCACTACCTTGCATCTTTTTCCACAGGGAAAGTGTTGTAGACTTGCACTTTGAATCTTGCTTCTGTTTTGTGCCGCTACCCTGAATCTTTTACCACAGGGATAGTGTTGTAGGCTTGCACTTTGAATCTTGTTGCTGTTTTGTGCCGCTACCCTGCATCTTTTCCCACAGGGAAAGTGCTTTAGGCTTGCATTTTGAATCTCGATGCTGTTTGGTGCCAATACCCTGCATCTTTTCCTACAATGATAGTCCTGTAGGCTTGCAATCCAAAGCCTACAGGGACTCTCTGGTGAGTATTGCACTCCATCTCAATGGAACATAGCTGAATCCTGCCTGGGGCACAGCCACTCACCCACAAACATCTGCAGCAATGAACTACTCAACTTCATAACGCACTTCACCTCTGCCATTAGAATGCAACTAAGTCCCACTACAAAAATGTGGTCCTGCTGGGCACATAGTCAGTCTCCTTGACTTGCCTACTCTCCTGACTGTCTATCGCAGCAAGTATATCTAGCAAGCAGACATTTTCGAAACACAGTAAGCATTTTAAAAAAGAATGTGATTCATTTTATTGTCTTGGATCTGCACTGCTTTGAGACAAGATGCACCCACGCAGTCACAATCACTCAGACATTCACGTATTCTGGAACGACTTCTTACAGACTAAAGGGTAAAATTCCGAGTCAATACTGGAAACTTCACATATTTTTTTGAAAGTACATGTAAATATTACCCCACTAACTGGTATGCCGTCCATCATCAGTAGAAAGAAAACGTTTTACTTTGCCAGAGTTCGAATAAATGCATGTTTTCTCTCCTGGTGGACAGTAGTAACATGTTTGCAAAGTAACTGCTGAAAATGAATTGTGTAAAGCCTGCTAAATGTAGCAGTGCGGAAAAACATGATCCACATTTCTCACTAAACATCACTACTTTATGCGCACAATATTTCTTGAACATACGATGAAACAAAGCTCCACAATCATGTTATCTAAGTACTGGCTGTTGGATTGGCAGCACTGTGAATTTGTGTATGTAATTATATGTTATTTATTTATTTATTTGTTTATTTTAATTTTTATAAAGTGCTGCATGCCCATGGGCCTCAGAGCGCACAATTATAAATACTCAACTATGAGTACAACACAAAGTAGACTTACATGCTTATATTGGTATATTACTTAGAAACTGAGATGGAAAGGTTTGTAATATGTATATATATATATTCAGTGAAAAAAACTTTGTTAAAGGGACGTTATGGTTAAGTTGCGCTACTAAAAACCTATGAAATTCAGTGAAAAAACTTTGTTAAAGGGACGTTATGGTTCCAAGTAAAACCGAAAAACCCTTGAAATTCGCCAGTTATGGTAAGCTAAGCAACCATAACTCGCGCCACCACCGTGCACTGCTAAGACTAAAATACAGGACATCAAAGATGACCTCACAAATGTCATTAATGACATCACTGATGACATCACATGTGTATGTACTTCTCATGAAATATGTGTAGAAGGGATTCTTATTATGTTGCGAAAAAGTGTCAAGAATCATTGCAAGAAATATACCCTAATAAGTGCATTGAACGATGCATTGATATAAATAGCATCCTATTATGGGGTTCTATCTAGTATACTAAGCTACTCATACAGAAACATAACATTGTGTGCAGCGTACAAGATGAAGGTATGATATTCGTAATGTTTATATGTTGAATAATGAAATGATAATTGTTTTCTTAATAGATTTTTGTGTACTGTGAAATATGTAATAAGTAGCTAATAAAACCCATGTATTACATAATTGCATTACTATAGACAAAACACAAAGACACAAGAACACATACCAATATGGGTATATACAGGGAAAGTGAAGTTAGCAAAAAAGCACAAGTAGTAGCAGAAACAATTCATAACTTAACTGATTAGTTTCATGCAAATAAATGATTTCTCTGTTTCAAAGCTGCTATTTACCCTATGTATATGTATCACTTGATGTGATTGGACCCTAAGGAAAGTAGTGTGAGTACAATGTATACAAATATGACCATATACAGCTAAAGTACAGCCATAAAAAAAACAACAGAACTATCAGAAAGTGCTCATAACTCTAGTGATTATCTTTATGCACAAAAAGGATTGCTGTCTTTCAAGCTTGTGTTTTCCCATATGTATATGTTTCATATGATGTGACTGTACTCTAAGGGAATTACTGTAAGAACCTACTAGAAGGATATATCTACAAATAAAATACAATTCTTAGTTTCTGACTGTTACTGAAGAAAACCATGTGACCTAGATATGTCAGCAAAAGAAAAAATAGTGAGCCAGACATGTGATGTCATCAGTGATGTCATCAATGACATTTGTGATGTCATCTTTGATGTCCTGGGTGTTAGTCTTAGCAGTGCACGGTGGTGGCGTGAGTTACGGTTGCTTAGCTTACCATAACTGGCGAATTTCAAGGGTTTTTCGGTTTTACTTGGAACCATAACGTCCCTTTAACAAAGTTTTTTCACTGAATTTCATAGGTTTTTAGTAGCACAACTTAACCATAACGTCCCTTTAACAAAGTTTTTTTCACTGAATTTCATAGTTTTTTTAGTAGCACAACTTAACAATAATGACTTTGACTTTATATACATGTCATATGGAACTGACTATATCTCTTCTTATGAACTTGATGTCCGGGAACTTATTTAATGTTCGCGGACATGTTCGGAGAACAGTACCACTACCTAAAAACTGTGGGCGGGGGGTGGTGGGGTATGTTTGATTGTTATATCATAATATAGGAACATTTAACAAATTCAAAAAGCAGCACACAAACACATTATATATAGTAATACATAAGAAATGTAACCCATATATGTAACACACTAACCATTCATTTAAATACAATATGTTCTGAAATGGAATATACCTCAAGAAGATAAATTGGCTTCCAACATAATTACCTCACAGACACAACAGAACTGAGAACAAGACCAGAACCACTGAATACATAGGACTTATCTTACCAGAAATAGTAAATGTACTTCATTTTACTCATATATTTATAAACTTTCTGTATTAGATTAAAAAATATATTATCTTTTTTTTTTTTTCTCACAGAAATGTCTGGTACTCTGGAATGGCTAGAGGACAATTTCCCACATGAAGAAATGTCACAAGATAGTGAAACTAATGGTTAAAACTTTATAATATGAACCATTTATTTATTATTGTTTTATATACATTTAACATATATATTATTTTTTTGTACAGAGCATACCAGAATAGAAAAAACTTCAGAAAACCCTGTTATGGATAACAGTCTTCACAATATAGAAGAAAAAATGGATGTATTGTTGGCTAATTTTAATAATTTAAAAACTTTTGTAGAAAATCATTTCAAACCAAAAACCTTGTACCATTGCCCCACATGTACTTGTCCCTCCTCACCATATCCCAGTCAATTATCCCCAAACCCTCTCCATAATCCAAAACGTTTTGATGAGATTTCCATCCCTTCTTCACCTAATACCAATCATGTTGAAACCCCAAATTCTCCTGTTTTTGTTTCTGTTTCTGCCTCACCTTCTCTGTCATAAATTATTAATATATGTTAAATAAAGTTTAATTTTTATATTGTATTGTGAATAGTTTCCGTTTTTTTTTTTAAAACAATAAAAGTGTCCACGGACAGTGCGAGTGTTCTGAAATGTTCGTACATAAACGAAAATGGAGGTGTCCTGAAGAACACCACACCTGTTCGTACTGTTCGCTAGCAAGTTGAAACTGTTCTAAGAACACACGTGGTGTCCTGAAATGTTCGTAAAGAAACAAAAATTAAAGTGTTCTAAAGAACACTATATCTGTCCGTAATGTTTGCTATCAACTTAAAACTGTCCTAAGAACACAATTGGTGTCCTGAAATGTTCGTAAATAAACGAAAATGATGTGTCCTGAACAACAGTACAACTGTTCGTAGTGTTCGCTAGCAACATGAAACTGTACTAAGAACACACGCGGTGTCCTGAATTGTTCGTAAACAAACAAAAATTAAAGTGTCCTAAAGAACACTATACCTGTCCGGTACTGTTCGCTAGCAAGTTCAAACTGTTCTAAGAACGCTATTGGTGTCCTGAAATGTTCGTACGTAAACGAAAATGGAGGTGTCCTGAAGAACACTATACCTGTTCGTAGTGTTCGCTACCCAATTGAAACTGTTCTAAGAACACACGCGGTGTCCTGAAATGTTCGTTTCACGTGTGACGCACTTTTAATTACTTCAGAACCTGAACAGTGTCCGTAGGACATCAATGCGCATGCGCTAACCAATCTCCGTGCACTTGGTGCCCTGCGGACAGGCACTTCCTTCGCGGACTAGTTCGCAAACGGATCATATGACCGCGCCCACGCTCATCGTGTGTCCTGAAATGCGGACACTGTTCGTGTCCCCGAACAATTTAAAAGTACATTTTCAGTTAATCCATAATATTTTTCAATAAAAGCTCACCATGGCACAAGTCCCACATAGCAATCTTGAGTTTCTATATACCTTTTGAAACTTTCCGATCCTTTTTTTGTGTTCGATTTGACATGCGCAGACTGTGCGCATGTCCGCGGACCACGCACAAGCACCCCTATAAAAGACCACGCCCAAGAGCTTATTCCCATTGTGTTTCTGGCTATTCTTCAGAACACAGTGATTTTTGCTGCCACCTGCAGACTACACCATCATCGAGATGGCATCCTTGGCTGCTGAACTGCCACTTGGTGCTGCACCTGCTTCAGCACCACCCCCACCCCCTCCACCACCACCACCTCCCCAAGGGCCTGAAGAGGGGAACAGGAGTGAGGATGCAGAGGAGGAAGAAGAGGATGATGAGAATGAGGTAGAGGAAATCCCTACTACCCGCACTAGGCGTGAGTCTTGGGTGTGGCGGTTATTTACCATTCATGGGAATGGTCCTAAGGCTCGTGCGAACCGTGTTACCTGCAATGAGTGCAAAATGATACTCAGTCACGGGAAGCACGGTAAGTACAGCTTTGGGACCACTACTATGAAGCGACACCTGAGGTAATTTCACTCTGGGGCTATTCGCAGGGTTGTACCTTGCGAAGAATGTAGCAGGTTGATTTCCTCTACTTCATCCTCTGCTTCTGATCCTGTCACCACAAGGACCACCTCTGTGGGACAGCGTCTTTCTCAAGCTGCCTCACAGGCCATACAGATTGCTGATGACCCTTACCTTTCGAGGGTCACAGTTGTATGTATGTACTGTGACACAGTACTCTGCAGGGGGGAGCGACTTCGGAGTGCTTTTGAGACTATCGTCTCAGAGCACGAGAAGACCTGCTCACTACCCAAATAAAACCCACTCTACATCTTCCTCTCTCAGCTCGCCCTTTCTTATCGCTGTGGTTGGTGCCCCCCCCCTTTACCCTCCTCTCCTAGTGTGTCGTGTCTGAAAAACCCAAAAAAATACAAAATTACAAAAATCAAAAAAAAATAAGGCTCTTTTCAGAGCCGCCTTTCCCAGTTAAAAAATAGAAGTGAAAATAAATGAAGCAGGGCTCTTTGTATTTTTTAGAAGTCCGCGGACAGTTCGCGAACATTAAAAAATTTGGGTTGCTACTCCATCAGAAACATTGTAATTTTCTCTGGAAAGAAGTGGTGGCTCTGAAAAGAGCCTTTGGGTGGTTTTTGTAAGTCAAAAATTGTAAATGCTTAACATCTACTTCAAAATCGTTGTTGTAATTCCAAAAAAGGTCGCAATGCATTTTGTACATTTCTCAGAAAAATCTGATTGCCAGCATAAGTAAGATGGACTCCATCTCTGCGAAAAATGTATGTACTACAAAACATAATATTTTCATTGTGAAAAGAAGACATGCCAAAATCTCTTAGAAAGCCACAAACAGCCTTATTAACATTGCGCCTTGCTTTTTCCATTTGTGGACCAAATGAAGAAGAACGAAGCCACATTTGTCTCTGCGCAATCCGTGAAAATATCACTTGAGAATTAGGAAACATGTCCATAACCTTCCTAAGTCCTTCTTTCATAGCAAATTGCAAAATAAATCCAGTCACATGTCCTAAACTGTTCCCTCCACAATGAATTACAATTATGTCTGGATGTTGCTCTGTCTCCAAAGTAGCACAGAGAGGTAGCAAGTCCAACCACTTCATTCCAAGTACTCCATGCCAGTGTACTTCCACATGTGGGAATCCAAGATCTACAGCTACTCCACAGCTTTCTGCATGCACCTTCAACCAATGTATCCACAAATCTCCTAAAATCCAAACAATCTGTTTTCTGAAAGACACAGCCATAGCTATCTTTTGTTCTCTCAGCAAAAAGAGTATCTGAGAAAATCTCTCCTGGCACAACACACCCACCAAACTTTCCTGACCAATCCCTTTCAGTGCTTATTCTCATTTGCATGACTTCTGAACCCAAAAATCCCCGGATGTAACTCCTGATGTCCGCGAACTACCGCCATGTCCGCGGACATACCGTAACATGAACAGCCCTTCTACCATTTCCACTACACTCTCTCTGCCATTCCCTCATTGATGTACCTCAAAAATCACATGACCATGCACCAATCACATTCAAGACCTTTACATCTAACTGCATCATCATAGATCAGCACTGCAAATGAACTCTGAATCTCTCTGAGTACAAGTGTCATATCATTGGCAAGCAGCATCTCCCAGAAATACTGTACAAGTCTTCAAGATTTCTACTTACAGCTCCATGCATATCCATATGCATGAACACAAACTTCAGGTATGCATATTTTCTGTATAGTAGATGAACACATTTTTAAACAGACTTTTACCTTGTAAAATCTGTAAAATGAATTTACTGTACTTTTTTCAATTTCCTAAAATCAACTATTACTTATAAACTTTTATACTTTTTACTTTCTTTATACACACACACTCAAATCATGTTAAACTAACATTTTTTAAATGAAATATATAGACTACATATATTCAAACAAAATTGCATGCAAACACAATCTATATTTAAACCTTTATAAAAATACTTATACAATTTCATATTTTTTGTTTTTATTTATTTATTTACTTAATTACTTTAAATTAGACATGACATTGAGGCGCTATTACCTAGAACAGTTTACTTACAGAAATAGTGGCATTCACTAATATATCATAAATTTCACAAGACATAGTGAAGATATTTTTTTTTGCTACAGTTAGTCAATCAATACAATTTGTTCATTAAGAACATATCATATGTACTGAACTGATGCAATGTATCTTATGTAAATAAATTAGTTTAATGGTTTTACAGAAGGCACTGAGGATTTCAATTAAAAAAATCAATATCTAAATTAAAAACAGTGCTATATACAAACAAAGTTTCTAATTTGAAGCTTTTACAATTGCAGTGAAGACCAGTTTCCTGAAAAGAAGCAGCCGAATTCGAAAAAGAAAGAAAAACTAAGAAGTTACCTGTTAATTTAAAAAAAAGTAATTAAAATATCACCATCATATTTATATTATTAATCAAATATACTATAACATTAATACGAGCTATTTCGGTTTCTAAAAATAGAGATTTTGTACCATTTTGTCCAAAAATTTCCAAGTCTTAAACAGCGATTTACAGCCAGAATGGCCCACACATTTCTATTTTTGGACACACAAATTACCCAACTGAACCACTACAATTTTCATATTATAGAACAAACAACTGTTTTAATTGTATACATTAGATTTACTATTTGTACTTTTCCACACCACTAGCTTACATTTTTTTTGTCATCTGAACCCCAGTTTAGTAACACATAAATTCAAGAATACCTATCCCTACTAGTTTTAGTTCCCAATGCACAATCACACACCATTACATACATCTTTATCATCTTACTCAAACACTCATGCACACAGCACACATACATTCCAGAACACCCCAACCCATATCTTCTTTATTTTTTTCAACAGACCCTAAAGAATGCCTACCAAAAGTCAAGTCCGTAGAAAGCAACGCAAAAGTAGAGGAAATGAAAATAAAGGTGTCCAACATAAGCATCCATCTCTAGCAGAATTTGTAAAAAAAAGTTGAAACAAAACAGCTAATACAATCATTTAGTGAAACACAAGAAGTTTCAAGTACAACAACTTTGCTTCCTCTATCAAAATGTAAAACAAACCAAAAAACAATTAACAGAAAATCAGCTATCAGTACAGATAAAACTACTTCTTCAAATTTTAATATAGTGCAAAGTAAGCATACCAAGAAAAGTATTTTAGCCAAAATATACCGTCACAAAGTCCTTCAAAATCTTATAAAAACAGGAGAGAAATCAGGTTCAAAGCTTAAAACCTATCATAGGAAATTAATCTTAGAAGCATTGATGGACAGTGCAATTCTTCTCAAAAGAAATGTATTTATTTTACTGTTAAACAAAATGAAACCACTAACAAAACTAATAACTAAATTACAAAAAAGACATCTCAATAAGCGAAATATCAACAGAAAGAACTTCTTAAGTATCAGCGGAGGTGAATGGAATCACACTACAAGCACAGAACCATATTTTAATGAAGAAGCGTACAACCAAAAGCAAACTAATACAATTGCCATACATAGCAGTGGTCGAGGTTATGAAAAAGTGAATAATACCATAATGGAACAAGAAGTACTTCTTACAAAAATATGCCCTGAAAACTTAGAATTTCCCCTCCATTCAACTGTATCAGAACGTCTAGTGTACAAATGGCCACGCACGTCAATGTGTAACATTCCCAAACAATGTTTCAAATCTTTACGCCAATTCCTCAATAAATATGTAAAAAGCAAAGACAAAATCAAAATTAAATTACTGCAAAATATAGATACCTGTCCAGTGCGCAAGTACACAGGACTACAAGGACATTCATTGGCCTGCATTACAGGACCTACTTGTAAAACCACTTTCCATGATATCAAAAGGATATCAACACATCATTCAACTATATGAAATCTAGTCTATAAACTGTACTATGCTAAAAGCCCTGCTTTAGCACTAGCAAAGTTAAATAACATCCTTCTACATGGTACAGCAAAAGACCTACTTGAAGAAATTCACTATATCCAGAAAAAATATTTTGGAAGTGAAAGCCATTTACAGAATGAAATAGCTTTAAACCAATTAAGCAACAATTCTACACATGGCAACCTTTTGCTAAACACATACAAAAAAGAAATACTAAAATTTAAAAGTACATCAGCTGAAGTACCAAACCATGTATGTGTATGTTGCAGTAGAATTTTTTATAAAAGTAACATGAAAACTGTGGACCTATCATACAAAATAGAAGACAATGAAGATTCGAAATGGTTGGAATTAGCTCTCTACCTTGTAGCAGAAAACAAATATGAAATAACTGAGCCCTTAATACTTTGCAGTTATTGCACTACAAAACTTGAAAACAACAAAACTCCTTCACGTTCTATCACAAATAATTTGGAATTATACCCAGTACCAAAACCTCTACAACAACTTAATTTATATGAGAGCTTCATAATTCAAACAGTACACCCATTTCAAGCAATAATACGCCTTCAACCAAAAACAGTAAAATTACCTCCCTCTGAATTGGTAAAAGGCATTCGTGGAAAAGTAGTTTATTTACCATTAAATCTAAAAGAAAATGTGCATACTCTAGGAGTGCAACGTCCAATGCAGCAATCTTTAATTATATTAGTAAATGGAGTACCTACAAAAGACAAAAAAATATGGCAACAGCTGGTAGAGTTATATAAAGTTAGACAAGCCTTCCAATATCTTAAACAGAATAATGAATATTACAAAGAAATTAATATTGAAGAAAACTTGAAAGATACAACTGAAATAATTCAAGAAACACAAGAAGCTGGTCAATTTGAGCTACTAGATCCTGCTACAATATCAAATACTTTAGACCATTATACAATTCATCCTTTGCACTGTAATGACACCGTAAAAGATGTACTGGAAACTTACCAAATGCGTCAAACAAAAGGATCGCCAATCAGTATATGGGAAAAAAGTATAGAAGCACATGCTTTTCCTCTACTCTTTCCTACTGGCAAAGGATGATAGACCTATTCAAATATCAGCTTCAGAATACCGCTCATTACGGATGTATTCTGAAGATCCCAGATTTAGACAAAATGTGGAATACATATTCCACCTACTCTTTGAAAGTGAACTAGCAACTTTATGTTACGGAGTTGCACACATATTAAAATCAGGATCACACTTTCAGAATATGACAGCTACACAATTATTAGAGAAAGTGCAACAAAAGGATGAGGTTTTACAATCAAATATTACAAATCTATTAGCAAATATGCGTGGTACTAAAAAGTACTGGTTTCGACGTCATGGAGATGTACGTTGTATGATCAGAAACCTTGGCCTACCCACTTGGTTTGTTACATTAAGTTGTGCAGAATATGCATGGGAAGAATTACATGATTTCCTACGCATATCAAATAAAAACAAAACAAACATAGATATTCTAACACCTGGGGAACTTTGTTCTTTGGATCCTGTTAATGTTTCAAGATATTTTCACCATCGCTTCATTGCTATGCTACATTTTATTTGTAATGAAACTGTTCCTCCCCTTGGAGAAGTGCAACACTTCTTTTGGAGAAAAGAATACCAAGCCAGAGGAGCACCACATATCCACATGCTTTTATGGATTAAAGATGCGCCTAAATTTGGTCAAGACAGTGATGCCACTGTTTTACAGTTTATTGAAAAATATGTCACTTGTGAAATTCCATCAGAAGCCACAAATAGTGATCTTCGTGCACAAATTTTACAATTTCAAAGACACAAATGTGGAAAATATTGTCGCAAATACAAAAACAAAGGCAAATACTACACCAAATGCCGATTTGGTTTCCCTAGACCAGTTACAAATACAGGTCAAGTAAACAACCTCACGTCTTCAGTTAGACATAGTGTTAAAGGTAAGTCACCTAAAAATACATATTACATAAAAAGAAAAGAAGAAGAAAAACATATCAATGATTATAATGCAATCATTGCCCACTTATGGAATGCAAACATAGATGTGCAGTACATTGCAGACAATTCTACTGCAGTTGCACGATATGTCACAGCATACTTAACTAAAGCAGAAAAGACAGAGCTCCAAGACCTCTGGAATGACCTGTCATCAGATAAAACAGTATCTCAGAAATTATACATCTTGGGCATAAAAATGCTCACCCATAGAGAATGTGGATCTTATGAAGCAGCTGATCGTTTAACTGGTACTTCATTGTATGGTAAATCTGAAAATATAGTATGGCTAAGTCTTGGTCCAGCTAAATCTAGAAAAAGAGTTCTAAAATCATATGAAGATATAGAAACAATAGCCAAACATGATCCCAACAGCCAAGACATTTTAAAAACAATGTATCGGACACATACTACCCAAACAGAAGTAATACTTTGGAAAACATGTGTCTATACCAAATAGCCCAAAACTACACATACAAAAATAATATGAAACCTGATGAAAAAAATGGTAAATATAGAGTGACAGACTGTGAAGGCAGCTTAGTTAAACTCACTAAACCAAATTTAATTAATCATATCAAATTGTCATTGAAGACTCCTCAACATAAAGAAGTATATTACATGTCCCTGCTACAACTCTTCAAACCATGGAGAAAAGAAGAACAATTACTAGATAATTATGACTCATATGAGGATGCTTTCAAAGCAAATGAAAGCACTATAACTGATGTAAACTTTACACAGTACAAAACAATGTTGAACAATGAACAGCAACATGAAGAAGAACTCCAAGCCCAACTAGATAAGGATACTCCTGACAGTAGTCAACCTTCTGTAACAGGAAGCCAAGAACCACTGGGAGAACCACTAATAACAAATGAGGCAGAATTAGCTATGATAGAAGTAGAAAACACCATGGGGCCAATTCATAGAATTCGGCGCACAAGTGGCGCACGCGGCTGGCGCACAGTGTGCGCGTGCGGTAGTCTGCACCAGCCGCGTGCGCCGAAACACATTTCCGCGCACAGCGTATTCATGGATTCCAGCCACCAAAACCAGCCGTGGCGCACAGTGGCGCAGCGACCTTGCAGCAGCGCCAGTTACGCCCCCAAGAACGCCTTCCGCGCAGGGAAAAGCCATCAAAATCCCCAATCCAGCGCAAAGGGCTGCGCTAACCCTGTACCAGCACGGCAAGCGGGCTACGTGTATTCCAGGGGTTCGCGGGAAGTTTCACACGCGATTTCAGCAGGGTACGTGTATTTCAGGGGTGCGCGGGAAGTACCACACGCGAATAGCCTGGGCGCGTGTATTTCAGGGGTGCGCGGGAAGTTCCACACGCGAATAGCCTGGGCGCGTGTTTTTCAGGGGTGCGCGGGAAGTTCCACACGCGAATAGCCTGGGCGCGTGTATTTCAGGGGTGCGCGGGAAGTTCTACACGCGAATAGCCTGGGCGCGTGTATTTCAGGGGTTCGCGGGAATTTCCACACACGAATAGCCTGGGCGCGTGTATTCCAGGGGTTCGCGGGAAGTTTCACACGCGATTTCAGCAGGGTACGTGTATTTCAGGGGTGCGTGGGAAGTTCCACACGCGAATAGCCTGGGCGTGTGTATTTCAGGGGTGCGCGGGAAGTTCCACACGCGAATAGCCTGGGCGCGTGTATTTCAGGGGTGCGCGGGAAGTTCCACACGCGAATAGCCTGGGCGCGTGTATTTCAGGGGTGCGCGGGAAGTTCCACACGCGAATAGCCTGGGCGCGTGTATTTCAGGGGTGCGCGGGAAGTTCCACACGCGAATAGCCTGGGCGCGTGTATTTCAGGGGTTCGCGGGAATTTCCACACGCGAATAGCCTGGGCGCGTGTATTCCAGGGGTTCGCGGGAAGTTTCACACGCGATTTCAGCAGGGTACGTGTATTTCAGGGGTGCGCGGGAAGTACCACACGCGAATAGCCTGGGCGCGTGTATTTCAGGGGTGCGCGGGAAGTTCCACACGCGAATAGCCTGGGCGCGTGTATTTCAGGGGTTCGTGGGAATTTCCACACGCGAATAGCCTGGGCGCGTGTATTCCAGGGGTTCGCGGGAAGTTTCACACGCGATTTCAGCAGGGTACGTGTATTTCAGGGGTGCGCGGGAAGTTCCACACGCGAATAGCCTGGGCGCGTGTATTTCAGGGGTGCGCGGGAAGTTCCACACGCGAATAGCCTGGGCGCGTGTATTTCAGGGGTGCGCGGGAAGTTCCACACGCGAATAGCCTGGGCGCGTGTATTTCAGGGGTTCGCGGGAAGTTTTACACGCGATTTCAGCAGGGTACGTGTATTTCAGGGGTGCCGGGGAGTCCTACATGTGATTTGACAGTGTGGGTCCTCCCAGGTGTTCCCTGTACACCCTCCACGGCCCCTGCAGGCAGCCCACACCACAGGGGACTACCCTGCATCCCTGGTCATGTCCCGCAGGCAGCCCACCCAACATGGGCATGCCCCCCAGCAAAGGCACATGTCTCCTTGAACTAATGAACACCAACTCATGTCCCCCACCACCCCCACCCCCCAGCACTGTGGGGCACCTGCCAGCAGGCCCCCACCCATGTCCAACTCATGTCCCCCACCACCCCCACCCCCCAGCACTGTGGGGCACCTGCCAGCAGGCCCCCACCCATGTCCAACTCATGTCCCCCACCCCCCCCACCCCCCAGCACTGTGGGGCACCTGCCACCAGGCCCCCACCCATGTCCAACTCATGTCCCCCACCACCCCCACCCCCCAGCACTGTGGGGCACCTGCCAGCAGGCCCCCACCCATGTCCAACTCATGTCCCCCACCCCCCCCCCACCCCCCAGCACTGTGGGGCACCTGCCACCAGGCCCCCACCCATGTCCAACTCATGTCCCCCACCACCCCCACCCCCCAGCACTGTGGGGCACCTGCCAGCAGGCCCCCACCCATGTCCAACTCATGTCCCCCACCCCCCCACCCCCCAGCACTGTGGGGCACCTGCCACCAGGCCCCCACCCATGTCCAACTCATGTCCCCCACCACCCCCACCCCCCAGCAGTGCAGGGGCACCCACCACCAGGCCCCCACCCATGTCTCCCACCACCCCCACCCCCCCAGTCACCAGGGGCAGCCTCCACCAGGCCCCCACCCATGTCTCCCACCACCCCCACCCCCCCCAGTCACCATGGCCAGCCTCCACCAGGTCCTCACAATCCCCAACACACATGCACGTCAGCGTGTAATACGAGGAAAGGGCCATGCGCGTAGTGGAAACTGCACGTCCGCGTGTAATACGAGGAAAGGGCCTATGCGCGTAAGTGACGTGACGCACGCAGGTGTTACCCTCATTGCACGTGATGACAGAACACACGTGGATTTCCACCAATCGCGTGTGAAAGTTCCCGGCACCCCGGAACACACGTACCCAGGCCACTTGCGTGTACGCACACTCCCCTCCAATCACACGCGATGACACTCGGACTGTATCCGAACACGGGAAACACGCGCACGGCAAAAGACGTGCACAGGCGTCAACGCGTCTGCCACACGAAGGCAGGCGGAAGCGTCCCCGCGCACAGCATAAAAGTGCGCGCAAACAACAAACGCGTATATACAGCTACGATGAATGCCCCCTTTGTCGCTGCACTGATCGTGGGACACCGCAGGAGGAGGAGAATAGCCAGGGCACGCATTTTCGCAACACGGACAAGCCTTTTTGGGATGCCTGACGACCAGGTCTATGGCAGGTATAGGTTTCCACCCCATATCATCCTAGACCTGGTCAGGGAGTGGGAAGATGACCTCACATCCCCCACCCTTTGCTCCCAAGCATTGAGCCCCTTGGAGAAGGTGCTCAATGTCCTGCATTTTCTGGCCACTGGGTCATTTCAGCGGACCACTGCCATAGTGGGGGGGGTCTCACAGGCCACGCAGTCACGCTGCCTACACCAGGTACTGGCAATCATGACAGCGCGCCCCTCAGTCCGCAGGCACATATACATGCCCAGAACACCCGCAGAAAGGCAGGCCGTTGTCCTGGATTTTTTCAGGGTGGCACACTTCCCCAAAGTGCTCGGTGCCATAGATTGCACCCATGTGGCCCTACGTCCACCTAGGGCCATTGAGCACATCTACCGAAACCGCAAGCACTGGCATTCCATCAATGTACAGGTGGTATGTGATGCAAAGGGAATCATCACCTCTGTCTATGCAAACTACCCTGGCTCCACCCATGACAGTTTCATATACAGAATGTCCGCCCTGAGCCGGGCCCTGGAAGCTGGGCAGCATGGCGACACATGGCTCCTAGGTCAGTACAAATGCCCTTGCACATGCATGCAAGTCACACACAGACAAATATCCATACCCTAATTATCTCAACTATTATCATCTCCCCAGGGGACAGTGCCTACCCTCTGAGCAACCACATGATGACGCCAATCCGGAACCCCACCACACCACCCCAGGTAAGATACAACGCCGCCCATATTGCAACCAGGGGCATAGTGGAGCGCACATTCGGAGTGCTCAAGTCACGTTTCCGCTCCCTTGACCGCTCTGGCGGGCAACTACTCTATGCACCACCAGTAGTGTGCAGGATCATTGTGGCAGCATGTGTCCTGCACAATGTTGCAACACGGCAGGGCGTCCCGGTGGACATGGTGGTGCCCCCACATCCCCAACCACAGGCGCTGCCCATGGGAGGGGACAGGGCACGTGGCGAGGAAGCCCGGACCCAGCTTGTGGCCACATTTTTCACCTAAACTCCCACCCCTGCGGAGTGCACACAGGCCTGGCACATACCAGGTGACAATCGATGATGACAAAGAGACAGTCAACTGTCACAACCTTACCACCCTGAGATAGTTGCCATGGAAGTGCCACATCGTCTGCATCCCTAGCTACTTAAACACAAGCTATCCTGTGTGACCAAAAGGCACACATATGACATATGACATGATATGGGCCATACACAAGTATTCCAAGGCGCAATGAGGCAGGGAGGGGGGAACAAGGGAACACAGAGAACGGTACTACTAGGCCAGGTGTCATTGGGATCGTGCAAGTGCAGGGGTAGGGGGAATGGGAAAAGTGCAAGGGGAAGGGTGGGGGGGAGTCCAGTACAGGGGAAGTAGCCCGAAAAAATAATACATAGGTCACCTGGTGGCAACTACAAAGGTGAGTGCAGTCAAGTGCTGGGAAGGGAGGGCTGTAGGGATAGAGAGACAGTACTGCAGTGCAGGGGTTGCCAGGGAGGCAGTGCAAGTGGAGAGTGGCTGGGCCAGGGACCAAGGTCGGTGAGAGTGGCCCAGTTGCAGCTCCTGTGCAGTTCCAGTGGAGAATTCTACAAGGGAGAGGCAGAGAGTAAGCAGAAGCAAAGAGGAAGGACATGAGGTGCATCCAGAACTGGAGATGATTCCCCTCAAGTTCAAGCCAGGCCGGAAGTCTGTTCCAGGGGGAGGGCCCTGCTGCGGAGAGAAATCTACCCCCAGCTAGTTGCTCTGAGAAGCGGATGACACGGACATGCAAGGTGTGCATCACACACACCTGCACACCAGGCCATGGCCATCACTGTCATGTCACACAAACCCTCCCAAACATCAACATTTCATGGCACGCAATACCCATACACCAATGCAGTAACGATAAGGTACACATTGCCATGTCCTAAATGCACAGTGGCATCGGACACTGCTGCCTGACCCGGAATCAGATGAAATGACAGACCAACAACCTCCCACCCAAAATAAGTCATTTCAAAATGCATTACAACAGTCGTAGACGTAATATCACAATGAATGCCTGTCTACATGCACATCATGCATTGCAAAATCAACACTGCAGCTCATGTGTGCAGTGTCCTACTCCTGCATCACACTGCTCAGCGCACAGCACAGTGAACAGCCATTGTGTGTGATGCACACCCTGAGCATCAAATCTAAGTGACAGACCACGTCAAACATCAAATCAGGCATGTACTGGATCCATGATCGGTCACAGAACATGTGCTGCCGGGACACAGTGGGCACCAGAAGGCAAACAGTGTACATGTGTATATGCAAGGGTGGGAGTACATGTAGTGCATCAGAGTGCAAGTGTGTGGTTCTGCAAGGACATGCACTCCACATATGCATGTGCACTCAAGTGACCATCAGTGTTCCCTACACATCACATGTGAACATCCACCATGTGTACACCCCAGCATGTCAAACCTCAACTATCCCCTCGCACCTGAAAGGAAAACACAACACATGAACAGGCATTGATCAGCAGAACACAACATGTACATGGGATACCACCATTACTATGTCAGAGTTCCCATCACACTGCAGGGCAAGGCAACAATCAACAACAACCCCCCCCCCCTCCCTCACAAATGACCATGACCCACTGAACAACTGCACCTGGGTCATGGAGCCCCCAAACCTCAATTCCACCTGGCCACAGGATCACCTTTACCCTTCGTCATCATCTCCCACCTTGTGTGTAAAAAGATGCCTGAACCCCCTGAATACACACTCATTTCCGAAACACAAAATCCAAGGCATAAAAACGAACCCAAACACCCTCCAGTAGATGACTTGACGTAGCAGTACCTCACAAAGGCCAAGTACTACCACAATGATGCAACAACCAAGGTAGCACAGCAAAACAATGTCACGACAGGATGTGAGACATGTGTGGTACATGACATCGGATGATGCACCATGAATGGATGTGTACTGTCACAGGTCCCCTGTACAGGCGCGGGAGTGCCACGAAACAACCACCCCCACCATGTCCCGGGTGCCTGCAAGGTCAAACTCACACAGGCCCCTGAGACCCTGGTGGGGAAGGAGGTTCAGGGATATGCAGTCGGGACAGTTGTTGACACACTGGATGACTGGAATGAGCGGCAGGAGAGGGGAGGTGGAATGACACATGAAACTAGAGAATGCACGAAAATGTACAACCTGCATGAACACATACACAATCCAAACAGACTTGGACATCATTGTCATGGCCTTCTGTAGTCCAGGCTCAGGAGTGGTACGAACCCACCACCCCCTCTAGGGTTTTGGCGCCTGCAAGTTCGGGGCTTACACAGGCATCCGCAACCCCAGTGGGGAAAGAGGGTCAGGGAACGTTGCTTGGATAGGCACGGGAAGCAGGAACACCGGGTAGAGGGTACAGGTTTCAAAATTGCATAGGATCACGGGTGATTAGGGAGAAAATAACATACCAAATAGAACCACACATACATCCATGCATCAGTACACTCCCCAGCAAGCCTATGCAGAGCAGTTTGTAAGAAAAACAACAAGACACTTAGCTCTGGTTTTGAGTGCTGGCCCCCTGCCTGCGCACTCTCAGGTCCGGTTACAGGAGCACTGCAATGCTGCAAAGAGAGACACAGTCAACAACCTGTACGTGCCAATTGCACAAAAACACAACACCAAACATGCCCCATAGCAACAGACTACTCTACAAACAGACAATCTGTGGTTGATGCTTCGTACCCATATATAACATCACCCCTGTGACGGGTCATACACAGTCAATGCAGTAAGGCAGCCGCTGCTGGGTGCGTGGAAAATGGAACACCAATGTGTCACAATTCACACAACATGCAATGTTCCCTGGGTAAGCAGACAGACCCATATTGCAAGCCATGACTACAGAGCAAGTTGTGTACCACCATGACCGAAACAAAGTTGGCAGTGCATTTATCATGAAGTACGTGGAAAAGACATGCACTGCACCCGAGTATGTCCCTTGCTGCATGTCCCTGTGAGCTGCCCCTTTCCATGTCTCGGAAGGCTACATGGTTGATACAAGTGGCTCAATGGACCTTGGTGTACCGGAGGGTATGTGCCACTGCCCCTGCATGTGTCCCAGACAACCCTACTATCAGCAGCCATCAGTCCACAAACACATCTGAGCTGCATTGTGTGCTTCAACACCAATATTCGTCTAAGCTCACCCTCAGTGCTGTGACTAAGCCTGCATGTGCAACTCGCCTGGTGCAAGCTTTGCTGTGTCGTGGCCCCCCTGTGATGCTCACCTTGCCTGGAGTTCCTTGGAACATGTCAGCAGTACTAGGATGTGGGTCTGCAATCACTGTGCCTCTGCTCCTGCACACATGTGCATGTGGGCACCAACAAACGGGTCCAGAATTCCGTCGTCCAATGGGACATGTCTGCTGGCAAAGGTGCTCTGGAGGCTCATCCCCCTGCAGAAAGGGCATGTAACACATGATTAATGCTTCAAAGTAATCTGTGTGTGTCTCATCAGGCATCTCATTACTTGACCATGTCAGAGAGTCACATCACAAATCACACCATCAGTCCGTCTTTGACTTCCAAAGTGTGGAACACTATCTACAGCATGAATTGCAACAGGCACGTGTACAGGAAAGAAATGAGACATAATACACAATGCATAGCAATCAATGTCCACATTAATCATGACACACCCCGTCTAGCAAAAGCTGAACAGTGGACAATTACACCTAAATCATCCCCACTAGGGGTGTCAACACAAGTCACAAAGCACCAGACATGCCACAGATATGACAGTCCAAAGCCCTTGTGTAAAATTCTGTAACACCGAACCATCCTTGCGAGCCCATGGATAAGGGAGGCAGGAGTGGCATATGTGAGTCAAGGAACCCAAGCAGCAAACACATACACAAGACAACCATGAAGGGCCCAGCTGGAACAGACAGTGGATGCCTTCAAAAACCACAAGGCACCGCACTGTCACATGAAAGCACAATAGACTACAAATTTTAAACTAACTCAACTATTAACTAATTACACTAACTATGGAAAACCTACATTACCTATTTAAACTAACTATCAAACAGAAACTTAACTAACTAAACTAAACGAAAAATCAAAAATGGCCACATACGACCCGGGGGGGAGGGGAGGCACCCAGGAGGGGGGAGGTACAGGGTGCTGCTCAACATCCACATGCGATGATGCCGAGCCAAAAAAAAATACCTCCATGGGCTCAACGCCTGCACAGCACGACCTATGTGGGAGATAGATGGTCGTCCGAGTCTGGCTCATCCTGGAAAGGAGGACGTGGCACAGTAGCCTGGCCACGCCTAGCCGCAGCTTGCCCCTCGTCGGCAGCAAGTCTGCCGGACAGGTGAGCCTGGTTCTGTGTGGCGATGTAACATAGGTCTGCATGCAGAACCTCACGTGATACACGTGCTTCCTCTTGCAAGGTAGCACGTGTAACACGGAGTTCCTCCTGCAAGGCCTGGCTGGACAACCGCTGCACCTCCCGGCAAGCCTGTAGCTCAGCCGAGATGGTGCGCTCAAGCTGTGCAAACCTCTCCTCTGCCTGCTGCCTTTGGGACATCATAAGGACACCCAGAGTGGATCTGAGGGAGGCATACTCCTCCCTCAGGGCATCCATGTGCGCCTCTGCGTGAGCAGCAATTGCTTGACGCAGAGACGACATTTCAGCCCGGCGTGCCCTGTCTGAGGCCGCCATGCCCAGCCTGAGCGAGCGGGCCGTGGACCGTGCCGCCTGCTGCTGGAGAAGCACCTGCCTAGCAGGGGGGAGCACAGATCGGGCCACACGCTCCATGCTGTCAGCGATGTTCTCCATTGCTGCCCCCTGCCGTTCGGAATTGGCAGTCATGTCTTGCTCCCACTCAGTATACAGCGGTTGCGCGCGGCGACCGCGTTGCCGGGCTTGACCCCTGCGGGACCCAAGGACCGGAGGTCCTCACTGTGTTGGCACCGCCTGCGGCTGCACGACTACATGCCCCCGTCGACGTGATGTCCCAGGCACATCAGTGACTGGTGTGGAGGGTGACCCTGCGTCCCGATCCACCACGGGCGGAGGAACCAAGACTGTCTGATCCCTCAGTGCAGGTGTCGCAGACAGAGGAGTGTCCACATCAGAATCACTCACCCCTGACACATGGACTTGATGGTCATCCAACTCAACATGGACGTCAGAGTCGTCATCAAGGCTGGACTCATAGGCAGCCAGAGACAGGATGGACTGCAGCACTTGGGGGTTTTCGTGGCCTACCACCCCACGACCCCCACTAGTGCCGGGTTGATGTGGTCTTACCAACCCTGTGTCTGGCGTGACAACACCATCCTCTGCATCCATTGCGTCATCACCTGAAAAATAGAGAGGAAAAGGTAACTACACATGTCAGAAGCACACAACACACACACACACCGACAGCAAAGGCATCCGGCAGACATGTGACACACAACATATGACCTGGCATGCATGCTGGGTCTACTTAGAATAGCCACTGTGATCAGACCTGTTGAAAGGTGGCAGTTTGCATGGAAGTGGGTCTATGCAGTGCTGAAAATGTGTACGCCACTCACTACCTACATGTACAAGCACTCCATGGTGTGTGCCAGGAAATGTGAAGGCAGTGCAATGTCAAATTCAGACATCACGTGCATTGTGTATTCAATGTGTACCATGTCTAGCAGCCAAGCACCCCTCCACCCCAGTACCAAAGCAGGGATGCCTAGCATGGTATCAAAAGGCTGCCCATACACCTGTGTATTGACAAGCAGTGTTGACTGGCATCAACAGCTTAATGTGAATCAAATTACAACACTGCTAATGATGCTGGGACAGTGGGCAGGACACATGATGGAAGATCCGGAGGCCAGCCACGTGTGAAGAAGACACGACAAGAGTTGGACAGAGTCATTGGCCATTGAACAGGCTGAGGCCTGTGAGCCACACAGATTGTCATTGCCTAAACATGTGTGCAACGCAGGACTGAGCCACAGTTGACATGGGGAGGCCGATAATATGGCAGGCAATGTATGTAACTAAGGACTCATATTACAGTGCTCATCCAGTCAAGGACACATAGGGGCATGCGTGCAATGCACATGGAGCATGAATGGGCACTCATGCCCCTGCGGGACATCTGACCCATGCACAGTACAAGTGGGATACCCTGCATCGAGTACTAAGGCTGTACCACACGGCATATGTCTGGCAGTTTCTAAGCTGGAAGTTAGCATCTACACAGGACACATGAACAAGAAACTACACATTGGCAAGAATGTAGCAGACCAGTGCAAAGGTGGAACTGGGGTGCAGAGTGGCGGAGGAGGGGCAAGGGAGCATGCCCACATGGAGTCCCGCATGCAGGCAGAGGAGACATGCATGACGGTAGCATTGCATTACTTACACCTCAGAACCATGTACACGTCACATGTAGCAGCAATCGTGCACAACACATCCCACAAGTCAAACACACACGTCCTCAACAACTACGCTTTAACACTCACTGGACTGGGCATCAAAGTCCAGCATCTCTCCCACACCTTCGACCAATTCTGGTGGTATGAACTCCGCAACGAGAGCCTCATGCGGAGTGAGTTCTTCCTCCTCTGGTGCAGGCCCACCGCCAGTCACCAGAGTCAAGTTGTAATTTGAGGCACGCTTAGCCTTAGTGCTGCGCTTGATGTCATTCCAGCGCTTTTTGCACTCCTGCGCTGTGCGCACCTCATGGCCGAATGAACTGACATGTTCCGCAACATGCTTCCAGTGGGTGTCACGTTGGGCAGCCGTAGTATGACTATTGGCACCCACTAGCATGTCACGGCTGTGTCCCCGCACGTAGTCCACGAGGAAGTCCAGTTCCTGCTTACAGAAAGGCTTCTTCCTCGACGTGCAGGAGGTCGTGGCTGTGTGTGGGGTCCCAGCCTGTGCTGCAGGTGCAACCTTCCTCCTCTTGGACTGTGGCGCAGACCCTGGCTGGCTAATGCCGCCCTGACCAGTATGGCCAGTGGGTTCGGTGGATTGAGCCGAGGGAGTGGCAGGTGGAGGGATGACCAAAGGCCTGACTTGTGTCAGTGGCAGCTGGGTGCCCACTAATGGACCCTGCGCAGCAACATCAGCTGTGGCAGGGTCATTGACCGCAACGGTCCTGGTTGGCAGACTCACAACCGGGGTGCTGTTGGGTGCATCTGCCCCTGCACTTGCCAACACCCGGCTGTTCGGGGCAGCAGATGACATGACTGCCCCAGGGACACGTGTCTTGGTCTGAGCAGCCCGGCGTGCCCCTATGGTTTCCCCCCTGGCCTGTTGGAGATCTACCAAGGGCTCTTCAAGTGCCAACGCAGCCTGCGCTGGCAGACCCTGAGCCTGGGTGGCGGTGTCCACAGCTGCACCTGCAGCTACCGCTACCCTTGGGCCAGTGGCAGTCGATGGAACGGACTGCTGGGTCATACGGGTGCCAGTGCCAGATGCAGGAGCTGCATCCCCCGGAACCACAGGGGGTGGTGGCATGGCTGCACCGACACATGGCACAACATTGTGCTCAAGTGGCGCACCCCTGCCTCTTCCCCCTCTGTGGCTGCCCTGGACACCCTGGAGTCCCCCTACTCCCTGGTCACCACGGCCACGTCCCTGACCACGCCCGCCACGAGGAGTACGCCCAGCTGAGGCGCCCCTCACCTTTGGTGGCCTCCCAACCATGGCACAGATGTAATAGTGCTGGCACAGATGGACTGGTGCCAATGGGAGGTGTACACCACAATTGTCCTGGGCAATTGGGGTGAAGGGGGTGGGAAGCAAGATGTTAACAGCCCCCCTGCACCTGCAAGGCTGTATGTGACACCGGTGATGTGGTGACGGGTCACGCAACGCTCAGGCACCCCAAAACTGCAGTAAAACCGTGCACGCAACCCTGCAGCCTACGTGCGTGGATTTGACCTCCCGCAGTACGCGGTGGCACCCAGTAACACGAATAACGCGTACGCGTGGGACACGCAGGCTACGATGACATCGAAAATGGGTGCAATACACAGGGGCACCCGCAGTGGGAAAAGGAGCGTTTGCGACTCACCGTCTGACTAGCGCGATGCAGAAAAACACGCGTAGCCAATACCCCCGCCAAAAGAAGAGATACGTCCTTGAGAGCTGTGAAGTAGATGGCGCGCGAAACAACTGGAAGCAGCAACACACGTCGGTCTCCACGGAAGGCACGTACAGCGAACTGCTGGGCCCGCTCACCTTTAACCCGTGCTGAGGGAAACGCACGCGCGCGTCACGTCACTTACGCGCATAGGCTCTTTCCTCGTATTACACGCGGACGTGCAGTTTCCATGCGCGCTTACGCGCATGGGCTTTCCTCGTATGCGCGCTTACGCGCATGGCCCTTTCCTCGTATTACACGCTGACGTGCATGTGTGTTGGGGATTGTGAGGACCTGGTGGAGGCTGCCCCTGGTGGCTGGGGGTGCAGGGTCACATGCAGTGGGGGGGAGTAGTGCAAGTTGACATGTGGGTTGGCTGGTGGGCATGGGCATGGTGGGTGGGGTGCCTGCATGACATGTGCTGGGTAGGCCCCTGTGGTGTGAGCCACCTGCAGGGGCCGTGGAGGGTGTAGAGGGTACACCTGGGAGGACCCACACGTGCAATTCAAGTGTGCTGCTCCCCGCGCACCCCTGTAATACACGTACCCTGTTGATATGCGCTCACCTGTAATACACGTACCCTGATGGAATTGTGTGTGTAACTTCCCGCGCACCCCCGAGATACACGTACCCCGCTCAATCGCGTGTGTCACTTCCCGCGCTCCCCAGAAATAAGCGTAGCCCGCTCCCCCAGGCCCGATCGCGTGAGGAACTTCACGCGCACCCCTGAAATACACGTAGCCCGCTCCCCCAGGCCCGATCGCGTGAGAAAGTTCACGCGAACCCCTGAAATACACGTAGCCCGCTCCCCCAGGCCCGATCGCGTGAGAAAGTTCACGCGAACCCCTGAAATACACGTAGCCCGCTCCCCCAGGCCCGATCGCGTGAGAAAGTTCACGCGAACCCCTGAAATACACGTAGCCCGCTCCCCCAGGCCCGATCGCGTGAAGAAGTTCACGCGCACCCCTGAAATACACGTAGCCCGCTCCCCCAGGCCCGATCGCGTGAGAAAGTTCACGCGAACCCCTGAAATACACGTAGCCCGCTCCCCCAGGCCCGATCGCGTGAGAAAGTTCACGCGAACCCCTGAAATACACGTAGCCCGCTCCCCCAGGCCCGATCGCGTGAGAAAGTTCACGCGAACCCCTGAAATACACGTAGCCCGCTCCCCCAGGCCCGATCGCGTGAGAAAGTTCACGCGAACCCCTGAAATACACGTAGCCCGCTCCCCCAGGCCCGATCGCGTGAAGAAGTTCACGCGCACCCCTGAAATACACGTAGCCCGCTCCCCCAGGCCCGATCGCGTGAGAAAGTTCACGCGAACCCCTGAAATACACGTAGCCCGCTCCCCCAGGCCCGATCGCGTGAGAAAGTTCACGCGAACCCCTGAAATACACGTAGCCCGCTCCCCCAGGCCCGATCGCGTGAAGAAGTTCACGCGCACCCCTGAAATACACGTAGCCCGCTCCCCCAGGCCCGATCGCGTGAGAAAGTTCACGCGAACCCCTGAAATACACGTAGCCCGCTCCCCCAGGCCCGATCGCGTGAGAAAGTTCACGCGAACCCCTGAAATACACGTAGCCCGCTCCCCCAGGCCCGATCGCGTGAGAAAGTTCACGCGAACCCCTGAAATACACGTAGCCCGCTCCCCCAGGCCCGATCGCGTGTGTAACTTCCCGCGCAACCCCAAAATACACGTGCCCCGCTCGCACAATTGCTGTATGTTGCCACTTTTGTAATGCGCAGGGACGCTACCGCCTGCCTTCGTGTGGCGGACGTGTATCGGCTTGTGCGTGTCTTTCACTGTGCGTGGCTTTGCCCTATTCGGTTCCATGAATACGTGTGGTTCGGGTGCGTGTGGGCGTTCCCTCTGCTTCCCTGCAGTACATCCCCAGTTACGCCCTTGTTTTTGCAAGTTGTTCCCCATTCCGCGCGTTACGCCCTGTGTTCCGCCCACTTTCTAGTGTATGCGCAGAGGTTGTGCGCTTTCACTGTGCGCGTCGCGCACGTCTTTCGGGATGTTGCAGTGACGTGTGCGCCATGCACGGGTTTGGCGCACATCCCGAGGAAGACACGCGCAGGGACTTCCATGTATCGCACGCGTGCGCGTGCGCCTCTTTTTTTCCGCTTGCGCCTGCTTGCGCCTCCTTGCGCCTGCTTGCGCGTAGATTTTCGGCGCACGTTTGTTCCATGAATCGGCCCCCATGTGTCAGTATGAAGATAAGGAAGACTTAACTATACTACAATCAAAACTAAACAATGAGCAAAGTAGCATTTTTCAAGAAGTAACAAAACAAATTGCACATGGTGTAAAACATGAAAATAAAGAATGTTCCTGCCATAATTATAAACCTATACTACTGTACGTCAGTGGTGAAGCTGGTTCTGGCAAAACATTCCTAATCAAAATCATTAGTAAGTTCCTTCAACAATTGACAAACAACAAACTGTCAACTGTTGTCACTGCCCCCACAGGTTTAGCTGCCTACAACATAGATGGTGTTACATTACACCGATTACTACTATTACCAGTAGAACACCAGAACAAATTAGACTATTACAAACTTTCTGCAGAAGCTGCAATGGAATTACGCAGAGTATTGAAACAAATGAAAATGCTACTAATAGATAAAGTGAGCATGGTCTCCAACCTGATGTTAGCTTTGATTCACCTCAGATTACAAGAAGTACTCAAAACAGACTACGAAGAGCTCTTTGCAGGAAAACACATTATTGTTTTTGGAGATCTGCTTCAATTAACACCAGTAAAAGGTGAACCTATTTTTAAAACATTAGGGCACAAACTCTGCCGTAAAACTGTTGGCAGCATTGGAAATGTCAACCTTTGGCAACATTTCCAATACAGAGAATTGACAGAAAACATGCGCCAATCTGCAGATCTAACTTATGCCATCATTTTAAAAAGTTTGAGAGTTCATTAATGCACTTTATGGCGATAATGCATGTGCTACAGATGTTATGGAACAATTAGCCCATAAAAATGTCAATTGTATGACCTTAATGCCAACTCTTGCAAGCTGTCTCAAATTCAATGAAATAATGTTAAGTAAAGAAATGCAACCAATAATGGAAATTAGCGCCACAGACAAACTAGATGTACATGGTATGACACTACCCATGTGTGACCAAGCCACAACAAGACTAAATAATTTAGAAAAATCAATCTCAAACACAGCAGGCTTAGAAAAGATGTTAAAATTATCCTTAAATTGCAGAGTAATGCTTAAACGTAACCTTGACGTGGACCAAGGACTAGTTAATGGAGCACTGGGTACAGTTATTGGCTTTCAAACATACCCACGTGACAACAAAATTCAGTTTGTCAATATACTCTTTGACAAACTTTCAGAAGTAAAACGGATAGGACGCTCAACAGCTAGATTCCTTCTCTTCAAAGATATGTATGTACGCAGAGAACAATTTTCTCTAACTCTTGCATACGCAGTCACAATTCATAAATCACAAGGTCTTACCCTAGACAAAGCAATGATAGATATTGGTAACACAGTCTTTAAAGAAGGCATGAGCTATGTAGCACTATCACGCTTACGTACACTTGACGGTCTATTTCTAATCAACTTTGATGCAAGTAAAGTAAACGCTGATATTCCTTTCATTTTAGAATATAATAGACTTCGCTCACTATACAATCCCATCTAAACACATATTCTGTTCCACAAAAACTAAAACGTTGTAAAAGAAAACTAAATCAAACAGAAATGCAACAGGACGTCACTGCAAATCCTCCAAAGAGAGTAAAAGAAACTAATACTTCATCAAGTACCACAAACAAAAAAGAATCAATTAGAGAAAGTAAACCAGGTACTTCTTTAAAGAAGGAAGACAAACTCCAAAAAAAGCAGTTAGATACAGAACTACCTGGACCATTTAAATTCTCAAATATAGTTGGTGTAAGTTGCTATGCAAATGTAGCAATGAATATTCTATTTCAATTACCACCAATTGTTGACAACATTTACTTACACAGTACAGACCCATTGTGTTTGCAAATGTTAGTACTTCACAGAAATGCAGCAAACAATCCTGACAACACATATAGTGTTTTTGGAATAAGACGACAATTGGACTACTGTGCTGGAATGGTGAAATTCACTATAAACTCACAGGAAGATCCACAAGAATTTCTATTGTACTTACTACAAGTACTGGAAAACAAAAACATACCTATAAATGAAATCTTTCAGATTTCATACATGTGGAAACATACATGCACTCTCTGCAACAATGTGACACAAGAAGAAATCCCCAATGAACGCTTCATATATATATCAATACCAAATTGTGAATCCATTCCATTTCAGCAACTTGTACAAAATGCAAACCATGGTAGATTATGCTCTACCTGCAATTCAGATAATCGCTCCACGTTAGTAATACAAACACATAGTAAATACGTAATACTAATGCTTCTACGTTACAATGCAGATGGTACCAAAAACAACTGCAAGCTGACTGGATTCACACATGGTCAAATATCACTTGGTAAGAAAACCTTCACAACAATAGGTATAATCTACCACGCAGGAGCCACAACCAATTCAGGACACTACACTGCATATATAAAAAAGAAATGTGGATGGTTTGAATGTAATGATAGTACCATTACTCTAAAGCAGAGATTACCAGCAAATCTTACAAATGCTTATTTGATGTTCTTAAAACCAAAATTTGATAAATAAACTGTATTTGAACCTTTAAGTAAATTTGTGTTAAAAAATATAAACTGTTAGAATACTCCAAAAGCTATCTAACTGCTCAAAGATTCTACAACAACTAATCAGATAAATGAATACCACTAAATTAGACCAAAAAATACACAGTTAGAATACGCCAATTGGTATCTAATTTTCCCAAAATTATAAATTTGTGTTAAAATAATATAAACTGTTAGAATACTCCAAAAGCTATCTAACAGCTCAAAGATTCTACAACAACTAATCAGATAAATGAATACCACTACATTAGGCCAAAAAATACACAGTTAGAATACACCAATTGGTATCTAACTGTCCCAAAATTTAACAATATCCAAATAGATAAATCAAAACCACTAAAATATATTAAAAAAATAGACAGTTAGAATACGCCAATTGGTATCTAACTGCTCCAAAATTTTATAATATCAAAACAAATGAAGAATCTGTTACTGCTCCAAAAAAAATACAACAAAGCAAAGTATAAAGCATTAGCCAGAAACAACAAGTGAACACTGAAAACAAACAAACAAATAAACTGTAGCATAACAGAAAAAGGTTTTTTTTTTAATCCAACATGGATTTTTTTTTTCTCCCACAGACCCAATGATTTTAGCAACAAATACAGAAACTGAGCAAATTGCACAGTACTCTGATTTGTACTCTACTAAATATGAGGGTCGAAAAAAAATAAAAGTATATTGCTTATACAATGTAATAAGTCATTACAAAATACTAATACTAACATGCTATTTTCTTTTATCACAGAAATGAAGAAGAAAAACATGGACTCCCATTACTAGACCAAACAGTAAGTATACAATAATAAGGACAACCATAGCAGCATATCACATCCATAGTATCTAATACCTTTGTTCCTTATACATTTGTTTTTTACCCAAAGTTATGAGCAAATATGAATGTGATATGCTGCGGTGGTTGGCCATGCACCCAAGACTCTATGCCCTGGCAACAACCACCGCAGCATATCACATCCATAGAGTCAAACATTTCAACTATGATCTATGGGAAACTTTTAATGTCCGCGAACAATGTGAGTGTTCTTAGAACACTTTGAACTTGCCAGCGAACAATACGGACACCGTTTTCAGGACACCCCCTACGAACATTTCAGAACAACGCGATAGTTCTTAGAACACTTTCAACTTAACAATGAACAATACGGACAGCGTCCTAAGGACACCCCCTACGAACATTCCAGGACACCGGGAGTGTTCTCAAAAACGTCTTCAGAACACCCCCATTTTGTTTATTTGCGAACATTTCAGGACACCGCGGGTGTTCTTAGAACACATTCAACTTGACAGAGAACAATATAGACAGCGTCCTCAGGACACCCCCTACGAACACTCCCCGGACACCGCGAGTGTTCTTAGAAGCGTCTTCAGAACACCAACATCTTGTTTATTTGCGAACATTTCAGGACACCGCGAGTGTTCTTAGGACACATTCAACTTGACATAGAACAATACGGACAGCGTCCTCAGGACACCCCCTACGAACATTCCAGGACACCGGGAGTGTTCTTAGAAGCTTCTTCAGAACACCACCATCTTGTTTATTTGCGAACATTTCAGGACACTGCGAGTGTTCTTAGAACACATTCAACTTGACAGAGAACAATACGGACAGCGTCCTCAGGACACCCCCTACGAACATTCCAGGACACCGGGAGTGTTCTTAGAAGCGTCTTCAGAACACCACCATCTTGTTTATTTGCGAACATTTCAGGACACCGCGAGTGTTCTTAGGACACATTCAACTTGACAGAGAACAATACGGACAGCGTCCTCAGGACACCCCTTACGAACACTCCCCGGACACCGCGAGTGTTCTTAGAAGCGTCTTCAGAACACCCCCATTTTGTTTATTTGCGAACATTTCAGGACACCGCGAGTGTTCTTAGGACACATTCAACTTGACAGAGAACAATACGGACAGCGTCCTCAGGACACCCCCTACGAACACTCCCCGGACACCGCGAGTGTTCTTAGAAGCGTCTTCAGAACACCAACATCTTGTTTATTTGCGAACATTTCAGGACACCGCGAGTGTTCTTAGGACACATTCAACTTGACATAGAACAATACGGACAGCGTCCTCAGGACACCCCCTACGAACATTCCAGGACACCGGGAGTGTTCTTAGAAGCTTCTTCAGAACACCACCATCTTGTTTATTTGCGAACATTTCAGGACACTGCGAGTGTTCTTAGAACACATTCAACTTGACAGAGAACAATACGGACAGCGTCCTCAGGACACCCCCTACGAACATTCCAGGACACCGGGAGTGTTCTTAGAAGCGTCTTCAGAACACCACCATCTTGTTTATTTGCGAACATTTCAGGACACCGCGAGTGTTCTTAGGACACATTCAACTTGACAGAGAACAATACGGACAGCGTCCTCAGGACACCCCTTACGAACACTCCTCGGACACCGCGAGTGTTCTTAGAAGCGTCTTCAGAACACCCCCATTTTGTTTATTTGCGAACATTTCAGGACACCGCGAGTGTTCTTAGGACACATTCAACTTGACAGAGAACAATACGGACAGCGTCCTCAGGACACCCCCTACGAACACTCCCCGGACACCGCGAGTGTTCTTAGAAGCGTCTTCAGAACACCCCCATTTTGTTTATTTGCAAACATTTCAGGACACCGCGGGTGTTCTTAGAACACATTCAACTTGACAGAGAACAATACGGACAGCGTCCTCAGGACACCCCCTACGAACATTCCAGGACACCGGGAGTGTTCTTAGAAGCTTCTTCAGAACACCACCATCTTGTTTATTTGCGAACATTTCAGGACACCGCGAGTGTTCTTAGGACACATTCAACTTGACAGAGAACAATACGGACAGCGTCCTCAGGACACCCCCTACGAACACTCCCCGGACACAGCGAGTGTTCTTAGAAGCGTCTTCAGAACACCCCCATTTTGTTTATTTGCGAACATTTCAGGACACCACGGGTGTTCTTAGAACACATTCAACTTGACAGAGAACAATATGGACAGCGTCCTCAGGACACCCCCTACGAACATTCCAGGACACCGGGAGTGTTCTTAGAAGCGTCTTCAGAACACCACCATCTTGTTTATTTGCGAACATTTCAGGACACCGCGAGTGTTCTTAGGACACATTCAACTTGACAGAGAACAATACGGACAGCGTCCTCAGGACACCCCCTACGAACACTCCCCGGACACCGCGAGTGTTCTTAGAAGCGTCTTCAGAACACCCCCATTTTGTTTATTTGCGAACATTTCAGGACACCGCGAGTGTTCTTAGGACACATTCAACTTGACAGAGAACAATACGGACAGCGTCCTCAGGACACCCCCTACGAACACTCCCCGGACACCGCGAGTGTTCTTAGAAGCGTCTTCCGAACACCCCCATTTTGTTTATTTGCGAACATTTCTGGATACCGCGGGTGTTCTTGGAACACATTCAACTTGACAGAGAACAATACGGACAGCGTCCTCAGGACACCCCCTACGAACATTTCAGGACACCGGGAGTGTTCTCAAAAACGTCTTCAGAACACCCCCATTTTGTTTATTTGCGAACATTTCACGACACCGTGGGTGTTCTTAGAACACATTCAACTTGACACAGAACAATACGGACAGCGTCCTCAGGACACCCCCTACGAACACTCCTCGGACACCGCGAGTGTTCTTAGAACAGTTTCACTTTGCTTGCGAACAAAACCGACACATATTGAGTCCTTAGAACACCCCCTAGTCAGTTTATTTAGAACATTTCAGAACACCTGTGATGTCCGCAAACAAATCGAACACAAAATGAACGTCTAACACATAAAAAACACAACTTTCATCCTATCTCATACACTCCCACCCTCCCCAAACACTCCTACACACCAACACACTCTACAAAATACACATTTTGAACAAAGTTTCACCGCGCTGTCCGCGGACGTCCACGAATCCAAGATGGCGGGCGCTACCAAAAAATCTGACGCCCTTCACGCTCCACGCCGTCCAATCAGCGAACACGTTGCATGTCCGCGAACATCACGCAAGACGATTGGCCAATCAGGACAGCGTTCGCGGAGTGAACAGGGAAGTGTGTCCGCGAACCGAACACAGATATCACTAATTTTTTTTTACCTATTTTTTGGTCATTTTAAAAAAAACTACTAGACGGATTTTCACCAAATTTGCAAAAGCATGCTTTCGGGACCAAGCCGCTGCTCCTGGTCCAAATTTGGTGGAAATCCGTCCTGCGGTTTGGGCTGTAGGCGCGAGCAAAATTTTTTTCCCATTCAGTCTATGGGAAAAAAAAAAGTTTTGGGACCCCCCTATAACTTTGCCCTCCCTGGACGAATCCTCACCAAACTTTGCAAAAAAAATTCAGAGTGACCCAAATACTTTTTTTGCAAAGTTTGGTGAGGATCCGTCCAGGGAGAGCGAAGTTATAAACCACCCAAAAAGTGCTCTTCCTATGGAAACAGCAACTTAACCATAACTACATGGCCACTACCGTGGCCATGTAATATATATATATATATATGCTATTTATAGTCGTACTTCTTTCTGATTTACCCACAACACAGAAGAGCCTGTGTGATACTCAGCTGCTTGTAGTGTTAATTTGACACAATAAAGCAGCTTGGTCCTATGCGTAATGTGCATACCCAGTGTAAATCTGCAATACAAGTTGATAAACTCCTTTCAACAGATGCCAATTAATGCCTCCTGTGATTTTCTCAGCTTTGTGAATCACAGTTATCACTGTCCCTTCACAAAGGTATCCAGTGCGTTCCTTCATAGAAGAGGGGCCAGGTGGGAACACGCAGTTAACATGAATGTGCAGTTCCTGTGCACACTTGTACATTGATGGATGAATAGCCAACATCCTGCAGTTAAAACAATGAAAAATACTTCCGAAACACATTTCTATAATAAAGCTCCATTTGCATCCACGAAACGTGCAATAAAAGTAAGATCAGTTTATTGTATCAAATGGTGGGAAACGAGCTGCAGACAGATCCCTGGAGCTGGTGGGTCACTGGCCAGCGAGCCCCCTCTATAACTGTGTTCTGTTCCATGTAAGATTGTGTCTCACCCTGTTGGGTGTGCTCGTTTTTCATAGTATTATGAGTAGCATGCTTGTTAATTTCTGAACATCAGCATCGTCTAACCCCACTCCACAGTCAGCCCCTCTTCTGCATGCAATATCAAAGACGGGGGCCTCGGGAAAAGATTGTGGGCATTGCCACTCTTTCCACAGTCTCTCTACATCACGGTGTACCACTCTCTTGTAGAATAGGCCAGTTCTTTTTTTATTTTTGAATTACATTTTTTTTCTTTGCAACTTAAGCACAGTAGCACTCAGGCATTGCATTTCAAACATAATACATCATCTGTATCACCTAAGTTTTAAATTGAACCAGGCAATTACTATACTATTTAATATGTATTTAAGCTTCATGATAAATGAACTATGAACCAGTATTTGTCATAGTGGCGGGTATAAAGTTAAAGAAAACGAGTTGCCAAAGATGAAAAAAAGAGAGAAATGATCAGAGGGATTTCCGCCCAGGTGTCCACAGATTGAGGTGAAAGAACAATGAAGGGGGCTGTGGAATTCAGTTCTTTCCAACCTGAAAGATTAGGGAGCAGAAAATAAACACGCATTGGCAAAGCCAACAGTTTGGCCTTTTTTTGTAGGCATGGAAGAGACATGTTGCAGGCACTGCCATGATGGTACTGTTTGACCATAACACGTCAACAGCTGGCAAATTGTGTTAGCACCTGGGTAGATTATGGCAGTGCTTGCAAATGCCTACCTAATACCAGTACATGAGCCAAAGTTATTGGTGTTGCCAGTGCTTGTTTTTAACAGGAATTTGGAACAAGGAACAAGGAAAAGATGCAAGAACACATATATTGATTTTAAATCAAGTGTCTGAAGGCTCATTTGATTGAAACATTTCTATTACACAAGAAGCTTGCAAAGCGTCATAGAAAGTGATTATGCAAGAAAGGAATTTGAAAGCATTTCACGGCTTTAATTAAGTGCTGCAGTGGCAGCAGGAATTCTGCTCTATTCTGGTTGAAGCCGCAGGCTGTGTGACATCACAAGCGAAGCTTAATAATGGATTACATAGCAGTGATGATGTCATTTTCCTATTGCAGGTCAGTAGTGTTGTCACAACTAGCCTGTAATAAGAACATTACTTGTGGGCTTGTAAATAGGTATTGCAGACTTCCATGTATATTCGTTATACATTTTGAAACATACAAAAGGCTGCAATCAGCACAAGGTGCACTCAGGTGTTGTGGACAGACCCACAGTTCCCAGAAGGGCAGCTTGTGCCTGCACAATAATCCAATAGCACAGCAACACATGAGCAGCACAAACTTTGCGCCAATTGCAGACTTTAATGTGTTTGAAAATCTGATCCCAATACTGCACTGTGTACTTTCCCTGCACAGTTTGAAGAACCTTAGAATGCATCAATAGATTAACCATGTAACCTGCACATGTATGTTCTCTTACCAGGTTATTTTTTAAAAGGAAACATGCAGCAATTTGCAAGCTTGCCAAACCTTTTGGATCCCAACCCTGGGGGTGGTCAAGGGCAGGAGAATCACCTGAGTGGAGGGTGCTTGGTGATTGGGTGAAGAATACCCTTGGGTGAGACACATTATTCCCCACATGATGGTGATGACTTACCCCACCTTCCCTCTAACTTTATGGGTTATTGTCAACCATGTGCCATCTTCCATCCTTCAGGTTTACAAAATGTTAGGGTTAGAACAGAACAGCGGGGAACAATATCTATCATTCTGGGAGTAAAAACAAAGGGAAGCCATCACGAGGCACATAGACTTCCTATTATAGATCCCATTTCACCAGTTCCGATCTACTCACACAGAATTCTAAGAAGAAGAACAAGGGTGAGATATGGTATCACCCATTCCACAAAAGTGACCTTACCCTCCCCTCCCTCAGCCTTCATGGGCTGCTTCCATTCATGACATATTGTTCTCTGTATGTACCCACAGAGTATTGAAAAGAGGAACAAGCAACTAGGAGTAATGCACGCTTCCTATTACAAACACCATGCTAGTAATGGGACAAAGAAGAGGGGTATGAAGGCATCAAATACTGAAGGTCAGGCATTCCCCATTGATTGGGTTCATTATGTTCAGGCACGACAATCCAGTGACTCAAACCTCTGGCCCCTTGACAGGACACAGGTGTATAAAGGGGGAGATCCAAGCAAGTGAGAGTAGGAGAACAGCTGTGGTGGAATGAGACCAGGAGGTCTGAACAGCGGCAATGATCCCAGGGGACCTGCAGGAAACATAGTGGTTGCCGGACCGAGAGTACTCGATTCAGAAGGCGGGCAGCTGGAGATGGCAAACAGCTGAGAAGTAGAAGGGATGTGTTCTGGTTCCTTTTAGGATACCAAAGTGTGCAGAGAAGTGCCTGTTGAGAAAGCAGAGAACAGGTAGTCTGCTTCCCCGCTACACAGCAGGTGAGCGGGAGAAGCAGGAACCATCGCTGTGGAGACACAAAGAACCAATGAGTGTCAGAGGCCACAGGAAGACTGGAGCTCTCCCAGGCGACCGCAGGCAAGTAACGGTCCATGCACCTATATATATATATATGAACTATATTGAATTTGGGCAAGGGAACCTCAAGACCTGATGGAGCATTGGTAAGAAAAGAAGTCATTGGACCTGTATAAGTACTACAGTGAAATCTTGGGGAAGGGAACTCTGAGAATTGAAAGAACTGAGAAATGCTGTCATGGGGAAGGGAACCCCAAGACCTCCTTTTTGTGTGAACTGTGTTGTATTGAGCTTGGAGAAGGGAACCTCAAGACCTGGCAGGACATTGTTGAGACACGCAGTGATTGGAACTGTATTGAACGTGGGAGAGTGCGCCCACGAGAAATACACTGAGAGAAGCTGAGACTTTACATCATTTGAACACTGCTTTGTTGGCTAAGAAAACCCCCCACAGCATGCTTATTTCTAGATGTGAGGGCAAGCACAGGTTCTGACACAGACAAACTTTTGATTTGGATTTACAGACTTCCCTTAGTTTTCTTTAAGCAGGATAAATCCCTACCTTAGTTACAGGGCACGTTAGGCCTTACACCAACCTGATATTGAAATACAACATTATTTGAAATTTGAGTTCTGTTGTCTGTGTCATCTCTCTTGATACAATGCCTGTCCATATTTGAACATAGCCATTACTCCTGACCCCACACGATGGTACTATTATTTTTAAAGTTATGTGTACATGCACATGCAGAGAATGTTACCCAATGCAGCCTTGCATTAGGTCCTTATTGCTGGAACGTATGATTTTGTTTCACTTTCTGCCGCTAAAGCACTATGTAGGGACACATTTTAAAAATGCCCAGTCGACTTGGTCCACATTGAACCTTCAAAGGTTTCTGAGTAGGTGACTCTGGGAGTTGCAGTCTTAGCTCACCACAGAACAAATTGGACTACCAGGCAATACAAAAGTTTGTAAAGGAAAGGTCAAAACTGTAAACATGAAGTTACGTGGTCTCCAGATCATCTGCCAAATAAAGATTAAAGAAAGAACGTTGACATGTGCAACACCCTATCTGAAAGTTTAAAAAAGGAAGGGACTGCTTTGCCCCAAAGTGCCAGGCTGCTGCCAGCCCACTACACGACAGTACGGTGTATAAACATAAGGAGAGAGATGAGAAAAGGTGCACAGTTCTTGCCAGTCGTTAGAATAACCCTACTGGCGGAACACAAGCACATTTTTGTATGTACACTGTTGGCTCTGCCCATTTGTCTGTAAAGCGCTAAAAGTGATTTCAATCACCATTGAGCACTTTTGTGAATTGCGTATTTTTTCATGAAAAAAGTCCATCAGCACCAGGGCAGAGGACAGCTTACCCCACAAACCCTGTGTCGCCTCGGGGCACGTGGCAGGTGCGCCGAGCTTCATGGACAACAGATTACCACCTACAACTAGGAATTAGGTGCATACATTCCAGCGATGCTTCTGCGAGTTTGAAAAGTATAGTGTGATTATCATTGCATTCAATATGGTGCTGTTGTTGTAACAAAGGCTCTCTTGCATGAAACACTGGCACTCAAATAACTTTACATAGTTGTGGCTCAAGCTAGAGAAACAAAATTGACATTTCTTCAGATTTCCATCCTCACGCACAGCACGCCGAGAGTGAATGCATTCACAATGAAACAAAATAAACACCCTTACCTCTCTTCAAATGCTGAAAGAAAATGGCTCTGCTGGGTAAATAAAACCAATCACATCATACTGACATCACTAACTGCACAGACAATAGGGTGCTGCTAACATCAAACACACTAGAGGGGTCTGCAACCTTTGGCTCCCAGATGTGTTTGGACTACCATTCCCATCCGGCCTGTACAGCATAGTCAATGTCAGGAGATCATGGGAATGGTAGTCCAAACACATCTGGGAGCCAAAGGTTGCAGACCCCCCCGAAGTATTTGTGCATTTTCACAAACATTTTAGACAAAAATTTAACTATTACAGTAATATGTTCATTTTAAATGCAAAATACATTAAAATGTGTAACATAACTTCAAAGCTGTAGCAACTATTTTTTAAAGCGTCAATGAACTCAAATAACTGCATCCCGAGTTCAAATCATCTCAATAGAAGGCAAGAGCAGTGAAAGGACCTCATCCCAACTCCTAAGAATTACTCTCCCCCAAAAAAACCAGTGAATGTTCACATTTTGTAGAAGGATAACTCAGAAATCCAATATGAGAAAATAGCTCCAAGGAGATTGAATGCACTTTGTCAGAACAAGTGAGTTTAATACACATGGCCGAAAGGGGTTAGTCAGCCTCATATATATGAAAAACAACAATTCCTTACAAAACTCAAAACACTTAAAGCCTTTATACACAGAATTACATGATTTACATAATTACACATTCTAGTTAGAACACCATCCCATGATCCCTATTGGCTAACCCAATAGATAACATCTCATTATCACTTACTTGCTCTAATCCCATTAGATACAAGCTACAAGGCATAATTCCCTTTTCACATGGTCTCTGACATCCTGAAACATAACCAGTTTATTAGCTCAGAACAGTTAACTAGTCCCATTTATCAAAGACATGTTAACCCTGTATGTGATGTGCAAGGCTTTTGTCAGAATTCTTCAAAACAAGAGGAGGCGAAGAAACAAATAATCATTCTTTTTCATCAAGCAATAAACATTTTATCATCCCCGAGGCACTGGCGTCCCATATTATGCCTTCTACATTCCTGACATCACCTAATTTGCGAGGACTATCTCAGACCATACAGCGTCCAGCACACATCCTCATCATCTTCCTGAGGGTTGTGAGGGATCAGAAATGTGAGGCAGACAACTCTGTGAAGATATTTCAAAATATGAAATTTTATTAACTCAAAGTGTTGGATAACCCCCTCACTATCCCTGCCCTGACAAGGTATCCAGTCATTTTACTTCAATAAAATCAGTGCGGTACATTTTACTGAAGTAAAAATACTGAAAACTTTAAATATATATATATATATATATATATATATATATATATATATATATATATATTACATGGCCACGCTAGTGGCCATGTAGTTATGGTTAAGTTGATGTTTCCATAGGAAGAGCACTTTTTGGGCGGTTTATAACTTTGCTCTCCCTGGACGAATCCTCACCGAACTTTGCAAAAAAAGTATTTGGGTCACTTTGAATTCTTTTGCAAAGTTTGGAGAGGATTCGTCCAGGGGGGGCAAAGTTATAGGGGGGTACCAAAACGTTTGTTTTCCCATAGACATAATGGTAAAAAAACTTTGCTCACGCCTACAGCCCAAACCGGTGGACGGATTTACACCAAATTTGCAGCAGGAGCGGCGGCTTGGCCCAAAAGCGTGCTTTGCTTTATTTGGTGTAAATCCGTCCAGTAGTTTTTAAAAAAATGACAAAAATGTAAATGAAAAAAATTAGTGATATCTGTGTTCGCTTCGCGGACACACTTCCCTGTTCGCTCCACGAACAGGACGGTGATTGGGCAAGCAGCTTGCGTGATGTCCGCGGACATCTGACGTGCTCTCTCATTGGATGCGTGAAAGCGTGCAGTGTGTCTGGCTTCAGAGACGCCTGCCATCTTTGTTCCTCGCATGAGAGGCTTTGTATCCCGCCTGCACAGTAAGTCCCCCACCCCCGCTCATGCCCGTGTCTGTCTCCTGTTCCTCCCACCCCGCTCATGTCCGTGTGTCTTTCTCCCTCCCGCCCACCCCCCGCTCATGCCTGTGTGTCTTTCTCCCTCCCACCCACCCCCCGCTCATGTCCGTGTGTCTTTTGACCTCCCGCCCACCCCCCGCTCATGTCCGTGTGTCTTTCTCCCTCCCACCCAACCCCCGCTCATGTCCGTGTGTCTTTCTCCCTCCTGCCCACCCTCCGCTCATGTCCGTGTGTCTTTCTACCTCCCGCCCACCCCCCCGCTCATGCCCCGCTCGTGCCCCGCTCGTCTCTCCCACCCGCCCACCCCCCACTCACGCCACGTGTGTCTCTCCAACCCCCCGTGTGTCTCTCCCACCCCCCGCTCATGTCCGTGTGTCTCTCCCCACCCGCCGCCCACCCCCCGCTCATGTCCGTGTGTCTCTCCCCACCCGCCGCTCACCCCCCGCTCATGTCCGTGTGTCTCTCCCCACCCGCCGCCCACCCCCGCTCATGTCCGTGTATCTCTCCCCACCCGCCGCCCACCCCCTGCTCATGTCCGTGTGTCTCTCCCCCCCACCGCCCACCGCCCGCTCATGCCCCGTGTGTCTCTCCCCCACTCCCTGCTCATGCCCCGTGTGTCTCTCTCCCCTTCCCCCCACCCCCCGCTCATGCCACGTGTGTCTCTCTCCCTCCCACCACCCCCGCTCATGCCCCGTGTGTCTCTCCACCCGCTCATGCCCGTGTGTCTCTCCCTCCCCTCCACCCCCCGCTCGTGCCCCGTGTGTCTCTCTCCCCTTCCCCCCACCCCCGCTCATGCCCCGTGTGTCTCTCTCCCTCCCTCCCACCCCCGCTCATGCCCAGTGTGTCTCTCTCCCTCCCGCCCACCCCCCACTCATGCCCCGTGTGTCTCTCTCCCTCCCGCCCACCCCCCGCTCATGCCCCATGTGTCTCTCTCCCTCCCGCCCACTCCCCGCTCATGCCCCGTGTGTCTCTCTCCCTCCCCCCACACCCCGCTCATGCCCCGTGTGTCTCTCTCCCTCCCCCCACCCCCGCTCATGCCCCGTGTCTGTCTTCTGTTCCCCCCGCTCATGCCCTTTGTCTGTCTCCTGTTCTCCCCACCCCCCGCTCATGCCCCGTATCTGTCTCCTGTTCCCCTCATGTGCCATGTCTGTCTCCTGTTGCCCCCCACACCCGCCGCTCATGCCCCGTGTCTGTCTCCTGTTCTCCCCACCCCCCGCTCATGCCCCATGTCTGTATCCTGTTCTCCCCACCCCCCGCTCATGCCCCGTGTCTATCTCCTGTTGCCCCCCACCTCCCCGCTCATGCCCCGTGTCTGTCTCCTGTTCCCCCCACCTGCTCATGCCCCGTGTCTCTCTCTTGTTGCCCCCTAAGCCCCCGCTCATGCCCCGTGTCTGTCTCCTGTTCTCCCCACCCCCCGCTCATGCCCCGTGTCTGTCTCCTGTTCCTCCCACCCCCCGCTCATGCCCCGTGTCTGTCTCCTGTTGCCCCCACTCATGCCCTGTGTCTGTTCTCCCCACCCCCCGCTCATGCCCCGTGTCTGTTGTTCCCCCACCCCCACTCATGCCCCGTGTCTCTCCTGTTGCCCCCCACCCCCGCTCATGTCCCGTGTCTCTCCTTTTGCCCTCCACCCCCCGCTCATGCCCCGTGTCTGCCTCCTGTTGCCCCCCACCCCCTGCTCATGCCCCATGTCTGTCTCCTGCTCGCCCCACCCCCCGCTCATGCTCCGTGTCTGTCTCCTGTTCCCCCCACCCCCGCTCATGCCCGTGTCTGTCTCCTGTTGCCCCCCACCCCCGCTCATGTCCCGTGTCTGTCTCCTGCCCCCCCACCCCCTGCTCATGCCCCGTGTCTGTCTCCTTTTTCCCCCCACCCCCCGTTCATGCCCCGTGTCTGTCTCCTGTTCCCCCCACCCCCCGTTCATGCCCCGTGTCTCTCTCCTGTTGCCCCCCGCTCATGCCCTGTGTCTGTCTCCTGTACCCCCCGCCCCCCGCTCATGCCCCGTGTCTGTCTCCTGTACCCCCCCACCCCCCGCTCATGCCCCGTGTCTGTCTCCTGTTCCCCCCACCTGCTCATGTCCCGTGTCTCTCTCTTGTTGCCCCCCAACCCCCGCTCATGCCCCGTGTCTCTCTCCTGTTGCCCCCCACCCGCTGCTCATGCCCCATGTCTGTCTCCTGTACCCCACTACCCCCCGCTCATGCCCCGTGTCTCTCTCCTGTTGCCCCCCACTCCCCTGCTCATGCCCCGCGTCTGTCTTCTGTTCCCCCCACCCCCCGCTCATGCCCCATGTCTGTCTCCTGTTCCCCCGCCACCCGCTCATGCCCCGTGTCTGTCTCCTGTTGTCCCCCACCCATGCCCCATATCTGTCTCCTTTACCCCCCCACTCCACGCTCATGCCCCATGTCTCTCTCCTGTTGCCCCCCCACCACCCCGCTCATGCCCCGTGTCTGTCTCCTGTTGCCCCCCACCCCGCCGCTCATGCCCCGTGTCTGTCTCCTGTTCTTCCCACCCCCGCTCATGCCCTGTATCTGTCTCCTGTTCCCCCATACCCCGCTCATGCCCCATGTCTGTCTCCTGTTCTCCCCACCCCCGCTCATGCCCCATGTCTGTCTCCTGTTCTCCCCACCCCCCGCTCATGCCCCGTGTCTCTCTCCTGTTGGCCCCACCCCCGCTCATGCCCCGTGTCTGTCTCCTGTTGCTTCCCACCCCCCGCTCATGCCCCGTCTCTCCCACGTGTTCCCCCCACCCCCGGCTCATGCCCCGTGTTTCCCTCGTGTTACCCCCCACCATCCTGCTCATGCCCCGTGTCTCCCTCGTGTTCCCCCCACCCCTCGCTCATGCCCCTTGTCTCTTTCCTTTCCCCCACCCCCCCCGCTCATGTCCCGTGTGTGCCCTGTACCCCCCCACTCATGCCCCGTGTCTCCCTCGTGTTCCTCCCCACCCCCCGCCTCTACCCCGTGTCTCCCTCATGTTCCTCCCCACCCGCTGCTCATGCCCCATGTCTCTCTCGTGTTCCCCCCACCACCGCTCATGCCCCGTGTTTCCTTCCTTTCCCCCCCCACCCCCTGCTCATGCCCCGTTTGTACCCTGTTCCCTCTCACTCCCCGCTCATGCCCATGTGTCTCCCCTGTTCCTCCCCACCCCCCGCTCATGCCCTGTTGTGTTCTTTATACACCCCACCTTCCCTTTCCATGGTGGCCATCTTGGTAAAAGATTTTCCTTCCTACACCGGGACGTTCCCACTTTGAGGACATAAGATGTTAGTGGTCTTCATCTATTGAAAAGGATGTTATGGTGACGTTGCACTAATAAAAATCTTTAAAATGTATTAAAATAAAATGTTACAGGGACGTTATGGTTAAGTTGCACTAATAAAAACCTATGAAATTTAATGAAAAAACGGTGTTAAAGGGACGTTATGGTTAAGTTGCGCTACTAAAAACCTATGAAATTCAGTGAAAAAACTTTGTCAAAGGGACGTTATGGTTCCAAGTAAAACCGAAAAACCCTTGAAATTCGCCAGTTATGGTAAGCTAAGCAACCATAACTTGCGCCACCACCGTGCACTGCTAAGACTAACACCCAGGACATCAAAGATGACATCACAAATGTCATTGATGACATCACTGATGGCATCACATGTCTGGCTCACTCTTTTTTCTTTTGCTGACATATCTAGGCCGCATGGTTTTCTTCAGTAACAGTCAGAAACTAAACATTTTATTTTATTATTAGTCGTATCCTTCAAGTAGGTTCTTACAGTAATTCCCTTAGAGTCCAGTCACATCATATGAAACATATACATACGGGAAGACACAAGCTTGAAAGACAGCAATCCTTTTTGTGCATAAAGATAATCAATAGACTTATGAGCACTTTCTGATAGTTCTGTTGTTTTTTTTTTTATGGCTGTACTTTCCCTGTGGGTCCAATCACATCAAGTGATACATATACCTAGGGTAAATAGCAGCTTTGAAACAGAGCAATCATTTATTTGCATGAAAATAATCAGTTAAGTTATGAATTGTTTCTGCTACTATTTCTGCTTTTTTGCTAACTTCACTTTCCCTCTATATACCCATATTGGTATGTGTTCTTGTCTCTTTGTGTTTTGCCTATAGTAATGCAATTATGTAATACATGTGTTTTATTAGCTACGTATTACATATTTCACAGTACACAAAAATCTATTAAGAAAACAATTATCATTTCATTATTCAACATATTAACATTACGAATATTATACCTTCATCTTGTACGCTGCACACAATGTTATGTTTCTGTATGAGTAGCTTAGTATACTAGATAGAACCCCATAATAGAATGCTATTTATATCAATGCATCGTTCAATGCACTAATTAGGGTATGATATTTATTGCAATGATCCTTGACACTTGTTTCGCAACATTATAATAAGAATCCCTTGTACACATATTTCATGAAAGGTACATACACATGTGATGTCATCAGTGATGTCATCAATGACATTTGTGATGTCATCTTTGATGTCCTGGGTGTTAGTCTTAGCAGTGCACGGTGGTGGCGCGAGTTATGGTTGCTTAGCTTACCATAACTGACGAATTTCAAGGGTTTTTCGGTTTTACTTGGAACCATAACGTCCCTTTGACAACGTTTTTTCACTGAATATAATATATATACACATATATATATTACATGGCCACGGTAGTGGCCATGTAGTTACGGTTAAGTTGCTGTTTCCATAGGAAGAGCACTTTTTGGGCAGCTTATAACTTCTCTCTCCTTGGACGAATCCTCACCAAACTTTGCAAAAAAAGTATATGGACCACTCAGAATGTGTTTGCAAAGATTGGAGAGGTTTGGTCCAGGGTGGGCAAAGTTATAGGGGGGGTCCCAAAACGTCTTTTTTTCCCATAGACTGAATGGGGGTAAAACTTTGCACACGGCTACAGGTGAAACCGCTGGACGGATTTTGACGAAATCTGCAGCAGGTACAGGGGCTTTGTCCAGAAAGCATGCTTTTGTAAATTTGGTCACCATCCGTGCAGTATGTTTCTTTATAACTATCAAAAAGTAGGTCTGAAATAATTAGTGATATCTATGTTCGCTCCGTGTTCACACTTCCCTGTTTGGTCTATAAACAAGATACCGATTGGCTAAGGGGCTGCCGTCATGACCGTGGACACGGGACGTCTCTGTCCATTGGCTGCTGCGAGACGTGTTCTGCATCAGATGGTTTGGGTGCGCCCAACATCTTGGATCCACGGAAAGCGGAGCAACAACCAGCGTACACATGCTTTTTTCATGAAACTATTTTGTTGTGTCACAGAGCATTGGGAAAGGTTCAGACAGTAAGACATGGGTGATCAATGCATTTGTTCTTCGGTCGTCATGATGTAATTTATATGGACACCTTGTACGCACAGTAAATGTGGGGTGTAATAACGATGGCACATCAGTTCATTTAGTGGGCAGGAAATTTGTAAAACTTCAGTCCATGTAGTGGACAGGAAATTTGTAACTGTTGAAAGCACACATGTATTGGTAGGCAACATTGAAATTGACAACATGCCGTGAATGCATTATTTTTTCCATATTTTATTATATTCATTAGTACGCCGCCATGGGTGGCACATGCTACGGTGGTTGTGGCCAGGGGCTAGAGTCTTAAGATATGGGTGATCAATGCATTTGTTTTGGAGGTTGGTTGTCATGATGTAATTTCTATGGACATCTTGTACGCACAGTACACTTAAACCTACTTAATGACGTATGTTCTATGGCCTCCTTGTACGCACAGAAAATGAGGGGTTCAATAAGGCCAGTATTTCAGCCCGTGCAGAGCATAGGGGAGTTGCTACATTTGTAAGGTCTCGTGTGGTGATAGGGAACATTCAAATTGACAACATGCCGTGAATGCATTATTTTTTCCAATGGCTATTATTATATTCATTAGTACGCCACCATGGGTGGCACATGCTACAGTGGTTGTGGCCAGGGCCTAGAGTCTTGGATGCATGGCCATCAGCCGAAGGCTGAAGGCCTTACTTCCAAGACTGTAGGCCCTGGCCACAACCACCGCCGCATGTGCCACCCATGCATACACCCGTAGTGTTACGTTTTGATTGGCAAGTTGTGGGGAGTGCGTGCAGTCTTGGGTGCATGGCCGAAGGCCATGCAACCAAGAACAAAGTGGTAAGTACTAGACTTGGAAGACACTGCACACCCATCCCATGTAAGATCTACAGACATACAGCTAGGAGGGAAGTCTCTGGGCAGAGGTACTGAAGGATAACACACCTAGAGAATAACCCCCACTACCACACATCACCGAGGTGGTTGTGGGGAGACCCTGCACCATTCCAGCACAGTCGTCCAATTGCTGCCTTACTCCATGAACACTGTATGTGTTGTCAGGATTGCTTGTTGCATTTCTATGCAGCACTAACATTTGCAAACACAATTGGTCTGTACTGTGCAGGTAACAATTGGTGGTAATTGAAATAGAATATTCATTGCTACATTTGCATAGCAAATTACCCCACTTTCATTTGTAAATTTGAATGGGCCAGCAAGTTCTGTATCTGAGTGCATTTTTCGGTTTTTCTGTTGCTTCTTTGCCGACGTGCCTGGTTCACATTCCCCAATAGGTTCTTCTATGTTTGCAGCAATTGATGAGACTTTAGCTTCTTTTCTTTACGGAATTTGCTGTTGCATTCTGTTGCATTTCTGTTTCATTTACTTTTCTTTTACCAAGTTTCACTTTATCTGGAACACGGTATTCTTTCAGATGAGGGGTGTACAGTGAACGCAATCTATTGTATTCTAGAATGCAAGGAATATCAGCTTTGACTTTACTTGAATCAAAGTTTATTAGCAATAGACAGTCAAGTGTACTTAAGCATGATAATGCTACCTAGCTCATGCCTTCCTTAAGCACTGTGTTTCCTATATCTATCAATGCTTTCTCTAGGGTAAGACCTTGGGATTTATGAATGGTAACTGACTATGCAAGAGTTAGAGAAAATTGCTGTCTACCTACATACATGTCTTTGAAGAGAAGGAATCGCAATTGAGCACCCTATCATTTTCACTTCTGAAACTTTATCAAAGCAAATATTTACAAACTGAATGTTGCTATCACGTGGGTATGGTTGAAAGCCAATAACTGTGCCCAGTGCTCTATTAACTAGCCCTTGCTCTACGTCAAGGTTACGTTTAAGCATTACTCTACAATTTAATGATAATTTCAATATTTTTTCCAACCCAGCTGAGTTGGAGATTGAATTTTCTAAAATATTTAGGCTTGTTGTGGCTTGCTCATACATGGGTACTGTCATACCATGTACGTCTAGTATGTCTGTGGCGCTAATTTCTATTATTGCTTGCATTTCTTTCTTTAACATTGTTTCATTGAATTTGAATCAGCTTGCAAGAGTTGACATTAAGGCCATACAATTGATGTTTTTGTGCACTATTTGTTCCATAACTTCAGTTGCACATGCATTATCACCGTATAGTGCATGCATATGCCGGTTTTTCAATACAGCTTGTGCTTCTTGCGAAAATACACCAACTCTAATACTTCTTAAGATGTTGGCATAAGTGAGATCTGCAGATTGCTGCATGTTCTCAGTTAATTCTCTGTATTGGAAATGTTGCCAAAGGTTAACATTACCTATGATACCAACAGTTTTCCGGCAGAGTTTGTGGCCTAGGTTTTTAAAAATCGGTTCACCTTTCACTGTTGTCAATTGTAGAAGATCTCCGAAAACGATAATGTGTTTCCCTGCAAAGAGTTATTTGTTATTCTTTTTAAGTACTTCTTGCAATCTGAGATGAATCAAAGCCAACATTAGGTTGGATACCATGCTCACTTCATCTATTAGTAGCATTATCATTTGTTTCAATACTCTACGTAATTCCATTGCAGCTTCTGCAGAAAGTTTGTAGTAGTCTAATTTATTTTGATGCTCTACTGGAAGCACTAGTAATCAGTGTAAAGTCACACCGCCTATGTTGTAGGCAGCTAAACCTGTGGGGGCTGTTACAACAGCTGACAGTTTGTTGTTTGTAAATTGTTGAAGGAACTTGCTGATGATTTTGATTAAGAATGTTTTCCCTGATCCAGCGTCACCACTGACATACAGCAGTTTAGGTTTGGAATTTTGCCAGGTACATTCTTTATTTTTGTGTTGTACACCATGTACAATTTGTTTTGTTATGTCTTCAAGAATGGTGCGCTGATCGTTGTTAAGTTTTGATAGTTGTACAGTTAAGTCTTCTGTATCTTCTTGATACTGATACATGGTGTTTTCTACTTCTGCCATGGCTACGTCAGCCTCATTTGTATCATCAATCGTGGCATGCGTGCATTCATGCTACGAGCTGGTATGTTTTTTTGTAGTCATGATAACATTGCTCCAAGCAATGCGCATTACTTTGAAGGAGATGGTGTTGCGCTATCTTCTTTGGGAAATGCAATGTTCTTTTGGAACGTAAGGCTTGCTTTAGAGAAGGTTCTGTAATGTTTGCAAGAGTAAAGCAAGGACAAAAAATACAAAAAAAATACATAAAATACCAGATGTCTGTACGGTATCTGGCCAAAAAAAAACAAAAAATGCCTCTTTTCAGAGCCCACCTTAAAGGGGAATAGTACTTTAATGTACCGTTGTCACGCTCTGATCCTGTACATGTCCGAAACATGGTGGTAGTTAGCAGCCAGCACATATCACCACTGGGGATTCAAGGGTGGAGCCGCAAGTAAATGAGAATTAGCGGAGCTAGCGATTGGTCCATGAAGTTCAGTAAGTGTGTTCTGACCGACGTACTAAAGTAAGACCGTCTTCTCTCTCACAGGAGACCACACAGCCATGGTTTTCCATGCTCGAAAACAGATTATCTCGATTTTGGGAGACTCATGGATACATTGGTTGAAGGTGCATGCAGAACGCTGCAGTTTATCTACAAATCTCGGATTTCCACATGCGGAAGAGCACTGGCATGGCGTGCGTGGCATGAGATGGCTGGACTTGGTACCTCTTTGTGTTACTTTACTGACAGAGCGTCCTCCAGATATACTGATCATTCATTGTGGAGGAAACAGTTTAGGCCATGTGTCTAGAATTTCTTTGCAATTTGCAATGAAGGAAGGACTCGTAAAGCTCATGGACATGTTTCCAAATTGTCAAATACTTTTTTCCCATATTGCCCAAAGACAAATATGGCTGCGTTCTTCTGCGTTTGGTCCACAAATGGAGAAAGCGAGACGCTTTGAATAAGGCTGTGTGTGCATTTTTAAGAGATGTTGGCATGTCCTCTTTCCACAATGAAAACATTTTGTTTCGCAGCACTTTCATTTTCCACAGAGATGGAGTCCACCTCACATATGCTGGCAATCAGATTTTTCTTTGCAATGTACAAAATGCATTGCAACCTCTTTTGCAATCACACTAACCTAGCTGACAATCCGTTTTCCCAATCCACTGTTTTTGACCCACACAACACACCACCGAAAGGCTCTTTTCAGAGCCACCACTTACTCCCAACGTACACTTAAATGTGTTTGCTCTGCTTGCACCCTCCCTTTTTTCCTCTACGACTGTCTGCAAACTTTTTCAGAACTCCGCAGGGGTCTACGGCCGTCACTTCATAGTTCTATTGTTATACTGAGAAAGGCAGCTCTGAAAAGAGCCTTTTCTGTAATATTTGTTGTTTTTACGTTCATTGCTTAACAGCACACGGCACACTAGGAGAAGAGGCGAAAGGAGGGTAAGGAAGGGACACAAGCCACAGGGATAAAAAAAGGGCAACTCAATAGAGAAAGATTTAGGGTGAGCTTTGTTTAGGTAAGGAGCAGATATTCTGGTGCTCGGTGACTGCAGCCTCAAAAGCACTTCAAAAACTCTCCCCCCTGCAGAGTACTGCGTCACAATACGTGCACACTACTGTCATCTTTGAAAGGTAAGGGTCAATAGCATTGAGAATGGCTTGTGAGGCAGCTGGCGGGAGATGCTCCCCCAAAGGAGTGTCTCTTGTGGTGGGAGGATCCGATACCGAGGATGCTGTGGAGGAACTCAAACGACTACGCTCTTCACATGGCACCACCTTGCGAATGTCTGTAGTGTGGAACAAAGTGAGTTGTTGCTTCATGGTTGTCGTACCAAAACTGTACGCTCCAAATCACCCGCGACTCAACACTTCCTCGCACTGGTTACACTTCAGCAGGTTCGCACGTGCTTTTGGTACTTTCACATAAACGGAAAACAACCTCCACACCCACGACTCCGCCGAGTGCTCCTAGTGCGGAGTTCCTCCACTTCATTCTCTTCCTCCTCTTCTTCCTCGATCTCTACATCCTCACCCATATATCTTTCTGCAGGCCCTTGGTGAGGTGGTGGTGGTGGCGGTTTTGGGGGTGGTGCAGAACCTAATGACCCAACAGCAGCCATGGAACCCATACCGATTAGTTTCCTTTTGGTCACTACAGCAGTAAAGGCAACACACCTCAATCTGCTATAGCTAGAAGGACAATGAAGATGCACTCGGGGCGTGGCCTTTTGTAGGGGTGCAGGGGTGTGCCTCATGACCGTCTTCATCCCTACAAAGCGGTATACAAATTTTACACAGAAAGTCCTGAGGTGCCCTATTGTTTGGCATGTGTGAAATTACATTTTGACACTCTACAATACTTTGCCTTGTTTCTACAAGTTCATTTGTATTGTTGTGGAAGCACACCAACCGTGGAAATTAGTCCCCATGCTCAGCGTAGGTGCGGTCACATGATGATGTCCTCAACACATCCTCCCCAGTAATGAAAGTCCCCTGGACAGCAAATGAAAAGAATCAAACGTGCACATGCGCACAAGTGTCCTACGAACAGTGTTTGTGTTCTCAAACTACATCAAAGTGCGACACAAGTGAGACAGACAGTTAGGAACAGGCGTGATGTTCGCAATACTTACGTTTCTACTGCACATGTGCACGCATGCTATGTTCACTGTACGGACAGTTCCAGTGTCCTTAGGACTACTCCATTTTGTTTGCTGACGAACTTGCCGGTCGCCGTGCCTGTTCTACGGATGGCACCATTTTGGCTGTGCCCGATACGGACAGCTATACTGTCCTTCACACACTCCCTTTCTCCTCATTTACACCCATTCCGGACATCTAGTGTGCTCTTCGAACATGTATTATCTCGTTTCCAAGCGGTACGCCGAGGTAGTATATCCTTTGGAGACCCCTTTCTGTTTATGTACGCACAATTTCAACAGATGGTGCAGTCACACATCACATACGTCTTACTTGACATTAGACAGCACCCACATTCCATTCCTTGCGGATAGGTCGAGCAGGCGTGCTGTTCGCAAGCATTTTACGTCTTTTTAAAAAAAAAATCTACACACAAACTCTTTCTCTACAACTACTGTACAAAAACATTTCAAACACACACACACACACACACACACACACACACACACACACACACACACACACACACACACACACACACACACACACACACACACACACACACACACACACACACACACACACATCAATCTGAAGAAATAGCGGGGGAAGCAGACACTGAAACAAATATGGGGGAATTAGAATTCAACACGGGCTGCTTATGAGGAGAAGATTTGTAAGGGGAAGAAGGGATGGATATTTCGTCAAAATGTCTATTTTCCTGTTCAAGGTTTGGGGATGATTTAGTAGGGAATGGAGAAGCAGGGCAGGTGCAGGTGGGGCAATGATAACAAACTTTTCCTCTCACACAGTCCTCCACAAACTCCCTTAAACTTTGAAAATTGTTGTTCAATATGTCCATTTTTTGCTCTATCCTTTTTATCCTGTCTTCTTCTGTCTCGTTTGTTGCCCTTTCTTCTTTTCTTTCCTGGTCTGTTAAAAAAAAAATACATAAGTTGAATGCCTCTAAAATACTGGTCACTATTTTGCATATGCACAGCACTCTGTACCATTATTGTCGCTGTCTTCAGACATTTCCTCATGTGGGAAATACTCCTCCAGCCACTCCAAAGTACTAGTCATTTCTGATTCAAAACAACAGAAAGAAATTATTATTTCTGCACCACATACCACAAAAAAAATCACCCATATAAAAAAAATGGCCTACACTAACTCTTTTGCTGTAATGTCCCTTCGTCCTACTGCGTCTGTCCACTGTCATTCCAGGCTGCCGAGTTTCTGTGAAGTGATTATGCTGGAGGCATCCTTTCTTTTTTATGGTACCATCCACTTTATTCCACATGGTTATTATATGTGTCATTTTCTTTTCCCAGCTTCAGGTTTCCATATTTACTTATTACTACTTATAATATCTTTATGTCCTTCTTCTACGTTACACATTTTTTGTGTAAGACAATAGTACATTTTCAGCTATCTCCCACCTCTTTGGGTAATGTTGATCCTGTCCAACCCCGTCCGCAAACAGGCGCTCTGTCCGTCCCTTTCCAATATCAATAGGGAGGGGGTTCTGTATGTTCTATGTTAAATGTATGTCAAGTATGTAGATTATACTACATATCTCTCAAAATCACATGATTACAGTGTATATTCTGCTCAACGACTTCATTGCCACAATGTCAGGCTTAAGTTCCACCTTCCAAAAACCTATACAATTACCTGCAAAAAAAAACTTTGTTAAGGGACGTTATGGTTAAGTTGCCCTCCCAAAAACCAGTGAAATTCACTACAAAAAAAACTTTGTTGAGGGGAAGTTATGGTTAAGTTGCCCTAACAAAAACCTGTATACTTCACTAAAAAAACAAAAAACTTTCCTCCCCCCTTTATGCTTCAAATTAAAACCGAAAAACCCCTGAAATTCACCAGTTATGGCTAAAGTAAGCCCCCACCCCTGCCACCACCCCTCTGCACTGCTAACATTAACACCCAGACCATGAAAGATGTCATCTCAAATGTGAATGCTGACATCAATGACGACATTACTTGTTTAGCCCCTTTATTTTCCTTCCCTGCCATACATATATGTCTGCATTCAGTAAAAAAAATCACTCAAGGAATGTTATACTTCACGGTGCAACCAAACACCACTGCACATTACCCCATTATAGTAAGCTAAGCAACCATAACTCGCACCATCTACGTGCATTGCTAACACTAACACCCAAGACATCAAAGATGACATCACACATATCATTGATGAAATCACTGATGATATCACATGTGTGCCTCACTTATTTTGGTGCATTGAAAAATGTAGGCTAGGTGGTTTTATTCACTGACCAGCACAATATGAAAATTGAAAAGGTGCTGTATACCAAAACGTTACCCTTGTCGTGTGTTCTTAAAGTACTTTCCTTGGGGTCTGGTGTCAGCTCATGATGCACATGCATGGGGCAATGGCAGGACTCAAACACACAATTAATTTGTATACAGGAAGAGAAACTGTGGGATGCTGCTAGTTCTTTCTATCCTACTTCAGTTTCCCTGTATGTGCCGCTCAGTTATATGCATTGGGTCGGCATATGCATTGTTTCTTTTAGCACAAGTGTGTATTAAGTGTAGATTTGTGAGCTAGTTATTACATGTGTAACATTACACAATCACCCCTGACATCTTGCTACCAACATAATAGAAAGAACCCCTTGTAGGCAGGGACTTTTTAGGAATATTATTTTCACATGTGATGTCATCAATGATATTTGTGATGTCATCTTTGATGTTCTGGGTGTTAGTCTTAGCAATGCACGTAGATGGTGTGAATTATGGTTGCTTAGCTTACTATAATGGGGGAATGTGCAGTGGTGTTTGGTTGCACTGTGAAGTATAACATTTCTTTAGTGATTTATTTTTACTGAATGCACATATATATGTATGGCAGGGAAGGAAAAGAAAGGGGTCAAACAAGTGATGTTGTCATTGATGTCAGCATTCACATTTGAGATGACATCTTTCATGGTCTGGGTGTTAGTGTTAGCAGTGCACAGGGGTGGTGGCAGGGTTGGGGGCTTACTTTAACATAACTGGTGAATTTCAGGGGTTTTTCGGTTTTAATTTGAAGCATAAAGGGGAGGAGGAAAGTTTTTTTTTAGTGAAGTGTACAGGTTTTTGTTAGGGCAACTTAACATAACGTCCCATCAACAAAGTTTTTTGTAGTATATATATATATATATACATATGACAAAAAAAGAGGAAAACCTCCATAAAAATGGAACAATTAACCTGCACTCCAAGTCATGAACACATGCCAAGAAGTCCCGTTCATTGAAAAAATAAGCCAGAAACTTGAAGTGAAAAATACTTACAAGTTTATTATATAATAAAAATATATATTAAAACCATCATTGGCTTAACAACAGAGGCAGGACACCTAGTGAACAGTCCTGTATGTAAATATATATTGTAGTGGGGTAAGGGGTTAAAATGTGTCAAGATGGGGTTGGATAGAAATATGGGGTCTTCGGGGGGACCCCATATAAGAAATAAGAAAATTCTGTATTTTTTCAGTATTTTGGTTGCAGTGAAAGGTGAACTCTGAAATGTGCTTCAATAATATCACATATAACCCCCTGACAAGTGTTTCCCTGCCTAAAATAAACTAAAGCAACAACTCTACCAAAATGATTCTGTCCCTTGTATGTACAGGCAAAAAACTCAACAAGGTAGTGTACGGCAGTTCACATATAACAAACGTAACAGTTAAATTCACAACCTGCTAACTGTCTCTCCTTATAATCTGTAAGAATTCCCCTTCCCCAGATTTCAGTAGGATTCTATTCAACATTTCCAAAAAGGTAAGGAAATCCTGTTTTGTATTACTCTTCCAATTCAGCACTTTTCGTTCCAACTTGACAACATAATTTCCAACGTGACAACAAGAGCTCAAGCTTGCATTCCAGCAACAGTTCAAAATAGTTCAACGTTTTATCTTTCCACGTTTGACAAAGAGCTAAAAAATAATTATGAACCAAGAATACTTCCACAGTTCATTAGGATCAACAAAAATCTCTTTGTCAGGATAATTCTGCAACAGTTAATTTGCCACTTGTTGTAACATTGTCAGATGATTCTGCAACAGTTCACATAAAACTTGCTTCAGCAATATTCATTTGTCTGGATGATTCTGCCTGGCCTACTACTACAAAGTTCACTGCCTTGTTGTACTCTCTTGCCAGAACAGAATAAAACTACAAACTATACGTACTTCTGTGGTAAAGGTTCATTTCAAACAGGCTTGTAATGTCTTTTGCTCTACCGCATCAAGTTTAAGTAGTTCTTCAGGGGCAACAAGAAACGCACTGGTGCTGCTTGATACACACGTATGATTTCCACACACAGTGCAGGCTATGCCTCACTCCTCCTGAATGCCTTTAATCAGAAGGCCAGCCCTCCTTCCACTCGTCTCCTCACTTTCGCTCCACAACTTTAAGTTCAAGTATTGCTTCTGAGAAAACAAGAAACACACTGGTGCTATTTATTAAACACTAGTGATTGCCCAACGCAGTGCAGACAAGCTTCACTCCACCTGAATGCCTTCTATCAGAAGGGCAGCACTCCTGCCACACTTGTTTTACCACTTTCATATAACACAAATGCTGAAAATAATTCTGTCTCAATATTTGGCTTTGAAAATTTGGGTTTATGCCAGTTTCTCTTATGACCTCCTTTACTTATGGGCAATATGTTTTACAAACACTTGAATTCTTAATTGCCCTCTCTTAGCATTGGCAACTTGCTGCTTTATATCTTGCTTTGGTATGATTCTCGTTTGGCTTTGGCAATAGTTGTTTGCATGGATCTCCCTGTTTGTTGCCCTCTCTTGGTGATGGTTTTTAATCTGCCCCACATGTATACAATCACACACTTCTGGTCTACAGGTTAAACTCTTATTCTGCCACCTACTTCGTTTTAAGCCAACTTCATTTTTTCCCACTTTACACTGTTTAACCGCAGTTTGTGCTTAAGGCGCTTGGACAGTTACTTAACGCTCCCGTGTCACAATCTACCCGTGAACTCACCAGGTCTGGCGTGCATGTCCGTCCTCTGCTGCCTCCAGGTCCTCTGCTTCTGCTTTCTTGTGCTGCCTGGCAACCTCTCCATCTCAGTGGCCTGCTGCCTGTGCTTCTCAGTAAAGGAGCTCTCCTTGCTCTCATGGCTTCCAAGTGCTTGCCTGCAACCGCAGCATGTCTGACAAATGGAAAGGTCTTTAAATTGCATGCTTCTAGCTGCGTGACCTTTGCAGCTGTGGTCGTGAGGGGGAGAGACGTTGCTCCCGATTCTTTCCACTATGCAACCTCTGCAATTATGGTCTCGAGCAGCAGAGCCCCTTTTAGGACCGGTATCCGTTCAGTACACAATGGTGGTCCCAGAATCTCTGCTCTCCTCCAAAATCTGCTTCTGCTGCCATGTGAGGGTGTCACAACAACTCCACCTCCTGCTATTGCTATTCTCCATGGACTTCACCTGTGGGGCCTTTTATGCTTCACAGTCTCGCTCTGGTGTGGGTCATTACCAGTAATAGGCTGCAACTTGCAGGCTCATGCCTCTGCACCCCTCTTCCTCATCCCAGTACTTTGGACATTGTGGTACTTAGAGTCCATATTGTCAAAATCAGCTTTTCTAGTGTAAATATCAATATCAAGTTATTTTCTCACTTAAATTCCTTAAAGGATTATTAGAAGTATTAAATGAAGTATTTTGCTTTACAGAGGAATGAGAGTTTTCATGGTCTAAATTGGTAATATCTAAAGACTCATCTCTTTTATTCCCCCAGGAGTCACAGGAGCCTTCCTCCCTATTGATGATAGTGACTTTAAAGGGAGCTTTCTTACTGCAAATACATAACAGTTTATGATTGTTTTCACCCACACTCAGATAGTCAGCATAGGAAAATAACCATTCTCTCTGACAACAATCCATTACATATCCCGGCATTAATGGTATTTCCTTCCTTGGGAAAGACAGATACTGTGTCTCATCCAACAGAGTCCTCCTGTTACCCTAGGGTCCTTTCACTGGCCACCTGGGAATGTACTTTAGATCGGGTCTGTGTGAGGACTCCACAGGATTCATCACAGAGTCCAAACGAAACCCATAAAACACCAGCAAACTCTGGCCTCCATCACCCCTTCCATGTGTTGTATTAACTAACCCCAATTCAGCCCACCTTTTGGCTGGACTTAGTAAGAACGCCATGCTCTCAGGGAGATTATTACCAGTATCTACAAACCCATCTAGTTGTAAACCCACGACATGATGGCACTTAATTTGATCCTCGCCTCAAGTGACCATTATCAACATCTGCCCAAATGCAGTCTGCTTCCTGCCCCTTCCTTGAGCTGATCACCCAGCTCTCCAGGCCTTTTGCTTGTATTATGCCTTGCTGCTATAAGGCCTCTAAGGTGGAGTAAATGCCGTCCTCCGCTTCCCTTGACATAGGCTGTTTTTATTTATTTGGGGCAGAACTACTCCTGGTTTCAGTTTAATGTAAACCACCCCTATAGTATTTAGCAGACCTACATCGTGTGGGCTATTTTGATCCACAACTTGCTGGGCACGCTGTCTAAATCTTCCTGTAAGTGTAACGATACTGCTTTGGCAAGGAGTAGGGTATTCTTTACCTCTCTGTGTTCCACTACTACCTAGAAGGGTATGGAGATTTCAAATGTCATTTCCCCGCACCCTCTATGTCTTTGAACAGCTGTTCATCAGACATATCGCTTATTTGCTGTTTTGGGTCAATGCATAAAACTGTGCACCATTCATGAAGCTCCTTGTGCAAACCAGACAGGATTACCATGTCGGCTTTGGTGATTACAGCTTGCAAATATATCTTGATAACAGTACATGATGCCCATTCCTCTTGGACAGCTGGTTGAAACAGGAACTCTGCAGTCACCCACAATATCTTGTCCTTAATCCCTGGCACCCATCCTAACACAACTGTTTCCCCATTACCGAACAGATCTAGATGGAGTGGTACGCCTCACAGGGTGCTGTGGCTATAGAGTTCTTGCATTACTGTGACATACTTGCATGCTGCTTGCCTGGCGTAGAATATAGTAAACCCTCCTCTGTGAACAAAATAGTCATATTTAACATGCTCATGATATCACTGCCCAGGAGATTAACTTGGGTGTTCAGTGAACATTATAAAAGGGCTGATAATTCATGTGTGCCTTTTGTGTTAGATAAATCTTCAGTTAAAGAAACCAATTTGACAGCCCCAGAAAACCTCTGCGTGTCTATTATTTTATCTGACATAGGGAATGGGCCAGCATTAAAATAGGATTTGGAAGCTCCTGTGTCGAACAAAAAAGAGAATGATGTACCTCCCATCTTCACTCCTACTAGAGGTACCTCTTCTGGGTCAGTTGTTAATCATAGTACTGGGCACGCCAATGTTCTCTGTTGCCTATTGAGGGCAAATGTCCAGGGAGTAGGAAAGGATTGCCCCCTAGCATGCTCACTCTTGTGTAGTTAGTCACTGTGCCCTGTGGCACGGAATTCTTATCCCATGGTTTGGTGGGTGAATTTAGTTATGTGCCTACACTTGTTGTTGTTGTATGGGATCTGGGCCAAAAGGGGTGAATTGGGGCTGTGGATTAAAGACAGGGCAGTAGGTTGGGATGTTATGGTTGTATAGCATAGATGGCCTGCTCCTGCAATCTTGTGCAAAATCACCTGTCTTCCCACAATACTGACATTGCAGCTCTGATCGGGGTCAGATTTTCGCCATACCTCCCCTACTGCCCACATAGAAGCATCCTCTTTCTCTATGAAAACCTCCTGCTCCCCTCCCATACTGTCTAGGCCCTTCCTCACACCCTCCCATGGTGTTAGTTATTACTGCAACTTCCACACTCAATTTTGCTAGTTTCTTCTGTACCAACTTTGCTCATGCCTTCTATATTTGTTCTGTGTGCTTCCTATCCTCATCCTGTCTCTGCCTGCAATAATGTGTGATGCGTGCCTGTATCTCACGCCATGATTTTGATTCTAACCTAACCAACGTGTTAAAATCTGCCTGTAGTTCCAACGGGCGCCCATATCATGATACATGATAGAACACAACAATGTTTTTGTCCCAAGTCTCCCCTGTCTCCAATCGTCATATTTCCTGAATGTTCTGTATGCAAACTGTGGGCTCCTCATCTGCTCATGCGCAGGTGGTGATAGAGTTCATATCAGGTCTGTTGGGTAAATGTTTATAAAAACTTTCCATACTTGCCCTCAACAGTTATTAAATGGGGTGCTATCATAGGTGGAACTGTTCATCGTTACCCCCTGTTATCCAGCTTTACTCCATATCTTGTCTGCCTACTTCATCAGCATCGAGGGAAACAAGCTCTGTTTGACCCTCACAGCCAGGGTGATGCCTGTTGTATGCTTCTCCAATTGCCTGCATCCTGGACAAGGAGTGCATTAGGTTGACCTGATCTATGTGGGGTCAAGATACATAATGAGGTCTCCCCAGTCCCTTCTGCGTCAACGTGAGCTGTGTTCCCCCTTGTTTAGGCATGGATGCTCTTACTTGCTTCTTACCTTTCGTTGGGGTCATTCGGCTGGGCTGCTTAAGGTTGCATGATGAGTATTATTACGGGACTAGACTGGCATTTTGATGCAATCAATCTAGCCATGTCTTACAGTGAATTGACATTTATTACTGGCCATCTATAATACAGTATCATAGATGCCGGGTCAAATAATATCTCCTCTTCCCCCCTCCTTCACCCCACATCCACCCTGCCCAAATCAGCCTCCTAGGCTGGCACAAGCCCAACACAGGTTCACCCACATTCATTCACTCATTCAAACACACATGCATGCAGCATTCATGCAGCAATTACTTGCTCATTCAAACATACATTCATGCATTCAAACAGCATTTATACTGAATTACCTGCTCATTAAAAACACGTATTCATGCATTCAAATAGCATTTGCACAGCACATACTCGCTCATTCACACATGCATAAATACATATACAAAATTACATTTTCCTTTCACTTTCATCCGAGAAGCTTTTGAGATCCTTTTGGATCTGCGCACAAGAACAGAAACCAGGAAGCACAGAGCAACAGGACACTTGTATCTGCACTTCTTTGGCAGGTGTCACAGGGGAGTAACCAGGAGTCACAGAGGTCGTGTAATTCATGTAAGGTGGGGATGATGTTGCCAAATTTCCTTTAAACCAGTGAACCCCTTTATACTTGTATTTTCTGATTGTACACAGTCTGGCATCTGCCACCCTGCTCTTTCTTTGCACTGTTTTTGTCTTCTGTAACCATGTACCTTCAGGAAATGTTCCCAGATGCCTGTGAGCCAGGTGTGCAATACAAATAAATAAATACAAATACAACTGAGATGAGCCACACTGTCATGGGCCACTTGAGCAGCTAGGAGCCCTTTGATGAGCGTATTATCCCTGTCAATATGAGATAGTATTATTAATTCAAGAATTTATTTGTTTAATTGTAATGCATTGAAAGCCTGCAGGAATTGGGGTGCAACAGTTACACATTAGTACAAACAGAAAAAACGGGACAATGAAGATCGAAAGAAGATAGGAGGGCCTGATCAGAGTTGAACAGTTTGATACTTGCAGAGAAGTGTTGTTAATCCTCTGCGGAAAGCCCTTGTATTTTCTTCCAGTCTAAGTACTAATGGAAAGAAGGTTCAGAGTTTGGAAGTGCATACTGGGAACAAACTACCCAGTAAGTGTGATTGTTTGTGTCCTGGGCTGCTAACCTGCATCTGGTTTGAGGAGCGTAATCTGGTTGGGGGCATAACGGGAGACTAAGGCCTTCAGGTACAGCAGAGCTGTTTCAAAGAGGCCACGATGCACTAGGGTGCCGGCTTTGAAGTTTATGCATTCCTGCACCGACAACCAGTGGAGGTCCTTTCTGTGATCCGAGATATGACCCCTTCTTGGGATTCTCTTGATAATACTAACAGCATTGTTCTATATGACTTGGCATTTTTCCGGGCAGAAGTTGGAGGCACTGTGGCTCGACCAGTGATGGTGCAGTTCTTTTCAGTCAGAAAAGGCTGGATGTTCTATAATAGGCAGAGATAGTAGTTGCAGTTTTGGCTAGCCTGGTTAACATAGGCATCTGCATTCTCAGAGGCCTCCAGAAGGATGCCCAGAGTATTCACTTTGCTCTGCAATGGAATGGCACATTTGAGTGTCTTAAAGCTTTTATCAACGGTTCAGTTTAAAAAGAGCCTGCTGAGAGCCAAAGATAAGAAGCTCAGTTTTGCTGCCATTTTAGCACAGCCATTTTCGAGACATCCAAGACTCAATTTAATCATACATGCCGAAGAGATTGGCAGAGTCTAGAGCATAGTCAGTGCTGACTAGCTGCGTGTCGTCACTGTAGTTTGTAAGGAATATGCTTGTGTCCTCAAGGAGCTAGCAAAGTGGTCTTAGGTACAAGTTAAACAGCACAGGGGACTGGCTGGCTCCCTGAGGTACCCCACATTGTATGGGGGCAGTGGGAGAGAAAGCTTCTCCCCAGTGTATTCTGGACAACCGATTACAGAAAAAGGTGCAGAACACCCAACAGCTTCCCTAGAGCAGTTGCCGAGATGACACAGTATATACAGGAGGCGATCATGGTCAAGCAGGTCGAAGGCTTCTGACAAATCAAGCAAGACCAGGATCCCACCTCTTCAACTGTCCATGATTTTCAGTATGTGGGACTGGAGATAAACAAGTGCCGTCTCCATGTGTTGTGCTGCTCTTAAACCCAATTGCCTGTTGTCGAGGACGCCATTCAATTCCATAAATGCCTTGAAGTTGGGCTATGGCAACTTCATTGAGGATTTTTATAAGAAAGTTACTGTTTATAATATGCCTGAGGTTGCTCTGATCTATGGGCTCTAGTTCAGGTTTCTTGAGAAGAGGGGTCACTGTGACTGCCTTGATAGATTTGGGTACGTGATTGTCCCGGAAGGATGTGTTCACTAGCCTTGCCAGGAACATTGTGAAGAGATCCTTGTGCTCCAATATTAATTTTGCAGAAGGAAATTGTTGGCACAGGAGGCAGGTCGCTTAGAGGATAGCATGTACTTCATATCATAGATTGCTACCAGAGATCATGTGAATTCAGTGTGTTTAGAAGCTATGATATTAGGAGCCAATGGGTCCTTGATCAAGCTGGAGGTGATCAAAGTATTTTTTTATCTTGTTTCTGGCCTTTGTGATTGTTGCTTTGAAAGCCTGCTGAAACACAACACAGTCCTGGTCTGTAAGCATAAGGGGTGTTAAGTGCACCTTGTGTTTCTGCAGTGATTTTAAGATTTCAAAGACTTTTACAGTGCTGTTTGTGAGCTCAATAATTTGGGTATTAAAATAGTTATTTTTAGTTTCCACTATATGAAGCTTATACAATTTTTCTAAAGATTTGTTATGTTATGTTAGGTCACTTGTAAGGCACCAAAGCCCGAGGGCATCCAGGCGCCATGGAGAATAAGATGAGGAGCTACCTTATCTTGTTACACAAACAGAATGGTCTTTAACTGTTTTCTAAAGACCAGATGATTTTCCACTTTACGAAGGTGTTCAGATAGGGCATTCTAAGCCTGTGCTGCCTGTGCATGAAAGGCACGACCATATCTGCAAGTTTTCTTAACGCAGTCTACTTCTAAAAAACAAGCCTTAGCAGATCAGAGGTTTCTTTTGGGTTGATAGAGTCTCAGCCTCTTCTTGAGGTAGGCCAAGACATCACCAAAAACACACTTATGGCAGGTGGTCAGCAACTTAAACTGAATTCTGGCTGAGACTGGTAGGCAGTGGAGAGTTTTTCTGGCCGCAGATGTAGGCTCAGTACGGTTCATCTGATATACAATACGCACCACATCGGCGTTCTGGATCTTCTGCAATTTTTGAATATCTGTCTTCCTGGCTTCCCCTAGGAGAGTGTTACAATAGTCTACTCTCATGAGTATCAAGACTTTAACCAACTTTTTGCGGTTTTCTTCAGAGACCAGTGGGACCACTTGCCGTAGCACCTTGAGATGGTAATTGGTACCTTTCACAATTTCATCGACATGGGCACAAGGGGTTTTTGTTTTCTTCGGATGGGCATTTTAGCCACTGGGTTTTCAAGATTCTGTGTCTCTTTTTTAAGCACTGAACAATGGCTTGACCATTGTTTTGCCCAGGGTTGGCCCTGGCCAGCTTTGGTCGAAGTGGGACTGTTCTGACTAACAGCTCCACAAAGTTGCTGGAGAAAGAAGTCACCAGAGACTTGGCGAGTCTGTGTCCACTGTGCAGGTCATGAGTGTTTCCAGGCAAGCTTGGATATCTGGGGTAGGCACCTAGCTAAAATTACAGCTGGTGACTTTTTTAGTGTTGTTTTGAATTTTTGGAGAGAGGCCTTGAAGCTGAATACAGAAATCTATGGTATGGTATTCAGACCAAATACACAGGGTAGTGCAATCAATGTATGTTGTCAGATTTCCTATGACAACCCACTCAAGAATATTGTTATTGGCGGTGGTAGGCTCATTGTTATGCACTTGGTAATAGATATTATTCAGGTCTAGTTCTATTCTATGGCATATTCATCAGAGGGATTTCCTTGCCACTGGTTGAAGCCCACTTGGGCCAGTAAATTTGCTTGATAATTGTTGTTAAAGTCTGACATCACAGATGGCGGATGGTAGATCAGAATGAAATTGATGCAGCTCTGATTTGTTGGAGTCTTCTTAATGGGCAGGATATTGCAGTCTTGACAGAAGCAAGGTGAGGTGAAAAACTGAAAAAGGATGTTAGCAATGAATGCACTCCCCCACCCCCACTCCATGGTCATGTTCCCTGTTCTTACAGAAGATAGAATACCCTTCAGGAACAACAAGATTGATCATAGGACCACTAGTATAGCCAATCCATGTTTAGGTGGGGCTCATTATGTCTAAATTCCTGTCCACTATACGATCATGGATATCTAGAGCATGGTTGTTTAGGGACCTAATGTTAAGGAGGGTCCAATTTTTGGGGGAGTTTGTTCCTGATTTCCTCGCGGGGCATTGGCAAAGAAATTCTGACTGCCCCTGTTGCTATTGTGGAGGGAGAAAATCCTGCATGTGATGTGAGGAAACAGCCCGGGGAGGTTCGGAGGAGCATGCTTTATCTAACATTTTTATTAATGGCGCCATCTCTGCTCCTTCAGCATAGGTCTGAAGGTGTTTGCTGGACACTGATTCTTTCAGAGCCTTGAGTAGCCCCACAGAGTCTTACTCTAGGTGTGGCTCTTTTCAGAGGAAGGCAGAGTTGGAGGCTGCAGTATGGTTAGCACAGTGTTCATGTTAGGACAGAGGAGGTCTTTAGATGGCTGGAGCAGATCATTAGCGGTGTCATGTTTCATTAATTTGTATTTATTTACAATGGATAGTTTGTTTACACGTTGAACGGCCAACAACAGGTTAAGTTTAGCTGGGAGACTGGTAACTGCCAATCCAGATCAGATTATGATCTGGTTGCTTTGCCCCTCACCACTAGCATTATGGCACTCACCACCATTCAGAAGTCATGAGAGGATATTTATATTGTAGAATGGAGAGATCTGATTCCAATTCATTTGAGCCTTGTTTGCAATATGTTGTTTGAAGGATAGATTGCTATCCAGAATGAAGCATAGGGATTTCGCTGACTGGTTGAGGTGGCTGTTGAGCCAACATAAGCACATTTCAGCTAGCTGCATTTCAGTGGGTTCCTGCTTGGAGGGGTGGCCCATGAATACAAATGTGTCCTTGGTGGGGGTAAGCTGTAAGTTAGCACCTGCCATCCATGTCTAAATCATTGCAAGGCTTGAGTAAAGGCAACCATTATCTTGGTGGGACCCTGGCTCTATGTGCATCTGTGTATCATAGGCTTACTAGTGTATCACAATGTTGGGGTGATCTATAATTGAGCCCAGAGGCTCCTTGTAAAGATTAAAAATAACCAGGGAAAGAAAGGAACCACGAGAGACTCTGGCAGGAGTAAGAGCTGTGTTTGAAACTGAGGAAGTCCATCTGGACAGCCTGCTGTGAGCTAATGCCATCTGGCAAGGGTGTATTTGTATTATGTGTTTGTATTTTGTTTATTTGTATAGCACGCTAGGCCCGAGGGCAACCAGGCGCAATTCTTAGAGGCATAGGGTACAATACTGGCATTGATACAGTTACAGATTAAATTCACAGGAGCATAACTTAGGTCGCAAGGTACACATTAGGCATAAGAGCATAAAAGCAGGTGCAGGCAGAGTTAACTATTCATGCAAACAGTACCAGTAGTTCAAGGGTAGTGAAACATATGGCTAGGCTGGTAGTGGGTGAGAAGTAGAGGATAGCCAGAGCTTGGCTTTGTGTTTGAAGAGCGTGGCGGACGGGATAGTTCTGATAGACAGTGGCACGGAGTTCCAAAGTTTGGAAGCGAGGACTGGGAAGCTAACGCCTCCAGCAGTCTGTAAGTTGTATTTAGGAATGGTGAGTGATTGTGCTTGGGCAGATCTTAGAATCTGTGCAGGAATGTACTGAGAAAAGCGGGAAGTTAAGTAGATAGGGGCCTGATGGTTGACACATTTGTGGGTGAGAGTCAGTGATTTGAGCGATATTCTTTGGGCTACCGAGATCCAATGTAAGCTCTTCCTAGTGTCAAATATGTGCGCCGACCTAGGAATATTGAGGGCTGCTCTGATAGCATTGTTTTGGGAGATCTGCAATTTGTTAAGGTTACGGTGGTTGGTGCCTTGATAAAGTGCGTTACAATAGTCGAGTTTTGACATCACCAGCGTTCTGGCAAGAGTGATGCAGTTCTGGGTAGAGAGGATTGGGCGACAGGCTGTAATCAACTTACAAGTGTAAGCCGAGGCTGCGGCGACTGCATTAGTTTGTCGATTTAGGGATAGGGTGGCATCAAGGTAGATACCTAAAGTTTTGGTCTCTTTAGCCACTTTGATGGAGTTACCATCAATGTTGAAGGTGCTAAAGGATGGGTCCAGTTTGCTAAGTTTTTGTTGGGTGCCAAGGATGAGGAACTCTGTCTTGTCGTCATTAAGACAGAGCTCGTGTTGAGCCATCCAAGCTTGTACAACTTGGTATATGTCGTTCAGAGCTTTGGCATCTGCAATGTAGTCACCAGTGATTGGGATGAGTATCTGGGTGTCGTCGGCATAGTTGGTATAGGTGACACCCAGATAGTCAAGCACATCAAACAATGGTTTGGTGAAAACATTGTAGAGCGTAGGAGATACGCACGACCCTTGAGGGACTCCGCATGGGACCGGCGATGGGGTCGCAGATGCAGTGGGTGAGAATACTCTCATTAGTCTATTATCCAGGAAGGATCTGATCCAGTTAGTGGCGTTTTCTGAAAAATGGGCAGCCGATTTCAGGTGTTGGCATAGGATCTGGTGATTGACCAGATCGAAGGCTGCAGAGAGGTCCAAGAGTAGTAGTAGGGATAGTTTGCCATTATCTTTTAAGTCCTCTATTTGAGTTTTCAGATCTAATAGAGCTGTTTCTGTCCCGTGCCTGGGTCTGAAACCAGATTGTCTTGTGCCAAGTAAGTTGTTAGTCTCCAGATACTTCTGTATCTGGAAGTAGGCCGCTCTATCTAAGATTTTAAGGAGGAACGGGACCGTGGTGATCGGTCTGAAGTTGGTCGGTATAGATGGATCAAGTGTGGGTTTCTTCAGTAGTGGGATGACCCATGCGTCCTTCAGATTGTTCGGAACAGTTCCGGATTGAAATGAAGAGTTGATGAATGTGGTAATGAAGGGAGCAATGTCGTGTGCGGATTCCTTGATGATAGGTGCCGGACAGGAGTCCCCTTGGCAGTTGGAAGGTTTGAGATTACTGATTATTTTTTCAACCTACGGGATAGTAAGAGGATGAAAGCTGAATGGAGGCTGGGAGAAAGTGGTGGACGTTTGAGGTGCAAGTGGTTTGGAGAGGAGAGAGTTTTGTTTGGCATTGATTTTGACTTGTAGGGTGGTTATTTTAGAGAGGAGAGCATTTTGGATACTATTGCACCAGGTGCTATCTTTGTTGCAGGTATCTGGTATAGGTGATGGGGATTCTAATTCTTTGAGAATTTTGAATAGCTCCTTCGTATTGGATTCAGCTTGCGAGATACGCAGGTTGTAAGTTTCTTTTTTTGCCTGTATAATCGCTTCCTTGTAATTAAGGGATGTGATGAAGAGGTTATCTTTGTTAGAGGCACAAGGTAGACTTTTCCAGAGTGATTCCGCCTTACGTTTTTCTTTGCACAGGGCTCTGAGGTTGGAGTGAACCACGAGTTCAGGTGAGCTCGTTGTTTAGCTTTCCTGAGTTTAAGTGGGGCTATGGTGTCAATAGCTTTAAGCAGAGTTTGGTTAAACAAGTCCACTAAGACCGTAGGGTCATTGTATGCTGTGGTGCAGTTGTTTAAAATAGGTAGGATGAGCGGGAGTAGCTTGTCCCTAGTGATGTCCTTTTTATTCCTAGTGGGAATAGAAGGGGCTATAATAGATTTAGAGCTGGGAGAGGTGGCTGGTAGCTGGAAAGTAATGACATGGTGGTCGGACCAGGCACAGGCTGAGTTAGAGCTTATTGTAGTATTACAATTCAGGTCTACGATCCAGTCAAGCGTTCTACCTTTGTTGTGTGTGGGTTCAAGGTTGCGTTGTTGAAAGCCTAGGTTAGACACAATGCTTGCAATTTCTGTGGCCATAAGATCCTTTGGGTCAGACAGTCCCAGATTCAGGTCCCCTAGCAGCAACACTTGTGAGTTTGGCTTAGTATTGTTGGATAGGATGGTCATAATGTCTTCTGCAAAGGAGGAGAGGGGACCGGGTGGTCTGTAAATAAGGTGACGTGATGCTGTATTGGTGGGTGAGAGTGAGAGTTTCACTGATAGAGATTCAGCTGAAGTACAGTGAGTGTTGGGGATCGGTCTCATGTTGATATTGTCCCTATGTATAAAGGTGACGCCACCACCTTTGGATAGGTTGGATAAGCGGTCATTTCTGAGGATAGAATATCCGTCAGGTATAGCGAGGGATAGGAGCGGGCCAGAAGCAGCATGTAGCCATGTTTCTGTGATAGCAATGAAATCGAGGTTTTGGGTAGTGATGAGGTGAGAGATATCTAGGGCGTGAGCAGTAAGGGATCTGGCATTGATAAGAGCACCTTTGAGTTCTTTAGGTGCGGTCGTGAGCGGTTTAGGCGAGGTCTGAGTGGAGGAACAGGGGGTGTTGGTATGATGGCGTTGGGCACAGGGTATACGAGGCAGTCTGGATCTGAGTCTAGCATTCCTGAGTGGCAGTGTGCATGGTTGGTTAGAAGTGGGCTTGGTTGCGAAGTGTTTGATCCACAGTGTGGGATCGTTAAGGTAAGGGTTAGGAGAGAGTGTGTCTGTGCAGGGGTTGGGTAGTGGTGATGTGCTGCGATACATTATGGTAGAGTATGCGCAAGAGATGTTGCAGGGGGTGCAAGTGGGTCGGATGGGCGTTACACAATGGGCCTTAGCTAAAACTAGGATGGATAGGAGAATGCCTGCCGGGGGCAGGGGCAGCATGCCCACGGTGTTAAGATAACTCTATGGCAGGGGCAATGCAATTATATTGAGTAGTGAGGCCTAGTAAGGGTACAGGACAATAGTGCGCTAATGTGACTTGGCGATGAGTATAGGCTGGTTTACAGGAGAAGGTTTCAGTATTATAGAGGCTTAGATATGGGTGAGGCAGCTAGAGCATGTGGCGCAGCGTGTCAGACACAGTCAAACAGGCAATCATATTATGATAACAGGAGTCACAGTCATAGGCTGGAATACAATACAGAGGTATGTCATAGGCAGCATTATAGAAGCATGCCAGCAGGGAAATGTCACTAATCCCTTAGTAGGATCTAGTTAAGTGGCAGCGTGGGCAATAACAGCATAGAAGCACGTAGAGCATACCTAAGGCAAGTTAAAGTGCAAATAGGCGAGATACGGCTTTCAGATGGCAATGAATTGTCAAGCGAGATACATAGCAGCAGGGTCCTTCTAGGTTTAAAAGACCCAGTGTGGGCTGAAGTGCACTGAACAGGAGGCAATAATGCTAATGGCAGCAGCAGCAATGACCATCTAAATTCAGAATGACAATAAGGCATGCAATATACAAACAGACAGGAGCAGTTATAACAGCTAATTCTTCGAGATGCAGAGTTCCCAATGAGGGCTAAAATGCACTATCCAAAAGGCATGAGCGCTGGTAACAAAACGGACGTCACCATCAAGAATTCAAATTACACTGTGGCCTAGAATGCAGAATGTAGATGTAGAAGCCCTTGCTTTTGATATTCATTAATTAATACAATATTGTGCTTAATTCCATCTCAGAAAGGGAGGTCTGCTAACCAGATACACATTTTATTAAGCTCCATTCCAAAAGCATATTGACATGTGTGCCCTTCTGCATCATGTTCGTGATGTACAGCAGCTGTTCTCCATTAGCACAGAGCAGGTTAAAATGTCACAAGTGCCCTTTTAATAGCTCATGTGAGGCCCAATGCAGTGCTGAGGATGTATTTAAAATGGTCACCTCTGCCCCATAGCTACATAATTAAGAGGAATTATCTTTCTGGTGGCAGTTTAATCTTTAAACATAAGCCATACCTGAGTTGGGGTATGGCGGCTGCTAATAAACATGATTTGTAAAGCCCCTTTTGATCTGTGTCATCCATATGTCAACCCTGTGTGCCCAGGCTAGCCAAAGACAGGCTGTGTGTATTCTCACCAGACTGACTGTCTCTGCTGCACCTAGCAGGACAATAGCCAATGGGTGCTGCCTCCCTTTTGATCCTTTGTGATTTCGGGTAACGTCTCTCTCCAGCAGGATAACCCTTCATTAGGAGCTGCCCTTGGAAACAGGAATCAGAGGACACACCCTAAACAAAAGGAATTGCCTTACAGGATGGTGTTGTATACAAAAGGGCCCGTGAAACGTTCAGTCTGGTAAGTGTGAGGGGTTAGTGTAGTCAAAAGTGAGTTCAGTACAGTTGTGGCAGAATTCCACAATTTTGTTACTTTTTGTACCTCTCCTTCCTTTCTGTCTCCTACACTTACTTTAGGACACATAACTCTGTGTATAATGCAAGAAGACAAATCCCACTTGTCACAAGGATAGGGTTTGGACCCCTTAAAGCAAGCTTGCGCTTTGGGCAATGACTTGTGGAACTTTGCCTATACAAGAGCGATCCTCTTTCCTACTGTGATTCAATTTTGTACCATCCAGGACTCATGAAAATGTTCATTTGGACCTATTTTAGGGAAGTTGATCTTTCCAAATCCCTCCTCCTTTGACCTTAAGAAGTAGAAGTTGGATAACAGGAAATGTGGTGAATCAGGGACTTTGAGTTTCTAAAGCATTTCTTGATTGTTTGTACTGTCACTCTCATTCTATGTGTTTTCTCCTTCTGCAAGTGTGTGAACAAAAATGAGAAATTGGTTCATGAGTGCTTTTGGACAAGACTGATGAGTGGCAATTTTATATTGTGATTCAACGTCTTTTGGGGAAACTACTTATATTAAGTAATTGGTTACTATCATTTGAGTTAAGGGTGCAGTTTCATTTGAAGTATTTTTAAATGTATTCATGTAGTCCATATGTTTATACTATTTGTGCTGTTGTAATATATCATGTGTAGTGTTAAAGTTTGTAATGAACTATAAACACACACACACAAAATGAAGAGGTAAACTTTTCTCCCTAGCCATTCCCAGGGCACTGTGGAGTATTTTTTTTCCACGCCAATGCGCCACACTGCACCCCTTTTGCCAATGGGGAAAGAAAACTGCCAAAAATGGAGGCAATAACTCCTGTGCAAGCCAAATCTGCAAGACTGCGCAGAGTTCATAAAACCACCAAAAGAGCTGCACACCCTGCCACACACATAGGCAAAGTTGGTGTAAAAACAGGAATCACTGCTGTCATCTGTCATCTGTCATCCATCATCTGTAAACTGTCACATGAATCAAGGCCACAGAAGGGCAAAATCCGAAAATGCTCTTAAAAATTCAGTTATTTTCCCAGAGAATTACGGAAAGCAGAGTGTGCTGAAATCATGGATTCTCCAGGCATTCAGAGGAATTCAGACCTCTCTGTCTGGAAGATTATTAAGGAAATTAGCTGTCGAACCCATTTAAAGGAGTTTCTTTTCTGGAAGAAATTGCAAAATCCACTATTTCAAGCATGTTTGTGAAGGGCTAATTCTTTTCAAATGTTTAAATCCCTGATAAACTGTGTGTATATTTTATATGTGAAATGAAAATACTTTAATGTCAAAGAGCCCAGTCTGGAGCCAATCCTATATTTAATTCTGATCCTGGCCTGGGAGAATTGGCATCTCCGCTTGACAATTCCTTGAGAACAGGAAGGCTAATGGCTGCTAATGGTTCCCGCATAATGCCAACAAGCAACAAAATGGGGCCGCATTAGACATTTGTCTTCTGGCTGACCAAAGAACAAAGGACAGGCTGAGCACTGACCTCTGCAAGGAGAGGCAGGATGTGGAGGAGGTTTCTCAGTGAACTTCAAAGGACTGGACAGTTGCTGCCTGGAAACTTTGATGTGAAATACTTATTTGGGATTACAGTTTAAAACTCTTTTACTGAGCAACCTAAAGAGGGATACATCTGAAAATTGATAGACATTAAACTAATTTCAGCCTTGTGATTTAAAGACATTGAGAAAACTCATACCATTTAAGCAACCAAAGTTAAGAAACATTTCTGATTGTGTCTAAACTATTAATGTTGCAAACTAACGTTTGTATGTACATGATCCACTGATAAGCGCCCAGAGAGGTATCAAATTTGAAATGATTTATCCAAATTGTTATGGGGAAAATGTATACAAATCTGTAGAATGACCAAAACAGATCCCACAAAGATGGGAAGTGAATTTAAATGTAGCCAATCGAATATAAAATATATGTGTCCAATTTCATGAGCGTACATAATGTTAGAAATGTACATTGTGCAAAAGTTATGTTTTGGTAAAAATCCATGTGGGAGTTCCTAAATCCTGTCATAAGATGACAGCTCTATTGAGACTGCCAACCAAAACAAAGCACATGCCTGTAGCCACTCACAACCATGGGGGTGTGTTTTGAAGTTCTTCCCATGCCATAAAATTTGAAAATGGATAAATATAGGAATTTCACTACACATAGGAGACTGCTTCCTGAACACACTGCTTCCAGAACCCATCCAGATGTCCGCGTAGCACCTTAGTCCAGAAATCGTCATCTTGTAGCTCACTCCAGAATCTTTGAAAGATCCAGATTTCTTTGCAGAATCCAGACTCTAGCATTGCTGAAACTCTTGCTAGCTAGACCCAATTTCAAATATTCCAAACTTGAGGGGATATAATTCTGATTCAGCTTGGCTTGCTACCATTAAGGCTTGCCCACTGAAACTTGCATCCTGTAATCTGCTGTGTCCAGCAACCAGAAGTGCCCTTCTAAATCCAGTCTGAGGTGCAGTCCAAAATTGACAAGAACCGCTTGTTGATCCAATCCCGCTAGAGGTGCCCTGCTGTTGGTAGACCTGATACGATTAATTGACCAGAGCTGACTTTCCAATTTAATAACTTCTTCTGTAATTATTAATAGGAAGAAGAGTGACCCATAATATATCTGCATTGTATTATCCCTATCTCAACCCATCCCATATTTAATTCAGAACTCTAGTATTGTTAGAATCCTTCTTGCGCTGATTGTCTCACCTGTGTTACAAAACCAAAACTCCCTAGTGATTTTTAATAACTAAAGTAAATCCCAGGAAGAAGTACAGTATCCACAACGTGACAGATTACGCTGGCCACGTGACTGTAAGATCCATATGTGGCATTCTCTTTTTCATAGTCATAATATAGTGTAATCAAACCCATCTGTCATTTTCAAAAGTACATTTCTGTTTTCATGTTCGCGCCTATTTTGTAAAAATGTCTCTCACTAAAACCTCTATACCTCCTTCAATTTTAAAGATAGAAACACAATTTCAACTCTCACTAATACCTAAGACTCTTAGCTACATCCACAATGCATTGCATTGTAGAACAGCGCATTTGACCCGTTTTTCTTCAATATTGCATAGTAAAAGTTTGCTGCGAATTTGCAATTTTAGCCAAAATACACGTTTCATTTCCCCATTTCAAAGTGCTTCTTCCATCCCATACTGATCTTACGTGTGTATTGTTATTTATATCATAGCTCATGTGTGTTAGGACTTGTTTAGCATTGCTTTACTTAAAATTTCTTTCCATTGAAGCCTTTTTGCACGCTTTTGCAGTATTTCACAAAGTCATTTTTCACCTGTCAAGTTTAAAAGTGTCATTTCCCATAACGGTTTTCCTCTCTTGTTTGGGGCGGGAAGATTGCCAATACACTCTGGAACTTGTCTTTCATTCCTGAATACTTGCTGATAACTCACATTTGTGTAGGATTGCTCATTTGTACTTCAGTACTTTGCAGGGGGAAATATTAACCTAAACGCTATCTGTGCACAAAACAAAACGTTCTTTTCCCTGTGTTTTCTGCTGCATCGTTATAAGTCACTTCAATTGCTTGACTTATATTCTGAATTGTATTGTCACCGTTAGGTGATTGCTGCCCATCTATATATATGTATATATATATTAAACTTATGTGCGATTTGAATATTAAAATAAATAAATAAATAAATAAATGTGTACCTTTACAAACTAGCCTGATTCCAGGTTCAGTGTGACCTGGTGGCTATTTTGAGAAGGGTGTGATGTGAGTGGTATATCATTCAGAATATTGAACTTATAGACAAATATAAATAAGAGTTTCATTGCGCACTAAATTGCTAGACGAGACTTGGGTGTGTGCCTGATTGAAATCCCTTACAGCTTGGGGGCTCGTGCCGCGATTCTGAATTGAGATACCACCCGTGACAGTCTAGCACAGCATACTAGCCTGCAGGGTACAGACACCTTGTTGGGTTGGCGTACTGTGCTACACTGTACAAGCCACCCCTCAAAAGAAATACTCAAACAAATCAGGCCTGTTTGCAAAAGTAAATTAACCCTGAAATAAACCATAAGGAAATTGATATTTCTGAGATGGTGACGCCAGTGGAAATTAATATTGCTAAGGGACACTTCCTGCACAAACTGTTTGTCAGGTGTCAGTGGCCAGATCAGGATGAACAGGTATGGTTACAGGAAATAAAACAACAAGTCACTGCAATAGACCTAGATACATGGCAGGACAAGATTCCATTACCTCAAGCACTTAGTGAACTGTACATGGCCCCAAAAATAAAAGAGGAGCATTGTAAAATTGCCAAAATAGGAGCCTACCTGTACCTCCACATAGGAATAATACAGGAAAAGCATGCAGACAATATAGTTCTGGCAAAGAAGAAAGGGGAAAGACTGCATAAAATCCCCACAAATCTGGACTCTGCAGAGCAAAGGCTCCAGAAGAGCCAAGAATAAGAAACAGAGGCTAGGCAGGATATCACCAAACTAAAAGAAGGTCTGGCTCTCTCACTGCAAAAGAACGTAGAACAAGATCTCAAATTCCAGACACTGCAAGATAAGTATGAGGAAAGAGTTGACTCCTTGCACCGGAGTCAACAGAAACTGGAGCATCAATTAAATTATAATAGAGTCTGTGCAGAACAGATAGTCACCTTACAAAACCGGCTAGAATCCTTAAAAGAGAAACATAATACATTAATTATTAAAGACATCCACTCTGAAGAGGAATTTGATGAGGAGCACCAGAAATCTAGTGCATTTAAAAATAAAGGGGCGACCTGGCTGAACAGAGGGGCACTCTAAGTCAGGAGACGGACGCCTTAGGCCAGGAAGTCAGCCAATTAAAAACTAAGCTAGAAGAAAGAAAGCTGGCCCTTCACAAGTTTATTGAAGTTAAAACTGAATATGAGAAGCTACTAGAGCACACCAGGCGGGTGGAGGATGCTCTGGGAAAGAACACTAAGACCAATAATGACAAAACTCAAGAGGCGAGTCTCCTGCAGCAAACATTGGCCCAGTATTTGCAATCCAGGCAGGAAGCACAGAGAGACAATGAGGCTCTCTGTGCAAAGAATGATAGGCTCCACAAACAGATAGCCATGCAAGAGCAAATCATTGAGACCAGTAAGGCATTAACAGAGGAGCAAAAGAGCCAGATTTTGGCATGTCACCAGGGAATAGGGGCTGAAAGAGATGAGGTAGGAAGGGACAGAGAAACCCCTGGGTATAACATCAGGACCCTATCATCAGGGACTTTAAGCCCTTCAGTACCATGGACTCTGCCACCCTTATGTGCACTGGCTCATATGAACCAAGGGCCACGGGATGGTAGACTTCAGCAGAATGGGAAACATGGGACTGACAGATTGGCGCCTCCCAGAAATGGATGGGCGGATATTGATGTACAGATTCCCAAATGTCAGGGCTAGCTTCTCTGATCAGGAAGACTCCAGTGAGGGGAGAATCAGATAATTCTATCCTCAATAATATCACCTACCAAAGGATCAATCTGTAAAATTTGGCGGGGGACTCCATGAAACTAGGCCCACCAAGAGTATCTTAAAGACCTCTTACCAGCTAGGGCAGTGGGGGGGGGGGTTACTCAGCCAATCCTAGGAGCAAGGGAGAGTCAGAAGACTCTTCTGAGCACCACAGGTCTCAAGAAACTAGGCCCCCACATTCTGCAAGCCATTCCCAAGCTCGCAGAATCAGGGAGAGCCTAGAGGATCAGATAGCCACCTCCTGTAACAGTGCCTCTGAGTCAGAGGATGAGTGGACATTGGTGACTAATACTAAAAACGCCAACAAAATTAAGAGGGCCCAACTGAAATATCCCCTGAAACAGATCAAGGCCATTAGGAGTGTCATAACTCCCTATCATAAAAATACCAAGTATTCATTTTGGGAGCACCTCGAGTTATACGAGCAAATGATGGATACTTTCTATTTGAAAGATAGCCAGAGTTGCATTCAATATGTCAAGTTGAAATTTTCCACTGAAAACTCCAGCTTCTTTGCGGGGCTGGAGGATCAGAACCACTCAAGATGGTCCACCTATAGGGCAGCCATCTTAAAACATTTTTCTGTACAACAGAACACCCAGGAGGCCCGCAAGGCAGCCTACAACCTGCAATGTGGGGAAGACCAGGCCCCACAAGAATTTGTGCAAGAATTAAAATGTGCCTTTTCTCAGACCACCAGGAGGGTGCGCACAGACAGTAGTGAGTTCATTAATACCTTCTTTCATGCACTCCCTAAATACATCATGACCCAGCTGGTGAGGGACTTTCACGAGAAGAGATCACTAGACTGGGTCATTGAACAGGCAACTCGCATTTATGAAGTGCAGAAACCGGTAGAGAATAAACATACCAATAAAAACCTCAAACCAGCCAACACTCCTGCTGCTGCTAAGGTGGCAGAGGTGAAGGTTGCCCCCATTTTAGATCTGGAGATGGGGGGGCCTAAAAATATTTCTGTGCACAATACTTCTAACCAAAGACCCAGAAGGCCCTCGGGCCAATCCCAAACAGGTAGTCAGGGAGGTAATCCCACCAATGGGACCCCTAAATCCTCTGATTATATAAGCCCCCGTTGCAAGGGCAACAGACCCATCCTGGGCTATGTGTGGACTCCCCCAGCCCAAGGGGGGATCCAACCAGGTAGCTGCCAACCCAGGAACCTTCCCTCCTGACTTTCCCCAGGATAGCAGTAATCCCCCAAATGCCGGTTGAGCTTCTTTCCCTGGTACCGGCCAAACTTCAACCCCTAAAATAACCCTTCTTTCTTTCCCCAATTTCCTCTTCCCAGACAGCCCAATCCAGAAGAGAGGAGGCAAAGGGTGGAGGATTACCAGAACTATCCCAATCAAGGGAATAATGGGAGGAGGGACAGTTACCCTTCCCGTGATCCCCCTAGGATGGAACAGAGACCCCTGTATCAGCCAGAGGAGGTGTCCCAACTGGGGCGCCAGGTCCAGAACTTGTCACAGGATCTGGGTCGCATGTTAATGGCTCAGCAGAACTCACAGATGAACATAGCGGCAAGAACCCCTCGAACCAAGGGTCTGGTACTCCAGAGCAATGACGGGGGAAGAACCCTGACAACCCACCGACTTCAAGGGAGGAGGCACAGGGCGAAGGGGGGTGTAAAGCCTTAGAGGATGCTTCCTTCCCCACTTGTGAAAAGCCCCTGGAAACCCAGGACCCGGAACCAGAATCTCCTGCCCCCGAAAATCTAAGGAACATAGGGCGGGTAGTAGAAATAAAGGGCATAAAAAGACCCATTTAGTGGAGGAGGTTAGAGTCTTCTAATTTGAAGGAGAGGAATCCTCAGAGGACTCTGGGAAAAGGATCTTCTCCTTCAGGGATGGGGGAACTCCACCCAAAGAAAAATGAGTCCCGAGCGATCCTAATCAAGACTGGGTAAATGTGGGCACTCAGTTAAAACCACCCACCATTGAACCCCAGAATGACCAGCCAGAAAATCACATTGCCGGAGCCCAAAACTTCCCCAATAGCCAACTGTCACCTTTTTCTTACAGGTTTCCAAGCTCTCAAACAGAATCCTGCCCAAACCACCCCTCTGTTAGAATCAAGAGTAAAGAAATGAATACACCAATTGGCCCAAAATGCGCATTATCTTAGCCCCCTTAATGAAAAGAAGGGAAGATTTTATTCCTTTGTCCAAATACAGGGGCAATGTACATTTTTTGCACTAGTGGACACTGGATCCCAAGCTACCCGTCTGTCAAAGAGGGCCTTTGATCAGCTGAATTCAGGAAGGCAGGAGAAATACCAGATCCCTCTCACCCCTCTTCCTGGACAACTTCAGAACTTCGATGAGGATGAAATTCCTGTCGAGGGGACTGCAGATTTAGACATTAAAATTGGGCGACACAAGGTGAAGCACCCGGTCATAGTTGTGACTCTAGAGGGTACACCATGTTTACTAGGGAATGACATCCTGCGTTTCAAAACAACCAAATCCCTGACGTGACAGTAATTGCAGTAGGACAGCAAACTGGTGATGGGAAGTCCTCTCTATTTCTGAAAATCAAACTTCGTTCCAGTTTCAAGGGGCATTCCACACTGGAAGGAAATACTCTGAAATTCTATAGTAATTCACAATCAGAAAGTCCCACTTCTATAGTCCAAAATGATGAGAAATCAGCTCAAAGCTTGGCTGGCCGTCAGAAAATTGGAGAACAGTTGTTCATCCCTATTCAGTTAAACGGGGGAAGGGCTGAGTGTGTGTGAACAACGGTAAGAGCTTCATCGGCGAAGCCATTTTCCCAAAACTCCCAAAAGACCCAGCCATTCCCTCATTTAAATTGATAGACAAATGGGAAATGGACCTGGAAACACCCAATTCCAAACATCTCCTGCCTAGCAGGTGTATGCTCAAATTTCCATAGGCAACAAGAGCATAGTCCATAATTGTTGGGTCATGCGAGATGTCCCGGGTGCATTTTATTTAGGCATTGACATTCTCAATCGCTTTGTCATTTGTTTGGACTTAATAAACTTTAAAGCCTGGTCCCGAGTAGCGGGTTGTTACACCTTTGCGCCGATGGTCGCTTTGGCAACAACGGTGAGTGTGTAATGTAATGCAATCTCACTCACCTAACATGGCCGACTGCTCTGGGGCCAACTCTGCAAGCAACGGTACAGATGTCGTACGTTTCCTGCATTCGTGCCGACATGATCATGTGACTCCATATAGTGAAACCAGGAAGTCAAGCAATTGCGTCGCTACTTTCCAGCACGGCGCTTCGTAAGTTTGTTACTAGGAACACGTGCTCTATTCCAAACTATTACTTTCCCTTGTGTCTGACTCCGTCCATAATCTTCCTTTCCTCTACTGTTTGCTCCTTAGACCTCCTCTCTTCTTCAGATCACCTACCGGTCCTCCCTTCAACTTGCCGTGCCCTTTTGCTGAACCCTGTACAATCGTCGGGAAGTGAGTGTCCTGGGGGCTCCAATTGATCTATTCCCTTTGCTCTCTTAGACTCTCACAGCTCATTACTAACCTCTGTCTTCTGCTCCGGAAACGGTTTATATTTGATAGGTATAGCCAACCACTCCTTATCGCAGACTGTCCAGATTATTGCTGAATCGCTTTTATCTCTGCATCAAGAGTAAATGTACTTCTCTATTCAATCTGTAACTCATAGCTTCCATTCTGTGAACGGATATTTACCTCTGCTATCTCCTGCTCAGGACAAATCACACCCACAGCCGGTTTCCAGACCACCACAGGACAGACCCCAGGAAACTGACAACCGAACCGATCTACCTCCGGCTCAAAGCAGGGGTTTTCTTCTCCAGAGGGTGTTCCCTGGGGGTTGTGTTTCCTCCTTTGCCGAGATTCCTCTTCGGCAGGGAGGGAACAGGGTTTCCCGGGAGAACTTCTCAATTCAACAGAGTTGCCGTCCTCGGAATCTGCCGGCTGCCCAAGTTAGTGATACCCATTAAATTTGCTGTCTATTGGAGTACAAAAGTATAATAGTTCAGAGGCGTAACAGCGACGCCAAAAAAGAAGAAATTTAGGTGAAATATCTTCATTGTCTTATGGGCGGACAGCAGAATTCCGATGGAACAACAGATGCAACAATTAATGGCTGCAATGCAGTCAATGTCTTTGGAGATGCAATCTCTGAAGTAAGATAATGCACAGTTGCGACAACAAGTCGCTTGAGCCTTTTCTGAGACTCCCCCCTCAACATTACATACCGGCAAGTATGACGGAGATCCTCACAGACTCAAAGAATTCCTAAACAGTTGTACAGTTCAATTTACCTTTAAAGCCCGTTTTTTTCCTGACTGATAAAGATAAGGTGGGGTATTTGATCTCACATTTAACGGGTCCTGCATTGGCCTGGGCTACTCCTTTAGTGACTTCTGGGAACGCCATATTAGAATCGTACCCAGCCTTTACCAATAGTTTACAATCTATGTTTAGCCGACAGGAGATATCGGTTACTAATCAGGAGAAACTATTTGATTTAAGACAGGGCAATAAGGACCTCATGACTTACATCACTCAATTTAAGCAGGTATCGGCTGAAACTGGTTGGCCGGATGATGGTCTCCTCACCTTATTCCAGAGAGGACTTTCTGGAGAACTTAAAGATGAAATTTCTAAAGTGCCTCGACCAGCCAATTTAGCAGATATGATTACACTTACTATGCAGATCGATTACCGCCTCCACAAATGCTCCCTTGAGAGGAAGAAAGGGAAGACCAATAAACCCTTCTCGAATCTCATTCCCCTATAAGCAAACCTTAGGCTACAGAAGAACCTTTGCAGATAGGGATAGGTAGGGGTCCTTTGTCTGCTGGTGAAAAGGAACAACGGATCACTCAGGGATTATGTATGTACTGTGGGGCTTCTTCTCATGTACTAAGGGATTGTCCGATTGTTCCTCCTCGTCGGACACGGAATCCGATGCAGGGAAACGCCAAGACCCTGGTGTAGGGGGAACCATGGCAGGAGGTACTAAACCGAGTTCCGCAAAGTGAGTAGGTAGATCTTGGGAAGCCAACATAACCGAACACCCCATGTTGGTACTCTCCCTGGTCATCACTTTACCTGACCTGGTGTTAAAAGGAGTTCCGGCATTGATAGATAGTGGAGCGGCTGGCAACTGTTTGGACGATCTGTGGCCAGCTAAGCATGGGATAACCAGATCCGCCAAGTCCTGCATCACTCCCATTCAGGGGGTAGACGGGTGCCCTCTGAGCTCCGGGCCTATTAGACAACAGACAACCCCTATAACATGCTTGATTTCCTCCCACAAGGACACATTGGTATTCAACCTAATTAAAACTGCTCATTTCCCCATCATATTAGGGCTACCATGATTACGGACCCACGATCCCTTTATAAATTGGGCAGCATGTACGGTGTTCTTGGGTTCTGAATATTGTGTTTCCCACTGTCTTTCTCAATCCTCTGTTGGTATTCAGATTCATTCTATGGTGGTAGAACCCGCTGTAGTCCCATCGATTGGCATGTTAGGCGAAATCCCGGTGTGTCACCAACAATTCAAATCAGTATTTTTACAGCCTGATTTTCCTAAATTACCTCCTCATCGTAGGGATGATTACCATATTGAACTACTTCTGGATCAACCCATACCCTTTGGTCGAATGTACATACTATCGCAGCCAGAAATGAAGGCTCTCAAAGAATATCTTCAGACGAATTTGCAGAATGGTCTTATAACAGAATCTAAATCGCCAGCAGGAGCCTCCTTGTTTTTTATCCCTAAGAAGGATTCGGAAGAACTAAGGCCAAGTATAGATTATTGAGGACTAAACAAGGTCACGATAGCTGATAAATACCCAATGCCACTAATCCTGGACATTCTTGAACCCGTCAAAGGAGCTTCTCTCTACACCAACCTGTACTTACGTGGGGCATATCATCTGATTCGTATTGCCCCTGGCGATGAGTGGAAGACTGCATTCCGGACCCCATTCGGTCCTTAAGAATATTGTGTAATGCCATTTGGATTAGCCAACGCTCCTGCTGTCTTTCAGCGATTTATGGATCACCTATTCGCTGACATCCTCCTTCATTATGTAATCATCTACCTGGATGACATTCTTGTCTTTTCACAAAATTTAGAGGAACACATCAAACATGTCAATACTGTTCTGGATCACCTTAAAGCTAACCAACTATTTTGCAAAGTGGCAAAATGTGAATTCCACAAGGAGCAAGTTACTTACCTAGGGTTCGTTCCGTCAGCCTGAGAAATTTCTATGGACCCAAGAAAGATATCAGCTGTTTTGAAATGGCCTCCCCCTACTAACATCAACGAGATTCATCGTTTCTTGGGGTTCACAAATTTTTACCGAAAGTTCATCCCAGGTTTCTCGAAAATCATTCTTCCCATAACCAGTCTTCTGAAGAAAGGAAAAACTTTTGTATGGAACGATCTCACTCAAAAGGCATTTACTGAACTCAAGGGTCTTTTCACTTCCGCTTCCATCCTGCTAACCCCGGATCAGTCACGTCCCTTCATTGTTGAGACAGATGCGTCCCACTATGCGCTAGGAGCAGTCCTTTTGTAAAAGGACGATCTCGGAGAAGAAGGACCAATTGCGTATCTGTCCAAAACCTTCTCTTCTTCAGAAGTAAATTATTCAGTCCTCGAGAAGGAACTGTTGGCAGTCAAAAGAGCCTTTGAAGAGTGGAGACATCTTTTGCTGGGCTCGGTTCACCCGGTGGAGGTCTGTACGGATCATCGCAACCTCAAAGTGCTGCAACAGGCTCACACCACTAATAGTCGACAGGCTCGGTGTGCCCATTTTTTCTTACCATTCCGGATAGAATTTACTTTCCATCCAGGAAACCAAAATCTACGAGCAGATGCCCTTTCCCGCATGGACCCTCCTATTAAGAAGTTTCACCCGGAGCTGCTCTTTCCTAGAGCTAAATTTCTGGCTATTGTTACTGGCTTTCTACAGGTACTCAGACAAGAAATAGCACGACTCGATCCGATCTGCAGGAATCTATCTAAGACCCATTCACTTACCAAGGATAAAGGATTCTACTTCTTCAAGGATCATGTGTTTGTCCCAACCCCGATGCTTCAAAGGGAAGTACTTTTCATGTGCCATGATTCAAAGGTGGCAGGGCACCGAGGTTATGAAACCACACTTGCTTTAATTTCACGTCATTTGTGGTGGCCAGCTTTGACCAAGGATGTACGAGACTATGTATCAGCAAGCACCATTTGTCTACAATCCAAAACTCCCAGGAGTCCACCTTTTGGTTTACTTACCTGTATGCCCATTTCGCATAAGCCATGGCAAGTCATATCCACGGATTTCATTGTAGATCTCCCTCTTTCTTCTGGTTACACCACCATTATGGTGACTATTGACTATTTCACGAAGATGGCTCACTTCACCCCTCTAAACAAACTTCCTGGGGCAGCTCTGATGACAAAGATCTTTATCACCAAAATGTTTGCCAAACATGGTCTTCCTAACACCATTGTATCTGACCGGGGTCCCCAATATATCTCGCAATTCTGGAAAGAAATATGCCAGGTGCTGGGGATAAAGAGAGCTCTCAACTCAGGTTATCATCCCCAAACTAATGGCCAAACAGAGCGCCTCAATAAAACATTAGAAGGCTATTTACGTTGTTTTGTTTCAGCTGCACAAGACAATTGGGGAGACCTCTTGCCTTTGGCAGTATACGCGTACAACAATGCCAGACATTCGGCCCTGAAGACCAGTCCTTTTTTCTGCTCCTATGGCTTCCATCCGTCGTTTGAACCTTCTGTCTCTAAGTCTTCTTCCAATTGTCCAGGGGTAGACAGCCTTATCGACAGTATTCATAAGGGACATCAGCTTGCTCGAATAACTCTGCAAGCTGCTCGTGATCGAGCTAAACATGTAGCTGACCGTCGTCGCCAAGACTTACCATCCATTCAAGTTGGCGATGCCGTCTGGTTATCTGCCCGCTTTCATCCTAGACATTTGGTGCTGTCTAAGTTATCACCCAAATATTTTGGCCCATTTAAAGTGGTATCTTTGGTTGGACCTGTTGCGGTCCGATTGGCGTTGCCTTCCTCTTGGGTCCGTATCTATCCGGTCTTTCACCTCTCACAGATCAAGTTGTCCATGAAAGATCGATTTCAACGCACCCCTGCTACGCATCCTCCAACCAGTAATGATGTATACCGGACCAGAATACGAGGTGGCAGGCATTTGTGACTCAAAGTATGATCGGGGTCGGTTATAGTTTTTAGTAGATTGGAAAGGATACGCCCCTGCCGAAAGGACATGAGAGTTAGCATCAGGAGTGCATGCTCCCTCTTTGGTCCAGAAGTTCTTCTGGCTTCACCCGGGGAAACCGGGGTCGCCCCCCCTAAGAAGGGGGCATACGGTTACACCTTTGGGCCGATGGTCGCTTTGGCAACAACGGCGAGTGTGTAATGTAATGCAATCTCACTCACCTAACATGGCCGACTGCTCTGGGGCCAACTCCGCAAGCAACAGTACAGATGTCGTACGTTTCCTGCATTCGTGCCATCATGATCATGTGACTCCATATAGTGAAACCAGGAAGTCAAGCAATTGCGTTGCTACTCTCCAGCATGGCGCTTCGTAAGTTTGTTCCTAGGAACAAGTGCTCTATTCCAGACTATTACTTTCCCTTGTGTCTGAATCTGTCCATAATCTTCCTTTCCTCTACTGTTTGCTCCTTAGACCTCCTCTCTTCTTCAAATCACCTACCGGTCCTCCCTTCAACTTGCCGTGCCCTTTTGCTGAACCCTGTACAATCGTCGGGAAGTGAGTGTCCTGGGGGCTCCCATTGATCTATTCCCTTTGCTCTCCCAGACTCCCACAGCTCATTACTAACCCCTGTCTTCTGCTCCGGAAATTGTTTATATTTGATAGGTATAGCCAACCACTCCTTATCGCAGACTGTCCCGATTATTGCTGAATCGCTATTATCTCTGTATCAGGAGTAAGTGTACTTCTGTCATGACCCATAGAACTTGCCCATTCTGGACATCCTGGTCCTTATCGCGACGAGGCTTGTATTCTTTGTTACATCCAACATGGCCGCGCCAAGCGACTTGCCTCGCACCAGCCTTCACGTCACACACGGCACGTTCTATAAATTGGTCACGCCCCCGCGGCCCTGCACATCTCAACGCTATCATTAGGTAGTGACTTGACGGGTGTGTGCTGTTCGGCGAATCCACTATTCCTAGATCCTGGTTCCTTCTTCCTTCCTTTCACCCCTTTCCTCTAATCTGCTCCCGGAATCCCCATTCTTAGCGACCGCTACCCTTTTTCCTGGACATCCTGGAACAGCGGCCTTCCCGGAACTCTGAATGCGCTCTGCAGCCGGACGAGACACGAGCGAGCATATACAAGACCCGATCCGTCCACAAGAGAAATCCTCCCGCGGAACAGAGCAAGAAGCGATCCCAGGTGAGACGGGGGAGATTTACGACAGTTTGAGACGCCAAACGACCAACACTGATACTGCTATGGAGAAAGCAGTCCAGGACTTTATGCGTGGCATGCAAGAGCTCACAACTGAAGTACAGAATTTAAAGGCTGAGAATGCTGCGTTAAAGCAGCTTGTTTTGTCTCGCAACCCTGCTAACAAGGACAGTGTGTTACTGGGTGGAGTGGTAGACAAATATGATGGATCGGCAAAATCCTTCCGTGGATTCCTGGATTCCTGCTTGGTGCATTTTACTTTTAAGCCCTATTATTTTTCAACTTCTAGGGCGAAGGTGGGTTTCATAATCTCGCACCTCACAGGGAACGCGTTGACCTGGGCCACTCCCTTAGTCAACTCATGGGATGCCCTCCTGGATGATTATGATGGATTCATTCAGGCACTCAAGACTATGTTCGACTGCCCAGAACAGGTTTTTAGTGCTCAGGAACGGTTACTTGATTTCCGACAGTGTACCCAGGATATGCTAACGTACATTACTAGATTTAAACAACTGGCCAAGGAAGCGGATTGGTCCTCAGAAGCAAGTTTCACTCTATTTCGCAGGGGTATAAATGAGGACATTAAGGATGAATTAGCCAGGGTGGCTCGTCCTAGTTCATTCCAGGCTCTTATGGATCTAGCCATGCAAATAGACTTCCGAATCCAGGAAAGAAAGGCTGAAAGAAGAAAGACCAAGACACCCTTTCAAAAGAATTCCCTTGAGACCTCTTTTAAAACCTACTCTGCCCCAACCCCTGACATAGATCCGGAACCCATGCAAATTGGAGCCTTCCGTGGGCCTATTTCCCCTCAAGAAAGGATGAGAAGGATCCACACAGGCGTGTGCATGTATTGTGCCTCGGATAAACACCTTGTTAGAGAATGCCCTCTAGCCCCTGCACGGCGTTCGGAAAACGCCAGCTCCCGATCCTAGATGGAGCGAGGTGTTGGGAGAGAGATGTTTGCTCCACATCATTTCCATCCTTGAACTCTCCTGGACAAAACATTTTGGTAATACTACAGGCCTTCCGGTCGCCCTCCAAAGACAAGACCTATCCCATTCTGGCCTTGGTGGACTGCAGAGCTATGGGAATTTTCATTGATCAAGACTGGCTTGTTAGTCATCATATTCCGTACGAGACACGAAACACCATGCAGCCGGTGGAAGCAATTGACGGAAGACCCCTCTCCTCAGGACCCATAAGCCTGCAGACTAAAGAGATCCAACTTTCCATAAACCATCATCAAGAGCAGATTACATTCGACATAATTAAGTAAGCCCATTAGCCCATGGTTTTGGGAATGCCCTCGTTACAAAAGCACAATCCGTATATCAACTGGACAGCAGGATCATTATTCCTGGGCTCAGAGTTCTGTATGTCCCACTGTCTATCCCTGGACCCCTCCTCGATAACTTCTAAATGATCACCAAGAGACCAAGAAACACCACTCATGGTTTCCAATATCATACAAGTTCCAGAGGCCTATCAGAGATATGCTGATGTATTTTCTACTGCCATAGTCCAAGCCTTACCACCTCACAGGCCTGAAGACTGTGCCATAGATACAGATCCCTCAGCTGTAATTCCCTTTGGCAGAATGTTCATTCTTTCCGAACCTGAGAAAAAGGCCCTTCGGGAATACCTAGACACTAATCTTGAAAACGGCACCATAAGACTCTCGAAATCTCCAGTGGCTGCTTCGTTGTTCTTCGTTCCCAAGAAGGATACCAAGGAACTCAGACCTTGCCTCGACTATCGAGGCTTTAATCAATGCACCCTCAAAGATCGGTACCCACTGACCCTGATCCTGGATATCCTGGAAGCTGTGAGAGGAGCTGTAATATTCACGAAGTTGGATCTCCGGGGTGCCTAACACTTAATCCGTGTCTGGGAAGGGGACGAATGGAAAACAGCCTTTAGAACACCCTTTAGTCACTATGAATACCTAGTCATGCCCTTTGGACTAGCCAATGCTCCCGCAGTCTTTCAGCGTTGTATGGACAGGGTGTTCTCTGATATGTTGTTCCTCTTCGTCATTGTCTATCTGGATGACATATTGATCTTTTCTAAGGATCTACCAGAAGTTTATTTCTACCTTTTCCGAGATCGTTCAGCCGATCGTTGCTCTATTAAAGAAAGACACCCCCTTTATCTGGTCTACGCCGCAAGATAAAGCATTCCAACGATTGAATAAATCTCCCATTCCTAGTGGAAACGGATGCCTCTAACTACGCCATAGGGGCGGTCTTGAAACAGGAACTTGAGGATGGACTGGAACACCCCATTGCTTACCTTTCACGAACCCTGACTCCCAGCAAGACACACTATTCCGTCCTGGAGAAGGAACTGTTGGCCATCCGCCAAGCCTTCACTGAATGGCCACACCTACTTCTGGGTGCTAGATATCCAGTCCAGGTCTTCACAGACCATAGGAATCTCCAAATCCTACAGTCGTTGGAGTGCAGGAACAGTCGTCAGGCCCGTTGGGCCTACTTCTTTGCCCAGTACCAATTCCAAATCACTCCTGTTCCCGGATCACAAAACATGATTGCTGACGCCTTATCTTGACATCCTGACTACGTAGCCACTGAGGACAAGGCCTATCCTAAGATGTTTCCCCACACTATCTTTGTAGCTCAAGCAATCAACCTCCTGGAGGAAATCCGAGTGCAAACCCAGTCCTCTGACTTCTGGAAGGATATTTCAAGGAAGAATCCATGGAATCTAAGAGTTAAGGAAGAATATCTATTCAAGGACAATGCACTGGTCATTCCTACACAGAAAATACAACAAAGGATAATAAACCTCTGCCATGATACCCTTCACTCCGGTCATCGTGGTATAGCTAACACCCTCTGTCTTATACAAAGACAGTTTTGATGGCCTCGAATGAAGATCGACGTACAACAGTACGTCAAGGCTTGTGCTATCTGCAGTCAAAACAAACATGATAACAAGAGACCGGCGGGTCTTCTACTACAACCATCGCTGCCAACAAGACCATGGGAGTTTATTGCAACAGACTTCATTGTGGAATTACCACCTTCCCGAGGATACACGACCATCATGGTATCTATAGACTTGTTCACTCATATGGCTCATTTTACACCTTTGTATAAACTACCATCCTCCTCAGAACTTGCTGGAATCTTCCTGGAACATGTTTTCCGTCTTCATGGACTTCCTTCCAAGATCATATCGGACCGAGGACCTCAATACGTCTCACAATTCTGGAAACATCTGTGTCGTATTTTAGGGATCCAACGCGATATCTCATCAGGTTATCACCCACAAACCAACGGAGCCACGGAACGTGTAAACCAAACTCTGGAGCAATATCTTCGTTGTTTGCCAATAAGGTTCAGGATGACTGGTCTCTCCTCATACCCCTGGCCAAGTTTGCCTACAACATTTCCGATCACACAGCACTCAAGGTCAGCCCTTTCTATTGCAGTCAAGGTTTTCACTGGTCCGTTTTACCTTCTGTTCTTCCACATCCCACTATAGTACCTACTCTCGACTCATGGATACAGACTCTCATCAACATACACAAGGAAGCCAAGGAACAATTGAAAGAAGCCCAAACACGCACTAAGCTCTATGCGGATTCCAAAAGAAGACCAGCGCCTTCTTATTCTGTTGGTGATCAAGTCTGGTTGTCCTCGAAACTATTACCGTGACTTCTACGGCCAAACAAATTGGCCGCTCGATACTATGGACCATTTTCCATAAAGGAAATCATCAATCCTGTCTCATTCCGACTCAAGCTACCTGATTCCTGGAAGAAAATACACCTAGCCTTTCACACTTCCCTATTGAAACCTTACATCCAATCCACCCGAAAATCCTGCAGACCCAGTCCTGTTATTGTGGACGATCAGCTGGAATATGAAGTGTCCAGAATATGCGATTCCAGGTATAAACGGGGTCGACTTCAATACCTGGTTAAATGGAAGGGATATCCTCCTAGCGAGAGAACCTGTGAACCAGTTTCTAATTTAAATACCCCTTGATTGCTTAGAAGATATCATCTCATACACCCGGGCAAACCTGGTGGAACAGGTCTTCGGAGGAGGCATGCTGTCATGACCCATAGAACTTGCCCATTCTGGACTTCCTGGTCCTTATCGCGACGAGGCTTGTATTCTTTGTTACTTCTAACATGGCCGCGCCAAGCGACTTGCCTCGCACTAGCCTTCACGTCGCACACGGCACGTTCTATAAATTGGCCACACCCCGTGGCCCTGCGCGTCTCAAAGCCATCATTAGGTAGTGACTTGACGTGTGTGTGCTGTTTGGCGAATCCACTATTCCTAGATCCTAGTTCCTTCTTCCTTCCTTTCACCCCTTTCTAATCTGCTCCCGGAATCCCCATTCTTAGCGACTGGTACCCTTTTTCCTGGACATCCTGGAACAGAGGCCTTCCCGGAACAATGAACGCGCTCTGCAGCCGGACAAGACTCGAGCGAGCCTATACAAGACCCGATCCGTCCACAAGAGGAATCCTCCCGCGGAACAGAGCAAGAAGCGATCGCAGGTGAGACGGGGGGAAATTTGCGACAACTTCTCTATTCAATCTGTAACTCATAGCTTCCATTCTGTGAACGGATACTTACCTCTCATATCTCCTGCTCAGGACGAATCACACCCACAGCCGGTTTCCAGAACACCGCAGGACAGACCCCAGGAAACCAATGACCGAACCGATCCAACTCCGCCTCAAAGCAGGGTTTTTCTTCCCCGGAGGGTTTTCCCCGAGGGTTGTGTTTCCTCCTATGCTGAGATTCCTCTTCGGCACGGAGGGAACAGGGTTTCCCGGGAGAACTTCTCAATTCAACAGAGTTGCCGTCCTTGGAATCTGCCGGCTGCCCAGGTTAGTGATACCCATTAAATTTGCTGTCTATTGGAGTACAAAAGTATAATAGTTCAGAGGCGTAACAGTTAGCGAGGCCAAAAAAGAAGAAATTTAGGTGAAATACCTTTATTGTCTACTGGGCGGACGACAGAATTCCGATGGAACAACAGATGCAACAATTAATGGCTGCAATGCAGTCAATGTCTTTGGAGATGGAATCTCTGAAGCAAGATAATGCACAGTTGTGACAGCAAGTCGCTGAAGCCTTTTCTGAGACTCCCCCCTCAACCTTACATACTGGCAAGTATGACGGATATCCTCACAGACTCAAAGAATTCCTTGACAGTTGTACAGTTCAATTTACCTTTAAAGCCTGTTTTTTCCCGACTGATAAAGATAAGGTGGGGTATTTGATCTCACATTTAACGGGTCCCGCATTGGCCTGGGACACTCCTTTAGTGACTTCTGGGAACGCCATATTAGAATCGTACCCAGCCTTTACCAATAGTTTACGATCTATGTTTAGCCGACAGGAGATATCGGTTACTATGCAGGAGAAACTATTAGATTTAAGACAGGGCAATAAGGACCTCCTGACTTACATCACTCAATTCAAGCAGCTATCGGCTGAAACTGGTTGGCCGGATGATGGTCTCCTCACCTTATTCTGCAGAGGACTTTCTGAAGAACTTAAAGATGAAATTTCTAAAGTGCCTCAACCAGCCAATTTAGCAGATATGATTACACTTACTATGCAGATAGATTACCGTCTCCACGAACGCTCCCATGAGAGGAAGAAAGGGAAGACCAATAAACCCTTCTCGGAATCTCATTCCCCTATAAGCAAACCTCAGGCTACAGAAGAACCTATGCAGATAGGGATAGCTAGGGGTCCTTTGTCTGCTAGTGAAAAGGAACAACGGATGACTCAGGGATTATGTATGTACTGTGGGGCTTCTTCTCATGCACTAGGGGATTGTCCCATTGTTCCTCCTCGTCGGACACGGAATCCGATGCAGGGAAACGCCAAGACCCTGTCGTAAGGGGAACCATGGCAGGAGGTACTAAACCGAGTTCCCCAAAGAGAGTAAGTATATCTTTGGAAGCCAATATAATCGAACACCCCATGTTGGTACTCTCCCTGGTCATCACTTTACCTGACCTGGTGTTTTAAAGGAGTTCCAGCATCGATAGATAGTGGAGCGGCTGGCAACTTTTTGGACGAGCTGTCTATTGGAGTACTAAAGTATAATAGTTCAGAGGCGTAACACTGGTAATCCCATGGACTTTGATGACCCTGAGTATGCATTTCGTTCAGCTAAACTGCTGCCATATGCAGTTGAAGTTCAGATTGGAGAGGAAGTCACCATCCAAGAACGGACTTGACAATTCACACTTGAAGTACAAATTAAAAGAGGACAGAAACTGCTAAATCCTGACGCATATGTTCACCTCAAGGCCCATTTCTAACAACAAGCGTTGGGGTTAAACCCAACACCACTAGTCAATACAGAACACGCCACCATTCCAATAGTAGTGGATAACAGTGACCTTAGGAGTATCACTCTGGTCACAGACACCATTATTGGAATGGCGGTTGATGACCGACATTTTTCCATAGATTTAAGTAATGAACTGATAGGACCTATCCCCAATGACTGTTTTGACAGTGATAGCGACAATGACACAACACCAGACAGGATCTTCAACCGGCATTGGGGGAATTTCCTAGTGTACTCTTCCTGCCCTTATGGAAAGGAAGAGGTGACTTGTGACTTCAGGAGGGATGAGGTGATCTTTCAAGCCCACCAGGACTGCTTTCCCCACCTGAAGCCATCAGTCCAAGTCAGTACTTTAACTAGGGACTTCTCCACCCAGCTGGAGGATATGCTGAGATAGCCAAACCAGAAGTCTTTCCGGGCTTCAGGCAGATGGTTGAAGAGAGAGTCAACCTAGCTGATGCCTGTGAGACTCTGGAACAAAAGCAAAAATTGAAACAAGTTTTCTTAGATTTTCAGGATGTCTTTGCAGTGGACTCATATGACTGTGTTCGCACCAAAATCCATACAACAACAATTCCCACGGACCCTGGTATGTATCGAGTGTTTGTGAAGCAATATCGCTTGCCACTCGCATCCATGGAGTCCCTTACTGAAATGATTAAGAACATTGAGTCCTGTGGGATAATTTGTGCAGTCCACAGCACCTTACATAATCTGGTGCTGGGGATTTTGAAACCAAATGGCCAGTGGAGACTCTGTGCTGACCTAAGGGAGCTAAACAAATGGGTCCACACTTCCCGATTGCCTCTTCCCTACATTGACCAAGTGCTGGCCCAGATCCAGGGGTCAAAGGTGTACACTGCCATTGACCTGGCCAATGGGTACTGGAATGTACCTGTCAGTAGGGAGGACCAATACAAGCTGACCTTTACCTTCAGGGGGCAGCAGTACGCTTGGACCCGGACTCCCTTCGGATAGATCAACTCCGGCAATTAATTTAATATCTTCTTGTATAAGGCCATGCCTGACTTGGGTGAAAGGGGTAATATAGCCCATATAGATGATATTCTAATCAAAGGCTCAACTGTGGAGATCCATTATGTTCTGACACAGTGAGGGCTGCCGGAGCAAAACTCTCTTTCCAAAAGGCACAGTGGTGCAGGACCTGTGTCAATTTCTTGGGCCATGAAATAACTCCTGCGGGTCTCTGTCCCCAGGAAAAGAAAGTAGAAGCGCTCCAGAAACTAAGAGACCCACAACTCTGCGTGAGCTAAGGATCTTCCTTGGACTCACTAATTAAAGCAAAAAGTTCATTGAGGATTACGCAGAGATCACAAGACCCCTGATCCATCTGTTGAATGGGGGGTCAAGTGGGAGTGGGGTCCAGAAGAAGCCGAGGGGGTAAGACAACTCAAAAGAAGCCTCTCACAAGCTCCTCGCCTAGCTTACTCTGTCAAAAACAAGGAGTTCTTCATGGAGGCAGGGTTCTCAAATGCATGCTTGACTGCAGTATTATACCAAAAGCATGACAAGGTCAATAAAGTAATCTCCTATGCGAGTAAGACTTTATCCTCTGTGGAGGAAAAATTCAGCGATTGTGGGAAGGCACTCCTGGCAACGGTGTGGGCATTGAAGAATTACCACCCGTGTATCCAGGGGGAACACATCATAGTGGAGACTCCACAGCAGCCTCTGCAATATCTTCAAAGTGACAGAATCTGGGCTGGAAATCTGAGTAATTCCTTATTTACTTCCTGTGGAGGTCAGATATGGGCCAAACAAGAAGAGTCCCCTCGCGCAAGTTCTGGCTGACTTGCATGATTGTGCCAGAGAAAACTGTCTCGAGGACAAAAGTCTTAAAATCAAGGACAACATGGAGGCATACCTTAATTCCCCACACAAAGTCTATGAAGAAGACACGTGTGAGGGAATGCCCACTGTCAATATTGATGGGTGCTCCTACCATGTTGACAACAACTGGGAGAAGGAACTTGTGGCCGGCGAGGGGAATGCATGGGTGAATGATGCCCCAGAACCCTCCGCTGGGTACAGAATCAGTGCCCGTAGTAGTCAAGTGGCAGAGCTGATGGCTGTGCATCAAGCCATCCTCACTGCTGTCCAACACCAACTCCACAAACTGGTCATAATCACTGGTTCAGATTATGTACGGAACGGGCTCGTGGAACACCTGGTTAATTGGAAAACCAGAGGCATGCTATGTGCTAACAATAAACCACTAAAACATGGAAAATTAATACAGAATATTGATGATCTGGTCCCCTCTAGTAGTATGACCATCTACTGGAAAAAGATCAAGGTTCATTCTAAAGTAGAGGGACCAGGCAAAACTGGAAATGACTTAGCTGGTCTGCTAGCTAAAACCAGAGCCATCTAAGGGGATCTACTTGAGATCGAGTCCCTGTTGGGGGACATCCATGTCACTGTTATCACTAGGTCCCAGACAAATGCTCACAATGAACTCTCAACTGCTCAATGGAGTAAGGAGATCCTAGATGCAGATTTGATTACGGCTCAAAAAGGGGATCCAATAATTCATAAGTTTTATCAACACATTAAGGAACCTGAGAACTTTCCCCTGAACAATGCCGATTGTGCTGGGAAAGAGGACCTCAGAGTGTTGATGAAATGTCCAGAACTGTTCGGAATCCAAGAGGGTTTGCTGCTGAGGAGATCCATATCTGGCCATGACCAGTGGGTGGTCCCTACCTCATTTTGAAGCCTGATGCTAAGTCACACCCATGATGCGGCCACGGCCGCTCAAAGGGGGTTTCATACAACATTAGAAATCTTATGAGTGGTTGGATACTGGCCTGGGGCAGGACCTCAACCAATACTTGTAGGGGCATCTTGTCTGTGCACAATTTCGGCCAACATCACTCACACACTGTGCTCTCCTCCAAAAGAGGGGGATGACACTGCCTTGGTCAGATTTGCAAGTCGATTTCATTGGGCTCATGATTTGATCCTCTAGGGGGAATTAGTACATGTTAACCGTAACATGCTTGTTTACAAAATGGGTGGAATGTCTCCCGGCCACAAATTGCAAGGCAGAAACAGCAGCTGCCCTGATGATCAATCACATTTTCTCGCATTTTGGACTAACCCAAAGGATTGAGTCAGACCGATGTAGCCACTTCACTATTGAAGTAATGACAAAGATGTGGGTGATACTTGGGGTAAAAAGGAAATTACACATTTCATACCGCCAGTCGTCTAGTGGTGGAGTTGAGAGGTACAATAAAACTAGTGTGAGCATATTAAAAAAGTTTGTGGCAGATTCTGGACCAAGTTGGGATATTAGATTACCCCTTGTCCTGATGGCCATCAGATCTACCACTTCTTCTGCAACAAAAAGGTTTCCATTTGAGCTGATGACTGGATGAAGGATGGTGCTACCCCAGCATCTGCTCTACAGAACCCAAGAGCAGACCTTGATGAATGTCTCCACAACACATGAGTATGTTGAGAATCTGAGAAAACACCTTCAACATGCTTTGGCCTATGCTCAACGGAATCTAGAAAGATCTGCAGACAGTATGAAGACCCACTATGACCTTAAAACAACTAAAAAGGAATATCAAGTAGGAGACCGGATCTACTTGTACAATTTCCAAAGGAACCAAGCCAAAGAGTGCAAATTCCTCCCAAGTTGGTGGGGTCCTTTTGAAATTGTGGACAGAATCTCACCAGTCGCCTACAGAATCCGCATCCCCAGAGGCAGTTTGACAGAGGGGGAAGGCAAGTGGGTCCACATAAACCAGCTAAAGAGTTGGCATCCCAGGCAAATAGAGGAGCCTAATCGAAACCCAGAAGGGGAAAATCCAGAGACATAAAAAGAATTATTAAATGTTCATTGAGTATGCACCAGGAAAGAGTGTTAAGGCCAGTATTAAACATGGGCAGGGAATATTGTAAATTCTATTCAATGTATGCATCTGTCCCACTGCACCCTTGGGGAGTAGTAGTGGGGACATTTCCATAACCATGCTATGTTCTGTTTTCTAGCACTGGAACTAAAAACCCACCTAATCACCAAGGAGGACTCCTCTGGGACTGGAAAGAAAAAAGAACCAAGAGCCCGGAGTGTTGCTCTACACTTCCAACCAGAAGCAGGAAGGAGAGCGTGTTGCATCTATCACTGATGGGAGAAGCAACTGGATTCTTCACATGGACTGAAAGAAAAATAATCCCACTTGCCCAACTCCCCCAAGACTGGACGTCACAATCTAGTCGGGGGGGCTATGCAGAGTATTTTTTTTTTCCACGCCAATGCACCACACTGCACCCCTTTTGCCAATGGGGAAAGAAAACTGCCAAAAATGGAGGCAATAACCTCTGTGCGCACCGAATCTGCAAGACTGCGCAGAGTTCATAAAACCACCAAAAGAGCTGCAAACCCTGCCACACACATAGGCAAAGTTGGTGTAAAAACATGAATCACTGCTGTCATCTGTCAACTGTCACTTGAATCAAAGCCACAGAAGGGCAAAATCCGAAAATGCCCTTAAAATTTCAGTCATTTCCCCAGAGAATTATGGAAAGGAGAGTGTGCTGAAATCATGGATTCTCCAGGCCGTCAGAGGAATCCAGGCCTCCATGCCTGGCAGCTGCTTAAGGAAATTAGCTGTCAAACCCATTTAAAGGTGTTTTTCTTTTCTGGAAGAAATTGCAAAATCCACTATTTCAAGCATGTTTGTGAAGGGCTAATTCTTTTCAAATGTTTAAATCCCTGATAAACTGTGCGTATATTTTATATGTGAAATGAAAAGACTTGAATGAACAAAGAGCCCAGTCTGGAGCCAATCCACTATTTAATTCTGATCTGACAGCCTGGCCTGGGAAAATTGACATCTCCACTTGACACTTCCTTGAGAACAGGAAAGCTAATGGCTGCTAATGGTTCCCGCATAATGCCAACAAGCAACACAATGGGGCCAAATTAGACATTCGTCTTCTGAATGAACAAAGAACAAAGGACAGTCTGAGCATTGACCTCTGCAAGGAGGGGCAGGATGTGGAGGAGGTTTCTCAGTGAACTTCAAAGGCCTGGACAGCTGCTGTTTGGCAACATTGATGTGAAATCCTTATTTGGGATTAAAGTTTAAAACCCTTTTACTGAGAAACCTAAAGAGCGATAAATCTGAATCTTGGTAGACATTAAACTAATTTCAGCCTTGTGATTTCAAGACATTGAGGAAACTAATACCATTTAAAGGACTAACGTTCTGAAAAATTTCTGATTGTGGCAAAACTATTAATGTTGCAAACTTACGATTGTATGTACATGATCCATTGATAAGCGCCCAGAGAGGTATCAAATTAGAAATGATTAATCCAAAGTGTTATTGGTAAAATTGATAAAAATCCGTAGGATGACCAAAACAGCTCTCACAAAGATGGGAAGTGAATGTAAATGTAGCCAATCGAACATACAATAAATGTGCCCAATTTTATGAGGGTACATAATGTTAGAAATGTACATTGTGCAAAAGTTATATTTTGGTCAAAATCCATGTGGGAGTTCCTAAATCCTGTCATAAAATGACAGCTCTGTTCAGACTGCCAACCAAAACAAAGGACATGCCTGTAGCCACTCACAACCATAGGGGTGTGTTTTGAAGCTCTGCCCACGCCATAAACTTTGTAAATGGATAAATATAGGAATTTCACTACACATAGGAAACTGCTTCCAGAACACACTTCTTCCAGAACCCCTCCAGATGCCCCCGCAGCACCTTACTTCAGAAATCTTCATCTTGTCCAGATTTCTATGCAGAATCCAGACTCTAGCCTTGCTGAAACTCTTGCAAGCTAGACCCAATTTCAAATATGCCAAACTTGAGGGGATATAATTCTAATTGCTTGCTACCATTAAGGCTTTCCCACTGAAACTTGCATCCTGTCATCTGCCGCGTCCAGCGACCAGAAGGGCCCTTCCAAATCCAGTCTGAGGTGCAGTCCAAAATTGTCCAGAACTGCCTTACTGATCCAATCCCGCTAGAGGTGCCCTGCTGCAGGTAGACCAGATCTGATTAATTGGCCAGAGCTACGGTCCAATTTTATAACTTCTTCTGAAAGTATTAAAAGGAATAACATTGACCCATAATATTTCTGCATTGTATTATCCCTATCTCAACCCATCCCATCTTTAATTCAGAACTCTAGTATTGTTAGAATCCTTCTTGAGCTGATTGTCTCACCTGTGTTCCAAAACCATAACTCCCTAGTGATTTCAAATAACTAAAGTAAATCCCAGAAAGAAGTAGAGTATCCACAACGTGACGGGTTACGCTGACCACATGTCTGTAAGATCCATATGTGGCATTCTCTTTTTCATAGTAATAATATAGTGTAATCAAACCCATCTGTCATTTTCAAAAGTGCATTTCTGTTTTCATTTTTGCGCCTATTTTGTAAAAACACCTCTCACTAAAACCTCTATAACTCCTTCAATTTTAAAGATAGAAATGAGATTTCAACTCTCACTGATACTTAAGACTCTTAGCTACATCCACAATTAAGAACCGCTTGGAAGAGTGTATTTGACCCATTTTTCTTCAATATCGCATATTAAAAGTTTGCCGCAAATTTTCCATTTTAGCCAAAATACACGTGTCATTTCCACATTTCAAAGTGCTTCTTCCATCCCATCCTGATCTCAAGTGTGTATTGTTGTTTATATCATAGCTCATGGGTTTTAGGACTTGTTTATAGGTGCTTTACTTAGAATTTCTATCCATTGAAGCCTTTTTGCACCCTTTTGCAGTATTTCACAAAGTAATTTTTCACCTGTCAAGTTTAAAAGTGTCATTTGCCATAACGGTCTTCCTCTTGTTTGGGCAGGGACAATTGCCTATACACTCTAGAACTTGTCTTTCATTCCTGAATATCTGCTGATTATTCACATTTGTGTAGGATTGCTCATTTGTACTTCAGTACTTTGCAGGGGGTAATTTTAACCTAAACGCTATCTGTGCACAAAACAAAACTGTTCTTTTTCCTGTGTTTTCTGCTGCATCATTATAAGTGAATTCAATAGCTTGACTTATATTCTGAATTGTATTGTCACCGTTAAGTGATTGCTGCCCCATCTATGTATATATATTAAACGTATGTGTGATTTGAATATTAAAATAAATAAATAAATATGTACCTTTACAAACTAGCCTGATTCCTGGTTCAGTGTGACCTCGGGGGTATTTTGAGAAGGGTGTGATATGAGTAGTATGTCATTCAGAATATTGAACTTATAGACAAAAATAAATAAGGGTTTCATTACGCACTACATTGCTAGGCGAGACTTGGGTGTGTGCCTGATTGAAATACATTACAGCACCTTCAGATTGACTCTTGCTATTGAGGATCAGGACCTGCCACTCTGCTTGCAAAACTTGGAGAGGAGAACCTGAAAGGACTCGCCTAGCCCTAGACACCTTGCAGTGTCTCACAGTAGCCTGTGTGCCAGAACAGCCAGGATCTTATTTTCACCACATTCAATCGATTGAGACATATATTAGCATTGTTCACCACATTCAAATCAGAAGTATCCTGTCAGGCTTTGGCACTTACTTGATCTTTGCACCACCGTGCTCAAATAATGAAACCGGCTCAAAGCCTCATCTCCCCAGCAGATCCCAGTCACTTGTCTGGCTCAAGCATCAGTGCCCTGTGAAAATCATTTAAAACCATTGCATCGAACCACGTGTCTAAGTGACAGTACTTTTCATTGTAGCTTGACTCGTACCACTGGAACTTTGCTTCACTCATTGACCTGGACCAGCGGTAATCATAATTTGATGCTCACCCGATTGTTGAGCCACGTCTGGTGACCCACTAGACCTGCATCTCTTAATGCTACCTCAAACCACACTCAACACTGACTCACTGCCTAAAATCAATGCCACTTTCAACCTCTGCGCCCTCTTCGGCCCACAGGCACAACAGCTTGAAACAAGGTTCGACATTGTGAAACCACTGAACATTGGAATAAGGTACTTTTAACTTTCCCTGTCTTTATGGTTTCCCTAGAGACTGGTTAAGTCCCTTTTGCACCATTTCCCACTAAGAACATATCCTTTATATAATCCTTGTTTCAGTTCTTCCCTGTTTTTTTCTCCTTGAGTACTGCATGATTCTTTTTTGTGCTTCTTTATATTTCTTTTGTAGAAGTGACTATTTGATAGCGTATTTGATAGTTGAGTGTGCAATTGGTTTGTGTAATTAAAGTATATATTTCTACAGAATCTTGATTGGGCATTAGTTTATTTTGGAGTTGTTGTGTTCTGCTGTTTGGGCTGCTACTGGCACATATTCACACCCCTTCCAAGAGTGTAGTCATCCCTCAGCCCAGTTAACACAAAATGCACCCAACAGAGTGCACTTACAAGGGATCTGCAGTGAAGGAGCACGCCAACAATGACCCATGGCAAAGGAGCCTTGTCAAAATGTCTCAACCTGCTTCTCAAGAGCTCTATTGGACTCTTTTTTGATAAAGAAATCTTGAAAAGATGAAGGTTTAGATGGTTTTGTTTTGGGGTTGTCTGATTTTTGCAAAGCAAAAGTTTCTGCCTTTGAGGTTGGGCTGAAGGTTTCTTGCAGCGAGGTAACATTTTTCAGAGGTGGAGCAATTTGAGAAACTATTCAGAATCTGTCCACTGGAAAGGTTTGCATCCGCAAAGTGCCACCTGTACTGTGTGGGCTGTCTATGACTGTAATAATGGGAATTGGTTGGCTGTATGATCTGCCCCGTCAAGTGCTATGGGGTACAAGCAGTTTAGGATGGGGAAGCAGATAAGATGACGTCTAGGTATTATCTGTAATATGTGTGTGGGCTAGTCCATGTTGGGTTATGTGCAGAAATTATGCTACAGTATGGAAGGGGTCTCTGGTGCTTTTGTTTCCCTTTTAAACTAGCCAATCTGGTTGCCCCTTAAGGAATATTAACAACTAATTAGATGTCCATAAACTCTAATTGGCTGACGAGGCCCCTCAATATTGTCCACTGGATACACAAAGATTTCCAGTAGAACCAGATAACAAAGATGATGTCACAGCTAAGGGATCCACAGATCATTCTAAGACAAGGTTTCAATGCTCAAGACTTTTATTTTTCCATCAGAAATGCTAAAGGATTAGGTAGAATTGTGGCAATATGGTGGGGTAGAAAAATAACACGGGCAACAAAAGCTGTCTAGCAAATGGTAATCTCTCAGGTCTTACCTCACTCACTTAGTCTTTTCCTACGGGCAGTCTGAAAATCACCCCTGTCTCTGAGCATTTCATTCTTGGCTTTTGTACTTACTTGCTTGGCTTTCTTCAAAGTTTTTACAATGCTGTTTCCTATTGTGATGTAGCCACCACGACCATTCATGTTGACGGTATGCATCATTTGCATGTAGGCCGGGTACTACAGTTTGTAAAGACTGTAGTGTGCCTTAGAACTATGACTCTTAACCCACACATTTCTGGCCACCAACCCTGCCACAGTCTCTCCGGGATGTAGGTCTCAAAGATCTTGTTAGCAGTTGTCCCCTGTGCTTGAGCTTCTCCTGAACAGTCTGCCGCTTCTTGGGTGTGGCCTTCTCCTCCTTTCCCTACTCACTTAGCTCACTCCTTTACTCCTTGATGCTTCACCACACTCTAATCCACTCCTGCTAGCTTTCTCTTTTCTTATCATATCCTCTGTTCCCCTTTGAACCACCTTTGGTTCTACTACTCTCTTCCTTTTCTTGTTCCCTTAGCAACACAGCAACATAGCCCGATGTATTAACCTAGGATTTCACAATCATGGAATCCTTATTTCCATGTCAATGTAACCCGGTCAATATTCTATCATTGGCAGTCTGTCTCCTCTGTCTTTGTTGCACGCCTGCTTCCTGGAACAATTCTGCTTTGGTAGAACTCAGAGGGGTATTTCCACAATCAGCTGCCTGGGGAGGCATGGGTAATAATCATTGGGCCTCACTATGAGTTTGACAGAGTAGCAAAAAGTGACAGTAATTTCCTTACCACCACTTTTCGAGGTGCAAAGGAAATTACTGCACTGCTGAATTCCGAGGTTGATCTTAAAGTGGAGGATATACCTTCAGCATCATTCTGTAAGTAAAGCTTTCACATTAAGGCAAGAAAGCAACAGCATGATTGAGGTAGAATTGCAATTCAGGGTAATTCCACCAAAATATCCATGGAGCCTTATGGACTCCAAAATGAACATGTACATCACCTCTCCACCACCTGTAATCCTGTGGCAAATCCATGGGACTGAGTGGTGGTGATTCAGTGGTTTTACCACTGAATTACTGCCAAAGTCGAAATGAGGCCCATTATCTCTGGATGAACCAACATTAAGATTTCCATAATACTGTTTGTTGGGTCTGTTCCTAAATGTTCTGTAGGCAAAAACATGTCAAGCCCCATTTTGGTTGACTCTTAGTTTTTCTGTCTTTAACAAACCCCTTCCATTTTGGTAGTGATATGCAACTAAAAGGTTATTTTGATACCTTGGGGAGAACTAAGATATCTGTACACGCAACATCTCTTTCCCACCTAGGTTACAGGTACCAACTTACCACCACAAGCTTTGGTGGGGTGGGGATTCTGATGCTTGTGGTCCACTTGTCTTCCTGGGATCAGTGTGTCGTAGGTTTCCCTTTACTTCTGTCAAAATGCACGAGAACTCAGAGAGTGCACATAAGGACAACTGTGGGGTCACTTTGAATTCCACACAATGATGATTGTCATTCCACTTGCCAGTCCTTTTGGTTTTGGTTAATTTACATGTTCTGGTCCACAAAGGTCCTGTGGGGTCCTAACTTTAAGCATTGAATTGAGCTTTGTGATGCATGGGGATCCTAGGACATCCTCTGAGTACCTAACAAACAATGTTCTGTCAAGCATCGGATATCAGTCACTCTTTCTTAGCTTGTCAGCAGAGGCTCCCAAGTGGCACTAAGTCAATCAAAGAATATCTTTCAGCAAAGAAACATGCTAGACATATCGGACAAACGTGAACAATCGCACCTCGTAATGCTGGATATCTTTTTACACTCATTTATCAACTACCACTATTTTTTATTTTTTTATTTTATTGTAAAACTTCAGTTCAATATACAATATCAAACTTGTGTTACATTAAATTAAATTAAATCCAATCCACCTCCCAAATCCCAACAAACAGTCCAAGTTTGATAAGCTTAAAAGAAACCAAATCATCAATTTCCTTTGGACAAAATGTGTAGCTCAAGTTGAGGCATGTTGCAAAATTGGATCCAGAAAATTAATCAGGCTGCAGGAAATCTTGATGTTTTGACCTGCTACAACATGATCCCACCATTCATCAGGGTCATACTTTTGAGGTTTAAATTCATTCAGATGCAGTTTGCGCTTGTCAGTCAACATTGGACACGCAGTTACTAGATGTTTTGAGGACTCAACTTCCGATGATTTTCAGAACCGACAAGTGTTGATTGCGGTTTCTTTGTTTTTACGTAACCATAGCATTTCATGTGTGTTTAAGGCATTCAGACAAAATCTCAAGAACTATGTCCTGTGATGGCGTGATGGGCAGGTTGTAAGGTATTTTGGTTGGTGATGCAGTTTTACCAAACTTTTAGAAGAGGGCAGGGTGGATTTGAGGGCTAGCCTGTTATTGTATGTAAAAATCCAATCCCATGCGGCTAGCTTCTTTTTGGCATGTTGGGGACGCATAATGAGCTCTTCTTCACATATGTTTGCATCGACCATAATTGCGTTGAGTTTGGTCTTCCATTTTATTAGAAGGGATGAAACTGCATCATTGTTTTAATTCCTAAAGATTTTATACACAGGAATTTTGTCGGCAAGCAGCATTTTGCGTAGTGTAGATAATGATTTCCAGAGGACCATCATGTAGATTGAGTTTAGGGCTAATTCATATCTCAGAGCCGAAATTGAGATGTAGTTTCGAAGGCCCAAAACACGCCTCCAAAACTTCCCTTCCAGTCTATGCCATAGATTGTGGTTTATGTTCCATGCTGATTTACCACCAAACGTAAGGGTTGGGATTACCTTCTGGAGGCACAACATGACTACAGGAATGATAGAAAATTTCCCGTAGTCCTTGTTAATTTTGGCTCCTTGTAGACTTAGGTTTTTAGTTATGTCCATTAGATCGCTAATCCAGGCGGCTTCGCAGATGGAGTCATTTATCATTACACTCAGGTAGCGAATAGATTTGATGACGTTTAGGCATTTATTTTCAATAAACCATCTGAAACATTTATCTTTTCTTGAAGTGTTTTGTCCTATACAAATGATCTTAGTTTTTTCGGTGTTTAGGAACAGATCATTTGCACTTAGGTACTCGTTCAGGCGGATTATAAGATGTTGGAACCCAATTTGTGTTTGATCTATTAACACAATGTCGTCAGCGTAAACCAAGCAATTCAGTTCAGTTCCATTAAGCTTTGGTGGAAAGCAGTGGGCGGAGGCCAACCACTCAGGTAGATCTGCAAGAAATAGTTTGAAGAGATCAGCAGCCAGGGGGCAGCCCTGCTTGACCCCTTTGTATGTTCTTATTGGTAGGTCGCCTTGAGAATTTACTCCTTTTTGAATAGAGGTGTTAGTATGTAAGGCGATAATGGGGTCTAACAGCTGCTCACAGTATTTCCAGGATCGCAATTTAGCCCATAGTTTAATGAGATTAATAGCATCAAAAGCTTGCCACAGATCGACAAAGGCAAAAAAGATTTTTTTCTTTGCCTCCATCGCTGACAATTTTAGGATGGTCAGAATTATAAGATTTACATCGACTCCTACTTGAGTTGTGAAGCCAGTTTGATGACAATCATGCTTGCCCACCAAGAGGGCCCATTGCACCAAACTTTGGCGCAGGTAGGAGCCAAATATTTTGCTAATTGTATCAAGAAGGGCAATAGGGCGATAGTTTGCCAGGTCGGCTCTACTGACCTTCTTGTATATTGGCACCACGATGGCTTTTGACCATGAAGAGGGTAATTGCATACTGTGGGCAATCTGCCAGAATAGCCCATTTATGTATTTCGTCCAATGAGCTTTATGTTTTTTAAGCATAAGGTTGGAGATTTGGTCAGGGCAAGCAGCTTGCGAATTCTTTAGCTTGGAGATCGAAAGTTCATGCTCTGTGCATGATGGAGTTATCTCTCAAGCAGTGATTGTAGATTTGGTCGGTGAAGATTCCTCAATTGCTGGCTTTTCATATATTAACGTAAAGTACTCGCACCATTTGGCACTTGTAATTTCGTTAGTGATTGAGGTTGTAGATTTAGAGCAACCATGGTTCAGAATTGACCAAATTTCACAAGTGTTCTTAGTCACGAGATGCTTTAGCATAGTTTCTGCTCGACTTTGGTCAATTGTTATTGAATGAGATCTTAACCAATTCCGATAAATCTGGCGCCGTTCTTTGACTTTCCTTATTTTGTTGCACGAATTGCAAGACACTTTCTTGATCAACTGAAGATCTTTCCTTTTTTTTTTGTTTTGCTAAAGCCATTTTTGTAGAATATAAATGTTTCGGAATGGATCCAAGAGTTCTTGAATTTGAGATTTTCATAGTGAAGTCCGCTAATAAGGGCTTATATTCAACAATTTGCAGCACTTTTAGACTGTGGCTTAAGGATGTAATTAAGCAACCATTTGTGACAAGCCTGTTGCCAGCGGCATTCGTTGACAGTTAAAAGGGATGTTTGTCTGGCGCACTGTAGCTGTCTTCTTTCCATACTAACCGTAGCAGATTGTGATCACTATGTATCATCGGTTTCACGTTGAGAGATGTTACTTTATCAAAGAAATTCAACAAGGACCAGATGTAATGAAGAGTGTTATTCCTTGTCAGGCCGTGCCAAGTTGGTTTGGATGGTTGGTCACCGTTGATGGCTCCATTCAGCATTTGACAATGGCGTAAGAAGAGAGCGTGCAACCAGGTTTGACCTCTTAGAACAACTTCATTATCTGGAAGCCAAGTGTTTATCTTCGTGATAGGATCGTGTTTGAACCAGCTAAAATTGAGGTCCCTACATACAATCACAGAGACGCTGTTATAGGCAAGGTAGGTATCGTTAATTAGAGTTGACACAGTTTGGATGAAGGATGTTGGCGAAATCATCGCAGGATTCCATTATCCGTTAATTATTAACAGGTTAGACATATTGTTAGACAAAGATAGTCGAAACAGAGTGCTTTGGGCAAACGGATCTGGATTGACAGAGGCCACTAGTGTCCACCAATTCTGAATTTTCAATAAAGTTATCAATCCGGCGTAGGGACAACCCTAGCTATTTTTTCTGGTGGGATTGATAAGAGTGGTAAAACCATCACAGGTCGGAGAATCCCAAAGCCATGTTTCCTGCAAGCAAATGGCAAAGACGGTATCCAAGGGTTCAGAGTAGGTATTGAAGAGATGGGTAAATCCTTGGGTATTCCATGAGAGTAGTGTTAGCTCTTGTTGAGGGGTATAATCTCATTGTTACTTATGAGGTCCCCTGGGTACTCTTTTCGCACTGGTAGATCGACCTTCAGATGCCTGATGTGTCATGTCTTGATAGTTTGCTTGCGAGGGTGCTAAGGATTGTCGCAGTGCGAGTTGCTGATCAACCCTGCGAAACTCATCTCTTTTGTCATTTCTTTGAACGTTTTTGGGTGATCTTGTATTAGTTGGTTCGACGTTGAGATCAAAGCCATAGAGCAAGAGATGTTCATTCGCCTGTAGCAACAGATTTTTTACTGCAGCAGAAGAGATGTGCAATAATACTTGATCAGTAGACAGTTTGGTTATGTATTCGACAATTTAAATGTCATCAGAAGAGATGTATCGTAATTGTGGGATGCAAGCAAATAGTTTTAATATATTTGCTCGATTTAAATTGACCTCATTTCCGTCTGAATGAATATTTTGAAGCCGAAGTTTCTACAGGCAAGGTGTTTTTTCTAGTTTAGAGGTCCCACCTGGACCAGAAGCTATGTGCGAGCTAGAATTCCGCTGGTTCATAGTTTGTTTAGATTTAGTCTTGTGCGTAACAATGGCAGTTTGACCCTCTTCGTAATGGTTTGAGGTTGTATTCCATGTGCTCCAGATTGTGGCTTCCGTGCGGCAGCAATTGCAGAGGAACTTCTCTCCTCAGATTGCTCGAACATAGCAGCCTCATTTGCATCGGTGCAACCATCAGTTGCGCCATCAGTGTCGACCGAATAGGTCGATAAGTTGCATAGGTCAATAGATGAATCTGAGGTAGCACTAGAGATAGAGATGTCACTGGAGGCCACTCGCTGACGTTTAGCTGTGTTCTTAGAAGGTTGTGAGGTAATACCTGAGACTCGTGAGGAACAAATTGGAGCTGTGGGAACTTGCTGAGTAGAATGTGATTTCCGATCAAATAAACTTGTTTTCTTTGGAGTCGTGATGTTTCTAATGAGTTTTTTCACATTTTGCTGAGCTTTTTTCTGACAAACAGTTTGTTTCTTTGGACATAGCAGCCTCATTTGCATCGGTGCAACCATCAGTTGCGCCATCAGTGTCGACCGAATAGGTCGATAAGTTGCATAGGTCAATAGATGAATCTGAGGTAGCACTAGAGATAGAGATGTCACTGGAGGCCACTCGCCGACGTTTAGCTGTGTTCTTAGAAGGTTGTGAGGTAATACCTGAGACTCGTGAGGAACAAATTGGAGCTGTGGGAACTTCCTGAGTAGAATGTGATTTCCGATCAAATAAACTTGTTTTCTTTGGAGTCGTGATGTTTCTAATGAGTTTTTTCACATTTTGCTGAGCTTTTTTCTGACAAACAGTTTGTTTCTTTGGATCTTTTGCGGGTTTAGCAGATGCGCTTTGCAGGTTGATTTGTAAGCTAGTTGTTATAGTTTTGGCAGGACCTTTAAAGATGTTGAAGGTGTTGGCTGGCAAAAGATCATGGCCGACTGCTTTGTTTTGTGCAAGAGGGTCGTTCGGCTGTGAACTGGTGTCTTGCATCAAAGGAGTCTTGACATTCAATTTGCTTGGAGTACGTTCGGAGTCAGCAGATGCGGTGCTCACTGTAGGTGGGATTAAGACAACCTCTTTAACAAACAGTTTAGGGGATGCCAGACCATGTGAGGGAAGGGTTTTGAGTGAGGTTTCTCACATGTCTGATCGGTCCATTGAGGAAGATTTGCTGTTTTTACGCAACCATTTCACTGATTCAACGAGACTTTCGATTAGAGTATCATTTTGGCAATGGTGGCGAGCAGCCAAATCGCTCAGCCTTTCTTGCCACCTCAGGGATTTTTCAGCTTCCTTCTCCATCTGGACTTGCAAGAAGCCAGTGAAGTGCTCAATTTTGTCGATTTTTGTAGTCAGGTTTGAGATTGCAGCCCCTTTGTCACTTATTGTCCCTATCAGAGATTCAAGTAATTTGGTAAATGGTGCAAGTGCAACAGCAGAGGCAGCAAGAACATTATTGTGGATCTGAGAGAGGGCTTCAACAGAGATACTGAGAGGAGGCGAAGCAAAATCATGGGACATCGAGGAGCATAATGAGCTGTCCAGATTGAATTGTGGATTTGAAGGAGCGAGGTTTCTAGTAAGATTTGAAGAATGAGTGTCTTCTTGAGGTTGAGTAGATAGGACCTGCGGAGTGCTTCCATTCAGCATGGACTTAGCACTCGTAGATGGAGTTTGAGGATTGCCTTTGGCTTTTAACTCTGCAATGCGTTGCAGTCGACTAGCCCGGGCAATAGCGCTCCGGTCTAGGTGAGTTTGGAGAGGTGGAGGCGCCTTTGGAAGAGTTGAAGCAAGTGAGAGCAAAGAATCGACAGTGGCCATATCGGTGGAGCCCCACATGGAGAGTCCAGAAGCCTCAGGCGCTTGACATGCCAATGCACTGTCATTGCCAAATTCAGTGGTATCCACAGCCAATCCAGAGAGGCTAGCGCCCTGTTTTGTCTTCAAGATTGATATATTTAGTGAGCTAGGGAAAACAATTAAGGCCAGTGGACTTGAGGCAGCCTCGGAGACCCTCGTGGGATTTTTCTCGCTTGATGTTACATTATTGTTTGATGGAGGATTTGAAAGTAAAGGAAGCGTTTCCATAAACGCTGGAAGTTGTTGTGGAGGAACATGAGTAAAGGTACCCGAGGGTAAAGGTACGGTGTGTGAAGGAAGACCAGGTGTGAATTTTATTTGACGAAGAATATTGCTGTCGAAAGGTGGACAGGTTGGGACAGCATTTGAAAGAAGAAGCTGTGTTGTCGTAGGCTGATGCTTGCATAAGTTAAGGGCAAACGACTGATTTGATCCATCGGAAATCGGGATCCTTAAGAGTTCCTCGTCACTGACTAAAAAGGGCAGAGGCCCTTTTTTAGTCGAGGTCACTGAATTGACCAAAGAAGCAGTTGCCAGAGCTGGCCAAGGGAATGAGGAGGTGATTGGGGCTGATTCGAGAGGATTTGCATGGAGGGTACGAGCAGGGGACTTTGGGGCTGGCAAAGTACTGGAAGAGATGCATGAGTGGTTTGTGGAGGTAGCCGTATGAGCGCCTGTGTAGAGTGGTAAACCTGTCGCACAGTCATCAAGGGGGGGCGGCCAAGAGGATGGCAGACTCACTGCCTATGACAGGCTCACAAAGAGGTTGTTCGTTGTTGGCAGTTAAAGATGAAGCCTGAATGGAGACCGCTCGAGCCGCATGGTGTGCAGCAAACGGTAAACTAGAGGGATCCGAGACTAAGCTCGGGCGGCCAGGCAGTGACGAAGTTGCAGTAGTTATTGAAGGCGCCACTGGAGCCTGAGCATGTGAAGGTGATGTAGCAAGGAGTGCACGTCCAGCAGCTTTGCTTACCTTGACTCCAGAGGGTGCTTTCATCATGACCATGGATTGAGGCGTCGATGTTGCGATGTTTTCTCGCGTGTCTGTGGGCCTTCGGTTAAGAGAGTCATTACACGCAGTTGAAGAGGGAAGGCAGGCGGGACGGCGGGCTAGGAGCGGACTAGGGCACAGCACCTTCACTCCCCGCAGCGCAGAAATGCAGGTTATGAGCATGCAGCCCAACAGAAACAGAAGCAGGACTGAAGACTGAAGAGTAGTGCAGCTCCTCTCAGATCAATAGATTATTCAGTTACCAGGTAACCAGCTCTCAACTGTTGTATCGCTCCCCACAGTGTGATTCAGCCTACGGGCCACTATTCATACCAATAGTTTTTGTCCCACTAGCTGTCGCTAAAGTAACATCTATGACACAAAACCAAAAACTGTGAGATCTCTCAGTTTAATTGAATGTGAGTCATGGCGCCTGTCAGCTCTTTCGTAGCATCCAGCCTGTGTCCTAAACGTTCTTTTTTCTTTTTCAAGCAACTGCAATTGTTACATGCTTAACATGCCTTGATTTCTTTGATGAAAGACAATATGAGGAATATGTCTCCTTATTTTTTCTCCAGACATTGCTGGATACGTATGTGTTTTGGTTTCAATTCGTGATACCCAGAAACATGTCTGCAAGTGATCTTTGGAATATAACCCGATTCACGAGGACAGCTGCAAATACCATTCCTTCTAATCTTTGTTTTGGTAAGCAATTATGCCACCATAACCCCAAAATGCTCGACTAGAGGCCTTTGTGGTTTAAAATACTGGCAACAGCTGGCAGATTTCATGCACGTTACTCTGATAATTGCAAAAATATCTTTGATCTTCTTCATCAAATCTTTACTTTGTTCACCACATCCTCATTTTTAAACAAACATTACATAAAGTGTCCCCATGTTACAGTTTCAAGAAACGTGGTCTGTTTTTCCAATTATGACCAGTGAGTAGACCAAAGACGGGAATGCAGAAATATTCAAATGATTCCCTGTGTCCAGAAATGCTATCTAGGCAAGCCAGGGTAAGCCTCTGTCAAGAGGTGATGGATATGAAGGTCACCCACACTTTGCAGTTCACGCGAGAACTGTCATATTCATCCATAAGAGCATAACTAGATTATTCAGTGGCAGATGGTTTTTGCGTAAATTAGTTAATGGGAGAGAGGTCTGAAAAGTTTCAGCATTGAAATGTGCCAGAGGATTGATAGTCTCATAATTGGGTTATAGCACATCCGGGGATCCAAATAAGTGCAGCAACTGCTTGTCTTACTCAGGTCAGGACACTGCCCCCGGTGCATATAATGTAGGCAGAAAGAGGACACCTTTGTCTATTAATGCAATCTGCACGGCTCGTATGGGGCGCTCAGGTCAGTGGCTGAGCAGCAAGCTCCACAAACAGTACCTCTGCAATACTCTTGCCTGATATGGATGAGGGCATATGTGATCAACTTTCTTCTTTCCATATGCAGGGATTGGTAAATACACAGAATGCTTACACCACATTTCCACTTGCTGAAATGTTCACACGTTGTAAATGAGAACTACATTGTCACTAGCTAATAATCCTGTTACTCCCACATTCTTGAATTAGGGATTCAAATACTGTTACCTTGTTTGTTATTAGAGGTCCTGAGCATACCCAGCAACACAATGATTAACCTTACATAATTCTGTGAAATCGTGAGTATTGGAGTCATGAAATGGTTAACACCAGGGATCTTTACAGTGAATTCATTTTTACTACCATTAGTTTTGCATTCCAAAACTTACCGCTTGACATGGTTGTTTTTAAATCAGCAAATAGGAATACTACAAAAGGTCCATAGGCAGCATCAGGGCTTCATCAGAAGCTTGGCGGTATCCTAGAGGTAAATCCGCATGGAAACTGCCAACGCAAGCAGCATTACCACTGGATCCCAAGTTGTGGTAAGGCTGTTACTCCCCATTTTGTTAAGAGTCCATAGGGCTCTATGAGGAAGTATGGGTGCTATTATCACCAGTGCTAATAGTGCTGCGGTAATAGCACCGAGACTGTGCGGAAAGTGGCAAGATTTAACTCCAGCTCAAAGGTGATGCTGTGGTAATAGCATTACAGCTGCATTTTGCTGCGCTCCACCCAACCTGTGATGATGCCCAATTCATAGAAAAAGCACAAAGTCCTGACAAAGTATTTAGTTCCTAAAAGAACTTTGCACATACTTGCGTACAATAGTTTTTTGCCCGTTCTGCATGTTTATGGATTTCAAAGTGCAAAGTAACCAGAGGCGCAAAGAAAATCGAGTTGCGCCTGGAAAGCCCACAACAGTTCCCCATGCAAACAAAAACCACTACTAAATAACAACCTTTGTTCCTTTGCCCCACTGTTAGACAAGATTGTATGCAGTACCCTTTGGGTGCACTACAACAACTTGGACCTCCTGGCAATAGGAACCCAACCTTTGGTATAAGTCTGTACTTCACAGGTTGGTAGCGTGATGAGCAGCCAAGCTTATCTCAAGAAGGGTCAATGTGAGCTGTAGGGGAGTTACACATAGAGTCACAGTGACAAGTATTCAAATAAACTCTTAAACATAGGTTTTTTGATTAAACAATTATTAATTTATTTAACAGTCAGTTAGAGTAAGCCTTCTTCAGAAGGGGGCAATATAATAGTAACACTCAAATACATCCAAAATACACACTCTTAGTTTCTCTAAATCAGCAAATAGCCATTGGGGATGGCCACAGACACTTCCTACACCCTCAGGTGACTTAAATAGCTATGGACTATATCACTGTTGCATTTAGAACAATACTTATGAGAATGTCAAAGAAAAAGGTTATCAGAATAAAACAAGATATCTCACAAATATTCTGAACAAGGTAAGTACTTTTGGTAACCCCCAATGCAAAGTAAGTTAACCGCTTCCTGGAAAGAAGGCCAAACCCAAAGTCAGAGGGAAGAAGAGTCATTCAGGGAGCCAGGCCAGGCCAAAGTCAATTAGACAAAAGTCTAGGTGAGCTGAAGAAATTCTTGCAGGTAGGTAAAAGTCTTGCACAATGTTTTAGAATTCTTTGTAGGAAAGAAGAAGTCAAAGTAGGACCACAACGTGATTAGGCTTGCGAGGTAAAGAAGCTATTAGCAACTCTACAGAAGCAACCAAGACAAGTCTCCACTGAGAACAAGTGAGGCTACACAACAAGAGCTAAGTTCTTTAGAGTGTACAGTACGTTTGGTTAGAAGAAATGGTTCCATATGGCTTCTGTTCCTGTACAGCTCTGCAGATCCTGTGTTCCTGGGCCTCAGTCATGTGGACAAGAGGGAGGACGTCTGGAGGACTCCAGCACTGCAAAGGGACAGCCAGCGAAAAAAAAAGGACTGACTTCTATTCAGTGGCACTTCGCGGTCTCAGCTCCTCGCATCTCAACAAATAGCACCACCGTGTCAGGAAGCGGTCCGGTCATCGGTTCACTCCCCAAAAGCCACGCAAGAATATGACTCTGTTCCGGATTAAGTCTCCTACCCATGGTTTCCGATCTGTTTTGCAACCTTCTTGTGCTACACCAACGACCTTGGCCCTAAAGAAAAGCCGCCGTGTAGCACATAAACGGCGTTGGTCATTACCCTGGAGACGCGCTCCTTCCGCATTCCTGCAGTCACGTGTATTCACACGTTAAGCCTTGTCCACTGTATCATGTGATTTTGCCTGCTACTTATACTTCGCCTTTTCATTTGTTCCCTGCTTCTGAATTTGTTTTCTACAGCCCATTGCTACCTTGTTTTGAACTACTCTCTGGAATCTTTGACCCTGCTACGTCCCACGGAACTCTCTTGCCTTGCCCTTATCTGTTGTTCAGAAAACCAGTTGCCGACTTCAGACCGAATTCGACCCGCTCTTCCTGCTGAATTTTACTTCTGCTGTCCGTAAGGCAACCGACTCGGAACTCCCGACCATTCTACTCATCGAGCATTTAACTTTTGCTTCGGTCATAAATAACTACCTGCTTGTTCAGTTTCCGCTGGTCTCTTGATCCACTCTACCTGCACCACGCACATTGCATCCCCACGAACTTACCTGTTGTCTCCAACACCGCTGGTTTCCGGACTCACTTCAGGAACTGTTAGGAATCCGCGTGCCGGCGGGTGCCAGGTGGTTACTGGAACTTGGATTCTTCTTGGGATCAACATTAGGCGTCCTCGTGCCAGCGGGTGTCAGGTGGATCATTGCTTCGCCAGACTGGGACTCAACCTGGGAACATTTCTAGGCGTCTTGGTTCCGGCGGGTGTCACGTGGATCATTGCTTCACGGGAACTCTGACCTTTTCTACTGGTTATATTTCATCAACTCATCAGTACCCTCACTGTGCAGCCGAGGGTAGGTCATTCCCTCCTTCATTCCATCTCTGTTTCATTTCATCCTGCCTTCCCTTCCTTGGTCCGATGGTAAGAACTGTGTTTGTTTTTCTCTCATTGTGAGATACTACTGTTTTCTTGGTTTACTCAACCCATCTACCATTATCCGTTTCATAGGATACGTCTATACTCAGCTCAGGAACATAGACCTTGTATTGGAGTCTTGTTTTCTAACCAAGGTATTTAGTCTGTGATTCCTGTGGTTAGCTGTTCATGTGCTTACGTTGGTACTAATCTTGGCCTTCCTTTGCAGGGCAGTGGTATCCTGTGACGTCTATCCATCTTTGGGTCAATTTACTCCTCAGGCGATTGTTTTTACATCCCTGAGGGGTGCATTGGCAGAAAGAACTTGTTGGCTATATAACGGGTTCAACTGCTGGAACAGAACTCCTACCAGGAACCCTACAGAGTTCTGACATATTCAGAAGCCTCTTCCTGAATGGACGTTTCCCCAGACCCGTTGACTACTCTGGCCCAGATAGTGGCAGATCTTAGGGCTGATATGACATCCGCTCACGAAGCCACTCAACACAATCTACAAGAATTCCGTGCCAGTATTCAACCCTCGGGAGCAAGCACCTCGGGTACTGCTGCACCCGTGATGGCTGCCCCAAGTGGCCCTTCCCAGAGGCAGGAGGGGAGTCCTGTTTTCATGGCGACTCAGTTTCCTCTTGCTCCACCGGAGTGCTTCCATGGTGACCCTAAACAATACCGTACCTTCATCAATCAGTGTAAATTCACTTTTTGTGCCGGCCCTTGTCTTTTCCTGATTCTACCACCAAATCAGCATTTGTTCTGTCTTATTTAGGTGGTACGGCAGGCTAATCCGTTACTGGAACAGGAGAGTCTCTTACTTCATGATCATGACGCTTTGATCACGGCCATATCACAGGTATTCGATACCAGATATAAAACCCAAGACAATGATCTGGAGTTCTTGTCCTTGCAGCAAAAAGATACTCCTTTACTGCTGTATCTTGCCCACTTTAAGCAATTGGTCGCAGAGACAGACTGGCTGGAGGAGAAAAAGGCGGCCTTGTTCTATAAGGGTTTGTCAGACACACTAAAGGATGTCCTAGCCATGGTGCCAGTGGTGCCCTCCACATTCCCTGAACTATTGGACCTTGTCCTCCAGTTGGACACTTGGAGATCAGAAAGGAAGGGGGAGAAAAGAGGGGTCTTCCTTCCTCCACTTACAGTTACGGCTCCATCATCTATGGAAGGGGAGCCTATGCAGATCGGGGCCATCAGGGGTCCCTTGTCTTCGGAGGAGAGAGAACAACACAGAAAAAAACAATCTATGTTTCTATCGTGGTTCTGCTGAGCATTTCCTTCAAGAATGTACGAAGAAACCCAAGAAACAGGGAAACGCCAGAGCCCAGCAATAGAGGGAACCCCTTTGTCGAACAAAAGTCACCACGGTTCCTGCTTGTCGGTGCCTTATGTATTCCATGCCCAACTGACCGTTCCATCTGGGAGTTCCTGGACGGTGCAGGCTGTTTTAGATTCCTGAGCTACCGGGAACTATATAGATGTCCAATATGTACATGAATGGTATATACCTGTCACCCGCAAGGATCATCCCGAGCTTGTTAGCGCAGTGGACGGTACCACATTAGTATCTGGTTTGGTCACGGAATGTACCGTCACCCTCGGCATGACCCTCACTTCGGGACATACAGAGGAGATACATTTTCATGTGATTGCGGCACCACAATTCAAGCTCATTTTAGGATTACCATGGTTGGTGTTGCATAACCCCTTGGTGGACTGGCAAACCGGTGTGGTCAGGTTTACCTCTAGTCATTGTAATAATCACTGTTTTGCTGAAGTGACCAGTCCTTGCTCCCCGCTATTAGATACAGTTGCACTAATAGGGGGGGTTACCTCTGTTACGCTGCCCAAGGAAAACGATCAGTTTTGGGACGTTTTTGATAAGGTTGAGGCGGAAAAGTTGCCACCTCATCACCTATACGATTGTCCCATCGATCTTGTGGAAGGCGCCAGGATTCCGTCTGGGCGAGTGTATTCCCTGATGCAGAAAGAGAATGTGGTTCTAAAAGAATATCTGGACAAAGCCTTAAAGAATGGGTTTATACGTCCATCCCATTCTCCGGCAGCGTCAACCCTTTTCTTTGTACCGTAGAAAGAGGGGGACCTGCATCCGTGTATTGACTATAGAGAACTCAATGCTGTGACCATAAGAAATCAGTACCCAATGCCTCTCATTTCAGTCTTGCTAGACCAACTAGGTACTTCAGAATACTTCACCAAACTGGATCTGAGGGGTGCCTATAATCTTGTCAGACTGAAGGAAGGGGATGAGTGGAAAACAGCCTTTAAAACCAAATATGGGCTATTTGAGTACTTGGTCATGCCCTTCGGACTCTGTAATGCTCCAGCCGATTTCCAGAGGTTCATAAATGATGTCTTGAGTGACATGCTTGATAGGTCTGTTGTGGTTTACCTGGATGATATCCTGATATATTCCCTGCCATATCCAGAGCACATCAAGCATGTCTCTTCGGTCCTACAACGATTAAGAGAACATTGTTTGTATGCCAAATTGGACAAATGCTTATTTCATGTTCAGGAAGTAGAATTTCTGGGTTAAGACATCACTAATCAGGGAATCAAAATGAGTACTCTTTAGGTTAAGGCTGTGTTGGAGTGGCCTACACCTACCTCTCACAAGTCATTGCAATCGTTGCTTGGTTTCGCTAATTTTTACCGGCGGTTTATTCGGTCAATCTCCAAACCGTTGCCCTGTTAACAGCATTGACCAGTAGTAAACGACAGTTTGTATGGAGTCCACAAGCCCAACTAGCATTCGAGGCTTTGAAAGTGGCCTTCACAACTGCACCAGTTCTCCAACATCCGGATCCCGAGCTTCCGTTTCATGTGGAGGCTGATGTCTCGGAAGTGGCGGTTGGGGCGGTTCTCTCTCAAGTTTGTAATGACACTGGGTTGTTACATCCAGTGGCTTATCATTCCAGGAAACTAATACAGTACGAGCAGAATTACACAGTCACTGAACGTGAATTGTTAGCAGTTAGGGACGGGTTCATAGCTTGGGGACATCATCTCCTGGTTACTGTTTCTCCCGTGCAGGTGTACACTGATCATCTCAATCTACTAGCATTACAGTCATTAAAATGCACCACTGCCCGCCATGCCAGGTGGCACGAGTTCTTCTCCATGTACAATTTCTTGTTAATTTACCATCACGGGCGGTTGAACTCTAAGGCCGATGCCCTCTCCCGTGTCTACGGTTCACCTTCATGCTCATGGGATGGCACCTTGCTACTGAAAAACCAATTTGTCTGTTCTTGCACTTTGCAACCAACACTGAAATCCTTGATACAGGAGTGGGTGGCTAAGTCTCCTAAGGAGATCCAGGAGTATGACATGGAGATAATCAAACAATTGCAATATGTTCAAGGTCGCATCTATATACCTGATGCTGTTACGAGACACATGGCATTACAATGGTGTCATGATTCGTTGGTGGCTGCTCACCCGGGTCAACGTAAAACACTGGAGTTGTTACGACGTTGGTTCTGGTGGCCCTCCATGCACCAGGACGTATCTGCCTATATCACCTCTTGTTCTGTCTGTGCACAGTGTAAAGGCAATACAACTAAACCAATGGTGTTGCTACACCCCCTTTCGATTCCTGAACGTCCATGGTCCATGATTTCTATGGATTTTATTGTGGAGCTTTCCTCGGTCATGGGTTATGACACCATATGGGTGGTCATTGACTACTTCACGAAAGTTAGTTTAGTTTAGTTTATTAGTTTATTATTAGTTTATTATTTATAGGGCGCGCCATACCCTGGGGCATCAGGGCGCACAGGACAAGAATATGCTCAGCTTAGTTACAAGTACATAATAAGTAATAACAGTGTAAGGGTATCATACAATGTACATTATATAGTAGGCATATATATACACGGCCGGAACTAGGTCCAGAGCCAACACAGTTTTACAGGTGTGGATATACTATCGGGAGTATACAATAGTATATACATTAGTAATATACATACAATATATAGTATACAATAATATATACAGCAGTAATATACAGGTATCATTCCAGTGACATTCCAGTGCAGAAGGAAGTTGAATTAGATAGTCTGGAATAGGGGTGCCGGTGGAGCTTCAGTTAGTTTACCAATGGATACAGTCAGAGCAGGGAAGTTAGTTAGGCGTCATTTACTCTCAGCCAATTGATCAAGTTCTGCCTGAATTTCGCAAAGGGCTGGGGTTCTCTGATGCCAAGGGGTAGTGAATTCCACAGCTGTGCTGCCTTGACTGGGAAGCTCTGTCCTCCTATAGTCGCGAGTTTAAATTGCGGGACTTGTAGGCAGTTAGTATTTGCTGTTCTTGTGGGTCTGGTCGAGGTTCTAGGGTGTAGCCTATCCTTAAGGTATGGTGGTGCTTTGTTGTAGAGGCACTTGTGGGTGAGGGAGGCAATTTTGAGTTGAATTTTATCCTGTGTGGATAGCCATTTATGTTGTCTTCTTACCGAGGATATATGCTCCTTTCTGCTAATCTTGAGAGCTGCTCTCAGGGCATTATTCTGGAGGACCTGGATTTTATGAATAGTCTGTTTATTTGCCCCAATGTATAGTCCATTGCAATAATCCAATTTGGAAAGTATGAGGGCTCTGGCAAGCGTGATGCAGCTGTCTGTAGAAAGGAATTGTTTGCTCGCTCTGATGAGTTTGCATGTGTATGCGGTAGCTGAGGCTAGGGAATTAACTTGTTTAGCAAAGTTCAAGGTGGCATCTAGGTAAAAGCCTAGGGTCTTCACTTCCTTAGCTACTTTTATGTTGTTCCCATCGATGATGAAATTGGCATAATCCGGGCTGAGTTTGGTTATGTATGTCGGGGTGCCTAGGATAATGAGTTCAGTTTTGTCATCGTTCAGGCATAGGCCGTGTGTGGCCATCCATGCCTGAACGATGCTGTAGACTTTATTCACTAAGGCCAGATCCCTGACGTAGTCACCTGAAAGCGGGAGGAGGATCTGGGTATCGTCTGCGTAATTAGTGTAGGCAATACCCAGATGATCCATTTCGTCAAAGAGTGGCTTTGTGAATACATTGTAGAGGGTGGGTGACACACAGGATCCCTGAGGTACCCCACATGTTATGGGGATCGGGTCTGCTGAGGCTGAGGGAGAAAAGACTCTCATAGTTCTGTTACTCAGGAAAGACTTGATCCATATTATGGCCTCTCTTTGGAGAAGTGGGCTGCAGAGTCTAGGTGGCTACATAATACTGTATGGTCGACTAAATCAAAGGCCGCTGAGAGGTCTAGCAGTAGGAGAAGGGCTGCTTGGCCGTTGTCTCTACATTGATCTATTTGGGCCTTGAGATCGATTAGGGCTGTCTCAGTCCCATGCTGTGGGCGGAATCCGGATTGTCGTGTTCCAAGTAAAAGGTTAGATTCAAGGAAGTTTTGCATTTGCATGTATGCCACTTTGTCTAAGATTTTTAGAAGAAAGGGCACGGTCGTGATAGGCCTGAAGTTGGTAGGAATGGCCGTGTCAAGGGTTTGCTTCTTTAGGAGTGGCAGTACCCAGGACTCCTTTAGGTTATTCGGTACAGTGCCTGTGGTAAAGGATGAGTTGATGAGTTTGGTTATGAATGGCGATAATTCTCTCGCAGCATCCTTGATTAGTTGGGCAGGGCATTGATCACCTTTACAGTTGGATGGTTTAAGTCCCAAGATAACTTTTTCTACCTCAATGGTCGATACCTTAGCGAAGCAGAAACGTATTTCTTGTTTAGGTTTAGGTTTTAACGGTGGAACTATAGTCTGTGGGATATGAGGTGTAAGAGAAGCTTTTTTGAGGGCAATTTAGTTTGTAGATTGGCTACTTTGTTGGTGAGGGCCGACTGTATGCTGGAGCACCAATTTTTATCCTTGGTGCAGTATTCTTGGGGGGCAATAGGAGTTTCCAGTTCTTTAAGGATGCTGAACAATTCTCTGACAGTAGATTTAGATTGTGATATTCTGGTGTTGTACGTTTCCTGTTTGGCTAGTAAGATGTCTTTCTTATATTGGGAAGATGCCTTAGCTAGGTTGAGTTTGTTTTCGGCTGAGGGAGAGAGTCTCAAGGTAGTTTCAAGATTTCTTTTGTTTAGCCTGAGCTTTTTTAGGTGAGGAGTGAACCATGAGTTGAGATGTTTTATCGGTTTACTATTGCGTAGCTTGAGCGGAGCTATGTGGTCAAGGGCTGTGTTGATAGTTTCATTAAATTGTTTGACTAGCACATTTGGATCCATGTCCGCTGGGAGCGAGTTCAGATGTGGTAGTATGATGGGCAGCAATTTTTCCGCCGTCATAAGTTTTTTGTTCCTCGTGGGCATGGGAGGGGCAAGTGGGGACTGAGTCGTGGCCGAGTTCGTAGCTACTGTGAATAGTAATAGATGGTGGTCAGTCCAGATCTGGGGTACAGTCTCTGTGATGGTTGCTCCACAGTTATGTTCCGCTATCCAGTCTAGGATGCGGCCTTTGTCATGAGTGGGAAGGTAAACTTTCTGGGAGAAACCCAGTTCTTCAAGGATCAAAGCTGTAGCTGTGGACTGGATATCCTTAGCATCATTATAGCCTAGGTTGAAGTCGCCTAGCACTATTGTTTGGGAGGTGCTTTTTAGGTTGTTGGATATGGTTGTAGATAGATCCTCAGCGAAGGTTCCAGTAGGACCTGGAGGTCTATAGATAAGGATGAGGTTCAGTGTTTGGGAGTTAGCGGTGGCAATTTTGACCGCAAGGCATTCGCAAGATTCCGAAATAGGGGTTGTGGTAATTCTCATGTCCAGACTAAGCTTGGCTATGAAAGCTAGGCCCCCACCTCGAGAGGTGTGTCTGTCTGCTCGTAAGATGGTATAATTATCTGGAACTGCTAATGATAGGGCAGGGCCTGCTGCATCATGAAGCCACGATTCTGAGATAGCCAGGAAATCGAAGGTTGTCTGCGAGAATTATGTCTGAAATCTCTGTTGCATGTGCTACTAGTGACCTAGCGTTAATGAGCGCACCTTTGAGCTGATGTTTGTGACTTTCAGGTATGGGGTTCGTGGTACTGAAACTCGCAGTGGTGATAGATTTGGAGCAGTTTTGTGTGAGTTTTTTGAGATTGCTATCTTTATTAGTATATTCTATAATTGGCCTCGACAGTAGGTGTTTTTTTTTGTGGAGATTAAGTTGTTCAATTTTCTTGGCTGGTAATTCGTGCAATTTAGGTAGGCGTGCGCGAAGTTTAAGGTTTCTGTCTGTGGTACTACAAGGCATTTGTAAGATAGTATCTTCCTGATATTGGTTCATTATAGGTCCTATGATTTGTTGTGATATCGGCATGGTGTGGTATGGGAGGTGGGTAGGGAGTGGCCTGGTGCTGTGGGACAGTATGCTAACTTTAGTAGCTAGGCTAAGTGATAATGCTACTAATATGATGGAGGAGGTGATGAGGCGGGGTAGTTTATCTATCCTACGGTTGGCAGCAATAGTTTGTTTCACTAGATTTAGGGAGTACATGCTAACCGGTTAAAAGTGAGCGGCCTGGATGCGACAAACAAGCCAGGTGCGGTTTGGAATTCAGGTACATGTAGGAATGCTTAGTGCCGTTAAGCTAGGAGCGTCTGACTGGCTAGGTACAAAATTGAGATATTTCAGTGTATTTCAAGATAGCTAGGTATAGGCGGGCTAACTGAGGCTAACAGACATTGATAAATTTTAAGGTGGCAGGATGTAGATAGACTAGGTGGCATTTCACAGTATACAGCAGTCTGAGTGCCCCTAGAATCAAATATGCAGGATATAACTTAGCTAGATTCAAATGTCAGGCATATCAGTGAATGCAGTGTAAAATACAGCGCAGCTAGATTCAAATATCAGGCATATCAGTGAATGCAGTGTAAAATACAGTGCAGCTAGATTCAAATATCAGGCATAATAGTTAAAGCGAAGAGCAATATACACCAGGCCGAGGGGTGTGCAAAGTTAGGTAGTTAATGCAGATAGGCAAGACAATGTAGAGAACAGCCAAGTTGAGTGTACCACAGTGAACTGCTAAGGCATGGCGAATCATAAACAAGACAGAACAACCTAGGATAAGGTACAGCATAAATCAGATATAGTCTTTTTAGCGACCATAGGGCACCACATAGATCAAATGGAGACCATTAGCGATCGTAGGCCAACATTTGGTGCAGCAGGCTAGCATCTAAGTTCAGAGTGATGCATCAGCTGAGAAGCAGTTATGCGACACATGGTAGGTACATTAGGATAAAGATGTAATGCAGTGAGGCCACAATGCGCAGACTTAAATATGAACTAGCAAGCCCAGGGGGCCTACCTTAATATGTGCGGGAAGCTCCTGCTTCACTCTGCGACTTCACACTGCTCCTGCAGTGGAGGCGAGGCTCCTGTTCCTCCGGTGTTTTAGAGTGCTATGGCGACCCGGCGCCCAAGCGGCGAACAAAGGCAAACAAGGCCTTTTACTTCTGGCCTTCTGCGACTGGCCGGCTTCCTTCTGCCTGCCGGCGGATGTGTCCTGGGTAAGTAGGTGGCTCAGCAACTGCTTTGAGCCTCGATCTGAGGCCGCATTGCGCCGGCCATTTTGGGACCAGGCACGGCTCGGAGAACAGCTGATCGTCGGGTACGGCGAGTGTGGGAGGCAGCTGGGGGTGGGTGAGGCGCTTGCGTTGTGCTCACCATGCGGTGGGGGTGTAGGTCCACTGACCTAGGGGTGCAGGCTCTGGTCCTGTAGGCTGCCGATGTGTTCACGCATGGGTGGGGGAAGGTGGATGCTTTGAAGCAGGGGGAGAAGGGCTCCTGCCCTCTCGGACTCCTGAAGGCGGGTGAATGGAGTCGACAAAGGCAAACAAGGCCTTTTACTTCTGGCCTTCTGCGACTGGCCGGCTTCCTTCCGCCTGCCGGCGGATGTGTCCTGGGTAAGTAGGTTGCTCAGCAACTGCTTTGAGCCTCGATCTGAGGCCGCATTGCGCCGGCCATTTTGGGACCAGGCACGGCTCGGAGAACAGCTGATCATCGGGTACGGCGAGTGTGGGAGGCAGCTGGGGGTGGGTGAGGCGCTTGCGTTGTGCTCACCATGCGGTGGGGGTGTAGGTCCACTGACCTAGGGGTGTAGGCTCTGGTCCTATAGGCTGCCGATGTGTCCACGCATGGGTGGGGGAAGGTGGATGCTTTGAAGCAGGGAGAGAAGGGCTCCTGCCCTCTCGGACTCCTGAAGGCGGGTGAATGGAGTCGACAAAGGCAAACAAGGCCTTTTACTTCTGGCCTTCTGCGACTGGCCGGCTGCCTTCTGCCTTCCGCCTGCCGGCGGATGTGTCCTGGGTAAGTAGGTTGCTCAGCAACTGCTTTGAGCCTCGATCTGAGGCCGCATTGCGCCGGCCATTTTGGGACCAGGCACGGCTCGGAGAACAGCTGATCGTCGGGTACAGCGAGTGTGGGAGGCAGCTGGGGGTGGGTGAGGCGCTTGGGTTTGTTTATCCCATGCAAGGGAATGCCTACCGCCCCTTCCCTTGCTGAGTTGTTCCTACATAACGTCTTCCATCTTTTTGGTCTTCCTGAAGTGATAGTATCAGATCGGGGGACACAGTTCACCTCATGTTTTTGGAAACATCTTACTTCCCCTATTGGAATAGAAGATCGTTATTCTAGTGCCTACCATCCTCAAACCGATGGCCAGACTGAATGTCTCAACGCCAAACTAGAACAATATCTACACTGTCCAATGCTCCAATAGCAAGAAACCTGGTACTCTGTCCTTGTCCATGCTGAATTCGCCTATAACAACTCCTTTCACACATCCATATATACCACACCATTTCATGCCCTGTATGATCAACATCCACGGACTATTCCCGTGGATCTAGTCCCGGATAACTCTAACCCGGCTGTTCAAGCTTGTCTTCGGGATCTAACTGCCGTACATAAAGCAGTCGGCATCCATTTGAGTGAGGCCCAAGAAATGTCCTATGCGGATCATCACCGTCGGAATGCTCCTAAGTATGCCATTGGGTCTAAGGTGTGGTTGTCCATGAAGAACCTCCGCATTCCGGGTCGTAAATCTCTGTTGCCTCGTTTTTTGGGTCCATTCCCGGTACTTGCAGTGGTTAATCACTGGAGTTGCCGAAATCTTGGAAAATACATCCGGTTTTTCATGTGGCATTGCTCAAGCCCTGTGCGAGTTCTACTAGATTGCCTGTTTGTCCTTCCCCAATTATGGTTTAGGGTTCGGAGGAGTATTAAGTCAATGCTATACTGGACTCCAAATTCTCCAGGGGCACTCGCTATTTCTGGTGGACTGGCAGGGTTACGGTCCGGCTGATCAGACCTGGGAACCCGCTTCCAACATCCATGCCCCGCGCCTCATGTCCCAGTTCCTTGCTTTGGAGCCTGGGAGGTCATCATTGGGGGAGGATGCTGTCAGGAAATCGTCCGGTCATCGGTTCACTCCCCAAAAGCCATGCAAGAATATGACTCGGTTCCGGATTAAGTCTCCTACCCATGGTTTCCGATCTGTTTTGCAACCTTCGTGTGCTTCACACAAAACCTTGTCCCTTAAGAAAAGCTGCCGTGTAGCACATAAATGGTGTTGGTCGTTAACCTGGAGACACGCTCCTTCCGTGTTCCTGCAGTCACGTGTATTCACACGTTTAGCCTTGTCCACTGTATGACATGATTTCACCTGATACTTATGCTCCGCCTTTTCATTTGTTCCCTGCTTCTGAATTTCTGTTCTACAGCCCATTGCTACCTTGTTTTGAACTACTTTCTGGAATCTTTGACCCGGCTACGTCCCACAGAACTCTCTTGCCTTGCCCTTACCTGTTGTTCCAAAAACCAGTTGCCGACTTCGGACCAAATACGACCCGCTCTTCCTGCTGAAGTGTACTTCTGCTGCCCGTAAGGTAACCGACTCGGAACTCCTGACCATTCTACTCATTGAGCATTTAACTTTTGCTTCGGTCATAAATAAGTACCTGCTTGTTCAGTTTCGCTGGTCTCCTGATCCACTCTACGTCCACTAGGCACATTGCATCCCCACGAACTTACCTGCTGTCTCCAACACCACTGTTTTCCGTACTCACTTCAGGAACTGTTAGGCGTCCGCGTGCCTGCGGGTGCCAGGTTGTTACTGGAACTTCGATTCTTCTTGGGAACAACATTAAGTGTTCTCGTGCCCGGCGGTTGTCAGGTTGATCATTGCTTCGCCGGACTGGGACTCAACCTGGGAACATTTCTAGGCGTTCTGGTTCCGGCGGTTGTCAGGTTGATCATTGCTTCGCGGGAACTCAGACCTTTTCTACTGGTTACATTTCACCAACTCATCAGTACCCTCACTGTGCAGCCGAGGGTAGGTAATTCCCTCCAACATTCCATCTCTGTTTCTTTTCATCCTGCCTTCCCTTCCTTGGTCCTATGGTAAGAACTGTGTTTGTTTTTCTCTCATTGTGACATACTACTGTTTTCTTGGTTTACTCAACCCATCTACCATTATCCATTTCATAGGATACGTTTATACTCAGCTCAGGAACATTGACCTTGTATTGGAGTCTTGTTTTCTAACTGAGGTATTTATCCTGTGATTCCTGTGGTTAGCTGTTTATGTGCTTACGTTGGTACTAATCTTGGCCTTCCTTTGCAGGTCAGCGGTATCCTGTGACGTCCATCCATCTTTTGGGTCAATTTACTCCTCAGGCGATTATTTTTACATCCCTGGGGGGTGCATTGGCAGAAAGAACTTGTCGGCTACACGACGGGTTCAACTGCTGGAACAGAACTCCTACCAGGAATCCTACAGATTTCTGACACACCGCCAACTCTTGGCTGTTGAGATGGGCTTTCTTTGCATCTGGGGTCCAGCACTCTGTTGAGGTGGTTCAGGCTCGGTCAGTCCGGTTTCCTGGGAATCTGGAGGATCTTCCTGGAGCTCTTGGCCAACTTAAAGCAACGTACCCGATCTGGAGTTCCTCTCACTGGCTCTTCGCTTCCAGCAGCAACTGCAGTGGAAATAAAACCAGCTTTGGAGTTTATTAGTCCCACCAACTGAAGGAGAGAAGTACTCCTTGCAGGGATTCTCTAGTTGAAGTTAATTTGGAGCTTCAGCACAGCAGTAGGGCTTCACTGGGAAAACCAACGGTCCAGGAGTTGCAGCAGGCATCCCTTCCAAATTCTTCTTCGGATTCATTCGTCCACTGGTCGACTCTGCCTTCCAAGCCAAATGCTTTGCCTTTTATGCAGGTTAATCCCATTCATTCCAGTCTAGCTGCCAGTCAAACAGCAGAGTAGCTGTCCTTGCCGACAGCCAGCTGGCCAATCACCTTTGGGTGCATTCCTGTAACCAAGGGGATAAAGCACAGGTAGTTTCGGGCACCTCCCTCCCTTCCTGCACCCGCCAGACATACTGGAGCCAGAGGCAGACTTCACCTGTGAATCCCGCCAAAAACAAAATTAACAAAGGGACCAAACCTGGTTTGGCACACAGAATAAATCTGACGAAGGACCTTTCCACAAAGAAATGGCGAAAAAAGAAGACTGGCGCCATTTTGACAAAAATGGCACCCTTAGTTGCTTTACTGCAGCTGCCAGCGCAGCACGTGGTAAAAGCACACCACGGTAGTTAAAAGTAAACCACTGCCACCAGCCACTCATCGAGGAAAGGGTAACATAATCATGTCAAATGATTAACTAGTCAAAGGGGATACTAAGTAACCCCTCCAGTGCCCTATTGTGAGATAGTGTGTGCTGGGTCTAGAAAGTTACAATGTAAGTAAGTTCAATTTCACTTCACTGCTCTTGGAAACAGTAGTTTATCCAAGAGAAGGTATTTAAACCTTTGGGAAATCTGAAAGACTTCCCTGTGCCACTGCACTGAAGGTGTTGTGTGGTACTATGTAAACAATGATGCCTATGGAGTTTGTCAGACTCCACAATCAAAAGAAACACAGTGCTCAAGTCATAGCAACAATACTTGAGAGAGTGGGAAAAAAGGTTTCACTCTCTCCAGGTAAAAAAATAAAGTCCTCAAAATCCAGCAACGGTTCTGGGGGTCTCTAGGGTAGAGAGGAATTAGCACATTTCTGAGAATTCTCCCTAACACCCACCATCCAGCATCCCAGTGAAACTGCCCGCTGTCCCCCATAAGCCAAGAGTGCACCCCAGTGAAACTGCACACGGTTGCCCGTAAGTCAAGGCTGCACTCTGGTGAAACTGTGCGTGGATCCCCATAAGTCAATGCTGCACCCCACCAAAACTCTGCACGGTCCCCTTAAGTCAATGCTGCACCCCAGCAAAACTGTGCATGGTCCCCCGTAAATCAAAGGTGCACCCTGGCAAAACTGGATGAGGTCCCCCTGTAAGTCAAGGCATGACCCTGTCGAAACTGCAGACCGTCACCCCTACTTTCAAGGCACCCAAACTGCTGGCCTACACCCCTAAATCATAGCTACCCCCTCAAATCCTGACACCATCTCTACTGATCTATTCACAATGCCCAGGCAGCCCTCAAGTGCTCACACCCCCTCTCACACTCCCAACCAACCCCCAGACAGCCCCCTCAAGTCCTGACATCCCCCACCATCACCACTCACCTCCTCCACAACTCCCGAGCAGCCCCCTGCTACTACACCCCCTCCCATCACCCCACTGACTTCCGTCACAATCCCCAGGCATCCCCCTCAAGTCCTGAAACCACCCATCACCCCTCACCTCTGAAACAACCCCCAGACAGCTAACTGCTACTATACCCCCGTCCCCTCACCCCACTCACATCTGCCACAACCCCCAGGGAGACCCCTGAAGTCCTGGCACCATACACTACCCCCACACACCTCCGCTACAACACCCAGGCAGACCGCTATCAGTCTGGCTTACTCCCACCATCCCCAATCACATCCGTCCATCACCCCTGACAGCCCTCTGCCAACCTGCCCCTCACCAGTCCAATGTGGAGCTGCAACTTACATGAACTCCTCTGGCCACATATCCTCCTACACCACGATCAACTGGCAGTACTGCTGCTTAATCCAGGACTGGAGCACCTTCTTTCACTCCCTGGCAGACCACTATCATCTGCACCTCACCAGGACAACACACTGTGGCCATCCTATGTACATGTGACATTGCACTGCAATGCAATGAGGCATATGTATAGTGCTGTTGTGCCAATGCATTGGCCTCAAAGCACTTCAAGTGAATGCCCTTGGACGATGGAAGTACAAGGAATCACAGATTTGGCATAACCATAAAGAATGAATGGGTGCAGGTATTATAACCTGTGCAAATGTAGGCCGGTAGGTAGTGGTGGTAAAGTCCCTGCCAGTGACTAAAGCAGAACAGACCTGTGTATGGGTAATGGGAAGCCTGTCATAGAGTGTGAGGCTCAGGGAGACAGGAAATGTGTGCTTCTAGATTGAAACATCAATGATGGGACTCAGCTACATTCCAGCGGCATAGGTGATGCATGAAAAGAAAGCAGGTAGTGGGTGGTTGCATACATGTGCAGGTGGGCGACCCTGATGTGGGAGTGACAAAGACATCTACCTTTGTGGGATACATCTACCACCCAGCAGAACTTCCCTACTTCACCAAACCACATCTCAGCAGACACCAGCAGAATGGCTGCGCTGGCGCTGTTGAGCACTATCGCTTGGCCTTAAAAACTGCATTTTGCAGTCACCAAAATAATGGCTGTGCTGTCTTTGCCAAGCACATATGAGACAAGATGGAACATGGAACACACCGAGAAAGTATGCCTGTGTGTTCGTTATGCGCACCAAAGAAAATAATTGAAACACAGCACTGCTTTCCTGCTAGCTCAAAGTTTCCCATTGAAAAAGGAAATATTTTGCGTTTAAAATGATGGAACCCTGATGCCTTTTTCCACCGTTTCAGCAGTACACAGTTGGTTCCAGTGAGACTCAGCTATGCCCAGCCATATTGTAAGTGATTTCAACCCAGCACTACACCTAAGTCAATGCCTACCATGGGATGCACAATTGAAACCCTTAATTATATATGTTTGTCTGTAAGTTCTTTTATTTCTGAATGATGTACCCTTATATCACGCCCCTCTCTTTGAATCCCCCGGTCTCACTGAACCAGTTTGAGCAGGTTGTTTTGCAAAGTTAAAAGATTTATTTTTATGAATTTGAACAAGATACATATCACACTTTTATGAATTTGAACAATATATATATATATCACACAATTAATATTTATACAATGATAACCAATGGGTGATATTACATTAATCAGTAGGAGTATGGATGAAAAGAATAATGTAGCATAGAATAAAACTTTGTGTGGGTTCAGTCACATGCAATGATAGAAAATTAATGCAGCACAGAAATAATACTTTTGTGTGTTCAATCAAATGCAATGTAATCACTCTTTCCCCCTGATACTTCTCAATCCCCCTAATATGCAATACAGAGCTGGAAGGAGAGAAAACAGTTTTAGTCCCAATTCCCCCCAGCAAGCAGAGAGAAACAGGAATGATTTCAAACAGGTCAAATGCTTTTGAATGTGGCATGGGATGAATGGGATGAATGGGAAAAATGCTAAAAATGAAATGAATTCTATAAATTGGATTCAAAACTAGTGTGAGCCACTTTGGATAGCTTCAGGTAAACACTAGCAATGATGGTTGAATAACTCACAGATTGGAAACTGAATTCTGAGATCGGATGCAAGACATGTGATGAAATTGAGCCAAATGCAGAATTGTGGCAAACTTTTCAGCGCGTGAGAAATGCGATTACAGAACAACTACAAGAAGATGGAACTGAATGTGTTTTAGGTTCATTTAGCTGAGGATATTAGCTTCAATTTGACACTTAAATTTCGTTTCTAGCATGCACATTTCAGAAGTTATGAATGTTTTAGTGGAGGTCGATTTTTCTCAAAAAGAGTCAAGATTTTCAGATGACAGATGCGCATGACATCTGGGCATAATTCTGTAAACTTTCATATTCCTAGCATTATCACAATTGCTACAACATCAACATTTTGGTAGTCCTGTCTCTGAACATCGCACAGAGTTCAGAGTAGTTTCAAACGGTGAGCAGCATTTTCATATTAACAACCTATAAAATACAGATGTTTCCAAGTTTTACACAGTTTTCTATGAATCTTTTTCCAAAAAGATATTTCCTTGGAGTTTAAGATAGACATATCTGTCTAGTCCCACCTCCAAGGTTGGGCTGGGCCAGAGCCCTCCCAGGCTTCTCTTCTTTTGGCAGTTGGTTTCTATTGACACCCAAATGTGCGCTTCCTTTCAGTCAAGGGAGTCTTTTGTCTCTACTCAGAGCAACAGGCCAAAATCCCCTCCCACCTCCATTAACAACTCAATGCCAGTTCCTGAGCAGAGAGCAGGAGGAAGATTTGTTTGGGAGAAGCTGTGGAAGCTGTGGAATGTCTTTGAAGTCCAGTGTGGCTGACATTAGTTCACTTTTAAAACACTGTTTAAAATGGTCTTTTCTAAAATACAATTTACATTTTCAACAAATATGCACACAGATCTCTTCATTCCAGTCTTTTTAAAACATAGAAATTGAATTGTAACAATCTATATGGCTTTTGATGGCAAGTCTCTTCTTTTCCACAATTTGATTTTAAGACACAAGTTTTAAACTGACAGTATAAGTAAATGACAGCTTTGACACAGGCGAGCGGCAGTACTGCGCCCATATCTGACATATTTTTCCCAGGCAAGCACCTTTTGAATGTGGATTTTTTTTATGATGAAACGTGCTTCTCCTGACATTGTGCTTTTGGGGATTCCTTAAATAAGGTGACGGTGAACAACCCACAAGGATGTTGGATCTTCTCTGCTGTTTGGGAACCATGATTTTGCACTTTCAACAGCCAAGGAAAAACGGATTTTAAAGCACTTCTAGATTTTCCTGGCAATGCAGCACTGCCTTTCAAGCAATTCTATTTCACTCTGTGGGCAGCCCAATGACAGGTTTTGGCAGTGTATTCTCCTGTATTACCACTGACAAAGGCAAAGATGGATTTGGCAGCCTATTTTTTAGGTTTCCCCGTGCACTTCTCAGAGATTTTTAGCGCATAGGGCTTTTTGGCGGCCATTCTGTTGTTTTTGATGAAAGCAAGCAGCACACAGTGATGTTGCAGGGCAGGAACCAGTGGGTCAGAACATCCCACAATATTCAGGTTGTGCTCCAGCAAAAGAAAGCATTTCTCACTGAATGATAGGCGGTGTCAAGCAAGCGGGCGTGATGGCGTCATCGCGCTGTGCGAAATCACGTGACGCGTGACGTGATGACATCATCGCGACCCGCGCAAGTGTTATAAATAGAGTAATAAGCTACAGAGTGGCCGCGAAAGCATCCGGCGGCACTCTGCTTTGGGACCTGGACAAAAGCAGGATTTTGAGAGGAAAAACAAAGCTAAATAACAAGGTGAGGTATTTGGATCTGCATTTAGTCTTAGAATTTGAAATTTTGGTTAGAAAAAATGACTCCAAAAGCCAAATATTTGTTGAAATTGAAACTTTAATATAAAATAAAACAAAACCTTCTTTATCCCCCATAGAATCTGAAAGGAATTGACAGCAGAGGCCTCAATATTAACAACAGTGTAATATACAAAAATAAATAAGGATTGAAGTGAAAGTAACCCCAAAAATTTAACGGAAATTTAAGAATAAGCTTATTTGGTGAGTATAAAATAATATTTGTCAAACTATTAACTATATAAAGTATCACTATGAAGCTAAAAAACATATGGCAATGGTCCCTTTTCTAAAAGTTATCCTTTTCTTTTTGATTTATTGTCTTTTTTACAAAAAGGTTATCAAAGTTATGTTAAACTCTCCTGAAAAACCATTTCAAACAGTGATGGGGAAACACGTGTAGAGAGTATTTGGGAATTGGAATCTATTAAATGGAAAATTGAAAAACAAATTCAATGGATAAGTTCGCATGTGATGCTAACATGTGTAGCCTACAATAAATAAATGTAATATTGGAACTACAAAGTTGACTACTTGCAATTATTAATTTGTGGATTTTTGCTTTTCATATTTTTTATGAGAGTACTCACCGAAAACAAATTCAAAACAAGTGGTTGGCGCATTAGAGTAAAAGTATAACTCTTATCGATTCTTAAGTTCTAGTTTGTTTCTGTGTAGCAACCACACATGGGTTAGAGAATTACTCATGCTGACAACCTTCTAATTAAAAAAGTGTACAATTTTGACCACATAACTGTCTCCAAGGTAAGCTTTTTTGTTTGGTTGCAAACTTCTTTACTAACATGACAGTATGTACACATGTATAAAGTTATAGAATTGTAAGTAAAATATTTCCCACCAAAAAGTGCGAACAATTATTAGAAAGATGAAACAATGTTGTACAGACCTGGGAGTTGGACTGCCATGCCCTGTGTGCAATATGTGATTTGCCCATGTTATTTGAAAAAGAGCCACAACTGTAAAAATGTGCGATTTATGGCATAACTGATTTTTGTCAAAAATGAATGGGGGATGGCTCTGTACCTCATAAAAACGCACCCCATAAAATTCAGTCCCCTCCTCCAGCCCAATCTGCTTCCAGGGAGTATGCAACATGACATAGGCTGACCTATCCAATTCTTAGGTGTAGGTCTAGTTTAGTTCTGCCCCACATTAAATCCTGTGATGTCACCCATCTTATAAAAGGGGAAAGCTCACAGAGACAAAGGACACACTCTTCTGAATTTTCCAGCTGCTGCGTATCCAGACATTTCATATTCATCCTGCAGATTCCTAATCCACTGAAAGGCCAGAGCATAGCTGACCATATCCAGGCAGAACCACCCTTCAGAACTAAACCCCATACCAAAATCCCACTAACTCAGGGAGAAAGGTGTAAAAGCTGGGGTACCCTTTTGGAGAGTATCCTGTGACCAGAACGGCGTTTTGCTCACTACCTGCATTCCTCTGTGCCGTGGCCAGACAGGCCCAGCTGTTTTCTGTTTAGAGAGCCCTGCTGTGGTGCCGTGACCAGATCATTTCAGTCCAGAAATACGGTTGGCTGGCCCAAATCCCAAACTCCAGCACTGATTGTGAGTATCTGTCATGCCTGCGCCATGGGCACATCCATTTATGCTCCATTTGGACTTTGCTGCTTAATGATTATTGTCAACTAACTACGCATACCATAATGCACCTGGCCGCAAGCATTGTTTCCTGGCCGTTCCTATTGGTTTTCTCTGGAACTACACCCCCCAGAAGCCTTAGAGTCTGGTCCTGCTTCCACCAGCCCAGGAACAGAAAGGGAGGTGGCCGATTGCCTGCAGGTGTGATTCGCCAGGTGAAACCAATTAGCCTGCCTCTGTGCTGGGCTAGGCAGTATATAAGGCTGCTGTCTGCAGTGGCTCAGCCTCTTGCATTGAGAGTCCTTCCTCCACCTTTCGCGTCGGTCTTCGGATCCTTGTATGCTGTTTACCCTCACTCCTGCTTGGACCCTGTCTTGCAGCTTGTTACACCCTGCTGCCTACAGCCCCGCCTTTTGGGCTCCCTGCCTTTTTGCTTGCTCCACCCTGCTGCCTCCAGCCATAGCCTTCCAGGCTCCCTGCCTCTCAGCACTGCTCCTCTGGGCTCTCCACACTGCAGCTGATCACGCTCTGCTGCCTTCCAGTCTCCGCCCTTGCCATGCCGGGCTCTCCACATTGCAGCGGATCACGCTCTGCTGCCTTCCAGCCTTCGCCCTTGCCCTGCCGGGCTCTCCACATTGCAGCGGACCACGCTCTGCTGCCTTCCAGCCTCTGCCCTTGCCCTGCAGGCTCTCTACATTGCAGCTGATCACGCTCTGCTGCTTTCCAGCCTCAGCCCTTGTCTTCTGGGCTCCCTGCTCTGCAGCCTACCTCACACCGGCTGCCTTAGCCCTTGTCCTTAGGGCTCCCTGCTCTGCAGCCTACCTCACACCGGCTGCCTTAGCCCTTGTCCTCAGGGCTCCCTGCTCTGCAGCCTGCCTCTCTCCGGCTGCCTTTGCCCTTGTCCTCTGGGCTTCCTGCTCTGCAGCCTACCTCACACCGGCTGCCTTAGCCCTTGTCCTCAGGGCTCCCTGCTCTGCAGCCTGCCTCTCTCCGGCTGCCTTTGCCCTTGTCCTCTGGGCTCCCTGCTCTACAGCCTACCTTTCTCCGGCTGCCAACAGCCCTTGTCCTCTGGGCTTCCTACTTGCAGCTTATCACGCTCCGCTGCCTACCCCCTACCTTTTTCCCCGCTGGGTCCTCGGCCTAGCAGCCCTCTACAGCCCTCTGCCACCTTCTACATTCGGCGGCCCTGCCCCTCAGGGTTCACTCCTTACTGCCCGGCCCTTCTGGGATCCTTGCCGTGCAGTCTGCTTTACTCTGTTGCCCTAAGCCCTTTTCCTCTGATATTTCTACCTTACCGTCCCACTCTTGTGGGCTTACTCATTGCCTTCCTGCTCCTCTGAGCTCTCCACCTACCCTTCTGTCCTCTGTTATCATATCCTGTTACTCGACTTTCCCTTCATATCCTTCTGCTAGTTTGCTATCATCTCCTTTCCTGGATTTGTCTGTTGTATCTTCTCTTGTACTGTTTGTAGACCCTTTGTACAGAGCTTGTCTGCTGGTTCCCATCAGTCAACCTCTGCCCCTTCCCTTGTTTCGTTTCTACATCACAGACACCCATAGCTGCTGTTCCAAGTCATGAGCAAACAGCGTGGGACTCTGTTATAGCAAACTGTGCAGAAGGCTAGAGTATTTCCAAGGTTCGTGGAATACTCTTTTCCTATTCTGCATACACCCCAAGAGGGTATTCACTCTGTACCTTTTCCCTTGCTACTCTTCCCTACTCTTCACTCCCTTTCCTTTCCGCTGTGTGTGTTCCTATCTGTCCACTTTTTTTCAGTACCCAAACTCTTCTGGGTGTCTTGTGCCACTCTTATTAGAGTGCCATCCTTGACAGAATGCAAGAGCAAAAAATTTCTTATTTCATTGGCCGGAAAGGCACACACAGACCTAAGATGCTTTCCTTTCGAGTTAAGAAACCTTTGCATAAACCTATGGTTTCCCTAAAGACAGCAGACAAGAAACCTAGTCTAAAGGACAGACTCGCCTTAGTAAACAAAGATTTACAAGCACAATACTATACTCTCTGGCTAGCTGACCCTTCTTCCATGTACAATTATTATGACATTTGCGACTATGATCCGCAGTCCTTATCTGTTGCAGAGCTACAGCAAGAAAATGAATTCTTACAGATCTTGTTAGACCAAACTGTGGAAAACTCTCCTGCGTCTTCTGACAAGCCTTCTAACACCGTAACAGCTAAGGACATATCACTCATTGTGAGAGAATCTAAACCAGAATACGCTGTTGCCAGTGTAATATGCGCAAGATCAGCTTGGCAAGCTCCCCAGAATGCTGGAAAACCTTATTCGACAGGACAAGGCAGTCATTATCCTGAGGTTTGTGCATCTGGTTCCGGGTACAAAAGACCTATACTAACCATCGGTTGTCTTAATACTTCCACAGTATCTATTAACCACAATAACCCTAAGGTCAGTCTTCCCATTGCTACAACCACATTTTCTGCCACACCCGCTTCTGAAGCTGTAGATCAAACTAATGATACTTACCTGCTACACAAACAACTCCTACGACTTAAAAGAAAGACCGAAGACCTTTATGATGACTTCGTTTATTTGTATCACAAGAATCTTATGAAGGGACACAAGTCACCAGACCTTTTGACACTATGTCCAACACCTGACATCTTATCTTTAGAGATCGACATGATAAGGCCTGGAGTTGCCATACAGAAAAGTATACAGACTTTTACCAAGCAGATGGAAGACCTAAATATAGCATATGTATCCCTTCTAGAGATTGACACAGCTCTTTCACCTTCCAGCCGCAGAAACTCAGGTTGTTGTACTGACAGAAAAGAATTAACTCCTCCGGTGGGTCAAATCACGCACACAGTCATTACACCACAAGACAAGGGTGGTCTACTGATTGAAAATCCCTCTGAGTCAAAGGATGATTCCACCCTCACCCTTGCCTATCGTCCAGTACTCACACCTACAACCTCCTCTGCAATGACAATGGCAACTGAAGAGACTGGCACAGTTCACACCGAGCATGCTGAAGTGGCAAGCGGGCCTTGCCAAAGTGTGGCTGTGCTATCAGACATCACTCTCGAGAAATTAACATCTTCTGTTTCTTCGATACCCCCTGAATCGCCAGTGGTTGTGGTACCCGATCTACCACTAGTTGCAACACCTGATCTGTCTGTAGCTGCTATAGCACTCGAACTTCCAACTGCTATTCATGATCTGCCTGCTGCTGTGGTTCCTAAACCCCCGGACACATTTGAGACTCCTGAAGTCCCTGCTACAGATCTTGAGGTTGCTATAGCTATTGTTGTGAATCCTGAAACTACTACTCCAGTTGTTCCTGCTGGTATATCTATAGCACTAAGACTGCCAAACTCTACTCTACCAGTCTCAGGTGCTCTCCAGCCCGCTGACTCTCTCATGGCTCCCTCACACCTAGTTGTTACAGCATCGATACCCCCTACAGCCATCCAAGATCTCACCGCTGCGGTATCCTCTGAACTCTCTATGGCTAACCCTAATGTTGTCATTACTACTTCGGATGTCTTGGAAAACCGTCCTAAAGATACCAACTCTGCTGTACCTCTGGCTCCACTTTCCAGCATCATACTGTTGCCCGTCAAAGCAAAATCTATCTTGGAGCCTGCAGCAGTTTTTCGCAGTTCCTCTCTTCATGCACACACAGTTGGGGTCTGTGTTCCACAGACTTCATCTTTTCTGAATTCTACATCTAAGGTTCAGAACATTGGTACCGGCTCCGTCATTCAAGACTCTGACCTTACAATTCGTTTCTGGTGCCTCATGATGTGTCTTTTTGGAGTAAGACTCTTGTACTGTGGAACAGACACTCTTCCTACAGGTCGGTCTTCAGGGAGCTTGGAGAGGGGCCTGGAGAGGGGCATACTGTCATGCCTGCGCCATGGGCACATCCATTTATGCTCCATTTGGACTTTGCTGCTTAATGATTATTGTCAACTAACTACGCATACCATAATGCACCTGGCCGCAAGCATTGTTTCCTGGCCGTTCCTATTGGTTTTCTCTGGAACTACACCCCCCAGAAGCCTTAGAGTCTGGTCCTGCTTCCACCAGCCCAGGAACAGAAAGGGAGGTGGCCGATTGCCTGCAGGTGTGATTCGCCAGGTGAAACCAATTAGCCTGCCTCTGTGCTGGGCTAGGCAGTATATAAGGCTGCTGTCTGCAGTGGCTCAGCCTCTTGCATTGAGAGTCCTTCCTCCACCTTTCGCGTCGGTCTTCGGATCCTTGTATGCTGTTTACCCTCACTCCTGCTTGGACCCTGTCTTGCAGCTTGTTACACCCTGCTGCCTACAGCCCCGCCTTTTGGGCTCCCTGCCTTTTTGCTTGCTCCACCCTGCTGCCTCCAGCCATAGCCTTCCAGGCTCCCTGCCTCTCAGCACTGCTCCTCTGGGCTCTCCACACTGCAGCTGATCACGCTCTGCTGCCTTCCAGTCTCCGCCCTTGCCATGCCGGGCTCTCCACATTGCAGCGGATCACGCTCTGCTGCCTTCCAGCCTTCGCCCTTGCCCTGCCGGGCTCTCCACATTGCAGCGGACCACGCTCTGCTGCCTTCCAGCCTCTGCCCTTGCCCTGCAGGCTCTCTACATTGCAGCTGATCACGCTCTGCTGCTTTCCAGCCTCAGCCCTTGTCTTCTGGGCTCCCTGCTCTGCAGCCTACCTCACACCGGCTGCCTTAGCCCTTGTCCTTAGGGCTCCCTGCTCTGCAGCCTACCTCACACCGGCTGCCTTAGCCCTTGTCCTCAGGGCTCCCTGCTCTGCAGCCTGCCTCTCTCCGGCTGCCTTTGCCCTTGTCCTCTGGGCTTCCTGCTCTGCAGCCTACCTCACACCGGCTGCCTTAGCCCTTGTCCTCAGGGCTCCCTGCTCTGCAGCCTGCCTCTCTCCGGCTGCCTTTGCCCTTGTCCTCTGGGCTCCCTGCTCTACAGCCTACCTTTCTCCGGCTGCCAACAGCCCTTGTCCTCTGGGCTTCCTACTTGCAGCTTATCACGCTCCGCTGCCTACCCCCTACCTTTTTCCCCGCTGGGTCCTCGGCCTAGCAGCCCTCTACAGCCCTCTGCCACCTTCTACATTCGGCGGCCCTGCCCCTCAGGGTTCACTCCTTACTGCCCGGCCCTTCTGGGATCCTTGCCGTGCAGTCTGCTTTACTCTGTTGCCCTAAGCCCTTTTCCTCTGATATTTCTACCTTACCGTCCCACTCTTGTGGGCTTACTCATTGCCTTCCTGCTCCTCTGAGCTCTCCACCTACCCTTCTGTCCTCTGTTATCATATCCTGTTACTCGACTTTCCCTTCATATCCTTCTGCTAGTTTGCTATCATCTCCTTTCCTGGATTTGTCTGTTGTATCTTCTCTTGTACTGTTTGTAGACCCTTTGTACAGAGCTTGTCTGCTGGTTCCCATCAGTCAACCTCTGCCCCTTCCCTTGTTTCGTTTCTACATCACAGACACCCATAGCTGCTGTTCCAAGTCATGAGCAAACAGCGTGGGACTCTGTTATAGCAAACTGTGCAGAAGGCTAGAGTATTTCCAAGGTTCGTGGAATACTCTTTTCCTATTCTGCATACACCCCAAGAGGGTATTCACTCTGTACCTTTTCCCTTGCTACTCTTCCCTACTCTTCACTCCCTTTCCTTTCCGCTGTGTGTGTTCCTATCTGTCCACTTTTTTTCAGTACCCAAACTCTTCTGGGTGTCTTGTGCCACTCTTATTAGAGTGCCATCCTTGACAGTATCTCTCCATTCCACAACAACAAATAGCCTACCCTGTCTTGATACCTTGTCTTGGTTCCACCTTCTCAGTAATCCCATCCATACCCTGATAACTTGTTTAAGATAGCCTGAATCCTCTGTGAATACTGTTTCTTAATTTTATGTGTTGGCGCCATTCTTTCCTACCCTTTTAGTCCATTGCATAAGTCCTTAATCATATTTGGAGTAAATTAATGAATTCCCACATAAAGAGACACGCGTTGTGAAGGGGGTTAAGACGGCCACTTAACCTGTTACATGGGCAGCGTTATCTTCTTGATAATCTAGTTACAAAGATATAGTTGTAGTAGCACTTGTCACTTTCCCTTTCAAACCGATTCTCTCTGTCAAACTTCTTTTATTTTTATAACCAAATTTCCTTTCACATTGAAAATCTCATCCAGTTATTCAGCTAGAGTCACTCTTTCACTTTCATATTATCCCTGTGATGTGCATCTATCACCCAGCCTGAAAAACACATTTTGATTGTGTTTTACCCGTTTTCCAAACTGTTTTGACAATTAAACCTGTAAAATAAAGAAAATGTAATTTTCCAATGTGTGATTTGGTGGCACTGTGTTCTTACTTTCAAGTTGATTTTTGAACTGTATGCCCTTTGTTGATACCTTGCCTGGTAGTTGCTATGGTTCCTACATCGCTGATAGTGTTAGAAATCATATTTATTTACCTAATTTAGTCAACTGTACATGTAAATTCATTATTTACCAATTCTGAGTGTTATTTATTCAATTGCAAAGGTTTTCAAACCCTACTCTGCCTCCCATTTCTTGAGGTTTGCTGCCTAGTATCCCTGACTCCTTGCTGCTTCTTTCTATCCACTCAAAATTCGATTAATAGTGGTTTGATGGAGCATTGCAGGGGGAAATCTTAATTCAGTTGCTATCTATCCGAACAATAAAATTACTCCTTTTGATCTGTGCTTTGGATATGTTATTGTAAAAGGTCAACCAAGTGCATTTCATCATTTTATATTGGAATTATCACCCCACTGGTGTTTGCTACCCAATATTATAAAACTGTGTGATTTTCTTTGAATTTAAAATAAATAAATATTGTATTACCACCCACCAGCCTGGTTCATGGTCCATTTTGACCTGGGCTATTTGGGTGTGAGACGGGTTGGGTGCCAGATTAATTCGAATTCTAGGAAATAAAGAAAAAGTATTTTAATTGAGCGCTTCATCCTAGGCTAAGGGCAAGAGTCCTGGTCTGGTGGGTGACGTCCGATTGGAATCCTTAACACCTTCTACTGCACAAGTGATTTATCCAGCCCAAGAATCCACATTGAGGCTGCATCTCACTTTAACACCCACAATGGCAAATATTTACAATAGTGAACAAAGTGTGAGCACATACACACTGTCAAGCCAGTGCCAAAGGACCACCTAAACATCAGTGGACCAGAAAAGAAATCAACGTAGAATAAACTCCACCTCCGGATGCGAATGTGCAGAAGCAAATTAGATGATACCAGAAACAACACACAACGTAAACATGTCAAACATGTGTCAATACACAGGTGTGTATCCATTTCCAATAAGAGACTACAGACACCATCATGGGAAATCTCACACATCACTACAACCAAACCTGTATGTACACCATTACACACACAACAAAAGCCTTCACTCCATCAACACCAACACACTGACACCATACACGCAGTGCCCATGCACATGGAATGGAATCAGATAATCATTCAGTGCCCCCTCAGCCTGTCTGATGGCACCACTCCTTCATGCAAGTACATGCACACAACTCCTCCCACAAACATCACAGTAACAACATGACGCACACAATGAGGCCCCGAACAAAATGATCCACACTGAACAAATGCACCTGGAGAACATGAAAAAAGTAAATGTGCACACAAAGATACTGCAAGAAGTGTGGAATTAACTGATTCAAAACCTTTATTAAGATAGAACTAAATACAATAAAATGAAGGGAAGGTTTCAATTGTCCAGGGATAAAAATAAATGTAAGTAAAAAATGAAACCTAATCCTAATGAACTATTTACATAGGCAGTGTGCTACTCCTCTCCAATTTCTGACAATGCTGCGACCAGGGCTGAGCTACATTCTACATCCTCCTCTCGTAGGCGGGCCTCTGTTGTTGCCTGGCGGGCTTGCAGGGTGGCCATCATATGCTGCTCCACTTCCTCTGCCGAACTGCAAGTAGCCTCCAGGATGGGAGCCTCCCTCCTTACCTGCCTCAGCGTCACCTCAGCCCTGGCCACCATCACAGCTGCTTCCATTTCCCGCTGCCTCTCAGCCACCATCTGCCTCTGGTACCGATGGAACACCATCGCCAATGACTGCATTCCCCCCTTTTTTCCTCCTGCCTCACTGGTGCAAATTGCCTCCTCAGGGTGGAAACTCATAATACAGTCTGCCTCCTCATGCGCGCCACCTGTTGCCGCAGTGCACAGTGCAAGCTATGGAGGTACGCTATCTGACCAGAAGACTGTTGTCAGGGGCACACGGCACCTGCACTGCCCTGAGGTTCCTGCTGACCTTCCAATGCCTGCGCCTGTGTTGATATCTGTGCCTGCACACTGACCCCCTTGTCTGCCTTCTCAGGAACTCCCAACTTGGGCAGGGATGAAGGCTCAATGTTGCCCAGACGGCACCCTGGAGGAAGACTGGAGAACAGAGGTGGAAGTGGCAGAAGAGACCAGTACACGGAACAGCCCAGGGAGCCCACCCAAGAGAAGTGCTGTTGCTAGGATGGCCATGAAGCGGCACATCTCATTGTGATGATGTGCAAGCTGTCTGTGAGTAAGTAGCCTGTAAATCATCAAATATGGATGCAGCCCACCTTGTGAGACCAGCCAGCAGGGCAGCACATACTACCAGATAGACACATGGACTGGAATTGGAATGCTGGCCTTGGTGGAGGCATCCTGGAAGGTTGTCACTGCTGAAGCGGATGGCATAGGGACAGGAGGTTGTGCAGGAACCTCCACAGTGGACTGCACATCCACATGCCTCTGAAACATGGTTGCAGCATGAACATCCTCTTTGACGCCCTCACCTAAACCCATGCACTGGCCTGCAATGACCTCCTCCACCACCTCCATCTCCAACAACCTGGATGACTCCAGGGTGCCTTCCCCCTGGATGGCCCCTGTTTGGCGACACCTTGTACTACCGCTGCTGAGGAGTCCCCTGTCACAATCACTTCCTGGTACTTACCCCCAGCAGTCCACCCGACGGTCCAGGTGCTCCCGCAGCCACAACGGTCTCTGAAGAGGAGGTGTCACAGGGGGAAGCTGGGGTCTGCACCTTGGTCTAGAGGCCAAGTCACTGCATCCTTGCTCCACAGCACAGCTTCCACCCTCTTCCCCGGCTGCAGCAACTGTGGGAAATCAGACAAAGAACATTGACATCAGCCAACAGTTTCAAAGCAAGTGTGGCATGTACAACAAAAACAGTAACATCAAGTCAACATGGGAAAATCAGCAACAGCCACACACACACACACACACACACACACACACACACACACACACACACACACACACACGGCCATGCAATTTCCATAAAAACAGACACACAAATGTAGGGTCAAAGATGAGTCACAGCATGGCACATCCATATGTCAACACAGCACATAGACGTTGGTCCACAAATACATTGCAAGAAACATGGCATGGCACAATAACAACGCAAAAGTAACACACTGTAACCTTATGCTTTGCCCCGGGAGTCAGAACCCAGGTGTACGGGGGAGGGAAGTGAATCACTTGGAAGGGTGGCCAACCACAAAACGCATGGAAGCATATATATGGTTTGTGGTACTGTTGGAAACGCATTGGTGGCAAGGCACCCAGTTGTATTCAAGATCCCACAAAACAGTCATGATTGAACTACATACAGCATGAACATGTAAACACCTGCTTGGGCATCTGTCCACCCAGTAACATGAAGCAACATGCCTCCCTGACAGCTTGACCTGTAAGCATGCAACACATACATGCACAAATTGCTCAGGTACAATCTTGTATGATGTTGCAGCCAGAACATACATATGGCATGATCACACTTCAACTCTGACTTCACATGCAGTGGGATGATAGATTCCATCACTGTGATGTTGAGTGTGGATGGCTTCACTTGAAAATGTACTACACATATAGGTGTTCTGCATGCATGCTCATCACATGGACACAACATCGTTATCCGGCATCCTTACTGTCCGAGCCCATGTTACTGTGAACTGACATTGCAAGTGCATGACGTGTGGCCTAAGTCACCAACAAATCACAGTGCACATACCAGCACATGTGCAATCAACAGTTGTCTGACATCACACATAGCAAGCATTGTCAGTATGCTGCATGCCGCTGTAGATCAGTGCAACACACATGCTGCATACAGAAACGAGTACCTGCAATCAATCATGCTAATGCACAACACACATACAATGTAGATCAGTGCACCACATGGCTACTCACCAGCACCTTTCAGACGTTGTTGCCACTTACTGATCTGTTCATGGAGCTCTGGGTAGAACCTCATAAGGACCCACAAACTGGCAGATGAAATCTTGTAGCAGCACGCATGGTGCACCACCACTGTGTCACCTGCTTCGAGGGCTGCTACAGCCTTGGTATGGCTGCCGGTCTTCGGGTCATCCCATCTCTTCTGAATGGTCTTCATGCAATGGACACCCACCCCCTCTGCATTGATGGCAGCTGTGATGTGCACCCAGACCTGTTTCCGTCCTTCAGGTCCCAGCTGCTTTACTGGATTAAAGAGGGCATCATCATTTTTCAGGACCTGATACACCAGGATGCCAACTTCATTAGAGGTGAAGTTGGCAGCACTCTGCCTCGCTGCTATGGGGGCTCCGATCTGTGGTGAGGAGGATGGAGCATACAAGGCAACACCGAGGCCGGTGTGGGTGGGCTAACTGGGTTCTGGGAATGAGCCCCAACCTAGACTACAATACAAAACAATGAGGAAAGGGAACACACTGGAGTAAAACAAAACAGTGCTTCAATGTGAGAGATTGCATTCCCGCTCCAGATAGTGTTCCGATGAGGCTTTAACAAAAGAAAACCCCTGACAAAGGGAGACATCTAATAGACCCCTGAAAGAGAAGTCACAGCAGACAGCCTGACTTGGTGAAGAGGCGGTGAGGACTTAAAGGTATGCAGGGTCTCACATGTACCCAAATTAAAATGATTTGGAAAGAACACACCCAGTTTTTGGAAGACACTGCACCCCAAACACAACAATACTTTGAAGTGATATGATATGGCATTTATAACGCACCTATACACAAGTGTTTCAAGGCACGACACAGCATGTAAGGGGGAACAGAGTAAGCCAGAGACCACGATCCTACTAGGCCAGGTGTCATTCAGATCTTGCAAGTGCAGGGGAAGGGGGAGGGGAAAAGTGCAGGGGAGTGGGAAGAGTGCAGTACATGGGATAAATAGAATAAATAAAACAATAAGTAAAGGCACGGCCAGCTGGAGGCAAGTGCACGGGTAAGCGTAGACATCAGGTGTCAAGTGCTGGTAGGGGACTATAGGGGTGCAGAAAATGACACAAATACACTCTCACACTCACGAACATAGTGCTAAAGGCCCAAGGCAGGCAATTGAGAAAACAGGACAAATGGATGTTCGAGTAGCAATAGGACAGGAGATAGAGGAAGTACAGTGCCATGAAACCACTAAAATAATGTCATGACTTTACAAAGAAACTGAAATTTAAATTGTGATTGAATATTTGGAAATAGGACAGGACTAGAATACACACATATCACTCAGCACTGCGGAAAAGGCACTAAAAGTACAAACACAGAAAGCTGCTAGATATGTATGCAATGTTTGATCTCAGCAAATCTACAAACAAATGACAGTGGTTTTGAATTACTAATGGGCTCTGCTTCCTTTCCGGTGGCAAATCCTTCAGAAGTGGGTCAACTGGGTGCTAGGCGGTCCCCGATTTCCTATGCCATTATCTGACCCAGACAGGGAAGGCACACAGATAACTGTCATGCATATCTAGTGGTGATCAGTAATGCTACTTGCCATTTACAACAGGGAAGCTGTCATTACATGGGATTCTGTGGGCTCATTTGAGGCACAGAAAAGTAGATAGAATCCATAGTGATTCTAAAATCTCCACCTGAATTAAAAATGTGATGTAGGCAGGCAGAAATGCTATTGATTTCCCTGAAGATAGTGGGACAACACATGCAGCATATTTTACACCCATGTGCCCTACTATGTTTAGTAAAGGCAAGGCTCTGTAATATATGGATAAATACTCTCTACATGTTTCACCACTTGTGAGCAATTTAATGGCCCCTACAAAATGAAGGTCTGTTCATTTCCAGAGAAAGTGACATTACAGACACACACTTGAAACTAGGCCTGAATGAATTCCCAGAATGGGATGGTTTTTTGTGATCAATGAATCCCGGATGAACTTGCGTGGACTTCTGGGTCTGTCATGATGATTCATTATCCAATCAGGAGTAGCAGATATTGCGACACCCCCCAAGACCTATAGATCCTTTTTTGGTTCAGACCCTACTATTTTTCCTCCCCTACAAATGAGCTAGACCGTGCATTTTTCTTGTGTTGTGCAAGTCCTTCAACGTGCCTTGGCATATTTTTTCAGCAATTGCCAGTCAGTGAAGGAAATGAATGCTGTAGCCAGAAGATCAGATCACATTTCAAGTCAGGATTACAGTGCTAGAAATATTCTGAACCAATTACATGCGTGCCACATGTTTTTTCATCACACCTTGAGGAGTGGAATTACAATATGTCCTGCTAAGGATTAGATGGGAAAACACAAAAAAGGGAAGCAAGCGCCCCTCTCTAGAAAGAAATGGCCTGATAACCTATTCTGTGTTTTTTTTCCACACTTTGAGAGTCCGCAGCCATCGCTTTTAGCTCACTGTACTTTTCAAAAAGGAGGAATGGTGCTGCTGGGGTCCAGAATGGCCGATAAGCTTCTGAATATGGTGCTGCCGGGGTCCAGAATTGCCGGGTGGGTTCAGAGAGTTTGTGTGTTTTGCAGTGAGGTGCTGCCAGTGTCCAAAATGGCCAGGTGGGTTCTGGGGGCATCAAATGTTTTTGCAGTGAGGTGCTGCCGTGGTCCAGAATGGCTGGTTGGGTTCTGAGAGGTGGTGTGTTTTGCAGTGAGCTGCTGCTGGGATTCAGGATGGCCAGGTGGGTACAGACTGTTTTGCAGTGAGTTGTTGCTGCCGGTTGGTATTTTTGTGTCTTGTGTCCAGCAATTGTTCCCCTAATCTTCTTTGCCAGACGTCAGGCTGTGGTCATGGACTTGTTTGGGCTGTGATGTCTGCTTGGCATTTTTCATGCTCTGTTTGCCTGCTTACTGGGAGTCGCATGGTGGGGTTTGCTTTGTGTGTTAGAGTTATAGTTTTAGTTTATTTGTGTTTCAGAATGAAGTGAGATGCTGCGTTTACTGGCATCAGGTGGCCTTTTGCCTGTCAGCAGTTCGTTTGGGGTAACGGTTGCACTGGGGTGCTGTGCTTTTTTAACAGTATTGCAGTGAGGTGCTGCAGGGGTTGGTCAATAGTTTTGATGCCTCTTGTGCTATCCTAGGGGTTTTCTGAAGCAGCATTTTTGTTGTGCGATTTTGTCTATTTTGTGTTTGTGTGTTCTTTGATGCAGTTGTTTTTTATTTGGTTGCCCTGTGGGTTTGCCGGGATTCCTTCTATTTGCATTTGTGAGTCCACCTATTTGTTTTTACCCTATAGTTGGTCTTTCATTGGATTTGCGTGGTGGCCACACGTTTAGTACTGTGAGAGAGCTTATCCTTGCCATTGTTGGGTGATCTGGTCTGGGTGCATTGTGTTTGAGGCAGGTTCTGGTATTGAATATTGCTTGTGCGTGTGGTTGGTGGAATGTTAACGGAGGGAGAAAGAGGTTGTGACTTTAGTTTTTTGCTCTACTTGAGGTCCTTCTTTGATTATGTTCCCAGTGTTTTGGTTGTGTAACAGAAGTGGGTGTGTAGTAGTCTTGCTCTGGAGGTGAAAGTACTATTCATAGGGAATGCAGTGAGTTGCACTGGAATTTGGTGAGGTCATGATGGAATGTGGTATGTGTGTGTGACTGTTGGAGGTTCTAAATGTGGCATCTAGGAGCTGGAAGGTGAGGATGTGCCAGTGTTTTTCTGCCTGGGAACCTACTTACGTTACTAACCTGGTGTGTACTTGCAGAACAATACAATTACCTTAAGTAGCATGGGCCACTGTGTCTTTATAGCCAAAGAACCCGCAACACATTCATACATTAAATTAGCATAATCTGTTTCCCGCCCTTGCAAAAGATTCTACCAAGCTGGATAACATTTCACAAAGAGCTATTGCTGCTGCTGCCTTGGGACACAATTGCTGCTTTATCAGCCCCTCCCCCTCTTCTGCATATCAAACATAACCTCCTTTTGACGGACTCAAGAACTTAACAATTAAAACAATATTGGACATCTAGACCTCTATATGGAATAAACATATCTGGTAAATCAATGGATAAAAACATTACCTTATGAACCCATTGGTACTTCAAAGGTATTCACAGAAGGACAGAAGGGAATGAAAGGAATGGTTGCTCAAGAATGACATAGACGTGAGGGACTCATACACTTTAATTGTGCACCACACGACAGAAAGGCTTAAACTTGATCAAAGTGGACCATTAGCATGGACGTCTGAACTGATGAGGTCCCCTCCATGCCGTGTGTGTCTTCCATGAAAATTACCCGCTTTATGTGTTTCTGACCAAGGTGTCCCTGGTGGAGCCCATTTCTCATATCATTGCCCAGGTCTCAGTGTGATATGAATACACATCAACGATACTAGCAGTGACTAACATAAGAGGCAGTTATACAGAAACAGTGCAAGTGAAATTAGCATGATGGAACATCTTATCATAGGACAACAAATACATTATTTCAATAGATTTTTTGCACCAGGGCAAGGGTCTTTTACTCGAGCAAACTCTGCCCTGGTGAGAACATGTATTTAAGGAATATTTTTGCACCCGGGGCATTGTTTCCTTCCTGCTAATCGCATTTACATGGGCAATATGTTCCTGTAACCCACTCAATAACTCTTGTTTTGTTGCCCTTTTGACATGTAGTACCAGAGAGAAAGAAGGTTGAAATGCCCACCTATTACACAAAGCACACACTAACCGACAATAAGTGTCTTGTCGTTTTTCGGTTCATCACCTTACCAAATAACAGTGAGCCTGGTGTGCCTCTATTACGTGCTATGAATAAGTAAATTAATTAAAAAATGATATTTTTAGTAAATGGCTTACACCTCTTATTAATCATATCATACACAGCCCATATTTGCTAAGGGACTGTGACAGTGTTTCGTATTTCCGAGGGTAACATGTTGTTTTAGTGATCATGTATGTGTCCCTTCTTTTGGTTAAATAGAGGTGCCTCTATTACGTAGCAGCCCACTTTCATGGTCACTTTGCAACCCCTGAGTATAAAAATGAGGAACAAAAGAAGATGTAAGCAGTTTACGCCTCACCTTGACTCTCAGGGATTTTCACTTAAGTTGAAGGTGGAGTATGGGCATGGTACAGAATACCCACATTACTCTTCTGCCTTAAGATACCAAATGGTTCACTACCAGCATTTATGTTCATACTGTTTTTTTAAACCAATGGTTTTTTAAGATATCCACCTATTTTAGTACTTTCTAAAAATTCGCAAATTCAATAGGAACCCATTGTAAATGTTATCTATCAAGCATATATGGCTACCGCCATTTGCACATTTTGCAAAATGGAGTGCAAAAACGATAAGGAAAGGCGATTTTGCTAGTTTTTAGTCTTTGGTTTTCCAACCCTGTTCAAATGTTTAGGTTTCCATGGATGGGAGCCAATAGCATGTCAGTGCTAACGTTGGCAGTTCCCTCCATGCAATTAGCACTTAATATAAACTGACCCTATTTGTGTCCAGACACTGAATAACATTTGGTTCTGTGGGTATTGCATGAAAATATCCGGAAGAAATGCTGAAACCCATTATACCGAACAAGGGGAGCAGGCCTTGCAGGGGTGTCCCCCACTTCCATTACATGGAAGGTGGGGAACAGTAAAGATCAAAAGAAAAAAAAAGGAGAGCAGGCCTTGCAGGGGTGTCCCCCACTTCCATTACATGGAAAGTGGGGAACAGGAAAGATCAAAAGAAAAAAAAAGGAATAAAGAAACCTGCATCAGAACTTCTGACCCACTTTTTTTGTATAGGGAACGGACGTCGCAGGGAGAGACGCCGAGATGGGGGAAAGAAGGTAAGTGTGCCGGCAAAAGTGTAAAAGGGGTAGCGGGTAAGGGGGATGCAGGAAATTGTGTTCTAGGTGATCACTGCATGCCTCCATTTTCGTTTTCAACATTTTCATGTGCGAAATTACGGGGCGCACAGTGATCACATAGATCCGTTCCATGGTCCTCATCAGAAGTTGGGCGGTAGCCCTTAAAAGTGGCAGTAACGCTATTACCGCCACATTTAAGGGTCCACCCAATCACAAGTCTGGCAGCATTTACCCCCAGCTCTAAGCTGGAGGTAAATGCACCAACTTAACGCCCATTTTCAGGCGCAATTAGCGCAGCACTTTTAGAGCGCACTAATTGCACTGAAAATGCCCCATTGGGTTCAATGGTCCCAATGGGGAATGGGGAATACCCATTACCACCCAACCCTTCATCCGGCGCTAATAGGGGTGGCGGTAACACTATTAGCCCTGGCAGTATCCTGGCGGTAATACCGCCTGGAAACCACCTAACTCGTGATGAGGTCCATTATGTCTTTATTTTGCAATCTTTTGGCACAAGCCTTTTTTGCTATTATAATCTTTTGCTTTAATGTTTGCACTTTTGTGTTTGCCCTTTCAACCGGAGGACATTCCTATAACCTCCATCCTCTCTTACAACCTCATTAGCACCAAATGTTACGTATTTGTTTGTTTTTTTATGATGTGCTTATGTTATCAAATTAAACGACTTCTTATGAAAAGCTACTGATGAAAAGACATGTCCGTGAGTTTATACTGATTGTAAGAAATGTCTCAAGAAGTATATGGCACAATAAGCCTTCTGTTTTTTTATTGCTCATTTACATAATATGGAGTAACAATTATCTATTTTTGAGAACATAAAAAAAAAATATATCCAGTACGGAAGAAAGCACATACACAAACCCTGGGTTTAAAAGAGCAACTGTGGCAGTGTTGTTTTAAATGCAAGCTCAAACCTAAATCACAAACGCGCAAGTACAGCACCAATCAACAAGAACACCACCGAACTGTGATCAGCCTTACAATGTAAAAGAGAAAAAATATCCTATAGAGAGTGACGAGGCTGACACTGACATTCTGGCACGTCAACAACCACCTAGTCTGGACCCAATTTCCTACCGACGATGTGGGCACAAATAAAAAGCAGGAAAAAAAAGAAACCACAGCATTCCTGACAGAGTCTCGGCTTAATGTGCTCCTCCCGAGTCCCCAAAACTGGAAACGTATCACAAAAGACATCCACAGACCAGGGCCTTTCCCCCACAGTTTCTGAGAAGTTTGCTGGTGTTAAAAGAAATACGTATTACATCTCCACAGTGTGAACGAAGCAAAACAGCCCATGTCACTGTTTTAGTAATCATGTGAAAGGCCGGAGTATAATAACCATGGCAGCTCTTTTACTGAACGGCTAAATAAAACATCCATGGTCCCAACCCCTAGGAATTTGGAGAACGAGCCCGTTAACGCTGAGCCATATAGAACGAGAAGGGTGACTGATAGGGAAGAGATGTGGACGTGTGGAGACACTGTCAAATTCAGAAAATGGCCAAGAACGCTAAGATTTTGCTGCATTTGTAAATATATATTTAGCCAACCTCTCTTGTTGCCTGATAGTGGGGCTACGCTTGTTGATTTTGGCGGCAAATGTGTGCCTACACAGCTGACCGGTGTTACCTTGCAGTAGAACCGTCTCTTCAGAGTGAGGCCTCCACAACTCCCCACATCCCCACCTCATGAAATTGTTTAATAGTAATATACACTGTGCCTCCTGGTACCTTGGCATCAAAAGCTGTGTCCTGAAACATAACAACTCCAGTATGTTGCTCTATGTACAAACTGAAGCTCTGCCGGGTCCAAGGCTAAATACACCAAATGACATTGCAGAAGGAGCTGCAGACGCACTGGGTGTAGAGACAAAGGCATGTGGTTCTTATGACATGCAACCTAAGACTAGCTGAATACAATGTGGTTTATCAAACCCATATATTTGCTGCTGCGTGGTTCTGCTACAGTCCGTAATTTGAAGCGCAGGGATGTGCCACTCAAAAATGAACGCAGATGGACATGAATATACACACCGCCTTAGCGCGAGACAGACACAAACTAAAACACTCGGAGGCTGCGTAGAGACCGAAACCAAAGGCATCTGCCCAGCCACAAAAAGAGGGCCCGCAGGCCGTCCGGAAGAAAATTACATAAAGAATGCAGAAGGCCAGGCCTGACAAGCAGCTCCCAACTTCTCCTCTACTCAGCAAAAAAAAAAAACGTAAACAAAAGCAGCAATAAGAAGCACTGCGGCTGTGAAGAGGCGGACATTTTGGGTTTCGGCAGAAAAGAGAGGCACGTACTACGAGTGAATCAGTCTGAAACTTTCCGCTCAACATATGAATTATGCCACAAGCCCTATACCAATCATTTCCTCCAGTATTTTAAAGTAAAATGTTAAATGTTAAATGTTAAAGGTATTTGACCGCGCACCGTCACCAACAGAATTGGTCCCGGAGCTTTCTATTAGTCACCTTTGTTTAATACGTTCAGCTACTATAGCCTGACCTTTTGCAATAAGTATGTCTATACTAGAAATTTTAATTATATATCACACAAAAAACACAGACTCACATTTAGACTAATGATACGTTTTGGGTGTTTACATTCGTTATACCATATGTACGCTCGTTTGTATATGGTGCACGCATTTGTTTACTGCACCCACATTGTATTTTAAAATACAAGGCATCCAGTGTATCAACATGTTCCCTTTAAATATGGGGCAGACAAAGAGTCCAGGTACCTCATTACCAAAAACACTTTTGAATGTGAAAACCCCATTGACAAAGGCTTTGTAAATCAGGCCCCAGCTAAGACCAATAGACAATAATACACATTAGCCTCATTCTGAGTAGGGCGGTAAGAGTTAACAGTCACCGGTAACAAGACCGGTGCCGTTAAACCCTTACCGCCCTACTACGAGTTCCCTTTGCGGGTCCTTCCTTAACGCCTGCTTGTAGCAGGCGTTAAGGACGGGACCCGCAAAGGCACTGTAGTGCTAATAACGGTACGGTAATTTACGGTACTGTTATTAGCGCCTTCCCCATTCCCATTGAGCCCTATAGGGGCTCAAATGGGAATGGGGAAGGGACCTGGTGAATGGGGAATTACCGGTCCCTCCAACCTTGGAATGGACCGGTAATTACTCCATTCACCAGGGCGGAGTCGGAACGATTTTGGAGGCAGCCATTCCGCAAATAGCGACGTGGTTACCTCCAAAGTCGGAATGAGGCCCATTATATCGTAGGTCCATCAGAGCAGATACAGTGGGAAAAAAATCATGGAATACAAGTCAAAGAGTGAAAGACAGACCCAGTGCCAATATATTTTTGGACGGATCTCACATTTTGATCCTGTGAGTTTCACATCATCTCACCATACTACTGAACCCGCACGCCCTTTAAGCAAGGTAGCGCTATATGGGATGGATGGGGATGCAGAATTTACTCTTACACCAATAATAAGACCGACTCAGGAAGTTGACAAACCTTAGCTGTTTTATTAACAATTATCTAAAACAGGGAGTACAACGGACATGAACGGACGTCTCACAGTATTTCTCTCAACGTCTTACATGAAAAAACACAGTTATACAGTAAGAACTCATCACTGACGTCACAATACATGGCAAAAATAAGAAAACCTAAATTGCATTGTGGTTGGTCTACGGGGAACAACTAGGTATACTTTCTATGGGAAACAGGATTGTGATTGGGTCTTCCTAGTTAGGTGGACAACTATGCCCACCCCTAGTGCAAGTCATCTTCAGTGTCATAAAATACACAACGTTTTATTGGCTTTCAAACTATAGGGCTCTTTGCCACGTGGCCCTCTGTAATTGGTTGGCATGCTTTTACCCTTCTGTAATATTCCACTCGCTAGCAGCACACAAGCTGGTACCCGAGGTGCTTGTGGGTGGACTTGACCATGCCTTCCGACCCAATTAGCCCATCATCCATCATCACTCCTGCTGCATTCCATTCGAATTGTCTATGAACTCGGCCTTGCAAACTATCACTGCGCCTGAGAATAGAAGGGAGTTTGAGCACAGCCGTATCTTCAGTCTCGATGTAGCTTGCCCAAAGTCTATTTTCATCTACACCATGTGACAGGAGACCATTCAGTATGATTAAATTAATAAAACTTGGCACTCATAGTGTTTTTCCATTACACCTCAACAGGAGCTCACCTCGCTTCTCACATTCATTGTATCTTTTCGAACAGATAACCAGTTTCTTGGCTGACCCAACCATTGACAGCGGGCCAGACAATCCTTCTCAAATCTTCCTTCATCTTCAACTGGCTTTCTCTACAGCGCCACACTTTTAGTCTTTCTGCAACTGAGGTCTTAGTTTGCAAAATGCAACGTGGAACATCCAGATTTTATACACATATATATAATGGCGGCACCGCCTGCAGTCTATTCACTACATATAACCAGCCTTCATGGTTACTTAGCCTACTTGCGTTTCAGCATCTCTACATTTATAAAATGGCTTGCATTTTCGTCAGTGCTCTCCACATGGGCAATCTTCATAACGCACATGCAATGTTACTCTATTCTTTACTTCTATAAAATCTATTCACCTTCTTCCTTGGCATCTCTTCTTGGTCCTTCATCTCTGCTTCGTGTGACGTCACCAGTCTCTTTCCTTCACCGCTTCACACTTCTTCAGGAGCCTACTTCAAGAGACTGTCATTTCTCCGCAAGTACATCATGTAGGGCTTTCTCAATGGATACCTTGTTTCGAGGATTCTTCGTGGTATAGGTACCATTCTTGGCGTTGTGCATGTTGCAACATTAGGCTTCCAACATATAAGCAAAATAGGGGCGGGACATCCGGTAGAGGCACTTGGCTCCTCCTCTACACTACCTTCACTCTCCAATCCCTAGGACTGCAGCAATATTTCATCCTTTGCCACCTTCTGCTATGCTTCCTCTCTGTTGACCACAACAGTCACTAAGGAACACCACCCTAGAGCTATGTAAACCACATTTAAACCAAGCGCGTAGTGGTAGATTTTGCAACATCCTCCTAAAATGACTATTCAATGCCAAGTGTTCATCATTATTCAGGATACTTTTTTGTGGTTATGGAGAAAAATAGGCAGCAACATTATGGATATCAGTATTTGAGAAAGGAGCTACTTTGAAGGATCTTTAACAATACTACTAGAAAGGGCCTAATTGTTAGGAACACTGAGTGATGGGTGGAACATATTTGAATTAATAACGAGTTCAGGTGATCACTAAGGACATTGTTCTATCACATTGTTGTGCAGTCTGCTGTGCTATGACAGAAGGGTAAAACCATATAAAGATGAGGCCGGGTCCTACCTAACAAAAAGGGTAGTGTGACCCAAACTGAAAGGTGAGATCTCATTTGCACAAGCAGTCCCTCATTGGGAGTCACCAGCACCATAGAAAGCTCTAGGCAGCCACAAGGCCATACTTAGGGTGAATATGCAATATTTATGGAAGCAATCCAACTAAAAACAGCACACATTTCCTCACAATGTTTTAACATGATCTTATTATTAGTATGCTGTTAAGAAGTATACATTTATATGTCTGCGCCATTAAACCTGCCAAATTCCTTCTCAGAAGGATCAGCACTCTCACATTAAAACTGCATATGTGTAGTCCTCATAGGTTGACAGTGGCTGCTGACTTCACCATAGTGGCCCTTATTACGAGGTTGGCGGAATGGGTTTACCGGCACCGGTAATGGTGCCAGTGCCAGTAAACCCATTCCGCCCTATTACTAGGTCTCCTTGCGGGACCTGCAATGGGCGCCTCGTAAAACCAGGCGTCCTTACCGGGTACCGCCAGGAGTCCAGAGAACTAACAACGGGCCCGTTGTAAACAGGCCCGTTGTTAGCTCCTTCCCCATTCCCATTGAGCCCTAAGGGGGCTCGAATGGGAATGGGGATGGACCGGGTCCGGGTTCCTCGGATGAGGAATTACCGGGTCCGCCAAGGTTGGGATGGCCCGGTAAATCCTCATTTGAGGAACCCGGGCCCGGTATGCGGTAAGGAGGCAACCATGCAGCTCAATGCGGCATTGGTTACCTCCAACCTCGTAATGAGGGGACTAATGCTACTTTGCCATGCACGAAATATCAAGCATTGTGTATTCTCTAACATGTCATCCATTAGGATTCTGCATTGACATTCTCGCAACAATTATAGCATAACCGTTCTAAAAAGTAGGACAATGTTCATGGTTCATTACCAGCAGATTGTAAAAACAAGTAATATTATAAGGACATGTATAGCAGATGACGCACGGGTGATGATCTCCAACATTTTTACCAGTTATAGCAGGACGACATAACATGTAGCCTGCTTATAAAATGAAAGAAGAATTCCCAAATATAATAATTTTCGCACATACAATTGTTTATTGCATTTTACATTTTTAGTTCAGAATGAAATAAAGTGGGCTCTACATACCCAGTAATTGCAAATATGTCTGCAGACAAATAGCATTAATGTTAAGCACAGTAGAAAGACTTCTCTTCATTGCGATGTACAGACACCTTTGTATCATGTGTACTACTAATATCACATGACTGCAAACGTTACAGACATGTTAGGGACGTTTAAGGTAAGCATGGTGATTTTAAGATGTGAGTTGGAGTGGCAGGTGTAGGAAAAAGCAAAGTTGGACAGGAGAATGGTTTAGCTAAGTTCAGGGGCAGTAAGCAAGGTTGAGCATGGTATTCATAATGATCTAGAATTAGTTGAGGTAGGCAGAGGTGAGTTAGGGTGCATTGTTTGGACAGGGATGGGTGATGTAGTGTGTGTGAGTTGATGTGGATAGGTACAGGTGAGGGAGAGTGGGTATATGGTGGGTATGCTAGGATGGGTGTTCAGGTCTTAGATAGGAAAGTAGGGGTAGTGGGGTGGGATAGGTTAGTGTGTGGCAGATCAGCTATGAACATGGCAATGCAGATCGATCTTAAATGTCTTATGCACATTCAGCATGCTGCTGAGTGCACAACAAATAAGCACCTCTTTGTAGAGTGACATCAGTTGACCTGCCACTTCCCCACTCACCCCTGGATGGCCACTGTCATTCTTCTGCATTCATTCCATCAGTCTTGCAATGGGACCATATCTAAAATATCCAGTAGCACCTCAGCTTATTCTTCACATTTAAGGACTCCTAAAAGGGGCAGAAAAGGGCATAGTTAAGGGGCATCTTTTACAATAACCTAGTCTGTGGGATATTGAATGAAGGGAAGTTATGTCTACTGGGGATGCATTGATAATGAATCATACAATTATGCAATACCAGGTGTTTTGTCTGAATTTGTGGCAGAGAGCCCGTGTGAGATCCTTAATCCCAGATGGCTGTTGTTATGGATACTAATTTCGTTTTTGAGCTGTAACTGCTCTTAGGGTGGTTCTATGAAATATTTGGTAAGTAGGTTTTGTGTTAAACATGATTAAAGGAATAGAAAAGTTCATACAAGGAATTTGTTTATATCTTTTACCATTTCCAAGATATAGCCTCATAAATTATTGCTAATTCATCACAAACCTTCAACTATATGCTGACTAACTTAGAACGTTTGAAATCATTTGCAACTTTCTCATTACAATATGCTATTTTTTAAAACTTCAATAGCCATCTACAATTAAAGTGAGAAATTAAAGTTTTGCAGGTCATCTTCTGAGTGCAAGAGTTCATTTTCATCATCTATAAAATCGTTGTTATCACAGAGCTCTTCGTCGCCACCACACTCACACAGTTCTGTGCACCTTAGTGACTGAACTCAGCATTTGCAATACACATCACACCTTCCGTTGAAGCATGCACAATGCACCAGTTGTATGATTGATTGTGGTGCACATGGACAAGTACAAATAGTAGGAGAATATTGATTATCTGCTTTCTCCCATCCGAATTGTGATGGCTCTGGGAGATTAGAGTGTTTTTGATCAGCGCTTGGCCACTCTAACTCCTGGTAATGACTTCATAGCTTGTATGGTATTAGAAAGTATCTTGTTGGCGACAGACTTACTTTGCATATCTTTTTCTTTGTGGACATCTACCAACACAGTTGTCCAATGTCCGAAGCCTTTGTTGCTGGCAAGTAGACTTGACATATGAATCTCTCTATCAATCGTTTATCTTTCTTCTTAAAATCTTCTAGACATCCAAGTCTTCCCAAAGCATCAAGAATATGTTTTTCTGAAGTCTTGAAAACTTTCCAGAAAGATGGTGTTCCTTTCTTCATAAAGGAAGTGAAGGGAGTGAAATTTGATTGTTTTATAACCAAAAATATTAACCATATTTCAAAAAGGTTCCTTTTGACTTCCGCAAGTTTTGTGAAACAAAATAGCTTTCCCATTTTGCATACATCATAGACACATTTCTGTGTTTAATACATTTCCTTTGTGTGCTCAAGGGTATCCAGTGATAATGGAGAATACAATTGCAAAGCATTGAAATAACAGAGAAACAAAAACAGAGAAAAAATCATTGAGCATTTTTAAAAATAGATATGGGGTGGGGTAAGGAGGGAAAATGGGTGGGAATAGGGTTGGGGTTGGTTTAAGCATATAGAGAAATGGGGGGTTTAGGGTGGGGAAAATAATTCTCAGTTATGTATTCTCTGTAATATTTTTTTTTATTGTGCAATCAGTTTATTTTAGAGAAAACCATAAGCACATTTTAAAGAAATAAACATTTCAACATAAAATTGCATAAACAATACATCTGAATAATTTTTTTTTTTTTTTTAAATTTCTTTATTAGCTTTACAACAAGATATAGGCAGAAAATCAATGGTTAATCATTGCCGTGTGAGTATTTCAAAAGAACATAAAACAATTCCCACCCTCCCTCCCCACCCACCTCCACCGAGACCACCGTTAGAACTTCAATCTTAGTTTTAGCCCCTTGACGGACCTGGACTGTCTGTGCCTTCTGAGTCGCTATCATGCGTTGCTGGGTGAAGCAGTGGCACAGTTAATGCCACCCACCGGAGTAGTTCCTCGCTGGATTCTAATCTCTGTACTTGGATTGCTGTTTCCCATGCAGCAGTCTCAGCCGTTATCCATCTTTTGAGATCGGCCCACCAGAGGGCTTCACTCGGGTCTCTTGCGCTTTTCCAGCTCATGGCTATGCGTCTTTTCGCCGTTATGTATATTAAGTCCTTGAGCTTATTGAGGGGCTTGTTTGCTTCTCTTGTAGCTCCCCAATATGCAGGCTGCGGGGTCAAGAATGTCAACTGCTATATCGGCATATGCCACCTTTTCCTTCACCTGGGCCCAGAACCTTTGAACAGCAGGACAACCCCAGAACATGTGGGTCATTCCAGCTTTGGGCATATTGCATTTGGGGCACGTCTGGATTGTGGCTCCCTTGAACCTTGATATGGCTTCTGGTGTGAGGTAGGCTCTGTTGGTAATGTAAAGTTGGATGAGCTGTAGGCGGGCATTCCTAGAGATTTTTTTGTGGTAGTGGGTTATCCTCTCCCATGTTTTATCTTCAAACTCTCTTCCCAATTCGGTCTCCCATCTGCTCTTGCATTTGAGTTCGTTTTTGGTTGTGCCCTGCAGCAACGCTTCATATAGTCTGGAGGTTTCGTGGCCTCCCTCAGCAGTGTCGAGCATTGACTCGATGGTCTCGTTTTCTATGACCTGGTCTGTGGTCTCAGGCCATCTCTTCTTTATGATTTGAATTACTGTTCTGTGGAGCAGAAACTGGCCCGTGGGCAGGCCTGTGGACCCGCTGAGGTCGATGAATGACACTAGTTCCTGTTCACAAGTGAGGTCCCCTAGCACCGCCACCCCCCAGGGTTCCCATAGGGTGCGAATTTCCGTGTGCCCCCATGGGTGTTTAGCCATGATTGCGGCGATGGGAATCTGCGGGGAGAGTGGGTCTGCAGACCCCACTCTTCCACAGGCCCGCCTCCAGAGCTGGGTCAAAAGTTTAGCTAGATAAGGATAGTGCCGTAGTGTCTCCTTCTCAACCCACAGTGTGTCCCGAAGCAGCAATGTAGGCAGGGCCGGCTGGAGAAGTCGGGTATCAGTGGTGGTTTCGTCGGCCATCCATTGTGTCACGTGTCTAAGCTGGCTGGCCAGGTAGTACAGCTCGAAATTAGGGACTTTCAGCCCTCCTCTCTCAAAGGGTCTTTGGAGAATTTCCAGCGCCACTCTGTGCCTACCCCCCTGCCAGAGGAATCTCCCACAGAGTTTGTTCAAGTCTCTGAAGAATGAGGGGGGGATGTTAAAGGGAACGTTAGTGAAGAAATGCAATAGTCGGGGGAGTGCTACCATCTTGAGAAGACCTGCTCGCCCTGCCACCGAGAGGGGGAGCTTGCCCCAAAAAACCATGGACCTTTCAAGGGAGTCTTTGGCTCTGACTGTATTAAGGATATGTTCCGTGCTGGGGTTGCGGTGTATGGTGACACCAAGGTATCTGAAGGATGTCGCCTGCCATTTAAGGTCTAGTGGGGGTAGGGATCTAAGTTCCTCCCTGTATAAAGCAGCCAAGGGGTAAAGGCACGATTTGTCCTTGTTAATCCTAATGCCCGTAAGTCTATAAAAACATTCTAGGGTCTCTAGTATGTAGGGCAGGAGGTGCTCTGGATTGTGTAAGTACAGCAGCATGTCATCTGCATACATGGACACGAGGTGAGTCACCCCATCCAGTTCAATGCCACCGTCACCATATTCTTGTCGGAGATATGCTGCTACAGGCTCGGCCGCAATAATATAAAGCATAGGGGACAGTGGACATCCTTGCCGGGTGCCTCTATGAAGGGGCCATTTATCAGAATACATCCTGTTGGTGCGCACTCTGGCGGTGGGGCAGGCGTAGACCAATTGGGTCCATTTCAGGAAGGCGGGCCCGATCCCCATTTTGCCCATAGTAGCATACAACCATTCCCATCTCACCGAATCGAAGGCCTTGGTGGCGTCCAGTGACGCCACCGCGTATTTTCGGGGGCTATGCTCAGTGCTGTATATAATGTGGTGCAACCTACGCAGGTTTTCGGTAATAGAGCGCCCTGGCACGTAGCCAGTCTGGTCCTGGTGGATCAGCTGAGGGATCACTCTGCGTAGCCTATTTGCAAGAAGTGCTGTTAATATTTTGCAGTCCACATTTAGCATAGAAAGTGGTCTATAAGACCCGCAGTCTATTCCATCTCTTCCAGGCTTTAGCAAAGGGATTATTGTGGCCTCCCTCATAGAGTCGGGGAGGATGCCACGCTCATATGCCTCATTGAATACCCATGCTAGCATTGGGGCGAGGGCGTCTTCATATGTCTTATAAAATTCCCCTGGTATGCCATCTGAGCCTGGCGCTTTTCCAGTTGGTAAGGATCTGATTATAGCCAACACCTCGTCTGGGGTGATTGGCTCCTCTAGGGTTTCGGCCGTTTGAGCGTCTAGTGTAGGTAGCTTAATACTACTCAGGGCATCCTCTATTTCAGTGTTGGTGGGGGCGGGGATTTGGAGTAGAGTTCCCGGTAGAACTCGGAGAAGACCAAGTTGATCTCATCTTGGGTATGTGCTGTGGTGCCATCTGGTCTGAGTATGGTGCAAATGGGTATCCTGGGGATTTCTCTCTTATAGAGCCAAGCTAAGAGTTTACCAGGTTTGTCCCCTAGTGCGTGCGTCCTTTCAGAATGTTTAGCAAAGCTCAGTTTCCCAAGCGACTCCCAATGGGCCAGACAGGCCTGTCGCAATTCGGTTATTTTCTGTATATGTTCCGGGGTCGAGTCTGCCCCGCCCTCCAGCACACTCAGCTCTTTTTCGGCACCCACTAGGGAGGTCATGATGGACTTCATGGTACCCCCGATTGTGGCTATCATCTCACCTCTCATAACAACTTTATAAGCCTCCCAAGCCGTTCCGATGTAGTCCACACTATCTAGGTTGTTCTGCCAGTATTCCTCAGTTCTGTCTCTTATATGTTCTCGGAAGGCTGTGTCTAGTAGGGCCTCGGCTCTAAGTCTCCACGTGGGAACTGGGGGTTTAGGTGGGTATATCTCCCAGGTGGCCTGCATGGGAGAGTGGTCTGACAGCACCCTGGGCAAGTAACGTGCATCTCTAAACCCAGCTTGCTGCCCTTGGCTTATTAAGATATAGTCCAATCTGGTATGGACCTTGTGAGGTGGGGAGAAAAAGGAATATTCGCTTTTCTCGGGGTTCTGTTCTCTCCACAGGTCACATAGAGCTAGTTGGGTTATTAGTTTAGAGAGTACCTTGGCTGGGGGGGAAGGGCGGGAGTGTTTAGAGTCGGACCTGTCTTTCGTGGGGTCTAGCGTGCAGTTGTGATCTCCCCCCCCAAATCACAGTGCAGTCTACATAGGGGCTAATTCGAGAATATAGGGAGTGGAAGAAAGCTGTGGCGTCATGGTTAGGTGCGTACGTGCTAATCAGACAAATCTCCCTCCCATCCATGGTCCCATGCACCAGTGCCATCCTGCCTTCGTTGTCTGTCTTGGTGTTCAAAACTCTAAAAGGGATGGATGGGTCTATCCATATCAGGACCCCTCTAGCGTATGAAGAGTAGGGGGATCCAATCAGGGTTCCTCGCCATATTTTGGCCATAGACTCTTGTTTGTCCCTTGTCAAGTGTGTTTCCTGAAGCATGGCGATTCCCACTTTACATCTACGCAGGTATGTGTGTATCCGGCGTTGCTTAACAAAGCTATTCAAGCCTCTGACGTTCCAAGTTATTACGTTAATATTTCCAGCCATGGGTGTCATGGTATCTATAGATTATCCTCCGCTCAGGTCCAGGCCTTACAAGTGATATATCTGTTATGGAGTGTTCCTGTGGTCTCGGTGTTGTCTGACTAAAGTTCCCAACATGGGCTCTACTCACTCGTGTCCCTTCCCTCTTTGTCTTCAAGACCTCTGTAACAACGGGTCCCCAAACTTGACCCCATAACTGCGAGATCCCAGAACATAGAACCGGTCCGGCGGGTTTCCTCTCGCCTTGACGGGCTCCCAGGAGTGTAACATATGAGTTCCCTGTCCCAAAAACATTAACCATTGAACTTTTAAACAATAAAACCAGTCTAGTGGGGTTGCCCCCCCTCTGACTATCCCGTTTCCGCTCCATTTGACCTAAGTCTACAGGTGCCCTACGGGTGGGTAAATCACCCAAAAGTGTTTCTGGGGGTAAGAGAAAGGTTGGCTCAGCAGGTGACTTACTTCGCCGTTGGTCTCCAGTATGGCTCCGGTTGACTCTGTGTTGCCGCATTTGGAGTGTCATGCAGTGTGTTGCCGTCTACAGGTTTCGGGCCAATGTGGCAGTGGTCAGGGCGCCGACCCCCGTGGCCGACGCTGTCTGCTTTCGATGTCTGGGATTTGTTCCCTATCCATCCACTCACATACTTCCGCTGGTGTATCGAAAAAATGGGCTTTATTGTTGACCAGGACCTTCAGTCTGGCGGGGTATAGGAGCATGTACCGCAGGCCTGCGTTTTTCAGTCTGACTTTAGTGTGAATGAATTGGGCTCTGCTCCTTTGAACCTGGAGGGTATAGTCCGGGTAGATGGCAATTTTCACTGAGTTCCTGATTATGCTGCCGCCCGATCTGGAAAAAGCAAGAATCGTTTCTCTGTCTTTGTAATTAAGTACCTTGGCTATTATTGGCCTGGGTGGGTTTCCAGGTGGTGGCCTCTTAGTGAGGGATCGGTGAGCCCTTTCGATGGTGAATCCTTGGGACAAGTTGCCAGCTCCAATTTCCTGGATCAGGAGGTCTTCCACATAGTTGGTGGGGTCATTCCCTTCGATTCCCTCCGGATGAGTCTGATGTTGTTACGGCGTGCGCGCCCCTCCGCCTCATCCGCCCTGTCCTCTAGATTCTTCACTTTCTGAGTTAGAATGTCCACCTCCCTGAGGAGCAGCATCTTTGCCTCTGAGTTTTCCTTGACTTGAGTCTCTAGCACTTCGGTTCTGCCCGCTATGGATCGTACATCCTGCCTCAGCAAGTTTAAGTCTATAGCAACTGCGTCGATTTTACTCTCCATCGTTTTTTGTAACGTCATGATGGCTTCCAGCAGCTGGGAATTAGCGGGTTCGGGGGGCCCGGTGCCCGCCGCGGACACATGGTCAGGGTTTGCATCCGCCCCCGCAGTCCCCGTGGCCGTGTAGGTCTCCATTGTTGTTTGTCTTTGCTTGTTCCTGGCCCCTTTAGTGGCCATTGCTTCGCACAAGCCTTCGCGCCTGCTACCCATGTGGTGAGAGTTAATAGTGCGGCGATGTTGTTGCCTCTGTCCGGGGCGCCTCCGTCTAGTGTGCGTCGCCCAGTTGGCCCGACTCGAAGTGGAGAGCACCCGGGTTTATCAGCGTGTCCTCTGGGGTGGTTGTCCGAGTAGGGTGCTTAAGTGCGCCGATCTCTGGCCCTGTCTCCTAGTGTAGGGCTGCACACGTATTCAGCTTGTGGGTGTGCGAAGGGCCCCCCCGCCCCGTCTCAGTGGCTCCTGTGGGCTGAGGCCTCTGTTACATGTGGCGTGTTATGGCCAGGGGCTACCTCGCAGCTCTGCGCACTCCCCAGGTCCCGCGCGGATCCGGCGCTTGTCCCCGCCTCAGCAGGTGATTGCAGTGCGGGCGGGGGGGGACGGGGGGAACCTCCACACCCCCGCGCCACGGAGTCCGGGCCCCCGCACCTCTTTCGTCCCTCCTTACTTCGTTTGGCGGGGTATTGGTTGCGACTTGCTGCGGGCGAGGATCAACCCAACCCGGCGGGGGCTGGTCGCTTCTTCACTTCCGTCGGGTCCGCCACACGCGTTGCCTCTCCTGGCCTCAGCGGCCCCGGTCTTGTGTTGTGTCACGCAACTCAGACTCGCCTCGGTCCAGAGCTCCGCACCGCCAGCAATTTCCGCATCAGCTCGCCCGCTCCTCGTCATGCGTGCTCCGATCCCTGCAAAGTTCGCCGGGTTCAAGTCTCCGGGCGTCTAGGCCGATCAGTGCCGATCACTGCTGCGGTTGTTGGGCAGGCACCATTTTGCGCGCCGGATCGCTTCGCCCAGGCCCACGGCGTTTCTCTTCGGCGGAGTCCTCCAGACGTCCGAAACTCCGGCAGGCAGCGCCTCCAGCCGACTTCTACCTCTGGGGAGAAATTCGGGAATGGTTGTTGCGGCAAAATATTGTTTTAGCGGCCAAATGTTGGGCACATCGCTGGAGCCGACTGAAGACGCGTCCTTCTCACATGGCGGTTAGCCACGCCCCCTCACATCTGAATAATATACACAATTCCATATAAAAAGAATGACCAATGAAAGGTCATTCATAAAATTTACAAATTCATAAATGTACTCATTTTAAATCGAATAAACTCCAAACAATCAAACATCTCCTCATTGTTCAAGCTCCCCTTTTACATCCTTCACAATGCACTTCCAAATATAAAAGGCAGCTGCATTTATGAAAACCGATTCGGCTCCCATCATTTTGGCGCAAAATTGATCCCCACTTATATTTTCCAGAGAGCGAACAAAACCTCCATACCCTGTTGTATAGAGGCCTGTCAAAGCCTCACAGGAGGTCAATATATGCCTACTTGCCTCCACATGGCAATAACAGTACCTACACAATTTATCCTGTGCTTGTGCATTCCTCCATTGACCAGTACATTCTTTCGTCCACAGAATATTTAAACATAGTTGACATGTGAATCTCCTCAACACAGGACTAGACCATTCGGTTAAGTAGTTTTGAGGTTTACCACACTTGAAACCCTGAGACACATTGTTCCTGTACCTCTTGAGACCGTAAAGTTTGTTGATACCAGTCACCAAATCCAATTCCTGTGCTTTTCTCTTTATTACATTTTCAAAATCTGGGCCGCACTCAATCCTTTCCAAGTTGAGTCCCAGATCAGTCAGATATATTTTTGTAAACGGATAAAGGTCTAGAATAAATGTATTCTGCCGAACGGCATGCATATCTTTACCAAGTAATTGTAGTAAGTTGTTCGGGCTATGGCTTGTTTTTCACAATTTGGCAAATAACAACACCTTTTTAACCGACCACAATGAGGACAGTGATTGAAGACCATATTCAAGTGTCAGGGCTTCAACTGGAACTCCTTTAGGCAAATTGATAATTGAGCATAACAGTTTTGCCTCAAGCCTTTCCAGCCAGATTACATATACAAGTGGTAAAACCTCTAAGGCATATAGTACTGCGGGGAATATGCTAACTTTGTAAATTTGAACAATGCCTTCAGTATTTCGACCTGAGCGGTCTTCAATATATTTATTTATAGCCAACCATCTCTTCCACATATTTGTGTATGTAAAGTCCTCATAATGAGACACAAATGGTGTAACCCTTTTAGGAAAGCCCAAATACCCAACCTCCTTAGCATTCTCTAAGACTGTATTTTCCATACACCACTTACTTTTTCTGGCAGCAACTTGTGAGCCACCCAAACACATTGTTCTTATCTTCGTTTTATTTATGACCATTAGATTTTATTTTGCATAGATGGATAAGGCGTCCAGTGTTCGCTCTAGGCCAATTTGTGTCTGGTCAAATAGTCTGATGTCGTCAGCAAATGACATGCAGATGACTTTAGTACCATTAATGCTAGGTGGGAAATTTGTTGTGCAGTTAAGGGCAGGTTCCATATTCGCTGTGTATGTTTTGACAAAATAGAGCCCAGAACGCAACCCTGTTTTAGCCCCTGGTGTGTGGATATATATTCAGAGAGATAACCCTCTGAACTGAGGCATTTGGCAACAGAAGTATATTGTGTTCAGCGATTGGTTGTAATAAAGCAGTTCAGGATCAATGCCCCATCTTTTCAGTTTAGACCAGAGCCTTGTTCTAGACATCAAGTCAAAGGCTTTGGAAGCAACAATATAATCGGTCTTTCCCCTTAAAGCTTTGATCCCTCAGAAACTGTAGCATAGCTATATTCAATGTGGTGGTGTATTTCTTTCTAAAACCTGTTTGGAAGATACTCAAGATGTTTTTTGCTTCAAACCAGGTAGTTAGCTGCTCCAGTAATATATTAGCAAACAGTTTCTTGCTGGAATCCATCATCGCCAGAAGGCAGTCATTTGATGGTACTAATCTATCTACCTTTTTTAGAATGGGGACCGACATAGATTGCCACCAGCTATCTGATATATTACCAGTCTCAATAATGTGGGTATAGAGAATTTCTAACATCCTTGCCCAGAATGTCGGATTGTCCTTGAATACAAAGTTTGGTATTCCGTTGGGACCAGGAGCACGTAAAGCTTTAGATTTTTGTATTAAGCATTCCAGATTATTCTCCTTTAACTCTGCAACCCGTGCACCCCCTTTAACTATACAATCCCGCCACCTCACCAAGGAATCAGGTGGATCACCCACCGACATTAGATTTACTGGGGCAGAGTACAGTTTTTGAATATGCGATGTCCAAGTCACCTGCGAGACAGTATTACATTCTATAAGTGTGAGGGACGTCGGGAAGTTGTTATAGTTGTGCCAAAATCTTACTGTATTATGCCCTTTTAACCACAAAAATGTATGCTGCCAATTAATGCCTTTTATGGAAGCCTTATGCATTTTTTGCCAGTTTCTATACTTTGTAGCCAAATTGGTTAACATTTTCTGTCTGGTATGTGGGAATAAAGTGGCATTCTTTCTTATTACGGACGGTTCCCTGCGATATTGTTTCTTTTTTCCCGAAATAACGCAATCAAAGGGTTTTGAGTTATTAGTAGAGATGTTCTGTATTCATTTCTGCTTTACATTTGGAAGGGATGTGTTAAGATGGATTTCTGAACTCTGTCCTGGAGGGGCAGAGGTTCAGAAGGCCAGCCTAGTTTCTTGGAACAGGGTAACCTCTGGACAAGCCAGACCAATCAGGGTAGCGATGGCAGCGGTCAAGACTAGGTTTCAAGAGGGGTGAGGGTGACTGAAAGCCCGCAATGAGCACACCTAGCAAGGACGCTTACAAATTACTCCAAGCAGGTGTTATATTAAAAATATAGACACATTTATTACAAGGCCTTGGTAACATCGAACATAGTAAAGAATCACGATAAAACTCAAGTAAACCAACATATCACAACCAATACAATATATATACAAGACCGAGGGGTCTAACGAGCTAGGAGCATGTAATATGCAGACCACCTAGATGGGGAGGAAAACAGGCAGTGCAAGTAATCGTTAGGCCCAGTTCGACATCAGAGACCACCTAACTAGAAGGCAGTCCGAGCCCTACGAAGAGTGGAGCCTTGTGCTCAAAAGTACCTGCACACGCGGGTGCCAACGGGCCAAGGAGTGTCTCTTTGGGGAAATCAGGCAAATCAGAGTGGTGAACAAACGATAGTGAACAGACCTTCGCTACTCAAGTGCAGCATCCACTTGTGGGCAGAAGCAGGGCCCGAGTACGGAGAGAGGGGTGCTGCTTTTCAACAGCGGGGGAAAGCCACAGGCTTCTGCAGGAGGGAGACCGGTTCAGGGTATTGGCTACTCACCGGTCCCCGATGCAGGCAGACCCAGGCTTTTCTGAGTTAGTTTATTCGCTGGCAGGTTCAGATGCGATCAGAGGGATGTCTCGGTGCCGTGTAGATTCCGCGCAGCAGAAGTCAGGGACAAGGGTGTCCCAAACGCAGCGAACACACACAGATGGTTACCCCAGCACGGCAACTCGGCAGCCGCTTGTATTCCCGGCCCAATGTACACTTCTCACTTCAGACCTGGGAACACCAAGTGTACGAAGCGCGTGAGAGTGTCGAGGGCTCGGATTTCAGCTGCAGCCAGACGGCGGTAACAGAGCAAGGTTCCTGTGTAGGCTGGTCAGTCCGCTGGATGGCCCAGGGACGCTTCCGAAGGCTTACGTACAGGAGTTGGTGAAGATGCCAAGAATAGTTGTTCCCACTATTGTAAAGGGTCGAAGGACCAGTAAAGGCCTTCTCGTACGATGAGAGGCAGAGGGGTCTCACAGGACGACAACAGTGCAGGGTGCCAAACCTTCAGCAGGTCACCAGCGATTCCTCGACTCAGCTTCTTGGTTGCAGGATACTTGGCTCCTTTATCCTTTGTTCATGAGAACTCAGGAGATAGACATGGTAGTGGTGTTTCCAGCCTCCTCTTATCCAGGGTTCCCTTTGCGCCAAAACGGAGAGGGCCCAATGGGAGATCTGCTCACAAAACACTCACACCATACGTGGACCTATCACAGACCACGGTGGTCCCAGGCATTCAAGACACACTAGACTGTCTGGCACCCAGGATGTGTATTGGGACCAGACATCCCAGCCCACATCCTAGAGGCTCACAACAGGCCTGTAGAAGCCCGAGAAAGCATCTGTGTTTCGCGGGAAAGTACATGCCCAAATAAGGATGGCCTAGGGTCGGCTCGACCTGGGGAAGGTGAAGGGGCAAGACGGTCAGCAGACAGGACAAAGAACCTCGTGGTCCAGGCATTTTGGAAGCCAGGCCACCCATTTTGGCCAAACGCGAGGAGCGCGGTTAACAGTGCAAAAGGGAGTTCAAAACACAAAGAAACGATCGCTGCCACCAGTCCCATCCGTGACATACTTGCACAGTTCGTTATAAATCCATCGAGAGTTTCTAGGGCCTGTAGAATGACTAGAGACCCAAGAGTGCAGTAACTTAGCTTACAGTGCCCTCTTGTGCCATGTTGCGCGAAAGCTGCAACATGAGAAAAGAACTACGGAAAACAACGTTCCCCGGTACTGACTGTCTTAAGGGCATGTCAGTTTCCCCATAAGAATGGAGCGAAAGCCCAGAGGAGTGCGGTGGAAGGCTGCGCTTCTCTGGCAAAGTCTAGATCAGGATGTAAAACAACAGCAAAAAGTTTAGGGGTTGCCACATGGAAGTAAAATAACCTACAATATGAAATCTTTCCTAACAGGATGGAATTATCCCTTTAACCATTTTTGCCAAATCCCAATCTGCAGCCTTTAGTGCCATCTCTAACCCAGAAGAATTATTGTTTAAGGTCCCATTCACCAGTTTAATATCCCTGTTGTCCCATTGGATTATATTACCCACATAGTTTATTATTATCTTAGAACATTTTCCTACAATCTTTGGAATGCTTTTTAACTTAGTTGACCAACATAGAGCACCATGGTCACTAATCTTATTATGGACAATAGTAACCGGACTGCATTCAACACACAACTCAATGTACACTATTACATAATCAATAAATGATGTCACAATTCCATTGGACCATGTGTATTGAGGATTAAAGTCATCACTCATAGGTACCATCATGAGGAACTTTAAATCATAAAAATCATTGAAGTTGAGCCAAGAGCTGTTCCTCCCAGCCGAAGCACCTTTAGACAGACGCAGTGATCTCCTATTAAAGTCGCCAGCCCACAATACATGACCATGTGGCGATCTCTCAGACCAGTAAGAGACAGCAATTAATATAATATGTTCTGTATGATCATGGTCTGTGCACCTCCCGGTGCGTCATAAATGTTAATAATCAAAATGTCCTCCAATGAAAGAGTAGGAAGCTGCAGTATCCCCATTAAAATATTACTAGACGTCTTCACATTGGGAAATGGTATCAGACTTAAATGAGCCTTTACTCCTATGACTAAGCCACCACTCGCCCTCCCCTTCTTAGAGGGGGTGGCATTATTAGACACAATTTGGTAGCAATCTAGAGCAATAGGCCTAATACACCAAGTGTCTAGCAATATGAATAGGTCAGCATCCCTCAATGAGACGATAGCCCAGTGTGTTCCAAGATACCCAAAAAAAACTAGAAGTATTTCCTGATTGCCAATTAGCCCCATTATACGAACACAATGGCATCCAGCGATTGGAACTGGTCCCTTTTCCTGTGCTTGTGTACTCTGGATTTATAAGGCTCTTAGAGCTGCTGTCTCTGACATTTGCATAAGAGTTAGTATACCCCTTACCGGTACTTGTTTTTCTACTTCGCCGGTCCTCCCACTGATTTCACGACATGCTATTAAGGTATATCTGGGCTGCAGCAGTAACTCTGAGTGTGTTTTCAACATAGCCACCATCAAAGGAGATGCAAACTCTACAAGAACCCAGTTTATGTTAGTATTCCATAGGGGTAGCTCAATTTTCAGGCTATCGGTAGTCTGTATGAATTCCACATATGGGAGTTATTTGAAGATGGAAAAGAGTACATATCTATTTAGGAATAGACTGTAACCTGTAAACTGTGGGAGCATTCTCTTCCAGAATAATCCATGTACTCCTATCTTTTAGGGCACTTGAATATATGGTAGGTAAAATGGTCTTTAATTCAGCAGGCAGTAAAGAGATAGGATCTGTTTTACCATCCCTCTGATCCCACTTTTCAGACCTAGTAGGCAGGCCAGTACCTTCGGCAGTTGCCCTGGATGATTGATGTATTGTGACAGTCAAGATAAAATACTAGCTACCAAGGAAATCTTATTAGGTTTCTGCCAGGCAGAAGTGTACTATTTTCAGTGGCTGTATCTGAGTGTGCCATATTTTTGAGAAGAGAGAAAATACTTGTGTGGAGAAAATGGTAAAATGTCACATCTTTCTTAGAGAGAATTGTCGCCTGGTACTAAGGGAGTAACACCAAGACCCTTCTCTTAAGTTACTCCAAGGGCACGGTAGGACATTTGGTGCAGGTCCCCAAAAGGGTGCTGTATGGATTCTCCAGATGTCAGGATTCTTTCTTGGGTCTGATTTGTTCCTGCAAATACACAAAGTGACATTTAGTACTTCAATGGCTCGCTTGAACCTTTCTGTGCATCTACTAGTCTCCCCACCTAAGGTCTTTACTCAAAGGACTTCGTTTCTGTGATCTGAGGGAGTTCCAAGCTGCTATGAGATCTAAGCACTCATTGTTCTTCCCAAAAGTATCTTCACTCCAGGTTCTACAGCTGAACAAATGTCTGTGGCGGGTGGGAGGTACTTGTTATTCAATGCCATAATCGTCCAACCACGTCTCAAATCAGTGTTGTAGCTGCTCTGTGCAAAGAAATGTGATCATAGATTTTTCGCTCTGTTGCATGCAAATGTTCAGTGAAAAGACTAACTTTTCTCTTTTCCTCTTTGGAGGTGCAATGTTAACGGGTTGCATGGAGCAGGAAAACTCCTTAACAGATTTATAAGCGAGCAATGATTCCATTTGAAAGTGCTGTGGTAGAAACTCACTGTTCAGTGTTTTCTGTTCTCCTTATAGGGTGCAAGAATCCAGCTGGTGCTGTCAGGAAGCAAGGGCCACCAAATAAAAAGCAGGAAGTGGATGTGCTGCAACACTGAAGGAGGCCACAAACACACACTGTTAGTGGGTTTAGATGAGTGTGCTTACTCTTTGTTAAGTGACAAAATATTAGTTGTGAAGAAAAAAAGATTCGAACGCTTGGAGGCAATTCAGGATTCGATTTAATGGCTATAGCTGAGTGTACCATTTACTTGCGATGTGAAAAAGTAGAAGTAATGAAGAAACTATCTTACTATTCTTTGGAGGCAAGACAGTACATTCAATGCATGTATTACATGGGGAAACACAGCGTCTGCAATGAACGGGCAATCATTTCTTGAAGAGAAAATGTCTTTGAATTCTATGAACACAAGAGAGTACATTCAGACATTGCATTGACTGGGCTCCCTTTTTGGGATACATGAGAGAAAATACTGGTTTCACAAGCAAAATGTGGGGAATTCTTTGGAGGCAGGAGAGTATATTCAGTGGATTTAACAATGAGTAACAGTCTCCAGCACATTTCTACCCTCTGCTAGGTTACCGAGCAAGACGATAGGAACAAGGCAGATGTGTTTGGGTGACAGGGGGCATAGTTCTCAAATATTGATATTGAACATCTGTGCTCTGGGAGAGTAACTTGAATTGTTTTGAACACACTGATTCAGGAGCAGAAGCTTTCTGCATAGCCTTTTGTTTTGCAGAAACTCGTGTCACCATATTCAACAATGGAAGTTGCACCAATGTCTGCAGAGTTGAACAATGAATTAAAAAAGTTTACAACGAAGTTAAGAAGTTAATCCAAGGTAAATCAGCTAATACACAATAAAGTTTAAGGACCACATGTTAATGAATCCTATAGCTGTTCTTTGATATCAGATGGTTTTGAAGTGAAGTACTGTCATATTATCCGAGAATGCAGAAATCAATACATGATTCTTATATATTTGAGGTTTTCATCGGCACCATGCACAATGCCCTTGGCTAGACATGCCCCTCTGCTGTTATGGATCAAAGAAAGACAAATCTGTCATTTGCTATGGTGAAGTCTCATGGGATTTGCACTAAGCACTAATGAATCCAATGTTGATAATGTTTGTATTTTTGGAAGAGTGCAAGAAAGGAGTTAATGAAGTACAACATGAAACTGAAGCACATCAAATTATTGCAGCTGAAACACTTTGTAACATGAAGTTAGACACATTTGCCTGATCTGATATGACTTGCTTAAATTGCATGAAAACAGACTAGAAAAGGGCACACACAAATGTCAAACTTCCTTTAGTTCTGTGTGCACATTTCTGGGTGGTTGAACTCACCTGTTTCTTGCTGTCATGTTGGAGGGACTAGATAAAACAGAGAATGCTCTTGATTGAAGCTCTCACTTAATAAAGAGAACACATGCACTTGTTGTGGACTTTTCCTTATTCCTCACAATCGATGTTATCGGTTTTGCTACCTTTTTTTCTTTCTTTACAAGATTACATTTACTCTTCACTAAAATATGGCTCTTTTAGTTACATCCTCCAAATGTCATTGCCACCTGACCCTAAAGCAATCTAAGACATGTTCTTCACAATTAGTATTTTCTATTGTTATGGATATGCACACGCACTTACATCCCCCTGAAGATAATGTGTTAATGCCCCAAAAATGATAAGACAATTTCATTTCAATCTTATTTTGTGTCATCTTCAAAAGATGGAATACTCAGGACAATCCACAGAATATAGTGTTCTGCTATTTCCCAGGAAAGGTGTGGCTTTTTCCAAGCAACGTATATTTTCTATGAATATACATTATGGCACATTCTGTTATGGCTAAAGAATACTATCTCTGCATGCATCCTAAACATGCAAGACTTTTATTGCAATTCAAATTGTATCTTGAATACAAACACTGATTGTACTCTGATTCTAAGGTAGTTTGTTTGCAACTAATATTTTGTTCCATTACAAATATATGACCACTGAATTTAATCTCCTCCTGCCTGGAAATAATTCTAGGAATTTGTATTCAATGCTAGTATTTAGTGTCATCTCAAAAAGGTAACACTTTCGGATACAGCCACTAAAAGTACTTTTGTCTTGTCACCGAAGATATAACAGATTATTGCTTTGCAACTAATATTTTATCTCATCTATCACAAAAAAGTGGGCACACCCATCAAAATCAGTGAATACATTCATAAAGATGACACACATTTTACTGAACCTGAATATAATAACTTCCCACAATTAAATAATTATTGGCCTTTTTCTTCACACCTAGTGTTTGATATGAATCCTGGCCACAACTCGGCATGCCCAATACGATCAGGTAACACTTGTATTTTGGTGCCTTTGTGCCGGTGCCTTGTGCTAAATCCCCAGTGGAGGCCCTCACCTCAACCTCACACCACTACAAACCAGAATCCTTCAGCCTCCCTCCACTCAACTACGCACTTTCTGGCCTGCCTACACATTCCCAAAAAAGTTATTTCTACTTGACTACCTATTTGCTTGTAGTTTTATCGTAAGGCAAGCAGGCACTTGTGAATTGTGCAAAGCCTGCTTCCCATAAACAAGTATCAGCATCCCTGGGTGATTGCACCAATAAATACAGTTTGCTGGATGGCAGTGTCTGGCCCTGCACTGTTCGAGGATGGGGTTTTCATCGCTATAGTGAAATCAATAACAGGAAAAGTCCATATTTTCCATCTAAATTTGCCAATTACCCTGTCTCCTGCAATAGCATACCCCATACTCTAGCTCTGACGTTCCTCTAACATTATAAAGTGTTTGTTTTTATGATATATCTAAACTCGTACACAGCATGTATTGGGGCAAGCAAATAGTATATTGGGATACTTCCCAGTCCACCACAGACTGAGACCAGTTGCACAGAGCATTGCACTGAAAACTGTTCTCAGAGCATGTTTTACCATATTTACGTTGTTTATTCTGTTGTCCTTTCAGGCAATAACACTTTACATTGCACAGACATTCATCCCACAAATATCTTACTTCAGAGGCACATCAACATGTAATATTGATGCTCTTTGTGTGCCTTGGGAATAACTTCTATCAAACTCTGCCTATCAATTTGAAAAGGAGTGTATGCCATGAAGATATGAGGAGAGACACACAGCCTGCGTGTGATGTTTGGATATTTACGCAACCATAGCCTGCTCCTGGCCATGCTGGCCACTAAGGCCATTTCTCCAATGAATTACCTCTCCCAACAGAAAACACATTAAACAGAGATCTCGTTTAGCCTGCTCTATCAAGCAGTATCATCAAATGTTGTTCTGTGATGGCCTCTCAGTGTCATTGCAAAGCAGTCTTTTGAGAGGTAATGACTTACATTGAAATATTTATATGCTACTGGGGTAATACAAATGTCTTAAGCAGCTATGCCTTCAGCCACTTTATTGATAAGCAGTATATGTGTCCTCACATTTGATGTCAAGTTAAAAACAAACATTAGAAAAGACAACAAGTTTATCTTGTTTATAGGTGTTTGATAGGAACTTGCAAGGCACCAATATCACCCCGATACTCACAGCATTTTCCAGCTGCTGTGTCTTATTGCCAGGAAGTAAGCTGAGCTTAAAACATGTTCCTCGAAGTTCTAGATAGGTACTACTATGCATCTATATGGACGCTGCTTAGTAAAAAAAAGTGCCACAGTAGATGGCCATATTTCAAACAGCCTAGATCACCTCATGCTTATTAAGGAAGGTAACAGTAGCTAGGATATTATAATTTAGAAATAATGTAATACCAATGCCTAGAAAGGATTGGAAAATTAGTTTGTTTTTGGATGGGTACATTTGTGTGTGGGTGTAAATAAGAAATGTAGGTGGAGGGGCTACATAGTTTGTTGGCTCGGGAGAATGGTGAGCACTGAAACCTGCACTTGCATTTAAGCAGAAGATGGCCAAAGTGCTGAGATCCCCACATGCATTTAATATGCAGAGGAGTAAGACAAAGCACTGAGAACCCCATCTGCATTCACTTGGTAGCGGAGAAGGCAAAAGCATGTAAGAACCTCATTTGTGTTTAGGAGGTGGAGATGCCAAAGCGCTGAGGATCCCATATGCATTTAGTATGCAGAGGAGTAAGACAAAGCACTGAGAACCCCATCTGCATTCACTTGGTAGCGGAGAAGGCAAAAGCATGTAAGAACCTCATTTGTGTTTAGGAGGTGGAGATGCCAAAGCGCTGAGGATCCCACATGCATGTAGTATGCTTTCAGAGAAAGCCAAAGCAATGAGAACACTATGCACATTTAGTAGGTGGTGGATTAGCCCAAAACACTGAAACCCCAACATGTTTTAGTAGAAATAAGAGAAGTCCAAAGCACAGAGAAACGTCTCTGCATTATGTAAATGAAGGATAAGGGTAAACCATTGAGAACTCCTAATGTATTTATTTGGTGGAATGTAATGCAAAGCACTGAAACATGAGATGCAATTAGTAGCAGTAGGAGAAGGCAAATCTACTTAGAACCTCAAATGCATTCATTAGGCAGAAGGGAATGCAAAAGCACTGAAGCCATGGCAAGAATTCGTTGACAGAAGGATGTGAATTCTATCAGCATATCCTAATCGTTTGCTTTACCCAAAAGTGGCAGGGGATCGCATGGGGCGATCAGGGGAGGAATCTATCTGTTAGACTGATTGCTTTGCAGAAGCTCAGTTAGTATCTGCATCTCTGCCTTGCTAAGAACAGGGACCTCGGCCTCAAAGGATTCTGATGCATCAGGAAGAAATGTAATCGTGCATGGTGCCCCTTCACACATTCATCAGGGGCCAGACAATGGTGTAAAGGAGGCGGAGGAGGTAGTTGAACACCCATCAATTGAGGCACAAGAGGAAAAGGGGATGACATTATCTCAGCAACAAAGTGAGCCATCCATTTATGTGGAAGTAGATGTGATTTCTGAACATTCCTCACCTGTTTCACCTAAGCTCATGATCCATCCCCTGATTTAAAATGGACATATTTACACCTCACCTTTCATTATTCCACTGCAAGTGATAGAAGGTAAGGGGCACAGAAAAGAGCCGGCATCGACTAACCCTTGCAATTGTCATGAGTACAAACTGTACACAGGAAGCAAGTAAAACCACTCCCAATGTGCTAGTGTACAATCTTTTGTGGTAGTGGTCCAGAAACACAAGCTTGTGGTTCCACAACTTTGCAATCTGTCATAGTAAAAGCACCGGATCCTCAGGATCACCCAGATATCATTCACTGCAATGTACAACAAGCAGGCCCTAAAATGGAGGAGAAGGTACAGCCTTTCAACTATCTCCCAAAGCATAGAAAGTCAGTATTGTGGAGTAAAACCTGCGACAAAAAAGCAGCAAGACAACTTAACATTTATAAAAAGAAAATATCTTGTGAAGGATGATGGATACCAATTTGGTAAATTCTTCCCGGTGGGCTTGCATGTACTGGCATTATCTGCATGCTTGGAAAAAGAAAAGGGGCCAGGGCAAAACTACATCCCACAAAGGCGGGCAGTGCGTACACTGCCACAAAGAATCCTAAAGCACAATACCAGAGATTCTTGCTGATTCGCAAGATCCTGTTGGGAACATTATGATTGCCTACAGGTGCAATACCATGCAGAAAAAGCCTTTCCCCCCTGAATGCACAAGCCCACAATGGCTGAGGTTTCTGTGCATCTCACACAAAATCATCAACATCATTGTCTATTCGATGTGATGTTGGCAATATATGTACTGTTCTATTCCTCTCCTATACCTATCCTGTGGAAGAAGTGGCTATGGCAGCAGACTATTGTAAGGGTATGAAAAGCCAACTAACAAGAAATATGGGAACAGTTCTCAAGGCACATATTTCATGACCATCACCTGAGAATGAGTCATCTCAACATATCCCCCATCAGCAAGCTCAGTGCAGCACCTATCTAATGTAATTCACCAGCAGGCCACCTTGTATATTGAGGCGTTTGACAGCAGGTTCCATAGGGATGTTGATCTGTGGTAGAAACGAAAGGAGGTTGTGACACATTAGATAATGTCATGGGGGTTTCAAGCACAGTTTATGGCAACTGACATACGATCTAATGTGTTAACTATACTGAGGATTGGGAAAACCATGGACAGGCCCAGATTTGCCCATGTGTACCATCTTCTGGTGACCGGCTTAATAAGACAGTTCCCACTATTAGAAGAGATGGTAAGTGTGGCACAGAAGGCCTGCTTAAACGTTAGCCAGTCGTCCAGTGTTAGTAATACATTATGAACTAAAAACCCAAGTGTTTACTTGGAGGAATTCAACCCTCTATGCTGGAGCATCTGAGAGAATTGTGCAATACAGTGACTGACTACTACACCCTCCAGACCGGCCAACTAGAGGGTATGTATGTAACAGCAACATAGTGACAACTGTTGCAAATTGTCTTTTATTGGCTGCAGCCATTTAAAGAGGCCACTAAACAGATTGGCCTGTACACTAGATCACCCTGTAAGGCGCTGCCATTGGTGCATCTATTGGAATCAGAATTATAGAAATGAAAACATGAACATGAACACTCTGGCAATGATGATTGAGAGTGATTGGCCATGAACCTGTTCTCAACACTCTGAGGATCCGCACATTGTTAGGATGAAGTGGAATTTGGATTATCTTCTGGCAACTATTTTGGACCCATGGTTTAATATCATGATGGCATTTGCATGAGGATGAAGAAAACACGGTATTGGTCATTTTGACCGAATCTAAAGGTTCGCATGAACCATTAGATGTAAAAATGCTACCACCAAAGGGTCAAACACCAAAAGTTCGATTTGGTGGTAGCATTGTAAAAAATAAAAATGGGGCTTCGGGGGACACCCCCGCAGCCTTCCATTAAAAAAAAAGAAAAGAAAAGGACCCTGCAGTGCCAGTTCCGCAGGAACCCAGACTGAAGAAGAAGGTAAGTGGGGTTTGTTTATGTTGGGGGTGTGGGTGTGCTGAGGGTGTGGGTGGGAGGATGTGTTATGGGTGTGTTGTGTGTGTGGGCCTAAGTATGTATGTGTGTTTGCATGAGAAAGGTGAACACTTTTGCTAGTTCACACTTTTCTCATGCGAACTTTCCGGCCGCTGCAAATTCAGCCGCGGTCGGATCACTTAGAATAGAAAACACAAGGGGTTGTTGTTCGCAAGTTAATATGCTCGCTATTATAAGCACTCACTAAATGGACATTTAAACTCTTGATTAAAACAAGAATAGAGAGAGGCAGGTTAGAGCAAATAGGTTTATTGGGTAGTGCATGTTCATTCTCCACAATTTCTAAAACTAATTCAGGAGAAACCACGATGAGCTTTTGAATACTGAACATCTGGCTTGGTGAGTGCATGGGCATCGCAATGTGGATTTAGCAGGGACACTGCAGACCAAATGATTGATATCTGTGATCTCAACACATGCAAACTGCATAGTGATGATGGTAAACTGTTTTCTTGCTTGGCAAGCCATTCGTGTGGCCATCACTTTGTTTAGTTAGCTGTGAAAATCTTAAACTGTTCTACAGCTCAGATATAGTGTGAACATCTTCTTACAACTGCCATTGCAATTGTTGCAGTCACCTATAAGCGATTATTTTGGTTTATATCTAGTATTTTGTAGTATTTTATAGTATTTTCCTATGGTGATATTTTTTAAAGTGGTGAAACTAATTTCAGAATACTGTCTAATAATTATTTCACCAGGGTCCCTATTTGTAAACAAATACTGAACATAGTACACTCTGAATAAATGGCTCATGCTCTCCTGTGATGTTTTATCTGCAACATCAATTGTATGCCCTTTTGGCTGTGTTTTGAAATATATATAAAGTATGAAAACAAAATACAAAACATTAATTCAGCCTCTCTAATTTACTTTCACTAGCTTTGCTTTGAGATTTCTTACCACACGTTCGATCTCCCTATGCAAGCCAGTCCAATGAGATTGAATGAAGAAAAATACAATGGGCCTCATTACACGGTAGGCGGTAGGGATTTAACGTTACCGGTAATGGAATACCGGTAATGTTAAATCCCCATGCCAATTACGACCCGGCTCACCGCTATTAGCGGCACCGCTATGTACAGTGCCACTAATAGCGGCCAGACCGCGTGCGTGCGACCCTCCATCCCGTAAATAACGCCATGCCGCTAATAGCACACCATCACAAGCCAAGCAGACATGCCAATAGCGGCATGGTAAAGCCCCCAAAATCCCTTACCGCCATGGCGCTCATACCGGCATCGCGAACCACCAGTTGAGAGAACGGAGCAGTGTTCCCACCTGCCACAGGTGGACACAATCAGCACAGGTGGAGGCAATGGAGACTGTGGCAGCACAAAAGGAGCACACCACACCCCTTCACACACCCCTTCCCACACCAAGATGGTCCCAATACTAGCAGCATTACATGGGCTGGAGGACATGATTGCAGTGCAGCAGCAACAACAACAAGCAGCACAGAGGAGACGCAGGAGGAGGAGGAGGAGGAGGAGGGCAAGACAAGCACAGCAAGCACCACACGGTACCTAGTCATACCACAGAGGCAGCCACCAATCCCCAGGATCAGAGCCAGTCCATTTAACCTAACCCCTGAGCAGATACACACCCTGTACCGTCTGGACCGGGATACCATCACCAGCATCGTGGACATGATACATGATGACATTGTGAGCCTCATAGACATCAGAACTGCCATCCCCCCTCTACTAAAGGTGGTGACCGTGCTCCACTTCCTGGCCACAGGCACCTACCAGCATACAGCGGGGCACATGCATGGCATCTCACAACCAGTATTCTCACGCACGCTGATCCAGGTACTCGATGCCCTCCTGAGGCATGCACCTGAACACATATTCATGTCACGGACTGCCCAGGAGATTGCAAACACCAAAGTTGGCTTCTATTCACTGGCAGGCATCCCAAGTTGCATTGGGGCCATCGACTTTACCCATGTGGAATTGGTGGTCCCACATCACAATGAAGTTGTCTACCGAAACAGGAAGCAATTCCACTCCATCAATGTCCAAATGGTATGTGACGCAAACAAGATAATCACACATGGTTGTGCCCGATTTCCCAGATCAACCCATGATTCCATGTTCCTGCGGAACTCAACCATCCCACACTACATGGAGTGACAAGCCGGACAACGTTCGTGGCTTCTTGATGAGTAGCAGGGCAAGCACATGGCAGTGTGATTGCGGGGGGGGGATACATACTCCAACTGGGTGTGATTGGGGGGAGATACATACTCCAACTGGGTGTGATTCGGGGGGGGAGATACATACTCCAACTGGGTGTGATTGGGGGGGGATACATACTCCAACTGGTTGTGATCGGGGGGGATATATACTCCAACTGGGTGTGATTGGGGGGGTGAGATACATACTCCAACTGGATGTAGCTTGTCGTCCGTAGGAACAATGCACATCCACATGAACGCCAATGTCCATCTGGGAAGGCCGCAATCTATCTGAGATGAACCGACATGCAAGTATAAGCTACACAACATAGCGAAAAATCTAGGTCTAGAAACATCCATCCACATCCACATTACACAACATTCAACACCACAAAATACACAAATCTCCTACATGCCGTCAAAACAGTCATACAGAATCAGCGCTGCACAACCACAATATTGCAATGTGCCCTTGAGTGCATGCAAAGGGATCACCCATACCCATAGCATTGTACCACGCACATATAGCACCACTGAAGTGATGCCTCTCAGCATGGCAACATAAATGTTTGAATGGCAGTACACTAGCAGTGTGGTACCAATTCTGCCTGGGCCCCAGGACAGGTAAAATCGGGCCTCACCCAGGACATGTCAATTACTTTAGGAGGCATCAATAGGGCATGTTCACTTGCAGGGTCAAGCTCAACTTTGCACATTGCAGTCACACAGATCGTCTGCATGCATGCTGTTAATTGTGGACTTCAATTTGTGTGATATGAACAGGCCGCTCTTGAGGTGAACAGTAACCAGACCCCATTCGTCCCCCCATACAGGTGATGCCAGCTATCCCCTGAAGAGGTGGCTGCTTACCCCTGTACGGAACCCACAGAACAGGCACGAATAGGACTACAATCGTGCACATACCCGTACCCGCGTCGTGATCGAGCAGACTTTTGGCCTTTTGAAAACACGGTTTAGGTGCATTAGCAGGTCTGGTGGCGCTCTCCTGTATGGCCATGAGAAGGTGGCCAAGATCACCATGGCATGTGTCATGCTGCACAATATGTGTATCAGACAGAATGTGCCACTGCCCCCTGACTTAGAAATAGAAGCACCTGATGAGGATGATGATGGTGATGAGGACGGAGTTGACGGGGATGCAGGTCCTGCAAGATTGGATGGCCAGGAGGGACGTGCTGTGAGACAACATCTGATCAACCAAATATTCTTTCTGAGTTACATTTTTTCATTTTTGTAGGACTGGATATGGGTAGTAATGCACTGGTGTCTGTTTGGAAGCGCACAATGGACCCTGTCGCCAATAAAGTACACATAGACATTGAAGAAGTCCAAGCCTGTGTATGGATCAAACACCGGTGTATTAAGAAATGTAAAGATGTAAGAGTGCATGTCCCCAAACATACCGCCACCCTTCCCCCCTCCTCCCACAACAGCCCAAAAACACCCTTCCCCCACCCCCCGACAACAGCCCCAAAACACCCTTTCCTCCACCCCCCACAACAGCCCAAAAACACCCTTCCCCCCACCCCCCACAACAGCCCTAAAACACCCTTCCCCCACCCTCCACAACAGCCCAAAAACACCCTTCCCCCCAACCCCCACAACAGTTCCTTATGTGTCTGGCACAATGTTTTTGTCCAGCTATACACATGGAAGCTTGACCATGCATTCCCTATTTGCCATTGCCACCACCATCATTAGGAGGCTGGCTAGACGTGCGCCTGGTGGTGCGTGAGGAGCGACGGAGGGGGCTTGTCTGCCTCGAACTGGTGGATGAGGAAGTGGCTGACTGTCCTGGTGGTGGTGGGAACTGGCGGTCCATTGCGTCCGCTATCCGTGTGAGGACCTCCCTAAGTTGCACAATCTCCCCACACAGCCTGTTTGTACAGGCCTCTATCGCCTCCCTGGAGTGCCTGGCTGTCTCGGTAACCTCCGCCCTGAGACGGGCAGCCTCCTCCACATGCTGCCCAACCAGCACAGTTATGTCCTCTTGGCGCTGGCTGATGCTGGCCAGGTCGAGGGCACTGTTGCGTTCTGGTGGTGTGGCTGCTGCGCCTTCTGATGCAACCAGGACAACAGGTGAAGCCTTGTTTTTCCTATTATTTGGTCTGTGCAGTATTCTACAGACAGCTCACGCCACACACCCAACCTTTTGTAGGACTCGAAAAAGAAGCACAGTAGTTTAACATGCCAAACAAAGATGTGGATTCATTTGATACTTGTTTCCCTTCTACAATTATAAGATTTAATGTGCATGGCACCAACATGTATTTGACCAGGGGATTAATTGCTAAACCAGGACGTGAGACCATTGTACTGCCCCTGCATACTGGATGCACCATTGGTTGAATTTCCAATGCACCTGCTTAGGTCAAGACCATTATCTTTATTAACACTCTGCACCAACTCTAACAGACCCTTTCCAGTAGACAAAGTGCATTTGGTTACTGCTAGCAAGCGTTCATGTACAGTGTCTGTAACACATCTAATGATTATAGAGCAGTGATCAGTAACACTCACATCTTGGGTTGAGTCTATCTGAATTGAAAATAGTGCTGCTTCCTTTATTTGCCATTTTAATCAGTTTGTAAATGGCTTCAATCACATACCCAATGGTGGTCTTTAACATGAAGGTCACAGAAGCACCCGTCCTTGCCTAGTTTTAATTTTGGATTTGGATTGAATGGCCTCAATATGTTCCTTTTTTCTGGTTTGCTCACTGCAAGCTAATTTCTGTCAGTGGAAGAGCAGACCGCTTCTGTTGACCCCTGAAAAGGTCCTCATATAGGAATCTGTGCACCTCGGATGACCTTGGCTTGGCTCATGTTTTATAAAACGCTGGTAAATATGCCTCCAGTTTTTCATCCCATGGATGAAATGACCCCTCTCGCCACGTTTAGTAAATGCTTAACAAAACATGCTCAAAAGGAGGGCCTTTTGTATTTCAGAGTAACTTACCTAATGCTATTTTTTCCCATCTTTCCTCCAACATGCTAACTCTGCTTTCATTTGCTTAAATTTGGGAGGTTGAATTGGATGGTTCTGAAAGAAATGGGAAGGTTGTTCTGATTGTGGATTTTGAAACAAATAGTCTGCCACCTGTGGATAATCTTTCTGTGGTCTTGGTCCACACCCCAGTTCTCTGAGTCTTCTGTATTTTGTAAAGCATAGACAGATTCTTCTGAATGACTAGTGTCTGGCACTTCTTCTGGGGGATGATGATGTCTCAAATTCTTTCAGACAGACTGGTTTCTGCCATGTCATCCTTGGGAATCTTCAATTATTTGTGACAGACTGGTACCACTACCACCTGCCACTTCCTCTAAAGGGTTGTCCTCAATTATTTCAGACACACTGGTTTCTGCCACTTCCTCCTTTGGGGAATCTTAAATTGTTTGTGCAGACTTGTACCACAACCAGCTGCCAGTGCCACTTGCTCTAAAAGGATGTCCTCAATTCTTTCTGACAAACTTGTTTCTGCCACTTTCTCTGTGGTTGCATCTTCAATGGTTTGTAAGAGAATGGTACCACCGGCTGCCACTTCATCTTGGATATCCTCTGTAGAGGAGCAGCCATATTCCTCTGCAGGAAGTCCCACCACCTACTGCCTATATGCTGGGAGTCTGAAATCATGCCATGTTTTACACCAGCAGTTGTGACCATTATGCAGCAAATATTTGACAAAAGGTACCCATTCAGAACGCTGTATCAAATGTATTCCTGAAGGGAAGACAATATAACGGAGGAAGTCCCTGAAGGAATATGAATGGAGCAAGAAAAGGAGCTGGTGACGTCACAAGAAACGAGCATGAATCATGAAGAAGACTGGTTGAAGAAGGGAGTGTATGGACCTTATAGAAATTCATGACAAAATGAAGAATCAAGTAAACTTTTAAATACAAAACAAAGGTTGCATGCGTGAAAAGCACTGCAGAAAATGCAAATCGTTCAACAACTGTAGAGATGCTGAAATGCAAGTAGACTAAGTTATCATAGAAGCAAGCTATACATAGTGAATAGATTGCAGATGGAACCGCCATTATATAGAAGCTGGATATCGGTGTCACAACTTTAGTACATTCAAACCCATGGAGAGAAGGGCTGAAAGTTGTGTTGCAGAAGGAAAGTATCTGGAATTGTGGAAAGGCATGGAAGAGCTGCCTGGCCTGGTGTCAAGGTTAAGGCAGCCAAGACTGGTTATCTATCCTTGAAGGCAGTGAACCTGAGATGCTGAATCATCCCTTGTTAAGGTGCAAAACAAGAACACCATGAGTGCCACATTTTATACATTCAAGACAATTAAATGCAGCAAAATAGGCCAAATTGTGGTCTCCTATCATGCGAGCCAAAGATGGAAATAGAGTTGGGCATGCAGCTCCCAAACTTTGATAGCGTGTGCTCACACACCCTTATATTCCCAGAGTCGAGAATACACTGCAAGGCCAAGTTCAAAGACAATCTTTATGATCGAAAGCAGGGGTTATGAGAGATGATGGGTTAATAGGGTGAGGAGGTAAAGTCATTTTCTCCTCCTGGCACCTGGGTATGAGCTTATGTGCTGCTAGTGAGCCGAATGTTCCAGACTGGCACAAGCATGCCAACCAATTGTAGAGGGCTGTATAACAAAGGGCCTTATAGTATGAGAGCCAATGATGTCCCGTGTATCTAATAATTGATGAAGATGACTTGCACTATGGGTGGGCATGAGTTGTCCACCTGACAGTAGATGTCCAGTCACAACCCAATCCTCTATAGAAAGTATACTTGGATTTTCCCCTTGAGCATATCACAACACCCCGTTGGTTTCTCTTATTTTGCCACATAGTATGACATCACGTATGACAAACATTTATTATATACGTGTGATTTTTTATGAACTACTTTGAGAGAATGCTGTGCAACATCCGTTGATGTCTGTTGTAACTCCCTGTTTTAGACAATTGATTTTAAAACAAACTTGCCATCTTCGTGAGTTGGTTCCGTAATTTGGTGGACAACCATGTGGAAGGATGTGGCAGGAAAACAAGCAACTTTAGGGGCTGGTTGTTTGTGAGTGAGTAGTTTCACAATTATTGTAATATGTTTTTGGCCTGATTTATGCAATCTTTTGGAGTGGTGCGAGTGTTTTTTTCAATTTTTTTGTTTAAATATTTATTTATTTAATTAATCATTTATGTATTTATATTTTTTGGTGAGCACTGTGTGCTAATCTGGTGTCTGTCTAGCGCTTCTTTTGGCTTCTGAACCCGTTTTTCTGTGCTGGGCTGCATCCAAAGGGTGCAGTCTGTGGGGTGTAGTCCTTTGTTTGTGTCTGGCCTTTTCCCAGTCCCACCCTCTCCCTCCAACCCACCCACCTCCCCTGATTGGTATGTCCACCTGGTCATAACTGACTTTCCCAGGGCAGCCCTCTGCACGGCTGCACCCGCGGCTACGGACCCAAGGCAAAGAGCAGCTCCTACATTGGCAGCTCCAAGACGTGTCTGCTGTGTCCGCAGGGGAAGCCAGTGAAGCCATCAGTCAACAGACACCAACAAAAACTGTGAGTGTGGCATGGGTGGGGTGTAGAGCAATTACTCTACTCCAGAAAGCCCCTACCACTCTACCTTACCTTTCCATTACGTAGACTGCCAAAGACTCACATCATAAATACTTAGAGAGATTTGTGACCACCAGCATGAATCTATTCATGGCTGGACTGTAAATGTTGCTTTGCATTACACACTAACTTACTTGCCAATGCTAACTAGTGCCACACCTAGAGAGAACTGTGAAGATTGCCCTGCATCGCATCTAGATAGGATTGTAAATGTTAGCATGTGCCACACTTAGATGGAATTAGATGGAATACTTATCTCTAGCCTGCGTCACATCTAGATAGGATTGTGAATGTTAGCATGTGCCACGCTTGGATGGAATACTTATCTCTAGACTGCATTGTATCTAGATAGGATCGTGAATGTTAGCATGTGCCACACTTAGATGGAATTCTTCACTTTAACCTGCATCGCATCTAGATAGAAATGTGAATGTTACCAAGTGCCACACTTATAGGGATTTGTGATCATTACTCTGCCTCACATCTAGATAGGATATTGAAGATTAGCAAGTGCCACACTCAGATGGAATACTGAACGATAGCAAGCATCACACCTAGACATAATTGCAAGGACAGCAATGCTAATTAACTGATCCACTAACAATTTCACCCCTCTGCATACACCTCTCAAACTCTAAACAAACACAACCACAAGCCTACAACACAGCAATCCGCACAAACTTCACTACACTGCAACAACAAAACAAACCCACCGGGCTGAGGCTGCCAACAGCACATCACTGCTCTCCTGCACTTTTCCAGCTTATTCCCACTAACTCACCCACCCCTTCCCTTTTTCAGAGCCACTAGAGTGCCAGGGGACCAGTCCGGTAGTGATAGTGTGCGGTACAAATAGCCTTTAACATTAACATTAACAGTAAGAGTTACTCTGCTTCCCATCCATTGCATGATACGCTACCCAAAAGATCTTTTGTACACCTCTGTTCTTTTTAACTGACTGTTATCTGCCTTTTTCTCATTAGGGGAATTTTCATTTATTTGTGACACACTGGTATCACTGGTTCCCTTTTCCACTGGGGGATGTCCTTGTTTCTTTGTGGCAGTCTGGTTTATGACACTCCCTCTGTGGTAGGGGTATCTTCCAATATTTATGACAGACTAGTACCACTACATGGTCCACCCTTGAATGTTTTGCTTTGCTCTTCTTTACTATCTTTAATTGTTCACAATGTTGTTACTGGATTGTGCTTTAATGCATCAATTTGGATGACCATCATGAAGGCGACACACCCAACTTGCCTTTTAGTTGGGATTCTACTTTATGCCATTCTAGTGCTGCTTCCATCACTGCAGTTATATTCTGTCATTCATGATAAGTCATTGTTTCTTTATATGTCTAGTTCTATTCCTACTCATTGGTCTTCACATAGGCCTCCTTGTTTTCTTGCTTCTCCTAATATTTACAATCTTCTCTATCCATTCTTGGATTCTGGTGATTATTCCATTAATGTTGCACTCTGGAATGCTTGGTCAATTAAAAAGAAAACTCATTCCATCCTTAATAGGTTTCTCTGTCATAACATCCACTTTCTATGCATTACCGAGACTTGTCTCTCATCTTTTAATTCTGTTATTCCTGCTTCTCTATTCACTTCTGATACTGTGTTTAACCATGCTTCTCATTCTGTAGGTCATGGAGGGGGTACAGAGATTATTTACCGGCCCTCGTCGATGATGATTATTATTATTATTATTATTATTATTATTCATTATAATTCCATCTTGCTACCCACTTTCCCTTTTTTGAATACTCTCTTTCTACTTTCTCTAAGTCCTGTCTTGTGACCTTTCCTCTGTTCTATTGTACTGCTGGGCCTCTTTCCACTTTTTGTGACGACATTGATGCTTAACTTAGCATTGTTTTACCTTGTTCAAATCTTTTCTTGTTATTGGGGGACTTCAATCTGCATCTTTCTTCTAGTCATACTTCTTCTCCATTCCTTTCCATTATCGACTCCTATTGTCTCTCTCTGCTTCCTACTCCACCTTCTCATGCTTAGGGATCCTCCCTGGATCTTATCTTCACAGTGTCAATGTCTACCTCCAAGGTCTCGTTAAGCCCTATTTATTCCTCTGATCATCACATGCTTCTATATTCTATTTATCCACCAGTTTGTGACACTTATTTTAGCTCCCCTGGTCTAACCCCTTCTTTTTTTCAGTTGTGATCTCCGTACTTTCAATAACCCTCTCTTTGTATCTGCTTGTAGCTCTACTATCCCATCTCACTCAGCTTTTGCAGCTCTCTAGATGGATGATGCTGTTGTTCTGCTTCTCTTTCTACTTCCATTGACACTCTCTATCCTCTTTCAAAATGTTCTCCTTCTCATAAGCCATCTCATCCTTGGCTCTCTCCATATCTTCGCTCCATGCGTAGTGCTCTCTGTCACCAGGAGCATCGCTGGCATGCATCTTGATCTGTGTCTGATAGTGTGTCCTTCTCTTCCTACCATACTTCATATGATGAGGGACATCTTTCTTCTAAACGTCTTTATTAATCTGATCTCTTACACTCTCAATTCTCTCACCATTGTTGTCTTTTCCAATCCCTCTCTCGCCTTGTGTCTGTCCCTTGCCTGATCACTCCCTTCTTTCCACACTTACTGCATCTGACTTTGCTAATTTCTTCACCTCTAAAGTGAATTCTCTCCATTCCTGATCCCCAGTCTTCATTATGTTCTGATTCCCACCTTTCGTCTGTGGTTCTTCCTCTTTCTCATCTGTCTCTAATTCTGACACTTCCTTAATCATCTCTAAGGCACATTCCACTCCTTCTGTTAAAGCTCCTGTTCCATCTACTCTCATATCAAAAATCTATCCTTCTCTCAATTCTCACATTACTAGTCTTCTTAACTTTTCTTCCACTACTTCTACTTTTCCTCTTCTATTTAAACATGCTATCATTGTTACTGTTCTGAAAAAAGACTTCTTTATATCCTGTCATTCCTTCAAATTTCCATCCTATTTCTCTTCTGTCCTATCATTCTAAATTACTAGAATGTCTTGTCTACTCTCAGGTGTCTTCCTTGGGCACTCTTAATTCTATTCTACCTCGCTTTCAATCTGGTACTCAAGCTCTTCACTCTAAGGAAATTGCTATTTTATCTGTTTGCGACTCTCTCATTTCTGCCTGCTATGCAAAACACTCTTCTATTCTTATACTTTTGGACTTATCCGCTGCTTTTGACACATTAGATCACTCATTACTCCTTCTTCCTCTTTCTTCCTTTGGCTTTTGGCTTTTGGCTTTTGGCTTTTCTGGCTCTGTAATTACCTGGCTTCAATCCTATCTTTCGAATTGTTCCTACTCAGTATCCTAATCTGGTGTTAATTTGGATTCCCTTCCTCTTCTACATGCTGTCCCACAAGGGTATATCCTTGGTCCATTTCTCTATTTGTATACTTCTCTTTTAGCTAAGATTATCTCTGCTTTTGGGTTGTCTCATCACTTTCTTGTCGAATACATCCAGCTTTTTCCATCCTTTCCTTCTTTCACATCTGATATACACTCAAATATTTCTGCTTTTCTTTTTCCGGGATCAGAACTTGAATATCGGACCATTTTCTCTTCCTTAATCCATCTAAGACTGAAGTTGTCTTTTTTCCTGCCAATACTACCCCCCTCCTGCTTCCCTTCCATTTGTTTTTTTCCCCTTCGCTTCTGCCCTTTTCCCCGACTGAGAGCAACCTTGGTCTTCATTTTGATACTAGTCTTTCCTTTGCTCACCATATCGCAATTACATCTCATTCCTGCTGCTTTCATCTTTTTAACATCCGGAAAGTTAGACCGCTCCTTACCTTCAGTGCTACAAAGATTCTAATTTCTTCCTTAATTTTCTCTTGATTATTCTACTTTGATGTTCGTCATTTTGGTCTTCCTGCTTCCCACCTTGTTCCCCTTCAAAATAGTTTCAATTCCTCTATCTGTCTCTTTCTTGTATTCCCTACCTATTTTTGACTCCATTTGCCCTATCTTTGCCTCTCTCTGCTGGCTACCTTTTCACTCTCAGCTTAAATTCTATTTTTTTTGTACCGTATTTAAAACTCATTATGGACTTGCTCCTACTTACCTTGCCTCTGTTGTTTCCTTCTATGTCTCCTCTCGTTCTCTTCGTTCCCAAACCCTCTTTCTTTTATGTGTTCCTCGTCCCCCTTGTGTATCCTCTCGTTTCCATTATTTTTCTCTTCTGGCTCCTCTTTACTGGAATGCTCTCCCTCTCTCCCTCGGGTCCATTCATTCTTACTCCACCTTCCGTTCTGCCATAAAGGCCTTCTTACTTCTGCCTTAATTGTAGTGTGAGTTTTACTGTTATCTACATTATTTTATTATAACCACCTGCTTATTTTTATTGTACTGTAAAATTGTTTGGCTTTGTACAGCACTTTGCCGTAAGGTGCTATATAAATAACAAATAAATATAAAATACAAAATGCAGGAAATCTAACTTCCTCACAAGATGTAAACTATAACTATTGCACTTTTAAATGAGTACCGATGCTGCACCATTCCTGCAGGGCCAGGAGAAAATGTTATGCCAAGGTACTCACAGCATTTTACACTGCTACCATTGATGGCCAGTTAATACCACTACTGCAGTGTCTCACAAGTGCCTTTCACATGCCTACTAAAGCCCAAATTGTTGGCATTGCCAGCGCTTGCTGATCTTACTAGAGCCTGTGGTCTGCAGGCTAAATGCAAACTGCTATAGCAGAGGTACATTAACACCAACCAAGCTCTATTTTTCCCCATGGCATGTCCATGAATAGTGCTGTTGAGATATGTTGAGAATAGACCTGTTGAGGTATTTGATCACAGACCCTTAACTCTTATGAATAATAAAGCAATGCCTACATGTGTGGTTTTTTCTCGTTCTTGAGTATGAGTTTTTCTTACAGCTGCTAGATGATGATGGACCAAAGAAACATAAGCGTATGATACACCATTAGTTGGATATTTGTTCAAGATGTTGTGCACCCCAAGTGAGAACAGGGCATCTACTTATTCTTTAGATTTTAGATTTTGCTTTGTTTTTAAGTTATATCAGTTTCATTTTAGTATTGCTTTAACATTGCTCTCTTTTAGGATGTTTTGTTAAGAATTGACTGTTCCCAGCAGAACAATAGAGAAAGGCAACAGGAGATTGATATCTGAGTTTAATCCTTTATAGTCTGAGTTAAGTACCCAGTTCCATGTGATCATGATGAAGATGTCTTTAAGGAATAGGGACGTAATACATTTTTCAAAGGGTTAGCATTAGAATCTGATTTTGGAAAATTGTTTCAGCTGTGAACAGCAATTTGAGTGCACACAGCTTGATGCAATAGCGTGTGCTAAATAAGGCCAGTGATATCATAAAGATTGGTGAATTTCATTGCAGGGAGAGAGAGGACAATGGTATTCCATTTCCCATAGCAAAGAAGGGGAGGCGGCATCATTACTTAATAATATAATGGACATCAAAATAGATGTCTGCATGATCCATTGCGTAACATTTGGCTAGTACAGTGCCTTCTATTTGACCTTCAGCTACTCTGCACCAGAAGAGAATTTGCATTTCACGACAACACCACAGTTGTCTGTCACAAAAAAAAAACAAAAACAAAAAAAAACAGCAGGGCTTCCAGGACCATAAAATGTGTGCACTAGCACTAGTAGCTGAGCAAATAAATGATATCTTCCCCGGTGATATAACTAGCAAATGGTGGTCAATATAATAGCTGCCATGCTCAATGCCCACAACCAGAGATGGAAGTGTAATATAAATCATTGGTATGCTGTATCACTAGTGTGTTACAGTTTTACAGAGTGTATCTTTAGATAAAAGGCTTAAGAAGAAACATGTCCTGGGTGTTCTATCTTGCTCGTTCTCCTGAGCCAGTTATAGAATCAGCTCAGGCCGTACATTCAAACACTGACAGTTTCCCAAGTCACAGCCAGGCAGACACACACACTCACACACAGAGCATGTGTGGCACTGCAGGTGGTTAAGGTTCCCAAGTTGCAAACTTTTATCAGTGGCAAAGCCTTTTAAATACATGATGGAACAATTGCAACTCAAAGATCTCGCAGTGCAATGCAAATCTGTGATAGTTAAAGTGAGCAAACCAAAGCGCCCATTTAAAGATATGTTTGTATCCATGATGTGTGATGTCTACTATCTTGACATGCAAAAAAATAAAGTTGCTTTAAGTCACTAATCAAATGTTGAACATCATGAATAACGAGCTGTACGTTTGTGTTTGTGACAAAGCATCTGCATATCTATCTGTTAATTACACACACAACTTCTTGCATTACATGTCTTAAATCACTGACAGTACAGTGAGGTTAACTAGATTGTTCAGGTTGGCATTATCTTGCATTCTGGGACTTATAGTTTACCATTGAGGATGTGAATATTAAAGCTGCAATGATATTATTTTGGTTTAACATGTTGCTATAAGGATTTACATGTTATCATGTGGCTTTATTATGCAAATTGTCTTTTTTGAAAGTGAACTCTATGAGACATTATTACTTTGTAGACCTTGAAGGCCAACAAGTTGAGCCACAGTTTGTGATCCTGGTGTCACCACTACAGCAACCCCCCCACCCAATCTGTACGACCATCCCTCTACCTATTTTTGGGACAGAACCAGAGTACCACTAGTTCCTTTTTTCCACTTCCATCACTGCCACAACAAGCATACTCAAAGGAGAAAAGGTAAAATGTTCAGTGTTGAATGTACAGGCACACTGCACCAGGAGAGACTGAGCCAGCTAGCGAGTCAAGATCAGTGATTCTCCCACCCCTGCACCTCGCACCCACCAGGGGTGTAATAGTAATGAAACCACTGAAACTGAGCACTTTCACCCACACAAAATTCATAGGGTAAAGCATGTCTTTTACCACAAATAATTAACACCAGTGTTAACAATTAACATTAAGTTAATGGAATCATTTGCAGTCAGTGGTCGTCTCCACAACTGCCATCTCCCACACCTGGGAAGGAATGAAAGTGCAAGGAGGAAAGGAATGAAAGCGCAAGGACTAAGAGATGTAAGCACATGGGGAATGGATGTAAACACATGAGGAAGGAATAAGAGCATGTGGTACTCGGGAGAAGGAATGACAGTGCAAGGGGAAAGAATGAATGACAGTGCAGGAGCAAAGTCCGGGCTCAGCCACAAGCACAAATTGTAGTGACTGTCTGTCCTACTCCTGACTGTCTCCAAATAGTCAGTCTCCTCTTCTCCTGTAGTCCTCGGTCGCTCAACTTGGCTAAGTAGCAGCTCACTCCTCCAATAGGGCTTGTCTGACGTCTCAGGCCTGCTGCTACCCTCGTCATCAACAAAACCTGGTTTTGGTCGCTTCCTAATTAAATCTCCCACTTCTGAATTCTGGTAGCATGTGCTGGGGTATGGTGGTGGCCGCAATCCACAGCACGTTGTCAATGTGCATGATGGCCCGTCGCTGGTGCCAGGTCGCCGGGAGCGGGACGTGCGATGATTGGCTGCTGCAGGGCCTGCGCTGTTACATGAAATTACAAGTAGCAACACAACACACAGCCACACTACACGTCTGGCTCCCTCGAGTAGACAGGCAGGCGGCAGCCCTGGGCCAGCCCCCCAGACGCTCCTTCCACCCTAGAAAGGCCCACAATTTAGCATCACAGTCAGACCTTGCAAACTTGCAAGTGCAATGCAGCTTGCAATCTGCAAAGTACGACAAGACACCGGCACAAGCTCAGGCGGTTCGGTCAGTCACACTCACACATCCTGGCCAGCCCAGCCCACCCCACACCATTTGATTTTGAAATGTCATTGTTGTGCCTGCCCTTGACTTGACTCACTGGGAGAGAGAGTGTAAGTGTGGTCCAGCAAGGCCTAAGCTGTGCTGCCTCCTGGTTGGCGGTGCCACGCCACGGCAGATGGCTGGGCCTGAGCTGGGACAGGGCACTCGTGCTTTTCTGATGCATTTCATCAAAGCAAACTTCTTTGATGATTGTGCACAGAACAGGAGAGCAATCGAGCAACCTCGCCCCGGCAGCAGCGGGGCAAAATAAAAACTGTCCCCTGCCTTTCCTATTAAGGATATTACACAGCCACGGTTGTGGCTGTGTAGTTATGGTTAAGTTGATAATCCCATAGGTAGAACACTTTTTGGGCGGCTTATAACTTCGCTCTCCCTGGATGAATCCTCACCAAACTTTGCAATAAAAGTATATGGCCGACTCTATTTTTCTTTTCTGCAAAGTTTCGTGAGGTTTGATCAAGGGGGGGGGCAAAGTTACAGGGGGGGGTCTTTGCTCACGCCTAAAGCCCAAACCGCTGGACGGATTTTCACCATATTTGTGGCAGGAGCAGCGGCTTGGTCATGTGACGTGTTCGCAGATTGACTGGAATAAGTGTGAGGTGCATTGCATTGTTTAGATGCACGCGCCTTCTTGGATCCGCGGACATCCATGGACAGCGCAGCGACAAATGGGGCAAAATACAAATTTGGCAAGTGTGTTGTTGTGTAAGAGAGCTTGGGGAGGGTGGGGGAGTAAGAGATGGATGAAATGCTGTATTTATTTAGGTGGCAGGCACCCCTAATGTGTTTGTCATGTCTGCGGACACCGCGGCTGTCTGCAGACATAAAAAATGCAATGCAATGGCCCATATAGCCAGTTGAAATGTTTGATTCTATGGGTGTGATCTATGGGTGTGCTATGCTGCAGTAGTTGTGGCCAGGGCCTAGAGTCTTGTGTGCATGGCCGAAGACCATAGGCTTCCAGTTGTTTTTGGTACCATATGCATTGTAAAGTAGAAGAATTCATATTATGTATTTGCTATGTGTTTGTATTTGTAAGGTGGAGTGATTATCTGAATTGCAGGCAGTACATAATCTGCCATGGTTTGCATTTTGTACAAGTTGCAGAAATGGAACGGATTCACAGTTAGGTATGGATGCATACACTAAGCGTTCATTAGGGATTTGTTCCTGTGCCATATTGTTGCACAGAGTCCATGTATGTTTCCACATGTATGAAATCTGGAAGATTTCATTTATAGGTATGGTTTTGTTTGACAGTACTTGTAGTAAGTACATTAAAAATTATTGTGGACCTTCTTATGAGTTTATAGTGAATTTGACCATTCCAGCACAGTAGTCCAATTCTTGTCTTATTCCATGAACACTCTGAACACTATATGTGTTGTTAGGATTGTTGCTTGCATTTCTATGAATGACAAACATTTGCAAACACAATTGGTCTGTATTGTGTAATTAAATGTTGTCAACACTTGGTGGCAATTGAAATAGAATTTTTATTGCTTCATTTGCGTATCAATTTCCACCACTTATTTTTGAAAATTTGAATGGACCAGGTAGTTCTGTGTCCAAATAATTTCTTTAGAGTGTGTGTTGCTTCTTTGAAGAAGTACCTGAATTACTTTGAGTAGTAGATTCTTCTTTGGTTGTAGTAATTGATGAAGTATTACGTTCTTTTACTTTCTTAGGAGGATTTTCAGTGAGTTCCTGGTGCATTTCTGTTTGAAGTAGTTTTCTTTTACAATGTTTTGCTTTTTGTGGAACAGGATAGGTTTTTAGATGGGGGTGTATAGTGAACGTAGTGTATTGTATTTTAAAATGCAAGGAATATCAGCGTTTACTTTACTTGCATCAAAGTTCATTAGAAATAGACCGTCAAGTGTACATAAGCGTGATAGTGCTACGTAGGTCATGCCTTCTTTAAAGACTGTATTCCCAATATCTATCAATGCTTTATCTAGAGTAAGACCTTGTGATTTGTAAATGGAGACTGCGTATGCTAGAGTTAGAGAAAATTGTTCTCTCCGTACATACATGTCTTTGAAAAGAAGGAATTGGGCTGTTGAGCATCTTATCCTTTTTACTTCTGATAGTTTGTCAAAGAGAATATTGACAAACTGAATGTTGTTGTCACGTGGGTATGTTTGAAAGCCAATAACTGCACTAAGTGCTCTATTAACTAGTCCTTACTACACGTCAAGGTTACGTTTAAGCATTACTCTACAGTTTAAAGATAATTTTAATATTTTCTCCAAACCAGCTGTGTTGGAGATAGAAATTTCTAAGGTATTTAGTCTTGTTGTGGTTTGTTGACACATGGGTAGTGTCATACCATGTACATCCAGTTTGTTTGTGGAGAAAATTTCAATTATTGGTTGCATTTCCTTTTTCAACATTGTTTCATTGAATTTGGAACAGCTTCCAAGAGTTGGCATCAAGGAATACAATTGACATTTTTGTGTGCTAGTTGTTCCATAGGATCTGTAGCACAGGAGGTATGGCCATAAATTGCATGGATGTTCCGGGTTTTTAATACTGCATGTGCTTCTTGAGACAGTAAACCAACTCTAATACTTTTTAAAATGTTGGCTTAGGTGAGGTCTGCAGACTGGCACATGTTTTCTGTTAATTTTCTGTATTGGACATGTTGCCAAAGGTTAACATTTCCTATGCTGCCAACAGTTTTACGGCAGAGTTTGTGCAATAAGGTTTTAAAAATAGGTTCACCTTTCACTGGTGTCAATTGAAGAAGATCTCCAAAAACAATAATATGTTTTCCTCCAAAGAGGTCTTCGTAGTTATTTTGGAGTACTTCTTGTAATCTGAGGTGAATCAAAGCCAACATTAGGTTGGAGACCATGCTTACTTCATCTATTAGTAGCATTTTCATTTGTTTTAACACTCTGCGTAGAACGTTTGTAATATTCTAATTTGTTTTGGTGTTAGTAATCGGGGTAAAGTGACACCGCCTATGTTGTAGGCAGCTAAACCTGTGGGGGCAGTTACAATAGCTGACAGTTTGTTGTTTGTCAATTGTTGAAGGAACTTGCTGATGATTTTGATTAAGAATGTTTTGCCTGAACCAGCTTGAAAACTGACGTATAGTAGTATAGGTTTGTAATTTTGGCAGGTACATTATTTATTTTCATGTTGTACACCATGTGCAATTTCTTTTGTTACTTCTTGAAAAATGCTATGTTGCTCATTGTTCAGTTTTGATTGCTGTACAGTTAAGTCTTCTGTATCTTCTTCATAGTGAAAAAGAAAATGGGATTTGTGCACCATTCTGCCCGCAAATCCCTGTTTAACAAATGGGGATTTGCGGACAGAATGGCGCACAAATCTCATTTTTTTTATGCGCAAATAATCCATGAATTACCCCCATGGTCTTTTCTATTTCTGTCATAGCTATTTCTGCCTCATTTGCTATTAGTGGCTGTCCCAGTGGTTCTTGGCTTCCTTTTACAGAATGTTGACTACTGTCGGGAGTGTCCCTATTTAGCTGGGCCTAGAGATCTTCTTTGTGTTGCTGTTCATTGTACAACATTGTTTTGTACTGTGTAAAGTTTACATCAGTTATAATGCTTTCATTTGCTTTGAAAGCGTCTTCATAGGAGTCATAGATATCTAGTAACTCTTCTTCTTTTCTCCATGGTTCAAAAAGTTGTAGCAGGGACATGTAATATAGTTCTTTATGTTGAGGAGTTTTTAATGACAATTTGATATGATTAATTAAGTTTCGTTTGGTAAGTTTCTCTAAGCTGCCTTCACAATTTGTCACTCTGTATCTACCTACCTTTATTTTGATAAGGTTTTATATTATTTTTCTTTGTGAAGTTTTGGGCTATGTGGTATAGACACATGGTTTCCAAAGTGGTACTTCTGTTTGGGTAGTATGTGTCTAGCATATTATTTTTCAAAATGTCTTGGCTGTTAGGATAATTTTTCGCTATTGTTTGTATGTCGTCGTATGATTTCAGAACTCTTTTTCTAAATTTAGCAGGACCCAGACTTAGCCATATTATATTTTCTGATTTTCCACACAAAGCAGTACCGGTTAAACAATCTGCAGCTTCATAGCAGCCACATTCTCTATGAGAGAGCATTTTTATGCCTGAGCTGTACAATTTGTGAGACAGTGTTTTGTCCGATGATAGGTCATCCCAGAAGTCTTGAAGCTCTGTTTTTTCTGCTTTTGTTAAGTAGGCTGTAACATATCGTGCAACTGCAGTGGAATTGTCTGCAATGTACTGCACACCTATGTTTGCATTTCATAAGAGGGCAATGATTGCATTGTAATCATTGATATATTTTGCTTCTTCTGTTCTTTTTATGTAATATTTGTTCTTTGGTGATTTACCTTTAACACTATGTCTAACTGAAGACATGAAGTTTTCACTTCACCTGTTTCTGTAACTTGTCTCGGGAAACCAAAGCAGCATTTGGTGTAGAATTTCGCTTTGTTTTTGTATTTGTGACAACAATATTTCCCACATTTGTGTCTTTGAAATTGGAAAATTTGTGCATGAAGATCACTATTTGTTGCTTCTGATGGAATTTCACAAGTTACATATTTTTCGATAAACTGTAAAACAGTGACATCACTGTCTTGACCAAATTTAGAAGCATCTTTAATCCATAAAAGCATGTGGATATGTGGTGCTCCTATGGCTTGCTATTCTTTTCTCCAAAAGAGGTTTTACACTTCTCTCAGGAGAGGAACAGTTTTATTACAAATAAAGTGCAGCATAGCAATGAAGCGATGATGGAAATATCTTGAAACATTTACAGGATTTAGAGAGCACAGTTCTCCAGGTGTTAGTATATCTATGTTTGTTTTGTTTTTGTTTGATATGCATAGGAAATCATGTAAATCTTCCCATGCATATTCTGCACAACATAATCTAACAAACCAAGTGGGTTGGCCAAGGTTTCTTATCATACAACGTACATCTCCGTGACGTCGGAACCAGTACTCTTTCATAGCACACATTTTTTCCAACAGATTTGTAATGCTTGATTGTAGAACCTGATCTTTATCTTGCACTTTTTGTAGTAATTGCGTGGCTGAAATATTTTGAAAGTTGGTACCTGATTTCAAAGTGTGTGCAACTCCGTAGCATAGAGTTGCTAGTTCACTTTCAAAGAGTAGGTGGAATGTGTATTCCACATTTTGTCTAAATCTGGGATCTTTTGAATACATTCGTAACGAGCGGTATTCTGATGCTGTTATCTGAATGGGTCTACCATCGTACCTTCCTCCTTTCCAAGTAGGAAAGAGTCGAGGAAAAGCACGTGCTTCTATACTTTTTTCCCATATGCTGATTGGTGATCCTTTTGTTTGACGCATTTGGTACGTTTCTAGTGCATCTTCTACGGTGTCATTAGAGTGCAATGAGTGAATTGTATAATGGTCTAAAGTATTGGATATTGTAGCAGGATCTAGGAGCTCAAATTGACCAAGCTTCTTGTGTCTCTTGAATTATTTCAGTTGTATCCTTCAAGTTGTCTTCAATATTAATTTCTTTGTAGTATTCATTATTCTCTATTAGATATTGCAAGGCTTGTCTAACTTTATGTAAATCTATCAGTTGTTGCCATTTTTTTTGTCTTTTGTAGGTACACCATTCAATAAGATAATTAAAGATTGCTCCATTGGACGTTGCACTCCTAGAGTGTGCACATTTTCTTTTAGATCTAATGGTAAATACACTACTTTTCCCCGAATATCTTTCACTAATTCAGAGGGAGGTAATTTTGCTGTTTTTGGTTGAAGGCATATTATTGCTTGAAATGGGTGCACTGCTTGAATTATGATGCTCTCATATAAATTGATTTGTTGTAGGGGTTTGGTAGTGGAAATCATTCCAAATGATTTGTTATAGCACGTGAAGGAGTTTGGTTGTTGTCAAACTGCAAAGTATTAAGGGGTCAGTTATTTCGTATTTGTTTTCTGCTATAAGGTAGAGAGCTAATTCAAACCATTTAGAATCTTCATTGTCTTCTATTTTGTATGTTAGGTCTACAGTTTTTGTGTTACTTTTATGAAAAGTTCTACGGCAACATACACACACGTGGTTTGGTACTTCAGCAGATGTACTTTTAAATTTCAGTGCTTCTTTTTAGTATGTGTGTAGTAGAAGGTTGCCATGCATAGAATTGTTGCTAATTTGCTTTAAAGCTATTTCATTCTGTAAGTGGCTTTCACTTCCAAAATATTTTTTCTGGATATAGTCGATTTCTTCAAGTAGGTCTTTTGCTGTACCATGTAGAAGAATGTTATTTAAATTGGCTAGTGATAAAGCAGGACTTTTAGCATAGTACAGTTTATAGACTATATTTCTTATAGTTGAATGATGTGTTGATATCATTTTGATATAATGGAAGGTGGTTTTGCAAGTAGGTCCTGAAATGCAGGCCAATGAATGTCCTTGTAGTCCTGTGTACTTGCGCACTGGACAGGTATCCCATATTTTGCAGTAGTTTGATTTTGATTTTGTCTTTGCCTTTCACATATTGATTGAGGACTTGGCGTAAAGACTTGAAAGATTTTTGGGAATGTTACACATTGACGTGCATGGCCATTTGTATACTAGACGTTCTGATTCAGTTGAATGGAGAGGTAATTCTAAGTTTTCTGGGGATATTTTTGTAAGCAGTATTTCTTATTCCAATAAGGTATTATTAACTTTTTCATAACATCGTCCACTGCTATGTATGGCAATTGTATTTGTTTGCTTTTGTTTTTATGCTTCTTCATTAAAGTATGGTTCTGTGCTCGTAGTGTGACTCCATTCACCTCCACAGATACTTAAGAAGTTATTTCTGTTGACATTTTGTTTATTGAGAAGTCTTTTTTGTAATTTAGTCATTAGTTTTGTTAGTTGTTTCATTTTGTTTAACACTAAAATAAATAACTTTCTTTTGAGAAGGATTGCACTGTCTATCAACGCTTCTAAAATTAATTTCCTACGATAGGTTTTAAGGGTTGAGCCTGATTTCTCTCCTGTTTTTATAAGATTTTTAAGGACTCTGTGACGAAACATTTTTGCTAAAATACTTTTTTTGGTATGCTTACTTTGCACTATATCAAGATTTATAGGAGCAGTTTTATCTGTAGTGGTAGCTGATTATTTGTTAATTGTTTTGTGGTTCGCTTTACATTTTGATAGAGGAGGCAAAGTTTCTGTAGTTGAAGCTTGTTTTGCTTCGCTAAATGACTGTATTAGCTGTTTTATTTTAACTTTTTTTTACAAATTCTGCTAGAGATGGGTGCTTGTTTTGGACACTTCTATTTTCATTTGCTCTGCTTCTCCGTTGGTTTCTATGGACTTGATTTTTGGTAGGCATTCTTTAGGGTCTGTTGAAAAAATAAAGAATGTATGGGTTGGGGTGTTCTTAATGTATGTGTGCTGTGTGCATGAGTGTCTGAGTATGATGATAAAGATGTATGTAATGGTGTGTGGTTGTGCATTAGGCAACTACAACTAGTTGGGATGGGCATTCTTGAATTGATGTGCTACTAAACTGGGGTCCAGATGACAGTAGACAGTAAGCTAGTGGTGTGAAGAAGTACAAATAGTAAATCTAATGGTATACAATTAAAACAGTTGTTTGTTCTATAATATCAAAATTCTAGGGTCTGAGTATGAGTCATTTGTGTGTCAAAAAATAGGAAATTGTGTGCATTCTGCCTGTAAATCTCTGTTTAAGAAATGGGGATTTGTAGACAGAATGGTGCACAATCTCTATTTTTAGGCACAGTAATAGCATGAATTAACATTACAGTGTGTTTGAACAATAGTACAAATAATATGGTGGTATTCAACTTACTTTTTTTCTGAAATTAGCAGGTTTCTTCTTAGTTGTTCTCTGTACTTCAAATACGGCTCCTTATTTTCAGGAGAATGGTCTTCACTGCAATTGTAAAGGAAACAAATGAGTAATTTTGTTTGTATATAGCACTGTTTTTAATTTAGACATTGATATTTTTAATTGACATTGACCCTCAGCGCCTTCCTCAAAATCATGAAAACGATCTTATTCACATAAAATGCGTCACACCAGTTGAATACATATCATATGTTCTTAATGCATAAACTGTATTGTAATGACTAACTGTACCAACCAAAATATCATTTGTATGCCTTGTGGAATTCATAAAGTGCCAATGAATAACACTATTTCTGTAACTAAGCTCTTGTAAGTAGCAGTGCCTCAATGCCCTGGGCTGCTTGCACACTATATACATATAAGTAAATACATTTTTATGTTTTTGTACAAGTATTGTTGTTTGATATTTGAACATACTGTGTGCATGCAATTTTGTTTGAGTATGTTAACTCCTCATAGTGTACTTTAAATATGTTAGTTCAACATGCTTTGAAAATGTGTGTGTAAAAAGAAATGAAATAGCAGGTAGGTTTGGAAGTGAGAGTTGATTTTAGAGATGGAAAAATGATAGTAAATTCATATTATAGATTATACAAGCTAAAAGTCAGTTAATCTGTTTATATGAATCTGTAAGAATTGTACATGTACTATACAGAAAATATGCATACCTGTAGTTTGTGTTCATGCATATGGATATGCATGCAGCTGCAAGTAGAAATCTTGGAGACTTGTACAGTATTTCTGGTAGAAGGTGCTTTCCAATGATATGGCACTTTTACTCAGATAGATTAACAGTACATTTGAAGTGCTGATCTGTGATGATGCAGTTAGATGTAGAGGTCTTGGATGTGATTGGTGGATGTTCATGTGACTTCTTAGCTATATCCAATGAGGGAATGGCACAGAAAGTGAAATGGAAATGGTAGGACTGTCTATGTTACGATATGTTCGAGGACATGGCGGTCGTCCGCGGACATCGGGTTTACATCCAGGGATTTTGGGTTGGGGAGCCATGCAAATGAGAATGAGCAGAGAAAGGGATTGTTCAGGAAAGTTTAGTGGGTGTGTTGTGCCAGGAGAGAGTTTTTCAGATACTCTTTTTGCTGAGAGAAGAACAGATAGCTATGGCTGTGTGTTTCAGAAAACAGATTGTTTGGGTTTTGGGAGACTCATGGATACATTGGTGGTGCATGCAGAAAGCTGTGGAGTAGCATAAGATCTTGGATTCCCACATGAGGAGGTGGACTGGCATGGAGTATGTGGAATGAAGTGGTTGGACTTGCTACATCTCTGTGCTACTTTGGAGACCGAGCAACATCCAGACATAATTGTAATTCATTGTGGAGGGAACAGTTTAGGACATGTGTCTGGAATTTCTGTGCAATTTGCAATGAAAAAAGGACTTGGGAAGGTCATAGACATGTTTCCGAATTCTCAAGTAATTTTTTCATGGATTGCGCAGAGACAAATGTGGCTTTGTTCTTCTTCATTTGGTCCACAAATGGAGAAAGCAAGGTGCAATGTCAATAAGGCTGTTTGTGCCTTTCTAAGAGATTTTGGCATGTCCTCTTTTCACAATTAAAATATTATGCTTCGTAGTACATACATTTTTTGCAGAGATGGAGTCCATCTTACTTATGCTGGCAATCAGATTTTTCTGAGAAATGTACAAAATGCATTGCAACCTTTTTTGTAATTACAGCATCCATTTTTTAGTAGGTGTTGAGCTTTTCAAATTTTTCAAATTTTTCAAACACAAACAAACACCACTAAAAGGCTCTTTTCAGAGCCAGCACTTCCTCCCAGATAAAACTGCAATGGTTATGAAAATTTTAGATGTTTGCGTACTGTCCGCAGACTTCTAAAAAATACACAGGGCCCTGCTTCATTTATTTTCACTTCTATTGTTTAACTGTGAAAGGCGGCTCTGAAAAGAGCCTTTTTTTATTTTTGTTGTTTTATATTTTTTTGTTTTTTTATACACGAAACACTACGAGAGGAGGGGAAAGGAGGGTAAGGGGGGACACCAACCACGGGGATAAGAAAGGGTGAGCTGAGAGAGGAAGATGTAGAGTGGGTTTTACTTGGGTAGTGAGCAGATCATCTCGTGCTCTGAGACGATAGCCTCAAAAGCACTACAAAGTCTCTCCCCCCTGCACAGTACTGCGTCGCAGTACATACACACAACTGTGACCCTCGAAAGGTAAGGGTCATCAGTATTGCGTATGGCCTGTGAGGCTGCTTGAGGAATACGCTGTCCCACAGCAGTGTTCCTTGTGGTGACAGGATCGGAAATGGAGGATGAAGTAGAGGAAGTCAAGCTGCTATGCTCCTCGCAAGGTACAACCTTGTGAATGGCCCCAGTGTGGAATGACCTTAGGTGTCTCTTCATGGTAGTTGTCCCAAAGCTGTATGAACCAGGGCTCCCGCGACTGAGTACCATTTTGCACTCGTTGCAGGTGACTTGGTTTGCACGCGCCTTAGGACCATTACCATGAATGGTAAATAACTGCCACACCCAAGACTCACGCTGAGTGCTGGTAGTAGGGACTTCCACTACCTCATTCTCGTCATCCTCTTCATCCTCCTGTGCATCCTCACTCCTGTTCCCCTCTTCACGCCCTTGGGAAGGTGGTGGTGGTGGAGGGGGTGGTGGTGGGGCTGAGGCAGATGCAGCTCCAGGTGGCATGAGTGGAGCAATCGAAGCTATCAGCTTCGAGATAAAAATCTGCAAAGTGGCAGCAAAATTCACTGTGTTGTGTAGGAAAGCCAGAAACACAATGAGAATGAGCTCTAGGGCGTGGTCTTTTATAGGGCTGCTTGTGCACGGTTTGCGGACATGCGTGCTGTCCGTGGACAGATCAAACAGAAAAAAGGGTTCAAAAAGTCACAAAAAGTATGTAGAAACTCAGGATTACTATGTGGGACTTGTTCTATGGTGAGTTTTTATTGAAAAATATTGTAGATTGCTTGAAAATGTAGTTTAAAATTGTTCGGGGACACGAACAGTGTTCGCAATCAGAACATACGCTCATCGTGGGCGCGGTCACATGATAGGTACACAAACATGTCAGCGAAGGGAGCCGGTGTCCGCAGGACACCAAATGCACTGAAACGGTTTTGCGCATGCGCGTTGGTGTTCTACGGACACTGTTTGGGTCCTGAAGTGATTAAAAGTGCGTCACAAGGGAAACAAACAGTTACGGACAGACGTTTGTTCTTAGAACAGTTTCAACTTGCCTGCGAACAATACGGACAGGCATAGCGTCCTCTGGACACCCGCATTTTGTTTATTTGCGAACATCCCAGGACAATTGATGTGTTCTTAGAACAGTTTCAACCTGTCTACGAACAGTAATGGCAGGTATAGTGTCCTCAGGACACCCCCATTTCGTTTATTTACGAACATTTCAGGACACAGCCTGTGTTCTTAGAACAGTTTCAACTTGCCTGCAAACAATACGGACAGGCATAGCGTCCTCAGGACACCCCCATTTTGTTTATTTACAAACATCCCAGGACAATTGATGTGTTCTTAGAACAGTTTCAACCTGCCTACGAACAGTACGGACAGGTATAGTGTCCTCAGGACACCCCCATTTCGTTTATTTACGAACATTTTAGGACACAGCCTGTGTTCTTAGAACAGTTTCAACTTGCCTGCGAACAATACGGACAGGCATAGCGTCCTCAGGACACCCCCATTTTGTTTATTTACGAACATCCCAGGACACTTGATTTGTTCTTAGAACAGTTTCAACCTGCCTACGAACAGTAATGGCAGGTATAGTGTCCTCAGGACACCCCCATTTTGTTTATTTACGAACATTTCAGGACACAGCCTGTGTTCTTATAACAGTTTCAACTTGCCTGCGAACAAAACGGACAGGCATAGTGTCCTCCGTACACCCCCATTTTGTTTCTTTACGAACATTTCAGGACACCTCGTGTGTTCTTAGAACAGTTTCAACTTGCATGTAAACATTACAGACAGATATAGTGTCCTTAGGACGCTCCCATTTTCGTTTCTTTACAGACATTCCAGACACCCGTGCTGTCCGCGGACACCTGAACTGTTTTTTTAAAAAAAGACAAGAAATGAATTAGGACACAATATAATAATTTTACTTTATTTTACATGCATGTTAAATTTATGACAGAGAAGGTGAGGCAGAAAATTAAACAAAAACAGGAGAATTGGGGGTTTCAATAGGATTTATATGAGGTGAAGAAGGGATGGAAGTCGAATCAAAATGCTTTGGTTCATGGAGAGGGTTTGGGGATAATTGACTGGGATATGGTGAGGGAGACAGGTACATGTGGGACAATGGTATGTAGTTGTTTGTTTCAGGTGATCCTCCACAAAGTTTTTTAAATTATTAAAAAATGCCAAGAGTAGGTCAAATTTTTCTTCTATGTGCGGAAGAGTCTTATCCAATACTGCTTCTTCTTTAGTATTTTCAATTTTTGATTGGTCTGTACAAAAAAATATATATGTTAGATGTATATGAAATAATATTTATTAATTGGTTTATATAGTAAAGTGTCTACCATTAGGTTCACTATCTTCTGACATTTCCTCACATGGGAAATGCTCCTCTAGCCACTCCAGAGTACTAGACATGTCTGTGAGAAAAAAAAAACATAATATCATTTATTTTGTATCTAATACAGAAAGTTTATAAATATATGAGTAAAATGCAGTGCACTTACTAACTTCTGGTAAGGTGTGTTCTGAGTGGTCCATAGATCTGCTATTACTCTTAGTTGTGGAGTTTCTGTGAGGTAATCATGTTCGAAGACTATCTTTCTTCTTTTGGTATATTCCATTTTAGAACATATTGTTAGTGAGTTATATATATGGGTTACAATTCTTATTTATTACTACATATAATGTGTATGTGTGCTGGTTTGTGAATTTGTAAAATGTTCATATGTTATGATATAACAATTAAACATACCCCCCAGACTTTTTGGGTAGTGGTGCTGTTGTCCGCATCTGTCCGCGGACATTAAAAGAGTTTGCGGACATCAAATTCAGTAGAGGGGGTTCAGTATGTTCTAGGTTACTTGTACATAAAGTCAGAGTTATTATTGTTAAGTTGCGCTACTAAGAACCTATGAAATTCAGTAAAAAAACTTTGTTAAAGGGATGTTATGGTTAAGTTGTGCTACTAAAAACCTATGAAATTCAATGAAAAAACTTTGTTAAAGAGACGTTATGGTTCAAAGTAAAACCGAAAACCCCCTGAAATTCGCCAGTTATGGTAAGCTAAGCAACCATAACTCGCGCCACCACCGTGCACTGCTAAGACTAACACCCACAACATCGAAGATGACATCACAAATGGCATTGATGACATCACTGATGACATCACATGTCAGTCTCACCCACAACATCAAAGATGACATCACAAATGGCATTGATGACATCACTGATGACATCACATGTCAGTCTACCTCTTTTTTCCTTTACTGAGACATCTAGGCCACATGGTTTTCTTCAGTAACAGTCAGGCACTACAAATTGTAAACATACTATATTTGTAGACTTATCCTTCAAGTATGTTCTTACAGTAATTATCTTAGGGTCCAGTCATATCATATGAAACATATGCATAGGGGAAGACACAAGCGTGAAAGACAGCAATCCTTTCTGTGCATGAAAATAATCAGTAGAGTTATCAGCACTTTCTGATAGTTCTGTTGTTTTTTTATTACTATACTATACTTTCCCTGGATATGTTCATATTTGTAGACATTGCACTCGCACTACTTTCCTTAGAGTCCAGTCACATCATGTGATACATATACATAGAGTAAATAGCACCTTTGCAACAGAGCAATCATTTATTAGCATAAAGATAATCAGTTAGGTTATGAATTGTTTCTGCTACTACTTCTGCTTTTTTGCTTACTTCACTTTCCCTGTATGTACACATATTTGAATGCGTTATTGTGTCTTCGTGTTTTGTCTGTAATAATGCAATGATGTAATACGTGGGTTTTATTAGCTACTTATTACATATTTCACAGTACACAAAACTCTAATAAGAAAACATTTATCATTTCATTATTCAACATATCAACATTATGAATATTAAACCTTCATCATGTATGCTGCACACAATGCCTAGGTTTCTGCATGAGTAGCTTAGTATACTCGATAGAAATTCATAATAGAATGCTATTTATATCAATGCATTGCTTAATGCACTTAGCTCATGATATTTATTCCAATTATCCTTGACACTTCCTCACAATCAATGCGATTTATCTTTGTATGTAATTTGAGACTCTGTATATTTCCTAAGTTGTTTTAAAAAGTTCATTGGCAACCCAATTTGGCCGTGGCACATTTCATTCAGTACCTTGATTGACCTCCAAATGTTTCTTTTTGTATCTTCTTCCACAATGATTTCTATGTCTTTATCATTTCCTCATTCCTTGTCACACTTGCATTTTGCCTCCCGAGTATTTACCAACATTGTATCTCACCACTGTTTTAGTCTGCCATACTTGCATTTGAACCTCCCAGAGCATTTTCCAATATAGGTTTGCTACTTTGCGTCTTGCCACTGGGATGTTGTGTACTCTTGCATTTTGCCTGTCTGAGTATTCCCATTATAGGTTTGCTGCTTATATCTCAACAGTGCGACATTCTGCCACATTTGCATTTTGCTTCCCAGAGTATTTCCCCAATACAGGTTAGTAACTTTGAATTTCGCCACTGTTATTTTTTGTTTTGTTGATTTAATCTTTGTTTTATTTTCAAACCATAAAAAAAGTCATAAGCAAGCACTAGTGGCGGTACATCAACATTGCGATCCAGAGTTGAATATATAACATGAGACTGTGTGTACCTGCCAGATTAGGTTACTGCAACAAACTAAATTCCCTCTTCCTAACCTTCCGGCCTGCCTCGACTCTCCCACTTTGCCCAGGTACGTATGCAACTTTCCAGATACAGTATTTACAGCATGGTTGTACCAAAAGTCAGGTGATGCCAGGCCCGTCTTGTATGCGGCAACAGTCCCATGTGGAAAGGGAGTCTTGAACTCCCATTACACTCCATAGTTTCGGGCACTGACATGCTGGGCCTGGTCACATTGGGGTGTGAACAGTGTACATGCAGGAAGTAAACCCCAATCGAAGATCCACTGGCATCTGTAGGCAGAATATATTATTCTTACCAACCCCACCGCCTCCCCCCCAGTCCCATAGGCAGCCAGTCATACCCCTCTGAATACCAAGAAAGGATAGAAGGATAGTTAGACAAAGGGATCTACAATCTCCCAGAAGAAATCTACCTATCTAGACCTAGAGAATCACCTATAGGTACTTTGTTCCATTATACATAGTTTAGCAAGCAGAGCACTCCAATCGGCCTCACTGGGTGGGGTTTCAGGTTTCCAATGAACAATTAGCAATTTGTGGGCCGTGAAAAGCATTAAATGGATCAATTTGCATACTAACTGGTCTTCTTGCCACTCATCCCACTGGGCACTAAATAACATGGGGTCCGTGGACCCTTCAAGCTCCACTTTGACAATGAGCATCACGTTCCAGTGTACCATGTGCCAGTACGCCTCTAACAGTGGACACAACCATAGGATGTGTCGCATAGAGCCCATGGCCCACAGCGCCTCCAGCATGCTAGTGTGTGTTAACCCCCATCTATTACTACTTACTAGGCATATAGTATAATCTATGAATCATTTTAAATTGGATCTCCCTATTGTTTATGTTAAAGGAAACCTCTATGATAGCTGCAAATAAGTTGTATAGGTCTCCAGCATCTAACATGATCTCAAGGTCACTAGCCGATATGTTTGCCAAAGTATGGTTCCTGCCCACATTGTTAGGTACCTAACAGTGTAAAATGTGCACAGACGCGGGAAGACAGTCGCATTCTGCTCGATTTCCAATTTGTCCGTATTTGGCCTGGCTTGACAGGAGTGGCTGGTGGTGTACCTACGAAGCATCGACTTCAAAGTCCCGGACCTCAGCCAGTCAGTCTCGCCCATTTCCAGGATCCTCTCAGCCTCAGAGAAGGAGAGCAGGTTATCCCCTTCGTAGAGGTCCATGACCCTAACGTGCCGCCAAACAGTGTCCTATTAAGGGGCCAGTCTATGATCCCCCCCAATGCTGATCAAAGCTGGTGCAGTGTGGATGGGTGTGGCCAGTACAGTCCTCATCTTGTGCCACTGAGCAAGCTTTCAGCCTGATAATCGGATGTGATATAATCTGGCTAGGGCAGTTTAGCTGGCGGAATGGCAAGCATCTCCAAGGGGCAGTACAGAGCCAGCAGTAATAGCTCCACTCTCCTCCAGCTAGTCCCATCTTCAAGATTGAGCCACATCTTAGCCCAGCACACTTTGGCGGCCTGGTAATTCAGTTTCCAAGAAGGGAGGGCCAGCCCTCGATCCACCTTGGCAACCTGCAGCACTTCCAATTTGAGCCAGTACCTCTTACCCCGCCAAATTGATTTAGTAGTATGTGCATCCAAATCTTTGAACGTTGGAGGAGTGGGAGTTTCAGGGAGTATGGTGGCAGATAAACCAGCTTTGGTAAGACATTAATTTTAAAAGCGTTGATCCTGCCCTAAGAGACAGGTTCACGGAGTCCCATCTGGCCAGCTTCAAGTTAATTTTATGTAGAACACGGGGTAATTTAGCTTGAGCAGTTTGTCCATGGTAATGCTTCTGTTTACCCCTAAGTACTTGATGCTGCACATTTGGAGCGTGAAGGTGGCGGCCCTACTGGGTCACACGGAAAGTCAGCTGCAGTGGGCGGATCTCAGATTTAGCCCAGTTAATTCTGTAACCGGCCATTGTGCCAAATTCTTGTACAATAGCAAACATATATAAACAGATAATTTCTGTATAGGGATACTGATGGTTCCTCAGTCCCCCTCTGCAGGCATGTCCACTGTGGGTCAGTGCAAAGCTCAATCACTAGGGGTTCTATGCTAAGGGCATATAGAAGAGGGGACAGGGGGCATTGTGATGCATGTAAATGTCTAGGGAGAAGGGGCTGATTCAATCCCATTTGTGACCACAAAGGCCACCGGGTTGGTGTAAAGGAGCCTGACCAAATCTGTAAAGAGCGACGTAACACATATCTATCTAGCACTCGAAACATAAAGTCGCAGTGTTCTTTATCGAATGCCTTTTCAGCGTCAAGGGTTAGAACCGCATCACCCGGGTTCCGTCTCTTTGGCAATGATATGCACCAACAGTTACACATTGTCGGCGGAGTGTCTATGATGGATAAACCCTGATTGGTCCCTGTGGATCAGGCACGTGAGAATCCCCTCTATTCATTGTGCCAGGCACTTTGATAGGATCTTGACGTTGGTGTTAATCAATGAGATAGGCCGATAAGACCTGCAAGCCTCTGGGTCATGGCCCTTTTTATGGAAAACCACATTAGTGGCCAGCATCATAGATGAGAGTCTATCACATTATCGTTCTCTGATGAAAATTGATTCTAAAACAGGTGCTGACCTGTTTGCCAGTGCCTTTTATAGGCCAATAGGCAACATATCCACGCCAGACGTCTTTTCAGCAGCGAGGGATTGAATGAGCCTTATTTTCTCTTCTGCTGTAATAGGATTCTCGAGACTATCCACCTGGGACATGCTGATCTTGGAATGTGTGATGGTTATAAGGAATTTGCTGATGCGCTGCACTTCATAGTGGTAGTGGTTAGTATATAACATGCTATAATATTCTGCGAACCGGGAGTTGATATTGCTATCCCGTGTCAGAAGGGTCCTGTCTTGATCCCGGATTGAGTCCATAGTCTGTGCCATTTGCCTGTTTCACAGTGTGAGTGCAATGATATGTAAGAGTCTATCCCCTTCCTGAAAGAATGTCTCAGACCAGCAAGTGATTGATTTTTGAGCCCGTGTAGAGGATATCTGTTTGAGTTCTGCCTGAAGTCTGAGTAGCTGTGTGTAGATTTGGGTCACCTGCATGCACTTATGGTGCTTCTCAAGATCCAGTATGTCATCCTGTAGCTGTGCCTCCCTCTCTCCCAGGTCTTAAGCTTGTGAGACCATCGTACGATGCACTGCCGTGCATGTATGCTTTGAAAGCTTCCTAGCATGTGTGTGCATTGTATTCCAGGGACAAGTTGGTCTGCCAAAATAGGTCCAGGTCCCTCTCTAGACTTTCGGAACGTCTGGGTATGCCAGGGCTCGTAGGTTTGACAGCCAAGACGGTGTTCTGCAGGGGACATCCAACAGTGTTAGGTGCAGGAGCACTGGTGCATGGTCCGATAGTGTTGTTGGGAGAATGTAACATTTTTGGATCAGAGGAGTAGCAATGGACTGGACAAATCAGTAATCTAGTCTCGAATAACTACCTTCCCAGTTGAAATAGAAGGTATAATCCCTCCACCACCTGTGCGTGAGCCGCCAGACATCAATGAGCCTGAGATCTTCCGGCAGGGCACTAAGGGTGGCATGTTTATGGTGCATACTAGTGGCAGCCGTGCATGTGCTCTGGCAATTGAGCAGTGGATCTAGAAGTATATTTAGATCCCCCCCACTATTGTCAGGGGCCCCATGTAGCGTGCACATTCAGTGATGGTGTGTGAAAAAGGACAGCATGTCAGCTGTAGGTGTATTTATGTTGAGCATCGTAACAGACTGCTGTTGGATGCGGCCATCGAGCAGGATGTATCGTCCCTCCTTATCTGCCTGTGCATCGAGAGCCTGAAAGGGTAGATGCCTGCTCACCAATATTGAGACCCCCCATTTTCCCTGACAGGAGGAGTGGTACACTACATAACCATGCCCCAGCTTTGCTGACTGGGCTGCATTCCTTCTCAAGCTCTTTGATCATCCGCCTCCAACTCCCTAAGGGTAGGTCGCTTCTCCAAGCAACGAGTTGGTGGTAGATCTCTTCCTTCGGCTGGTGCCTCCCTCTGCAACAGCCTCCCTGCCTCCCTTAAACTTGAGGAGCACCATCTCCAGTTCCGGAAGCACCTCAAAACCTTTCTCTTTGCTTCAGCCTTTTCTCCTCCTCTCCTCTGCTGACCTACTGGCTGTAACCAGAACTGCACTGGCTACCTGGACCTTCTCTGATCTCGGGCCCAGTTCCTTCCCCCGCCATCTCCCACACCTGCACTGCCCACCTGGCAACCCCCGCACTTGGGGACTCTTCTGTATCCCTACAGTCCCTCTACCAGCCTGTGACACATGATTCCCGCACTTACCCATGCACGTGCCACATGCTGCCTGTTATTTACTTATTGTTATCATCTACCCATGTACTGCACTGTCCCTTCCCCCTTCCCACGCACTTGCGTGATCTGAATGACACCTGGACTAGTAGGATCGTTGTGCGTCCTCCCTTTGTTCCACTCCCTTGCCTCGTTGTGCCTTGAAACACTTGGGTATAGGCGTGTTATAAATGCTATATCATCTCATATCATATCATTGAGATGTGTCTCTTGTAGAAATATTATGTCACCCTGGGCATCCCGCATGAAGTTAAGCATCCACCTTCTTTTGATGGGGTGGCCTGGTCTCTGTATATTAAGTGTTCTAAATGTGATTGTGGCCATTGTATCCTAGAGTAAGGCCTGATCCCTATGAGCTGAGGTGTTAGATCCCAATGCCACCAACCATACATCAAAAAAAAACATAGGCTTAAATGCACTGTGAACCCCAACAATGAAAACACCCCAAACATTGCAAACAAGAAAACACTGGGATTGGTAAACTGCATCCCAATACAGACCTAGAGTAGCCCATGCCTGGGGCCTGACAGGATAGATCAAGCCACTGTTTCCCATCCCCACGCATCCCCGCACCCCTGCCAGGGGAGCGCTGGACGTTTTACCAAACCAGTTCATTGCCACTTCACACTGGAGCTTGGGGAGGTTCAGATGAGCCCAGGGTATTGAGCAATGTGGTTGTGCCATCCCTATACGCACAGTTTGCAATAGTGTCAGGTGGATTAGTTATGTTGCATTCAGTTAGCTGATGGTGGTGTGTTCCCCGCCCCCCTTTGTAGTGATGCCTGTCACCTCTGGGGCCCTCACAATCTCCCTGCAGGGGTAGAGATTAGGGTGATTGTTCATGGTCCAGGGCCACTGATTTGTACCGAGTCACTGGTGTGAATTTGTTACGCAGTATCTCCTGCCCTCATTTCACTGTCATCTCTAATCCATGGTCTGGACCCAGTGGCCCTCTGACGGCTCGCTTCCATCTCACTCTCAGCCATGACTGGCACTGCAGCGGCGGGGACTGCCACCCACCTGCCTATCTGCCCACTCTACATTCGAAAAATTAGTGGTCACCAAGTCTCAATGTTTCAAGAAGCACCAGGCCTCCTCTGGGTCTTCAAACAAGTGTCACTGCTGATCATGTTGAATGCACCAGCCAGTTGGAAACTTCAGGTACAATCTATACTCCATACCTTTAAGTGCATCCAATAGGGGGTTCAATACATTCCTGTGGTGGGAGAACTCTATGGAGTAGTCATTAAACAGTCAAATATCCAATCCAATGCCTTAAGGATTGCCAAATTGTGCTGAACGCTGAGGAGGCACATAGTTATAATACACAGTCATTCACCGGCAGCAGGTTTGGGAACTGGGGCCCTGTACATCCTTTCAATGATATAGCTCCTCGGTTGTCCATGTGGAGTTAGTCCTGGAGGAAGCCATGAATGTGACTACAGATCACTGTGGTCAGGCTGCTCCGGAAGGCCCACTAGACAGAGATTATCACACCGGGACCTGTTTTGCTGATCTTCCATTATGTCCCCTAGGAACTGCACCTCTTTCATCAGCCCATTCAGATCCATGGCAGCTGTGTCATAGTTGTCCTCCAATGTACTGATTGTTCTGTTCTTGTAGGTCGAAGTTTCTGCATGAGCAATGATCCTGGTATGTACCTCCTGCAGGTCCCTTTTAACATCTTGGAAGTGCGTTGTTTGTTTCTTGCGTCCCCTGCCCTATTATTTTAATTTTGGCAAATTTTGCCTGCAGCTGGGCCTGGAAATCCATCTTGTGTCACCTGTGAGACGAGTGATGCACAGGGGCAGAGATAGTGTCCTTGGTGCTGTCCGAGGTGGGATCAGTAACAACCTGTAACATACCACACTGGCACCAACTCAGAACGGGGCACAGTGTTACACTCACATGGACCCCACAGGGTCGTCAAACGGAACTGGGCTGTTACGGACTCCACCAACGTGACTCGTAGTGCGGTGATGGCTGACTGGACTGGCCCTCCTAGTTTCGTCTGCTTGACCCGTAAGAATAATCTCCTAAAGGTAGGAAAAAGGGAATTAGCCACCCGTGTGCGAGAGGATACACGCACTCAATTGTTCCCCACTGAACACCTCCTATATTCCCTTTCACTGATCTCACCTTATAGCTTGAAAAGATGAGCTCTCCATCCTGAGTGGAAGGCAGGGGCGTGTAGAAAACCAGTTACTTCACTGGTATGAAGGAGTTGGGCGAGTTCCAGACAACTGATGACTCCGAGGTAAGTAGCATATAGTTCTTTAGAGTTCAAAATGTCTGTTATTCACTCTTGCCCCTCTTTTCTCTCTTTTTTCTTGCAGCTTGATCCGAGGGATGACCACCTCATTGGAAGCAGAAGCGCTTAGGTAAAAGTCTGTTTTACCCAAACTGTCGGGCGAATAATAATGGTCCAAATGTATTTATCTGACTACCTTCTGTCTCCCTACAGGTGCGGCGTAAGAAGAAATGGTGTGCAGAAGAAGAATGCCTTGGGCGATGAACTCAAGTAAGTATCTTGCAGTGAAAGAAGATTGTCCTTGTCGGCATTCAGCTCACCTTGTTATTTGTTTTGTCTTTTCAGATGCCAGGATTTCGGTGACGAGGCGATGGAGGCTGCGCCGGGTTGTGGACATGCTGTGAAGACTGGTGAGTATGGCGCAGCGCTGTAGCTGGCGATGCGACGCGTTTCAATTTTAAGTCTTTTTCTCTATTGGATGGTGTAGCAGCTCTGAGAACTGCTGATGATAAAAAGGTAATGCCCTTGTTCTAACTTTTCCTTCTTCTTTCCCTTCTTTCTAGGATCTGGTCTGGAGTCGAGGCGGGCGTTGCTGAAGACAGGATGCTTTGCTTGCAGGCACACGGTGAGCGTTGCACTGCAGAAGGCAGAATAACGCGAAGCGTGTGCTGTTCATCGGGCGTGGTTTAAATAGCCTTCAAAGTAGTCCCAGGTAAGAAGTCCCAAAACCACACCCAAGCAAAAAATAGTCCCGAAAGAAAAGTAATCCCTTCCAGGCCTCACTATGGCCTATGCTTAAGTTCCTTGCAGCATGGTCTGCATGAGGTAAGTTTAACAATATGAGACTGGCGCCTGCGGCGCCAGGACCGCACCAATATAGCCCCTAACTGGGATTGTGGGAATCCCCGTGGGTGCTTGAATGCCTGTTTCCTGGGAAGATGGACTTGATCCTGATGTCCGGTGGCAGGCATCATGACAGCACTCCCCCCCAAGGCCCCTCCTAAGGTTGTTCTTCTCGCTGGTCCGGGTTTATCTGGGAAATTCCGATGGAATTTTTTTATCAACCTTGGTGCATGGATGTAGTCACTCGGTTCCCATGACCTTTCCTGTGGCCCATAACCCTTCCAATCAACTAGATAACAGAGCCTTGATTTGACTATTTTTGAATCCAAAATATGTTTAGCTTCAAATTCGGGTTCCCCGTCTATTAGGATGGGATCAGGTGGCTTGGTGAGTCTTGTTCCAGGTTGTACTGGTTTCAGAAGTGAAACATGAAAGACGGGGTGTATTTGCATAGTTGAAGGTAACTCCAATTTAACGGCCACAGGATTATGGGCTTTAATAGTGTAAGGTCCCAAATATCTAGGGTTAAAGGTCCGAGTTCCCTTCAGAGTTATGTGTTTTGCAGCCAGCCAAACTTGGTCTCCTATCTGGTATAGAGGAGCCTCGCTTCTGTGTTGATCTGCAGTCTTCTTGTATCTTTCCTTAGCTTGTTTCAAATGTTCAGTCGCTCTTTTAAAAGCTTTTGTAATAGTGGTGTGTAGATGGTTTACAGCGGGCATTTCTAAGTGTTGGGGTGAGTCGAGTTCTGAGGTCCGAGGATGTCCCCCATATATGGTATAAAAAGGGGTTTGTCCAGTTCCTGAATGTAAAGAGTTATCGTATGCATATTCGGATATCCACAAGATTTCCTTCCAATTGCCTTTTGTTTGGTGTAACGTGCAACGTAGGTATTGCTCAAGAGTTTGATTGGCCTTCTCCGTTTTACCATTGGTCTGGGGATGGTGGCTGGTTGATAATCTCACGTCGATTTGGGCCAATTGACAGCATTTTTTCCAAAACTGTGAAATAAAATGGCTACCTCGATCGGAAACCAATACGGAGGGGAATCCGTGTATTCGAACAATATTTTCAAGAAATTCCTTAGCCAAGGTTGAAGCTGAAGGTAGCCCCTTCAAGGGGATGAAATGAGCCATCTTGGAAAAAAGGTTCACTATAACTAGAATGGTGTTAAATCCATTACATGAGGTAAGGTCAGTAATAAAGTCTAGGGATAAGGTGTGCCAGGGTGTAGGTGGAATCTGCAAGGGTTGTAAAAGACCAGCTGGTTTCTTCTTCTGGGACTTGTTTTGGGCACAAAAACCACAAGACAACACAAATGATTTTACGTCCTTCTGCCAAGTCGGCCACCAGAATTGTCTTTTGATTTTGGCCTCAGTCTTGGCGATTCTAGGGTGTCCTTCAATCAGAGCGCTGTGGTAATTGGAGATAACTAATTCCTGAAGTTCCTTGTTTGGTAGAAATAAATGACCTTGATAGTAGGGTAGACCATTGTTGACTGAATAATCTGGGCCCTTGTTTAACCAGTCTCGTAATGCTGCTGGGTCGAACAGTTGTTGGATTTTAATATGGACGTCATCTAGAGTTTGTAGAGTGGATATACCAAGGATTCTTTTCTCCGAAATTATAGTTACTGGATCAGGGCTTGAACATGCTTCTCCCATTCCGATGTGGGATAGGGCATCAGCTTTGCCATTTCGACAACCTGGTCGATAAGTAATCACAAAATCAAATTCCGCAAGGAATAAGGCCTGCCTAAGTTGACATGAGGATTGGGCCTTAGCTGTCTTTAAGTATTGCAAATTCCTGTGATCAGTGATTACAGTGATGGTATGCCTAGCACCGAGAAGATAATGCCGCCAAGCCTTGAACGCTGACTTGATGGCCAGTAGCTCCTTGTCGGTAACAGCATAGTTTAGTTCAGGTGCTGAGAATTTTCTTGACCAGAATGCCACTGGATGAAGTTGGCCAGTCTCAGGATCCTTCTGAGAAAGAACGGCCCCCATGGCTAAGCTGGATGCATCAGTTTCCACCACGTATGGAAGTGCAGGACGTGGATGCCTTAAGATGGGAGCAGTGAATTTTTGTTTTAGATCCTGGAAGGCCCTTTCTGCTTCTTCGGTCCATAGGAAGCGTTTATTCTTTCACAAAAGGGCCGTGATGGGGTGTACAATATGTGAGAATTCAGGAATAAATCTGCAGTAGAAATTAGCAAATCCGAGCATGCTTTGTACTCCTTTAACTGAGGTGGGTGAAGGCCACTTGAGGATAGCGTCCACTTTTCGTGAATCCATTTGAACTCCCATTTGGGGTCAGGATAAACCCAAGGAATTCAACCTCAGTAGAGTGGAAGACGCACTTTTCCAATTTCGCATATAGCCGATGCTTACGTAGTTTTTCTTTTTTAACCAACTTTATTTTCATTTTTTAACTTAAGACATTAGTTGAGCTTTCATTACAACATGTGTTAAGAACATTGTTATCAACATGAACCTTTTATTCAACACCCTTGAACTTTCTTGTAGAGTCTAGTATTGTCTTCATACGTTATGTCCCTGATCGGGCTCAGTATTTCTTTCCAGTATATGTTTATCCTTGGGCACGACCACCACATATGGAACATGTCTCCTCTTTCTCCACACTGATGCCAGCATTCTGGGGGGTACGTGGGGATCATTCTGTGTATTCTACTTAGGGGCAAATACCAGCGATAACATAGTTTGTATGCTGATTCTTTAATTGCCGTGGATTTGGATAATTTGTGCACCCTCCTCCAGATTTGACTCCATTCTTCCTGCGTAATCTCCTCTCCTATGTCCCGCTCCCAATCTTTCATGTACTGAAGGGAGTCGTCTGTTTGCGCCTTATCCAGTAGCTTGTATAGTCTGGTAATATCTTTTTCATGTGTCCCCTCCTGTATTGTTAGTTCTAGGCCTACCGGGGGTCGTAACCCTGCTCTTTTTACCTCTGGGTGGGAGATCCAGTGACGCAATTGAATATATTTGAATCTATGGTTTTCGACGAGACCGAATCTATGTTTGCATCCTTCAAAGATGAGTGGGGTGTCGTCCTGATACATATCTTGTAGGGACAATGTGTTTGCTTCGTTCCAGCCTTCCCAGAACCTTTTGTGAAAGCCAGGTGAGAAATCTAGATTATGCGTGATAGGGGATAGTGGGCCCAGACCTAGTTTGACCCCCCTGCTACGGATAGCCTTATCCCAGCTGTGTAGGGTCGTTTTAGTGGCCGCTAATAGGATACCTCCCGCATCTATTGCTTTTGTTTTTAGGAATGGTAGTTTACCCAAAGGGATATCTGTTGCAGTCTGTTCTATTTTCCCCCAACCTGGAAGAGGGTCTTTACCCGCCCATTTCAATGCTGGTGCCAATTGAGCTGCTAACACGCATCTCCCCATATCCGGGACTCCCAGCCCCCCAAGAAGTGTGGGCCGCATTGCTTACGTAGTTTTTCAAGGACAGCACAAACATGTTTCACATGGTCTGATTCTGAGGAGGAGTACACTAAAATGTCGTCAATGTATACAACAACACAGACGTAAATGAGTTCACGAAGGACATTGTTCATAAAATACTGGAAGGCTGCCGGTGCATTGCACAGCCCAAAAGGCATCACCTGGTATTCGAACAATCCGTACTTGGTGCAAAAGGCAGTCTTACATTCATCGTCTTTCTTAACTTGTACCAGATGATATGCCCCTCTAAGGTCTAACTTAGTGTAGATACGGGCATCTTTTACTTGGTCCAGTAATTCTGGGATCAGGGGCAGCGGGTATCAGTTTTTTACCGTAATTTGGTTTAACGCACGATAATCTATGCAAGTCCTAAGGTCACCTTCCTTTTTGGCACGAAGAATAAAGCTGATGCTGCTGGAGACTTGGATGGACAAATTAACCCATTAGCAAGGTATTGATCAAGATATTGCCATAGGTGGAGGTTTTCAGGTTCTCTGAGGGCGTAGATCCTACTGCATGGAACTTGGGTACTGGGTAAGAGATCAATCTGACAATCATATGATCTGTGAGGTGGTAACGTGTTTGCTTGGTCTTTCTGAAAAACATCCTGAAATTGCAGATATTCCTGAGGTAACTGAGTTATCGGGTTCGCGACCGTGGCCAGGCCTTTGTCCAAGGTTTCTACTGGGTAACAAGTGTGTGCACAATCCGGGAAGGTCACTCTCCGTTTCTCGCCATTCAATACAAGGGTTATGCTTTTCCAACCATGGAATTCCCAGAATTATTTGGAACTGGGTGGCCTTGATTAAGTGAAACACAATGCTCTCTCGATGCCCATCTTGACTCAACAGTGTCATCTCCAAAGTTGAGTGAGTCACTGGTCCGGAGGCAATTTCAGTCCCATCGACAGTGGTAATAACATCAGTTGTGGTCTTTTTGCAAAAAGGTAGGTTCATCCGTGTAGCCAATTCATGGTCCATATAATTCCCTATAGCTCTGCTATCAATGTATGCTTTCACTCCGTGCATACGAGATAGTTGCCTGAAATCAATAAGGACCATTGGTATAATTAGGTGCGAGGCCTGAGTGTCCTTCTTCATGCTCGACAAGCGGACCTCTACGCTTGTCGGGCGTGGTCGTTTCCCGACTCAGACTCTATATTGCTTTTGTCAGCAGCTCCTATCATCTTTTTGGGTGGTTTCAATGGGGTCATCCTGATTGACTAATGGGATAGACCAATCGGCAGCACTGCCGCTGAGATATGATAATACCAAGGCCACCTTCATTTGGTCATTCGGAAAGGCTCCTGGCCTACACAAAAAATGCAGGCGGCATTGGTTCATAACCACAGCAAACCTTTTTGGGTCCCCTGCAAAGCCTTCTGGTGGTGCTAAAGGAACTGTTCCTGGTAGGTTTATCTGTACAGGGTTGCTTGATGGAACTGGAGCAGCAGCTCCCCCATGTCCAGGTAAAGGTGTGTGCCCAGATTGGGCTTGAAGTAATTGCCTGGCAAGGTCATCCGTACGTTGCTTGGACACAATCAGTTCTCTCCTAAGAGCATTAGTCTCTTGACGGGCGGAATGCACTTCTGCCCTAAGTTCGCTTAGTAGTTGGGCTAATTGGTCAGTCTCAGAGGTCTCCATGATGCCCGGGTGGATGTTTGTAGAGAGGCTTTGCGTTCTGTTATGCTCACCTGGACCCCACAGGGGCGTCGAAACGGAACTGGGCTGTTACGGACTCCACCAACATGACTCGTAGTGCGGTGATGGCTGACTGGACTGGCCCTCCTAGTTTCGTCTGCTTGACCCATAAGAATAATCTCCTAAAGGTAGGAAAAGGGAATTAGCCACCGTGTGCGAGAGGATACACGCACTCAATTGTTCCCCACTGAACACCTCCTGTATTCCCTTTCACTGGTCTCACCTTATAGTTTGAAAAGATGAGCTCTCCATCCTGCGTGGAAGGCAGGGGCACGTAGAAAACCAGTTACTTCACTGGTCTGAAGGAGTTGGGCGAGTATAGTCCTTTAGAGTTAAAAATTTCTGTTTTTCACTCTTGCCCCTCTTTTCTCCCTTTTTTCTTGCAGCTTGAGCCGAGGGATGACAACCTCATTGGAAGCAGAAGCGCTTAGGTAAAAGTCTGTATTACCCAAACTGTCAGACGAAAAATAATGGTCCAAATGTATTTAACTGACTACCTTCTGTCTCCCTACAGGTGCGGCGTAAGAAGAAATGGTGTGCAGGAGAAGAATGCCTCGGGCAATGAACTAAAGTAAGTATCTTGCAGTGAAAGAAAATTGTCCTTGTCGGCATTCGGCTCACCTTGTTATTTGTTTTGTCTTTTCAGATGCCATGATTTCGGCGACGAGGCGAAGGAGGCTGCGCCGGGTTGTGGAGATGCTGTGAAGACTGGTGAGTATGGCGCGGCGCTGTAGCAGGCGATGCGACGTGTTTGAATTTTAAGTCTTTTTCTCTATTCGATGGTGCGGCAGCTCTGAGAACTGCTGACGATAAAAAGGTAATGTCCTTGTTCTAACTTTTCCTTCTTCTTTCCCTTCTTTCTAGGATCTGGTCCGGAGTCGAGGCGGGCGTGGCTGAAGACAGGATGCTTGGCTTGCAGGCAAACGGTGAGCGTTACGCTGCAGAAGGCAAAATAATGCGAAGCGTGTGCTGTTCATCGGGCGTGGTTTAAATAGCCTTCAAAGTAGTCCCAGGTAAGAAGTCCCAAAACCACACCCAAGCAAAAAATAGTCCTGAAAGAAAAGTAATCCCTTCCAGGCCTCACGATGGCCTATGCTTAAGTTCCTTGCAGCATGGTCTGCCTGAGGTAAGTTTAACAATATGAGGCTGGTGCCTACGGTGCCAGGACCGCACCCATATAGCCCCTAACTGGGATTGTGGGAATCCCCGTGGGTGCTTGGATGCCTGATTCCTGGGCAGGTGGACTTGATCCTGATGTCCGGGTGCAGGCATCATGACACACATTATCAAAAGGGATTAGGGCCACCAGCAACGTCCTCAAACTGTCTCAAAGACCCTGTGAGCAGGGGATGGCGCCTCTGGTGGCCAGTGTGAGAGGCAACATTGCTGCAGTGGACAAATGCACACATTTCGGATAAGAGTGATGTTCAGCAGGGTAGGATCCCAGAAAAAGCCCCTGTCACTCTTTACCTGTTGATCATGCCAGATGGGAGGGCGTGCTACTGACTTGGGCCATAGGCTCCTGATGCGAGTTTGCTGCAGGGGGGCATTCTCCCCTCATCGTCTGTCCTGGAGAGCACACTGCTCTCTGCGTGGAGCCCCTCCTCACCAGCAGGGTCCCGGGGTCTCAGGTTAGGCCATTTTAGGACAGCAACATAGATGCTGAGGAACTACCCGCCCTTCAGTTCTGTCCTCTCGCAGCAAGATCGCATCGCTGTGACACATGTCAGCCCCAGCCCCCCTCTCCTTACCTGGGAGCGTTTCACAGGTCATCAGGAGCCTCACTTTTCATTGTGTCGACCGCAGTTTGGCAAACCTCTGGAACGTCATCAGGTGCGCCCCCCCAGTACGCATGGAGCTCGAATACTGCCCTTTGTCATGGAGGAGAGGCACAACACCGCCGTCCGACAGCATAGTCCATGCTGTTTATATTGTGGGCGTAGGGTCCATTGGGCAGCACGCAATGTTGGATGCTGGTCCGCGTCTTCTTGTTGGCACGTTGTGGCCATGGAAACCTTGCCGCATCCAAGCTTCAGTTCCTTAGTGCAGCGCCATCCACAACAATAACCAAGCTGCCTGCATCAGCGAAGAGTGACACCCCCTCCTCCATGCAGTTAAGCTATTCAGTTAAACCCTGCTCACAGACAGCAGACGGCCTCCAACCTGGGCCAGGGGTGATCCGCTGAGGTGAGTGAGGCTCAGAAGTAGTAAGCCACACTCCCCTCCAACACTATAGGGACCTTCACAGCAGCATCTGTCAGATCCCACAGCCACTGTGCATAGCGCCCCAAAATACACCAGCCAAGACAGCTTCTTTCAAACAAAGCAAATGTGCTATGTTGGTGGGTAAAAAGATGCGTGGGCGCCGCAGGCTGGCAAAACTCACAGGGTACAGGTTGCAGCTCGCAGGGAACCCCCGGATCCCCAGGTCGATCTGTGCATGCTCAAGCACATCAGCAATTTATGCTGGTTTCATACAGAATCCAATGTTCAAGGCGGGATGGTATTAGGTGCCAGAGCTCACCTGCGTTGGAGCTCCATCACACAGTGGCCGGTTGCTTGGGCTCTCAATCGCCCCCTCATAGATTTACTACTTGGATTTTGGTTCCCAGAGTATTTGCCAATATAGGTTGGCAACTTTGTATCTCATCACTGTAATAATTGGGCTCACTTGTTTGTTTCCTTTCATTTGATTTACCAATATAGGTTTGCTACTTTGAAACTCACCACTGTGATGCTTTGCCACTCTTGCTTTTTGCCCCCCCCCCCAAAAATGTCCCCATTATAGGTCTACTACTTTAAACTCACCCCTGGGATATTTTGCTGAACTTGCACTTTGCCTCCTGGAGTATTCCAAATATAGGTCTGCTACTTTGAATCTCGCTAACATGAAATGTTGTCACACTTCAATTTTGCCTACCACGGTATTCATCAATTTAGGTTTGCTACTTTGAATCCCGCCACAGTTATATCTTGTCACACTTGCATTACACCTCCAGGAGCATACAAAATATAGGTTTGCTATTGCAAATCTCGTCATGGAGATATTTTGCGACAATTGCATTTCTCCCCTGGAGCCTTGCCAATTGCTATATTGAATCCTGCAACTGTGATATCTTGCCACCCTGCCATTTTGTCTGTAGGAGTTTACACAATTGTTAGTCAGCCACTTTGAATGTTACTGTAATGTTCTCCCACTCTGGCATTTCGCTTCTTGTGGTTTTCATTTGTAAGTTTGTGATATTGTGTCACTCTTGTACCCTGCCACTTGTGGTTTTCCATGTTTAATCCTGCCTCTGTGATATTTTGCCACACTTGCATTTCCCTCTTGGAGTTACTGCAGTGTCTGGAATTGTTTGCGGTATCCCGTGTGAGAAACATGACAGTATTCTCCAAAGTAGACCTCGGGAACCCTTATTCAGGTGGCCAGGGGAAGGCTGGCACTCTCAGATCCGAACCCTGGGGGAGGACGAGCGACGGAGTATTGCATGGGTTGGCGAGCCCAGAAGGAAGGATAAGACTGCAAACAATAGCCAGTGTGTGCTGCAGCAGTTGTTTATGGTACACAAGGCCCTCCTCTGCTGATATCCAAGACGAGGAGAGACACTGATCTCTGTGTTACCATCCTTGACTCGAAGGAGAAAGAAAGCAAAGTGGTTCATCACAGATGGTGAGTCGAGCGGAGAGTCGATAAGAAACCAAACTATGTTGAACGAAAAAAGTAATGATCAGATGATGTAATTGTGAAAGGCTTAAAGAGCTATTGATGAAAAAGGGGAAAACCAGCAACATAGGAATCTGACAGCGCGTGGGTGTTCAACTCTGGGCGATTACCTGTTTAGTGAAACTACCAGAATCATAAGTCCTCGGGAGAGGTGAGAAGAGGGCTCAAAGTGATCATACGGGGGTATTGTAAAATCCTCTGTGCAGTCAAAAAACTTTGGGCAACAGATGAACGTGAAGCGAAAGGGAGATGAATCCCGACTGATGAAACTCATTCATGAACTAAGTTTGGACAAAGTTGGCAATAGTCAACCCAGCGGAGGGATGCTAACGAGAAGGGGCAAAGTCTAATGTCCCGAGTGAACTGTTTGGTAAAAGGTTGGCAAGAGTGATCTCGGTAAAGGGATGCTAACGAAAAGGGGCGAGGCCTGAATTACCGATGAATAGTGTGTTGACAGGAGTAAACCCGACTGAGGGATGTGGACTGTTTTTTCAAAAGTTGGTCAGAGTGAACCCTGCAGAGGGATGCCGACAAACAGGGGTGAACCCTGAGGAACAGTTTAAAAGGACATTAAGACTCGAGAAAGAAAGAAAAGCCATAGTGAACTGGAAGGAGGGAGGCTGAAGTCTGAAAGTGGTCCGAGCCTGAAGGAGGTAGATCCAGGGGTGGAAAGTCATCACCACAAAGCTCATTTGGAACAGAACTTTTTGTTTGCGTGTTTGAACCGATATTTCCCTGGCAGCAAGAGACTTTATAACAAAAAAGAGACTTAACCCCCAGATGCCCTAATTGCTGAAAGCTGAAGTGTTAGTTTGTGCTGGGAAAGCCCGAGTGTGTGCTGTGTCCCACCTTATCCAGTGCTGAAAACGTGGGGAAGGCAGACCTCAACTACTGCATCCTGACTTATAGCTTTTGAACACTTCTTTCTTTATTAAAGAACATTACCATGTACTCTTTTTGTATTTAGCATAAGGATTGGCAATCGTTTTTTTTAGTATAGGCCCTTTTTATTTGATCTGGGTTTTCACCCTAAGTTACTAGGGTAATCCAGATGTGGAACCCTTGCTCACTGTTCTTAGAGAGGCACAGCTCCACCTCACTGATGAGGCCCAACCAGGCCAAGGCATGTGTCTGGGGTTGCTGTCGGTACTCTTATTCAGAAAAGAATTGCCAGGCATTTCAGTGCTGGACTGCCCTTGAGAAGGACAAAGACTGATACGTAGTGGAAATTTCTCTTCTGTGAAAGGATGGTGAGCTAAAGACTCTTGTTGAGACTCTAACCCGGGATATTGTCTGGTAGTAGAGAAACTCCCAGAGCCCCCTTGTTTTTGTATATTAAGTAGCTTTGGGTTTTCACCCTGAGTTACTAGGGTAATGCAGACGTGGAACCCTTGCTCACTGTTGTTAGAGAGGCACAGCTCCACCTCACTGATGAGGCCCAACCAGGCCAAGGCACGTGTCTGGGTTTGCTGTTGGTACTCTTGTTCAGAAAAGAATTGCCAGGCATTTCGGTGCTGGACTGCCCTTGGGCAGGACAAAGACTGATCTGTAGAAGACATTTCTCTTCTGTGATAGGATGGTGAGCTAAAGACTATTGTTAAGACTCTAACCCAGGATAGTGTCGGTAGTAGAGAAACTCCCAGAATTCCTCTTGTTTTTGCATATTAAGTAGCTTTGGGTTTTCACCCTAAGTTACTAGGGTAATCCAGACGTGGAACCCTTGCTCACTGTTCTTAGACAGACACAGCTCCACCTCACTAATGATGCCCAACCAGGCCGAGGCATGTGTCTGGTGTTGCTGTTGGTACTCTTGTTCAGAAAATAATTGCCAGGCATTTTGGTGCTGGACTACCCTTGGGCAGAACAAAGACTGATATGTAGTGGACATTTCTCTTCTTTGAAAGATGGTGAGCTAAAGACTCTGGTTGAGACTCTAACCCGGGATATTGGCCGGTAGTAGAGAAACTCCTAGAACCCCCTTGTCTTTGCATATTAAATAGCTTTGGGTTTTCACCTTAAGTTAGTAGGGTAATCCTGACGTGAAACCCTTGCTCACTGTCTGGGGATGCTGTTGGTACTCTTGTTCAGAAAGGAATTGCCAGGCATTTCGGTGCTGGACTGCTCTTGGGCAGGACAAAGACTGATATGTAGTGGACATTTCTCTTCTGTGAAAGGATGGTGGGCTAAATACTCTGGTTGAGACTCTAACCCGGGATATTGGTGGGTAGTAGAGAAACTCAGAGAACCACCCTTGTTTTTGATCTCAACATCCATATCGACTCACCTGATTCCTCAGGACCTTTCCACAACCTTTGCAACTCTCTCTCTCTTTGCACCTTACCCTCTGCCACTCCTTGTATGTTCTCATCTCAACTGACATTCCTCTATTTATCCCTCTCACTACTTCACTCTCCTGGACTGACCACTCTCTCCTCTCTTCTCACTTGAAGCTCTCCTCTCCTCTTACATTGGTAGGCCCGGCACTGGCTCCTGTCGACAAGGTCATCTGACCCATGAAAAGAGTGTCAGTATCTGCCTTTGTCTCCCCCTACTCTGCCCCTTCCAGTCCTGCAGCTGACAACCCACCCTGATACAGCCATCTCTAACTTTAACCTCTTTGATTTCAACATTCTTGATATTTTTGCCCCTCTCATGAGGGTAGAACTGAAGCCTACCAAAAAATGCAACTCTTGGCATGACACTGAACTGCTGCCGCTAAACGCAAGTGCAGGGCAGCCGAACAGAATGGGATTCATCGGCACACCCTCTATCACAAACTGGCCTGTAAGGCAGTATAGACTCTCCATCCACTCCAAGAAAGGAGCCTTTATTCAAGCCCTCATCTCCACAGCATCCAATAACACTGCCAAACCTTTCAAAGACTGCAAGGAACTAGCCAGCCCTACCGCAGCCTCCTCCACCATTGCACTCACCCAGGCCGTCTGCTCGGCCCTGGCTGCACACTTGACCTCAAAAACACAGGATATCCTATCCTCTCTCTCTTCCTCACCACTTCAAGCATCAACATCTCGTGTACCACCCTTGGCCATCTCCACCCCTCCACTTCTTCTCTCTTCCCTCTCCCCTGTCACACCCGAGGAGGTGACCAGACAAGTCTTGTCTATGAACGCCTCCTCCAAGCAGTTGGACCCCTCTCCCTCCAAAGCCAGCAAGGACAACATTGACTCTCTTGCCCCAGCCTTGGCCAACATATGCAACCTCTCCTTTGCCACTGGAGTTTTCCCCACTGCTCTTAAGCACTCCGTTGGGCACCCTCTCCTCAAAAACCTTCTGCTGACCCTTCCATTCTGGCAAACTATCGCCCTATCCCTATGACTCTGTTCCTGGGCAAAGCCCTGGAGAAGTTGGCTATGTCCCAGATTACCCTCCACACTGAATCTGTTGGCTGCTTCCATGACCCCCAGTATAGCTTTAGAGCATCCAGAGGCACAGAAAGTGCTCTTCTGAACACCCATGAAGATCTGCTCTCAAGTCTTGATTGTAACTCTCCCTCTGTCCTCATCCTACTCGACCTTTCCTCTGCCTTCGATGCAGTGAACCACAACACCCTGATCACACATCTCCGTGATACCCTGGCATCACTGTTCAGGCACTGGTGTGGCTAACCTCCTTTCTCTATGACCACCTATCCCAGGTGGAAGGGGTCTTTCCTCTCCCTATCATGCCCTCTACTTGTGGTGTCCCCCAGGGATCTAACCTATCCCCCTGTTTTTTCAAGATTTACATGGTGCCCCTGGTCCATATGAATGCCAACTTCACCTCCAACTTTCAGTGTTATGCAGCTCTCCTTCAGGCTACCCTCGGCCTCTTCCTCTTCCTCACTAATACCTGACTGTTTGTCTGCATTTCAGTCATGGTATACTGCAAACAACCCCTGCCTCAATTCAAGTAAAACAGAGATTGTCTTCATCGGGTCCCCTGCTACCACCTCCCCTCTTTCTCTCTGGCCGGCCTCCCTTGGCCCTGCACCTCCACCTACCAACAAGGAAAAAAACCTGGGGGTCATCTTCAACTTCACTCTCCTTCTCGTCTCACATCACAGACATCTCTAAAAAGTCCCACTACCAACTGCACCTTCTCAGAGGTATTCTACCATTTTCCACCTTCCCCCAGAGACTCACCATTTCCAGAGCCCTGGTCCTCTCTAGGCTTGACTACTACAACAGCCTCTTTCTCATGCTGCCCTCTTCTACCCTCTGTTCTCTTCAACTCATCCAGAACAGAACCTCAAGACTTATCCTTGGCCTCAAGCCCAGGGACTGCATCTCTCTGGCACTGAACTCCCTTCACTGGCTCCTCGTGGTTGCAAGGATTAAGTTCAAGACCCTTGACATTTTCCACAAGGCTTTCTGGGGCCTGGGCCCACTCTACCTTCAACGTTCTCTTCCTAAATACTCGCCTTCCGGAGCGCCCCGGTCGTCTTTCTCCAACTCTCTGCGGTTGAGCCGCTTCTCCAAGCAGTGACTTGGGGGAGATCTTTATCCTCTGTGGGTGCCTCCCTATGGAACAGCCTCCCTCCTCTTGAGCCAGATCTCCTTGAATTCCGGAAGCTCCTCAAGACTTTCCTCTTTGCCTACTCCTTCTCTCTCCCCTCCCCTGCTACCCACCTCTCTCTGCTTTCTCGCTCTCTTTCCTCTACTTCTGCTCAGTTTCGCTGACTGGCTGCATGGTGTACCTTCAGAGCCTCACAGGTCACACGCTATCCTCGCCAGTCTCCTGCACTTGTCGCCTGGCCTTACACTACTGCACTACGGCTATGACCCATGAAAATTGTATCTCTCTACACTTAACACATGTCCTGACGGGACTGGGCACACTTGTCCCTATTTTCACCCCCCACGCATTTCCTTTTCTGTTCACCTGCATAATATGAATGTATCATGCCTAGTAAGATCGTTTGTCTCGTCTTCCCTATGTCTTACCCTCCTATGCATGGTTGCGCTTTCAAACACTTGTGTATAGGTGCATAATAAATAATCAATCAATCAATCAATCAATCAATCAATCAAGTGCAGCCAGATGGAACTGCAGAGAGATGGAACTGAAGGGTTACAGATACAGACAATTAAGTGCTGGGGAGCCCGGCAGCAGTGCGAGGCCAACTGGACAAGCAATAGCCTGGGCCCAAGTTCAGAGGGTGACCAGGTGACCAGGGCACTGAGCAATCAGGTGCATCATCAGGGGAGAGGAATAGAGAAAGTGGAAGTGAAAAGGAAGTTCTTGAGTTTCTTCCAGAACCGCAGGGGGTTCTGTTCAAGTTTGAGAAAGGCAGGGAGGCTGTTTCAGAGGGTGAACCCAGCAGAACACATATATCTGCCCCAACTCTTTGCTTGGAGAAGCGCCTGACCCTCAGAGTTGGAGGTGGATCAGCGGAGAGCTCAAGAAGGAAATTGTTTTGGAAGAGAAAGTTGGAGGTAGAGCAGTCCCAGGCCCCAGTAGGCCTTGTGGACAATGCAGAGGGTGTTGAACTTGATCCTTGCAGCCACGGTGAGCCAGTGAATAGTTTTCAGAGCTGGAGAGATACGATCCCTCGGCTTGAGGCCAAAGACAAATCTTGCAGTCCTGTTCTGGATAAGTTGTAAAGGTCGAAGAGTAGAGGCAGGCAGATTTAGAAAGAGGCTGTTGCAGTAGTCCAGCCTAGTGAGGACCAGAGCTCTGGAGACAGTGTGCTTCTAGGGGAAAGTGAGAAAAGGTAGAGTAACTCTGAGAAGGTGCAGCTGAAAGTTTGACTTCTTAGAAATGACAGGGATGTGAGGAATGAACAAGAGGGTGGAGTCGGAGATGACACCAAGGTTCTTAGCCTCACAGAAAGGAGCGGGATGAGGGCCCAGAATGAGCAGCCAGAGAGAGAGAGAAAAGGAGGGAGCGGGTGCCCAAATGTGGGTGTCCTTACTGGCATTAAGGCAGAGATCATTGGTGGCACACCATTCCTGAAGTGCGGCCAGACAGTCTGGTATGAGAGAAGATGCAGTGGTGGCTCAGTGGAGCCAGAAAGAGAGCTGAGTGTTAACCGCATAACAGTGAAAAGTGTAGCAGAAAGTAGCGATGAGGTGGGCAAGAGGTACCAGGTAGTGGTTGAAGATACAGGAGAGAGGTTAGACCCCTGGGGAACACCACATGAAGAGAGAGAGATAGAAGAGAGGAAAGACCTCATTTGGACCCGAGAGAGTCGGTCGTTGAAAAAGGACGCTGACGAGGCCAGGGCCTGATTAGTAATACCAAGGTTGCAGCAGAGGCGATTGAGCAGGATGGCATCGTTGACCTGTCAAAAGCAGAGGATAGATCGAGGAATCTGAGGACAGAAGGGAGATTAGAGGCAATATTGAAGAGCAAGTCTTCATAGTTGTTCAGGAGAGCAGTTTCTGTGCTTCTGGCAGCTCTGAAGCCAGACTGGTGGTCATGGATACAACAAACAGATTCAGTATGTAGATTAAGGTGGGAGATGGCAAGCTTTTCCAAGAGTTTGCCCAGGAAAGGAGCGATGGAGATCAGGCAATAGTTAGCCATAGAGGAATGGTTGGTTGAGGGCTTCTTTAGAAGGGGTTGCACAGGAGAGTGCTTAAGGGGGAGGGGAAAGGGGAAAGTTCCAGTAGCAAAGGATTGGTTGCAGAAATCGGCCAAGGCTGGAGCAAGGGTGTCAATGTGGTCCTTGATGGTTCTGGATGAGCAGGACAGAACCGGCTTTGAAAAGACTTTCATAGATTGGCCTTGTCTAGAAACATTGTCAGGAGTGAACAGGGGAAAGGAGGAGATAGGAGGAGGAGAGACAGCCTCAGATGGGCCAGGAGTGGTTGAGAATGAGGAAGAGGAGGTAGAGGACCCGTCTGTGCCCGTCCGTGCTCGGACAGCACAGGACGGGAAGCCGCCTCCCGATATTTGCTCAGAATTCAATGTTTTGGAAAACACTGTTCTGGAGCGCAGCACCTTGCTGTCCTGGGCACATCCATACACTATATGGCCTATGGACTTCACTAGACCCTCCACAATTATTAAAACAAATTTGGCCTCTAAACTGAGGTGTGGGCTCCTTAATTCTCACTCACTAGTGGCACATTCTATGGAATGCTTTGATCTAGTCTCTCATCTTATACCTAATCTCTTGCTCCTGACCGAAACATGGCTGGGTGAGGCATCGGGCCTTTCTATTGTGCAAGCCCTTTCTCCTAACTATGTACTGGTCTATGTGGACTGCATGGAAGCCCATCCTGGTGGTGAAGTTGCCATGATCCATAATGCCAACTATACACCTATTTGCAGAGTCCCTAAGCACTCTCTCAAAATGGAATGCTTATTAGCCTGTCTTACTATCCCTCCCACTTCAATTCTTAAAATGTTGGTGGTCTAACGGTCCGCTGGGGCTGACAGCATATTTTATGCAGACTTTCCAGGACTGGTGTTAGAACTACATATCCATTATGCGAGTTGCTCATTGTGGGCGACTTTAATCTTCTGTTAAACCCTGCTACTGCTGTGCAGGTGGAAAACCTTATGGCCATGATGCTTGATCTAGGGCTTCCCCAGTGGTTGGTTGAACCTGCCCACAAAAGGGGAAATGTCGTGGACCTGATCTTTCACCATGCAGCGTCCATCAGCACTGGTTCTCCCAGTCCAGTCATTTGTTCTGATCATTTTCTGGACCCATTCTCTATTCTTCATAGGTTACCTTCTCCGCCCTTGGTGGAACCCACTATTTTTAAGCGCAGTTGGCATAGGATGTATATCCCTGGGCTCACTACTTCCTTGACAGCACACTGTGGGCAGGTTATCCAGCATCTTAAATCAGCCTCTCCTGCTGATGCCATACCCCTATATCTCCTGAGGGAAACCACAGGTGGCTTAATTGCTCACATTACTGCTGCTGTAAATGTTTCATTTACTAATGGTGTGATTCCATCGACACGTAAGCATGCTTTGGTGTTCCCTTTGCTGAAGAAGTCCTCATTAGATCCCGAATTGCTGGCTAACTATAGCCTCATCTCACTTATCCCTTTTTTGATGAAGGTACTGGAAGCACTGGCTTCTCCCTTTTTGTCCACATTTCTGGAAGCATCTAATTATTTTGATTTGTTTCAGTCTGGATTTCGGCCGGGGAGAGGCACGGCATCGGCCCTGAACTCAAATCTAGATGACCTAGCGCGCTTGGTGGATCAGGGGGGTGTCGGAGTGGTTTTGTTGTTGGACCTTTCAGCTGCTTTCGACACGGTTGACCATCCTCCGCTGATCTTCTCATTCTGTCTCACGGGTTCCATTATTATTCTTACGCGGACGATACCCAAATCTTGGTTCGCCTAGAGCTTACTCATGCCGACACAGTTGAATGGCTGAGGAAGTGTCTTGAGGATCTCAGAGCATGGATGAGAACCAATTGGTTAAACTTAAATGGCAGTAAAACTGAGGTTTTAGTCATTGGGACTACCTCCCCCTTCGTTTTTGAACCTCAGAGTTTTGGCCTTCGTCCCTCGGGCCACATGCCTCTCTCATCGTTTAAGAACTTGGGGGTCAGAATCTCAGCATCCCTAGCCATGGATGAGCAGGTGACGGCAGTTTGTAAAACTGGGCATTTTAAGCTCTGGATTCTTCCGAAGGTTCTTCCCTATATCCCAGCAGAGTGTCAGGTTCCAGTGGTGGCAACGTTGGTTCTGAGCCTGGCTAATGACTGCAATTCACTCTATTTGGCACATCCTCATTACCTTCTAAACCGGTTGTAGCTACTCCAAATGCAGCTACCAGAGCTATTTTTGCCTCCCCCCTTTGGTGCTCAAATGTCCTCCCTGTTAAATAAACTCCACTGGCTTCCAGTTGTAAGCCGTATTCTTTTCAAGGCATGTGCATGGTACATCGGGCTTTTTACGGCCTTGGGCGGAATATTTGCAGGAGAAATTTTCGACCCTATGCCCCTACACGCTTGTTGCGTTTTCGATCCGCCCTCCTAATGGCGGTTCCCCGGATCAGACTCTCATGGACAGGCGGGCGTGCATTCTCAGTAGCTGCCGCCAAAGCCTGCAACAATCTGCCTCTCACCTTGGGACAGAGGATCATTTTACCTTCTGCCTGTTGCTAAAAATGCTCCTATTTTAATCTGTACTTAAATATGAAAATCCCTCTTTCGCAATCAGCACCAAGAAGCCTTCAGGTGTATGTACGCTCAATACATTATTTTAACATAGAGTTGTTAGATCCTGCAGAGATGTGGGCTTTGATGTAGGCTCTCTTCTTAGCGAGGACAAAGAGTCTTTACTGCCTTGGGAACAGGCGGCAGGCAAGTTTGTCAGGGGGTTGCTCAATGCCCCCCTACTTCCTCTCCGCCACACTACACTTGCTTTTAAGGGCGGCAAGGTCAGAATCATACCAAGCGTTGCACTTGGATTTAGGCTTCAGGTCGGATCCTCATGACAGCACATCCACAGTGTTAGAGAAGGAGAGATGAAGGTTAGAGAGGGCTGTGTCAGGGTATGAGTCAGCCAAAGATGCAGGAGGAGGAGAGAAAGTAGGGACAAAAGCTTCAACTGACACATGCTTCATGGGTCAGATGACCGAGAAGGCAGGTGGCAGTGCTGGAGTTGGCTTGACCTGCGGGGAAGAGAGAGTGTGGTGGGAAGAAAGGAGTAAGTGATTGCTCCAAGAGAAAGAAGTGGTGAGAGGATTAGAGAAGGGGATGTCTGAGGATATCAGAACATCCAGGGTGTGCCCTGCAGAGTGAGTCGGGCCAGAGGGAAGGCTAGAGAGAAAGAGAGAGAAAATCACAGATGTTGTGAAATAGTCCTGAAGAAGGGCTGATAGCATCCAAGTGGATGTTCAGGTCTCGGAGGAGGAGAAATTGAGAGGTAGAGGCAAGGAGCGAGGAGGAGAGGTCCGCCCACTCAGAGAGGAAGAGGATGACCTGGCCAGATGGCTGTAGATAGTGCCTACAGTTAGAGAGAGTCCAGGTGAGATATAGAACCTGCAGACCAGGCATTCAAAGGAGGAGGAGTGCTGCATTGGATTGATAGAAGCAGGGATCCACTCAGGAAAATCAATGCTACACCCCCACTGGGACCATTGGTTCTGGGTTCGGAGGGGATCTGATAGCCTTACTTACACACCCACAGCTACCTCATAATACCTAAAGAATAGAAACCTCGCCCGCACCCTTCCTATCATGCTAAACTCTCTCTACCTCCTGCCCAGACATATTAATAACTGTCACACCTACACTTTCGCCTCCTCCACCATTCCTGCAAACTTAGTGAAATCACTCCTTAACCTGCTTAACAGCCCCCAAGGCCTGCAAGCCAAGCAATCCACCTCACGCAGATTAAGGGTACTGTCACCAGACTCCCCTCGGCCTATTGGAATTCCTACCCCATCTCAATGACCTCCCGACCCCTTCCGCTCCTCTAGCACTATAGTAGCTTCCTCTGCTAACCTACTTCACCCCAGCACCCGGCACACTAATTCACATCCTCCACCGCATACACTCCCATCCCTTGTAAACACATTACCAACTGACATCCAGAACATTACTTCAATCCCAACCCTCATCACATATCCACCAATAACATGCTGGGCCTCTGTTCTATCACCCTCCACTGGAAACCAACGGCCTTCATCTGTGAACACCCCCCACAGATACACACACACATCTCAGACACTGAACTGATTCTGACCTATCCCATTTGCCATATCACAAACTAACCTACCGTCCTCTCCTTCACAGCTTCCATCACAGCATCAGCCATAAAACTCTCCCACCTCTGCATCGAGCCAACCCCATCCATCAGTGGTCATTCCTTCTCCTCTCCTAGCATCAGCATAGAATCTAACTCCTCCACTTCAAACAAATGACTAAACAGTCACCTGAATTTCATTCTTATCAATGCCAGATCAATTGCAAAACTTAAACAATATATACAACTTACGCCCATCAGAATTATTATTATTATTATTATTATTATTATTATTGTTAATCTCTTTATTTTAAGGCACCACATGCCCATGGGCCTCAAGGCGCACAAATAACAATCATGACACAAACAGAACATTCACATATAAAAGGTCAAAGCAGTTGGGCAGATAGAGGTAATGATGAAGGACATTTCAATCTGTTATAAGGTTGAACAGGTGGGTTTTTACTGATCTTTTAAATACTGAGAGGGAGCCAATGGCTCTTAGTGAAACTGGCAGATCAATACATATTTTTGGGGCCTGAATGTTAACTCCAAATATAGCCAGCTTGAACTGTGGTTGTACCATTTTAAAGTTATCTTTAGATTGCAAATTCCGGCTTTACTGACTCACCATCAAGTGATCTATGAGGTAGTTAGGGGCTGTAGAGGTCCAGAATTTCTGTGATAGAGTCAGGAGCTTGTGTGTGTTTCATTGTTTAACTGGGAGCCAGTGTAAGGCCTTTCTGGCTTTTTTGGCGTGCATCGCATGCACAACGCCATGTTGTTTGATTTGCATTGGTTGAATCTTCGCCTGTGAGGTTTCAACAAGCAGACTGTTGCAGTAGTCTAGCCTGGTGTTAATTAAGGCAGTGGCCAGAAGTGCTCTGCTGGTGGTGGAAATGTATGGCCTAATATGGTTTAAAAGCTTGGTGACATTGCCACAGGTAGATCAAAAGTGTAAGACCTGTGATCTCAATGATAATGCTGCATCCAAATATAACCCGAAGGTCTTCACACATTTGGATACTGTAATCCTGCTACCAGCGATGATAAAGCTTTCGTAGTCAGAATTGATTTTCATTAAACAGGGTCCTGAGGCCACAATAAGGAGCTCTATTGTTTCCCTGTTAAGTGCCAGAGATTTTGAGGCTGTCCAGTCTTGAATGGCATTGTAGACTCCATTGAGGGCTTCCGAGTCCTGTGTGTAATTTTGCCAGACAAATCAAGGACCACCTGCTTGTCAGAGTAGTTGGTGTATTGGACACCCAGGTGGTCCAGGAGGCTGATCAGTGGCCTGATATAGATGTTAAACAACGAGATTTATCACCTGCAACTGCCACTCTGGCAATAGATGGTCCCGAAAAGGAGGTGATCCATTGAGCAGCTGTATCGGAACAGCAAGCCAGGTACTTTAAACTATCCACCAACAGAATGGGGATGATCAGATCAAAGGCCGATGAAAGATCCAGGAGCATCAGCATGGCTGGATCACCTCTGTCCACAATGCTTGTCAGGTTGGACTTAAGATCTAGCATGGCAGTTTCAGTTCCATTCCAGGCACTGAAACCTGATTGATGGGCTCCCAGGATGTTGTTTTTCAATATGAAATCCTGGAATTATAAGTATGCCACTCTGTCCAGGGTTCTTAGGAGAAATGGCACATTTGTTATGGGCCTATAATTTTTCGCCACAGCTGGATCGATGTTACCCTTTTTCAGAAGTGGCGTAATCCAAGCCTCCTGCATTGAGTGTGGGAACAGACCTGTGGTAAATGAGAGATTAGCCAATCTGTAAATCCAGGGAACTAGGACATCCAGCGATCCTTCAAAGATGTTGGCTGAGAAAATGTTTCCCATACAGAACAAAGGCTGTAAGTCTGAGTTGATCTAGCATGATTAAAGCATCGTATTATTGAGATTTTGTGTATTTTAAGGCATATACAGGCCTTCTTTAGAGCCCTTGGGCCTCAATTCTTGGTCCTGGAAGGCTAATTGATGCCATATGATTTTAGATGAGAATTCTTCCTTTATTTCCTGACACCATGCTGAGTCTGTGGTGTGGATTTGATTGACTGTGGACTTTCCTTCAAATTATTTAAGAATTGTAAATAGTTTGCTAGAGCTAGATCCAGCATTGGAGATTCTAGTGTTAACATTCTTAATATGGCTTCAACAATGACTACCTTGAACTTTTTCACAGACTCATTGTAAGAATGTAGAGTTTGAGGACAGGAATTCTATGACAGAATGCCGCAACATCTTCTTAATCTCCGGAACCCGATTCTCTCCAGACTTTCAACTGATTGCGCTTGAAGCATTCCCACGAGTTAAAAACGTATTTTCCAAAATGGGGTCAGCAGGGCAGGCAGCATTGTCATCCTCCACATAGCCTCCCTATCCACCTCGCACACTGACGACAAGGCCCAAAACATAGACTGTGAATCCCTCTTGGTAAAATTCCAGCTCGCCCCCTCATATACTCACAGCTTCTTGGTCATTGACTGACCCCCGGGACACAATAGAAGATTTGCGTAATCCCTAACTGACTCAACAGCAGCCATTATGGTCTCCCACCCGCACCTGACAATATTATGGGATTAAAAAATCTGGTTCGACAGGCCTCATAACCCAATGACACGATCACTACTGGACAACCTGGAAACCTTGAAGCTAACACAGCTGGTCTCAGTGCCAACCCACTCGACTGGTCACAACCTGGATGCAATCTTCAATTAACCTGACCTCCTCATCACATTACCACCACGCCCTCTTGTCTGGTCAGACCACTCTGCCTTCCTCTTTATCCTTTCCGGAGTGGATGCTCATAGCCTTCTGTCTGCTCCAGGAACACTAATCCAACCCCCCTCTGGAAGGAAATCAAAGTGATTCCTGACCTGGAAGAGACCCTACTCACCTCCTAGACCTCATGCATCTAGTTCACCCCAGCCCTTCAAAAATTGAAAACCTTGAACCATTTCCTGGAGCATAGATGAAGTGCATACCCATTGTCATCCAACAGAATGGCCTATGACTCCTAGCTGAAACTATATCACACATAAGTACGCAAAGCCACAAAATCATACTATTGAAATAGAATCTCCAAAGCCATGCACCCATCGGGGGAGATCCTCAAGCTCATCTCTGAATTCAATGCCCCTGCCTGCACCACCAACTCTCCCAGCCAAACCTAATCCCTCTGTGACACTCTCTCAGATCACTTCCACAACATAACCCAAGAGAGACACAAATCCATCCTCTCTAAAACCTCAACCCTCTCCCCTTTCCTCCTACCACCTCTCCCAGGATACCAGAAGCACCTTCCACACTCCCACTTTTCTTCATCTTTTCAGCAATGCATCCCGCAGACTTGACCACACTGATATCACTCTGCTGAACCCCTGCCCCCCTCAATGCTAAAAGAAAGGTTGAAAGCCACCAGTGCTGGCAACCTCGCAAGATCCATCATCAGCTCATCACACATTTCCAGTACTTTCCCAGCAGACCTCTTACATTAAGCCCCTGCTAATAAAGATCACCCTGGACCTTCTTGTTCCAACCAACAACAGACCCATCTTGAACAACCACTATATAGCTAAATTAGCTGACCAAGCGGCATATTCACAACTATGCCTCTTCTCAGAATAAAACAAGATCCTCAACGGCCCCCCAATCTGGCTTCTGACCTTTACGAAGAACTGAATCCTGCCTAGTTTACATGTGCGATGATCTTAAAAGACACAAATATGCAGAAGGCTGTGCCACCTATAAGGAAGGCATATTATCAAACAATAAGACAGACACAAGTGATCTCAGTTTAAGGGTGTTTATTGAACTTCATTTGGGTTTGAAAAACATCTATCTAATCCTAAATATAAAGATGGGAGCAAGCTATGACCATCAAATAATAATAACGCAGCCCTTGTCGATGCTGTCCAAATAAAAGAGCCTATACTAATAAGCCTACTGCCAATCCTTACTTCTAAATACAAATAGTGTGGGAAACAATGTTATGCAAAAGAAAAGTGTTCAAGAAATGTCATGTCAGATTATTCAAGCAGTTGGCTTCCCTTCCCCACGGTTTCAGCATTGGACAAAATGGCACACTCGAGCTTAGCACACTCTCCTGCTTCTCTAACACGAGGATGCAGTTCAAATCTCAGTACCAGGGCCTTCTGAGCCAAAGTTTCTTTGCCATTCAAAGTCTCCTATTTCAGAGGGCCTGATATACCATGACGAAACATTAAAGTTCGTTTCTTCTAAGGACTTACACTTATACAACTTCTAGGGTGATTTGTGGTTCACCCAAGGTCGCCCTCTGGCGGGCTCAGACACAGACACACTTTAACACACAGCCTTCAATTGATCTCCCACTGCCGGGCTCGGACCAAATTCATGTATTTTTCCAACCTTTCTCTACTTCATCAAGATCGAAGACTTTTGCCTGTGCGTGTGATTTGCTTGATCCGGCGCAGGACCACTACAATTTACATATATTTGTTCTCTTTCAATTGATCTCCCTCTGCTGGGCTCGGACCAAGTTTATCTACTTTTGTCACTTCTCAGCTGGCTACCTTACAGAGACTTTCCATTGAGAACCCACGCGGTGCCGGACCACGCTGTCCAAGGTATTGTAGCTTCCTTTAAAGTTCAATCACTCATCAGCAGTTCATCTTCACTTGCATATCCTATCACACATGTTTTAACAATGTTCCTTCCACTGCTCGCCATAAAATGTTGCTGCTCGCATACAGGGCTTCAACATATACCTGTCTTGTATTGGTCTCCCCAACTCACCGGCTGTGTTGATTTCACTCTAGCTGCTTTCTTGGAGCCTAGGACAATACCACAGAAGCTGGTGATTCTCTTCACCTTTTTTATTGATCTGGGAGGCGCCCGGGTATGACAAACAATGTAGGATTCTTCAGCCTAGTTTCCTGGTCTTACGCCTTCTATTCTCGAGTTCTCTGGAAAGTAGCACTTCCTTGGGGAAAAGGTCAAAGGAATTTCCCTCCTTACAATCCCCTTCGGTTTTGCCATCTTCCCTCTTGAGCTCAGCTGCCGTCTCGAAATTGATGTTTCCTTGTGTGCTTTGCCTCACTCAGAGTATGCTCTTGTGCTCCGCCTTTTATCAGTGTGGGGAAGTGTAATGGAACTGTGAGTGAGATGATCAGTGATTGCTTGACTTTGCCTGACCATTATACTGGGACACGTCAGGTATAACGCTCGGGTGTTAGTCTGTTTTCTCTCGTAGCGGGCTGTCTGTGAGAAAGTGTTCGTATTGTAAAGGGGTGGGGGTAGAGTTCCTAAATATCCTACCTGGTTGGATGGGGTAAAGGTGTTACAAGGAAGGGGAAACCACATCTCACCATCCAATGTCCCAGTCCCACTCCCACTCCCTGAAGACCCCTGACCCAGGTGATCCTCCGCACTGGTCAACCCCCAGGAACTGGTTCCAAAAGCGATGGCTGTCGCCTGGCCACCTGGATGACAGATCTTGAGGTACTTGTCAGTGAGACACCTTCTGGTTTCTCACACACCGTAATCCTAGTAGACTTCTCAGCAACATTTGACACAATCAACCACTCCATCACCAAGAGACTACAGACCCACGGCATCATGAATGCAACACTGAATTGGATATCCTTCTTCCTCTCCAACAGATCTCAAATAGTACACATGCCCCCATTCTCCACGACTCCTCTCCCAGTTGCCCATGCAGGACAAGGCGCCTCTCTCTCCCGCTCCTCTTTAACCTCTACTTGATCCCACTATCTGCACTCATTTGATCCCATGGTCCAACATGCTACAATTACTCAGATGACACCCAAATTATCTTCAAAATCCCAAACAGCCCTGTGTCTACTTCCCCCAATATCACAACCTGTGTCTCAGAGATCGAACACTGGATGACGACTTTTCACATCCTATGCAATCTATTTATTTTTTATTGATTTATATTTGCTTTTCTTGCAGCGCACAAAACCCTTGATGTGCTAGTTACATTGAGGAAAAAATAAGAAGGGGGGGTGAGAAAAGAGGGGCAATAAATCAGGATGAATGACAAGTCATAGAATGAGTTGTGTTAGGCAAAGCCAAGATCATACTATGTGGGAAGACCACCCTCAATCCACCCACTGGCTGCTCTCCCTTGTCCCACCTCCCAACACCTCCAACACAGAAAGAATCTCGGGTGCATCATGGAAGCAGACTTGACCCAACAACATCACATTAACTCCAAGGTAAAATTCTCTTACTTACAAATACGCATCCTTAGCTGGCTTTTTCCTTATCTTGACTTGCCAAACAGAGTCAACACAAATGATGCTATCATCCATTCCCATCTAGACTAAGATAACAGCCTGTAACTATGGCCTATGCATCTCAGCTAACACAAACTCTGAGTACAAACCACAATACCTGCATCATGAATATACCTACTACAGGCCTAACAGAAACCTCAAATCAGGCTTCTACTTGTAATTCCAGTGATCAAATCAACCCGTATGGGGGTTCTTCCTTCTCAGTACGAGCAGCCACCATCTGGAATTCCCTCTCATTAACCATCCATGGCATCGAGGGCCACCTCCCCTTCAGGAAGGCGCTCAAACTATGTCTATTCCCCTCTGCACCGTTGGTCTGAATTTCATGCACAACTCAACTTTTAACCCCCGCCCAGCCTACTGCGCAGGGAATTGGACACACAAGGGACGTCAGTAAGGTAGAAGATAGCACCCTACCCTCATGTGCTGCATCCCATAGAAAACAGCTGAGTCACACGAACAATTGTGCACAGCTGTTCACATAACCACACACCCTGTGCCTTTGATACATGCGTTATTTGACTAATACCTTGCTCTAGACCTACATCTCCCTCGACCTGGGTGCCCTAGGACCCAAAGAATACAACAGAGTCTCACGAAAAATGTGGTCCATCTGTTACATAGCAGCACCTGTCCTCTAGCCATTGCAATATGGGCTGCTTTTAGAGACATAACCACTCTCTACATACGTTCGATTTGGCTATACATGTAGACATCCATTTTACCACTTCTTTCATTACAGTTCAACACAGACTACTTTCTTCCAGGGGGCGTTCATCCACCACTTCGCTTTGAGGCCATACTAATGGCAGTTGGTGCTGCACAAATATCACCTAACTTAACATAACTTCCCCACCTTACCCGTCTCAAAAAATTTGAAAAAGCCCTGTCTACAAGACCAACATGATCTGCCTATGATCACCATCTCATCACTCCTAGATTTTGACATGCCACAGCAGATGGTGCTAGTTTCCCAGTCATTGCCACTAAACAATAGAGCTCCATGCCTCTCAACCTGTACTCTGAAAAACTGTAATGGTCTTTTAGAAAACATAGGAAAAAATGGTTATTTAAGAAGCATACCCTCTGACTAACTCTGCCCCTTACCACAACCCTTTTTGACCTGCAACCAGCGCATTGATGCCCATACGCTTAACACGCTTCTACAAATGTAAACATAAATACATAAAGTAAAATAACACAACATGTCCTGGTATCTACTTCATCTGATTCATAATTGAAGCTGATGATTGAGTGAGAGACATTGTTTTCTTGTGTAATGGTGGAAGCCATTATTGCCTGCCAATAGTCTTTGGTATCATTTTTCTTTGCAGCCTTCACCAGTTTGTGCACTCTCTAGTCAATCCATTGGCTTGCTTTCTTTCTGTTGTGTCTTTGTGCATTGAACTGGCTTTCTGTATGTCTTCTTTTTATTCACCCAACTGTAATCTGGTTGTAAATTCTCATTTTGTGTCTGAACATGCTCCATTTGACCATGATATGAATTTGTGTAGCTTCTATTGACCACTCGTGATCCCTTAAGAGTACCTTGAATTGTATTGGGTCTTCCTTTATGAGATATATATATATATATATATTATACATGGTTCTGAAATAAGATAATTTGATGTGTTGCCCTATTCAGCATATGACCTTAAGGGAACAGGCATATGGTCTGGTATTGTTTCTGATGTAAATAGTTTCTTTTCACATTACTCGGTTAATCCGTTTGATTTTGGGACTTAAGTGTGACTAGTCATCCCATCGAAAACTCATCATTTGTTCATTCAGAGTCATGAGTATTTTCTGCTTGTCAAATAAGAGCGATGCACATGTGAGTTTGTGTCAAGTCTCTATCCTCAAAGTAATCTGTGCTTTGCTGACGCTGTACCAGAGCTGGAGGGAAAGAATAACTAGCCTCTAAAGGAATCATATTTTAATCTCAAGCAAACAAGAGGGAATCCCCAGATCTCCTGACCTACTGTGACTGTATAGAGTGCTGAAACGACCACCTTTTTTAAGACTTCACTTGATTACCTTACTTTTAAGACTTCACTTGATTACCTTACTTTTAAGACTTCACTTCATTACCTTACTTTTAAGACTTCACTTCATTACCTTACTTTTAAGACTTCACTTCATTACCTTACTTTTAAGACTTCACTTCATTACCTTACTTCCCATTTTTCTTTAAAGGGTGGTTCAGTATTGGAGTCCTTACAACACTACTTGCTTCTAGGAATTCCTCATCTTCAGCTGTCCAGGTGTCCATCTTGTTATTAAAGTTAGCATCTACAATAAATAGGCATATTTTTCCAGGGTCACACAGTTCGTGTAATATGATGTCAAAATTCAGCATCACTTAGAATTCACCTCTTATCCCAAGATATTTCCTGAGGACATTTTGAGATGGTGTTTGGCCCAGTGTTCTTCCTATGGTAGTCATAAGTAAGCTTGTGTTAGTCCAGTTTGGTATACAATCTGTGAACTGTTTCTTCTCTTGCATCTCCTTGCATTCTCTTCTTGGTATGGCAGTCTCCCTTTTGTATGCTTTAAAATGACTGAATGGCATGCTTGAAAATATGTTAATCATTATGAGTATGGCGGTGCAGCAAACTATGTTGGTCACTGATTTACGTCTGTTCTCGCAACTTCAGATGTAAGCATGAGCAAACACCGCTTGTATTAGTGTCCGTGTAATAACCACCGAGTAGAAATCCTCCAAACCTCAATGGAATCTTTTTAGACTTTAGAACGGGGAATTTCTCAGCCACCTCAACACGCGTACGCAGTATAGCAGATTGAGTGTACAAAAGGCTGGCAGTAATGACAAATATGTTTGGCAGCGTTACCAAATGCAAATTATATAAACTTATAGCGAGGACACATTTAATTATGGCCTGCCTCTAGTTTTAAAATTTACCACTTTGAGGAGATTTCTGTCAGATTATTTGCTCAAGTTTTGCATACGACTCATTGGAGTTTATTTTTAAAACAAAATGTGTAAATTGCCCGGATGGGACTGCTTACTTATGGAAACAGATCCCCTCCAGGCAATTATCGTCATTGGCACTGCAGCGTGCAAATGGGAGGCATAAAATAGTAGCAAGAGTGGCTCACTTTTTCCACTCTGTAGGGCAACATGTGTAAATGCTTCCTGCCATTTATGCCTGGCAAGCAGTGTTTACAATGGCTTCCTAAGGCATCTGCTTGCTTTTTGCTTGTGCAAAAAGCAGATGGATTCCATATAAATTCACTGGTTTTAGACCTTCATGAAAACGCAAAGTAGGCATAAAATCAAGTGCCAGATGACCAGCTGATGATTGTCACACCTTGAGACCCGCTGTCCACCACACACATTCTATGTGCCAGGTAGATGGAATTGTGAAAATTATGTTATTGATTAATGTGAGCTTTGATTTATTGACGCGCACCACACATTGGTATTGTTTTATTGGTCCATGTGATCACAGACATTTTCACGAAGTTGTGTCTCTTTTTAACCGTGCTGCGTGTCATACGTAATATGCAATTGTGGTGGCGGGATGAAACCACTACTTGCATTTTGCACTGTTCCAACACGGTTCACTATTGATGTATCTTTATGTCATCAGCATGGGGTTGCCCTTGCTCCACTGATTGTTTGGGGTCTTGTTGGCCTTCTTGATGACATGCACAGCTACGAGACCTGACCATGAACCACTGGTCCGACAAGCATAGGCTCTGTAGCTTGTTGGCAGTGGCCACAGTATAATGGTCAACACATTGAATACAACATTGTTTTGTCTCAACAAAAACGTGTAGTCATTTACTATTCTTCAACCTATGAACGCAACTAAAGCACCAACACCATGGACGCATGTTGCTCTGGTTTTTTAGCTAGTCTAAGGGTGTGCAACCCACACCGCTGGCTTTCAGTAGCCAAGGTCCACCGTTTTACCATTATATTGAAGGCACCGTGCTGAGGCATTTTCCAATGAGTATGCACCCCTCACATTGAAATTATCAGGACAACCTGTAAGCAATTGAGAATACTGAACCTACCTATAGAGGTGCCCGCTTACACCTAGAATGTTTCCTAAGGAATCTGCCTGCTTTTTGCTTGTGTAAACAGCAGATGTATTCCATTAAAATTAATTGGTTTTAAACCTACATCTGTCAGGCAGGCATACATGCAAGTGGTTTTTGAAGATGGAAGGGAAGAGAGGGGTGGAAGTGTAGCTCCTATTCCTTTATGCCCCTCCTCCTGCAAAAACAACACAAATGTCTATAGCATGAATGGAGGTGTTAAGACAGACATAGCACATTTATGTCTGTCTTTAACAACTTAATGTTTGCTCTGTGACCTGAACAATGAACCCCATAGAGTTTGTAAGATTGTAAGATTGTCTCTGATTATTTCAGTAATACCTGCTATTATCCATCATCTTCACTAGCACAACTACTTTCTATTGAGTTTGAACCCTTTTTCATCCAGGTTCCTAGACATTGTTTTCCCTGCTTGTCTCATTTATGCCTCTTTTGTGCAAGGTTAATCTTTTCAAATGTAGTGTTTCTTTGTGTTATTTTTTTGGTTTCTTTCCCTTTTGATATTGGCTTGTTCTTCTTTACTTCTGAGAAGATTTATTTTTATCATATTTTGAAAGGGAACATCTCCCTGTTCACACTAACATATGTACTATCGGTTACTTTGTCCACTAAGAAGTGCTGATTGTTTGAACTTGTATGAGAGATTGATGAAGGATTATTCCACAGCCATTCTTTCTGCAATCGAATGCCCTGTGTTGTTTTGGAAATTACACTGCTCCTTGTGTTAGGAAAGATTTCTCTTTACTACACCCTTCCTTCCATCTTTATGGAACCCCCAATCATTTTGCTTTTATTTTTGAATCTGACCTGTACGTTTCACAGTGCAGTGAAGCCTTAAGCTTCACTACACTGGCCTTTGCTCATGTGTTATGGGGAAAGTGATATGGCCTTCAGACTGTCAGTACTGGGAAACCTTGGTTCCCTTAGTCGTGCTACCATGTTACTACTTTTGGTTACTTTTGTATCACTTGTGGTAACTTTTTATCATTGAACAATGCAGCTTACACTGCAGTACAATGGAGTACATTTTTTTGCCATATACTAACACTTAGAGGATTTGTGTTTATTCTAGGTGTGCTAAAAGGATAGGCTGGTGGCAGCGGTGACTTTTCCACACCTTTTGGGGATTTTCGTTTTAGCCTTACAGTGTTTACCACATTTGCCTACTAACTGTGGCTGCTGGTCAAACATGGCCGTGTCATGAGATTTTCCTCTTGCCCTTTTGCCATCTTGTTCTTTAGCCTTCTACCTGGCCTGCAACGCCAGTAAAATCCTTAGAAGGACTGCCAGTGTCTGGGAAAGCAGAAGCTTTTTGCACACTACTGGAGGGCTGTGTGTGTTTTCTGGCAGGATGTGGCTGGGTCTGTCTGATCCCAATCCACAAACTGGCTTCAATGTGTCTGAGTGATATGCATGAATGTTCCTGCCTTTGGTCCTGATTGGAGCACTGCTGGGGTTTGTGTGTGGACTAGTCTTGCTATTGGCTAGTGGGAGTTTCAGTTCTTAAATGGCTGTTAGGATAAGAAGAGGACTTCTGCACCCATTCTTCAGAGATCCTGGACAAACCTGATGGAGCCAAGTATCCTGTCCAGCTGTGGGACCTGCGATGAAACCTGAGACTGAAGCAGGCATGGCAACCAACTTCTGCTGCTGTCCTGGAGGAGCCCTGTTTTGTTTGTGATCTTTAGTAGTCCTGCAAAAGAGCTATGACACTCGAGGGGCCATCCATTATCGACGTCTGCTCAGTGCCCTGCCAGAGGAAGCCTTTGGAAGTGCCCTGGGACAGGCCTGTTGCTGACCAGCTTTGTTTTTGGACGACTGTGCTGCTGGCATCACCGTACTGAGTTTCACCCTGAGACTTTGCAGATCCTCAGCTGGCCCTACGAGACTACCTCTGGCAAAATGTTGTTGTCCTACCATTGAGGAGACCTGAGATAGGAGGGAAAGTTCAAACATTGCTACTGAGTCCTTTTGCTTTGATGTGTGCGGTGATGACCATCCTAAGTCATCTACATCGTGCTACATCGAGTTTGTCTGTATTCTTCGACTGAGTGTCCTTGCAACATTAAAAGACACCAACCAGAGATCAGCTCGAAACTGCAACCCCAGTGAATCGAGGACTCTGACATTCAGCGGGAAAAGCAACGTCAGACACTCCTCCTTTGTTCTGCCAACCCTGTGGAAGAATCAGTATATGGGGGTAAATTACAGAGTTTCTAACCTACCCCTATAGTCCCATCATATGTAATTGGGCTTTTAAGAAAGCGTATGGATAACAATATTGGCTTTGCTCTTGCTTGCTTGCGCGAGACATCTGACTGTTAGGGCTACTTTTGGCATTAGTCTAACTTGAACCCTAACCCTAAGAACCCTTCACTGGACCCCAGATACCCTACCTGCATTTTCCCCTGCATTCTAACTTCTGTGGAACTGTAACATGAACTATTGGGCAAAACGTCCCAGGCAATTTAGGGTTGGACAATTTTAGTTAGGGATCATCTCTGTGGACCTTTTTGTGAATAATTCTATTCTAACCTTTCCTTTGCAGGAGTTTCTGATGTGTATTATGTATATATGAATTTAGTTTGATAGTGGTGTGTGATAAGTCTACCTGCTTGTACTAATTTTTCTATAGTGCATTTGCGTGGCCATAAATAAATGACTGTATTTTTATACATCCTGTCTAAGTATATTCTGTGATTCCCATTGTGTGACCTCATTGTGGACCCTTTACAAGCTCAACCCCTCTAAAGAACTAAGTCTAGACTGCCTGTCACTGCTACTTAAACTGGTTTGGCTACAACTTCCAAGAGTTGTTCCTGTCACAATATAGGTTGGCCTTCTATACATATGTTCACCAGGCCAGAGCATAGAAAATCAGTCTAACAACTTGGATGTCTACATTTCTGGTTTCCAGTTTTCTCTCGATTGTGATGGTTCAGATGAAAGCTGAACCGGGCGTGGCCACACCCCCAACTTCCCCGAGCATGAACAAACATACAAGCTGAGAAATGCTATGTAAACAATAATTGAAACACTAATGGTCATGCAGCTGCCATAAACAGTAGAAAAGGTTGTGTTACACAAGTAGGGCAAGAAGTAGTGTGCATTCACCAAAGTAGGGACAGGTTGCAGAATATCCACACAGGGTTATACAAGTAGCATAGACATAGGCAGGTAGGGGGAGCTTGCAGCATACACAAGCAGGGAAAAATGAGTAGCTGCATGCAAGACAGGAAGAACACTGATATGATGGAGAAAGAGCAGAAGTACCTCCATTACTCAGAAAAACCCCTGCAAGTCTTCAGTTCTCATAAACTGTATCTTGTTATAAAATTGCTTAACACAACGTTCCAGTCCTCACAATGCTCAGACAGTAGCCCACTCATCAAGGTCAGTGTGCTGAGGGGAGTTCTGCTTTTAGAGCTGAAACCACACCAGGTAATGTTTTCCAGGGCATACAGCATGCAATTATCAAAGTTAATTAGTTATAGTTGGTAGCAGTGAGAAATATATATATATCCTTGCATGCCAGGTGCAGATAGCTACCCTGCCAATTGATCCCATAACAAAAGAATACACTGCGCCGCATGTAGCTGCCGAATGCGAGCACACACACGTGATGACAGCAGAAAAGCCAATAAATAGGTGAGAATTAGTACACTTGCCACTTCCTTAGTACACCCAGACATAGAGACGACATGCCAAGGCTACGAAAAGACTGGCAGATAAGGTCTCAAGCTTGGGAATGAGAACTGAGTAACTTCTTTAAATTGGACAATAGCAGTTCAGCCTTCTCTCCTTTACCACCACATAGCTTAGAACTGCATAAAAGTGTTGATGGGTGGATGAACAACTATTGTAGTAGAGTGCTAACCAATGGCATGTTATATTGAAATGTATCATTTACAGAAGGATGTATCTAGGAGCAGTTATTCGTTGTGGAAGAACCATAGTAGAAGGTTCTCTTATAGATAACTATATGTTCTAAATACCACTAACCAATTGAATAACTGAACAGAAGTTCTTATGACAATTACTAACTATGACATCAGCTACGATGTTTTTCTTACTTAAAACTATGTTGTTCCTAACACCATTTTGAGATTGTCTTTTGTACGATCTCCCAGCAGCCGTTCGTTTCTGAATAAAGCTGTATTTTCCCATGCACTTGGAGTTACTCCATTATTGAGTTTTTCTCATATTGGTGTACCTGGGCCAATTAACTATAGGATGCACTGCTGAAATACCCAGTGTCTGGCGGAGGGTCGAGGATTCTCAGCTGCATCTCCCTTGGACAGTGAAGACCGCATGCATGGAGCCGTTCAAGTGCACACCGAAGTGGAGGTTGGCAGGTGCCCAGTTCCCACAAGTCCTGCCTGGTCACACAGGTGGCTCACTGGATGCAGAGGGTGGAGCAGGCAGACAGAAGAGACTCCACACCGACAGACTTTGGGGATCATAGCATGTAAGTATATCCGTGCACAGCAATACCTGCAGGGGAGGGTATAGTTTGTTGATAAAGAGTATTGAAGAGAGAGAGAAAAAGAGATACTTCCTACTGTAGTTGGGGAAGACTGCACTGTAGGGCGTAAAACCCAGCCTCCTTTGGGGGCAGTAAAAGAGGTTAAGAGGAGATACCCTTTATAAAGGGAAGATAGCTGTGTAGTATAGATTTTATTTGATGCTAATTATTGAAGGTATTGTTTTGATGTATAACAGGACCGTAGAGGTGTTTTGTGTGTTGGTAGAGTAGCAGTTAGGATTGTTTGTAGGTATATGTGGAATACATTATGATATTGTGTATTGTTGGTGTGATTTATGGAGGACATTGTGTTGATGTAAAGAATTTTGAGGGAGGGCTGATAAAAAGAAAGGGAGAGGAGAGGGAGAGTGTGTTGAAATGGTGATTGTTGAATTTTAAGGTAAGTTGATTTTTGTATTATTATAATGGCAGACACCCCCATTATTCATTTATGTAAAGCACTTCCCCAGAATAAAATAAAAGATCCTTAAATACCAGATACAATGGGTCAAAGATACATCGGCAAAATGATTCAGCCATGGCATCAAGAAGGGACGTATTTGAAAGATCTGCTGCACCATATTTACACGTACCTGCATGCCACACACAATGGAAGAAGATTACAGAGCAGACTGAGCATTCTTGAATTATTGAAGATGTTTGAGGAGGAGGAGCAGGTTAAAAAGTAATGTATAGATAAAAGAGAAGACGAAGGGCATGTGCAGGCCACAGACCTTCCTCCTCCTCAACCATTCACTACGTTCTCGTCTGTGCCAGGATTATATCCATTGCAAGCAGCAGTTGCTAGGTCTAGTAATCCCCTCTTTGTGCCCTCGGAAGGGGAAGCTGATATTAGTGACAAAAAAAACAACAAAGGTGCCCCAAAGAGCACATTAGCAATACAAGTAGAAAATGATAAATGGCACAGTTAAGAAACACAGCTAAATGAAGCAAAAGAAGAATTGAAGAATGTGAAATATATCAAGGGAAGTGGGCAAAAAGAAGAAGTTAGACCAGATAAAAGGGTAGGAGGTCAAATATTATTTTAATTACATGGACAGAGCACTGACAATGATAACGTGAAGGCCCTGGAAAGGAGGGATGAGCAGCAGAGAAGGAGAGAAGAGAAAAGGAGGGAGGTTAATACTAGCATTAGTAGAAGTGTGACAGAGGACAGAGAAGAAAAGAGCATGATGGAAGTTGCTGACAGCATCTGCAGAAATATAATAGAGGAAATAGAAAGAGGAGTGTATGTTAGGGAAGATCTTGGAGGTGTCAGCAACGAGGTGAAGAAATATATATAAGAAATATATAGAGCAAGAGGAAGAAGAGTGGGAAGATGAAGAAGAGAAAGAAGCAGAAGGGGCAACACAAGCTCCTCAAGCAAGTGAGCCTGAAACACCAGAATATCCACTAATAGATTTGCAGAAAATGAGCTAGGCCATAACAGGGTTTCATCATTCCCAGTGCTTCTCCCAAACAGGCTAAAAGGTGATAACGTCAAAAGGGGTGCAGTTGTATTTGTATTTTATGAGGTTTATATAGCGCTTTACGCCAAAGCGCTTTACATTAAACAACAAGAATACATTAAAATATAATGGAAGCTTAATTGTAAAATATGAAACCAACCATCAAAAACAGTACAAAGAACAATTTGCATAGGAATGTGTTCGAGAAGTTAAACAGAGGAAGCGTAAGTGAGAAGCAAGGTTAACAGGATTGGGAGTACAGAAGATGAGCTTTTAGGGAGGAACGGAAGGAGGAGTAAGAGGAGATGGAGCGGATAGAGAGAGGTAAAGTGTTCCAGTGTAGAGGGACAAGGAGCTGAAAGGAACAGAAACGAGAAAGGGCACATGGGGATGGAGGAACAGTGAGTTTATAAGAGATCTGCAGGTCTGAGGGGGTGAAAGGGAGTGAAGAACGAGAGGAGAGAGGAGAGGTAGGGGGGCAAGATCATGAAGAGATTTAAAGACAAGACAGAGGAGGTTGAATTTAAGTTGAGAATGAAAGGGAAGCTAACCTAGGTAAGAAAGTGAAGAGGAAATGGAATCATGAGCAGAGAGAAGACACAGGATGCGGATAGCAGAGTGATAGAGGGATTTGAGGGGGGCCATGTGAGAGGCAGGAAGGCCAAAGAGGAGAGTGGAGCAATAGAAAAGACGAGAGAAAATGAGGGAAGAGATTAAGAGTTTAGTGGCATGAAAGGTGAGGGAGGAACAGATTGCGAAAATTGAAGAGGTGGAAGCGATAGGTGCGGGAGGTAAGAGAAATGTGGTGGGAAAAAGAGAGGGAGGAGTCAAAGTGAAGGCCAAGATTGCGAGCAGAGGCAGAGATGGGGAGATTAGAAGGGGGAAAGAGAATGAATGGAGAGGGAGGGGGAGGGGGAAGAGTGTTGGAGAGAAAGAATAAGACTTCAATCTTATCAGTGTTGAGGGAGAGAAAGTGAGATGACATCCAGTTTATGATAGCAGAGAGACAGGAAGAAAGATTAAGGTGGATGTTGGGAGTGAAAGAAGCGAAAGAGAGAGAGAACTGGGTGTCATCAGCATAGAAATGGTGAGAGATGGTGAAGGAAGAGATGATAGGGGCAAGAAGGGAAGTGTAGAGTGAGAAAAGGAAAGGGCCAAGTACAGAGCCTTGGGGAACACCGCAGTCGAGGGGGAGAGTAGAGGAGGTACGACCTCCCCCCCGAGACAGCAAAAGAACAGTTGGAGAGATAGGAGGAGAACCAGTTGAGAACAGGGCCTTTGAGACCAAAAGAGGAAAGAGTATGTTGTGGCCATATGCAAGACAGAAATTATACAATTGCCCTTGCTCCAAAAGGGGAGGGGGCTGACTGATTATATACGGTTGCCACAAACATATAAGGAAAATGTGATGGTTAAATTACCATTGTTGATAGCAGGGGCAGCAAATGGATTTATGAGTTGGACAAAAGAACAGCAAGGATGACATTGACAGTAGGGGACATGAGGTGTTTATTTGCATTGATATTGGGAGAACAATCAGATTATGTTTGAAAAGTGCCGGGCATCCCGATATGAAGGCACAAAATACTGCACAAGATGGTTCACCTTTTAACAATTGCAGTGCAAATGTCTTAAGAGCATTAAGGATACAATTGCCAGATACATTAGACATGAGTGCTATTATTTATGTATTATTAATGTGATACAGTTTTTTTAAACAAAAACTTTACACATAAATCAAAATCATGTTAATACATTTCAATCAAATCAATCTAAATAACAGATGACTTATTTAACAAATGACATATACTAAAATTCACAGTTAAAACAAGTTCATATGTATATAAATAACGTTTACAATCCAATTAGGAGTTTATACAGAGAAAAGAGAAAAGAAATTTTAGTAATTTTAGGTCCTAAAAAGAAATCGAAAAGAAGAAAGAAGAAAGACATGATTTAGGTTACATTCAATTCCATGTGTCTTTCGTATTTATATGGGGATATGTCGATTTGTGGGTGTATTATTATTAAGCATTTGGTTAGCATTTAGCCACAGTCTGTAAAGGGACAGATGGAGACTGGCATTAAGAGTATTCAAACACATATACCAGAACCCGTCTTCCTCAATAAAGTCCAAATTGTGAATACATCTCTCATAATGTTTTATATAAGCAGGAGCCAAAACAGTACATTTTGTTAATATATGTCTAGCAGATTCCTGTTCCTCCTGTATTGTACACATTCTGCAGAAACATTCATTTTTAGGTATAGAACATTCAGATCCTGCAGTTGCAAGTAGCGGTAGATGGTTAATATGCATGAGCAATATGAATCGCCTTAAATTAACAGATGTGCATGAATTCAGATATTTCTGTGCCTTCCTATCAGTGTATAATATATTCGTCACAAAGCCATAGTTATTCAGATTTTCTAAGTGGGTGAAATTATTTTGCCAATCCCAGATATTCACATGGTGGCCTTATTGATATTTCAGAAGATCGTAATCTGCACCCCATTTCGGAGCCCAATTGATTGCTTTAAACAAAATCGCCATGTCTGCAGCAAATTTCATTTGCTTATTACTGTAGGTATCTTCCCCAATACACCTCAGCAGGAGATTAGATGGTGAATTACGTATTTTAATAAATAATTCAGCCCTATTTTTTAGCACCATGGACCTCAGCGAAAATATTCCCAATTCCAGTCTTAGAATTGCCATGGGTATACTCTGTGGGAGGCCCAAGAGTTTCCTCCAGAACTTCCCCTCAATGATCTGTAGCCAATCAAGATTCATGTTAGTCAATGACTCGAGCCCGTAAGTTATCATTGGCACCAGGCACTGTATATACAACTGGCACGCCCCCCAGATGGAAAATCCACTCTGGTTTCACGTAAATTGATATATCATGGCAGTGAGCTGAGCAGCCTTGATTCCACCCCTAATTATTTATATGAGAGGGTATATTGAATCTCAGTGGAATTAATATTCAAGCGAGGCCGGGTAATTTTTCCGTGTGAGTATAGCAGTATTTCAGTCTTGTTTTGATTGATAATTAGTTCATTTAATTTAGCATATTCCCAAAGTCGTTCTGCCGAACGGAGCAGTCCACTGAATGTGTGGTCAAAGATTACCAAATCGTCGGCATATGCCATTATCACAAAGTGTTATGATCCCTTCTTAGGTGGACAGTTGCAGGTTTTCAGAATGAAATTCGGAATGTCAGAGACAAAGAGGTTGTAAAGCAGGGGAGCGGTAACACAGCCCTGCTTTACTCCTCCAGTCTGTGTGATCAGACTTTTCAATGTGCCCCCTGAGTCTAATCTTAGTTGTACTGAGGTGTTACTATGTAAAGGTTTCATATAGTATAACAACTCATTGGGGCAAGACATCCTTTTCAACTTTTGCCATAACATATTACGGTTGACTACATCAAATGCTGCCTTAAAATCTATATAGAGGGCATAAAGGGGCGGATTCTTGGGATGCAATGCCTTATCTCTCAGACTGATCATAGTGAATAGGTTATGTGAGGTTGAATATCATGCTCTAAAATCACTCTGGAAACAGTCAAGGACCCCGGTCTTATCCACCCAAGATTGTAATTTCTGCAGAAGTATAGCGGCAAACATTTTACCTGAACAATCAAGCATTGACAAAAGGCAATAGTTTCCAGGTTCTGTTGTGTTCCCTTTTTTTAACCCTGGGATCAATATCACCGTTTGCCAAGTGGCTGGAATTCTGCCCTCCCTAAATATTTTATCAATCAAGATTTTTAATAGATTGGCCCAGAAGAGGGGGTTCTCTTCATGACTATATTAGAAAGACCGTTAGGTCCCGGGGCTCTGGAAGATTTAAGAGTGCCAATCTTAAGTATAAGATCATCCACAGAGACCGTGAAAGGAGGCAGGTCTTGCAAATTCCTGGGCGTAATAGAAAGGGTCTCTTTTGTTTCCCCATTGCGGTTCTCAATACATTTTACCCATTCTTGCGCATTTATGGGGTTTATCTGTGGAGTGATCCTACTCCCCCGTACTGACCCCAATAGGGACCATATGTTTCTAGAATTTCTTGAGCACAATACCTAAACGGTGTGTTGCCAACTTTCCCGTTTTTTAGCTCTCTTCAGTAATATCAGCCACTGGCGATATTTATCTTTTATTTTCCTGATTTCTGCTTGTATTTCTCTTGTTGAGCTGCCACTAGCTCTGATTTTTTCGAATGTCTCTTCTTAACTTACGTTTAGAATCTCGAATATCTTTATTGAATACTATAGCAGTGCAAGCATTACTAACTGTAAGAAGTGACCTGGAGGTGGCATGTTTACCTGAGAAGGTAGAAATCCATTTTTCCATGTCTTCCAGTGGCAATGCATTAAACAAACTTGAATAGTTCATGTCCCAGACTTTGATTGCGAGGTCTGCTCTTAAAATGTTCTTTTCAGACCAAATTATTCGAGTTGAAGAGTGATTAGTCAAATGATTGCCTATGTTACCCATAATAGGGGCATGATCAATACCTCCAATCGTCAAAATAAACGCTTCATGATCACTCCAATCATTTGCTGAGACAATCATATTATTAACAATCTTTGCCACCTCACTGCTAGTAAATATATAATCAAGGGTACTACGCGCTCTTTCTGCTCTCCAGGTATAATTACCCGGGCAGTCATGGTGTGTACGACCATTGATAATTTCCAGATTCCAACCACCAAAGAAGCTTGCCCAACAGTTACCTTTGGGGTCGGTGTTATTATGTAACATGCGGCTAATTGGTTGCAAGAACTCATTTGATGTGGTACCGCTACCCACTTTGGTGTGGCAGTTAAGGTCACCTCCTATTATTATGAAATTGCCCTCAGATTCTCTTTTCCAAAAAGTAATAACAGCATGCAACAGATCGTGGGTGCGTTCTCTGTGGCAGGCACCAGGGGAATTATAGATATTTAATAACAGGACTTTTTCCCAGGTCCCATGAATCAAAAGTGTGACTTCAACAGCCATAGCATATTTGTCATTAAATGTGCCAATTTGTCTGGAGGTTATTGATTTTTCATTCCCAATTAAGTGTCCCCCAAAGGGTCTACCAAACTTCCCCTTTGATGCCAATGTGTGATATAACATATATCCATCAATACTGATCGGCGAAAGTAACCATGTTTCCTGCAACATAAAGAAGGAATGTTCAGTAATGAGTGATAGCAAACCATACTGTGTAAGGAGATGTTTAAAACATGCATATTCCACACTAATAATGAGCTAACTCAGGGTTTATACATCACTTTTGGTAACGCGTCGGCAAGCCATTTCAAAGTGTTTTGTATATCACTCATTTGCACGTTTTTGCCTTCAGTCAAAGTGGGAAGGAGGTTTTTATTATTCTTACAGGTGTTGACTTTCCTAGCAAAGAAAGGATCTTCCACCTCCGGGTCAACATCTACACCTATACCAATTTGTGCAAGGCTAGTCTTATGCATGCAAATGAGTTGCGCTGAAGCTAAGACTTTACAATGAAGCGCTGTCCCATTGGGATTGTTCCCTTTCAAAGGTTCCGCAAATGAAAAGTCTTCGGACAAAATGACTCTAAGTTGGGGTATTTTGTGTAAACATGAAAGTACTGCATTCCTTGGCAGCCATTTGCCTTTAGTTTTCTGATTTAGATTTTTATTACACACATTTTCTTGCCGTCCAACAGGGGAACCCTCGGCGTGCCCGGAGATTCCACTTCCAATACGGAATACTCCCGCTTCACAGCCTTGGGGTTCCCACAGGGGGTAGAAAATGTGTTAACACTGTCTTCAGTGCAGACAGAGGTGTCAGAGACCTAATTACCACTGATAACCTCTGAAATCTCAATAGATTTTTCAGTTAATACCCAACTAGTGAGTGTTCCTGGACCTTTTGCCTGATACATTTTGGACCTTAGGGGCTCTTTTCCACGCTTTTTTAGATAAGGGGTTAGCCGATCCCAATGAAGGTACTGAAGGCAGGTTTGTTTTTTGCGGCAACCTTTATTGCCTTTCTCCGCTGCTTCCTGGAGAAGAAAGCTACAGAGTTTTAATTTGAGGCCGCAAGCCCCTCTTCCATTAGGATTTCCTCTGTGTTTGTCAACGCGACTTCTACAGATTTATATTCTGGCGTCACATTCTCACTTATTACTGCAGGCTCCAGGAGATTCAGTTGCAGTACAGAGTTCACATGAATTCTTCCACAAAGCTTTAGGAGAATTTTAAGGGGGAATTGCATAGAGGACATAGATGCTTAAAGGTCCACTATTGGAGCATCGTTAGATGAGAATTCTTCAAATTGACGGCTTTCGTTATGAGTGTTCGAGTCTTCAGTGTGTATGCGAAGATCTGGTGATTCAGAGAGCCGCCCCGAGGCCACCTCAGGTGTCGGGCTGGTTTCCGGGTTAAAGACCTGTGCCTCTACTGTAATAACTGATTTTTTTGGAAAGGTCGCAAGGCTCTCATTTTGAGTAGCACCTTTTGTGGGTGGGGTGCCATTGATCGTTGGATTGAGAGGCAGAGGTCTAATAGCGAGTTGTTGTCTATGTCCTCAAAGTTAGTAATGTCCACTGGGTCAGTGCCATTATGTAGCGAGGCGGTGACCTCTTCAGGCACTGCCTCTTTAGTAATTGGCAAAGAACATTGGAAAAGCACCGGTATGGTTCCTCGTTCGCTTTGCAACACTGTGGGCATATTGGTAGTGCTATCAGTGCCAGGGGCAGCCAAGTCCTCTTTAGGTTTGCCCTTATTCTTTCTCAAGTTATAGTTAATTTTGGATGTCCTTGCTTTAGGGGGGCATTGCTGAAACAAACACTAGCACAGGGCACACTGAGGAAAGTTAGTAGGTGGGATCAAAGGAGAATAATCTCCTGCAGTCTCCCAAGTACCTTGCAGCACTATAGTCACACTGCTTACCTTGAAAATGCTGCAATGATGTCTTTCCAGCGAGTTCAATCCTATGAAGAGTGGATGTAAGGGGTACTGTCCTTCCCTTGCCTGTCCGCGGGTAAAGGACCACTTACACACCACTTACACCCCACGCGCGCTCCGCGCCTGACTGGGGATTAAATGCTGTTTGTGCCGGCTCAGTCGCTCCAGCTCCTCCTTGAAAGTAAAAATGGTGGAAAGACTCAGAAAACAAAGTGGGACCACGAAGGACCACTTACACACCATTTACACCCTGCAATTATGACACGTAAAATGAGGATGGATAAGGATCCAGCAGCATATATACAAGAAATAGCGAAGTGGTGTTGGGAAACAAGGGGATATTGGGACAAAAGTATACCTGTGTTGATCACATTTTATGTCAGGGTCTTCCCAATGAAGTGCAGAAACAGCTAAAGAAAATTGGAGGGATTGAGATGAAACATAGCCCAAAATACAGATAAATATTTTTCATTATTGATTAATGAAACAAGAAAAGGAACGTAACCACGTAGAAGAGATGTTAAGAGAGGAAGCTAAATGGGTGCAAAATAAAATGTCGAAGATACCGGTAGAGAGATCAATAATAATGAATGTTGGGGGAGAAAATTATTAGCACAAATATCAACAGTAGGGGCCAAGCGGATATTCAGGAGGGAGAGGAGAAAGTAATTATTACCCCAAGGGGAGGGGGTATGTACCGAGGGGAAGAGGGTATGGGTTTGGAGATAGATTTGAAGGAGGTGTTGGTGGAATGAGACCATGCTTTGGAGGACAATGTTGGATGTTTGGGAAGACAGGACTTATGCAGGAACATGTAGGAGCAGAGTGGCAATGAGTTGTGGATGGCAATAATATGGCCAAAGAGGGGGGCCTGTATTCACCCCACCACAGCATACACAGTCACAGAAAGAGCAAGGCACATTTCAATACATGCAAGAGCAACCATTTCCACAACATAACAAATAGCCACAGATGCAGCAGACACTGGAGAAGCAACACCAGATCATGCAGCACATGCCACAGATACAGCAGCCACAAGTACTACAACAATCACTAAATCCATTACAAATGCGCACACAACAGTCTGGACAGTGGGACAGGAACATATTGCCTCAAACTACAGTGCCTATGGCAGGGGGATGTGACAGTGGTAGGAGGGAACTCCTTTACCAGAACAAAGATGAGCATGTAGCCTCAATACGACAGTCCACAGAGAAGCTTCATGTGCCCATGTGGGGGTGAGAATAGGGGATAGGATGTTCTCTTTTTTGGTCGACACCGGGGCAACCAGCTTTTGTGTTAGGGAAAGAGGATTTCCACTGTCACAAATAATGATGGACACAGAAGGGTTCTCTCGGGCTATGACAAAGGTTCCATTCAAAGATGAGATACCTATAACTCTTGTAGAAGATATGATGGCTGGGCCATTGCTGTATTCTTGAAAGATGCGTGTTAAAATACTGGAAAGACATTTTCATGAGCAAGTTAAACATGATAATTTCATTTGCTGAGGAAGGGATAATGTGCTCAATACCAGACATTCATTATGCAAATGAAAGAGACTTTATACAAGCATTCTATGATCAAAAAGCATTATGAGAGGATGCATTTAAAAGCAGCAGTGCTGTGAGATAACTGAGAAGTGCAACATGGAACATATGAGGAAGGTGTTAATTGGTGCACAGCAATGGCACTGGACTCAACACAGCGGTTGAGTGACATGAGAGATGATGAGCTATTTGAAGACAAGGATACAGAAGATTTAGTACTTTCCAAAATGTCCATTCCATTCCAATTGCAAACACAGTGCAGGGAAACACCTCAGATAATACTGCTGGCTAAAAAGGTACCTTCTTTTCTGCTACAAGATTTGGTATAAGTACCAAGTGTACTATGGACTAGCGGTCCTTATGATGTAGATTGTCAAGGGAGGAAGACAAAGACATGTAGGAAACAATGGCTGTCTTGATGTGACAGGGCTTTATTGTATTATTGTGCCATCTGAATCCCCATGAAACCCTGCAGTGTACCCAGTGAAAAAAGTGAAAGGTGGATGTTGGAGATTCATACTGATGTACACCCCTTAAACAATATTGTAGAGGCAGAATTTACAGTTGTGCCCAACCCAGCAACAATTCTGTGTGACATACCACCTAATGCTACACATTTTACAGTGATTGACCTAAAGAGCAACTTCTTTTCCATTCCATTGCACATAGACTTTCAATATCTTACTGCATTCATATATCGCAGCATTCGGCTCCAACTCACACGACCCCCACTGGGGTATGCTGAGTCCCCCAGTGTCTTTAACAGAGTGCTACAGATGGACTTACAGACACTCAATATGATCATACAGTATGTTGATGATTTTCTAATGTGCAGTACCAAAGAGAAAGATTGCAGGACAGACCCAGTAAATGTTATCAAACATATCTTCTGAGAAAGGATATAAAGTGCACATAGGAAATCATCGAGCATTATCAGAAAAAAGTATTATATTTGGTCCAGATGATATCAAAGGAAGAGAGGAGGGTGATACCTGAAAGAGCAGAGGAAATGATAAAAACACCTTGTCCAACAACAGAAAAAATTACAGCAATTCTTGGGGCTATGTAACTTCACTTTCTATGCCATTTTCTTTTCTTCATCGTCTTGTGCTTTACGTTTTGTCTTCTGCCTCTTTGGGCACCCTGAGGCATGCTGGCTTTTGGCATGGTACAGATAAATAAATAAAATGTCACATGTGGTCCTTTGACTACAGCACATGTGTTTGGCCCCTTTTAGAAGGAGTGAAGGTAGCACAGAAAGAGAAGGGATGCATAATGTGAACAGACAAGATGCTCAATGTGTTTGAGGAACTGAAACAAGCGATTACTACAGCCGCTGTGTTGGGAGTAACAGATCACATGGAAGAATTGTATTTCTTTTCACATTCAAATGGATACGTGATGAAGGATGTCCCTATACAAAAAACCTCAATTAGGCACAAGCCATCGGCATATTACAGTGGGATCTTAGATCCTCTAACGAGAGGGCATTTACCATGTGAACATTAACTGGTTGCATCAGTCTTTGCAGTAGAAAAATCATCCATACTAATGATGGGCTGTGAAGTAATGTATGTGGTGCATGTCCTGTTTGTCTTACTTGAAAAACCATGTTCACTACACAGCGTACATCTTGATATGAGGTTATAATATCCACTCCATCAAAAAACATTGTTAGATTGATTGCTGAACCAGTAGAGAGAGGAGAATAGGTTATTTTCTTATTTTTTTATTTGCATTCCAGTTTATTAAAACCTTTAGCAAAACACAGTTAATACCATACTTTTTCCTTTTTTAGACCGTCACAAATGTGTCTAGAATCCACCTAATTAGTTATTCTCAACACTTTCTTTTAGGAATGTAATCATTGTGAACAATGAACTCGCCTCTCAGCAGTTGCTTTCACCAATCCTTTGCTGAAAAAGTTCTTACACCCTCCAGGAATCACGAAAATATTCTTGTCCTTAAGTCTGTTAAAGCTGTACAGGTCGTGAAGATGTGTTGCAGGTTTTCAAGCGAACCTTCGCTATTGCAAAATCAACACCTCACATTTCCTGGATCATTTCTATTTCTCGTCGTCAGTACCTCCTTTGTTTAATATACATTTAATCTCATCCTTATAAAGTTTTTCCTGAAGTAAAGATCTGGGAATGTTCTCATGTATGATGGAATGTTTCCAAAGGCTCTGATTCCACAAGATAGAGCCTGTCAGTTTATAACTGTTTGCGCCATCACAGGTTTGGATCCAATCGTTTTCCTGCAGCTTCTTTTTAACCTTATCTGGGTTTTTCTGAAGATCTTCCAATGAGGCTTTTGCCTGCTCTAGCAGCTGTCTGCAATCAGAAGCCCACCTTAGCACAGTGGTTTCCGATCTTTCTAATTCCACTTTAATCAATGCCAATATTTGTGCTACATCCTCTTCCATACTCTTCACGTAGAACTTCGAAGTTTTCCAGTTGACCATGGCTTTTAACAAGCTGAGTCCCAGTTCTTTTCTAATTATTTGAATGGGTACTGATTTAGGGAGTCACAACACATTTTTCCCAAACTTACCCACTAGATATGGGCACTGTTTGTTGGGGAACTGTACCAAGGCTTCAGCACCAAAGGACATGATTGCCACTACCTTTCCTCTATATAATTCTGCAACGGCAGTAAGAAGTATCAACAGTATCTCTTTTGTATCACTAGAGATTGGTTCGCCCGCATCTCTATTTTCAATCTGAGAGTTAAAAAGTGCTGTGTTTCTACAGAGCTTTTACTAATTATCATCCCTAAGTATTTCAATGATTTTACCTTTTCCAATGGTAAATCTCCAAGATGCCAATTAAACATCTGTTTTCTCTTAATCCGACCACCCAAAAGGCATAGAATCTTTGTTTTGTTCACGTTTATTGATACACCATTCTTGTGGCATAGTCTTTGCAGCCCAATCTCTGTGTGACCCAATAAAACTAGATTGCCTGCGTAAAGTAGCTGGCTCACCTGTATCCCACCCACTTTTGGGGGAAACTTCTGCAGTTTGCCACAAATGGGACCAGGTCGGAGATATAAAGATTAAATAGAGCGGGGGCCAAGAATCAGCCTTGTTTAATTCCCCTATCTGTCTCAATCTCTTCTGTTAATTGCCCTTCCAGATTTAAACATACTCTCATGGTGGTGTCTCTATACAAGACTTTATTTGGGCCACCTGGTCTTCTGGGCAGTTCCAGTTTATCAGTTTGTTCCATAGACATTGTCTAATTACAGCATCAGAGGCTTTAGTCAAGACAATAAATGCTAGGAACATTTTACAGTTTGTTCTTCTGATGTGTTCCTTAACTATTGAGAGAAAGAAGATAGGTGGAAAGGTGCCCAGTCCCTTGACAAAGCCCTTGGAAAATATCCTGAATTTCTTTTTTAGTTAACCATTAAGTCAGCCTCTTCAGTAATACTGATGCATAGATCTTCCTCATAATGTCCAAGAGGGCGATGGTTCGATAGTTGTTTGGATCGTCCCTATTGCCACTCATAAAGATTTCATCACATTGGCTGATTTCCATGAGGCAGGAATGTTTTGAGACATTTTTGTGTTTTCTATTATATTGCATATCAATGTAGCCCATTGCTATGGATGTTCTCTCAGCATAAAGTTTGAAATGGTCCCAGGCACAGGAAGAGCTTGTTCATTTTACAAGTATTGCAATGTCTTCATATTCGTACGTCAGATGTTATGTTATGTTATGTAAACTTGGTAGAGCGCACATACGCCCAACGGCATCTTGACGCTAGTTACTGAGGAGAAATAGAGATCCAGAGCGGCCGACAACACCATAAAAGAGAGAGAGATGGCCTAAAACAGAGTGGTTTTCAGCAACCGGCGGAAGGTAAGGTGGTCTTCAGTTGCCCGGAGAGCAATAGGCAGATTGTTCCAGGCCTGCCATGGCAGATGCTGTGGCAGTTGGGGATTCCTTAGAGATTAGCTCTTTCCAGTTGGATTTGCATGCAGGGTCTTAAAATGGTTTCTCCATTCAGTCTCTGAGACTCCATTGATCTGGGTTGATTTTGGATGGTCTCCCGGCGATTTGATGTAGGTCCACATTTCCAATTAGATTTTTCTCTGTGTCTTTTTGGACTAAGGCATTCATATACCACTTCAGCCAGTTATTATATTGCTTACATAGTTTTCTGATGCTTGTTTCCATATTTGCAGGACATTCGCGTTTTACTTGCTTAATTGCAGCCTTCAATCCACTCCTTTTTATGACCAGGTGTTGATTGAGGCATTTAGGTGGATTGCATGTCTCCTGACTCTGTTGAGGTTTCTTATCATAAACGAGATTGATGTGCACACCACCACCCCTGTTACTCGTCTCACCCCCTGTTTCAAAGACGTTGTCAGATACTGGGCAGTCATGTTGATTAAATCTTTTTTTTCTCACTTTCAGGTGGCATCCATTGTTTGCACATTCTAAAGGAATAGCCATTGTTTCCTGTGGAATCTTTGCCCCATCTTGCCAGATAATTTTCAGGATGTTATGGTGCTTTGCTTCAGTTGGAATAATTTCGAAAGACACTATGTCATCAATAAGATCTCTCGAGGAAAACATATAGTCTATCACTGTGGTTTGCTCTCCTCTCTCCCAAGTTGGTTGCCTGAGGTTTTTTTTGCTCAAAGTTGCCAATTAAGATGTGACATCTCTTCTGTTCATTAGTTCCATCCACAATATGTCCCTTAATTTTTGTGGGTTCGGCCCTCGGTTATCCACTCTAATTTGATTGGTCTATGTGGTCATAAATAACAAGTTTAAATCTCCACATACCATGAGTGACAAATCTTCCAATCTCTAGGCGTCGTCCAACATTTGATTCACCTGTGTTATGTTTGGGTTCCAGTATAAATTAATTATGGAAAAGTGCTTCCTACTTTCCCTCATGGGTTTCATCTCTGGTTCTCTTTTTCTAAGGAATGTTTATTGTATATATGGGCTGATGTTGACTCTAAGGCTTTATAGACACTTCCACTTTTAATTAGGGACAGCAGGCCAGCAGAACGCCAGCCTCTTTCCCCTTTAACCGCTGGGTTAAAAAATGTGGCGTACCCGTCTAATGTAGATTTTGAAACCAGCCAGGTTTCCTGCAAGCATATTGAATCCAGTAGGTTCCAATTTACTTCCCCCTCCTTAAGTAGATGTGAGAATCCTCTGGTGTTCCACGATATCAATGAAAAGTTTGTTCTTCTGGCTTGTTTTGAGTCTAGTTAGTGCTTCCTACCCTTTCCCAAAGTGGTAGGCTGCCAAGACCACAAATCTTTATCTTGGGGTACCCACGTCCCTGTGCTTGTGTTCCCAGTATCTGTTGCAATGATTCTCGACCTGCACAGCTTATTGTTAGAGACAAATTCTTCCTGGGCTTCCCGTTATCTTCTCCTCCCTTAACAATGGTTTGTCGGTCTCCCATTTTTTGTGTGTCCGTTGGGTTTCCTGTTGTCCTCGCCTCCAATAGAGGTACATGATGGGGGGAGTGTATAACTCCTGATTGTTTACACTTGTTGCTATTGGTTTATTCGCTAGATCAAGTCGTGAGTATTTTGATCCTGAGACTGTCAGTAATGTTAGATCAAACCCCAATAGTTCAAGGCTCATGACTGAGGCTAGTATTAGCTGCTTTACAACTATACAGCATAGGTGAATGTAGCCCAAATCTGTACAGTTTCTTGTGCAAACTCTATAATTTGTATATCTTCAGATTGTATTTGCTGTGTGTTAGGGGTGCATTTTGTTAATACATTATGCCTGTTTAGGATAGAATCCTCTTCCCTATCCATGACTCTTTCCAATCTGAGGCACTGAACAGCGTCTCTTGTACTGCTTTTAGTTAAATCTTTACTCAGGCTTGTATCCCTGTTTAATATTGTTAACCATGTTGTTTTAACATTTCCTAGGGTTCTCTTGGTTGGGAGAGCCCAGGTAGATCTCTTTACTTGCTGTTAATCTCCCTAGGGACTCCCTCAGGGTAACCACTCAAGTGTGTTCCTTTAGAGCTGTTGTTTGTCTGGCTCGGTTACTGACTGTCTTCTTCTGAGCATTCCCGTGTGGATCATACTTAGTTTCCTGGCTGTTTTCCTGCACTCTCCTTTTCTCTATTGCTATCTCTCATTTCTCTGCTTGTATAAGAAATGGTTGTTCCAATTCCTTGCCCCCCAATGAGGTACTTGGGGAAGCCTGTGTATTATTATTTGAGGCTGAATATATTTTAGTTTCAGGTACTTCAATAACTCTGTCATCCTCCTCCAGTGAGTAAGTTGATATAATTCTCAGGAATTCAGAGATATCAGAATCTGGAGCTTCCTCCTGACAGTCTTCAGTGTTCACTTTAGTGGGCTTTTGGTCAAAGGATTTTTCCTTTGATTTTCTCCTCTTCTTTTTCGGTCCTTTTATCTCAGTTGCTTGAAGTGATATCCTCCTTAAAACACTGGTACAGTCATTAGACATAACCAGAAAAATGTTTTCCTGGCCTTTTAGGTTCACAGCTTTTTTTTTATGTTCTTCTCTTCTTTTGGTTGAACAGTGGATAAATAGGTGTGGTGTCTCCTAAATTCTTTTCCACCTGGGTTACCGATGTTATCGCCATTAAGGGAGGTACTGGTTGTGCCCCAAAGTGATGAGGTGCTAATACAAGACTACCCTATGGTAAAGCTTGACCAGAAGAACAACCCATTTGAAACACTGCAATGTGCAAAAAGGGACAATTATTTTGGAAAGAAATCTAATGATGCACTAGATGCTAACCCACCTGAACACAGGCTGTTCAGCAGGGGATCTATGTGATTTGCATCATTTCTTGTCCCTGGCCTGCAAACAGCAGTAAATACCAAGTGGCTGCAGATAACTAGATGTTAGTTACTGCAGGCCATATATGCCACTGAGAAGGGGCTCAATTCAATTAAGGATCAGGTTGATGGCCCTCCAACATAGGTATGTCCTGGACCTCCTCATTGCCACGGAAGAAGGAGTATATGCAATAATTGGCCCAAGTTGCTGTACATTCATAACATGCACACAAAGATTGTACAGGAAAGGAGCTGAATATGAGGACTGGTTAGTAGCACTGTTCCCATGGGTGCCTGCCTGATTAGGTAATACACTTTAAATGATAATAGCAGTTCTGGTATTGGTGCTAACAAGCCTCTGTGACTTGTAAATAATATTAGCACACTGTTGAAAAAGGTGGAAAGGGTCATAGAGTAGCACATAATGGCAATAATATTGGGCAAAGACAACATGGTGCTCATCCACACTCAAACAGAGGGAACACCTCAGATGCATGTAATCGAAAGACCTATAGGAGCCCCTGGAACCAGGTTCATGCCCCCTTTTGACGCCAACAACTAAATACAACACTGGGTCAATTTCAAAGGAAATGGGGATTGTTGCTTTATGAGATGTGAGCCAGAGGAGTAGGTAATTTGGAGAGGGGGCGTAAAGTATGGATACCTAAATATGGATATAAAAAATGAAGGAAAATAGAGGCATGGTCAATAAATTGACTACAGGGGATAGTGTGAAGGTGCAGATGAAAGCTGCACCAAGCCTCACCACACACCCAACTGTCACTAAGCATAAACCAAAGTACAATCTGAGAAACATTATGTAAACCATTAGTAAAATACTAATGGTTATACAACCGCCATAAAGAGTAGAATATGTTGGGCAACACAAGTAGGGCAAGAAGTAGTCTGCATTCACAAAATTAGGGGCAGGTTGCTGAATACCGAGACAGGGTTATATAAGTAGTATAGACATGGGCAGGTAAGTGAGATGTTGCAACATACATGGGCAGGGAATAATTAATGGCAGCATGCAAAACACAAAGAAAGAGAAGAAGTACCACCATTAGTCAGGCCAAAATCTGCAATGCCTCAATTCTCATATACTGCATTCTGACATACAATTGCTAAACACAAAGTTCCAGACGTCACAAAGCTCAGACAGTAGCCCAAGTACCAAGACCAATGTGCTAAGGGGAGTTCTGCTTCAAAGCTGAAAACGTGCCAGATAACATTTCCCAGGGCACACAGCATGCAATTGTCAAAGTTATTCAGTTTTAGTTGGTTGCAGTGAGAAATAGATACATCATTGAATGCAAGGTGCAAGTAGCTACCATTCCAATTGATCTGATAATGAATGAATACACAGTGCCCCAAGTGGCTGATGTAAGGAACTCATGGTGGCAACAGTAAAGACAGACACAAGTGATCACAGTTCAAGTGTGTTTATTAAACTGTATAAACGGGTTAGAAAAATGTTTAGTCTAAACCTAAATCTAAGATGGGAGCAATCTATGACCATCAAATAAATAATAAGACAGTCCAAGTGGTATCTTGTCAAATAAAAGTGCCTATACTAAAAAAAAGAGAACATTGCCAATCCTTTCAGATAAATTCAAAAAGACTGTGTGATAGTGTTCACAAGAAAAGAAAGAAGTGTTCACAAATGATAAGTTAAGATGTTATAGCCAGAGGTCTCCCTTCCCCTTTTAGCACGGGATAAGGAGGGACTCCTAAACAAAGCACACTCTCAGGTTTGTCCAGCACAAGACTACCGTTCCGTTCTCTGGTATCAGGGTCTTCGGTGGTTAAGTATTTTTTCTACAAAAAGTCTCTTGCCTCCGAGGACCTGATGGGTTCAAAATAACAAAACAAAAAGATACCTTCCGCATGTATGTTCAGTGATGACTTTTCACCTCTGGATCCCCCTCTTCTGGGTTCAGACCCTTCTCAAATGTAAGCCTCCCTCTGTCACGTTCACTCCGGCTAATATTCCAAAGATTTCACCTGTTGCATTCACAAGTTTCAATGTCTTTTCAGCAATGCACTGTGGACTTCCCTCAGTCAGGTTCACTTGTGTCAACACAATGCTCATTGGGGTATCATTCTTCAGCCCGTTCTGCAGGCATCTATCAGCCAGGTTCACATTTGCCAGTTATACAGTTCCCTCTTCTGTATCACGATTTATTTCCCTTAGCTTTCCAATTATTTGTGGGTCATAGATTTTCGACTGTACAGGGGGTTTTACTCGACCCTTGTAGAACCACATTTCCTTGTGGCTTTCCTAGGGCCTTCTGGTATTGGTAGTTTCTACAGAAGAAGGGAGGGGGGACCAGCCAGAGTCTTTCAAGAGAGCACCCATCTGGAACTGAACAACTCTGCAGCTGGTCTTCCACTTTTCTTGTCTCTAGAGTCAAGGACGCTAACACGATAGTAAGCGTCTCTCCCCATCCTAGTTATCAGTGTAGGAGGGCTCTGTATACCGTTGGCATATGCTACAGCACATGCTGACTATTGTTTGCGGTCTTATGATTCCTTTTAAGGAGGCTTCCCGGGTCTGGGTCAAAAAGGGCAAGGCCACTTCTCTCCTTGGCGCCCCTTCGGTTCGCAACGCTTTTCTCCTCCACTGGTGTCCTAGAATAGATGTCTCATCATGCGGTCTGCCTTGCTCGTAGTGTACTCTCGTGATCCACATTTTATCCCTGTGAGAAAGGGAAAAGGCTGTCAGGTGTGTGTGGTTATTATTAATAACCTGACTCTGCCTGACCCTTGTGTTGGAACATGTCAGGTAAACAGCTCTGGTGTTAGTCTGTTGTCTTTCATGGTGTAAGAAAGTGTTTGTGTCGGAAAAGGGGGGTAGATTTTCTGAGTATCCTACGTGGTAGGATGGGGGAAATATGTTATAAGAAAGGGGATACTGCGCCTCACTCATCAGTGTCCTACTTTCACTCCCGAGGACCCCCATCCAGGTGATCCTTCCTTACTGGTCCACCCCCAGGAACTGGATCCAATAGTGATGGCCGTGTCCTGGCCACCTGGACGGCAGACCCCTGGGGAACACTGGTCCTCCAATATGCAATCGAAACAATGGTTATTTATTCCAGGCCCAATTTAGATAGTGCACCTGCCACTTTCTTAGTACAACCAGTCATAGAGATGAACTGCCAAGGCCGCAAACAGACTGGCAGATAAGGCCTCAAGACTCTGAACGAGAAGGGAGTAACTTCTTTAAATTGGATCATAGCGTATTTCCCTTTTGTCCTTCTCCACCACATACCTTGGGACCGCATAAACGTGCCGTGAGGTTGGATGAACAAATAGTGTAACAATCAAACTATGTTCTTTTTATCGACTAGTACAGTAGAGTGCAAACTACTGGCATGTTATATTGAAATGTATCATTTGTAGAAGGATGTATCTAGGAGGAGTTATTAGTTGTGAAAGAACCAATAGGAGGTTCACTCATAGAAAAACAATATGTTCTATGTACCACTAACCAATTGAAAAAGTGAACAGATGTTTTTATGATATTTACTAATTATAACACCAGCTATGATTTCTTTTTCTGCTTAAAAACTTGTTCTTAATACCATTTTGAGATTGTCCTTTGTACACTCTCCCAGCGGCTGTTCGTAACTGAATAAAGCTGGGGTTTCTTATACACTTGGAGTTACTCCTTTATTGAGTTTTCTCTTATTGGTGTACTTGGCCCTCTCTTAGCACTATTGTTACATGCTTGTTGAAGAACATTAAAGATGGCCATCATCACTGTTTTTGTTTCATTCTGTAACATCCACTGTATTATTAATGTCCAATTCTTTGTAGCTGTCTTTATCTTAAATTTTCCTTCTGGCACCTCAGGTGGCTGCACCTGAAAATGTGTCTCGTTTGCTATATTCTCCTTGTCTCTGTTCTAAGTCCACCTTCGTAATTTCTGATGGATTGTTCTCTTTATTTTGTATGCAGTGTTTTCCTCAGTGCCAGTGAAATATGCCTTAAAAATTGACTACCATTGCCATTCACAGGCTTATCGTGCTGGAAAAATAAATATCACCATTTGCTAATTGAGGTACATGTATCCACAGACAAAACAATACCATTTTGCTTGTATGTAGCTATACATCCATAGGGATAAAGTTGGGATTAGTTTAAGTAATGTTTGATATTGCGTTCCACCTATTCTGTCTACTGTTTTAGAAGGGTTTCTTTCAGGGATGTACTGCATTCTTACCATTTGTTAACCGGTTTAGGTGGTTAATGATTTGTCAATGTTCCTTTGCAGCTTTCCTCCACAGGCATGCAATTTCTTCAAATCGTTTGAGCCATAAGGAGATTTCCTTTATAAAGTTAGCTTTACACCTACGGAGTCTACTTTTAGATGTCCCTTTCAATGGTTGTAGCCTCCCATCCTTGCAGCTTCAGAGATGTGTATTACTTCTATGAGGGTTTTTAAAGGATCTGTTTTTTTCTAGTCTCTTGTCTTGGCAATAAGTGTTATTTTAGCATTCATATGGGCCTGTATATAGCATTGTAAAATAAAGGAACTTCTTCTTACAAGCTGGATACCTCTTCATAGGAGAATTGTGTAGGTGTAACCTCTGTGGCAGATTGGTGGTGTGCCTTGCATAACTTAGATCTCCTTCTTTAGCTACAAATAATGATCTGGGGTAACTCCATCTTCAGATGAACGTGATTCATTTTGCCATATCATTCTGCTTGCCTGAAAAGTCACAGAAACATGTTTTCCTCCAGTGACACATCCATTTCTCTATCACCACCATGTTGCCACCTGGTCTTTAGAGCAAATTGCTGTAGTCCTGCTTTCATCTTGACTAAAATGAAGTTGTTTTGAGCTACTTTGGCATTTCCATGAAGGTTTTTTTTTTATTGGGTTACTAGAGTTACTTGGACTATGAACCATTCCCTGGTTTGTTTCTATCATTTACTTCAAATAGAATTGAGGCCAGACCAGGCGTTATACATTATGTTAAGTGTGTTATATTGTTCACATTATTTTAATGATTTGCTAAAATCCCATTATTGTGTTTTGTTATTGTAGGACCTTTGTTACAAGTGTTCACTGTCATTGTGATCTCTTTTCTTGTTAGATGTGAGAGTCCCAGAGTACCCCTGGGATAGGGATTCATTTTTATTTTTGGCACTGTCTTCAGATTCATGGATTTGTTGAATTTGTCTTTTTTAATGCCATTCTGAGCATGCTTTCTAAGGCTTTTAGATATATGCTTATGTTTATGTCATACATTACTCTTAAATCATTTTGCTATTTTCTCTTCATCTATTTTTGAGGCAATCTTTCCTTGAATTGGGTCATCTTCCCCTTCTGATATGATGGACACATTATTTGACCCTTTTGCTTTCCTTTCAGGATATATTCCTATCATCTCTGATTTTCTTATTGGCCTTCCTCTAACTGAGGCATTCATTGTCAATAATATTTGTGTTGTCAGGCTAACAATATCACTACTGATATCCTTCGGTCCCGTTTGCCTCTTGCCAAACCATGCCAATCTACCCATCAATGAACTGCTAAGTAATGTGGAAATCCCAGATTCAAGATACCAAATAATTTTAAGATAGGGAGAACAGATTAAATCACAATATGGTTTGGAGTAAAAGGACTGAACTCTGAGATACCAGTATTCGTAGCAGGGATTGGGAGGATGTACTATTGTTAATACTGCTTTTCCTGTTGTTACCAGACTGGTTTTCTTTGCTAGCACTATCTTCTTCTCACAACCCTTGCTCATATATTAATTCCCACACATGTTATTCCTCCTCCTAATTGTTTCTTGTTCTTGTTGAATCAAACTAGGAGAGTGGGTACCGCTATTTCTTATAATGGTAATACTCTTAAAGGAGGTGTGTAGAGTATGTGGTCCTGTAGCCAAATGTGGCTCCCCTCACACTTGGAACCTGATAGAGACCTGGAAACTGTTTCTTGGTTAAGTAGCCAAGATAATTGGAAGGACCTCTTGTGAAAACACAAGGTTGATACTGCTGTGGTGCTACATGAAGCAAGAAAAGTTGCACTCTTCATTGAGACTGCCAGGATGCATTGGACCTGCTTTTTTGACTCTTTCTCTGGAATACATTTAGGCATTTTATGAAAAACACATGGACACTGTGGTATACACGCATTTCGTCGAAGTATTTTTCATCGTGGGACTTTTCATCGCCGACCCTTTCATCGCCAACATTTTTTTTAAAAACATTTTTTTAGGGGGGGTGTTTGTGCGGGTTGGGGTATGATTATTTAAGTAAGGGAGGTTTGGGGGGGCAAGTTGAAACTGTTCTAAGAACACATAAAGTGTCCTGGGATGTTCGTAAATAAACAAAATGGGGGTGTCCCGAGGACACTATTCCTGTCCATATTGTTCTTAGGCAAATAGAAACTATTCTAAGAACACATGAAGTGTCCTGGGTTGTTCGTAAATAAACAAAATGGGGGTGTCCTGAGGACGCTATGCCTGTCTGCATTGTTCGTAGGCAAGTTGAAACTGTCAGGGAAGTGTGTCCGCGGAGTGGACATAGATATCACTAATTTTTTTGCCTTGCGTTTTAGTGATTTAAAAAAAACTACTGAACGGATTTACACCAAATTAACAAAAGCACGATTTTGGGACCAAGCCGCCGCCCCTGCTGCAAATTTGGTGTAAATCCGTCCAGCGGTTTGGGCTGTAGGCGTGAGCAAAGTATTTTCCCATTATGTCTATGGGAAAAACAGAAGTTTTGGGACCCCCTATAACTTTGCCCCCCCTGGACCAAACCTCACCAACCTTGCAAAAAAATTTAGAGTAGGCCATATACTTTTTTTGCAAAGTTTGATGAGGATTCGTCCAGGAGGAGCAAAGTTATAAGCCGCTCAACAAGTGCTCTTCCTATGTAAACAGCAATTTAACCATAACTACACGGCCACTAACGTGGCCGTGTAATATATATATAACATTGACATGTGTGGATATGTGTGTGTGTGTGTGTCTGTTTGAAATGTTCAGCATACTTCCCAACATGCTACAATCCTGAAATGTGGTATGTGGGTAAGTTCCATGGTGTAGACAATGTAGAAGTCTAAAAGATATATATAACTTTGTCTATTTGTTTTTTGGAGGGGATTTGTGGATGTGTGTGTGTGTGTGTGTCTGTTCAAAGTTTTCAGCATACTTCACAAAATGTAGGTTCCATGGTGAAGACAATGTACAATGTATAAAATAATATACATTTTTCGAATTTATTTTTTATGTAGGCTCCATGGTGTAGACCAGTGGTCTGCAAATCGTTTAGGCCTGCCCCCCGAGCAAAATGTGGAGCAGGATTGACCCACCAATAAATGCCAAATGGACAGTAAATTCAAATAGCTATGAATAATCTCACGCTGTCACCACACCCTAATCCCAGTATAGTCCCTGGGCTCCCCTACCTGCTCCCATCATAGTCTCTGGGCTCCTTCATCCCACTCCTACCCAGTCCCTGGGCTCTCCTCACCCCACCACAGATCCTGGGCTCTCCCTACCTTGCTCCCACCACTATCCCATGGCTCCCGCCCATCCTGCTACCAGCACATTCCCAGGGCCAGTGGCGGCTGGTGAATTTTTAAGTGGAGGTGGGAAAATATTTCCCACAGATATGCCAGAACCAAGCAAGGGGGGCTCAGGGGTTTTTCCACCAGGAATTTTCTTCAAATAATGGGTTAAAATGTTGCATTTTACAGCATACTTACAAAAAATTGGGTAAAAAGACAAACAATTTGCAATTGCTGTGGGATGGCCCAAGGGGCAGGCATTATATCTTTTACTGGACATCTATGATAGATAATAAACAATACCATCCCTGTCCTCTGGGCCCCACAGTGCCCAACACAATCAACATGATTATGGGTGTATACAAGGCACTGGGGTGCCCAAGGGGAAAGCATAGTATTGTTGACTGGACATCTATGATAGATGTCCAGTAAAGAAATGTCATCCCTGTCCCCTGGGCTCCACAGGACATCAGAAGGAGAGCTGATTTTGGCAGGTGGGTAGAGGGATTGTGCAACAAAGGAATTTTTAAAATGCTTTTGTTGTACAACCCTCCTCTCCCCTACCGCCCACTTGCCAGATTTTTGGTCACCAGACTAAAACAAATACACACACACACACACACACACACACACATTCACACAGCAATCATTCTATCATTCATATGAGCACCCATCACCATACACTCACTCATAACACAAGCATACACCCATCCAAATTTAAATTTCAAAAAATAATTAACATAAACGTACCTTCTGCCCCGGTCCTGAAGTTTACTGCCCAGCACTCTGGCTCCTACATCATGAACAGGAATCAGAAAGCATGAGATTCCTGGTTCTTGCACCTTTGTGCTGGGGCCTATGCATGAGTGCTGAAATGCCCCACTCCAGGCTGCTCTGTCCGTATGTGCGAGGAGGTGCAGGAGTTCCCCTCAGACACAGACATGCAGTTCCCCAGCCAGCATTTCCAATGAGCTATGCAAGGCTCGCAAAGCAAAATGCCCCAGGACTTGCATGGCTCAGGGAGCATGTGCGGCTGGCGAACTGAACTGTCAAAGAGAAACAGTGTTTCCCTTTGACAGTTCAGCCAGCCGAGGAGCACTCCCTCAGCTCAAAAAGCAGCTCAGGGAGTGCCTCGTGTTTCACTGGGTTGGCTCCTCAGCTCCTCCATAATGAGTGAGGGGGCCACTGGGTTGATGGCCCCTCGCCGATTATGCATGAGCCGCCAGACACGGACTAGCACATAGAGCAAAAGGGCAATGCCTGAACCAAAAATACAAAATGTTAGTGTGGGCCAGTTTTTTTCTGTCAAAATGGGCCACTTGTTTGGCCAATGTGGGCTGGTTGAGTTACTTCACTGTGCAGCTAGTAGATTTGACCATTGTTGCTGAATACATATTCTTTAAATATCACAATTTGCTTACATTCTAACAAACACCCACTTGGGTACTATTGAAACAGTCTGTCACTAAAGGAATGGATTGCAAATTGCAACTGTGGGACAGTTTTTCATGGGTGCCAAAGACAGTTTTATGCTCCAGTCTGATCCTCTGAGATGCCCCTGTCCATTTCATTAAAAGAAAACACTAAAAAAATATATGTTTCATACTGGGGCCTCGGTCCTCTCTGGCAATGCAGCCAAGCCTGGCTCGGGGGCTTACAAAAAAGTTTGAAGACCTCTGGTGCAGACAATGTAAAAAGTATAAAATGTGCATTTTTGTAATTGTATATTGCAATACTTTGATATATGTATGTGCCTGTACAAAATGTTCAGCATACTTCCCAACAAGCTACAAGCCTGAAATATGGCATGTGGGTAGGTTCCATGGTGTAGACAATGAAAACAGTATAAAATATAAATGTTTCTAATTTAGTTTCTTTAAAGCAGAAAAGGTCTGCAATGCTTGGATATGTGTGTGTCTCTTCGACATGTTCAGCATACTTCCCAACTTATTACAAACCTGGAATTTTGCAAATGGGTAGGTTCCATGGTGTAGAGAATGTAAAAAGTATGAAATGTAAATATACCTTTGTCTATTTCTTTTGTTGTAGGAATTATGCCATATGAAGCACGGGTACAACTGCTATTGAAAAATATGAAAAACAAAATGAATATTAATTAGAAGTGGACATATGATGAATACACAATTATAGCTATTCATTAAAAATATAATAGTAATAAAATAAAAAATATATTGATCAGAAATGATATTCAAGAATAACAAAACAATGTAGCAAGTCATACAAAATACAATAGTGATACATGCATTTAATATGGATTAGAAATAATATTAATTTCAATAACAATACAATACATAAAAGATCCTATATTCCATATGTCAAATCGGCTAACAAATAAAGGGTTTGTACATTTTACATTGAAACGCAGCAGCTTTGCCATTGCAGAAACACAATGGAGGTGAGATGTAAGATGACAAAATAATACTATTGGCTTGCAGTTTAGGCATTAATCGAGAATGTGGTGTGGGGTTACCTTGGTTACAATTGTTACACATATTTGTTGAAATTGTCTAGGTTTACTGTATTCACTTATGGTATGTCTCTCAAATGCACAGGCCAGGTATGGACATCAACCATCTCTGGGTAACACCACCAGGCATGTTATTCCTTTATGTTGTTCCACCTGCTCCCAATATCTCTCTCAAGCAGTCTGGTTCTGTTTTGGGAAAGGCCTCTATATTCAGCCATTTCTAGAAAAGACCTTATGAAGTAGAATGTCCATCAGCTGCTTATAGTTAAAACACAAACTCCCTTTTCTCTTGTCAGTCAGGCTCTTTTCCTTTCTTGGTTCCTCAATAACTCTCCCCTGCTTATGTGTTTCAGTTTAAATACCAAGCAAACACCACACATGCAGCATAATTTGATGTAGCAATTTTGGATTGAAAAGACCTGTTATAGGGACCCTTAGTATACTCACACCCCTTCCGATCCTCCTCCCCTTTCAGTCATTGGTTAAATATATTTAACATGTTATAATGGGAAGTAGTAGCTGTTTCCTAGCCCTCATTTAGGATGGTTAGCAGAGTTATTAAAAAATGTCATTTTATTAATCATTTATATTGTTTAATATATCCTTTGGATGTGCTTCTCCCTTTTCAACAGAATTAAAATGTATTTTCGTTTTTTCAAATTGGACAAACAGTTCTAACACTATAGCCATTAATGTATTTCACACTTGCCAATTTCAAATGGATTTTCTTTCTCTGTGCACACACATTTCACTGTACAATACAGCTTACATTGTGTGTGTCTGTGTGTGTATTTCAACCCATTTTTATCAGCAAAATACATCTTCAGATACTTCTGTGAAACAAAGCATACTTTTACTAGATTTCTCTGGCAGGGTTGAAGGTCACAGCAAGCTCGAAACCTCTTCTTTTAAATACTTATCCATTAGTCAATGAACTTGTTGAGCTTCCAATCATATTAGATAAATCTGATCATAAAAACATTAGGTTAACAATTAATTTTTACTTATTTTGTTTTGTACTCACAGGCCTTTATTTTTGTACACATAGCTGTCACTAAATCAGAATGCTGAGCTCTGCATAAACATACAATTTAGTTGAACCAGAGCACACAACTTTAGGTTCATAGCAGTTGAAGCTAGAGGAGATATTCTGCCCCATGTGTCGGAATGTGCAATTTTCCCTTGCTTTATTTACCATAAAACCTAAACAATATTTTTTCCGAAATATACTAAACCCCTTTGGATTAGTTTTTGAATAAAACACATGGGAGGTCATTTGCATTTGGGTGTAACCTAAGGAAAATGCATTAAAGAATTGAAGAAAGGCTTTTATGCATGTTCCTTATGTTACCCCCATCCTGATTCATTTGTATGGCGCATTCCTCTCTGCCATACAAAATGTTCCTGCATTTGCACGGACATGGATTTTCATGCTGTCACAAATGCCTGAGGTCCTAATGGGGTCCACAAGCTTTTTGCAGCAGTACAAAGCAGGCAGACCCCACCAGGATCGATTGTAAACACTTCCTGCCAAACTCACATCGCAAGCAGCCTATACAATTACTAATAAACATTGTCAGACATGCTTGCATTTTGGAGAGCCTTCCTTTGTAATTGTGAGCACTGCTTACCATGCACGCATCATAAGCAGTGTTCACAATCATAATTAAATGCTATCCCACGTGTGAGCATGTCTGGCAGCATGTAAACGTAATTTTGAGTGCTGCTTGCCATGCAACCATGACGAGTGGAGCTGAAAATCAACAGTAAACACTGCCAGTCATGCGAGCACGCCACTCACTTTGCACTGTGTAGTGCTAATGTGAAGAACAAAAGGTGGTGACCCACTTGTACGCCACCTTTTGCTCTTTATATTTGCACCCTGCAGTGCAAATGATGAAAATTTGGCAGTGGGGTCCTGGCTACACCTGAGTACAAACGTATCAGGTCCCCCATGAAATTATGTTTTCTCATGAAATTAGCTCCATGTTCTTCTGTTTATCCTTAGTTAACAAAATATTCAATGTAAAGCCAATTAAAATGCACATTGATTAATGATAAGTATTATGTTTAATCAAATCTTTTCTAACACCATAAGTCAACAAACACAAGTAACATTAAATACCTCCTCCGGCTCTGAAACCATATCAATCCAAAATCACCTCAGGTATTCATCAGGTCAGTCATGGCATCTTTATATTATTACATCTCTGGGGTTGTCCATAGATTCATCAATAAATAATGGTTTTGCTAGTGGTTAGGCATTTAGCCCTACTCTCTTGCAAATATTTTCCCAAAAGGCCACCTTTGGCACACTCTCAGGAATAGCGTATGCGCCAATGGTGCATGCCTGTTGGGACTGAGAAGCAGACTATGGGCAGATTGCAAGGTACAGATAAGGAGGCAGATGGGGTGAGGTTGTGGTGTTGGGAAAGGGTGGACTTTGATGCTGTGAGGGGAATAGGAGTCAGGTGATGGAGTTGTGGGAAGGAGCAAACAAGGGCCTTGTGGGGGATTGTGGTTAGTAGGGTTTTCCCCTACAGATGCAGGAGACATGCATCTTGAGAGAGTGGCACAGGAGAGAGAATGGGGTTTTGAGGGGTGTACCTGCATTAGAGAAGAGAGTAGAAGTGGAGCACGAGCAACAATGGTGTCTTCCTGCAACGTCAAAGTTGCCCCCCTGATTCTGGGCTTTGGCAAAAATTGGTTGTGGGAAGACTTCATACATTCGTGGGTAGTGAGATAATGCTCTCCTTTCCCAGCTCCCACAAGAAATGGATAGTTGTAGTCGCTCTTGGCAGTGTATAAAGGGAGGCTTTGTGGACTTGTATTTTGTAAGCCTCCGTACTTGAACAAACAGCTCATCCACATGTAATTTGGATAATGTAAAAGTGGCTTCATCTTATTTACTGAAGGACCACTTACACTTTTCCACCCCGTTGTCTACTCTGTCATTTCTCTGCAAGTGGACTCCCAGGTAATCAAATGTATCCACTCTCTCAATTTCAGTTATAGCCACAACATTAAAGAGAAAATCTAAGTACAGAATCCAAACATTGAGATTCCATTTAAAGTGATCCCTGTGTAACTTAACAGGCCCTGGAGGTTCACCCCTTTTGGAGAGGCAAATTGAAAAGGTATTTTTCCTTTTCAACAATAGGTGAAGGTAGGGTAGAAACAAAGTTCACCTCCCAAGGTTGGTAACCATCCCAAGTTTTCTTATCATAAACATAAAGTTTGGCAACATTTGAGAGCCAAAAATCCTCAGAAATGTTAACTTACTGTAAATAATTGTTTTCAATCAAGCCTGTTGAAGATGATTTTCGAGTATCCCACTTTCCTCTTTCTGGTTCTGAACAAGCATATGGTTTGTAAAGTCTCTTCTGAGTTCTTGGAATTTGGTCTGTTTTAACCCCAGACCTTTAAAGGCTCTTAATAGGGTTAACCTTGCAAATCTACAATCAAACCAGGCATGTCCTCCACAAAGGAACGATTGCCTTGAACTCCCAAGTTAGATGGGTTAGCATCATGCATTACCTTAGCTAGAAAAGTAAGGTCCACTTTGTATATATCTCTGACTATTTGCATATGGGCCAGTGTTAATCACACAATCATTTTCCTATTTCTTGAGATCTTATTTTCTATGTTGACATTCGTTGGACCATAAAAAGAATCACCATTAACATCTACATTTAAATATAAGAGCAGGGGATTGTGGTCACTTTTGAGGTGTTCAATAACCTCTAAGGAATCAATCAATTAACTACTACTGATGTCTTATAAGTTGGAGCCAATATTGAATGATATAGATGTGGAATCCAGCTGAGAGCTGTCACTGTATAAAACATACAAAGTTGAGTTATAAATTAATAAGCACTTCTCTACTAATGGAGCTACAGGGAAATAAGGATTTGCCTTTGCCATGCTGCTGAAAAAAGGAATCTCATTGTATTTAGATTAGTTTAAATGCCGAAAAGGTAAGGCCCATATGGATATGGAATGTAAATGACTTAAATGGCAGAGTGAAAAAGCAAATGTGCTGGTTATGATGACCACGACAAGAGCAGATATTTATATTCTGCTGTAAATTCCAAGGTGTGTATCTTGAACAAGTCCCAACGTTTTGCTGTATTCAGTCATTTTGAGTGGGAACCCAGAAGTCTAAGTATCATTTTTAGCAAATCCTTGAGGTATGTGGAGGGTAATGTGAGTGAAAGTCTACATGCACAACGCGAGATCTGTTTTGGCTGGTGTCTAGGGGCAAATAGGGTTCCACAGAACTTCTTGAATAAACTGTGCCTCCATCTGTGTAAAATGAATGGTGCTAAATCATTGCTGGGTGGCTATAATATAGGACCATATCCTAATTTAGAGAACCCTTCATCCAGTAGTGGGAAAGTCCATTTGCCATTCACAAGTTCACAACTACAACCTGTAGATTGAGCTTCATTTAGCCTCATCCTCACTTGCGAATGATGTGAATGAATGGAAGTTTCAGAAAATGTTGGTCTTGGCCTTGATAGTGAGTGTGCTGAGATCTGAAAGAACACATCTTTCAACATGAGCTGCATGGGGAACCAGAGGTCATTATCAGTAACATTCACTGCAATGGTTTGTACTCAATTGTTACAAGAAAGCAGGGACAACTGCTATGTTTACTGACATTTGATCATATGGGGGAAACTGGCAATACATGTGTGAAAAAAGAACGTGTAGTCAAGGTCCTGTCAGACTGTGTGCCTGTGGAAACTTGGTGATTTAGGGATGAGAAATGAGGCAGTACTGTTTGCTGATATATTGGTCTACTATTGACTAACTGGACCGAGCTGTGATATCATTAGTCTTAACAAGCCTGGATTACACAAACATCCTTCTTCTAGTATTCTCAGAATACCTCAAAACAAGCGTAAATGAATGCTACCCACTAAGGCTAGATTTCACCTCAGGGGGACAATGCTCAAACACATCACCCTTGATCTTCACATGTTTTACTGGCTCCCTGTTGAAAACAGATTGCATTGCAAAACCTTGTGCCTCTTTGGAATTTGCAATCTTAGCATTTTTACTTGGCAGTGAATTATCTCACAATTAGGAAACAACTCAAAACATTGCTCTTCCACTAAGACAAATGGATTGCTCGAAGCATAGTCTAAAAACTGCTCTGTTTTGCTGACTCTCCATAGCCTTCTTTAGCCTTCTTTGCTGCTTCAGCAATATGAATGGATGTGTTTGTCTTTTCTGTCTCTGGAGCTCCCATGCCTATGGGCCTATCCTCATTGCTAGATAAATAAATGAATAAATAAATATGCAACAATAAAATATCTTGAACAGACCAAGAGAAAAGGCCTGTGCGCATATGCCCCAGAGTGCAATCTGGTGCTTATCCAAATTACGATTAAATTTGCCATAAGCAAAACAAGTCTAAATTAATACCATTTTATGGAAAAACAATCAAAATCAGGGATAGTTCTATCCCCACCTGTGTCACTTTCCAGCAGATTACAATCTCCAAAACACAGCAAGCATGCTACCACCTCATTGAAATACATATCGGAGCATGTTCATCGTTCATTTCTGAATTTTCCTGAATTCCCTTCTCACAAATTACTCACTGCTACAATCATAAAATGGCCTCAGAAGCTTGCACACTATACACAGACTCAGACCCTGTCCTGCTTCTATTAACATGCCACTCCACTCCAGCAAACTATACACAATGTACTTCGGGTGACATTTTTGTTCTAATGCCAGTTTTCCAAATCTGTCAATAGGAAAAGTCAATCAACTTTGATATAATTTACTTTCTCTCTGTCCTGCTTTGCCATGTAGTGGATATGTGGTTGTATACTGTGCTATTACCACCAGAACCTCACCTAAAATATTTGCTATCTGTGGCGTGGGGGTCTTCTTTCTTTTGTTAGGTATTGTGGCAATAAGCCTCAAGACGGCAGGCCAATACCGCCCAAGGTAATGTCCCCGGGGCCATAGTTACAGGCCTGCTACGTTCGTGCCTTAACTAGGCCCCAGGGGCACTACCATGGGCGGTATTGGCCCACTGTCTAGGGGCTTATTGCCATTGGTACCCCGGGCCAGTTTGCAGGGGAGGGTGATGGAGGAAAGAAAAAATATACCTGAGACCCCGACGGGGGATGAAGGCAGCCTCCAGCTGTGGGGAGGCGCGGAACAGGGATTGCCCAGTTTCGAGCCTCCACATTGGCTAAGGGGTTGCCACTCCCCCACCAGGAACAAACGCAGGCACGTACGTGCGTCCACAGGATTACACTGTGGTATAGCTAGGAAATGAGCCAATCACCATTCAGTGTAATCCCGTGGATTGCATTGCCGGCTACTAATGCATATTAATGCCCTGTAGAACAACATCTCTCGTGTTTGAGATGTCTCTGTTAAACTCTCTATACTCATTCTGCAAACTGTTGGATGGTTGGGGCAATGATTGTTTCCACTTTGCTACTTCCATTTCAAGGGATATAGATTTGTCATTCAAGCCCTGCATTTCAGCTCTGGAAAAGTTAAATGTCACTAAAATAGATAGATGATCTGTTTTGGTCAAGAAAGATGCTTGCCACTTCTATGCAGGAGGATTAATCCAGGTTGCTCTCTGATTTTAAGATCTGCACTACATTGATAAATGACTGTTCTTACCACCCTGTCATTCGATTCTGGCTGGTGTCATTTATGACTGTGTGGCAGTATTATTTTCACCTAAAACGGTTGAACTTATTTTGGCACCTCCACAAATGAGCATTGGGTTTGGAATGTCTGCGGAAATAGCATCATACATAACAGAAACCTCAGTAAACCTAAGTCTGTGACTTCACAATACACAAGAACTAGTGTTGTAGTTGCAGTAATATTTAGGAGTGTGTGTGGGTAGAGCTATATACAACTCAGATATGCTCATCAGTGAATTATTGCATGTATTTGATCTGGTATTTTTGTGTCACTGTATTTTTGGAGACATTCCTGTATTTGTTGTGTCCCACTTTGGTGATTAACAAGAAGGTACAAAAGACGCACCTCAATTACACTAACTAATTGATTTTCATTGTTAACCAGGGATAACATATTTCATTTTGGTTTTGCTACATTTGTGGACTCTGTGATTTTAAAATAGGGAGCAGCCCTTGAGTTGTCCCTTTTCAATTCCACAAAATTCACTTCTATACGAAAGATTGTTGTAAGCCAAGTCTTACACATATAAAGGGGGTGAAAAGTAGAGCAGATATCATACATTCGTAAAAATACAGGATATCATAATCATACAATAATTGAGGCCACCAAGAAAGAAAGACAAAGGGGGTCATTACAAGTTAGGAGGTAGCCATGCCACTATTAGCGAATGAGGAATTACCGGGCCATTCCGACCTTGGAGGTCCCGGTAATTCCTCATTCGAGGAACCATTCCCCATTCCCATTCGAGCCCCCATAGAGCTCAATGGGAATGGGGAGGGTGCTAACAACGGCACCCTGGTCTGCTCACGGGACCCGTAAAACCAGGCACCCTTAGCGGGTTCCCGCAAGCAGACTCGAAATGAGGCAGTAAGGGGTTGACGGCTCAGGCACCATTACCGGCGCCGTTAACCCCTTACCGCCTTACTCGGAATGACCCCCATAGAATAAATAACTATTGGTCCCATTGTTCAGGAATTATGATATGGAGATGGCATTGGGGCCTGGGGCTACAGATTTCCGCCTCGCTCTTCAGTAGAAACAAGTTGTGCTTCGCAAAGTTTGTTAGTGATATAAATGCATTACTTCTGGTGAGGCAGCAACCTATCTCCAAACAGATCTGAGGAAAGTAAGTGACAAACGTCTCATGGGGAATTGACTGTCAACACAAATTCCAAAGAGCAATATACAACTGAAACAAAATAGCACTGCATAAACTAATTCAACACACTGATCTGAACAGAGGTGGTTCGTCCATATTAGGTGAGGGGTCGTCGACCCACCGGGTTTTGGCCCCCTCTAATCCACTATTGAGCAGCCAGCCCAGTGATATACGAGCACTCCCTCGGCTGTTTTTTCCAGCTGAGGGAGTACTCTAAACTGTCAAAGGGAAACACTGTTTCCCTTTAACAGTTACAGTTCCCTAGATGTGCAAGCTCAATGAGCCATGCAAGGCTGGGGGCGTTGGCTTCCCCAGCCTCGAATGGCTCATTGAAAATGTTAGCTGGGGAACTGCTTATGTTTATGTTTAATAATTTCTACCATGCTCCAGGTACCCAAAGGCTTAAGGGTGCAAAACATAGAACAGAACAAGAAAAGAGACACATGGAAGAAGAGGAGTCATAGATCATGCTACAGGGTGATGAGGCTTTGAGCAGACTATAAGAATAGAAGTGGCTTCAGTTTCTTCTTAAACATGTCTGTGGACTCAATAATCCTGAGATCGGGGGACAGGACATTCCAAGTTCATGGAGCTGCTATCTTAAAAGCTCCATTGCAGACTTTATTAGTTTTGCAGTGAGTGGTTTTTAAAAGGTTGGTATTATTGGATCTTAGGGATCTGGAGCTATGCTTTTTTGTAATGGCTTCTACTAGATAAGTTGGTATATGACCCATAATACATTTATGTGTGATGAGTAACATCCTGAAATGTACTCTTGGGAAGCCAATGCAGACTTTGGAGCTCATTATGAGGTAGGAGGTAGCCATGGTGCTATTAGCTACCCCCTTACCGCATTCCGGGTTCTCAGAATAGGGACTTACCGGGTCATTCCAACCTTGGAGGACCCGGTAAATCCCCATTCTGAGAACCATTCCCCATTCCCATTCGAGCCCCCATAGGACTCAATGGGAATGGGGATGGAGCTAATAACGGGCCGGCTAATAGTGGGCCCGTTATTAGCTCCCTGGTCCCCTAGCGGCTCCCGCTAAGGGACCTCGGAATACGGAGGTAAGGGGTTACTGGCACCGGCATCCTTACCGTTGCCGGTAACCCCTTACCTCCAACGTCATAATGCGGCCCTTTGTCTTGCTTTGGACCCATGATCCTTATGACACAGGCCTTTCATAAACCTCACTGCACCATTCTGGATTACCTGGAGGTGTTGAAAATCTGCTTGAGTAATGCCGACTAGGAGGCTGCAACAATAGTCCATTTTGGATACAATGATGGCTCTGGCTAAGGTTTCTGTATTTATTTTGGTTTCAATGTGCGAAGATGTAGTAACTTGATATAATAAGATGAGGTAGAAACTAGACAGTTCACTTGAGCTTTCATATTCAGATTCTTATCCAAAATGATCCCTAGTGTCTTCACTTTATTCTTCCCCTCAATGTTACCATTGTCGATGTTAACATTGTTGAACATCAGACCTAATTTCACAAGTCTATGTCAGTGCCAATGATCATGAGCTCTGATTTCTCATTGTTCAATGACAGGCCATTCAGGACCATCCAAGTATGGGTCACATGATATGCTTTATTGATTTTTTTTTTATCAATACCATGTGACCCTGAGATAGGGATGACACATTGTGTGTTGTCTGCATAGTTGGCGAATGGGATCCCCTCTTGTACTAAGATGTGGAAGAATGGCAACATGAAGATATTATAGAGACATGGTGATACACAAGCTCCCTGAGGAACCCCATAAAGCAAAGGCACTGGTTTCGCCTCTGCTACCCCACTAGCAACTCTCACCTGTCTACCTCTCAAGAACGAGGTGATCCCTTGAGTGGCCTCATCTGAGAAATGGGCAATAGCCCTTAACCTGGTGGTCAAGATGGAATGATCCACCAGGTCAAAGGCCGTGGAGAGGTCTAAAATCATAAGCAGAGATGTTTGACCGTGATCCAAGGATTGAAGCAGTTGGGATTTTAGCGCTAAAAGAGCAGTCTCTGACCCATGACTCTGCCGAAATCCAGATTGATATTTATGCAGAATCTGTGAGCTATGTAAGTGATGTGATATCTGATTATAAGTGACCCTATCCAATATTTTCAAAAGAAATGGGGTATTGGTGATGGTTCTGTAATTAGTGTGGGTCAGAGGGTATAGATTAGGCTTTTTTAACAGTGCAGGGATCCAGGCTTTCTTGAGATCTTTTGGGACGCAGTTCTGAGCAAAAGAGGTATTAACATATTTTGTGAGAGCTGAAATAAGTATGAATGAGCACTCCTTGATGATCATGGCAGAGCAGGGATCTCCCTTACAGCCAGTAGTTCTAAGCTGCGCTGTGATCTTGGATAATTCTGTTGCAGAAACGGATGAGATGTTAACAGTCTGATGCTCCTTGGCTTTTGCTGGGATAACATAGAGGTTTGCTTCAAGATCTTTTTTTTTACTAAAGGATAGTTTTTTCCCTTCAATATTCTCTTTGAACTTTTTCAGTTTGCTAAATTTAGCTGTCTGAATATTTGTACACTACATCACATTTTTTTAAAATAGGTTCTTTATTGGGGCCCTTTGGTTGTTTCTGTTCCTTTAATATTTTGAAACGTGCCTCGCTGTCCGATGTTGCATTCACAATTCTGTGATTCAGTGATTCCTTTTTTGCTGATAGGAACGCCATTTTATAGGTTGTTGCTGCTTTTTTATATGCATCCAGGCTGGATGACACTCGGCACTTTCGCCATGCATAGAAGTAATACATTTTAGTATTATATTATATTACTTCTCTGTTTCACCCGGCAGCGTTTTTCCTTTAAGGTTGCTAGGTCCTCCGTGATGACTCTCAGATATTTAACAAGAGTGTCAGTGATATCATCTAACCTTCCTGAATTAAGAATCTTTGCATCCAGGGTCAAAGCCCATGGTCTAAGGCTCTCTAAAGTCAGTTTCTTATAGCTTCTAACTGGTATTAATACCTTGGTATCATCCAATCTCTTTTTGAAAAGGTTAATGCAGGTCTGGAAGTAAAGTCAAAAATGATCTGAGCATGGGCAAGGCGTAACTTCGATGGCCTCTAGGTTAAGATTATGGGAAGTGACCCAATCTGGATTTTGTCCCTTTATGTGTGTGGGTTCACTGATAAATTGTAAAAAACCTAATGATCTAGTGCAGTCTCCATGGACCCTGCAGTACCATCCGTGTTGCTACCCAACCAGAGAATGAAATCTCCTAAAATAATTAATTTGATGTTTGGTTTAAGTAGAGATAAGAGATAATTACTCGGCTGAGCCGGAAAGTTAGGTGCTGATGTCAGGGTCCTCTATAGTAGCAAAATATTAAGAATAGTTTCTGCACTGATGCCAGTTTTTACCAATATAAAATCTGTCCCTGGAATATCTTCAACCTTGCTTTCCCAGATTTTTAAGTCAGATTTAAAAATCAGGGCTACTCCCCCCCCCAATTATATGATCTGTGCTGCCTCAGCATACAATATCCTTCTGGTATGGCCAGCGCCAAAGATGTGCCTTCGGCCTCATAGCTCCAGGTCTCAGTGACCTACATGTCTGCATGTCTGTATGTGCAAGGGGGCGCACCTGTGCCTCCTCGCACATACGGACAGAGCAGGCTGGAGTGGGATGTGTCATCACCCACGCTCAGTCCCCTCTACGCATGAGCAGAAATTAGGAAGATTCAGGATTCCTGTTCATGGTAGCTGGGGCCTAAGCGCTCGTGAGGAAAGACCTGCAGCAGAAGGTAAGTTTGTTTATGTTCTGTTTTTTTAAAATTTAAATTATGAGTATGGATGCGTGCATGCTTGTGATATTAGGTGAACAAATGTATGAAGATGGATGCTGGTGTGCATGTAGAGCGATTGCTGTGTGCATGTTGTGTAAATGGGTGTTTGTATGTTAATTTATTTATCATTTAAATATGAGTATGGATGTGTGTATGCTTGTGTTATGACTGAGTCCATGATGGATGTTTGTGTGAATGAAACAGAGAGTGCGTGTTTATGTTGTGTAAATATGTGTGTTTGTATGTTTAATTATTATTTCAATATGTGTATGGATGCGTGCATGCTTGTGTCATGAGTGAGTGCATGATGGGTGCTCGTGTGAATAAGAAAGAGAGTGTTTGCTGTATGTATGTTGTGTGAATGTGTGTGTTTGTATGTTCATTTATTTATCATTTAAATATTTCTACAGATGCATGCATGCTTGTGATATGAAAGTGCATGATGGGTGCTTGTGACGATGAATCAGGCTGTGAGTGCTTGCTGTGTGTATTGTGTGTAAGTGTGTGTGTTTGTGCTGGTCCAAGATGATTTTTGGCGAGGAGGGTAGGAGGTTTGTACAACAAATTAATTTTAAACATGCCTTTGTTGCACAAGGCCCCCTCCCCACTGCCAAAATCAGCTCTCTGTCTGAGGTGCTGTGGGGCCCAGAGGACAGGGATGGTAGTCCAGTAGATCCAGTGCCTTGCATCCACACATAACCACATGGATTGTGTACATGTGAGAGGAGCTTGGGATCCAGGGGACAGGCGTGTCATTTTTTTTTACTGGACATCTATGATAGATGTCCAGTAAATTAAAACATTCCTTACCCAAGTGCCCCCCCAGTGTCTCACATACACACAATCACATTAATTGTGTGTGTGTGAGGCACTGGGGCCCAGGGGGCAGGCATGTCATTTTTTACTGGGCATGCCCAGTAAAGAAAGCCATCCCAATCCGCTGGGATTCCTAGCACCTAACATACAATGTCAAGCCTAACCCCTAAGCCCCCCATGTTCACACAATTGATTATCTGTGCAGGTGAGGGGCTGGAGGGCAATGAGCGAAGGAATGCTATTTATGAATGCCCAGTAAAAAATACATGACTGTGCCCCCCAGCACCTCACATGCACACAATTAAGGTTTCTTTTTATTTATATGTTTTTTTTTAATAATGCTGAACAGAACAGCCTTTGAAAAACGAAACACAGCAATTCAACAACAATTAGACAAATAGTATTTTCAATTCTCCAGTTAATACTTTAGATATTCCATTCCTTTTGTTATAACATCATCTATATCTTCAACTTATTCTCTGATATTCATGGACATTTTATACATTTTGTAGCAAAAACAAAATTTCTATTCACCTCTAATTCAAATGAGAGGACTTTTACATATCACATCGTCCCATATAATTAATGACATAAAAAATCAAAATACACAGAAAATCAATTAAAACCCTATCATTTTTACATAATTTTATTTTTAAAACAAATTCATGAAATTAATGTTTGCCTGGGAGGTGCTCGGTGCCTCAGGGAGTGAGGATGGCAGACTGTACCCTGGGACAACCAGCTCCTGACACACATCTGTGACCTGGGCCCCCCAGCGCCTCACAATCACACATCATCACTTTCATCTTTAATGTGATTATGCCTGACTGCAAGACACTGGCACACTATGGAGCAGGCATGGCATGTTTTATTGTGAATGGTTTATAAAACAAGCATGATGTGTTATTATGTAGCTAGACTTGCATTTTAATGCAGCCAGTCTAGCCATTTCTTATTGTGGTATGACATTTTATATTGGACATCTTTGGTAAAGCAAGCATGATATGTGTTATTACGAATCAAGACAGGCATTTTTTTGCAACTGGTCTAGCCATTTCTTAGTGAGGCACATCATTTTGTATTGGACATCTTTGAAGAAGCAAGCAGGATCAGTGGTATTATTCTTACTCTGGCATGACATTTTGCATTAGGCATCTTTGGTAAAACAAGCTTAAGTGTTATTATGTAGCTAGACTGGCATTTCAATGCAGCCAGTCTAGTCATTTCTTATTGTGTTATGACATTAAGGGCCTGATTTGAGGAAGTGTTTTATAATGGCGCAATCCCATAGGAAAATGTTCCATGAATAAGGCCCTTTATATTGGACATCTTTGTTAAGGCAAGCATGATAAGTGTTATTATGTAGCTCGACTGGCATTTTAGTACAACCAGTTTGGACACGTTTTTATACTTTGGCATGCATTTATTATGGTAAAGCCAACTGGAATATGTTCTTACGTGGGGATAGTTCCATATATTGGCAGACCAAACTTGGACATGTTATTTTTATAGTATCATTACTGTCATGATGCACAAAGCAAAAATGAGTATGCTCTTATATGGTAATAAAAGGGTATAATGGTGCAATCAGTACGGAAATGTATGGCCACAGTGAACATGTTTTATACTGGCACATATTGTGGGAAAAGGCATCATAAAAATGTGCTGGACAAAGGCTCCTGTGCACTGTTTGTGACTTGCATCTATTGGATTTTTTTTTTCATGAATTACCCTGCGAAACCCAATAGCAAACTGTTTGCCTTTTTACCCAATTATTCTAAAAAGTGTGTTCTAAAATGCAACATTTTCACTCATTATTTAAAAGAAATTCTCTGTGGGAGAACCTGAAGTGTGGTGTGGGCTCCCACGTTACGCTGGCAGATCGGGGACGAATCTATACGCCCCTGCACTGGATCTGAAATTGGACCAGTCAATACAGTGGGCATCTTTGATCTTAAAATTTGAAACAGTGATGTTGCTAGTCTGAATTTTCATCCAGAGAAATGTAAACTCTCACGTTCTTATGCACGAAATCCCACACCATGAGAGGACCCCATTGGTTGAAATCAGTAGGAAGAAAACCTGCTGTATATTTGTTTTGCACTTTGGGATTCACAGAAATGAAGTTTGTTCAGCAACCTAATAAGACAGCTCAGGGAATGCTTGCTGGAAAAAATGAAACCTTGCTGGAGACATTGGACTATCATATAAAACAATAACACGAAAAACATCTCAGAGCCGTGTGATGATCATTTTACCGTGAGTTTCCATTACCTCCCTGAGCAAGGGGCTAATAAAACTTGTGATCAAAGCTCTTGCAAAGCACACACAGCACAAGTCCACACCCGTGCCCTAACACAAGCACCGAGCCCGTCTTGATACATGTTGTAATCAATGTTCCACTGCAAGCTAATCAGAAGCAGTCTGTTTGCTGCACAGAGACTGTAACAATGGAAAACAGTTTAGTCCGATTTTAGCCAGTCGCAGTGCCGTCATTTGTTTCGTAAGCTACATGAATGACGTTCATAAAGGAAAGTATGCTATTTACATCGAAGCTGCTGTCCGGGTCGACTTAATTGGCTATATTATTGATCATAGCTCAGGCTCTGAGCCTGCTGGCGGGCTGGTGCTCACAACAAAGTGCCGATTCATGGAACTTTTAGCGCGGTGCAAAGTGTCTTAGCACATTGCAAGTGCAAAATCACATTGCACCGCAAAAGTACTCTTTGCACCGTGATTTAGGCCCATTTAGCACAGTGCAAACTGTATTTGTGCAGTGCAAAGTGACTTTGGACTGTAAAAATACAATTTGCACCGCTCTGTGAATCAGGGTGTTTGTTAGTTTTGTGGTGCAAAGTGACAGGTTCTATACCGTATTTGCAGGCAATATTTTACATCTCTGAAAACTGTGAGTAAAATTGAAGAGTAAAGGTCATTTTTCCTATGTTAACTCCTTTGTTTCACTAACCGTTTTGAGGGTGATGAACATTGCATGCAAGAGAGCACTCACCATGTAAGCGCAAATGAAGGCGGCCCCTTGCTATCAATTCCTGATTTGTACCCCCACAGAGATTACAGTGGCACTGATCACAGCAAAGCAAGTTATCAATGTCAGAATGCTGAGCAATCAGATGCAAAGGAGATCCTGAAAACAGCGCGTTAAGTCTTTCTCTACAGACAGGGTCTTTCTTCATGTATGGCTCCGTGAATGAGACAAAATACATTTCAATCTGGTCTCTGACTTGGAGTTAGTACAGGAAGTATTGAGCAGGTATTATGTGCCCTCTGGGCTTGAGGCTCAATATGAACCTGACTACTTTGATTTTGGGGAAAATAATGATCCCACACAATAACCGAGGTTGAAATGCATAATGTTAAGTTTGAGTGCCACCGTAGTTCTGAAGATGCACTTGTGTCTTCAGCATTTGCTGTAGAGACCTGTGTCCATATAGCAGATCACAGGTAAACATTCACATTATGGAAGAGTATCAGCAGGTCCTCTGTCTGAAGATGATAAACTTGAGTATGTAAATAGTAATGGTAAAATCCACACTACCTCAAAATACTGCACATGCATGAGAAATGCCTGGTTATAACAACTAAAATAGCATCAGGACAGTGTAGGTCTAGATCTTGGACACTACAAAAAAGGGTAAAAAAATCAGGTAGTCATCCACAATTAAGAGAGTAATACCTCAGCCAGGAGAAGTAATTAGGTAGCCGCATTTGATACAGACGAACAAAAGTGTTGAGGCTCATATGCCAGTTGTGCCATCAGATGTTGATGCAATCCTGGACATATAGGGCCTCATTACAACCCTGGCGTTGGACCATGGTGCTATTAGCACCATGGTCCATGCCGGATTCCGCCATGGTGGATGGTGGATTTACCGCCCCATTCCAAGGTTGGCGGGCGGTAAATCCCCATTCACCATGGCCCCTTCCCCATTCCCATTTTTGGCCCACAGGGCTCAATGGGAATGGAGAAGGCGCTAATTACAGCACCGTAAATTACGGTGCCGTAATTAGCACCAAGGTCCCTTAGCGGGTTGGACTTTAACGCCTGCAAAAAGCAGGTGTTAAAGTGTGAATCAGGCGTTAAGGGTTTAACGGCGCTGCAGCCTTTTACGGCGCCTTTAACCCCTTAACACCAGGGTTGTAATGAGGCTCATAATCTTATTTCACTGTTTAGTGCTGGAGTGTCCTTGGTGAAAAGTGTTGCTTCCTCTTAAGCTAGTGCAAATGCTTAGCTTTGTTCCTTTCACGCAGTTCATTTCACATGAAAAGGTTCTTGGATTGTAAGAGATGACCAATTATGATTGGCCTCTTGCAAGCTTATTTACAGGTCCACCCATTTAGCACAAAAGACATTGGGCCACATTACGAGTGTGCAGGTCCAGTAACACTAGTGCCGGTAAGCCTACCGGCTCTGTTGTTACCGGTCCGCACACTATGAGTCTGCCTGCTGGAGTCGCTATGCCCAGCAGGTCTGCCCTGCCGGGCACACTAACCACAGTAAGCAGACTGTAATGGAGGCACCGGCACCGTTATATACGGTGCCGTTGCCTCCGTGTTCCCCATTCCCATTGAGTCCTACTGGACTCAGTGGGAATGGGGAATACCAGTTTTCCGGTGCCTGACTTCCCGCATTTTGGGATTTGCAGTTCCACTTTTCCCATTATAAAACTCAGACTACAAGTCCCAGAATACAACAAAAAAACAGGACTGGATAAGCACCTACAGATTGGAATGGGTCATGTGGCAAGTATGCAATCTGCACGTTTTTGTCAAACAATGATGACAAGCATGTAGGTGATAGTAACTTACAATTTCTTTCGTTGGTGAAATTTAACAACTTTAAAGTAAACTAATAAAGCCCAGCTGAGATTTTTGCAGGCTCGCTATCATGTCTATATGTGAATAAACATCAAAAGGCTCGCTGTAGGATGAGACAAGTTATCAACGGGCATAAGGTCTTCATTTTTTAAAAACTCCAGCCTTTCACAGTTTTAACTAGATTTTGATTACGTTTTTCATAATTTCCACATTATACTTCTGAGGTGTTTATGAGAACAACATCCGTTTTCAAATGGAAGCCATGACATGCAGAAGTTTTGAGAAGAATAATGAATGATATCTCACAGCACGAAATAGTGCACACATACCATGCCAAAGACACCAAAAAAACATCATCGAACGATCATCAAGTTTGTCACACTACCATGCTCCATAGGATATGTCCCAAAATTATAGCACAATATAATCCATGGTCCCATACAGGAATGGGTTCCTTAACAGTCAATACGAGCTTCAACAACTCTGCACGTGGTCAGTGCCATGTCGCTTCTGGGGGCTGTCTATACACAGACTCCTAATGAGCAAACAAGTAAAAACGTTGCCATGTGGAAATGATGAAAATCTTAAGTAAAAGCTGAATAAAATTGTGAAAGTCTGGAGTTTTTTCAAAAACTAGAGGTTATGACCATTGATACCTTGACTCATCTTCATCCTACTGCTGTTTCTTTATACATTGATTTACCCTTGACCGGGGAAAACGATTGAGCCACCGAGAAATAATTTGCAACACAGAGTGCTCATGCCATACTCGTGTCTATCATGACATTTGTATGGTAGAGAAGCAGGTAAACAATTTCTTGCCAGTTCCTGCCCCCTCACCAGCATCATATTAGAACAGTCGAAGAAAAGCCATAGATGTATCGTTCCTATACCGCATCGAGTGTATGAGAGAATGTATGCACTCAGCCAGCCATACCAAATGTACCCTCGCACTGAATGTGTGGAAAGATGTTGCATGGAAGAAAGCTACATGGAAGGATGTTGCCTGCCAAGATGTCATAATGCATCTGTGAACATCATGGATGGACATTAAAGTCAAATATGACAAGGAAGAAGTGATGTCATAAAGAAGATATATGAACCTATGTTGAAACAATATGAAAATAATAAGTAACAATGTATTTGAATCACCTAAACCTAAGAGTAATCATGGATCTAAAGAGAACACACTGACCAATAACTATAAATATGCTGTAACGCAAGACAGAAAGACAAATTATAGAAGCGTACTATAGAGGAATGTATAAGGTGGCGAGGACGGCCATATTAGGAAAATGGATGACAGATTATGCTGAATTTAACCAAGCTACCTCAGAGACAGGCAAAGGCTGTAGGAATCAGAAGACACAGAAAGACAGCCCCGTGAGCAGACCCGATGATGAGTCAAGGTTAACCCAGTGCAAAGATGCCATTTTGGGGTATAAGCCCGAAGCACAAAGGCAGTTCATGCATTAGCTCTGAATGTGGGATATTCCTTATAGATGGAAAAAGATGGAAACATCTGTGAGAGCTGAACTGCTGGCCAATTACAAGTGTATAAAGTTCATATTAGATACAGTGAGCTGGTCTCTAGAGGCCAAGAGGAGCAACAGCATCCTGCATAATTAAATCAAATACCAGTAAATGGAAGGCTGAAATGGGCATATTTGTGGCCTTTTCATATGTGACTTAGAAGTTGAAAACAAAGGCTATCCATTAGAGCCTTAAGCTAAGATAGTGGTGTGCTCACACTCCCTTGAATGTTTCAGAACAGGGAGCAACAACAAGCTCAACTAAAAACAAAAGACTTTGGCTGATGGCCCACCGATGATAGATGATAGACTAATTGGGAAAATGGGGAGTAGCCGGGATTCAAATACCTAGGTTTCATTTCACATACGTGCTGCTAAGGAGCTAAAAGTCCAACAGTGGGATAGAATGCCAAACAATCAGTGTGGTTGGGGGTCAATCTAACATACAAAGTTGTAGGAGCATATCCACTGATGTTTTGTCGACTGCATTCTGTACTATATGTGTTTAGAGGTAGTGAAAGGTGTGCCCTACAGACAGGGGTTAGCCAACTAAGCACTGATTCTCATACATTCTATAAAGAGATATGTTCCCTTTGCCAATCCCTTCCCTCAATAGGATTTGTATTCTTCCACATAGAATGATATAATTGATAACGCATATTGGGGTATAGGACCTCCATTTAATAAGCTGCTGTGTGAGTGTGCAAGCACCAGTCCGATGTCGGCCAGCTGAACCTGCTTTATTAAACTGAGAATAGAGTAGTATTTTGCCATACTCTTTGAGTCTGTCCGATTATTTGATCTAAGATCTATTGTTGTAATTCCTTCTAGCACAAAACATGCTTCAAGGTGTTAGAGCGCAGTATCATTTCCAAGAGCAAGCAAGTTAAATGTTCACTGCGCAATGGTGCGCGCACTGCGAGGTGCCTGTGAAAGTGTTTGCTGTCTGAAGGAACCGCTGTCTGAATGCTACTTGTGCCTCACGGAAATCCTGCAATATTGCTGTGCATAGTGGACTCTAATTCGTGGTATGCTTCTGAAAGAACTTCTGAATACACGATAATCTTTTTGGAAATTTGCTTTGCATTGCATTTCTCTTCATTAGAGCCTAACAGTGTATAATACAATTTTCTTTTCATTTATTCAAATAGACTCCACCCCCTAATTTCAAACAGCCATTTAACCAGGCGTGCACACGCTTCAGCACGCAAACACTGAGGAAGTGCCTCTGAAATTGTCTCTTAGCTGTGAGGGGTAAGGGGCACTACATCTGATGATTATCTTGACTTGATTTGTAACCATTGCAATCTGTATACACTCCCCCCGCCTGTGCAGTGTTGCGCTGCAAGCCAAGGCGAGGCTCATTGTGTCTCATTGCATGGAGACGCACAAGGATTGAATGATCGGGTAAACCATACTGTGTCTGTAATAATGTTCGTACTAGTTGTGAGCCTGCTCTTTTTTGTTATCTCCCTCTGCTTTTTCAAGTTGCCAGCTGTAGGAACCAGAGGGCACAGTGCACAGTGTTCCGTTACTGTTTTACCATCTAATACTCACTCTCCAGTGCATTTACCAGTATTGACTGTTATGGTAGATGCAATACCCTAGATACAGCTGTAACCTATACGCACCCTGATGGTGAGCATTGTGAATATTGTGACTATTGTGAATTGTGAACACCAAGTACTGAGTTTCGAGTAACGAGTACCGAGGTGTGAATCTATATTTTACGCTTTACTGTTTGTTGCTCCCTTGAGTAATTCCATCATTGCTGTGACTATTGTGACAATTGAGGCATCGCTGACTCTCGAGCTTTGTGCATAGGCGCTTTTCCACGGTATCATGGAAGTACATAGTTCCTTAGAACAAAACGATAGTGTTGTGCCTCTTGCCACTACACATGGAATTGAGGACAACAAGTTGAAACGGCGCTGCTGACATGTGTGTCCGACTAATATAATTTCTCAACCAGATAAATTAATTATCACTCGAAAAAAAATGACCGATTATTTTCAGAAAGTAGCACTATTGAACTCTGATGATATTGACAGTGCTGCCTTAGCAGTGCAGCATTTGACCTGGTAAACCATCAAATCCTCACTGACCATCTCTCAACAGCAGCTGCCTTCTCCAGCAACGCCTCTACCTGGATATAATCTTTCCTGTCCAACCGCACCACCAGGGTCTTTGCTCCATCGGCCTCTACAGAACTGGTCCCCATTCACTGCTGAGTACCACAAGGCTTGTGCGTTTTTCCAACGCTCTACAACATTTTCATTAAGCTCCTATTCAACCGCCTTGATAACATGGGTGTCACATATACCAACTATGCTGACGACACCCAGGTTCTCATTGCCCTCACGGGGAGCTATGAAGAACACTGTGTAAGAATCAACAAGATCTACCTGGAAATCCAAGCGTGGATGGCAGAACACTACCTTTGCCTCAACGATGATAAAACTGAGCTATTGATCGTCGGATCCCAAAATCGCCTGAATAAACTAGATCCCCGTTTTGCTTCCATCAACAGTGTTGGAAACAAAATCAAAGTAGCCAAAGAGATTAAAACGTTGGGAGTCTACCTAAACTCCACTCTGTCCCTTAAGAGGCAGGTGAATGCAACTGCCTCCTCCACGGCTTACACCAACAAACTTTCCAACGCATGTAAACAATTCCTCTCGCCCAGCAGCTGCATCACACTATCTAGAGCTCTAGTGTTATCCACGATCGACTACTGCAACACCCTCTATCTAGGCACCTCTGAACGGAACCTCAACAAACCCAAGGTCCTTCAAAATAATCTACTTAGGGCCGCACTAAGCAAACCCAGATCCTCGCACATCTCCACCTTCAGACAGAATGCCCACTGGCTCCCTTTTAGGGACAGAATTACCCTCTGCACTCTGGTTATCACCCACAAATGCCTTTCAAACACTGCCCCAAAATACCTAGCTGTCAAATTCAACCTCCACCAACCCACCAGACCTACCAGAACCATCTACTCTCACTGCCTTACCGTGCTCAGGTTCCACCTGAAAAGAGCCAGAGGTGCTAGCTTCCCAGTACTAACCGCCAAACAATGGAACGCCCTCCCCCTCAGCCTAAGGACGGAATCCGCCTTCTGAACATTCAGAGCAAAAGTTAGAACTTGGCTCCTAGGAAAGCTCCAGTCCTGCTCACTCTCAAACACCGCCAGGGCCTAGCGCAAATCGTTAGTGACTCATACTCGACCACCATCGGTAACCAGTGGTCCCCCGGCACTTATTTTTTTCTGCCTTTTGTATGCACCCTATGTCAATTCTCCTGTGTAAAACCCAATGTGTAATTCTCCTATAACATGTTTCGCCTCGCTGTAACCTATGTAACACTAACTGTGTGTTACATGCCAATCTTCTTTGTATAGTTTTGCAAATCTTGCCTGTATAATTTTGTAACCTCTGTATAAGTTTAATGTGCCCCGTTACCCCAGGGTCCGATGCACGGCATAAATAAATATACTAAACTAAACTAAACTAAACTAAACTAATGAGCTTCAGGTCTCACTCAGTTGCCTGGGCTCAAAATTAGTTAACAACCTTATTTCACTGGCTAATGTTAATGTTAAGGTTAATGAAATGGCACCCTGTTCCACAGTAAAGTGCTCTGTGAATTGTGAGACCTTGGAGCCGTGTATTCACCCTCGAACTAGTAAGATAATTGATGATCTTATAGCACAAAATATTATAAGTGTGCCAGACATATCCTGTGCTTTCGAAAAAGAGCGGAACGTTCCATTGGTATCTGTACCAGTTGCTACAATCCAAACTCCTTCTCCTGGTGCTCTTACTCTGTTACCTAACCACCTCCCCCTGATTAGATCTTAATATGAGTAAGGGTGACACGTATATTGAGTTCCTTGGTCCCTTACTCAATAACTCTCTTTCCCCCTCTGAGTGTTCCAGATGATTCAAGGTCACCGTCATTTAAATCAGAACCTCAATCACATTCTGATAATAGTAGAGGAGAACTGGCAGCTGCTAATGCTGCACAAAGAGACAACCCCCTGCCTTCCTAGGACTCGTGGCCCTCCTTTCCTCTCACTCCCTACTAGTCCAACTCAGGACATAGTTTCCGATGTATCTACTACTGTTGCTCCAAATACTGAGTTATCAGATATTGGCAATCCTCTTTGTAAAACATATAGGAAGGATAGCAAAATGAGTAGGAGTAGCATGACTTCCGATGAATGGTTTTTTAGCTTTTGAACGGTTAATCATAACATTGATAAATAAGAGCAGAAAGCTTGAAAATACGACTGACTTGAATCACTCTTACTACTCAAAAGTATTAACCGAGGAAGGAAGCATTTACAAGATCAATGTACTAATGCCTAGCCTTTTGTCCACCTGTCAAGGCCCAATTGACTCCTTGCATTTTTACAGCTAATCCAACGTGAACAGTAAGTGTAATATATCCTGCTCAACTATTAAAATTAACAATAAACGGAAAAAGAAACTTGTATCTCAAGCTGTGATGTACGACAAATGACCACAGATCAGTCAGAAAGCTACCGCTGTGATTCTTACACCAGCTCCGGTACCTCAAAGTGACTCAGGGGTCTCTAGTTAACCCGACTTTGTTGTCTCCTAATATGTCATCTGCAGGCATTTTTAAAATGTATGGCACCTGACGATGTGATATACTCTTGTCTCCCGCCCCTAGTCAACTAGTAGCGATTTTGGGTAACCAGTGTGACCGGTGCTCCAATCAAATGTGTCTCACTGATATGTGGGCTCCTTCAAGAGGACAAGTAGTAGCTCCTGTTGTTAACCAAACAAACGAGAATTTTAATCAGAAAGGGGAGAATATGCTAAATGTACTTAAGCTGCAAGCGATTCCCACTAATGAGCCTGCTCCTCCATTAAACCGCGCAGCAATATTGAGTTTATTCCACAATATTGCCCCATTACGCGGCATAGTGTCAGACGATATCCTATTGGTCGACCAAGTTGATCATAGTCAAAACAATATCTCTGACATTTGTTTTATGTCAAATTCCTTGTTGGATTATGCCATGTCATACCAAGATGCCATTTTCAAAATAGGACACTTAAGCTCCACTGCCCAGATCCCTAACACTAAGGGGGTAATTCATAGAATTCAGTGCAGAAGTAGCGCACGCGGGCCGTGCAGAGAGGGAGCGTGCGCCAGCGTGCCCCAGCCATGTTTACTTAACAGCATTCTGGCACACCACGTATTCATGGATTTCTCAAGCCATTTGCAGCCGTGGTGCAGCGAACATCCCGCAGCACCAGTTACGCCCCCAAGAATGCCCCTTGCGCAAGGAAAAGCCATAGAAATCCCCAATACAGTGCAAAGGGCCGTGCTAACCCTGGACCAGCTTACAGGTACCATACACTGTAATTGTGTGAAAAACTATGCGTACCCCGCTCGCGGCAGACAAAACCTGTGAAAATGTACTCGCGCTCCCCCTTGAATATGCGTACCCCGCTAGTGGCAGCCAAAAGGTGTGAAAATCTCTCTGCACACCCCCTTCAATACGCATACTCCGCCTGCGCCAGGCAAATTGTGTGGAAAAAGTCCCCCTATGGTGTGGGCTGCCTGCGGCTCATGGTCAGGGGTGATGGGCTGCCTGTGGGGTTTGCCCAGGGGTGTATGGTGGTCCCCCGTGGTGTGGGCTGCCTGCAGGGCATGGTCAGGGTGGTTGGGATGCCTGCAGGGCATGCCCAGGGGTGTATCGTGGTCCCACATGGTGTGGGCTGCCTGCAGGGCATGGTCAGGGGTGATGGGCTGCCTGTGGGTCATGATCAGGGTGGATGGGCTGCCTGCGGGGCATGCCTAGTGGTGTATGGTGGTCCCCCATGGTGTGGGCTGCCTGCACGGCATGGTCAGGGTGGATGGGCGGCCCGCGGGGCATGGTCAGGGTGGATGGGCTGCCTGCGGGGCATGCCCAGGGGTGTATGGTGGTCCCCAGTGGTGTGGGCTGCCTGCAGGGCATGGTCAGGTGTGTAGTGGGGGGGCTTGTGGTGTGGGCTGCCTGCAGGATGTGAATGTGGCTTCACACCACACTGGTGCGTGACACTGGGGCTATGTGAGTGAGCTGTCCACACGATTTCGCTGCCGCAAGCCGGGTACTTGTGTTTCGGGGTACATGAGTGAGCTGTCCATGTGACTTCGCTGGCAGGAGTGGAGTATGTGTATTCCGGGGTACGCGAGTGAGCTGTCCACGTGATTTTGCTGGTCTGAGTGGGGCATGTGTATTTCGGAGTACGCGAGTGAGCTGTCCACGCGATTTCACTGGCGGGAGCAGGGTATGTGTATTTTGGGTACGCGAGTGAGCTGTCCATGCGATTTCGCTGGCGGGAGCGGGGCATGTGTATTTCAGGGTACGCGAGTGAGCTGTCCACGCGATTACACTGGCTGGAGTGGGGTATGTGTATTTCAGGTACACGAGTGAGCTGTCCATGCGATTTTGCTGGCAGGAGCAGGGTACGTGTATTCCGGGCTACGCAAGTGAGCTTTACACGCGATTTCGCTGATGGGAGCGGGGTACGTGTATTCCGGGGTATGTAAATGTGCTTTACATGCGATTTCGCTGGCGGGAGCGGGGTATGTGTATTTCGGGTTACACGAGAGAGCTGTCCACACGATTTCGCTGGCGGAAGCGGGGTACGTGTATTTCGGGCTACGCGAGTGAGCTTTAAATGCGATTTCGCTAGAGGGAGTGGGGTACGTGCATTCCAAGGTACACAAGTGAACTGTCCATGCGATTTCACTGGCGCAAGTGGGGTACATGTATTCCGCGGTACGCGAGTGAGCTGTCCATGCGATTTTTCTGGTGAGAGCAGGGTACGTGTATTTCGGGCTATGCGAGTGAGTCTTACATGCGATTTCGCTGGTGGGAACGGGGTACGTGTATTCCGGGGTACGCAAGTGAGCTGTCCATGCGATTTCGCTGGCAGAAGCGGGATACGTGTATTTCGGGCTATGCGAGTGAGCATTACACACAATTTCGCTGGTGGGAGCGCGGTACGTGTATTCAGGGGTATGCGAGTGAGCTGTCCATGCGATTTCGCTGTCACAAGCAGAGTACGTGTATTCCGGGGTACATGAGTGAGCTTTACACACGGTTTTGCTGGCGGGAATGGGGTACGTGTATTCCGGGATACGCAAGTGAACTTTACATGCGATTTCGCTGGCGGGAGTTGGGTATGTGTATTCCGGGATATGCAAGTGAGTTTACACGCAATTTCGCTGGCCGGAGCGGATGTCATGATCCCTGCCCCCAACCGTCATAGGCAAGTCACTGGAGCCAGGCTACAGTTCTCCATTATGGCCTTAAAGGCCTTGCCACCTCATCAAAGACTCTCCTGGAGTCAGTCCTGGCACCTTAGGTGCCAGGCTCATACTCAACGTGAGGATGACATGGGATCTGGACTTGTTAAATGAGCTTTTGTACAACATGGAGGTGCCCACATAGCTCAGTTCTAAGAACTGTGCTATGCGGCCTAGTGTTTTGGGTGTGGTCAGGCCTTGGAATACCTGGGGGCTATATAAGCCACGCCCAGGCAGAGGAACACGCTTCGCGTTACTCTACGGTTAGCAGCGTGATGCTCACCGTGTTCAGCTCAGTCTCCTGAGTTCCTTACCTGCCTTCCTGTAGCTGCGTACCTAAAAGAACAACAAAAACATCTTTAGTGCGATACTTGAATGTGTATCCTGTCTGCAATCCATCGCTCACCAAGTCCAGTGAACACAGCATTTTGGCGCTGCATCCATCTCTGGGACGCCGCAACCTGGAAAGAAGGGAGCCAAAACAGCATTAGTAAGCGTTTCCATATTTCAATACAGAAAAGCAGCAAGAACCATCAGACGCTTACCTGAATCCGAGCCGCTCTTGGTGAGCACCCGTTCCGGTTCCTCACAACGACCTACAAAAGAGAGGAAAAACAGGTTAGCACATGAAAATTCAAGAAGGTGCCGTGCATCACGCATTCACCCACCGCTTACTGCTCTCTCGGTCAGCATCCATTCTGGGACATTACAGCGGCCTACAAGAAAGAGAGGAGACACAGGTCAGCACAAGAAAAGACAAATAGCGCCGCGCATCGCGCATTCACTCACCGCCTCGTGCTCAACCCCAATCAGCACGACAATAACCTCTTCCTACACCTAGGGGAAGAAACAGAGACATTATCAAGGGACAAGAGAAAGAGAGAAGGACAGATTATCAAGACTGTAAAAAAACAGCACATTTACCTTAACAAACAGGGCCCACACCAGTGAAGCAACTAGGTCACGACGCGCCCACACCAGCAACGTGCCCCTGCACTGAGAAGCAGGACGGAGAGCGCATCATACAAAAAAGCAAGGTGAGGAGAAGGCTTAAGTGGAAGGTTTGATCCTCCAGGGAGGTGGGGGACAAGCAACAAGAGACAATAGGGTTTTAAATCCGATATTCCTGTATGGCAGGCCCAATCCTCGACCAAACAAATTCCAAGGGAGGGGTTCGAAAGAGCTGAGTGCCGTCCCCGTAGATATCAGGTGAGCGTTACAGCCGGATATGTGTATTTCGGGCTATCTGAGTGAGCTTTACACGCAGATTGGCAGTGCAGGCCCCCCCCTTCCCATGCCCCAAGTCAGCGCACACCAAGAGGGGGCCACCCTACACCCCTTGCTCACTATTCTTAGAGAGGCACAGCTACACCCTACTGACGAGGTTCAACCAGACCGAAACACATGTGTGGGGTTGCTTTTGGTACTCTTGTTCAGAGGAGAATTGCCTAGCATTTTGGTGCTGGACTGCCTCAGGGCAGGACAAAGACTAATATGTTTGGGATATTTCTTCTCTGTGAAAGATGGTGAGCTAAAGACTCTGGGTAAGGCTCTTGTAACCAGGACTCATGTCTGGCAGAGAGTCTCCCAGAACCCCCTGTGTTATTTGCTTATTTCAAGTAACTTTAGGTCTCACCCTAAGTTACTAGGGGAATCCAGACGTGAACCCCTTGTTCACTAGTCTTAGAGAGGCACAGCTACACCCTACTGATGAGGTTCAACCAGACCGAAACACGTGTCTGGGTTGCTGTTGGTACTCTTGTTCAGAGGAGAATTGCCTAGCATTTTGGTGCTGGACTGCCCCAGGGCAGGACAAAGACTGATATGTTTGGGATATTTCTTCTCTGTGAAAGATGGTGAGCTAAAGACACACATGCATGGGCGCTCACACATGCATGGTAAGGCTCTTGTAACCAGGACTCATGTCTGGCAGAGAGTCTCCCAGGACCCACTTTGTTATTTGCACCCTACACCCCTGGGCATGCCCCACAGGCATCCTATCCACCCTGGTCATGCCCTGTAGGCAGCCCACTCCACAGAGCCCCCCCTACACCCCTGGTCCTGCCCGGCAGGCAGCCCATCACTAGTGACCATGCCCCGCAGGCACCCCACACCACAGGGGGGCCCTGCAAACCCTGACCATGCCTTGCAGGCAGGCCACATGGCACCATGCACTTGCGAGCCCCAATACAAGTCACCCCCACCAGTGACGGGCAGCTGCCAGCAGGCCCTCACACATGACCCTCCACCCCACCCCCATACCCCACCCCCATTGACAGGCACCTGCCAGCAGGCCCCGACTCATGTCCCCCAACCAGTGATGGGCACCTGCCAGCAGGCCCCGACTCATGTCCCCCCCACCCCACCCTCAGTAACGGAGACCTGTAGCAGGCCCCGACACATGTCCCTCCACCCCACCCGCATTGACGGGCACCTGCCAGCAGGCCCCAACTCATGTCATCCCCACCAGTGACGTCCACCTGCCAGCAGGCCCCGACTCATGTCCCTCCAAACACCACATCATAACAATACAGACCCATGCCACTAATGCCAATCCAAATCCCACCCCACCCCCTATCCTCCAGTATAAACACCAAACCATCCACTGCACCCACTCCATAGTAAATTACCCATGCGATGAGAGTCTGAAAAGAACCAGCATGTCCATGAATACATGTCCTACAGAGCCACACTGTGGCAACACATGACTGAGCCAATGCTCATAGAGGCATGCACAAAACCAATCACAGTAGACCACACCAATAATGAAGATTTATGAAATGTATTAAAAAGAAAACCAAATGACAAAATGAAAACCATGCGTGCAAATGATGAAATAATGAATGCAATATGAAAAAGAAAGTAAAATGCAAGGGCAAATTAAAATCCAAGACATGAAAAATGAAAGGTGGTCCATCGCCAAAGTCCATAGAAATGATTCCAAAATTAAAAAGCATAAAAAACCATTACACCATGGGATAAAAAAAAAGAAAGTATGTACATGTCTAGAACTATTTACAATGAAAGTCTGAAGGGTCCATGATCCCAAAACAAAATGAAACCTACTGAAAACCCTATGTAAAACACAACTATATACAAAAATGGGAGCAAAGTCCGTGTACTCCAAATCATTAAAAAAACAAAATGAAACCTAAACCTAAATAACTATATACAAAGGCGGCGGGCTAGTCTGGTGGCTCACTTTTTGATGTCCCGGGCCTGGGCATCATCAAACTCCATGTCGAAGTTCCGCAGGCGGGCCTGTTCCCTGGCCTGGAGGTCTTGCAGGGATGCAGCCATGGCATCCTCCAACTCCCTGCGAGTTGCCTTAAGGCACTCAACCCTCCTCAAAGCCCGGTGCATGGAGTTCTCTGCGCTGACCATTGTGAGCCGTGCCCTCTCCGCCTGCCACCGCTCTGCGTCTATTTGCTGGCCCAACCGCTGCCACGTGGAAGACACTCCCAATCCTGGGTCCTCCTGCCCGCTGGCCGATGTCTGCCCCGGGATGTTGATGGCCCCGATCCATGATGGCTCCCATGCTGAGCCTGCTGCTGCCTCCAATGCAACTGCCTCTGGCACCACAACAGCATCCACGCTGATGGAATCCTCTGGTGCTGCCGTGCACGTGCCCTGCTTGTTGATGCCAGTGCGTCCTCCATTTGCTGGGGTCCAGTTGATGGGGTGGCCACCCCTGCTGGACCTTCGACTCCCGACTGTGGCAGTGATGTGTCCTCTACCAGCCTGGACGCTGGCTCAGGGGCAGCTCCACAGGGGGCCCAGGTGATACTTGGGCAGGTAGATGACACGGAGGACGACTGGCCCATAGGGGGTTCAATTGAAGAGGGGGGGCGCAAGAAGATCCAGCACATGGAGCAACCCAGTGCCGACGACCTGTCCTAGTAGTGCGACGTGCCCAAACAGGTATTCGAAATGACGTGCATTGTCCTCGCGAGAACCCTGCACGTCAGCCTGAATACCACGTTGGCACAACACCAACTAACTAGGACAGGCTCAATCTGGTCACGGATTGCCACGTCCGCAGGGAGAGGAAGGCCAGTTGTTGTTTGTGCATCCCCTCCCTGAAAACGGGTCTGGACGAAGACATCCCTGCTGGTGCCCGATGATGCAGTCACAGAATGGGGGACATGATTACACACAGCCTTTGCTGCCTCCTGTCCCTGCCCCTGGAATGCACCACTAGCACCAGTGGAATTCCCCCTTCCAGGCCCCTGCATGGGGCTGTCACAGCCTCCTCCTCAACCAAACCCCCCACCAACCTGCATGTCTCTGTGCCATCTTCCTCCGTAGGCCCCTGTGGGGCTCCAATGCCCTTTCTGCTGCCGAGGAGTCCACCTCCATCCTCCACCTCTTGGACCTTCCCTCGGCAGCTGCGGCCATGGACGTGGCACCAGACTCCTCACTCCCGAAAGAAATGATTACCTCGGAGGGGAGCTGGGCCTTGCGTCTCTGGCTGGCGGTGGCATCACTGCCGCTGTGCTCCACAGCACCATCTCTGCCCTCTTCATCAATCGACGCTGCAGACAGGGAGAGATAGAACACAGCCATCAGGGCACTGTACAATGGTCTGATACACACATGACAGTTGCACATGAGTGGCAGTGTTAAACTTCACAGATGACATCACACTCCCCAACACTCATGTCATTTGAACCAACACACATTGACAAATTAACAGGAATCATGCAGCAGGCAGCAGCATCCATACACACACAACTGCATGAACTTCCAAAGGTTGGCATGACATCACACACAATATGGAGAGTGCCAAACACATGTACACACTCCACCAGACAGACATGTATCTGTACATCTCCACCACCTGTCACAGTGCAATCATCGGCACTTTGTCACATCTGTCAATCAGGTACCTACATGTCTGTGGCACATGCATCAATGGAGACTCACAGTGACCCCCCCAAACAGACACACACACATGTACACCGTGCATGTACAGGAAGGCGTGACGAGCATCCATGTGTTCCACCCCATACATGGCTGAGTACATACACGGGCATGCAAACATGTGTGCATCTTCACATGTAGTTGTGCGTCATGCTTTGGAACACATACACCATTGATGTTCATCACACATGACTGGACTCACATGCAGCATGGTCATTTCCCTGCACTTACACATCCATACATGGGACATGTCAGACATATGTCCAAGCTGCACACTCCTGGCACACCTCAACATGTACTGTGTCCAATGAGTATGCATGGACACTTACCGCTCGACTCCAGATGGGTCGGCCTCTCGAGGACCTGGAGGTGAAGCACTGGGCTAATGCGTTCCAGGACCCTCATCTGGTCGGTGGTAAGGCGGACCCGGCAGCCCACTGCACCCGCTGCGTCCAAGAGGCGCTGGCCTTCCTGAAGGTCCTGGACCTGAAGTCCTCCCAGTGCTTATGGATGTGTTTCAGGTCACGGGTTGCCACCCCCTACGTGTTGATGGCACCCCTGATGTCCAACCAGATTCTCTTTAATCCATCCTTGTCGGCGCGTGGTCGTCCAAAGAGGGCATCATAATGCACCAGGACTTGCTCCACCAGGATGCTAACTTCTCCTGCAGTGAAGCTGGCAGCCCTCTGCCTCTCTGCTGCGGCGTAGCCACTGCTCCCAGGTGGAGTTTGGCCCGACATGGCAACCCCCGAGTCAGGTGTGGGTGGGCAACTGGGTCCTGGTGCTGGGCTGTGGAGCGATGGAACAGCAGTTGAGAGTCTTTTGTTCCAGCAGGTGTGGTTGCAGCAACTGGACCCCTGAGAGGGCTGATGTGCAGGCACCAAATAGCAGGGCACATGGCCAGCAGGCAGATAGGCAGCAGCCGATGTCTTGTGGAAGGCGGCTCAGGGCTGTGGGGGGCAGGAAAATGGCCTTCTGGGCAGGAGCGTGGTCTTCCGTGTGTTGTCGCGTGGCCAGCTTGATGCAGAGTGAATCTGCACATGAAAAAAAGCACGTCAGCATGTAATTTGAGGAAAGGGCCTTAGCACGTAAGCGTGTAAGTGACGTGACGCGTGCAGGCATTTCCCTCGGCACGGGTGCATAGTGAATCCGCACGTGCAAAAACAGCACATCCGTGTGTGAATGCGTGTAATTCGAGGAAAGTCCCTTAGTGCATAAACACGTAGGTGATGTGGCACGCATAGGCATTGTTGTGGGCAGGGGTTCAAGGTCCGCATAGGATGCCATTTTCTTGTACATGCTTTTTGTGAAGAGAGAGTGGGTGATTCTTGTACTTCTTGTCGGTACACACGCGATTATTTCACAACGGTTGCAATGCGTACTCCTTGTTTACTGAGGCAGAGCTCAATTCTTCTATTGGTGGGGGTGTTGCCAACGCGCACCCGTGCATCTTTTTCACGTTCATTTTCCAGGTAGATGGTGAGTCGCGCATGTATTTTTCCACTTTGGTTACACCAGTGTGTCGCTTACTCATTCAGAGGTCATTGTAGCCTGTGTGTACCATGCGTACGCATTTTTTGTGTTTCCGGGTGCCACAGCGTACTGCAGGCCCTTCATTCCATGCATGTGGGCTACCGAGGGGTCGCGTGCATGTTTGTATTTGTTTTTGGGGTGCCTGAGCGTTGTGTGACCCATCATTTTCCCCCATGGGGTCACAGACAGCCTTGCAAGATCACAGGGGTCCGTATTCCATCTAGTACCCTGCCCCCTTCACCCCAATTGCCCAGGACAACTGTTTTCTGCACCTCCCATTCGCACAACAACATCAGTGCCATGGTTGGGAAGCGACCAAGTAGTAAGGGAGGCAAAGGTGGCCGACCTCCAAGAGGTGGTCACGGTAGGGGATGTGGCTAGGATGAGCAGGGTGGCCATGGTGGCAGTGGTGGCCAACGTGGGCAGGGTGGCCCAAGAGTACAGTGTGTCCAGGACCATTCAGGGACACCTATGCCCCCCCCCCCTGAGTGGGTCAGAGAGATGCAGCTGACACCATCCCAGCTCAGGCCCTGCTAACACGGCCCGGATTGGTCACCGAAATGGCACAGGATGACTCACAGGCTGACTTCCATGTCACGAAGTCCAAGCAACCTGTGGCGGTGAAAGTTGCTTTCACCAAGCCATGTGGATCTGGGGCAGCAATGTCATCTGCTGCCCCGAGTAGCCAGGGTGAAGAGGCTGCAGGGGCAGCTCACTCCACCCCGGCTCTGAGTCACCCTGCCGGGACAGTGATGGTCCCCGGACCCTCAGACCAAGGCAGTTGTGCCGCTTGGTCCTGGCAACAGCACCCGGCAGCCAATGCCTGCAGTGAGACCTTTGGTCATCATGCCATTGCTTGCTTCCAGTGGCCAGTCCACCTGCGCTTCAGCCCCTACAGACAAGAGCAGAGTAAGCCACACAGGGTCTGCACCACCTCTCAAGAGGAAGAAGCGTGCTATTTTGGAACAGGCTGGGACCCCAGACATGGCTCGCCCCTCCGGCACGTCAAGGAAGCAGAGTTTCAATGATGTGGAACTAGATGCACTTGTGGGCTACGTGTCGGCACATGGCCGCGACATGCTGGTGACGGGAGAGTGCAAGACTACGACTGCTCAGCGTAGGGCCCACTGGCAGTGCATCGCGGACCAGATTAGTTCTCTTGGATTTGTGAAGCACACAGCTGATGATTTCTCAAAGCATTGGAATGACCTCAAACGCCAAACAAAAAACAAGTTGGCTTCCAATTACGCCTCTACTCTGGTGACTGGCAGTGGATCACCACCAGAGGAGGATGAACTCACAGAACATGAGGCAATCACTGGAGGGTTTATCGCAGAGGATCAGATCCAAGGTGTGGGAGACCTACCAGATCTTGAAACAATGTCTGGTGAGCGCCCATGCATGTGTGTCCAGACCATGTGTATGTTGCTTGGGTGATGTGTTCTGATTGAGTGCCAGGTCAGGCCTGGTAGTTATAACTGCTATATGTGACCCATGTAGTGCCTCCAACACATCCCTTGGGTTTGGGGTTCACTGTATCCCTACTGACCGCTGCAAACAGTTTGCACATGATGACTGCACTTGCCCTTAAACTGCCATCATGCCACGACATTGTTAATACAGTTTTTCTCTTTATTCTGCCTGATTGATGGAATAATTTGCATGATAAATGCACATTAGTGTGCCGTTCTGCCCAAAATCACCATACTTCAGAGAGGGATTTTCCCCCACAAAGCCCCACATATGTTCACTTTTTTCGCAAATGATTTCATCAATCAGGCTGATTGACTGCTGTGCACCTACACACGCACTGCACCCGATCACTTCTGAGCCCTGTTTGAATGTTCAACATGACAATTGACTTGTGTCATGTCCAAGTGACCTACCATTGATGTATCCATATGCCTCCCATGACTGTATTTGAACACACTGGTGTTGTTGCAGCGTGTGACACATGTGTGTTTTGTCCCACTCTTTTGCATGTTTTGTTTGAGGATATGCGTTTCACATGGATGGGGGACAGATAGTGATTTGAAAACCATCCTCTTCACATATGGCCCTTCACATCAGCATGAATACTTATCATATGACCCGTTGCATAAGTTGTAATATAATGACCATGTGCAATATCTGTAACAACAGTATGATGTTTTGTAGTATTTATAATGTGTCAACCTGTGTCAACCTGTGTAACTAAGTTCTTGCAAGTAACAGTGCCTCAATGCCCGTGGGCTGCTTGCGTGCTATATAAATATAAATAAATAAAGTAAATAAATAAAATCCCATCTGGGCGTCCTTGTCAGTTCTGGCATGGCTATGCTATGTACCATCTGTGTGCTGGCATGTATCATGTTTATGGATGGTCCATGCCACTCACAGGCTAATGTGTGATGCAGGTGCTATGCACCATGCAGCACGTGTTGCTTTTCCATTTGGGAGTCATCAGTGTCTGCTTTCAGGGTCCCCTTCCACTTCATTGCCACTGCATGTATGGCTGAGTTTGTGTCATGTGTGACATGTTTGATTAATGTGTTGGATGTGTACATTGTGATACTTATGTGTGTTGGCTATGCTGTTCATGCGTGTCTTCATTACTTTTCTTTTCATTTTGTGCAGGTGATGAGGCACTAGATGCTGTAGAGGAGGAGATGGCGAAGGGGCAGGAGTACTCAGAGCCCCAACCAAGCACCACTGGAGGACGTGGGGTGGTGGTGCATGAAAATCCATTGGTCCTACAGACCATCCTGTCCACGGGTGTCTCTGGGTACACCTCGGATGATCTCTATAGCTCAGGTGCTGAATCAGACATTGAGACAAATGTTCTGTCGCAGGTGAGTGTTTCTGGCAGGGATGCTGTTCTGTCCAACGCACCTGCACTGGGGGTAGACCCCTCAATGGCCCATTCAGTGTTGGAATGTCCGCCTGTGGCGGTTACGGATGCAGGGTCACACTCCACAATATTTGCTTCTGTTCCTGGGGCACCAGATCAAAGGAGGAATGCAGTCCTGCAGCCTCAGGTGGTGCCAGCACAGTAAGGTGCACATCACCTTGGGGCCAACAGGTGTTGTGTCCGGCAATGCGGTAGCCGTGCGCCACCGGGCAATATGTGTGGGAGAACTCCATTTATGCAATTGCAGCACAACAGGGGGCATCATGTGAGATGAAAGCTTAGGCCGTGGATAGGGTGCCCACTTCCATTCTCCCCCCCCCGAAAGGCAGGTGGAGCTCCAGCAGCAGGCAACAGAGTCCACATGCCGCTCACACAGGGAGGATATGTTGGCCACCAACAGGGACCGACGGGCTGAAATGGAGGCTCTGTGCACTGCCATATCTGCAGAGGCACAGGCCCAAAGGGATGCCCTGAGGGAAGAAAACAGCTCCCTCAGCGCTACTCTGGGTGCACTTGAGGTGTCCCAGAGTACACAGTCAGAACAGGAGCTGGAGCAGCTAACACGTACAATCTCAGCTGACCTCCAGGCAACCCATGAGGAGATCCGGGCATCACATTAGGCCTTGCAGGCAGAAGTCCGTGCTACCCATGAGGTGCTGCCCGGGGATCTCTGGACCATCATCCTGCAGAACCAAAACTTTCAAACCCACATGCTTGCTGCCATGGAGGAGCATGCCAGGGCTTTGCATGGTCTGCCTCTCATACCACGGACACCATCTAATGTAGCATCAGAGGGTGACAACAGCAATGGCAGTGCTCCCACTATTGGGTAGCGGTGCAGGCCATGAGACCATGGAGGGTATTTTTTTCTCAACATCCATGCATGTGGGTGTTGGGGTGCACCCTTTGTATATTGTATTCCATATTGCTCATTATGCATATTTGCATGCAGCTTCTTCATGTCTTACCTTGCCTGTCTCCATTGCAGATGCAGTTCATGTTGTATGTAGTACCCTGCCATATTTATCTACCAGCAACACACTGGAGATGGAAGGAGTCGATGTGCTGCCTTTGTCAGGTTGTGACACTTGCACTATTGTGATTGGTTACTGTCAGACGTTGCCACTGTTGGGTCCTGTATTCATGTTTTGCCATGCTGGTAAGTATATGTTCATGTGTGCTGTTTCTTTTTCATAGGTGAGAGGGAACTGTCTGTGGCCTGTTTCCATTTGTGACAGTGCACTTTGTGACAGTTGTGTCATGTGTTGTGCTTTCATTTGGTTGCTTTCACATTGCATGCCATGCCATGGGGTCTTGGGCGGGTGAGATGGGGTTTGGGAGGAGCTGGGTGACATACCAGTATTTCGGTGTGCTGTTTTGCAAGGGGGTAGTCCTTCATGCAGCATGAATGTCTGCCTTTTGCTGACACAGCATTGAGTTTGTTTAAGTATCTAGGGATGCACACATGGTAGCACTTCCATGGAAACAATCTCAGGGTGGTATGGTTGTTACAGTAGACTGTCCCTTTGTCATCATCAATTTTCAGCTGGTATGTGCCAGGCCTGTGTGCACTCCGCAGGGGTGGGATATTAGGTGAAAAATGTTGCCACAAGCTGGTCACGGCCTGCCTCACCATGTGCCCTTTCCCCTCCCATGCGCAGCGGCCGTGCATATGGTTGGGGATGTAGGGGCACAACCATGTCCACCGGCACGCCCCGCCGGGTTGCAACGTTGTGCAGGTCACATGCTGCCACTATAATCCTGCACACTAATGGGGGCGCAAATAGCAACAGGCCACCAGAGCGGTCAAGGGAGCGGAAACGTGACTTCAGCACTCCAAATGTGATCTCCACCTTGCCCCAGGTTGCAATATGGGCTGCGTTGTATCTTACCTGGGGTGGTGTGGTGGGGCTCCATATTGGTGTCATCATGTAGGTGCTCAGAGGGTAGGCACTGTCACCTGGGGAGGTGATAATGGTTGTCATTAGTTGGGTTTTGCCATTTCTCTGTGTCTGACATACATGCATGTGCAGAGGCATTTGTACTCTTCAATGATCCATGTGTCGCCATGCTTCCCAGCTTCCAGGTCCCAGTTTAGGGGTGACATTCTGAATATGAAACTGTCATGGCTGGACCCCGGATAGTTGGCATATACAGAGGTGTTGATTCCCTTGGCATCACATACAACCTGCACGTTGATGGAATTCCAGTGCTTGCGGTTGCAATAGATTTGCTCAATGGCTCTAGGAGTACGTAGAGCCAAATGGGTGCAATCAATGGCACCTAGCACTTTGGGGAAATGTGCCACCCCATAAAATTCCTGGACCACGGCTTGCCTTTCTGCGGGTGTTCTAGGCATGTAAATTTGCCTGCTGACTGAGGGGCGTGCAGTCAGGGGCGTGCAGTCATAATCACCAACACCTGGTGTAGGCAGCGTGACTGCGTGGCCTGTGAGACGCCCAAAACTATGGCACTTGTCCGCTGAAATGACCCAGTAGCCAAGAAATGCAGTACATTGAGCACCTTTTTCCAAGGGCTCAGTGCTTGGGAGCACAGGGTGGGTGATGTGCTGTCATCCTCCCACTCAGCAAATAGTTCTAGGATGATATCGGGTGTAAACCTGTACCTGCCATAGACCTGGTCATCAGGCATTCCAAAAAGGCTGGTCTTGGGTAAAAAAATGCGGGGCCTGGCTATCCTCCACCTCCTGAGGTGTCCCACAACCACTGCTCGAGGAACAGTATATTTATCCTAGCGTATGAGCTTGTTTGTTGTTTGCACGCACTTTTATGCTGTGCAGGGCCGCTTATGCCTGCTTCCGCCTGGTGTACGTGTTTCTGGATTAGCACGTCTTTTGTTTCCCCTGTACAATTCTATGAATACGTGTTGTTAGCGCGCGTGTGGGCATTGCGAGGATTTAGCAGCAGTACTTCCCCTGTAACGCCCACATTTTCACGTGTTGTTTCCCATTCTGTGTGTTCCACCCACTTTTTAGGTGTGTCCGCTGCCATGTGTGCGTCTTCACTGGGCGTCTCGCGCACAGCCTTCGGATGTCGCAATGACGTGTGCGCCACACGCGGATTCAGCACAGATCTCAGGTAAGCCATGCGCCGCGCCTTCCATGAATCAACAAACAGCTGCGTGCGCAGCTTTCGCATGCGTGCACTGCAATTTTCACGCTTGCGCCCCCGTTTTCAGCACACGTTAATTCCATGAATTACCCTGTAAGTCACGATCTATGGCAGGGAAAGTCGGACCCACTCAATGGTCCCAATGTAAGATTGTTGAATTTTGACAAGATGCGACAACCTAGTAGGGTTCAAGGGCAGGCCATCCTGCCGAACACTTGCTGCATACACCATTGTAGCACGAACTGCCAACCCATGGCCACATGCGATCTGATTGCACAAGTTTCACATTTAAATCCTCCTGTTGCTAAGGTACCGTAACCATCTGAGTGCCCTCACCTCTACCCCCCAAAGCCGGCTACTAATTGTTTAGATAATGACTACTGTCAATGGTTCCCAGCAATATTTAAAACACATTTTGCGCAGATGTCACAATGACATTCATATTGTGATGTCCTGGAACACCCTGGGATTTGCACATATCTTTAGTGATGGTGGATTGATAGCCCATCTAAACAATTATACGATTACTGCATTACAGGAGACTTGGCTCTGTGGACCAGTTGATTTTTCTAGGTGTGTAACCTTCTATAACGTAGCGCTTAAAGGGCCCAAAGGTTTTCCTAAGGGAGCTCTGCTGATATCGGCCACCTCCCCTTGGTCTATAAAAGAAATTCATAGCTCAGTATCGATGGTACAGGCAGCCAATGTATGCCTCTGCTTAAGGCACCTGGTATTGATAAACGTGTACGACCCCCCAAATAATAGAGCCACCACAGTAAATGTTGCAGCGATTGGTGGTCTATTGAAAATGTACCACCAATCGGTCCCAATTGTGCTTGTCGGTGACTTCAATGCTCTAATAGAACTTGCTAGTTTAGACCAGTGTGAGAACCATTTGTCTGAGCCAAGTATTGCCCCTTGTACTGCCAGCTGTGTGGAAAAAAATGAATGTCTCACATGGATGAGTATGGTATGACATGCCTGAACGGGCACTGTCCAGGTGATGCACCCATGGTTTACCCGCTTAAGCGCAAAAAACGCCTCCACCTTAGATTATATGTTCGTGAATGCGCTGGGTTTGCAATTTGCAAAAGACATGACAATTATTCCTGGGAGTGAAAATGACAATGTTCCTCTAGTCTCTTAATGACACCCTTAATTAGCTGTACACAGCGAAATATAAAAGACACCAATGGGGAAATGACCCCTAATCTGCAGGGCAATCGAATTCGTTGGAATTACTTCAAAATTGAAAAGGCAACTATTACTTCACGCAGATTGCTTACCTCTTTCAATAGATGCTATGAACCATCTTCTGGAGAGCAATGTGAGGACATAGTCCCTGCTTTTGCACAGATGGTCGCTCGGATCAACGCTTCTTTCTTGAATCGTCATAAATACAAAAGCATTGCAGAAAGAAGTAACAGAAAGATAGAAACACGAGTAACATATGACCCTGTAAGAGCAGCAGCAAAGCAGGAGTTGAGAACATCCACAAGTAACGTACACTTCCACCATATTAGGGTTCTATCACCCAGTAAAGTTAGTCAACTCATTAGATAAGCAAAAATGACAGATCGTAAATGGTTTTCTGATTATAGAATCACATGTAATCTGAATACATGGAAAGAGATTGCCCAGCTAGCCCTGGAAAAATATACCATCCAATTTTGGAAAGTCATGCGTGGTGCTGAGCCATGTGGTCTTTTAACTGTCGGAGTAACCGAACCTGACGGGAAGATTCATATTGCAAAGACTCTTTGCCTTCACGAGCCTGACGGCGCCTCTTTGACCCTCTTGGAAGACGTGTGTAATTGTCAGTCATCTCCACATAACATTGCTAGTATCATTAGTAACTTGAATAAATCTCAGGCTTCGGTCCCTGATGTATTTTGCAATGCACTGGTAAAAACCGATCCTGATTTATGGGCTGGGTCTTTACACTTGCTTTTCTCCCATATTGGTGTAACAGGCATCATGCCATCTACATGGAGTGAAAGCCAAATTTTGCCAGTTCACAAAAGAGGTTTGTGGAACTTGGTGGCTAATTACTGCATGCTGGGGACCATCAAAGATATTGCCTGAGGTCCTCTTGAATGAATTCAATGATTGGATTAGAGCTGATAAGATACTGCCACCCAATCAGATGGGCTTTATAAAGAAATCCAATACAGCCCATAATCTGTTGATACTGGGGTCATTGATTGAATACGCATGGGAATGAAGGAATACTATGGTCTATGCAGCCTTTATAGTTTTTTCAGCTGCTTTTGTTTCGGTCCTCAGAGGTAGATTTCTGTATAAAACGTGTTACATGGAATATCCCGCTCGGATCTTTTGAAGATTCTGATGCTCCTTTACTCTGACACATCCGTTAGGATTAGGTTGGATGGGGAAGGCAGCCTAACGGCCCTTTTTCCTGCCTGTCGTGGTGTCAAACATGTGTGTATAGTTGCTGCCACCGTTTTCAACCTTTTTCTCTCGGATTTGGGCCTTGAGTTTACCAACCCGAAACTATGCCCTGTAAAGCTGGGTCGACATGTTAACAGTTGGTTGGCATATGCCAACGATTTGGTTTTGAATGACCATACACCCAGTGGACTACAAAGCCTAGTACAATCATTAGGCAAATACGTAGAAATTTGGCTGCAGGCCATACACCCAAGAGTCTGTTCACTGGCTATATGTATTGTAATAGTATGTGTACCAAAGTGGACAGGGTGTGTGTCAGGTGGTTTGTTGGACTGTCTCGAGATTCTTGGGTGTAGGATACTGTATGCAGTGGGAGGTAATTTTGGCTAGCTACTAAAGTTGTGGGTGCAAGGCCAGAGACGATGCACTCAAGAGTCCAAGAGTGTGCCCACTGGTTGAAGTACTGTAATGATATGTGTAGAAAAGTGGACAGGGCCTCAGGCGGCTGGTTTATTGTACTCAAGCGTGTGCTGACTGGTTGCTTGTACTGGAATACTATGTGTATAGAAGTGGACAGGGTCTCAGGTGGCTGGTTTATGTGTGTGCGTTGTGGCCAGTGTACAGATTGTTGCGTGCATGGCTGTATTATGCTGTGGTGATTGTGATCAGCTACTAGAGTCTTGGGTGCATGGTCGGAGGTGATGCACTCAAGAGTCCAAGAGTGTCCCCACTGTTTGAAGTACTGTAATGGTATGTGCAGAGAAGTGGACAGGGCCTCAGGCGGCTGGCTTATTGGAGTCAAGAGTGTGCTGACTGGTTGCACATACTGTAATAGTATGTGTATAAAAGCGGACAGGGTGTGTGTCAGGTAGTTTGGTGGATTGTCTCGAGATTCTTGGGTGTATGATACTTTATACAGTGGGAGGTAATTGTGGCTGGCTACTATAGTTTTCGGTTCATGGCCAGGGGCGATGCACTCAAGAGCCCAAGAGCCCAAGAGTGTACCCACTGGTTGAAGTACTGTAATAGTATGTGTAGAAAAGTGGACAAGGCGTCAGGCGGCTGGCTCATTGGACTCAAGAGTGTGCTGACTGGTTGCCCGTACTGGAATACTATGTGTTTAGAAGTGGGCACTGCCTCAGGTGGCTGGCTTATGTTTGTGGGTTGTGTTGAGTGTTCCTATTTTTGGGTGCATGGCTGTATTATACTGTGGTGATTGTGACAAGTTAGTGGAGTCTTGGGTGCATGGCCGGAGGCGATATACTGAAGAGTTCAAGAGTGTGCCCACTGGTTGAGGTACTGTAATGGTATGTGTAGGAATGTGGACAGGGCCTCAGTCAGCTGGCTTATTGGAGTCAAGAATGTGCTGACTGGTTGCACGTACTGGAATACTATGCGTACAGAAGTGGACACAGCCTCAGGTGGATGCCTTATGTGTTTGAGTTGTGGCCACCAGGAAGATTCTTGGACACTTTACTGTATCATGCTGTATTTGTTGCGGGCAGTTAGTAGAGTCTTGGGTGCAGAGGGCATGCATCCAAGAATATGTCCATTGGCTAGAAGTACTGTAATAGTATGTCGACTGAGGTGTATTGGGCCTCAGGTGGCTGTGTTATGTGTGTGGGTTGTGGTAAGTGGACAGATATTTGCATGCATGGCTGTATTATGCTGCAGTGGTTGTGGGCAGGGCCTAGACTCTTAGGTGCATGGTTGTATATATGTTTCTAGTGCATCGTCTATGGTGTCTTTGGAGTGTAGTGGGTGAATTGTATACTGTTCTAAAATATTGGAGGCTGTAGTAGGATCTCGAAGTTCAAATTGGCTAGTTGAGGAGGAATCCTGAATTATTTTGGTGGTTTCTCTTAGGTTTTTTTCAATGTTTAATTCTTTGTAGTATTCATTGTTTTATTTTAGATACTGCAGGACTTATCTAACTTTGTTTAGGTCTACTAGTTGCTGCCAATTATTTTTGTCTTTTGTAGGTACACCATTCACTAAGATAATCAAAGATTGATTTATTGGCCGTTGCACGCCTACAGTGTCTCTGTTTTCTTTAAGATCTAATGGCAAATAAACTACTTTGCCATAAATGCCTTTCAGTAATTCAGAGGGAGGCAATGCAACGGTTTTTGGTTGAAGGCATATTATCGATTAAAATGGGTGCACTGTTGGGATTATAATACTCTCATGCAAATTAAGAAAGATTTCTCCCCTGTCTTTTTAAGGTTCTGAAGGATCATATGGTGGAACATTTTTTGTAAAATATTTATTTTGGAATGCTTACTTGATGCTATGTTACGATTGGTAGATGTACTGCTAGCACTACTGTTAGTTGCATTCTTTTTAAAGCATTTAGTTTTAGTTTGACATTTTCATAGAATATTCACCTTTTTTCTCCTGGTACTTGAAACAGTTTTGCTTCGTGACTGTATTAGCTGTTTTGTTTGAACCTTTTGTACAAAGTCTGCCATAGGTGAATGGCCATTTTGCATGGCTTGAGTTTTATCTGATCTGTTTCTGTGTTGCTTCCTACAGAGTTACTTTTTGGTAGGGATTGTCTTGTGTCTGTTGGAGAAAAAAGGAAATTGGGGGTCTGGAAGTTATGGAATGCATTTGTGTGTACTGTGCATGAGTGTGTGGTATACATAGAGGAGTGTGATTGTGCAAAGGGCTCTTACTTTTGGTTTGGAAGGTTGTACTGTTAGATTTGTGTGTGTTCCTGTGGGAAAGGTGTTCTTTAGTGTGCATTACAGTGTAATGTGTTTGAAGAAGTAAGGACATTGCAATGTTTTTATGAACCTAGTGGGTGGTAACATACTATAGTTCTGATGATAATAGAAACAGTGGACCTCACAAAGTGGAATGAGTAAGGGTGAAGCGATTGCTATGGGTTTGGATAACATTGTCCAGGCTACTGTCTGAGTAACAAGCAGAACACTACAACAGTAATGCACTTACTTTTTTGGATGTGAAGTGTAGGTTTCTTCTGGATTCTATTTCAGCAGATATGTCACTGGCTTTTGGCAGGTGGTTGTTCACTGCAATTGCAAAAGAAGTAAGTTAGTGGGTATGTGTGTTAATGGTACAGTAATAGCAGTACGAGAACACATTGTTTTAGATTGTAGGAGGATTTGTTGGCAGGAAGAGTTAGTGTGCATCTGCAATTGTATAGCACTGCATATGAGTTGGGACTTGGGAGTATTAGCATTGTTGGTATGTGGGGGGCAGAGCTGCAGTGATAACTGTGCCCTCTGGTATGTGGGGTTGTAATTTTGAAATGTGTGAATTGTTTTTCACTATTTTTTTGGAAATGTATTAGTGGAAGTTATAGTAGAGTGAGAAAAAGGGCAGACAGATGTAGATATTGGAAAGGAGAATATTACTCTGTATGGAAGTTAGTTAAGTTTCTCAAACATAAATGCTTGCTACATGAATTCAGAAATTCAGAAATTCTTTGTTGTTGAAGATATGTATTCAAATGTACAGATAGCACTCTTTCCAATGTATACATGTATTTATTTGCTTTCTTCCCAATGGTGCATTTTGTGAATTGTGCAATGCATGTGTTGAGCATGCTTGCCAAATATGCATGCAGTTTCCCTTTTGTGTGTGCATTGTGGGCATTTCGGATGGGATCTGGCACTTGCATGTGCTGTGGAAAGGTTGCCAGTGTGTTTTTTTTTATATAAAAGGAAATCACAGGCATTGGTGCTGAAATTGAAATATGTGGTTTGCAGCTATTATACTAGTGGGCAGTACAAGAAAACTGTGAAAGCAAACAGCATTGTAAGTAACTGTCAGTTGATGTGAGGAGATGGTAAAAATGACAGTATCCTGTTCATATCCATGAAATATATGTACTTGCTATGCTTTGGTAAGATACATGCAGTTTTAATTTTCTGTGTGCATTACAAAACATATGCATACCTATAGTTTCTGTTGCTGGATCTAGATGTGGAAATCTGGAAGTAGAAATCTTGGAAAGTTTTATAGTTCTTTTGTATGCAGCTGCTTGGGAATCATAGGAGCTGTTCTCTGAGTGTTGAACAGTACATTTGCAGTGTTATACTGAGTTGCTAGTTTTAGATGTAGAGATCTTAGATGTGATTGGTGGATGGTTGTGGGACTGCTTACCAGTAGCCAATGAGAGAGTGCTGTAAAGTGTGTAGTGGAAAGGGAAGGAGGGCTGCCCATGTGTTACGAGATCGGAGAACACAACGATAGTCAGTGGATCACACGTGCTGCATCTGGGGCTTGTCAGCATGTTTGGCTTGGAAATGGGAGTCTACTATGGGGATTGTCCAACCAGATGTTAAGGGTATGCTTTACAGGAAGGCAGGGTAATACTTTTTTTCATTGCTGTGTTGTTTGTATGGTGAAGATGGCAGGAGTTTGTGTCTGGGTAGTTGGAGATTGATTTGTTTCTGCTCTGAAGACATATGCAAAGTCGAAAGATGTTTCTAGAGATTTTGGGTTTCCAGGCATGAAGGTTTTGTGGTGGAGTGAGCCTGGATGAAATTCGGAGGCACTGGTTTCTCTTTTAAGAAACATGTCTACTTTTGTTAGTCCAGATATGTTGTTGGTGCACTGTGGAAGAGAGTATTTGGGGTACATCAATGCCCAAAGTTTGATTCCTGTGTTGAAGTCCTTTGTGGAGTGACTAATGGTAATATTCTCATGTGCAAAGGTGTTTTTTTCTCAAATGTTACCAAGAGCACAATGGAACCAACCAAATGTGTTTAATCCCCAGCAAAATGTTGGAAGGTGCTCTGTGAATAAAGGAATGGGTGTACTTCTGTGGTGTGCTAATATGTTCCTTTTCTCCAATGACAATATTGATTGCCTTTGTGTGCAGTATTTTAGTGCTAATGGAGTTTTGTTGTCCATTCTGGGGAATGCTTGTTTTTTCCAAAATCTGAGGGATGCTGAGAGGCAGCTATAAGGAGGAAAGAAAGATGAAAAAAATACAAAATAAAAGGTATTTTTTTAGGCACCTTCAAAAAAAGGCTCTTTTCAGAACCACCACTAAAGAGTGGGTCTGAAAACCTCCCCTGGTTGAAATGTATTCCCCATCTCTGTGAAATATATGATATGTCTGCGAACCCTGTGGTAGTTCCCGATTCGCATGTGCCACATCCAGGGCTTTTGAGGATGGTAGGCATGGAAATTGGATTGTATAGGCCAGAGTATTGGTCAATGAGGTTTCTTGGGAGTGGTGTGCAAGGAGAGACTGTGGCAGAAGGTCTGTTTACTGAGAGGAGTGCAGATTGCTATGGCTAAGGCTGTGTCTTTCAGGAGGCAGAGTGTATGTATTTTGGGGGACTCGTGGATGCATTGGTTGCAGGTGTGTGCAGAGCACTGTGGAGTGGCTGCACATCTTGGATTCCCTCACGTCGTTGTGTACTGGTATGGAGTGCGTCGCATGAAGTGGCTGGATTTGCTTTCCACCTGTGCCACTTTAGTGATGCACCATCATCCAGCTTTTATTTTTGTTCATTGTGGAGGGAACATCTTACTTCACGTTACTGGAATGTCTCTACAGTTTGTGATGAAGGAGGCTCTTGGAAAATTCATGGACATATTTGCAAAGTCTTGCATCATTTTTTTGCGCATTGGCCAGAGACAGATGTAGCTGCACTCTTCATCATTTGGTTCGCAAATGGAGAAAGCCAGGCGCAATATCAACAACGAAAACATCACATTTTGTAGCACCAATATTTTCCACAGAGATGGTGTCCATCTCACTTATGCTGTCAATCTCCTTTTTTTGTTCAATATCCGAAAATGATTTGAAGCCCTTTTTGGAAGTACAGCAACCATTTTTGCCCCAGGTGTTGCCCACTTCAAACCTTGTGAAACCCACAAACACCAGAAAAAGTCTCTTTTCAGAGCCACAACTTTCTCCAGCAAAAGAGGGAAATGTTTTTGATGGTGCCACCACCCATATTTTTCAGAATCTGCGGACTTCATGGACTGTGCAGGGCCCTGCACCATTTCATTGGCACTTCTATAATTAGACCAACTAAATTTCTGCCACAACTAAATCTTTAATAATCTGAAGACCATTGATATAACTACCACTGGAGCGCCTGATAACTCTTAAAGAAGCCCACACTTGATCCAAATATCCCAAACAATTATAGACCCAATTATAGAGCCATAACAACAGCCCCTTTCTTGTTAAAAATCATTGACAAGGCAGCCTACCCCCAGATACAGGCATACTTAGAGAGTAACAATCTCCTGGGACTTTGGCAGTCTGGTTTCAGACCCAAACATGGTACGGAAACTGCCTTGATTGATCTGAAAAATCAAATAGATGAACTAAAGGACAAAGGGAAACTGGCCTTACTATTACTTCTAGACATTTTGGCCGACTTCAATTTGGTGGACCATAAAGTTCTCTGTAATCACCTGTCCACAGCTGCCCATTTCTCCCCAGAAGCCACGACCTGGATTCAATCCTTTCTGGATAATCGCTGTATGAGAGTCTTCTCTCCCTCTGCCTCAGCGGACCCTGTTCCTATAACCTGCATAGTGCCACAAGGCTCATGCGTATCACCTATAATGTGCAACATTTTTACCAAGCCTCTGTTTGATGACCTAGACAATCTGGGTGTCACCTACACTTACTATGCAGATGACACCCGGATTCTCATACCTATACCAGATAATTATGACTCTGACCTGGCCTTGGTGAATAAAATCTATCTCATCATTCAGACTTGGATGGCTGCTCATGGCCTCTGTCTGAATGATGAGAAGACTGAACTCCTGCTTTTGGGAGCATCCGCCAGACTTAACAAACTTAGTAATCAGTTCCAATCATTCAACATTGACGGCATTGATATTAAAGTGGTTAAGGAAGTAAAAATGCTAGTCTTCTATCTAGACTCAACCCTGAATCTACACAGGCAAGTCAATGCCACAGCATCAGAAACTGCATATACTTGGAAGCTAATCCATGCTTGTAAACCATTCTTATCTACATCCAGTTGCATTACCCTAGCGAGAAACCTAATTCTCTCGAAACTTGATTACTGCAACAAACTCTATCTTGGTTCTAGTAGACACAATATTAATAATCTCCAAATCCTTCAGAATAATGCTCTTAGAACGCGCTGAGCATTCCCAGAAGACAATACATCTCTGAGGCCGGACGCAACTTCAATTAAGGATAGGATACAATTCAAAGTAGTCTTCCTCACCCACAAAGGCCTAAATAATACGGCCCCTAAAAACCTAATGGATACATTTGTTAAAAACTCATCAACACGCCCTACCAGAACCCCTCATACCTGTTGTCTGAAGATCCCCAGATACAAACTTAAAAAAGTAGGGGGAATTAGCTTTCCTGTCACGGCAGCTCAGTTATGGAATTCTATGCCCACCACCTTACGAGCTGACCAGTCCTTCATTAGCTATAGAAACAAAACTAAAAGCTGACTCCTTGCCCAGGATGTATAACTGGCACTAGCCAGTCACCTCTGCTTGTGACCTGAACAGTATGATGCTTGTATATCTCTGTAAATTGGTTCCTGTATATTTCTGATGTATAACAGTGTTAAGTCACTGGGTATATTATTGTATATAATGTATTGAAATCTACTATGTACTTGTTCCTACTTGATTAGTAATGTGTAACTTGTAAGTAACTTGTAGTGCGCCCAGATACCTCCGGGTGTGGAGCGCTATATAAATAAATATACAAACTGTGAAAGGTGGCTCTTAAAAGAGCCTTTTTTGTATTTTTCAGTTTAGTGTATTTTTTAGGATTTTTTCTAAACACGACACGCAAGGGAGGGAAGGTTAGATAGGTTAGGGAAGGGGCATCCGCCACAGGTATAAGAAAGGGCACATGGAGAGAGGAAGATGTTGGGTGTGCCTCGTGGAGGTAGGACGCAATTTCCTTCATTTGTCCCGGACCGCAGCCTTGAAACCACTCCGGAACTGCTCACCCCTGCAGAGACTGTGTCGCAGTACATAAACAAAACAGAGATCTTTGAAAGGTAAGGATCCACTGTGGTGCATATGACCTGAGAAGCTGCTTGAGGAATTCTCTGTCCCACAGTAGTGTCCCTTGTGGTGACAGGAGCAGATGTCGAGGATGCTGCACTGGAACTCAACCTACTACCCTGTTGAAAGGGGACAACCCTCCGAACTGCAGTTTTTTTGTTGGATCTTAGGTGTCGCAGCATGGGGGTAGTCCCATGAATGTACAGCCCAGGTTTGTCACGGCTGAGTACCATCCTGCACTCTTTGCAGCAAACCTTGGCCACACTAGCCTGGGGCTTATCACCAACTGTGGTATAAAGCCTCCACACCCAAGACTCATGCTGCGAGCTTGTAGTGAGGACTTCCACTACCTCATCCTCATCTTCCTGTTGTTCCTCCTCTTTATCATCATGCTTGTTCCCCTCCCAAGGCCCTTGGGGAGGTGGTGGTGGTATTGGAGGGGGTGGGAGTACTGCTGGGGCAGAGGTAGCAGGGGAGGTGGACATGGATGTCATTATCCAAGTAAAAATAATCTGCCAAACAGCCAAGCAGTAACCTGCAGCAGTGCTCAGTAGTCCTGGTCACCAGAAAGGAGCCAAAAGCAATTCCTGCAAGGAGCCAAAAGCAATTCCACCAAGGAGCCAAAAGCAATTCAGCAAAGAGCCAAAAGCACAAATCTGAAGCAGTGCTCTCTTCTGGTCAGCCAAATGAGGAGCAGCACTCGGTGTGGCCTTTTATAGGGGTGCTGGAGAGTACTCCTCAAACACTTGTGTGCTCCGCAGACACTTCAAACCCCAAACTGGGTTCCTAAAGTTCCAAAAAGTGTCCAGATCATCAGGGGCATGTTCTGGGACCTCTGCAAGGGTGAAGTCTAACAGCAAAACACTTTGGATTGCTAAAAAAAGCACGTTTTTGGTATCCGGGGGCCCGGACACTGTCTGCGAATAAAGACTGATGCTCAGCGTGGGTGCTGTCACATGGTGACGTCGTGGACATTCGTAAATGGGATGGCTGCCCGCCGGACAGCTATTGCATGGGATCCATTGTGTGCATGCACATAGGTGTCCTACAGACAGTGTTGGGGTCCCCAAACTAATTAAAAGTGTGACACACGTGCAACGGACAGTTCCGAACAGGTGCAGTGTTCGTAGGAGTCATGGGAAGAGATGCACATGCGCCCTACTGTCTGCCGGACAGGTTCTGGTCCTCGAACTAATTAAAAGTACGTCACAACTTTGCGGACGTGGCGGACAGGCTTGTTGTCCATAGGAACCAGGGAATGAGATGCATGTGCGCCCAGGTGTCTGCCGGACATGGGGGGATGTCCCCAAACTAATTAAAGTACATCACTGTTTTGCAGACATGCTGGACAAGCCATATGTCCGTAGTCCTCGGGAGGAGAGATGTGCATGGCCCCCAGTGACCGTTGGACATGGTTGGGGTCCCCAAATTAATTCAAGGAATGACACAACTTTGGGGATATGCGGACAGGAGCTGAGTCCTATGGACACACCCATTTTGAATGGAGACCTTCCAGACCGGCGCAGTGTCCACAGGACACCTCCATTTTGATTAATTGCCAACATCCCGGGGAGTAACGTCCTCCGCAGACTCATAATGTTTTTGTTTTTTTTAAACATATACACTCACAGCAACAGTATAGACATAGCACTTTATTATACACATATATACACACAATTAGGAAAGAGAAGGGTAGCTTAAATGGAAACATATACAGAGGAATTAGGATTTTCCACAGGTGAGGCTTCAGTGGAGGAAGGGAGTAAGGTCTCATCGTAACATATTTATTTAAAGGGAATTTGTGGGGATGGTTTGCTGGGATAGGGAGAAGGGGTACAATGGTATTTAATTTTCTCTATAATATGTCCCTGTACATAATCTTTTAAGTTGGCAATGTGTTTAGCATTTGCTCAATTTTTGCGTCCATGCTGTCTAGTTTATTTTGTACAGTGGTTGTTTCATTTTCTCTGTGTCCATGCCCTTGTGGTGGAACTGCTGCTTCTGGGGCACGTCCTTCATTTCCTCTATGTACTGTTAAAAAAATACCTGTTAGGTATATGTGAAGCAATCTGTATTAACAGTCTTACTTTTCTAACTGTGTTGTGTACCAATTCATTCATTTCATCCCGAGGGAAATTCTCTTCAAGCCATTCCAGGGTGCTTGCCATTTTTAAGTAAACATTATTTTTCCTAGTATTGTACACTGAACAAACTGCACAGTTATAGCAAACAATGTAGTGTACTTAGCACTTAGTAAAACAGTTCTGCTGTCAGATATTTGCACTTATCCCGCTAACAGTTGCTTCTTAGTTCGTACGTAAAGTAGCAATGAGGAAATATTGTTTGACGAACAAGTTATTTTTCTTGTTGGTGCATTCCATTATGTTGCGCACCCTATGCAATTGCTCTGTAGCTTTCATAAGTACAGACATTGTAGACCTACTTCATTTTTCCTTCTAATTCACTTATGTGTTGCTCTTTCTACATGTTCAGTGCCTTTGCTGCATGGTACAACAATGTAAGAGAACCCCTGAGCTTTTGGCAGTGCAGATGCTACCCGAGGTCCATGGACAGTCGCACAGTCCGGGGACCCTAAGGCTATCAGCATGGGGCGAGGGGGTTCCGTATGCTTTATGGTACATCTATACAAATTAAGGGTAGTCTGGTAAAAACCTATGAAATTCAGTGAAACAACTTTGTTAAAGGGACGTTATGGTTGAGTTGCTGCTCTAATAAAAACCTATTAAATTCAGGGACAAAACGTTGTTAAAGTGACATTATGGTTAAGTTGCGGTACTAAAAATCTATCAAATTCAGAGAAAAAACATTGTTAAAGGGAAGTTATGTTTCAGTTTCCCTAAGAAAAACCTATTAAATTCAGCACAAACTCTTTTTTAAAGGCACGTTATAGTTACTTTGCACTAATAACAACCTATCCATATTATGGTTATTACAGGTAAAACCGAAAACCCCCAGAAATTCACCAGTTATGGTAAGCAAAGCATCCATAACTTGCGTCACCACCGTGTACTGCTAAGACTAACATCCATGACATCAAAGATTGCATCACAATGTCATTGATGACATCACTGGTGACATCACATGTGCATTAACTTTTCATGAAAAGTCGCTACAAGGGATTCTTATTATAATGTTGGCAAAAAAGTGTCAGGGGTCATTGGGATAAATATTATGAGCTACGTAGTTCATTTAGCAATGCATTGCAATAAATAGCATTGTATTATGGAGGTCTTTACAGTATAGGAACCTACTCATGGAGAAACATAGGTATTGTGTGCGCAACTTAACCATAACGTCCCTTTAACAAAGATTTTTTCACTGAATATATATATATATGGATATGGCAGACCTCAGTCTCAACCTCTGAAAAACAGGCCTGTCACCTGCTCCAAAGGCAAAATCATTTCTCTATTCACTCCAAGAAGAGGGCTATCATCCAAGCCTGCATCGCCAGAGCCATTAACAACACGGCTGAACTTTGCAAAATCTGCAAGGCACTCGCCAATCCAACTGCAGTCTCCACCTCTCGACTTCCTTCTCAGGCACTCTGCACCACTTTGGCCTCCCATTTCTCAGCAAAAACTCAGAACACCCTGTCCTCACTCTCCACCACCCCCACCTCCACCCCTGATCCAGCTCTTCTGCCTGCCTTGGCAAACACATGTCCACCCTCTACCCCCCATACTCTCCTCCTCCCTGCTTATAGCATCTGATGAGGTCTATAAAGCTGTCCACTCTATGAAGGTCTCATCCAAACAGGTGCTCCCCTGCTCTTCTCTCCTCCCATCCCTGACTGTCTGACCACTATCCAGGATTGTGTGTGGCTAATCACCTCTGTCTTAATGCCAGTAAGACAGAGATCCTTCTTAGTGGGACACCTGCAACCCATTCCCCTCCTACCCTCTGGCCACCATCCTTAGGCCCTCTACCTTCACCTTCATGTGAGGCTAACAAACCTTGGGGTCTCTCTCTCCTTCATCTCCCACAATTTGGACCTTGCAAAGAAGGCAAACTTCCAGCTTCACCTACTTGGAGGCATTCTCCCTTTTCTCACCTTTCCCTAGAAGCTCAATCCAGAGTTCTGTTCCTCTCTAGGATGGAATACTGCAACAGCATCTTCCTCAAGATCCTCCTTTCATCCCTATGACCTTTCATCGAATCCAGGACAGGGCTGCTAGACTTACCCTTGTCCTCAACCCAGGGACTGTATCTCTCCAGCCTTGAGATCTCTCCACTGGCTCCCGGTGGCCACAATGATCAAATTCAAATTCAAGATCCTCTGCATCATCCACAAGGCTTTCTGGGGCAGTTGACAGTGGCACACCCCCCCAGCACTGCCCTAGTGGGTCCCCCTACCTGGTAGCTGTGCATCCTACCCTTGGGACTCCTCAGCCTAGTACTTAGCCAGCGACCTCGCCCTGGTACCCCTCGGCACTTCCCTCCCGGGATCCCACTGGCACTTGCCCGTACCTTGCTCTCTCAGCCCTCTTCTCCCTCCCCTATCTCCTGCACTTTTCTCCACTGCACTTGCATGTCTACAAGGCCTAGTAGTACAACAATTGTACATTTACTGTTCTGCTATTATTATTTACTCCCCTTGATCACTCCCCATTCTGCCTCCTTGCAGTGCCTGGAAACACCATTTGTTTTATAGGTGTCTAACAAATGTTCAATAAATAAATAGATTAAATAAATAAATAAATAAATATGTAGATTCCTATAATGGAATTCTCGAACATTTCTCAAGGTGCGTAGTTTTATGCACAATTTTATTGATCTAAAATTATGAAGTTTCTGTCCTAGTTGAAGGTCTATTATCTTAGCCAATTGTAGACTCTACTATGAATAGCCATCACTCTCTCTTAGTTTATAACAGTGTCCCATTTTGTTTTTTTGAAGGTAGCTCTTAACAATGATTCAGCATGCACCTTTCAACACACCGGCCGGGAATTGATTTGCAGAAAGGTACACCTATAATCCATATATAGTCGAAATATCAACACTCAGGTTAACATATATTTTGGTTTGTTTTCTCCTGTTTAATTTACAGTGCAATTGGCCGATTCGGTCTGAGGAAGACAAAGTGTGCAGATTTTTGTGGAATTGATTTTTTCAAAACTAGCATTTTGGACCCAAATGTACTCACTCAGAAAACCTAGGAATTCAGGTCTCAGCTAATAGACTTTTTTATAATTTTCCAGCTTCCAATTCCACTTCAGAAGCACTTGATAGATTACTTTATTAGGATCTATATGAGGCAATATATGTAATTGTTGCTGGTGTTTTCGTGCTTCTGATGCTTACTTGTAATCTTTAATAGTTATGTTTTCTTTGTATATGGGTGAAATACGTATTTGTCTATGAGATTCAAATGCACTTTATGTTGATGGGGTTGTGAGTAGATGTTATTTTGAAGTGTTTCATTGTGACATTTGCACTTTTTCTTTTGACATGTTCAAAGATGTTTTAATCATTTTTGATCTTCATGAAATATGTAATTAATTAGGTGTCAAATTAACTGAGCATTTGGGAGTTGTGCACTGCATGGATTTGTAATGTATTAATTCATTGAACAATGTTAAAGTAAATTGAATTATTTAGTTCATTCCTCCCGCTTAGGCAATTGTTCTGTTTTGCCTACTTTTAGGGCAACATGCAAATTCTGTAGTGGCTTACTGGTTTTTTGATATAAAGGCATACATTGGCCCTCATTACGACCCTGGCAGAATTCGCGGTGCAAAATGCACCGCGGAGCATGGCGGAAAGCCGCCGATAGCGCCATGGGGGTTGGCGGATTTACCACCCCATGCCGACCTTGGCGGAGCGGTAAATCCCCAATCCCCATTTTACCCTTCCCCATTCCCATTCTTGCCCCATAGGGTATAATGGGAGTGGGGAAGGAGTTAATTACGCCGCCGTAAAGTACGGCGGCGTAATTAACAACGAGGTCCCTTAGCGCCATGGTTTTCTCCGCCCGGTAAAACCAGGCGGAGAAAACCTCCATGGCGCTAAGGGAACTCGTAGTAGGGCGGACGGGTCCGCCGCGATTACCGCTGGCGGTAACCCACTCCGCCAGGGTCGTAATGAGGGCCATTGTAAGATGTGTTCTAGATTAGCATGTAGAAGGTTGTGCTGTTGCATCTCAAAATGTAACCACATGGGTTACACACATTTTCAGAGGTTTAGTTTGTACATGTTTAAAACACACGCAGAAAGACAAGCTGTTTGAGGTGAATTCAAGTTCAAGTAACCGAATGTAAATCTGAAACCAGCTTTCCCAGTCCAGAGAAATGGCCTAATTCACAAATGTCCCACGCATGCAGAAAAAGTTAATAGCTCACAGTGCAACATTAAGGAATTGTAAATAGTGGATCACAAAGAATACACTCAAAACCTCACAATCAGACCATCACAACAAAAAAGCTTGTACAATCTTGGACACTTGACTGCTATATCAGTCCTTTTTTAAATCGTTACAAAATACATAAGGGAACACACAGATACCCACAATACATTCACAACATTTTCTTTTGGTCTTATCGCCATTTTTCCCAAGCAGCCTCTGTCAAATGTTTTCAGTATTTAACCAATTCCATCTCGTCCTCTTCTCTTTTGCCTTCTAAAATGTACTGCTGACCTGTGTGTTTGGGGGTCATTGCAATAACGAATCACCTGAGTAATATTACAATGGACAGTTGAGCGAGTACCATGCACTTCCCATTTCTTTAATCTCCATTGCAGAATGTGAAAAACGAATACTCCCATAATTCCTCCATAACTACTCCCCTTTCTCACAGTCCGCTGATGGTGTCCCAGTGTTCCTTATAAATATCCAGTTATGACCACAAATCATCCTCTTTTCAGTCTGCAGAAAACACAACGGCATCAGAAAAATGTACACGCCTTGTCAGACAGAGAAACGAAACTTTCATCAAATGTCTCCGGTTGTGAAGCATTTCTGGGGTGGATCTTCATTAAATTCTATGAATTGCAACACATTAGATTTGTTATCAGGGGAGCGAAGGATAATACTCACCTCTGTGGCCTTTGTCATAATCTTACTGGATCCAATCTGTATTCTTTGGCATGGGATGGAGGCTCCTATTACACACACATTAAACTGTGCTAAAAGTACAGGGAAAGCAAGCACAATAGGTCTGCATGTCTGGCCTCCACCCAAACGCTCTGGGAGACATGTCATACCTAGAAGAATTGTAGCTAATACAAAGACATCAACATCTGATTCATGTATTAACCTTTTGTCCCATTCTACCAAGGTAGCAGAGAAAACTGGGGTGAAAGGCCTACAGAAGGAAATAAAGCGTTCCCAGACAGATGTTCTCAGATCAGCTGTCAGAACCCCATGTTGCTTTAATCAACAAATAAACCATATTTTAGAATTATCAGGAAAAGCTGGAAACTCGGTGATATTGGAATATGTCTAATTATAATGCAAAGCAACAGTGACACACTTATCTGAACATTATTTCAAACAGCCATCATCATTATCAGGTAATCTGTCCAACAGTCACACATCCAGATTATTATCTCATGCATGTGAGTACATGGGCGTGCGAGGGATAAATACCCAGAAATCCTGCATTAGCCTACATACCAATACTGACTGACCGAAATAGCTGAGCGATGCAATTTTACCATTTGATAGAGCGCCTCTTCAGCAAAGTTTGCCAAAACGTTGACTACTTAAACAACAGCTGCATGAAAGGGATCTGAATTCTGTTGGGCATCAGCTAACCAGGGCTTTCAGGCAGAGCTGTAGGAACAAATGGTACGTGAGATGAATGTCCAACCCATAAAACATGAGTTTGTAACCACACCTAAGGCCAGCGGTCCAGATATCATGCACGATACACTTACACGTTCGCCTTCTCCCTTCGATGTGAGATAGACAGTAGTCAGCAGGACACACACACACACATACATTTAGAATTTAGTTCAAGTGGGATGATGGCAACCATAACTGATGTATAGGCAAATATTAGGCTTAATCAGACATGCACACACAAGTAAGCAAGACAAAGACACAGCGTGCTTCATGTAGTCCTGTAAGCATTCATTAGAAACACTAAATGGTAAACAATAAGGCACAATGTACATATATCTACCATCCATTAGGTGTGTAACGTATAGGGTACCCCACAGAATAAAGGAAGGTATATAGGCCATTTTGATACACTAAGCCTCAGAATTCCACACAGTAAAATACATTCAGTTCCAACTCACATTAGAGCGGCACACAGATTATGTCAGCAGCCCCAGGCAGAGTGTAATGTCATACTGCGATTGGTCAGAACAGAGAGGTGATCTTCATTCACAAACTCTGCATGAGTAATAGTGACTTAATTAGGTGTTACAGCTTTGTGAAAAGAACATGAGGAAGGGTTCTAGAGATTCAGAAGGAGTGGGTAAGGGGCAGAATGGCAGCAGGTTCTCAACCCAGGGTAAATGAAACATGTCACAAGTAATTCCTACCTGGAAGCAAATAACATTTTGGCAAAAGACAATCAGGCTTCTGTCCTCATCATGGCACAGAATCAGCAGTGCTTGATCTAAAGAACCAGCTACTTGAAGCTATGGACAAAGGTAAATCATCACTCCTCTTACTCTTGGATCCCTCGGCTGCCTTTGACTTGAGAGACCACAAGTTCCTGTGTAAACACCTCATTGACAATGCACATTTCTCCCGAGAAGCAACCGCCTGGATCACATTCTTCTTGGAGTGCCGAGCCATGAGGGTCTTTTCCGATCATGCATCAGCCACTCCGTCCCCCGTAGGGTGTGCAGTCCCACAAGGATCCTGCACCTCCCCCACTTTATATAATCTTTTCACTCTTCCCCTGTTCAGCGACCTAGAAGAGTTTGGCATAGCCTTTACCAACTATGCTGATGACAGACACATTCTTCTCCCACTAACAGGAGACTATGAGCAAGACCTCAACACTCTCTAGAAGACATATGTCTGCATCCAGGCCTGGATGGCTGTCAACGGCTTATGTCTAAACTTGAAGAAAACAGAAATCCTACTGGTAGGCCCCAAAGAGTCCCTAAAATATTTAGACAGCAAATTCAACTCTTTCAGTATTGATAACACTGTTATTACAGTCTCTGCTGCAGTAAAAACCCTTCTAGTATACCTTGACTCCACCTTATCAATGGAAAGACAAGTCAGCACCATCTCATCATCTGCTGCTCTCACAACACAAATCACAAATGCAGTGAAACCCCATCTATCCCCAAAAAACCACCTCAACATTGCAAGAGCTGCTACCATTGGCGCAAAGTTGGACTACTGTAACATCTTACTCCTAGGCACATCAGCTAATAACATTAACAAACTGCAAACTATGCAAAACAACGCCCTCGGAGCATCCCCAAGTATCCCTAAGAGGGAACACACCTCTCAGACAAGAAAAGACACCCATTGGCTCCCGATCAAAGAGCACATAGTATTCACGGCCCTCACAATTACACACAGATGCCTTTCTCAGACTACCCCATCCTACCTAGCTGAAAGAATACATCAAGTGCCCATTCACAGACCACAACGAGACCAATGCTCGCACTTACTCTCAGTCCCAACATTCAAAAGAGCTAAAGCCGGTGGCACCAGCTTCGAAGGGCCAGCCCCTAAAGCCTGGAAGCCCTCCCATCTAGCCTAAGAAACGAGGACTCTCTCATAGCATTCGGAAAGGTGCTAAAAATCAAGCAATTCAATTAAGATTGTACCTGCTGATGTCTAGGTTGTTCCTCTGTAACCACGGAACAACTCTACAACATTGTCTTTGAACCTGAAATTCTGCCTCATTTGTATCTGTCTTAAGCTGTATCTATGTGAATATACAACAGCGCCACAATGCCTCCGGGACGCTGGGCTCTTTATAAATCCAAATAAATAAATAAATGAATGAATAATAGGCCCAGCCTATACTTTACAAACTAGCAAGACAATGGTCACACCTGTAAAGAAAAAGAATACAAACTGAGCAGAAGTGTGCACAAGAAAAGTTGATCAGGTTGAAGACACATACTGCACCCTGTAGGAAAATATCAACCTAAGAGTGGAATCACAAATACAGAACAACATGAGCCCCCAGCCCAGGAAGAGATTGATATTCAGGACCAAAAGTAGCCAAGAGGTCCTTGTACATAATAGAGAATATATTAAATATTATACATTGATTTTGACAACTCATGAATAATATATCTGCATATGTTATAGGGACACCCACTTCCATGCATTCAGAAGCACACCATTTAGACGTGCACATGCTCCCAGAACAAAAGGCCAAGAAGCACACCCCATGGAGTCATGCAGACACATCATGACAAGGGAAGGAAAAAGGTAACATGTTTCCAATGAGAAGTTGCAATATTCACTGTCAGTTGAACAGTCACAAGGGTGAGAATGGTAAGTTGCTGCCAAACTTTGAGTCTCATGAGAAAGGATGTGATGTATTCTTTTTTTGTTGGCACACTGTTCACACTTCACAATCCTATTGGTTAATTATGATGGGATGGACCCTGCCCATGACATCCGAAGGGCCATAGCCAATCAGCAATCAAGTTGTATGTGAGACTTTTAATTTGCAAACTGTCCAATCAAAACGCTGGGAAACTAGATAACCCCATCATGAGATCATTGTCAAGAGGTAGTCGTTAGAGGGGCCAGGAAGAATAGGATAGGCCAATAGGCCTAGGTATTGTATAGAATCGACAATAGAGCAACCAGAACTGTCCAATCAGTGAATGTGAATTTACATGCATCTTGAAACATTATTTAAGACATTGTGTAAAACTTTATTCCACTTCTCATTATATAAGAGTATGTAAGCCACCATGTAATGGTGTAATGTTTAATGATTCATGGATTGTTCCCAGCTGTGGTTGCATTTAATAAACATTTTGTTTTTCTTGCCTGTGTGCACTTTTTATTGTCTCATTGGATAACTTTTATAATAGTGATGTCGGGGCCATCCCTACAATTTAATGATGAGATTGATGTATTTTTATTTATTGAGCTTTCATTAGGTTCTTATACAACCCAGTGGTATTTCCAAGTACTGCAAGGCAGAAAAGTGTCATTCGGACATGCAAGTGCAGTGAAGGGAGGGGCAGGCCAAGTGTAATCTATCACTGACACCATCTTCGGCAAGCAAACTGGGTGCTTGTTTGAGCTCCCCTACTGGACTACTGAGGAGGTTGGAGAAGGATTGAAACAGGATTAGTACTTGGCAGGGGGGGTTGAGGGTGGCAGCCTCTCAGCCAATGAGGAGGCTTGGAACAGGGGCATTACCAGCGGTAATACCCATGCTCTGAGCCACCTCACGACTGGAGGCTGCCATATTCCCCCACCAAGGAACGAGGTATGTGTGGTAATCCTACTCTCTCCTCCCACTTCACATCCACAGAATTCCCTCCCCTCCCCCAGCCCCACTCACCTTCTTTTCAGTACATTTTGGGAGCAGACGCGCTGGGAACACTTCTGGCCGAAGCACATCTGGTCCCGATCTGCGACAGGCCATCATGGAAAGGCAGAAGGGGCTATACTCATAGTCCCTTCTCTCCTTTCAATGGTGGAGATTTTTTTTGTTTAAGTTTTTTGTTTACTTTTTTGAATGACCGGCATGGAAAGGGAAAACAGACTTTGTTTTCCCTTCCCCGGCGGCCATTTTCTTTACATTTTTTTGTTCTGTTCCGAAACACCAGAGAGTTTCGGGAAAAGAAAAACAACTGCTTTTAGTACCCTGGATTTATGGGATACTAATAGCAACAAGCCCCTTGCAGGGGGGTCATTAGCCCTTCAGGTAATGCCCCAGGCCATTATTAAATAACAATGGGCCCTAGGTCATTACCTGAAGCGATAATGCATCCCTGCTTCGGGCTTATTGGTTAATTGGAGAATCTATGGATAGCTCCATTGTTATCAGATACCATGTCAGAGAGAGCCAAAGGGGCATGATAACAACCATTGTTGATTCCTGGGATTGTACCTGTAACAGGACACAAGGAATTAACTAAATGCGGGAGCACATGCAGAAAGTCCTGAGTATACTTCTGTTAGAAACCAGACATCCTCAGAGCCATCATATATCATCTCCAACTGAAGAATTCTGGGAGCTGGGTGTTGAGATGAGGTGCAAACAAATTCAACTTATGAATGTCCTCAAAGATGTTCTTCTGCAAGTGTCACTCCACTGGATCCCTCCACTGAGAGGAGCACCATTTTGTGATGTTGTAGCAGGAACCCAGAATGAAATATTTCAGAACCTAGACTTGCCTTGGGAAGCACAACCATCAAATCACCCTAGCTAAGTTTGTCATATTTTTGATCTGGTACATCCCCCACAACTTGATGTACTGAATTGCTGAACAGTTGTCCATCGGCAACCAGATTGTTTACCAGCACCTGTCTTTTGCAAAGTAGCAATCAGTAGAAGACAATGCAAGAATCCATACACCATTAATGTACATCTGTCATTATTCCCACAATGAATGGCACCTCTGACGCCGTGAGACCCATTGAAAAATGGCCTGATAGAGAACCCAAAATAGCCATCCCATTTGAAGTCATGCCATGTTCTATCCACCTTTGTAACTCTGCGCACTTTGGAGGATAAATGGCACAAACTGAATAGTCTGACCAACTTTTGTAATAAAGAGGCTGGAGGAGAAATGGCCTGAATGGATGTGGAAAGGACCCCATGTATGTTTTCCAAATGCTGCATGGCTATGGGGCGTGCCAACACATGAGATATCACCCTTCTGATTGAACACATACTGTCCTAGGGAAGCTTGGGAGTGGATCCAACATATCTTACTAGAATCCCCAACAGCAAAATATCTGTTAGCTGGACATATTTCAGACGTTTTCCAATTTAAGTCAAAAATCATTCCTACAAAATATTTGAGAGACATATGCATGTCACTCAACAACCAGGAAAGATATTTGCCACAATTGGGATATCACTTTAGTAGATTATTAATCTGATAACCTTTGCACATGGAATGAAAACAAACACTTGCATGATATCTTGGTGAATCAAAAGAGACTACAGATAACCCAAAATGGAATGAAGAAAACTTTAATATACGCTGGAACTATTAGAAGCAAATACAAAAACAGAAAACATATCCTTTCCTGAGGAATTTTAATTTTTAAATAGGTGTCCTTGAGAATTAGAAAATAAGTCTACAGCATGGTATCAATATGACTCATAACAATTAAACTGCCTCCATCCTTAAGTGTCTGTGTACCACAAACTGATGAAGGACTGGCTTGGAAGACTTGTCCTTTTTTACTAAAATCACATTGCTGAAATACTTGCCTATATACATTTGCATTGTTCTATAGTCTCCTTTTTCAATCATTGTGCAATCTCCTAAAGACTTAAGCGACAATGTGCTTTCGTGGCCTGCAAACGACATGGTTCAGCCCATTGCTTGAGAATTGACACTCCATGTGATAACTATGTTCCATATAAAGGATCCAGGCATCTTTTTATACACAAAGCCAAATATCAAAGAAATGCTGTGCTTGGCAGACAACTGGAATATAGGATGACTCAGAAAAGGAACCTAAAAAGACAATGCACATCGGAAGAAGATCTATTCCTTCTTCTTGTGCACTGTCTTTTTTGGTTGTGATCCCACCGAGGACGAAAATGTGTTCTGATCTCCAGGTCCCTTTGAAGGAACCCTGATTTCTTTGATTCTCTGGGCCTTGGTTGTCCATACTTCTAGCAAATTAGGCATGACTGAACAAACAACCTCTGATTATCCAGCCTTAGTGGGAACTCATTCTGAGAAAGGTTTTTGTTAGAGTGCTTGGAGGATTGCTAGGGTATTTAATATGGAGACAACTCCAAGAGAACTTCATCAGCATCTCATTTATCATGAGCATTGGAAAGACCAGTAAACATGGTATTGAATGGCAAGAATCCCCATCTCCCTTTCTTGAATCATCGATGCATTAGTGTTCACAATCAAACACACTGCTCTCAGAGCCCAAGCGCTTGCCACCTCTGATCTAGTGGTGTCTCACTGACCCTAGCCTCCTTCTCTAGCTTCATTATTTTCAAAACTGGGCCATTTCTGTTAAATAAGCAGTCCTGGCAGTAATCCCAGAAAGCCTGCTGATGAGGAGTCATGTACAGACTCTGTGGGGGAAGCAGGCAGGGGTTGTGATCCCAGTGCTGGCTACATCGATGTTCCTCAGCATAAACACAGGAAATGTACTGGTGCCACGTAGAGAATTCAGTGGCAGAGAGAACATATGATTGTCAGTGGGTATTGGTGCTACAAATAATTTGCCAAGATAAGCATATAACAACGCATAAATGCCATAGAGAATGATCCCGTGATGCAATGTGTAAATATTAAAGAAAATAAGGGGTACAATTTAGGTCTAAGTAAAAACAGGTATGTTGGGAAATAAGTGAACGGACTAGGAGAGTGTGATGACTGTGAAACATACACACTTACATAAAGGGTGTGAAATACTTTCAGAGTTTTTACAAAAATGTGTCAAATTACATCAGAAAAAGAAGAGGGATAACAAAAGTAAAATATGCTAGTGGTAAGTTGTTTAGAGTGAGAGTGCACAATAATGTAGCATGGTGCACCATGGATGTATTGAGGGTATACAGGCCCACTTCTAGGGCCCACGTCTAAGACCCACTTTTATGGCCCCTGTCTGCTCCTTGTCTGCTTCCGGGAATGCTAATTGGAGTCCTCTCTGCACCTTAGCTACAATGATGCTGCCACCTCACTCCTCTAAGAAATCCGGACTGCCTTGACTTTGCCTCCTCCAGAACTATGGGTTAGATCCCTCCTTATGGACTCGCCCCTACCACCTTTGACTATATTGTTCTTTCTGCTTGTTACTCCCATGTTGTCATCCTGGTGTGCAGTGCTTCCTAAAACCCTTTGCTAACATCTGATTCCAAGATTGAAAAGTCAAATCTTGCTGTTTTTGCTTTGAGCTCAAAAAGCCAAATCTTGCTGCCCATTGCAAAATTCTTTGTAATTTGCTTGTATACTGATGCTTCTCTGTAACTTGCCAGCCCAGTGACCTCACCACTCTCTTTTCTCCATCCTCTCCTCACTTCCACCCCATGGCGCTTTCTATTTCTCCTATCTGTTCCAACTGCTTCTCCATTGACTATCCTTCCCTTCTCACTAAGTCTGGTAGGAAGAAGTTCAAAAAGGATATCTTGGCCTCTAACCCGGGTCTTCTTATCACCGACACATACTCCAATGCTTCCTCCAGACAGACCCTCACCGACATCCTCTTTGTGGTTCCATCGCCAGATCTATGGACTCCTCATATGATCTCTGTGCTCTGCCTTATCTCCTCCTCTCCCATTAATGGTGGCTTACGCTTGGAATTTCTCATGGCTTCCTTCGACTCCTCTAAAGTCATCATTAATGTCTACCTAAATGGCACTGTCATGGTCCAAAGATCTCAGGCCAATCTCCTTGCCTTTGATAGGCGCTTCCCCGCCTCATCACTTTCCTCTCATCTCCTGCTGTCCCCTCCTCTCCCCCCTTGGCTACCATGCCCTCTCTCTCCTCCTCCTCCTCTGCCACTCCTAGGGCTCTTTCTCCTCCGCAAGGCATACCTCTGATCTGTACCCCTCCCCGGAAGGTCTTTAAGGCTGGCAACCTTCTTCGTATTGCCACTCTCAACTCTCGCTCTGCTGTCAAATAATCCTCTGACATCTGCCACCTCCGTGAAGCACTAGACCTTGATATCCTTGGTCTTACTGAGACACGGTTCATGCCTAGCTCTGTCGCAAGCTTTCACACTCTCCTCCCTGATGGCTACAAGAGCCACTCCGCACCCAGATCCTCCGGGTCCGGTGGAGGGGTAGCCCTGATCTTTCCTGAGTGGATTCCTGCCTCTATCATTCCCACTCAGACCTACTCCTCTTTTGAAAGCCTTGTCTGTAGGCTTTCTCTCTTGCCTACCCATTCTCTTACTGTGACTACCATCTACCGGGCTCCTGGTCAAATCACCTAATTTCTCTCTGAGTGGGCAGACCTCTCCTTCTCCCTCCTGGCCTCTATCACTCAACTCCTCCTCAATATACATTTAAACTCTCCTTGTTCCTACTCTGTACTCTTCCATGACGTCTGCAACTCCCTCTCCTTGTCCATCCTCCCCTCTGGCCCGACTCACTCTGCAGGGCACACACTAGATGTCTTGATCTCCTCTGACCTCCCCCTCTCCATCCCTCTGACCACTCCTCTCTCCTGGAGCGATCACTCCCTCCTCTCCTCTCATCTCTCCCTCTCTTCCCCCCAAGCCAAGCCTACCCCAACACTGCCACCTACCTTCTCGGACATCCGGCCCATGAAGCGTGTGTCAGTTGAGGCTTTTGCCGCCACTTCCCCCCCCCTCCACCTTTGGCTGTCTCACATCCTGACACAGCCCTGTTCCTGCTCTACTCTTCAATTTCTGATACTGTTGATGCTCTTGCCCCTGTCATGAGGATCCGTCTGAAGTCCAAAGCCAAATGCAAATCCTGGTATGACTCTGGACTAGCTACAATTAAACGTAAGTGTAGGGTGGCTGAGAGGAAATGCAGGGCTTCCTGTTCATCCTCTGACAAACTGGCCTGCCGCCTGCTACAAAGGCAATACCGACTCTCTGTCCTCAGCAAGAAGAGATTCCACATTCAAGCTTGTGTCGCTGCGGCATCTAACAACTCGGCCAAACTCTTTAAAATCTTCAAGGAGCTGCCCAACTTTGCTGCAGTCTCTACCCCTCCTATTGCCTCCCAGGGTCTTGGCTTTCAGCCTTGCCTATCATTTCAAAAACCCAGGACCTCCTGTCCACCTTCTCCACCCTCACCTCTCCTCTCCCCTCTCCATCTGTGCTTGCTGACCCTCCTTTAGCCACCCTCGCACCATCCTTCTTGTCCTTTCCTCTTTTCTCCCCTGACAAGGTCGCTATACAAGTCTGATCTATAAAAGCCTCGTCAAAACAGGTTCATCCCTGTTCCTCTAAAATCATCAAGGACCACATTGAAACCCTCGTTCCAGCCCTTGCTGATTTTTGCAACCACTTCTTTGCCTCAGGATCCTTCCGCTCCCCTCTGAAGCACTCCCTTGTGAATCCTCTTCTCAAGAAACTCACAGCTGATCCTTCTTTTCCAGCTAACTATTGCCCAATTTCCATTACCCCCTTTCTGGGCAAACTCCTGTAAAAGTTGGCGATCTCTCAGATCAACTTTCATTCCAATTCTGTTGGCTGTCTCCATGACCACCAGTCTGGCTTCAGAGCTGCCAGAAGCATGGAAACTGCTCGCCTGAAAATCTGTGAAGATCTGCTCTCCAACCTTGACTCTAACATTCCCTCTGTCCTCATCCACCTCGATCTCTCTTCTGTCTTCGAGACGGTCAACCAACCTTCCTGCTCAACCGTCTCTGTGTAAACCTGGGTATCACTGATGAGGCTCTCGCCTGGCTGAGCTCTTTCCTCTCAGATCGACCCTCCCAGGTCCAACTTGGGTCCATCCTATAATCTATCTTCCTCTCTACCTGTGGTGTTCCTTAGGGGTCTAACCTCTCGCCCTGGCTTTTCAACCAGTACCTGCCAACTCTCACCCACTGCATTGCCATTTTCTGCTAAAGTTTTCAGTGCTACACTGACGACACTCAGCTCATTTTCAGGCTGCCCTCTGCCACCTCCTCTCCCTCTCTCATCTCTGATTGCCTAACTGCCATTCAAGATTGGTGTGCCGCCAATGATCTTTGTCTGAATGCCAGCAAACGGAGATCTTCCTCATCAGCACACCTTCACCATGCTTTCCCCTCACTCTCTGGCCAGCTTCCTTTGGCCCTCCTCCTACCCCGACCTGCAAGGTTAAGAACCCCTGGGTCATCTTTGACTCCACCCTTTCCCTCTTCGCCCACATCTCTGAGGTCTCTAAAAAGTCAAATTTCCTTCTGCACCTCCTCAGAGGTACTCTGCCTTTCCTCTCCTTCCCCCAGAAGCTCATGGTCTCCCAAGCTCTGGTTCTCTCTAGGTTGGACTATTGTAACAGCCTCTTTCTAAATCTACCTGCCTCCACTTTCCGTCTTCTGCAACTAATCCAGAACAGGACTGCAAGACTTGTCCTTGGCCTCAAGCCCTGGGATCGTATCTCTCCAGCTCTGAAATATCTCCATTGTCTCCCAGTGGACGCAAGGATTACATTCAAAACCCTTTGCATTGTCAGCAAGGCTTTCTGGGGCCTGGGTCCAAAATACCTTCAGCTATCCCTCCACAAATACCTACACTCTCGAGCTCTTCGCTCCTCTACCTCTAACTCCCTCAGGGTCAGTCGTTTTTCAAAGAAACGAGCTGGGGGTAGATCTCTGTCTTCGGCTGGGGCCTCCCTCTGCAAAAACCTCCCTGCCACTCTAAAACTTGAGGAGAACCATCTCCGGTTCCGGAAGCACCTCAAGACCTTCCTCTTTTCTTCTGCCTTCGCTCCCCCTCTCCTCTGCTGATCTGTTCTCTCTTGGCACCGTGCACCTTGCCACCCTCCCGCACTGCCTCCGGGCCACCCCTTGCACCCCATACAGCCCCCCCTTTTCTTCCTGCACTTATCAGGCCTACCCTGTCTGGTGCCTTAAACCTAGCACTTGCAAATTGCTGGCTGCACTACCAGTGTTGGTTTCCTTTATTATTTATTTATTGTTATTTATCCCTTTCTCCTCAGCACTTTCCACTTCTCCCCCCTTCCATGCACTTTTCCCCTCGCCCTCTCCCATGCACTTGTGCGTTCTCAATGTCACTGGGTCTAGTAAGATCGCTGTTTTGTTCTCCCCTGTTCCCCTCCCTTGCCTTGTCGTGCTCTGAAACACTTGTGTACGATCGCGAAAGAAATAAAATATCAATAGCGTAAGTGAAAGGGGCATCCACAAGGGAAGACAATACATGTCTTTGGGTCTGGCTGATCATCCATATTCATTCAGAACAGCACAGTGAATCCACAGTAGTAATGCATAAATAATGCATGTCATACTGCAGAAAAGGGTTTTCTAATGGAAAAAATCAATTAAAAAGAAAAACTAAAAAACATGGAATGGTATGCAGTACGAGGTCTCGAGAGTAAAAGAATCCCAACATTGAAACAGAAGCACAAGGGGATACATAGGCTAGCAAATAATTAGCAAATAGTGGGCCCCTTTAACTCCTATAGCAGTGTGCACTTTGGCAATTGTATTAACCATTGTTTAATACAAAAAAGACCATGGTATTCAATGCACATTTTATTATTATAAATAACATTGTGAGGGAAAGCTGTAGACTGGGATCCTCAGAAAGACTCAACCAATCAGCTACTTTCATCATGTTAAATAGCTGTATAGAGCGACATAACATCAACAGTAACACTGATTAAATAAACTTGCTAATTGATATTGGACAGTCTGATTAACATATCTATCATATCATTGATGAATGCTGGGAAGACGGATGAAGGAATGGATCTGTGTACTCAGACATTTTCTCTGTCATATTCCCCATTCTCAAAGGCCTACACCTTTGCCAATTATGTTACATGTCCATTCCAGATTTGGTTACAATCAAAAACTCCAAAAAACAATAAGATCCAACTTTTCACACACAAGTAGCCCACTTTCTAAAAGTCTTAACAAGCATTGGCAGCTCATACTATTGACAATAATCTAAAGAAGAACATTTGTATGTTTTCTATTTTATTTCTATTTATAGCACCTAACACATAATTGCTGTAAAAGGACATTGATGTACATTAAAATGTAGTATATCAGGGTACATGAAGATTAAGGAAAAGAAAGAAGGTAAACCTTGAGTTGAGACTTAAAAACAGAAAGGAAGGGAGGGAAGAAAGTGAGAGAGTGGGGGTGATCTGCTGTTTAGGTGCTAAAAGAGAAAATGAACGGAAACAGGTAGAGGCATGGGAGATAGGGGTGGATAAAATAAAGAGGTTGAGAGCAGAGAGAATGTGGTTAGGGAAGAGAGATAGGGGGAAGCAAGGCCATGCAGAGATTTGAAGGCAATACAAGGAAAATTAAAGAGAACAAGAGCTTCAAAGGAAAGCCACAGAGATGTTGCAAGGAAGCAGAGAAAGGATAGAGTCACAGGGTTAAAGGAAACACAGCATACAGATAGAGGCATGATAAATGGAGCAAAGAGGTGCTAGTTGTGAAGCAGGAAGACCAAGAAGAATACCAGAGCAAAATGATATTCGAGAAAAGAGTAGAGAACAAATGAGGAGCTTAGTAGCTTAGAAGGTAAGGAAGAAACAGGCCTTGCAGATATTAAAAAGCTGAAAGCAACAGGACCTAGAGATATAAGCAATATGAACAGTGAACAAGAGAGAAATGTCAAAAGTAAAGTTCACATTATGAGCTGGGGCACAGATAGGAAGAGATGATGAGGGGCAAGAGATAGACAGGGGAAAGAGGTATGGAAATTGGGGAAGGGAAGAAAAGAAAAGAACCTCAGTTTTGGAAGGGTTGAAACAAAGATAGTGGGAAAACATCCATGTTTGAATGGAAAGCAAACAGTTCGAAAGCGTAGAGTGGTTAGTATCACAGAATGAGGAAAAGGATACAAGAAGCTGCAAATTGTCTGCATAAAGAAGATAGGTGAGGCCAAAAGAAGAGATAACGTAAGCAAGAGGAATAGTATATGAAGAAAAAAGTAGAGGGCCCAGAACAGAACCTGGGGCACACCTTGAGAAAGAGGGAGAACAGGAAAAGAGTGCCAAATAGTTATGGCTAGAAAGATAGGAAGGAAACCGGTCAAGCACAAAGGAACGGAATCCAAGAAGGCTAAGAGAGGAAAGAAGAATAGAATAATTGACCTTACTGAATCCAGCTGATAGTTTAAGGAGAACAAGAAGCAAAGAAAGTTTCAAGTAACGATCAGAGAGTAGAGTATTGGAGACAGAAAGAAGGGCAGTTTTGGTGGAGTGATGGGTCCGAAAGCCATATTGATCAGAGGCAAAAGCAACAGCAGAGAGATAAATCTGAACAGCTACGAGTAGACGATTTGCTCAAGTAGTTTATAAGCAAAGGGAAGCAGTGAAATTGGGCACACGTTTGATAGAATGGAATAATTAAGAGAGGGTTTTATGAAGACAGGAAGAATAGAAGAGTGCTTAAACATTGATGGAACAGATGGCAGAACAGAAACAAAGAGTTGGATAGAGCAGGGAGAAACAGAAAGAGAGAGGAGAAGATGAGAGGGATGAGAGAAGAAGGAAGAGGATCCCTAGGGGCAGTTGTGTGATGAGCAGTGCAAATGAAAATTAAGGTATCACAGTCAGAGAGAGTAGAGAGCTGGAGTGATTGATGAGAAGAGGGAATAGCAAGGGGGTTCAAAGATGGAGGGGAAATAGAAGAGTGATTTTGGAAGAAAATTAATTAGCAAAATCAGAAACAGATATAGGAGAGATGGAAACAGTGTCAGTGGAAGGGGGCAGGGAATATGATTAAGATTCAGAAAAGTAGTCAGGGATGAGATGAAAGGGAGGTAAATAGAACATTGAAATACATGTGTATTGCAAAAAGAATCATAGAGTCGCAGAGAGAGCATAGAGAAGACAGAAGATCAAGATCAGAGGGTACCATGGAATTATGTAACCACCGCTTAGCCCAATGCAAGAAGTGATGGTAGAAAAGAGAGTGGCGTTCCTCCAAGGTTGGGAGGTTTTATGTGAGGAAGAAAAGGGAGAAGAAGGATAGAGAAGTTCAAGGGTATCAGAAAGGTTTGAGAACAGAAGAGTAGATGTAGAATCAATAGGTAGAGACGCTAATACGAGGGGAGAAGAGAAGAAATTGCTGCAGAAAATGTAGACATTTGAAAAGAGAATAGATTGCGGCAGAGGAAAGTTGAAGAGGAGGGGAGTGGTGGGTGAATGAATAAGAAAGAGAGAAGAGAATGATCAGAAGAATGAGATGTGGAGTAGGAAGTTGAAAAAGATGAAAGGAGTCAAGAATAGATATTAGAATAACAGACACATGGAATGTAGATAAATGGAGATTAAACTCTCTAAGAAAAAAAAATTGTGAGGTAAAAGAAAGAAGCAAAGACAGAAGAGCATTAAGATAGAAGGAGGAGACTGTGTCTGTGAGACTCTAACTAGCCAAGAAGATGAGAGAGGAAGGCAAGAGAAAAAAGAAAGGTGATATTAAAATTAAGAAAATGAAGGGTGGCCTGAAGAGTTATGGCCAAAAAGGTGGGTGGAGTGAGTGGAAAAGGAAGAAGATGAAGAGGGAGCAGCAGGAATGGCAATCATATTGGATGAAATCCAGGTTTCGGTATTACAAAAGAAATTAAAATGTGTCTGAGAAAAAATGTCCAGCACGGAATGTGCTTTGTTGTTAACGGAAGGTGTATTCCAAAGGGTGACATTTATTTTCTTTGGGTGGTCTTTAATAGGTGGGTAAATGAGATTGTCCAAGTTGCGATACAAGGCAAAATTAGGAGAGAAAAGATTATAATAAGAGAAAGAGCATGACAGAGGCATAGAAGAAAGTTGTGATACAGAGCAAGAGAAATAAGAACAAGAAGCATCAAAGAGCACCTGAATTTGAAAAATCTCAAAGGCACCATCCTATTTAACAAACAGTATTCCATCGAGACCAAGAATATCAGATGAAACTCACAGCCCTGGCTTCTACTGATTCCCATTGTTTTAACTTTTGAGTAAATGTGCATATGCTGTTGCAATAAGCATGTTTTATTCAAGCTCAATTAGAAGTCATATAACATGAAATGTTTCATCAATCGCCAAGCTACCTTTCTGCAAAATATACTGCATTGTCCATGTTCCAAGAATGACCTCTTAAACTGCTATTGGGGAGCATAACACGACTATCACAAAACAGGACATTCACTAGCCTTTAGCAATGCATTTTCTGGTCCAACCATAAAATATTTAAGACATAAGACCTCAATTATTGGGGATCCAGCTGATCCCTGCAACCAAACATGGTGGCAATCAAAAACGTAAGCAATACCAATTGGAGACTAGATGGATAATAATTAGTGGCGCGACACAGTTTGTATAGTGGCCTTAATTTAGACCATGAGATGCATGCCTTCCAGCAACATTGAAGACTGCCATTTGACAGGTCTTACATTTAAATTTAGCTTCAGGTGTTTCTGTCTTTATTTCCATCCTTTTCCTTATATTATCACCTCCAACTTTATTCCTTATTAGTACCTTGGGGGAGTGGCTTCAACCTCCCAGCCAAAGAGGAGGCTCATAAGGGTACTTCTCCACATGGTAAAGCCCCTGCACTGAGCTTCCTTGGATCTGAAGGCTACCATCTTCTCCACTGGGTAAACATAAGTGTGTGCTTCCCCATGTCCTCTTCCCCTTTCCCTCACCCGACACCCCTTTTCAACATCTCTGCTCCCCTCACGCCATTACCAAACTTAACTGGCCCTGCTATATCGCTTGCTGATGCCGGCAACGCTAGTGTTCCTGGTGCATCACCGACCCACCAATGGCCACCATTGAAAGGGAGAAGGGACTAAGAGTAGGTCTCCTCTCCCAATCCATGGCAGCCATTTCTTTTTCTTTAAGTTAAGAAATGGTGAGCACGTCATTTCTCAACTTACAAAAAAACACTATTAGTACTCTGTTACAACATGCCAGGGTACTAATGACAATATTACTCTTGCAGGGGAGGTGTGTGGGGGCAAAATTGGAACAACACCAAATGTTGATGGCTGGAAGAATGAATCATTACTATGAGCACAGCTCTGGGCAACACTCCATACTATTGTTTTTAGCCTGCCATTCCATTACACAAGGGGAAAGACCATATTCAAATCAGGCTTGGTCCCACCCCAGAAGGGGCAGTCCAACCCAAACTGCTAAGTCACATCCCTTCTGCACGAGAACACAAGCACCCCAGACATGTTTCAGCCTTGTTGGGCATCATCAGTGAGCAGTAGTGTGGGTCCTAGGCCCAGCAACCTCCGGGCCCATGTCTGGGCATTCCCGTCCCACTCAGGGGTGACTAAACCAGAACCAAAGGTTGATGACTTGAAGGTTTTGAAAAAATCTTAACTACCGGCCCAGCTCTGGACAACCCTCCATACCGTCATTTTTTCAATTGTCAAGCCATTTCAGAAGGGGAAAATCTGTATGCAAATTGGGCTTGGACCCACCCGAGAAGCATGAGACTACAAGCACCCCAGACATGCTTCAACCTTGTTGGGCATCATCAGTGAGGAGTAGTCAGCCTTGGCAACAGTGAATGTTTCTGCAATAGTTTTCTTTGTTGCTCACTACCTATAGCCTTCAGTCATTGCGACTGTAAAGGTTGGACCAATACTTGTCTTTGGGGCTTATTAGCCCTGGCATTTGATCTTCATCCTTGGTGTCAGGGGGAACCATTCCTGGAAGCTTTGGTTGAGGTGGCGGATCCACCATTAAAGTGCTGCCACGTTTAACTGCAGCATTCTAATCTTTCTGCTTAAATTTCCATAAGTACATCCTATCCTGCCCACCGGTGTGTTTCAACTCTAGCAGTCCAAGCGCATCGTTACTATTTGTTCCATCTTTATTGCATTTTGTGCATATCCTCGTATTTTCCTCCTATTCTCGGTCTCAGCCTACTCTTCCTTGATTTCTTTCCTGCTCATTACTCCACTGTTCTTTCCTTGTTTTCTGCTGACCGCAAGTCTCATCTTGCATCCCTTCCTCACCGGCGCTCTCTCCCCTCTCATGCCTCCTTCTGGTGCTCTGTTTCATTTTCGCCTTCTGTTGTGGCATGCTGCGTTTCGTGCTGTTTTCACTGCACAACCCCAGCGCACTTGCTCTCTTCTTTCCTTTGGGTGGTAGGTATTTATCTTAGCTTTGTTTGTGCACTTACTTGCCGCCGCAGCTGTTAGCAGGTGCTTCCAACCAGCATTGTTTCATGTGGTTAGTAGCGTTGAGCACAGTGCCCAATCTCCTTTTTCTCCACTTCCCTTAAGTGTACCCTTTACTTGTTTATCCACTTTGCCCATGGTACTTCCTTTCCTCTTGCTCTCCCTAGTCTCTCTCTGTCTTGTCCTCTCTGGACATCCCCCGCCCCCTTGGTACATTCCCTACTTCCTGGTTCATTGCCTCCAGCTTGGCTAGTGTTTGCCTCTTCTGTTTTTCTTCTGGAGACTTCCGAAGATGATTCATTGCCCTTTGTGAAACTGGATTCTCTTGGCTCTGGACTTCTCTTCCTCTTGTTAATCATCATTCTCCCCGACCTTCTCCTTTTCATCACTTCTTGGAGTCGCCCATCACTCCGAAATACCAACCAGGTGTTTTTTGTGCCTTTGGGCTTTTCCCCCTTCTTGGGCTGTGCTGGGAGGACGTTATTCTTGTTGGTACTGTTTATCAGTCCAAACAAGGTGGCGAGTTACCGGAACAGACCCTATCTCTTCAAAAAGAAGGGTACTCCTGAAGAAACCACAGCAGATCTCTTGGAAGCCAACACATTCTCCAGCGACAGCAACTTTGAATCTCAAGTGAGACCCCCCTACATTGACACTTGGCCACAGTACATATTGCACAAATGGGTTTCCTTGGGGCCCACTAGTCATAACCATTGGCCATGGCCACTAGCCATAGCCTTTAACCATGACCAGTGGCAATGGTCTTTGTCCATGCCACTGTCAATGTTGCACCAACAGCTTTCACTGGTGCCCACTAACCATGACCCTCAGCCATGACAAGTGGCCATGATATTCGTACAGTGCCCACTGTACATGTGGCCCCCAATCGATGACTGAAGGCTATGCCCAGTGGCCACAGCCTTTGGCCATGGCCTCTGTACATTCTGCACCAAAAGGTTTCTTTGGTAGCCATGGCCACCAATCACATTACACATTACATGCCTAGTGACATCTCTGATGGCATCACTGAATCCATCACTGATGGCGTCACTTATGACATCAATGATATTAAGGGTGTGATTAATTATATTTGGAAATATGACAATTCCATTTTGTTACATAACATTATGCACATAGTTTATACTTACACAGTGCACTGTATTCTGCCCTTGTTGCTTTACATGTAGTGTACACTGCACGATTGTAGGTGCATACAGAGATTGTTACAGTGAAGAGTAGTATATAAGCATTACCTACTTTGGAAGGTAATCTGTTATATTTAAATAAAAATTCAAAATTAGTTTTCCAACATTTAAATGTGTACATTTACCATTTTCATAACACTTACTATTAAACATTTTTCTACTTTTATGTATTCTTATTTTCTGTTTACTACTACATGTACTTATTATATTATGCTTGAAATACCTGAAATAGATTTACCTGAATCAAGTACTTTCCCAGAATGCATGCCAGTCTTTTGTCTCGGTGAAGAAAAAACTGGCTTAGTTCGGCGTCAAGTCTGCCCTCTTCTTCCCGGTGCAGCTTATGGTGTATCATGAGAGGACGGTACAACTCTTCAACAATCCCACAGAAGCCTTGAAGCCTCGCTGGGCTGGAAACGCATGTGCTGTCGGCACCGTCTCCAGACTGCCAAAAGGGAGGCCTCGGATGGTAGCAGCGAGCGGGGCATCCCAGCTTTTGTTTGAATCCTAGGCCTCGTAATAACTTGCCTCCTCGGAGGCTGTAATTGACATGGGGGCAGAGGCTTAACTGTGAGCCGAAGGGGTCCCTGCTGACGCCAGCTGTTTTACCATAAAGGAGTCACAAACCATAGGTGTCGGCTGGCGAGGAGGGGAGGCTTGCAGTAGCTGCTTCAGCGGGCATATCACACATGGTTGCTTGTATTTCCCAGTGTCCATTTGGCAGAGGTCTAGGGCGACAGGTGCTTCATGTTGGGGGGAAGTACAGTGTAGGGGGAGCTTTCCAGGTTGGTTATAGGCAATAAAAACAAGATGGGTGGGTGGGGAGGGGTGGAATGGAGCAGGTAGCTCATGTTGGGAGTTAGCATGGGGCGGAGGGGCAGAGGACATTTCAATGGTTGGAAACAGGTTTGAATGTCATGCTTGCAGATGCTTTAGGAGAATACCGTTGGGATCCAGGGGGAAATGGGGAGTGGGAGATCTCAAATGGGGACAGATTGGTGATGAGGTTTCTCAGGGAGGATGGCAAGTTCTCGCTGGCGACCTGGAACATTAATCTGATGTGCTCCAACCTAAAACGCTAGCTATTGTTACAATTTCTTAATAGGCACTCACCTGACATTGCACTGCTCACAGAGACTCACTTGAGGACAGAATGCAAATTCTTTAGAACAACTAACTCTAAGCTGGCCTATCATGCAGGATTCTCAAGCTGCTCATGGGGTACCCTAATATTCCTGCCCTTCCAGCTCACTGAAGTAATATATTATCCCAGTGGGACATTTGTGGTTGTGAAGGGTGAAATGTGTTTGGGGGCACATGGGATTTGGTGGCAGTATATGCATCACCCCCGCTTGCACTGGTCTTCCTTATGTAAATCCAGGCCTTGATACTACATGACTATATAGACACACAGCTGATGGCCGGGGGACTTAAATGAAGTGATGAACCTGAGTCAAGACAGAACCCATATTGTAACCCGGAACCCCAAGCTGCCCACTAATCTATGCTCTTTTGCTACAGCACAGCAGTGGGTTGGGTGGATGCATGGAGGAGGTTGCACAGGACTGAACGTGGCTACTCATTCTTCTTAGGGTACACGCCTCTATGTCACATATAGATTACTTCTTTGTCCCATTCACCATCACTCACTGACAGCTATCAGCGACATTCTTGGCCATTGGCATCTCCGACAACTCCATGTTGGTCATTGAACTCAAGAACGGGGGGGTGAAGCCCACAGCAATGTGGCGCTTGAACACTTTCTATCTAGGCGCTCCCGACTTTGTGGAGGAACTGTCCGGCAAAATGCTGGAATATTTCACCACAAATGTTGGGACAGTTGACAGCCCAGTTAACCTTCAGGATGGATACAAGGCAGTACTTAGATGGGAAGCGATCACATCGGTCATGGCCAGGCATAAACAACATACCCGGGTGGTAGGGAATAGGCAGAGGCAGCGACCCAGTGGTTGGAAATAGACTTCCTCACCTTAGGGACACCGGCCCTACGAGAGGCTTCATCCATGGCACAGAAGGTACTTTGCAATGTAGCCATGGACAACGCAAGAGCAGCACACTGGGCTAGATGGAGCTAGCTCCATGAGGCTGGGGACTAAGCGGGCAAAGCACTAACTTTGCTGGAGAGAAGGGACAGGGGGAATGGACACTTCAGGGCCATACTGGACAGTCAAGGGAGGGAATTGACAGAAGACGCAGATATTGCAGGGGTGTTTGTGGACTTCTAGTAAGAACTATTCAGTCCTCTGCAAGGAAAGCCCTGGACAGAAAACGCTGGGCACACGTAAATCAGTGGCTCTCCTGTGTCTCACTGCACAGCAGCAGTCCCCACCACCCACCCGAGGAGCAGGAGCTCCAGGCAACGTCCCTGCAGGAGCAGCGGGGAAACCGTATGGTAGTGGTAATTGGCTCCTTGATTCCCCCAGACCAATGTGGGTTTATCAAAAAATAGTCATAGGTGCCCCTCTGTGAGAACGAACACGGCTAAATGACCTGTTCTTTGGGAAGGTACCCATTCGAGAGTCCGCTGACACACTTAAGCTCACTGTTCCTTTCACAGAAGGGAAACATCCATTCGCATATCATATGCCCTTCTCAACTACGGAGGTCTGGTAAGCGCAGAAGTCCCAGCGCACGTCCCCAGAAATTGCTATTTCTTTTCATGCTCCACTGCCTTTCAAAGTCAGTAAAGGAAAGGTTCCTTTCTTGCACAGTAACGGCTAAATAGCCAAGTGCCTTTTTGCTTCCACCCAAACACACGAGGCATTAGATGCTTAAAGATGGCTGCCCGCGACTTGTGTACAGCCTCCCCAGCCTAACGTGGCCTCCAGCAGCCTGCTGATTGGACAGTCGGTCCACTTCACTCCCCATTGGGCGCCGGCAGGCGAGGCCGGCCCACACCAACACCACGCCCACGGAGACAAGGCCAGCACCTGTTAGATGCCTGTTTGTGCCTGTGTCTGCCGTCTGCCAGACCCCCTGCCTGTCACATGCAAGGTAACTTTTAAAGACTTAGCACTAACATTGCGGCGCTACATCTAGTCGCTTGTCTTTACTGTCTTCCACTACCATGCTTGCCTGTGGTACACCAGAAAACGGCATATAGAGTGCCATAATCTTGCGCTATGCAGGACTTTATTACAAATTGTATTTAGATTGCCTGCCTAACACATTACATCTAGTTTGCTTGAAACTGCCCTAATTAATGGTCACATCAGTAAATTGCACTCAGAGTATCCTCGATTTTGCTCGACTGCTTTACAATTACATTTAGATTGCCATCCTAGCAACTGCATTTAGATTGTTGTTGACTTCTGGCCACACTAGCAATTACATTAGCAATTTGCATTCAGAGCATCCCAGATTCTGCTTGACCATTCAAAGCTGCATCTAGATTGCCTCTCAGTAACTGTATTTAGATTGTTGTAACTTGCCTGACCACTGCCTCTTTGTTACATATATACTACCTTTTAGCCCTGATTGCTAAAAATCGAATCTAGATGTTCCACTGCTTGTGCATACTGTGTTTGGCCCTACGTTTAGCCCCGATTGCTAAAAATCGAATCTAGATGTTTCACTGCTTGTGCATACTGTGTTTGGCCCACTTTTAGCCCTGATTGCTAAAAATCGAATCTAGATGTTCCACTGCTTGTGCATACTGTGTTTGGCCCTACTTTCAGCCCTGATTGATAATGCTCCTCTGCTTGTGCATACACAGTTCTTTAACCTGCACCTGCCTAGTATTCAAGCCTAGACATAGCAGCATTCTATATACCTACTTTGATTACCAGCATTGTACTTAGTCTCTTCTTTACATCAGAAGTCCTACCTATTATCCTGCTTCGCTTGCATGCCAGAATACTCTGTGTATAGCCTACCTGATGCAGTACTTTATTAGCTACTGCTGCAGTGCACCAATTGCCATTACGCCCTAAATGTGTCAGATACCCTAAACTTGACTTGCCTTAGACGATACTAGCCCAGACTGTCTCTAAACCTGCGATTCTCGCCCAGCCTCCACTGATTAGCATTTGGTCTCTACATTTGTCTTGTGTTACACCTATGTTATTATGCACGGACACTTTCTATACTCTGCTTGATCCCTTACCAGTTCTCTGCGTACAATGGGCCTCATTACGACCCTGGCGGACGACCATGGTGCTAGTAGCACCATGGTCCATGCCGGTAAGTTACCGACTCCGCCATGGAGAAAGTGGGAATTACCACCCTATTACAAGGTTGGTGGGCAGTAATTCCCCCTTCCTCCATGGCCCTTCCCCATTCCCATTTTTTCCCATAGGGCTCAATGGGAATGGGGAAGGCGCTAAGTATGGTGCCGCAAATTGCGGCACCATAATTAGCACCAAGGGCCCTTTGCGGGTCCCTACTTTAACGGCTGGTCTACACCAGCCGTTAAGGTCGGGTCCCGCAAAGGGACCTCGTAATTAGGCGCTAATAGGTTAACGGCGCTGCAGCCTTTTACGGCGCCGTTAACCCATTAGCGCCTGGGTCGTAATGAGGCCCAATGTATTTCCCAATGTTTTACACTGTCCTACTAATAACTCTCCTATACATTACTATCCTACACGACCACACCATGCCCTTTAATCCACCCCCACCTGCGCCAGCGCACAATGCCCTTAAACAGGCTGCCATGATTACCATACCATGTACTGTTTCACAGAGGAACCTTAAATTATGGGCCAGACTACCTAGGCTCTATGACCCTCCAACTAAACTAGTACACAGTAATGCCACACGCAGCCTGAGCAACTCAAGCATCACCGGCACCCACTCCAACTTAATAGCAGACTCTTTCGAGAACCTATCTGGCTTAAACACAAACCTAAAACACAACTAGCAATCCTGAAACCAGCTCAGTCTGGGATGAGAGCTGCTCTCATAAATGCACGCTCTATGGTAGCCCATGCTACCGACATAGCTGACTTACTACACAATGAAAACTTAGACTTCTTAGCGGTTACTGAATCTTGGCTCCACCCAGTAGTCGGCCCAGCAATTATTCTAGCCGTACCAGATGACTACACCCTCCTAAAACTTGACCGTACCACCTCTCGAGGTGGTGGCCTTGCTATTATAGCTAAAACTAACTTATCTATGAATCTCTCACCTCCACACAACATAAGTTCTTGTGAATCCCTAACGGCTAAACTAACTCTATCTAATACGCAGACCATATCCATTCACCTAATATACAGACCTCCTGGTCTATTAGGATCATTTGAAGATGATTTAACAAATATTATATCGCATAATCTCAAGAACTCCTCCAAAAGCTTCATATTAGGAGATTTTAACCTTGGTCTTAGAGACCCGTTAGATACTAATGCCACTATAATCAACAACACCATAGAGGAACTAGGCTTCACTCAGAAAATCACAGCTCCTACCCACTCCAAAGGTAGAACCTTAGATTGGCTAGCTGTGCATAACTGCCCACTTACAGTCTCATCTATAATCCCACAGCTGCGGTCTGATCATCACCTGATCACATTCTCCCTAGAGCCTACACCATCGCTGCAACCTAACAGCATAGCTCCAGCTGTCCCAACTAGAAATAAGAGAAATATCACTCCCGAAAATCTTATTCCTATGATCCTACCTACTCTTAATGCTATTCCCGACCATATGGATCCCTTGGTAGATTTATACAACAAAGCAATGCTAGCCTCCCTTGATGCCATAGCACCTCTCAAAGTGAGAAAGAGCAAACCTCGCAAATATGTGAACTGGTTCTCTCCTCACCTTAAAGCCATCAGACAGGAGAAACAACGCTATAAAAAAATCTGGAGATCAGATCCTTCTGAAATTAATAAAATAAACCTAAGTAATCTAGCTTCCCAGTACAAAAAAGAAATTATCCTTGCAAAACAAACCTCTTAAAACCTTCGAATCTCTCAAGCGAAATCTAACACTAAAGAGCTCTTCTCAATTCTGAAAGAAATAGAAACTCCTGTCCAGCCGCTTGACTCATGCATCAAGGACAAAAACTGGTGCACAGATATTCAAAAAGCTCTTGCTAATAAAATTACCTCTCTGCAAACTAAAATTAGTAACAAAAAAGATTCCCTTCTCTCCACTTCCAAACTGAGTAAGACCAGTTCTACTCCTCAACCCACCTGGACGTCACCTCTTGTTCCCGCCCCCCCCTTCAACTTCAGTAAAGTCTCTACTAAAGAGGTTGAAAAAGTTATTCTTGCACTCAAACCTTCAAACTGCCATGGCGACCTATGCCCTGTACAACTGATAAAAGATGCAGCTCGAGAACTATCACCATTTATCACTAAACTAATAAATGCTTCCTTTACAACCGGTACCATACCTAACAATCTGAAACAATCCTGAGTCCTCCCACTCCCACGAATCTAGCTCCTGCCATCCCTACCAACTACCGTCCCATCACTACAGTGCCATTTCTTCTTAAAATCCTCAATAAAATAGCATACCAACAAATTCAACAATACTTGGAACTTAACCACCTCCTGGGAGTCCGACAGTCAGGCTTCAGACCTCAGCACAGGACTGAGACTGCGCCAATAGATCTTAAGGCACAGATAGATGAGCTGAGAGATGAGGGCAAGACAGCACTTCTGTTACTTCTCGATCTCTCAGCTGTATTTGATCTGGTCAACCACGAGATCCTTTGCACACACAGTCAGCAGCTCATTTCTCCCAGGAGGCAACAGAATGGATCCAGTCCTTCCTCAATAACCGCACTATGCAGGTTGTTTCCCCTTCAGCAGCCGCTGACCCCATGCCCATTACCTGTGGTGTGGTGTGGTGGTGTGCCACAGGGTTCTTGAGTCTCCCCTACCCTGTACAACATTTTTACAAAGTCCCTTTTTGATGATCTAGATGGCCTGGGTATCACCTACACGAATTATGCTGATGACACCCAGATCCTCATCCCGTTGACGGGGGATTACAACAAGGATTTGGCCTTTGTAAATTGTGTGTACCTCATCATCCAGGCACGGATGGCCTCTCATGGTCTATGCCTGAATGATGACAAGACAGAACTCCTTATTCTAGGCATCGTACCCAACCTCAATAAATTAGGTCAAAACTACTCCTCTTTTGTCATTGAAAATAATATCATCACCGTAGCTAAGGAGGTCAAAACCTTAGGATTCTATTTAGATTCAACACTCACCTTCAAAAAACAAGTTAATATCATGGTGTCCGCTACATCCTATACATGTAAACTCATTAGGGCATCCAAACCATTCCTCTCACCAAACAACTGCAGTACTCTAGCCAGAGCATTAATCCTATCCAAGTTGGATTATTGCAACGCGCTCTACGTAGGCAGTAACAAATACATCACAAATAAAATTCAAACCCTGCAAAACAATGCCTTAAGAGCAGCCCTAAGCCTCCCGAGGAAAGCACATATCTCAGAGACTAGAATGTCGCACAACTGGCTTTCTACAAAAGATAACATTTTCCTTAAATCGGTCTCTCTGACCCACAAATGCCTACACCAAGCAGCCCCTCAATATTTGATAACGAGATTCACCAGACCGACTTCCTGCCGCCCATATAGAAAGGCCAATTCAAACCTCCTCCTTGTCGCAAGATTCAAACGCATGATGTCTGGAGGGGATAGCTTCCCTGTCAAAGCAGCACAATTTTGGAATTCCTTACCACCATCCCTTAGGGAAGACCTTCCATACCCATAATTCAAATCCAATACCATCCACTGGATCAGGGAACACAACACCTAATGCTAGGACATCTAATCACTTCCACTGCTGCGCCTATTGTAAATTGTGTATAAATTGTATATTGTATTGTATAATTGTATATCCTCTCACCTCTATGCTTGATATATCCACAACTGTATACTATGTATATTCACCTATAATTTGTACTTTGACATATTGGACCAAATGCTTGATGCTTCCAACACTGTAACCTAGTTGGATTCATCCGCTGCGTGCTCTGTAACTTAAGTTGCACACTCCTCTTGTAGCTTGCGCCTTTTTACCCACGGGTTAGGTGCACTTTACAAATAATAAAACCAAACAAAAAAACAAACAGCAGATGTTAGAAATGGAGGTAGATATCTCCAAAGAGGAGATTGATACGGCGCTTAGCCAGCTAAAAATCGGTGACACGTCTGGGCCGAAAAGTTTCCCGGTGGAAGTGTGGAAGGGTATGGGGGAGCTGGTTAGTCCAATGCATGGCCTCGATGCGCAATGCAAGAAAAATAAGCACCTCCCTAGACACCTTAGAAAGGCCTGTATAGTGGTCCTTCTGAAATTGGGCAAGTAACCCGAGCTATCCGCCTCTTATAGGCCTATATCGTTGATCAATGGGGAAGCCAAGATCCTAACGCAGGTCCTTGACAACCGTATGGTAGTGGTAATTGGCTCCTTGATTCCCCCAGACCAATGTGGGTTTATCAAAAAATAGGCATAGGTGCCCCTCTGTGAGAACGAACACGGCTAAATGACCTGTTCTTTGGGAAGGTACCCACTCGAGAGTCTGCTGACACACTTAAGCTCACTGTTCCTTTCACAGAAAGAAATATCCATTCGCCCATCAGTCGTTGTCCGGCCCACGTAGACAGGACAGCACCAAAATGCTATGGCAATTCTCTTCTGAACAAGAGAACCAACAGCAACCTGAGACACTTGTTTCAGCCTTGTTATGCCTCATCAGTGAGGTGGAGCTGTGCCTCTCTGAGCACAGTTAGCAAGAGATCCACATCTGGATGACCATAGGAAACTTACTGTGACTAAACCTAAGTCCCTTAAGCAATCAAAAAATAGTCATAGGAGCCCCTCTGCGAGAACGAACACGGCTAAATGAACTGTTCTTTTGGAAGGTACCCAATTGACAATCTGCAGCCACACTTTAGCTCACTGTACCTTTCACAGAAGGGAAATATCAATTTGCATAAGCATCCCTTCCATCTCTGGGTTGAGGGTAAGGCATGGCACCCCCTTTTCTTTCTTCTTTTGGGAGCAGACACTCCAACCTCCCCTTCCATCATTGGGTAGCAGGGCATGGAATAGCACCCTCTTTCTTCCTTCCTTTCCAGGTATCTGGGGTTCTCACCGAACTCCAGTCTCATCCACAGGCTGGAAGTTAAGGAGGTTAGTTCTCTAATAAAAGATAGAAAAAGAGTTTCAGTACATTTTACACACCTATTTCCCCCAGAAGATTTGCATAGAACTTACAACAACAACAACATATAATTACAACCTGACAGTTTCATCATTTCACAAAACACAGTTTATTTAATTTCTTCATTTGTACAATAACATCAAGTACATTTCTCCCTGTTTTATATATATCCATCCAATTGTTCATCCTTTCTTTTCCTTCTTCAGATGGTTCCTCTGATTGACTTTCATTTGGCTCATCAATCAGTCGCAAAGCATGTCTGGGCTGACAGCTTTTCAACTGATTGATGTGGACCCATTTTTCCTCTGTCAGTTCTCCTTTTGGGATGCTGTTCTTGTAAGCAACAGGTGATATTTTATCTACAATTTCAAAGGCACCATGCCAAGATGGGAGGTATTTCCGGTAATTGGCCTGATTCCTTTGAAAATTGTACAGGTAAACCTTGTCATCTATTTCATACTCTTTCTTGGTGGTCTTTAGATCATAGTAAGTCTTCATTTCTAGAGCCAATGTTTCTAAATTGCACTGAGCATAAGCAAAAGCATGCTGGAGGTGCTTCCTTAAATGTTCAATGTACTCATGAGCAGTGGACACATTTATCAGTGTCTGCTCCTGAGTCCTATAGAGCACATGCTCTGGCAACACCATTGTATTCCCCTGGTCATGAGCTGAAATGGAGACGTCTTTGTTGCAGAAGATGGTGTAGACCTAATAGCCCGGGTCTTCAATGTCTCGATAACATTTCCCAATGATTGGGTCCTCTTTCTGTGCAGTGATCAAATCTGCATCTGGGGTATCTTTACTCCACTGGGCTGTTGAGAGTTCGCAGTTAGCCCGAGTTTGTGACCTGGTGACAGCTGACATTTGGATTTCACTCAGTAGGGATTCTGTTTCTATGAAATCCCTCTGCAGAACTCCAGTTTTACCCAGCTGGTCAGCCAGGTCATTCACAGTTTTATCTGGCCCCTCTATCTTGGAATGACCTCGTATCTTCTTCCAATAGATGACCATCTCATTAGAGGTCACCAGATCGGCGATTGACTGGTTCAGTTTGGCATGCTTTAAGGGTTTGTTGTTGGCACTTAGCATGCCTCAATCCCTCCAGTTAATCATGTGCTCCACAAACCCATGCCTGACATAATCAGAGTCAGTGATTATGACCAGTTCATTGAGTTGGTGGTGCACTGAAGTGAGAATGGCTTGATAAACAGCCATCAGCTCTGCAACCTGACTATTTTGGGGTGCTATTTTATAATCAGCAGAGGTTTCTGGGGTATCATTCAACCAATCCAATGCCAGCCACCAGTTATTTTTCCCTGTTGTTATCAACATGGTAGGAGCATCCATCCACATAAACTGTGGGTATCCCCTGACATGTGTCTTCTTCATAGACCTTTTGTGGGCAAGTTAAGTATGCCTCCATGTTGGTGTGGTCATTAGACTTTGGTCCTTGAGACAGTTTTCTTGAGAGCAATCATGCAAGTCTTCCAACCCTTGCTCTAGGGTACTCTTTTTGTTTTGACTATAACTGACCTCCACAAGAAAGCCTTTCATGGACAGAAACCAGGAAGTAATTCTGGAATTAGTAATATTCTCTGCCCAGATTCTGTCACTTTGAAGATATTGCAAGGGTTGGTGGGGAGTCTTGACAATGAGTTGCTCCCCCTGTATGAATGGGCTGTAATTCAGCAGCGCCCACATCGTTGCCAGAAGTGCCTTCTCACAGTAATTGAATTTTTACTCCACAGAGGACAAGTCTTGCTCACATATGAGATGACTTTGTTTACCTTGTCATGCTTTCGGTACAATACCACTGTTAGGCAAGTATCTGAGAACCCTGTCTCTAAGAAGGACTCCTTGTTCCGTATGGGGTAAGGCAAAAGGGGTCCATGGGAATGGTGGTTGAATGAATGGATGTGTGTTCACAGTCATATGAGTCCACTGTAAAGATATCTTGGAATTCCAGGAAGACCTGTTTTAGCTGTTGTCTTTGCTCCTCGGTCTAATAGGCATTAGCAAGATTAATCCATTCCTTGACCATCTGCATGAAACCTGGAAATACCTCTGGCTTGGCAATTTCAGCAGTATCCTCCCGGTGGGTGGAGAGATTTCTTTTGATGGTGTTGACATGGACAGGAGATTCAAGGTAGTGGTCCTTGATTCTGAACACTAACTCCTCCCTCTTAATCGCAGAGGTCACCCTCTTTCACACCGTAGGGGCAGGAAGAGTACACCAGGAAATTCCCACCATGCCTAGTAAAAATCTTTCATGGAGGAATACTGTTGATGATGTCGAAACAATTGTTTGGAATTTGTCCCATTATTTCATTACCTAAATCAATAGAATACTGCTGGGCATCAGCTGCCATTCCGATAAGGTCTCTGCACCCAAAGTGATACTTCAAGGGTCACTGATATCCACCAATATTTAAATGGTGTTGTGTTCTAGAGGTGTTGGATTTAAATATAAACCTTGTTGTTGGAGGTGGAAATTTAGATTTATATATGCGTCCTGATGTTTGGGGTTCTGTCCTCGCTTAATTTTGAGGGGAAGAGTAAATTGTTGCACATGTCCTGGGATGGTAACCTCTTCTCACAATTGAAATTAAACCATATAAGGCAGCAATTGAGCTGACCGAATGTTTTTTCAATGTTGTCAAAGCCAAGTGGTTACTCCCCAGTCTGGCTTTATTATTAATTAGGTCCAAATTGTTTGTGAATCGGATGGGAATGTCACTTACCAGATAAAAAGCAGAAGGGACGTCACTCACAACCCAACAATCATGGTCTATACTTTTGGTGCCAATGGACATTTTTAGTATACACCTGCTGGGCAGGAGATGTTTGGAATTTGGGGTTTGCAGACCTACTTCCCATTTGTCAATCAATTTAAATGTGGGAATGGTCTGATCTTTTTGGAGTTTCCTGAATAATTCTAATTCTTCGCCGATGAAGCTCAATCCATTATTCAGGCATACTCTGGCTAGTACCAGCTTTCTGTCCGCACCTAGAAGAGAGCTCATATCCAAGCCTGCATCTCGGCCAAACTCTTTAAAATCTGCAAGGAGCTGGCCAATCCTGCTGCAGTCTCTATCTCTCCTGTCCGCTCACAGGCCCTTTGCACAGCCCTGGCTTCTCATTATATCTTTAAAACTCAGGACATCCTATCTTCTCTCTCTTCCTCTCCTCCTTCTCCCTTTGCTCCCTGCTGTTCCTCTGGCCCTTCTTTGGCCACCTCTCCTCCCTACTTCTCTGCCTTTCCCCTGTTCTCCTCAGACAAGGTTTCTAGACAAGTCTGATCTATGAAAGTCTCATCAAAACAGGTTCACCCCTATTCCTCCAAAACCATCAAGGACTACATTGACACCTTGGCTCCTGCTCTGGTTAATTTCTGAAACCACTCCTTTTCCAATGGAGTCTTCCACACCCCCCTGAAGCACTCCCTTGTGACCCTCTTCTCAAGAAACCCTCTGCCGAACGTTCCTGCCCAGCTAACTATAATCCAATCTCCATCACTCCTTTCCTGGGCAAACTCCTGGAAAAGCTGCCCATCTCCCAGCTTAATCTTCATTCTGAATCAGTTGGTTGTCTCCATGACCATCAGTCTGGCTTCAGAGCTACCAGAAGCATGGAAACTGCTCTCCTCAACATCTCTGAAAACCTGCTCTCAACCTTGATTCCAACACCCCCTGTGTCCCCATCGTTCTTGATCTCTCTTCTGCCTTTAACAAGATCAACCATGCCATCCTGCCCAACCTTTTCTGTGATAACCTGGGTATCATCGATCAGGCCCTGGCGTGGCTGACCTCCTTCCACTCCGATCGACCCTCCCAGGTCCAATGTGGTTCCTTCCCCCTCTCTAGCTCAATCTCTACCTGTGGTGTACCCCAGGGGTCTAACCTCTCTCCCTGGCTGTTCAACCAACAACTGACACTTCTTGCCCACTGCATTACCGCTCTCTGCCACAACTTTTAGTGCTATGTGGATGACACTCAGCTCATTTTCAGGCTCCCTTCAGCCACCTCTTCTCCTTCTCTCATCTCTGACTGTCTGTCCGCCATCCAGGAGTGGTGGGTCGCCAATGATCTCTGCCTTAATACCAGTAAGACTGAGGTTCTCCTCATTGGCACACCTGCTCCGTATTTTCCTGTCACTCTCTGGTCGGCCTCTCTTGGCCCTCTTCCTGTTCCCACCTGTGAGGCTAAAAACCTTTGTGTCATCTTCGACTTCACACTTTCCTTCTCTCCTCACATCTCTGACATCTACAAGAAGTCACACTGCCAGCTGCACCTCTTCAGAGATATTCTTCCTTTCCTCTCCTTCCTCAGAAGCTCTCTGTCTCCAGAGCTCTGGTTCTCTCTAGGCTGGACTACTGCAACAGCCTCTTTCTAAATGTGCCTGCCTCTACACTCCGCCCTCTGCAACTCATCCAAAACAGGACTGTGAGACTTGTCTTTGGCCTCAAGCCCAGCGATCATATCTCTTTAGGACTGAAATCTCTGCACTGGCACCCAGTGGTGAGGATTAAGTTCAAAACCATCTGCTTTGTCCATGAGGTCTTCTGGGGCCTGGGACCTCAGTACCTTCAACGCTCTCTTCCTAAATATCTTCCTTCTCGAGCTCTTCGCTCATCCACCTCCAACTCCCTCAGGGTTAGTCGCGTCTCCAAGCAGCGAGTTGGTGGTAGATCTCTTTCTTCTGCAGGTGCCTCCCTCTGGAACAGCCTCCCTGCATCTCTGAAACTTGAGGATAACCATCTCTGGTTCAGGAAACACCTCAAGACCTTCCTCTTTGCTGCTGCTTTCTCTCCTCCTCTCCCCTGCTGATCTCCTGGCTGAATCTGAAACTGCACTGGTTACCTGGCTACCTTCTGATCTCAGGCCCACATTCCCCCTTCCCCCCTACCAATTGCACACCTGCACTGCCTCCCTGGTAACCCTGCTCTCGAGGACTGTTTCTGTATCCCTACAGCCCCTACTAGCACCTGACACCTGATGTATGCACTTACCCCTGCACTTGCCACCAGCTGGCTGCACTTTTATTTATTGTCTTTATTTATTTTACTGTTATCCTATGTACTGCACTTCCCACTCCCTTTTCCCCCTGCACTTTTCCCATGCCCCATCGTCTGCACTTGCGCGATCTCAATGTCACCTGGTAGAATAGGATCGTTGTCTCTGTCTTCCCTCTCTTTACCCTGCCTTGCCTCGTTGCGCCTTGAAACACTTGTGTATAGGTGTGTTATAAATGCCATATCATATCACCGTTTCATTCCCCTCATTTAACTTAATGGGGAAAAACAACTGCTCGCCCTTTTTCTGAATGTGCGTCAGACTTTCAGCTGACTCTTCCTTGTGTGGTTTCACGGGACACAAGGTTTCCTCTGATTTTGGACTGGTGTAACATTTTAGGGTGTTCCCTTCCAGTGTGGATTGCAACTTAAAACTGGAAGGAAGGTTGGTTTTCAAGAATGGAGACGGGTTCCCATCACCAGTTCTGCTACAGAGATGACAGTGATGTTTTGGACTTGCTTATATTTTAAATAGAATGCTATATTCTCAGAGCATTGATCAATTATGTGACAGGTACCATTCAGACTTACATAATTGGTACTCATTTTGAATTTGATGGGGCAGTTAGTCTGAGTCCAGAGGACCTTGCTTACACCGTCGATCAGAGGTGATAACCTCTTCAGGAAATCATTCCCCAGTAAACAAGGTGAACTGAATAACCTCAGCCCTTTAAGATGAGTAGCAATTACCCTGGAGATGGATGGGGATGCAGAAGTTACTGAACACCAATAATCAAAATGAGTCAGTTAGTTGGTAAAAAGGATAACTGTTTTATTTTCAATTGTCTAAAACAGGGAGCATAACGATTATCAACAAATTCGCTCAATCCTCTTACTCAAAGCAGTTCATAAAAATGTAGTTTATATATCAGAAACTTGTCATCATTGACGTTGACCTATGTCACTACCAACGTCATCCTATGTTGCAAACTACAAAACCTATTAACAACTACAATAGGCTCTGAGTGAACATCTAAGTATATGATCCATACTAGTATGGGATAATACGTGAAAGTGATAGGTTTCCTAACATCAGGTGGGGCAACTAAGCCCTCCCTTCAAAATTACCACTATGAACATCACTAAATACACAATGTTCCATTGGCTACACAAACTATATAACTCTTAATTACCTGGTCCCCCACACTTTTGGCACTCTAACCTTTGTCAGTAAATCTCCTCCTACGTCTAGCAGCACGGAAATTGGACCTCCAGGTGCTGGTGAGCTCGTCTTAGTTCCAGCTTCCCACCAATTAGCATATCAATCTATCATCACCTCAATGGTCAGTCTAGTCAATTAGGCTTTGAAGTTCGGCCTTGAGTTTGCTCTGTACTGTGGAGAATCAGGGGAGTGAAGGCATGCTCTGCCCTCATGCAAAGGTGTGAGCATCTTGCTCGTCCAACTTCATCCTTCCCCTGACTGTAGACCGTGATTTTAAGCTTTTACTGTCTATAAAATACTCTTTTTTTTAATAGACCTCTGGCGTCTTCCTTGTTTTGTTCATGCCTTCTGAACATGAGCGGTTCATTCACACAATTCTGTATCCAATGTCAGCTCATTCCAACCTGATAAGATGTTTGCTTCTTAGCTTGACTTCATGGCTCATCCAGCCTCATCTGTTCGAGATTCCCTTTTAATTCATGTGTTTTCTTACTGCGCCACACTGAGAATGAGGCCTTCCATTATTAGTCCAACTCTTCTATAACACATGGTGGAAACATCCATCCTTTTTTTTTAAATGCATATATGTATATGTTGGCACATGCCACAATCCTATTCACTATAAAGCTAGCCTCAAGAATATTTTGGCTGCTTGCGTTTCTTTTTGCAACTGTACACGTGTAAACTGACTTGATTACTACATCCATTTAATGGCATAAGCTTCTTCACCTTGATCCCAAGATGTCACGTATCTTTGATACTTTCTTTATGCCTTATAGAATCTCTGTATTCCCTAGTCTCTGCATCTCTTCTAGGTACGTCAGCTCAGGTCTGTATGACATCACCATTCATCGAGACCATTAATTTGCTCTGCTTCGTCCGGGATTTCATTCAAACAGCCATCATGTTTTCTTGTATGCAGGTATGGTTTTCTCGATGGGAACCTTGATTCCAGGATTCTCCTAGGTATTGGTAGCTCACATCCGGGCTCCCAACATATAGGCAATATGGGTGAGGTGGTTGAGGTAGGGGTACTTGGCTCCTCCTCTACAAAGAGTCTATGGAGTCACAACAATCACCGGATGTTTCAGCCGGTGCCATCCAATTTTTATGTGCAGATCCGCATTCCCTTCAATGGAAATATCATTTCTGTTGACATTTTGGACTTGTCCAGGAAGTGGTCTGAGTGGAATTTGGTGGCCCTCCCACCGTCCTGAGATTAGTTGGTCAAAGGACCTTTCTGATAGGAGGGTATCTTGGGATCCAGTATCCACTAGAGTGGACAATTCAAACTGACCTTCCACCTTAACCGGTGCATAAAATCAGCCTTTCTTCTCATCCAAGGTGAAAATATAGTGTGAGTTATTTGATTGCCCTTTCTTAATATTGAACTCCAACACTGTGTGATCTTGGGAAATTTTGGAGTTTGGGAATATGTAAAAAAAAAACTTTGCATCACCCAATGGGAGTTGTTGGGGGATCCTCCTTTTCCCCCGGCTTCTTGGCTGTCCCACATTACCTGGCAACAGTTCTCACGATTTGTTTGGAGAAAGGGCACCCCCTCTGTTTCACTTCTGTGTGGCTCACATGTTTGGGGTTGAATAGCTTCTGGTTCTGGGTCGGGCTCCATACTTATCCTGTCCCACTCAGGGTCTTTTGGGACCCATTTTTCTTTGGGAGTGATCCCCCTATTTTTTAAAGAGAAGGTCTGCTTACCTGAATCCTCCAGGGATTCTTCTCTTTCAAAGGGGATAATCTGGCGTTCCTCCACAAAGTGGGTTCTTCTTTGGCCTCTCCTGCTTACCCTTTGCTCTTTGGGTTCTAACGTTTTGGGCGTAAAGGGGACTTTTCAGGCTGAGAGGTTTTAAGGGGTGTTGTTTGGGTGAGAAAGGAAACTTCCTCAAGGGCTTGGCATCTCCCCTCCACGCGCGCCCCCTCCTCCGGAACCTGTGGTTTGTCAGAGGTTTCCTCCCATCATTTCCCCCCTGGGGCATCAGACCTGGTTTTTGGGGAATTCCGGGAAGCAGGGCTGGGTTGAGAGTTGGACTGAGCCCTCAGCATGCATCCCAGATCATTGGTCAGTCGCTGGACTCATCATTCCAGTTACAAGACCTTCCCTGGGTGGTAGCAAGGTCTCACATCATACCTCTCCTGCTCCTGAAAGGGATAACTGTCCCTTCTCCCAGAGTAGCTCAGGTACTGGAAATTCTCCCCAAAATGTTCCATCCTGAATCTCCCTTCTCCCGGATTCAGGGATCTATTGTCCTGGAACTGCGGAGAGAAAGGAGGATTGTTTTGGAAGTTCTGGTTTGGGGGATTTCTGGGGAAAAAGTTCAGATTGGGAGGTGGAGTGATACGTCTCTCCTGAAGGAAGTTTAGAGGGAAGTTTCCTTGGGCAGTATTTACCGGATTAGTTCCCCCCCCCTTGGGCCAGGGGAGTGTATACATACCTGAGGATTGGTTTAGCACCCTTGTAGCTAGGATTTATATAGGTGGAAGGGTCAGAGGGATCATTGTTTTGGCACCTGTCTGAATACCATTTGATTGGGCCAGGTTGATGGGTCCCTTCTGCTTTCCATTTTGCTTATTGACAGGAGGGTTACTTTTAGGTCGCTGCATCTCCAGATCCAATGGAGGGCAAATTTTGTACCTCTGCCACCTTCGCGACAGCAGGGGTGTAAGATGGTTTGTGGGTTTTGACAGCATTTTTATTCTCAGCAGGCTTTTGGACCTCATAAATCGTGGTGGCCTGTTCAATCACACAATCCATGGTCCTACGTTTGTGAAAGTCATGCACCAACTGAGTCATTATGTATTTGGGGAGAGCATGGAAATATCTAGTTATGAACTACCTGCTATTGGTGTTCACCCGCTAGGAAACCTGAGCAAATGCCCTCTTTAACTCCTGCATAATCTCCCTAGACTCCTGATCTTCCCCACACTTCAAGTTATATGCAGCCTTATGGCCTCTTGTGAGTTCCTATGGGTGGACATTTTTTTCAATTTGGCTTCCTTATAGGTGGACCATTTATGTCCTGGAAAGAAACTGGAGGACTCAGCTGAGAACATTAATTAAGCAAATGCTACACAATTCACAGCATTCCTGATCTGGAATGATGCCATCATCTGCTCATAAAGTTCCAGGTGCTCCCATACCAAATACTTGGCATTCTTGTGGTATGGGGTCAGGAAGCTCTTTATGGCTTTGATTTGCCTTATTGGGTATTTCACAAACCCCTTGCTCTGCTTCACTGTGTTTTCTTCCTGTGCACCTAAGTCCATTCTGACTCAGAACTGCTACTGGTAATCCCTTTCTGGTATTCTTGGTGCTCCCTATTTCTATGAGACTGGGAATATCTCCCAGAACCACGGGGTCTGGACTCCTCTTGCCTGGACCAAAGTGAACTCTCAGGGTCTCTCTCCCGGGAGTGCTTTTTAGGCTCAGAATAGAACCCAGTTCCCTCATCCCCCCCTACCCCTCAATATATGGAGGTTTTTTAAAATGCTATTCGTAGGCTGAGGGTCTGGCTTTTCTCCTTCAGAGAAGCGGGTAAGGTGGTCTCTTTTTAGTCGCATCTTCAGCCAATCTAACTCCCAGACATTCTCCTCATAGGAGTTTTCATGGTCTGAAATATTTACCGTATTATTCCTTACTTCCCAGGGCACACTGGGCTGGCCAATTTCCCTTCTGTGTGGTAGAGGTTAATAATCACCAATATCAGACAGGGACCAGCCTTCTTGATCCGTTGGGCTAGCCCTGGGTAGGTCTAACTGCCTCATGTCACCCTGTTCTGGATAGGTGGCATGCATGAGGTCAGTTCTCATTTGTGCATGAGAGGTTGTAAATGACTGGCATGAGGCCCCTGTTGGGAAGGGTGTCTCAACTTGATCACTGGGCCTTGTCCCATATCCTGATTGGTCAGGGTGCATCACATCCTGTTTATCATTTTCGATTTCCTTGGTGAGGCTCTCACACCTGTGTCTCTATCTTTTTGCTGTTGCTAGTCAGAGAGCTGGCTTTTTATTTATGACACTAAGGCCTGATTAATCTCATGCACCCTGCTCTGAGCTACCAACCTAACCTTTGTACGATGCACCTCATGCTGAAGTGATTCATTTTCTCTCTGTGAGCCTTGTTTGTTGCGTGCATATTCAAGGTGCTTTTCCTTCAGGAGACAAATCTCTTTCTCTTGTTCATCCCTACATTTTGCTGCCTCTAACACTTCCGTTTCTATTTGCATTAGTTGCTCTACCAGCTCATTCCTTTCTTCTATCATTCTGGTCAGTTCCTGGGACCATGACTGACTCATTTCTACCTCCATTTCCAACTGATTTATCCTCTGTAATAGGATCCTGTTATCCTGATTCAAGAGGTCTTTTTTTCTGAGGCATATGCATCCTCTGTTGTTTCAGAGTACTTAGCTGCTGATATATCTGATCAAAGTCATTTTGTAAATCAACCCCTTTGATAATTAATGGACTATTTTCAGTTTTCAATTGTTTTATTTCTGATTAAAATGCAATAATGTCCTCCATAAAGACTCTATTATGAGCAGCCTGGTCATTTAGCTTGTACTGCAGTGCTCAGAATTTCTACACACTCTTTATGTGTAGTTTTCAGTGCATAAAACTGTTTCAAACTATGCACTCTCTTGCTGCATTGTTTTTAGCTTATCTTTGAGTTGTTGAACACAATCCTGGGCCTATGACAGGTCTCCATCCTGATTCATCCTACTAGCCTCACTATTTGGCCAGCGCTCTTCTACTAACAGCAAATGAACAGAAAATTAAAATATAAGTGAGCAGTTAGCTGAGCCATTTGTATCTATTCATCATGAGCAGTTGTAGTCACATAAAATGCTGCAAGTGCTTATTACCTTCAAGCCAAATATAATTGCTTACTGTGTTAACCTGTAGCACAATTCTGGTTTGCCAGCTTCCAGCATCGTCCTCAACCCATTCTCGTTTAAGAAATATTTTAGCTAGGAGATGTTCCTTGGCTTCCCCAATTTGTACAGTAGTCATTTTCACAATTGGCTTTTTGCACTTTATTAAAACCTTCTTTATGCAGGGGTAACATCACACTGTTCCTGCTTGATTTCCTCACTCAAATAAATTCGTACACACTCTTAATTGTTTTACCTATACACCTCCCAGAAACTCAGGGGTCAAGTCCTAGCAGCACTTTAACAAAGCAAAGATAACACTTGCTCCACCTTAAAGCAATTGCATCAAAATGAATAGACTGTCACAATGTACTTGTCATGGGTCATGAATAGTCAGCTAAATCCCAGCTCAAGCCCCCAATTTGTAACAGTCTATTGAGAAGACACCCTCAACACAGGGAGTTCCTTCTCTCCCCACTCAAGTGGGTACACAACTAACTGTTTAACTGATTATTTTCTTTAGCCCTATCTCAGACACATATCATGCCCCTTGGATCCCTCTCCCCTGAGCTAACAATGAGCCAAGAACTAGGCCGGTGTACGGGAAATATATGTATATTTGTTTAAATTAAAAATAATAGAAATTAGCCTGAAAATGTCAAACACCACTGAAGTGAAATTAAAAAGAACACAATCATAATTCTTCCTTTTCTACAAATATCAATTCACAAAATAATCACATTGATCAATCGCAAAGGAAACTATCATGTCATGTTGTTTGATTTTGATTTTCCTGCAGGCTTAAAAGGCTAGCAGTTGGATTTCAAGATTGTTCCAAATACATATGGCATTTATGATTGTGCCCCAATTTTTGGTTTAAAATAAACACAGTGGGCCTGATCACGACTTGGGCGTTACCGCCGGCGGTAATAGCCCTACCGCCGCCGAACTCCCCGGCGCTAATTGCGCCGGATCACGAGTTTGGCGGTAAAGTAATTCCCCATTCCCCATTGAGCCCATTCGGGAATGCCCCATTCCCCATTGGGCTCAATGGGGAATTTTCACGCTCTTACCGCCAGCGGATTTCCCGCCGGCGGTAATAGCATGAATTTTCGGCGGATTTCCCCCCAGCTCAGAGCTGGGGTGAAATCTGCTGAAACCCTGATTCGGCGGACCCTTAAATCCGGCGGTGATTTAGCAGATTGTTTTCAGACCCTGCCCCCCTTTGCGTTGGTCTATGTTGGGAAGTCAGACAGAAAAATATGAATGATTAAGCAATTTTGGATTTCAGACCCCCCCTTACTGAAAGGTCTGTGTTGGGGCCGCTGGAAAAAAGGTTGGACTGATTTAAGAACAAAGACACACCTCTTCCTTAAAGAAGACGGGGTAAGCTGGACGACAAGAATTACCCAATTAATGTATAGGCTGTAGCTTTCAGCAGACACTGGGAAGTGAGCTTAGTTAATTTAGAATTTTAACAAAATTCACCCCGTAGTGTTCTGCCAAATAGGGAATTAGTTACATTAATATTTTTGGTTAAATAGGGTAAGGATCTACATTGTTTTGCCCCCGCCCATTATACGGGGAAAGGATTAAAGGCAAGCAGTTTCTCCAACCATTTGGTTTCCCAGGGCTCAGTTCTACTAATATAGCAAGCCTCTGTTTAAGGTTCAGGAAATCCATCTGCATCTCAGGACACTCTGGAAAGATAGGGCTGGGGTCAGGTCCCTCCACTCTCTAATATGCCCCCCCCCTCTCCACCATAGGACACAGTCAGCTTGAGGCCTTCCAAGAGATAGACAGCTCCACCCAGATGCACTGTCAGCATTCTCCTCTGGTGTCTTCTCTCTCCTGTCTTTCTTTTCTCACCTCCCAAACCCAGCCTCCAAGTCAAGATTGGTTTAGGTGTCTGGAGCAACATATAGCAATTCCCATTTGTAATCACCCTTTGTTCCCCTTTGAACTTTTTGGCAAACATTAGTTATGTATCACAACGTCCTAATTCTACTAGCAACTGCCATACTAATAATATTTTCTGATTCAGCTAATCATGGAGAATTAGATAAGCCGACCATCAAATTTGTACCATGTAACACAGCCATGCGGCATATTTCTGCCGTTTCCATAAAAAGCACAACAGTTATGAGAAAGTTATTAAGCATATCCCTAATTTCATTTTCCACCCGCTCACCAACTCTCACATTTGGAACATGTTCAGATCAGCCAGAAATCTAGTCTTACTGGCCAATACAGTTCTGAAAGTCACAGGTAGATGAATTTTATATCCCCAAAATCGCCTGGAAATTACATAAAAAATGGTAAAAATATTAAATCAATCTACCTTATCGTTCCTAAGAAAAAAGCCTAAATGATAAAAGTAATTTTAAATTAATCGTAAATCTTCATATGAGACAAAAGGCACTGCGCCTGCTTTCCGGTCATTGGTTTTCACTGGGTCAGCCTGTAACCATAGTTTCTATCAGTCTCCTTTGTGTTGTAAGCTTGTTCTTTGAAGTAGGTGCCCCCATTTTGACACATATTAGTCATGCTACAGCCAAGGGTAACTTTTCTTTGAAGTCAATGCTTCCAGAGTCAGCAGGTCTGGAGAATACTCAATGTTGACACATTTAGCAGGACATTCTATTGTGGTTGGTCATTAGATTTTTCCACAGCCAGCAAAAGGGTTTGCCTGAGGCTGATATTTTTAATGTCACTGGAGCTTTGTAGGTGAAACATGATAGACATTGCTTTTTGTCAACCCGCACATCATGTTTTGTTTTCCTGACATTTTTCTGAGAGCAGTGATATTCTTTTCACTTTTAAACTGCTTTTATTTGCACACACTTGCGCAAGCTGTTTCTTTTTTACAACGTTTCAAAATAATGTTTTCTACGTGATAGTGATCTTTGATTCCTCCTTCCTTTGTAAATTAAAATGCTGGTTATCCATTGGTAATGACAGGTAGGTCAATGTCCACATGGCTCTTTAATTTTACTTTAAAAACAAAAACAAAGACCAGGCCATTTTTGTTTCAGCTATTTCTGTCAAAGGAACGTCTGTTTGGGGCCTTTGTTATTTGTTATTTTTTCTTATACTGCACCAACGCCCGTAGGCATCCAGGCGCCGAGAGACAGAAGACGGCGGCTACCAGTGAAAAGAATTGTACTAATAGAAGAGATGAATCTTCAAGAGTTTCCGAAACATAAATAAGTCCCTGGTTTTACGCACCTTTAACTGCACCCCAGAGTATACAAAGGTGGCTATGTTGATGTAGGCACATACAGGACTTTTGCACGCATATCACCATATTAAAGATTTAGGGGGGGTCACTACAAGGTAGTAGATAACCATGCCACTATTAGCGGCATGGCTACCCCCCTTACCGGGTACCGGGTCCGGGTTCCTTGAATGAGGAATTACCGGGCCATTCCGACCTTGGAGGGCTCGGTAATTCCTCATTCAAAGAACACATCACCATTCACATTCGAGCCCCCATAGGGCTCAATGGGAATGGGGAGGGTGGTAACAACAGGCCCGTTACCGGCACCGTTAACCCCTTACCGACAAGGTCGTAATGACATCCTTAGATGTATAATTTTACCACATGTTGACCCTTATTCACAGAGCATTTTCTAATGGGATCTTTGTCATTATAAAATGCTCTGCAAACTAAGCCCTTTGTCTGCACTGCTACATTTTGCACTATCAGACTGGGGCTAGATTATCAAAACTTTGCCCTTGTGCAATAACATTAAACAAATTAATTCAGCACCAACGTGCTGCTTAAATATAAGCTGGAATGGCGAGAACAGGTTTAGCACCACCAGGTATTGAACAATGTTTTCACTAAGGCCAAAATGAAGCAGAATTCTTGCTATGAATCACTGAAAGAAATGCAGTAAACACAATTCTGTATGTTATGCAGAAAATATAGAAGAAACACAAGTCTGATTCATATTTGCCCACGTTCAAACGTGTTTAGAAAATAAGCAGATTGTAACATAACCTGTAACATAACCTGTTCTCTATTATCCAATCATTTGCTCGATTTTTACCACCAGCCCAAAGGTTAGCTAACCAATCCCCTGTGTTTCCTGATGACTACTGAATGGGCCTCATTACACGGTAGGCGGTAGGGGTTTACCAGTACTGGTAAGGGCACCGGTACCGGTAAACCCCTACCGTCTTACTACGAGTTCCCTTTGCGGGACCCGACTTTAACGGCTGGTTTTACCAGCCATTAAAGTGGGGTGCCGCAAAGGGACGGCGGAGCTAATTACGGTACCGCAATTTGCGGTACCGTAATTAGCACCTTCCCCATTCCCATTATGCTCTATGGGGGCAAAATTGGGAATGGGGAAGACCCTTGGTGAATGGGGAATTACCGCCCCACTCACCTTGCAGTAGGCCGGTTATTCCGCCATCCACCAAGGCGGACATGGTAAAATACCGGCGGCAACCATGGCGATAATAGCGCCATGGTTACCGCCTACCGTGTAATGAGGCCCAATATGTATTATCTTCTCTATAGAAGGGTTCAATAAATGGCATAAAAAGGATCAAAAGACCGACTAGTGGGTGGCCATTTCAGGCAAATCTTGCTGTGTACCTCCTTTTGTGATAATAGGCCAAACATGCTATGGATATCTTGCCTTTTAATAGAGACATATTTATCCTCTAGTCATTTGGGAAGAAGGTTGTAATTTCATGGACATTTGCCTTCCAAAATAAATAAATTGATAATCGATTCTGACTGATCATGGTAAAAAAAAGAAAATAAATAAACAAAAAATAACCGACTACAATACAATGGAAACGTTGGACACCACAGCTGCTGTACACTGCTGCCCTAAAACCATACTTGTTACAGGCAAAGGCATTGCTAGGGAGGTGCTGAGGGGGCTAATGCCCCAGGTCTTTTGGTTGTAGCCCCCGATAGAAGCTGAGATGTTACAACCAAAAAGGCTAACTAGCCCTGAGTCCCGACATTAACTTAGCCCTGTAATGTCCAGACCTAGCAACATCCCTGATTACAGGTAGTTTTTGTTCTTGAACACAAGCTTATGGCACCATATGCAATTTTCTGTTGTTTCATATCTGCACCTGACACATTGCAATTGCAGCAGCCAAATGTCACATAGCGTTATAACGCTTGACGTTTTACAGTAGGCCCCTCCATTTGTTCATATTGTATGCTTCAAGCAGAATAATGAAATTCTGACGTACTGCTCTCCGCTTTAAAAGAGTAATATCACAGCGTCAGCATGGAAGCAGACGCAGGAAGTGAAGGAGTGGAACATATAATTCATGCCTCAGAGGGCAGTCTGCATTAGCACTATTTTAGAAGGATCGCTCAGCAAGTGTAAGTGTAACCAAAGCAAAATCCCCAGTGTTTGAGCACCTGCCGCTGAACACATGAATCTGTTCAGTAACTCTATCCATCTGTCCGGCCGTCGAACTGGTTGGAGGTGTGTCTGCCTAAAGGCTGACAACTTGAGACTTCCATTTGCCTCCTATATAGAAATAAATGGAAAATGTATCATTTGCGTTTGCTGGCGTTTGCTTGTAGTCCTTTCTTTAGTGGGTTGACCTTTTCTTAGGGTCTCTTGAAAGCTGTGTCAGTTTCCAAAGTGTATTTTCTTTTGGAAAGGGAGGTTGTCACTTGCCAACCCTTCCACAGGATAACATTTAGTTATTTACTGTTTGGTTGCAACATAGTGGCAGCATCTTGACTGGAGCACCCAATGGGTCCCGTTTAAGAGTATCAGTAACTTTGTTACTGCTGTTGGTAATGCCAGTAGGACAACATTAAGGTTTTGTTAATTTACCACAGGTGGTAATTCCGCTGGCAGTAAATGCTCACTGTTCCTACTGGAGGTTTTTTTCTCTACGTTCCACCACTGTTGCAATACAATATTGTTGCTGTCATGCTTAACCAAATGTCAGTTTCCCCAACTATCCTTTAATGTTGTTAATTTATACAAATGGTGCTGTGTTTTTTTGCATATGCATTGAAATAGCTTGAACTTCACAATAACAGTTTAGATAATAATGATGTGGTTTGCTAATATAGAGCTTCCGAACAGAATTCTCTCACAAGTGTTATTATTAAACATTTTAATGATGCTCAAGTTATCAGTAATGCAAGGATAGGGGTCCGGCATGCCATAATAATGAAACTTAATTCCCTATTGTTGGTACCTCTTTCTCCCTGTCTCTCTGTTTGTAATTATAATTGGTTATTTATAACGCACTTAATATCCAGAGGTTTCTTAGGACTACCCGGGAATTGAACCTGGGAAATGAACCTGTGTTGCTCCACGTGGTCTTGCTTCCAAGACGAGCACGTTGCCCCTGAGCTATCCTCCCAAGACAAGCATGGACGTCACCTTTTATGAACCCTGAGACCACCGTTTGGTTTATTGTAGACTAACCCTGGAGGGCTTGATCAGCCCTGGAAATTGCACCGTACAAAATGATTGCAAATACACTAACATGCAACCAGTCCCCTCCATTTTATTTCAATTTATTTTGACAGATGGTGTAATTCTATCACGTGGCGGTCACAGCTTTCCGGTTGAGAATCACACTGTTGTCAAAGCGTAAAAGTCAGCTGCCATGTCAGTGCCTGGCAGACAGTATTTACATGGACTCCTGGCATTTGTTTGCCTTTTGAAAGATGTCAAAACATACCACTTCCTCAGGAGTCCATAGCCTCTCTGCCTGCAACAAAATGGCCGGTGTGTGGTCATCCTGCTGGATATGTGTAAAGGAGGAGGCAGGGAGGTGGATTTTCAATCTCCCACAAAACAAACATATTAAAATGAGTGACTGTATAAAGAAGCTACTCAATTTTAGGTACCAAGCACACCTTACCTATTCCAAATGGCCCCTAATGTGCTTAAACCTTGGTCTACTTTATTGTCTGCTGTAGATCTTACAATTTGCGCTCTTATAGATTTTACATAAGCAGATATAGGTGTGTGATTTTCTAAAATTGAGCATTGCCGTGGCTGCATATTTTACTGTTTTTAGTCCTTCACTCTGTTCCCTGACTTGTTCATGGCAGTGACTGGTACTTTCACCACTGCTGTTCCATTACTGCTCAGCTAATCTACGAAGTTCAACATCTTGTGTATATTGCCACCCATTCAGAATCTGCCACTGGATTGCCAGAGCTAGATGAATTGTACCACTCCTCAGCTTATTTTTTACTGGTTAATACTTAGGTTAGTTAATCGCTATCCTTAGTGTAGAGGAGGAGCCAAATACCCCTACCAGAAGCTCTGCCCCCAGCCTATATGCTGGGAACCGGACATTGCGACACTTGCAGTACCAGTGAGGATGCTTGTACCGCAAATAATTCTTGAAACAAGGTATCCAATGAGAAAACCCTATGTGCATTCAAAAAGAAATGATGGTCTTCTAGACAGAGTCCCGGAAGAAGTGTGAAAATAGATGAGAAAGAGAACTGGTGACGTCATGTGAAGCAGTACAGAGGCACCAAGATCTGAAGAGGAGGTGTCGAAGATAAGCAACATTTCGGGATCGAAATGAAGATGCTTGTGCAAATTAACGGTGAAGAAAATGCAAAGTCATTTTATACTTGTACAGATGCTGTAATGCAAATAGACAAAGGAATCCTGAGGCTGGCTACGTAGTGAATAGATTGCGGCGATGCGCCAATGTATACACACAGGAATGAATAGAATCTGGATGTTCTACAATGCACTTTAGCAAGACTTGAACCTTGTGAATGGAAAGGGCTTGAATGTGGCGCAGTTGGAAAATAGCTGATGGCGAAGGAGAATTCAAGAAAGTCTGGCTGGCTCAGCACCAAGAGTCGAGGCCACTGTGAGCCTGGTTGTCTGTCAAGAAGCTACATGAACATGAGAAAGAAACAAACTTCTGTTTCAGGTAGTATGAAAAAACACTGAAGGATTCAAGAGTTCATCATTTTGTGAAATCGATGCCCGCCTGTGCTTGCTTTTGCGGCACTAATGAAGGAAAAGCCAGCCAGCTATAGTAAACAAAGGCTACCACTGGGTGGATTTTCCTTCATTGGTGCCAGGACTCGGAGGACGCAGACCGGAGACTACAGGCAGAAAAGCTGCAGCTGCATCTCGGTAAGTGCTATTTATTTTTTTAAAAAATAAGCACTAGCTGCGTTTTTTTTTCTAAGTTTGCCCGGAAAATACAACGTTATTGTGTTTCAAAAACGCTGCGGTTTTTCTTTCTAAGTTTCTCAGGCTGCTCCGAGCCAGAGGAGCCTGAGAAACTTAGAAAGAAAAATGGCAGAGTTTTGAAACACAATAACGTTGTATTTATGTTTGCGGTAGCTTCAAAAGCTACCGCAAACATAAATACAATGTTTTTAAAGCTGCAGTTTTATTTCTAAGTTTTCCAGGCTCCTCCAGCCCAGAAAACGTAGAAAAAAAACGCAGCTAGTGCTTATTTTTTTTAAAATAAATAGCACTTACCGAGATGCAGCTGCAGCTTTTCTGCCTGTAGTCTCCAGTCTGCGTCCTCCGAGTCCCGGCACCAGTGAAGGAAAAGCCACCCAGTGGTAGCTTTTGTTTACTACAGCTGGCTGGCTTTTCCTTCATTAGTGCCGCAAAAGCAAAAGCAAGCACAGGCGGGCATCGATTTCACAAAATGGATGCCCCCATGTGCTTCCTTTTGTAAATTTTGAACTTCATTTGCTCAAAATTTTACATAGGGACTTAAAAAAAAGTGCCAATCTTTTTTTTGATTATTGCCCATCTTTTTTTGCAATAAAAATTTTTGGGCGAACCATTCCTTTAATGAAACTCAATTTAAAAGGTTGTGCACTGAAGAAATATTCCTAAAAAATCAATTCATGTGGCGAATATTGCGCTATTACCAGAAAATCCCAAAAAATATATGTAGATCAGAAAGATCAATTTCCACTAAAAAGATTGATTACAGATGTTTACGAAGATGCTGACTTTTACTTGACCTAACCCACTATCAGGTGCACTTCGGTCTGTGGTTCTGTGGAATGATGCATCCATTACAGGGATCTGTGTTTAACATCATGTTCATAAATTGGTTGGCCCACTTATGTGGAAATCGATATAATATTGTGACCCCAATCGCATTGTTTAAATGTATGTTGGCCTACGCCAAGCTGTCTAAAGAATATTGTGAACATAGGTTCCGCGGCAAGGTCTTGACCTTAATGTATCGTGTAAGCTGCCATCTTGGATCTAGCCGCCATTTTAGGTATTCTTGCAGTGTGGAAGTCACCCCGAATCACAAAATGGAGGCCGAATGACATTGCGAGTAAGACTTCGGCCATGGTGACCTCCGCACACGTGAATGAATAATATGTCCGCAGGCTACTTGTTAGGGTCATGAACTAAGACCCTGTCCTCTGTTTAACCTAATTGTAAATATGTAACTGTATCAGCGGAACCGATCTAATATATGGAGATTGCATGTTCGACCTGGCTACGAACCCTAGCCATGGTTCCAGAAATGGTTAACTTGTAGGAGGGCTGGCCAATGCAGTACTAAATGTATAAAAACCCAAGCATCCCGATGATCGGTCTCTCCCACTTTCAGTGCGAACCTAACGTTGAAGGTTCGTGTGTTAGTCAGAGGGCCGAATAGCTATTCGCATGTCAATTGACCTTGATAACTTGGTAACTTTGTAACTTTGAAATAAAGCGCTTTATATGGTCCTTTGTAACCTGTGTTGGTGTGTTTCCATTTGGGCTTCCCGGCCTCATGTCAATTTCTCTGATTCCACAGTTGGCGCCCGAATAGGGACCCTCAAGATTGATGCCGGATCATTGAAGGTTGACGCAGACTATCGAATCGGGATCGGACGGTGTGATTCTGCGGGCCCGACCGATCGAGACGCGATACCTCGGCAGCGCTGCACGATCCGATCCTTGGGCGATAGTCGTGCGGTCTGACACGGCATCTTGACGAGGGTCCAAATCCGAGGCGGGCAGATTTGCCGAAACCACTGAACACAGGTAAAATTTGTTAGTTGAAGTCCTTTGAAAACCGTACGGTCCTCCTTAGGTTTGGTCAGGTGTAGTCGTGACCCGGCTCTTAATTTAACCCTGACAATTTGAATTTGGCGTATTGTATCTGCAGACACAATTATTGGACCAGGTAACACCAATTCTTTGAGAAATGCCTGGGAAATTGTCTAGCTGTTTTAGGGCTCTATTCCGCAGCGATCGACAATCTTTGGAATTTAGCCGTCCGGCACCACAGGAGGGGTCGCCGGCGTGTACTATGTACTGTAAGTATGGCATTGGTAGTATTGTATTTAATGACATTTGGCACAGACAGACCAGAAATGCCTCCGAATTTCAGTGGCCAATCAATGGTAGTTTTGAGATCCCCCGTATTGAATACTTAGAGTCGATTTTGCTTAAGAAGAAGGCTAGGCCAGCAGCCTTTGATGTGTTACAAAATTGGAAAAAGGAAGCATTACAGCAGCTTAAAAGTAGGGATAAACATGCACGACGTCATAAAACGAATGCCGAAAAGGCATTGTTATATGACAAGGAAAAACGATTAGATGAAACCCAGAAAATGGACAGAGCTTTTTCGCTCGGAGTCCAGAAAATTTACCCTTCTAAAGATTTCCATGTTTCCGAGGAGTTTATTGAGAAAATATTAAACGAACGGAGGCCTGATTCTTCAGCGCCACCTCCGTATGCTCCTGTTGTGGGCGCTCTTCCCATTCCTGCTATTGCTCCTATCGTTATTCCTACTCCTCTTACACAGCCTACTACCCCTAGTTCCTTAGTTGTCGCTCCTCCGTCTATTTCGTCTGCTACTTTACCTCTTTCCCCTGCACCCATGTTAGGTTCACCTACACTTTCGATTTCGGGGAGTCCTGTGTTTATTAAATCAGATCCTGGTGCAGGGTCGGGGATAGTGACTCGTAGTACTGTTCCTGCGGGCAGGAAACAGGAACTATTTGCTTGGGCTAAACATTGCATGGAAAAAGGTGATCAAACTGAGGTATTTTCAACATTATCTAATTTGCACGATTTTCCCGAGAAAAACGTTTTTATTGAAGGACTGGGGATTCATTTAGGTGTAATGTGGGGTAGATTGCAGACTTCGGATCTCCCACAAGGGGTGAGAGATCTGAACGCTTTGGCACTCTCAAGGGATACCGAACAGAAAGTATATGGACATGTTGATAGATTGTTTGAGTTTAGACAGGATTTTGAAAGATTACAAAATGAGGATGATGAGGACGATAGGATATATATGCAGAAACGGTTCCTTTCGTGCCAAAGATCAGCACCCGAGGAAGTACGGATCTGTACTAGAGATGCGGTTCGATGGATCTCGGATTCATCAATACCGCCGGATGAGGTATACGATACATATAGTCAATATACGGTAGAAATGCAAAGGAAGGTAATTCAAGTGATGGTACAGCACTTGCAGGAAGAATGTATAAGAAAGAAGGTTGGTTGCCCCACAGAGTTATTAGGTATTTGTAAAAGAGCTTTTTCGCCTGACACTTCCACAGCTGCTTTAGCGCTTGATTTGGCCTTATTACTCAGTAAGCGGTCGGAGGTCCCTATATCTCAGTTGCCTATGAGAGAGGTCCCTCCGACCCTTGTCCCAAAAGTAGAAATCCCCGCCAACGCGGCGACTGGTGCTCCCGCGGTGTATATCCCAGCACATTACGTATCACAGTTTGTTCACGTCCCGTTCTCTCGACAGGAAGTGAACACGATCAGACAATCAGTCCCTGATATTAGGAAGAACCCGACAGGGTTTTATAAAGAAATAGAATCCGTTTTGCAGTCTTCCGTGTTCACCTTAAGTGACATGGATTTATTGTTTCCAGTGCTTTTACCTGTTGATGTATGGAAGCAGGTACGGACGGTAGATGATGTGCCGGGGTTAGGGGATACATGGGTAAATCTAACTAGAATAGATGGGGAACGACCAGCTGGTGAGAAACCACCCCAGGTAATACTCACTTTACCTGATAGAATAGTTGCCAAATTGAAAACTATAATTCCAGAAAAAAGGATTATTTGGGACAAGCTTACGGCCTGTGTCCAAGGAAAAACTGAAGGTACCACTGAATTCTTTAATAGGTTTGAACAGGTGTTCTCCGACTTCAGTGGACAGGATTTGGGTACAGAGTCGGGGAAGAGGTTGTTTGTGGACAAATTTGTGCGTGGATTGTTGCCCGACATCCAGTCACAAATTATGTCCTCAGAGAGCGCTTGGCAGGCAAAATCTCAGTCAGAGGTTTTGCATATGGCTCAGTATTATGAAAATCGGGTTAATAACGAGAAAGAGAAAATCGAAAAAAGAAGGGGTGACCTAAAGACTAAGGTATTGTTGCAGCAAATTGTCAGACACCCCAGAGGAGGTACGACACAAACTAGAGGTCAGTACATTCCAAGAGGAAATACTCCTCTAAATTCTATTAATATTAATCAGTGTGCTTATTGCCGCCAGGAAGGTCACTGGCGAGCACAGTGCCCTGCCCTCCGTCAGAGGTCAGGAGGCACATTCGGAGGTATGGGTAGGCGACCACGGGGCCGCCCTGGAGCAGGGGGTCCTGATAGAGGTCAGCTTCTACGAGATCCCCAGCAACCTTTTTCACAGGAAAATCAGACTTCGAGTATGGACTCAAGAAATATATTTGATCACCCTTCCGCTGTCTATCTTTCTGAGGAACTTCCCTTTGATGAAGTTCTGCCTTACTAGGATTGCCCGAAGCAGCGTTTGGAACCTTTACCTATTCCCGTTATTCAGAAGGGCCCCTATGTTGAATTATTGGTGGGGAATAGGAAACATCAGTTCTTGATCGACACTGGAGCGCAGAAGTGCTCCATTGACCATTCTCGGGTTCCAAACATTCCCCTGTCAGGGCAAACAAACGTTTCTATAGGGTTCTCTGGTATACCAACTGTTTGTCCGGTCTCTGCGCCGGTATCCGTTTCTTTGGGCCCTTTTACAGACCAGTGCCCTTTTCTTCTTACTTCAAACTGTGGAGAAAACTTGTTGGGGTTGAATTTGTTGAAGAAACTGAATGCAGTGATCCATTGTACCCCTGGCGGAATAAGATTGACAGTTTCACCACAGCAACCTTTTAACTCCCAGTACTTGACCCGACCTCTACCTCCCGAGTTCGGTATTGTCCCAGAATGTTTGTGGGCAATAGACGACAATGATGTCGGAATATTGCACGTTGAGCCCGTTAAGATAGTATTGAAACATGGGGTTAAACTGCCGCGCATTCCGCAATATAAAATTTCAGTTGAGGGCGAGCGCGCTTTGAAATGCATTGTCTCCGATTTTGTACATCGTGGAGTGATCGAAGAGATTACAGGTAGCTTATGTAATAGTCCGATCTTACCGGTATATAAGAAAGGCGACAATGCAATTCCGTACCGGTTTATAATAGATCTTCGTGCTATTAACCGGGTAGTGGCCCCACAATTTCCAATAGTGCCAGATGTAACAACAATCTTAACAATGATCCCTGCTACGGCTACGCACTTCAGTGTCGTAGATTTGAAAAACGCCTTCTTTAGTATTCCGATACACAAGGAGAGCAGGTATTTGTTTGCGTTCACCTTGGGGGGACGCTCATTTACATTCACAAGAGCACCTCAAGGGTACACTGAAAGTCCTAGTATATATAGTAGAGCCTTAAAAGAGCAGCTCGACACCCTTGAACTGCCACCTACTTGCACGCTGCTTCAATATGTAGACGATTTGCTCTTAGCTGCAGACTCTGAGAAAGCTTGTAAAGAAGGCACTATATTGTTGCTTGTTCATTTAGCTGAACATGGTCACAAAGCTTCACTTAAGAAATTTCAATATTGTTGCCAGGAGGTTGCCTATTTAGGCTACCTCCTGTCAAAGGAGGGGAGAAGATTGACACCTGAACGAATAAAACACATTTCTGGCATGTCTGTCCCAAAAACACAGAAGGAAGTCAGAGCCCTGATAGGGATGGCGTCCTACTGTAGACTGTGGATCCCGAATTTTGCCCTAGTGGTAAAACCGATGTTGGCTTTGACGAGGAAGGGCATTTCTTTGCCACTGCCATGGGAATCGGAACATCAACGATCATTTGAGCTTCTCAAAGCCGCGCTGTGTTCAGCACCGGTTCTGGGTACACCAAATTACGATAAGGCCTTTGTGTTGTTTGTGCATGAATGTAATGGATGTGCTTTGTCTGTGTTAACGCAGGAACATGGAGGGAAGAATAGGCCGTGCGGCTATTATTCCTCCGCCCTTGATCCTGTCGCATGCGCTTTGCCGCGATGTCTGCGCGCTGTTGCTGCTGCTGCTGCGTCTGTAAAACAGAGTGAGGGGATGGTCCTAGGCCACGATTTTATTCTGATGGTACCTCACTTTGTTGATATTCTATTGAATAAAACTCAAACACAACACCTTACTTCTGCCCGGTTGACTAGGTATGAATTAGTTCTATTTGCTCCTCATATCCAAATTAAAAGGTGTTGTGTTCTCAATCCGGCTGAACTTTTGCCTCTCCCGCAAACTTCTGCTTGCGGCGATGATGGATCACATGACTGCCTGTACGCCACCGAACAAGAAACAAAGGGCAGAATAGACCTCTCAGATACTCCTTTGGAGAATGCGGAAGGGGAGCTGTTTTGTGATGGCTCCTGCTTTAAACTTCCGAATGGCACATCTACAGCTGCTTATGCAGTCACTACTTTGAACAAGATCGTAGAAACTAAAAGGATTCCGTATAACTCTGCGCAGGCCGCAGAGATTATAGCGTTGACTCGTGCTTGTGAGCTCTCCCAAGGGCATAGAGTTAATATTTATACGGATAGTCAGTACGCCTTTGGGGTGGCTCACAACTTCGGAAAATTGTGGTCGGAAAGAGGGTTTCTGACCTCACATGGGACCAAGATTCAGCATGGTCCCTTAAAAGTACAGTTACTTTCAGCACTCTCACTCCCTAAACAACTAGCGATTATGAAATGTGCAGCTCATCGTAAGGTCATAGATGATGTGGGCAAAGGAAATGCTTTTGCAGACTCGATAGCTAGACAAACAGCTACAGACCTTAGCACAGACATGTATACCTCAAGGGAAGTGAGAGATGGTTGTATAATAGATGAAGGCATTGGGTCTGTGCGAGATATTCAGACTGATGCCTCTGTTGATGAATCTAGGAAATGGGCTGAAGGCATGGGGAAATTGGATGACGAAGGGTGTTGGGTGGACGCATCTGACGGGAAATGGTTGCTTCCTGATTCTTATGTATTAGCAATGGTCACAATGGCACACGGTCCAAAACATGTGTGTGCCCAGCAAATTGCGAAGATATTACAGCAGGTTTGGGTGAATGATAAAATTTTGGAAACTGCAAAAAGATACGTTAGTAATTGTATGATTTGCCTACAACACAATGTGGGTAAAGGGACAGTGACTCCAAGGGGAAGTTTCGGGCCCCCCTCTGTCCCCTTTGAAACCATTCACCTTGATTTCATTGAAATGGAACGTTGTAATAACTTGAAATATGTTCTTGTCATCATTTGTGCTTTTAGCAAGTGGGTCGAGGCTTTCCCTGCCAAAGATGCTACTGCCATGACCACCGCAAAGATCTTGGTGAAAGAATATTTTCCTCGATTTGGGCTCCCGAGGATAATCTGGTCGGATAACGGCCCACATTTCATCGCAGCTGTAATATTGCAAATATGTGTTGCCTTAGGGATTGAGAAACGTTTTCACTCAGCTAGGCACCCTCAAAGTGCGGGGTTGGTAGAAAGACACAACGGTATTTTGAAAAACAAACTTGCAAAAACATGTGCTGAGACTAAATTAAAATGGCCAGATGCTTTACCTATTGTATTGTTAGCTATGCGCACCACACCCCAGACTAGAACTGGGCTTGCTCCATTTGAGGTAGTGATGGGAAGGCCTGCTAATATTTGGGGCCTCCCTAAACCTAAAGCCCTGAGGGATGTGGAGAATGTATTGCTTGTAGATTATTGTAATCAATTGACTAAAAACCTGTATTTCATCTACCACCAGGTGAAGGCCGCTTTACCTGTACGGTTTACGGGCCCAGGACACGATATATTGCCCGGCAGCTGGATCCTGGTAAAGGCCTACGAAAGGTCTTCCTGTCTCGCGCCTCGCTGGCGGGGACCCTACCAGGTTTTATTGGTCACCAGGACGGCAGTGCGGGTGGCAGGAAAGAAGAACTGGATACATGCAACACACATCAAGAAGATCCCTCACCCGACGCCACAAGTTACAGAAGAAACAGAACCCCTTGCTGATGCTGCACTTTCTGATCTCGGAGTAGCAAGCAGCGTTGTGAGTGCGTCGGAGAAGTTCTCTGAGCCTGAGGAGCTCGGGGAGCCGTCCATTTTGTCTCCGCACTCCCTTGATCAATCACTTCCGGAAACTCTGGTTTCAAGTTCTGCGACTTCCGTCGCCACCGACGTGACGCTCCCCTCAGGGAGCGACAATACTTTGCTTTCGGATTCGGCAAACTTGGGTACCATCAGGTACAACCTTCGACCACGAAAATAAAATCGTTGCACGAGTATCGTGCATCTGGAAGAAAAAGGAGTGATTGGAATACTATTGTCTTTCCCTTTTTTGGAACACAGAAAAGGAGGGTTCTGTTGGCTAGGGTTGGGAAGGACTGAGAAGTCGCGCGGCCGAAGTGCCGCCAGCAACGAACATTGGGGCCGTCGATCGGGACAACCATGATGCCTGCCGCCTTCACCGCTGCTCCTCGTATTGAACTATTAGATAAGGAGGTGACCAGTTCGAACAATGGACAATGTGCCTGGGCCCTGAAAACGTACTGTTGTGTTCTTGTTTTGATTATTGTTAGTTTTGCAACTGCTGCCGTGGGACTTTGGTACTTTGAAGAGATTTATCCTTTGAAGCCTCTGTTACCGACCGAAATTGTACCAACTGTTTTGACTCCCTCTGTACACCTTCACACTCTGTCCCCTAGGGACACTCGGCATAGACAGAAATATTATAATAACACTCTGATGATAGTGATGAATGCTACGCATGCTATTTTTAATAAGAGTAATTGTTGGATTTGCACGCATTTGCCACAACATGGGAACAAGGGACTGGGATGGTATATACATCCCTTACCTCTAACGACTTCCTGCTATGCCTCTCTTAGAGCACTCTTCTTTGGCCGATGGAATGATAGCATCTCAGGGAACTTCGATGGCACTAATTTGAATGAATTTGAGAGACGTGAATTGACTCCCCTGGGATGCTCGCTTTTCGCAAATAGGAGTAGACCTAATATCGCTTCTATTAGGCCGTCTGATAAACTTTCCTTTCCTTTCCAAAATCTAGTTTCTTTCAAGATGGCTCCGATAGGCAATAAGGATGCCATGCCTCCTTCTTATTCTGTAAATCACAATCCTGATTCTGTCCCTTTCTGTGTACAAAGAAATGGCACTAGGCCAATGGGAGATTTTGAGCCTTGTATACATATTGTAAATTTGACTGGGGAAAATAGGCCTTTGTATGTAGGGGGACCCGTTTATTTTGTTTGTGGTAGTTTAGCTTTTCCCTGGTTGCCCAAGGATTGGCAGGGGACTTGTTATTTAGGGATATTGTTACCAGGTGTATTTATAGCCAGTACCTTAGAGGTATCCAAGGCTCGCCCGCGACGAGATAGTGATGGAGATACCCCCGGACAAGTGTTCGGGGATATAGCCAAATCAGTAGTCCCCTTTTGGGGACAAATAGCAAATTCAGAAAACATTAGGGGATTAGCGAGGGTATTGGAGAAAACGATCAACCGGACCACGGACATACTTTACAATATGACCTTAGAGCAAAAGGCGATAAGATTGGTAGCACTGCAAAATCGAATGGCATTAGATGTCATTTTAGCCGAACGAGGTGGAGTATGTAAATTAGTGGGGTCCGCTTGTTGCGTTTTCGTACCAGATTCTTCACCAACAATATTTAAAGCAATTCAGAACTTACACATTCTTAGTTCTGAAGTCCATATCCCTGTAGGAGACTGGAGCCTTAGTACCTGGTTTTGGGATTCTCTGCGATCTTGGGGGTGGAAGGTGCTTTCTGTCATTTTAGGTATTTTAGGGACTCTGTTATTTCTTTGCTGTTGTTTTCAATGCCTCCCAAGTATATGCGGAATGATGGGGGAATGTTGTGCCCAGGTAATGAGCGCAATAGGGCGAAAGATATACACTCCGAAGACAGCATCTAAAGAGTTCATGTTGCAAGAAGTTCTTACGAACGACCTTATGGCTATTGATATTTCAGACAATGATGCGGAACCTATGAATGATAATGCCTTCAAGTATTTTCGAAAGTATTAGAAAACTATGTTTTAGCACTTGGCATAGGCCAAAAGGAGGGTCTGTGGAAATCGATATAATATTGTGACCCCAATCGCATTGTTTAAATGTATGTTGGCCTACGCCAAGCTGTCTAAAGAATATTGTGAACATAGGTTCCGCGGCAAGGTCTTGACCTTAATGTATCGTGTAAGCTGCCATCTTGGATCTAGCCGCCATTTTAGGTATTCTTGCAGTGTGGAAGTCACCCCGAATCACAAAATGGAGGCCGAATGACATTGCGAGTAAGACTTCGGCCATGGTGACCTCCGCACACGTGAATGAATAATATGTCCGCAGGCTACTTGTTAGGGTCATGAACTAAGACCCTGTCCTCTGTTTAACCTAGGTGTAAATATGTAACTGTATCAGCGGAACCGATCTAATATATGGAGATTGCATGTTCGACCTGGCTACGAACCCTAGCCATGGTTCCAGAAATGGTTAACTTGTAGGAGGGCTGGCCAATGCAGTACTAAATGTATAAAAACCCAAGCATCCCGATGATCGGTCTCTCCCACTTTCAGTGCGAACCTAACGTTGAAGGATTGTGTGTTAGTCAGAGGGCTGAATAGCTATTCGCATGTCAATTGACCTTGATAACTTGGTAACTTTGTAACTTTGAAATAAAGCGCTTTATATGGTCCTTTGTAACCTGTGTTGGTGTGTTTCCATTTGGGCTTCCCGGCCTCATGTCAATTTCTCTGATTCCACACTTAGCCTTCATCTTTTTGAGAGCCATACAATGAAAATGATTGTGTTGGGTAATAATGAACACCTGGAGTCAGCACCAAGATGCCTCACTGCAGTGAGAGTTTGGAAATACACGTTATTTTCATGAATGTTATGGCATGTTATTTCTAGAAAGAACAGTTAGTAAATATATAGGATTAAAAACCACAGAACATTTGTTGAGTTCTGTCAAACAGATGAAACAAGGCATGTCAGTAGATCTACTGAAAACGAAAAAGCATTCAACTACAAAAAAGGAAATTATATGGCATGTCATGTTAGAATATCCTTTTCCATGTTAGTTCATTGGTGATGATAAATCCTTAAATAGGTTGTGTGAAGACCTCTGTGTAAAGGGTGGATAAAAGGGAATCCCTGAGTTGCCAGGTCTATTTGGATCATAACTAGACCCTGAATTATTCTGGATAAAGAACTTCCTAGACATTTCTCCAGGTTATCTTAACGGGATGATGTTTACAGTAGCTCCGGGACCATTTATGGAAAGCTGCTGTGTGGACAGCCAATTAGGAAGCAGAAATTATGCCCACAACAGGCTGATGCTCGATAACAATCTTCATTTCCTGATGCCTATCTTGTTCTCCTATGCCAAATTGCTTGCCCACATCCCAGATGCATGCTGCCCACTGTGTGCCGGCGCTGTCCTGACCAATGGACACAAGTTAAAAGTTGCATTCTTGGGAGACCAACAGGGGAGGTAGCAGAATAGTCTGCTGACACTCCAACTCCTCAGTACAGCCAAATCACCATAGTGGGGCTTTGATATTTCCCCCAGTCTGGGCCCCTTTTGCAACACTGCACACTTTAAGGCAAGGGACGCAAAGAACAGGGCTCAAGCATTAGTCACAAATTCACCTGGATGAACGGATAGGGGATAGTCCTCTCGCTAGGAGGGCCCACCGGGAACTGTTGCACCAATGCATGAATGTAGAGAGCACCTCATTTATGTATTTTATATGTATTTATTTATTTGTATACTGTGCCGAAAGCCCATAGGCATCGGGGCACAACACGTACACACTGAGAACAAACATAAAGAATCATAACAGAAATGTGGCCCAGGTGGTGGGGGCCGAAACTAATAGGCTTTAGGAAACGATTCCAAGTTGGGATCAATACAAATTAATTGAAGAGACAAGAATTTAAAGATTTCCCAAGGAATTTCAAATCAGCCTCTAATCTGAGGGTGGGGGCAGGGAATTCCAGAGCTTAGCCAATCTTATTCATAAAGATCTTCCCAGGCCTCTGGATCGTTTAAAGCAAAACACCTGCTGTTGGTTTGAAGAGCATAGGGCTCTATTTGGGATGCAACAGTGGGTCCACAGTTTTAGGTACGATATGATTGTGCCTCTCCAAAAATTCACTAGTGGATCAGGGTACAAGCTTTGAAATGTATGCGCCCCTGTATCGGGGAGCCAGTGGAGGTCCCTCTGATCGTTGGAGACATGCCCGTCTTTTGATCTTTTTGACCACACGTACAGCGTCATTTTGAAGTACTTGGCATTTCTTTAGATTCGAGGATGAGGCTCCGATCAATAGCGAATTGTAATAGTCAAGTCTCGACAGAATGGTTGCTCGGGCAACGGTTGCGCAGTTATTTTCCATGATGAAAGGACAGATGTTTCTAAGTAGCCAAAGATAATAGCTACAATTTTACTCAACTGATTGACATAGGCATCCGCATACATCGATGCCTCCAACTGAAAACCCAGGGTTTTAACCTTGTTTTGCACTTCACTGGCACTATTCACAATTTCTTTTTGTAGTCCACACTCAGTGTAGCCAGGACCTGCGTGGAGCCAAAGACAAGGGGCCTCATTACGACTCAGGCGGTAAGGGGTTTACGGCGGCATAAACAGCGCCGACCCTTACCGCCTGACTCCTGCTTTTAGCAGGTGTTAAAATCCATGGCGCTAAAGGACCTTGATGTTAATTACGCCACCGTAATTTACGGTGGCGTAATTAACGCCTTCCCCACTCCCATTATGCCCTATGGGGCAAAAATGGGAATGGGGAAGGGTAAATGGGGATTGGGGACTTACCGCCCCGCCAACCTCGGAATGGGGCGGTAAGTCCGCCAACCACCATGGCGTAAACGTAGTTTACGCCATGGTGGTAAAGGTACGACCCAGGCGGTAACTTACCGCCTGGGTCGTAATGAGGCCCAAGGAGTTCAGTTTTGCTGCCATTTAAATAGAGCCAGTTGTTTGACATCCATGCCTCAATTTGATCGTACACCCTGGCTAAATTAGCCGAATTGTAAGTGTGGTCACCGCTAATTTGCAGGACTAATTGAGTGTCATCAGCATAATTTGTGAACAATACACCCAGGTCGTTCAGCAGTGAGCAAAATAGCCAGATATATAGGTTGGAGAAAACCGGTGAAAGGCATGTTCCCTGCAGAACTCCACAGAGAGAAGGTGCTGATGAAGATGGTGCAGAGCCGCACTGGTTCCTTTACTCTCGAGTAGTTGGAAAGGAGTGGAACCAGTCGGTGGACTCTTTAGTGCAGTGTCCAAGGTGACGTAAGGAATGCAAGAGGCGATCGTGATCCACTAAATTGAAAGCCGCTGACAGATCCAACAAGACCAACAGCTCCAATTTTCTTTCATTCATGATTTTCAGCATATGGGACTGCAAGTCGGCCAAAGCACTTTCAGTACTGCGGGAAGGTCAAAAACCTGATTGCCTGCAGTGCAAGATACCGTTTGAATCCATGTACCTTTGAAATTGTGAGGTGGCCAATTTATCATGGATTTTGACGAGGAAATTACAGTTTGTAATGGGTCTAAGATTGGCCTAGTCCTTTGGGTGTATGCTGGGTTTCTTGAGGAGGGGTGTAACATTGATGGCCTTAAATGAGTCCGGAACCAAGCAGTCTTTGAAATATGCATTGACAAATCTGGTCAGAAAGTGGACAAACTATTCACTATGCTTGAGGATTAATTTAGGTGGGAGAATGTTTTCTGGACAGAATGTTAGATGCAAGGACAAGAACATTTTATGTATGTCTGTTATGGAAATTGGTGATAGTGAAAACGCTGACCTTCAGAGAGCATAACATTTTATGTCTGGGGGTTATTGGTTATTTCAGTGGACCCCAAGGATTTGCTAATTTTGTCCCTTGCATTGATTATTTTGGCCTCAAAAGCAGCCTGGGCAAGTGCTCAGTCCTGGTTAGTAGGCAGGAATGTAGTTTGGATGGCCTTTGGTTTCTCTAAGGATTGCATAATCTTGAAAAGCACTCCCTTGCAGTTAGAGGATTGGCAGATTAGGGAGTTAAAGTCATTATTTTTGATGTCTGCAATTTTAAGTTTGTATATTTTATCAGTCTCCTTCCAGGTGGTTCAATTTTCCTCTGTTCGGTGGTTAAGCCAATGAGATTCAAGTTTGTGCTTGTGCTTTGTCAGGCCTGTGAGCTCAGGTATAAACCATTTCTGATGCCCCATGTTATCCCGTACAAACTTAGATTTTGGAGAGGCAGTTTTATCTAGCATTTTTGTAAAGTTGTAGGAGAAAGAGCACACAAGGAAGTCCACTGAATCCATGATGGATGTGCTGGCCATAATTGAGGTTAGACAATCTTTGATATCTCCAGTGGATGTTTTCTCAAAATTATGACTGGTAACTGATTTAGCAGGATTGACTAGTTTCAAAGGTGAAGTCATAGGCAACATTTGGAAATCTATGAGAAAATGGTCCAACTATATAAATGGGCTAGTCTGCTTGATATCTACTTCAAGATTTCTAGAGACAACCCAATATAGGATATTGTTTTCACTAGTGGCAGGATCGTTATTAAAGACATGGCAGTTTATGTCATTTAAACCATGTTCTAACTCAATGGTTCTTTTTCCAGTGTATTGCCGTGCCAGCGGTTTAGGTCTCCCAAAAATAGTGTCACAGAGTTTGGACAGGAGAGGCAACTTAGAAGCAGCTTGATTTCCTCGATAAAATCTGACATGAGAGATGGGGGCCTATAGATCGTAATAAAGTTGATACAGCCGTGGAAGGAGGGCATCATTTTATCCAAGAGGATCTCACATCTTCGGCAAGAGCAAGAGGAAGGAAAAAGCTCTAAGTTCGACTTTGTGATGATTGCTACACTACCTTCATGACCCATGTCTCGGTTTTGGCAGAAGATAGTAAATCCTCTAGGAACAGCAAGGTATTATATCATTGTGCCGCTTGTGTCAGAGAGCCAGGTTTCCGTAAGACATAGGATTTCCAGGTTATTGTCAACAACAATATCATGGCTATCTTGGGTGTGACTGTTAAGGGTTTGAGTATTAAGAAGTGACATTTTTATGCCAGGAGGGGTGACTTCTTGTTTAGGCTTTGTGAGGGGTGGACCCATGACTGTGTCAGCTGCACAGGTGGGGAGGCCATCAGGGTCTTTTGTAAGAGGTTGCCTCAGAAAGCTCGAAAGAGCTAGGGCATAGGGAACCAGAAAGGGGTCATTAAGAACAGTGGGGGGCTTTGTTAGTACTGCCCCTGAGGCATCCTGCAACTGAAGCACATTGGAAGTTTTGGGAGACCCACGTGAGTTGCCATTTGCCAGTTGAAGGTCAGTCAGAGCATCAAGTTTGGTTATTTTGAGTTTGTTAACTAGGGCAAGGCGGTTAGCTCACACACAATCTAATGACAGAGATTGTTTATGGGGAACCCAATATTACACAAGAGTTGCGGTAAAAGGAGATGATGAAGAAACACGGAGGTTACCTGTAGTTCTAAGGGTGAGGTTCTGCACGCAGATGCAGGGGGATGACCGGCGAGGACCCGCTAGTCCCAGGTGCACCAGCACAGATGTGCCTTGTAGCCCAAGAAGTAGTGTGATGAGGCAGCTGGGAACTTCAGAGGCAATAATCAGTGCAGTGTTCTGGTGAGACCACTCATTGAAGAGCACTGTCACAGTAAACTCATATGCGCACCCATAAACATTATAAGCTAGGCCCCAACAAAATTACAGTACTCAATAGCTTTTGTAGAAACCCGAACAGCACTACAGTGGTACTAATAGAGGGTTTTCCTGCAATCCGGGGTGCTGACCCGGAGGGGTCCACAAAGGTGGATTTGTGACTACTTTTGGAGGAGATGAGAGCCATAAAGAATGGCCTTTCTGTAGCGATAACAAATATGATGGGAAGAGTTGAGAAGGTTGAGTAGGTGGAAGCCTCAGAGAACACTCACATTTCAACAGATCTGCTGGAAATGAGGGTGGATGGATGAATTCAAGAGCTGGATCAATGAGAAAGTGAACTTGCACTGAAAGTTGACAACCTTGAGAACCAAGAGTGACGCTCTAATGTTCAAACCATGGGTTTTAAGGAACCGCATGGCAAAACCTCTCTCACTCTTGAACACTGTGTGAAAGGTTTAATCAACAGACTATTTTGATGAACCTCCCAGCCCAGAAATATCATTTGACAGAATCCATCAAATGGCTCGTACTCAGTGCTGGCAAAATTCCACTATTTCACACCAAAAACTGACATACGACTAAGAGCGAGAGAGAAAGGACAATTGCTCTTTTAAGGCTTGCAAATCTGGATAATCCAAGACCTTTGTGCTATGAGGCTGACCAAGGGAAGGAACTGCCACTTGCTCACAAAATTGCTCCAAGAACGAGATGTCTGATACAGCCGGAAATACCCATTTGTATTATCGCAAGATCAGCTTAGTTGAAACTTTAAGACAAAATTAAACTTTGAGAACCATGCCCACCAGTTTCCCATAAGCTTAGCAACATGTTTCTATATGTTTGATTGTTAGTCCTTGTCACGCCCATATGCCTCCTGGTTCTGAGGAGTGTGTTATACATTTGTAAAGTAAATTTAAGTGGTGTTAAGTGGTTTGAATATTGCGTAGAGGATTCCAGAATAGCATCGAAGGAGAGGTGGATGACAAATATCATCAATGGATCATAGCTCAGACATAGAAGTGAGCTTATGGCCCTTGGAACGTGCATCTATGGCTGGATGGTATTACACCAGAATAATTCTGAGTCCAAATAATCAAACAAACTCAAGAAGATGGCAAGTTACTGTTTTATTAGCAATTATCTAAAACAGGGATTTACAACGAACATCAACGGATGTACGCCCAGTCTCTCAGCGATTTACACAAAAAATACAATTATATATTTCTTTACGTTTCAGAGTGACGTCATACTATTTGGCAATAGTGAAAAATCTTTCAAGGGTTGGAATTTGTTAAGGGACACATCTAGATATACAATCATATAAGAGCTAGGTTTGTTATTGGCTGTCCGATATCAGGTGGACAACTTATGCCTACCTCTTCATACATGTTATGTTCGAAAAATCAGTTACACATTGTTTCATTGGTTCCTTAAGATATGAGGTCTGTTAGGTTATGGGTTTGGGGTTATAAATAACCACTCAGGAGCCTTGTTAGGTTTAGGTATCTTTAGTAAGTCCACAGGAACACAGGTAAGTACATTAGGTATAATATAGGACAAGTTCATAGGATAGAAGCATCCACCGGTCCCCCTGTGCCAAGCTCAGTTTCCAACTGATACATTCAGAACTTAGGCACTCACACAATAACATTCTAGGTAGAACACTCTGATGCTAACATTCCAGACACAGACTTACACATGGACAGGCAATAGCTGCACACACAGGATAGGTAAAACATAACACATCTCCCCCTTTACATAACATTACAATGAAGGAAGGAAACAGAAGGAAAAGTCAACAATATGAACAGTTTATCTCAAAGAACTATCTTTCCAAATAAACCCATCCTGCAAACTATCAAAAGCAAAATGCTATTCCCTTCCAAGTCCATAGTATGGCTGTCAAATAGCCAAACCACTTCAATTCAATCACCAGAATCATAATGGCCACTTATGGAACTCATCACCATGGGACCAGCCCACAATCTAATAACCAATCTTTGCCACGTACAACAACATATTAAACCTTATGTCAACATTCACCAACTACCAGGTTTAATGACAAAACCACAGGGTACATACCCCTCTATCTGCCTATAGAATATACAAGTGTAGACACCAACAAGCGTCCACCAAAAGCGTCCACTAAACACCCTCACCTGGCACCAAAACCAATGTCGTTCATATAACACAGACATTGACCTAAGTAGATGTCAACTTAATACTAGGTAAGCAGCATGGACACTACTTTGAAAATAACATGCTTCGCCAGAGAGCACATTACAATAGCAACACTCCAAAAACATGCAAACTCCCTCACATAAGCCTTGGCATTACAACAAAACATGCCAACTGCACTGTGCCCACCACTGAGCACAAATATTCGACACCAACAGTGTTGGGATTTCTCATTCCCCACAATTTGACAAACCAAAGTGTCGGGATTCTTGATACCCCACCATTTGACACACCACAGTGTCGGGATTCTCTATCCCCCTATCTCTGACACACCAAAGTGTCACAATTCTCCAACGGGACCAACAGCCCCCACAACAGGTACCTGGCGCGACCACCTCGTCCAAGGAAGACCACCACAATTGGCATCTAGTGCCGGGACACCTAGTCCCCCAAGATACGGCACGACCACCTGAAACCAGGAGGACCGCCAATGACTGCTGAGCACAACAGTCGGGATTTCTCATCCCCCACATTTTGACACACCAAAGTGTACCCAATCTCAACAGTCCTTCCTTTTTGCACACACTCTCACAGAATCACATTTACACTTAGGCAATTTGCGCATATAATATTTGGTAAACAAGATTATGCAACATCAATTGAGTCCAAAATATTCAGCTACAAAGTCCTTTGTGATCATACCTGTAAAATAAACTATGTTATCACATTGATGCAATTAGTATATTCTCACTATTCTCAAAAACAAAATTTCGTGAATGGACTTCCAAAAAAAAAATGTAGTGGATCTCCGTCACCATGTCCACACCAAAATAACCAGAGGAATTCATTATGTGCCCACATAAAAGTCCACTATGTTTGTGCCTGCATATACTTTGTTGATATATATATAGCTGTGGATAAAAATTTGGTTTAGTGCAAAATATAAACTTTGTACATTTGATTGACTGACATTCCTTTTAATTGGTGGGTTCATACTTTTTCTTAAAACTTGCTAAACCCAATTGGCACCAAACATTCAGTCGCGCACCATTCCCAATTAAACATGGCAATAACCTCATTTCACCATAGCTAAAATCCATGCAATATCCAGATTATACTTGCCAAAAATCACATTGGCACTACCAGAACGCCTCTTAACTAGGCACCTTATCACCATATGGCTCCTGCACAAAAACTGCCACCAAATAGCCATCGCAAACCATGTGTAAATTCACTACCAAATTTGGGAACACTTCCCACAACAAGAGCTAAAATCATAAATTCCACTGCCCTCGTAGTTTTCTCTCTCTCTATAACAACAGTGAAAACACCCAAGCATAGCATTTCCTTAATAATGTTAATTCGGAAAGCACAGTGTACATTACTAAATGAGACAGCTTGCACGAAGCACGTCAGTCTTCTTGAATATTTTGCATTAATTTGTAAAAGTCACCATTGTACATATAGTGTTACCAGCTAAAAATATTTTCCGGCAAATGGGATCACGTTGCAGTCCCTCTGTTTAAAGATGTTGCAGGCTCTGCATCTTTTGTCATAGGATCCGTTTCACTTGTCAACTTATTGCTGCCAAACACTCGCACGTTGAAATACTTTCAGATGGGACTCGTTTGTATTACGGCGATGCGTCCCTCTCTTTCTTTGCAGATCCGAACAAAACGTCTCTTTTCTTTTTTTTTTAAAACAGCAGACGTCTTGAGCACGTTGGAAAACACTTTTCCTTTCACTTCCTGGTAATACGCCATTTCAGTGGAACTTTGAGCACGTTGAACATGCACGTTGAACGGTTCTTTTCTCGGAACTCCCAGTCCTTTGCCGTGACGTAGCTTCCAATGCTACAGCTTGCAGGAACGTTCAAATAACATTCTATCACAGCCTGGATCGCCAATACCCCACGGATGCTTCTGACGTCACCATTGCAGAGGAGAACACAGGGTTGAGCACATCTCCCAGCCCCAACCGTCACCAGTGCCAGCAAGGCAGGGATCCCACAAAAACACCGACAGGCTGTCAATACGCACACACTGCATATAGAGGCTGCTCCACAGGTAAAACCATCAGCATCTCTTCTTCCTTGATACATTGCACCCTCTGCACATTGTCGCAATGTTTTAATGCTGGCCACATTAATCCTTGATCTCGCCCCCGGCCCCTTGTACGCTGTCTCCATTGACCACTGCTCACTACAAAGGCCAATTTAACAACCGCACTGCAAAATCACTGAGTTGAGCCTTTCACTCATCCATGCAGGCGCAGCGCGCTTACCTTGGGGGCCGGGGGGGGGCGGTGGATGCCTCTGTGGTTACTGCTCCTTGCTGATGGGCAACTTCCTTGCCCCTTTTGTGTCCTGGTAACAGTCCTTGTGTGTACTGCTTTGTTCCTTGTTCCTTTTCTGTTGCTGCTCCCTTCATTTTCATCCCATCCTCGTCGCCAATGTTAGGTTATGGGTTTGGGGTTATAAATAACCACTCAGGAGCCTTGTTAGGTTTAGGTATCTTTAGTAAGTCCACAGGAACACAGGTAAGTACATTAGGTATAATATAGGACAAGTTCATAGGATAGAAGCATCCACCGGTCCCCTGTGCCAAGCTCAGTTTCCAACTGAAACATTCAGAACTTAGGCACTCACACAATAACATTCTAGGTAGAACACTCTGATGCTAACATTCCAGACACAGACTTACACATGGACAGGCAATAGCTGCACACACAGGATAGGTAAAACATAACAAGGTCCTTCGTTATACAGATAAATACTTTGTGTGCCATGCGTGTGCCTTACTGGAACATTTGGTTCAATTAGCAGCACGTAAGACAAGACCCACGTGCAAGTAAATAGGACATGAGGCTGCCCTACCACCCAATTAACCCAACAGCTCTCATCACCCATGCCTTCTGACATGAAATTATCTTTGTACTTGGCCTTGCTTCTTTTCCTAGGGAATGCAACAGGAGTGAGGACACTTTCTATCGTGTCTGGAACTCCAAGTTCAAGCCCTATTTCCATCCTTGACTCACATGACCAGAGACCATGATTCTGTTAATTCTGCAAGTTTTTAAATGCTTTAAGTGAATAAAGACTTGGCATCTTTTGTGTTCTTTCTTGCACCTTAACGTGAGATGATTCTTCTTCTGCACACATGTTCCTCTTCAGCCTAGATAGCTGACCTCAACTTCTCAGCTCTTGACCTTATGCCAGACAGCCTCCCAACGCAGCTCTACTAAACTGCTAGTCTACTCCAACACAGCCTTTCATTCTTTCTTAATGGTTCTTTGGCTTATTATTTCGTGTCCAGTTTCTGTACAATGGTGGCATTCAATTCACTACTTGTAGGTAGCCTATAATGATGACTTGATCTATCTTGTGTTTCAGCATATGTTATGTTATGTTATTTTGCATTTGTATAGAGCCTTATGTATCATTGGTATGATCTCAAAGCGCTGGTAGGTTGAACGCCCTCGGGAACCATAGTTCAAGTCAGTTGAGAGAGAGAGAGTCGTAAAGTGCATGGGCGCCCCAGGTATGTGTGCAGCTGGTGTGGTTGTTGCATGATAGCTATTTCTTAGCGGTAGGTGTGGTGCTGAGGAGATCAGTTGAATATGTTCAGTCTGGAGGGTGGACATCCAGACTGAGTTCTGGCTGCATTAGGCCTGAGGAGACCCCTGGGCTAGTCGATTTGTGCTAGCTAGCTGTGTTTTGTTAGGATGATGAGTAGTTTGATGAGTCATGTTAGTATGAGAACAGCGTTACCGAATGTGTCGTAGTACTGCTGTGTTCTAGTTGAATAGTGGTGTATAGAAGAGAGTAAGCGTAGTAGTGTGATATTGTCGTAATCAGTAAACTGTATGCGACCAGGCACACTCAATGATGTTGGGAATACCTTCTAAATTCAACTTTTAACACAGTGACAATATTAGGGCGCATTCAATGATGTTGGGAATACCATCTTAATTCAACTATAATACAGTGATGCTATTAGGTCATATTTCTAAGTTCAACTTTAACACAGTGACGCTATCGGGCACACTCAATGATGGTGGGAATACCATCCAGATTCAACATTAGCACAGTGATGCTATTTGGCACGTTTTCTAAGTTCAGCTTAACACATTGATGCTTTAGGCACACTTTCTTAATTCAACTTTAACACAGTGACGCTATTGGGCACACTCAATGATGTTGGAATACCGTCTAGATTCAATATTAGCACAGTGACGCTATTAGGGCACACTTTCTAAGTTCAACTTTAACACAGTGACGCTATTAGGGCAAACATTCTAAGTTCAATTTTAACACAGCAACGCTATCCGGGCACACTTTCTAAGTTCAACTTTATCACAGTGATGTTATTACAGCACACTCACTGATGTAGGGAATAACCTCTAAATTCAACATTAACACAGTGACGCTATTAGGGCACACTTTATAGATTCAACTTTAACATAGCGACGCTATTAGGGCACACTTCTAGATTCAACTTTAATACAGTGACGCTATTAGGGCACACTTTCCAAGTTCACCTTTAACACAGTGACGCTATTAGGGCACCCTTTCTAGATTCAACTTTAACATAGTGACGCTATTAGGGCACACTTCTAGATTCAACTTTAACACAGTGGCGCTATTAGGGCGCACTTTCTAAGTTCAACTTTAACACAGTGACACTATTAGGGCACACTTTCTAGATTCAACTTTAACACAGTGACGTTATTAGGGCATACTTTCTAGATTCAACTTTAACACAGTGACGCTATTAGGGCACACTTTCTAGATTCAACTTTAACACAGTGACGTTATTAGGGCATACTTTCTAGATTCAACATTAGCACAGTGACGCTATTAGGGCACATGCTATTTATCACAATTGTGTCTAAATGTGGTACATGCCATCACAATTCCGTCTAAATGTGGTGCATGCTGTTTTCCATAACTCCGTCTCAGTGTGGCACAAGCTATCATTCATAATGCACCTACGTAAGAGATATCCTACCAGTCATAATTCTATCTAGCAGAGACATATGCTAACATTCGCAATTCCGTCTAAGTGTGGTACGTGCTATCATTCACAATTCCAACTAATTGTGGGACATGCTATCATTCAAAATACCAACTAAGAGTGGGACATGCTATCATTCACAATTCCAACTAAGAGTGGGACATGCTATCATTCACAATACCAACTAAGAGTGGGACATGCTATCATTCACAATGCATCTACGTGAGGTAAATGCTACCAGTCATAATTCTATCTAGGAGAGGCAAGTGCTATCATTCGCAATTCCATCTAAGTGTGGGACATGTTAACATTCACAATTCTGTCAAAGTGTGGCACGTGCTATTTTCCACAATTCAGTCTAAGTGTGGGGCATGCTAACATTCGCAATTCCAACTGGGAGTGGGACATGCTATCATTCACAGTGAACCTACGTGAGGGATATGCTACCAGTCATAATTCTATCTAGGAGAGGCACATGCTATCATTTGCAGTTCCACCTAGGTGTTGCACAAGCTATTTTTCACAATTCCATCTAAGTGTGATGCATGCTATTATTCATAATTCAAGCTAAGAGTTGGACATGCTAACATTGTTACACCAGTCTCAATGTAAGGCTGGCTATTTTTCACTATTGTCTCTGGGAGTGGCACTAGTTAGTAATGCAAGTATGTTATGCAGGACAACATTTACACTCAGCCTTGAATTAGGTTGTTGCTCGGATCTCTCTAGGTGTGCATGGTGTAATTCTTTGGCAGTTTACTTTATGGGAAGGTAAGATAGAGTGGCAGGGGCTTTCTGGAGTAGAGTAATTGCTCTACACCCCACCCATGCCACACTTAGTTTGTTGGTGTCTGTCTGCTGCTGGCTTCACTGGCTCCCCCTACTGACACCTGCAGACACTTTGTGGAGCCGCTACTGTAGGAGCCGTCCTTTGCCTTGGGCCCTTAGCTGGAAGGGCCGCCAGGCAGAGGGCTGACTTAGGTGGGTGGTTTTGACGCTTAGGCTTGCAATCACGGCACCGTGGGCAGGGAGGGAGGCAGAAGGGACAGGGAACCAGGAAGGCAAGCGGTGGGGAGAGGAGGGCAATAGGGAGCTACACGGGGCCTGGGGGCATACATTTACTTTAAGGATGGGGTCGGGTGGGACAGAGTTACTGCACACTCCCCTCGAATCTTCACAGAAATGGGGGGCACGAGGGGAACGAGGTGCAGAGAATAACTTTTTGGGGGCATCTGAGAGCTCATGGGAAGTGGAGCACTCACCTGCTTCAGGATGCAATTGCAAATGGGGGAGGACTATGGGGAGGGGAAACAGAAAATGACGGGGCGGGCTTAGTAGGGGTCATATCATGAGAAGTAAGGCACAGAAACAGGGAGACAAACACATCAGGACATTAGATGGGAAAGAGGGGACAAGGGGAACAAAGGGATGGGGTCTCTACTCACCTGCACTCCAAGCTGGGAAATGAGTGCAGGGGTGGCCGGCAAGGTAAAAACTCTTGCAGTGGCAAGGTCGTGGCCAATGGCAGAAGAGGGAGAGCTATGAGGAGGGGAAACAGAGAACAACAAGGTGGTTAGAGGAGGAGGACACAACATGAGAAGTGAGGCACATAAACAGGGAGACACACACAACAGGACATAAGGAGTGAAGGAGGAGGTCAGGGGAACAAGAGAACGGGTCACCACTCAAATGCACTCCAATCTGTGCCCACGGGTTAGGCCTGGATATTGCTGGTGCACACGAGGATCAAGCCAATCAGGGCCTGGGGGATGACTAGGGAGGTGGGACCGGAGGTTGGGAAGCAGGAAAGGTGCCGGGGTGCCGCGAGGGTCGCGCCGGCCTGGGAAGGTGTTTTAGGGTTCTCAGGGCAGGAGCAGGAGAAAACTTACCTGTAGCCTGATGGAGAAATGGTGCAGGGAGCGTTTGTGCCCACGAGTTAGGCCTGAATGTTGCTGGTGCACACGAGGATCCAGCCAATCAGGGCCTGGGGGAGGGCTAGGGAGGCAGGACTGGAGGTCGGGAAGCAGGAAAGGTGCTGGGGGTGCCGCAAGGGTCGCCCTGGCCTGGGAAGGTGTTTTAGGGCTCTCAGGGCAGGAGCAGGAGAATGCTCACCTGCAGCCTGATGGAGAAATGGCGCAGGGAGCGTTTGTGCCCACGGTTTAAGCCTGGATGTTGCTGGTGTGCACGAGAATCCAGCCAATCAGGGCCTGGGTTGAGGGCTAGGGAGGCAGGACTGGAGGTCCGGAAGCAGGAAAGGTGCCAGGGGTGCCGCGACGGTCACGCTGGCCTGGGAAGGTGTTTTAGGGCTCTCAGGGCACGAGCAGGAGAACGCTTACCTGTAGCCTCGTTCAAGTCTTTCAAATTTCCGTGGCTCTTTATAGACCACTGCAGGACCACTTTGATTAAAAATTCACTATTTACTTTCACTCTTGCCTTTTGATCGCCCTTTAGCTTCAAACAATACACCTTTCACAGAGACTTTCAAATGGGCTACTTCCTTTCACTGGACTACTGTTAGTTAGTATCGCTTATCTAACAGCTGTATTTCACTTTAAAATTAATTCACTGGTTTGCCTTTCTTCGTGTTTCATCCACACACGTTCAGCCTTCCCTTGTGATATGATGTTGCTACTTCATTCACTTTAACACACACCAGTCTCTCAGGTGGCTTGCTAACTCACCAGCTTTGTGCGCTTCTTGTTTGGCGCTTTCTGATTTTCGAGTCAAGGTTAGTACCACATGCTTGACCTCGCCTCCCCACCTCTGCCTCTCAACCGGGAGGGTCGTTGGCATTCTTGAAACACAATGCAAACTTCACTCGAGGGATCTGGCCTTCTCCACGCATGTTTCATGGCCTGTCGGCACCAACGCCCTCCAGTAGGGAAGACTTGAGGTTTTCGGCCCACTACTCATGTCCCTTGGTCTGCTGCTCTGCTTCAGTAGGTGTGCCTTCATCCGGAAATTCTGCTAATTCTCGTGTTCTGCCTTGCTTAGAGTGTGTCTTTAGGTGTTGCCTTCATTTCGTGTGAGGAGAGCGAATTGGTATCTGGTGTATGCACTTGGGGTAAAGTGTCTGACCTTGCCAGACACGATTAACGGTACATGTCCAGTACGATGTGAGAGAGTTAGTCTGGTTACTCTGTCACCCTCTTCCTCGGCCCAGTGTTTGTGTAAAAAGGGGTTGAGGGGGGTTGGGAATTCGGAAAATCAAAAAAAATACGATGGGGTAGATGAACAAAAAAAAGGGGGAAATACTGCGTCTCACCATCGGCTATCTCACCCACACTCCCGAAGACCCCTCATCCAGGTGATCCTCCTGCAATGGTTGACACAGAGGAACTGGATGCAAAAGTGATGGCTGTGTCCTGGACGCCCGGATGACAAGTCCCTGAGGACGAGCAGGTGAGATACCTCGTGGTTTCTCACAGTACTTGGGTGTCCCTTTTTTGCATCATAAACCTGTGCATGACTAAAAGGATGCAAAGCACTCCTATTTAACTAAAACAAATTGGTCCCATTGCTTTAAAGACTGTGCCATTAGGAGACATCCTTGCTGTCCAGGCTTACCAAGTTTATCAATGCAAAGTCCCTCAACGGCCTAGAGACTATGTGACCACACTTGCTTTTCCATTGACAACCCTGATCATTATCATTAATCATTATCCTAGGCCCCACGGAAATCCTATCCAGACAAACAAAAATACACCCACTTCACCATTGACAACATCAACATACCAGTCTCAGTAGCAGTCAAGACCATTGGAGTCTACTTAGACCCCACACTCTCAATGACTATACAGGTCAGCGCCATCTCATCTGCCTCGGCCCTCACCACCAGACTCGTATATGCTATTAAACCCTTTCTCACCACCCAAAACGGCCTCTCCATCGCCAGAGCTACAATATGTGCCATACTTGATTATTGCAATGCACTTCTTGCAGGCACCTCCACTAAAAAACATCAACAAGCTCCAAATAATACAAAACACGCTCCACGCAGCCCTACACATACCCAAAAATGAACACATAATTCAGGCCAGACGTAACGCCCGTTGGCTCCCAATCAAGGAAAGGATTGACTTCAAAAACCTCATCCTTACCCACAAATGTATCAATCTGTCTGCACTGTCATATCTATCAGAATCTATAACTAAGAACATATCTGCCCGTCCTAAAAGAAGCCAGCATGATAACCAACTCTGGGTCCCCACCATAAAAAGAGCTCACGCAGGTGGCATAGGCTTCCCCTATCTAGTGCCCAAACTATGGAATGCTTTACCCAACGCGCACTCTATGCTCCTTTTGCAAATCCCTTAAAGCCACCTTGTTCACATAGCCACACAATACACTGGCCTCCAGCCTCCACATCCACATACCCTGCTAGTGCAACATATCTAATTACTCTAAGGATGTATGTATTCAAATGCAAATTCCTTTAACTCCTAAGCTGAAAACCCAAACCATAACTAAATGCAGTTTCTTTGTAAACAATATGCTTTCCTCCCTCTGTAAGCAAGATTATCTGTAACAGCGCCACGATGCCCTTGGGCTGATTTGCGCTTTAAAAATATAAATAAATAAACCTTAATGTGTAGACAGACCTACCTACTGGATAGCAGCTTGCCCTACCATATGAAAGGATACTATACTGCCCATTAATGGTACATTTTGAATCCCTGCATCTTTTGTTTCTTTTTGCATTCAGATTGTTGTATTGTAGTTGGCATTTATAGTCCCTTTAACCATTATTATAGTCTCAATGTGCTAGTGGTGAGAAATCATGAGTTGGATTAGAAATGCGTTCATGCATTTGGTGACGATAAGGCTTAGCAGGGCTGGCTGGGTTCTGGTAAAAAAAAGCAACCCACGAGTTCTGGCATATGAATGGGTGCTGAGAGGGGTCCAGAGAAAGAGTGAGTGCAAGAGACTTGTGATGTGTCCAGCTGGACCAGATTTGTCGTAGGTCTTCGCTGCATACTGATGGCAGAGGTATTGAGGTGTAGTCTGGTGTAAGTAGGCAGAAGAATTATGTGACCAGCGAGACCGAATTTATTGAAGTCATTGCTGTATTCGGATGTGTGCTGGTAGCCATACCTGTGGCCGGTCTCCACCCAAGTGATGCGTTTATACGTATCTAGAAACTCAAATGGAGAGTTGTTGTATATGCACCTATTTGATGAGGTAGTGTTATCCTGTCGATTCTTGCACATGTGGCAAATGGTTGGCAACACAGGCTAGACTTCACAAATTGCCACTAGTATAGCACTGACTACACTTTCAAACTCTTCCAGGTGGAGAACATGTTGAATCTTCACATTTAGTGTGCATGCACAAAACCTTCACAATTGTTACAAGTACCGTACATGAGAAACCCCCAACTGACCTTCAGGTACGAGACATGGCCATGGCACACAATCACGCCAAGGGCAATGCATTGCAAGACACAACAATCTAACTGCAGCACTGTAACATCTTTGATTGCAATTTGTTTGTTTTTCACATACACAACAGGTGCAGACTTAGTTGTTGTGGAGAAAGGTTTGGGAGGCAGCTAGGTTGGATTCCCTGGCCACCGTAATGGCCTTGAGAGGGTGGTGTGAGAGGGGTTACATTGACCAGGAAAGGGGCACAATAGAAGGTGGTTTGTAAATATTTCTGAAATGCTCAGGGATGTACATTGTGGCATGTAGGTAAGATGATGTGCCCTTTGTGTTTAGTGGTTGGGGGTGTTCTTAGGCGGGGCGTTGCAATGATGGCCTGTGATCAGCTAGTGCTGCTTGAAAACCAAGATCATGGTTGGTGTTTGATAGTATGTGCGGTCAGGGCTACCACAATAACAGCCAGCACAGCCTGGTGCAGTGAGGGCGGTGTTGCCGGAATAACAGCCGGCGCCACCTGGTGGTGACTGTTCGTGTGCTAGGACTGGGAGAAGGAAGGTTAGTGACATGTTTCAGGATATTGTCAGAAACAGCCAGGTTTTGTGGACTGTTTTGAAGGCATGGTAGTCCTCGATTCGGCAGTTGCGAAGAGGAAGAGTTTTCCAGATGGTGGGAGATAGGATAGAGAAGGTTTAGCCACCAACACTAGTGGAGTAGTAGGGAGGGAATAGCTAGTAAGATAGGTAGATTTTCCTGTAGAAATTCTGGTCCCGTATTATGGAGGGCTCGGTGTGGGATGCACATAGCTTTGAAGTTCACTCGTAGGCTGATCGGGGGTTGTGGAGTACTTTGAGAGCAGGGGTGGTATGTTCTGTAAGCAAGAATGCAAGGAGAAGTCTGGCTGCAGATAGTTGGTGATTGCACAACAGAGATTCCATGCAGGAAGGTAGTAGCTAATTTGAATACATTTAGGACCAAAAAAACAACACAACACTGGTCGACACATTTGCTGGAAAGAACTTTCACTTTATGGTTTGAACAAGAGGTTAGTTGAACAGGAACTTCAACATCTTTGTATTTCACATATAATACAGATTGCAAAAAACCTTAAGACTCTTTTTTTCATTCCAACGCTGCACATCGGTTCAAAAGCTCACTGTGAAGATGGACTGCATTTTATTTAATGAGATTCAAGGTGATTTGTACGGGATTGTATTTTAGTTTATATTTTTTTAACAAAATTCTTAGTCCCTATTTAAATGCTGATCTTGAATGCGTAGGCTCTTCTGTAATGACAGTGAACATTCTGCCTTGTACTCACTAGCTGTTTGAGAGTTCACTATCAAAAGGCAAATTATACATTTCATGTACACACATTTGAAGCTTTAGGCTCAGTGAAGTCAACCTTCCTAAATTACCTTTTGACTTAAAGTCCAACTCCTACAATGGTAAAACAATTGACTATGAAGCCTTTACCACCCGAAAAAGGCAGCTGCCATTTGCTGCATTGATGGTTTTGTGTGTTTCACCCGAGACCGCCATGCTCTGCCACCATTAGCCTGATCAAAATTCTAAGGGCCATGTTCGTCTAGCCTACAAGTCATGTAATTACATTCTTCTCTTCACTTGGGGTACAGAAGACCTAACGTCCCACGTAATTCTTAGGATCTCTTGGTTCAGGAACTTTGTTCCCTCAGTTGCCATGATACTTGCTTTTATGCAGTCTCTGATGATACTTTCAGTCTGCGCGTTGGTCTCTGTTTCATCCTTCACATCAATCATGATCTTAATTCCCACTGCCTTTTTTGCTGTTTTCTGGCATTGCCCAATTATTGTCCTTATAACACAGAATCTGAAAATTATCATCCCCAATATTGTTACAAGGAACTTGAATATACCCAATCCATGAAAGCACATATGAGAACAAATTGTAATCTCCAATAGCCTCTGTCTCCTCCATTTATGTGTGCAATTCTGTCAACGTGGTTAGAGCATCTATCAGAGTCCCGTTCTCACAATGAGATGGTGTGAATGTACAGCAAGAAGGCCCGACCTTGGGGCAAACACCACCTTCCATCACTATAATCATGTCAAGGACATACCTGTTTTGGAGGGTTATTAACCTTATGGCCCTCAATTCTTGTTGTATGGTGTTAAATCCTTGTATAGTAGCATTGATTGTCTGTAACAGCTCCCACCTGGTAATCTGCAGCCTTTTGGCATTCACTACTGTTTGAAGTCCAGGTATAAATATAGATGTCATTATCATAGCAGTCTAACTGAATCACTTGGAATGTCTTTATAAGCATGTATTGATTGTGCTGAGAAATAATTCTCTCTTTTCATCCGCCAGAGTGCAGGTGACCTCCTTTTTCTCAGGTGCTCATCAATTTGTGGAAATCCCTCAATCTTCAGGTCACACTGAGGAATCACCAAGGCTGGAACATGGATGAAAACAACTTCATATATGCTCTGGAGCCACAGGCACAATAATGATCCATTAGGACAGCATTCCCTTTCCTCATTCATGTCTGTGACATCAATCATGTTCTGGCACCCTTTATTCTCACCAACTTGTACTATACTTGTGCTTCGAAAGCACATTGTCACCTTAATCAATTGGACCACAGCCATTGGTCCGGATTCGTCATCCACCCCTGTCAGTAGTTTAGAGTTCTTGTCCCATTACTTTAGGCACTCATCATATCCCTTCTGCACCTCGTGCACGGGTCCCTTCCTTATGAGATGAGCTGCACAGGACATCATCCCATTTTCCCATCCTTTGGTTGTGATCACTCATCCATAGATTAACAGTTATGAACACTCCCAGAAATCAGGCATTCCAGTATTTTCAGTTTTGTCAGAGCAATTCATCCTCTTCATTTCTTCAATTGTCACTTGTCTTGTCCCGCAGAAGGATACACATGCATCTTGTCTGTCCATTCAGGTTCTTTTTTTCCATTTGATGTGTCTTGATATAATCACTCCTTTGGAATTGTCATCTGGTAGTACATGCTGCTAGATCACTGAGGCACTTTGGACCATGTGCCGGCATTTCCTTTGAATTGAATTTTCTTACTTTGCTCATGGCATAGGGGATGAGTGAGCAGACAAGGCAGGTTTTATCGTATGCTCTCTCCTCCACCTTTTTCATATGTTGGTAGCACATATTATTCCTGAAGTGAGCTGAATTATCAAGATAGGAATTAATCCCCTGATTACCCTCTTCTGCATCCCTCTTATGTCATTTGACATGCCAAAAAAGGTCAAAGAAATTATCATAATTTGTACTTATACTGGGAAAAATCACATGTGTCGTGTTTTCAGTTGAACCATCAACATGATAAATACTTTAAAATGTAAGATACGGACAGAAAAAGAGAAAGCAAATGCATATGTATATCATGCATAATAGTCTAGATTCTTTTTTTGTGTGCCACGCCATCTTCCTTTGAATTGCTAGTCTCCCTGCAAATGCATTTGCTTTGTCCTGAATCATTTTTAATACAGGTGCTCAAATCACATTCGTAGTTGCACAATCTGCTCAATTATTGCAATTAAAACCCTTCTTATAATTGGGCCGTTCTTTGGGTCATGGAGGAAAGTGAGAATATTAACATGTCTCCTAATGAGGGTAGGTTATGACTGGAGTATAAACAGAAAAACTGCAACTACAAGCCTATGTGTGTCACTAGCTTGTGTCATGTATTATTCTTAATATCGATATACTCCCAAAAATGAATCTGGGTATTGAGCTCTATTCCAATTTCTAATAATGAATTGGCACTTGGGCATAGTGTCAATATGATTTAACTTTTTCAAAGAATCACTAAAAAATATGTTTAAGATCTGAAATTCTCTGCAAGTCCATACACTTCCTGCTAAAATTTTGAGGAGAGTCCGATTAATTCCAGTCCAAAAGAAATGTTTTAAATCACAATGCCTTGTCATCCTTTTTCTCGGTCATCAATCAAGTCAGCACGCGCAGCAATTCTTCTTCTTGTCTTGCTTCCTGGTCAACAGGTACTAGAGTGAGGGTCTCACCTTTGTAGATATTTACGTCACCCAAAAATAACCAGGCTCTTCTTCCAGACACTCTAACTGCAGTAGGGGAAACTTCTTCTACATAAAAAGGTCCATTAAACTGTGGCTTGTGCCATCTATGGTTGACATTTTTAATAAGCACTTGATCTCCAACATATAACTTTGGTGGTGGTAATGATTAGCTTGGATTGGTTACTGGGCCATCCTCTACCATGTTCCTCAACCCCTCCCTCCCATGCTTGACTTGATCTAAAATGAAGGAAACACTGGTAGTCATACATGTCAAATAATTGGGCATCTCATTGCCTAGATTCTGCACTACGCTCTGGGCATCACTCTAGATGGTGCTTTAATGGGCGTACTCATGCAGCGCCCTGTTCCTAGTTCATGAGGCTTAAGATGATGATCTGAACCTGGCTAATTTCGAAAGGCATATAAGACTAGGGATAGGCAAAATAGCATCCATTTTTTAAAGTTAATCTGATGTTTGCTATCCTTTACTTGAGGAGGCCGTCAAGCCTCTCACATAACCTGTTTGCTTGTGAGTGATAAGCAGAAGAATACATATGCTTTATGCTCAATAAAAGACCTATTTGTTCAAATGGATCTGCGTGATTTTTCCATCGCAGAAAAGTCTGCGACAGAAAAGTTTGCATGAGAAATGTGTGAACCACAAAAGGTTCGCACATTTCCCATGTGAACAATCATTCAAAACCCCTACACACCCACACCCCCACCCACACCCACAACATACCCACAACACTCCTTAACTCACACACTCAACACACCCCCACCCACACCCCCAACATAAACAAACCCTACTTACTTTTTATACATGCTGAGTCCCTGCACCAGCAGTTCCCTTTCACTTCTGTGATCGGGAACCGGCACTGCAGGGTCCTTTTCTTTTTTTAAATTTTTTTTATTTTTTATTTTTCAGGAGCTGCAAGGGTATCCCCCGCAAACCCTGCTCACTATACCACACACCGGGGTGCTAAGGGGGACACCCCCGCAGCCCACGTTTTCTTTTTTTTTCAGGTGTGCTGCGGGGGTGTCCCCTGCAATACCCTGCTCACTATACCACACAGTATAGTGAGCGGGGTGTTGCGGGGACAACCCCACAGCCCCCCAGTATTATTTTTTATATTTACCTACAATGCTACCACCAAAGGTTTGAACCTTTGATGTTCGAACCTTTGGTGGTAGCATTTTTCGGTCTTTTTGTATGGTGTGACCTTTTTTTTCGGTCCGATCATACAAATCCGTTCAAACAGCTCATTGACAGAGTGAAATCCATTATCTGACCTGCCCACGAGAAATCCATTATCTGACGCTGCCCACGAGATGCGGAGAGTAAGAGGTAAGCTCCAGGCATAATTTCTGTTGCCTTACAGCCCTCGTTATCCTCACGCCACCTCCTCGCCTCCATCCCCTCTAAATTCGATTTTACCCCAGAGAACCTGATTGCTTCACTCTACAAGGCCTGCTTACCCCCAAAAACAGCAGCCTCAAAGCACACACTGCCCGTGTGTCCCTGAATCCGTTTGAAAATCGTCTGCTCCGGCAATTCCAAGATGGCCGCCGTGCTTTGGTGCTCCCGCGCCTGACCCTGTCCAGAACGTCCGCCTGACCTGCACCCTGCATATTGCTCCAGGATTGGTGCAAACCGGCAATACATCCTGACCCCAATCACCAGCAGGCAAGAGCCAGCCAGCGAGGTAAGGCCTAGAGAGAAGGCCACCCCCCTGACTGAGCTGAGCCCCAGCTGGAACCTCTCCATGGCCAGTAGTCACACCGTCGCTGAATCTGCTGCAGGACCAGCCCGCGCTGCCCACGAGATGCGGAGAAGAAGAGGCAAGCTCCAGGCATAATTTCTGCTGCCTTAGAGCCCTCGTTATCCTCACGCCACCTCCTCGCCTCCATCCGCTCTAAATTCTAAATTCGATTTTACCCCAGAGAACCTGATTGCTTCACTCTACAAGGCCTGCTTACCCCCAAAAACAGCAGCCTCAAAGCACACACTGCCCGTGTGTCCCTGAATCCGTTCGAAAATTCGTCTGCTCTGACAATTCCAAGATGGCCGCCACGCTTTGGTGCTCCCGCGCCTGACCCTGTCCAGAACATCCGCCTGACCTGCACCCTGCATCTTGTTCCAGGATTAGTGCAAAGCGGCAATACATCCTGACCCCAATCACCGGCAGGCGAGAGCCGGCCAACGAGGTAAGGCCTAGAGAGAAGGCCACCCCCCTGACTGAGCTGACTGAGCACAACCAGGCGCATCGGCGTGGAACGCTGAAAGTCAGCCCCTCATCACCGTCTCACCATTACAGTCAAGGTAACTTTACTCCCAGCCCTCGTGAAGGCTCGCAACACAGGCACCCGCCCCCTCACACTCCAAAATAGACTTAATGCCTATAACGCTGTGGTCCATGCGCTTGTAGTATAACCTGTTCATTTGATCCTCTGTTGCACCTCCTGATTGCATAAGTGTCACCAGCTAGTAGAAAACCGCTCTATGACTGATGTGTATGCTCCACTCCTTCTATATGACCTCCTTTGAACTAGCACCCTGCAGACCAGCAAACCAAACTGTGGCCAATGATAGTGCACAAACCATTTGTACTGCTAACTACACCTATCCCATGCATATTACTTGCCACTTATGGCACATGACACCGTGACAGACCAGTCCTACAAGCAAGTAAACAATATGTGGTTTTAAGAAGTGTCATTCTAGCATGTTTCAGCCTACTATCTTGCATTAGTGACTTTGCACCTAGCATCTTCTTTGTCCCTTCCGACCCTTGCTGATAGGAAACACCCCTGCTAGCCCGTTTTTTCTCCCACCACCCCTGTCATTGTACTTACTGCCTCGATGTGTTCCATGTACCTGCCTACACCTGCCTAGCATATACCCCCAGCTGCTACCGCATGGCATTTATTTGTATTCAAATCTAGGCACTACATCATTGTAACCTAGCCCAAGCGTGTACCAGATTTATATTGCGCAGCCGCGCGTCCAGACCATGATCTCCTGGCTCACTCTCACTCTCACCATGTTCCCTTTCTGCATCATACCGGACAATGTACACTGTACCAGCAATATTTTCATAACCGTCAACAACGGCTTAGCCAATCTAGGTTGCCCTAGGCACTACCCGATCCCCTGCCTCACACCCTTCCTACCCTCCCAGCCGCCTTTTCCACCTAATCACCACTCTCACCTCACCTCCTCCGTAGACAACCGCTCCCCTGCCAATACTACCCCTAACAAAACTCCCAATCACAGTACACTTAGTGTTCCATGTCTCTCGGTGCCCCCCGAACGAAAATCTCCAGAACCCCTACGTTCTACCAACCCTGACCTCTCTGCCTGCAACAACAGACTAGGCACTAGGCTGCCCCTTACAAATAGCATCCACCCTTCCAAACTCAATACCAAAGCCAAAAAGAAATTAAAGACCCCTAATGAGCCCGTCCCACTCCCCCTAAAAGGAGCCTTACTCAATACCAGATCCCTGCCCGCTCACCCCACAGAAATTGCTGACACCATTCTAACATATGATCTTGACTACCTTGCCCTAACAGAAACATGGCTACACGAGGCCTCAGGACCACACTTATCGTTAGCCATTCCTGCCAACTACTCCATCCTCAGAGCCGACAGACCCAATGGTAACAGAGGAGGCGTAGCGTTCATCTCAAAATCGCTGCTAGGCTGTAGATTAGTAACCACCATTTCACTTAAATCCTGCGAGTTATTCACAATCAAGTTACAAACTTCCCCCACAAGTACGATCACCCTACACCTTATATAGAGACCCCCAGGCCCTACTGGAACTTTTGAAGAAGAGCGCTCATCACTGAAAATTCCAAGCCACTAGCACAAACTATCATCCTCGGCGACTTCAATCTGGGGTATGACGACCCCAAAGACGCACCAGCCGCATCCTTAGCAAACGCCCTCACTGAGCACGGTTTCGCCCAACTTAGTATCTCACCGACCCACCAGGAAGGCAGAATTCTCGACTGGGTAGCAACTCTCAACTGCAACACCACCTGCAAGGCCCCACAACCACTTACATGGGCAGATCACTACCTTAGCCCACTCGAAATTCACACCAACCGGGCCACGCATAAGAAACGCCCCTGGCTCCAGCCTGCCCAACCAGAAATAAGCGTAACATTACCCCCGAAGCCTTACTACCTCTGGTCCTACCCACCCTTAACGCTCTACCGGACAAGGCTGACCTACTAGTTGACACCTTCAACAATTCCATGGCTACCGCCATTGATACCATTGCCCCTTTGAAACTACGCATAAGCAAACCAATAAACCACCTGAACTCGTAGTACACTCCCAAACTCAAACTACTCAGGAACAAGAAAGCTAAACTAGAACTACTATGGAAAACCAACCCATCCCCTGAAAAGAAATCCAATCTCAAAAACATCTCCACGCTATACAAAAGCGAGATAATTCGTACCAAAAAAGATGCCTATAACGTCAGGATTGACCAGGCAGGCTCCTCCACCAAAGAATTATTTAAAATTCTAAAGGAGCTAGAAAACCCCAATCACCCTCCAGACAACTGCTCAAAAGATAAACCCTGGTGCACCAGCATCCAGAATGCCCTCAACAATAAAATCACAGGGCTCCAGACCAAAATTGAGAACAAACGTCAACAACTCCTCAGCAACAAAACAACCAACCCCAGTTTAAGCCCACCAACACCCAAGAAAGCAAACATAGACTTCACCTTTAAGAAAGTGACTATCCTAGAAGTCCAAAAAATCATTACTTCCCTAAAACCTTCTAATTGCAAAGGGGACAGCTGCCCTGCCCAAATAATAAAAGACGCTGCCAGAGACCTCTCCCCTTTTATCACCTAGCTAATCAACCTCTCATTCAACAACAATTCTGTCCCCAACAACCTAAAACAATCCTGGGTACTCCCTCTCCTAAAAAAACAACTAATTATAGACCAATCACCACTGTCCCTTTTCTGTTAAAAATCTTGGACAGAGTCGCCTACATCCAGATTCAGGAGTACCTGGAATCTAACCAACTGCTAGGTATGCGTCAATCTGGCTTCAGACCTCAACATGGAACTGAAACCGCTCTGGTTGACCTCAAAAGTCAGATTGATGAAATCAAAGACAAAGGCAATGCAGCAATCCTACTTCTTTTAGATCTCTCAGCGGCCTTTGATTTAGTCGAACACGAAATACTATGCAACCACCTATCTATCGCAGCCCACTTCTCCTCCTCTGCCTCTGCATGGATACAATCCTTCCTAGCAAATAGAACCATGCGAGTTTTCTCCACCACAGCTGCTGCTGATCTGATCCCTATCACCTGCGGAGTCCCACAAGGCTCCTGTGTCTCCCCCACCATGTATAATATATTTACGAAGCATCTATTTGACATATTGGACCGTCTGGGTGTCACCTACACCAACTATGCAGATGACACCCAGATTCTCCTCACCATCTCAGGCAACTACAATGCGGACGTCATCCGGATCAACTAAATCTTCTCCATCATTCAGGCATGAATGATGAGAAGACGGAGCTTCTACTGGTCGGCTCTCCCAATAACCTGTCCAAACTCAGTCCCAGATACAAGAACATTATCAGAGACGGTAACACCATCCCTATTGCTAAAAGTGTGAAAACCTTAGGCTTCCACCTCGTCAAACAAATCAACTCAACCGCCTCGGCCACTGCCTATATGGGTAAGCTAATCAGGGCTAGCAGACCCTTCCTATCCCCCGACAGCTGCCTCATTCTGGCCAGAGCACTCATTCAATCCAAACTAGACTATTGCAACAGCTTGTACCTAGGAGCCAACCAAGCCGTAACTAGCAAACTCCAGGTTCTCCAGAACAATACTCTAGGCGCAGCACTCAACATCCCAAGGCGTGAGCACATCTCCACAACCAGGAAAGCGTGCAAATGGCTCTCCATACAGCAAAAAATTGACCTCAAAACTATCTGCCTCACTTACAAGGCCTTAAACAATCTAGCCCCACCGTACCTCTCCAACAAATTCACCTTAAAACCCACATCTAGAACCACTAGATCTTCCAACTCCTTATGCCTGTTAGTGCCCAGATTCGCCTTAAAAAGAGCAGGAGGCACAAGCTTCACTGTGCTAGCCTCCCAACTTTGGAACACCATACCACTCATAATTAAAACTACTGAATCCTTCCCGATCTTTAGGAAACTCGTTATTGGCTGGTTACTGAAAAATGAGTAGCATTTACCCCCACCTCTAATAAACTAACAACCGCAACCATACTTGTATTATATGTAAATTGTTGTATGTAAACCCTTGCTTTGTAAATTATTGGACTTTGTAAATGTAATGTATATGTTATGCCTGTAACTGCCTTCTTAAGCGCCCTTCTACCCACGGGTCCGGAGCGCTCTACAAATAAATAAAACAAACAAACAAACAAACAAATACTTGGCACACACCCCCTCGTGGAAGTACTCTGCGCAATAGGAACTTCACTACGCAAGTGGCATCAGGATGTGTACAAGGACCTGCCTCAATCCATAGAGAAAAGGGCCACACCTACACTAATAGATACCTATATCCAAATATTTATCTGCAGTATATCAACATAATTAATATGCGAATGCTGAAATGGGCCATTTCTATACAACATTAGACCTCTCGAGGCAATTGAGTATGTTTTAGTCTCTTTTGTCTGAACATAAAAGAAGTACGGTCTTGTGGGTCTTTGTGCAACAGGATCGAGTAAAACACATTTTTCAAATCGATTACTGTGAAGTACTTAGCTTCAACTAGGTTGCTACACAATATCGTTGCAGGATTTGGAACTAATGGAAACATTTCTTCTACAATATGATTAAGAGGGCACAAGCCCTGGATAAATCTTGATGACCATCCTTTAAAAAATGTTATCAGATACACCGCAGTATTACCTGTGGACTTCTATGAGACTAGGATTCCCTGATTAATCAATGCTGAAATAGTCGTAAATATGCCTTCATCAGCCACTCGAGACATGGGGTACTGGTTTGCTTGTGGTAGAATTGCTCCTGGCTTGAGTTTTATTTTAACCGCCCGTTTCCTTTCGAATAATTCAATGTCATATGGGCCCATAGTCCAAGGGACACTTGGCACCTTTTCTATGTCTTCTTGAAAAAACGCTGGTTATTGCTGCATCAGTGCCGTTCTCTGTGGGACTTCCCTTTTCTCAGTTTTTATGCAATAAGTTATGCTTATGAAAATCACAACCTCATAATTTATACTTTCATCTTTGAACATATATTCATCCGTTATATCAAGCCCTCCTCAAGAGATATCACTGTTCTCCATGTTCCTGCTTTCGTCATCTACTCCTTCTAGCATTGCTATTTCCCCTCGTACTATAGCTGCTTCCAATTCTATAGGAATAGTTTCCCTTCTTCCTCATTCATAGGTACTTGTGGTCTAAATAAAAATTCATCAGGTATCTGCACAATTTTTCCTACTAATCCAGGTAGCCATATTAATAAAAGGCTTACCCCATACATGAAGAATTCCAGAGTGACTGCGTCTCATCGCAGAGGTACTTGTCCTGTAAATGCCAGTAAAAACTCTCCTACATTCAAATAGCATATTCTTGAAGTGGAGCACACTATTTCTTGACCAGTAAATGAAATCACCATGTCAAGTTTTGTCATCAAAATCTTACCCATAGTTTTAACTGGCGTTTGTCGCGGATATAACAACGGGACAGACATGTCACATTCCCTATAGAAACAGGTAATTTATGTATTTATTTATTGTTATAGTTGTATTTTAGTTCATAAAACTTTAATAAATGTATCAACAAATAACTTTTGCAGATAATTACAAAATACACAGTGATTATACATTCATCACAGGTAATTCCTATATAAGAATACATTAGTATAGATTTAACTAGATTTTGGTACATTTTTATATACACTTTTCATGAAACATGCATAGTACATTAGATGAAAGGAGAAAAAACATCACAATCTTCATTCATATCTATAAAATGTATTAATCCAGTGATAATAACAACATCAAGTCATGTTAGAAAGTTGTTACTATTCTCATGAGCCTATGTTTAGATAATCAAAGTCAGATTTGTACTTTGTGGTTTTGCACTTCAATTCAGCCATAGACCAAATCTTATAAAGTGCAATGTGTAAAGAATTAATTGGAGAGTTTAAACAGAATTGCCAAAAATGAATAGAGGTTTAGTGGAATAATGATATACATATTGGTCGTACAGGTTATGATACAAGTTCTCAAGCTTAGGACATTTTGTATGGATGTGTCACATGGTTTCAAGAGATTCCAAGTTATTACACAACCTACAAAATCGTTGATTAGTATCGAGTATCCACTGAGAACCATATGTAGCTCGCACCGGTAATAGGTTTGTGCGCATCAAGAGTCTGAAATGGCATACTGCAGGACTAGGGCATATGCTTAGATATATTTGTGGCTTTAAATATGAGTAAACAATGCCTTCAAGATATTGACTGTTACATAGACCATTCATATATTCAAAGTTATTAGCCCAATTGATCGTATGCAATTTCTTTTTGAATGCGTACTTAATACCTTGAAAACAGCCACCTTTAGGCATATCAATGGTCCAGTTCAAATCGTTAAAGAGATCTCTACATTCCAAATCATAGGAGTTAAGCTTTTTCTTGTCCTGAATATGTATGACATCAGTCACAATAATGCATTGAATCATGCTCTCAGGATAGTATAGGGCTTTCAGGACAAAAAGACCATGTTGTTGTAAAATAATACTCTTCAGAGAGGCCAGGCCCATTTCAGAGCAGATGTACTGTATTGGGCATGAGTGAGGAAGACGTAATACAGTGGACCAGAAATAGCCTTCGATCTGACTAAGCCATTCAAGATTTTTGATCGTCAGTGCTTCAAGTTCATAGGCAACTACCGGTATAAGCCATTGAGAATATAGCATTAAAATGCCTCGCAGGGAATAGCCGGCATAATGAAAAACAAAGCTGCAGACTAGCATAGTAATTTGTTTCGCCTGACAATTCTTTTTTAGTTAATAAGCTGACATAACCTCTTCCGCAATCAATTTCTACACCCAGATATTTGTACAAAGAGACACATTTAATAATGCCCCAACTAAGGGACATTTTAGGGCGATTCACTCTTTTACTGGAAAAGCATTATTTTGGTTTTATTGATATTGATGGTCATATTAAGTTCATCAGTGAAGCATCCCAATTCCTCAAGCAATAGTTTCATACCTACACATGCATGGTCAATTACAAACAAATAATCTGCAAATAAGAGGGCAGTGATCTTAGTTTGCCTAAAACTTACAGGGCATCTAGCGCAACTTTCCAGACGCCCTATTAGTTGAGCTATGTAAAGATTAAACAAGAGTGCCGCAAGCATACAGCCCTGCTTGACACCCTTGTTAATCTTTATAGGGTCAGATAGGCGACCCTCATTATCAAATATCATACGAGCTACGATTATTAGTGTGTAGTTTTATAATGATTTCAAGTAACCATTTGGGACATTCTAGGTCAGCCAAGATCTTCCAAAGTCACAGACGGTTGACTTTATCGAAGGAAGAGCTAAAGTCCACAAAGGTAACATAAACAGAGGGATTGGATGGTTGTTTTGCTTGCATAAAAATAGCATCAAGGATGCGGATATTACGGGTGGTACTACAACCTTTACGAAATCCAGATTGAAATGGGCGTAATAAGTTGTTAGTATCCACCCAACCCAGCAGGTGGTCAAGTACAATGGCAGTGAAAATGTTGCTGGTGGTATCCAAAATGGAGAGAATTCTGTAATTACTGGATATTAGTCGAGAACCAGCTTTAAAAATTGGAATCAAAATAGATGTCAGCCAAGATGAGGGAATAGTTCTTTCCTGGCAGACTTTTTTACACAGAATATACAAAATATCAACGTATTTTATTGGGTCATTCTTTATAACCATGGATGCTAACCCATTTTGTCCAGGTGCCCTTGAGTTTTTAAGTTTATTAATGATTTTTGTAATATATTTTTTTGTAAAACGCAAAGGCCATTCGCTTACTTCAGAGTCAAGATCATGTGTCTGAGTGCTATCGTGCATGCTATTCATAATATAAGTGCTCCATACTTCTTCGGCAATTGCATTAAGGGGCTGAGGACCACAAGACTCTCAGGCTTTGTTTAGCATACTCCATATTAACCGAGCGTCACCATCTTTTAATAAACCTATCATGTGTTGCCATTTTGTATTGATTGTTTTGCGTTTTTGTCATTCACCCCAACTTCTATATTTGTTATTCAATATTTTCTTGATTTAGATTAGCTGATGAGGATTTTCTTAATTTCAGTAATTCACTACAGTGTATTCGTTTAGCAACCAAGATAGCGTAATCAAAGTTAATAATTCCACTTTTCCCATTAGCAATTCATTGAGAGCCCCTTACACTAGCCACCTCTTCTGAGGTTATTTTTAGGAGTTTTTCAATTTCCTCACTACTCATTAAAGCGATAGTAGGAGTCAACTCTGTCAATAGTAGATTACATTTACGAGTCATTTTCTTACACTTCCATTTGATTTTCCTGCCACAATTAGACACTGTAATATTAGTTGGACCTCTATTACCCAGAGGTCGCACCATTAAGTTCAGAGTCACAAAAATAAGAAGGTGATCACTAGAAAGGGGTTGTATAACTTCAAAATCATTAATAATGTCTAAAGCCGACATATTCCCACTCATATAATGAAGCGTGGTTGCTTCAGGACCACGCTGCCAAGTGCATTTCCCCGGAGTGTCACTTGCAGTGTGGCCATTTAGAATCCATATCTCCCAACTTTTCATAAAATCGGACCACATCTTGCCATTGGTATTTTGTTGTGGTTTGATCATAGAGTTTGTGTCCTTAATTTTCTCAAAAACAACTTTCATCGTTGAAACTCCACATCGCGCATTAAGATCTCCACAGAGAAATACCACATTATTATCATCATTAAGTAACCATTTAGCAAGCACTGAATCAATAGCATCATGCAAGGTATTTGTCAGATCCTTCCGGTCGCAAATTCAAAAAGTACAGAGACCAGTGCTCACCGTATTAGTAAAAGGAACTCAATTCATAGCTCCAGAGAACCCTTCATCAATCATGGCAATACCTGACATTGTCTATTTTCCCTCCCTTATACAAGATCAAGTCACCCCAGTGTCTACAAGAAAAGAAAATGATTCACCTAGACCCTTGGTTCCTCTTGGGGGTCTGGTGTTACTGATAATACTGAACACATCAAGTCACCCTGTGATCTGTCCTATTGAGGGTAAAAAGTCATCCCTTTAAAAGGGTTCCCTCCTACCACAATGACACCCCTATCATAGGTGTTAGTATTTGCCCTGCATTTGCATACTGTTTTGTTTGCATAGGTGCTTGTTGTGATTGCCCTTGCAATGGGTGCATTTGCACTGACCCTTGCTGCCGTGCCTGCTGTGCTTGCAGCACCTGTTTCTGATAGGATGTGTGGTCTTGGGCATAGCCCTCTTGTGTTTGTGTGGTGTATGGTGGTCGGTGACCTGTCCCACCTCTTGAATTTTGTTCATTTTGTAGCATGCTTCCACTGCACAATATGCCTGGTTATCCCACAATTCTAACCAACTGGGGGCGGTCCTCTGGAAAAGACACCATTATATCCTCCCTGTGTATTCTGACTTCCACCCTGGGAATTTTGAAATCAACCTTGGGTGTTCTGAAATCCACCTCTTCTTCCCCTAAATCCTCCTCCTCTTCCTCGTGGCCAAAACCCATACCCACTTTGATCCACTGGGTGTGCATAATTCACCTGTGATGCATATGTTATTTCTTGCATTCCTCCTCCTTCTCCACTTGTCAACACTGCCCCTTCTATAGCAAATTGCTACAATTTTCTTCAGAACTAACTTGGCTTCCTCAATCTTTCTGTTCTCATCTTTTTTTCTGTTCTTCTCATCTTCTCTTGTAATAGTTGGCAATGATGCGCAATAATCAACTGTATCTCAACCTGTGGCTTTGTTTCCATTCCTACTTGTTTTTTATTTGTCTCTGTACTTGATAGACTAGTGCCACTGTTTTTCCCATGGGTCATGCAACTGTTAGATCCATGACCAATTCTTGGTCAATCTGGCACAAATGGAGAAGAAGACATCCTCATGGCATCTTGCACTTTAAAAGGTGGCCACAGGTCGGTTCCCTTTTTGTGAATTCCAAGAAGTTGTCTAGTGCTTCCCAAAGATGGTGACCTTCATGGAAAGAATGACAGCTACCATATAGGAGCCGGCAGCCATTTGGAACATGTGTTGCTCCTTTCTCCTGAAGCCCAGATGCTGTGAGTAGCATTTCTGCTATCTTGCCTCCTGCCTTTTCTAATATCCTCACCCCGGTTAATGGGGCATTCCTGCCCACTCGCCGTTCTGCTGTACTTCAGCAAGTTTCTCCCCTAGCCTTCTCGCTCCACTTTCTCCTGCCCTTTCTGTCTTATTATTCCTTGTTGGTTCCCGATTCCCCCTGAGACTCCAGTTTTCACTTCAGGACTGCCTTTGTTCTTCATCTCCAAGTCCTGCTTTGGGATTGTCTTCTGCTGCAAGCTACACACCAGGAATCCATTCCATCGAAGGAACCGGTCTTTTCCCCTTAACATGTTATTTTCCCATGCATTGGGGCCTGCCCCTTATGGTTACCTTTGCCGCCCTTCCTGCCATCAGGGCTCATAGGGAACTGTGAGTGCCAGCCATTCTTCTTCACTGCAGTTCATCTACGGATCCACAGGTCAGTCCTTCCACCTCCCTGGTGGACGTAATAGTGTCTCAAGCTGCCATTGCTCTTGAATATCCTGAATACAAGCAATAGGGTCTTCATCGTCCTTCATGTTACCTGTCATAATTGTGCCCATATCTGACGTATCAGGAAACTGTACCCTTGTAGCCTTCCAAATGTCAGCACTGCAATTATTAAATGGTGGTCCATCATGCGCTTTATTTTGTGCTGTCACACATGCATATTCATTTCATCTCCAAATGTCATCAGTGCTCTCTCCAAGAAAAGCTGTCAATAGACCTTTTATGTCCCCTATGGCCAATGTATTTCCCCCTGTCATTTTCTTTAATTTGTATATCCACTTCCCAGCCCCCGAAATCAAACTAGGTAACTTGCATTTTAAGTTATCCATATCCATCTGAGGCCATGGAATGTATTGCGGTCATGCCCCCACTTCTCTAGCTAGTGGAATTGTGAGAACCCAATCCCATAACTGGATCTCATTATTCGTTTATCCAACGTGGGGGTAATCATCCCTATTCATCTTTGTGCTGGTAACAGCATTAACCTACTCACATAAGGTGCAGATTCTTCTCTCACACTACATGATCCTCTTCTGGGAAGTTCGGATATGGTGTAGGATCTGGTGTTCTTTCCTTAGGGTGTTCCAAATCTGATCATTTTACCTCTTTGTCCAGACCTTGACTTCCCAAGGGGATGCATGTACCCTCCCCTTCTATCTCACAACCTGACTCCCTTTCTTCATCTGACATTACTACACCCCAACTGGTGTGACTATCATACTCCTCTTCTCTGTCTAAATGTAATCTATTCAAAGACAAGGCTCTTGGTTCATCACTAAACATATTTTCCTCCTCATCCTGTGGTTTTGGCATCGGGATTGTTTGCCGCTTTGTTGAGTCCCATACTTGCTGTTCTGCCTCATTTGCTGATATATCTTATCAGTCCTCTCTCCAATACTTTCTGCATCATACCTTTCCTCTTCCAGTGATATTTTAGGTATTTATTTCTCTCATCGGGAAAACATTCCCATTGTCCCTGTATTTCATTGCAGGGTCTTATTCATTCTTTAAGAATGTGCCTGGCATCAACACTGATATACATGTACAACAATTCAATACAGGTTTTAGATTATACTGATATTATTACAATGTGTGCTGAGGGAAATAACTCAATGTTCATGTGCCTGAACTGTAAAGTTAAATATCATATATCATATTTTCCTGTATTGGTCAACTATACAAATAAATCTGACATATCAGATCCAAATCAAACTGGTAAGCTAAAAAAATATGAAAATATAAGTAAGGCGGCAACGTTTTCTTATTTTTAGTGATTAATATTGCCATACTAGCTTTGCTAAAACTTGACATTATCTGATTTCACCTTCCCACAAACAATTATTTCAGTAAGCCTTACGGAACATTTATGTAAAAAAATGAATAAATACTAAATTAAGATTCTGTGAAAAGTCTGTGAAATTACCAGGACCAACAGTGACAGAGATCCACTTGGATTTATAAGAAATATAACAACTGACTATTTTATTGTAACCATAGCATTGGCTGCTTTGTATACTTTTTCAATATGGCTGTGTTGTATTGTGATTTAAAGTTCTCAGTAACAAAGATTATTGCTGTATATCATTCATGGGATAATTACAGAAAAGTATTTAAAAAGTCTGAACAATACTCAATTTTTCAGAAGACTGGTAATGAAGGGATTTTGGCTTTTTGTGCTTCGCCCGTGCAAGATGGAGTTAAGCATGGTCACATTTTAGAGACAAGATCCACAATAGACAATAGTTTCCAGCAGGGGAAAGTGTTCTTCAAGTCACTCTCATCTTTCAGTCAGTGATGACGTGATACTGAAAGGGGCTGGACGTCTCTGGTTTACAGCTATTGGGCAGCAAAGGGACAAATGTCATGTCAGTTTACTTGTAACACAAACCCCCTCTTATACTATGGTGATCATTTAAGAAGTGGGTTGGAAAATTTTATTAAAATGTAATAGAACAAGTAGATCAAAAACATACTAATCCATGGAATTTGTCACTGAAAGTAGTAGACAATTTAAATTCCCACACTCTCAATTTTGGCCCTATAAGCGATTAAACAATTTTAATCTTGCATTTCAGATGGTATGACAAACCCTTCTAGCTTTGATCATTGTATATTTATCAAAATATTACAAAGAAGAAATGTGTGGGATTAATGTGAATAAAGACAACTGCAAGCTCATGTTTCTATTGCAAAATACATCTACAAAGATTGATTGATTATCCAAGCATTGCAAAAATTGACTATCACATACATTTCATATGGGTGAAATGAAAGTCTCCACAGTTATGCAAAGAGTTGGCCAGATATGATGCATTCATGAAAGATTGATCTGTGTATTCATTATAGTGCTGTCTGTTAAAACACTCCAGATTGGATATTTTCAATGGCCCAGAATTTAAAATCTAGAGTAGACTTCACCTAACTTGATTAGCTGTTTCAGATGGGGTTTTATTAACTTTCATAGATATGGGACTTGTGTTCAAAATTATTCTTCACAAGATTGGGGTAAGTTACTCTTTACTGCTTCTCATTCTATGGAAACTTGATCTTAACAACATACAGGCAACGGATCCTATAACCTCTCGCTTCTATAACATTGATGTTGGATTGATGAATAATTACATACAAATTGCTGAACAATTAACAGGATGTTGATGGATGTATACACCTGGACAAGATATTCAGAAATATCTAATGGGTGCAGCACATGTTCGAATCTTCACATAATTTGGTGGCGGGGACATGATACATTTGTACTTTTGTGTGAAAAGGGCCTGTAGGGAAATGTAATAGGGAAATACTTTTCCCTATTCTGAATTTCAACAATGGTAGCTCCACATTTCATCATTCATATTTTAGCAGAGCTTTGAATTTTTTAACTAGGGCCAAGGGTGTGAGACTCATGTGTGTGAATCAAGGATGTGAGACTCAGGCTGAATCTAATAGATGCCAATTTTGGGAAAGCACAGAACACATGCTAGAAAATAATCTCTTTGCTCCACGATACCACGGTTGTGGGCTGAGTTGCACTAAAAATAAAACGGCCAAGAAACTAACTTACTCATTTTCCTTATCCATTTAACATATAACAGATTCCCAAACTAACATTTAGTGCAAACAAGTTCATGCCGGTTATATAAACGTAGTGCAGATTGATGGAAATGCATTGTAGTTTGGCAATGAAATAAACTAAATGTACCGGCTGTAGTGTTTCTGAATGGGGACGTCACAAATCAGAAATGTGGAATGGGATATCCGTTCTTCTAAATACATTGCATTGTTTAACAACTTTCAGAGCAGGAATACAGGACTGAGATGTAGCTATTATTTCCACTGCTAAGCAGTGAGGATGGACACGGTTAGGACATTCTTGAATTGGCTAACTGACAAAAAGGGAGGTGGTTTAAATGACACATGAGGTCTTAGAAAAAGGCTTGCAGCAAAAAGGCTGGGTCACTCACTCATTCATTCACTGGCTTGGAAGTAGGCATCTGTCTAAAGAGGGTTCATTCCAGGCATTACTTTCCTCTGGCTGACTTTGGGAGCAGAAAGGCTGGTTTGTGCATTCCAGGTGAAAAGGGAGTGGACCAGATAAAGAGTTCTTCTGTCTGACAACTAGATTGTGGTCATGAGCAGTTCAAGACACACACACAATTAATGATTTCTTTGGTAAATTCTGTCAATTTGTGGAGCGAACAGATGATGAATGCTTAAGGTTAGATAGTGTAAAGTGGGTACGTGATTCATTGAATTACAACATGGATGCACATGCCATTCTGTGTAACTTGCATATTTTTAACTTCTGATAAATAATAACAATTTGAAAAAAAGTGAATTAGCCTCAGATTACTTATTCTGTGCTCAGCTTTATTGGGTTACCATACAGAGAGATGCTTTGGATGGCTGAAGCCAAGTAAGTCATTATATATTGTGTTACTCTGAGAGGGTCTGAATGAATGTTCGTGTTTCATTTACATGCTAAATGTATTCTGAGATGCAAGCCAAAAGGGCGTAATGTGGTATTGTAAACAAGATACTACAGAAGAGGATGACTTAATTGTTTAGAGTGTACTAAGTCCAGCATGAGATTACCATTAATGATTCCAGTAAAAGAACAATTATCAAGTGGCAATCTGAAGTCAGGCTCACCAATATAACAAATATACCACTGTACCAAAAAGTACCAAAAATACCACTATACCACAAAATACCACGCAATATCAAAAATATAGCCAAAAAGCTCTCCAATAGGCCCACTGCCGAATCCTCCTAATTTGCATGTTGGAGAGCAAAACAGTCACCGTAACAAGGTGGTGGACACGCTTGCATGCCACCCTTTTGCGCTCTGCCTTGCAAATTGAGTAAACAGCACCATGTTTGCATGCCAGGTGGTGTTTCCAATGGATTCCTAATGTGTGGGACTGTTTTTTGCTAGTGCAGAAAGCAGCCAGACCCAATAGGAATCCCCAGTTTTTGCCCCAGAATGAAAAGGCATACATGAACAAAAATGCTGGTGTATTTGTATGTTGGAGAGGAACGCAGTGCTGAAATTGAAAGTTATGCATGAGAATGGTGCATGACGTGAATAAAAAAACATAAGTCTTATGTATGGCTTTTATGCTTTTCATTTACATTACTCCACAATGGAACATGAGCTCCAATAACATCTTGACCAGCGAGAATCAAGAAGAGGAGATATGGAAAGCAGGAGCCACAGGCCATTATCAATAAATCCACTGGTAATATGAATGAAGGAATATGTCATGTTTATTCAAAAAATAAAATGAATCAAACGCACATCAAATAAAATCAACACATTTTACAATCATTAAATCGACATTAGGTACAACAATTTGATTAGATTGACAATCTCTAGTCCATTTACAGATATGCATATTACCCTATAAATGTCTGCCCCATGAAATATACATAAAATCTACAAAGAAACATACCCGTGTAATCATTATTTAAAAATACAAGAGACTGAAACCAATAAATCATGGATCTATTAAAGTGAATACAAATATAAATTGTAATTAGGAAAACATGATCATAACACAAAAGAAGTTCAATCAAATCTCACCAATTCACATACATTGTCTTCCCCTTTGACATAGCCCCTCAATTCACTCCACTTTTAACAGATTAGGGGCCTCATCACGACTTCGGCAGTAACCCTTAAATCCGGCGGTAGTGCTATTACCGCAGGATTTAAGGGTCCGCCGAATCAGGGCTTCGGCAGATTTCGCCCCAGCTCTGAGCTGGGGGGAAATCTGCCGAAAATTCACGCTATTACCGCCGGCGGGAAATCCACCAGCGGTATTAGCGTGAAGATTCCCCATTGAGCCCAATTGGGGAATGGGGCATTCCCGAATGGGCTCAGTGGGGAATGGGGACTTACATTACCGCCGAACTCGTGATCTGGCGCTATTAGCGCCGGGGAGTTCGGCGGTAGGGCTAATACCGCCCGTGTTAATAGCGTTACCGTTACTGCCCAAGTCGTGATGAGGCCATTAGATCTTATATTCAATGAGGCTTTAAGGAACCTTGACAATGACCATACTATTAGGGACATGCTACCTTTTAATAAGTAAAACAGAGCTGGTCAACATTACCTAATCACATTGTCCTAAGGAGGGGAATGGAGACATTCTAGCAGGGGATGATGTATGCTAGAGATAAGAGGATTAGGTGAAGCATGTCCTCTATGTCAGCCTTACAAAAGGGATTGGTTATATGATTCCCCATCCGCTTTGCATCATCAACTTGTAGTTTATTCTGATAAAATCCATAAACACAAGCACAAAATACAAATATACACAGTCCATAAGAATACAACTCAATGTACAAAAGACGCATAACAGAGATAAAACTCCATGTGCAAAGAATACATAAAACAATCACCGATATTAAAACTCCTTTCAGCTTAAAACATTTTAAGTTAATGCATCCACAGTACGTTTTCTTCTATACCATGCCTGCCTCAGGTATTTTAAAGAACACCAGGCATCCACCACAGGTTCAGCTCGTAAAAAAATATAAGAGCTGGGGTGCACTGGGTAAAGTTAGCTTCACTTAGAAGTAGAACAATAGTTATTTTTTTGATGCCATCATAACAAGGGCAGAACAACACGAAATGTAAAAGTTCTTCTTTTGCAGCGCTGCAATACGGGCAAACCGAGGTCTGCTCATAGCCCTGCCATTTCATCGGTTACCTCTCAGCCGCAGGATGTTAAAATGCGCCCTAGTCAATGCCCATTGATCTACAGGTTTATTGCTATGTGTCAAGTAGGGCTGTATTGTATCAACTTTCATAAGAGGCAAGTATTTCCTGTTAGATTCAAGAAAAAGTCCTATTGATTCTCGTTTTTTTAGGTTAGGGAGTGAAAGGCCCTCTTGCACTTTCTACTGTCAGCAGCAGAAAACAATTGTGCAGGACACTGTAGATTTGGGGCATTCACCTCTCTCAGACACTCAGAAATACATTTCAGCCAAGATATTTTGCACCAAGAAGAGCTCTGCAGCCAGGCTCTAATACTTTCCTGGGTCAGAAGACCTGTAGGGTTTGACCAGATACCAAGCCAGTGCAGAAAAGGTGGCTTGTGCCAATCGTCTCAAATATTGGTGATACCCAATTCAACATGCACAGTCTAGTTAGATGCAGAGCTTGGAAGCCCCAGTAACTTTTTCAGGAAGTTATTCTCAATCAGCTCGATGGCCATTGTGTTTTCATTTCTCCACAGCTCTGGCCCATAGTAGGTAGCTGCCTTCGCTTGGGCGCAAATCACTTCCATGATTAGATTCAAAGGCTGGCCATGGCCATCTTAATAGATCTTGAAAGGCCCCCTAGTGCCTGTTTCATTTGAGTGCCTTGTCTGTGGACATGGGCTGTCCCCCTCCAGTTTTCCCAAAATAAAAATACCAAGATAATCGACTTTGGGTACCCTGGGGATGGTGAACCCATTGCTTACCATACTGTGCATTTTAATTTTCTTTTTCACTCTCCCAGAGCTACATGCCACCACTGCCGACTTCCTTGTCGGTAAAAGCATTTATGAGCTTTTGGAAGGCTTTTGGTGTTAGGGCAATATAGACCATGTTGTCGGCATACACTAATAAGGACAGTGCTTTGGTGCCCAACCAAGGGTAGTCTGTGTTTGAATCCACAAGGGTTTTATACAGGGCGTTCACGTGTAAAGTAAACCAGACTGTAACGAGAACACAGTACTGGCGCAATCCCGTTGCAACCTCAAAATAACTTGTGCATTGGCCCTGTTCCCCAAAGCGGCACAAGCCCTGGTGTCCTAGTGGATTATTTGTAAAACCTTTAGTAGTTCGGCTGGGCAGCCCATGGACCCAAGCACCCACCCCAGGGAAGCTCGGTCCACCTTATTGAATGCTGTACTTAGGTCCATAAAAGCTAGATAAATTGTTTCTCCCCAGCCAAAAACAGAGTAAGCTCCCATCAAATATAAGTTAAGGACTTGGTCACGTGTGCCTAGACCGGGCCTAAAGCCATATTGGACTTCCAAGAGAACTTGGCTAGATAGAATCCAGTCCTCAATAGGTTGCAATATGAACCATCCAAAAACTTTGAAGGAGGTGTCCAACAGTGAAATGGTCCTGTAAGCCAGAGGGCTTCCAGGGTGTAGAGGAGGTGCCAAACTCGATACACACTCCAACCTCTCATTTTGAAGTACCAGGAACATTCATGCCAAAATATGTGATGTATGATAAACAAATAAAACAGCGGAGAGTCGCAGATGGGCTCTGTCCAGTACCTATCAGAATAACAGAGCCTACTGAAGTACCGACACCTAAGAAAACCTGGACAGTAAGGTACCCATTTAGCAAACCATATCGGCAAGTGAGACAAAATGAAGATCGCCAGAATGTACTACGCAAAGAAGCTAAGAAGATGCTGAAGGAAGACAAATGATGACATCATAAGAGCCCGGACTGACTCACATATAGAAGCTATAATGACCTGACAATGATGACAAATGAGACGTAACACCATGGATATGTGACATCCTAAGCCTAAAGTGAAACAATTGATGTCAAAATGTCTGAAACGTATGCCATATGAACGATGAAGATATTCAGGTAGTTTAAATGTGTACATATGATATGATATGATATGATAGTTTATTTATAAAGCGCCTATACACAACGTGTTTCAAAGCGCTTCAAGGAGGGAGGGGACAAAGGAAAAATACAGTTACATTCAGCAAGTCCTTGAAACAATACAGAATGTGAAAAAAAACTATCATAATAGGCCTGTCGACATTTCTGATAGTGCAAGTGCATAGAACAAGTAAGGCAGGAGGTAATGGAAAGGAAGGAAAACAGAGCAAGCAGTAACATTACTAAGTCTGACGACAATTTACGCAGTGCAGGTGGTAACAAGAGGTGGGGTGGGAGGGGGGGCAAGTGGACGGAGAGGGGAAGGAGAACAAGACACGCTACTGAGCAAAAGTCAATGACAAATTGAAAAGTAGAGGAGGGGGGAGGGGGAGAACAAAGGGGGGGGACAGACAAGCTGCTATCAAGAGTCACGGAACAGATGATAGGAGTAAGTGCTAGGAGGCGGAGGTCTAAGAGGGGGGGAGTAGGAGGGGAGTAGAGAGGATGGAATTGAGGAGGGGGGGTGGAGCGCAATGCAAGAAGGGGGGGCAAGCAGGGTGAGGGCACACAGATCTTCACGGGGGGCAGGGGGGGCACACAGATACTCACGGGGGGCAGGGGGGGCACACAGATACTCACGGGGGACATATGCAAAGTAACCGCAAGAAGCACAGAAATTGTGAGGCTTGCTTATGCTAAGTAGTAAGATAGATTGCGGCAAGCGCCACATGTACATATCTACCTCAAGGGAGCACTTTATATAAGTTTACTTCCACTACGAGGGTAACCATGCCAAGAAGCCAAGGTCCTATCGGCTGAAATAGGCCAACAGTGGATACAATTAACAAGAAGAAGAACAGAGTATCCTGTTCAGAAAGGTCAAGATAAGCCACAGATGGCAGACGACTGACAGAATTAAATCAAATACACAAAATTGAATGAAGAATAAGACGATTTCACAGTGTTGGAATCATGTGACCAAGCAAGCAGAAGGGATGTAACTTTCACACCTATGCATTGGCCTTGGCCATGCACAGACACCTTAACTTTCCCAGACCAAGAAGCAGACTCGAGCCCAACCACAAAGAAATAATTGACACATGACCACTGAAGTGATGATTGATTGTAGCAATAATTGGAGGGAAGCTGGGGTGCAGACGAACTCCCTGCACCTGGCGGGCTATTCTGCACGCTGCTAAGTAAGTGATGCCAACCCTATCATAGTGGACCATGTAATCTAGGGTCCTATAGTTAGTACAACCAATGAGACGTTGTACTTTTAGTGATGTTTACAGTAACCATTTTGAAGGAAGGGCTTAGTTGCCCCACCTGACATTGTTTATCCAATTCCCTCTCCCCGTTAACATATACAGAAATAATGCGTATATTAAAGTTACCTTCCTAGAACCAATCAAGTTGCATGCTAAATTTTGAGAGTTACATGTCAGTGGTGATGAGTTTTTGGTTTAAATACTATGTTTTTTCTGAAATTAATTGGAGTTGAAGCGAGAAGGAAGATCGATCGATTGCTGATATTCATGAACTCCCCGTTCTTTGTTATTTGTCATTAAACAGACTCCCTTTTCCAAACTATTGACTTTTCATTATTGTTGGGAAACTGTTAGGTTCTTCCTGTGACAAAACCTCCCCGGACTCCTCACCTGTGCTTGGAGAATCACTGATAGGGTTCTTCTTCCTCTTTCAATCTTTTTTGGAATGGAGATGAGGTCTATTGCGAGAGGCCGCCACTGTGGCCACTCAAGACACAAGTAGTCCGGTGGCTGGACTCCCGGAATAGCCAGTGGGGAAAAAGCTGGTTCGGCAAAAAAAAACCAACAGTGTCAAAGTCCTTCGGTTTCTCCTGTAGGGTATTTCTGATGACGTAGAGATGGAGAATCCAGAATAGAGAAGCGGAAGGTGCTGGGAAATCAACTGCTTCTCTGGTGGCCCGATCCTGAAGCCTTAGATCCGGATTCCATTAATAACCTGGAAGAACCAGAACAGCATTAGTGAGCAAGAACACTTACCTGTGAAGTAACCGGCCCTGCGTTTCGCTTACCACGCCCATCTCTGGAGTTCGCCGCTACCTGCAAAGGTAAAGAAACAAGGACAGCATTAATAACAATTCTTACCTGGGCAAGCAGTGAGTCCCGGCAGCACCCTGCGCTTCTCTTACCCCATCTCTGGGTTTCACTACAACCTGCACCTGGTGGGCTATTCTGCATGCTGCTAAGCAAGTGATGCCAACCCAATCATAGTGGACCATGTAATCTAGGGTCATATAGTTAGGAGAACCAATGAGACATCGTACTTTTAGTGATGTTTACAGTAACCATTTTGAAGGAAGGGCTTAGTTGCCCCACATGAAATTGTTTATCCATTTCCCTCTCCCTGTTACCATATACAGAAATAGTGCCTATATTAAAGTTACCTCCCTAGAACCAATCAAGTTGCATGCTAAATTTTGAGAGTTTAATGTCAGTGGTGATGAGTTTTTGGTTTAAATACTGTGGGCCTCATCACGAGTCTGGCTGTAACCCTTAAATGTGCCGGTAGCGCTATTACCGCCACATTTAATGGTCCGCCAGATCATGGCTTTGGCGGATTTCCCCCCAGCTTTGAGCTGGAGGGAAATCCGTGGCAAAATTGCTGATTTTCGGCATGATTACCGCCGGTGGATTTCCCACCGGCAGTAACAGCGCAAATTTTCCCCATTGGGCCCAATGGGGAATGAGGAATTCCCGAATGGGCCCAATGGGGAATGGGCAATAACCCTTCCGCCAAACCTGTGATCCAGAGCTAGTAGCTCCGGGAGGTTTGGCGGTAGGGCTATTAGCGCCAGCGCTAATAGCGCTGGCTTTACCGCCCAACATGTGATGAGGCCCTATGTTTTTTCTGAAATTAATTGGAGTTGAAGCGAGAAGGAAGATCGATCGATTGCTGATATTCATGAAATCCCTGTTTTTTGTATTTGTCATTAAACGGACTCCCTTTTCCAAACTATTGAGTTGTCATTATTGTTGGGAAACTGTTAGGTTCTTCCTGTGACAAAACCTCCCCCGACTCCTCTCCTGTTCTTGGAGAATCACGGATAGGGTTCTTCTTCCTCTTTCAATCTTTTTTGAAATGGAGATAAGGTCTATTTCAAGAGGCCGCCACCGTGGCCGCTCAAGACACAAGTAGTCCGGTGGCTGGACTCCCGAAATTGCCAGCGGGGAAAAAGCTGGTTTGTCAAAAAAACCCTAACAGTGTCAAAGTCCTTCGGTTTCTCCTGTAGGGTATTTCTGATGACGTAGAGATGGAGAATCCAGAATAGAGAAGCGGAAGGTGCTGGGAAATCAACTGCTTCTCTGGCGGCCCGATCCTGAAGCCCTAGATCCGGATTCCATTAATAACCTGGAAGAACCAGTACAGCATTAGTGAGCAAGAACACTTACCTGTGAAGTAACCGGCCCTGCGTTTCGCTTACCTCACCTATCTCTGGAGTTCGCCGCAACCTGCAAAGGTAAAGAAACAAGGACAGCATTAATAACAATTCTTACCTGGGCAAGCAGTGAGTCCCGGCAGCACCCTGCGCTTCTCTTACCTCGCCCATCTCCGGGTTTCACCGCAACCTGCACCTGGCGGGCTATTCTGCATGCTGCTAAGCAAGTGATGCCAACCCAATCATAGTGCACCATGTAATCTAGGGTCCTATAGTTAGTAGAACCGATGAGACGTCGTACTTTTAGTGATGTTTACAGTAACCATTTTGAAGGAAGGGCTTATTTGCCCCACATGACATTGTTTATCCATTTCCCTCTCCCTGTTACCATATACAGAAATAGTGCCTATATTAAAGTTACCGCCCTAGAACCAATCAAGTTGCATGCTAAATTTTGAGAGTTACATGACAGTGGTGATGCGTTTTTGGTTTAAAAACTGTGGGCCTCATCACGAGTCTGGCTGTAACCCTTAAATGTGGCCGTAGCGCTATTACCGCCACATTTAATGGTCTGCCAGATCATGGCTTTGGCGGATTTCCCCCCAGCTTTGAGCTGGAGGGAAATCCATGGCAAAATTGCCGATTTTCTGCGCGATTACCGCCAGCGGATTTCCCGCTGGCGGTAATAGCGCAAATTTTCCCCATTGGGCCCAATGGGGAATGAGGAATTCCCGAATGGGCCCAATGGGGAATGGGCAGTAACCCTTCCGCCAAACCCGTGATCCGGAGCTAATAGCGCCGGGAGGTTTGACAATAGGGCTATTAGTGCCAGTGCTAATAGTGCCAGCTTTACCGCCCAACACGTGATGAGGCCCTATGTTTTTTCTGAAATTAATTGGAGTTGAAGAGAGAAGGAAGATCGATCGATTGCTGATATTCATGAAATCCCTGTTTTTTGTATTTGTCATTAAACGGACTCCCTTTTCCAAACTATTGAGTTGTCATTATTGTTGGGAAACTGTTAGGTTCTTCCTGTTTCAAAACCTCCCCCGACTCCTCACCTGTGCTTGGAGAATCACGGATAGGGTTCTTCTCCCTCTTTTCATCTTTTTTGAAATGGAGATAAGGTCTATTTCAAGAGGCCGCCACTGTGGCTGCTCAAGACACAAGTAATCCGGTGGCTGGACTCCCGAAATTGCCAGCGGGGAAAAAGCTGGTTCGTCAAAAAAACCCTAACGGTGTCAAAGTCCTTCGGTTTCTCCTATAGGGTATTTCTGATGACGTAGAGATGGAGAATCCAGAATGCAGAAGCGGAAGGTGCTGGGAAATCAACTGCTTCTACGGTGGCCCGATACTGAAGCCCTAGATCCGGATTCCATTAATAACCTGGAAGAACCAGAACAGCCTTAGTGAGCAAGAACACTTACCTGTGAAGTAACCGGCCTTGAATCCATCCTGTGTGTCGCTTACCTCGCCCATATCCGGAATTCGCCACAACCTGCAAAGGTAAAGAAACAAGGACAGCATTAATAACAATTCTTACCTGGGCAAGCAGCGAGTCCTAGCACACCCTGCGCTTCTCTTACATCGCCCATCTCCAGGTTTCACCCCAACCTGCAAGGGAGAAGGAAAAGGTCAGCATTAACAAAGCACTTACCTGGGCAAGCAGGCTTTGATCGCTCATCACTCCAGAACATCACTGCAACCTGTACAAAGAAGAGAAGAGAACACAGGTTAGCAATTAACACCAATAAAGAGCGCAGCACTCCGTGCATCAATAACTCACTGTGGTCTTCGCCATCGGCGCGGCAACTCCGAGATTGCAACCATCTCTGTGAAAACAAAAAGAGACATTGTTAGGGAACAGCGTAGTGGAGCAAGACGCCAAGAAGACAGGGAAAATGCAGGGAAAGAAAGAGACAGTATAAAGACGGAAAAGACATTATAACTCATCTGGAAGACACAGCCGGTCTGGACCTGACATAAGGGCACATGGACCAGTGAAGCAACTAGGACCATGGAGCACCCACACCAACCATGCGCCCCTGCACAGAGACGCAGGACGGAGAGTTCAACACACAAAAACCTAAGGTGAGCAATAACCCCAAAGGAGGGGATTTGGACCAGAGGGAGGTGGGAGTCCACCCATCACAGAATCAGTATCTTAACCCTCTATTCTCCTGTTATAGGCGCAACCCAATGTCTGGCACATAACCAAGCAGAAAGTGGTCCGGGATAGCGCTTGGTCCTCCATACAGTATCGTGTGGCGCCCCCATGGATACCAGGTGAGCGTAACAGACAGATAGAGAAAACATCCTACCGAATGGGACCAGGGCGTCAGGAACAAGATCAATAGAACAGTATTCTGGTCTATGGGGAGGTAGTTCTAGGATGTCCTTATCAGCAAACACTTGGACTTCCTGTAGGTCTGGTGGTATGCAATGCACTGTTAGAGTGTCTGAGTAAGCAGAACTAGCTGAAGCAGAAACCTCTTGATAGCCTGGTTCCGGGAGACAATGTTGCCTGCAATAGGACGAATGGAAATCCAAGATATTTTCAAACCAGTTGATGGTGGGATTGTGTTTCCGCAGCCATGCTATACCCAAAATGATTGGAAAGTGTGCAGCATGAATGATATCAAATGTCATTGCCTCAGTATGTTGCATAATGTTTATCTGCAATGGTTGAGTGGTATGAGTTATAGGTCCTGAGCTGAGGAGAGACCAATCAACACCCTCAACCTTCTGATTTTCTTCTCTAGTTATACGCTTGATGCCAATCTTGTGGGCCAGATGAGTGTCAACAAAGTTTCCTGCGGCACCACAGTCTATTAGAGCAAGAGTTTCTATCTTTTGCTGTTCAAATACTATCTGTAATGCAATTACCATGAGTCGAGTATCTTCTCTCATCTCAGGTTCTGCAATGGTGACAGAAACGTAGGGACTGTTGGTTCTTCCTTGGGTACCTGTCCCACGTAGTACCGAGGTCGAGCTTTTCCCTGCCACTTAGGAGGAACTTCAGGGCATTCTCGCAGAAGATGGTTGGAGGATCCACAATACAAACACAGACCACCTTCAACTCTCCTCTTCCTTTCTTCTGGAGTCAGAGGGTCTCTGGTAATACCGATTTGCATGGGCTCATCTCTCACTGGTTTATGAGTCGTGAGAACAGGAAAAGGAGGTAAGGAGGGGAAGTAACTCTTTCCCTTCCTCCGTTCCGTCTTTCTTTCTCCCAGGCGAAAGTCAATCTGGAGTACGGCAGACAGTAGATCAGAGAAATTTGAAGGGCAAGGGATCCTTGCTAACTCGTCCTTGAGGTTTTCTCGGCGTCCCCGCTGGAATATTGTATACTGGGCTTGTTCGGGCCATCCAGCCTCTGCAGCCAGATGTTTGAATTGTGTTATGTAGGACAATAGGTCGGAAGACCCTTGATGAGTATCCAGTAGGTCTTCACACGCACCAAAACTGATCTCTGGACGTTCAAAGGTTTGTTTCAATAGAGTCAGAAAAGCATTGTAGTCCTGTAACACAGGGTCATTGCGTGTCAATGATGGGGTAGCCCAAGCCAATGCATTACCAGAAAGATGGGACACCATAAACCCTACTTGTGCATTATCTGCTGTGTAGGTAGTGGCGCGGAAAGCAAAGTGTACAATGCATGCCTCCAGGAATTCTTTGAGCTTTTTGGGTGCTCCATCAAACTTTCCTGAAGTCAAGGGCATAGGCGGAAGATCTGTAGTAGGATTATTCTGAGCTGCTCCCATCTGTCTGAAGAGCGTATTTTCTGTTTTGGCGTTCTGCACCTCAAATGTCAAACTCTGGACCGTGGCTACAACCTCTTGCAGCTGTTCCAGGGTAGCCATCTTTGTGGCGGAAGGATCTGGGCATTTCAAACTGTCAGGTTTTTCCTCTGACAAAACCTCCCCCGACTCCTCACCTGTGCTTGGAGGTGCTTCTTCCTCCTGTAATCTTTTACAGCTGGACTCCCAAAATAGCCAGCGGGGACAAAGCCGGATCGGCAAAAAAACCCTAACAGTGTCAAAGTCCTTCAGTTTCTCCTGTAGCATATTTCTGATGATGTAGAGATGAAGAATCTAGAATGCAGAACCGGAAGGTGCTGGGAAATTCACAGAAGAAGATTGATATGAAATCCAGAATAACCGCGAGGAAACTGAAGGTAAGGATAACAGAGGGAAAGAGGCAGGCGGGAGAAAATGGGCAAGCCGGACGGTTAATGCAGACAGAGACACAGCAATCTGGCAGTACAGAAAGGGAAGGGGGAGGAGGAGCGAAGTGGAGAGGAGCCGGAGCGAATGCGGAGGAGGCAAACGCCTGGCAGTGGGAGGGAGGAGTAAAAGAGAGGATAAATAAAAGAGTGTCTCAGCAGAGCCAAGAGAAAACTAGGGGGAGCATTGGAACCTAGCAGAGAAGGAACTCAAGGTGGTTGAAACGCACCGGCCGACTGAAAGTCAGAAACTATATGGGCCGCCATCTAGAAAACAACTAGACCGTGGATCACATTTGGAAAGTAATGTAACGGCCCATTAATGGTGTCTGACACGCCAGTTGTTCCATAGTTTCTAGGAATTGCGGAGCGTGACAGAAACCCCCAGTCCTATGGGCCGGCTGGGGTCCCTACAGCACACTTGGCAGCAGAGATTGATGGTTCGATTAGAATCGATTAGATAAGACACCCATTGGCCATAGACATAACTAACTCCGGTTCCTCGACAATATCACAAGTCCTTTGCCATCCGGCTAAGTAGAAGGAGAGGCTCCCCGTGTAAAGTGGATAGTCCAAGTGAAAACCCTGCAGGTTAGGTCTGAAGGAACCTGTGCTTTCCCCCAAAAACCCCTTCCCACTTCTATGAGCAGTAATCAGACTAACGGCAAGGAGAGGTGGTAACGAAGGCGGTGATCCAGAGAGGAAAAAAATGTGACCAGTGAGTGAAAAAGGTAGGCGGTGAGCCATGGCGCTATTAGCGCCATGGCTCATGCCGGTAAAATACCGGCACCGCCTTGGCGGAAAGGGGATTTACCGCCACATCCCAAGGTTGGAGGGGCGGTAAATCCCCCTTCCGCCATTGCCCTTCCCCATTCCCATTTCTGCCCCATAGGGCTCTATGGGAATGGGGAAGGCGCTAATTACGGCACCGCAATTTTGCGGTGCCGTAATTAGCTCCGGGGTCCCTTAGCGGGTTGGTATTTAACGCCTGCAAAAAGCAGGTGTTAAAACTCCAACCCGCTAAGGGACCTCGTAGTAAGGCGGCATGGATTTACCGGTACCGGTATTTTACCGGTGCCGGTAAATCCCTACCGCCTACCGTGTAATGAGGCCCTAAATGCTTTAGAAACAAGTTGCATGCCTTAGCACAAGTAAGGGAAGGTAACAAAGGGAGGTGGGACAAAAATAGTGACAGAATAAGAGTCTAAAATATGTAAAGGGAAAACATTGACTCGAGGGTGGCCGAGCAATAGAGAGAGATACCGGGAGGATACCCGAGAATAGAGAGAGATACCAGGAGGATACCCAAGAATAGAGAGTGATACTGGGAGGATACCCGAGAGATGGAGAGAAGAGTATACGCCCATATACCTTGGTTTTAATATAGCGCTAGAAGATGCCTGCATTTAAAGTCCTGAAAAAAATAGGATGCTATAGGAGACCAAAATGATTAAAAATGTTTTTGAAAGAAATGGGCGTACATTCAAAGTAGGAATAATAACAGGGGCATGAGATTTATGTAGCCGGCCGGAGTCTGTCTAGTCTGTTGCGTCTGTCTTGTGTTTTTTTTTTCTCACTGACGTCACGAGGTAAGAACGTTTTTTGGGGAAATAGCGTGAAAATGTTGTATGACATGAATTGATGATTGTTGTTTGAAAAAGTAAAAATAAAAATGTTTGTGAAAAAGAAAAACAGGATTGGAGCTTGCGACGATTGGTACTCGGTCATATTGTTGATTTTGTTTGAGAAACGTAAAGCATAACAAAGTGTTATATGAGGAGAAGATAAACCGATTTAAGCTTGGAAGACATTACACTGTTAGTACACTTGTGCAAACAGTTGCCAAAACATGCACCTAAACTGAAAAAGTACAGTGCAGAATGGGTTAAGGAACCACCCACAAAATGTTTATGCCATGGCCCCAAGGTCGATCGCTATCTAAAACGGTCCTGCAACACATGGCGACATATTTGAACGCCACGTATACTGCCAAAAAGTTATATAAATGAGTAGCTAGTTTATTAGAGCTTTGAAAGATGTACCAAGAGGAAAAGGAGGAGGAGCCACCATTAGATTGGATACTTAATATATGGACAGAGGGGGGTGAAACGCCTTCTGCGCCACCTGCCCCGTCTGAAACAAAAAGCGAAGCCAGTAGAGACGAAGGATTATACCCGTTGAGGGAACTTAAAGCAGCCACGGGATATAGTAACCCGGCATATGAATCAGCTGCACACAGTAGTAACGAAAGCCTAGAGAAAGACAGAGACAGAGATATCACCTCCAAAGTCCCGAGGGACAAGGAGAGGCACGAAAAAGAAAAAGGAGCCCAAGCACAAGCAAGTACATCTCTAGATACGAGTAGAGCGGGAAAGAGATGGGAGATGAGGATAAAACTGATGAGATGGCATTCACACAGAATGAATGAATGGGAGGTCAGATTTTATTGAAACTCGATGGTAAAGGTATTGAGGATGTGAGACAAAGGGAGAGTCAGATGATTCAAAAAGGATAGAGAAGGAAAAGGAAAAAGGATTAAGAGATGAAAGAATCAGAAAAAAAGATAGACAGAGACAAGAGCAGTTGTATCGCGAAGAGCAAGAAAGGAAACGCGATCATAAGCCAAGAGCAGCTAATGATCAGGACAGGCAAGAACAAAAGAGAATAGAAGAAGAGGAACAGAAGATAAGAGAAGAGAATAAAGAGACAAATGGATGAGGAAATACGAAGGGCAAATGAACATAGTGATGCAAGGAAACAGGAAGAAGATACGGTCAGAGAGGAAACGAGGAAGCAGAGAGAATTTGATGACGACATAGAACGTAAGCGAAGACAGAGAGCACAGGATCTTGAATATATGGAAAGAGAGGTTAGAAAACCTGATCCAGTAGTAGACCGGGAAGATATAGAAGAATTCTTTCCTGAGAACAATTTAGTGCCAGGCACGTCTAGGGCAAACATGGAAGATGACTTTGACACCAGAAGCATCAGGGAGACGATCGATAGAATATATGATGAAATTGGGCTACAACAGGTACTCCAAGGGAAAGGAGAGGATGACCATCTAAAGAGCACTCAGTTGTATGACACTGAGGACGCTTCAGAAAGTAGCAGAAATAGAGAAATGTCCCTAGATAGGTTGACGCTTATCAGGAACGAGGAAGATGAGAGGAGTTGCACGATTTGGGCACAGACAATATCAGATGCAGAAAAAGAGGAATATGAGGAAAAAGAAGGTGGAAGAAGACATGAAAAAATCTTCTCTAGAGGAAAGGGAATAAGATGGTCAGATTCTAGTGAATGTGCACCTAACACATCAGAGTCAGCCACAGAATCAGACAGACATGAAGAAGTATCACACGGTCAGAGGGGGGTGTCTCCACCACCCTATGTGAGCAGACTAAGGACATTGCCAGGTAGATGGTGATGCAGGAATATTACCCCTGCAGTGGATAGGAAAATTATGAGGGAAGAAAAGGAGTGCCATGTGTTACAATTCCCATTACTCGAAAAAGGAGGAATGAGGCCACAGTATATATCCTGGCCACACATGGATCGAGAAAATGTGAAAAATAAGCTTCCAATGTTGACATCGGGAGCCGGAAAATGGATACACGAGTTAGAAAAAATGACAGGAGGGAACACGTTTGCTATCAGGGATATTAAGGGTCTTTTAATCACCATACTTGGTAATAGAGCTGACGATGTGTGGACACATGCAGGTTACCCTGGCGTAACTACGGTTAATACTGCGAATGATGGAGCTCCGTTTAACAATTGCAGAGCCGCGGTATGGAAAGCATTACGATTGCTATTCCTGGATACTTCTGACATGGGAGCTATAATGACACGTAAAATGAAGGAGTCAGAGGGTCCTTTGCTTTACATCAAGAATTTCCAAGATGCATGGGTGTTGGAAACTCGCGAATCTTGGTGGAAGTCCATACCTGTTCTTTACCATATATTATGCCAAGGGCTGCCAGATCAAGTACACAAACAGCTCAAGAAATTGGTAGGAATTGAGGCCATACCGTGCTCTGAAATACAGTTGACTATAGCTCACTACTGCGGGCTGCTGCAAGAGAAAAATCGCAAAAAAGAGGCTGCACGAAAAGCTGAAGAGGCAAAATTAGTGCAGAAGAAATTGTCAAAATATGCCATTGAAGGGGCAATGATAACTAGCACAGACGGATCGAACATACAGCAGGTCAATAATCAAAGGCAGGTTGATCAGGTCAATAATGGGTTTTACCCCAGAGGGAGAGGCTTTTGCAAAAGAGGTTTCCAGAGTAGTCACTGAGGTTCCCAGAGTAATCAGGGAGGTTATCAAAACATGCAAAACGGCAATCAGGATATGTCAAATGAGCAAATAATCAGACCACCACCAATATGTTGGACCTGTGGGATGACAGGGCATCTAGCACACACATGCCAAAGCCAAGGAATGGCACAAAACGACCAAGGAACAAGAGTAGGAATGGTGAATCCACCTGTGTTTTTACAGCAGGGTGGCAATGGAGTTGTACAAAATCACAGGGTGCAACAGCAAGCGTCGGGAGTACAGCAAAGCTTGAAACCGCAGACTATGACACATTTTCCACAAGTACAGTCTCAACAGTCACTGATGCAACTGTTACAGACAAGTACAGGACAAGCACTGAATTCTGGAATGAGAAATAACAATGGTGATGGAGGAAGTCCATTCACTCAACATGGGACAAGTTATATATGGATTAAGACAGCTCACTGGGAAACCTAATGTGGTCTATCGTATCAGTGACACCAAACCCTCACGAGGAAACAAGGGTAGATGTCCTTATTGGGGATAAGGAGCATTCTTTATTAGTTGACAAGGGTTCAACCTGCTTGTGTATATGTGAAGGCAAGTTTTCTTTATCCAGCAATGCCATAAATACTCTGTCATGATGCCTACCCCCAGGCATCCGGATCGAGTCCATCAGCCCCGGGAGCAGGCATCCAGATACTCATTGAAACCCCAACAGCCCCGGCTGGGGGCTGTTTGGATTCAGTCCTGGTGCCTTAGGCACCTGGCTCATCATAGAAATCAGTCCTGGCGCCATAGGCGCCAGGCTCATAGACTTTACTTACCTTATGCAGACCATGCTGCAAATGAGTCCAAGCCAACGTGAGGCCTGGATGGGACTATTTTATTACAGGGACTATTTTTTACTCGGGTGTGGTTCTGGAGAACTTCTTACCTGGGACTACTTTGCAGGCTATTTAAACCACGCCCGAACAGCAGCTCATGCTTTGAGGTATTCTGCAGCCAGCAGCGTAAAGCTCACCATGTCTGCAAGTCAGCATCCAGTCTTCTGCCACGCCCGCCTCGAATCCGGAGCTCCTAGACAAAAGGAAAAGAAAGGAGAAGAGGTTAGATCACAGACATTATTTGATTCCTTACCTGATTCCGGACCCAGCACATCTCCGAGCCTGGAAAGGACATTATTTCAGCATGCGTCGCTTCGCCAGCAGCAGCGCCGCGTTATACTCACCAGTCCACCTCATCTTTCAACTTGGTGCTGCCTCCATCATTTTCTTCGTCGAAACCCAGCACCTGGGGGGAAAACAAAAGGAATAACAAGGTGAGCCGAGAAAACCAACAAAGACAATCTCTTTGCCACCATAGGCTTACCTGCTTTACCACCGGAGGTATTATCCTTTAATTCACTGCATCTTTCTATGCCGCACCTATAAAGGGAGAGAAAACAGCAAGTTAAACTCATGTAACTTTTACCGGACAGTGTTCGGTAATACAGACTCTTACCTGAACACCATCAGCTGCCTCCAGGCAATATTCTTTTGGACCCAGCTGCAACCTAACGAGGCAAAGGAACAAGAGTGAAGATCGGACATATTGAACACTTTGAACTTTGAACTCCTCCAGTACCTTCAAACCAGTGAAGTAACTGGTATCTACGCACCCCTGCATGCCAAGCAGGATGGAGAGCTCATCATTTAAAAACATAAGGTGAGGTTACCAAGATGGGATATCAGAGGTGATTACTGGGGAGAACGAGAACAGTTGGGGGGGGGCCATCACTAAAGTTCATGGGTGGCTAAATCCCTTTCTCCACTTGCAGGAGAATACTTCTACGAGTCCAGCAGACAAGATTAGGCGGGCCAGTCCAGACTGTCATCTCTTCACTACGCATCACGTTGGTGGAGACCGCAGCTGTCCGGGTCGGATCGACGCCCCTGTGGGAACCAGGTGAGCGTAACATACTCAGGGCCTCACTGGAGCAACAAGTCATGCTCCTTTTACAAAAGAGCTTCCAGTTTCCATAGGCGAATGTGACATAAGTGTGCCACTGCTCTATTCAAGGCAAACGCCAGTAAATGTATTGGGACGAGACCTAATGAAGTTAAACATGACAATCTCGTTCACAGAGAAGGGCATAGTATGATCAACTCCAGGAATGCATTATTTGAACGTATGCAAAATAATTAGAGCACACGCAGGACAAACGGCTATGAGAGCTGTTCCATTGGAACCAGAAATATTCACTTATGGAGTGCGTATATTAATGTCAGGGCTACCATGCATTACAGACAAACCAATGAGAACCCCCAATGAGTTTTTATTTAGGCCAAGAATACCTATGCACGAGGAAAAGGACAAGTGTTTCCCTTGGCAATACACACAGCCATAGTGCGAGGAAAGATGGCACTGATCGACGGTTGTGATGACGAAGGCAGACAATGGTGCACAGTAATCGCCATTAAGGAAGTATACAGATTGGCTGACGTCACTGATGACGATCTGTTTGAAGAAAAAACAGGTGTAGATGAAACAAAAATTGAGGTTAATCTCATTTATTGGGTGAAAATGATCAAAAGAGAAGTGCCCCAGAAAATGATGCTGGCACAAAAACATCCTAAATATTTTAACTACGACATGGTGAAGGTGCCTGTCTAAGTGTGGACTACAGGCCGTTATGACGTAGGCTTGTTGAAAGCAGTGGGAGAAGTAAAGAAGTAAAGATTAAATTGAAACCAGGAGCAGTTTTACCAAAATCACAACAATATCCCATGTCTAGGGAAGCAGATGAAGTGATTTCTAAAACAATTTCTGCTATGATGGAGCAGGGCATCTTAGTGACATCAGAGTCGTCATGCAAAACTGCGGTATATCCACTTTAAAAAATCAAAGGGAGGGTCTTGAGGTCTAATCCAAGATCTTCACCCGATAAATGATATTGTAGAGGCTGAGTTCACTCTAGACCCTAACCCGTCCACAATCCTATGTAATATACCAGTTGAGGCGAAATATGTCACGGTGATTGACTTGAAAAACTAATTTTTCTCAATCCCATTGCATAAAGACTCACAAGATTTGACGTCATTCACGTTCAGACAAATGTGCCTGAAAAGAACCAGGTTACCTCAGGGGTACTGCGAGTCTCCATCGATTTTCAAAAGAGTCCTTCAGATGGATTTAAGCAATATTGCATCATAGAGTGTTGTCTTGCAATATGTGGATGACATCTTAATTTGCAGCACGACAGAGGAGACGTGCAGACACGATTCTATTGAGCTATTGACTGTATTGGCTGAAAAAGGATATAACGTTGACAAAGGGAAGTTACAATACTGTCAACCAGAAGTGCTGTAGATAGGCCAACTGATCTCACATGAGGAGAAAAGGGTTACCCCTGAAAGGGCTGAAGCCATATTGAACACAGTCAAGCCACACACGATAAAGCAAATCCAGAGTTTTCTAGGATTATGCAATTATGTCAGGGCATGGGTCTTTGACTACAGCTCTTATACCAAGCCCTTGTTACAAGCCCTAAAGAAAGCACAGGGGACGAAAGAAAAAATTGAATGGACGGAAACCATGGAAGAAGCGTTTAAAAAACTAAAAAAAGGCCATTTGCATGGCACCAGTTTTAGGGATTCCCATTATGCAGAGGAATACTACTTGTTTTCACACCCAAATAGCAACGTTATGATACTCGCACTCGAGAATCACGAAGACCAGGAAGTGACGGTGTACAGTGACTCCGCCTATGTGACATCAACAGTGCACGCCTGCCTAGCGCGCTGGAAAAGGAGGGGCTATCTCCGAGCGGAAGGCACACCAGTGCAGCAGGCAGCCTTATTGGATAGGCTCATTAAGGCACTACAACTCCCAGTGGGCATAGCAGTCGTGAAATGCGCCGTCCAAACGAAAGGGAGAGATTTTCTCTCAGGAGGAAATCAAGCAGCAGACATGGAAGCCAAACGTGTGTCGACCAAAGACGAAATAATAATGAATGTGGAAATAACTGATGTGCTTGAGAGAATTATCGTTGCACGAAGTGAACCTGAAGGTTATAGTAATATGGAGAAAACCCAATTAATGGAGCTCCAAGGGGAGGCACCACAGGAAGAAAAGAACCTCTGGAAGTGGCGAGGGTGTTGTTTAAACCCCTCTGAGAGCTTGTGGCGACAAGACAACACTGTTACCGGTGATGCCTATAGCCCTATTGAAAATAGCACTGGAACAGTTACACTATCCAGCACACATGACAAAAGAGAATCTAGCAGCGACAATTGCTGAAGACTGGTTTATACCGAGCTTGTCAGAGCACGTTGTATTTTTTATGGTGACTGCATAATCTGCCAACGGTTCACGGCTGAGCATACACTACGTGTAATTAAAGGAGTCACTCCAAGGCCCAATGGACCTTTTCAGCACTTGCATGGAGATTATGTCGATTTGATTCAATTATGTGATGGGTACAGGTACCTAATTGTTGTGGTGTGTCCATTCTCTAGATGGGTAGAAGCAGGTCCATGTACACACCCAGACTCTACCTGTGTGGCCACATTTCTATTTCTTCTGAGGGAGGTATTTCCCAGATGGGGAATATGTGAGGTCATGAGGTCAGACAATGCACCTCACTTTGTTAACGCAGTATTTGAACAGGTCAGCTTGTTGCTTGGTATAAAGCACAAGTTTTCTTTGGCGTGTCATCCTCAAGGAAATGGGATATGTGAGAAGCTCAACAGCTTCTTAAAGGAAAGGATAGCCAAGTTGAATCTTACTCTAAAGAAGGGATGGCTACACTGCCTTCCTTTGGCACTGTATGCGCTCAGAAACCAGCCTGGTTCTGACCACCATCTCATGCCGCATGAAATTGTGACAGGCAGAAGGATGCACACACCACTAACACCCCGAGATAGAGCTAGATGTGATGCTCAGCCAACAGGGAAGTGTAAGGATCAGAAATGCAAAATTACTTGCATTGCATGACATCTTGTTTTACTGTAAATTCAGGACAGCTGCAGCGATGACAAAAAGGGTGCAGGGCAGCACAGAACACAGGAGATACTACAACAGACCAAGTTCAGGGCTTATTTGTGCCACAACTGTTCCCTGGGGACACGGTCCTGGTGAGAAACCACATGAGAAAAAAGTGGGACGAGCCAAGGTTCAACGGTCCCTTCAGAGTGGAGGACGTCTCTCCCTCTGCAGTCAAATTACAGGGAAGAAGAGCCTGGATCTTTTTGGGTGACATCAAGCCATACATCGGAGAAGACCCTCTGCCCTCACCCCAATGCGTAGACACTACAGACAATGGGGAAGAACCACTGCACGTGCAGACGAGATCCATGACGAGGAAGAAGGACGCATGACCAGCAAAGCAAAGGCAAAGAACTTGTGTGCAAAGTTATGGCTTAATTTTGGACATTTCCTCTGAGCAAAATAAGGGGATAAGGACATACACACGGACATTCTGTGCACCCTAGTTGCAGGGTGAAGAAGAAAAGTACACATATAAGCCACAACATAGTCTGTTGACATTGAACTTTGGACTGAGGCATACTGAAGCCTTGATAAGAAAATTATATGCCAAATTTTGATCGAAGACACATAAATTGGAAGAAAATACAGTATCCAGACTCTTTCAACACAGAGACTTTATTTGGACTCGCCTATGGTGTCGCACAGTAGTGACATCACTAAAGACGTCATAATCTATTTTGAGTTAGTATTCAGATTGTACCCATCGTTAGTGGGAAGGCTCACTAACATCACCGAATTTCTTCAAGGTCCTGAAAATGAAAAGACAACAAGGAGGCTGCTCACTGTGATTGCCAAGCAGTTCCTTTTGCTTCAGAATACAGGGAGGACAAGACAAATGTCCCTGTCACCAGAAGATAGCAGATTTGCAAGCAATGTATTTTTTCGCCTGATTGAGGACTTTCCAGAGCTTGTGGGGAGACCTGCCAGTGTTGACGTTCTCACTTTCATCAGAGACCCAGCAAACTCTACACAGATGAGCATGCTCCTGCATGGTATTGTGATGCAGGCCGAACTTTCTAATCATCATCAGAATTTCAGGAGAAGAGTGTAAACTTTCAGCCGAGGGACAGATCGAGAAAATGTTGCCAGAGAGTTTCAATCCTGGAGTGAAACAGATAAGAGGCATTGACTGGGAGCTTGTTTATTTTGAACACGCACATTAAAGACTTGCTGAACTTATCACCTTATTTGACATTTTCATATACAGAAAAGAGAACTGTTTCCAGAGACAAGAGAATATCTATTATTCAGGCAAAGAAGGACAATCGTTCCAGTATCTGCAACCTACGAGCAGAGACAGCAAAATCCAGAGATAACATTATTACCTAGAATGTATTAAATGTTAGTTTTATTTCCTTAGATGACCGAGATGGACAACTAAAACAGTAATCTTGTCCTCCCTCAGGAGGAGAGATGCTTGTATTGGCCCGGAAATAAGTGTTGCAAATTAACCTATAAAGGATTAATCTACCTATGCATAGTGTTCATTATTGTGTTGTTGTCCCTGACGATTCGAACTGCATTTATTGGTGCACAAAGTGTTCCAATTCCAGTGCACCCACCTAATGATTTAAGCATGAAACCCACGAAGGTGCCCAGACCTTACATAGTCATTCCAGTCGCTAGAAGGTCTGACAGAGGAATAAGTGAACTTGAGATGGATATGATTAGCAATGACACACACACACACTTTTGGTAACAAGCAAGTTGAAAAGCCGGAGACAGGGTCGGCAGATCAAGCATGAGAAAAGGTTAATGAAATACACAAACACAAATGATGAGTGCACATACACTAGGTCTAGTGTCAATAACTGCAGAGCCGCAGTCTAAAGAATAGGAGACGTTTGGACAACCTACAATGAGAAGCTACACACCAAGAGAAGTCAAAAGGCAAATGGAAAAAATTGAACTTTTAAAGAGACAAGAGGAGTTGGAGAATTAACAAACAGAGACAGCATTGAGAAGCACCCCCAATCCAATGAAAGGGCCAAGTGCAAGTCCTACAAAACTGTCACGTGCAGAGATGATAGCAGAATCAATATGGCCGTTCATAGCCAGAGCCAGGAAAAGACAAGAGGACAAGAAAATAATTACCAGACTGTCTCCTACTCGAATGGTACAGATGAGAATGCCTAGACCATGGATGGAGATACCTGAAAATCCTCCAGCAAGAAGAAGCTATATGGATGCAGTTAATGATGTGCTTATAGCAAACTACAGAAAAACACTAAGAATCAAAAGAAGCACACAAGCAGACAACAACTAGCTAAACGACTACCTGGACAGCACAGCACACTTGGGAAATAACATCTAGTACCAACATATGAAAGAAGTTGGACGACGAAATTCCGAGGAAGAATGCTTTGTTTGTGCACTCCTACCTTACAGCATGGGGAAGTCAAAGATCTTCGTAGCTGTCGAAATAGATGTACAAACAGCACACTGTCTGTCACATATAGCAACGTGCAAGAACAGAGGCCAGTTCATGGGAAATTATGCTTCACTCAAATGGGCAACTGATCCAAATGAAGACGATTATGTCCAGGACATAAAGACGAGAAACAATGGAAAAACAAAGAATATTGTGATCAGATATGAGATGCCTGAAGTTAAAGGAGGAGAGATCAGAAGAGAGGCAAACAAAAGACTGAACATTCAAGGGAAAACTCCAGAAGAAGCTTGGAGTTGGAAGAACAGAGGCCAAATGCAAATTTGGGGAACAAAAATCTCGCCAGACAGATGGGAGAAACGAGTAATGATCTGCAGAGCATGGGCAGTGATTGGGCATTATGAGGGTACTAATGATATAGTACAGAATGGATGCAAGCCATTATGGCCAAAGCTTGCAAGACTGCTAACATGGGTCGAGGACAGAGGAGGACCCTTGCAGATAGTACCATTTGAGAACCCGAAATTCTGCTTCAGAAATAATGGTACAAGAAAAATGGGAGAGAATCAGAATTGTGGCCGAGTCTTTGATGCTCCAAGAATGGTACATGGCACTGCAGTGATCATGGATCATTATTGGGCATGTGGATCCAAAGCATATATCAGATTGCCGAACAATTGGGGAGGTATATGCACAATGGTGAATGTCCATGTTCCAGCGTTGGTGATTCCAAAAAGTGATTTGAATATTGAGAGTTTTCCGAAAGCAGATGCTCACCTGAAAAAGAAGAGATCTGTGGAACTGATGAGCCGAATGAAGAGAGAGAATTACTTTTATGCTAAATCAGAAGAAGTCTTTCATGCAATCCTGTATAAACATATATTTTTCAGCCTAACCTCATCAGTGTTCATGACAATTCTGATGCCAAGAGTTCAGGTTGGAGCAAATACTAAATGGTTGCAGATAACCAGATGGGAGTTACTGCAGACCATCAACATGACCATAGAAGGATTCAATGCAATCAAGGAAGAGTTAAGGGCGATTCAACTAATGACGCTCCAGAACAGATATGTCCTTGACATGATCACAGCTATGGATGGAGGTATTTGTGCAAAAAATCAGAGAATCATGTTGCACTTTTATACCATCTAACAATGACGAAAATGGAACCTTAACAGAAGCCATAGGTATGCTGGCAAAACTACAGAATCCGATTATTGATGAAGCTGACAGAGTTGACGATGACAGATGGTTTGAATCACTATTTTCATGGATTCCGCAATGGATGGCAGATGCATTCAAATTCCTAGTAGCCCTGCTGCTGATGATATTGCTCGGATTCTGTGTCATCAAGCTAATAATATCTCAGCACCAGAAAACTGCAAAAAAGGCCATAGGGATGAAGATCATGATTGATGTTGAGTCAGGATGGAAGCCTAAGGACCTGACTGATAAAGAAATAAGAGACTTTGTGAAAGCCAGCATTTATGCACCAGAAGGAACAAAGTTTCGATATCCAAGGAAACATAGAAATTATGAGGGAAGATGGATCTATTGCAGTCCAAGTGGACAATGTCAACTAATGACTTGGAAGAAAGATCAGCACATAAGAACAGCAGGAAGCTTGAAGGGAGTAATAAAGATATGGACCCCAAAGCAATATTTCTTCAGACCTCTATGGGTGGACCCAGAGGATGAAGTAAAAGTGGATCCAGAGGATGAAGTAAAGGTGGATACAAAGGAAAAAGTGAAAGTGGTTGATGAATCGCCCACAGGGGGGAGTGTAGAGGATGTGCCAAACTTGATGCGCACTCCCACCACCCATTTTGAAGTACCAGGAACATTCACGCCGAAATATGTGATGTATGATGAACAAATAAACCAGCAGAGAGCCGCAGTGGGGCTCTGTCCAGTACCTATCAGAATAACAGCACCTGTTGAAGTACCGACACCTAAGAAAACCTGGACAGTAAGGTACCCATTGAGAAAACCATATCGACAAGTGAGCCAGAATGACGAACGTCAGAATATAAAACCCAAAGAAGCTAAGAAGATGCTGAAGGAAGTCAAATGATGACATCATAAGAACCCGGACTGACTCACATATAGAAGATATAACAACCTAACAATGATGACAAACGAGACGAACACCATGGATATGTGACATCCTAAGCCTAAAGTGAAACAATTGATGTCAAAATGTCAGAATCTTATGCCATTTGCACGATGACAGGCTGCTGAGCGACAGCCTAAGACACAGTCGATACCAATTGACTTTCTACCAGCCATTGGCTTTATGAGCCATAGGGATTTTCCCTCAAGAACCTTACCCAACCTGCCTTGAGAAAGTCCCTTAGGGTTGTGCTGACAATCACTAACAGACATATATGTCTAAATTCTATTTTCAATGTAAATAAAGAACTCAGATGTTTAAAACCTCAGCAATAACGTGTGAGATCCTTCTATAAACAAGGGTCCAAATACCTACCTTGCAAGGTAACCAGGACATTCAATTTTAAATTTCCCCTTTAAGAGCCATTGGGTTTGCCTCTTCCAACCTGTGACCTTGCAGAAACCAACGGATTCTAAGAGACCTACACAAGGAGCTTAGCACAGGAGTGTTCGATATCTAGAAACCAGTTTTCTCACTTTATACCCTAAAATGAGGATGACAGTGTGAAAAAAACGAAAAGTTTAAAAGCATTAAAAGTTCAAAGCAAACATGTGAGTCAAAATATCAAGCCAGCGCAGAGTGCAAGACTGATCAAAACTAAGTGCCCAGGAAACATTGCACTGGCTTAAAGGGCTGCCTTAATCCATCTTCCTCCCCCTGGGCCACTTACAATCTAAGCGTCCAAGTATACAAGAACTACCTGCTTGACCAATTCTAGCTTGTTTCCAATAGTGGTGGTACACAAAACTACCAAAGCAGCGTTTAGGCAGGGGACGCATGCCCGACAGCTAAAGGGGCACGCTTAGTCTGAGGCTTCGCCCTCCCCTGCCATACAGTTCCCCAATTCCTTTGCTTTAAGGAGACTTCCTTTCTCTCAAAACCAAAACACAAAGTTACAGTACACCACTGGGACTGTGGCAGTATCAGCAGTAACAGCTCACCCAAAGCTCCACTTCCTAGTTATTCCGGGTGGCGCAGCTCTTAGGTATGGCTGGCTAGGGCTGTAAAATCCACACACCCCAGTGCTACGACGTGTGGCACGCAGCTGCCAATGTGTGTGGGGAGAAGATAGGTTGTCAATTTAATAAAAAATGCAGCCACCCTCCACTCGACCTTGTATATCACTGGTGGGCGTTCCTTGGCAATATTCTGCCTGGCCAGGCCAGAGCCGCTCACTCTCCACGGACTACCACAGACAACCACTGACCACCATTTTACTGCCCACTTCTGCACGCGATCAATGCTATAAATGGGCTTATAAACTCCAACCCTCCCCTTCTTGAGCAGGGCAGCCGGGTCTCCCACTTAAAAGGACAGCTGTTTTGCTTCAGCCGGTAGGGTCTGCGTTATCTTAACTGTTTGTGAGGGACAGCAGCAGTAGGGGAATAGGGGAGTAAGGGAGCAGCCTCTCCCACCACAGACCACCACTTCACTGCCCCTTTCTGCATGCGATCTGCAACTGTAAATGGACTTATAAGCTCCAGCCCTCCCTTTCCTGTGCTGGGCAGCCGGGTCTCACGCTTAAAGGGTTAGCTGCTTCGCTTCAGCTGGTAGGGTCCGCCTTATTTTTCACAGTTTGTGAGGGACAGCAGCAGTAGGCGAGTAGGGGAGTAAGGGAGCAGCCTCTCCCACCGCAAACCACCACTTCACTGCCCGCGTCCACTTTGCAGTGATTCCATTCAGAAGAAGAATATTGAATCGGGCTCGCACATTGTGGACACAATGTTTTCTTACCCTAGGCCATGTTAAATTGCCTAGAAGCTGGCACTCCATTTAATTCCAAATTGATTGTTTCCCTAGTTCCAACAGGTCTCTACCCAGCTTATATCTTATTCTATTGGTTGAGATACTAAGATCTGCCAACGATTTTGTCATAATCAAATCGGAAGTGATAAAAGCCAAACACGGTATCTTTAGGACATGTTTGGATGAAATCATGTTCTTCGTCAACACTGCTTTATCATTTTTCCATACCCTTATCCAATTGGGTGCTGATTGTGGTAAACCCAGGTTGTAGTTCAGAAATGATCTTTCTGCTACTGATATGATAAAAGTATTCCTAAAGCTCCAGAAGCTAGAGACATATAGAGCTATGACTTTGGGTTTGGCCTGTGTGTATCCTTAGCATCATTGGAATGGGCTGCGCCTTACAGAGGTTAGAGAATCTTTAAAATCCCCTTATTGCCTGTGTCATCTTTGATGCCTGTTTTGCTACACGTGCAATAAAATCCCCAGGTAGTCAAATGATTCAGTCTGTGGGAGGCATTTACCTTTAAGGAAAAAGTGCTGATGGTTTGGCTTGGTGGTTTTGCCCTTACGACAGCAATTTAAGACAGCATGTTTTGCAACATTTATCGGTAGGTCTAAATCATTCATATAATCAGTATAGACATCCAATAATGTCTGCAATGCACAGGGGGTCCTTGCCAGTAACACTGTGTCATCGGCATATACTAATATAATACCGGAATATGTTGTGAACTAAAATGCGTGACATCAGCATTGCTCCTCAATAGATTGTTGGTGAGGCCATAGTATACAACAAGAAAAATAAAAGGACAAGGACACATCCCTTCCGTACACCTGTCTCCACTGGAAACCAGGTGGTACAATGACCATTATTGCCAGATTGAATGCATGCCGTATTAACAGAGTATTAACAGAGTGAAAAGTCAAGGGAATATTGACGAGGTCTTTTGGGCAACCCATGGATTTTAGAGACACTGCCACAGTGTTGTCCTTATTACCCAGTTGAACGTGGTGCTCAGAACAGCGAATGCCACATATATTGGTGCTCTGTTCACAAAAGAACGGAATTAGCTATAATCAGGTAAAGGTTTAACGCTTGTTCGTTGGGTCCTACTCCCTCTTAGTCTGTTAATGTGTGGACAATTTCCAATGAAGGATTATAGACTTTGCAGACTTCAAAGCATTCAGTTTTTTTTTTTTTTAAATTGTCACATAGATAATTTAAATGTCTTACGTCTCTTTCATCATGTTTGTTTTGTTTGTTTGTTTGTTTTATTTATTTGTATAGCGCTCCAAACCCAGAGGTAGAAGGGCGCTTAAAGAAGACAGTTACATAGTGAGATATATACAATTTCAAAATACAGCAATTTACAGAGTTTACAAACATAGTTAAGCAGAGGGAGGTGTACACACATATCTAGGGGGGGGTATGTGTTACTCTTTGTTCAGGAGCCTGAATAGTTTTAATGTTGAGTGGTAAGATGTTCCAAAGTTGGGAGGCAAGTACTGTGAAACTGGTGCCCCCAGTTCTTTTTAAGGAGAATCTAGGCACTGTCAAGCATAAAGTGTTGGAGGATCTGGTGGTTCTGGTGGCGGGTTTCAGGGTGAATTTATTGGTGAGGTATGGTGGGGCAAGGTGGTTTAATCCCTTGTATGTGAGGCAAATGGTTTTCAGATCAATGTTTGTTGAAAATGAAACCATTGTAGAATATGAAACCATTTTTAGAAAAATAAACATAATTCCTGGAATACATTTTTTAGTGATCACAGCAAGCATATCACTTTCTTTCTGTAAAAGGTTGTGCCAAAGAGCTTTGTGAACCTTTTGAGCATCATCATTTTATGTATGTGGATGAGTTAAATAGTCAAGAAGAAATGTAGGCATGGAAAATTGTTGTGGTTCCAACGAACAGTTGATTGTGTGAGCCATGCAAAAAACAATGCAAGGCAGACGAGCCGGCACCAGGCACAGTGGTGAATATATACTTTGTAAGAATGTCTGGGAATGAGCAAAACAAGTTTAATATTCCTTGTAACCACTAATCCAAAGCAACACCCCCTAGACAAGTGGAAATACGTTTCCCACCGTGGCTGTAACTCAATTTATTTCAATAATTCTAGTCAGATTCTATAAAAGTGACTCTTACTTGACCTTTGAGTGACATTAAATCAAAACATACATCACAATATGGATGTTTGTGGAGCTCACACTGCACATGTTTCAATGTATCTTGAATGAAAAAGAAAAACTACAAAAAGCAATAAGGAGCAGGTCACCAAAGAGAGTGCTCCCTTTTTAACATGTTAGTGCTCTTAAAGCTGGTACATAGATCTCTATGTGATATCAATACATATTTTTCTCAACATGTGAGCAATAGCTGAATGGCTTTTCCTACATCATCAAAGTACACATTTATTTATTTGTTGAATTTGTACACCTCTCTCGCCAAAGCACCAAAAAATAAGGCATTGAGACCTACAAAAGTATGTGGTGGGGGTGGGAGAAATCATGTGCATGTTCGGGCAAAAATAATTGACGTTAATGTCAACTAAATGTTTGGATATTTTAGGGTAGGGTAACAAATAAGTTATTTAGACTATATTACAGTGGAAAAGCATCAGGCACATCTGGCCACTTGCCATACATGCAAGAAAAGCGTTTTGCGAGAAACAGTCGAGTATCAATTTGGGCATCCACTCCCTGTGGGCCCACACGTTCTGACATCATCACATGGCCGTGAAAAGGAATAGGGGAAGGTTATTCTCCAACCTCTCAATTACAGGAACTGGCACATTTGCACTACCATCCTACAATTCTTCATCAGAGAATTTTCCTTGGTCACTGATTTTGCAAGCCATCTCAGAACACTATCATTTTCACAAGGTAACAGGTGGTCAATCTCTTGGAAGAGTACACAACAGGCACCTCTGTTGATGATTTTTTTATGCAAGCCAGCTGCTGTGACATTGGTGGAGTGACACAGAAAAAGGAGGATGAGAATTTGGACGTGATTTACAAAAGGAGTTTTCATTCGGAAAATCCCATTAAAAAAGGTTTGTAAATCTGACCCTTTAACTCTCACAAAAGTGTTTGATGGTATTGATAAAAACATCTTTAGTTTTTCTTTATCCTGAATGTACTTGGCGCCATGATCCAGTGCAGCCACTAATGCCTTTTTCTGCATTCTCCCTGTGCAGCATGCCCCCCTTTAGACCCTCTTGTGGCACACTACCTTCATGAATAGAGGAGACTGGTACAGTAGTATGTGTGTATCCATGGCTACCAACACACGCCTGCCTGCCAGTTTAAACCTACTGACAGAGATCAGGCAACACACACAGTATGCACCTACATTCCGCATCACTGTGTCACCTGTTTTGACAGAATGGCACCACACCCAGAATTGTACCATCACCAACAGGAGGCTGTGCTGCAAGTGGTTGTAAAGAGCCCTGCTAGTCAAATGTGCTACTGGGCTAGGCTTGCAGGGCCATACACGGAGGGCCAGTGAGACAGCTGGTCTTTCCCTAAATCAGGGGGGTGGAGGTCACTTTCTCCCAGTGACCGCAAGCATCAAATTCAAGCCCCTCTGCATCATCCAGAAGGCTGTCTGGGGCCTGCAACCTCTTTAATCCAGCTTTCCCTCCCTAAATACCTCCCGGTCAGGGTCCTTTGGTCCTCTGGCTCCAACTCTCTGCAGGTCAAAAGTTTCTCCAAGCAGAGAGTGGGAGGTAAATCCCTTTCATCGGCTGGCTCCTCCCTCTGGAACCGCATCCCTTCCCCCTTCCGACTGGAGCCGGATCTTTTAAAGTTCCAGAAACTTGTCAAGTCTTTCTTCTCCCCTCGTTCTTCTTCTCCTCCTCCCGTGCTAACTCCCCCTCTGCCACTGCAACTGGGGACATGACGCATCAGAGTCATACAAGGCCAGACTAACCCACACCAGTCCTCCCAGCATCCTTTGCCAGCACTTGTCCTTGGGCTCCCTTTCCCAGACTAGCCCAGCTTGGTGCCCAACGCACTCATCCCCCCTTTCCCACTTTTCCCCCGGCACTTGCCACCTTGGCCCACCCAGCACTTCCCTGCCCCCTTTCTTGGGCACCCCACTCCTGCACTTCTCCCTCTACCTCCTAACCCCATGCACTTACCACCTCCTTAATCACTTGCATGATAGGATTGTTACAAGGCCAATATAACAGTTTTGCATTGTTCTACGTTCATGATTGCATTGTTTCCCCATAGCCCTCTCTTGTCTTGTGGTGCCTGTAAACACTTGTGTATAAGCGCCATACACATTTCCAACACATAAAATTAATTAATAGAGCATGACCAGTGATGAACTGGAGTGTCATCTGAGGCTCCCTTGCAGCCACTGTCACTACTGCAGGAGGGCTCTGTACTAGCAGCATTTTTGGCATGTGGTGTGCACCCCTTGAACACATCATTGTGCCAAAACATAAGGTGCTTTTATGCCAAGGAGATACCCAAGGCACTCTTACATGCATTACACGGATATACTATCTGCTAGCAGAGGATGTATATTGCACCCCTTGCATCTCCCCACAGTGACAACCACTGGCAAGCTGCTGAATTAGTCCCACACATATGTGCAGATGGGTGCTAATGTCATAGGTGGAGATGCCTTCTGACTTGTCTTTACCATATTAGGAATCCCTGAACCTGCCTTGACCCTCCAAATGGGCAGATAAAGATTCAATAAACCAAGACTCCTCTTCCTGATACATCTGTTGGATAACAATTGGTTGATCTCAGCTGCCTGGTGCTGTTCAGTCTCCTGGAGCACCACTGATTTCTTCTCTCTCTTCTACTATTTAGTCACCTGTACCTCTGTGGCTAGTTCTCCCTACTGCTTCTGGAGTACATTTTCATTCCTGTGCACACCAAGGTCAACATACTCACTGACCACTGCAAGTACTTCTCAAGTGACTCTGCAGAAAACACAACCTGCTTCAAATAGCTAGCCTTATCCTCCTAAACAATTGATGCCCCTCCACAGTAACTATCTCCCCATCTCAACCACCATTTCCCCCTTTTCAACGACTACCTCCCCCTACTCAACCACTGTTTTAACCTCAGAAACCATTGTCTTCCATCTGGCCCTCTAATCACCCTCCTCCCTAATGGCTACCTCAATCTCTGGCACAGAGGTAGGAGGGTGTCCTGGGTCCTTACCCTCTCCTCTGGAACCCTCTCCAAATAAAAGTACATTTTGCCTAAGATCTCAATGTGCAAAACACAAGTGTGCCTAATGTGTCAATGTGCAAAACATGTAAAGATGGCAAATAGATTCTTGCAAAACTCACAGAATGGGGAAGGTTTCTTAAAACAGACAATCAGTGGTAAAGGTGAGTGTCCATAGAAGAGGAAGATTTATTGAGTACGCAGATGAAGGTTTCTCTAAAAACAAAGGACAGGAAAGGTGTTAGGAAACATGCATTGAATTGTTTTAGGGTGGCACAAAGGGAATGGCGGAAATACAAGACCATTTTTTTTGTTTTTTAAAAAATGCTCAAAGAGAGTAAGGCTACAAGGGGAAGATTAGAGCGTGAACCTAAAAAAAACACAAACAGCAAAAAGAGGATACCATAAGGACGAGGCACTAAAAAGCTCCTCCAAAAAACTTCTAAACTCTCCTGAGCTCAAACAAAATCTCTCCAAAACCACAAATTTATGAACTTGCCCTTTCCACACCTAACTCGACAGCTAAACAAAACAAAGGAAGCAAGAAAACAGTTGGGCCTTTTAAAGGTCCTCATACTTGCTTTCAAATATCTTGGGTGCTCTGAATGGCTGGATGAACTCCCCACTCAAGTCGTGGGTGTTCAATTGGCTGGCAGGCTTCAAACCCCACCTTAGGATTTCCAGCAGGGTTCAACCTTTTGGAAATCCTGTGGGAAAAGAGAAAAGCTCAACTTTCGTGCAAGGCACATTTGGGAAGTTCAATCACCCCTAATCCTCACACTGTACAGTAAGAGTACATCAGACAATATCTGATTGCCAGTCAACACCAAGACAGGTACAGGAACAGCATATAATAAGCAATGAAAGGGCTGCAGCTTAAAACTGCCAAACACAAGAAAACAGCACACTGAATATATATGGCCTTACCAACCAAGCAAATAGAATACGATGATAGCATTGTCAGGCATGTCCTAATATTGCAAGATGGTGTCTGTGACATTATTGCCTTAGTTCAAATGAAATTATCAAGTGAAAGGAACTCTCCACAGCATTACTTTACACTGGAATGACAGTATAATTCGGCACACGAGAGGAAAAAGCATCAATGCACCTAGTAACGAAAGACACTCTTAAAGTAAGCATTTGACAACTCTCCCCTCCGTGTACAGTCACACTATCGTATTGAAAATGACTCTAAGATAGAATGCTAACACTGATACACTCTTCGTATACCTCAGGAGACTCTGATTGTCACCAAGGCATCTGCATGATGCTGCAAGTGCTTCTAGTGAGAGATAATGCTTTCTTGATCCAAACGAAATCATGTGATTGAACCGGAAACAAACACCGTCTTTGCTTTCAGTGGCCCTTTCATCATGATATTCGTTTCCAATAAACAATGTTCTCATGGCAGAGCTGGGTGCATTTTTTCGACCTGGTTTGATTTGACGGACATCCATCTTTGCCACTGTACCATTTAAGCATCTCTATTAAGCTAATGATGGTGAGACATGCACGAGAGCATGGACAAGAACATATAAATGGGAACAGTTTAAGGTAAGTCCCATTGAAAAATGGTCTGTGATGGGGCCCAGTATTGCTTACATAAAAGAAGTGTCATTTGTTGTACTAAAAGTATCAAAGACACACTCCGAACGCATTCCTCAATATATATCTCCCATCAATTCTAACATTTATTTAAAATGGAATACAACACAAAACAAAAGATTTAGCATTTGAAAGAATGCCTGTTTTTTTAAAAACTGTTTCAAAACGAGCATTTCTATTGACTTGTCCGCAAAAGGAGGCTATAGATAGGACCGTTGTTGGAAGAAGTGGTTAGGTTTGCAACGTGCCGGCTTAAGAAAGGCAGTACTGTAGCAGATGTGAGGCGGCATGGGGGAGCATCAGCAATTAGGCAGTTGGTCAGGGCAGGAGCCCACGACTTAAGTGGGGACTTCATCCAGCCATTTAGAGCACCCAAGATATTTTAAAGCAGTATGAGGACCTTTAAAATGCCCAACTGTTTTCTTGCTTCCTTTCTTTTGTTTAGCTGTCGAGTTAGGTGTGGAAAGGGCAAGTTCATACATTGGTGGTTTTGGAGAGCTTTTGTTGAGCTCAGGAGAGTTTAGAAGTTTTTTGGAGGAGTTTTTTTAGTGCGGTCGTCCTTATGGTATCCTTTTTTCTGTTTGTGTTTTTTTAGACTCACATTCTAATCTTCCCCTTATAGCTTAGTCTCTTTGAGCATATTTTAAAAAACAAAAACAATTGTCTTGTATTTCCGCTGTTCCCTTTGGGCCACCCTGCATGTCTATTCGAATTTTTTAATGTTATATTTTCCGGTCCGATTGAAGCTGCCTTCCAAGGGTAGTGTTAGGAAGGATGAAAAAGACGAGTGCAATTTCGGGTCTGGGATGTTGGGAGATACACATGGCTCAGTATAGGGAGCTTGAGCATTCTTTTGTTTTAATTTTCAGTAGAAAGCTGGTTGCTAAACTGTCATCAAGAACCTAGGATAAGTCTGCAGCAGCAGTTTGGCAGTTTGGCTTGGCTAATGAGCTCGTTAAAGACAGCAAACTGTTATTTTTGCTTGTTTAGGGCACTATTAATTCAGTAGTGAAAGAAAATGCATTTTTCTGATTTATGGTGAATTTCTATTTCTAGTGTGTTGAATGCATTTCAATGAGCTTCATTACGAGTGTGGCATTCCGGAAACAAGGGTGCCGTTATGATTACCGGCAACCTTGTTTCCGGAGCGACACACTACAAGTTTGCCCAGCTGGGGCTGTCGCACCCTGCAGGTCTGACCTGCCAGGCGCAGCGGCCCCAGTAGGCAGAATTTTCACGGAAGCACTGGCACCGTTAGCAGCGGTGCCGGCGCTTCCGTCTCCCCACTCCCATAGAGCCCTTTGGGATTCTTTGAGAATGGGGAGTTACAAAATCCGGCGCCTGAATTCCTGCGCCGTCAGGACTTGTCATGTCCCGGGACTTGTCATGTCCCAGTGGCACTGGAATCCAGGTGCCGGAGTCAGTGTTACAGGGTTGGGGGCCACTCGCCGGTCGCACCCGCGGTTTACCACAAACCTCGTAATGAGGCCCAATGTGTCCATCCCATGTACGGTCTTCTGCCACAAGTGCTGAGCTTTCTCCTCCTTGCGTTTCTTGAAAGCTAATTCTAGGTCAACACATTTTGGCCCTGATCCATCAAATGTTTTCCTATGGGATTGCGCCATTATATAACACTTCCATGAATCAGGCCCTTTGTCTCAGCCTTGATTGCAGTTTTTTCGCATTTTGATAGATGAGATGGTAGGTTGTCTAATAATTCCATGTTTGCTGTGTGAAGGTTGTTCTCTAATGTCACATAAAGATTAATGTGATGGCATCTGGGTTGAAGTAGAATATGTTATCCACATGTTAATCTGGTCCAAAGGTGACAGGTTCTCCTTCACGTTTGGTCGAACACAACCTGCCTGTGACCAGAATTCCTGGCAAATGGTGTACACACCTGGATATCTGTGGCATATTTTTTGCACTTCAAAATACTATACATACAATTGTGGGATATACAAAACAAAAAAACAACAACGATAATATTAAATAGAAAGGTGTTAGTATTTCAGCATATGATGGACATGCATGACCCATGGTGTGCATGTCTGCTCTATGATGTCAGCGCCTATAGTATGTGAGTGCCTGGACTTTGTAGATGCACGCCTGCAAATGGTTTCAATGGCCACTGTGCAAGTGCGTGCCATGATGTGATTACCCAACCCTTTGAATTCAGTACCTTATAATCACGTCAGAGGTGGACCGTCTGACAGCAACACCTTGCAATTGTATAATTGATGTGAGCACCAGATCATTGTATGGCGCATGATGGAATCACCTGGGCATACTTTGGCTACAACTTGAATGCGGTGTAAGCACATAGGCATGTTGGCATGTTAAGTCAAGTATGACAGTTGCCTTTACACTGCCCATACTAATTGCAAACATGTTGACCTTGTCAATGCCTAGTTTTACATGCCTGGATTCAGCACACATGGCTCACCGCTGTTCATCGAAGTTCGTGCCATACAGTAAGTACAAAAACACACCGATTCCGGGCAACCATGAGTTCTTTGTGTTTCCTTTCAATTTGATAGTGGCCGGAAACAATGGATCACGTTGACCCTTCGACTAACGTTCACAACATCGGGTTTACTGTATCGGGAATAACCCACGCTCTGTTTGGCACATGACATATCGCTTACACAATGTTTTCCGTATTTGTGCCCTGTTTATTCCATTCCCTTCTTTCCAATGCACAAAATAAATTCGAACCAGATCCAAGGTGTCCAGCTCGGCAACTGAGTCAACGTGCAGACGGCTGCAGCAAAGGAAAAACAGGGGAGGAGCAGAGACACGGAGCTTTCATGTGGGTTCTCCGGCAATTCCCACCACTTCGTCTGTCACCACATGCTCTGAATGCTTTTGGCCGAATTTCTGTCTCAGAGAAAGCGCTGATTGGGTGTAGAGAGATTGTGAAGCATAAACACCTTATACAATGGCGCCAATTAAGGTGTGATATGAATTTTACACGCACACAAACACATATGAGAAAATGAAGTCTGAATACCAGTGTTTTAGGAAAAAAAATGCGTTTTTTTTCACAAAGGAGTTCTGTAGCTGCCATGCATAGCTGGCGGTTGCACTCCATAGCAATCAGAAAGTTCACACCACAGCAGTCGTCTTAGATTCCAACACACAGCCGACATCATCAAGCTAGCATTACAACCTGGTGCCTGCACCCACCCAAGGCATTATATAACACATCTCCCTGCTTATATAGCAAACACAAAGCAAAAAACCACATAGAGATGCCAAATCCAAACACCACCCTACTCATGACTCATTCTCTCATCTCAACAGATCTTCAACCTGATCCTGTAGTGAAAGAGGACAAGCGTTCACAATCTTCCATGCAGCCCTTGCGTCGACAAAGGTTCCACATCCAACAACCTCATCGGCCTCGCATACTGGAAGGGGACGCGCTTTCACACAGTGGATGCAGTTTCGACATGCATTGACAGCAGAAACATACCTGAAAAGTACATGCATCAACACAAGTCACACAGCCTAAAGGTGCTTTAACAGCATCCGCTCATACACCGGAAGATGACATGGATCAACAAATTCACCTAACCTTCTACACTTACAAGCCTTATTCTCTTAAACTTCAAATGTTCAACCACCTGATATAATAATAATAATAATAATAATAATAATAATAATAATAATAATAATAATAATAATAATAATAATAATAATATATACTGAAGATGTGCAACACACTCATACTACCACAATACGGCGGCTACTGTCCTTTTTGGGAAACTTCTACTTTCCAAAAGAATCACAGCAAAGTAATTGCCTGTCACCAATAAACAGTGACTTCTACGAATACTTTCCCATCGAAAGGTCATAATCCTGGTGTTTCTCAAGATACCAAAAAGATCTTTGATTCCTCCGCAGTACACTTGGATCATCTGCACTCCCATTCCAGGGCCACCAAACAGAAACCCACTGTATGATCAGCAGCATCTTAGTCCAATAAAGTTCCTGCAATTCAAATTCATTGTTCAGCCCCCCCCACAAATGAGCATCAAAGCACATCACCATCGGCAAATAAATAAAATATTACTGGAGCACATATGCTTTCAATCAGTAAGGGAACAGAAGCCAAGCAGTATCTTAAAATACAAGGATCTGATTTATGGCGTCCACTGTTAGTACGCATCTGTTCTATAATGGCTGCAATAGTCACTTTTCCCAGAGCCAGCAAGACTTTGCACACAAGCACAAAGAGCAATCAGGTGACCACAAATCTCCTCACCTCTTGACACTCAACCCCGTTCAATTTAGACACTCAGGGCCTAGAAGCCAGATACAACTGCCTGGGCCTGGGGGGGACATGATGCAGCTAGGACCCACATGGACAACCACATCATAGCTGCAGAGGACAGGTCGCTATTTTACTTTCAGTCTGACTCAATTTCGTCCAGCAGCTTCACTTTGCTGCACATCTACTCAACTGTGGCTCAGCAAATTCACAGACTTAGACTCCCTGAAAAGGAGATTTCACACTGGATTCCATTCATCAGTTCATCCAATACTTCAGCTGGGCAACATTTCATCAGCATTCATACTATTGGCAGACCAAGATACCACGGTTCGGCTCATTTACCATGAAAACCGACCAATTGTTTACAAGCTCAGAAGATATTGCCTAGGGCAATAGTCTGAACGCTGCACGCTTCTGGTGTTTTGGACTATCACTCCCACAGTGCCACACCACAAACTATACTAGCTAGGGTGAATGGGAGCATATGGAACCCAAATGTTGGAGATCCCCAGTCTATGTGTTAGGCTGTGGACTGGGGAACAAGGACATTGATCATCTAGACTGTTAATGCTTCCATCGGTGATGCTGACAAAGTTATCCATCTCCTGTGCCACAGTTGTGTTTTTGGCCAAGATTTTGTAAACCTACAAGCAGGCTGCATGTGAATTTAAGGAGCAGCATAAAGGAAATGCACTTGAAAGTAGGTTACATGTTCCAGACTGCCTGAACGCCAGACGAAGCTGCAGAATCTTTTAATTGGAGGGTCGTGAACATTTTCACTGAATAAGAAGTGTGACATTACTTGGAATCGGAAGTGGACCAATTCAGAGGCTTTGGAGGTTGTTCTCTTCAGAAGGGTTTTTTCTTTTAAATAATGGGTTAACATCATGCATTTTACAGCACATTTTCAGAGAAAATTGTGGCAAAAAGCCACACAGATTACAACCGGTTTTGTAGGGTAAAACATGAAAAAATCTATGAAATGTCTGGTCACTAACAGTGCAAGGGGGCATTTTCCGTAAATATGCCAGCATTCTGCCAATATAAAACAATATGTTCATGCTGACTGTGCCCGTCTATGTTGAATCAGGATCACCAATATATGCAAGTACTCATACTTAATATAGACATGATTCCCTTGCCCTTAAAGCCAGTAATTACATTATTAGAATAACATCTGCCAATATATGCAGCTATAAAATGCCATACTGCAATATGAGAACATGTTCAAACTGGCTGCAACAATGTAGGCCAGTATGGCAACATAAGAACAGTCATCATGTTGGTTTTGATCTTGATTCCAGTGAAAAATGGCATGCAACAGTAAGAAAGTGTGAGTCTTCTTATGCATATTGGTGAATATTGGTGCAAACATGTACAGACTGGCTGCACCAATATAGGCCTGTATATCCAGGAAAGTACACTCATTTTGGATTTACCCTTGATACCAGTAAACGTATAAGTAAAAAAGTAATGGCCCAATAATACAACCTTCCCAGACTGGGTGCACCAGTATGGCCACATAAGAACACTCATGTTGGCTTTAACCTTGATGGCAATACAGGCATGCCATGTCATTGTAAGAATGCCTGTCCAGCCTGTTTACTGCAATGAAGGTCAATGTGGCAATGAAAGAAACACTCATCATGTTGGGTTTGCACCAATATTAAATGCTATGCCACATAAAGAAAACCCATGCTTGCTGGTTGCACAGTAGCACCCCTCATATATAACAACACTCACCATATTGACTTTGACATTAGCGCCAGTAGAAATTGTAATGCCACAGTAAGAAATTTTGGCTTTTCTGGCTGCTTAAATGACCCTCCGCTCTCAAGGAAAAAACATTCATCATGGTGGTTATGCCCTTAATCTCAGTATAAAATCAGGCTTGGTCCCAGCCGAAAGGGCAGCACAGTAGAACTGCTAGATGACATCCCTTCTGCATGAAACACTTCTCACGCCTTGAAACACTTGTGTATAGGTGCATTACAAATGCCATATCATGTCATATCATGAGACCACATGCATTCCCAGACATGTTTTGGCCTACTACAGTAGGAAAACATGTATTTGCTGGCCTCGTGCCCCAGTGTCCTCCAGTATCGCACACACATATATACATACCAATTCACACAAGCAGTTACACACCCATACAGCTTCCACTCACACATATGCATTCATATTCACACTTACACAAACACTCCCTCGAATGCAAGCATACATACATAAATTCATACATGAATACACACAAGGAAAAGCTTTTTTTTTTGTTTTGTTTTACCTGTTTCCTGACCAGCCTCAGGCTCAATGCTACTCTACAGCCGATGCCTTCAACTCCTGTGTTCCACGAAGACAGGAACTATGAAGCAGAGACAGCTTCAAGGTTCCTGACATGCATAGTGTATCCTGAGTGCCTCCACTTAACCCCTTTCACTCTCTTTTTCATGTGACACATTTTATTTTGACAATACTGTGGGATTTCCCAAACCCTGTGGGATTCTTCCAGTAAGACGAAAACATTCTTGTACAAACGGGCCACAATCCCACCCCAAATGTGGTTGTCGTTCCCCACCCCACTTCTAGCCTATTATAAAAACATTAATTTCCCTTCTGTAAGCATAATTTAATTTTGAACACTTTTCTCTTTCAGCTTCCCTCTAGATTACTTCAGTAAATGCTCACATTGAGCGATAACATTGTGACTTTTCATTTCTGAAAATTCTCATTGCTGCAATGCACCATGGGGCATAGATAAAAACGTTTTGGGAGCAGGGGACACTCCCTTTTCTGTCAAAATTCTTAACAAACTACTGGACAGATGTACTCCAAACAAACAAAAGGCCCAATTGTGATGTATCAACTTCTTATATGGTGCAAATCAATTCAGTGATTTTCAAGGTACATGTGTTCAATGGAAGCACTTTTTCTTAATCACAAATGAATGGGACGAGAACGAAAAAACGTGTTTTATTTTCTTAATAACTTTTAAACTGTGTTATCCAAATAAGCCTGGTGAATCGGAAGTTATTAGCAATATAGTAAAGCATGCATATTCCATAGGAACACATTATAAATGCTGCCTGCAAACATCATTTGCAGGCAGCATTTTCATTTTTGAAAATACAGAGAGTAAAAATCAAGAGTAAAGTCAATTTTGCCTAGTTTTACACATCACTTTTAAAATTGTTAGTGTACCCCTGCATGCAAATACTATGTTTTGCCCAAAAAAAAGAACACTCGGCCTTTTAGCATACATTTTGAAAAAAATTGTTTGGGACCCTTCTTTGTTCTAGTTTAAATTTCCCACAAAAGGACAGTGGGGTTACTGTGATTGTACCACATTCCTTTTTGTTTTCTTAATACCTTTTGAACCATTACATTAATTTCCTCAACAATTTCTAGTTTGGAAAATGTCATCAAACAAATCCAGTGAGTCAAATGTTATTAGCAATAGAATTTTAGGAAATGTAAATCCAAACAGGTTTAACTGAACTGTAGGACATCTTGTGTTGAAGAAACTATGTGTAATATATCATTGTTGTGTAAGACAACAATTTCTTTCTCAAGTTAAAAGCTTGCATGTGGGCTAATTTGCAAAGCTATAATGCTTTGAGCATGTGTCTCTGAAATGGAGGTGAACTTCCAGCGATGGCTGCTGAGTGACAATGTGGCATTTGTGAATTGGCTTAAATTGTTTAGTTTACTTTTACATTTTAGATTATAGTTCTATTTTTCATGCCTTTTTCTCACCCACCACATTTCTGGCCCAACACCCAACCATCAGGCTGGGAGACATTACTACATTGATATTCTCTAATAATGACAACAATTAAGACAAATACTGTACTCTAAAGCTAACGTTGTGTGGTTCTGTTGATTTGCGTACCCATTGTACTTTGATCAAGTGGTTTCAAACTGGAGGTGAACTTCCAGTTATGCCTAAGGGATAGTGCTTCGGCATGAGTGGCAACACTGTTAAGACTATACAATAATGATAAATCCTAAAAAGGGTGAAACCAGTATACAGCTGTCTGCAGCCTTCATAACTGTATAGTTGGGGTATGTTACTCTACTATATTTGCAGGTTGCATGTTCCAAGGCTGAATGGAACTATTTCTATGTGCAAAGGTTATTTTTCTCAGAAATACATCTGAGGGAAGTATGGGGATGCCCAAATGTGTTTTGTGCACAACTAGAACAAGGTCAGCAACGTATAAATAAAGGTGTATGTGTTTTATTCAATTGTGTGGGCATGGCATCTTTTGAAAAGGAAAACATTAATGTGGATGCTGCAAACAATTTTACTGATTATCAGAATCTAATGTTCCTTGTAACTTTTCAAAATGCACTGCAAATGTTTATGTGAAAAAATGTAAAGTGCATATGAAAACATTTGTAAGTAGTTTTCGGAAATACAAATCATAAAAGCAACAAAAAAAATAAAAACTGAAAAAAACAGATGTCCTGTCATCAGTGATGTCCTGGGTGTTAGTCTTATCAGTGCACGGTGGTGGTGGTGCGAGTTACGGTTGCTTAGCTTACCATAACTGGCGAATTTCTGAGGTTTTTCAGTTTTACCTGTAACCATAACGTCCCTGTAACAATGTTTTTCCATTGAATTTCATAGATTTGTATTAGTGCAACTTAACCATAATGTCCCCTTAACTAAGTTCTTTCATTGAATATATATATGTGTGTGTGTGTGTGTGTGTGTGTGTGTGTGTGTGTGTGTGTGTGTGTGTTCCAAAAAAACAGCATCAAGAAGGATGCATGGGTCGCACTACATGCACATTTAAGAACCAAACAGACACGTGGAGTCCCATAAAAACTTGTTTAATCAGGAACAATGTCCAAACAATAAGAGCAGCACAGCAACACATTTCATGCCTCCATTGTGCACTTGTTCACACTGAGTAATGTAAAGATATTAAGAAAATAGTGTGGCCATCTTCTAGTGAGAAATACCCTATCCCATGGCTGCGAGTCAGGTAAATAAATAGATCACACAATACAATAAATATTAAACTTTGTGTAGAAAGTCCCAAACGACACATGGCATACACATTTCAATGCATGAAATTAAATATATAAATTAGTGCTACAGTGCAAGTAAGTAATGCCAACCCCGAGAATGAAAAGAGAAAGCAAAAAACGCCTATTGAAATAGAAAGTGAGGCAGAGCTTGAAGGGAATTTAAGCGACCTAATTGAAGTATTTGAAGAACAACGGGAGGAAGACCATTGGCTCAATATAAGTCCTTCAGAATGGCAGAATATTTATAAACAGCTATATCAATATGAGCTGGAAAGAAAATCAAATGGCGAGAATAAAGGTAAAAGAGAAAAAAAGAGCACCAAAAAACCTGAGGAGAGGAAATGGGATAACGTAAGAAAACGTTTAAGGAGCATAGACTACAAAGAGAAATCTCCAAAACTACGAGAGGAAGGGCGATCAAAATCAGAAGACAGGGGAAGCAGACCCCAGAAAAACGAGAGAGTAAGAAATCAACCGAGAAGAAATGAACAGCGAGAAATACCAACAAAACCACGTGACAAAGGCCAGACGAGAACAGAAGAAAAATCCAGAAGCTCGTCAAAACATGAAAAAGCAAGGAAACCCCTCAAGAGCAAAGACCAAAAAGAAAACTCTGCAATTTCTAGGATGGACTTTTGGAAAAACCAGGAAGACCGCCGAGGCAGAAGGAAACAGGCACAGAGAATGAATCGAGACCCCGAATCTAAAGACAAACGGAATCCACAAAGAAAAATCTATAAGTGCCAAAGCAAGGAACGCCAATTTGAAGAATGCGGAAGGAGTCATGTCCCTCAACAGACATGTATCCTTAAATTAGAGAGAGCACCAAAGAACTCAAAAAGAATAATTTTGAACAGAAGAAATGTGATGTCCATCTTCAACCAAATGGCAACTCTTAGAAAGATCACAACAGACGACATCTTGATTATTGAATTTCCAGAGGAAAAAAGGTCAGATGTGATACTACTCCATCTTGCCTCCCAAATGACAAAAGAAACCATACTAAAAGCAAAGGAAAGGTTAGCCGAAGCAGGCTTTAGACTGTCAGAATTTGAGGTGACCGTAAGAAGTAAAAGAAAGGCTATCAAAGAGCATTCTGAACAGCAGAGCCCGGAGAGGACCGATCCGATTAGAGAACCAAAGAGCGGTTATAAAATTCCAGCAAGAGAACACCGAACACTGAGGCGTGAGGACAAGCCGAGTGATAAAAGCTCTAATCACGCCAAAGACGAGAAGATGACTATACCACCAAGATCTATCTTGAGAACGAAACGAATAAATGAACATGGGAGCGAGGATAGACACCTTAGGCCAACGGTCCATCAGGACTGGAGGAGGAGAAGCAGAGAAGACCACAGACCTAGGTCAAACACCCGACTTGAAAAAATGAGATTCACAGTGGATAACTCAAAACTATATGGATCTCATATGGAGAATGCGACTGCAAAAGACAAAACACAGAGAAGGAGCAATCAAGTCGCAAAAAAGGAGAGCGAGACCTTCAACCTGATAAAAAGAAACAATAGGTTGCTACAGAGGCAGTAAGGGGCAAATCCCTACTGGCCTCATGGAACACCAGGGGATTTTCTAATCTCTTTTCTGGAGACTGCGCTTTCTTAGGGAAGTATGACATCATTTGTCTACAAGAATCATGGATAAGAAAGCTCCCAATATGCGAAGGATACGTGGTATACATGAATCCAGTGAAAAAGGGCCCATTAGGAAGACCTCGTGCTGGCCTATTGACACTTGTAAGAGAAGAGAGCGACATAGATGTGTTCCACTACTCCGCGCCAAACCCATATGTCCAGACATTAAGAATAAGGAAAAAGATCAACCCAAAGGAACACGGAATTATCATGATAAACACCTATTGGAGCCAAACAGACTGTGAAATTGAGACATACCTGTCCGATATTATGAAGGCAATAGATGAGTCAAGTGATAAAGGAACCAAACCAACTGATTGTTCTATGTGAAGACCTTAATATAAAATTAATGGACAAGACAGGAAAGCTCAAAAACAATTCAGAGTTAGAAGGAAACGCTAAACGATGGATGGAAGAAATGGCAATAAGAGAACTGAGAATTCTCAATGGAATGATAAAAAGAGACCTAGATGGAGCACTCACCTGGTTTAGTAATACGACCAGTGCCGTTTTAGACTACTGCTCTGTGCCAGGAAGCACTTACAGCTGGATTAATTCCATGAAAGTCAAGAAACAAACTACCAGTGACCATGCCTTGCTGGAGATTGAACTCAATTGGGAACCTGGGAGAACAACAAGTCTACTTAAACCACAGGTGGAAGTGACGGGAGGTCGAAACCGTCTGCGTATAAAGCAACCTACAATTGGAAAACTAATGGAGGGCTATAAAAATCACGTGGGAACCAACACTAACGAGGTGGAATACATATGGCTACTAAAACAGTTTGAAGTTCAGAATAAAGGGTACACTAAACCCGTAATAACTCGGAAACATGCGTACAACGCAGAATTGGTGATGAAAAAAAGGGAGTATAGAGCATCGCTCAGAAGGTTAAAACAAAGTCTGCATCCCAATAAAGAAGAACTTATTCGAAAATGTAAGCAATCCTATAAAAATGGGCAACTTTCATCGAAAATATGGCGCACACAATGTGACGCGGAAACGATGCTAGCAGCGCTACAAACAGCAAATACATGCAGCCTATGGGAGATCATTAACAAAGGTGCTGAGCTCCAATCAGCTGTGACTATCTCTCAGGTCTCTAAAAAGAAGTGGGTAGAGCATTATACTAATCTGTTTAAGTCAAGTATAGGAGACGAAATACATCTAGGCCCTATCAAAAAGGGAAAAACTCCCTGGAAAATTGATTATGACTATGAAGACATCCAGGGTATTATTAAAAAGCTAAGTACCTCACGAGCAGCGGGCCCTATGGCATTTCAAATCAATTATTGAAAGAGAATGTGGACGAATGGGCGAGCTTCATTATGCAGCTCTTTGATCAAATAAAGAAAACTAGAACAATTCCCTCAACATGGAAGGAGGCGTTGGTAGTGCCCATATTTAAAAAAGGAGATCGAGAAGATCCGAAGAATTATAGGCCAATTGCCCTCCTGGATTCAATCGGGAAAATCTTCGCCTCCATTCTTCTAAGAGATCTCAAAAAGTGGGCAACTAAGGAAGGCTTGTTAGACAAACGACAAACGGCCCTTGTGACGGGGGTTGGAACCTCTCTGAACCTATTCATCCTCAATGTACTAAAGCTCCGAGCCCTCGAAATAAACACAAACTTATATCTTGGCTTCATAGATCTGGAGCAAGCCTTCGATTGAGTCAGTAGAGCCCTCCTATGGACGAAATTGAAGAGCTTGAATTGCCCGGAGGATCTTGTGAAAGCAATTCAGGAATTGTACTCGGGTACATCAATTCAAATTATAACAACAAAAGGAGGAACCACCACGGAAAAAATTCCAACATGTAAGGGAATCAAGCAAGGCTGTACCTTGGCACCCTTTTTGTTCATTTTATATCTGGCTGATTTAGTGGAATCCCAGAGTAGGGCAAGAGCATATCCACCGAAAATCAATGAAGAAGAGCTGTCTTGGATTCTCTATGCTGATGACGTGGTCTTCATTGATCAAACGGCCATAGGCCTGCAGCGTCGCATTACTGGATTTAAACATTACCTGGATAGAAACAAAATGAAGGCTAACATAAAGAAATCCGTGGTCTTAATAATGAAGTCATCCAGAGGGCTGAAATCAAAAAGAAAGACCTTTGTATGGTCAGTTGACAACCAAAACCTGGAAACAGTTGAGTTAATGATCTATCTCGGAATAAGAATAAACAAAAATGTGAACGAGAATGGCCAATACCACCTCATCAGAGAAAAACTGGTAAAATTAACAAATCAGGGAATAATTCTCCATAGAAGATACGGGAAATATTCCATAATCCCAATATGGACCTTCTGCAAACAAAAAGTGGTGGCCACCCTGACATACGGTGCTGAATCTCTGCTCAACTTGAAGTGGGAAACCTGGGATGTCATCGAAGCTTTCTTTTGGCGGAGGATCCTAAGACTGCCAAATTGTTTGGCAATCTCAACAATAAGGCAGGAACTAAGACTACAATCTTTAAGATCGATAGTATTGTGGAAAACCATCTCCTTCTATAGGAAGTGTATTTCGGACTCTCCACCAGCGCCATTTGAGATTTTGGCAAAAACATCGGGTGGAGAAAGAAATAAAATCCTGCAACTATGGAAGAAGAAGAAATTTCTGATGGTGCTAGCTCAGTATAATATAAAAGAAGAGACTCTCAAAACAAATCCGAACAAAGCAAAGAAAATCCTACAAGAAAACGATTGGGATGAGACGAGCATACGAAAACAGGAAAATAAATTATGCTACAACATTATCTGGGAGAAGAAAGCAATACACAACCTCCCACCTTATCTGAGGAGATTTCCGTTGTCCCATTACAGAGACCTTCTGATGCGCTGCAGACTCAATATCCTACCAACCAAAGAGGTTCAACTCCAACGAAAATTGATTGAGCCACAAGACGCAAAGTGTCGATATTGTGAAAATCCCAATTTAACTGAATCAACTAGGCACCTGGCATTATCCTGCCCAAAACTAATGGAGGAACGAAAACTATGGTTGGGAGACTTTGTCACATGTATTACCGCGGACACAGAAGATGAATACTGGGAGAGACTGATGACAGTGGAGAAGTTGGGTAAAACGCTCGATGTACTCAAATTTATTGAACATCTTTTGGGAAAAAAAGAAGGCAGATTGATTGGGAGTCGATCAGAAGGACATTAGACCTGGTTAACCATGAAGGTCAATCGACCGACAGATCCAATTGAACTGAAACTCACATATATGGTCTTCCTACCCCGTCTATTATGTTCCCTCCATAAGGCCAGCTAGAGGGGACACAAATGTAGACGGACAAAGACGGAGCGCTGCCTATCTTCTTTCTTTCAAAAGGATGTTTTGTATCATTTTATGTTAAAGGTTAAGAGAATTTTAACCATAAAACATTTTAAAAAATGCAATACAATGTCCCTGTGTCCAAAGTAATGGAGGGGATGGTGTGACCGACCTAGTTTACAATTGCACGATAAAAAGCTAAATTGAAATTGAACAATGACAAGGAGGAACTCGTGTCAATGGAGCATGGTGGGATAAGCAGTGTCACCTTAAGACCCGCCCCATGGGTACAATTCAATGCAGTAAAAATCATGCCGCTTTTTGGCACTATAAAGATGCATACACGTTAGCGTGCATCCCACACAACATTCTCTAACAAAGTGATGAAAATCATTACATTATAAACCACAGGTTATAAATCGATAAGTTAGCCACAGCTATATGCCAATCTGCAGCTATAAAATGCAGAATGCCAGTGTAAGCTAAAATCAAGCTAAAAAGTGCATGACACCAAAGCAGAATTTTAAAGTGCCTAGTGCTCAGTAGTGCAAATTGTTCAAGTAACCTGGAATATGATATAAAGTGCATAATGCCAAAAGCAAGTATGGACTCTGCGTCCTGCTTTTAAGTGCATAGTGCAGTACGCAGCTGGACATGTACTGCTTAGTAAAGATGGCCAGTAGTTCCCAGGCACATGCATAAAGTACACACATGTGTAAATTGTAAATTGCAAGACTGAGCACTAACTATGGAAAGCTTAACTCACTGCTATGACAAAAACAGCACCAGAGTCGTTAAAAACAAACCCCTAAATAATCAATGGACACACAGTTATACCGACCCCGCTACGTGCACAGCAATAGATGACCCACTAATGTGTGTGGACGCTGAAAAAGATTGAGAGCAAATGCGACCTACATTTAAATTAAGCCAGCCCTACTAAAATGTAAATAAAAATAAACACCACAGAGGACACCTAGCTCACCAGAGTGTAACTACGTGTGCAACATAATTTCAAAACCCAACAAAAACCAAGAACAACTTAAACATAATAGAAAAAAAGGAAATATATTTAGATATATACATAGGGTGACCAAATTGATGACTAAGGATTATTACAAAGTCCTGTATGATGGAAAGAATGAACAAATGGGGCGCGAGGACCTCATTCTGATCTTTGTGAGCCCAGATCACGTGCCAATATTTGGAGACAATCTCCCTGATCTGATTTGGGGCAGAGCTGTATGTAAGAATGAGCAGAATGTCTTGATCAGTCACACTGTCAGTGAGCCTGCATTTAACCAGAAGAGCAATTCGATTCAGACTCTGTGCTTTTAGAAAGGCATGCTCTATAGTTCTTTTCGAGTACCCTCTCGAGGCAAAACGTGATGCAGCCAGCACTTTGTGTGTCAAAATCAGACAATTCTGAACAATTCTAGCAAAACCGCATAAACTGTCCATTAGTGATGCTATAAATGCAGGTCTTAGGGTGATTGCTCTTTGTTGTCAATGGCTGATTGGAGCTGGTGGGTTTACAAAATACAGTATTTCCCAAGCCATCAATCCCATCTAAGGCGGCCAACAGCATGCCATCCTTCCAAGGTGTAAAAACAAGGGGGTTCCTGGGAGTATCTCTCTACTGGTCTATATCCCGGATTAGAGTCTCAACCAGAGTTTTTAGCTCACCATTTCGGTGCTGGTCTGCCTTTGGGCAGGACAAAGACTGATATGTGGTGGAAATTTCTCCTCTGTGAAAGGGATGGTGAGCTAAAGAATCTGGTTGAGACTCAAACCCGGGAGATAGGCTGATAGAGAGAAACTCCCGGAAGCCTCCTTACTTGTTCATATGAAGTAGCTTTGGGTTTTCACCCTAAGCTAGTTGGGTATTCCAGACGTGGAACCCTTGTTCACTGTTCTTAGAGAGGCACAGCACCAACTCACTTATGATGCTGAAACCTGGCCGAAACACATGTCTGTGGTTGCTGTCGGTACTATTGTTCAGACGAGAATTGCCTGGCATTTCGATGTTGGACTGCCCTTCGGCAGGACAAAGACTGGTATGTAGTGGAAATTCTCTTCTGTGAAAGTAATGGTGAGCTTAACATTCTGGCTGAGAGTCAAACCCGGGATATAGGCCGGTAGAGAGAAACTCCCCCAACCCCAATTACTTATGCATATTAAGTAGCATTGGGTTTTCATCCTAAATTACTACGGTGTTCCAGATGTGAACCCTTGCTCAGTGTTCTTAGAGAGGCCCAACCAGGCTGAAACACGTGTCTAGGGTTGCAGTTGGCTCTCTTTTTCAGAAGAGAATTGCCTGGTATTTCGGTGCTGGACTGCCCTTGGGTAGGACAAAGACTGGTATGTAGTGGAAATGTCTCGTCTGTGAAAGGGATGATGAGCTAAAGAATCTGGTTGAGACTCAAACCTAGTTTTTGGGCCTGTAGAGAGAAACTCCCAGAACCCCCCTTACTTATGGATATTGAGTAGCTTTGGGATTTAACTCTAAGTTACTAGGGTATTCCAGATGTGGTTCCTTACTCACTGTTCTTAAAGAGGCACAGCTCCCCCTCACTGACAAGGCCCAACCAGGCCTAAATACGTGTCTGCGGTTGCACTCAGTACTCTTGCCCAAAAGAGAATTGCCTGTCATTTCGGTGCTGGACCACCCTTGGGCAGGACAAAGACTGATATGTGGTGGACATTATTCTTCTGTGAAAGGGATGGTGAGATAAAGAATCTGGCTGAGACTCAAACCCGGGATATAGGCCGGTAGAGAGAAACTTCCTGAACCCCCCTTACTTGTGCAATTTAAGTATCTGTGGGTTTTATCTATAGGTTACTAGGGTATTCCAGATGTGAAACCTTGCTACTGTTCTTAGAGAGGCACAGCCCCACACCACTGACGAGGCCCAACCAGGCCTAAACACGTGTCTGGTCGGTACTCTTCCTCAGAAGAGAATTTGCCTGTCATTTCAGTGCTGGGTTTCCCTTGGGCAGGACATAGACTGATATGTAGTGGACATTACTCTTCTGTGAAAGGGATGGTGAGCTAAAGAAACTGATTAACTCCCAGAACTCCCATTAGTTATGCATATTAAGTAGCTTTGGGTTTTCACCCTAAGTTACTAGGGTATTCCAGACATGGAACCCTTGCTCACTGTTCTTAGAGCGGCACAGCTCCACCTCAGTGATGATGCCCAACCAGACCATAACACATGTCTGGGGTTGCTGTCGGTACTCTTGTTCAGTAGAGAATTGCCTGGCATTTCGGTGCTGGACTTCCCTTGGCAGGACAAAGACTGATATGTAGTGGAAATGTCTCTTCTGTGAAAGGAATGGTGAGCTAAAGCATCTAGTTGAGACTGTAACCTGGGATATAGGCCGGTAGAGAGAAACCTCCAGAATCCCCCTTACTTATGCATATCTTTCCAAGGTGTACCATTGACATGTGAAAGGAAATGTTTGGTATGTCGTATGTAACCAGGGGATTCAAAGTCTCATCAATGAAACTCGCCAGTTTTTCTAATAAAGGCCCAGAGTGTGTAGAAAGGGGACTCCCCGGTCATCTAGAGAGGAACCTATGTAACCTGGGGAGAAAGTAAATAGTGGGGATGACTAGTGGGGATGACAGGAGCACAGGACAAAACAAATTCATCTAAATCAGGGTTCAGAATGGCAAGATCGGACCATTTTGATAATAAGGCATAAATATCCCTCATGATATTTGGAAAAGTATTACATACCAATTGTTTATTACAACTGAGATCATGTAGTCAGTCCGCCTCTTTGATATGATCCACATGGTCCATAAGGATGATGTTGACCCCCTTATCAGAGGGCTGGATTACTATATCTGCAAGATTTTGTAAATCATGCAGAATAGTCTCTTGTTTGATGGTCAGACTGTGGGCGGAGTCAAATTTTGTACATCTCTCAGTTTCTTGAGATCCATTATGACCAGATCTTGAAATGCTTCAAGACATCCAACTGGCATGGGCAGATTAAATATGGACTTTGGTCAGATCTTACTACTCTTAAACCAATCAGTGCTTATATCAAATTAAGATAAATCCACAGTATATACATCAACAGGAATATCTGTTAAACGTTGCCACCATTGACTTCCATGCCACCTGCATCTCTTACCTGCTGGTTCCTGGCGATTGTACTCTCAATCGTGTGGGCGGTCATGTTCTTAGATGCTGGGATGCTTGCAGGTGCAGGAAGGCACTGGCAGTGGATTCTGGGAGGGACCTGCAGGATTATTTTGGGGTCAAGGCAGCGCCATGCCTCCGTCATGGCACGTTTATCTTGGCCCCACTAACGTGACCATATTCTGGGCAGTGGCGTCTGGTTTCCTAGGAAACCACTGATGCTGGAGGAGCGCTGCGCTCCCGAAAAAATGCCAGCGTTTCCTCTACTCAGTACGTCCAAACACTCCCATGAGCTAGGTTTGCTCCCCTGCCTCATCATGGTGTTCTGGTCCTGCTGTGCTCTTTGCAGTGCCTTGTTCTCCCTCCTGCATCTTGCATCCTGTCTGCTTTTCCAGTCCAGCCCTTATTAATTCCTCCCTCCTCCTTACTTCTCTGCTCTGCCTGCTCTTTGGTTAAATTATTCATCTTGCCTCTCTTTTCCTTGAAACCTACCAGAGGGTGGCTCCTCTGATGGATTGCATTACCAACTGCGTTCTCCATCCCAATGGGACCTCTGTGGACCTGCTTCCTTTACACCACATAAACCTGGGAAGCAGCTCAGCCCGCGGTGTGGGGGACCGGTCCCCCAAACTTGTCCAGGCTTACATTTGCCTTGGCTGGAAGGGGGCTGGTTCTCCTACCTGCACTGACCCCAATCCATCCTGGAAAGCAAGCCAGTGCCTCCAGGAAGAAAGAGAAGGGGACCTTGCAACCAGGATCTGGTAAGCAATGCCCGACCAACCAAGCCCATGACAGATTAAGATGCTGAGACACGGAAAAGGACAGGCCAGCATTGCAAGAACTGCAGGACAAGATGCAGGCTCTATGTCTGGGGGTTGCCTTGTTAAAACAGGAAAACAGCAGCTTTCGCGTGGCAGTAGCCCATGATGTTGCAGCCACGGCTTCCAAAAATACTGTAGCCCATTCCACCACAATGAAGTTTGATTGGCACCCAAGAAAATTAACGGAATTCGTGAGCCATTGTAAGAACCAATTTATGTACAGGCCAGCCAATTTTGCGCATGATAAAGCAAGGATAGGTTGTATCCTGAGCGACTTGGTGGGAAATGCCCTAGCTTGTGCCGTGCCTTATGTATCCACAAACAGCCTCATGCTAAACAACTTTCAGGACTTCGAGAAAGCTTTTCTGGATACGCTTAAATCCACCAATCAGATCACGAAAGACCAAAACTAGTTGATGGAGATCAAGCAGGGTTCCCAGGACCACCCAATCTATATCGGACGCTTCCGCCAGTTAGCTGCGGATGTTCAATGGCCTGTTGTTACCAAACAGGCTTGTTAAACGAGGCCTACATGAGAGATTGAAAGAAAAACGTATGCCTTTCGGGGAACCACAAGATCTCAATGCCCTGATAGAACTAGTCCTTCGTATTGAACACTGACTCATTAAAAGAAAGAGTGGAAGAAGATGAATGCAGCATACCCCACCGATACGGCCAGTCATGCCTCCGTCTCCTATGGTTCCTGAACCCCAAATTGAACCAATGAAATAGGGGCAATATGTGGCCCTTTGACCAAGGAGGAAAAAAGAAGAATAGCAAATTGTTTATGTTTATATTGTGGTGGTTCTGAGCACTTCTTGCGGACCTGTCCGGTCCATTCACCTAGGGCAGCGGAAAACTAGTTGACTTGCTTTCTGAAAGGAAGGCAACAGCAAGCCCATCCAGTTCCTCGTTCCTTCCCAATGTCACTAGGGATTGATGCCTGCATCACATCTCCTGGTCTTGGAGGTCCAACTGTACAACACCAAGACACACCGGATTATCGTCACCACAGGATTGCTTGATTGTGCGCATCTGGTAATTATATTGCCAGGCATTTCAACTTTATATTGCATACCATTGGTTCAGAAAGAATGTTTGACATCAGTAGCACTGATAGATGGGCCATTGATCTCCTAAGGCCCTGTTACCCTTCACTCTGTACCCGTCGATATACACATCAACCAATATCAGGAAAGCTTGCTTTAAATGTCTGGCAAACACCACCATATCCCTTGGTTTTTGGTCTTTCCTAGCTATCCTACCACAATCCCTTCATTAACTGGGCTACCCAAAGCATAATATTTGGGTCTGATACATGTACCCACCCATTGCCGCACCCAAAAGGTCAGAGAGACCTGTAAGTCTTCCAAGTTGCTTACCTCAATCAGTACTTTGTCCACTGTTTGCACCATTCATGGAGTCCCTGCTGTGTATCCCGAGTTCGGAACGGTCTTTGCCAAAAGCAAAGATATATCTCATCCCCCCACACCAGCTTTTTGATTGCTCTGTCATTCTTTTGCCTGCAAGGCTATTGTCATGACCTGGAGTGCAAATCCAGTGTCCCACCGTCCTGCCTGCGATACCTGGAGGTTGCCTTGGCGTTTAATGCAATCCCGACACCGGAGGCACTACATTTCCCAGCATTCCAGAGTCCGACACGGTCACGTGACTCATGCACGGCGTGCCTCCCGTCACTTGCAAAAAGTTATATAAATGAACTGTTAACACTGTGCAAGTGCTCCTTAACTGTGGTTTTCCTCGTTAAGTCGCGCTATGTTATTTTGTGTTTTCTACGATACCTTGGTACATCGATTTTGGACTGCTCTACGGATTGCCTTGGTTTACGCCTTCTCTGTTTTCTGACGCCAGGTCCCTCCCCTTGTTGAACTTGCCGGTTACCGACTCCTGCTTCGTCCCTCACACCACCTCTGTGAATTCCCTCAGAACTTTTTCCTCGTCTCTTGCCATGATCTGCTTCATGCTTGGACTCTGCAACTAGTGTGTCTGATTCCAGGAGGAAGCTTGCACAATTATTTCATGAGAGCGTTCTACTTCATTTCCATCCCGCTGAGCCCCACTGTTTACTTACTTGATGACTTCTACCTGTGCTAATTTTCTTCTCTCACTACGCTTCGCTGTGCCCTAAGGTTTCTTGCTCCTTTTACCTTTTGTGCGCTATGAAGCTGAATTATTCCGTGCACCATTTTTATCTCCACTAAGGGTACTGGACGCTCTGCTGATATTACTCTTCTCGCCATGTTTTTTCCTACACTCATAGATTGCCTGAATGGACGCTTTGCTGCTCCTGGTGGATTGTTATGGACACTGGTTAGTTGTGCCCTTCTTGCCATTTGGGATAGGTGATTTGGGACTTCTTCGATGAGAACAACACTTGGGGATATTTCTTCAGTCTTCACTACCTTCACATACAAGTACCTGGCTCTTTTACTGTTATCACAGTAAAGTTGGTTCTTCACAGTGTCACCATACACTGCAGGTAAGAGTGGGGTTGTGTGGGGGAGGGTTGACGGTTGCACTACGTGATCAAGTGCTCTGATTATTGACCTTGTAACCTTACCCTTTTTCCTTTAGCTCTGTTTCTGCTCCTGACTTTTCACCCAAGACCCTGGCCTGTCCGGTGTATTTCCTACCATGCAAGCTGCTCTCTTGGGGGGAAGGTTTTTCTGTCATCGGTCCACGTGCTACAACTGAACCAACTACTAGGAAGTGAATAGAGCAGGCTCATCGTTCTAGTGGTTCACGACAGATTAAGGAGCCTAAATATAGCCTGCCAGTATGGAATCCGGGGTGGACACTACGGCTATGTTGATGCAAGCCTTTTTGGCCCTTCGTACCAATATGCTATCTGCCCATGCAATGCTGCACCAGTGCATGGACGTGCTACAGAGCTTTATGCAATCTCTTCCCCCTGATGAGGAATTTGGTGATGCTATGGCTGTGGCTGCATCACCTCCGGTTCCACAACCACCACCACCCTCTCCAACACCGGTTGTTCTCCCTGGCACTTTTCCGTTTGCTCCCCCAGAGTGTTTTTTGGGCAATTCAAAGTGCTACCGGATGTTTGTTAACCAGTGTCATCTGCATTTCCTCTGCAGACCTCTGGTGTTCCCTGATGCAACCATGAAGGCAGCATTTGTACTGTCCCACTTGGGTGGCACAGCTGCTGCTTGGGCCAACCATCTTCTGGAGGCCAATGATCCTGCCTTATATGATTTTGATACTCTAACACAGGCAATGAATGCCGTCTTTGATGCACGCTATAAGTCACAAGCATCTAATTTGGAGTTTCTTGATATCGTCCAGGGAAAAGAAGACCTCTTGCAGTATCTCGCTTGTTTCAATCAATTGGCAGCTGAAACAACTTGGCCCAAATTAAAGAAGGCTGCAGTATTCTACAAGGGGGTTTCAGATGATCTTAAGGATGCTCTATCAGTGGTACCCTCCGTTCCGTCCGGGTTTCCGGAACTGTTGGATTTGGTACTACAGGTGGATGCTAGGCTCAAACAAAGAAGTGGTGAGCGAAGAATCCCCAACATGCGTCCCTTGAGGAATGATACCCCTACTGCAACCACGTCTGGAGATACAGAGCCAATGCAGATCGGGGCTGTCAGGGGCCCGCTAACCAAGGCAGAGAGGGAAAGGAGATTGGCAAACAATTTATGTTTTTATTGTGGCCAATCGGGTCATTACATACGTGTTTGCCCAAAGAGACCGTTGAAGGTGACGGGAAACGCCAAGACTCGTCCTTGACCCGGACCGGGGGGATGAGTCCGCTTAAGATCAGTTCGGATAGTTGTTACCTGTCGTCACACATCTATCTGTTTATGTGTTTCTCTACCTCAGCCAAGTATTCCTTCTCATGCCCGGTCATTATAGATTCTGGTGCTAATGGCAACTACATGGATATTCAGTTAGCCAAAGAACACGGCTTGTCCTTGTTCCCTAAAACCATGCCTGAAGAAGTGCATGCCATAGACGGCTCCTGCCTGGTTTCGGGATATTTCACTGAAAGTACGTATTCCATCATGATGTCCACTTCCGAGGGACACTCCGAATGGGTCACTTTTGACCTTATCTCAACCCCACAGTTTGGGGTTATTCCTGGGATTTCTTGGCTACGGACCCATAACCCTGTCATCGATTGGGTCCAACATACGGCCCTCTTTTCTTCTGAGTATTGTGCCCAACATTGCCTTCAGAAGCATTTTGCTGCTGCATCCTCATCCTGTCTAGCTATGGTTACTGCCTCTCCTTCTATCAACGCCACTTCACATACCCCAATTCCTGTGTTACCTGCTGAGTATGCAACTTATGTGGATGTTTTTGATAAAGGTTTATCCAAAAAACGTCCTCCTCATCGGTGTTATGATTATACCATTGATCTGGTACCATGGGCTGTAATCCCACATGGTCGTATATACTCCCTTACTCAGAAAGAGGAAGAACATTTGCGGGAGTATATAGACAAAGCCTTGTTGTTGGGCTATATTTGTCCATCTCCTTCTCCTGCTGCCTCCCCAATATTCTTTGTACCAAAGAAGGAGGGGGATTTGCAAACCCTGTGTGGACTATAGGGTCCTGAACAAGATAAGCACCAAACACCAATACTCCCTACCTCTCATTTCAGAACTGTTGGAAAAGCTGTCTTCTTCCACGGCTTGATTTGAGAGGGGCTTACAACCTGGTGAGGGTTTGAACTGGCGACAAATGGAAAACTGCCTTTAAAACTGAATTTGGCCTGTTTGACTATTGTGTTATGCCCTTCAGGTATGTGATGCCCTGGCTACTTTTCAGCATTTTGTCAATGATATTTTCCATGACATGCTGGATTGTTACTTGGTAATATATCTGGATGACATCCTGATATTCTCTGAAATTCTCCTGGAACATGTGCAACATGTTTGCTCGGTTTTGCAGCGTCTCCATGAACACTCTCTTTTTGCCAAAATAGAGTATGTGTTTCACGCTTCTTCGGTTGAATTTTTGGGGTTTCGCATCTCTGCTGAAGGAGGTCACATGTGCAAGCAGTGCTGGACTGGCCTGTTCTGTCTTCCGTAAAAGCTTTGCAATCTTTTCTGGGTTTCGCAAACTTGTACTGTCGCTTTATTGCTTCTTTTTCAGAAATGGTCATCCCTCTCACCCGTCTCACAAGCCCCTCGGTTCCGTTTTGTTGGAATCAAACAATGCAGGTGGCTTTCCAGACTTTAAAGGAGGCATTTACTACTGCTCCAGTCCTACAGCATCCCAATCCCATTCTTCCTTTCGTTGTGGAAGCCGATGCCTCCGCTGTGGCAGTTGGAGCCATTCTATCCCAAGTGTGCCCCTCCACACGCCTACTACATCCAGTGGCCTATTATTCCCAGTCATTAACTGAGGCAGAACACAACAATACTATCATGGATAGGGAGTTGCTTGCAATTGGAGCTGCATTCAAGGAATGGAGACATCATCTCCTAGGAACTCGACATCCCGCTGTCGTCTATACGGACCATCGAAACTTACAGGCCCTGTCACATACCAAGTGTACCAATGGCAGACAGATTCACTGGCACCTGTTCTTCACGTTTTTTGACTTTACAGTCATGTACAGTCCTGGCCTTATGACTGGCAAAGCCAACGCATTATCTTGCATTGGCGTGGATCTAGACACACCCAAACCACAACCAACAGTTCTGCCATCTGGTTTGGTGATTTGTGTTTGTTCTGTGTCTACCTCCCTTCTGAATCATCTGATACAATGGGCAAGGGATCATTCCTCTATTTTAGATACTGTGGGCGTCCGTCTTGTTTCAGCGCTCCTGTATATACAAGGGAAATTGTACCTACCTGATAACCATTCCCGGACCACGGCTTTGGAATGGTACCATGATTCTACCCTTTTTGCTCATCCATGGCAAGCTAAGACCTATGACCTGTTTCGCCATAGGCGTTGCTGGCCAGTATGAAGAAAGATGCCAATCTGTATGTTTCACGTTGTGCCACCTGCGTCCAATGCAAAAAGCAACCAGGAAAGCCAGTAGGGTTCCTGATGAGAATGCCTTTACCTCCCCATCCTTGGTACACGGTGACCCTTGACTTCATCACGGACCTACCTGTAGTCAAGGACAAGTCGACCATGTTTGTGGTCATAGATGTGTTCACTAAGATGGCCCACTTTATACCGTGCCATGGCATTCCCTCTGCCACGTGATAGGCAGTTTTGTTCTTTGACCACTTGGTCCGGCATTTCGGGCTGACTACAGTAATGATTTCTGACTGCGGTTCCCAATTTACATCTCGATTTTGGCGTTCACTGATTATATTTTTGGACATTGATGCACGCCTTTCTTCTGTGTACCATCCTCAGACCGACGGTCTGATGGAACGTGCAAATGCTGCCATGGAACAGTTTGTGCGTTGTTTATGTTTACAGCACCAGTCGGACTGGTTAGCGGTTTTGAGAGCCGCTGAATTTGCCTACAACAACTCTAGGCATTCTTCTATTGGCTGTTCACCCTTTTATGCAATGTATGGGTTGAACCCTAGGATTCTCCCACCTGTCCTGCCTTCCCTGTTACGGGTGCCCGCAGCCCAAAAGCTTTGTGATGCCCTGGTATTGATTCGCGCTTCGGTGATGGATCATTTACGCACTGCCCAGTCCCGCGCCAAGGCTTACGCTGATAAGCATCACTCTCCAACTCCTCTTTATCTTCCTGATGACCAGGTTTGGCTTTCTACTAAGCACTTAACTCTTCAGGGCAAGCACAAGTTATTGCCTTGTTATGTTGGTCCTTACAGGGTTCTGAAATGTCTTAACCCTATTAATATCCAGGTTTTCCTTGAAACCTGCCAGAGGGTGGCTCATCTGAAGGATTGTATTACCAGATGTGCTCCCTAACCAAGTGGGGCCCCTGTGGCCCCGCTGCCTTAATACCACATAAACCCAGGGAGCAGCTCAGCCCTTGGCGTGGGGGAACCGGTCTCCTGACCTTGTCCAGGTTTCCATCCGCCTGAACTGCAAGAGGGCTGGGTCTCCTGCCTGCACTGACCCCAATCCATGCTGGAACCTCTGCAAGCCGATGCCTCCAAGAAGAAAGGGAAGGGGACCTTGCGACCAGGAACTGGTAAGCAACGCCCAAGCAACCAAGCCCTTGACAATATCTGCAAGCTCTGCCATATCAACCAAAACAGGCAGATCAGCTATAATTCAGTCAGTTATACCTGAACACATGTGTACAGGCGCATTATAAATGACTTATCATATCAGATCATATCATATCATACGTTGACGGGTCAGTCTAGGTGTTTCTTCTTTGGAATACAAAAAATGAATTTGGTCAGTTTGAGCTTGCGAACAAACTGGTCAAAGTCCAATCTGGTTTGGGTGTAATCAAAATTGATTGTTGGAAAAGAATTCACCCCCAAATGTAGCAGTTCTGTTTGTTCATTAGTCAAAATATGCTTAGACAGATTGACCACCTGCATGGACCTGGATCCAGCCATTTCTTCCCCCGAATTCCAGAGTGTTTTAATCTCTCTATTTTGCCATTTCCTGGTCTTCCTGCCCCATCCCACTCTGTGTTTTCCGCTTCTTGAAGCTTGATTCCAACATCTGACTCTTCCTCTGCCCTGGGAACTTTGCCCCTTTTGAGCATTCCCATCCTTGCAAAGGAGATCCATCTCTTCTAAAAGATACAATCTCATGGGCGGTGCTTCATTGTCACTTGAAGAAGCATCAGACTCTGAGACCACGGAACCATCAGTTGATACTTCACTTACTGTGGCATTCCTTGTAACCTGTTGCCTCACAGTGTCAAATCTTTTCGGGAAAGTGTATACTCGACCAGATTGAGAATCAATCTTGTCTTGCAAAAATGTGTGTTTCTTCTTTACTTAATATCCTCTTCATAAGCAAAAAGACCTAAATCAATGCTTGCCCTCAGCTTGTTGCCAACTTCTGTAGACTGCATACTTTTAAGTTTAGTATTTATTTCTTCTATTTTTAATGAACTACTTAGCTGGATTCAGATTTGGCAGATTTAACCAACAAGTTCAAGAATCTTGCTGAACAGTCATTTGTTACCTGACCCCAATACTCCAAAATTGCTGGGTCCCCATCGTAAAAAGATGGTGTTATGAGAATACAAAGACTGTGTGGAATACGTCCCATATTCAAGTAATACTGTATATCTATCTACCTATCTATCTATCTATCTATCTATCTATCTATCTATCTATCTATCTATCTATCTATCTATCTATCTATCTATCTATCTATCTATCTATTTATCTATCGAACTATATAAATAATTACACGGCCACGGTAGTGGCCGTGTAGTTATGGTTAAGATGCTAATCCCATAGGAAGAGCACTTTTTGGGAGGCTTATAACTTTGCTCCCCCTTGACGAATCCACACCAAGCAACAGTATATGGCCCACTCTGAATATTTGTGCAAAGTTTGGTGAGGTTTGGTCCAGGGGGGGCAAAGTTATAGGGGGGGTCCTAAAATGTCATTTTTTCCCATAGACTGAATGGGGAAAAAACTTTGCTCACGCCTACAGCCCAAACCGCTGGACGGATTTTCACAAAACTTGTGGCAGGAGCAGCGGCTTGGTCCTCAAAGCATGCTTTTGTAAATTTGGTGAAAATCCGTCCAGAAGTTATTTTAAAATGACCAAAATGTAGGTCACAAAAAATTAGTGATATCTATATCCGCTCCGCAGACACACTTCCCTGTTGATGTCATCTTTGATGTCCTGGGTGTTAGTCTTAGCAGTGCACGGTGGTGGCGCAAGTTATGGTTGTTTAGATTACCATAACTGGTGAATTTCTGGGGTTTTTCAGTTTTACTTGAAACCATAACGTCTCTTTAACAATGTTTTTTCTTTGAATTTCATAGGTTTTTATTAGTCCAACTTAACCATAACGTCCCTTTAACAAAGTTTTTTCAGTGAATATATATATATATATAGGAGCGAATGACTACTGTGGACAGTTCCACAAATGCACTTTGGCACAGCTGGACCCAGAAAAGGAAAGGCTTTTCCAGTCTGTCACAGAGGTGGATCAAAAAAAGCCAAGGCTGGACCAACACCAAGAAGTCAAGGCCCCTCTAGGCTGGATGGATCAAACAGTAGTTACAAACATGTAAAAGAACAAACTCCTGTTCAGAAGACGGGCACGAGAACAGTGAAGACGTCAGAGGTTCATTAAATAATAGTATTTTAAATTAAGAAGAACTCTAAAACATGGTCTTCAGTCACGTGGATGAGTGAAAATAGATAATCATGACATACTATGCCAACTCCAGGAGACAGAGTATGCTATACTCCCTTGTATTCTCCGGAGCAAAGTACATTTCCAAAACCAACTTCAAAGCCTTAATTGACAAATAGATTGCAAGGGTGATGATGGATGACAGGCTAATTGGTGGGATGCTATGGTCAAGACTAGCCCCCCTGGACCTGGAGGCCAGCCTGCATGCTTCTGGCATATGTGGAAAAGTACAGTGGGGTACGAGGGTTCCAACCAATTATAGAGAGCCACGTAATAGAGAGCCCAATAGTTTGTATGACCAATGGGACGTTGCGTATTTGATGACGTTTGTGGTGACTTGTATGAGAGGAGGGCTTAGTTCTCCGACCTGATGTTAGAGACCAATCACTTTTCCTGACCAGTATGGAACATATACCTAGATGTTCCCTTTTAGCCTATCATGGTTTTTGAAGTTTGCCACATAGGATGACATCAAGCGGACTGAAGGCTGAAGGGGCTGGTTGAGGAGGCAACGATCCTGAGAGTCAGAAGTCAAAAATGCGAATGGTGAGTAGACTGAGTGAGGTGGCAAAATACGAATGTGTATTGAGTGAGGGGAAAGTGATAAGGGGAAATAAGTAACGGAGGGTTGGTTGGGGAGAATAACTTGAAACTATGAGTTTCATGTTAGTAGGTGAATAACTTGAGACGATGAACGTCAATTTAGAAGGAGAATAACTTGAGACAATGAGCATCAAGCTAGTAAGTGAACAGCTTGAGACGATGAGCGTCGAGTTAATAAGTAATTGACTCGAGACGAGGAGCGTCAAGCAATTAAGGTATATAGACAAGAAAAGATCTATATGATAAACCCATGATCGTACATCAATGAATGTTTAGAAGGAGGGAGCTGTTTCAGAGTCCCATGGTCGATGACGTAGGATACAGACAGATTGTTCTGTTAAAGGGAACAGCTCACACTCTGTAGGAGTAAATTACGGGCAAGAATAGTCAAGAGGAATGTGGACTGAGATATATGTGGGCCGGCCAAGTCTGTCCGTATTGTCCATCTTTTTATATATTGTATGACATGTATGTGGTGAAGAAATAGTGAAAATTGAAGAAACGAGAAAGAAAGCGCAGAGATTTGAAATTTAATTATTTATTTATTTAGTTGTCTGACGGTATTCAGTGAATAAAATAGATTGCAATAGAATGTGATATAAAAGGCTTGGTGCTGCGTCGATTTGTGCATGCTCATATTGTACTATTTTTTCTGAAAAGCATCTATAAAGTGTAAAAACAACAGTGAGTATTGACAGGCAAGTATGACTAGTCAAAATGGAGAATATTACTCTGCATATACATTTGGGCAAACAGTTGCCAAAACACGCACCCAAGCTTAAGCAGTACAAATCAGAAAGGGTTAAGGGTACGGCAGATAAAATGTTCATGCCATGGCCACAAGGGGAATCATTAGCAAAAGCAGTTTTTCAACACATGATGACATACTTGCATGCAGCGTACACAGGAAAAAGTTAGAAAAGGGGCTATCGAGTTTAGGGCTCTGGAAAATGTATCAGGAGGAAAGGGAAGACCCACCTTCTGAAGATTGGATGCTTAACCAGTGCAAAGAGGGGGGTGAGGAGCCTACTGCTCACCCGCCATGCCTGAAGTAAATTGCGATAGTACGAAGGGTGACGGAGTGTTCCCATTAAGAGAGCTTAAGGCGGCAATAGGGTACAGCAATCCGACATATAAGTCGCATGTGCATAGCAGCGACGAAAGTCCAGAAAATACTCCAGAAAGGGATGTAATCTCTAAAATCCCATGGGACAAGGAGAGGAGTGTTCGACCAAGTATGTCCCTAGACATAAGGCAGTTAGATAAAGAGATGGAAACGAGAGAAAGATAAGACTGATGAGATAGAGCTCATACAAAACAAATGGATGGGTGGTCAGAATTTGCTCAAACTTGATGGGAAGAGGATTGAGGAAGTATGACAAAGAGAAGATCAAGACGAACAAGATAAAAAGAACAGAGAACGAGAGAAATGATTAAAAGAAGATGAGATTAAAAGAAAGAATAGACAAAGACGGGAACAGCTGTATCAAGATGTGCAGTTGAAAAAACAAGAAAAAGCAGAGGAGCAAAGAAAGTATGATAATAGGCAGAGAGCAAATGGAAGAACAGGATAAACTAGCCAGGAAAAGAGAGGAAGAGGAAGAACAGAAATTAAGAGATAAAAGAATGCAAAGACGGAGAGATAAAGAAATATGTAGGGCAAATAAGAGTAGAGAGGTGAAAAGACAGGAAGAGGAAAGAGTAAGGGAGGAAGCTTAGAAATCAAGACAGATTGATTTCAAAAGGAGGCAAAATGCATGCGACATTGATCGTATAGAGAAAGAGTTAATGGAACCTTATCCAGTATTAGCATGGGAGGACAAAGAATAATTCTTCCCGACGCACGAACCAATGCCAGGTCCATCTAGAACAAATCTCGAAGATGATTTTGACATAAGAAGCATTGTGGACATAATTGATAATGTCTATAATTAGATTAGGACCAAAAAAGAATTAAAAGGAAAGGGAAAAAATTATTGATTTGAAAGTACTCAGTCGCAAGGCAAAGGGGGAAGTTTGTACAATCTTGAACATGGTGCTTTGTCTTTGGACAGGCTAACTCTGAACATAGACGATAAAAAGGGAAGTCACACATGTTGGGGACAGGATATGTCGGATGAGGACAGAGAAACCTTCCATGGGGAGGAGGGAGCTAATGCATGCGGTCCTGAGGAGTGTTCACCGACAGACAGGGAAGTAAGATGGTCAGATTTGAACCTATCCAAATTACGGACGTCAGAGTCTCTGGTGATACCATAGTGAGAGGGGGGACTTGCCAACTTATGTGAGTAGGCTAAGATCACTACTGGGAAGAAGACTGTCCAGAACCATTGTCCCTGCTATGGACAGGCAGACGATGGGGGATGAGTACGATTTTGGGATCTCGCAATTCCCGTTGTTAGAGAAAGGAGGGGTCAGAACACAGTATATATATCTTGGCCACAGATGGAAAAGGATAATTTAAGGTGTAAACTCCCCAGTTTAACTTCCGGCGCTGGGAAATGGATACATAAAATTGACAGGAGGAAGCATGTTCGCTATAGTAGACATTAAAGGCCTCCTAGCCACTAACCTTGGGAAGAAAGATGATGACAATTGGTCGAGAGCTGGATACGCGAGTGTCATGATGGAGCACCATTTAATTATTGTATAATGGCAGTCTGTAAAGCGCTTAGAGTGCAATATCCTGATATGTCAGATATGGGAGCTATAATGGCAAGAAAGATGCAGGAAGGGGAGGATCCTCTTGTTTTCATTCAGAATTATCAGGAGGAATGGAGTTTAGAAATGCGGGAACCATGGGGAAGATTTTTTCCTGTATTTTACCATATATTATGTCAAGGGCTGCCAGATCAAGTGCAGAGACAGCTGAAGAAGCTGGTGGGTATGGAGGCAAAACCATGGTCAGAAATACAGCCGACCATTGCGCATTATTGCCAATTGCTGCACATGAAAAATCAAAGGCAAAATTATGTTAGGAAAGTTGAAGAAGCAAAGTTACTGCAGAGAAAATGGTCAAAATACACCATAGAAGGGCGATGTTGACTATTGCAGAAGGGCCAGGATCACAGCAAGAAGAAGGCATGCCACAAGTGAATAACCAATGGCAGTTTGACCAAGGTCGTAATGGATTTGTACCAAGGGGTAGGGGAGGCTTCTGAGGAGGAAGAGGCTTCCAGAATAATCAAGGAGGATTCCTGAATAATCAGGGTCATTTACAGAGTAACCAAGGTGGGCATCAAGATATACAGAATGACAATCAGGGCATGCAGGGAGGGCAAATTATGAGACTCCCTCCTTTATGTTGGAATGACAGGTCACATATCGCGAACATATGGGAGCCAAGGATTTGTGCAGAATGGCCAGTTCTCAAGAGGGGGACAGCTTATCCACCTGCATATAGCCAACAAAGTAGGGACAGGTTTGCTCAAAATCAGACAGTGCAGCAAGCACAAGTGCCGAGAATACACCAGGCTTTGCAACCACAGCAAGCACCATTAAATATGCCGCAAGGGCAGTCACAGCATGCACCTATCCAGATAAAACAGGGCCCAAACACAGGGCTGTTACTGACTCCTAGGATAGGAGGTGTCACCGTCGATGGAGGGAATCCTTTCACAGGCACAGGAATAGGTATGTACCCACAATAGGACAGCTCACTGGATGACTTGATGTGTTCAGTGCTATCAGTGACTCCCAATCCTCAAGACGGACCGAGGATTGACGTCACTATAGGGGGAAAATCTTTTTCTTTTTGGTAGACATGGGTACAACGCTCTCATGTATGCGGGAGGGGAAATTTACATTATCGGGAAATACCATGAATGCTCAAGATTTTATATGAGCTACATGTAGAGTTCCTCTTACTGAAAGATTGTCAGTCTGTATAGGAGAATGTGATATGTCTGTGCCATTATTGTATTCAAGGCAGACACCAGTTAATATACTGGGCCGAGATTTATTGACAAAGTTAAATATGACAATTTCTTTTACTGATTAAGGCATAGTGTGTTCAATGCCAGAAATGCATTATTTAAATGTGAGTGAATTTATCATGGCATTTACAGGGCGAATGGCCATACCAGGGCACCGTTAGAGCCAGAGGTCTTTCACTATGGGGTATGCATTTTATTAACATGGTTACCCGGTTTAGTGGCCAAGACTGTGAGAATACCTGATAAATATTTTTCCAGGCCGAGGATACCTAGATGAGGAGGGGGTCAGGTATTCCCCTAGAATTACAAGCAGCTACGGTGCGAGGAGAATTAGCTACGCTTGGAGAAGTTGATATTGGTGGGACATGGAGCACAGTGATTGCCATTGGACAGGGTTACAGGTTAACTGACGTCACTGATAAGGATATGTTTAGAGACCACTCGTCAGATGACGAAGTAGTATTTGAAGTGAGTATCACTTATTGGATTAGGACAATAAGACACAGAGCTCCCCAGAAAATGATGATAGCGTGGCAGTGTCCCACATTTTTTGATGAAGACATGGCAAAAGTGCCAGTTTCATTATGGACTACAGGCCCTTATGATGTAGGCCTAGTATAAGAGGATGGAGAAGTTAACATTAAACTGAAGCCAGGAGCAATTTTGCCTCAAGCACAACAGTATCCCATGTTTCGAGAGGCAGACAAGGGTATTTTTAAGACAATATCCACCATGATGGATCAAGGCATCTTGGTGACATCAGAGTCACCATGCAATACTGCGGTGTATGCTGTGAAAAAATAGAAGGGGGGGTTGTGGCATTTAGTGCAAGACCTGCACCCAATTAATCAGATTGTAGAGGCTGAGTTCCCTCTAGTTCCTAATCCAGGGACAATCCTATGTAGTAACCCTGTTGAGGCGCGATATTTCACTGTGATTGACTTGAAAAATGCATTTTTCTCTAACCCATTGTATAAAGATTCTCAAGATCTGACATCATTTACGTTCAGACAGACTATGTTAAAAAGCACAAGATTACCTCAGGGGTATTGTGAGTCTCTATCAATTTTCAATAGAGTTTTAGAGATAGACTTCAGCAATATTGATTTGCCAAATGTTGTGTTGCAATACGTAGATGACATTTTAGTCTGCAGCACATCAGAGGAAGAGTGTAGACGTGACTCATTTCAGCTAATGATTATTCTAGCAGAGAAAGGATATAAAGTAGACAAGGAGAAATTGCAGTATTGACAAGAAGCAGTGTTATATATAGGTCAGTTAATCTTGCATGAAGGTAAGAAAGTTACACCTGAAAGGGCTGAGGCCGTTTTGAAAACAGCAAAGTCACAGACAATAAAGCTCATGCAACGATTTTTGGGATTATGTAACTATGTTAGAGCATGAGTATTCGATTATAGTTCATATATAAGACCCTTGTTACAGGCTCTGAAAAAGGCACAGGCAATTCAGGAAAAAATTGTCTGGACTGAAGAAATAGAGGAAGGATTTGACGAGTTGAAAAAGGCAATTTGCACAGATCCAGTTTTAGGTATTCCCAATTATGCTGAGGAATTCTTTTTGTTTTTGCACATGAATGGCACAGTCATGGCAGCAGTACTCACAAAGAGAACCACAATGGGATACAAGAATTTAGCAGATTACAGTGGGATTCTGGACCCAGTAATGAGGGGTCACTTCCATTGCAAACAATCTTTGCCAGCTTCTGCGTTTGCCATTGAGAAAGCTGCCAGCATAGTGATGGGGTGTTCCATGATGTTATTTGTTAATCATGATTTATTTGCTATTTTGAAGAAACCTTAAGGTACTTTGACATCTCAAAGGGTTTCTGCTTATGAGGTGGTCATATCGAATACAGCGAAAAGAAGAGTAAGATGCAAAATAGTGAGCCCTTCCGTGTTTGTAGCAGAACCACTGGAAGAAGACGAGCATGCACATGATTGCTCAAATTATGAGGAATTCTATGATGAGATTCTGAGGGTGAAGAAAAATGCTTTAGCAGCTGGGGAAATTCTCTTTATTGACGGATCTTCAAAAATTGATCAAAATGAAGGGCAGAGATATACATGTGCCACTGTGGTAAAACAATGAAAGGAGGGGCTACTTCTGAGCGAACAGTACTCCGGTACAACATTCTGCATTATTGGATAGAATTATTAGAGCACTACAGCTCCCTGTACGCATTGTGGTTGTCAAATGTGCAGCGCACACTAAAGGAGCAGTGGAAACCAAACCACAGGTGAAGAAGCAAAACGAGTTGCAGTTTCTTTCGAAATAATGAGCTTTGATACACCTGATGTGAATGAGAGAATGGTGGTGATGATGAGTGTGAATGAAAGGTTTATTAACGTGTCGAAAACACAGTTAATGGAGGTTCAAGGTGAAGCACCACAGGATGAGAAAGACCTATGGACACGGCGGGGGTGTTCTTTAACCGATTCTGAAGAATTATGGTGACAGGAAAGCCCTGGTAAACTGGTGATGCCTGTAACTTTATTAAGGGTGGCGTTCGAACAGCTGCACTACCCTGCGCATGTCACTAGAGAAAGCCTTGCAGCGGCTATTGCGTAGCACTGGTTTGTACCAAAGCAGCTAGAACATGTTGCATTTTATCTAGTAAACTGTATCATATGTCAAAGGTTTACTGCTGGGCACACACTGCGAACAGTCAGGGGAGTTATCCCGTGACCTAACGGTCTTTTTCAGCATTTGCATATTGACTATGTCGATATGTTGCAGATCTGTAACGGATATAGGTACATGATAGTGGTAGTATGTCCTGTTTTAAGGTGGATTGAAGCAGGTTCTTGCACACACCCTGACACCAATTGTGCAGCAACATTTTTAGTACGAGAAATATTTCCTAGATGGGGAATATGTGAAGTATTAAGATCAGATAATGGCCCACATTTCGTAAATAAAGTATTCGAGCAAATCAGCTTGTTGCTTTGTATAAAACAAAAGTTCTCTTTGGCTTACACCGCAAACCAACGGAATATGGAAGAGACTCAATGGCCTGCTTAAGCAAAGGTTAGCTAAGCTGAAGCTTACATTGAAAAAAAGGATGGTTACACCTCCTGCCTTTTGCATTATATGCATTGAGGAACCAGCCAGGCTCTGACCATCATCTTACGTCCCATGAAATAGTGACAGGGAGGCGAATGAGGCCATCCCTCACTCCTCCATCAAGAACTAGAAGTGATGCCCAGATGAAAGCAGAATGAGTTACATGCTTACTTAACATTTATGACTGACAACATGTGTCTCTGTCATTTCAGAACAGCTCAAATGGATGGGGTGTCGGGCTCAGAACACAGATGTAGACCAAAAGAAAAAATGAACTTCAGCCTCAGAGCAACTTAGAGCAATTCCATATATTCTACAAATGGTATTTGGGGAGTAAGAGTAATTGGTGGTCAAAGGGCGCACTCCTATCTCATTATACTGAGGCTGTTCAGTATTCAAGTAATGAACCAATAAAACACTGGAGATGAGGTTGAGAGCGCCAATGTCTCAAATTATTTGTGTATCTTCTGGTTTTTTCAAAAATAATGTTCTCCGCCTCTATTATACAATCATATAGGTGGAATTAATAGCTGTTGTTGCTTGTCCCCTATTGCTCTCTGCCAATGGATACTATCCTCTATAGTAGAGTCATAGGGCCTCATTACGACTTTGGAGGTAGCCATGGTGCTATTAGCACCATGGCTGCCTCCAAAATCATGTCCGGGTCCGGTCTGGTGGAGTGGGGACTTACCGGGACATTCCGCCCTTGGCGGACCCGGTAAATCCCCATTCCAAATGCCATCCCCCATTCCCATTTGAGCCCCCATAGGGCTCAAATGGGAATGGGGAAGGTGCTAATTGCGGGCTGCCTATAGCAGGCCCGTAATTAGCGTCCTGGTCCCCTAACGGGACCCATAAAGGACGTGTGGTCCGACCATATGTCCCTTGCGGTTCCCGCTAAGGGACCTCGGAATTGGGCGGTAAGGGATTACTGGCACCGGTATCCTTACCGGTGCCTGGTATCCCTTACCGCCCACCTCGGAATGAGGCCCATAGAGTTTATGAATGTCTATCATGGATGCATTGGTCCTTATATTGATATTTCCCAGTGTATTTACCTTTTGTTCCTCTGAAAATATAATTTGATAGAGGTAGTAATTATCTTTGGTGGATCTGTTCGTCCCTAGAGATTGCATCCAATTTCACAAACATTGTCTTTGATAATTCCTTATCATGTAATTAAATTAAACAATAGATGTCTTCAAGATTCTCAAAAGGTACTTTATATAATTATGTTTCCCTGGAATTATCCTCAAGATACTCAGAAAATGTCCTCAGATGTCCTCTCTATTGTTATTAGGTCTCAAAGAAGTCATCGACATGTGTTTCACCGCTAATTGTCATAGCGGTTCTCAGGAGGTAATTCGTTTTTGATATGGCAAGAATGTGTGAACAAAATGTAATATTGTTGTTGAGCTAGGCTACTGACAATAAAATTAAGTGACTTTTACAGCTATTGTCCATAGAGTGCCAGTGTAGTGAAGATATACTTACGAAAGTTGCTTGGTATTGCAGATAACTCCTAATCATAGTTCGGAATAGAAAAGAGGTTTTCAGTATTACATTGATCTTATTTTTTGCAGGGTGAATACCTACGGAAACACAGAAATGTTCGAGTAATGTCGCCAATTGCCTTATATTATAATATGGGAGTTGGCTATGGTCCGTATAGGGTAGTGAAAGCATAATAACGGACGCTTATCTGGTGTGTAGCAGTTGGTTAAGTTTGTAATCGTGGCTTTGGTGGCATATTAGCCATAGGATAAACGAAATGGCTGCTGTGCTTATATTTACGCGTTGGCGTGACCACGTAATGTAGCGTGCTGATGTCATCGTGTGGTGGCCATGATGGGTTGGGAATCAATACATTTAGTATGAAACTCGAACATACTTAGAATCTTAATAATGTTCAACCTGCAAATTGTCATACTGATGATCATCATTATAATTTGATTTAATGGACATTTTTAAAATAACATGTCATGGTTGTTACACTGAAATTTATCCATTCAGCTATAGAATCATCTATGGACTTTTGGTGTATAGAAAAATGAAAGATGGAGGCGGAGTCAATTAGAAAGGTCCGGTATTTGTCTAGTTCACAAATTTGCTAGCTGACAATGTTGAACTGCATGTCATATGCTGGAAAATAGGAGACAGATTGAAAAAGTACAGCACAATATTGCTTGATCTACTTTTTTGGCTATTTGAATTGCAACATGTTTGTATAATGGCTATACTATAAGACATTAATCATCTCTGTGTCTACATTGGGGCCAGTATGGCAGCAGTCCATTAAGCAGCTCCATTTGGCTTCTTTTGCTCGCAATGTTTTGGCAAGGATGCCACCTCACGAAGCTGGGGATATTTTTTCAATTCCAAAATATCTGATCGCCTCTTTAGTTTTCAACCAAAAAACAAAAGAGAGACAATGGGGACACTTTTACCGGCCCCGAGATTCATCCCCGGTTAACAGCTTGTGAAATACTTCTAGACCAAAGCATCTTGTTGCCCTCATGTCGTAACCCCTACAGATAGACAAGAACACTTTCCCTCAGTCCTCTACCAAATATAGGACTGTACCTTCATACAGACTGGATTAGATATTTAAAGAATTTTATTAATTCAATAGATTAAAACAAATTCCAAACAATTTAAAAAGACAAAGCACACAATATCATCCATCATAAAAAGTGTTTTCTTTCTGTCTCATAAAGTGCAAAAATACATTTAATGCAATCACACTCATATACTTTTTTAACTTGAACAGAGTTAGACCCCATGCAGCATTAAACACATCCGTCGGGTACTAAACAGAGAACTCCTAAATTCCAGGTTGCTCTCGTAATACTTATAATCTACTTATTGGGAAAATCCTTGTGTGAGCAACCACAAGGTTCTAATCAAATAAATAATTTATTAGAACGCACTGTTATAGTATACAACGCCTTAAACACCCAACATGTTTCGTTCTTTTTCCAATTATATAAGAAATATTAGAACTTCTTCAGGGGAACTCGACAAACAGGTCATCACACTTCTACACACTCTTCACATTAGTGTTCTTCTCAATCCCATGAAATAATTTGTTGCTTGCACATTCAACGGGTAAATAGGCTCGTCTTCAAAGTAGACTGCGATCATAAATTAGGAATTTTCCGTTATTACGCACTTGCCTGGGAAGGTCTACCGTTCTTCAATCAGCGTCGCTGCATCCCACACACTACAGTGGGCGTCCTTAAAGTTGCCTCGCACACAGCCATGCGGGATGTTTTCTTACATTAAGTACCTAAAACGTCAAGCGAGATAAATGGATACAATTTACTATCCTTCTTCCCACATGATAAGCCTTGGGCCAACAATCCAAGAAAAAGTTCTACAACGATGAAAGTTGTCGGAACAACAGCGAAGACTTTAGTCTCTCCTTGATGGTGTTGTTGTGCATGAATTCATAATGGAAATTTGGTATCTTCTTGTTTTATATTGCGCAGATGTTCTTGGATTCTGTGTTAAGTGGTCTGGTGGTGCTTCCCACATATATGTTCTGACAAATGCATTGTATGGCATTCATCACATTTTTGGAATTGCAATCGACGAATTCAGTTATCGGTGATATGGTGCCATTTGGGAGCAGTATTTCCTTTTTTCCCATTAAGAGATGAAGACCATACAGCAACCAGACAAAAATAACTATTACTGCCAAAGATTTTTCCAGGAGATCAGGTGTTGATCAGGAACTTTGTCTGCAAGTGGCACGAGCGACAATTTAATGGTCCTTTCATTGTGAAGGACGTCACGTCATCTGCAGTAAAAGTATTGAGAAGACGAACATGGATATTCCTCAGCGACGTGAAAGTCTCCACCAGAGAGTCCCCCTAACCCCACCCCAGTCGGAAGCAAGCAACGGAGAAGAAGTTCAGCACATACAGATTAGATCGATGATGAGGAAGACGGATGCAGAGACTGTCCAATAGACAGATAAAGAGTAATTTGGACTGTGGTTCTTCCGGGACACTCTTTGTAGCTGCTAAACAAGGAGTAGGGAAAAGTTACTGTTCTTGAGCCACAGAAATGTGCTGACATTGGACTGAGACATATTGAAGTCTAGATAAGAATTGCCTGACTTAGAGCTCATCTTTGTTGATTGGAAGAGGGAGCAGCTCCCTGATTCCTTTCTCACTGAGTTTCTTTTTGGAAGCACCCATGGTAGTGCCTTATTACAACGTTCACCGGTTCATTCTAACTGTTTTTCTCTTCATTCTTCATGCATACCCTGCGCTTGTGGGAAGAACTGTTAGCGTTCATCTGTTCGTGCAAGATCCTAAAAATTGTCCAATCGTGAGGAGAGTGCTTGCAGCCATAATAGAGCAAGTTATCCAGCTTCCTGGGTACTGTTTGGAAGACACAAATGCCCCAATCTGCTGAAAAAGCTAATCGGCTAGTTGGAATGGTCTTTTCTTTCTTGATTGAAGAACGTCCTCATCTTGTTGGAAGACAAATTGACGTTTGTACTTTCCTGAGAGATCATGGGAATCAACTGGCAATCAATCAATTGCTATATGACATCACAGAGCAAGCCCATCTATTTTCAAAGGCAACACAGAGAGCATCTTGAATGAGGTTTTTGAGTGAAGACATTCAGAACGTACTATCCTTGGTCTTCTGTTATTTACTGGAAACACATCCTCATTTCGTATGGCGAAAGGACGACTCCTTTGTGTTCATCAGGAATCCTGTTAATCGTCCTGCAATCAGTCAGTTGCTTGTGGAGCTTGTGGAGCAGATCCAGCTACTACGAGAGTATTTAATGATGTTGCCCGATTAAAGTTTGGTTTTTAGTTCCTTAAAAAATATAGAAAATGGGCAACATAGACAGTAATAATAAAGTGGCCGCCAACAACAAGAGACCACCAAGACGTGCCAGAAGCTATTGCTGCGTGATGTGGGCCTACTGGTATATTATTTACACATGTATCCTATTTATTGTGATTTTTTCTCTCACTCACTGTACATGCTATTTATTATGTGGATCAAATAAAGCAAGGGTCCCTGTGTATCTTCCTATGCAGGAGGAGGGTACAGATGTGACAACTACAAGACAACTGAGACCTTATGTAATTATCCCTACACCAGTAGCACATGTAAAGACACCAGGTTCACTGACAAATATGATTCCCCGAGTGAGAAGGATTTGTACTGATATACTTCATGAGATGATTTAAAAAGCTCATGAGGCAAGACGGAGACCTAAGAGAAGTACTAGGGAGGATAATAATGACTTGAATGATTACCTGGATAGTACAGCACATTTGGGAAACAACATGTGGGATCAGCACATGAAAGAAGTAGGACAAAGTGCCTCAAAGTAGGAATGCTATGTATGTGAACTCCTGCCTTTTAGTATGGGGAAGTCTAAGATTTTAATAGCTATCGAAATAGATGTCCAGACGGCACATTGTTTATCTCACATTACATTCTGCTGAACGAGAGGTCAGTTCATCGGCCAAATGGCAATGGAATGGACGGATCCGGATGAAGGCGACTATGTACAAGACACAAAGACAAGAGCAAGGGGCCACAAGAAAAATCATGTGATAAGATATGAACAGCCTGGAGTGAAAGGAGCTGGAATTCAATGGGAAGTCAACAGAAGACTTGAGAGTCCAGGAAAATCAACAGAAGACTTTTGAAGATGGAAGGAGAGAGGACAGATGCAGATTCAAGGTTCAGTACTCTCACCTGGATGGCTGGGAAGAAGGTGTTGTGGGATGTTTTTACCCATGCATCCAAACCCTACCATAAAACTGTGCAGTACTGGCATGGAAAACATCATGATGGCCAGAACTCCCCAGAGAGTGCACAGGGAAAACATGAAGAATAGGCTGCCACCCATTTTTTGCCTATGTTGTGAGCACAGGAGGGCACTGCCTAAAACCACCATTGGGCTACACACACAGTAGCCTGAAACCATTGGGAATGGCAATGCTGATTGCCAAAAAGCAACTCAGAACTGTGGGGAATTCATGTTCTTAATCCCAAAAATGGTTGCAATACCGGTACTCACCACTATCAGAAAGCCGGCGTTTTAAAACCACCAGACTTTTGTGTAAAACTGAACAGAGGAACCCAAACCAGACCAAGGAAAGACTTGCTAAGAGGTGGATACAATGTGAAACTATATTCTGAAATGACTTGAAGGAAGTAATTATTTAATGTATAGGTAAAAATTGTAAGTTTGATTTAAACTGGGAACTAAAGTGGCATTTAGCTGAATTCTGCCTGACAACTACCCCCGAAATGAGAAACCTGCTCAGCCACTCTTCCCACGCCTAGCTGCATCCTGCTTCCCCACCAAAAGGAGTTGACACCTCTCTGATTAGATTAGGGGAGGGGCACCGCAGGAGGTTGAACAAAGCCTTGTCCTGGACTCAGGCAAATGTTATATTGGGGGGCCGTAAAGTGGCTTCCTCTTGGGAGAAGTGGGAGGAGAAGTGCCTCTGGGAGCCACCCGAGCTGGAGGCGGGGGCAGACAGAAGCTTCCCCCATGTGCTTTGGAACCTAAACCACACCCATCTGGGCCAGAGCATAATTTTAAAAAAGATGGATAATTCATAGTACGGACTTGTCAGAATTATATAAGTAATATCATTATTCTTGTGATTTTTCTGTGCACTTTTTAAGAGGTGTTAGGTATGGTGTATGCTGGGGGGTTGCTAGCGGAAAATAGGGTCTTACTCCAAAAGTCTGCATGTTAAAAATCTGACACTTCATCAATTAATGTCCATACTCCTTGCGCACATGTGTGTAATTTTTGGTAAATGTCCGATATTGGTAAACCCGTCAAAAAGCGCAAAATGTTGTCATTTTTTAATGCAAGCCCCCAGGAAGATCAGAGGCGGACAAGCATGGACCATAAGGAATATATAATGTGTACATGTAATTTCAACAAATTGTGTATCTGGGAAATATATATTTGAATCAAATATAGATTTGTGGGCAAACTGACCAGGGGAGGATCCTCTGACCCATAAACAGACCTCATCATGATGACAATCCATTTCCTTCCCCCAATCATGGGAGAGGGGAGAATTGGGCCAATGACAAGTAGAGAGGTGCAGGCTCAGTTATGCCACGCACACACCCACTTCCAAAACACATAAAAGGAGACTGCTGGTACAGGTAGAGACATTCAGTTCCATTTTCTGCGGGACGCTCTGCCGGGAGACTCCAGACTTCACATCCATCAATCTTCAGAGACCAGAAATTTACTTCAGAACTTAAAGCAAGGGCCTAAATCCACAAACTGAGAACTCTTCTCAGCAGGCCTCAGCATCCTTAAAATCATTTGCAAACTATTCCACAGCCGGGCGAGCTGTCTGAATACTTTTGCCAATAACTTTTGCCAGTACCCAGAAAGCAGTGTTACATTCAGAATCCACTTGATCCGGACCGGAAAGCAGAGCAGTATCCAGAACCAGAGGCCGTTGTGTCCAGAGAGGCTAGACCAGCAGAGCAGAGCTGACCCAGACTGCTGCGAGCAGAACCAGAGATCCGGATCGCTGTGAGCAGAATCGGTGCCTGATTGACCCGCCGAGCAGACAGAACCGCCGCCGGACGTGTTGACCAGATCCGTGACGAGGCCTAGTTCAAATTTATATTGTGAGTACCTCGCAGAACTGTGCAGAACCAATCTCTTAGTTAAAATAATCTAATTCAAGCTATTTTAACCTAAGTAGAACTGCCTCCTAGAAATCGTGTCATCTGTCATTTTTAAAGCTGCACAACTGTCACCTGTCAATTCTGCAGCTGCAAGCTGTCACCTGTCATTTTCAGTTTTACTTTAAATCCGAATATCTACCTTTATTAAATCGTCCGTATCTCTGGAACCGTTTGGGCTAGAAATTTAACTTTCATTTTAAAGCTGTGATTCTAGGCTTTCCAAAGAACCTAGAACCGACTTCCTACTCCCTATACTTTTCCCGCAATCGCGATTTACGCACTCGCGAAATTTACCGCGATTTGCGATTTTGGCTCAATTTCTCCACTTCAAATTAGCAGATCCATTCTTTCCTTTGTTAAAATCCGTTTGCAACCTGATGATAACTCATATAGCATTGCTAAAGTGAGCCTGAACTAATACCAACAAGCATCTCTCACTCACCCTGAATCTCTAGAGGGAATTAAAATCAGTTAGCACATTTTCCCATCCATTGCCATCACATTTAAAGCATTTTGGGCCTGTGTTTCAAACTTCTACCTGTTTCCTCTAAGCTTGCTGGGGGGAACTGAGTTCCATATTGTATTTGATTGTATTCCTGAAGACTGTGTGTGTTACTTCCATCTCCTTGCATTGCATATAGGGGGGGGGGGGTGAATTGCCACCAGGGGAAAAGTGAACATATTATCTCTTGTGAAACCATATCAGTTTATTTTCTGTACTGCATTTATTCCACCTTGCATTTCCTTGAAACCATGAAGCATTTCAGCTACCTCATCTTCTATACTACTCCTAAGTAATCAAGTGTACCACTGTAACATTACCCATTGTAGATCCACATCATATGTCTAAGTGTACTATCAAATATTAATTTGTTATAAAAGTGTGACACATATATATTGTTTTTTTTTCAAATAAACCTTTTAATTTGCAAAACAAACCTACTTCTTGGCTCTGTGGGGTCAGGGGGATTCTAAGAGGGGGTGTTATACAAGGGTTGTCATCCAGAGTACTGAACTGGACATAAAAATACATCAATAAGGGTTTTCCTCAGCATCCCAGACTAGGCATTGACTTAGCTGTAGTGTTGATTGAATATCGCTTACAGTGTGGTAATCTGCAGAGATTGGATAATGGTTGGTCATTACCAGCTAACTGTTGAAAATGTGGAAAGACTGTGTAAAACATTATGGTCAAAGCTTGTTAAACTGCTGACATGGGTCGAAGACAAAGGAGGGCCTTTGCAGATAGTGCCTCTGGAAAGTGCAAAGCTGTGCTTCAGAAACAATTGCAAAATAAAAATTGGAGAGAACCAAAATGGTGGTCGAATCTTTGATGCACCAGGAATGCGCAATGGAACAGCAGTGATTATGGACCACTACTGGGCTTGTGGATCCAGAGTGTATATGAAGCTGGCCAAGGATTAGAGAGGACTGTGTTCTATAGTGAATGTTCATGTTCCAGCATTGATGATTCCTAAAAGTGATCTCAACATTGATGAGTTTCCAAAAGCAAATGCTCATTTGAGGAAGAAGATATCTGTTGAGCTCCTGAATTGAATGAAAAGAGAGAACTATTTCTGAGCCAAGTCAATATAAACTTTTGACTCCATTCCATATGAGCACAGATTGTTCAGTCAGACTTCTTCGATATTCACGATAATCTTCATGCCAAGGATCCAGACTTCAGCGAATACCAAATGGTTACAGGTAACCAGATGGGAGTTGTTGCAGACAATCAATACGACTATCGAGGGATTCAATACTATCAAGGAAGAGCTGAGAGCCATACAATTGATGACTCTTCAGAATAGATATGTCTTGGACATGATCACAGCCATGGAGGGAGGTGTTTGTGTCAAAATTGGAGAATCATGTTGCATGTTCACACCATCTCATGATGACAAAAATGGCACCTTGATAGAGGCCATAGAGATGCTGACAAAGCTACACATCCAAATGATAGATGAAGTGGAAGACATTGCTGATGAAAGTTTGTTGGATCACTCTTTTCGTGGGTTCCACAATGGATGGCAGATGTGTTTAAATTCCTTGGAACCCTGATAGTGATGCTTTTGCTTGGATTCTGTGTAATCAGATATGTAAGAAGACTGCAAAGAAAGCAATAAAAATGAAGATCATGATTGATGTTGAATCAGGATGGAAAGCCAAGGAGATCACAGATGAAGAGATCAGAGAATATGTGAAGGCCAGCATCCATGCACTTGAGGGAACACATTTCCTGTACCCAAAGAACCACAAGAAGTATGTGGCGAAGTGGATCTACTGCAGTCCAATTGGACAGTGCATCCTTATGACTTGGAACAAAGATGAGCATGTAAAAGCTGAGAGAAGCTGAGGAGGCCCCTTTAGCAGGTACCCTTGTTTCTCCTGTACACCCATTACCCTCTCCCCCTTTTGTGCCCATCATATGTTGCTGCAAATATGTTTACATCTCTGACAGTTAATCTGTTCCTGAGTTCTTATTTTGGTGACTTCTGTATTGCTCACACTTTTTGGTGTGACCTGTCTGTTATTGCCAGAGGGGGCAATAGGGTTTACCTAAACAGATTGCCCTTGTTACTATGGATAGATGTTTCCAGTACTCATGTGACTGTAAATATAGTTCTGACTGGTTTGATGTGACTAGATCTAATGAGACTTTTTTTTCACTCCTTTTTTTTGTTCTGCTTAGTCTACACTATACTGAACATTAGTTCCACAAAGGCTTTTGAAGAAGGGGGTTGACCTCGAAACGTGTCAGCCTACTACAGTGGATTTTCTGTTATAGTTATTATCTTTGATGATGTAAACAATGTACTGCTATTTATATTGCTTTTGCTTTAACCATCTCCTACGAATAAATGGGGTTTTACCCTCCTTTTACTTGTTACACCGTTACTAGTAAAGTGTCTTTGGCCTAACTATAACGAACATAGCTCCAGTATAGTACTTCATATACTTTATGTTAAACCTCTAAACCTTAAAAATTATACGCCTTTCGTTGCATATCCCCAGAGTGTGCAGGGTACGGGAGGACTCCAATCTTGGGTCCTCTTATTTGTTCCTGTCTACTATAGGGTTTGTGTGCCAAAACACTCCTTTCCTCCCCCGCACCTCATAAGATATGAATAAAAACACCCTCCTGGTGTTATCCTTAAACATATTCTCTTGAAACTTTCCTCACTCGAGTGTGCTCCTACTTCTTTCTTTCTTTTGTGTTATTGCCAGGGGGGGACCCAGTCTGTCTGCAGATACAACACACCCTCACTGGGTCCGTTAATCCCTGGTCAACAACTGTGGCTCTGCCTCGGGTCTCTGACACAGCCTTCCACATTGTGGCATGCCCCCCACATAAAAGACTGCTGTTTTTATCAATTGACTTCCACCTGCCTTGGGACTGTTTCAAGGGTATGCCACCTGGGGTTGGCCCCCTTGTGTGGGTGTCTCCACCCTCCGGGCAGAGAAAAGGCTGATCATCCTGGCAGCTCACTTAGGGTCAGATCAGAGTGGACAGGGTTTGGTGGTGTAAGGCGCAGTGCTGGCCCTTTCTACTATGCTGTTCACAATTCTCCAAAAGTCGCATATATGCAGTGGTTCAGACCTACTGTTTTGTGGGGTGTCAAAACCCTGGGTGCCAAAAACCCCTGTCACCACTCCAGTGGTGGTATGTGCAGTATCCCTCCTGCTTTCAGTTATGACTGAGTCAAGCCTCTCCCATTCCGCCACCACCTCCGAAGCAGACTGGCCTGCTGGTGGCCATGTGATTGACCTGTCCACCCCTCAAGTTTTGGGGGGTGCACAATCTGTTTCTTCTGTCCTGCAGATGGACCACAGGGCATGGAGTTTGGCCCAATGAGTGTGCAAGCCCCCCTCGCCCCCATTGCAATCCTCCTCCAGGACGAACAGGTACCAGGTACATCTGCCAGTGAGAAATGTTTATCTAAAAGATTGAGCCATACACGTGTTTGTACACATTGCCTGTCCAGTGACAAGGCAAATGGCAAATTGAGTTGATGAAGTTCCCTTTGATGGCTGTATCTGTTACATGGATTACTGTGGTGAATGTAGAGCAAATACAAACGCTGACCTCTTGGGATGTGTTCATTCACCAAAATGTCACAGCACTGCGCTTTGGTGACTGTAGCTACACTTTGTCAGTTTGCACCTTCCCATGACAGCAAATACACTTTGTGATGTCTGCCCTGTCAGCTTCTTGTCCCTGCCATTGTGATCACATGTACGGGTGAATCAGGATTCACATCTAGAGAGTAAGCCTGAGAAATAGCTACCACATGCAAGGAAGGCAGCAGGCATGCAAGTTACAGACTCCCATTTTGGGGAGGTAGTGTCTTATATTTATGTGACAGGACTCTTTCAAGGCCCAGTGATTCATTGGAGGGCAAGTCTGGTGGAAGCAACCATGGTAATTCCAGCTCCAAATGTATATTTTATAGTTGGTGCACTTGAAATTGCTCATAGTTGGATCTTGCGATCAAGATGGTAGTCTGGCAAGGGGGACAAAAATGCCTGTCCTAGCCCCAGACATCGTCACCATATGAAGGTCCATCATGCTGCCACAAAGGACAGCGGGCAGCCTTCACAGGCTGTTCACGGGGAACGCATGTGTTCCACAATGGTATTGTTGTACTCGCAAGTTGCGATGCTAAAACGGGCATGGATCCATCTCGCCATGCAGGCAGGATGGGAGATGCTGCCCCACCCCCACCTCTCCTGCGACAGCAGATTCAGGCAAACATCTGGATGGATGATGGTTGTTTATGACTCTTATCGGTGGATCACTTGTCTCATGTATCAATGAAGAACCCAGTTAGCTGCAATATATTCTTGTGATTTGTGGGACACATTGATAATCATCACAGGCTATGCCTGTCTGAAGGTGGCTTCAACATAAATTTACCCAGGGTGCAACTAGGGCTGTCAAAGGGTCCCTGTTCCTTTTGTCGCACTAATGTCAGACCTCGTTCAGCACTGTTGTTGGATCTGTGGACCTGGTGCAGTTACTTTTCTCCAGCACCTCATGGGGTCAGTTGAGCCAGGCACGCAGCATGCACCTGGTGGTGGGGGAGCTGAACACCCCAATGCATATTCTTCTGAAAGGAGCTAACAGAGTAAAAGAACGAAAATGGGAATTAGCACAAGGAGGTTGAGAGACTGCAAAAACAAATTGAGACTGGGAACTAAGAGAACGAGTAGGAATATAAAAAGATATTAGAAAAGAAAGGTAGGTCTGCGCAAGACTAGACACAGAAAATTTAATTTGTGACGAGAATAAAAGGAGAGCCAACCAAGAGTAGAAAGAGAAGAGACAATAGAATCACACAAATGAAGAAGACAGAGAAAACAAAAAAAAAGCATTGAAGACTGATTTCAGTGGGGCAAGTCGAGAGAGAGGAAGAACAAATAGAGAAACAGAACAATTGAAAAGTCGAGAAATAAATAGGGAGGAAATTAAACGTTTATTGGCATCGAAGGTTAAGAAAGGACAAACTTCACTACAAACGGTTTACTAGATGGAGAAGCAAATCAAAGCCTGTGGCAATATGGAGGTGAGGGCTGGTATACAACCACTCAGGTGTGATCCCATTGCACAGTGAAAACCACCAGCACCTCTCGTCTACTGTTAGGGGGGTGTTGCATGAGCATGTGTGATAGTACAGGAGACATGGTGTAGTATGGCTGGGCAGAATGAAGCCAGATGACAGTCTGGTGGAGGTCCATAGCGTTCCTGCCATGCTAATTGTTTGTCTAATCTGGGTATAGGGCAAATGACCAAACCATATAGTGGCTGGTTCCCTGTGACGCTTCACTCAGGATAAATGCCACTCAGATAACCCAGCTTAAACTGGTGAGTCAAACAATTTGTTTTCTTGGGGCCAAATCAATCTAGTTGTTGTATAGTTGAGGAGCAAATTGGGCGAATCAGTCATCTGTGGGGTTATGACTGAAGTCAGTATCACCCCTAAATTGTGATGGCAATACACCACTGTGGATCCTCGTTTGATCATAGATAACCAGCCTGTATCCCGGTGGATAGTGCGGGTTGCCTCAGGACTCGAGTGTGGACATCAAGTGGCTACCTCTCACACTCATTGTGCACAAAATGTTTGTGGGGAATGTGGTGCATAATCATTTGTAGATTACCTGATTCTTGGTCAGTGTTAGGAAATATTCCCATTCATGTGTAATTTTCCCTCCAGTTGTGAACCCCCAACTTTTTGCTGATGTTTAACACCATAGTCTGACTTTACCAGAGGAGCCCAGCCTTCTACTGCACTCCTCTGGGCTTTTTGCTCACTTTTTATAGGGAAACTGACATGCCCTTAAGACAGTCAGTACTGGGAGACTTTGTTTCCCTTGGTCCTTTCCAATGTTGAAACTTTACTGCAACATGTAACAAGTGTACAATGTACCTTCCCGTACAGTACACTTGGGTCTATTAGTCATTTCCAAAGACCCTAGATACTCTCGAAGGATTTTTTAGGAGAAGTGCAGATGTGCTTTGGACAGGGCTGGTGGCAGCTTATCATTTTGTATATTTATAACCCTTTCCTGCCAGGTAAACTGTGATTACTTCGTTTGGCACGAATGGGTGGCCTGGCTCCAAAATGGCCATGTCATGAGGTTCTTTGTCCTGTCCTTTGGGATCTTGCCCCTTCACCTTCCCCCGGTCGAGCCGACCCGGGTCAGACCTTATTTGGGCATGCAGTCTCCCATGAAAAACCAAGCTATGGCAGGCTTCTGCATATGTGTGTGCCTCCAGGATGTGGGCTGGAACATCTGGTTCCAATACACATCCAGTGCGCCAGAGAGTCTGGAGTGCTGTGAATGCCTGGGACCACTGTGGTCCGTGATTGGTCCACATATGGTATGCCTGTATGTGAGCAGATCTCCCATTGGGTCCTCTTCATTTTGGCACAAAGGAGATTCTGGATAAGAGAAGGCCCCAAACACCCATACCATGTCGATCTCTGGAGTTCTCACTGAACGAAGGATAGCATCCAAGTATCCTGAAACTAAGAAGCCGAGTCGAGGAACCGCTGGTGACCCGCTGGAAGGTTTGGCACCCTGAGCCCGCTGTTGTCCCGTGGGACGCCTCTGCATCTGATCATCCTAGAAGATCTGCAAAGACGCTTCGATCCATTGGAATAGAGGGCCAACTATTCTTGGCACCTTCAACAAACCCTGCAAGTAAGCCTTCTCGGAAGACTCTTTGCCGTGAGACCACCGCTGTTTTGTGGAGGCCATTGAAACTTGGAACAACGCTAGCTCTGTGTTCACAGCATTTTCACACCGAATTTCTTACACTTAGTGTTACCAGGTCTGGAGTAAAGTGAGTGCGCCCGAACCGAAATATACGTGGTTACTGTGTCGCCCAGCCGTGGTGACGACCTTTTCAGGTATGCTGCATTTGTGCCCCTCTCACCCCTGAAGCCTGCTGCAGTGAAACTGGCCTGTTACATCCACCAGGAGCAGAGAAATGTCCCGTTTGGGAATCATCGCTGTATCTTCGTCACTGAAAGCCGCAGAGCCGCCAAATTGCTGCACTTCAACCTGCAACCAAAGTGGACTCGACTGCCAAAGTTTGGTCCAGAGAGCACCGGGGGTCAGTGAATAACTGCAACCCTAACCGGTGGCCCCTAGCGCCTCTAGAAATCGACTCTGCCCTCAAGTGGAGACTCTCCTCGAATAGTGGGAACCTATTCTTCATCACCTCACCCACCTTCCTGAGTTGCTACAGACCCTTGAAGAGACCCCATTTTGCCCATTTGAACTACCGCGTGCGCTGGCATTGCATGCACATTTGAGCATTAGGCTCCACTCTTCTTAGGGATTGGACTGCCTCTTAGTTAGGGGTGTGTTGGATGCAGTATGGAGTAAGACTATTTGCACTGTCTGTTTCCTTCCCCTTTTAGGTTGTGGACCCATTTCATGCATTAACCCTTAAGACCCCATTGAGATAGGATTGTGTTGGCTTAATAGTATTACTGTGATTTGATTTGTGTGTTGAAACTCAAATGTTTTGAAACAAATGTATATGTATTTTTAATATATCTACACCTGACTGGGAGTGATTTGTAAGTGTCCTTTACTCTGTGTGCTCATTGAGGTCATTCAGTCACCCTCACCCCACCTGAGACATAGGCCCTCATTACAACCTTGGCGGAGGACCATGGTGCTATTAGCACCATGGTCCATGCCGCTAAGGTTACGATTCCGCCATGGTGGATGGCGGAATTACCGCCCCATTCCAAGGTGAGTGGGGCGGTAATTCCCCATTCACCATTTGCCCTTCCCCATTCCCATTTTTGCCCCCATAGGGCATAATGGGAATGGGGAAGGCGCTAATTACGGCACCGTAAATTACGGTGCCGTAATTAGCTCCAAAGTCCCTTTGCGGGTTGGATTTTTAAGGCGTTAAACACCAAACCGCAAAGGGACACTTGTAATCAGACGTTAAGGGTTAACGGCGCCGACGGCGCCACTAAACCCTTAACACCTTAGTTGTAATGAGGGCCATAGTCTTGACCGCCGCCAAGTTACCTTGATTGGTCTGGCTTGTCCAGAAGGTTACCCTGTTCCAAGAAACTAGGCTGGCCCAGCAGGTCAAAGTTCAGAAATCCATCTTAACAGTAAGGGGTTTGTAAGTAGCAGGGCAACTATCTCTCTGCAATCTATTGGGAGTCATCCTCTGAGGCATGGTTTGGTCAAAGTCCCTGCCATGGTGCCGGTGTTAAAATGGTCTGTATCCTTCCTCCTCATACTGTGCTACTGTATGCATGGGGAACTCCTGCTCACATTGGGTGCACTTTCAAAGATGCAGGCCTGGCGGTGAGAGCCCTTCTCCATTTCCAGTGTAAATAGCATACCAGATAGACCCAGGATCCAGCCCATGGGACTCAGGAAAGAGAGACTGGGGCTTGGTTGTGGGCAGTAGTCATGAGTCATAGCTGGCATGGTTGCCTCCTACATTTCTCTGCAGATGGGGTCCATGATAGTAGTTTTGTAAGTTCTCCCTGTGGGATGGACATCTGCCATCTGAGCTGGCCAAGCTCTTCCATGCAAGGACTGGGTCCCTAGAGCAGGTGTGGACCAATGGGCCAAGCCACTGAGGAGAAGGCTAAGTAAACCCAGCAGTAGAAGGGCCAGGTGTGAGTCAGGGTCTGGTAAACAGTCAGGGGCCACAGGCCTCAATAGTGGGCATGGCTCCGAGGTGTCCCAGCCAGACCTCCAGGCATCCAAGGGTGCTGACCCAGCCATTGTGCACCAGTCTTTGATGCAGTGCTACATTACTCAACAGTGTCCTCGCGGGGGAACCTGCATGCTCTGGGGAGCAAAGGTTAAAGGCTTTGAGGGCAGGACCCTGGATGGCCATGCGTGCATCCCTGCGCTTTGGGGCCACTGGGCAGACCATAGCTGTCAAGTTTCCTTGTTCCATACGAGCCACCTCAAGGCTGTCAAGTTGTTTTTGTTTCACACAATGCATCTCTTTGCATGCTGACAAAGTGTTTTAGCAAACCCTGATGAAGATGGGATCAAAGTGAGTCATTTGTTGCACTTGTTGCGTGGCACTCAGGGGAGCACACGGTATGATGATGTTTGTAGGTGGGAATGTGGTCACTGTGTGTGGTATTTTTCAGTGTGTTGGCCTGAGGTGAGCAGGTCAAGCTGCAATTGTGCACATGATGAAGATGTGAGCCAGTTGAGTAATTTGTTTTACTTGTTTCATGGCACTTAGGGGTGTACACCATATGGTGTCATTTAGCGAAGGGATATGTAATTTGCTCCTATACTGTGTTTTCCTTTCTTCTGAGGCATTCTTCAAGAGGATATGGTTGGTGCTGGGCAAGGTCAGAGGGATGTGGAATACCTGCACAACACTCCTCAGGCAGTCTGGGTTGGATTCTACCCCTCCAGAGAAGTAAATGGCTATGTGACTGACAACAGCTAGATCAGGCTCTTAAGGGCAAAAGCTGCACGTGAGAAGGGCTTTATTGTTAAACGCAACTTGCTCTTTTCTCTGTCTGTGTAGTTGCTTATGTGGAGTATTGATATATTAACTGTATTATTGCTGGAGAATGGAGTAGCCATTCCCTCTAGAGCAGTCCACCCAGGTATTGGTTCTTGCTTACAGTATATGCTGTGCCTTTCCACTTCTAGTCTCCTGTGTGTCATTGGGTGTCTGAGTGCACAATTATTGGTGGGGAGCAGGACAAACTGGTAAAAAGATGTATTGCTTGTGTTGTGTGATTTTGTATCAGTGACAAGGATACTGTTCTTTCCACTTTCTATGACTGTGTCAGTGGTATGTGCACTGGATTTGATGTATATAGGCACACACAGTTTGTCCCTCTCAGACGCACATTCTCAGGTTGTTGTTTTGGGAAAGCTGGGTTAGCCCTATTTCATAATTGAAGGGTATCTGGGATGTGGCTTCAATGTGTGTACTCCACAGGGTCGCTAATTCAAGTGAAGTATGCTTGTATGACCTGATTGTGTGTCTCCTGTAACTGTGCCCTTTGGCCTGCCAAGGGGATTGGTGATTCCTGTGGATGAGAGTGTTGTCAATCCAGCAGCTCCTCTGCTGTGCCACGATGTATAGAATATTGTGGCGGACACAGCATGCCATGATGATCTGGCATACTACTCGAGGGTCATATAGCAATAGCCCTCTCAGCACAAGGCCACAGTGTTGAACGACGCAGATGTTTGGTAACAAAGGGGTCTGCGGCATAGAGAGTGACTGGAGACGACTAACCCTCCTATCTGTGGCCACCAGGTAAGAAGTTGTTGAGTTTGCTTTCCTGCTACAATCTTCTTAGCCCTTCCAATTGTGCCTCATATCTGATTGTGTTCCCCCCTCCCTTCTGCAACCTGCGTCTCTCCACCGCACCTGCACGGTGCTAACCCCCTGTAAGTGTTCCTTGGTGTCCCCTCCTGCAACCTCCGCCCCTGCTTGTACGCACGAACCTTAGCCCCCTCCATCCTCACTTCACTCGTGCCTCACCTCTCCTACCTGCATGGCACCTTGCAATCTTCTATTGTACTGCCTCCACTCATGCTGCATGTCCCCTGACTGCATGATCCCCCGCAATCTTGGCCTCGCTCGCGCCTCGTCTCCCCTACCTGTGTAGCCCCTTGCAATATTCCTTAGTGCTGCCTCAATGCGCGCTGCATGTCCACTGACTGTGTGATCCCTTGCAATCCCTGCCTTCCTTCTGAGTCACCTCCCCTACCTATGTGGCCCCTCGCAATCTTCCATTGCGCTGCCTCCACACATGCTGCGTACCGCCTGACTGCGTGATCACTCGCAAATTTTGACCATGCATGCCTGCACGCCCACACCTCCCCTGCCTTCCCAAGCACCCCTGACTTACACATTCCCTTGTATTCCTGCGAGTGTGTGTGCTCTAACGCCCCCCTTCATCCTTGGCCACTCTCGGTCAGTACCTTCCTCTGAATTTCCACGATCGTCATGCATCTCTGCGCTCTTTCATCCTCAGCCTTGCTCGTGCCTGCGTGCCTTAGCTGGAGTGGTCCCTCGCAATCTCTGATCACGTGGTTACTCGCAGCTCCCTGAGTGCGTGTTCCTTGCAACATCCTACTGCGTATTCCAAGCACTTTCATCCTTGGTTCCTTGCATAGCAGGTCCCGGACTTGTGGTCCTTTGCACTCCTGGCCGCGTTTGCCTTACGTTCATTGTATTGTTCTATTGTCCTGTGTTCTGTGGTACTCATCCCTCCTCTAGGTTATCATATGTTGACTGCTCTGTGTTCATTCTTTGTGTTTTTCCTCACTGACTGTCCTGTTTTGCAGTGTAAAGTCTTGTGTTCTGTTGTAGTCTTTCCCTTCTCTAGGTCATCATTTGTCGACTGCTCTGCTCTTTGTATTGTTCTTTTGTATTTCTTTACTGACTGCCCTGTTTTACATCGTATTGCTGTGTGTGTTCCACTGCATTCTTCCTTCCCCCAGGTTTACATTTGCCGACTACTTTGTCCTTTTTGTATATTGTTCTGTGTTCTGTTGTGCTCCACCCTCCTGTATGTTACTCCTTTCAGCTACAGCTCTGTTCTTGATGCCATGGTAACCTCATTGTTGCAGACTGGCTTTCCACCTCTATTCCACCTGAGTTTTTGTTTTCTTAGTTAAATTGTTTACTATTGTCTGGTCCCTCTTGGGCTCATCTGCTTGATCCCCTCCTTGGGTCCTCCCTTAGTGTCTCCCCTTAACCTTCCCCTCTACACCCCTCTTCAAATCTCCTCTCCCCCACCTACTCTATGGTGCTCCCTGTTTCTCCTAGTTTTTCTAACTAATTCTCTATTGACTATCCTGCTCTCCTTACTAACACCAGTAGAAAGAAGTTCAAGAGGGACATCCTGGTCTCCAACCGAGGCCTCCCTATTGCTGATATCTATACCAGTGTTTCTTCCAGACAGACCCTCACCTACATCCTCTTTGTCGTTCCCTTGCCAGACCTATGGACTCTTCAAATGGACTATGTGTGCTCTCCTTTCTCTGATTCTCCCAACAATGATGGCAACCAATGGAAGCCCTGGCCCCTTTCCACTCTTCAAAGGTCATCATTAATGTTTACCTGAATGGCACTGTCTAGGTGCATGACCCTCAGGCCAACCTTCTCCTCTTTGATAGACACTTCCCGCACCTCATCAATTAACTTTCCTTTCCTTCTCTCCCTTCCTCAGCTTCCATGCCTCCCCCCTCTGCCTCCTTCTTGGCTACATTGCCCTCTCCTCCTTCCTCCTCTGCCTCCCCCCTCTTAGGCTCCTTCTACATCTCTGCAGGGCATACCTCTGATTTGTACTCTTCCACAGAGAAGTCTTTCAAGGATGGCAACCTTCTCCACGTTCCCACTCTCAACTCTCTCTCAGCTGTCAAACATTCCTCTGACATCTGCTGCCTCCTGGAAGAACTTGACCTTGATGTCCTCAGTCTCACCGAGACATGGTTCACAGCAAGCTCTGTCATGAGCTTCGACACTCTCCTCCCTGATGGCTACAAGATCCTCTCCATGCCCAGATCCAACTGTTCTGGGGGGCGGAGGGGTGTAACATTCATCTTCCCAGAGTTGATCTCTACCTCTGTCATTCCTATGCAGGCCTACTCCTCTCTTGAATGCCTTGTCTGCAAGCTTTCTCTCTCTCATTGCCACTCTCTTACCATGGCTACTATCTATTGGCCACCTGGCCAGATCACCTCCTTCCTCTCTGAGTAGGTGGACCTCTCCTCCTCCCTCCTGGCCTCAAACACTCAACTCCTCCTTCTTGGATACTTTAACATCCACCTGGATGCCTCCTGTCCATCCTCTAGACTCTTTCGCGACCTCTGCAACTCTCTCTCCCTTTCTATTCTCCACTCTTGCCCGACTCACTCTGCATGGCAAAGTCTGGATCACTTTCACCTTTCCTCCCATCTCTCCCTCTCTTGCCCACAGGCCAAGCCAACTCCAGCACTGCCACCTACCTTCTCGGTCATCTGACCCCTGAAGCGTGAGTCCGTTGAGGCTTTCTCCACCACTGTCTCTCCCCGTCCTCCTCCTCTGGCTGACTCAAATCCTGACACAGCCCTTTTCATGCTCCACTCGTCTATCTCTGATACCCTTGATGTTTTTGCACCTGTCATGAGGATCCGCTTGAAGCCCAAAGCCAAGTGCAACTCCTGGTTTGACTCTGATCTCATCACCCTTAAACGAAAGTGCAGGTTAGCTGAGAGGAAATGGCTACCTTCTTGTGCATCCTCTGACAAAATGGCCTGCCGCCTGCTCCAAAGGCAATACTGACTCTCTGTCTGCACCAATGAGAGAGCTCACATCCAAGCCTGTATTTCTGCGGCATCTAGCAACTCAGCCAAACTCTTTAAAATCTGCAAGGAGCTGGCCAATGCTGCTGCAGTCTCTCCCTCACCTATCTCCTCCAGGCCCTCTGCCCGGCCCTGGCTTCTCATTTAATCTCTAAAACTCAGGACATCCTTTCCACTGTCTCGTCCTCTCCTCCTCCTCCCTCCACTGTCTCCTCTAGCTCCGGCACCCCTGTGACCACCTCTCCTCCCTCCTTCTCTGCCTTTCCTCTGTTCTCCTCTGATGAATTTTCTAGACAAGTCGGATCTATGAAAGTCTTGTCTAAACAAGTTCTTCCCTGTTCCTCCAAAACCATCAAGTACCACATTGACACCATCCCTCCTGCCCTGGCTGACTTCTGCAACCACTCCTTTGTAACTGGAGCCTTCCCTTCACCCCTGAAGCACTCCCTTGTGCACCAGCTTCTTAAGAAACCCTCTGCCGACCCTTCCTTGCCAGCGAACTATCGCCCGAACTCCATCACTCCTAACCTGGGCAAACTCCTGGAAAAGCTGGCCAACTCCCAACTTAATCTACATACTGAATCTGTTGGTTGTCTCCATGACCATCATTCTGGCTTCAGAGCAGCCAGAAGTACAGAAACTGCTCTTCTGAATATCTGTGAAGACCAGCTCTCTAACCTCGATTCTAATCTCGCCTCTGTTCTTATCTTACTCGATCTCTCTTCTGCCTTTGACATGCTCAACCATGCCATCCTGTTCAATCATCTCCATGATAACCTGGGTATCACTGATCAGGCCCTGGACTGGCTGACCTCTTTCCTCTCTGATTGAACCTCCCAGGTCCAACTTGGTCCTTCCTTTCCTCTATCTCACTCTCTACTTGTGGTGTTCCACAGGGGTCTAACCTCTCTCACTGGCTATTCAACCAATACCTGCAATCTCTTTCCCACTGCATTGCCGCTCTCTGCTCGAACGTTCAGTGCTATGCGTATGACACTCAGCTAGTTCTCAGGCTACCCGCTGCCACCTCTTCTCCTCTTGTCTATGACTGTCTGTCTGCTATCCAGGAGTGGTGTGCCGCCAATGATCTCTGCTTGAATGCCAGTAAGACAGAGATTCTCCTCATCGGCACACCTGCACCCTCCTTTCCTGTCACTTTCTGGCCGGCCTCACTTGGCCCTCTTCCTGCTCCCACCTGCGAGGCTAAGAACCTTGGGGTCATCTTCGACTCCACACTCTCCTTTTCTCCTCACATCTCCAGTCAAACTACCAACTGCACTTCCTCAAAGGTATTCTTCCTTTCCTCTCCTTCCCACAGAAGCTCACTGTCTGCAGGGCTCTGGTTCTCTCTAGGCTGGACTACTGCAACAGGCTCTTTCTAAATCTACCTATTTCTACTCTCCCCTCTCTGCAACTCATCCAGCATAGGACTGCGAGACTTGTCCTGGCCACAAGCACAGGGATCGTATCTCTCCAGCACTGAAATATCTGCATTTGCTCCCAGTGGCTGCAAGGATTCAGTTCAAGAAACTCTGCATTGGCCACAAGGCCTTCTGGGGCCTGGGGCATAAATACCTCCAACTCTCACTTCGTAAATACCTTCCTACTCCAACTCTTCGCTTCTCCACCTCTAACTCCCTCAGGGTCCGTCGCTTCTCCAAGCAAAGTGTTGGAGGTAGATCTCTTTGTTCATCTGGTGCCTCCCTCTGAAACAGCTTCCCTGCCTCTCTGAAACTTGAGAAGAAACATCTCCGGTTCCGGAAGCACCACAATGCCTTCCTCTTTGCTTCTGCCTTCTCTCTACCTTTCCCCTGCTGATTGCCTGTCTAATACTGCACTGTTCACCTGGCTACCCTCTGATCTCGGGCCCAGGTCCCTGCCCAGTTGCACACCCGCACTGCCTCCCGACATCCCTTGCACTTGGGTCTGTATCTGTAACCCTACAGTCCCCCTACCTGTACTTTGGACACCTGCTGCCTGCACTTACCCTTGCACCTGCCACCTGTTGGCCGCACTTCTTGTTACTGTTTGATCCCATGGTCAGCACTTCCCACCTCCCCTTTCCACGTGCACTTTTTGCCTCCCCTCTCACCTGCACTTGCGCAATCTCAATGTCACTGGGCCTAGTAAGATTGTTGTCTCTGTCCTCCCTCTGTCCCCATTCCTTACCTCATCGCACCTTGAAACACTTGTGTATAAGCGCGTTATAAATGCCATATAATATCATATCCTAGTAGTGCTGCGTTGTATCTTGCATCACCTGGGGTGGCTGGTTTCCGGAACGGTATTAGCAGGAATGGTCAGAGTGGATTGGCACTGTCCTCTGCAAACATGGAAAGGGTTATTGTTTGCATTGGTTATCATGGCTTGTTTTTCTTTCTGTCATGTGAGTGCTTGCATGCGCATGATAGTTTATACTCAGCGATGAGCCAGATGTTCCCAAATGTTGCTGATGCCAGGGCTTGGTATAGGGGAGAGCAGCAGTAAATGGAGCTATTATTAGCATTCACATGCATGATGACTCCCTTGGCATTACTGATTACCTGTGAGTTGATGTAATGCCAATGTTTCCGATTGCGAAAGATGTTCTTGCTCTCCCAGGGGGGCTGCAGCGCTACATGGGTGCAGTCGATGGCTCCCAGTACCCATGGGAAGTGTGCAATGGCAAAGAATCCCTGGTACACTCTCTGCCTTGCTGCAGTGTGCATGGCATGTATATGTTTCTGTGCACACATGTTAATATGCATCGCAATACCTGGTGTAGGCACTAGGATTCGGTGGGCTGCGATATACCCCAAACAATGGCAGACGTGCGCTGCAATGAGGCTCTTACCAGAAAATGTAGGGCAGGTAGCACCTTCTCCAGGGTTGTAAGTGCATGGGAGCAGAAAGTGGACGTTGTAAGGCCATTCTCCCACTCCCTGACCAGGTCTGGGATGACATCGGGAGGGAATCTATACCTTGCATACACCACCTAATTTGGCATCGCAAATAGATATGTGCGTGGATGGAAAATCCTGGCCCTCATCATCCTCCGTCTCCCCCTTCCATGATGTATGATCAGTACCACTAAAGCGGGGTCCGACATTGTGGTGGCACTGTTTTGAATAGTGTTGCAGTCTGCTATTTTTGGGCTTTCTTTGCACTTTGTATGTTGCGCAGTGCATCACATTGCAGTAAGAACGTGAGGTGAGCGTCCTCCTTTGGACTCTGGGTCATTGTGTGATAAAATCCGGGAATAGGGTTTTCTTTGCACATGATAAGGTGTGTTTGCTGCTTGCGTGGTGCGTCCCTCAATATGCACACGTTCTTCCTCATTCGTCCTCATTTTGAGAAAGAAATTGGGAATATGCATGTTCCGTCCCCTATTTATTTCTTTGCGCTGGCCATTACCACACCTGCCACTGTATGATGTTCAAAGCGCACGGCACAGTGCAAAGTAGGCAATGCCCAGCGCAAAGTAGGTGGAGACTTGAACAAAGACCAATCTATGAATAAGCAACTTAGATTTTGTGTGTTGCAAAGTGGACTTGTTCACTTTTCGCCACGCAAAACCTACCATGAATTTGGCCCATAGATTCATTAGTGCCTCTGTGAGTGACATAGCATAGCCTCACTGGTTGAACTCAAGCTCTGCTTTCAATTAGATCCCACAAACTGGAGTTTAAGCCATGTCAGAGTCCTAACTGGGACATACCGGTGTGCTACCACTGCCGCACCTACTTACATTTTCCGCTGCTCACATGTCCAGTCACTGGCACATTTCCCCATTCTCAGCATATCCCCGGTTCCCTGCACATGTTACTCCTGCCCCCTTCCTTTTCGGGCCAATAGCTCACCTCTTCCTGCAATCATTACTGGCTTCATTGACACACTGGTGATGACATTGAAGCCCACCTCTCCACTCTCTATTAGTACCCACAGCTCTGCCACAGCACAAACAGCCTGTCTTGGGGATACTAACAGATTGATAGTCCTCTGCCTTTGGCCACATTAGGACGTAATGGCGCTGAGCTCCCATGAACTTCCTTGCTTTGATCAGGCATTAATGTTGGTATCCAGCCCTATACTCCAGCAACTATGCATGAGTTAGATGGAGCGAAGTGGGTGAACTAACACATCCATTTGCAGTAAATATCGTGGTAAAACACGGCTGTGTTCGGGGCTGTCTTTTATTTCTTTTGTACATTAACAGTTTTTCTGCCAATATGTTAGTGTCATCGTTGGTTGCATCAAGATTGGGTTCTGTTAAATGGAGCGTTCTGCTATTTGCAGATAACACTGTGCTCCTGGCTAAAAGCCCTACGGCCTACAACAGCAAATGACGTCCTTCAGGTTGCTTTGCTCAGCTAAAATACTGACCATAAATTCAACAAACATGACGAGGAAGGGTGTGTTGACCCCCGACTGGTCCATCCAAGACTAAAGAACATTTTATTTGAATAACAACCCAATTACCTCTATGGAGAGTTTTGAGTATCCATGGATATCGTTTGTGAATGATTTGAAATGGGCCAAACAGTTGGAAAATAGTAATTTAATAGAGGCTAGGCAAACTGGTGCAGTGACCACCTTCTCAGCTTGCCTTGGAGGCAGGTCATTGTCCTCAGCAAAGGTGATATATAGGACTCAGACAGTCCTGGCCATGGCCTATGGCACAGAATTATGGGGGCATATGCCAACTGGTTCTCTACAGACAATGGAGAACACATTCCTGAAATGTCTTTTAGGCCTCGCAACCAGCACTTGATCGGCCCCAGTGGCCCTATAACTAGGGCATGTAGAAATTAAGTACGAGGTGATTTTGAAAGCCCTCCTGTACTGGATAACGATTTGGTCTGCGGCAGAACTTGATTCATATAGAGAGGGCCTTGTGAGAGTTCTAGCAATGGAAGCTGGAATGCCTAGCCCATGGCTGAAGCATGATAAGAACATCCCTTCGGTGTTAGATCTTAATTCTTTGTGGTTTGAACCTGTGAGCATAAACTCCCAATCGAAAAATGTGCTAAAGACGAAATTCTTTGATTGGGTCACAGGGACAAGACTAGACATGTCTTATGCGAGCAGATTATCTGCTAGTAATATGCTGTGTAAATTTGACATGACTATGGCGCCATACCTTGATTACCCAGTGGAAGAAAAAAGAAAGCCTTGTTTACTAGTTTTCGCTTTAGCAGAATTTGCAAGACACTCGAGGAAGGGGTTGTCCGCACACTGTCCTGTAGGTCCCACCTTAGTCGAAGATGATTTGCACTTTATGCTGTTCTGTATGCTCGTTAAAAACCTATGGTCCAAACGGTTGAAGCCATTACTAATACCACTGGTGAATAGCACCAAGAGAGAGGCTCTTATAACTATGAAAATATGTTTGTCTCCCAATGCCTTTAATGTGGTTTCTGTGTCCCTATTCATTGCCACTAAAAACTGCTAAGAGAAAAGTTTACTCCATGGCGTAAACACTAAAAATGCTCATCTCTGATATTTACATAACTATGAATTGTGACGAATGAAAATGCTAATGACATTCTTCTGTGTTAATTGATACCTACCCAACTGCTTTAATGATTTTTCTAAAATTGTATGAGTTCTGATATTATTATCTTTCTTGTATGTTTGGTTGCTCTGCTTTTATGGTGTACAACCAAAATAAAGCTGAATTGAATGGAATTGAATTGACCTGGTGTAGTCCATGAGGGTTGGCTCAAAAGCTTAATTAGTATGAACAGCAATTCACCCCTTAACACCCCCATTCCTCCTGTGCCCTGTAACCTGGTCCACAACTTTGAGGCAGAGATCATTTTAGGGCAGGACAGGTACCATGGCTCACAACCTGATCATGTGTACCTTTCCTGGATAATATGCGCTCATGTCGGTGTTTCATAATATATGGGCAATGCATCAATACACTGAAATAATTAAATAATTATGCATTTGTTAGTCCTACTTGCGCTAATCTAATTCTGATTTGCTGGAATGAGTTACTCACTAAAGGAATTGGCAGATAAGCATTACAAAATGGGAATTCAAAAATACTGTTGACCCTTATTTGCACATATGCACTAACATTAGGGATTTACATGTGAAAGTAGAAACACTGATGAGAACTGTAATAAAGTATGTACAGTTGACAGGAGACAAGACAAGACTGTAGCAGAAACCCACCGGCCATCCTTCACACTCCAGCTCAGGCCCCCAACTGACACATTCAGAACATTCACTCACAGATGCACCCAACATTCTCCTGAGCTGCATTCATGCACCAACATTCTACATCAAGCACTCTAGGCCAGTGACATAACACAGGACTACATTATAACATCTCCCTTTCATAGCCTGACATAACCATCACAACAAGAACGAATAATACATACATGTCATGTATCACTTGCTGTCACCGTTTCATGTACTGTGGTCTTCTATAAACACTTCTAAAAACACAGGAGCTCCTATTATTAAATGTAGTAGTACTCCTAGTATGACCCTTGAAAACATGAAAAGTGGAGTCAAACCTATCGGGATTCATACCTGGGGATTGTAATTCGGATGTAGAGTTATGTAGAACATATAATAATCTACCGAGCTCGTTTTACTTACCATACAATCCCTTGTAGTCATACTGGTCCATGGTGGCCATAGTTGGTAGTGTGATGGTTTAACAACGACCCAAATCAACCTGAAACATAGACAAATGTTAATATTCTGAGTAAATATTGGCAAGAAAAAAGAACCAGGCCTGCAGGCCAGCAACATGGACGACATGATAGAACATTGCTACCAACAGCCATCTACAGCAATATCTATCTTTCAGCATGCTGCAAACCAGGTCAATGCGATAAAGAGCATGTCACAGTAGACAAAGATGTGCTCTGAGGAAGGGCCAATGGTTGATTAAGAGCGCGCGGCTCCATACATTTGCAGACAGTCATATTTCTGTCTATTACATTTCAAGCCTCAACCACCGCCACCCGCCTTGACTCATCTGCCAAGCATTGTTTGCCGCCTGGGTCAAACTGGGAATTACTCCTTCGCACCACAACTATTTTCCATGCGTGCACCCCTCCCCCCCCCCACCCCACCCCACCCCTCTTCTCTGCTGATTGAGCCACACATTTATAGACGTATCGTATTCAACACGCAGAGTTTCCACAATCAATTCATTTGAAACGCAGACATGCATTTTTTTCTTGCTTTTCTTCTCTGGTTGATGACAGTTTGTTTTCCCTGTCGGGACGCGCGTCAGTGGCTTGGTTTTCTTCTATCACTCAGAAACCTAATGCTTTAACTACCATATGGAAACACATTCCTGGAATAACATGGCTGCCAGTTAAAACATAGCAGAGAGGGTGGAGCATGGGGAAAACAATAGCCATTTCAGAGTTAAGGGGTTTTCTCTTCCTCTAAAGTTGTAGGGAACTCCTAATAAAAGAAATGTATATTTATGGGAGCGAATATGGCATTGGTGGACTTTAAAATGCTTAATCATTTCTAGGGAAATGTGTACATGCTTTTACAGGGGTTTTGGTTTGTTGTATGCTGTAGTTGTTTTACTTGTACACATATTTAACCTTACAGATTTTCTGAATTATTGCAACTTTGCATCCATTCGGTTTGTTTGCGCGTTTCAATTCACTATAATGATAAATTGCATACGATTTAACTGAAGTTAATGCAGCTACACGGGGATGCTAGAGCGAAGCAGGCAGAGTTCTCGCAGTTAAAGCAATGGAAATGTCAGTGGCATTTTGCTGGAAGCTGCGTTCCATGCAGTGGCTAGAGGTTCTTCACAATAGCTGGTCGAATACAAATTTAGACGGGGCACTAATCTATCAGATTTTTGTGATTATAGACATCATCTAGGAAAAACAAACAGACTGGCTGGTCCCTGATCAGCTGAAGACCAATGTGGACCTTTGGGGGCTCAAGTGTAGCAAATCTGATTTAAAAAGTGTTGATCACCAGTCAAATATCTAACATTTGGTCAAGGGCAATCGGTGTAACCATTTTCAAGAAGGTCAATCAGGATGACCCAATTTGTTATCAAATGATTCCGCTCAAATACTCCACCGTAAAGGTTATTGTTAAGTTCCTCCTTATCCATATAGAGAAAAGGTATGCTAATTATAATGTACTAGATGATGTGGAATATAGATTGTGTAAGCATTTGGGTACAGTGGATTAATGTTTAAATATACACATGCTATTTTGGCAATAATTACCGGTCCACGGGCTGTACTGGGTGGTGAGTTAATAGGCCTTAGCATAGCAAGGTCTCACTGATCCAGTCATGGATGTCCAGTGCATACTTGAAGCTCAACCCCTCCAAGACCGAATTCCTCCTCCTCACCAACAAAACAGAACACCCAAACATACAGACCTGGCTATCAACCATGAAATCTGGGGCCTTCACACCCGAGCGCTCACCTCCTGAGCCAAGTCCCTCTGGTTCCACATTGACAAACACCTTTCCTTCAAGACACCCATAGCTAGGAAAACTCAGACAGCTTGGTATCAGCTCTCCCTCTTGCGGAACATCAAGCTCTTCCTCCTCTGAACAGCTTTAGATGCACTGTTCATGCACTGGTCTTATTGCACGTGGATGGGGGCAATGCCCTCCTCAAAGGCCTCCCATCGTCCTCCCTGGTGCCCCTGAGAATTGTCCTACACGCGGCTGCATTCCTCATCATGGGTCTACGCAGATACAACCACATCACCCCGGCCCTCATAGACCTTCACTGTCTCCCACGGCACACACAAATCAACTTCAAGTCTTGCTGGATCATCTATAAGGCAGTCGCTGTCAAGTCATCCAGTTAACTCGCAGAGAAACTCAGCATCTCCGGCGGACAGTGCACCACCAGAATCTGGGACAAGTTCAGACTTCAAATCCACCACGGCAAAAAGGAAAGGAACAGAAAACATGCCACGGCTTCCTACGCCCTAAGACTATGGAACCTCCTCCTCATCAGCATCAGACTTGCCCACATGCTCCTACAATTCAGAAAATAACTCAAGACCCACCTCTTCAAGGAGTCTCTACTCCTCAACACCTAGGCCATCATGTCGCTCTCACGCCATATAACTCACTAGATGGCACCTGCACCTCTCCTCCCTGCCACGTGGTACAGCTGTACCCCTCCTCTGTGCCCATCTGTATCCGACCACCCACTGGATATCAGTTCTGTTGTTATCTCTGAAATGAGCTCCATTATGCATCTGTGTTGTATGCCTTGGTAAATTGCTCTGCTAAGTATCTGTATTGTTGTATATCTCTATTAAGCATTTTATTGCTTCTTAAAGTTAGGTCCGCACTCAATAAATATAAATAATAAAAATAATAATAATAATAATAATAATAATAATAATAATAATAATAATAATAATAATAATAATAATAATAGTAACAAAAATAATAATAAAAATAGTAATAATAGATCCTTTGACAATGGTCTCCAAGATATTACCGCCTGGTACATCATGGGGACCCTGTTATTATTGCTATTAGCACCCCAGGTCAACTTCTTGGGTTGCCAGTAGCAGTGTATTCGCAGATTTAAGCAAATACTCATCCATGATGGCCTCCATTGAAATGGAAGGCAAAGTTTTATACAGACCCCCTCTTCCTTTTCCAATAGCGGCCAAGAATACAGGAGCAGGGCACCTGCAGAGCCGAAATACAAAGCCGGTGAGTGTGAGCAGTGGCATGCTGGGGAGGAGAAATGGAGGCTGTGTACAGGGAAGAAGAGGTGGCAGGAAAATGGTGGGGCAGGTATGAGCAGTGCACAGCTTGCTCCGAGCCTGGTCTTGGCTCTTGTCATTCAGTCTGGTTTTGGAGCAACCTGATTGGCTTCTGCATCGACCCTAGGTGAAAAAAGAAAACATATGTAAGGGCACATAACTGCAGCGCTGGACTGATTGTATGGATCTAAGCATCACCTTTTGTTTGGTCAACTTGCCATCATCATGGGAGACCCTAGCTGAGTTATTTCTTAATAGGGCCCTAATTAGTGTTTTTGGCTATGTTTAGTTCAATCTTGATGATTTGTAATATTTGTTGCAAGGGGAGAATTAACTCCACATGTCCTGATCTCAAGTGGAGTGAGACAGGCTGGGTGTCTGCACCACCACTTTTCCCTCTTAATATACAAGTGTTGGAAGATTGATTGCTGAACAATGGTGTACACATTTCAATTGTCACATACCTTTTGTTTCCTTTGCTGATATACACCGGTGATGCAATGCTCATAGAACATACCCCAGTTGCACTCCAGGAACTTCTATCAACTGAATAGATGGTTCTGGGAAACTAAAAATCACTATTAAAACATCTGGAGTAATTTAGCTGTGTGCTAATAAAATGAGACAGACTAAACATATCTAAGTGAAGAGTACCAAGTGAGTGGCGTGTGATTATTCTGATACTTAGGAAATAGGTTTTCCAAGGTATAGAGTTGAGAACATTGTGGGGAAAAGCAGACAGTAGATGAACAAGACACCATTTTAAGACAATAGGTGAATTTGGCTACACCATTGCCGAAATTATTCTTGCCGACTGGGGGTGGGAATAATGTGCCACTATGGAGCAGGAGGAGCAAATCATCTTGAAGAAACAACTAAAGGTCTCTGGCTCTACCCCCAAATGAATTACCTTACATAGTAGTGGGACTGGATCAAGTATCATGTCAATTGAAATTACCACCTATTGATTTATGCGTGTCTCTTTGGTTGAATGCCATGTCTCATTTGATCCATGTACTTACTGACAATGGTTTATATAAAAATGTGTCACTGCAGGTGGTTTGGCTTGAAAGCTTATAAAAAACGAACATGATTTAGATTATGTACATTTTTATAAATAACATAAAACATATCAAAAAGCTGTATTGAGGCTCTTAAGACAACATTATCAACATCAACACTAGAGCGAGAGAGGAGTACTATCTTGCTTAAGGCATAGTGTCCCCTTGTGGCAGTCTGTGTATATAGTACGATATTTGTATTACATATCATGATGCCATGTAAGAAGACTGCCCACTGGACTGAGGTTGGCCCAACTAGAGATCAGCGTATTGTTCAGGCAACAATTTAGAATTAGATTCAGACCTGAGTGGAGACATGTGCCCTTGTGGAATAGGTGCTGAGGACACTACTATGTAATGCTGTGTCTTCTGTAAATATTCCATGTTTGGAAGGAATATTTTCTGCTTCTGTTAAGTAAATCCTGGGAGGAAAGCTCAGTGCAACATGCGCGCCTTGGAAGCAAGACGGCACGAAGCAACATAGGTTCGATCCCCGGGTCCGCGCTTAGAAACCTCAACCTCTGGGTGTTTAAGCGTGTTATATATATGCAACTAAGACATAAATAACAATTACGCAACTAAATAAACAAAAACAATTCCTGTAACAGCACCTCGATGCCCGTGGGCTGTGTGAGCGTTTTAAAAATGTAAAATAAATAAATAAATAAAAGAAATGCGGGTGTATGCATTGTAGAGCCACATTTCCTTACCTACGATCAGAACAAGATAAGTATCAGACATTGATCATATGCTTGTTTACACTATGCATAAAATACCTGTTCTCTGTAAAGCATATCTTGTACATTTGAGTATATAACTGTATTACACAAATATACAAATTGCACATAATTTATGATAGATGAATCATAGGAATTTCATGTGATCTTAATAAATAATTTGTGGCCATGATACATGTCTTTCGGGCCCACCAGCCAGGGTCTTTGGGCCTTCGGCCTTGCCCACTGTATATTATAAAACACTACCGATCCATTAGCACAGCCTTTGTGCTAACTGGCCAGGGCTATATTGCACCCCTTGACATGTTGCCTCAATAGGTTACCCCACACCTCACTGTAAAAATCCACTTTTATTTGTATTCATCTCTTTCTATTGACTCTCTATTTTTTACAAAATGTTATTCCCATAACAGCGATTATTTCAGCAATGAACTCCAAATAACACCAAATATTTTGCAATTATTTTCCATGTGAGACACTTTCAAAAATGACCTTGAATATGGAAAAAAAATTATATTCATGGGTATTTTATATGTGAGGCATATTACAAAAATAACCTTGAATATGCAAAAACATTTAAGCTCTGAAGTTGGTCCCCAACGCTCCCTACTCCAACTCCCCAATTTCAAATGGAGTAATCTTTCACCATCCCCAACATCTAGCTTGATGCCATCTCATCATGTTTCATCCTCCAAATTGCATTTTTACAACTTTTTTGTTTTCGGATAACCCTGAATATTACCACAAATATTCATGAATATCTCATCAGATAAATACAAAGTTGTCAGCTTTTTGTTTCTGAAAAGTCTCTCTGCTGAAAAGCACCATTGGAGATATCTCTATCATTTTGGGAGAAGTGGGCACCCACTTCTCCATCAAATATTTTGAAAAGTATTGGATGCAGTAACCCCAACCGCGCCCACGGATCTCGAGACAACGCTTCGTGCCCAAGTTGTTTCATACCTGGTCCAATTCTGTTGAGCAGTTTTGCCCTTTTTTTGACTATAGGAACATGAATGGGGACTAGGCCGAATGGTATCTTAACATCTTTTTTATTTTTTAATGGATCGTTCCCAACATTTCCAGTCTGGGGCGTCTGGGAGACCGGCAGAGAGGTTGGGCTGGGTGTGGGGAAATGCACACAATTGTGTCTGCATAATTTCAGCCAAAACCGTCGAATGAGTCAATTGTTGTTAGCAATTCATTATGGTACTTAACATGCACCTTATCTATAGTGCAGCGACTGCCGCCCTATAATTTAGATATATATATTTATATTATAGGGTGGAAGTCGCTGCCCAGTAGCTTAGGTGAGTCAGACTCCATTAGGAAACCCTGGAAAAATGAAATGATGATAACCTTTGACTCATGCAATGCATTTGTTCGAACTTCTGAATACAACTAGGCTTTCCTGGTCGACCAGACTACACATTTTGGGAATGATTTGCTAAAAAAAAAAAAAGTTATTAAGAAAAAAACAAGGTTACAGCCCAGTCCCAATTCATTTTTCCCATGGACAAAAAATGACAATTTTTACTCCACTTCACAGCCCAAACAGCTGGACAGATTTGGACCAGGTGTGAAACAACTTGGGCATAACATGTTGACTTGAGTCCTTTTTGTGGTTTGGAGTTTATTCCGTCCAGTGTTTTTTAAATATTTGATGTAGAAGAAAGTGCACCCTTCTCCAAAATAGATAGCAATACTTCTGGAAAATTTCCAAGAAACCGGATGTTTATAAATAAAACAGCCACAATCTTTTTTTTCTCTCGATGTGAGAGATAGCCGCAGCTATAGCCGAGAATATTGGAAAAATAAATGCAGAGAAAAGCCATTTGCATGTCAAAAAACATGCACCTGCATCCAGGCTCGAGGTTGGGAGAGGCAAGAGGACTCCAAGCGAAATTTGGAAGCTGGAAAGCGTCTAGGGACTGAGTTTGCAGCACAATGCTTTCTTCAAACCTTGGCTATAAACGCAAATAGCCGAGATCTCAAAGCAAACTGCATCACAGAAACACTGTATGTTGTGGGGGGAATAGGAGAGAGCAGGGGAGGTGAGGAGGCCATCTGGGGAGTGGCGGGTGCTGGCACAGAGAAGAGGGGCTTTTGGTGAGGGCTTGGGGGTAGGAAAGCATTATTTTTTTTCATCATTTTTCCTGATAACCACGGCTATTAAGACTACAAAATTATAAATGAGGGTATAACCAAAGGTATTTGTATTTCATAACCGCAGTTATGGAACCAAAGACCATGTCCATGGACACGCTAGGCATCAAGGACTCCTATCCATGCAGCTACCAGGACTGACCATGCTTACCTTTAAAGAAAAGAAGGGGCCAGCCCCCTCAAGCCATGTTGAATAATAAATGCTCACTACTTAGAAGAACACTTAGAGGAACATGTCCTGAAGGGGCCGGCCCCTTCGCTTTGAAGCTAAGCACGGTCGGCCCCTGTTGCTGCACAAATGGGAGGCAGTCCACAGCCCTGGATGCTGTGTGTTGTCTTAGCTTTAAATATCTTATAACACACTAAGAAAAACACAGCATCTGTATTTTATTTGTTTAAACCATGCTACTGTCAGTTCTTGAAAATATTGTACTCTAAAAGTCAAGTTGTCATGAGGCCCAGATAAAAAGAGCTTCTCTCTCTGGGTAAGGATCTGAAATACATGGAGAATTGCAAATCCAGCTTGAACGTGCGAGGCAAACTCAAATAACCTTTTGTTTTATATATATATGTACATATATAAATACATCTTGAGAAAAAGCCCTCTGTAACAAGAATATTTAGCCGGATGGGCTGCACTCCCAGAGCAGCCAGAGAATGAAAGTATTCTGTGGCAGATTTCAAGGAAGCAGCATGACAAACTCCAATTAGCACCCAAATTTTATTAGCAATGTGCTGAAAGAGAAAACCATTCAACAGGATGACGCGTTTCGCAGTGCTCTGACCGCTTGATCACGTGGTTCAACAAAGACACAAATAATGGACAATAAATATACAAACAACTCTATGGTGCATACAGAATGTCTTGCAGTTAAATTGAGTGTTCCTATGATATTCGTAAGGCGGCCATATTGGAAAGTCTAAACAAAGTAGATAAACATGTATGCAGCTGGATATTCTATTTAAAAACGGTTAAATGACTTAGGCATATTCAAAGGTATAATGAAGGATCTCATAATATATGACATAAAGTTATAAGGGATAACGTACAAAGAGAATTATACACACTAGTGTGTCTGTGCTTTGCCTAGTATGCTAGCATCTGCTTACTGGAGCCTTAAATACGGCTCCTACCATGGTAGTATGGTAAACAGGTGATGTCCCCTCAATAATGAAGACTGTCATATAAAATCCTAGCACAGGCTGCCCATCTTATGCATAGTTGACTAAATCTGTGACAGAGGGGGGCTGCGATAGAGATAAATACTTAATGTTTCCCAGAGCGAATGGTACCTGTGCAAATATGCTTAATCTGTGCAAACATGCTTGTGCAAATAAGCAAAAATGTAAACAACATAAAGTGCATAGTGCCATATATATATATATCTAACAAAGTGCATAGTGCATTCAGGTTTTTGCCAGTGTAATATCTAGTTCCTAATACAATCTGGATCTCATACAGCCCCACCAGTCATTCCACAAGCAATTATTAAATAAGTTAAAACCACAATACTGCATAAGATTGATAACGATGTGTATCAACTAGTCTATCCAAAAAGGCCAAAGTTCAATATTTCAACGACGATGTGTTGTAAAAGTCCATCAAATCTTTGTGTCATATATATACATATGTATATGTCATCAATGACATTTGTGATGCCATCTTTGATGTCCTAGGTGTTAGTTTTAGCAGTGCACAGTGGTGGCACAAGTTATGGTTGCTTAGCGTAGCATAACTGGTGAATTTCAAGGGACTTTCGGTTTTACTTGTAACCCTAACGTCCCTTTAACACAGTTTTTCACTGAATTTCATAGGTTGTTATTAGTGCAACTTACTCATAACATCTGTTTAATTAAGTTTTTCAGTGAATTTCAAAGGTTTTTATGAGTGAAAATGTTTCATGTTATTACATCACTGTATATCAGTTCTTAATAACCTCTTTTAACAAACGTATGTTTTGCAAAACTTGATACAAGTCATGGTTGAATTGACTTGGGCATGAGGTTCGACCATGACCCCAGCTCCACCAAACCACCCCGTTATCCACTGCACCTACCCTGCATCGTAGTTCAGTGTTCACTATACCCTCGTAATGTGACCAATGGCCAGTGTAGTTCTTGGATGGCTTAGACCTTTGACGCCACTCAATGAAACTGCATGAAATGTTGAAGCATTGTGTTGGACCTGGCCCTGAATGGTTCTGCAATGTTTGATGCTGTTCCATCAGGAGGGAGCCAAAGTAGAGGGGGGGTCCCAAAATATGTTTGTTAAATGAGTTTTAGAGTTCTTTCATATATGTTAAAAGAGGAGTTATTAAGAATTTATATACAGTGATGTAACACCATGAAATATTTTCACTGAAAAATCTTTGTTTAAGGGACGTTATAGTTAAGTTGCACTAATAAAAACCTATGAAATTCACTGACAAACACTTTGATAAAGGGACAATATGGTTAGGTTGCACTAACAAAAAACCTATGAAATTCAATGAAAAAACGTTAAGGAGACTTTATGGTTACAAGTAAAACCGAAAAACCGTATAAATTCACCAGTTATGGTAAGCTAAGCAACCATAACTCGCACCACCTCTGCGCACTGCTAAGACCAACACCAAGGACATCAAAGATAACATCACAAATGTCATTGATGACATCACTGATGACATCACATATGAAATTAATTTTGATTAAAAGTCTCCAAAAGGGGTTGTGTTCATACTGTTAATGTTAATACCACAATGTCAGGGGTGATCGGGAGACCTACTGTGAACTACTTAATGTATTAAAGAATGTACTCATCAGAACAAAACATGATATTGGAGTGTTGTTGTTAATACAGGAACCTAATTATGCATACACATCGGCAATGGCTGCATCATGCACTATAGAAGTACAATATTTTTAATCTGGTAATTTTGGATAGTAAAATAATGAATGGTACCTTATGCGAGCTTTGAGTAATGATGAAAGTGAAATAAAAAGCTAATAACTAATAATTCAAGACTTACTACACACTTGTGTTACTATAAACAATACATTTGAAGACCCCCAGTGCATACAAATCTGAGGCACATACAGGGAAAATTCAGTAAGGAGGAAAGAAACAACACCATCAAAAAGTTACAGTTACATTAGACTTTTTAATGAAGTACACTAATGAACTGTATGTTTGAGGCTTGGTTATTTTCCCATGTATGTGCACCATGAACCAAGACCAAATGCTTAGGAAAGTGACTTAACAATATACAAGACTAATGTCTACATATGTAGCACCTTTTGATTTTAAAAATTGCCTCTGTCATTGAACAAAACCACATGTCAGTGAACAAAAAGAAGTGGCCCAGATATGTGATGTCATCGGCGATGTCATCAATGTCATTTGTGATGTTTTCTTTGATGTTCTGGGTGTTAGTCTTAGCAGTGCACTGAGGTGGCGTGAGTTGTGGTTGCTTAGCTTACCATAACTGGTGAATTTCAAGGGTTTTTCGGTTTTACTTGTATCCATAACGTCTCTTTAACAATGTTTTTTCATTGAATATATATATATGAACACCAAGGTCACCACATTTCTGACACACAAATCCACTGCCAGATAATGGCTTCCAAAAAAGGCCCATGCACTTGTTAGTATATTACTAAGTAGAACATTTATTTTAAAAAAAAAAAAAACAGGTATAAAAATCACATGGTGACTGATTGAATGACACCAGCCTATGGCAGCATGATGAAATAATGACATTCAAAAGACTGAATCTGCCACACATTCCGTCCGCAAGACACATACACAGACTTATTCAGGCTAGATTAAAAAGGAGTGTTGGCGCTCATGCAGATATATTTACTCTGACCAGCATCACTTGATTTGAAATAGTCACATGTCTACTAGTGACAACAACTAGCGAATGATGCTATGTACCAAAAACCACCTAGGAGTGGAGTAATCTGTGCTAAAATAGATGGAGGTGGCTAAAATAGCCCCCTGATGGTGGGGGTGGTGGGTGCAGGAAAAACTAGCAGGGGCTGCCTGGGGTAAAGGGCGGCGGTCAGTGGGGGTGGTGGATGGTGGGTGGTGTGAGGACTTGATAGGGCTGCCTGGGGTATTGAGCGGGTTTCAGTGGGGTGGTGTGACGTCTTGTGGGGGGGCTGCCTGGGGTAGTAGGTGCAGTACAGTGGTGTTGGTGGGTTGTGTGGGGACCTGAGGCGGCTGCCTGGGGTAGTAGCAGGAGGATAGTGGGGGTGGTGGGAGGTGTGACAACTTGAGGCCACTTCCTGGGGTAGTGGGTGGGGGTCAGTGCAGGTGGTGGATGGTGTGAGGGACTTGAGAGGGCTTGCTTGGGTAGTGAGTGGAGGTCACTGGGGGTGGTGGGAGAAGGGAAAACCAGTAGGCGTTTCCTCGGGTAGTGGGTGGTGGTCAGTGGGGGTGGTGGGTGATGGGTGGTGTGAGGACTTGATAGGGCAGCCTGGTGTATTGAACGTGTTTCAGTGGGGTGGTTTGAGGTCTTTTGGGGAGGCTACCTAGGGTAGTGGGTGCCGGACAGTGGGGTTGGTTGGGTGGTGTGAGGACCTGGGGGGGATGCCGGGGTAGTAGCAGGAGAATCGTGGAGATGGTGGGAGGTGTGAGGACTTGAGGGCACTGCCTGGGGTAGTGGGCAATGGTCACTGCAGGTGGTTGATAGTGTGAGGGCTTGCTGGGGTAGTGGGTGGAGGTCACTGGGGGTGGTGCGAGAAGAGGGAAACAGCAGGGGTTTCCTGAAGTAGTGGGTGGTGGTCAATGGGGGTGGTGGGTGATGTGAGTACTTGAGGGGACTGCCTGGGTTATTGACGGGATCAGTGTGGATGGTGGCTGGTGTGAGGACTTGTGAAGGATTGCTGGGGTAGTGGGCAGAGGTCAGTGAGGGTGGTGGGAGGAGGGCAAATCAGCAGGGCATGCCTGGGGTAGTGGGTAGAGGTCAGTGTGGGTATAGTGAAGACTTGAGGGTGCTGCCTGGGGTAGTGAACAGGTATCAGTGAGTGCAGTGGGAGGTGTGAGTACTTGAGGGGGCCGCCTCAGGTAGTGGGAAGAAGTCAGTGGGGGTGGTGGCAGGTGGGAGAACTTCAGGGGGCTGCCTGGGGTAGTGGGTGGAGGTCAGTGGGTATGGTGGGTGGTGTGAGGACTGGAAGGGGCTATCTGGAGTAGTGGGCGGGGGTCAGTGGGGTGGTGGGTGGAGTATGGACTGGAGGGGGCTTCCTGGGGTCAGTGAGCATGGTAGGTGGTGTGAGGACTTGAGTGGGCTGCCTGGGCTGGTGGGCAGAGGTCAGTGAGACGGTGGGTGGCGTGAGGACTTGAGGGGGATGCCTGGGGTAGTGGATAGAGGTGGTCAGTAGGGGTAGTGGGTGATGTGAGGACTTGAGGGGTCTTCCTGTGCTACTGGGTGGAGGTCAGTGAAGTCGTGGGTAATGTGAGGACTTGAGGGGAATGCCTTGGGTAATGGACAGAGGTCAGTGAGGATGGTGGGAGGTGGGAGGACCTGAGGGGGCTTCTTTGGATCGTGGATAGAGGTCAGTGGGGGTAGTGGGTAATCTGAGGACTTGAGAGGGCAGCCTGTGGAAGTGGGTGCACGTCTGTGGGGGTGGTGGCAGGTGGGAGTGCTTGACATGGCTGCCTCAGGTAGTGGGCAGCAGTAAGTGGGTGTGTTGGGAGGTGGGAGAACTTCAGGGGGCTGCCTGGTGTAGTGGGTGAAGGTCAGTGGGTGTGGTGGGTGGTGTGAGGACTGGAAGGGGCTGCCCAGGGTAGTGGGTTGGGGTCAGTGGGTGGTGGGTGGTGTAAGGACTGGAGGGGGCTTCCTGGGGCCAGTTGGGGTGGTAGGAGGTGTGAGGGCTTGAGGGGGCTGCCTTGGGTAGTGGGTGGAGGTCAGTGGGAGTGGAGGGTGGATTGAGGACTTGAGGGGGCAACCTGGGGCAGTGTACAGAGGTCAGTGAGCATGGTAGGTGGTGTGAGGTCTTGAGGGAGCCTGCCTGGGCTAGTGGACAGAGGTCATTCGGAGTAGTGGATGGTGTGAGAACTTGACCAGGATGGCTGGGGAAATGGACAGAGGGTAGTGGGGATGGGTGGAGGTGGAAGGAATTCAGTGGCGTGCCTGGGGAAGGGATTAGGAGTGAGTGGATGGTTTGGGTGGAGTGAAGATTTGAGTGAGCTGCTAGGAATAGTGGGTGGTAAGTGAGGGTGGTAGGAGGTGTGATATCTAGCAAGGACATGCCTGTGATAGTGGACAAAGGTCAATGGGGTTAGTTGGAGGAGGGCACATTAGCAGGGGGTGCCTATAGTAGTGGGCGGAGGTCAGTGGGGTTGTGGGTGTTGTGAGGGCTTGAATAGGCTTACTGGGGTCATGGACTGAGGTCTGTGGGGTTGGTGGGTGGTGTGAGGACTTGAAGGCGATGCCTGGCGTAGAGGGAAGAAGTCAGAGGGGGGTGGGAGGAGAGCGACTTTGAGGGGGTTGCCTTGGGTATGAGTCAGAGGTCAGTACGGGTGGTGGGCAGAGGGCAAACTAGCAGGGGCTGTCTGGGGTGGTGGGCAGTAGTCGTTGGGGGTGGTGGGAGGTCTGAGGGCTTGAGGGGTCTGACTTTGGTAGTGGGTGGAGGTCAGTTGGTGTGGTGGGTGGTGTGAGGACTTGAAGGGGCTGCCAGGGTTAGTGGGCAGAGGTCAGTGGGAGTGGTGGGAGAATAGAAAAGTAGCAGGAGCTGTCTGGGTTAGTGGGTGGATGTCAGTGTGGGTGGTTTGAGGACTTGAGAGGCCAGCCTGGGGTAGTTGGCGTGGGTCACTGGCAGTGTTGAGAGGTGTGAGGACTTGAGGGGGCTGCCTTGGTTAGTAGATAGAGGTCAGGGGTGGTAGGTGATGTGAGGACTTGAGGGGGAAGCCTGGGGTAGTTGGCAGAGGTCATTGGGGGTGTTGGGAGGAGGGAAAACTAGCAGGGGCTTACTGGGGTAATGGGCAGCGGTCAGTGGGTGTGGTGGGTTTGGGTAGTGGATGACTTAAGGGTACTGCCTGGGCTAATGGGTGTGTTTCAGTGGGGGTGCTGTGAGGATTTGTGTTGGGGGCTGCCTGGGGTAGCAGGAGGAGGTCAGTGGGGATGGTGGGAGGTGTGAGGACCTGAGGGCACTGCCTGGGGTAGTGGACATGGGTTAGTGCAGGTGGTGGGTGCTGTGAGGGATTTGCGAGGGCTTGCTGGTTTAGTGGGTGGAGGTCAGTGGGGGTGGTGGGAGGAGGGGAAGCCAGCAGGAATTGCCTGGGGTAGTGGGTGGAGGGCAGTAGGGGGGTGGGTGGTGTGAGGACTTCAGTGGGCTTTCTGGGTTAGTGGGCTGTTAAAACGGATTTCTGAACTCTGACCTGGTGGGCAGATGTTCAGAAGGCCAGCCTAGTTTCTTGGAACAGGGAAACCTCTGGACAAGCCAGACCAATCAAGGTGGCTATGGCAGGCAGTCAAGACTAATTTTCAGGAGGGGTGAGGCTGACTGAAGGACCTCAATGAACACACAAAGCAAGGACACTTACAAATTACTCCCAGACAGGTGTTATATCAAAAATATAAACACATTTATAACAAGGTCTTTGTAACTCAGACTATAGTAAAAGAATCACAGCTATACTCAGTAAACCAACACAATACAATCAATACAAGATATGTACAAGATCATTGGGGTCTAAAGGGATAAATGCACAAAATATGTCCACAACATAGATGGGGAGAAAACAGGCAGTGCAGACAGTATTTAGGCCTCTTCGACATCGACAACACACCTAACAAAGAGGCAGTCCAAACCTTAAGAAGAGAGGAGCCTATTGCTCAATAGTACATGTAGTGCAAGTGCACACGGTTGTTCCAATGGGCAAAACAGAGTCTCTTCAGGGGTCTCTAGCAGCTCAGGAAGGTGGATGAGGCAATGAAGAATAAGTTCCCACTATTCAGGGAGGACCTCCACTTGAAGTCAGAGGCAGTTCCAGAGTGCGGGTTGGAGTCGCTAGTTCGCACTAGCAGTGGAAAAGAGAGTGACCCCCAGGGTCCACGCATGTGTAATAATGGATGGAGCCACTAGGGACCACTGGTTAAGGTTAGGATTACTTACCGGCCCCAGGTGCAATGCGGACCAAACTTCGCCAGTCAAGTCCACTTTGGTTGCGGGTTCTACTGCGGCCTTATGGCGGCCCTGCAGCTTTCAGTTTCAAAGTTACAGTGAGGATTCCCAAACGGGACAGTGGCGATTTCTCCACTCCGGGTGGATGAATCACCCTAGTTTCATTGCAGCATGCTTCAGGGGCAAGAGGGTCAGAAATGCAGTGCACCTGCAAAGGTCGTTGCTGCATCAGGGCAACACGGTAACCGCGTATGCTCCAGTCCTGGCACACTCGTCTCACTTCAGACCTGGAAATGCCAAGTGTGCCAAATTCGGTTGCAGGGTGCCGCCGACAAAGTGCTAGCAGTATACAAAGTTTCGAGAGCATCCTCGAAACGACAGCAGAGACAGAGCAAAGGTCCTGCGTAAGCTGGTCAGCCCACTGGTTGGCCCAGGGACACTTCCGAGAAGGCTTACTTGCAGGTTTTGATGAAGGTTCCAAGAATAGTTGGTCCCACTATTCTAATGGGTAGATGCATCCTCGCCGACCTTCTAGGATGATCAGATGCAGAGGGGTCCCACGGGACAACAGTGGGCTCAGGGTGCCAAATCTTTCAGCGGGTCACCAGCGCTTCCTCGACTCAACTTTGTTGTTCCAGGATACTTGGATCCTGTCCTTAGTTCAGTGAGAACTCCAGAGATCGACATGGTATGGCCTTGTCTTATCCAAAGTTCCCTTTGTGGCAAAATAAATAGGACCAAATGGGAGATCTGCTCACAAACACAAACTCCATACGTGGACCAATCACGGACCACAGTGGTCCCAGTCATTAATGGCACTCCAGAATCTCTGGGACCCAGGATGTGTATTGGACTCAGACGTTCCAGCCCAAATCCTGGAGGCACTCACACCAGGCATGCAAAAGCCTGGGAAAGCATTGCGTTTCGTGGGAAAATTCATGTCCAAATAAGGACTGACCTGGGTCGGCTCGACCTGGGGAAGGTAAATGGGAAAGATGGCAAAGGACAGGACAAAGAACCTCGTGGCTTGGCCATATTGGAGCCAGGCCACCTATTTGTTCAAAACGTGGTTAACACGGTTAACATGGCAGGAAAGGGTTAAAATTATATGAAAAGATAAGCTGCCACCAGCCTTGTCCATGACACATCTACACATCTCACAAAACGTCCATCGAGAGTATCTAGGGTCATTGCAAATGACTATGAGACCCAAGTACACTGTACTGTAAGGTACATTGTGTACTTGTCACATGTTGCACAAACGTTGCATCATTGGAAAAGGACTAAGGGGAACAAAGTCTCCCAGTACTGACTGTCTTAAGGGCATGTCAGTTTCCCCATAAAAAGTGAGCGAAAGCCCAGAGGAGTGCAGCTGAATGCTGTGCTTCTCTGGCAAAGTCAGTCTTTGGTGTCTAAACAGCAGCAAAAAGTTTGGGGGTGTACAACTAGAGGGAAAATTACACATAAAATGAAATCTTTCCTAACACTCGGCCCTCCCAGACTAAGGACAGGGGGACTTAATCCACCCCTGGATGAGTCTCATGTTCAGGTCGGTTAAACATTCTGGACAACCCATGAGCATTTCTATGTTGGAAACCTGGCCTATGCTCAATAGTGAAGTCAAAGCCTTGCAGACCTATTGACCACCTGAGCAAATTTGGATTCTCTCCCTTCATGTTCATTAGCCACTTTAAGTGCTTATGGTCAGTTTGCACAGTGAAGTGGGTCCCATAAAGGTAGGGACTCAGCTTCCTTAGGGCCCAACCAACTCTTTATCTACTGTGGACCATCTGAGCTATCTGGCCTTAAACTGGAAACTAATTAAGCCAATAGGGTGTTCCTTACCCTTCTCATCTACTTGTGATAGCACAGCTCCTATCCCAGTGTCGGAGGCATCTAGCTGCACAATAAAAGGTCTTTGGTAATCAGGGGCCCTGAGAACAGGGGCCTGGCACAAGGAGTCTTTTAAGCCATTGAAGGCCTTCTCACACTATTCAGATCGGTGGTCAGTCATTTTTTCAACAAAAAAAATGTCGAAAGACAATTTTTTCGAAAAAATAATGTCGAAAAAAAAAGTTGAATTCCTTTTTTTAAAATTATATATTTATTTTGGGGTCCGGGAATAAAAAAGAATGGGTAAAGCAAAAAAAAATTAAAAAAGGGGGCTTGGGGGAACCCCCCCATTTCGAATAAAAAACATATTAAAAATAAATTAGACTTTTTTTCGACATTATTTTTTCAAAAAAATGACTTTCAACATTTTTTAATTTGATAAAATGACTATGAACCATTCAGATCAGGTTATGATATGATATGATATGATATGATATGTTATTTGTAACGCGCCTATACACAAGTGTTACCTTCTTGGGTTTCTTTGGAATGGTGAGAGCAGTCAGAGGGGCAGCTATGGTGCCATATTCTGCCATTAAATTTCTGTAATAGCCAGTGATGCCTAAGAAGGCTCTCACTTGGGTCTGAGTAGTGGGGGTAGGCCAGGCTTGTACTGCTTGTACTTTACTGGGTAGAGGCTGTATCCTCCCTCCACCTACTTCATGTCCAAGGTAGACCACTGATCCTTGCCCAATCTGGCACTTACTGGCCTTTATGGTCAAGTTGGCCTTCTGAAGAGCCTGTAACATAATCCTAAAGTGAAAAAAAAGGAGGGCGAGGCGCGCACTCCAGGTCCTGGTCAATTAAACATGTTGCAAAAAAATATGTATCTGGGTTAAATCCCAAAATGGACAAGTATTCACCAGGGTTAAATCCCATCTGCTGCAAATCCCAAAGATGAACAAATATTAACAGGGTTAGATCCCTTCTGCTTCAATTCAGTTGCTCAGTATTAACAGGGTTAGATCCCATCAGCTGCAGTTCTGTTGTCTGTAGTTGTTCTCCTCCAAGTGCTTTCTTACCTCAAATAATCATCAGGGAGGCTGTGTTTCTTTAACAGATGTCACTAATTTGACTCAAAGGATTCTGGTTGCTGTAATAAAAATGTTTTTTCAGTTCAGGTGACCAGGGACCGACACCCCTCCAAAAGCACAAGTCCTTCCCAAGTTTGGGGGAGGGGAGAGAACCATCTTTATTATTCTCTAAAGTGGGACACAGTAACCCCGGTGCCGCTGCCTCTGGAGCCCCGGACTCCCATAGCTTTAAGTGAAAAAATGAAGGAGGGCGAGGCGTGCACTCCAGGTCCTGGTCAATTAAATATGTTGCAAAAAATATATATCTGGGTTAAATCCCAAAATAGACAAGTATTCACCAGGGTTAAATCCTATCTGCCGCAAATCCCAAAGGTGAACACATATTAACAGGGTTATATCCCTTCCGGTCAGGACCACCATCTACTACTAATTATTTTAATTCAGGATGGTCATTGGGGTCAAACACTTCATGCAACACCACTTCCTCGTCAGGTTCTGGTGTTTGTCCAACTACCTCCACCTCAGTGCTAGGTGAGTTAGGGGGCATATTTTATTTCCCTCTTTTAGTTTTTCTGACTCCTTTTGCCTTGGTTTTCCCCTTTGGCTTGGGAACTGCAGTGGTCTGGGCCAGGGATGCCCTTGTTTGAGACCTTGTGCAGGGTCTTTCAGTTGTATCTCCCACAAGCCCTAAAGCTCTGAGATCATTTCCAGGCAGCAAGAACTTTCCTGGGACAGCTCTCTGAATGCTCACTGGATTCCTCACTACTGTACCATTTAAAGTAAGATTTAAAGGTATTACTGGGAACATGAGCCAATTTAGTGGGTAACAGAGGAGCTGTGGCAACTTCCTCTGGATCTACCAAGGTAGAATCCACTACAGTTCGACTACACCCGCTATCCCTAAGAGCTGGGGTATCTACTCCATTGATCGGCACACTGTCTTTAACGTAGTGATTATTATTATCTGGAATCCTAGCATAAGCCTCAGAGTCTTTAGGCTCACAGGAACACAGGGAAACTAAAACTACCTCAGTTTCTATCCCACTGGGGAAGGAGTCTGAGGAGAAGGATGCCCCTGTAATCTCTTCTTCCTCATAGGAGGAGAAGGCCAGATTAGCAGAGTGGACCTCCAAGGTTTTGACTTTACATCTGGGGTCCCCCTTCACATGGTCAGTTGATCCACAAGCAAAACAAGATCCACTGGGGCTGTTTACATAGGGAGGCTTATTTTAACCAGAGTTCTGTTTTGGAGGATAACCTCCACTACCCTGTGAGTTCCTTTGTGATTTACCCTTATTTTTCTTTTTGTGGCCTTTCTGGGAGGAAGTTTTATCAGATCCCCCACACTTCCTATCTTTGGACTTTTTCCCCTCCTCCTGCTTACCAGGATGAGTCCTGTCCTTATGGGACACTCTATGTGACACCCACAAATCTGCTGCTATTGCAGGCTTCTTAGGATCTATCTCCTTTGAATCTGCCAGATGCTGCTTAAGCTCAGGGGAAAAAGATGAAAAAATATGTTCAAGCATCACAAGACATATCATACCCTCAAAGGTGGAGACCTTATAACCTTCAACCCAGCCAGTCATGTTTTTTAAGGATTCATTTACATAAAACACCCAAGTACTTACTTCTTTCTTTTTGTACTTTCTGAATCTCTTTAAGTATTGGGCACAAAGTCTTTGTATAGGATAGCACAGTTCTGGTAGTAAACGGTTAAGTCTTTGCCACGGATCTTAGAAGATTTTGGTCAGACAAAAAGTTAGATGTTGGTTTAGGGAAGGACAAGTCTTCAAAGTCGATAAAGTTTCACAAACTTTCACTGTGGCTGAAAAGATTTCTGGACCGCGTTTGCACAGTAGCTTTGAAGTGAAGAAGAGCTGTAGCTGAGGCAGTTGTTCCTGGCAGTTCGAGCAGATCTTGCTGTACCTGAGCTTTAGTCGTGGAGACAAGAAGGAGGATGTTAGGAGGTTCCTGCACTGCCCAGGCAAGAGGCCACAAGCTTGGCAAAACATCGGTTTAAGGTGTGAGTGCATTAAAGACCCCAAACTGGTATCATTCCCACTGGTTTTCAGCACTCTGCAGAACATTCGACCAGGAGGGGACGGTGTCCAGCCGGCTTGCGAGTTGGTTGTTCCCACCAAACTCAAGGGAAGAAGTTAACCAGCCGGCCAATCTCGCCAGAGTGCATTCAGGTCTCCTAGGAGACTAAGCACAGGGAGTTTCGGGCACCTCCCTCACATCCTGTCCAACCCAGACACTTAGGCTCCAGAGGAGGGCTTCAGCACTGAAGCCCGCCAAAGGCCAACGGACAAAGGGACCAAGCACAAGAAGGAACTTTCCAAAAAGAAACAGTGAAAAAAGTTGACCAGAGTCTGTTTTTACAGATAGGTCTTGGGTGCCATATTGAAAAACATGGCTGACCTGATTTTTAGCTACCGTTGTTTGCGGTCGGGAAAAATCATGGTAGTTTGATCTAAACCACTGCCACCAGCCATTTAAAGTAGGAAAGGGTAACATTTGACTGTTGCATGGGTGTTTCGACTCTGGGGATGCTAGGCAACCCCTCCAGCACTCTATAGGAAGATAGTGTGTGCTGGGCCTGTAAATTTAAAGAGACTAATAAAGTCAATTTAACTTTACATGCTCTTGGAAACAGTAGTCAAAAGTCTGAAAGACATCCCTGTGCCACTGCACTGAAGGTGCTGTGTGACACACAGAAAATGATGATGCCTATGGAGTTGTTTTAAAAACTCCATATCCAAAGAACACAACAGTAAAACACATTGAAAATGAAAAGTTCAAAGTCCCAAAATATAGCAAAAGCACTGGAGGGCTCTAAGGTAGAGGGAATTTAGCACTTGGGTGAGAATTCTCGCTAACAAGGGCAAATCATCAGGGCATACCTGGGGTAGTGGGTAGAGGTCAGTGTGGGTGGTGTGAGGACTTGAGGGTGCTGCTTGGGGTAGAGGACAGGCATCAGTGGGGGTGGTGGGAGGTGTGAGTCTTGAGGGGCCCGCCTCAGGTAGTGGGCAGAAGTCAGTGGAGGTAGTGGGAGGTGGGAGAACTTCAGGGGGCTTCCTGGGGTAGTGGGTGGAGGTCAGTGGGGATCGTGGGTGGTCTGAAGACTTGAAGGGGCTGTCTGGAGTAGTGGGCAGGGGTTAGTGGGGTGGTGGGTGGTGTATGGACTGAAGGGGGCCTCCTGGGGTTAGTTGGGGTGGAGGGAGGTGTGAAGCCTTGAGGGGGCTACCTCAGGTAGTGAGTGGAGGTCCGTTGGAGTGGCGCGTGGGTTGAGGACTTGAGGGGGTAGCATGGGGTAGTGGTTGGAGGTCAGTGAGCAAGGTGGGTGGTATGAGGACTTGAGTGGGCTGCCTGGGCTGGTGGGCAGAGGTCAGTGAGTGGTGGGTGGTGTGAGGACTTGTGAGGGATGCCTGGTGTAATGGGCAGATGTCAGGGGGTATGGTGGGAGGTGTACAGACTTGAGGGGCTGCTTGGGGTAGTGGATAGAGGTCAGTAGGGGTAGTGGGTGATGTGAGGACTTGAGGGGGCTGCCTGGTCTAGTGGGTGGAGGTCAGTGAGGTGGTGGGTGATGTGAGGACTTGAGGGGGATGCCTGGGGTAATGGGCAGAGGTCAGTGGGGGTGGTGGGAGGTGTGAAGACTTGAGGGGGCCACTTTGGGTGGTGGATAGAGGTCAGTGGGAGTAGTGGGTGATCCGAGGACTTGAGAGGGCAGCCTGTGGAAGTGGGTGCAGGTCTGTGGGGTGGAGGAGGTGTGAGTACTTAACATGGCTGCCTCAGGTAGTGGGCAGAAATTAGTGTGTGTGTTGTGAGGAGGGAGAACTTCAGGGGGCTGCCTGAGGTAGTGGGTGGAGGTCAGTGGTGTGGTGGGTGGTGTGATGACTGGAAGGGGCTGTTTGGGATAGCGGGTGGGGGTGAGTGGGGTGGTGGGTGGTGTAAGGACTGGAGGGGGCTTCCTGGGGTCAGTTGGGGTGGTGGGAGGTGTGAGTGCTTGAGTGGGCTGCCTTGGTTAGTGGGCAGAGGTCAATGGGAGTTGAGGGTGTGTTGAGGGCTTGATGGGGCAACCTGGGGCAGTGGACTGAGGTCAGTGAGCATGGTGGGTGGTGTGAGGACTTGAGGGGGCTGCCTGGGCTAGTGGGCGGAGGTCAGTGGGAGTGGTGGGTGGTGGGAGGGGTTGAGCAGGATAGCTGGCGTATTGGGCAGAGGGCAGTGGGGATGGGTGGAGGTGGAAGGAATTCAGTGGCCTGCATCGGGCAGTGGTCAGGAGTCAGTGGATGGTTTGGGTAGTGTGAGGATTTGAGTGAGCCGCCAGGAATAGTGGGTGGAGGTTAGTGAAGGTGGTGGGAGGTGTGAGATCTAGCAAGGGCTTGCCTGGGATAGTGGACAAAGGTCAATGGCAGTGGTCGGAGGAGGGCACATTAGCAGGGGTTACCTATGGTAGTGGGCGAAGGCCAGTGTGATGGTGGGTGGTATGAGGGCTTCAATGGGCTTACTGGGGTCATGGACTGAGGTCTGTGGGGTTGGTGGGTGGTATGAGGACTTGAAGGGGATGCCTAGGGTAGAGGGAAGAAGTCAGAGGGGGGGTGAGGAGAGCGACTTTGAGGGGGCCTCCTTGGGTATGGTCATAGGTCAGTAGGGGTGGTGGGAGGAGGGCAAACTAGCAGGGACTTCCTGGGGTAGTGGGCAGGGGTCAGTGGGGGTGGTGGGAGGTATGAGGGGTTGAGGGGGCTGCCAGGGTTAGTGGGCAGAGGTCAATGGGGTGGTGGTAGAATAGAGAAGTAGCAGGAACTGCCTGGGGTAGTGGGTGGAGGTCAGTGTGTGTGGTTTGAGGAGTTGACAGATCAGCCTGGGGTAGTTGGCGTGCATCGCTGGCGGTGTTGAGAGGTGTGAGGACTTGAGGGGGCTGCATGGCTTAGTAGATAGAGGTCAGGGGGTGGTAGGTGATGTGAGGACTTGAGGGGGCAGCCTGGGGTAGTTCGGGGAGGTCAGTGGGGGTGTTGGGAGGAGGGCAAACTACCAGGGGCTGACTGAGGTAATGGGCAGAGGTCAGTGGGTGTGGTGGGTATGGGCGGTAGTGGACACAGGTCAATGGGGGTGGTCTGAGGTGTGAAAACTAGATGGGGCTGCCTGGAGTTGTTGGTGGAGGTCGGGGGGGGCGTGGGTGGTGTTTGGACTTGAAGATGCTGCGTGGGGTAGTAGGTGGAGGTCAGTGGGGGTGGTAGGAGATGGGTGAGAAAATAGCAGGTGCCACCTGGGGTATTGGGCAGATGTCAGTGGGCATGGTGGGTGGAGGTCAAATAGCAGGGGCCACCTGGGGAGGTGGAGAAAGTCAGGCATTTTGGGTGATGTGAGGACTTGAGGGGGATGCCTGGGGTAGTAGGCACAGTTTAGTGGGGGTGGTGGGTGGTTTCAGGACTTGATGGGGCTGAATGGGTTAGTGGGCAGAGGCCAGTGGGGGTGGGGGAGAAGGAACATCTAGCAGGGGCCTCCTGAGTTAGTGAGTGGAGGTCAGTGGGGTTGCAGGTGGTGTGAGCACTTGAGGTGGCTGCCTGGGTAGTGTGCAGAGGTCAGTGGGGGCAGTGGGAGATGTCAGTACTTGATGGGACTGCCTGGGGGTAGTGGGCAGAAGGTCAGTGAGGGTTGTTAGTGGTGTGAGGACTTCAGGGGGCTACCTGTGATAGTGGGCATAGGTCAGTGGTGGTGGTAGGAGGGTGGAAAACTAGCAGGGGCAGCCTAGGGTAGAGGTCAGAGGTCAGCAGGGGTGTTGGGTGATGTGTGGTATTGATGGGGCGACCTGGGGTAGTGGATGGGGTTTAGTGGTGCTGTTGGGAGATGTGAGGACTTGAGTGGGCTGCCTGTGGTAGTGAGTGGTCTCCAGTGGAGGTGGTGGGTGGTGTGCAGACTTCAGTGGGCTGTGTGGTGTATTGGGTGGAGGCCAATAGGGGGGAGGGAGGAGGGGGGACTTGAGGGGGTTGCCTGGAGTAGTAGGAGTAGGTTAATGGGCATGGTGGGTGGTGTGAGGACTTGAGGGGACTGCCTGGGGTAGTGGGCTGTTGTCAGTGGAGGTGGTGGGTGTTTGAGGACTTGAGCGGGCTGCCTGGGGTAGCGGGCAGAGGTCAATGGGGTGGTTGGTGGTGTGAAGACTTAAGGAGGCTGCCTGTGGTAGTGGGTGGAAGTCCATGGGTGTGGTGGGAGGAGGGCAAACAAGCAAGCACTGCCTGGGGTAGTGCCGAAGGTTAGTGGGGATTGTGGGGGTTGTGTGGACCTGAGGGTCTGTCTGAGGTGGTGGTGAGGGGGCAGTGGATCAAGTGGGAGATATGAGAACTTGTGGGGATTGTCTGGAGTAGTGGACAGAGGCCAGTGGTGTTGTTGGGAGGTGTGAGGAGTTGAGGGTGCTACCTGGGATAGTGAGTGGAGGTCAGTGGAGGTGGTTTGAGGTGTGAGGATTTGAAGGGGCTGCCTGCGGTAATGTGCAGAGGTCAGTGGGGATGGTGGTAGCTGTGAGGTCTTAAGGTGGCTGCCTCGAGTAGGGGGTGGAGGTCATTGGGAGTAGTGGGTGGTGTGAGGACTTAAGGGGGCTTATTGGAGTAGTGGGCACAGGTCAATGTGGGTGTTGGTAGTTGTGAAGACTTGAGGGGGCTGCCTTGGATAGTGTGCAGAGGTGAGTGGGGTGGTGGGTGGTGTGAGGACTTGAAGGGCCTGTCTGGGGTAGTGGGTGGAGGTCAGTGAGGGTGGTGAAAGGGGTGAACATTGAGGGGGCTGCCTGGGGAAGTGGGTGGAGGTCAGTGGGAGTGGTGGGAGGAGGGCAAAAACCAGGACCCTCATGGGATAGTGGCCAGAAGTCACTGGGAGTGGTGGTTGGTAGGAGGACTTGAGTGGGCTGCCTGTGGTAGTAGGTGAAAGTCAGTGGGCGTGGTGGGTGGTGTGAGGACTTGAGGGGGTTGCCTGGGGTAGTGGGCAGTCATCAGTGGAGGTGGTGAGGGGGTGAGGACCTGAGAGTTCTGTCTGGGGTAGTGGGCAGAGGTTTGTGTAGATGGTGGGGGGGTGAAGACTTGAGGGGGCTTTCTGGATAGTGGGCAGAGGTCAGTGGGTATGGTGGGAGGAGGGCAAATTGCAGGGGGGACTTAGGGTAGTGGCTGTAAGTCAGAAGGCATGGTGGGTGATGTGAGGACTTGAGGGACTGCCTGGGGTAAAAGTGTAGATGGTGGGTGATTTGGGGATATGAGGGGGCTGACTGGGTTATTTGGTAGGTGTCAGTGGGGGTAGTGTGAAATGTTACGACTTGAGGCAGCTGCTGAGGTGGTGGATGGAGGTCAGTGGGTGTGGTGGGAGGAGGGCAAATTAGCAGGGGCTGCCTAGGGTAGTGGGTGAAGGTCAGTGCAGCTGTAGGTGGTGTGGGGACTTGAGGGGCAGCCTGGGTAGTGTGTGGGGTTCAGTGAGGGTGGATGGAGGTGTGAGTACTCGATGGGACTGCCTGGGGTAGTGTGCAGAAGGTCAGTGGGGGTGGTTGGTGGTGTGGGGACATATTGGGGCTGACTGTGGTAGAGGGCAGAGTTCAGTGGGGTGGTGGGAGAAGGTCAAACTAGCAGGGGCTGCCTGGGGTAGAGGGCAGATGTCAGCAGGGGTGATGAGTGGTTTGAGGAAATGATGATGTTGCCTGTTAGGACTTGAGAGGCAGTCTGTGTAGTGTGTGGAGTTCAGTGGGGGTGTTCCGTGGTGTGAGGACTTGAGGGGGCTGCCTGGAATAGTGAGCAGTCATCAGCAGAGGTGGTGGGTGGTGTGCAGATTTAAGCGGTGAGCCTGATGTAGTGGGTTGAGGTTAGTGGGAGTGGTGGGAGGTGTGAACATTGAAGGGGCTGCCTGGGGGAGTTGACAGAGGTCAGTGGGGGGGGGAGCAGGGCTGGTAGGCAGCATCACATGCAGTACCCTTTGGGAACACTACATGCGATTAAGACTACAAGTGTAAGTACAATTTCACCTTTGGCACAAACCTGTGCTACACAGTAAAGTGGTAGCAATGGCTGAGCAGCCAGACTTATCTCAAGAGTTGAGTGAGCACTAGAACAAGTTACACAAAGGACCAACAAATACAGTGGTTCAAACAAACACTTACACAAGGTTTCTTGGTAAAAGAATATACATTTATTTACAGAGTCAGTTTGAAAACATTACACTAGCAAGAACAGCTCAATATCACACACTAATAAACCACAAATATACAATCAATAAGTAAATGAAAAGTTCCGCTCCCCTGAAGTGGGAGCAAAATTGCACTCCACATATTTTCAAAAGGGGCAAAGAGACAAGGGGCCTCATTCCGAGTATGGCGGTAAGGGATAGCGGCCACCGGTAACGAGACCGGTGGCGGTAATCCCTTACCGCCATACTCCGAGTTCCCTCTGCGCCCTCACCCTTAACGCCTGCTTTGAGCAGGTGTTAAAGTCGAGGGCGCAAAGGGGCCTCAAAGCCAATAACGGTGACCGTAATGAACGGTCACCGTTATTTGCATCTTCCCCATTCCCATTGAGCCCTATGGGGGCTCATTTGGGAATGGGGAAGAGCCTTGGTGAATGGGGAATTACCGCCCGCCAACCTTGGAATGGGGCGGTGATTCCGCCATCCACCAAGGCGCTGCCGGTCCGGGTACGGCGTCAACCAAGGCGTTAATAGCGCCATTGGTTAGCGCCGTACTCGGAATGAGGCCCAAGGTTATAAGAATTAATAGCACAAATACTTGCATAGGCAGGGCAAAGGGTTTCAGTAAACTACAATGAGCAATTCAGTTCATAGGCCTGGGCCAAAGTTAATGGTTCAGAGTCTTTGTATAGGATAGCACAATTCTGTTAGTAAACGGTTAAGTCTTTGCCAAGGTTTTTGTAGAAGGATTTGGCTAGGCGAAAAGTGTGAGTGCCTTAAAGTCCATGAGCTGCTTTCTTTCCCTCTGGCTATCTGGCTTTCAACAGCACTCTGAAGTAAATTCGACCAGATGGGGACGGTGTTCAGGTGGCTTGTGAGTTAGTTGTTCCCGCCAAACTCAAGGGAAGATGTTAACCTTGTAGGGCTTCTCTGTCGATGGAGCTTCATGCAATTCGGACCTGCAGCAAGGCTTCACCGGTCATCCAGGAGTTGCAGCAGTCCTCTTCCTTCAGCTCGTCTTTGGTTCTTTCGTTCCAGTGGTCGACTCTGCTTTCCAAGTCCTAGAGACCTGCTTTTAAACAGTTTTCCCCCATTCATTCCAGCCTGGCTGTAACTCACGCAGCAGAGTGGCTGTCCTTGCCGGACAGCCAGCTGGCCAATCAAGCCTGAGTGCATTCAGGTCTCCTAGGAGACTAATCACAGGGAGGGCACCTCCCTCACATCCTGTCCATTCCAGACACTCAGGCGCCAGATGAGGGCTTCAGCACTGAAGCCCGCCAAAGGCCAACGAACAAAGGGACCAAACCAGGATTGGCACACAGAGGCAAACACAAGAAGGACCTTTCCTAAAATTAATGACAAAAAAAGATGACCAGAGTCTGTTTTTACAGATAGGTATTGGGCGCCATAGTGAAAAACATGGCTGACCTGATTTTTAGCTACCGTTGTTAGGGGTGGGAAAAATCATGGTAGTTTGATCTAAACCACTGCCACCAGCCATTTAAAGGAAAGGGTAACATTTGACTGTTACATTAGTGTTTTGACTCAGGGGAAGCTAGGCAACCCCTCCAGCACTTTTTAGGAAGAAAGTTTGTGCTGGGTCTATACATTTAAAGAGACTAGTAAAGTCAATGTAACTTTACATGCTCTGGGAGACGTTAGTCAGTCCCAGAGAAGGTATTTAAACCTTGGGAAGTCTAAAAGACATCCCTGTGCCACTGCACCTAAGGTGCTGCATGACACACAGGAAAATATGGTGCCTATGGAGTTGTTTTAAAACACCATAACCAAAGAACACAACAGTAAAACACACATAAAATACATGGAAGAGTGGGAAAAAAGGCTCACACTCTTCTCAGGTAGAAAAATCAAATCGTAGAAATCCAGCAAAGTTGCTGGGTGTCTCAAAAGGTAAGGGGAATTACACATTTTGAGAATTCTCCCTAACAAGGGTGAATAGCAGGGGCTTCATGGAGTAATGGGCAGAAGTCAGTGAGTGTGGTGGGTGGTGTGAGTACATGAGGGGGCTGCCTGGGGTAGTGTACTGTCATCAGGGTGTGAGGACTTTAGCGGGCTGCTTGAGTTAGTGGGCTGAGGTCAGTGGGGATGGTGGGGTGTATGAAGACTTGAGGGGGCTGCCTGGGGTAGTGGGCGGATGACAGTAGGCATGGTGGTTGGTTTGAGGACTTGAGGGTGCTGCCTGTGTTAGTGGGGGGTTGTCAGTGGGGGTGGTGAGAGGTGTGAGGACAAGAGGCGGCTGCCTGGGGTGGTGAACATCAGTGGACGGGGTGGGAGGATATCAAACTAGCAGGAGCTCCCTGGGTAAGAGCACAGAAGTCAGCAGGGGTGGTTGGTGGTGCGAGGAATTGATTGAGCTGCCTGGGTTCGTGGGTGGGGGTCAGTGGGGGTTTTGGAGGGGTGTAAGGAGGTGTGAGGTCTTGAAGGGGCTGCCTGGGGTAGTGGGCAGAGGCCAATGGGGGTGGTTGGTGGTGTGGAGACTTAAGGGGGATGCCTGCGGAAGAGAGTGGAAATCTGTGGGGGTGGTGGGAGGAGGGCAAACTAGCAAGCACTGCCTGGGGTAGTGCCAGAGTTCAGTGGGGATCATGGCTGGTGTGAGGACCTGATGGTCTGTCTGGGGTAGTGGCCAGAGGGCAGTGGGTATAGTGGGAGATATGAGAACTTGAGGGGGCTGTCTGGGGTAGTGGTCGGATGGAGGTCAGTGGTGTGGGGTGGTACCGGAGTTCAGTGGGGATCGTGGGTGATGTGAGGACCTGATGGTCTGTCTGGGGTAGTGGCCAGAGGGCAGTGGGTATAGTGGGAGATATGAGAACTTGAGGGGGCTGTCTGGGGTAGTGGTCGGATGGAGGTCAGTGGTGTTGTTCTGTGGTGTGAAGACTTGAGGGTGCTACCTGGGCTTTTGGGTGAAGGTCAGTGGAGGTGGTTTGAGATGTGAGGATTTGAAGGGGCTGACTGGTGTAATGTGCAGATGTCAATGAGGATGGTGGTAGCTGTGAGGTCTTGAGGTGGCTGCCTGGGGTAGTGGGCAGAGGTCAGTGTGGGTGTTGGTGGTAGCTGTGAAGACTTGAGGGGCCTGCCTTGGATAGTGGGCAGATGTGTGTGGGGGTGGTGGGTGGTGTAAGGACTTGAGGGGGCTGCATGAGGTAGTGGCCATTTGTCAGTGTAGGTGGTGTTTGGACTTGAGCAGGCTGCCTGGGGTAGTTGGTGGAGGTCAGTTGGGGTGGTGGGAGGTGTGAACATTGAGGGGGCTGACTAGGGAAGTGGGCGGAGGTCAGTGCGGGTGTTGGTGGTAGCTGTGAAGACTTGAGGGGCCTGCCTTGGATAGTGGGCAGATGTGAGTGGGGGTGGTGGGTGGTGTGAGGACTTAAGGGGGCTGCCTCGGGTAGTGGACACAGGTCAGTGCGGGTGTTGGTGGTAGCTGTGAAGACTTGAGGGGCCTGCCTTGGATAGTGGGCAGAGGTGAGTGGGGGTGGAGGGTGGTGTTAGGACTTGAGGGGGCTGCCTCAGGTAGTGGACACAGGTCAGTGCGGGTGTTGGTGTTAGCTGTGAAGACTTGAGGGGCCTGCCTTGGATAGTGTGCAGAGGTGTGTGGGGGTGGTGGGTGGTGTGAGGACTTTTGAGGGGGCTGCATGGGGTAGTGGGCATTTTTCAGTGTAGGTGATGTGTGTACTTGAGCGGGCTGCCTGGGGTAGTGGGTGGAGGTCAGTGGGGGTGGTGGGAGGTGTGAACTTTGAGGGGGCTGACTGGGGAAGTGGGTGGTGGTCTGTGGGGGTGGTGGGAGGAGGGCAAACAAGCAGGGGCTGCCTGGGGTAGTGGGTGGAGGTGAGTGGGGTTGTAGGTGGTGTGATCACTTGAGGGGGAAGCCTGGGTAGTGTGTGGGGTTCAGTGGTGGTGGCTGGAGGTGTGAGCACTTGATGGGACTGCCTGGGGTAGTGGGCAGAAAGTCAGTGGGGGTGGTTGTTGGTGTGAGGACTTGAGGGGGCTGCCTGTGGTAGCGGGCAGAGTTCAGTGGTGGTGATGGGAGAAGTTCAAACTAGAAGGGGCTTCCTGGGGTAGAGGGCAGATGTCAGCAAGGGTTGTGGGTGGTGTGAGGAATTGAGGAGGATGACTGGGGTAGTGGGTGGTGGTCGTGGGGGTGTTGGGTGGTGTGAGGACTTGAGGGGGCTGCCTGGGATAATGGGCAGTCATCAGCAGAGGTGGTGGGCGGTGTGCAAATATAAGCGGGCTGCCTGGTGTAGTGGGTTGAGGACAGTGGGGGTGGTGGGAGGTGTGAACTTTGAGGGGGCTGACTGGGGAAGTGGGCGGTGGTCTGTGGGGGTGGTGGGAGGAGGGCAAACAAGCAGGGGCTGCCTGGGGTAGTGGGTGGAGGTGAGTGGGGTTGTAGGTGGTGTGATCACTTGAGGGGGCAGCCTGGGTAGTGTGTGGGGTTCAGTGGTGGTGGCTGGAGGTGTGAGCACTTGATGGGACTGCCTGGGGTAGTGGGCAGAAAGTCAGTGGGGGTGGTTGTTGGTGTGAGGACTTGAGGGGGCTGCCTGTGGTAGCGGGCAGAGTTCAGTGGTGGTGATGGGAGAAGTTCAAACTAGAAGGGGCTTCCTGGGGTAGAGGGCAGAGGTCAGCAAGGGTTGTGGGTGGTGTGAGGAATTGAGGAGGATGACTGGGGTAGTGGGTGGTGGTCGTGGGGGTGTTGGGTGGTGTGAGGACTTGAGGGGGCTGCCTGGGATAATGGGCAGTCATCAGCGGAGGTGGTGGGCGGTGTGCAGATATAAGCGGGCTGCCTGGTGTAGTGGGTTGAGGACAGTGGGGGTGGTGGGAAGTGTGAACATTGAGGGGGCAGCCTGGGGTAGTGGGCAGAGGTCAGTGGGGGTCGAGGGAGGAGGCCAAACTACAGGGGCTGCATGGGGTAGTGGGCAGAAATTAATGGGCTTGGTGGGTGGTGTGAGGACAAGAGGGGACTCACTGGGGTAGTAGGCGTAGGTCAGTGGGCATGGTGGGTGGTGTTAGGACTTGATGGTGCTCCCTGGGTTAGTGGGCGGTCATCAGGGGGGTGATGAGGATGTGAGGACTTGAGTGGGCTGCCTGGAGGAATTGCCAGAGGTCAATGGAGATGGTGGGGTATGCGAAGACATGAGGGGGCTACCTGAGGTAGTGGGTGGAGGTCAGTGGGGGTGGTGGGATGTTGGGGCAAACTGGCAGGGGCTGCCTGGGATAGTGGGTGGAGGTCAGTGGGTGGTGTGTTTATGATGATTTGAGGTGCCAGTCTGGGGTAGTGGGCAGAGGTCAGTGGGGTGGTGGGAGAACAGCAAACTATCAGAGGCTGTCTGGGGTAGTGGGTGGATGTCAGTGGGGTTCTAGGTGGTCTTTGCCCATGAGGGGGTTGCCTGGGTAATGTGTGGGGGTCAATGGCAGTGGTGGGAGGTGTGAGTACTTGATGAAACTTCCAGGGTTAGTGGGCAGAAGGTCAGTGTGGGTGATTGGTGGTGGGAGGACTCGAGAGTGATGCCTGCGTTAGTAGGCAGAGGTCAGTGGGGGTGGTGGGAGGAGGGCAAACTAGCAGGAGCTGCCTGGGGTAGAGTGCAGAGGTCAGCAGGGGTGGTGGGTGGTGTGAGGATTTGATGGGGCTGCCTGGTGTAGTGGGTGGTGGTCAATGGGGGTGTGGGGATGTCTGAGTACTTGAAGGGGCTACCTCGGGTATTGGGCCAAGGTCAATGGGGTTGGTTGGTGGTTTGAAAGCTTGAGGGGCTGCCTGTGTTAGTGGGTGGAAGTCAGTGGGGGTGGTGGGAGGAGGGTAAACTAGCAATAATAATAATAATAATAATAATAGCAAGGGCTGCCTGGGGCAGTGCCGGTCGTCCGTGGTGATCGTGGGGGTTAAGGACATGAGGGTCTGTCTGGGGTAGTGGCTAGAGGTCAGTGGGTGTAGTGGGAGGTGTGAGAACCTGAGGGTGTTGCCTGGGGTAATGGCCGGGGGTCAGTGGTGTTGTTGGTAGGTGTGAGGACTTGAGGGTGCTACCTGGGTTAGCAGGTGGAGGTCAGTGGAGGTAGTGGGAGGTGGGAGGATTTAAAGGGGCTGCCTCGGGTAGTCTGCAGAGGTCAGTGGGAATTCTGGTAGGTGTGAGGTCTTGAGGTGGCTGCCTGGGGTAGTGGGCAGAGTTCAGTGGGAGTAGTGGGTGGTGTGAGGACTTGAGGGGTCTTCCTGGGTTAGTGGGCGGAGGTCAGTGCCAGTGTTGGTAGGTGTAAAAACTTGAGGGGGCTGCCTAGGGTATTGGGCGGAGGTCAGTGGGGGTGGTGGGAGGAGGTCAAACTATCAGGGGCTTCGTCGGGAAGTGGGTGGAGGTCAGTGGGGGTGTAGATGGTGTCAGGACATGAGGATTCTGGGCAGGGTCAGTGAGGGTGGTGGGAGTTGGGAGGACTTGATGGGGTTGCCTGGAATAGTGGGTGGAGGTCACTGGGGTGGTCCGAGGACGGAGGGCCTGCTTGGGGCAGTGGGAGAGAGGTCAGAGGGGGTGGTGAAAGGAGCGCAAACCTGCAGGATATTCCTGGGGTAGTGGCAGAGGACATTGGGGATGTTGGGAGGTGGGAGGTGTCAGAACTTGAGGAGGCTGCCTGAGGTAGTGGGTGAAGGTCAGTGGTGGTGGTGGGGGATTGAGGACTTGAGGGGCCTGTCTGGGGTAGTGGTGTAGATCAGCAGGGGTTGTGGGAGGAGGTCAAACTAGCAGGGGCTCCCTGGGGTAGTAGGCAGAAGTCGGTTGGGGTGGTGGGAGGTATCAGGATTTGAGTGAGGTGCTATGACTTATGTGTGAAAGCACGCAGTTTGGGTGCTGCTTGAACTTTGGGGTTACGATCCACAGTTTCGCCAGCATGCTGACTTGAGTTACGAGTTACGGTTTGCAGTTTCGTGGGGTGCTAGCTTGCGTTTTAGGGGAGGGTCTGCAGTTTTGTAGGGGTGCTGACTTGAGTTAAGCAGGACGTTTTGCAATATTGCTTTGTGATGGCTTGCATTGCCGGGGACTGTCCACTGTTTCGTCGGGGTGCTGTTTTGAGTTGCGGGGGATGGTTTGCAGTTTCACCTAGGTACTACCTTGTGTTACTTTTGACGGTCTGCATTTTCTCTGGGATGCTGCTTTCAGTTGGGGAACGGGCTGCGGTTTTGCTGCGCTGCTGGGTGGTGGTGCAATGGTTGTTTGTTGATGCTAGTTTTTGCTTGCGTGGGGGCCATGTTGTGGGCTTTCCGGGCACAACCGATTGTTATATGCGCTGCAGGCGACTTTGCGCTTTTTAATCCCTAAATCAGCAAATAGCGCTAAGCTTTTCGTATGCGTAAGTAGGTGCAATGTAATTTATGGTGCAAAGTAGTTTGTGCAGACTTGGCGCTTTGTATATGAATTTGGGCCAAAGTGTTTAAGTGGATATCCCACCTCTGTGGCTCTAGCTGTGGTAGGGCTTGTTATCTGTTGGGATTTAGATTAATAACCTCCCTCTTCACATATAAGTGATCATGAATGTGATGTTTAAGCATTTTTGAAAATGAGAGTATGGTATTTTATGGTTGTATTGTTAAATGTATTTATATGTAATATGAATTTTAATCACTTTCTGCTTCCATATGCTTAGCTGCCAACCTGCCTTGTTTTAAAACGGCATTGAAAACCCATCAATTTAATCTTAACCCAGATTAATTAAGCAGCTTTTTCTCTCTTCTTCTCTAGCATTGCTGACCTTTCCTCTTTTCTACCAGTGTCTGTTTGTCTTGTCATGTTTTAGTGTGCGCTCTGGGGCCTACGAGCGTATGGCGCATTTTATAAAAAAAAAAAAAAATAGACAGCATTGGAAAGTTAGTGAAAAGGGTACGTTTTTATGTGTTTTCTAAAAAAGACAGATGTGCGTTCTTTGCTCTGAGGTCCTTTGTGATTGAGTTCTATAGATGGTGATCCAGAACCGAGAAACATGTGTCTCCTCTCTGGGAGACCTGAACAACTAGCAGTTGTTGATCGGAAGAGCTCAGAAATCGCGATAGACAATAAAAAGGACATGGTTTTTGTTTGTAAGATAAAGGGGAGAAAGCTCGCCAGTTTAAGGCCTTCCAGTGGTAGGAGATGGATGAGAATTGAAGCAGGTGGAACAAAAGTCTCACCACAGCATGTTGGGCCCTGTAGTCGTGAGAGCTACTTTCCGGGAATTTCTGTCCAGATGCAGTGAGGTAAGTATATGCACTGGGACCACTGGAGCCACGATCCACTCTCAAACTGAGAAACAGGGGCACGTCATCCTGCCATCCCTTTCCATACTCTCCAAAGTGCACACGTCATTTGCTACCAGCCAATCCTGCACCCCCTGGTATTTCATTTCCTAAACATGGCCTCAGTGTTGTTGTTCTTCAACATCCCTGTGGGGTCGGCTACCTCTCCATGCATGACACTGCAGACACTGCACGTGCTGGTGTCCCTGCTGTCATGCTACTGTATGTTGGACCGGAGATAAGGCACAGCTTAAGAAAAAAAAAAGGAAACCTCTATTACATCTGATAGGTTAGGCAATGTCGAGCAAAACCTCAACTGTTTAACATTATCAACCTGCCCGCTCCCTGCTTTATCCAGTGTATACACTCGCGGATCGGTTACTTCATTTCCCCCTTTCTGGAAGACATAAAACACACGAAGTTTGTTTTGAAGGAACTCAGAGCCCATTTCCTCGGAATCAGAAACAGACTCTAATTGGTCACAGCCAGTTTGCAGAATGTGTTTGAATGTCCCCGCACATCTTTACGTCAGGCAAGCTTCATGCTTTTATTTCTGTACGGCGTGCTCACTGCATGCCTCCCACAGCACGAGCGGGACACGGTGGCTGGGACTAGTAGGGCATGGTCACAGGGAAGGCTGTTTCACTTGTAGAACCAGCGATACAGATTTTCTCTCGCGCCAAGCAAAAAGATGTAAACAAATCATAACTGTCCCTAAGAATTGAAATAATGGGCATTTGCAAAACCATCTATAATATAAGTGTGATCGGGGCCTTAATTAAGTCTCATTTGTATGTTATTCACTGCTTAAAAACACCATCCAAAGCAGCAAGGCCACTTTCAGGCACAAAATATTTCCACGAATGAATATTTCTATTTCATATTGCCAGCAGAATAAGTTAAGGAAAATAACTCAGGCTCACCCTTTAGTTGTCTTCTTTATGAGCAAGTGAAGAGAAAGGCACCGTTATTATGGTTCATTTGTTATTTATTAATTCGGGTCATTAAGAGGGTGCAATGTTTTCCACCGGCTGCCACGTCAGAACGAAAAACAAGGGCAAATACATGCAGGGAACGCAGTACAGGAAAAAAACATGCAGTGCTCGTGCACACAAATAGGGAGATGCTCGGCTGTTAGACGGAGCATTTCACAGATATTCAGTATACACAGTCACACAATAATGCCAGTGTTGCCCCTGTGTGAAGTATGTGCTGCTGTGCCCCTGTACGAAGCTGTTTGTACCGTTATGTCCCTATAGGAACACACTCATGATGGTTTACCCTTTCGTGTCAGCATTTTCCCTTGTGAGATCACACCCGGGGCAACTTTGCGACATGTTAGTATAGGAGTTATAAGTACACACATGAGGCAAATTTGCCCTCTAAGAACAGGTATTATCCAAATTGACCTTCTAAATTAGGTAAATTCTCCCGAGGTCAGTTGTGAAAAGGTCAATTAGTAAACAACCTAAGAACACACATGTGAAGGTATTTCTCCAGCGTGATAGTATTTGACAATGTAAAAACACACCAGGGTTGTCTTTGTCTCATTATGTCAGTATGTGCCCCGGTGAGACCAAACCATGATGGCTTTGCCTCATCATGCCATATTTGCCCCTGTAAGAACACACCCATGATGATTTTCCCGAAAGATGGCAGAATGTTCCCCTATAAGAATATGCCTGCGATGGCATTGTCCCAACAAGCCAGACTTTAACTACTAGGAACACACCTTGTGGTGGCTTTACCCACCCAAACAATGGCAGTGTTTGCCCTTGAAAGGACGCACCTGTGATGGTGTTGCCACAACAATTCCAGTATCTCTCCCTTTAAGAACACACCTGTGACCGTGTTCCACCCCACCAAAGCCAGTATGTGTCTCTGTGTGATCACACTTGGATGGATTTTCCCAACCAAATACAGTATGTGCCCCTGTCAGAACACACCTCTGATGGCTTTCCTACAACAATGACAGTATTTTCTTCTGTCAAAACAGACATGGAATGATTTTGTGTGGACAAAACAAGGACTGTTCCAAGTGAAGACACAACTGTGATATACCCGAACAATTCCTGTACTTGCAGCTGTCAGAATACCTATATGATGCCATTTCCCCAACAATGCCAACATGTATATCTAACAGAACCATCCTGTGATGGCTTTGCGCTAATAATAACAGTTGCTGCTCCTTTTAGAAAACACCTGTGATTATTTGTCCCCTTAATGACAGTATTTTCCAATGTAATAACACAGCTGTAATGGATTTGCACCAACATGTAAGCATTTTCCCCTGTAAGAACCCAGCACTGATTGTTTTTCACCAACATGCACACATTTGCCCCAGTACTAACACGCCTTTGACAACTGTGTCCTATCAATGCCAGTATTTGCCACTGGAATTACACATCTGGATTGGCTTTGACCAAAAGGACAGTACTTGCCTGTTTAAGGCCACATATGTAATGTGTTTGATCCAAGTATTTGCCCCTGAAAGACCACATCTGTAATGGCTTTGCCAGTATTTGCCATAGCAGAAGACACCTGCAATGACCATGCCCCTAAATGCCAACATTATCCACTTCAGGAAAACATATATGAGCACTGACACAGACGCACAGACAAACACACAGAAACTCACCCATACCAGACATATTCATTCTCTCTCTCTCTCTCTCTCTCTCTCTCTCTCTCTCTCTCTCTCTCTCTCTCTCTATCTCTCTCTCTATCTCTCTCTCTATCGCTCTCTCACACACACACACACCAGACATTGTACACCTCTTCCATGCCCGCATACTGTGTACAAATACACATGCATTCACCCTTCACTCACGCATGCACACATTTGAATTTGTAAACATTCATCTCTTCTTTTTGTCCCTGGTAGCAGCAGAAAGCAGGAAACTGTGAGGGAAGTAGCTTGACATTTGTCTTCCTGTGCGTTTCATCTAGAGCAAGGCCATTGTATCCCTCTGCCCATATGTTTCAAGGGTAGGTGTGATTTTACCATTGACTCATATGGAAAGGAGGGTTTCCTGATCTACAGGATTCAAATATGGCATTTGGTAACTTAAGGCACCAATGGTGGTGGCTAAATCTGCCAGAATAAGTGCCAGAAAGATAAAGATCTGTATAGATTGTTTTTGTTTAAAAAAATGACTTCCATTTTTGGAGCTGCATAGTTATAACTGAATATGCTGCTGATATTTTTTATTTTCCTTGTACGTCAACTAGAGGGCTTCTCTGGCCAGATTCTGGCTTTTAAAGATCCATTTGCTACTTAGTACTACATGTTTTCCCTCAAACTTGTTTCTCCTCGACCTTGAAAACCAGTAGGTGGGCATTTTTCTTGATTTCTTACTGTACCATTGTCTCCCAATTCTTGTCTCACTCAAGTTATTTTCCTCAAAATCTTTAATCATAAAAGTATTTTGACATATACATGTGCAATCACTTTCACATTCTTAAGCATGGAATGTTATGTCTCCATCTTCCAAAAGGTGAACCGAAGCCATGTGTGAGATGGTTTTGCTTGAAATCTGCATTTATTGACTTTATTCCAATCTGGGCTTGCAGAATGTAAGTCAGTGGGAAAATAAATCACAGAAGCTATCTATATATATAAAACGCTTAGCTAAGTTGCAATGTATCAGTATGTGGTTGTCCTCTGCTGCCCAAATGACCCACTTCAACAACAGCTACCATTTCAAAAAACAGAAGGAGCATGGTTCTATGCAGTCACCTTCACCTTCCACTATCACAACCATTCAGAAGTTACTTCTTTCCACCCTGACTTCCCTTCACACAGGGCACACCAGTTTCAGAGTTAATTAACTGTTAATTACCAGCTCAAGGTTTCAGACTCTAAAGAGAGAAACAATGTAGGGTGAATGCCTCCTCACAAGCTAAATCTGAAAGTAGGTGCTGTAATTATGCTACATCGCAATCTTATGCCATTATGGGGACTCTGCAGTGGAACAAGTTTGACAATTACGCTTCTACAAAGACACATCACAGAGGCCTGTGTAATTGATTGAACTTAGATACTGTTCTTATACCATGCATACCTCTCATTTCATCTGATACGTTTCGTCTTTTCTGTGACCATTACTAGGTCACAAGGACCTACGTCCCCTGCCTGAAAGCGATCAGTTGTAATTCTGATATTTAAGAAGGGGGCCAGAAGTGACCCTATGAATTACCGATTGATATTGATCGTGAAGAAATGCTAGAACGGCATATGTTACGGCTGGAAGAGATAGTTACTGTAATATTTGTATGATGTTGGAGGAACCCACATTTTAAAATGAGCAAGAATATTTTCATTGTTCTTGGAAACCCCAGGATATAGACTTATAACTAGTAATGATATTGAGTTGGTGGAATTTGTCGACACACAACAGGAAAACAGTGTTTCTTTGTCTGTCCCTTCAAGGGTGGTTTACAATGTTTACTTAGGTGAAGGGGAAACTCTGTGAAAACATGGATATGCCATTTGCCTGAGGCAGTTCGGAGCCAGCAGGCGAATCCGGGGTGCGTCCGCCTCTAAAAGCCAGCTCATACGACTCCACATTCCTGTCTGGTGCCCTAAAGCCTATTCAACTTGGAAGGAGCAGTTCAGGCCAGCACTAACATCAATAGCCATTCTGCCTGCTATGGTGTTTGTTAGTGTGTGGGAGCTTGTGCTCCACAGTAACATGGCCACCACTGTATTCCCCTGCCTACCAGGAGTGCCTCTTCTCCGGCATACTTCCATTAAGCCATCCTATTGACCCACTACCACCTAATTTCCTGAGGCATGATCAAGCCGGCAGGAGAAGCTTGGTGGATCCACCTTCAAAGGCAGCTCACAAGGCTGTACAATCCGGTCTGGGCCTGTCCAGGTGCTTACGGCGCATGGAAGCTATGTTCATTCATGCCCATGTTTGTTCACTACTCAATCCACCTTTAAAAAGAGAATACTAGATTCCAAGATGGCCGCGCTTGACTAGGCAGCACACCCCCCCGAGCTCCCGATTAGAAGCAGCATTAAGTAGCTCACAGGCAGCAGAGCAAGCCCTCCGCAGGACCCACTGCCGAGGACATATTACTTAAAGAAAGGAAGAGAACCTGGGTGACAGAAGCTCCGGTCCCGACACCCGGAAACCGGGTCAGGCACTGCACACGAACTTGCATACGGAGTGGTGCGGCCATGAGACGCCTCTGACACACCAGCTGGGGAGCCCATCGTTGAGCGAAGGATTACCTGTGCGCCTCACGCTAACTGCCCAAAACACAGATGGGGCAGAATCCCCCATGTGGTGCCACATAGGAGTGACTCGGTACAGGACCAATGGAGCACCTCTAGCCCCGACAGCCACTATCTCGAGTCCCGCTTGCCTGTGAGGGAGCCCGCCCTGAACAACGCAGACCTGCTGTCCAGGAAGCGACTCTCGAAATACATTCCTCCACCGTAACTGGGTGGGGGGGCCGCATCCTTCTCCCAGCCGTAACACCAAGGACGAATAACACTGATGAGGAGCCCGCTCTTCGCTTACTAACTTCTGCCCCTCCGGCAGACGACAGGATTGGAGGAGCCCCGCGTCCCAAGAGCCCAGGCCCTCCAGAAAAGCAGCACTTACTCCCCGAGGAGTGATATGATGTGATATGATATGGCATTTATAATGTGCCTATACACAAGTGTTTCAAGGCGCAATGAGGCAAGGGAGGGGGAAGGAAGGGAGGACAGACAACGATCCTACTAGGCCAGGTGTCATTCAGATTGTGCAAGTGCATGGGGGGAGGGATAGTGCAGTACAGGGGAATATAAATATAGCAGTAAGTAAGGTAAATGCCAGCAAGTGGCAAGTGCAAGGGTAAGTGCAGAGATCAGGTGTCAAGTGCTGTTAGGGGGACTGCAAGTATACAGAAACAGTCCCCAAGTACAGGGCTTGCCAGGCGAGCAGGGCAGGAGTGTGAGACTAGCAGGGGAGGACCTGAGCCTGAGATCAGAGGGTGTCCAGGTAACCAGTGCATTTCAGGTTACAGCCTGGAGGTCAGCAGGGGAGGGGAGGAGAAAAAGCAGAAGGAAAGAAAAATGTTTTAAGGTGCTTCCGGAACTTGAGATGGCTCTCTTCAAGTTTAAGGGAGGCAGGGAGGCTGTTCCAGAGGGAGGCCCCAGCTGAAGAAAGAGATCTACCTCCAACTTGTTGCTTGGAGAAGCGACTGACCCTGAGGGAGTTGGAGGCGGATGAGCGAAGAGCTCGAGATGGAACATATTTAGGAAGAAAGAGTTGAAGGTATTTCGGCCCAAGGCCCCAGAAGGCCTTGTGGACAATGCAGAGGGTTTTGAATTTGATCCTTGCAGTCACTGGAGCCAGTGTAGTGATTTCAGTCCTGGAAAGATACGGTCCCTGGGCTTGAGGTCAAGGACAAGGCTCGCAATCCTGTTCTGGATGAGATGCAAAGGGCGGAGAGTAGAGGCAGGCAGATTTAGATAGAGGCTGTTACAGTAGTCCATCTTTGAGAGAACCAGGGCTCTAGAGACAGTGAGATTCTGGGGGAAGGAGAGGAAAGGAAGGATACCTCTGAGGAGGTGTAGCTGGTAGTGTGACTTCTTAGAGACGTCGGCTATGTGCAGAGAGAAGGAGAGTGTGGAGTTGAAGATGACCTCAAGGTTTTTTGCCTTGCAGGTAGGAGCAGAAAGAGGGCCAAGAGAGGCCGGCCAGAGAGCTGCAGGGAAGGAGGGAGTGGGTGTGCCGATGAGTAGAATCTCAGTCTTACTGGCATTAAGGCAGAGGTCATTGGCGGCACACCAGTCCTGGATAGCAGAAAGACAGTCAGAGATGAGGGAAGGAGAAGAGGAGGCCCAGAGTAGCCTGAAAATGAGCATAGCACTGAAAGTTGTGCAGAGAGCGGCGATGCGGTGGGCAAGAAGTGCCAAATACTGGTTGAAAAGCCAGGGGGAGAGGTTAGATCCCTGGGTGACACCACAGGTAGAGGAAAAGATGTCAGAAAGGAAAGACCCCAGTTGGACTTTGACACTTGCATTGAAAGGGAGGGGAAGGCCTAAACAGTGGTGACCCTCTATGCCCCAAACTCTGCCCAGGACACCTAAATGCAAAACACACTTACCAGCCTAAAAAAGTTTGCAAAATCGTCCATAATCATCACAGGCGACTTCAACCTGGCCTGGGACCCGGTTAAAGACAGGAGCATGAATCTCCAGGGGCCGCCAGTGCTACCCTCCGGGGACCTAAAGCAGAAAATAAAAGACCTATCACTAGTGGACACCTGGAGGCTTGTGCACAGCGACAGAGAAGGATACACCTTTTACTCCCATATCATAGATCACAGTCTAGGATTGACTATATATGGCTATCCAGTTCACTGATGGGCAAGGCCATGGACCTAACCCTAGGAGCCACCGCCCTTACTGACCATACCCCAGTGAGCTTAGAACTGAAAAGGAACAGGGCTCTGGAAATAGAGATACCCAGCCCAGCTGTTCAAAGACATAACACTAGCACAGGAAGTGACGGAGGAAATAGACATCTTCGCCGTAACCAACAAAATAGGAGACATCACCTGGCACACCTGTTGGGATGCACCTAAATCAACACTAAGAGGTAAAATCATAGCTAAGATAGCAAGACGCACAAGAGAACTGAGGCTGGAGGAAGCCCAACTAGAAACTAAATCAACAGAGATAATGAGCAAAATGGGTCAGAAGCAGACCCCTGCAGCCAAAAGACAGTATAGGGCGATAAGGGTGGCAATTAGATACAATCCAAACCAGAGCAGTGGAGCATAACATGCTGCGCCTTAAGCAGAAGTTTTATGTTAAAGCCAAAAAATTGGTCAGCCTCCTAGCCAAAATGTTGAGGAAAGAGGAAAGGTATAGAACAGTCCTGAAAATCAAGCAACAAGGAGTTTGAGCACTAAAACCGAAGACATAGAGAGGGAGTTTGTGAAATACTACTCTACTCTGTATGGCTCCGACCGCCCGTCCCTAGAGAACCAGGAAGCATACATGAGCGAGATAGCCTTATGCCACCTATCGGGAGAAGAAAGGTAAATTCTGGAAGTGGATAATATGAGGGACAAGGTTAGGACTGCTATAAATGCTCTCCCAATCAACAAATCCCCGGGACCTGACAAATACGTAGCAGAGTTTTATAAACTACACAATGAAACACTTATACCACACCTTGCAAACCTGTTCAATCACATAGGGCAGTCCACAACACTACCGAAATCGATGGAAGAAGCCAAGGTGATAAAAAGGGTAAGCACCCGACCGAATGCGAGTCATATCGTCCCATAGCCTTTATAAACGTGGATGCGAAAGTGTACACTTAAATCATGGCCCCCAGACTTGAGGCGCTCCTACTTAACTCATCCAAGCAGACCAGTCAACTTTGTTAAAGGAAGAGAGACGGGGGACAATGTAAGAAGAATTGCTCATCTGATCAAAAAAGCCCAGAAGAGAGGAATCCCCACCCTTCTCCTGGCATAGATGCGGAGAAAGCTTTTGATCAGGTGGAATGCGGATTACTCTTCGCAACCATGGCAAAGATGGGCTTCGGCCCATGCTTCTTAGGTAGAGTTAGAGCAAGCTACCGTCACCCTCTCCTCTGACTGGAAATAAATGGACACATCTCAGACCCGATTCAAGTGGAGCGGGGCACCAAGCAGGGTGGTTCACTTTCCCCCATCTTGTATGCTCCACATTTAGAAACCTTCCTAGCGGCCATAAAGGAGAATGATAACATAGAGGGAATACCCTTTGGGGGGAGCTCGCATAAAATTGCAGCCTTCGCAGATGACCTGATTCTGTCAATAACCCAACCACACACCTCCCTAGGAGTAGCACAAAGGGAGCTAGACCGCTTTGGGGCTGTCGTGGGACTCAAGGTAAATATAAGTAAGTCTGAAATATTAAACCTTACTCTATTAGCTTTAGAAGAACAAAACCTGAAACACTCCTACAGCTACAGATGAGTGGAGAAATCCATAACTTATCTAGGGGTAAAGTTGACAAGATCAGTGTGCGGTCTGTATCAAACTAATTATCCACCCCTCCTAGAGAGACTAAAAACAAAGCTGATTGACTGGGGACCTCTAGCAATATCTTGGTCGGCTGCATCACTGTCCTGAAAATGGTAGTACTCCCGCAAACCCTCTAGCACTTCACGTCTATCTCGATCCACATACCTCCCCGTTTCTTTAAAAATCCCCACAAAGAAACAGACAAATTCCTCTGGAACAATAAACCCCTGAAAGTGGCGGCAACATTTATGAGGACACCCGTTGCTCTGGGAGGACTGGGAGCCCCAGACTTCAGGGCATACTACATTGCAGCCCAAATAAGGGTTATTAGAGATTGGCAATTAGATAACCGAGGGAAAATATGGAGGCCCATGTACAGAGCAGTTGCAGGGGCGGCATTGGAAGATATCCTATGGAACTCAAGGACGGACAGACTAGCACAAATGCATGCCAGTCTGATTCTAGAAACGGTGGGCAAGGCTTGGGACTCTGCAGTGAAGAGAGCACGCATTACCTCCTTGCCCTTGCCATACACGCCACTCTTCGGCAACCCTCAGTTCTCCGCTGGCCACTATACGCCCACATTCCACACGTGGCAACAAGGTGGATGCCGCAGAGTTAGGGATATGTAAAACGGCAACCAGATCAAAACCTTTCAAACAATGCAAAGTGGACTTTGGCCTGGGGGAAAATCAAAGGTACCCCTACATCCAATTAAGACATTGGCTGGCGCACCCAAACAAGAACTGCGCAGGAACCCAGGACCTCATACCATTCGAGAAATATTTGGAAACTAACACAGGGGAGATGAAGCTGGTAGCGAACAGTTATAAACTAATTAAAGAGGGGGAGCCCCCACGGAACAGACCATACATGGGGAAATGGGAAGAAGAAGCAGGGGTCGCAATAGACACAGCTGAATGGACAAAGCTATGGGGGCAGATACCGAGGATGACGAGATTGATACAAATTAGAGAAGTCTGGATGAAGCTGATGGTGCAGTGGCACCTAACACTGGTCAGACTCCACAGGATATACCAAAAGGTGTCACAATTATGCTGAAGGGAGTGCGGGCAGATAGGCACTTGTAACCACATATGGTGGAACTGCCCAAAACTGGTCCACTACTGGAAGACCGTCCATGCAGCAATGGAACAGGTGTTGAGAGTTAAGTGTGAGACAAACTGGGCCTTGGGGGAAATCCGTACAAAAGCACACCGGAAACTTAACAACATTATGATGATGGCGGCAGCACTGGTACTGGCCCGCAAGTGGAAATCCACACAAGTCCCCTTAGACCACAAATGGATTGCAAAATTATGGTCGCTGCTTGCAATGGAATGGCTAACATATTCACTACAAGGGGACCACGCCAAGTTCAACTCAGATTGGTCAGCGCAGCTGAGATATTTCAAGGATGGTGCACACTGAGCATGTTGTCCCAGAGCCATGTCCCTCCTGGGAATAATCGCTAACCCGGAGGACGAAGACCTGGAAAAAGAAGCAGCAACACAAGGCTTCCACTGAACAAAGGGGAGGGAACACAAGTCGACGTAGTAGCCCAACCTGACACCAGATCTTCTGGGAACTGTTCCAGGACAGGAGGGTAGGGGGAAACGTTTCTGTTAATGCTGTCAACTTTGAAAATGTTTAATTGCATTGCATACATTTTGTATCGCCGAACTTCCCTGGCATGATTGTGGCCCACATATACTGTGAGACAAATCCCAGGATTACACTCCTCGTTGACTTGCCTACTTTACCTCCACGCTACCATCGGCCGCACTCAAGTCATTCCTACCAGTCTGTACTGCCCTGCTTACAGTGAGACGATTCCATCCCTTGCTACCACCGATAGCCCCCGCACAACTAATCAGATTGTATCCCCCGCTCCCAGCAGCAGGTGCACTATCTGCACCTTCTGTGCCTCATTATTACACCCTAACACTTTGACTATTCATACCAGATGACTTCCATCTAAGTTTATCCTTTGGGGTTGCCCAAGTTACACTACCTAGCAGCCTTGTGCTGTATTTGTAACCCACATTTTCTGCATTTTATCTGTTTTGAACTGGCAGCCCTGCACTGTATATGTAACGTAAGTGTGTCCACTTACTTACATATAACATTCTTATATGTAATATATCTTGTCTGCGTACTTACCTGACCTACCTGTTCCTGCATACCTGATGTAGACCCCGTACCTTGAGGCGAGGCTTTGCCAGACTATGCACCCTTACCAATGTTGCTTTTTACCTACCTGTTCCTGCATACATGATGTAGCACTATGTACCATGATGCGCAAATTCACCATAATATGCACCCTTACCAATGTTGTTTTACATCCCGTATAGCCCTTCCATATCATGAGGCTTGGCTCTGCCAAAGTAAGCTTTCAAGTTCCACCCGCATGTTCTAACCTTTATACATGGTCTTGCACATTAACTGTCAATCTACACTTACTGAAACTAGCATCTAGATGCGTGAGGGTTTTGTACGCTTCTATAATTGCAAAAATAAAAATAAATAAATAAATATAGCTTTTGGTTAATAAGTAAGAGTGTAACCTCCTGTAAACAGGTGGCTGTGTGATAGAATAAAACAATTTGGGAGGATCTGGACCAGGTCATCATATGGAGGGTTGTCTGCCATGACGTACAAAGGACAAGTGTCAACTGATATGAGAAAATAGTGAATGGTGATGGGCACTGGCACTTAAGGAGTCCATACAACAATTAAAGAAGCTGAGGCCAAATCTATTATCTTGCATTTCATGGAACAAAATAGGATTCTCCGAGCTATTGAATGAAATTGTTGTATGTGCCTTTGTAAGGGGTTTTACACTATTAATGTTTCTGGAAGTATGGTTGGCGGTATGACCAATTCTTGATGGATACCAAACAGTATTAATGCCTGCAGTTCAGGGGGTAAGGGTTTGTCCATTCCGGGGTATTCTAATTGGAATTAAAAATGACTCAGGATTTACTATTAAAAAACATGTACAGTTTTGCAACAGCACTTTAGGTGTTCTTTTAGAAAGGGAAGTAAACTAAGTAGTTAATTAGCACCTGTTAGGAGAACTTTCAGAAATAATGGCAAAATGTTGATTTGTAAGAAGACTGGTACATATGTTTTCCTAATGCTTTTGTGATAGTGGAAGGTGGTTTGAATTAAGATTGTGGGAGCGATATTAGTGTTTTGCAGTCCCAAAATACTGGGTGCCATAGAAAATTGACACAAGGAATTATCTGATGGCAATCACTTGAGGAATGGGGATTGCTTCCACTTAATGATCAAACAAGTGGGTATGTAATGCAGCATGTCACGTGGCATAGGGGGCACGTCCTGTTCAGCCTATGATTATATGTTTGTTAATAAGAAACTCCTAGATATTTGTAAGGCTTTCCATATAGGTATAAATCAGAAAAATGGAAACGTGATAGTGAGGCTGGATAACCACTTAACTCATATACTGATTATCAAAAAATATATATTTATTCCATACACTAATTATTCAAAATCACATAAAATACATCATATCCTATACACAATTGAAATTCATTACGCAAGGAAGCAAAGAAACACAAAAAAACAACTCTTCCATACACAGTCACACCAGCAAATGTCCACTTTCACGCTCACACGAGATAGCGACAGGGACGGTCAGATCTCATAAAGACCTCCTCATCGCTCAATGCAAAGTATTTACACAATTGAAGGTATAACCCAGATTAATCTACAGTTTATACACAAGTCCACATATAATTCATGCAGGCCTATCATGTCTACATATGTTCCGGTCACTCTCAGGCCAATAATGGTGGCCACACAGTTCAAAGGGACCTTCTTCAGGACAAATATCAGGGGTGGTTCTCTCCACACTTCTGTCTTTCCTGTGTCGGTGGAAGGTGAAAACACTGTTCTTATGGTTTCTGGCTCCCTATAAAGTATAAAACATACATTCATAATCCACCCTCATTTCTTCTATGTCCAAGACATCATAAACAAATTAAGCTCAAAAACAACCCAAAGTGGTTGTATTGAACCCTTACTAACCTCAACTGACCACGTAGTGAGGGTAGTATAGGTTTGACGGGAATCAATCACAAACGCTTGAGAGTACTGGGTTCCTCAGTCTACTTGGACTGTTCCTAGTATCGAAAAGTCACCTGCGGGATGGCAGGATCTATCATTAGCCTGTGCCTTCAATCTCAATATATGTGTGGAAAGAGCTATTAGTTTGTAAAAACATTACCTCGGGAATCCAAAGGATTCCTCCTCTGAATGAATGACTAAGCCGGGGGGAGTTGTCGAGTACGGCCTGCCGGGTTATTCCACCAAAGATTACATCTGTTTCTAGACTGGGGATGTCTGTAATGCATAATATACCGGCTCAGCATGCAATTTTCATGACAGCAGGTGACTCATACCCTGCACATGCTTCGCGTACTTACAGTTAGTCGTTTTTTCTTATATGCCCAACTGTATTCCAACTTGCAAAAAAAATAGGACTCTGCAAAGAGGATAAATTCCCTCATTAGTGCTGTTTAACTGGCTAGTCAAATCCTCTTTAGTCTAGTCAGCGCCACCGAGATCCACATGGTGTGGATCCGCCAATATGCCTATTACACAATGAGGTAACGTCCCTCCGAAGACTGGGGAATATACTTTCCACAAGTCATCAATTCACACTCAGGCGCTCACTGCAAATCTGGTCCTGGCACTATCGGCGGATCACTGGTGTTGTGATCACACATCTATAACCATAAATCAATAGGGAAGCATGTGTGTATTCAGCTTGCCAAGCTGGTGGCCAGGAGAGCGCAAGCACCCAACATGAGGCCTTTACTGACATCCACATAGCCCGACACATTACTCACTGTATCAGTGCCGTCTAAATCACGGGTCGGTCGCCGTTGCCATTTCATTCCAGACGGGCGCTAGGGAATGTTCATACCTTGTTTCACCGTGTCAAGTAAGTAAATCCAGCGTTGCTCAACTTTATGGAGCATCGCACTCATATCGCATCCTCGAGTGGGGCTTTTCACGGTTTGTAAAATGAACCATTTAATGTCATTTTCCATATGGTTGGCTTCAGAGAAGTGTTCGACCAACGGTTTATCTTTTACTTTGTTCCTTAAATATGTTCTGTGCTCAGAGATCCTCATCCTGACTTGTCTCATAGTTTTTCCCACATATATGAGCGGGCATGGGCATTGGATCACATAGATCGCATTCTTCGTGCGACAATTCATGAGTTCACGAAAGGACCAATTGGTGTTTTGATATACAAATTCATGTTTTGTCTCAGTAAACGGGGATGCTTCACATTGGCCACATTTATAATGTCCCACAATTGGGGGTAAACTCCACTGGTTCAGAACTGTCTGATCATTCCATTGTTCCACATATGTGTGGACAAATTTTTGCCTGAGGTTCGAGCTTCTTTTAAACACAAATATGGTTTTTTTCCAAGCTACCAGCCTGTTTGATCATATACCAATTCCTATTTATACTGTTTTTAATAGCATTGCTAATAGGTGAGTACGTTTATATACATCAAGACTCTTGTCTTGAGGCTTTTCTTTCATTACAAGACATACCTCTCGGTGTGTGTTAGATGCATGTTTCATTGTGTGTCTAACGATCTTTTTAGAGTAACCCCGACTGATCAGTCGCTCCTTGAGATTCAGGCAAAGAATTATTTTACCGCACAAAGACCCACAGGTTGGGCAAAACTGAAGCCCAAAGAAAATAAATTTAGCCAACCCTATGGACAAAGGATCAGTTTAGTCAAACCTATCCATACAGGGAATCAAGGGAATATAACTAGAAAAGAATTTCCCGTACTCCCAGGGGCAACTACCATTTGAGTTTCCCCCTAGTTTTGTTGTGTGTTTTTCGTCCCCCCGTATTTTTCATTGGATTATATTTAGACGCACACTTGTTGTAATTTTAACCTTTGTTTGTCAAGTTGTTCTAATGTTTTGAAACAATTTCATTATGTTTCTCTTATTTTTCTTGCACAATGAATCTTGAAATTGAATGATCTCTGTTATGTGTATCCATGTACCATACCTTGAAGCAATCAATATAAAGTTTTTTTAGAAAATGTACAAATGTGTTGAACTAAATTACTTCTCCGAATGAGTACTTTACTTATGATTTTGAATTCTTCAATGATTATAGGTCAAATACAGGATTGTTGTTTTCTCCCTCAAACCAGCTCAATCTCACTAAAACGAGGACAAATGCCAGCATTAGTGAATTGGGACAATTTATAGCACTCTCGAAAAGAAATTGTTGTTTGTTTGCTCCCCCAGAATAAACTTTAAATCAGTTGGAACCAAGGGGGTAGGGTACACTTACGGTTTATATATGTTCTACAAAATCAGTCTTATTAGAACAGTAACGTCTGTTCCGCAAAAATTGCCCATAGGACAAGTTCTGCCTCAGACCTACAGGATGAAAGTTTGAATAATGAAGTAGTGAATTTTTATCTGTGGCTTTCTTGAATAGTGTGTATTTAGGCCAGTACCTGATTTCATAATCATGAGGTCCAAAAAGTTGTTTTTTTTCCTTATTCCAATCCATAGTGAACTTGATGTTTTGATCGCATTGATTCACCCATGTAAGGAACAATGAAAGTTCTTCAATGTTGCCCCTCCATAACAAGAAGACGTCATCTATGTACCGTTTCAATAGACGTAGTTTGGATGCAAATGGTTGTAATTTGAGTGTGCTCTCGGTGCCTGTCATATAATGTTCTTCAGTTAGGACCATGTATAAGTTGGCAGCATCGGGAGCGAAGGTCGTCCCCATGCTTACCCCCTTTAGTTGTTTATATATTTGTTTTTTGAAAATGAAAAAATTCTCACACATGGCCACACGTGCACACTCGAGCACAAACCCAGTGTGTGGTGTATGTGTGTCCTTTGAGCTAGATATAAACCTAGTACTTCAAAGCATTTAATTTGTAGGATGGATGTATACAATGACTCTACATCCATCGTCACTAAAATATCCCCATCTTCTATTGTCACTCTTTCTAAGATCAGTTCTATCTTTTATGTATGATTGCATTGTCTGTACATAAGGTTTCATAAAATGTTCATTGTAAATGGAGAAAGTCTCAAGTAAAGAGTCAATCGCAGAAACTATCGGGCTTCCCGGTGGTATTTCCGCTTTTTTGTGGACCTTATATAATAGATAGAAAGCCCACAATTTTCACCAGATTTTCAATTTCTTCCTGCAGTCTATTTGTGGGGTCCCTGTCTAATTTCTTGTAAGCTTCTGAGTTGGCCAGTAATCTGAGGCATTCACCTTCATACTTGTGCGTGTCCATCAACACGATGCCCCCACTCTTGTCGGCCGGCTTTATGGTGATCTCCATGTTATCACATAATCCTTTCAGGCCGTCTCTTTCCGCCTTACTTAGATTATCCATATGGTAGTTTTTGTGCTCGAGAGCTTCATGCATTTGTTTGATCACTGTCTTTTTGAATACCTGGATCTCAGGTGGGCACGTATGGGGTGGAGGAAAGAATTGTGATTTCACTTCAAGCCCTGTCACATTGATCACTTCATCCTGTGCTGACCCTATTGGATTGGCCTTCTTCTGTGTAGGGAGGTATATTTCAAAAAAATGTTTCAGACGGATGTTTCGAAAGAACCACTGCAATTCAATTTCGCACTAGAACGCACTTGCCTTGGTCACAGGGACAAAGGATAGTCCCTTGGCCAGAATATCCCATTCTATCACCATGAGTGGATGTCAAGATAAATTAAAGATAGGAATATTGTCACTATTCACTGGTTTTGGTACCATTGGCGGGTCCGCATGCCCATTCCATACTGTTGTCGTTGCGTTGTCGTGAACGGCCGCGTTGCCCTCCTCTGGGAAAAAAATGAGGTGTCTGTGGCTGTGGTGGATTGGTCTTCCCCCTACGTTACCCTCTCCTACTGAACTCTGATCTGAGCCAATCGTAGATCCTAATGAGTTAGAAAAATTAACAAACCTATTCTGTCTTCGATTTTGTGGGGTAAATGTGGTTTCACTGTAGAAGCCTGGTCTCAAGTAGGGATATGTCTGTTCCTCTTTATAGTTCTGTAAGTCTTTCTGCAATTTACTTATCTTCCTATCTAAATTAAATTCACAACATTTTTTTGTTCTATCTCAAGTTGTTCCAATTGCTCTTTTGTGTCTTTTATGATGGTATGTGAAGCAAATGCTTGTTGTAGTAACTCAATTTGTTCACTCTTGACCTTTGCTTCCTCCTCCGCTGTCTCTATTATGAGGATTATCCAGTCTGTCGAGCATTTGTTACCAACACCGCAAAGTTTTTTTTAGCATCTCTCATTGTCTATAAACAACCTAGGTATGTTTTTTACCTGTAATCCTTCCGGTATAATGCCACCCTTAAAATATTCAAGCATAAAACTACTGTGTAGTTGTGTTCTAATGAGCTTTTTTTTCTGAATAATCTTGTTTTCATCGTCAAAGCCGTCTACATTGGTGGCAGCTGGTGTATTATCTGCAAACAATGCAGGGATATCTAGGAGTTTTTTGTAGTGTTCTTCAGAGAAGAACACAACATTCACAAATTCCATTCAATTAGCGTGTATAATTCACGCTCTAGGGATCTCTCTCCAAAACCCTTTCAGCCGCGGGCTGTACTAAAATAAATTGTTAATAAGGGTGCCTGTATATCAACCGGTTCTTGAGGCAAAATACAAATATAAATCAGAACAATTGAACTGTGATAGTGAGGCTGGATAACCACTCAACTCATATACTGGTAATGTAAGGGATTTTAAACAGGCACACAGCCAGATCCCGCCTAGCAATGTAGTGCACAATGAAACTCGTATGTATTTTTGTCTATAAATTAAATATTCTGAATGATGTACCACTCATATCACACCCTTATCAAAATACCCCCCAGGTCACACTGAACCAGGAATCAGGCTAGTTTGTAAAGGTAAATATTTATTTATTTAATTTAATATTCAAATCACACATAGGTATACTATAGATATATATAGGGGGCAGCAATCACCCAAAGGGTGACAATACAATTCAAAAATAAGCAAAGCAATTGAATTCACTTATACTAATGCAGAATTGAAACACAGGAAAGAGAACAGTTTTGTTTTGTGTACAGATAGCGATTAGGTTGCTATTTCCCCCTGCAAAATGTTGTTTAAATTCAAAGGAGCAATCCTACACCAATGTGAGTATCAGCAGTTATTCAGGAGTAAATGACAAGGTCTAATGTTTATAGGAAATCATCCCTCCCAAACAAGAGTGAAAACCTTATTTTGGCAAATAACACTTTGAAAATAACAGGTGAAAATGGCTTTGTGAAATACTGCAAAAGGGTGCAAAAATACTTAAATGGAGACAAGTTCTAATGAAAGCAACACTAATCAGGTCCTAACATACATGAGCTATAATATGAACAACAATACACTCTTCAGAACAGGATGGGATGGAAAAACACTTTAAAATGGGTAAATGACACGTGAAAATTGTGAATTTTGTGGCAAACTTCTAGTATGAAATATTGAAGGATACGGGTCAAATACACTGTTCGGTTATTAGGTGTGGATGTAGCTAAGGATGTTAGGTATCAGTGAGAGTTGAAAATCCGTTTCTATCTTTAAAACTGAAGGAGTTATAGAGGTTTTAGGGAGAGGTATTTTTGCAAAATTGGCGCACAAATGAAAACAGAAATGTGCTTTTGAAAATGACAAATGGGTTTGATTACAGTATATTATGACTATGAAAAAGAGAATGCCACAGATGGATCTTACAGTCACGTGATCAGTGTAACCCGTCACGTTGTGGATACTCTACTTCTTCCTGGGATTTACTTTAGTTATTCAAAATCACTAGGGGTTATGGTTTCGGAATACAGGTGAGACAATCAGCGCAAGAGGGATTCTAACAATACTGAAGTTCTGAATTAAAGATGGGATGGGCTGAGATAGGGATAATATAATGCAGATATACTATGGGTCACTGTTCTTCCTGATAATACTTACAGAAGAAGTTATTCAATTGGACCGTCAGCTCTGGTCAATTAATTGGATCTGGTCTACTGGCAGCAGGGGACCTCTAGCGGGATTGGATCAGCAAGGCGGTTCCGGTCAATTTGGAATGCACCTCAGACTGGATTTGGATGGGCCCCTTCTGGTTACTGGACACTGTAGATAACAGGATGCAAGTTATCAGCGGGCAAGCCTTAATGGTAGTAAGCTAAGCTGAATCAGAATTAAATGCCTTCAAGTTTGGGATGTTTGCAATTGAGTCAGGCTAGCAATAATTTTGCAATCTAAGAGTCTGGATTCTGCAAAGAAATCTGGATCTTTCAAAGAATTATGGAGTCAGCTACAAAATGAGGAGTTCTGCAATAAGTTGCTGCATGGACATCTGGATGGGTTCTGGAAGCAGTGTGTTCTAGAAACAGTCTCTTCTGGAAGCAGTGTGTCTGGAAGCAGTCCCTATGTGTAGAGAAACTCCCATATTTATCCATTACAAAGTTTATGGCATGGGCAGAACTTCGAAACACACGCCCATGGTTGTGAGTGGCTACAAGCATGTGCTTTGTTCAGTGGTCGAAGTGTACGAAAAGAAGTAGTGGAACTATGTTCTCTGCTGGCCTGCCCCCACTCCCCAGAAACCCCATCGCCACACCCACTCCCACACGCAATACACACACCCAGACACTTGCACTTGCTATTTAAGGGACCGCTCAGTGCCGTGCACTGAAAGTGCAAGTTTCAACTTCTTCCTACACTTTTATATTAAAACAAAACCATTCTGGAACAGTTTCTTTTTAAAATAAAAGTTTAGGAGCTGTAAAAGGTCATTTAAAAAAGTAGAGGAGCACGACTCCCGACTGCTCCCTCTCACTTCGTGCACTGGCTTTGTTTTGGTTGGCAGCCTGAACAGAGCTGTCATCTTATGACAGGATTTAGAAACTCCCACCTGGATTTTTACCCAAAACATCCTTTTGCACAAATGTGCATTACTACCATTATGCACCCTCATAAAATTGGACACATATACTTTATATTGGATTGTCTGCATGTACATTCACTTCCCATCTTTGTGAGAGCTGTATTTGTCATTCTAAGGATTTTTATCAATTTTACCCATAACAATTTGGATTAATCATTTCTAGTTTGATACATCTCTGGGCGCTTATCAGTGGATCATGTACATACAATTGTAAATTTGCAACATTAATAGTTTTGCCACAATCAGACATTTTTCATAACATTGGTTCCTTAAATTGTACGAGTTTCCTCAATGTCTTCAAATCACAAGGCTGAAATTAGTTTAATGTCTACCAAGTTTCAGATTTATCCCTCTTTAGGTTGCTCAGTTAAAGAGTTTTAAACTTTAATCAACAATAAGGATTTCACACCAAAGTCCTCCTGTGCAACCTCCCCTTTTCAGGTAGCAGCTGTCCAGTCCTTTGAAAATCACTGAGAAACCTCCTCCACCTCCTGCCCCTCCTTACATAGGTCAATGCTCAGCCTGTACTTTGTTCTTTGGTCAGCCAGCCGACAAATGTCTAATGCGGCCCCAATGTGTGGCTTGTTGGCATTATGCGGGAACCATTAACAGCCATTAGCCTTCCTGTTCTCAAGGGAGTGTCAATCAGAGATGTCATATTTTCCAGGCCAGGCTGTCAGATCAGAATTAAATAGTGGATTGGCCCCAGACTGGGCTCCTTGACATTAAAGTCTTTTCATTTCAAATATGAAATATAAGCACAGTTTATAAAGGATTAGCCCTTCACAAACATTCGTGAAATAGTGGATTTTGCAATTTTTCAGGAAAAGAAAATACATTTAAACTGGGTTTGACAGCCAATTTCCTTGGGCAGCTGTTAGGCAGTGATGCCTGGATTCCTCTGACTGCTTGGAGAATCCATGGTTTCAGTACACTTTCCTTTCCATAATTCTCTGGGAAAGTGACAGAATTTCTAAGGGCATTTTCGGATTAAGCCCTTTTGTGGCCTTATTTCAGGTGACAGATGACAATGACACATGACAACAGTGATTCCTGTTTTTACTCCACTTTGCCTGTGTATGTGGCAGGGCGTGCAGCTCTTTGGTGGTTTATGAACGCGCAATTTTGCAGATATACAACCTGATTCATGGAATTAATGTGCGCTGAAAATACCTGCACAAGCGTGCGAAACCGTGCGAATCACAGTGCAAGTGCGAAAATCGCAGTGCAAGTGCGTAAATCGCAGCAAAACCTGCGCACATCGAGTCATGGAAGTCCGTGCGCGAGTAAAATCTGGGATGTGCGCTGAAAATCAGCGTGGCACACGCCGGTGCACAGGTCATCTAACGGCGTGCGCTACGGCCACAGCGAAAGCGCACATAGCGCGGTGCACATAACAAAAGTAGGCGTAACACGGGGCGCGACACGCGGAATGGGGAATAACGCGTGAAAATGTGGGCGTCACGGAAGAAGTACAGGAGGCAAGTGCGCGGAACGCCCACACGCTCGCCTACAACACGTATTCATGGAATCGAATAGGGCAAACCAGCACACGGGCGAAGACGCGCACAGGCATAAACACGTCCGCCACACGAAGGCAGGCGTTAGCGTCCCTGCGCATGAAAAAAATGTGTGCCAAAATGTGCGCTAACAAAAAGCATGTATATACAGCTCTGATGAATTTCCCATACTGTGGCCCTTTAGGACAAATGTCGTGCAAAGGGGTACGCGACAAACACGGACACCCGCTGTGTCAAAAATAGCGTGTGCGTGTATTTCGGGGGTGCGTGGGAAGTTTCACACGCGATTGGCCTTGGGCGAGTGGGGTATGTGTAAATCTGGGGTTCGTGGGAAGTTTCACACGCGATAGGCCCTGTGCGAGTGGGGTGCGTGCATTCCTGGGGTTCGTGTGAAGTTTCACACATGATTGGCCTGAGTACGTGTAAATCTGTGGTTCGCGGGAAGTCTCACACGCGATTTCAGCAGGGTACGTGTATTTCGGGGTGCGTGGAGTCCTACACGTCAATTAGCAGTGTGGCTCCTCCCAGGTGTTCGCTCTACACCCTCCACAGCCCCTGCAGGCAGCCCACACCACAGGGGACTACCCTGCACCCCTGGTCATGTCCCTCAGGCAGCCCATCCACCATGTGCATGCCCCCCAGGCAAGCCACATGTCAGCTTGCACTACTGATCACCAACATGACCCCCTACACCCCCACCCCCAGCACTGAGGGGCACCTGCCAGCAGGTCCCCACTCATGTCCCCCAGCACCCCCACCCCCAGCACTGAGGGGCACCTACCAGCAGGCACCCACTCATGCCCCCCAGCATCCCCACCCCCCAGCAGTCAGGGGCACCTGCCAGCAGGCCCCCACTCATGTCCCACTCATGTCCCCTTGCATCCCCACCCCCCAGCAGTGCAGGGCACCTGCCAGCAGGCCCCCACTCATGTCCCCCAGCACCCCCACCCCCCAGCAGTACAGAGTACCTGCCAGCAGGCCCCCACTCATGTCCCCCAGCACCCCCACCCCTGTGCCTGTTGTGGCTGGTGTTTCGGCATCAGTATTGGGCAGCCTCTGGACATCATTCCTCAGCATCATCAGACTCACATTGGTTGGCCGCACAGATATGACACCTTGCATTTGTTGCAGCATGCCATTTGACTCTCGTGAATGGGGTCCACTTAGTATCACAATAACACCAGCCAGGTACAGAAAGGTCATATCAGTGTTGATAATCACTCTCTTAAATAGCATTTGTCTGCCGGTATATAATCCATTTCTCTTTTCCAGGCTCCATTACCAACACTACTTGATCCTTGCCAGAGGTTCTGATGTCGGCAGGTATGGGCGGGCCATTTCGTTTTTCTAGCAACACCTTCACACCTGGTACCATGCTGTCTAATGAGCGAAAACCACAGTCACCACGAGTAGTTAACACCGTAGGGGGCTTACCCTTTCTGATCATGGGCAATTTGACATGTACAACAATCAGCTGGGCTATCCTGTCTCGTTCATAGATAAGTAGTACTTGGTCTCCACTGTTCATTAAAATGGCTGTAATTTCTCCTTGGTAATCAGCATCTATTATTGCTCCCAGTACTTGCATGCCCTTCAATGCTAATCCAGATCTAGGGGCAATCAATCCCATGTGTTCGGGTGGTATCTGTACTCCAGTCGCAAGTGCGAGCCGTATTCACTCTGGATTTGCAATGGTACACCGTAATAAAATGTGATATAACAATTTAATAGTGTTCATTTGTGTGGCTCTCTTGCATGGCAAAACTATCAAACATCCAGAATATGTGTCCACAATCGTACATGTATACTGACAACCTTTACTGATTGGCAGATGCTCACTAAAATCGATCTGCCATATTTGACATGGCAACTTACCTATTTGTAATGTGCCTTGCACAATATGCGGGATGGGTCTATGCGCTGATGTTGACACAGAGTAAATTGCAAAATTATTGTTTTCAATACCTCTAGTTTGTGCTCACCTTCAAGGAGCCTTCTCTCCCATGTGTCCACATTTCTTCTGTGCCCACTTTGCCAACCCTTCCAAATCGCCTTCTTGACCCTCTGTTTCCCCACAGGAAATCTTGGTGTGTTCGTCTGCAACAGAATTGAACCAGCATTCCAATATTTCAGTAGTACAATACGCATCCACATGACACACTGTTACCTCACTTTGTGACAGCATTTCCCCGATATCTCGCCATAGTTATTTTCCCCACAATTCTTTGGGATTAATTTCCACCCACCATTCTTGTGCCATGTCGGCAACCACTTAGCTAGTCCATTAGCCACTGACCATGAATCTCTGTACAAATCAGGTATTTCTTGTTTCAAAGCTTAATATACTGCATAGGTTTCTGCACACGGGCTGCTCTTTACTTACCGTTGTTAGGATATTTTTTGTCGTGGGGTTATATGACACAGCTTTCCAATAATGTTCAGTTCCTACATAACATGCTAAACCAGGCATGTTGTGTCTGTTTCACCGTCAAATCCTCATAATGCACTCCCCATTTTACTGGAGACCTGTGCACTTCTGTCATTTCCTGTGACATGTAGTTTATAGGTGGTACTCTAGCTACTTGCTCTGTAGTTTTGCAACTCCACACTTTACTGATTTTGCTCTATCTTGGATTTACCATTTCCATTTGATTATACTGGCTTCTTGGGTATGTCCTATCCTGTGTGTTTTAGGAGAACTCAAAACCCATTGCATAATCAGGGTTTCGGGCCTGATCGGTACATCATGACCCACTGTCATTTTTCCAGTATCAACAAAAACCCAATAACATGCTAACAATTGCTTCTCAAACAGAGTGTATCTATTACCAGCCTCGGTTATCTTGCAACTCCAAAATCCCAAAGGAACAGGTTTTCTGTCATATCCTTGGCACAAATTCCAGTTAGCATAATGTTATTGTACAGACACATTCAATTCCACTTCCCATAGCTTCACAGGCCACAAATCAAGCACACACTGCACAGTTTCTTTTACCAAATCAACTGAGCTCTGTTGTTCCTCTTCCCACTTAAATGTATACTTCTTTTGCATCACTTTGTAGAGTGGAAACAATATTTACCCTAAATTTGGTATATGCTGTCTCGAAAATCCAAACAGCCCTATGAACTGCTGAGCTTGTTTCTTGTTCATAGGAGTGGTAAATTCAAGTATCTTTTATCAGGCTTTCAGCACCATCTCTCAATGGCCATTATGCCACTAAATTCCCCAAAATACCACATTCTCAGCTGGCCCTTGAATTTTGTGAGGGTTGATCCCACAGCCTTCCCTTTTCAGCCTGTTAATAGTTACTTCCAATTGATTTTGCACACTTCACTCATCTTTGCCCTGAATCAAAATGTCATCAATGTAATGTGAAATCTATACATCAGGTTAACACAGTATTTTATTGAAATGTCGGTGACAGATGGTTGGGCTTTGCATGTACCCCATAGGCAACCTTGTGAAGGTATACTGACGCCCATTCCAAGAAAATGAAAACTGTTCCTGTCGCTCCTCAGCAATTGGCATAGAGAAAAAAGCATTTGCTAGATCTAACATGGCATACCAGGTTCACTCAAAAATGTGTATGTTTTCAATCAAAGTAACGGTATCTGGGTCTGCAGGGACTAAAGGGGGAGTGCATTTGTTCAATTATCTAAAATCCACAGTCATTCACCAGCTCCCATCCCCACCGGGTTATTCCAAGCAGTGCTAACAGGTCATAATACTCCTGTTTCTACATATTCCTTAATGGTGTCATCAATTTCCTTAGGTCCCCTGGGAATGCGGTATTGCTTCATCGCTAAAAGCGTTGTAGCCAAAGGCACATGCAATGGTGGGATTTTCAATTTGCCCACAATAACCTGTGTAAAAGTTAAATCGTTCATTACAAACTGATCGGTTTTACCTACCAATCCTAAAGTCAACCCCTCCAGAACTTTTAAAACCAATTATATACTCAGGTAGCAGGACAATCAACACTTGGTATTTTTACTTTGACAAAATGCCTATCTTCATCTCTACTCCTGTCTGTACTGCATGTGTTTCCTTTCTCCCCAGCCCACTAATGGTAAACTGTCGACCTTTAAATATTGAACTATTTCCATGGATCAAAGAGGCCTCTGCCCTGGTAGCTATCAAAGCCCGGACCTCTTGTGTGTTTCCAAGCTGCCAAAATATCTTAACATTGACATGAGGTTGTCTATCAACTTTTATACCAGTGAACGCTGCCGCGGCTTGGCCATTATCCTAGTCAAATTTAGAATGAGCATATCCAGATTCAGACTCTAACATTGCACTCACCACTTTTCTCAAATCATACCCTTCCCAGTACTATATGTTGGCTGGTACTGGGAAGGGGCTCCCATAGACCCTTTTTCCGGCTACGGTTCTGGAGGAGTCACAAGTGTAGTGTCCCTTTTCAGCTTGGTCATCACCTGCTTCTTAACTTGTTTATAGCACTCCTTTCCATCAAGCCCTCTTTATTTGTACAACTCATATATGTCCCTGGTTTCAATACCATCAATTTCCTCCCGTGGTACACCATTTTTCAACAACCCCAAAAACATGTCCTTTCTTAACACCCGGGTGTCTCTACTATCTTGTCTCCTGGCCTCCTGCTTTCATCTCTCACTGCGCCTCTCTCTCTCTCTCTCTCTCTCTCTCTCTCTCTCTCTCTCTTTCTCTCTCTCTCTCTCTCTCTCTTTTTTCTCTCTCTCCCTCTCTCGGTCTATACTCACCTTTCTCCCCTTAACCCAGGACTGGCAGTTGCCGAATTGTGTCAACCACCCAATCAGCTGCTTTTCTAGTCACACCCACTAACACAGTCATAGTGACACTTTAATATGCAGGTGGGTCAGTTCTTCTAATCAAATTTCTGGTAGACACAGATAGTGGCATGACACCCAAATGTGCTGGTTCATCAACATGAATTGCTTCCTTCATGGCATTCTGAATCACCTCTTTTAATGTGCACAACACCTTTTCCTCACTGGGCCAGTCAATGGTGATAGGATATTTACTGTTACACCGTTGGGCTGCTAGGTGTAACAACAACACTTGCATGGCCTGGCCATTTTCATCTGGAGGAGGCCCTGTCCGCAATAATTCTTATAAAAAGGTGTGAATAGACAGAGGCAGGAAGCACTGCAGATCTGTGGAGTCTACCAACAGGCCTGCGGTACCCCATCAAACATTTGCACCATCCAGGTGAGCAAAGGCTCACCTGTTTTCTGCCTCAACCGAGTAATAATCTCCCCAAACTCTTGTTTTGTGTAATCTTCAAGCATAGTTAAATCCAAAGCTCCCCCTCATGGGTTATGGAGATCGGGCCAGCCCTACTCCTCGTTACTGGTTTAGCAGTTACAGTATTTTTCTCCTGTTTCAAATCAGATTTTACATCCCCCTCTGAGCTACACTCCGAGTCGGTGGAGTTCCAAATATCACCATCCCCTCGATCTGGGTCCCAATCGACCCCTGTTGTGGTGATTACAACTGTCACCTTCCTCTTGTTTACGTTACCTCACTGTTTTCTTTACTTATATCAGGCAACCCTGACAGCTGCCTGCTCAGCTGCTGCTTTGTGTTTATCTGCTTTATCATGCCAACATTGTGTTTGTAAATGCTGCATTAACAAAATCTGCTTTTCAGCAGCTAACTGTTTTACTAATTGTAAAATATCCTCATTCAGTTCAACATTCCTCTGGTGCCTTTTTCTGCAAGCATGCAAGGGAATCCACCCCCACCTTCCTAGCATGGCAAATTATTTTACCTTCTCCATTGACACTCGTTGCAAACAAAACACAACCTCTGCATGTCCTGCATCACCTAGGCTCTCGTCCCACGGCTCACTCAATCCGGCACTGCACACCGATTCTTGGGCTGATTTATTAAATTGTCTTTTTGCCCACCCTGGAATCATAGTATTAATGCAGTTCCCACCAGCGGATGACCACTTCTCCTTTTTCTAACAATGTGTTCATATTTACAATAACTTACAGTGATCTGTTCACAGCAACTTATTCACTGGAACCCAAATGCAGTTGCATAAAGCACAGACACAAAACACGTATTAAAGCAGCCTAACTCCCACTGCAGAAAGAAACTCACTTCCCACACAGACAATGCTCACAGGTATTCAAGCACAAGTCCTTCGTTCCCTGGAACTCTTCCTCACAAAGAACCCTACTTACAGCGCCAAAATGTTTTGCTTTCACAAAATGCACAGATATATTTCTGTTTTCTCACCAGTACAATGAACGAAAACTTTGGATGCTTGAGGGCAACTATTCACAAAAACATTCAGCTAGCCTGTAAAATGGCTCTTTACGGCTTTGATATTCACAAAAGCAAACATGAACAAATAAATGCAGTGAACATAATAAATGAATAAATCAATATTAAACATGCAAAAAGTAATGTAAGTCTAAATAAAATACATCACTTTTGAAACAGCAGCAAGGTACACTCTCATCTCGCAAGTAGTCACTGAAAAGCTCCCAAACAGTCAGGTAGAGAGATCTCGGCATCAACAGGCCTGGATCGATGCAGCCATCCTCCAAGAGAAGCATCCTGGTCAGGTTAAATGCAAGTTTGTTTGTTTTTTTTTTACATGCCATGTTGGCTAAATAAAGGAATAAGGTAAAGGGAGAGTAAGACTCACCTTTGGTGTCTTTTCAGAAAACATTGTCTTTAACATAGAGAGTCTCAGGTAGGGCACAAGCATTTGGAAGGTTATGGAAATACTTTGTGTTTGTGTGTATGTTTGTGTTTGTGTGTTTGTGTGTATGTGTGTGTGGTCATTTCCAGGTGAGTGAGCGCCACTCATTGCAGCACTTGCAATGGTGTGCATCAATTACATGCATCACATGCATCACATGATTAGGTATTGTTCAACTTCCTGTAGGAGCACCATAATAATCTATGTGTTCATCTGAAGGAATTACCATGGGTCTGCGACCTGAGGCTGTCCATATGTCCAGATATTTTTGTCTACAACTCTTGTGATCCCTCACCTGTGTCTATGCCAAGTGGAGATAATGGTAATTGTAGTCAAAATGCTGTATTGCAAAGGTTGACGTCTTCTGCCATGCTGGAATGTTTCTGAGAACTGTAATCATTACTTTGTACAAACACATAAACACAGTAACACAGTGTTATCTAACTTCACATAGTGGGGAAGTCAATTTCAGTGGTTTCTATTTCGTTTTCTTATACCTGTTTCTCCGCTGATCAGGCATAGGTGATGTGATTATGTGTGGCCAGGTGGATGGACCATACTCAAACATTCTGACTGCTGGCATGCAAGCTCTGCAGGAACTTAATCAGCAAGTGCCAATGCTGGTCAGTGTTGTTGTCTAGTCTGCAGATGATAGACTCATTATTCACAGAATTTCTGATGTCAAGTGAAAGGCAACTAAAGATGTTCTTATTTGAATGCCAGTGGTCGAAGTTGGCACTAGCAGTTTGGACCGGTGTGCCTCTACTATTTTTTAAAGGTTTACCTGTTCCCATACTTTTATTTTAAAAATAAACCATTCCGGAATGGTTTAGATTTAAAATAAAAATGAAGGAAGAAGTTGAAAATTGCAACTCAATGCACTGCAATCAACATTCCCTTAAACAGCAAGTGTGTTTGAGGGTTTGGATTGCTTGTGAGAGCGGCATGTTGAAGGGGTTTCTGGGGAGCAGAGTCAGGCCAGCAGGAACATAGTTCCACTACTTCTTTGCGTACACTTCGACCACTGGTGAAAGCAGGTGGCAAAAGACAACTTGTTACCCTACATTGATTCTAACCTAGATGTAGCCTAAAGATTTCTGGTCATGGCCTAAAGAGTCAGCACCTGATCCCAATTAATATATTTTGAGATCCTGTTAAAATGTTTTTGGGTCACCCAACATGATCTCAAATGGTCTTGCTTGGGTCTAGTCTGCTTATTGTAAATACATTGTCTCGATGTGTAAATACTTCCCTGTCTTTAAATAAAAAACTTTCTCACTATGTATATGAACAATTCAGTCAGTGAGTAAATCATCCTCATTCTTTAAATAAATGACTTGTGAGAAAGAGGGGTAAAATTGCACCATTGTTGGTTCTAGTCTATTATGCGCACAATCAAATCACATTATATTTTCAAATAATGAGAATGACCACAGATATTTATATTTGACAAATATATCTGTGAAAGTGATTCAAGCATGCCATGCTCTGAGGCACTTAATTATGTAACATTACACGAGGCAGTGGGCTGACCCTTTCGCTAACATCCCCCTGCCTAGGTTAAGGGCCCGAGTGAAGCGAGAGTCCATAAATGCAGGCAGTAGTGCCTTTGCCGATAGAATCAGCCCACTGCCCTGTGTAATATTGCCATTAGCACCCATGCAGTTACCTGCTCAAGTGCGAATGGTGTTTAATAAATCAAATAAATGTAACTTTATCCTGCGGCTCGACACTTCACAGTGCTGTCAGCCAGCAAGTCTGTCTTCAATGTTGATGGCTTACATCATCAACATTGAAGAGGGACTGCCTGGAAGACAGTGCTGTGCGGCACCCAGCCGCGGGATAAAGGTAAGCTTCATTTTTGTATTCAAATTCTTTTTTAAAAGACACCATTAGTACCTTGTAGGGAGCTACACAGGTGCTAAGGTGAAGGGGTGGATGGGGAAGGGAAAGAAAGTGCCTGACACCAATGAAAATGCTCAAAACGGAGGCTTTCCTTATTGAGTACAGCCTGTGTTCATTGGGGTGCATTTAAAGGCCCGAAACAGAAGTCCCTTTCACATGAATGGCAGGCATTTAAACACTGAAACAAAAACGGCCTGGCTTTTGCTTTTTGTTGTTCAAGTAAAGTTAAAGAGCCAGGTGGAAAGAAGCCTACCTGTCATTACCAATGTACAAGAAGCAGTTTAATTTACAAAAGAGGGAGTAATCAAAGAACCCTGCGACATGGAAAACAGGAATTTTAAACATTGAAAGCAAAAACAGCCTGCACATGTGTGTGCAAATAAAAACAGCTTTAAAAAGCCAAAGTGAGAAAAAATATCACTGCTCCCAGAGAAATGTCAGGAAAACAAAACATGATGTGTGGGTTGACAAAAGCAATGTATATTATGTTTCACCTACAAAACTCCAGTGACATTTGAAGAATCACTTTGTCTTCATGGAAAACCTGTTTCTGACTGTGGTCAAAACAGCACAAACGAAAACTTCCAGCCTGGATATCACATCTCCCATCTAATGACCCCCACAATACAATGTGCTGCTGAAGGTGTTGGAAGCCCAGTGTCCTCCAGACCTGCTGGCTCTGGAAGCAGGGGCTTCAAGGAAATTCATCCTTGACTGGAGCACAAGCATCATGTGTGAAAATGGGGGCACCCACTTCAAAGCGCAAACTACCAACTTCAAAGAGACAGATGGCTAGGCTGGATAAACCAGACCTCCCATTTGCTGAACATGAACATTCACAATTAATTTAAAAGGACTATTACCAATTAGGCCTTTTTTCACAGTAACCATACTGTGGATTGATTTCATTTTGGTACAATTTTTTATGTAATTTCCAGGCGATTTTGGGCATATAAAATGCATCTACCTGTGACTCTGGGAACTGTAACGGCCAGTTATACTAAGTTTCTGGCTGATATGAACATTTCTCCATGATCAGATAACACAGAAAATATGTTTGGCATGGCAGTTGCTAGTAAAATTATGGAGTTCTGATATATAACTTGTTTTTGACAAAAAGTTGAAAAGAGAAAAAAGGGGCGATTACAAATAGCAATTGCCATATGTTGCTCCAAACCCCTAAACCAATTCTGACTTGGAGGCGGCCGGGGTTGGGAGGAGAGAGAGGAGTTACTGTTCAATCCTAGTGGCAGGGATTATTGCAGGGTACTGCCCAAGATTGTAAAATTGGTGATGTTATTTCTGCTATATAAGGGGCACTGCACTAATACAGGGGAGACACAAAACTGGGGAGACAGAAAATTGAGAAATACAGGAAGGCTGCTGAAACTTACCATCTGATAACTGTAAGAAGACACCAGAGGAGATTGCTGAGAGTGCATTTGGGTGGAGCTGTCTATATCTAGGAAGGCCTCAAAGCTGACTGGGTCCCGTGGTGGAGAGCGCAAGGCCATCTTTTAAAGTGGAGTGGATAGACCCCTGTCTTTTCTTTTCAGAGTGTCCTGCGATGCAGTTGGCTTTCCTGAAGCTTAAACAGAGGCTTGCTATGTAAGTATAACTAAGCTCTGGAAAACCAAATGGTGGGGGGTGTCTGCTTGCCTTGAATCCTCACCTTTTATAGTGGGTGGGGCAAAACTGTGTAGATCCTTAGCCTATATAACCACACATATTAATGTAATTAATTCCCCTTTTGGCAGAACACCACAATGTGAATTTTGTTAAAATTCGAAATTAACAAAGCCCACTTTCCAGTGTGTGCTGGAAACTATAGCCTATAATTCAATTGGGTAATCCTTGTTGTCTATCTGACCGCGACTTCTTAAGGAAAAGGGGTGTCTTTGTTCCCAAATCAATTCAACCTTTTTATCCAACTTCCCCAAAAACAGGCCTTTCAGTAAGGGGGGGGGGGCTGAAATCCAAAATTCCCCAAAGCATTCCAATGTTTCTGTCTGACTTCTCAACCTAGAGCGAAACAAGGAAGGGTCTGATAACCAAAGCGATACATCACCCTGTGTTTGTTTTGAAAAAAAAAATGTGGGCGAAATTGTATTACTGATCAGCGTAATTATTTTGTGATGTGAAATTTGCCGAAAGTAAAAATTGTGTGTGTTCTCTTCAGCTCACTTGTGTGATGTATTTATGCTGAGAGAAGTTGATTGTGTTTTGCCACAGATAAGGTGGTGTTTTACATGTTTGTGCTAATTTCTATTACTTATAATTTAAATAAATACCATTATATATTTCCCTTACACCAGTCTGGTTCTTGACCCATTGTTAGCTCAGGGGCGAGGGGTCCAAGGGCCATGATACGTGTCTGAGATAGGGCTAAAAAAGAACCTGTTAAACAGTTTGTTGAATAATGACTTGAGTGAGGAGGGAAGGGACTCCCTGTGTTGAGGGTGGCTTCTCAGTAAACTGTTAGAGTTCTGAGCATTCTTATTGGTTGACACTGCGTCCCAGGATGCTAATGCACAGTGAACATAGTGGTCATTTTATTTGTAGTAGCGCTAGTGTGGGCAACCATCCTGTATTTTCTGGGACATACACACATTGATGGGTTTTTTCCAGCTATTTGCAGGAACCCTCTGCCGGACACCAAAAGTCTCGACTTTGCCTCGACCCTCGGCCTGATCAAAGCCTTTTTCTGTCCTGAGCTCACACTTCTGTGTGATAATTGAAGGTCAGGGCAGACGAGCAGCTCTCCGAGGGTGTGTAGCATCTCAGCACCTTGCCCTGTGAGAACAGAGCATTACAATGGAAGCAATTAGACATTAATAGGGAATATGGGGGAATATTAGCAGGGATTATTGTCCCTTAAGAAATGTGAATTGGGGGTGATCAGAAATGGGAAGGGTGCATAATGCAGCAGGCTGTGTTTGAAATAAGACTATGGATTGAAAAGAAAACCCAAGTGACATTGTTTTGTCTCACATAAGTGTGCCTGGTGCACTGTGACCTTTCATGCAGCATGGGGAAAATAACGCTAAAGCCATTCTCATTTTGCTCAACATGTTTCTATGAAAATGTATATATTGTAAGGTTTGTTTATTGTGAGATGCTAGATGTTTATGTTGTATGCGTTTTTTTCCAAGACATTTGTATAAACAAATCCTTAACAAATATCTATAGCAAATAAAGCTTGAAAGATATGTGGTCAACTGCTTAAATTGCCCACATCCCATTTTCACTCCCTTACCAAAGTGTGTGATATCGGGTAAATAATTTAATCTCACAGTGTCTTCTTATCTGGAGTCCCTGTAAGTGATTAAGTTCATAGCTTATACTATTATACCACTATATTATTATACAATGTTGTAAAAAAAATCCTCACTCATGGTCTTAATAGCTATAGAGTTACTACCTATATAATAATAATAATACAAATAATAACAGTGTCATTCGTGCATTCCACACCACACAGCTATTTGACACTCAATTTACTCAACTCATTGTAATGTCACTTCCCTTGGTGTATCTAAGTAGCAAAGACTGGTGATACCGCATTTGGTGTCAGCCTATCTGACCGAAAACAATTGACCTAATGACCAAATTTGGTTGAATTTTATATGGGTGATTTGGCCTTCGGGCCAATTTGGTTGCATATATTGTAAAATACCAACCCTGGAGAGTAAGGGTTGCGGGGTGTCCCCCGCTACCCAGGGTTGGTATTTTGCAATTTTGGGGGTGCAGGTGTTTCCCCCGCTTCCTTAAAATTGGATGCGGGGGACAAAAACAACAACAACAAAAAAACGCTTGTGTGTTTAAATTGGGCACCAACTAAATTCATTTACGGTCAGTTTACCACGACCAAATAGAATTCGGTCAAACATACCCAAACCCTTTCAAGCCAACTGCAGAGAGACAGACAGACGAATATAGCGGCAAGATGTATTTATCATGGTGCGAAGACCACACGACATGCCTTCCAACTTGCAAGGCACGTCTTGTGGTCTTCGCACCGTGACAAAGTTGCAAGCCCTTCTGGGTCGTGTATTGGAATGCTAACACAAGGTTTTCAGAGTTTTTGTTGGTGTATGCAAATGTGTCCTGGTTCTTATTGTTTGAACTACAGCCCCTTGAATTTATCGGGTACGTCATGGGGCGTACCACGCTTCACATTTAAAAAGCCATTCTCTGTAAACAAACCGGAAGGGGAAATCTTCGTATTGTGTCAGTGTTTTTTCTCTCAGTTTAGTCTCCATAGACCACTGGAAGCGGAAACTCTTGCGCTCGACGCTTCAGCCAGCACCAGGCCCTGAAGCCCAGACATTTTTGGTTAGCCCGCTGCTCGCATGCAACAATTACAAAAGGAGTCCCCGAGGATATGCAGTGCACACTTGAAACCTAAGCTTTGTAATCTTTACTACCAAATAACAGTTTATGGAGCAATTAAAATGCGCATACCATGTCAGGCAGCAGATCTGTGGGAAAAAGGAGGTTTATTATTGCTTTCTGCGCCCCAGAACTTTTTCCATTCCGTCCGACCTTATGGGCGTTCTTGCTTTTGGGGAAAGCCACCTAGAACCAATTAGCGCGCACTTGGCACGCTCCACGTCGCAGGCTGTGTGGTAAGCATCACTGTAAGCATGGCAATGTAAGTTACAGAACAGGCCTTAATTTCTGCTTCCACATGAAAAGACGCATACGGGACACATTTGCCGGTTGTGCTCCAGATTCCAAATCCTTTGACGTGAAGGGCATTCCCCGATGTAAAGAGATTCCACGTCTGAGTTACGATTTCCCTTTCCCCTGATTCACGTAGGAGATTGTTTAGGCCAAAGGGTCGAAAGCAAAGCAGGCTTCGTTTTCCAACAATAGCAAACACACATTGGCCAGGCCATTGTATAGGGCTTTGTTAATGTAGGGCGTTGGTAAAGAACCCTGAGTACCAACAGACCTCTATATTGCCAAAGCCAGGCCTACTGGCTTTGCTAGTGCTTGTCATTGCATATTTGCCAGTGAAGGGAAACCCCAATGCTACCACTTCAAAAGTCTGACAGGTTGCTTAACACCTGCTTGCCCTGTAACTATATGTGTTTTTCCTTTTCTCTGACTAGTGTTGTGGGCTCCCCCGGATCGCCGGGGTGGGCCAGTCCAGACGTGGGGACCTCCCGACCGGGCTCCAGTAGCTGCGCCCACGCAGCTCGATATGTGCAGGGATCACCCCACACAGTCCGGTTCACCGTACTACCAACAAGTGCTGGGGGCACCGAGCACAATGGGTGCAAACCCCAGCCCCCAAATAATCACTAGCAAGCACAAGAGTTGCCGCTTCCTGGGACTCTGCTGCTCTGGTCCGTGCGTGCCAGCAGAGTCCCTTTTATTGCAGAGTTGTCATGACGAGGTCCAAAAGAACTAGCCAACACACCACATCCCTCCTTTATTATAACCAAACAAACCTCACCCCACTGCAAACAGAAACTTCTACTGGGTTGCACGTGGCACATTCTAGTCCGCGCACCCACAGTGCCCCTACATCATCACAGCACACATTTGGTGCATTCCAGTCTGCGCACCACTAATAGCTACTGAAAACTTAAACGTTCAACACTGCAAACAAATGGGGCGTGTTCCAGTCCACACCCCACGGGGCCCGAAACAGGCTCACCAGACTCAGAAGATCCCGGGATCAAACTGGCCACTGGCGCTGCTGCAGGACAAGAAGAATATATTTTCTTCATATTCCTCCTCTCCCATATCATATAGTACTTCTCGGGGACCCTCTGCCACCTGGACTACCGCCACCTTGGGGGTCTTTCTCCCCTTCAACTCGTTCCCCCCGATGCTGGCTTTAGCTGGGGCAAGGCACACCCGTGCAAAGTGATCTCCTTTCCCACACCTTCCACAGATGTGCCCTATCGCCGGGCAGTCCTGCGGGTGTGGAAGGTCCCACCCACACTGATGACACATGGTGGCATTGGGGTCTCTCCTCGGCCAGTCTCCCCTCCTCATCACTCTTCCTCATGGCCACTTGCCGACAGCGGCCACCTCCTCAACCTTCACTCGCTGCATGGGGGCCTCCATCTTGAGGTGGTGTCTAGAGGAGTCCATGACCGAGGCCTGCACCTCCGCCAGTTCCTGGGCCCGGCCGAGCTCTAGTATTCGATCGAGGGTGAGCGTCGGGTCCCTCAGGACTTGTTTGCGTAGCTTCGAGGAGCTGCAGCCATAAATGATCTGCGCTCTGATCTCATCCCCCTCGAAGTTTCCCAGGACGCAGGACAGTGCAATGCCAAGCAGCCTCCAATGGAATGCATCAAGGCTCTCCCCTTCTTCCTGCTTTGCACACCTCATCCGGAACCTTTCGTAGTCCCGGTTGACCATGGGACGAAAATACTCATTCAGGGCTGCAACGGCTGCATCATCCGACTGATCTCGGGGCCTTAATGTCTTAAATAGCCTCTGAACAGCCGGTCCAGCGGAGTACAGGAGTGTTGGGTGTTTCGCTGCATCCTTGATCTCCATCGCCTCGAAGTATAACTCTAGGTTTTCTACCCAGGCTGTCCACCGGGGACACAAACTGGCAGGCGAACCCATAGTGTCAAAATGGGGCAGTGGCGCAAGCTGCCCTCGACATATGCCCTCGTTGTCATCTTCCGCTATGGTAGATGCTGGGCCGGATGCCTGTCACGGCTACAGTGGTTGGATGATTTGGACTGTTCGGTGACAGCGCCCCCAACCCGGTGTCCTGACCCCTCGTGGGGAGGTCCTCTGTATTTCTTTTTCAGCGCTCCCTGGGTGGCCAGTACCTTCCGGGGTACCGATGATGGCAGGGGTGCTCAGACTGGACAGCCTGCTGGGGCCTGCGCTGGGCCAAACCCACACGCTTCTTGCTGCGGTCAGCCCTTCTCCTGGTGCAGCCTGGTATTGGGCCTCAGTGGTACTTCCTCACTTGTCCCTCTCAGCTGGTGCACAAGCATTCCAAATGGAGCCGCTACCCCTGGGGCCGACAGCCACAATGCAGTTACCAGGGTGGATTGTCTGGGACACCCTTCTACCACTGCTGTTGTCCCGTTGGCTTCCTGTGCATGCGAGGAGCAGGCAGCCTGATTGTTCTTCCTTCTACACCAACGAGGAGCAGGCAGCCTGATTGTTCTTCCTTCTTCACCGCAGCGGCCCTGTTCACTTGGCCACTCCCCTTTTCGTGAGCGAGGCGGAGATGGCCCGGCCCCACTTCCTTTGTTCCCTGCCGGTGCTAGGGACACATGCAGGCCGTAAGTGGGTGTAGGCCACGCCCCGCTTCGTCTCTGTAGCAATGATGGGGAGTGCACTCCACCCCTTCTAGGCGCACTGCGGGTGAGTTGAGCAGATGCTCATCACCCATTCCGGGTTTTTTTTAATTCTTTTTCTAGCCCGAACATATTCACCTGTCGGCAGCCCAGGCCCAGTGGGTGTGCTCCCCGCTCCGATGAAGTGCACCAGTGAGTCACGGGCCAGAGCTCTAGGCTCCACCCCCTTCATTTGTTCTCGGCCTGGACTCCACGCGGATCACGCCGCAGGCCGAACCTCTCCGGCTCGGCAGATGTGTGCGCCCCTTTCTTTCTGGGCAGGGCGGACGCTCCACCTCAGCGCCGCCGCGGGCACCAGGCGACCAGTGTAGCAACACCCCCGCAGGTCCCTGGGCCACCCGCGACACTGCTGTCACCACACGTCCGCCCGCCGCGAGTGCCCAGCAGGCGGGCGCGACCACCTTTGTCGCCAATGTTGTGGGCTCTCCCCGGATCACCGGGCCGGGCCAGTCCAGACGTCGGGACCTCCCGACAGGGCTCCAGGAGCTGGGCCCACGGTTCACCGGACTACCAACACATGCTGGGGGCACCCAGCACAATGGAGGGACGGACCTGGGGTCACCCAGGCTGCACCACACCAAGTAGGCCACGATCACCTGGCAAACCCCAGCCCCCAAATAATCACACGCAGACACGAGTTTCCGCTTCCTGGGACTCTGCTGCTCTGGTCCGTGCGTGCCAGCAGAGCCCCTTTTATTGCAGAGGCGCCATGACGAGGTCATGACACTGTCTGCCCAAAAGAACTAGAACAACACACCACAACTAGCACGTATCATGCACCTTCCAGAAATCAGCTGAAGATCGTTTGAATATTTATTTAATTATTGTATTCATATGCACGCAACCGTGTTATTTGAAATAGGCAATGCTCCATTTTTTTGTGGTGACTTGGGTTACTTTTTTCACGCAAGATTATTGACATAGGGTTGAGTGGTGAGAGTTGACTAGATGGAAATGTGTGTGGGAATAAATATCATCATCCTAATTTTGCACATTTTCAGAAAAGAGACCTCTACTTATGTCCATTGTCTCTTCTTAGGGCCAGATTGTGTAGTGCAATATATTGACGAGACATAGCACAGTCGGCTCCTATCAAGCAATGCCGCTACAGCCACATCCTGCCCTCAGAGCTTTGCAAAATGTCACAGAAACGATTACCCTACCTTCAAAACTCGACGCGGTAAGAGAACGTGTTCTTCTATACTCACCCATCACAATGAGGTGTAATTGCCAATGAAATTCACAGAACCGCTGACTGTTGAGGAATTTGTGCTGTGCTATTGTATGTAGTCCCACTGTGATGCAGCATGAGAGAGAACACATCAATATATGGCACTTTACAAATTCAAGTTTACATAACATATACAGTAGCGTGAACACAAAATAAGCTCTTAAAATTAACATTTGACAACATAACAATGCATTCTGCACAGTTGTACAAGTTCCTACGACAGGGTTACTACTATAACTCCCTAAATCTGCTTCAAGGAACAAGTGACCAGCACCAGAGATCCTCCATATGCCATTGCATGAGCTCTGGCAGAGAGCGGAAGCTGTCTCATTCCAAATCTAAAAAGGAGATCTAGACGGAACTGCTTCTGGTGGTAGGTTAGGCTAGGGTGACATAAAGTCACGAATGGCTGTTGATAATCTTCAGCAAAGCACGTGAGTGCATGTATTAATAGACATAAGGTGCCACCCACCAAGTTCAAGAGTTAGATGGACCAAGCCTACTTATCCACAGCAGACAATCTAGCTTCAGACATGCCAGGCATACATTACGAGCCCTTGTGGATTTCAAGAAACAAACCATAACGTTATTAGAAGCCAACCAGCAAGGCTCTGCTTGGCCTGCCAATTGTACATGGCACTCTCAGTTAGTAGATGCTCGGTTATAGGCTTCGCAAATCCATATAGGCATTTGGGGAACTGCACTGCGTTAGTCTGATCAGCCAGGTCAATGTAGGAAGGAGTCAGATCTCCCTCCATTTTACTTTCGATTCCACCCATGGCTCTTCTATGTCCCTGGGGATATTTAATGCCTGATGTTTGCCATGGCATTATTGATCAAGAGGTGTTGATATACTCTCCCACATTTGTGCAGATGATTCACAATGTGTGATTAGACTAGAGTAGGAAGGAGTGTATCAATCCAACCTGCTGTTCTGCCTAGAATCAATACAGAAACTGAAGACAGGCAGTTGCCTAAGCCTCGGTGGCTCGAAAGCAGGGTGTCTTTTTTTGAGTAATTCAGTGGGGCCACACGTGGCTTTTCTATTGGTACTCTCAACACGCCACACTCCCAAACTGAAAATGGAAGAAACCTCAGTATACTTTGAAATTCTGACGTTTCTATAAGTCTGCAAGAATGACCAGCAAATGTAACGTTCAATTACTCCTGCTTAGAAAAGGTTTCCCTTCTGTTAATTTCCTCCTCAAAGATAAAAATATAATTGTTCTTTTATAACGTGCTTAATACCGGAGGTTGTTTTTTAAGCACCGATCGGGATTCAAACCTGTGTTGTTCTGCATTATCTTGCTTCCAAGACAAACGCACTTCCCTGAGCTATGACCCCTCCTTGGGGAGTGAGGGATACCTATCGTATCCCGTAGTGCTATTGAAAACTAACCACTGTTACCGTTTTAGACCCTTTGACCTTTCCAGAAAAGATTCCCATAGACTGATGGTCAGGGCTTTAAAGGGGCCAGGGCTAGCCGCGGGGGGGTCACAATAGTCTCCAAAAAGGGCTCCAGAGCCGGACCCCTGCCGGGGCCTACCCTAACTAGGCCCAGCCACACTGACACCTGAGGCTGACTGTGTAGCTGAAGCACAGCAGTTACCCAGACTGCCTGCAGGTGTCAGCACTTCTGATTAGAAAAAAAGAAAAGGCACTGCCTTACTTGCAAGCAGCCTGTGTAACCGTGCAGTGTGTCAGCTACACAGGCTGCTTGATGTCTCTGTACTCAGAAACAGGAGGAGGGCTGGACTGCCAGCTCTCTTTTTGTTTCCAAGAAAACAGTCACCACGCATCGTTAAGCACCTTGGCTTCATGCTGTGTGATGACTTTATTCAAAAACAAAAGGAGAGCTGGGCACTCCAGCCCTCCTCCTGTTTCTGAGTACAGAGCCATCAGCAGCAGGCACACCTTTCATTAAAGTAGCCCGTGGTAAAACGTTCCACCACACAGCTCTTTGAATGAAAGGGCTGCCTGCTGCGTGCGAGCTGGGGCTCACTGGTGTAACACCTTTGGTGCACCCAGCCCCTTCTTTTGTTTAAAAGGAGGGGGTGGGCACATCCGAGGTAATAAGGCCAGTGCACCCCAGCACTACTCCTTTACCAGCCCCCACCACAGGCAAGTATGCTCCCCTTATGGAGCACCCCCTAAGGAGAGCCCCCCGCACCCTCCCTCTTTGATTTCTAATCCTACTTAAAGCACTGATCAAGGTCAAATACAACAGAGCAGCACAACAATTGATTCTTGACCTAAATAACAGTGTCAATACCTCCATGTCTCTTCAAGCAGTGCAATCATTGGCTCCCCACCCAAAAAACACCTTAAAATGAAGGCGTTAATCTCTGCTGTAGAGGTGGCTGGCACCAGGGCCCGAAGTATCTTTCTTATAGTTTTGGCCTCTACATCGATTGAAGAAATCTAGCACTGCAAACAGACCCATCAAACATACAGAATAAAGACAAGCAGAGCGTACATGATTGCCGTTGTTGCACGCAGGTTCAGAACTATGGAACAAGCTTCCAGTTGACTTACGACTTGGAATGGACCACCACAGATATTGATGCTTAGAAAAGTCTTCTTATTGTGACCCTTTCCCCAGGTCACTGGCACGGACTGATAAAACCAGCAATTATAACTCGTATGTTCTTTTTTGATACAATGCATAGTAATAATTGCACGCAGCAGATGGCAATCATAGCCCTTTTTCTTTGTAATCTATTGGTATTACCTGCTACTCCCGGCGTGGCTGTGCTACCCTTACCTTTCTGTTTTCATTGTTGGTGCTCAGAAGACATTCTTCATGCAAGTAGTGGCGTGACCCCTCTTCACACTTTTCTGTTGCTCGTTTTTTCACCAGGGTTTGGTGCATATATTAGATCCCACACACCTGCAATGTCTAAGTAACCGCCTATGTGCTGCACACGCCCCCCCCTTTCTCCGATTTAAGATTGACTTGAATGTTCTAGTGATGAATATCCGACGTGCACTCCAAAAGGGAATGTCTCGGCAGGATAGCTACATTCTCGTCTCGGCAGGATAGCTCAGGGGCAACATGCTCACCTTAGAAGCAAGATGACACAGAGCAATGCAGTTTCTATCCCCGGGTCGGCTTAGAAACCTCTGGGTACTCAGCTCATTATAAATAACCTATCATAATCATTTGCGGGATTCTGTATATGAAGAATTGATTCTGTCTGGAAAAATATTTTAGAGAAAAAGTATAGAACGTTTTTTTAGAAGACCTGATGGGTTTTTGCTATTGGAAGGTGGGGGGATTTCATTTTGTACTGTTTGAGACAACCCGGTAGACATCTAGGAGAAACACGCAGGGTTCCCGGTCCTTGCCCTGACTAATGTCTAAGGAAGATCAGACAAAAGTCTTACGTTCCCTCAATGGGCTCTGCCCTCATTGGGTAAAAGTCCACGTAGGCAGGCCACTGAGCATGTTAGAGAGAGGTTTAAGGGATCTCTCAGGCTGACTGCCAAAAAACAAAAGAAAGACGAAGGGGTGACTGCGGTCCTCAAATTGCAACCAGACCTCCCTACCTCGAATAACCTATAACAAGTAGCTCATGGTATTGTATGGAGATTACAGACGGCCCCTTTTCTGCATTTGCCAACTCGCAAATACTTGTTTGTTCCTCATAGGATACAATGGGCCTCATTCTGAGGTCGGTGGTAATCAGCCGCCGACCCGGAAACACCAAATCCGCTGCCTGACTTTCAGGTGCCACCGGGACATTATAAGTCTCGGCGGCATGGGAAGTTAAGTGGCAGATTTGGTAACTCCCCATTCATGTGGAGTAATACTCCATTGGAGTGGGGAGACGGAAAGCACCTGCGCTAAGAGTGCAGGTGCTTCCGTGAAAGTTCTGCCTGCAGGGGCCGTTGCGCCCGGCAGGTCTGACCATGCCGGGTGCAATTCCTTCTCCCAGCAGACTCATAGTGTGGCAGTCTGGAAACAAGGTTGCTAGTATGCTTACTGGCACCCTTGTTTCCAGACTGCCACACTCGTAATGAGGACCAATAGCACTATGGGAGAAAAAGAGAGAGAGAGCAAGGAAAAAAGAGAGAAAGAGAGGGAGAGAGAAAGAGATGATAAATAGAAGAAGAGAGCAAGAGAGACAGTGTAATTGACAGGTGACATTTTAAACCAAGGCAATGGGCCTTGTCTTCAAATGAACAGGAGTAGGAGAGATGTCTGCATGCTTTCTTGCATTGTAATACTCCTCCTTCCCACCAACTAACCGAATCCACTCAAATATCTTTTACCAACCTACACCACACACACAACGCCCCCACAAACAGCGACCACAGGCCAAGCAATTAGCACATCAGCACTTAAATCTCTCCTATTTAGCCCTATTGTACTGCCGCACATTAATGGCTAATTGGACCCAAAGTGCTGTAGTCTATCAGATTTTGGGCTCTTCCCTGTGGATAACATGCTCTGAAGTTTCTGTATCAAACACGAAGAAAGTAGTTTGGCAAACTTGGGTACTGTGGACCTGCACGCATCACTACCATAGGTTTCACATCTGCATCTCCCACTGAGCTACATATCAACTCTCAACCCCCTTTTTCTTGCAGAGCTGTATGCAGCAAAAGCTCCAATAGTGGCAAAAGTGTGCTTTGAGGAAATTACCACTGCTCTGCAGCATTACAGCTGTGAGTGGTGGCTAAACCACCTGCTCAGTCCTCACGCTCTTGCAAACCAAAAGTGATCACAATCATAAAGTTGAAACAAGCACAGTCAACAGATACAGCTTTTTGGCCTTTTGTGATAATGTGGTCTGAGAACAGGCTATACTCTTAAGAGGAGTGTGAATTAGATAACAGTAGCAACCCAAACAACAATAGTTCAAGGCTTCAAAATAAAGAAATGTCAAATTAAGCCCTTTACAAATATATATACTCTATTTAAGCAAACCAATGTGCAATCAACTACAAATATATATACTCTATTTAAGCAAACCAATGTGCAATAAACTATCTAAAAACCACTAACACCCATCCTCCCCTGTAGAAAGAACACAGAAAGTACATTACATGTGTGATAGCAGTCTGGGTACTGTAACAGGCGTGAATCGGGCAAGAATCTGCAACAACATCACTACATCTGTTTGAAAAACGTGCACAAGGTTATGTTATCTCTATCTATGGTCCCAAAAGTGAGCCAGTGGGGTCTGGGATGCTCAACAGTACTTTACTTCAGTTCTTGAGTGGTTCGACAACATCAAACCTGGCTTCTCATCATTGAATCAGTGTCTGTGCACTGTTGGGCGCTAGGTTGATGTCACATCTACATAGCATTACTGGGACCCATGATGCTGTGCAGTTCAGCAGCAGTGACGGTGTATCAGTGGCACCAGGAGACTTGATGACCTTTAGTCTGGAGAAGCTGAAACATGCCTTTTGTGGTGAGTGGTCTGGCTTGATCAACACAGCTTCTGGATCTTGCACTGGCATTTGGCAAAAGTTCAAGAAAGCTGGAGACGCAAGAAGTCTTGGTGGGTCTTGGATGTGGAGATGGAAGAGCTTCTGCATCAAGCAAGCTCAGAACTGTGAAGAGGTTTGAGCGTGGAGGAGAAGAATTACTTTACTCGGGTGGTTACCTTGCAGCTGCCTGGATGGTGTTGAAAGTCCCCAGACCAATGTTGAGATGGTTCAGGGAAGCAATGAGACCAGATGTCACATCCCCTATTCTATAGTTGCTGTTAATGCCTCTATCAAGCCACACTCCCAGCATCAGCCCAATTAATTATTCTTGTCTTGAAGGAAAGTAATGAAGGAAGTAGTGGAATGCCCCTTCCTTATAAAAATAAAAGGTCACTGGGCATTAAACAGAAGTAAGAATGCTGTAATGGTTCCAATCAGTGTGAGAGAAACTCAGTAGGTAAAAGTTTCTGGGACATATTTTGGACATCCTTGTCTAGATTCACAGAAATACAGCTGTCCAAGTGCAGTTGGATGCACAAGGCCACATGACACGACCAATTTTTTTTTTTTTTAACAAACGTATTTATTGAGCTTGGCATTACAACACAAAAGCAGTGACTTACAAGCATTAGGCAAATATACAATCAGCATACACAGCAGAAATGTAATTTATACACAAAGGCAGCGAAACAGCTGGTAGCATAGTGGGCATGGACAAATGATATTATGTTAAATATAGTAAAGATTTCAAATGGCTGCAGAGGCTGGGAGGGGAAGGGCCTCAGAGTCATCATCAGCATCTGCCAATATAGAGGAAACATAGGAACGACACAGGATCCAAATATTTCTGGGCCTTGACGACCGTGGCTGCTGGGCCGTCCAGGCTTCTTCTATGTCTGAGGCCCAGGTTACCGCTCAAAGCCATTGGGCGTGGGTAGAAGCCCCGGACAGAGCCAACACAGCAGGATACAACGTACTGCTAACAGCATGCATATACCTGCCAGCTTTCTGGCGTTTCGGCTCAATTTTGGAAATTCATGAAAGGGACATGTTATCATGGACGGGTTGATGGTACAGTCAAGAATTTCAGACATAGTATTACAAATCTCCTCCCAGAACTGGCAGAGTTGTGGACAAGACCAAATCATATGAATATAGTTTGCATCGTCAGTTCAACAACTGGGGCACCTGGGGGGGGGGTCTTTTGATATGTGATGAAGTCTGATCGGGGTGTAGTGAAACCTATGAAGCACCTTAAATTGAATCAGTTTGAAGCGGGAATTGAAAGATACATCATGGGTTCGGGTGCACATATGACCCCAGCGCTAATCAGTTATTTCGATCCCTAGAACCTCGCCCCAAGCCCGTCTGAGTCCTACGAAGGGGGAAGTGGCCTTGGACTGCAGTAAGGTGTATAGTCTAGAAACTTTCCCCTTAGCAGACATTGTATTCAGGATTTCAGACAATATAGCATCATCAGGAGGGAGCGTGGGGAATTCTAAGTACATCATCTTTAGGGAGCGGCGAAGGCCAGAATATTGGAATCAGTGACAGGGTCCTCCCACGCACGGCCAAGGGTAGATCCGACCACTCGAGAAAATTGCTCTGGTTGAAGACATCATGGATGGACTCAAAGCTGGTGTCGGCCCAATGGTGGATTGCAGCAGGGGATACACATAGGGCCCCAGGGAAAAAGTTCCAAAGGGGAAGAGAGCAATGAAATGGATGGGAGACGTTGGCCAGAGCCCATAATTTAGTGAGAGCCAGCGACGTGCAGCCCACAGGTTCAAGGGGCTCTAACTTCTCACGTTGTAGGGAGATGGTCAAGGATCAGATGTCACGGCCCTTCATAGCCAGACATTCGTGTTTAGTGTGCAGCGGGGGATCTGTGACTACAAACCAGTGTGAGAAATATTGAGCCTGTGTAACTATCCAGTACCATTAGAAATCGGTGCCACCAAAGCCACCTGGCAGGTTGCCAGGTTGTTCCATAGTTGGCCTTGTACTCAAGATTAGATTGACACAACCAATTCTGACTGTGAGACATTTAAGGCAGGGGTGTGCATTGACGCCCTGCCTATTTAACCTCTACATGTTGGACTTGGGGGATTTCCTGGCACCATCATCGTTTATTGTGCAAAAAGATGATGGTGAGGGATGTTTCTGGTTGAGCTATGCCGGTGATATTCTGCTACTAGACAGAACCCAATTGGGTTTACAATCTCTACTATCAAAACGTCCGAGTACATGACATCGAATGGTTAAAAAGTAAATATATCTAAAACCACTGTCATGAGTTTTGGGGGATTCAAGAGCAGACCCCCAAGACTCACTTGGCGGATGGAAGTTAAACCTCTCATCGTTGGGCAAACGATGAAATATCTACGATTCATTCTTGCTAGATCTTCACTTAAAGTGACATGGGTAAACTTCATACAGGAGAAAGCAATAGAGTTGAGGCCACACATGTTCTACATCTTCAAAAGATACTGCCGATTTACTAAGCAACCTTTGATCACTTTTTATAATCAAAAGGCAGTACTTTCCTTCCTGTATGGTTGTGAGATAACAACCCTGGCAGAAGACTATGATTTTTCTAAATTTGAGGGCTTCATACGGAAGATGGTCCTTAATCTCCCTAATTGCGTGTCTAGATTATGAGTTGGGCCTTACTTAGCTCTCTTGTTTGAGAAAATGGAACCTGCTTAGAGTGTATATGATGCTTAGAATGGCGTATTCTAAATCCTTGTACTCTCTAATACAAAGGCATCTTTTGAAGTTAAAGTTGAGGAACGTTGAGGGGCAGTAAAACCTTAGTGGATATCTGTAGTAACATCTTTGAGGAAAATAAACTGCAAGAGGAAGCCACTTGTTTTAATTATTTCCAAATGAAGAGGAAAATATTAGAAAATTATTCGATCCAGACATATGAAAAGAGATCCTCATGTAGAGTACTGAGTGACCTCAGACGAGAGCAGAAAAAGATAAATGTTTTCCTGAGGAATTTAATAAAATGTACTGATGCTAGATTCATGAAAAGGTTTATGAGAATAAGACTGAATCTAATACATTCACAGGTGATTCTGCATGTTAGAGGGCAAGCTGATAGCCTGCTATATAGATTTTGTGAATGTATTTATTGGTCATTTATATTGTGCCTATACCCTTAACAAGAATTTCAAAGTGCTTCAACGCAGGGAAGGTTACACAGATTGACATTATTAATAGTCATGTGTGCATTCAGAATGGGCAAGTGCAATGTGTTTAGTGGTACAACATCGGATAGGAGGAATACAAACTGTTACAACATATGACAAGAATTAATGCACGTGCCTGACAGTTGTTACAATAATGCAAGAGCTATACATGAAAGAGGGAGAGAGGGGACAGGGTGGTGTAGGGTAAAATGAACAAAACAAATAAGTGCAAAAAATACATACTAGGTTAGGAGGAGGTTTGAAGGGGGAGGCACAATAGCCACACCCAAAAAGCACCTAGAATCAATGTTATGCACAGGCACATTAACACGTCAAATTGAAAAGTGTATCAGCTATAAAACAAATCTAAATTTGATGATTTTATGCTCAGGCACACTAACACATGTAAACGAAAAGTGGCTCAGATGTGTTGTCAATATGAATCGAAGTAGGTGAGCTGCCAACTCACGACTGAATCTGTTGAGTGCCATGCATTCTGGTGTGTCATGCACGGAAGGTCATAGACAGCCCCCAAGTCCAGGTGACTACAAAGAAGTGCTGCAGTGGAGGGAGAAGAAAGGAGGTCCAACAGTCCAGACAGGCTTGCACAGGGTCAGATAGGGACCTAGTTGTGGGCCTTGACTGGGGGTCAGCTTTCTCGCCGGCCGTTTACCCTGATTGGCCCTTTAAAGGGTGATGATAGCCAATAAATACACCGACACTGTCCAAATGGTCTTCACCAGACTGTAGTACGTTAAAGGTCAAAAAGTAAGAGAAAGCGCTGCCTGCATGGATAGTCAAATAAAAAGGCTGATGCTAGATTTTGCAGAGCTAGCACACATTCTTTTTTCAAAAATAAGATGCTCTTCACCTGATGAGGCCCAGCTGGCCCTGTAAATGTGGTGTGATGTGAGCACTGATCCTGTAGCCTCGGGAGGGACTCAGCCCATGGTGTGAATCGACTGGTGCCATTGAGCGAAAGGAGGCAGAACAGCTGGTGAGCAGGGCCTAGTTGTAGGTCTTGACTGCCAGCCGGCATCCCTGATTGGACCTTTAAAGGGTGATGATAGCCAATCAATGCCTTGGCTGGAAGGGGAGGCAGGCACACTGGGGGTTTCCTGGAATGGCGGCCATGCTGGAATGTGCACACACCAACCCAGCCCATATGGGCTTCACTGGACTTTAGCATATTACAGTACAAAAAGTAAGAGAAAGCGCTTCCTGTATGAATGGTCAAATAAATAGGCAGATGCTAGCATTTGCAGAGCTAGCACACATTCTTTGAAAAAATAACGTGCTCTTCACCTGATGAGGCCCAGTTGGCCCTGTGAACATGGTGCGATGGAAGCACTGCTCTTGCAGCCTCGGGAGGGAGTTAGGGAGCCCATGGTGTGGATCGACTGGTGCGAAGGAGGGAAAGGAGGAATTGGGAAATTATTACCTAGAACATCTTTTTATTGACTGTTGTCACCTACAGGAATTGAGAACTCAATTTCCTATAGATGATGTCTATGAGGAGCATTTCCTTGACACACTGGGCCTCATTACGGGGTAGGAGGTAGCCAAGACGCTATTAGCGCCATGGCTACCCCCTTACCGCATTCCGGGTCCGTGTTCCCGGAATAGGGACTTACTGGGTCATTCCGACCTTGGAGGAGCCGGTAAATCCCCATTCCGGGAACCATTCCCCATTCCCATTCGAGGCCCCATAGGGCTCAATGGGAATGGGGATGGAGCTAATAACGGGCCCGCTAATAGCTCTGAAGTCCCTTAACGGGTCCCTTCCATAACGCCTGGAAAAACTAACTAACTAAGCTAAGGCACCTCGGAATAGGGTGGTAAGGGATTTCCGGCACCAGTGTCCTTACCGGTGCCGGTAATCCCTTACCGCTCACCTCGTAATGAGGCCTACTGACTTATTGGGAATGTCTTCACTCCGGTCACCCAACTGCACTACTGATCAAAGTGGTTACTTTTCTTACTAAATTGAAATTGATTGATACATTGTAATTCTCTTTTTCTTTTAACAGAGGTCATTACTGTAATTATTGGGTTTTGCATTAGCTGAATTTTTTATAAGAAACTATGAAATGTGGATTTTAAATCTGATGGTGCTAACATTTATGAGTTCTGTAACATGTATGTTGAATTGTTTATGTAATACTAGCAAAAAGTGCCCATTCTGTTAACAGACATGACAACACTCTCATCAATAGTTGAAAATCAATGATCCTGTAGGTCGCTTATATGATTTGCTTATTGGTTGATTTAATTTGCACTCTGAGGTAAACTGCACTACGAATGGGCACGTGTGGCTGGCTAACATACCCTGTAGCAGACATTGAGGACAGGCGAGAGTTTGTGTGCTGATGCATACTGGGACCTTCTGTGCACTCTCCCCATCTGTCACCTTACCCTGGCATGGTGCAGTTCATTGTGATGCAAATATCTCAGAAACTGTGCTAGGGCCTTCCTAGTGCCTTGAGACGTATTTTGAGGTCCCATATGGACCTCAAGGTTTGTTCCTTGTATCGGTCCTTCTACGACCACATTGATGTTTTGCAGACTTCAGGCAACTGTCTCAGGTATGAAGGTGCTGAATTCCGGGAAAAGGGGTGGGGTGTCTAAATGTCAAGCAGCTAGTAAAGTCCATAGGGTCCTAACAGGTAACTATGTTGTAGGTTTTGTTAGTCTGTAGGTGCAGGAGTTTACAGGGGAAAAGACAGAACCTTTTGATTTCTATTTCTCCCCTGTCTTTGTTTCTGGGTTTTTTAAGTCCAGCGGGGCTCATTTGGAGTCCTCCGGAAGGTACATGGAGGGGCTAAAGCATGGAGTAGCATACCTCCTTTATCCCCCTTTTTCACATACGTGCAAAAGTAAGCAGTCCCCTCTGGGCAATTTACTATTTAAGAAAAATGGACTCCAATATACTTTCTTTCCTTTCTAGCTTTGCTTTGCCTCATAAAATGGGTTCAATGTGTTAATATCCCCGCAAAAATATTGCCATACAAAAATATCTTCATATTTTTGTGGCAATATTAACCTATAGAACTTGTGGGGGGACACCCCTGCAACCCCTATATTTTTTAAAAGAGAGCGGGGGACATCCCCGCAGCCCCCGGTACCATTTAACCCATATATTATCCCCAGCAATAAAATCGTATATGGCCTCACCCCACGACTATATATATGGTGATATTATTGGTGGGGATAATATTACCTGATACCATAAAATGAAAATCAACAAGTTTTCCCAGTTCTTCTGCCCTTTATGTAATGACAAATTAATAATAAATAAAAATCCCTTATTCCCCGTTCAATTCTGTTATGCTCTCACGTCTGGTGGAATAATGGAAAAAAAAATGATGTGTATTTCTTCTTAGTTACAGCCTGTCTCTGTAGAAGTAAACCATAGAGAAATCCACTGATCATCCTCACAACTCAGTCTCTCATCCCCAACTGAATTCAGGTAGAACATGCACATTTGACAGTCATCCAGGGTTGTATGCATTCATTCAGCGGCATAACTCATGCAAGCTCATATACCCTAGCCCAACATCGCACATCTCAACCCCATTAGACACAAGGAGAATGTTGGGGCCCAAGAATGCGACATGGATAGAATGACACGTTACAAAAGGTAAAAATACCAGGTGATCTAATCTTTCATGCTGTGCTCTAGATGTAATATCGGGGAGGGAAACAAGGTGTCGTGCCTGTGGTTCATAAGAATGAGAAAAACACACTGGCACTCACTCAAGTCCCTTCTAATGGGCACTAACAGCCAACTCTCAACTATTCCCTCTTTGAAAAATGAAACATTTCTTTCTGGGAAAAAGAGTGCATTTCATGTAATGGCAAGCAATAATTGGTGCAATTAAATTAAAACGTAACCGTGTACTGCATGGGGTGCCCATTACACAAAGGGGTGGGGGTGCGGGTGTTAACCCGACATTCTGGTGCATTCATAAAGTTATAATGGAACTGGAGTATTTGAAAACATATTATTCAGCAATTACCTGTGATTACAATTGAAGCACATGAACCTGCTTAGTTTCCTACAGTGTAGCTCCTAACGTAAGACTAGCTCTTGACATTGACATGAATACCTTTATTGAATTAATTGCACTGACAACAATTTCAGTGCAAATAAAATGCATATCTATATATTATATTTGTATATGACGGGCTGCCATTCATAGGAAAGAGCTATGAGTAGCATGGTTCAGATTAAATCAGGGCCTTCTCTTGACATCTGCCAATAGGCTGGCACAGTTAACTGTGCCCTGTGGCACACACGAACTAGTTCTGATTGTGTAATGTGCTTTGGTTGCCCAGATCTGACGACTGCGACTTGTTTATTTCTTTTACTGAACCCACGTGTCTGCTCCACCTAGCATGCAGGTTGACATGTAACGTGGCCCCTCATGCTTGATTGAACGTAGGTACATTATCAGGGCTTCATTTGAAGATCCAGGCTGGACGTGCTTGTGGAATAGACCGATGTGCAGTTACGCCAGATTTGTATTTTTATTTGTATTTGTGTTTTGTATTTGTATTTGTATTTATTTATTTATATAGCACTTTACACCAAAGCAGTGAATTGAACAACTTAATACATGAAACATAACAATATAACTGTAGAAGCAAATTACAATATGAATCAGTCAACAAAACAGTACGAAGAGCAAATCACTGAATGGAATAGGGGGAGTAGTGGAGTAGGACTGTGTGGGAGGGAGAGGGGTAAGGAGGAGAAGGAGGAGGGAAGGGGAAAAGGTGAGAGTAGGGAGGTAGGGGAGGGGAGGAAGATATTCAAGGGGAAAGATAAGGAGGGAGGGGAAGCAGGGAGGGAAAGGGTTTCAAGGAGGAGAATGGAGAAGGAGAGATTTAAGGGAGGTGCAGAATGAGGAGATGGTAGGGGTAGAGCGGATTGCGAGAGGTAGGGAGTTCCAGTGCAGGGGGCTGGAAGTTGGAGGGAGTGGAAACGGGAGGGGGCACAAGGGGATGGGGGTACAGTGAGAAGGAAATGGTCAGCTGAACAAAGGGAACGGGAAGGAGAGTAGAAAGAGAAGAGGGAGGAGAGATAAGGGGGAGCAAAACCATGGAGAGATTTGAAGACAAGGCAGAGAAAGTGAAATTTAAGTTAGCAGTGAAATGGAAGCCATCCGAGGGAAGAGAGGTAAGTAGAGATGGAGTCATGGGGGTTAAAGAGACAGAGGGTACGGACAGAAGAATGGTAGATAGATTTGAGGGGGGTGAGATGAGAAGTGGGTAGTCCAAAGAATAAGGAAGAGCAGTAGAAGAGGCGGGAGATAAGGGAGGATATTAAAAGTTTGGTAGCATAGAAGGTGAGAGAGGGGCAGACTTTGCGAATATTAAAGAGGTGGTAGTGACAGGTTCGAGAAGTGAGAGAGATATGGTGGGATCAAAAGAGAGAGGAGTCAAAGTGAATGCCTATGTTACGAGCATGGAGAGAGATAGGGAGATTGATGGGAGGGAAGAGACTGAAGGGAGGAGGAGAGGGAGGGGGAAGAGAGTTGGAGGGAAAGAATAAGACTTCAGTCTTGTCAGAGTTAAGGGAGTGAAAGCGGGAAGACATCCAGTTCTTTATGGCAGTAAGGCAGGAAGAAAGTTTTAGGTGGAGGTCAGTTGAAAAGGAAGAGAAAGAGAGAAAGAGTTGAGTGTCGTCGGCATAGAAATGGCGGGAGATGCCAAACGAGGAGATTACAGGGGCAAGGAGGGAGGTGTAAAGAGAGAAGAGGAAAGGTCCAAGCACTGAACTTTGGGGAACACCGTATTCTGGAGGTTGGGTTGGAGAGGACCGGCCGCCCCAGGAAACAGTAAAAGAAGGGGAAGAGAGGTAAGAGGATAGCCAGTTAAGGACAGAGCCTTTGAATCCAAAGGAAGAAAGAGTGTGGAGAAGAAGGGGATGATCGACAGTGTTGAAGGCAGCAGAGAGGTCGAGGAGAATAAGGATAACCGATTGCTTAGAATGTCGAGCAGAGAGGAGGGAATGAAGGATGTAGGTGAGAGCAATTTCAGGGGAGTGCTTAGGACGGAAACCAGATTGGGAGGGAGGTAGAAGAGAGAGATTGGAGACAAAGGATGAGAGCTGAGAGTAGGCGAGGCGCTCAAGAAGCTTAGAGAGGAATGGAAGAAGAGAGATAGGGTGGAAGTTAGAAGTGAGAAGGGGATCAGCAGAAGGTTATTTCAAAATGGGGATGATCGTGGTGCACTTAAAAGCAGAGGGAAAGGTGGCTGAGGAAAGACAGAAGTTGAAAAAGAAAGTAAGGTAGGGAATAAGAAGAGGGTAGATCTTAGGGATAAGAAGGGATGGTAGAGGGTCGGTTGGGGCGGACGTGGCGTGGGCTTTGGAGAGGAGGGTGGAGACTTCAGAGGGGGAGATAGGTGAGAAGGAGGACATGCAGGACGAGGGGAGGAGAGGAGGGGAAATCAGAGGAGCAGTTGATTATTTGCCGAAGGGTCAGGATCTTGGAGGAGAAGAAGCTAGCAAAGTCAGAGGGAGAAAGTGTAGAAGAGGAGGAGGGATCGGGGATAGGGGGAGAGAAGTCGAGAGAGAGTTTGGAAGATACGGCAAGGGTGGGAGGCCTGGGAGTGGAGAAGGTTAGAGTAGTAGGAGCTTTTAGCCGAGGCAAGACAAGAGTCAAAGAGAGCGTGGTAAGAGAAATATGAGGTTTGGTTGGAAAGCGAAGGAGATTTGAGCCAGAGTCGCTCCAGACATCGGAGAAGGTGCCGCATAGAGAGGAGTTGAGGAGTGAGCCACGGTTGAGAGGGTTTCCGGGTTGGACGGAAGAAAGACAGGGGGTAGAGTTGATCAAGGGAAGAGGAAATAGAAGAGGAAAGAGTGGATAGAGCATCGTTGGCTGACAATGAAGAGAAGTCTTGGAGAGAGAGGAGAGATGACGAGCAAGTGTCAATAAAGAGGGAAGGATCAAAGTTGCAAAAGTCACGCCGAGAGAAGGTGGGAGGAGAGGGCTTAGTAGAAGAGGAATGTGGAGAGGGAGTAAGGGAGAAGGAGAGTAAGGCATGATCGGAGAGATAGACAGGAAGAGTAGAGACTGGGGAAGAGGGGTAGGAGGAGTTGAAGATGAGGTCTAGAGTGGAGCCAGAGGAATGAGTGGGGAAGAGGGAAGGGGGGAAAGGTGGTAAGGGATAAGGGTGGAGAAGAGGGGTGATGAATGAGGAGGAGAAGGGAGGTGAAGATTAAAGTCACCAAGAACAGTTAGAGGAGAGATAAGCGAGAGAAGGTGATCAAGATCTTCATAGAAGGAAGAAAGAGGGCCAGGGGGACGATAGATGATTAGAAAGGAAATGGAGTGAGGAGAGGAGAAAGATTTGTAAAGAAAGGAAGAGGTGGTGAGGAGGAAGAGGAAAGGTATTTGGGGTGGTAGAGGAGGCCAGTACCTCTGCCACGGCCAGTAGTGCGAGAGATATGAGAGAAGGAGGAGGAGGCTGTAGTTAGGGAAGCTGGGACAGAAGTATTATAGGGGGGATCCTGGTTTCAGTTAGACATAGAAAATGAAGGTTGAGACGAAAGAATATGTCTAGAACTGCTGCAGTTTTGTTGCAGATGGATCTGGTATTCAAGAGCGCCATGTTCATGATGCTGGAATGATGAGCATTGGGGGGGGGGGAAGAAGATTAGGACGGTGAGAGTGGGTATGTGTGTAACAGCAGGAGTGGGGAAAGGGATTAAAGAAGAGGGGACTGGGCATAAGGAGGGAAAAGGAGAGTAGGAGGGAGAGTGGATGATGGTAAGAGTAAAAGGGGGGAAGGGAAGAGAGGGTGGTGAGTAAGAGATTTGGCAGATCGCATAACAGAGAAATCAGTGATACGAGGAGCTATGTTGGTCCGTTGCTGTTGAGAGTTATGATGGTGAGAACAGGGACCAAAATAGCTGCTTTTAATAAAGACAGAGCTGGTGTAGGAGAGAGAGGGGGGGTCAGATTGGTACTCAGATTGCTACTCGGTATGGTACTCGGGTTGGTAGGTAGCAAGCAGATAGTCGGGGTACGCAAGATTAAGAGCAGGCAGCGAGAAGTGGATTGGAAGAGGTTGTGAAGGAGGTTGGAAGATGTTCAGCTGCAGACTGTATGGGAGGTGGCAGAGAGACAGGGTGCACTAGAACAAAGGCAGGGTATGAGGAGTGGTAGGGACCAGGCTAGGAAGGAGGTGGGAAGGGCCCAGTTGAAGCGCCTGGCGGGTGGGTAGGAGGCAGGCAGGAAGTTGGTAGTATTGCTTATGCACAAGCTGGGAAGGAGGTGGGAAGAGACCCAGCTGTGGAGACCGTGAGGTAAGTGGCAGGGGAGGAGGTGTGAAAGGCCCAGTTGCAGCACCTAATGGGTGGGTAGGAGGCAGGCAGGAAGTTGGTAGTATTGGTTGTGCTCAAGCTGGGAAGGAGCTGGGAAGAGACTCAGCTGTGGAGACTGTGAGGTAAGTGGGAGGGAAGGAAAGGGTAGGGTAAGAGCTGTAGCAGTTTGCGTGTGCCAAGTTAAACCCAGTAAGGGGGTGGAGGTTAGGTAATAGAGACTGTGTGGTGGGGAGAAAGGGGGTCCAGTAGGAGGGACTGTGTGGTAGGTGGCAGGTGAGTGCTTGGGAGGAGGATGTCCAGTGGCTGTCACGTCCCAGGACAGGAGGGCGGAGATGGTAGATGGGCGATCCAAATGGTCAGGAGAGTAGAGTGGGTAGCTGGGGGGGGGCAGCGCCAGGGGAAGCTGGGGTCCTCCGACGTGTGGTTCACAATGGGGCTGACGTGGATAGTAGTTCAGCTGTAGGCATTAGAGGAGGCAAGATGGTCCAGGAGGAGAATGAAGCGGCTCCTGCCGCTGTCAGATGGGAGTCCCCAGCTATCACACCAGACGCAGGGTGCGGGAAGCAAGCGTGGGGCCCAGAATGGAGCTGGGATGGATAACAGTACAGCCGTAGTCAATAGAGGAGGCAAGACCGGACCATGTGCAGAATGTAGCGGCTCCTGCGGCTGTAAGGTGGGCCCTTAGCAGACACTCTGTACTGAGGGTGCGGGAAGCAGTGTCTCACTCAACAACAAGATGGCGGCACCGGGCGGCACAGGCAGGCCAGATGACACAGAAGGTGAAACTCTGCTGCAGCTGGAAGCTCTGGACCAGGAGCGCAGGTCCCCGGTAGGTAAGGCAGATGGAGGCCCCGGGCCGGAATGGAGGCACCAGGTAGCAAGTACCTTCCGCTACGGATGGAAGTCCCAGGACCCAGCGCCATGGATGGAAGTCAGGAGCCAGAATGGAGGGGCAGTCAGCAGGCACCCGGGGGGCAGAGGCAGGCCAGAGGACACGGCAGGTAAGCGCCACTGCAGCTGGAGGCTCCGGACCAGGAGCATAGGTTCCTTGCTGGCAGGCAGATGGGGGCCCCGGGCCGGAATGGAGGCACCAGGCAGCAAGCACCTACCGCCACAGATGGAGGACCCAGGGCCCGCCGCGGAGGATGGCAGTCAGGATCCTGAGTGGAGGCGCTGTCATCAGGGACCCGTCGCCGTAGGCGGAAGCCCCGGGCCGATGGAGGAGGCTCCTGGCAGCTGAGGCAGACAGGCTGACACCGCAGTCATGGGCAGCTGCGCCCAGCCCTGTGCGGGGAGGTCCGCAAACGGAGGCACTGGGTCCAGGATGGAGGCACCTGAACGGTTGCGGGCGGGAAGATTCTGTTATCACGGGGAGCCACGCCGGCTGCAAAGCAGGAAGGGCAGCAGTGGGAGCAAAGCAGGAAGGTGCCAAAGGTGGCCCGCAGAGGGGTGGACCCAGGCAGAGGGTCAATCATTGAGCTTGCTTTTAGGGCCCGCACCGCAGCCCGCGGGGTACAGAAGGCGGGCTGGCACACAGGATCAGGAAGGTCTCACTGGCGACGGAACAGGAGGAGGCCTCACCGAGGGACTGTACCAGATCCAGTTGAAGGCAGATCCGATTCCTGACGAAATCGCTGTCAGAGGAGCCCCCGGAGTCAAGAAGCAGAATCAGAGAGAGGTAGGGTGTAGAATTGCTGTTTGTAATGTGTTGTTTATGAAAGATTCAGCCTGATGTGAGGAGGCGCCGGTTCAGGCAGCCGAGCTTCTGCGTCCCCTGGTGGTGAGCGGAATAACAAAGCCTATTCATTTAGGAGAGGCAACCAGATTGCCGAAGTGCCTGTGGTGTTTACATGCTCCATTGCTAAGGATGCCAGGACTCTGTTAGTGTTGGTTCCATTTGCAAACATTTTGGTAGTCTATGACAGAATTAAAGGCTCTGTGTGCATTACCATCACACGCCTGTCAGTGACGAAAACACAGACAAAACAATAAATCAAAGCTTGCAAGTAAAAGATAAACACCGATTGGTACTATCCTCGAGTGATAATCTGCCCTTCATAACCAGTCACAATGAGCTCTATTAAGAATAGAGGAGAAATTATTCCTTTTTCATTTAAAAGAGTTGTTTCGAGATGATGTTTGAGTTTAGCACGGCACTAAACAGGACTAAATGATGTGTGAATCTATGAAAAAGGTGGGGCAAGTGAGAGTAAAACAACATATGTGTGTTCCTTTTGGTCCTACATCACAGGCACACCCAGGTATAAGCATAGATGAACACAGGTGACACTAAGGTATGCACAATTGGGGGGAGAAGCAGCCATTTAATTACATAAAAGAAGAAGGAATTTGGTAGGAAGTGTTTTAGGAGGTAGGAATACTTTAGAGAAAGAGAAGCTTTGTAGTAATGTTTAGATTTTGGGGGAACTACTGATGATAAAATGTACTTATATTTCAAGAAACTCATCCAGTTTTTTAAATTTCAGATGGACAGAGAACACCACCAGTGTGAGAGAGCCATGCACGTGAGCCTATGAGCAGGGAGAAAAGACCCTAACTTTCATGAAAGGGGCTTAAGGGAACAGCCAGATGCCCATTCGTGACTAAAATTTAAAAAACAATGACACTCATTATGGACTCCCCATCCTTGTGTCTCACAGAATATCAAATCTTCCCTCGACTGACTATTTTATTTGAAAATACAATGTATACTAAAGCATGGCCCATGTACAACACAAGGGGCCCCTGAACTTGCTAAAAGCATCTAAAAAAGAAAAATATAATAATGAAATGATAAAAGGTACTTGAACTTGGAATAAAGAAAATAAGGAATCAGATGTAAGATGCGCAGGTGGAAGATAAGCAAGATAATGGCCTGGAAAGGAATTTTAAGCAGCTGCCGAATGTGATAGGGATACAAGGACATGTCCTGGGGTGGGAGAAAAAGAAAATGAAAATGTGTATACATGAAAAGGTTTAATGAACTAACTAAGAGAAGAAGAAAGAGGAGTAAAGGTAAATAAATGGGCTGATGGGTCGCTTCATGGAACATAAATGCCTTTTAACAACATCTCTCGATTCTCGTAGTGGCAGAGTCACTCGCTGTGCATGTAAAATAACATTTAATTGGGAAACAGGATTGGGAACAAGATGGAAGTAAACAAAGTTATTCTTTGTGGATGCATATATATATAAAATACACAAATAATAAAAGAGGGTAAAACAATGCCACACCTTTGACAAACAAGGATACTTAAATAGATTAGAAGACTACAATATGATTATAGACTTTATTGGTTCTTTAGAAGTGTCTTTCATGATACCTCCCACGTTGAGAGCACTGAATTGAGGGGGTGACTGAGATAGGGATGCAGAGGTACACTGCGTGTGGGGGAAGGTAAACACCAGGTATGAGGTTAAATAGCAGTCGAATATGTCAACCAGAGAGGGGATTATAGTGCAGCAGCCACTCCCCCACTCTTTTTTTTTTTATAACAAGACAGGTAAATATGGTAGTTAGGCCCAATACCCCTCTCTCCTGTCTAACATTGTAAACATTATGAGTATTGTCTATTGGGGCAGCTAAGCTGTCCTTGTTTAAAGCTCTTACATTAGAAATAGGTAACAGTGGACACACTTTTGTAGGCCAAGATAGAACATGAAGGGTAAGGTACGCTTACAGTGCACACAACAATCATTTTCACAGAATATAGGTGAGCAAAGATAGCCATTGTATTACAGATGGCTGCCAATCTCACCATCTCATTAATGTTTAAATATGCTTCAAGCACAGGAAAAGTGCAGTGTGCAGAAAAGGGAGTATGTTTGGCAGAAAGTCAGGGTAGAGTGAGATGACAGAAATCAAATAGCAGAATATGTCATTCTCTGTGGTGTAACTAATACAACGAAACTGGCTCACAGTCAGAAAAGATAAGATAATGACATTGAAACCAATAGTAAACCAGACAGGTTATTTATGTCTTGAAACACAGTGTGCTGAAGATGTCTGAAGAAATGTGTCACACTCAGACCTGTTTCTTTGGTTCAATGTTGCAACACATGCGATGATGTAGTGACATTTGGGAAAATACTATCTTGCTAATTTGCATAGAGAGTCATGTGTTTCAGGATGTAGTTATGTCCACTGGGACACAAGTTATTTTTTGACCTTCGAGTAAAATGGCCAATTAGAACATGTTACAATCTAAAGTTCAGATTAGCATAAGCAAATATTACACAGCACTGTATTTTCTATAAAGTGTGTATAAAATGGGCAGGCTTTGTGTCCTTGCATTGTTAACTGACTGACTATCGCTTGTTTAACGACTCCCAGCCGGCTGAGAATAAAACCTTTGTTCTTGGCACAATCGTCTCTAAAGGGGCTTTTATTGAATTATGACTGAGCAGGGACTCCTTAGCACATTTACCAAATCATTGCCACTGCAATGAATGAGTATGACATATGGCTGGTATGTGCTTCTCAGATTCAACAATTTAGGAAAAAATCTGGGACCATCACATTCCTCGCAATCCAAAGCATTTATCTGTAACATCAGTCAAACCTAGGTCAATGTCCATGTGTAGCTTCTCACAAAAATATGTTAAACAAATCACCTAGCTTTTCCAAATTTTAGGTCCAGCTGTGATGCCTGCACTCTGTCACTGTATTCTTGAAAATGCATGGTTACTTGCATTTCAAGTATTAGTAGCAGTGGGGCATGGATGATGTCAGTATTTCTGTGTTTGAAATTGTTAGGCGTGAATGTTTCTATTGTTTTCTTGGATGTCATAGGTTGAAGCAAAACGGTGTCTGCCATATTGGTCGTTTTTGGGAACTTAAGTTCTCTTTCATTGGCATTGTTTTTTGAAACCTTTGATAGGCACCATTTTTGTTTCACCTGTTAGTCTGCTTGCATAACCTCTACTGTGCTGATGCTGATTGCTTGGCTCATGTGGAAGTGAATGTGTGTGAATACTTATATATTTGAGGCAGTAGCTTGATTGTGCTGGACACAAAGAACATTAACCAAGCTATACTGTTAGGTTACTGAAGAATAGAACAATGGTTTCTTTGAAAGGGTATTCTAACCAGTATGTGTGTTTTTGAAAGAGTGTTTGTGTAGCAATGTGAATGGTCAATATTAATACAAAAAGGCAGTGGTATTAGGTGTTTTCTCTTTTATATGCTATGCTGTATGGTTTTGAAAGTGTATGTAATAGGCGTGCATTGTGCGTTCTTTAAGTGCACTGAATGGTGATGTATAATTGAACCTTATTTAAGAACGTTTCTATGTTCCACAGGGTATACGTTGATGTGGCAACATTGCTTGTTATGTGCTCGCAGTAAGAACTGTTTAATTATATGTGTGGACATTATATGTTATGTTTGCATGACAGTCCAGTAAACATGCATTAGGTATGGCTACTAATAACTGAACACTGGTAGAATTTGTAATGCTTCCTTTCACTTACTTTAACAGGGGGGAAATATTTTTTGATATGCGGATTGAATTTGAATTTTGTTGACTTGGAGTGAAAAAAAGCTCCTGGGTATGAGGTATAACCAGGTAGGTAAGAGCCAGGTTTGGAGTTACAATGAGGAATAGACAGGATTTAGCCACATTGGCCAAGACCCACCCAAAATCTGTAAATCACCACATGGCAGCTCTGCATGGGTATTTATAGATTTATATATCACTGAGGTGGGACAGCTACATTACCTTGAGGCCAGACTTGTTCGAAAAATCTGGCTGCAGCTCTGAGCTAGTATGTAGTGTGCAGCAAAAGTAACTTGTTTTGTGCCTGATGCAAAGTCTACCTTTTTTGTCTAGTTTATATTATGTAATATGCTGTAAGTATGCCTTTGGTGTATTTTCTATTCTCCCTTATTTACATTTCCAAACATACACAGTTAAAAAGGTGTAGCTCGGTTTGTGTGGCACCATTTGTTGACAGGACTTGAACGTAGGTGATGGTGGCTGTTGGTTTTAAACAAAGCAGGTTTAGCTTTGCTGTAACTAGGAACACAATAGCTATAGCTACTGGAAATTTTGAAGCCTGGAGATATTTTGGTGTTCACTGTCTCTCTGCTTCTGTTAGTGAAGTGAATGTTAAGGGCTTATGGGAATTGTAATGTAGAATGTGTGTGCAGTATGAGAGGAGAACCGTGTGAATATGAGTAGCATTGTTTTTCTGCATTCTTCAATACACTTGTATTGGAATATTTATTCACAACCTAAAGACACTAGAATCTGTAGGTTTCCATACTTTTGACAGTATTGTGGAGAGGCAGATGTACATGCCATTTAGAGAGCCCACCCCCTCACCTTCATCACACTGAAAGAACAGCAAGAAAACACTGTGCATGACACCTTGTATCATCCCAATACCACATAAGAGATATGAGAGACTTTATGCGCTCAGACAACCGTTTCAAATGTACCCCCAAACTGATGCTGTAGACATGGTCCTGCAGACACCACTGGACATAGAAGAACTATAAGTAAAGTCTGAAAGATGTGAAGTGACGTCATGAAGAAGAGAAGATACGAGGATGCACTGAAACCAACATAGGAATATTTAAAGAATGAAGATGTGACTTAAGTGACAAAGTAAACTTCCATTACATGCAAATATGAAGAAAACCATATGCACTAAGAAGAAAAGTAATATGAAATGTAGTAGATGGATATGTGCAGAAATGCAAGGTGGACAAGACAAAGTAGAAGCTTGCTTAAAATGAAATAGAACCCTGGTAAAGCAGCCATGTTGAGAAAACGGACGTAGGCATTGTGTAAAGGTAAGCGAGAGGCCACAAGAGGACAAAGACCAAGGCTGCAAAGCAATCAGGCACTGGAATACAATTAATTACAAAAACAAAGTGTATTCGCTTGGCTCAGAATTAACAATGCCATAGCAAGAAGTAACTGCCAGGCTTGAAAGAAGTCAAAGAGGATAAGCTACATCCACTACATATGCAGGACATATTTCTCTTAGATTAAGTAAAGGAGTTAACAACTGCGAGTACCAAGTATTGTCCAATTAAAGATGCAGAAAGCCCATGATGGAAGGCAGTGGTCGAAGTGTACGAAAAGAAGTAGTGGAACTATGTTCTCTGCTGGCCTGCCCCCACTCCCCAGAAACCCCATCGCCACACCCACTCCCACGCGCAATACCCACACCCAGACACTTGCACTTGCTGTTTAAGGGAATGTTCAGTGCCGTGCCCTGAAAGTGCAAGTTTCAACTTCTTCCTACATTTTTATTTTAAAACAGAAACATTCTGGAACAATTTCTTTTTAAAATAAAAGTATAGGAGATGCTCACTTCGACCACTGGCAAAATGGAAAAAATCATGGTCTCGTCACATGTGATTCAGGACTGGAAACAAGGCCTATTCATAAGACTACTGACAAAGTTAGCAATGTACCTTCACTCCCTTTAAAGTTCAGAGGAAGAGAACAGTCAGCAAGTTCAACTACAAAGAAGAAGCCTTGGCTTTCGCCCTAACTGATGAGAGATGGCAGGCTAATTAGCTAAGACATGCAGTTGTCTGACGTTGTTCCCTTGCACCTGGGTTGTGTTGCTTATGTGCTGCTAAAGAGCTCAATGTCCAAGGTTGGTAAGAGAGTGCCAACCAATCACGAGCGCCTAAGTGACAGTGGACCATACATTGTTGCAGAAGCCTATCTGTTGCTGGTATTATGTTATTATCTATATTATAGATTGTTAGAGGTGGTTCAAGGTATGGCAACCAGATAAGAGCCATCCAATGATGATACTAACACCTATACAAACCATAAGTGTACATTCCCCTTAATCTAGTCCCTCCACCATGTAGTTAGCCACATAGGATTACATCATACCTGACGTATATTGAGGTATAAAACCTTTTGTGTAACTGACATGCGTTGAGAGTGTGTGAGCTGCAATCTATTTGTTCACCAGGTTTACCAACTTTATTGAATTAAAAATGAAGTGTTATTTTGCCATATTCCTTGAGTCTGTCCGGTTATCCGATCATGTATTTTGATAATCCCATTCGGCAATTGGAACGCTCCAGGTGCTATTGCACATTTGGTAAGGGTGTGGATGGTTCAGATGCAGACTTTCAGATTTTTGACATCATCCACCGTCAGCCAGAAGATCTCAGAGTTTCCTGTGGAGAGCTGAAGAATCATTCTCTGTAAAGCGAGAAGGTCGGCAGGTTGTCTCTTTGAAGGAATTCCTGTCCGGTTCCCATGGGCGCCCCTCGGACTGAAGACAAAGTGGTCAATTGGGGAAGAGTCGATACCGAATTGCTCGAATTGAGCAACGGATGTAAGAAGCACATCAGGAGTGGCAAATAAAAATCAGAGGGATTGCATTGCAAGTGTAAATTTATATAGTGAGGAAAATTAACAGGAATGATTTAATAAGAGCTACCTTGAATACCTATTCTCAAGGAGATAGAAGAACACGCATCCAACTCCAGTACGGAGTAATAAGCAATGGCTTCCTGAGGCAAGGCCAACACGAAGGATGTGTTTTACACTCCAAAATGGGGTAAAATAGAGAAAATAATGGAGTCAATCATAGAATCTTCTGTGCACATTTGTTTGGGGTTATAAATATGTAAGTGTAAGAAGTTGAATAGGTTGAAAAAGACACATGGTTTTCATTAGTTGTGACAAATTAGGTTGTAGAGTGGAAATATAGAATGATAGTTGGCGCCAATCATAAGATTCTAACAGTTGAACATAACAACTTCAGATTCTTAGATTGTCACTAATAAAACTACAGGATAGTGAGAATCGATAGAATGATAATAAAGAAGCAAAAAGAATATTTTTGTGTAGGCCTGAAAAGGCTTTTAGGAAAATATTTTGTAGTAATCAGCAGCGATTGATGGTGCTTGCCGGAATTTGATTGTTGTGTTATAAATAAATAAAGTCATAACAGAATAAAAGATCCAGTAAGTGTTGACAGTTAAACATGAGTTATCATCATTGGGGACACTACACTCCCCTTCTACACGTGTGCAAGGTATTACAGAGGTACACACCTAAGATTAGGAAATATCATGCTGAATGGGCAAAAGGCACGGCTAACCAAATGTATATGCCTTGGCCTGAAGAGGGTTCCCTGTCAAGAACAGTAATGCAACACATGACAACATATTTACAAGCTACGTATACAGGGAAATAGTTACAAAAAAGGTTAGCTATTTCAGAGCTATGGAAAATGTATCAGAGCGAAAAAGAAGATATGCCTGAGAAGGAGTGGATACTTAATCAGCTTGTAGGGGAGGGCCCTAGGCCATTGGCTCCTCTTCCTCCTTATGAGGACAATAGTACGACTAACGAGAAACTGGGATTTGATCATTTAAAGAAGGTAAAAGCAGCAACAGTTTATAGTAACCCAATACATGTGCCCCCCGCTTATAATAGTGAAGACAGTACAAAAGTGGTAAGATTAAAGAACACAAATATATGTCTGTGCGTAAGGAATATGAGGAGCACAGCAAGAGAAGAGATAGATTGAAATAGACAATACACATTTTAGAGATAGACAAAGAAACCAAGAGATGAAAAGGAGAGAAAGATAAAGCTAGTGAAGTGACATTTGTACATAATGAGTGGATGGGAGGACAGACGCTAGACGGAAAGGGTATTGAGGATATTATGGAAAGAGAAGAAATAGAGGAGCAGGAAAGAAATGAAAAGGAACAAGAAAGGGCATACAAAGATGAGAGGGAAAAAGAGAGGAAACAAAATGAAGAATGAAGAAGGTATGAAGAGCAGATAAAGGAGAGAGATTGAAAAGATGAGGAGAAGAAGAAGTTGGAGGAAATAGAAACATAAGGGTTGAAAAAAGAAGGTTGCAGAGAAGGCGAGAAGTGGAGTTAAAGAGGTAGATGAGATAATGGGAAGAGCAAGAGCCAAAGGAAATGAGAAGGAGTAGATAATAAAGGGAGGACAAAATAGATCACATCATTAATAGATGTGTAATCCCAGTTGAAGAACGAGAATGATGGGAAGTAGAGAGAAGGTCACTAGAGCCCCCACAGGGAGCTGCACAAGCTACCAAGAGTACCACCATGGGCTAATGAGAATGAGGCAGAACGTATACGGAAAAGTATTAGAGAATTATAAAGGCAAATGAAGGGAAAAGACAGTTATGAGACCAGAGAGTGTATGGAAGGATCTCCACTGAGAGAAACAAGAGGCAGATCAGATGATGTTATGGTGGACAAGCATACATCGCTGCCCCTAAGCAGACTAGATCTTGATGATGAGGAAAATGATAAAAACCATACCAGTTGGGATGGAATGATGTCAGAAGGAGAAAGGGAAGAAAATGAGACAGCGCAAGGAGAGGGCACATGTGACTCTTCAACAGACCCAAACATAGAATGAGGGGTAAAGTACTCAGATTGAGGCGGACGACCACAATACATTCCGTGGCCACAAATGGATAAAGATAATCTGAAATGTAAATTACCCAGTTTGACTGCAGGAGTGGGAATATTGATTTATGAGTTAGAAAGAATAACAGCAGGAATTACATTAGTTGTGGGTGACATAAAAAAAGGCCTACTGGGAGCTATCTTGGGGGAGAGAGCTGGCGACATTTGTAGATGAGCGGGATATGCAAGTGTAACAGCACAAAACACAACGCATGATAGAGTGCCATTTAATAATTGTAGAGCTAACATATGGAGGGCACTTAGAGTAAAGTATCCTGATACGTTAGACATGGGTAAGATTATGTAATGGTAAATGGGACAGAATGAAGATCCTGTTGTTTATATTCAGGAGATTCAAGAACATTGGAGTCTTGAGTCGAGGGAACCATGGGACAAAACTAGCGTTATTTTATCATATTTTATGTCAAGGACAGCCCAAGCCAGTGCAAAGGGAGATTAGAAAACAGGTAGGAATTAAGCAAAGCTGTGGCCAGAAACACAGTTGACTATTGTACATCATTGTGAATTGTTACAAGAGAAGAATAAGAAACAAGCTGAGAATAGGAAGCTTGAAGAAGCCAACTTGGTTCAGAAAAAGCTGTTGAAATTTTCTAAAGAAGGAGCCCTACTGACGAGCGTCAGAGGAGTGGTCACACAAGAGTTACCGCCTAAATAGCCAATCAATATAGGGTACCCCTTAGATCAGGGTGGGTACAATTTCTGACCACGTAGTTGGGGGATTGGACCTAGAGAAGGAGGCAGTGTATTTTGAAACCCTCCAGGGGGAAGGACGATTTAATGGATTACAGCTGCAAAAGTGCTGGAATTGTAGGAGGATGGGCAATATGGTCCGAATGTGTAGAAGTAGGGGGGTCATGCAGCAGAAATGGCAGACACCAAGAGGGGGGATGGGTTGCATTTCACCCTATAATGTAGGACCATCAAAATATTATGCGCAAGATCACATGCAGTATCAGATAAGTGCACCACAAATACAGCAAACACAGAAGATTCTGCTTCAATCACAGCAAGCGTCTATGCAAACACAAGTACAGACCCAATAGTACACAGTACACTCTGATGCAACAGGCAACAATGCCACAGTGGAAGGGGAATACAGGCACCCAACAAACACCTACACCCAGGATATGAGTGTGACAGTAGTGGGAGGGAATCCTTTTATGGGTACAGGGATGCACTATCCACTCAAAGAAAGTCCACACATTGCCCTGGCGTGTTTAGTACTATCTGTGACAGCAGACCCCAAAGAGGAACTCAGGGTCAGACTAACGATAGGAGGCAAGCCATATTCATTTCTTGTATATGCAGGAGCGACTGGCTCTTGAGTTCAAGAGGGAAAGTATCCAATGTCTGGTATTGCCATGAATACGCAGGCATTCTCTGGAGCAATGAGGTTGATTCCTTTTACTGAAAAATGCCAATTTTCAATAGGAGAACATGATGTGTCTATGCCACTATTGTATTTTCGACAGATACCAGTTAACATACAAGGATGTGATTTGATGACAAAACTTAATATGATATATTTTACTGACAAACAGATAATATGTTCCGCTCCAGAGATACATTAGATGAATGTAAGATAATTTATATTACCATATACCAGCCAAAAGGCATTACGAGGTGTCCCTCTAGATCCAGAAGTATTTTTGTATGGAGTAAATATTTTGTTGCCATGGCTTCCTGGATTGATAAGTAAATTGCTGAGGATACGTGACACATTTTTGTTTAGAACAGAAGAACCTATGGATCATGAGGAAACACGGGTTATCCCACAGAACTGGATGAAGTAATAGTGAGAGAGAAGATGGTGATTATTCATGGGACAGATGACGAAGGAAGAACATGAGAACAGTAATAGCTCTTAACGAAGAGTATAGAGTAACATAATTAACAGACAAGGAATTGTTCACAGATGAGAATTCAAACGATGAATAATATTTTTCATAAGTCCCACATTTTGGATGAAAGTAGATAACACAAAAATACCACAGAGAATGGCACTGGTAAGAAAGAAGCCATAATTATTTCATACCGACATAGAAAGGGTGTCAAGTATTTTATGAACCAACAGTCGATATGACGTGGGTCTATTAAGCGGAGCAGGAGCAGTTAAAATAAAGCAATTTTACAGTGAGCAAAACCGTACCCCATGTCCCAAAAAGCAGATGAAGGTATATTTGAAACCATTTCCGCTTTAATACAGCAGGGAATATTGATACCATCAGATTACCCATCTAACATGTGTACCCAGTAAATAAATCCATATGGGGGTCATGGAGATTTATTCAGGATGTAGGCCACCTAAAGAATATTGTCAAAGCAGAGTTTTCTCTGGTTCAGAATCCATCTATGATATAGTGTAACATCCCACCTAAAGACACATATTTTACAGTAGTAGAATTAAAGAATGCCTGTGAGTCCCCATCAATCATTAATAGGGTCCTTAAGATGGAACTAGGTAACATACAACTTGAGAGTATAATAATTCAATACTTACAAGACATTTTAGTGTGCAGTGAGACAGAAGAAAAATACAGAAAGGATTCAGTCCAGTTAATGATAGTATTAACTGAGAAATTATACAAAGTGGATAAAGAGAAACTACAGTATTGTCAGGTAGACATTCTGCATATAGGGCAGCTAATCTCTCATGAAGGTAGACAACTGACACCTGAGAGAGCAGAAACAATCATGAAAACTATAAGACCTGAGACAGTGAGGGAAATCCAGCCATTTCTAGTCCTATGCAATCTTTGTAGGGCCTGGGTTTTTGATTACAGTACATATATTAGACCACTTCTAAAAGGACTTAAAGAAGCTGTGAGAAACCAAAGGGTGTCTCACCCGTCAGTGCTCGGGGACCTGTCATCCAGGTGGCCAGGACACGGCCATCACCTTTGGATCTAGTTCCTGGGGGTGGACCAGTGCAGGAGGATTACCTGGGTGAGGGATCTTCGGGGATTGGGGGTGAGGCAGCCGATGGCGAGATGCAGTATTCCTCCCTTTCCCGTACCCATGATCTGTCCAATTTCATGGGATTCTCTGATTTCCCAACTCCCCCCTCCCTTTTTCCACACAAACACTGGGTAGAGGAAGAAGGCGACTGTGAGTAAACATGCTATCTTGTACACATCACATTGGACATGCCATGCAAATTGGGTCAGGCAAAATCTTGACTCTAAGTGCATACATCTGATACGAATGAGCTCTTCTCATATGGATAAAAGGTGGATCATAGAGAGTCACTCTGAGCAAGGTGGAACACAAGTAAGAGCTGAGCCTCTGGAGCAAAGGTAAACCTACTGGCACAGAACAAAGGACTGAGGGACGAGAGCCATGGGTGGAGAAACCCAGGAGTTCCTTGCAGGAGGTTGTTGCCTCCAAAAGGCCACAAAAGACATGTGTGAGAAGGCTAAATCCCAAACAAGAAGGCTTCATTGCTTTTCAAGGACACTAGCTACCCTCCCAGGTGAATGACCATGTTGGAGAGGCAAGGCTAAGCCTGTGGTACTGACCCTGACTTGCAAAATGGAAAACAAGAAAGAAACGCACACAGCCGGTGAGTTGGCAAGCAACATTAGAGACCGGTGTGTGCTAAAGAAAGATTGAAACAGCAACAATATAGCACACAGTTGAAGGCTGAACACGTGTGGATGAGATGCGTGGGAAGGCCGAGCTGCAAATGAAATTTGAAGTAACGATAGCTGGAAGGTCAGCGATATTGAGTAACAGAGTGGTCTGGCGAAATGAAGCAGCCCACTTGAAAGTCTCCATGAAAGGTGAAAAGTTTGTAGCGATAAAGTGAATGAACTGTAAAACATGGTAATTTAAATTGACCCTGAGGCAATAGGAAAGAGAAAAGGTGAATGTTGAACTTTGGTGCTTAATATAGTGAACTACCCAGACCAGGAAGCACTGGGGTAAATAACCTGAGAGTGTGAATTGTAAAAAGGAAAGTCGAAGTGGTCCAGCAGAGGTTTGTAGAAAAGAAGCCATGCACATTCAAATGTCTTCGACATCAGAAAATGGTCCGAGCCCCACTGATGGAGACCGAAGGTGAACCGAAGGTGGGGCAAGGGAACCCCTAAAGAAGGTGAAACAAGCTTGGGGAAGGGAACCGTGTTTTTGTTTAGGTGTGAAAGGTCTGTTCCCGATTGAGGGAGGCCTATTGAGAACTTTTGTTTGAAAGCTCTGAGCCCGACAGAGGGGGACTGACGCAAACCTTTTGATGAACTGTGTTTTTCCTTTAGGAGGTCTGAGCCCGGCAGAGGGGGATAACCTTGAACTGTTTAGTGAACTGTGTGTCGGAAGTTGGAAAGTAACTTTAACATGGAAGGCCAGGAGGGCCTCGACCCATGTTTTCAACTGCCTTTTGTGTTAACAGCCTGAGCCAGCGTGTGTCATTTTTCCTACATGGAGTGACTTACTCTGTGCTGTCCAACATGGGGAGGAGCACTGACACAGCCACATTTATTCTTTACATTTGAACACTGACTTTCATTTGCAAACATATTCCCCTTTTCTCATTTGTTCTACAAGATATAGGGCAGGAATGAGGTTAGTATAGGCTTTTTTGATTTGACAGAGACTGACTAGGACTGTTGTATTTATTAATTGATGGTTGAGACTACTCCTATCTTACCTGTAGGGCATAGTTGGAGTTTCTCCAACCAAGTTGAAAATTCAATAAATGTTTTACAAATGGTATCCTTTGTGTCAGTGTCATACTTGTGATACCATGCCTCCCTTACAAAGCACAGACAAGGACAAGTGAGATGGTGTGGACAAACAAGATGATAGAAGGATTTGAAGGGTTGAAAAGGGCGATTTGTACAGCACCTGTGTTAGGGATTCCAGAATATAGTGAGGAGTTTTATATATTTTGGCATTCAAATGGAGTGGTGATGACAGCAGCGCTTACACAGAAGACAACATTAGGACATGGACATAAACTATTAGCTATTACAGTGGGATTGTACACCCAGTAATGAAAGGGCATTGCCCCTGTGGACATGTATTAGCTGCTGCTGCTTTCACAATTGAAAAAGCTGCAAGTATTACAATGCAGTGCACAATTACGCTATTGGTTGAGCATTTGTTATTTGCCATTTTAGAGAAACCTAAAAGCATGTTAACTACACAAAAAGCAGCAGGATATGAAGTGATCATTTTGCATCCAGCGATCACAATCTTATATGTAGAGTAGTGAACCCAGCAACTTTTATATCAGAACCAGTAGAAAAAGAGGATTATGTACATGATTGCCCAACATATACTGAGTTTGATAATGATATTCCCCACGTTAAAGAAAACACTCTGAGGGGGGGAAATTCTATTTATTGACAGTTGTTCGACAATTGCCCAAACAACAGGTGAATGACATTAGTGAAGTAGTGGCTACAGAATTAGTGGTGCTTATTGCCAAACTCCAGAGATATGAGAATGAGGAAGTGACAGTGTACTCTGACTCTGCATATCTGATGTCAGCCGTACAAGCAGGATTAGAACGCTGAAAAAGGAGGGCTTCCTCTGTGCAGACAGCCCACCAGTGCAACTTGTGGCGCTAATGGACAAGCTTATTAAGATTTTAAAGCTCCCATTGGCTATCACCATGGTGAAGTGCACAGCCCATACTAAGAGGGCAGACATGATTTCTTGTGGAAACAAAGCTGCAGATGTTGAGGCAAAAAGAGCAGCATAGTTTCCCGATATTTCTAATTTCGAAGTAGAAAGTGTTTAGAAAATTTCAGAACAATGCACGATGACCAAGGAAGACTTTAGTATGGTATGCATTATACACTTCTTTGAGCTGCAGGGTCGAGCTCCACAAGAAGAACAATATTTATGGAATAATAGGGGTGATCTTTATTACTCATGGATGCTATAGAGAGACAAGATAGTACTAGAAAGCCAATTATGTCTCTAGTATTATTGAAAGTAGTTCTGGATCAGCTTCACTATCCTGCTCATACAACCAGAGAGAATCTTGCTGTCATGATCGCAGAAGGCTGGTTTTTGCCAAATTTGTTAGAGCATGTAGCAAAATGTTATTGTTATTGTTATTGTTATTTTGCATTTATATAGCACCTTATATATCATTGGTATGGTCTGAAGGCGCTGGTAGGTTGAACGCCCTTGGGAACCGAAGTTCGGGTCAGTAGGTAGAGTCGAGAGAGTCCAAAGGTGCGAGTGCGCACCAGGTATGTGTGCAGCTAGTGCGGAATTCGAGTGATAGCTGCTTCTTAGCGGTAGGTGTGGTGGTTGAGAGATCAGGAGTATGTGTTCGCTCTGGCCGGGTTTATCCAGACCGAGTGTGGCTGCATTAGGCCTGAGGAGAACACCTGGCTGGGGGGTATGAAACCAGCAGTGTTTACTTAGAGTGATGGGGAGTAAGCGGGAGATGTTGATTTGAGAACAGTTATACCGAATGGTGTCATAGTATCTCTGTGTTCTAATTGAGTGGTGGTGTAAAGGAGAAAGTAAGCGTGGGGTGTGGTATGATGTATGCTCTTTCAAATGTTCCCTGTATTCCAAAGCATACTATGTACATCACACAATTCTGTGCGGTCATGTCCGTTCTATGCATTTTTGTTCATTTCAGGCATTCAAGATTGCCATACACACTCCTGTCTGCTCGACACACTCATGCACTCTAGTTCACCTTGCATGCTCTAGTCTATCCTTCATTCTCCAGTGTGCCCCACGCATGCTCTCATGTATTCCATACGCATGCACTCCTGTCCTCCCTGCGCATGCACTCCAGTCTACCCGCGCATGTACTCCTGTCTGCCTACGCACTCATCCTCTCTGTATACTCGTATGCTCTGTATACACATCCGTTCTGTAAGCTCATCCGCTCAGTACGCTCATCTGATCTACACACTCATCTGGTCCACATACTCATCAGGTCCACACACTCATTCGCTCAACATACTCATCCGCTCAACGTACTACCCGTCCGCTCTATGTACTATTCATCCGCTCTACGTACTCAATCATTCAGCATACTCATTCGTTCAGCATACTCATCCGCTCTACATACCCATCTGCTCCATACACTCATTTGTTCAATGCGTTCATCCGCTCCACACATTCGTCCGCTCCACACACTCATACGCACCACATACACTCATCCGCTCCACATACACTCATTCGCTCCACATACACTCATCCGTTCCACACACTCGTCAGCTCCACATATACTCGTCCGCTCCACAAACTCGTCCGCTCCAGACTCTAGTCCGCTCCACACACTCGTCTGCGCCACACATTCGCCCAATCCACACACTCGTTCAATCCGCACACTCATCCAATCTACACACTCGTCCAATCTACACACTCGTCCAGTCTACACACTCATCCAATCTACACGCTCATCCGGTCCACAACACTCATCCGGTCCACCCACTCATCGGCACAACATACTACTCGTCCGCTTGACATACTACTCGTCTGCTCTACGTATGCATCCGTTCCATACACTCATCCGCTCTGTGTATTTATCTGCTCCACACACTCATCTGTTCCACACACTCATCCGCACCACACATTCATCCGCTTCACACACTCATCCACCCCACACATTCATCCGCACCACAGACTCATCCTTTCGGCACAATCATCTGCTCCACCTACTCATCCGCTCCACACATTCGTCTGCTCCACATACTCGTCCGTTCTACGTACTCGTTCACTCTACGTACTCGTCTGGTCTATGTACTCGTCCGTTCCACACACTCATCCGCTCCACACACTCATCTGCTCCACACACTCATCCGCTCTCCACACTCAGTCGCTCTCTACACTCAGTCGCTCTCCACACTCAGCTGCTCCTCACACTCACCCATTCTCCATGCTCCTCCACTCTCCACGCTCATTCGCTCCCCACACTCCTCCGTTCCCCACACTCAGTCACTCTCCACCCTCAGTTGCTCTCTACACTCATCCGCTCCCCATACTCATCCGCTCCCCACAGTCATCTGCTCTACACATTCATCCGTTCGCCGTACTCGTCCGCTCTCCATGCTCGTCCGCTCTCCACACTCGTCCACTCTCCACACTCGTCCGCACTCCACACTCATTCGCTCTCCACACTCATCCACTCTCCACACTCATCCGCTCTCCACACTCAACCGCTCTCCACACTCATCCACTCTCCACACTCAACCGCTCTCCACACTCAGTCGCTCTCCACCCTTAGTTGCTCCGTACACTCAGCTGCTCCCCACACTCACCCACTCTCCATACTCAGTCGCTCCACACAGTCATCTGCTCTACACATTCATCCGTTCTCCCCACTTATCCGATCTCCATACTCATCCGCTCTCCACGCTCATCCGCTCTCCACACTCATCCGCTCTCAACGTATTGTGAACTGTATTGTCTGTCAAGAATTCACAGCAGGGCACACCTTGTGAACAGTGAGATGAACAATACCTCATCCCAACGGTCCTTTTCAGCATCTGCATATAGATTATGTGGCTATGTTGCAAACATGCAATGACTACAGATATATGTCAGTGGTAGTATGTACCTTTCCCGATGGTTTGAGTCAGGTCCATGCATGCACCCAGATGCCACATGCGCTGCCAAGTTTCCCATATGTGAGGTGTTTCCAAAAAGGGGTGTATGCGAAGTCCTGCGGTCTGATAATGGGCCACATTTTGTAAATGATATGTTCAAACAGATAACACTTCTATTAAGCATAAAGCATACGTTTTCATCTGCTTATCACCCAAAGGTGAATGGTATTTGTGAGCATTAAAAAGACTCCTCAACGAGAGGATAGCTAAGATAAAGATGCCTTTGAAGGAGGGATGTCTATATTGCCTACCATTTACCTTATTTGCATTGAGAAACCAGCCTGGCTCAGATGAACACTTGACTCCTCATGGGTTGTTGATTACCTGCCGCATGAGAATACCCCTTGCTCCCCCCACTTGAATAAAAACAGATACCAAACAGATGCCCATTAAGTAGCAAAAACTTTAGTGGATGAGATGTATGATTATTTAACAAATATCACAGTGTTTCTTTTATTTCCCAGTGGATTAAAAATCAGAGGGAAGGGTCAAAGAAAATTTAAGAAGTCAGACAAACGATCAAACCTACTGAACGTTTGAAAACACTTAGTTTGTATCATGGAGACCAAGTACTCATTAAAAGCTTTGTCCATACTTGGAACTTACATTTACCGATGCCTGACTTCTCGGAACGTCGGGGTCGTAATCCCCCAGTGATTCCGACAAGCCAGGTGCCGGTAAATAGTGGACGTCTGGTGGAAACCCGCCGGTAGCACCAGCAGGGTTACCGCCACACTTGTAATGAGACCCAATCTTTTGAAGAAAAGAAGAGCACACAAAATATGATGTTCCACTCATTCCTGTATGCTGACCCAATGATTATAGCAACAAATATAGAAACTGAGCAAATTGCACAGTACTCTGATTTGTAATCTACTAAATATGAGGGTCCACAAAAAAAAAAGTATATTGATTATACAATGTAATAAGTCATTACAAAATACTAATACTAACATGCTATTTTCTTTTATCACAGAAATGAACAAGAAAAACATGGACTCCCGTTACTAGACCAAACAGTAAGTATAAAATAATAAGGAGAACCATAGCAGCATATCACATCCATAGTATCTAATACCTTTGTTCCTTATACATTTGTTTTTCACCCAAAGTTATAAGCAAATATGAATGTGATATGCTGCGGTGGTTGTAGCCACATAATCTATATGCAGATGCTGATGCCCTGGCAACAACCACTGCAGCATATCACATCCATAGAGTCAAACATTTCAACTATGGTCTATGGAAATTTTTAATGTCCGCGGACATTATGAGTGTTCTTAGAACACTTTCAACTTGCCAGCGAACAATACGGACAGCGTTTTCAGGACACCCCCTACGAACATTTCAGAACAACGCGATAGTTCTTAGAACACTTTCAACTTGACAACGAACAATACGGACAGTGTCCTCAGGACACCCCTATTTTGTTTATTTGAGAACATTTCAGCACACTGCGAGTGTTCTTAGAACACATTCAACTTGCCAGCGAACAATACGGACTACGCCTTCAGGACACCCCCTATGAACATTCCAGGACACCGCAAGTGTTCTTAGAAACGTCTTCAGAACACCCCCATTTTGTTTATTTGCGAACATTTCAGGACACCGCGAGTGTTCTTAGAACACATTCAATTTGACAAGGAACAATACGGACAGTGTCCTCAGAACACCCCCATTTCGTTTATTTGCGAACATTTCAGGACACCATGAGTGTTCTAAGAACACATTCAACTTGACAGAGAACAATACGGACAGCGTCCTCAGGACACCCCCATTTTGTTTATTTGCGAAAATTTCAGGACACTGCAAGTGTTCTTAGAACACATTCAACTTGACAACAAACAATACGGACAGTGTCCTCAGGAAACCCCCATTTTGTTGTTTATTTGCGAACTTTTCAGGACAATGCAAGTGTTCTCAGAACACATTCATCTTGCCAGCGAACAATACGGACTACGCCTTCAGGACACCCCCTACGAACATTCCAGGACACCGCGAGTGTTCTTAGAAACGTCTTCAGAACACCCCCATTTTGTTTATTTGCGACCATTTCAGGACACCGCGAGTGTTCTTAGAACACTTTCAACTTGACAACGAACAATACAACAGTGTCCTCAGGATACCCCCATTTTGTTTATTTGCGAACATTTCAGGACACTGCGAGTGTTCTTAGAACACATTAAACTTGCCAGCGAACAATACGGACTACGCCTTGAGGACACCCCCTACGAACATTCCAGGATACCGCGAGTGTTCTTAGAAACGCCTTCAGAACACCCCCGTTTTGTTTATTTGCAAACATTTCAGGACACAGCGAGTGTTCTTAGAACACATTCAACTTGACAAGGAACAATACGAACAGTGTCCTCAGAACTCCCCCATTTCGTTCATTTGCGAACATTTCAGGACACCATGAGTGTTCTAAGAATACATTCAACTTGACAGAGAACAATATGGACAGCGTCCTCAGGACACCCCCATTTTGTTTATTTGCGAATATTTCAGGACACTGCAAGTGTTCTTAGAACACATTCAACTTGACTGCGAACAATACGGACAGTGTCCTAAGGACACCCCCATTTTGTTTATTTGCGAACATTTCAGGACACTGCGAGCGTTCTTAGAACACTTTCAACTTGACAATGAACAATACGGACAGTGTCCTCAGGACACCCCCATTTTGTTTATTTGCAAACATTTCAGGACACTGCGAGTGTTCTTAGAACACATTCAACTTGCCAGCGAACAATACGGACTACGCCTTCAGGACACCCCCTACGAACATTCCAGGACACCGCAAGTGTTCTTAGAAACGTCTTCAGAACACCCCCATTTTGTTTATTTGCGAACATTTCAGGACACCGCAAGTGTTCTTAGAACACATTCAACTTGACAACGAACAATACGGACAGTGTCCTCAGAACACCCCCATTTTGTTTATTTGCGAACATTTCAGGACACCATGAGTGTTCAAAGAACACATTCAACTTGACAGAGAACAATATGGACAGCGTCCTCAGGACACCCCCATTTTGTTTATTTGCAAACATTTCAGGACACTGCGAGTGTTCTTAGAACACATTCAACTTGCCAGCGAACAATACGGACTATGCCTTCAGGACACCCCCTACGAACATTCCAGGACAGCGGGAGTGTTCTTAGAAACGTCTTCCGGACACCCCCATTTTGTTTATTTGCAAACATTTCAGGACACCGCGAGTGTTCTTAGAACACATTCAACTTCACAGAGAACAATACGGACAGCGTCTTCAGGACACCCCCTACGAACATTCCCCGGACTCCGCAAGTGTTCTTAGAACCGTCTTCAGAACACCACCATCTTGTTTATTTGCGAACATTTCAGAACACCGCGAGTGTTCTTAGAACACATTCAACTTGACAGAGTACAATATGGACAGCGTCCTTAGGACACCCCCATTTTGTTTATTTGCAAACATTTCGGGACACCGCAAGTGTTCTTAGAACACATTCAACTTGTCAGCCACAACCCCCATTCATATTTGCGAACAATTCAGGACACTGCGAGTGTTCTTAGAACATATTCAACTTGACAACGAACAGTACGGACAGCGTCCTCAGGACACCCCCATTTTGTTTATTTGCGAACATTTCAGGACACTGCGAGTGTTCTTAGAACAGTTTCAGTTTGCTTGCGAACAAAATGGACACATATTGAGTCCTCAAAACACCCCCCATTCAGTTTATTTAGAACATTTCAGAACACCAGTGATGTCCGCAGACAAATCGAACACAAAAAGAATGTCTAACACATAAAAAACACAACATTCATCCTATCTCATACACTCTCACCCTCCCCAAACACTCCTACACACCAACACACTCTACTAAATACAAATTTTGAACAAAGTTTCACCGCGCTGCCCGCGGACGACCGCAAATCCAAGATGGCGGGAGCAACCGAAAATCTGACGCGCTTCACGCTCCACGCCGTCCAATCAGCGAACACGTTGCATGTCCGTGAACATCACGCAAGCCGATTGGCCAATCAGGACACTGTCTGCGGAGCGAACAGGGAAGTGTGTCCGCGGACCGAACACAAATATCACTATTTTTTTTTACCTACTTTTTGGTCATTTTAAAAAAAACTACTGGACGGATTTTCACTTTCATTTGGTGAAAATCCGTCCAGCGGTTTGGGCTGTAGACGCGAGCAAAAAAAACAAGTTCTGGTACCCCCCCTATAACTTTGCCCCCCCCTGGACGAATCCTCACCAAACTTTGCAAAAAAATTCAGAGTGACCCAAATACTTCAAAAAAATTCAGTATACTTTTTTTGCAAAATTTGGTGAGGATTCGTCCAGGGGGAGCGAAGTTATAAGCAAATATATATATATAGTTGCCGTTTCTTTTGGGTGGCTGAATTTTTGTGCAAAGTTTGGTGAGGTTTGGTCCAGGGGGGCAACGTTATAGGGGGGGTCCCAAAACGTCCAAAACGTCTTTTTTTCCCCATAGACCGAATGGGGAAAAAACTTTGCTCACGCCTACAGCCCAAACCGCTGGACGGATTTTCACCAAATTTGCAGCAGGAGCAGTGGCTTGGTCTCGAACGTGTGTTTTTGTAAATTTGGTTAAAATCCATCCAGTACTTTTCTTCAAAAGGATGAAAAAGTAGGTCTGGAAAAATTAGTGATGTTCGCTCCGCGGACAAGAAATCGATTGGCTAATCCATAGTGTCATGTCCGCGGACATGTGGCGCTTTCACTGATTGGTTGTGGAACAGCATGAAGTGCGTCAGATTTCTTCACGGCCTCCGCCATATTTTGTTCATGTTTTGGTGTACACGGACATCGCCAGTAACACATATAAAACAAGACACTAATGCTCTTTTACAATTATGAAATACTGTTTCCGAAGGTGAGCTTTGCTTAGGTTGGAATGGAATGTGGCCGCGGAAAATTGAAAAAGTGGTGTTTTCTTGCCACCAAATTCATACGGTAAAGTGGAAGTTGGTGCTTAATGCACGGCGACCAGTGCCTGCGTCTGTGTTACAATGTTTATTGACCTTGAGCGAAAGGGAAAGTTTAAAAGCTACGCAAGGAATGAAAGCTTGTAAAAATAAATACTATTTGCTAAAGTTATATTTTAAAAACGTTTGTAAGGAACATGAAATATCAGTTCACAAAGATTCTTTGATGCAAACTGTTTGCTGTATGACTTTGGCAATAATAATGGAGGCTGACAAGATGATGTAAGTTTAATTTTGACGACTGTACACTAATTGTGACAATGTAACTGAAGTATTATATTTTTGCACAGTTGTAATTTTCCTCCAATAACAAAGAGTGTACATTGTTCGCATTTGCAGGCTAAGACTAGAGTCACTGTTGGTGACCGTTATTTATTTTTCTTTGAAATGTTATGCTTGCCCACATAGCTTTGTGTATCAGTTTGCACGTTCTTTTGGTCTTGTGTAACAGTATGCCATGTAATTTTTTCTTGCTTGTCCATTCATGCTGCCTCCATAACTGTATTACCATCTCACTGTGTAGTTGCTGTTTATCTGCGTTTGTAGGGTGTCATTATATGCACCCATGGTCATTTCTAATATTTCTTTAAAATGTCATGTTTGGCCACTTACATTTGTGTAGTATTTGCCACGATCTTCATGTCTATTTTGGAAATGTTTCCTAAAGGTTGGGTATTGACACAGATTTTCTCTTACTTTTTTCCGCCTAGCTACATTGCGTACTGTGCGTGTCATGGTTTTCTGATGCCGAGTGACGGCTTCTTTCCACGCCAAATGCAACTGCTGGTGACCAGGTGCCTCTCCATTATAATGTTATGGGATGACAGGCCAGGGCCACTCTGTCCCTACGCTGAACTACCGACAAGGAGTGACATAATATCATTTATGGTGGTGTAAAGCATCAGTGATGCCGCCGTGTTGGAAATACCTGTGCAAAGAAATAGAGTACTTTAACAGAAACGCATACTTTGTGTATGCGAAATTAACTGCATGTGTCTCTCCATGAACATTTTCAATGTTGGCCTTGGAGTCATTGCTACACATTATTTGGAAATGGAATTAGTCCGTTCAACTCTGACAGTTGTTTGTTAAATAAAAGTACTTTCCAATTTCTAAAATGTTACCGTTTTCTTTTAAAATCACGTGTATCATTTTGAAATGTAAAGTACCACGTTAAATTGTCGCTGTATGTTTATTAACAGGTTCTGCATTACAGTACATACTGTTGCTTTTTGTTTGCTTTCATGGAAAGCGAAGAGGGGCTATGTATGGAACAACCACCTTTCCTTTCGATGGTGGCCATCTTGAAAAAGAATTTTGTTTTGTAATCCGGCCCGCGATGGGCCAGATTATAACCAGAAATCCTATTTTTCTGTAGCATATGTCAATACTTTGCTCAGCTATACTATCACATATTCTAAAATGTTACAGTTTTCTTTTAAAATCACGTGTATCCTTTCGAAATGTAAAGTACCACATTATACATCGCTGTGTGTTTATTTACAGGTTCTGCGTCACGGTACATACTGTTGCTTTTTCCTTGCTGTCATGGAAAGCCAAGAGGGGCTATGTATGGAACAACCGCCTTTCCTTCCGATGGTGGCCATCTTGAAAAAGGATTTTGTTTTGTAACCCGGCCCGTGGCGGGCCGGATTATAACCAGAAATCCTATTTTTGCGTAGCATATGTTAATGCTTTGCACATCTATACTATTACGTATTCTAAAATGTTACCGTTTTCTTTTAAAATCACGTGTATCATTTTGAAATGTAAAGTACCATGTTATACGTCGCTGTGTGTTTATTTACAGGTTCTGCGTCACGGTACATACTGTTGCTTTTTCCTTGCTGTCATGGAAAGCCAAGAGGGGCTATGTATGGAGCAACCGCCTTTCTTTTCGATGGTGGCCATCTTAAAAAAGGATTTTGTTTTGTAACCAGAAATCCTATTTTTGCGTAGTATAAGTAAATGCTTTGAACATCTATACTATTATTGCGTCTACGTTCTTTACTGTGAAATGTGGTTCTTAACGCAACATTTACTTTGTTAACGGATGTTTTTTATTTTTGGTACAATAGCTAATAAGACCATTTGCGACCTGAATGAGGAAAGACGCATCAAACAGTGCTATGGGGGAGTGGGTGTCCGGTGCAAAAATATTGTGCATTTGTTATTTCTAAGGTTGGGGCAGTGTTTGTCATACTCCTTCATTACAGTAGTGCTGCTGTTTCTTGGGGAGGAGGGATGGCATTAGCTGATGTCATTTTCAGATAACTAAAACTTTTGCTGAAAGTATGCAATGTTGACATTTGTGATGCCATGTAGTTATGGTTAAGTTGCTGTTTCTATAGGAAGAGCACTTTTTGGGCGGCTTATAACTTTGCTCTCCTTGGACGGATAATCACCAAACTTTGCAAAATAAGTAGTTGGGTCACTCTGAATTTCTATGCAAAGTTTGGTGAGGATTCGTCCAGGGGGGGAAAAGTTATAGGGGGGGTCCCAAAGCTTTTTTATTTCCCATAGACTGAATGGGAAAAAAATTTGCGCACGGCTGCAGCCCGAACCGCTGGACGGATTTACACCAAATTTGCGGCAGGAGCGGCGGCCTGGTCCCAAAAGCGTGCTTTTGTAAATTTGGTGTAAATCTGTCCAGTAGCTTTTTTAAAAATGACCAAAATGTAAGGCAAACAAATTAGTGATATCTGCGTTCGCTTCGCGGACGGACTTCCCTGTTCGCTCCACGGACAGCAGCCCGATTGGCCCATGGGCTTGTGTCATGTCCACGGACATGCAACGTTTTCGCTGATTGGACGGCGTGGAGCGTGAAGCGCGTCAGATTTTCCGGTAGCGCCCGCCATATTGGATTCGCGGACGTCCCCGGACAGCGCGGTGAAACTTTGTTCAAAATGTGTATTTTGTAGAGTGTGTTGGTGTGTAGGAGTGTTTGGGGAGGGTGGGAATGTATGAAATAGGATGAAAGTTGTGTTTTTTATGTGTTAGATGTTCTTTTTGTGTTCGATTTGTTTGCGGCCATCACGGGTGTTCTGAAATGTTCTAAATAAACTCACTAGGGGGTGTTCTAAGGAGTCAATATGTGTCCGTTTTGTTCGCAAGCAAAGTGAAACTGTTCTAAGAACACTCGCGGTGTCCGGGGAGTGTTCGTAGGTGGTGTCCTGAGGATGCTGTCTGTATTGTTCTCTGTCAAGTTGAATGTGTTCTAAGAACACGCGCGGTGTCCTGAAATGTTCGCAAATAAACAAAATGGGGGTGTTCTGAAGAAGTTTTTGAGAACACTCCCGGTGTCCTGAAATGTTTGTAGGGGTTGTTCTGAGGACGCTGTCCGTATTGTTCTCTGTCAAGTTGAATGTGTTCTAAGAACACTCGTGGTGTCCTGAAATGTTCGCAAATAAACAAAATGGGGGTGTTCTGAAGATGCTTCTAAGAACACTTGCGGTGTCCGGGGAGTGTTCGTAGGGGGTGTCCTGAGGACGCTGTCCGTATTGTTCTCTGTCAAGTTGAATGTGTCCTAAGAACACTCGCGGTGTTCTGAAATGTTTGCAAATAAACAAGATGGTGGTGTTCTGAAGACGCTTCTAAGAACACTCCCGGTGTCCGGGGAGTGTTCGTAGGGGGTGTCCTGAGGACGCTGTCCGTATTGTTCTTTGTGAAGTTGAATGTGTCCTAAGAACACTCGCGGTGTCCTGAAATGTTCGCAAATAAACAAGATGGTGGTGTTCTGAAGACGCTTCTAAGAACACTCCCGGTGTACTGGAATGTTCGTAGGGGGTGTCCTTAGGACGCTGTCCGTATTGTTCGTTGTTAAGTTGAAAGTGTTGTAAGAACTATCGCGTTGTTCTGAAATGTTCGTAGGGGGTGTCCTGAAAACGGTGTCCGTATTGTTCGCTGGCAAGTTCAAAGTGTTCTAAGAACACTCACATTGTTCATGGACATTAAAAGTTTCCCATAGATCATAGTTGAAATGTTTGACTCTATGGATGTGATATGCTGCGGTGGTTGTTGCCAGGGCATAGAGTCTTGGGTGCATGGCCATTTGCTTTGTTGTATTTTTTTTGGAGCAGTAACAGATTCTTCATTTGTTTTGATATTATAAAATTTTGGAGCAGTTAGATACCAATTGGCGTATTCTAACTGTCTATTTTTTTAATATATTTTAGTGGTTTTGATTTACCTATTTGGATAATGTTAAATTTTGGGACAGTTAGATACCAATTGGCGTATTCTAACTGTGTATTTTTTGGTCTAATTTAGTGGTATTCATTTATCTGATTAGTTGTAGAATCTTTGAGCAGTTAGATAGCTTTTGGAGTATTCTAACAGTTTATATTTTTCTAACACAAATTTACTGAAAGGTTTAAATACAGTTTATTTATCAAATTTTGGTTTTAAGAACATCAAATAAGCGTTTGTAAGATTTGCTGGTAATCTCTGCTTTAGAGTAATGGTACTATCATTACATTCAAACCATCCACATTTCTTTTTTATGTATGCAGTGTAGTGCCCTGAATTGGTTGTGGCTCCTGCGTGGTAGATTATACCTATTGTTGTGAAGGTTTTCTTACCAAGTGATATTTGACCATGTGTGAATCCAGTCAGGTTGCAGTTGTTTTTGGTACCATCTGCATTATAACGTAGAAGCATTAGTATTACGTATTTACTATGTGTTTGTATTACTAACGTGGAGCGATTATCTGAATTGCAGGTAGAGCATAATCTACCATGGTTTGCATTTTGTACAAGTCGCTGAAATGGAATGGATTCACAATTTGGTATTGATATATATATGAAGCGTTCATTGGGGATTTCTTCTTGTGTCACATTGTTGCAGAGAGTGCATGTATGTTTCCACATGTATGAAATCTGAAAGATTTCATTTATAGGTATGTTTTTGTTTTCCAGTACTTGTAGTAAGTACATTAGAAATTCTTGTGGATCTTCCTGTGAGTTTATAGTGAATTTCACTATTCCAGCACAGTAGTCCAATTGTCGTCTTATTCCACAAACACTATATGTGTTGTCAAGATTGTTTGCTGCATTTCTGTGAAGTACTAACATTTGCAAACACAATGGGTCTGTACTGTGTGAGTAAATGTTGTCAACAATTGGTGGTAATTGAAATAGAATATTCATTGCTACATTTGCATAGCAACTTACACCAACTATATTTGAGAATTTAAATGGTCCAGGTAGTTCTGTATCTAACTGCTTTTTTTGGAGTTTGTCTTCCTTCTTTAAAGAAGTACCTGGTTTACTTTCTCTAATTGACTCTTTTTTGTTTGTGGTACTTGATGAAGTATTAGTTTCTTTTACTCTCTTTGGATGATTTGCAGTGACGTCCTGTTGCATTTCTGTTTGATTTAGTTTTCTTTTACAACGTTTTAGTTTTTGTGGAACAGAATATGTGTTTAGATGGGGAGTGTGTAGTGAGCGAAGTCTATTATATTCAAAAATGCAAGGAATATCAGCGTTTACTTTACTTGAATCAAAGTTGATTAGAAAGATACCGTCAAGTGTACGTAAGCATGATAGTGCTACGTAGCTCATGCCTTCTTTAAAGACTGTGTTACCAATATCTATCATTGCTTTGTCTAGGTTAAGACCTTGTGATTTATGAATTGTGACTGCGTATGCAAGAGTTAGAGAAAATTGTTCTCTGTGTACATACATATCTTTGAAGAGAAGGAATCTAGCTGTTGAGCGTCCTATCCGTTTTACTTCTGAAAGTTTGTCAAAGAGTATATTGACAAACTGAATTTTGTTGTCACGTGGGTAAGTTTGAAAGCCAACAACTGTACCCAGTGCTCCATTAACTAGTCCTTGGTCCACGTCAAGGTTACGTTTAAGCATTACTCTGCAATTTAAGGATAATTTTAACATCTTTTCTAAGCCTGCTGTGTTTGAGATTGATTTTCTAAATTATTTAATCTTGTTGTGGCTTGGTCACACATGGGTAGTGTCATACCATGTACATCTAGTTTGTCTGTGGCGCTAATTTCCATTATTGGTTGCATTTCTTTACTTAGCATGATTTCATTGAATTTGAAACAGCTTGCAAGAGTTGGCATTAAGGCCATACAATTGACATTTTTGTGGGCTAATTGTTCCATAACATCTGTAGCACATGCATTATCGCCATAAAGTGCATTAATGTGCCGGGTTTTCAATGTTGCTTCTGCTTCTTTAGAAAGTATACCAACTCTCAAACTTTTTCAAATGTTGGCATAAGTTAGGTCTGCAGATTGGCGCATGTTTTCTGTTAATTCTCTGTATTGGAAATGTTGCCAAAGGTTGACATTTCCAATGCTGCCAACAGTTTTACGGCAGAGTTTGTGCCCTAATGTTTTAAAAATAGGTTCACCTTTTACTGGTGTTAATTGAAGCAGATCTCCAAAAACAATAATGTGTTTTCCTGCAAAGAGCTCTTCATAGTCTGTTTTGAGTACTTCTTGTAATCTGAGGTGAATCAAAGCTAACATCAGGTTGGAGACCATGCTCACTTCATCTATTAGTATCATTTTCATTTGTTTCAATACTCTGCGTAATTCCATTCCAGCTTCTGCAGAAAGTTTGTAATAGTCTAATTTGTTCTGGTGTTCTACTGTTAATAGTAGTAAACGGTGTAATGTAACACCACCTATGTTGTAGGCAGCTAAACCTGTGGGGGCAGTGACAACAGCTGACAGTTTGTTGTTTGTCAATTGTTGAAGGAACTTACTAATGATTTTGATTAGGAATGTTTTGCCAGAACCAGCTTCAACACTGACATACAGTAGTATAGGTTTATAATTATGGCAGGAACATTCTTTATTTTCATGTTTTACACCATGTGCAATTTGTTTGGTTACGTCTTGAAAAATGCTACTTTGATCATTGTTTAGTTTTGATTGTAGTATAGTTAAGTCTTCCTTATCTTCATACTGACACATGCAGGCCGATTCATGGAATAATTAGCGCGGCGCAAGTGGCCAAAAACGTGCAAATCGCAGTGGAATTGCGAAAATCGCAGTACAAGTGCGAAAATCGCACGAAAAGCAGCGCACATCGATTCATGGAAGGCCGTGCGCGAGAAAACCATCGGATGTGCGATAAAAAAGTGCACGGCGCACGTTGGCGCACAGGTCATCTAACTGCGTGCGCCAGGTCACAGCGAAAATCGCACAGGCCACAGCGAAAATCGCACAAAGCGGCGCACGTAACAAAAGTAGGCGGAACACGGGGCGTAACACTCGGAATGGGGAACAACTTGCCAAAATGTGGGCATCACGGGGGAAGTACAGGATACAAGTGCGCGGAACGCCCACACGCTCGCCTAGAACACGTATTCATGGAATAGAATAGGGCAAAAAAGCGCACGCTCAAACCAGCGCACAGGCACAAACACGACCGCCACAAGAAAGCAGGCGGTAGCGTCTCTGCGCCTGTAAGAAATGTGCGCCAAAAGGTGCGCCAACAAATAGCACCTATATACAGCCATGATGAATGTCCTATACTGTGGCCCTCCAGGACAAATGACGTGCAAAGGGGTACCCACAAACACGGACACCCGCTGACAAAAAATATGTGTGCGTGTATACCGGGGTGCGCGGGAAGTCTCACACGCGATTTGTCAGGGTATGTGGATTTCAGGGGTGCGCGGGAAGTCTCACACACGATTTGTCAGGGTACGTGGATTTCAGGGGTGCGCGGGAAGTTCCACACGCGATTTGTCAGGGTACGTGGATTGCAGGGGTACACGGGAAGTCTCACACGTGATTTGTCAGGGTACGTGGATTGCAGGGGTGCACGGGAAGTTCCACACGCGATTTGTCAGGGTACGTGGATTTCAGGGGTGCGTGGGAAGTTCCACACGCGATTTGGCCGTGTACGTGGATTTCAGGGGTGCGCGGGAAGTCTCACACGCGATTTGTCAGGGTACGTGGATTTCAGGGGTGCGCGGGAAGTTCCTCACGCGATTTGTCAGGGTACGTGGATTGCAGGGGTGCGCGGGAAGTCTCACACGCGATTTGTCAGGGTACGTGGATTGCAGGGGTGCGCGGGAAGTTCCACACGCGATTTGTCAGGGTATGTGTATTTCAGGGGTGCGCGGGAAGTTCCACACGCGATTTGGCCGTGTACATGGATTTCAGGGGTGCGCGGGAAGTCTCACACGTGATTTGTCAGGGTACGTGGATTGCAGGGGTGCACGGGAAGTTCCACACGCGATTTGTCAGGGTACGTGGATTTCAGGGGTGCGTGGGAAGTTCCACACGCGATTTGGCCGTGTACGTGGATTTCAGGGGTGCGCGGGAAGTCTCACACGCGATTTGTCAGGGTACGTGGATTTCAGGGGTGCGCGGGAAGTTCCACACGCGATTTGTCAGGGTACGTGGATTGCAGGGGTGCGCGGGAAGTCTCACACGCGATTTGTCAGGGTACGTGGATTGCAGGGGTGCGCGGGAAGTTCCACACGCGATTTGTCAGGGTATGTGGATTTCAGGGGTGCGCGGGAAGTTCCACACGCGATTTGGCCGTGTACATGGATTTCAGGGGTGCGCGGGAAGTCTCACACGCGATTTGTCAGGGTACGTGGATTTCAGGGGTGCGTGGGAAGTTCCACACGCGATTTGGCCATGTACGTGGATTTCAGGGGTGCGCGGGAAGTCTCACACGCGATTTGTCAGGGTACGTGGATTTCAGGGGTGCGCGGGAAGTTCCACACGCGATTTGTCAGGGTACGTGGATTGCAGGGGTGCGCGGGAAGTCTCACACGCGATTTGTCAGGGTACGTGGATTTCCGGGGTGCGCGGGAAGTTCCACACGCGATTTGGCCGTGTACGTGGATTTCAGGGGTGCGCGGGAAGTTCCACACGCGATTTGGCCGTGTACGTGGATTTCAGGGGTGCGCGGGAAGTTCCACACGCGATTTGGCTGGGCACGTGTATGACAGGGGTACGCGGGAAATTCTACACGCGATTTGGCTGTGTGCTCCCAGGTATTCCCTGTACACCCTCCACGGCCCCTGCAGGCAGCACACACCACAGGGGACTACCCTGCACACCTGCTCATGTCACCCAGCACCCCCACCCCCCAGCCACCAGGGGCACCCTCCACCAGGCCCCCACCCATGTCTCCCACCACCCCCACCCCCCAGCCACCAGGGGCAGCCTCCACCAGGCCCCCACTCATGTCCCCTATCACCCCCATCCCCCAGCAGTGCAGGGGCACCCTCCACCAGGTCCCCACCCATGTCTCTCACCACCCCCACCCCCCAGCCACCAGGGGCAGCCTACACCAGGCCCCCACTCATGTCTCCCACCACCCCCACCCCCCAACAGTGCAGGGGCAGCCTCCACCAGGCCCCCACCCATGTCTCCCACCACCCCCACCCCCCAGCATCCAGGGGCAGCCTCCACCAGGCCCCCACTCATGTCTCCCACCACCCCTACCCCCCAGCAGTGCAGGGGCAGCCTACACCAGGCCCCCACTCATGTCTCCCACCACCCCCATCCCCCAGCATCCAGGGGCACCCTCCACCAGGCCCCCACTCATGTCTCCCACCACCCCTACCCCCCAGCAGTGCAGGGGCACCCTCCACCAGGCCCCCACCCAAGTCTCCCACCACCCCCACCCCCCCAGCCACCAGGGGCAGCCTACACCAGGCCCCCACTCATGTCTCCCACCACCCCCACCCCCCAGCAGTGCAGGGGCAGCCTCCACCAGGCCCCACCCATGTCTCCCACCACCCCCACCCCCCAGCATCCAGGGGCAGCCTCCACCAGGCCCCCACTCATGTCTCCCACCACCCCCACCCCCCAGCCACCAGGGGTAGCCTCCACCAGGCCCCCACTCATGTCTCCCACCACCCCCACCCCCCAGCCACCAGGGGCACCCTCCACCAGGCCCCCACTCATGTCTCCCACCACCCCCACCCCTCAGCAGTGCAGGGGCACCCTCCACCAGGCCCCCACCCATGTCTCCCACCACCCCCATCCCCCAGCAGTGCAGGGGCAGCCTCCACCAGGCCCCCAGTCATGTCCCCTATCACCCCCACCCCCCAGCAGTGCAGGGGCACCCTCCACCAGGCCCCCACCCATGTCTCCCACCGCCCCCACCCCCCAGCCACCAGGGGCAGCCTACACCAGGCCCCCACTCATGTCTCCCACCACCCCCACCCCCTAGCAGTGCAGGGGCACCCTCCACCAGGCCCCCACCCATGTCTCCCACCACCCCCACCCCCAGCAGTGCAGGGGCACCCTCCACCAGGCCCCCACCCATGTCTCCCACCACCCCCACCCCCCAGCCACCAGGGGCAGCCTCCACCAGGCCCCCACCCATGTCTCCTACCACCCCCACCCCCCAGCAGTGCAGGGGCAGCCTCCACCAGGCCCCCACTCATGTCCCCTATCACTCCCACCCCCCAGGCAGTGCAGGGGCACCCTCCACCAGGCCCCCAGTCATGTCTCCCTGCACCCATGTCCTCACAATCACCAACCATGTGCGTAATGGTCAGCCTCCACAGCCAAAAGGCCCTACCAAGTAACCCATTCACCCAAATGGAAATTACATGTTACACCCCCAACGTACATAAAGCAAATGAACCCATGTCTGTCACACACAATGGTTGCAAATGAATTTGAAAACACCCAACATGACATGCATGAAACCAATGAGATGATACCACACAGTGAAGTATGAAAACAAAATTGTATTAAAAAAATATGAATGCAAATGAAATGAAACAAACTACAATGCCAATGAAAAAAATAAAAGGTGCATGTCCGTCCCAAAAAATTAAAAACACCAAATCCAAAAAAAATGTACTTCAAAGTCACATTAAAAATGAAATCAATCCGACAGAAAATAAATTAATCCAAACACCATTGCACCATGGAGAAGATATAAAAAATTAAAAAATAAAACAATCCAATGAAGAACTATGTACAAAATATCCAAGGGTCCATGAGCCCAACTGAACAAAGGAAACCTACAAAAACCCTAAAAAAGATGCTCCAAATCATAAGAATAAACAAATGAAACCTAAAACTAAAGAACTATATACAAAGGCGGCGGGCAAGTCCAGCGGCTCACTCCGTAGTGTTCCGGGCCAGGGCATCATCAAACTCCTTGTCTATGTCCCGGAGGCGGTCCTGTTCCATGGCCCCAAGGGTCCGCAGGGACGACGCCAGCTGCTCCTCCAACCCCCTGCGGATTGCCTCAAGGCACTAGGCCCGCCTCAGGGCCCTCCGCATGGAGTTCTCCGCCCTGACCATCGTGAGCCGCTCCTCTTCCGCCGAACCACAGCCACACGGAAGACACTTCCTGTCCTGGGTCCTCCTGCCCTCCGGCCGATGCCTGCCCCTCCGATGTTGATGGCCCCGAGCCATGATGCCTCCCACGTTGACTCTGCTGCTGCCTCCGACGCAACTGCCTCTGCCAGCACAACGGCATCCAGGCTGATGGAATCCACCGACGCCGTCGTGCACGTGCCCTGCCTGATGATGCCGGCACATCCTCCATCTGCTGGGGTACAGTTGCTGTGGTGTCCACCCCTGCTTGACCTCCGACTCCTGACTGTGGCAGGGATGGGATCCCCACCGAGCTGGCTGCATAGGTCAGGGCAGGTCCACAGGGGGCCCTGGTGGCATCTGGGCCAGAAGACGGCAAGGAGAACGACCGGCATATAGCCTCCACAGAGGAGGAGAGGGCCGCCAGATTGGCCGACACATGCAGGAAACCCCCGAACATGGAAGATCCCAATTGGGCCACGTCGGCACGGTGCTCTTCGTGATGATGTGCGTGCTCCTCCCGGGAAGCACGCACGTCACCACGAATTGCACCCGCGCGCATCGCGACCCCAATCAGGACCTTCTCCATACGGACACAGGTCCCCTCTTCCGCAGGTGGAGGGGAGTCAGGTGACATGGACATCCCCTCTACCTGCGGACGGGCCTGGGACGGGGCATCCCTGCTGGTGCATGGTGGTGCACTCACAGGGTCAGGGACAGCGACATGCACAGGCCCCTCCACGGTGACCTGTGCTGCCTCCTGCCCCTGGCCCTGGACTGCACCACTTGCACCAGCAGGGATGCCCCCACCAGGCCCCATGTGTGCCCCTGTGGCGGCCTCCTCCTCCTCTGTGGAAACCACCAACCTGGATGGCTCCTCACCGTCTTCCACCGTAGCAGGCCCCTGTGGGGGCTCACCCACCCCTTCCGCTGCAGCCGTGTGGGCATCCCCGCCACCTTGCTCCACAGCGCCGTCTCCGCCCTCTTCTTCACTAGCCGCTGCGTAGAGGGAGACAAAGAACACAAGAATCAGGGTACTGTACAATGGTCCCCTAGACAGGAAGCAATAGCAGATGAGTACCACTGTCAAAGTACACTTCCATCATGTCCCTCCACAACACATGGGTCAGTCCAGGCAAAACACACACAGTAACAGGCATGGTGCATGCCATGGACATTTCCATACATGTCCAATGGACTCTTGAAACATACAATGATATGGAACTCACATGCATCATGGGTCATGCCTATCACATGCACACACTTCACCTCAGTCACATCCATCTGGCCCCATACACCCCAAACACAGCGGATACAAGGGTAACTAGGCTGCATCAGTGAATCTGTGCATTGTCACACACATGTGTCATGCATCCATGGCATGCACAAGTCACAGACACGCAGGTCAGGCACACAGACATGGCTACCATATATGTACCTGGCATCAGCACCCAACCCTCACCCCCACCCATGTCCAGGAACAGAGACTGGCATGCTCTCATGTTTAAAATCTGCATAGGGCTCCCCATGTGGCATTTAAACACATGCAACAACCATGTGGTTCACACATCACTGGTCGCACATGCATTACCATGATGTCCCTGCACACATATACATGCATACATGGCCTATGTCACACATACAGGCAAGTATCAGAGAACCAGCACACCACAACATGCCCTGTCTCACACAGCAATGCTTGGACACTTACCGCTCAACTCCAGACGGGTCTCCCTCTCAAGGATCTGGGCGTGGAGCGCTGGGCGTACGCGTTCCAGGACCCTCATCTGGATGGAACTCATGCGGCCCCGGCCCCCCTCCACGAGGCGCCGGGCCTTCACGAGGGTCCTGGACCTCAAGTCCTCCCAGCGCTTCTTGATCTTCTGGACGTCGCGGGTTGCCACCCCCTCCTCGTTGATGGCAACCACACAGTCGGCCCAGATCCTCTCCCATCCTTCCTTGCTGGCGCGGGACGATCCAAAGAGGGCATCATACTGCCCCAGGACATGCTCCACCAGGACACCAACTTCGGTGGCAGTGAAGTGGTGCCCCTCTGCCCCTCTGGCCTGGGGTTGCCACTGGTGCCAGATGTGGAAGTGCCCGACATGGCAACCCCAGAGGCAGGTGTGGGTGGGCAACTGGGTCCTGGGGCTGGGCTGTGGAGCGATGTAATCCCAGTCGGGAGTCTTCAGTTCCAGCAGGGGTGGACACAGCAACTGGACCCCTGCAGATGGCTGATGTGCAGGCACCAAATGGCAGGGCACGGTGGCAGCAGGCAGGCAGGCAGGCAGGCAGGCAGCAGGCGATGGCACGTGGGAGGCTGCTCAGGGCACTGGGGGGCAGTAATTCGGCCTTCTGGGCAGGAGCCTGGTCTTCTGTGTGTTTTCGCGTGGCCAGCTTGATACGGAGTGATTTGGCATGTGAAAATCCTGCACGTCAGCGTGAAATTCGAGGAAAGGCCCTTAGCGCCTAAGCGCGTCAGCACGCATACGCGATTCTGTTGGACCAAAGGCCCTCAGCGCGTAAGCGCGTCTGTGACGTGACCCGCACGGGTGTTTCCCACACAGCACGTGATGACGGAGCACACGTGGAAAGACTGCACGTCAGAGTGTCATCGCGTGTAATTGGACAAAAGTGCGCGTACACGCGATTGGCCTATGTACGTGTATTTCAGGGGTGCGCGGGCACTTACACACGCAAGTACGTCAGCGCACCTGTATCCCGGGGTGCGCGGGAATTTCCACACGCTATTGGACTGGGTACTGGATTTCAGGGGTGCGCGGGTCACACGCTCGCCTACAACACGCGCAACCCATAAATTTGCACAAAATAACAAGCTCAGACCCAGGATGAACATACCATTCCTAGCAGCAGTGGCCGTGGGCTACCAAAGGAGGAGGAGGAGGATAGTCAGGGCCAGAATATTCACACCCAGAACCAGCCTTTTCAGGATGCCTTATGACCAGGTGTATGGGAGGTACAGGTTTCCACCACACATAATACTGGACCTGGTGAGTGAGTGGGAGGATGACCTCACATCACCCACCCTGTGCTCCCAAGCACTCAGCCCCTGGAGAAGGTCCTCAATGTACTGCACTTCTTAGCCACTGGATCATTTCAGCGGACAAGTGCCATAGTGGGTGGGGTATCACAGGCCACCCAGTCACGCTGCCTACACCAGGTCTTGAACATCATCACTGCACGGCCATCAGTCCGCAGGCACATGTACCTGCCCAGAACACCTGCAGAAAGGCATGCTGCCGCCCTGGATTTTTACTGTGTGGCACGATTCCCCAAAGTGCTAGGTGCCATCGACTGCACCCATGTGGCTTTACGTCCCCACAGGGCATCAGAGCACATCTATAGGAACCGCAAGCACTGGCATTCCATCAACGTGCAGGTAGTATGTAATGCCAAGGGAATCATCACCTCAGTATATGCCAACTATCCCGGGTCCACCCACGACAGCTTCATTTACCGAATGTCCACCCTAAGCCGGGACCTAGAAGCTGGGCGGCATGGCGATACATGGCTGCTTGGTGAGTATGAATGCCCTGCACATGCATGCATGTCAGATACTGAGCAAGGTCACAACCCCACCAATGATACCAATCACCACCTCCACAGGGGACAGTGCCTACCCTCTCAGCCCCCACATGATGACGCCAATTCGGAACCCCACCACGCCACCCGAGGTAAGATATAACACAGCCCACATTACAACCCGGGGCATAGTGGAGCACACATTCGGAGTGCTAAAGTCACGCTTTCGCTCCCTTGACCGTTCTGGCGGGCAGCTGTTATACGCTCCCCCAGTAGTGTGCAGGATCATAGTGGCAGCATGTGTCCTGCACAACGTTGCAACACGACGGGGCCTGGCCGTGGACATGGTGGTGGCCCCACATCCCGAACCACATGCACAGCCGCTGCACATGGGAGGGGAAAGGGCACAGGGGGAGGCAGCCCGTACACAGCTAGTGGCTAATTACTTCGCATAGAAATCACACCCCTGTGGAGTGCACACTGCCCTGGCACATTCCATCTGACAATCAATGATGACTCAACCTGACACTGATCCTGAATGTCTGGAGAATCAACCGTGAAAACCATATCAGCCTGAGATTGTTCACCTGGAAGTGTTACAATGTGTGCATCCCTACCCACACAGACACCACCAAGGCAGTTTCGTGAAGAAACACATTCAAGCAGCTAAAATGAATACCCACTTGCAAAATGCAACAAGAGGACAGTGCCATGTCAGCCAACCCATCCCCAGCACCGCCACACGACACACCGTGCCATGTCATGCTATTTGCAGGTAAACAAAGTAATCCCCACAACATGACACAAGTGTCACAATGTACAGTGTCCCTAATTGAAACTTGCAACACCTGAAATGCTCACAGTAATGCAGGACCAACAACAAACTTGAGCAGGTACTACCATTAACATGACATCTCAAATGTAATAAATTAGTAGTCTCACCACCTGGAAATGCCTGCACTCCCACCACTTCCAACTGTACAGTGTTGGCGCCATGTAGAGTTGTAGGTGCACTGCTGCCAACATGGACCCCATCTCCAAACTAGAGGGCCTTGTGTAGACATGAGGAAGGGACCTGCAAATTGGGAGGTAGACACAGATGATGAGTTACACATCAATGCAACATGCAGTGTACAACACAACAGCAATATGCACTAGGAATGTATAAACAGTATTAAGTAAACTACCCACACATGTAGTGGGAGTCCAATGTCACCATGTACGTCAATGTCACTTGGGCACACCCTTTGCAAGCCCATGGAAACGGGAAGCAGGAGGGGTGTGTGTGACTCAAACCCAAGCATCTGAACCAAATACATGACAAGCCTGCATGTGCCCAGCCACAATGCAGCGTATGCCCACAGGAACCACGGAAGGCAACAAATTGTCCCAAAAAAATTGGGAAAAATAAAAATAAAAATAAAAATAAGAAAAATCAAAAATGGCCATTGATGGGCCCGGGGGGGTTGGGGAGGCCACCCAGGAGGTCCGAGGACAGGGTGCACACCAAAACCCACCTGTGTGGATCCTGGGGAAAAAAAAAACACCTCCATGGGCTCATGGCCCACACGGCTACCCTATTGTGGGAGTATCACTGCTGTCGCTATTATCACCCTGTGCAGCTGCATCCGGAGGTGGTTGCACTATGGGAGGCAGCCCACGCAAGGCCCTAGTCTGCTCCTCCATGGCTGCAAGCATGCAGGTGTGGTAGGTCTCGTTCTGGAGGATGAGTGTGCGGAGGTCCCCATGCAACAACTCACGGGATGCCCGGACCTCCGCCCTCGTTGCCTGCATCTCAGCTGAGAGCGTACGGGTGAGACGCTCCATCTGCTGTTCTGTCCTTTGGTGTGTTGAAGCCTCAAGCTCAACAAGAGTCGTCCTGAGGTGAAGGAGCTTCTGCCTCAGGGAATCCCTGTGGCCCTGGGACTCTATGATGATGGCCTCCTGCAGAGTCGCCAGTGCCGCCCGCCTGTCCCTGTTGGACGCCAACATGTCCTCCCTGTGTGACTGGCAGATGGAGTTGGTTGCCTGCTGTAGTCGCTCCATCAGACTTTCAGGGGGGACAATGGAAGTGGCCACCCTATCCATGGCCTGAGCCATCATCTCGGATGATGCTGCCTGTTGGGTTGTCATACCGTAAATGGATTGCTCCCATGCGGTATTGCCAGGTGGCGTACGGCCACCACGTCGGCGGGCACCAAACCTGTCTGGGGCAAGGCGAACTGCGCCTTGCTGTGCCGGCACTGCCTGAGGCTGCAGGACTGCATTCCCCCTCTGATCTGCTGGCCCAGGAACAGGATCAGATGTCGCAGAGTGTGACCCTGCATCCGTAACCACCACAGGCGTAGCTGCCAACACTGACATCCCCATTGAGGGTTCTGACCCTGGTGCAGGTGGGTGGGACAGAACAGAATCCCTCCCTGGAACACTCACCTGCGACGGCACGTAGGTCTCATCATCCGAATCAACACCTGAGTACACCTCGGGGGAGGTGCAGCCAGAGACACCCCTTGAGAGCACGACCTGCAGCACTTGTGGGTTCTCACCCACCACCACACCACGTCCCTCACTGGTGGTTGGTCGGCCCTCGGACCCCTCCTGGGTCTGCACCATCTCCACAACCCCAGCAGTATCAGGTGCGTCTTCCCGTGCAAAGACATAAAAACAAAGAAATGGAAACAGGCATTAGCACAATGGCACACAATGAGGGCTGAGAAGCAAGAGAACCAGTACTTGATTGACACATGTCCCACATGACTAAAACCCTCCCATGCATGCACCCTCACTGCATATGAAGGGCAGGCAAATGGCACACACTGATGACACCAAGATGGAAGATGAACACATTTTCTGCATGCTGCCTGGCAGTGGCATCACACATTGGCCTGTGATTGCCAGGTGATCACACAGATGGCATGTACCATTGCTATTGAGTGAAGATGGAGAGGAGGGCAGCACCTATTCATTCAGTCCAGTTCCCGCATGTAATAGCTTTTCTAATTCAAACAGGTCAGATTTTTCACCTGGAGCTGCCAGTCCAAAATGGTCCAATTGCACAGGGACATGTGTGAACAAATGATATCCAGGTAACAAAGTCACTCCACTTTACCATAGCCATGTCAGACATGTGACTAGAGGACTGAGCAATGCCTAGTAAAAGTGGTGGAATGCAAACAATCTGCCTGAATGAATAGAGAAAAATAAGCAACAATGTTGTGGCAAGGTGACACTTCAAGGGCAACTGGCGTGCTGTTGGGGTAGATGTCTACTGTTGGCAGAAGGGATACTGCTATGGCCAAATGCAGCTGCGCAGGATGTATTGCATGAAGCACATGGCTGACCCATATGACTCAGGCGCACACACTCTCACCTGGCACACAAACAGAAGCCCCCACACACACACCATGCACATGGATGACACACACATGCATGTGCACTCACCGGACAATGCCTCGTAATCAGGCAGATCTCCCACGCCTTGGATCTGTTCCTCCGTGACATAGGTCCCAGCGACTGACTCATGTGGAGTGAGTTCCATGTCCACTACTGGAGACCCACCTCCAGTCACTAGAGTTGCGGCATGACTTGAGGCCAGCTTATTCTTTGCCCTGCGCTTTAGGTCATTCCAGCGCTTATAGCAATCATTGGCTGTGCGCCTCACGATTCCAAGGGCATTTACGATGTCCGCAACGGTCTGCCAGTGTGCCTGGCGTTATGCAGGTGTGGTCTTGGATCCTGCAACAATGACCATCTCGTTATCATGTCCGGACACATACTCGACAAGTGCATTCAGTTCGTCATCCGTGAAGCTGTGCTTCCTCGATGGGCCGGACTGTGTAGCCGTGTCTGGGGCATCAGCTTGTGCCGGACGAGCACTCTTCCTCTTCCGCTTGGAAGGTGGTGGTGATCCTGAGTGTCCTGCGCCGCTCTGGACACTAGGGGCAGGAGCCCTGGTGGACTCTGTATCAGGAGTGTGGGATTGCACACTCAGCATGGGAGTTGGTGCAGGCATTGGCTCAAGTGTAATGGTGTCAGGGGGAATGTCAGCAGGATGGACTAGGACCGACACTGTCCTGGCTGGGTGTGTGAGAGCTGGGGTGGATGGAGCCGCAGCTGCCCCTGCAGCCTCTCCGCCCTGCCTACTTGGGGCAGCAGATCACCTTGCTGCCCCAGATCCACGTGGCATGATGACATCAACGTGCACCAGCGCACGTGTCATAGGCCTGCTGACCTGGAAGTCAGCCATGGAGTCAGCCAGGTCTGGTGCCACAATGGGCTGGTCCAACAAGGGCTGAGCATGGATGGTGTCAGCCACATCAGCCTCAACGGGATGGGGGGGGATTATGGGTGCCCTTGACTGGTCCTCCACACATGGGGGGACAGGCTCACCCTGCAAGTAACGACCACGTCCCCTACTGGATCCACCATAGCCACCACTTGTGGCTCTTCCACCTTTGCCACCCTTACGGAATCCTCACCTCCCAGCCATGGCACTGATGTTAATGTGCGTATGGGAGTGGCTGTAAACTATTGTCCTGGGCAATTGGGGGTCAAAGGGGTTGGGTACCAGATGGTAATTGTACCCTAGTCCTCTAGCAAGGCTGAATGTAACCCCTGGGGAAAGATGACGGGTCACGCTACGCACAGGAGGCCCAAAAAAGGGAGATGACGTGCACGCAACCCCTCCTAGACCACGTGTGCAGAAAGAAAAACCTGCACTACGCTGTGGCACCCAGTAACACAAGAATGAACGTATGCGTGTCACACGCAGCCTAGAATGACCTCTGAAGGGGTAGGCTACACACGGGGCAAGCACAGATGTTAGATACGTGCGTGACTCACCGTCTGCCAGATAAATGAGCGTGAAAAAGGAGGGCGTTTGGTTGGCAACACACCCGCCAAAAGAAGATTTGTACGCTGTCTGAGGAGACAGGACAACAGTAGAAGGGAACACTGTTTGAGGGAACAGGCCCAGGTAAACCAGTAAAAGAGAAAAAAGAGAAAAAGCTGTCAGAGGTAACAGGGAGTACGAACTTGAAACGCTGTGAAGTAAATCGCGTGTGAAATGACAAGAAGTACAGAATTCACCCACTCGCTCTCCACGAAAAGCACGTACAAGGAAATGGTGTTCTACACGTACCTTTTATACAGGCCCACACGTCCAGCGTCACTTACGCGGCATGTACGCGCTAGGGCCATTTCCACCAATTACACGCTTTGTCACTTCTGCGTGTAGGGCCATTTCCACCAATTACACGCTTTGTCACTTCTGCGTGTAGGGCCATTTCCACCAATTACACGCTTTGTCACTTCTGCGTGTAGGGCCATTCCCACCAATTACACGCTTTGTCACTTCTGCGTGTATGGCCATTTTCACCAATTACACGCTTTGTCACTGCCGCGTGTACGCGCTAGGCCCATTCCCACCAATTACACGCTTTGACACTCGGACGTGTCTTTCATTTTTTTCACACGCAACATTTTCCAACGTGTGCCCAATTCAACGTGCACGTGACTTCATAGACGCCCATACGCTGGCGACGCGTTTACGCGCTAAGGGCCTTTCCTCGAATTACACGCAGACGTGTTGGATTTTCACGTGCCAAATCACTCCGTATCAAGCTGGCCACGAGTTCACACACGGAAGACCACGCTCCTGCCCAGAAGGCCAAATTACTGCCCCCCAGAGCCCTGAGCACGCTCCCACTTGCCATCTGCTGCTGCCTGACTGCCTGCTGTCCACGTGCCCTGCCATTTGCTGCCTGCACATCTGCCAGGGGTGCTGTTGCTGTGACCACCCCTGCTGGAACCAAAGACTCCCGACTGATTTTCCATCGCCCCTCAGCCCAGCCCGAGGACCCAGTTGCCCACCCACTCCTGCCTCTGGGGTTGCCATGTCGGGCACTGCAACATCTGGCACCAGTGGCAACCCCCGGCCAAGGAGGCAGAGGGGCACCATCTTCACTGCCACCGAAGTTGGTGTCCTGGTGGAGCATGTCCTGGGGCAGTATGATGCCCTCTTCGGAAGGTTGCGCGCCGACAAGGAAGGACGGACTCGGATCTGGATGGACATCGTGACTGCCATCAACGCGGAGGAGGTGGCAGTCCGCAACTACGAACGTGTCAGGAAGCGCTGGGAGGACTTCAGGTCCACCACCCTCAACAAGGCCCGGCGCCTCCTGAAGGCAGCGGATGCTAAGGGGCGCCGGGGCCACTTGCCGGAAGATCAGATGAGGGTCCTGGAACGCATATCCCCAGCGCTCCACATCCAGGTCCTTGAGAAGCAGACCCGTCTGGAGTCGAGCGGTAAGTGTACATGCATACTGATTGTAAGATGTGCGTGTGGTGGTGTGCCAGGAGTGTGCAGGTTGAACATGTATTTTTATGTGGCCAGTAGGGAGGGTGTACAGGGCTGTGAGGGTGACACATGCGAGGGGTCTCATGTGTGACACATGGATGGTGCTTGTGTGTGTGGGCTTGCATGGCAGAGGATGTGGAGGAATGATTGTCAGGTGTGACATGGATGTCGTTCATTACACTGCGACAGTTGGCGGAGGTGTACACATGCATGCAAGTTTGGTGTTGTGTGTGCATGTGTAGTGTACTCCCTCTGTTGCATGTGATGTGTGGATGACCTTTGGCTGCTCATGCTGTTGTATGTGAATGGATGGTGCTGGCTGTTGCATTATGGCTGTGGTATGGCTCATGTGTGCAAGTTGAAATGACATGTGTGTTGGGGATTGTGATGCCATGTCTGAGGTTTACCAATGCCACTCATGTATAACTGTCATGTGTGTATGAGTCCATTTTACAGTGCCCTGATGCCTGTGTTTTCTTTCTCCCTGTCTGCAGCGTCAACTGATGAAGAGGGCAGAGAAGGTGCTGTGGAGCACAGCGGCAGGGGTCGCACCACCAGCCGGAGACGCAAGGCCCGGATCCCCTCCCAGGTTGTGATCTCGTCGGGGAGTGAGGAGTCCGGAGCCGCGTCCCAGGCCGCAGCTGCCGAGGGGAGGTCCAAGAGGGGGAGGTTGGAGTTGGACTCCTCGGCAGCAGAAGGGGCAGCTGGGACCCCACAGGGCCCAACGGGGGAAGATGGCACGGAGTCATCTCTCCTATAATGTTTTTACCCCCCCAATGTACCTGGTGGAGTCGAGCTCCTCGAAGAGGCGTCGACAAACGTCGAGGAACTCGTTGTTCGGCGACGGGGAATCGACGGCCCTTCTTGAATGCTTTCCCTTTCAAGCGGGAGGCACGGGGCGTCGAACGTCCGTCGACAAACGAGGTAGAACGATGTCGAAGAGGCGGCAGCTTCGTCCGAGCGGTGCTCGTCGGCGTCGGAGCGTCGGCGTCCTGCAAGGCGGAGGTGTGCGGGGCACCTCGATGACAATAGTTCTGGACCGCAAAGATTGTAGAGACGGAAGCCCAGCAAGATCGTCCAGTCGTCCGAGTCTTTGAGGTCGTCGGGTGGCGGGAAACCCACCGGCAGGTTTCTCCTCAGCGCGTTGGTCGTCCTCGACTTTCTCCGGCAGGATAAGCGGTCGACGATGTGGTCGAGAGAGTCCTTCGATTGAATGTTCTTAGGCAAAGGAGCGGACGGCTCCAGTCGTCGGCGGCACAGCGTCAAGTGGTTCCCACGGCTGGGCAACACAACTTCGACGGGCCTCCAGCGGTTCCACAAACCTGCGAACCCTGGTCGACGGCAATGGACTTCGACGGCGTCGATGTCCGGGTGCTTCACTTCGATCTCCTCAGCGGTCCCGTCTCGGGTCGACAGACTTTCGAGGGTCTGTCTTCCAGGGCGCTTCGGCGAAGATGGAGCGGTGCTCGATGGTCCCTCGGAGCACGGGAAGAGGGCGTCTTACCAGGTCCTCTCTCGGGTCAGCCCTCGACGATCTCGTCAGCCTTCGGATCGGTCGAAGCAAATGCCACAGCAAGTCTTCTTCTTCCAGCTGGACGTCGAGGATCAGCAGTTCCAGTTACTCATAGAGTGGAGACTCAACTCCCTGGCTGCTTTAGGAGCACAATGGTCGCTTCTCAACCAAAGGTCCCTTCTGAACACTTTTCCAGTGGTGAGAGGTCCCCAGATATACTATCCTCTCTCTCATCCACGCTGCTGGCACACACTCAGCAGCCAATCATACTGCAGGGCATTCATGCAGTCAGTCAGCCAATCAGGCACACAGTGCATTCAGGCCACACTCCTCCCTTCTAGACACTCACAACAGGGAATGTGGATTGGGACAAGTACCCAGCCATTCAACACTACACACTGCATTCAGGCCAGTTTCGGGCAGGGCTGTCTCAGTCTTTGTCTCTCATGCCAGAAACCAGACAACCACAACAAGGAGTGTATATTGGTCACACACTCCATTCACCCAGGTCCCACCCACAGGAGGTACCCACAACATACAGTCACTGAGAAGGCTCCAGCCAGTCTAGCTGGGCCTTCACAACAATACCATACATGGAACTTCCACCCAACAGCCAGTCAGGGGGAAGGGACAGAGACAGGGCTTCCCAGGACTTTGGGAAAACAAGATAACAGGCCATAGAAAGCAAGAGGCCACCGGGGCCATCTTGTTTTCTATTAGGAATCAACTGATCCCAAAGGCAGGGCCAGGGTATCCCAAAATGGAGGACACCCGGAGCACCTGTCAAATTCAGCACGGAGCTGCCACCAGCCCATACCCTGCTCTGGGGCCACCCACAGGTGCCCAAAAACATACACTAGGGGCACAGGGTTGTACCCCTACCCATGGGTGCCATAAGGGTATCCCATGGGTCTGTTCACCAAACCAAAAGAGAGAGCTGCACTGCCAGGAGTCCCACATGGACTCCGGGGCAGAAAACATAACAGATCACATGGTAAAAACAGAAAAAGGACAATGATTTGAGGCCCTGTCCCTCAGATGCATTTCCAGCATCACAGGGGGGTTTGGTGGAGGAGGAGGCCGTGCAAGCGACAGTGGCGGGGTCTGGAGGTGGGGATTCCACTGGTGCTAGTGGTACAGTGCAGGATCAGGGACAGGAGGCAGCACAGGCCGCCGCGGAGGTGCCTGTGTGCAATCCTGTCCCTGCTCCTGTCACTGCATCATCTTGCACCAGAAGGGATGCCTACCTCCAGACCCGTTCTCAGGGAGAGGATTGGCTTACGACACCTGGCCTTCCACTCCCTGCGGATGTGGCTATCCTGCACCAGGTTGTGCCTGTCCAGGGTGGGGTGGCGTTGCGTCAATGGGCCATGCGAGCTGACCTGCAGTCTTTTCATGATGAGTCTGCACGTCTTCTCGCATGGCTCGTTGACCGCGTTGACCCACTGGGACAGCTCACCAGGGCTGGATTCCTCCGTTTCCTGGACCTTGTTCCGACCCCCTTCTCCACAGAACCCCCTATGCCCCAGTCGTCCTCCATGCCATCTTCCCACCCATGTGTCACCTGGGTGCCCTGTGGAGCTGCCTCCGACCGTGCGGCCAGGCTGGTAGACAACAGATCCCTGCCACAGTCGGGAGTCGGACGTCCAGCAGGGGTGGCCACGTCAACGACTGCACCCCAGCTGGAGGAGGATGTGCAGGCACCATCGGACAGGGCACATGGACAGCAGCAGCTGCAGCAGCAGGAGGCTGTAGGTGGGAGCCACAATAGCTTGGGGCCTTCAACATCAGAGGGGCAGGCATCGGCCGGAGGGCAGGAGGACCCTGGACGGGAAGTGTCTTCCATGTGGCAGCGGCGGCAGGCAGAAGAGGCGTGGCTCACGATGGTCAGGGCGGAGAACTCCATGCGGAGGGCCCTGAGGCGGGCCGAGTGCCTCGAGGCAATCCGCAGGGAGTTGGAGGTGAACATGTCGGCGTCCCTGCGGACCCTCGGGGCCATGGAACAGGACCGCCTCTGGGACATAGACGAGGAGTTCGATGATGCCCTGGCCCGGAAAACCACTAAGTGAGCCGCTGTACTGGCCCGCCGCCATTGTATATAGTTATTTAGTGATAGGTTTCCTTTGCAGTTTATTTTTCTTTGGAGTCGACGGACACTGCTCCACCTTTGCATATAGTTCCATTTTCTTCTCTTGGGATGATGGACCCTGAATACTTTGTACATAGTTGGACTTTGGATTTGGATATTTTTTTAACTATGAATATTTTTTGCCATGGAGCAATGGTTTTCTATTTCTTTTTTTCCTTCATTTACTTTTCATGGACTTGAACTTTGGAAGATATTTTTTCATATTGTCATTTATTGATTTCATTTTGAAAAGAGACAGCCTGCTTGATTTTTAAATTATTTTACTTGTGTATTTTGGTTGATTTTGATAGCCATTGCTGTTGTTTTTAATACATTATTTTGATTTTTTCATTCTTCAATGTGTGGTTTCATCTCATTGTTTTCATGCATGTCATGATATGGGTTTTCAGGTTCCCTTGCAACCATTGTGTGTGTGTGAGACACATATGTTGATTTACATTGTTTCCATTGGAGTAGTATCATGGGCACATGTAATACTTGGTTGTGTCTTTGGGATGTGGTGGCTGGCCATGAGGCACATGCTTGAGGATTGTCAGGGCCTGTGGGCAGGGGGACATGAGTGGGGGCCTGGTGGAGGGTGCCCCTGGTGGCTGGGGGGTGGGGGTGGTGGGAGGCATGGGTGGGGGCCTGGTGGAGGGTGCCCCTGGTGGCTGGGGGGTGGGGGTGGTGGGAGACATGGGTGGGGGCCCGGTGGAGGGTGCCCCTGGTGGCTGGGGGTGGTGGTAGACATGAGTGGGGGCCTGGTGGAGGCTGCCCCTGCACTGCTGGGGGGTGGGGGTGGTGGGAGACATGAGTGGGGGCCTGGTGGAGGGTGCCCCTGGTGGCTGGGGGGTGGGGGTGGTGGGAGACATGGGTGGGGGCCTGGTGGAGGCTGCCCCTGGTGGCTGGGGGGTGGGGGTGGTGGGAGACATGAGTGGGGGTTTGGTGAAGGGTTCCCCTGCACTGCTGGGGGTGTGGGTGGTGGGAGACATGAGTGGGGGCCTGGTGGAGGCTGCCCCTGCACTGCTGGGGGGTGGGGGTGGTGGGAGACATGAGTGGGGGCCTGGTGGAGGGTGCCCCTGGTGGCTGGGGGGTGGGGGTGGTGGGAGACATGGGTGGGGGCCTGGTGGAGGGTGCCCCTGCACTGCTGGGGGGGTGGTGGTAGACATGAGTGGGGGCCTGGTGGAGGCTGCCCCTGCACTGCTGGGGGGTGGGGGTGGTGGTAGACATGAGTGGGGGCCTGGTGGAGGCTGACCCTGCCCTGCTGGGGGGTGGGGGTGGTGGTAGACATGGGTGGGGGCCTGGTGAAGGATTCCCCTGCACTGCTGGGGGGTGGGGGTGGTGGGAGACATGAGTGGGGGCCTGGTGGAGGCTGCCCCTGCACTGCTGGGGGGTGGGGGTGGTGGGAGACATGAGTGGGGGCCTGGTGGAGGCTGCCCCTGGTGGCTGGGGGGTGGGGGTGCTGGGAGACATGGGTGGGGGCCTGGTGGAGGGTGCCCCTGGTGGCTGGGGGGTGGGGGTGGTGGTAGACATGGGTGGGGGCCTGGTGGAGGCTGCCCCTGCACTGCTGGGGGGTGGGGGTGGTGGGAGACATGAGTGGGGGCCTGGTGGAGGCTGCCCCTGGTGGCTGGGGGTGGGGGTGGTGGGAGACATGAATGGGGGCCTGGTGAAGGATTCCCCTGCACTGCTGGGGGGTGGGGGTGGTGGGAGACATGAGTGGAGGCCTGGTGGAGGCTGCCCCTGCACTGCTGGGGGATGGGGGTGGTGGGAGACATGAGTGGGGGCCTGGTGGAGGCTGCCCCTGGTGGCTGGGGGGTGGGGGTGGTGGTAGACATGGGTGGGGGCGTGGTGGAGGCTGCCCCTGCACTGCTGGGGGGTGGGGGTGGTGGAAGACATGGGTTGGGGCCTGGTGGAGGCTGCCCCTGGTGGCTGGGGGGTGGGGGTGGTGGGAGACATGGGTGGGGGTCTGGTGGAGGGTGCCCCTGCACTGCTGGGGGGTGGGGGTGGTGGTAGACATGAGTGCGGGCCTGGTGGAGGCTGCCCCTGCACTGCTGGGGGGTGGGGGTGGTGGGAGACATAAGTGGGGGCCTGGTGGAGGCTGCCCTTGCACTGTTGGGGGGTGGGGGTGGTGGTAGACATGGGTGGGGGCCTGGTGAAGGATTCCCCTGCACTGCTTGGGGGTGGGGGTGGTGGGAGACATGAGTGGGGTCCTGGTGGAAGCTGCCCCTGCACTGCTGAGGGGTGGCGGTGGTGGGAGACATGAATGGGGGCCTGGTGGAGGCTGCCCCTGGTGGCTGGGGGGTGGGGGTGGTGGGAGACATGGGTGGGGGCCTGGTGGAGGGTGCCCCTGCACTGCTGGCGGGTGGGGGTGGTGGGAGACATGAGTGGGGGCCTGGTGGAGGCTGCCCCTGCACTGCTGGGGGGTGGGGGTGGTGGGAGACATGAGTGGGGGCCTGGTGGAGGCTGCCCCTGGTGGCTGGGGGGTGGGGGTGGTGGGAGACATGGGTGGGGGCCTGGTGGAGGGTGCCCCTGGTGGCTGAGGGGTGGGGGTGGTGATAGACATGAGTGGGGGCCTGGTGTAGGCTGCCCCTGCACTGCTGGGGGGTGGGGGTGGTGGGAGACATGGGTGGGGGCCTGGTGGAGGGTGCCCCTGGTGGCTGGGGGGTGGGGGTGGTGGTAGACATGAGTGGGGGCCTGGTGGAGGCTGCCCCTGCACTGCTGGGGGGTGGGGGTGGTGGGAGACATGAGTGGGGGCCTGGTGGAGGGTGCCCCTGGTGGCTGGGGGGTGGGGGTGGTGGGAGACATGAGTGGGGTCCTGGTGGAGGGTGCCCCTGCACTGCTGGGGGGTGGGGGTGGTGGTAGACATGAGTGGGGGCCTGGTGGAGGCTGCGCCTGCACTGCTGGGGGGTGGGGGTGGTGGGAGACATAAGTGGGGGCCTGGTGGAGGCTGCCCCTGCACTGTTGGGGGGTGGGGGTGGTGGTAGACATGGGTGGGGGCCTGGTGAAGGATTCCCCTGCACTGCTTGGGGGTGGGGGTGGTGGGAGACATGAGTGGGGTCCTGGTGGAAGCTGCCCCTGCACTGCTGGGGGGTGGGGGTGGTGGGAGACATGAATGGGGGCCTGGTGGAGGCTGCCCCTGGTGGCTGGGGGGTGGGGGTGGTGGGAGACATGGGTGGGGGCCTGGTGGAGGGTGCCCCTGCACTGCTGGCGGGTGGGGGTGGCGGGAGACATGAGTGGGGGCCTGGTGGAGGCTGCCCCTGCACTGCTGGGGGGTGGGGGTGGTGGGAGACATGAGTGGGGGCCTGGTGGAGGCTGCCCCTGGTGGCTGGGGGGTGGGGGTGGTGGGAGACATGGGTGAGGGCCTGGTGGAGGGTGCCCCTGGTGGCTGAGGGGTGGGGGTGGTGATAGACATGAGTGGGGGCCTGGTGTAGGCTGCCCCTGCACTGCTGGGGGGTGGGGGTGGTGGGAGACATGGGTGGGGGCCTGGTGGAGGGTGCCCCTGGTGGCTGGGGGGTGGGGGTGGTGGTAGACATGAGTGGGGGCCTGGTGGAGGCTGCCCCTGCACTGCTGGGGGGTGGGGGTGGTGGGAGACATGAGTGGGGGCCTGGTGGAGGGTGCCCCTGGTGGCTGGGGGGTGGGGGTGGTGGGAGACATGAGTGGGGTCCTGGTGGAGGGTGCCCCTGCACTGCTGGGGGGTGGGGGTGGTGGTAGACATGAGTGGGGGCCTGGTGGAGGCTGCGCCTGCACTGCTGGGGGGTGGGGGTGGTGGGAGACATGAGTGGGGGCCTGGTGGAGGGTGCCCCTGGTGGCTGGGGGGTGGGGGTGGTGGTAGACATGAGTGGGGGCCTGGTGGAGGCTGTCCCTGCACTGCTGGGGGGTGGGGGTGGTGGGAGACATGAGTGGGGGCCTGGTGGAGGGTGCCCCTGGTGGCTGGGGGGTGGGGGTGGTGGGAGACATGAGTGGGGTCCTGGTGGAGGGTGCCCCTGGTGGCTGGGGGGTGTGGGTGGTGGTAGACATGGGTGGGGGCGTGGTGGAGGCTGCGCCTGCACTGCTGGGGGGTGGGGGTGGTGGGAGACATGAGTGGGGGCCTGGTGGAGGCTGTCCCTGCACTGCTGGGGGGTGGGGGTGGTGGGAGACATGAGTGGGGGCCTGGTGGAGGCTGCCCCTGGTGGCTGGGGGGTGAGGGTGGTGGGAGACATGAGTTGGACATGAGTGGGGGCCTGATGGAGGCTGCCCCTGGTGGCTGGGGGATGGGGGTGGTGGGAGACATGAGTGGGGGCCTGGTGGAGGCTGCCCCTGCACTGCTAGGGGGTGGGGGTGGTGGGAGACATGAGTGGGGGCCTGGTGGAGGCTGCCCTGGTGGCTGGGGGGTGGGGGTGGTGCGAGACATGGGTGGGGGCCTGGTGGAGGGTGCCCCTGCACTGCTGGGGGGTGGGGGTGGTGGGAGACATGGGTGGGGGCCTGGTGGAGGGTGCCCCTGGTGGCTGGGGGTGGTGGGAGACATGGGTGGGGGCCTGGTTGAGGCTGCCCCTGCACTGCTGGGGGGTGGGGGTGGTGGTAGACATGAATGGGGGCCTGGTGGAGGCTGCCCCTGCACTGCTGGGGGGTGGGGGTGGTGGGAGACATGAGTGGAGGCCTGGTGTAGGCTGCCCCTGGTGGCTGGGGGGTGGGGGTGGTGGTAGACATGGGTGGGGGCCTGGTGAAGGATTTCCCTGCACTGCTGGGGGGTGGGGGTGGTGGGAGACATGAGTGGGGGCCTGGTGGAGGCTGCCCCTGCACTGCTGGGGGGTGGGGGTGGTGGGAGACGTGAGTGGGGGCCTGGTGGAGGCTGCCCCTGGTGGCTGGGGGGTGAGGGTGGTGGGAGACATGAGTTGGACATGAGTGGGGGCCTGGTGGAGGCTGCCCCTGGTGGCTGGGGGATGGGGGCGGTGGGAGACATGAGTGGGGGCCTGGTGGAGGCTGCCCCTGCACTGCTGGGGGGTGGGGGTGGTGGGAGACATGAGTGGGGGCCTGGTGGAGGCTGCCCCTGGTGGCTGGGGGGTGGGGCTGGTGGGAGACATGAGTGGGGGACTGGTGGAGGCTGCCCCTGGTGGCTGGGGGTGAAGGTGGTGGGAGACATGAGTTGGACATGAGTGGGGGCCTGGTGGAGGCTGCCCCTGGTGGCTGGGGGGTGGGGTGGTGGGAGACATGGGTGGGGGCCTGGTGGAGGGTGCCCCTGGTGGCTGGGGGGTGGGGGTGGTGGGAGATATGGGTGGGGGCCTGGTGGAGGGTGCCCCTGGTGGCTGGGGGGTGGGGTTGGTGGTAGACATGAGTGGGGGCCTGGTGGAGGCTGCCCCTGCACTGCTGGGGGGTGGGGGTGGTGGGAGACATGAATGGGGGCCTGGTGGAGGGCGCCCCTGGTGGCTGGGGGGTGGGGGTGGTGGGAGACATGGGTGGGGGCCTGGTGGAGGGTGCCCCTGGTGGCTGGGGGGTGGGGGTGGTGGTAGACATGAGTGGGGGCCTGGTGGAGGCTGCCCGTGCACTGCTGGGGGGTGGGGGTGGTGGGAGACATGAGTGGGGGCCTGGTGGAGGCTGCCCCTGGTGGCTGGGGGGTGGGGGTCGTGGGAGACATGAGTGGGGGCCTGGTGAAGGATTCCCCTGCACTGCTGGGGGGTGGGGGTGGTGGGAGACATGAGTGGGGGCCTGGTGGAGGCTGCCCCTGCACTGCTGGGGGGTGGGGGTGGTGGGAGACATGAGTGGGGGCCTGGTGGAGGCTGCCCCTGGTGGCTGGGGGGTGTGGGTGGTGGTAGACATGGGTGGGGGCGTGGTGGAGGCTGCCCCTGCACTGCTGGGGGGTGGGGGTGGTGGGAGACATGGGTGGGGGCCTGGTGGAGGCTGCCCCTGGTGGCTGGGGGGTAGGGGTGGTGGGAGACATGGGTGGGGGCCTGGTGGAGGGTGCCCCTGCACTGCTGGGGGGTGGGGGTGGTGGTAGACATGAGTGGGGGCCTGGTGGAGGCTGCCCCTGCACTGCTGGGGGGTCGGGTGGTGGTAGACATGGGTGGGGGCCTGGTGTAGGATTCCCCTGCACTGCTGGGGGGTGGGGGTGGTGGGAGACATGAGTGGGGGCCTGGTGGAGGCTGCCTCTGCACTGCTGGGGGGTGGGGGTGGTGGGAGACATGAGTGGGGGCCTGGTGGAGGCTGCCCCTGGTGGCTGGGGGGTGAGGGTGGTGGGAGACATGTGTTGGACATGAGTGGGGGCCTGGTGGAGGCTGCCCCTGGTGGCTGGGGGATGGGGGTGGTGGGAGACATGAGTGGGGGCCTGGTGGAGGCTGCCCCTGCACTGCTGGGGGGTGGGGGTGGTGGGAGACATGAGTGGGGGCCTGGTGGAGGCTGCCCCTGGTGGCTGGGGGGTGGGGGTGGTGCGAGACATGGGTGGGGGCCTGGTGGAGGGTGCCCCTGCACTGCTGGGGGGTGGGGGTGGTGGGAGACATGGGTGGGGGCCTGGTGGAGGGTGCCCCTGGTGGCTGGGGGGTGGGGGTGGTGGGAGACATGGGTGGGGGCCTGGTTGAGGGTGCCCCTGCACTGCTGGGGGGTGGGGGTGGTGGTAGACATGAGTGGGGGCCCGGTGTAGGCTGCCCCTGGTGGCTGGGGGTGGGGGTGGTGGTAGACATGGGTGGGGGCCTGGTGAAGGATTTCCCTGCACTGCTGGGGGGTGGGGGCGGTGGGAGACATTAGTGGGGGCCTGGTGGAGGCTGCCCCTGCACTGCTGGGGGTGGGGGTGGTGGGAGACATGAGTGGGGGCCTGGTGGAGGCTGCCCCTGGTGGCTGGGGGGTGAGGGTGGTGGGAGACATGAGTTGGACATGAGTGGGGGCCTGGTGGAGGCTGCCTCTGGTGGCTGGGGGATGGGGGCGGTGGGAGACATGAGTGGGGGCCTGGTCGAGGCTGCCCCTGCACTGCTGGGGGGTGGGGGTGGTGGGAGACATGAGTGGGGGCGTGGTGGAGGCTGCCCCTGGTGGCTGGGGGGTGAAGGTGGTGGGAGACATGAGTTGGACATGAGTGGGGGCCTGGTGGAGGCTGCCCCTGGTGGCTGGGGGATGGGGGTGGTGGGTGGTGGGAGACATGAGTGGGGGACTGGTGGAGGCTGCCCCTGCACTGCTGGGGGGTGGGGGTGGTGGGAGACATGAGTGGGGGCCTGGTGGAGACTGCCCCTGGTGGCTGGGGGTGGGGGTGGTGGGAGACATGGGTGGGGGCCTGGTGGAGGGTGCCCCTGCACTGCTGGGGGGTGGGGGTGGTGGGAGACATGGGTGGGGGCCTGGTGGAGGGTGCCCCTGGTGGCTGGGGGGTGGGGGTGGTGGGAGACATGAGTGGGGGCCTGGTGGAGGGTGCCCCTGGTGGCTGGGGGGTGGGGGTGGTGGGAGGCATGGGTGGGGGCCTGGTGGAGGGTGCCCCTGCACTGCTGGGGGGGTGGTGGTAGACATGAGTGGGGGCCTGGTGGAGGCTGCCCCTGCACTGCTGGGGGGTGGGGGTGGTGGTAGACATGAGTGGGGGCCTGGTGGAGGCTGACCCTGCCCTGCTGGGGGGTGGGGGTGGTGGTAGACATGGGTGGGGGCCTGGTGAAGGATTCCCCTGCACTGCTGGGGGGTGGGGGTGGTGGGAGACATGAGTGGGGGCCTGGTGGAGGCTGCCCCTGCACTGCTGGGGGGTGGGGGTGGTGGGAGACATGAGTGGGGGCCTGGTGGAGGCTGCCCCTGGTGGCTGGGGGGTGGGGGTGCTGGGAGACATGGGTGGGGGCCTGGTGGAGGGTGCCCCTGGTGGCTGGGGGGTGGGGGTGGTGGTAGACATGGGTGGGGGCCTGGTGGAGGCTGCCCCTGCACTGCTGGGGGGTGGGGGTGGTGGGAGACATGAGTGGGGGCCTGGTGGAGGCTGCCCCTGGTGGCTGGGGGGTGGGGGTGGTGGTAGACATGGGTGGGGGCATGGTGGAGGCTGCCCCTGCACTGCTGGGGGGTGGGGGTGGTGGGAGACATGGGTTGGGGCCTGGTGGAGGCTGCCCCTGGTGGCTGGGGGGTGGGGGTGGTGGGAGACATGGGTGGGGGTCTGGTGGAGGGTGCCCCTGCACTGCTGGGGGGTGGGGGTGGTGGTAGACATGAGTGCGGGCCTGGTGGAGGCTGCCCCTGCACTGCTGGGGGGTGGGGGTGGTGGGAGACATAAGTGGGGGCCTGGTAAAGGCTGCCCCTGCACTGCTGGGGGCTGGGGGTTGTGGTAGACATGGGTGGGGGCCTGGTGAAAGATTCCCCTGCACTGCTTGGGGGTGGGGGTGGTGGGAGACATGAGTGGGGTCCTGGTGGAAGCTGCCCCTGCACTGCTGGGGGGTAGGGGTGGTGGGAGACATGAGTGGGGGCCTGGTGGAGGCTGCCCCTGGTGGCTGGGGGGTGGGGGTGGTGGGAGACATGGGTGGGGGCCTGGTGGAGGGTGCCCCTGCACTGCTGGCGGGTGGGGGTGGTGGGAGACATGAGTGGGGGCCTGGTGTAGGCTGCCCCTGCACTGCTGGGGGGTGGGGGTGGTGGGAGACATGGGTGGGAGCCTGGTGGGGGGTGCCCCTGGTGGCTGGGGGGTGGGGGTGGTGGTAGACATGAGTGGGGGCCTGGTGGAGGCTGCCCCTGCACTGCTGGGGGGTGGGGGTGGTGGGAGACATGAGTGGGGGCCTGGTGGAGGGTGCCCCTGGTGGCTGGGGGGTGGGGGTGGTGGGAGACATGAGTGGGGTCCTGGTGGAGGGTGCCCCTGCACTGCTGGGGGGTGGGGGTGGTGGTAGACATGAGTGGGGGCCTGGTGGAGGCTGCCCCTGCACTGCTGGGGGTGGGGGTGCAGGGGGACATGAGCAGGTGTGCAGGGTAGTCCCCTGTTTTGTGGGCTGCCTGCAGGGGCCGTGGAGGGTGTACAAGGAACACCTGTGAGGACCCACCCAGCCTAATCGCGTGTGTAACTTCCCACGCACCCCTGTAATACACGTACCAAGCGAAATCGCGTGTGATAATTCCCGCGCACCCCTGTAATACACGTACCTGGCCAAATCGCATGTGAGAATTCCCGCGCACCCCTGTAATACACGTACCCAGCCGAATCGCGTGTAAAACTTCCCGTGTACCCCTGTAATACACGTACCCAGCCAAATCGCGTGTGATAATTCCCGCGTACCCCTGTGATACACGTGCCCTGGCTAATCGCGTGTAAAACTTCACGCGTACCCCTGTAATACACGTACCCTGGCCAATCGCGTGTTAAACTTCCCGGGTACCCCTGTAATACACGTACCATGGCTAATCGCGTGTATAACTTCACACGTACCCCTGATATGCACGTTACCCGCTTTGCGTTCCTTGTTTGGCAGCCCTGTAAACTGGTCCAGTGTTAGCGGAGCCCTTTGCGATGATTTTGCGATTTTGATGGCTTTTCCTTGCGCGAGGGCGTTCTTGGGGGCGTTACTGGTGCTGCTGCAGGGTCGCTGCGATACTCTGCGCCACGGCTGGTTTGGGAGCCTAAAATCCATGAATACGCTGTGCGCGGAAATTGGTTTTAGCGCACGTGCCTGGCACAGACAATCGCACGCGGACACTCTGTGCCAGCCGCTTGCGACACTTTTCTGCGAAATTCTATGAATTACCCTGATGGTGTTTTCTACTTCTACCATAGCTAATTCTGCCTCATTTGTTATTAGTGGTTCTCCCAGTGGTTCTTGGCTTCCTGTTACAGAAGTTTGACTACTGTCAGGAGTATCCTTATCTAGTTGGGCTTGGAGTTCTTCTTCATGTTGCTGTTCATTGTGCAACATTGTTTTGTACTGTGTAAAGTTTACATCAGTTATAGTGCTTTCATTTGCTTTGAAAGCATCCTCATATGAGTCATAGTTATCTAGTAATTGTTCTTCTTTTCTCCATGGTTTGAAGAGTTGTAGCAGGGACATGTAACATACTTCTTTATGTTGAGGAGTCTTCAATGACAATTTGATATGATTAATTAAATTTGGTTTAGTGAGTTTAACTAAGCTGCCTTCACAGTCTGTCACTCTATATTTACCTTTTTTTTCATCAGGTTTCATATTATTTTTGTATGTGTCGTTTTGGGCTATTTGGTATAGACACATGTTTTCCAAAGTATTACTTCTGTTTGGGTAGTATGTGTCCAATAAATTGTTTTTTTAAAATGTCTTGGCTGTTGGGATCATGTTTGGCTATTGTTTCTATATCTTCATATGATTTTAGAACTCTTTTTCTAGATTTAGCTGGACCAAGACTTAGCCGTACTATATTTTCAGATTTACCATACAATGAAGTACCAGTTAAACGATCAGCTGCTTCATAAGATCCACATTCTCTATGGGTGAGCATTTTTATGCCCAAGCTGTATAATTTCTGAGATACTGTTTTATCTGATGACAGGTCATTCCAGAGGTCTTGGAGCTCTGTTTTTTCTGCTTTAGTTAAGTATGCTGTGACATATCGTGCAACTGCAGTAGAATTGTCTGCTATGTACTGCACATCTATGTTTGCATTCCATAAGTGGGCAATGATTGCATTGTAATCATTGATATATTTTTCTTCTTCTTTTCTTTTTATGTAATATGTATTTTTAGGTGACTTTCCTTTAAAAGTATGTCTAACTGAAGACATGAGGTTGTTTACTTGACCTGTATTTGTAACTGGTCTAGGGAAACCAAATCGGCATTTGGTGTAGTATTTGCCTTTGTTTTTGTATTTGGGACGACAATATTTTCCACATTTGTGTCTTTGAAATTGTAAAATTTGTGCACGAAGATCACTATTTGTGGCTTCTGATGGAATTTCACAAGTGACATATTTTTCAATAAACTGTAAAACAATGGCATCACTGTCTTGACCAAATTTAGGAGCATCTTTAATCCATAAAAGCATGTGGATATGTGGTGCTCCTCTGGCTTGGTATTCTTTTCTTCAAAAGAAGTGTTGCACTTCTCCAAGGGGAGGAACAGTTTTATTACAAATACAATGTAGCATAGCAATGAAGCGATGGTGGAAATATCTTGAAACATTAACAGGATCCAAAGAACAAAGTTCTCCAGGTGTTAGAATATCTATGTTTGTTTTATTTTTATTTGATATGCGTAGGAAATCATGTAAATCTTCCCATGCATATTCTGCACAACTTAATGTAACAAACCAAGTGGGTGGGCCAAGGTTTCTGATCATACAATGTACATCTCCATGACGTTGAAACCAGTACTCTTTAGTACCACGCATATTTGCTAATAGATTAGTAATATTTGATTGTAAAACCTCATCCTTTTGTTGCACTTTCTCTAATAATTGTGTAGCTGTCATATTTTGAAAGTGTGATCCTGATTTTAATATGTGTGCAACTCCGTAACATAAAGTTGCTAGTTCACTTTCAAAGAGTAGATGGAATATGTATTGCACATTTTGTCTAAATCTGGGATCTTCAGAATACATCCGTAATGAGCGGTATTCTGAAGCTGATATTTGAATAGGTCTATCATCATACCTTCCTCCTTTGCCAGTAGGAAAGAGTAGAGGAAAAGCATGTGCTTCTATACTTTTTTCCCATATACTGATTGGCGATCCTTTTGTTTGATGCATTTGGTAAGTTTCTAGTACATCTTGTACGGTGTCATTACAGTGCAAAGGATGAATTGTATAACGGTCTAAAGTATTTGATATTGTAGCAGGATCTGGTAGCTCAAATTGACCAGCTTCTTGTGTTTATTGAATTATTTCAGTTGTATCTTTCAAGTTTTCTTCAATATTAATTTCTTTGTAATATTCATTATTCTCTTTAAGATATTGGAAGGCTTGTCTAACTTTATATAAATCTACCAGCTGTTGCCATATTTTTTTGTCTTTTGTAGGTACTCCATTTACTAATATAATTAAAGATTGCTGCATTGGAGGTTGCACTCCTAGAGTATGCACATTTTCTTTTAGATTTAATGGTAAATAAACTACTTTTCCACAAATGCCTTTTACCAATTCAGAGGGAGGTAATTTTGCTGTTTTTGGTTGAAGGCGTATTATTGCTTGAAATGGATGTACTGTTTGAATTATGATGCTCTCATATAAATTAAGTTGTTGTAGAGGTTTTGGTACTGGGTATAATTCCAAATTATTTGTGATAGAACGTGAAGGAGTTTGGTTGTTGTCAAGTTTTGTAGTGCAATAACTGCAAAGTATTAAGGGCTCAGTTATTTCATATTTGTTTTCTGATAGAAGGTAGATAGCTAATTCAAACCATTTAGAATCTTCATTGTCTTCTATTTTGTATGATAGGTCCACAGTTTTTGTGTTACTTTTATAAATAATTCTACGGCAACATACACATACATGGTTTGGTACTTCAGCTAATGTACTTTTAAATTTTAGTATTTCTTTTTTGTATGTGTTTAGCAAAAGGTTGCCATGTGTAAAATTGTTGCTTAATTGGTTTAAAGCTATTTCATTCTGTAAATGGCTTTCACTTCCAAAATATTTTTTCTGGATATAGTGAATTTCTTCAAGTAGGTCTTTTGCTGTACCGTGTAGAAGGATGTTATTTAACTTTGCTAGTGCTAAAGCAGGACTTTTAGCATAGTACCGTTTATAGACTAGATTTCTTATAGTTGAATGATGTGTTGATATCCTTTTGATATCATGGAAAGTGGTTTTACAAGTAGGTCCTGTAATGCAGGCCAACAAATGTCCTTGTAGTCCTGTGAACTTGCGCACTGGACAGGTATCTATATTTTGCAGTAATTTAATTTTGATTTTGTCTTTGCTTTTTACATATTTATTGAGGAATTGGTGTAAAGATTTGAAACATTGTTTGGGAATGTTACACATTGACGTGCATGGCCATTTGTACACTAGACGTTCTGATCCAGTTGAATGGAGGGGTAATTCTAAGTTTTCAGGGTATATTTTTGTAAGGAGTACTTCTTGTTCCATTATGGTATTATTCACTTTTTCATAACCTCGACCACTGCTATTTATGGCAATTGTATTCGTTTGCTTTTGTTTGTACGCTTCTTCATTAAAATATGGTTCTGTGCTCGTAGTGTGATTCCATTCACCTCCGCGGATACTTAAGAAGTTCTTTCTGTTGACATTTTGCTTATTGAGAAGTCTTTTTTGTAATTTAGTTATTAGTTTTGTTAGTGGTTTCATTTTGTTTAAAAGTAAAATAAATACATTTCTTTTGAGAAGAATTGCACTGTCCATCAATGCTTCTAAGATTAATTTCCTAGGGTAGGTTTTAAGGTTTGAACCTGATTTCTCTCCTGTTTTTATAAGATTTTGAAGGACTTTGTGACGGTATATTTTGGCTAAAATACTTTTCTTGGTATGCTTACTTTGCACTATATTAAAATTTGAAGAAGTAGTTTTATCTGTACTGATAGCTGATTTTCTGTTAATTGTTTTTTGGTTTGTTTTACATTTTGATAGAGGAAGTGAAGTTGTTGTACTTGAAACTTCTTGTGTTTCACTAAATGATTGTAGTAGCTGTTTTGTTTCAACTTTTTTTACAAATTCTGCTAGAGATGGATGCTTATGTTGGACTCCTTTATTTTCATTTGCTCTAATTTTGCGTTGCTTTCTACGGAGTTGTCTTTTGGTAGGCATTCTTTAGGGTCTGTTGAAAAAAATAAAGAATATATGGGTTGGGGTGTTCTGGAATGTATGTGTGCTGTGTGCATGAGTGTTTGAGTAAGATGATAAAGATGTATGTAATGGTGTGTGATTGTGTATTGGGAACTAAAACTAGTAGGGATAGGTATTCTTGAATGTATGTGTCACTAAACTGGGGTTCAGATGACAAAAAGAAAGTAAGCTAGTGGTGTGGAAAAATACAAATAGTAAATCTAATGTATACAATTAAAACAGTTGTTTGTTCTATAATATGAAAATTGTAGTGGTTCAGTTGGGTAATTTGTGTGTCCAAAAATAGAAATTTGTGGGCCATTCTGGTTGTAAATCGCTGTTTACGACATGGAAATCTTTGGACAAAATGGTACAACATCTCTATTTTAAGAAACCAAAATAGCTGGTATTAATGTTATAGTATATTTGATTAATAATATAAATATTATGGTGATATTTTACTTACTTTTTTTTTTAAATTAACAGGTAACTTCTTAGTTTTTCTTTCTTCTTCAAATTCGGCTGCTTCTTTTCAGGAAACTGGTCTTCACTGCAACTGTAAAAGCTTCAAATTAGTAACTTTGTTTGTATATAGCACTGTTTTTAATTTAGATATTGATTTTTTTAATTGAAATCCTCAGTGCCTTCTGTAAAACCATTAAACTAATTTATTTACATAAGATACATTGCATCAGTTCAGTACATGTGATATGTTCTTAATGAACAAATTGTATTGAATGATTAACTGTAGCAAAAATAAAATATCTTTACTATGTCCTGTGAAATTTATAATATATTAGTGAATACTACTATTTCTGTAAGTAAACTGTTCTAGGTAATAGCGCCTCAATGTCATGTCTAATATAAAATAATTAAGTAAATAAATAAATAAAAACAAAAAATATGAAATTGTATAAGTATTTTTATAAAGGTTTAAACATAGATTGTGTTTGAATGCAATTTTGTTTGAATATATGTAGTCTATATATTTCATTTAAAAAATGTTAGTTTAACATGATTTGAGTGTGTTTGTATAAAGAAAGTAAAAAGTATAAAGGTGTATAAGTGATAGTTGATTTTAGGAAATTGAAAAAAGTACAGTAAATTCATTTTACAGATTTTACAAGGTAAAAGTCTGTTTGAAAATGTGTTCATCCATAGCTCTCAATTCACACGCTTTTGGCGGATGTCACACGCCTTGTAAAGGGCAGACTCACCCGCCAAGCCTCCTGCACGCCCATTCATTCCAATGGGCGTCTCAGCCGCCAAAAACAAAATCGGGTGATTTCACCTGCCTGTAAAACAAAAATGGTTGAGAGCTATGTCATCTACTATACAGAAAATATGCATACCTGAAGTTTGTGTTCATGCATATGGATATGCATGGAGCTGCAAGTAGAAATCTTGAAGACTTGTACAGTATTTGTGGTAGATGCTGCTTGCCAATGATATGACACTTGTACTCAGAGCGATTCAGAGTACATTTGCAGTGCTGATCTATGATGATGCAGTTAGATGTAGAGGTCTTGAATGTGATTGGTGCATGGTCATGTGATTTTTGAGGTACATCCAATGAGGGAATGGCGAGAGAGTGTAGTGGAAATGGTAGAAGGGCTGTTCATGTTACAATATGTCTGCGGACATGGCAGTAGTTTCCGGACATCGGGAGTTACATCCGGGGATTTTTGGGTTCAGAAGTCATGCAATGAGAATAAGCACTGAAAGGGATTGGTCAGGAAAGTTTGGTGGGTGTGTTGTTCCAGGAGAGATTTTCTGAGATACTCTTTTTGCTGAGAGAACAAAAGATAGCTATGGCTGTGTGTTTCAGAAAACAGATTGTTTGGATTTTAGGAGATTCGTGGATACATTGGTTGAAGGTGCATGCAGAAAGCTGTGGAGTAGCTGTAGATCTTGGATTCCCACATGTGGAAGTACAGTGGTATGGAGTACGTGGAATGAAGTGGTTGGACTTGCTACCTCTCTGTGCTACTTTGGAGACAGAGCAACATCCAGACATAATTGTAATTCATTGTGGAGGGAACAGTTTAGGGCATGTGACTGGAATTTTTTTGCAATTTGCTATGAAAGAAGGACTGAGGAAGGTTATGGACATGTTTCCTAATTCTCAAGTGATATTTTCACGGATTGCGCAGAGACAAATGTGGCTTTGTTCTTCTTCATTTGGTCCACAAATGGAAAAAGCAAGGCGCAGTGTTAATAAGGCTGTTTGTGGCTTTCTAAGAGATTTTGGCATGTCTTCTTTTCACAATGAAAATATTATGTTTTGTAGTACATACATTTTTCGCAGAGATGGAGTCCATCTTACTTATGCTGGCAATCAGATTTTTCTGAGAAATGTACAAAATGCATTGCGACCTTTTTTGGAATTACAACAACGATTTTGAAGTAGATGTTAAGCATTTACAATTTTTGACTTACAAACACCACCCAAAGGCTCTTTTCAGAGCCACCACTTCTTTCCAGAGAAAATTACAATGTTTGTGATGGAGTAGTAACCCAATTTTTTTAATGTTCGCGAACTGTCCGCGAACTTCTAAAAAATACAAAGAGCCCTGCTTCATTTATTTTCACTTCTATTTTTTAACTGGGAAAGGTGGCTCTGAAAAGAGCCTTATTTTTTTTTGATTTTTGTAATTTTGTATTTTTTTTGGTTTTTCAGACACGACACACTAGGAGAGGTGGGTAAAGGAGGGTAAAGGGGGGACACCAACCACAGGGATAAGAAAGGGCGAGCTGAGAGAGGAAGATGTAGAGTGGGTTTTATTTGGGTAGTGAGCAAGTCTTCTCGTGCTCTGAGGCGATAGTCTCAAAAGCACTCCGAAGTCGCTCCCCCCTGCAGAGTACTGTGTCACATTACATACATACAACTGTGACCCTCGAAAGGTAAGGGTCATCAGCATTCTGTATGGCCTGTGAGGCAGGTTGAGAAAGACGCTGTCCCACAGAGGTGGTCCTTGTGGTGACAGGATCAGAAACAGAGGATGAAGTAGAGGAAATTAACGTGCTACGTTCTTTGCAAGGTACAACCCTGCGAATAGCCCCAGAGTGAAATGACCTCAGTGAAATGAACTCAGGTGTCGCTTCATAGTAGTGGTCCCAAAGCTGTAGTTACTGTGCTTCCCGCGACTGAGTATCATTTTCACTCATTGCAGGTAACATGGTTCGCACAAGCCTTAGGACCATTCCCATGAATGGTAAATAACCGCCACACCCAAGACTCACGTCTAGTGCGGGTAGTTGGGATTTCCTCTACCTCATTCTCATCATCCTCTTCTTCCTCCTCCGCATCCTCACTCCTGTTCCCCTCTTCAGGCCCTTGGGGAGGTGGTGGTGGTGGAGGGGGTGGTGGTGGTGCTGAAGCAGGTGCAGCACCAAGTGGCAGTTCAGCAGCCAAGGATGCCATGTCGATGATGGTGTAGTCTGCAGGTGGCAGCAAAAATCACTGTGTTCTGAAGAATAGCCAGAAACACAATGGGAATAAGCTCTTGGGCGTGGTCTTTTATAGGGGTGCTTGTGCGCGGTCCGCGGACATGCGCACTGTGCGCGGACAGATCGAACACAAAAAAAGGATCGGAAAGTTTCAAAAGGTATATAGAAACTCAAGATTGCTATGTGGGACTTGTGGCATGGTGAGATTTTATTGAAAAGTATTATGGATTAACTGAAAATGTACTTTTAAATTGTTCGGGGACACGAACAGTGTCCGCATTTCAGGACACAAGATCAGCGTGGGCGCGGTCATATGATCTGTTTGCAAACTAGTCTGCGAAGGAAGCGCCTGTCCGGAGGACACCAAGTGCACGGAGATTGGTTAGCGCATGCGCATTGATGTCCTACGGACACTGTTCGGGTTCTGAAGTAATTAAAAGTGCGTCACACGTGAAACAAATATTTCAGGACACCGCGTGTGTTCTTAGAACAGTTTAAACTTGGTAGCGAACAGTAAGGACAGATATAGTGTGCTTCAGGACACGTGTAATTTAGTTTATGTACGAACATTTCAGGACACCAATTGTGTTCTTAGAACACTTTCAATTGGGTAGCGAACACTACGAACAGTTGTACTGTTGTTCAGGACACATCATTTTGTTTATTTACGAACATTTCAGGACACCAATTGTGTTCTTAGGACAGTTTTAAGTTGATAGCGAACATTACGGACAGATATAGTGTTCTTTAGAACACTTTAATTTTTGTTTCTTTACGAACATTTCAGGACACTACGAGTGTTCTTAGAACATTTTGAACTTGCATGAGAACATTACGGACAGATGTAGTGTCATCAGGACAGTTACATTTTCGTTTCTTTACGAACATTTCCGAACAACCGCGGTGTCCTTGGACACCTAAATTGGTTTTATTACAAGGAACTGAAAGTAATTACAACACAATATAAAAAATTAACTTTATTTAACATATATAAAGAATTTATGACTGAGAAGGTGGGGCAGAAACAGAACAAAAACAGGAGAATTAGGGTTTTCAATATTAGTGGGAAGAAGGGATGGAAATCTCATCAAAACGTTGTGGTCCATGGAGAGAGTTTGGGGATAAATGAATGGGATATGGTGAGGGGGGACAAGTACAGGTGGGATAATGGTATGTTGTTGGTGGTTTTAGGTGATCTTCCACAAAGTTATTTAAATCCATAAAATTTGCCATAAGTTGGTCCATTTTGTGGGTAATGTGTTCAAGAGTGTTATCCACCACTTCTTTTTCTTTGGAAGTTGCAATTTTTGTAGGGTCTGTAAAAAAAGAATGTATATGTTGAATGTATACAAAATAATATTTATCAATTGGTTTATACAGTAAAGTGTGTACCATTAGGTGGACTATCTTCTAACATTTCGTCTCGTGGGAAATGGTCCTCTAGCCAGTCCAGAGTACTACACATTTCTGTGAGAAAACAAAGAAGTAATATGTTTTTTTTTTCTAATATAGAAAGTTTATAAATATATGAGTAAAAAGAAGTGCACTTACTATGTCTGGTGAGATATGTAATCAGTAGTGTATACGTCTGGTCTTGCTGTTGGTTGTGGAGCGTCTGTGAGGTAATTATGGTGGAAGCCGCTTTATCTTCTTTTGGTATATTCCATTTTAAAACATATTGTATTTACATGAATGGTTAGTGTGTTACGTATATGGGTAAAATTTTTTAAGTATTACTACATATACTTTGTATGTGTGCTGCTTTGTAAATTTGTTAAATGTTCCTATGTTATGATATAACTATTACAAATACCTCCCCAGAGTTTTTAGGTGGTGGTACTGATCTCCGAACATGTCCGCGAACATTAAATAAGTTCGCGGACATCAAGTTCATAAGAAGAGATCTAGTCAGTTCCATATGACATGTATATAAAGTCAAAGTCATTATTGTTAAGTTGTGCTACTAAAAAACTATGAAATTCAGTGAAAAAACTTTGTTAAAGGGACTTTATGGTTAAGTTGCGCTACTAAAAACCTATGAAATTCAGTGAAAAAACTTTGTTAAAGGGACGTTATGGTTAAGTTGCGCTACTAAAAACCTATGAAATTCTGTGATGTCATCTTTGATGTCCTGGGTGTTAGTCTTAGCAGTGCACGGTGGCGGCGCGAGTTATGGTTGCTTAGCTTACCATAACTGCCGAATTTCAAGGGTTTTTCGGTTTTACTTGGAACCATAACGTCCCTTTAACAAAGTTTTTTCACAGAATTTCATAGGTTTTTAGTAGCGCAACTTAACCATAACGTCCCTTTAACAAAGTTTTTTTCACTGAATATATATATATATATATATATATTACATGGCCACAGTAGTGGCCATGTAGTTATGGTTAAGTTGCTGTTTCCATAAGAAGAGCAGTTTTTGGGTGGCTTATAACTTCGCTCTCCCTGGACGGATCCTCACCAAACTTTGCAAAAAAAGTGATGGGTCACTCTGAATTTTTTAGCAAAGTTTGGTGAGGATTCGTCCAGGGGGGGGAAAGTTATAGGGGGGGACCCAAAACTTTTTTTTTCCCCATAGACTGAATGGGAAAAAACTTTGCGCACGGCTACAGCCCGAACCTCTGGACGGATTTACACCAAATTTGCAGCAGGAGCGGCGGCCTGGTCCCAAAAGCGTGCTTTTGTAAATTTGGTGTAAATCTGTCCAGTAGTTTTTTTTAAAATGACCAAAATGTAAGGCAACAAAATTAGTGATATCTGCGTTCGCTTCGCGGACGGACTTCCCTGTTCGCTCCGCGGACAGCACCCCGATTGGCCCATGGGCTTGCGTCATGTCCGCGGACATGCAACGTGTTCGCTGATTGGACGGCGAGGGGCGTGGAGCGCGTCAGATTTTCTGTGGCGCCCGCCATCTTGTATTCGCAGCCGACCACGTACAGCGCAGTGAAATGTGGATAAAACATTGTATTTAGTGCTGTGTGTTGGTGTGTAAGAGTGTTTGGGGAGGGTGGGGGAGTATGAGATAGGTTCAATGTTTTGTTTTTTTATGTGCTAGACCTTTTTGTTGCGTTCGATTTGTCCGCGGAGAACACGGCTGTTCTGACATTTTGTAAATAAACTAAATGGTGGGGTGTTTAGAGGACGGAGTATGTGTCATTTTTGTTCACAAGGAAGGTAAAAATGAGCTATGAACACTCGCGGTGTACTTAATTGTTCGTAAATATACAAACTGGGGGTGTCCTCAGGACGCTGTCCGTATTCTAATCTGTCTAGTTAAATGTGTTCTAAGAACACTCGCAGTGTCCCGAAATGATTGCAATTACACAAAATGGGGGTGTTCTGAGAACGTTGTTTGTATTGTTCATTGTCAGGGTGAAAGTGTTTTAAGAGCACTCCTTTTGTTCGCTAATAGTACAATTTCCTAGGGGCGTCAACTGACTTTTTTTCCACTAAAGAAACGATAAATCCGGCTGGTGTGCGCCGACATTATGTGATAATCCTATGACTGGCGCTATTGACCTGGCTGACTTGCTTTTGCGACACTAAATCATATCTCCCGCCCCTAAGCCTGATATTATCAAAGCATTCATATTCCCCGCCTCTCTCCGTGACGTTACAGGGTGCGTAATGAAACGCGCCTAGTCGTCTCCAGTACTACGCGACTTTACACAGAACCCGGAAGACAACACACATTATGTCACAACACAGCGCGCCACAATTCGGAATATGAAACTGTGATTTAAAAGCAAAGAGCAAGATTGTAAATGTTGTAAAGTACATTTATTTGACATCAAATGTTTAGAGAATATTCAGCAATTTGTATTTGTCTTTGTTGTCGATCCGCAAAAGTTCATGTTGAGACACGCGATGTTCCTTTGCGGTACAGAGAGTGTTAGATCAGCTTACAACTCAGTGTGCCACAATTCGGAATATGAAACTGTGGTTTAAAAGTAAACAGCAGGATTGTACATTTGGTAAAGTACATTTATTTCACATGAAATGTTTAGTGAATATTCAGCGATTTGCTATTGTCTCTGCTGTCGATCAGGAAAAGTTTATTTGGAGCCACGCGTTGTTCCTTTGCGGTAGATAGGCTGTTGGTTTATGATAAAAGCAGTAAAAAGTCGCTCTGATAATCGGAAGGTTGCTCCAACAACGAGCCATTAGACCACTCTTTTGGTTGGTATGTTGTTTGTAGCCGCTAGTACTGCGTAAGGGCATATTGGTCATTGGCGATTGTCCCATAAAATGGTGAGGGTCATGAAGTTGCATATTTGGACTTCAACCTGGCAGTTGAAGACCCCATCCGCTGGAGTCTGTAAATCGTGACATAGACAAAATGGGGCCACGTACCTGTTTTAAAAAACATAAATTAGTCTCACCAGCCGATCTTCATTAAAAATCATCATTTTATATATTAGGGCGTGAAACTATTTGCTATCAAAGATAGTGCAACAGAGTATGTTAATAATAAAATAATAATATTTTCCCATTCATATAGCGCTAAGAACCATGAGGTATGTAAGCGGTGCTTATTATTAACCACGGTGTGTGGTGTTCATTTATCGACCACGGAAGGATGAAAGGCTGAGTTTCGCCTTGCCGGGATTCAAACTTGCGTTAGCAAGCTGTGCACGGATGTCAAAGCGAGCGCTGTACTCGCTGTGCCACTTGACAGGCTACAGTGAAGTGGCACAGCGAGCAGAGCACTTGACCGCCTATAGACCGGTTAAATTATTTCTATTAACCCACCCTGTGTCGTCTGCCTTTTTCAGAGCCCTCTAAACGACAGGGGATCAATTCGGCGGTGATAGTGCGCGGTAGAAAACATTATGCCACTTTCAATGAACAAGTTCAATTTCAGCGGTCTTTAATGCTACGCTATTGTAATTATATTTGGTGTAAAGTAATCTAAAGGGTTACTTACAGTACAATTGCAATTTCCATTGTCTACGAGTGGTGCAGTCCCAAAATACGACTCCGCGTGTGCCACCGATCTTTCGCATAGTGATATAATATATAAAAGTGGTTTCGTTTCAGAAATTTCATCTTTATCTTCTCTTACGTTTTAGCAACACTCCTTCAAGAGAAGTCTTTCATCACAATCTCTGTCTGTCAAGGTCAAAACACAATACAACCTTATAGTCTGCTTCGTGAGCCTCTCCGGGGCCCGAGAAAAAAATGGAAGCAGCTGACCTTCACTGTGAACGAGCATACATTCTTACTTTGCAACATTCTGTGTAAAGCCATCTGTAGAAGTTGGCTTTTGCACGCCATGTTTGTATATTGTTTGCGTGATATTAAAAAAAGTTTGTTTAAATGACGTTATGGTTCTAAGTACAGCCGAAAGACCCCTGAAAATAGCAAGTTATGGTAAGCTATGAAAAATAACTCGCGCCACCACCATGCACTGCTAAGACTGACACCCAGGACATCAAAGATGACATTGCAAATGTCATTGATGAAATCACTGATGACATCACATGTGTATGTACTTTTCATGGAATTTGTGTACTAGGGATTTTTATTATAATGTTCCGAAAAAAGTGTCAAGGATATTGCAATAAATATCATACCGTTATTAGTGCTTTGAACGATGCATTGATATAAATAGCATTGTATTATGGGATTCTATGTAGTATACTGAGCTACTAATGGAGAAAGATAGCATTGTGTGCAGAGTACAAGATAAAAGTATAATATTTGTAATGTTAATATGTTGAATAATGAAATGGTAATTGTCCTGAAATGTTTGAAAATTCACAAAATGGGGGTGTTCTGAGGACGTTATTCGTATTGTGTGATTGCTTAGCTGTATGCAATGAGGGAATGGCACAGAGAGTAAAGTGGACGCCGTCCGCGGACACCGTGGCTGTTCGTGGACAGGGCGTGGTACATCCGGGTTTTTCCAGGAAATCCAACATGGAAAGAAGACTGTACGGATCAGCCAATCAGATGTCGAGGTTGTGGATTTGTGTTGAAAGAGACTGTGTGTGGTGAAGATGGCAGAAGTGGAGAAAGTCGGGGTGTTGGTGCTCGGAGATATGTGTGTGCATGGTTTACAGCAGTAAACTGAATGCAGGCATGTTGCAAAGAACTTTGATGTGAAAGGAGTGGAGGTGGTGTGGAGCACTGTGCCTGATTGCAATGTACAGGGAATTGTACAAGTTTGTGCGGATATGGCCACGATGAACAGTCCGCATGTGGTAGTTTTGCACTATGGTGCTTCCCATTTGGGCAACGTCAGTGCCCCTACTTTGTTGGCTGATTTGGAACGCTTGGTTCAAGCCGTAATGAAGATCCTTCCAAATGCGAAAGTAATTTTTTCTGGATTACTACCTAGGGCAATATGGGACAATAGTTCAGTTTTTTGTCCTCAGCAAAACATTGCTAGGTGTGTCATCAACCGAGGCATGTGTGCCTTCATGCTTAGAGCTGGTATGTTCTTCTGTAACAATGAGAATATTGATGCCAGTAATGCTGTTAATTTTAAAGAAGATGGCATTTCTTTATCTTTTACCGGAAATGCCTTTCTATTTTGGAATGTAAGGGTTGCTTTGGAGAAGGTTATGTGAAGATTTTAGGAGTAAAGTAAGGAAAAAAACCAAGAAAAAAAATATAAAATAACAGGTGTCTGTCAAGCATCTGTAAAAAAACAAAAAAAGGCTCTTTTCAAAGCCAACTTCAAAGGGGAAATGGGGCACACTATTTAAATTTACATTCACCACGCTCAGATTTTCGATGTGTCCGCGGACATGGCGGTAGTCCGCGGACATGCAAATCACTACGAGTGGGTTAGTATGTTCTATGTTACATGTCAGGGATATTATGGTTAAGTTGTGCTACTAAAAACCGAGATATTCAGTGAAAAAACTTTGTTAAAGGGACATTATGGTTAAGTTCGCTACTAAAAACCTATGAAATTCAGTGAAAAAACTTTGTTAAAGGGACGTTATGGTTCAAAGTAAAACCGAAAAACCCCTGAAATTCGGCAGTTATGGTAAGATAAGCAACCATAACTCGCGCCACCGTGCACTGCTAACACTAACACCCAGGACATCAAAGATGACATCACAAATTTCATTGATGACATCACTGATGACATCACATGGCTGGCTCTCGATTTTTTCCTTTACTGATATATCTTAGCCGCATAGTTTTCTTCAGTAACAGTCAGGAAGTAAAAATTGAAAAGATACTATATTTGTAGAGTTAGGGTCAAGTCATATCATATGAAACATAAATATAGCGGAAGACACAGGCTTGAAAGAGAGCAATCCTTTCTGTGCATGAATATAATCATTAGAGTTATAAGCACTTTCTCATAGTTTTATTTTCATTACTATACCTTCCCTGTATATGCTCATATTTGTATACTTTGTACTCACACTCCTTTACTTAGGGTTCACTGACATCATTTGATACACATACATACAGTAAGTAGCAGCTTTGAAACAGAGCAATCATTTCTCTGCATAAAGATAATCAGTTAGGTTATGAACTATTTCTGCTACTACTTCTGCTTTTTTGCTTACTTCTCTGTCCCTGTATATACTCATATTTGTATATGTTGTTGTCTCTTTGTGTTTTGACTGTAATAATGTAATTATGTATTAAGTGGGTTTTATTAGCTACTTATTACATGCTTCACAGTACGCAAAACTCTAATAAGAAAGCAGTTATCATTTCATTATTCTACATGGCAAGATTATGAATATTGCACCTTCATCATGTACACTGCACCCACTGCCTAAGTTTCTGCATGAGTTGCTTAGTATACTGGATAGAACTTCATAATAGAATGCTATTTATATCAATGCATTGCTTAATGGACTAATTAGCTCATGATATGCATTCAAATGATCCTTGACACTTCTTGGTCAACATTATAAGAATCCCTCCTACAGAGTTTTCATGAAAAGTAAATGCACATGTGATGTCATCAGTGATGTCATCAATGACATTTCTGATGTCATCTTTGATGTCCTGGGTGTTAGTGGTAGCAGTGCACGGTGGCGCGAGTTATGGTTGCTTATCTTACCATAACTGCCGAATTTCATGGGTTTTTCGGTTTTACTTTGAACCATAATGCCCCTTTAACAATGTTTTTTCATTGAATTTCATAGGTTTTTAATAGCGCAACTTAACCATAACGTCCCTTTAACAAAGTTTTTTCACTGAATATATATATATATATATATATATATATATATATATATATATATATATATATATATATATATTACATGGCCATGGTAGTGGCCATATAGTTATGGTTAAGTTGGTGTTTCCATAGGAAGAGCACTTTTTGGGTGGATAATAACTTCGCTCCCCCTGGACGAATCCTCACCAAACTTTGCAAAAAAAGTATATGGCCCACTCTGAATTTTTGCAAAGTTTGGTGAAGATTCGTCCAGGGGGGGGCAAAGTTATAGGGGGGTTCCCAAAACTTGTTTTTTTTCCCCATAGACCGAATGGGAAAAAATATTTGCTTGCGCCTACAGCCCAAACTGCTGAACAGATTTTCACCAAATTTGGACCAGGAGCAGCGGCTTGGTCCCGAAAGCGTGCTTTTGCAAATTTGGTGAAAATCCGTCCAGTAGTTTTTTTTTAAATGACCAAAAAGTAGGTCAGAAAAAATTAGTGATATCTGTGTTCGCTTTGCGGACACACTTCCCTGTTCGCTCCGCGGACAGGACAGTGATTGGGAAAGCAGCTTGCGTGATGTCTGCGGACATCTGACATGCTTTTCTATTGGCTGCCGTGAAGCGTGCAGTGCGTCTATTTTCAGAGACGCCCGCCATCTTTGTTTATCGGAGTGGGATCTGCTGCCTGCACAGTGGAGATGTGGGCTGCATCGGCCACGAAAAGGTGGTGAGGCACAGGCCCTCGTGTCTCTCTCTTGTTCCCCCCACCCCCCGCTCATGGCCGGTGTCTCCCATGTTCCCCCCCTCACTGATTCTCCATGTGTTCCTCCCACCCCCGCTCATGCTTCATTTCTCTTTCCCGTTCCCCCCGCTCATGCCCCGTGTGTCTCTCCCCTTCCCCCAACCCCCGCTCATGCCCCGTGTCTCTCTCCCCTTCCCGCCTACCCACCGCTCATACCCCGTGTCTCCCTACTGTTCCCCCCAGCCCCCGCTCATGCCCCGTGTCTCTCTCCCCTTCCCCCCCACCCCCCGCTCATGCCCTGTGTGTGTCTCTCCCCTTCCCCCACACCCCCGATCATGCCCTGTGTGTCTCTCCCCTTCCCCCCACCCCCGTGTGTCTCTCCCCTTCCACCCCACCCCCCGCTCATACCCCCTGTCTCCCTACTGTTCCCCCCACTCCCTGCTCATGCCCCGTGTGTCTCTCCCCTTCCCCCCACCCCCCACTCATGCCCAGTGTCTCTCTCCCCTTCCCCCCCACCCCCTGCTCATGCCCCGTGTTTCTCTCCCCTTCCCCCCACCCCCCGCTCATGCCCTGTGTGTCTCTCCCCTTCCCCCTACCCCCCGCTCATGCCCCGTGTGTCTATCCCCTGACCCCCCACCCCACCCCCGCTCATGCCCTGTGTCTCTCTCCCCTTCCTCCCCACCCCCCCCGCTCATGCCCCGTGTCTCTCCCTCCTTTCCCCCACCCCCGCTCATGCCCCGTGTGTCTCTCCCCTTCCCACCCACCCCCCGCTCATGCCCCGTGTCTCTCCTCGTCCCCCCACCCCCTGCTCATGCCCTGTGTCTCCCTACTGTTTCCCCCACCCCCGCTCATGCCCTGTGTGTCTCTCCCCTTCCCCCAAACCCCTGCTCATGTCCCGTGTCTCTCTCCCCTTCCTCCCCACCCCCCCGCTCATTCCCCGTGTGTCTCTCCCCTTCCCCCACCCCGCTCATGCCCTGTGTCGCCCTACTGTTCCCCCACCCCCTGCTCATGCCCCGTGTCTCTCTCTACTTCCCCCCACCCCCTGCTCATGCCCCATGTCTCTCTCCCCTCCCCCCCACCCCCCCGCTCATGCCCCGTCTGTCTCTCCCCTTCCCCCACCCCCCGCTCATGCCCCGTGTGTCTCTCCCCTTCCCCCACCCCCTGCTCATGCCCTGTGTCTCCCTTGTGTTCCCCCCACCCCCCGTTCATGCCCTGTGTTTCCCTCGTGTTACCCCCCACCCCCTCTCATGCCCCTTGTCTCTCTCCTTTCCCCCCACCCCTGCTCATGCCCCGTGTGTGCCCTATTCCCCCACCCCCTGCTCATGCCCCATCCCCCCACCCCCGCTCATGCCCCGTGTGTGCCCTGTTCCCCCCACCCCCGCTCATGCCCCGTGTGTGCCCTGTTCCCCCCACCTCCTGCTCATGCCCCATGTGTGCCCTGTTTCCCCCACCCCCGCTCATGCCCTGTGTCTCCCCTGTTCCCCCCTGCCCCCCGCTCATGCCCCGTGTCTTCCTCGTGTTCCTCCCACCCCCCGCTCATGCCCCGTGTCTCGCTCGTGTTCCTTCCACCCTCCGCTCATGCCCCGTGTGTGCCCTATTCCCCCACCCCCTGCTCATGCCCCGTCACCCCACCCCCGCTGATGCCCCGTGTGTGCCCTATTCCCCCACCCCCTGCTCATGCCCCGTGTGTGCCCTGTTCTCCCCCACCCCCCGCTCATGCCCCGTGTGTGCCCTATTCCCCCACCCCCTGCTCATGCCCCGTCACCCCACCCCCGCTGATGCCCCGTGTGTGCCCTATTCCCCCACCCCCTGCTCATGCCCCATGTCTCCCCTGTTCCCCCCACCCCACACTCATGCCCCGTGTCTCCCTCGTGTTCCTCCCCACCCCCCGCTCATACCCTCATACCCCGTGTCTCCCTCGTGTTCCTCCCCACCCCCGCTCATGCCCCGTGTCTCCCCTGTTCCCCCCACCCGCTGCTCATGCCCCGTGTCTCTCTCGTGTTCGCCCCACTCCCGCTCATGCCCCGTGTTTCCTTCCTTTCCCCCCCGCCCCCTGGTCATGCCCCATTTGTGTCCTGTTCCCTCTCAGCCCCGCTCATGCCCATGTGTCTCCCCTGTTCCCCCCGACCCCCTGCTCATGCCCTGTGTTCTCTTTATACACCCCGCCTTCCCTTTCCATGGTGTCCATCTTGGTAAAAGATTTTCCTTCCTACACCGGGATGCCTGTGGTTTCCCGGTGTAGGAAGGAAAATCTTTTTTTTTAACACCCGGGGTTCCCACTTTGAGGACCTAAGATGCTAGTTGTCTTCATCTATTGAAAAGGATGTTATGGTGATTTTGCACTAAGAAAAACCTATACTATTCAGTAAAAAAAAGTGTTACAGGGACGTTATGGTTAAGTTGCACAAATAAAAACCTATGAAATTCAATGAAAAAACTTTGTAAAAGGGACGTTATGGTTAAGTTGTGCTACTAAAAACCTAGATATTCAGTGAAAAAACTTTGTTAAAGGGACGTTATGGTTAAGTTGCGCTACTAAAAACCTATGAAATTCAGTGAAAAAACTTTGTTAAAGGGACGTTATGGTTCAAAGTAAAACCGAAAAACCCCTGAAATTCGGCAGTTATGGTAAGATAAGCAACCATAACTCGCGCCACCGTGCACTGCTAACACTAACACCCAGGACATCAAAGATGACATCACAAATTTCATTGATGACATCACTGATGACATCACATGGCTGGCTCTCGATTTTTTCCTTTACTGATATATCTTATCCGCATAGTTTTCTTCAGTAACAGTCAGGAAGTAAACATTGAAAAGGTACTATATTTGTAGAGTTAGGGTCAAGTCATATCATATGAAAGATAAATATAGCGGAAGACACAGGCTTGAAAGAGAGCAATCCTTTCTGTGCATGAATATAATCATTAGAGTTATGAGCACTTTCTCATAGTTTTATTTTCATTACTATACCTTCCCTGTATTTGCTCATATTTGTATACTTTGTACTCACACTCCTTTACTTAGGGTTCACTGACATCATTTGATACACATACATACAGTAAGTAGCAGCTTTGAAACAGAGCAATCATTTCTCTGCATAAAGATAATCAGTTAGGTTATGAACTATTTCTGCTACTACTTCTGCTTTTTTGCTTACTTCTCTGTCCCTGTATATACTCATATTTGTATATGTTGTTGTCTCTTTGTGTTTTGTCTGTAATAATGTAATTATGTATTAAGTGGGTTTTATTAGCTACCTATTACATGCTTCACAGTACGCAAAACTCTAATAAGAAAGCAGTTATCATTTCATTATTCTACATGGCAAGATTATGAATATTGCACCTTCATCATGTATACTGCACCCACTGCCTAAGTTTCTGCATGAGTTGCTTAGTATACTGGATAGAACTTCATAATAGAATGCTATTTATATCAATGCATTGCTTAATGGACTAATTAGCTCATGATCTGCATTCAAATGATCCTTGTCACTTCTTGGTCAACATTATAAGAATCCCTCCTACAGAGTTTTCATGAAAAGTAAATGCACATGTGATGTCATCAGTGATGTCATCAATGACATTTGTGATGTCATCTTTGATGTCCTGGGTGTTAGTGGTAGCAGTGCACGGTGGCGCGAGTTATGGTTGCTTATCTTACCATAACTGCCGAATTTCATGGGTTTTTCGGTTTTACTTTGAACCATAACGCCCCTTTAACAATGTTTTTTCATTGAATTTCATAGGTTTTTAGTAGCGCAACTTAACCATAACGTCCCTTTAACAAAGTTTTTTCACTGAATATATATATATATATATATATATATATATATATATATATATATATATATATATATATATATATATATATATATATATTACATGGCCAAAGAGCACTTTTTGGGTGGATTATAACTTCGCTCCCCCTGGACGAATCCTCACCAAACTTTGCAAAAAAAGTATATGGCCCACTCTGAATTTTTGCAAAGTTTGGTGAAGATTCATCCAGGGGGGGCAAAGTTATAGGGGGGTTCCCAAAACTTGTTTTTTTTCCCATAGACTGAATGGGAAAAAATATTTGCTTGCGCCTACAGCCCAAACTGCTGAACAGATTTTCACCAAATTTGGACCAGGAGCAGCGGCTTGGTCCCGAAAGCGTGCTTTTGCAAATTTGGTGAAAATCCGTCCAGTAGTTTTTTTTAAATGACCAAAAAGTAGGTCAGAAAAAATTAGTGATATCTGTGTTCGCTTTGCGGACACACTTCCCTGTTCGCTCCGCGGACAGGACAGTGATTGGGAAAGCAGCTTGCGTGATGTCTGCGGACATCTGACATGCTTTTCTATTGGCTGCCATGAAGCGTGCAGTGTGTCTATTTTCAGAGACGCCCGCCATCTTTGTTTATCGGAGTGGGATCTGCTGCCTGCACAGTGGAGATGTGGGCTGCATCGGCCACGAAAAGGTGGTGAGGCACAGGCCCTCGTGTCTCTCTCTTGTTCCCCCCACCCCCCGCTCATGGCCCGTGTCTCCCATGTTCCCCCCCTCACTGATTCTCCATGTGTTCCTCCCACCCCCCGCTCATGCTTCATTTCTCTTTCCCGTTCCCCCCGCTCATGCCCCGTGTGTCTCTCCCCTTCCCCCAACCCCCGCTCATGCCTCGTGTCTCTCTCCCCTTCCCGCCTACCCACCGCTCATACCCCATGTCTCCCTACTGTTCCCCCCAGCCCCCGCTCATGCCCCGTGTCTCTCTCCCCTTCCCCCCCACCCCCCGCTCATGCCCTGTGTGTGTCTCTCCCCTTCCCCCACACCCCCGCTCATGCCCTGTGTGTCTCTCCCCTTCCCCCCACCCCCCGTGTGTCTCTCCCCTTCCACCCCACCCCCCGCTCATACCCCCTGTCTCCCTACTGTTCCCCCCACTCCCTGCTCATGCCCCGTGTGTCTCTCCCCTTCCCCCCACCCCCCACTCATGCCCAGTGTCTCTCTCCCCTTCCCCCCCACCCCCTGCTCATGCCCCGTGTTTCTCTCCCCTTCCCCCCACCCCCCGCTCATGCCCTGTGTGTCTCTCCCCTTCCCCCTACCCCCCGCTCATGCCCCGTGTGTCTATCCCCTGACCCCCCACCCCACCCCCGCTCATGCCCTGTGTCTCTCTCCCCTTCCTCCCCACCCCCCGCTCATGCCCCGTGTTTCTCCCCTTCCCACCACCCCCCGCTCATGCCCCATGTGTCTCTCCCTCCTTTCCCCCCACCCCCGCTCATGCCCCGTGTCTCTCCCCTTCCCCCCACCCCCCACTCATGCCCTGTGTCTCCCTACTGTTCCCCCCACCCCCGCTCATGCCCTGTGTGTCTCTCCCCTTCCCCAAACCCCTGCTCATGTCCCGTGTCTCTCTCCCCTTCCTCCCCACCCCCCGCTCATTCCCCGTGTGTCTCTCCCCTTCCCCCACCCCGCTCATGCCCTGTGTCGCCCTACTGTTCCCCCACCCCCTGCTCATGCCCTGTGTCTCTCTCTACTTACCCCCCACCCCCTGCTCATGCCCCATGTCTCTCTCCCCTCCCCCCCACCCCCCCGCTCATGCCCCGTCTGTCTCTCCCCTTCCCCCACCCCCCGCTCATGCCCCGTGTGTCTCTCCCCTTCCCCCACCCCCTGCTCATGCCCTGTGTCTCCCTTGTGTTCCCCCCACCCCCCGTTCATGCCCTGTGTTTCCCTCGTGTTACCCCCCACCCCCTCTCATGCCCCTTGTCTCTCCTTTCCCCCACCCCTGCTCATGCCCCGTGTGTGCCCTATTCCCCCACCCCCTGCTCATGCCCCATCCCCCCACCCCCGCTCATGCCCCGTGTGTGCCCTATTCCCCCACCCCCTGCTCATGCCCCGTGTGTGCCCTGTTCCCCCCACCCCCGCTCATGCCCCGTGTGCGCCCTGTTCCCCCCACCTCCTGCTCATGCCCCGTGTGTGCCCTGTTTCCCCCACCCCCGCTCATGCCCTGTGTCTCCCCTGTTCCCCCCTGCCCCCCGCTCATGCCCCGTGTCTTCCTCGTGTTCCTCCCCACCCCCCGCTCATGCCCCGTGTCTCGCTCGTGTTCCTTCCACCCCCCGCTCATGCCCCGTGTGTGCCCTATTCCCCCACCCCCTGCTCATGCCCCATCACCCCACCCCCGCTGATGCCCCGTGTGTGCCCTATTCCCCCACCCCCTGCTCATGCCCCGTGTGTGCCCTTTTCCCCCCACCCCCTGCTCATGCCCCTTGTGTGCCCTGTTCTCCCCCACCCCCGCTCATGCCCCGTGTGTGCCCTGTTTCCCCCACCCCCCGCTCATGCCCCATGTCTCCCCTGTTCCCCCCCACCCCACACTCATGCCCCGTGTCTCCCTCGTGTTCCTCCCCACCCCCTGCTCATACCCCGTGTCTCCCTCGTGTTCCTCCCCACCCCCCGCTCATGCCCCGTGTCTCCCCTGTTCCCCCCACCCGCTGCTCATGCCCCGTGTCTCTCTCGTGTTCGCCCCACCCCCGCTCATGCCCCGTGTTTCCTTCCTTTCCCCCCCGCCCCCTGGTCATGCCCCATTTGTGTCCTGTTCCCTCTCACCCCCCGCTCATGCCCATGTGTCTCCCCTGTTCCCCCCGACCCCCTGCTCATGCCCTGTGTTCACTTTATACACCCCGCCTTCCCTTTCCATGGTGTCCATCTTGGTAAAATATTTTCCTTCCTACACCGGGATGCCTGTGGTTTCCCGGTGTAGGAAGGAAAATCTTTTTTTTTAACACCCGGGGTTCCCACTTTGAGGACCTAAGATGCTAGTTGTGTTCATCTATTGAAAAGGATGTTATGGTGATTTTGCACTAATAAAAACCTATACTATTCAGTAAAAAAAAGTGTTACAGGGACGTTATGGTTAAGTTGCACTAATAAAAACCTATGAAATTCAATGAAAAAACTTTGTAAAAGGGACGTTATGGTTAAGTTGCGCTACTAAAAACCTATGAAATTCAGTGAAAAAACGTTGTCAAAGGGACGTTATGGTTCCAAGTAAAACCTAAAAACCCTTGAAATTCGCCAGTTATGGTAAGCTAAGCAACCATAGCTCGCACCACCACCGTGCACTGCTAAGACTAACACCCAGGACATCAAAGATGACATCACAAATGTCATTGATGACATTGATAAGGTTTGGTTAAGGGGAGGCAAAAAAACATTTTAGATTGTGATTTATGGTCAGGTGTTCTCTTGAATGGGTGTGCTATGCTGTGGTTTTAGCTGTTTTGTTTTAATTTTTTGTACAAGTTCTACTAGAGGTGGATGCTTATTTTAGAGAGTTTTAGTTTGATTTTGTTTACTTTTGTGTTGCTTTCCACAGAGTTGGTTGTTGGTAGGCATTCCTCGGGGTCTGTTGGAGAAAAAAAAGTGTGGGTTGGGATCTTGTGCAGTGTATGTGTGCTTTGTGCATGAGTATTTGAGTATGATAGTAAGGATGTATGTAGGGGTGTGCGGTTGTGCAATGAGCTGCTACATCAGGTTGGGAAGGGTATTCTTGTATTTGTGTGTTACTATACTGATGTTCAGATTACAATGCAAAGTATAGAACTGGTGAGGGGAAGCACTAATACTGAATCTAATGTTGCAGGGTTAATACAATTGTTTGTTGTGGAATACTAGAATTCTACACTGTTTGAGTAACCGTTACAACATTATGACAGTATTGCACTTACTTTTTTGGATGGAAAGAGTAGGGTTCATCTGAGTTCTCCTTTGAACTTCAGACGCTGCTGCTTTTCTGGGGAAGGTCTTAACTGCAATTGTGAAAGAATGAAGTAAGTGAATATGTGTGTTAATAGCACTGTTGTTAATGTAGACCTGGATTTCTTTGTTTTTGCAGTAGTAGTGCTTTGTGATAACTGTGTATAGCATGTACATGCACTTTCCTTTGATTATGTGCCTTCTGTATATTTAATTTAGAATGCGTTAGTTGAATGTGCTGTAGAAATTATTACAATAGTCAGCACACAGAGCACAGGCGCTGTTATTGGATGTTAGGAGATAGACAGAATTATTGTATGCTTTGTTTGATATTTTTACAGGGTAAATGGCAGGAACTATACAGAAAAGTATGCAATGTATTCATTTGTGAAGGTGTGGGAAATAAATCAAATTGATGTGATGGGGTCAGCAGCTTATTACTTAGTAGGTCATTACAAAACTACTGGGTGATTGTGTTGTGCTTGGAGAAGGGAGGGTATGAAATAAAGTAAGGGTTGCAAGGAAGGATCTGGTGCTTGTGTTGCAGACTGAAGGGAAGGGGGAAATGTATGTGTTGCTTCACAACACTGTACATAGTTGTTGATGATGTGATAGACATGACTGCACCTGTGCATAGTTGAATGCTTTTGTAAATGCTAGAACGGATGAGCAACCAGCTGGAATAAGAGAGCTGTCTAGATTGAAAGAACAGTTTTAGAGGCAGTGATGTTGTTTCAGCTGGGAGCCTTTCAAATAATATTGGCTATCTGTGTGCATAAATAAAGATGCATGTACTCATCCTGGCTGTGTGTCATTTTAGAACACACTAGAAAGCCTTTTTGCTTAATTATACTGTTGTGGTATGTGATTACTCTTATAATCATTTGTAAAGGAAGTGGAAATGATGGAATGTATGTTAAACACGTAGAATGCATACAAAGGAAATTGGATGTACATCTTATGTACTATAATGCATCAAATGCTATTATGGTTGAAATGTGGAGAAAAATGTGGCAGTGGTTTACACAAATGATAGCATGAATTAAGCAAATAACAGTTTGCAGATTGCAGTTAATAATATGGGTAAATAAAAATTTGGAGAGCAGACAACTTTGCAAGTGACACTTGATCATAGCAGATGGCAAAAATGACAGTAAGCTTGTTTTACAGGTTATACAGGGTAAGTGGCAGTTACTCTGTTTATATGCATTTGTACAAGACATGTACATGGACTGTTCAGAAAATATTCATACCTGTAGTTTGTGTTAATGCATGTGGATGTGCATGAATCTGCAAGTAGACATGTTGGAGAGTTTAGTAGTAGTTGCTGTAGGTGCTTTGCAGTCCCAGCACAATTTTAGTTAGAATGATGAACAGTACCTCTGAAGTGCTGAATTGTGATGATGGAGTTAGATGTAGAGGTCTTGTATGTGATTGGTGGATGGCTGTTTGACTGCTTAATACTAGCCAATGAGGGAATGTGCAGAGAGTGAAGTGGAAAGGGTAGAAGGGCTGTGCCAGTGTTACGCGCTCTGTGGATACTGCGGCAGTTCACAGAGAGGGCGTGCCACATCTGGGCTTTCTCAGCAAATCCAGCATGGAAAGGGGACGGTAGGGATTAGGCAATCAGGTGTTGAGGTTCTGGTTTGTATTGAGAGAGGCTGTGTGTAGTGAAAATGGCAGAGGATGAGAAAGTTAGGGTGTTGGTGCTTGGATATATGTTTGTGAATGGTTTGTCGCAGTATGCAAATTGTAGGAATGTGAGAATTAATTTTGATGTGAAAGGGGTGGAGGTGGTGTGTAGCAGTATGCCTGGTTTCAATTTGGAAGCAATGGTAGAAGTTTGGCAGGATATGGCTAGGTTTAACAGTGCACATTTGGTTGTCCTGCACTGTGGTGCTTCACATTTGGGTTATGTAAGTGCCCCTACTTTGTTGGAAAATCTGCGAAACTTGATTCAGGCAGTAATGAAAGTAATTCAAATGCTAAATTAATTTTTTGTGGTCTGATACCTATGGCAATATGGAACAATAGTTTTCTTTTTTGTCCTTAGCAAAATGTTGCTAGGTGGTTAATTAACCAAGGCAGGTTTGCTTTTATGACTAGAGCTGGCCTGTTCTTTTGCAACAATGACAACATTGACTCTGGTAATGTTGATTACTTAAAAGAAGATGGCATGTCTTTATCTTTTATGGGAAATGCCATGCTGTTTTGGAACATAAGGATTGCTTTGGAGAAGCTAAAGTTAAGATTTCTGGAGGAATATAAGGAAAAAAATAAATAAATATAAACTAAAAGGTGTTTCTGAAGCATCTTCAGAAAAAAACAAAACAAAGGGTCTTTTCAGAGCCAATCTCAAAGGGGAAATGGGGTACACTATTTAAATTTTAATTCCCCACACTCAGATTTTAACATTTGTCTGCGGACACTCATATTACATACAGGGATTTTGAGGTTGAGAGACATGAAAATGAGATTTAGCAGAGCAAGGGATTGGTCAATAGGGTTTAATGGGTGTGATGTGTGAGCAGAGACTTTGTCAGAAAATCTTTTTTCCTGAGACGGGAGCATATAGCTGTGGTTGTGTGTTTCAGAAAGCAGATTGTCTGAATTTCGGAAGATTTGTGGATAAATTGGTTGGAGGTGCACGCAGATCGCTGTGGAGTGGCTCTACATCTTGGATTCCCTCATGTGGAAGTGCCTACGATGGTGTTTATGCACGAACTTCGAGCAACAGTTTGCTCTTGCAATCCAAATAACTAGTACGTGTACTCTAGTTGTGATGTCACTTAGCCCACTACCATTTTATGGTTGACTACTATATTGTCGTACCTTTGATCTATCAATTGCAAACAAAGGTACTCTTGCAATTCTATACATCACTCTCAATTTGGGGAAATCATAGTGGTGTCCTTATGTTTATTTCATGTAGAGCCATGAAGCAATATTTGTCCCAAATGTAATGTAATGCATAGTCGTTCAATAATGTACAGTGTCTAAGTGACATTTTACTGACAGCAATGCCATTGGATACTAGATTTGTCGTTGTCAAGTAAGGTTTAATACACATATTTTGTTTGTTTAAAAACAGTTTGTATCTTTCTCTTTCACAGGTGGTACAGGCTGGTGGCCTATCCTTCGTTTACATGGAGGCTTCATAGGAGACTTGGACACTGCGTTCAACGAGTAATACCCACCTGTGTTGTTGGTGCCATTAGAGAAACTTTCTCCAGTGACAGCACTCAGTACAGGGGATTTTCCCTCACTGTGATGCAACCAGAATATTATAATGTGTAGTAATGTGTAGTACATTTGTGCTATCAAAATCAGCAAAAAAATAAAGGAAAACAGAACTTTCATCAATAGTTGTTCAATTTTTCAGTGAATCAAGTGAATGTCCATTCAGCATTGTTCTGGCCCTTGCTGCATTCTGTGATTGTGTCTCTGACTCTTTCATTCTGTTATTTTGTCAAACTAAGAATACATTTATTTAAATCTTCCTCTGACATCACTGTCCTGTGTGTGTCAGGGCAAACCATGACCTGTGGTTGTTCATCCATCTCAACAAATGTTCTCCGCTGCTGGAAAATTACTGCTTATTCAACCTTGTGCCCCTCCAAAGCTATTCTCTTCATGTACCAGAAGTGTGGCACTTCCTTGCAGACCACCCCAGAGTTCCTCCCAATAAAACAAGACCCCAGTTACATTATATTCTGTTCTAAACTAATGTGTCACTCCACCCGCTTTCTAGCTGTGATGTGCCAGACCTGGCAGCTATCAATTCTGACCCCCGCTGGTTGTCTCAGGGGAAGATCCAAACATCCTTCACCTCACTGCTGACCCAAAGTGGGATAGTACAAACACACGTGTGCAATCTATAGGCCTCTAATATATAAATGTGGTCATGGGTTCAGGGGACTGTGGCCTTGCCAGAGGGGGTTGTAGCAGGGCTTGCTCGGACATTCTCGTACAAGCACATTTTGTCAGGGCTCGAGACTTGCTTTTTGTCAAAAATGTTTACGTAATTTGCTGTGTAAACAGGAGATGGGCTCATCTGACAGGTGGTGTGGGCTGACAGTGGAAGTCGCTGGGAGAGTGCAAAGTTCTCCAGAGGAACAAAGTAAATCACTAGAAATGTTGCACATCATTGGTGGATGGTAGCAAACAATTCATATGTTTTTTAAAAACATTTCTGATGCCACTATGGTCTGAAGGGGTATTGGCTACCATTGTGAGTGAATGTCAGCAGCTTTGAATTTCTGCTTGCGAGTGAGGAAACCCACGCATCGTACACAGTATAAGGTTCAATTGTTTTTCGAACTTGAAAGAAAGCGAGAATTCCGAAAGGAATGAATGGTGGGGTGTAATAAGGTTAAATATGATAATGGTCAACATTCCAAAATTGGACAAAGGAAGATGTAATTTCATTTCATGAAAATTCGTTGACTTGAGCGGAGTCTCTGTGTTACGCTGAGAGAATGGAAAAGCCGAATATTATGTAAGTTTTATTTTCCACGATTTTATAGACCAACGAGTCAACTTATCATTCGCCAACCGTTATTGCTGGGTTACATTGTACTCAGTTGTTGTTTGTTGTATATTGCAATGACACGCAAGTACAACCTGTGTCTGTACTTGTCTTTGTCCCAGGCACATGGCCAGTCCAGCATCGAGATGTATATAGTGCACCACTGGGTTCCCTAGGTGCCACAAACGCCTAATTCAGTGCTAATATTTAATTAAACTTCCGTCTATGTGTTCTTCTTGCACTTAGCTTGCTACCTGATTGTAGCGTTAGCTTCCGTATCCCATTTCGAGCTGAACATGCTCCATAGCCCTAACCTCTGAAGCAAATTGTGAACTACTTTGCACATTGTTTTCTCTGTGTTCCCATTGTTTCACGTCTGTGTTCATCATTAGTTGTAACATGGGGCCGAATTATTGGGTGAAATGATAAATTGTAAGAAAGATCGGCTACTGAGACACATTTCTGTTATGTTTTTCAAACAGCTACATCCTGCCTTTCTGTGATTGTCATCGATTCCAGATACCATCTGACAGGATTTTAACCGGCAGGTGCAGATACACTTGAATGGCTGGATCACATTGACCCTTTTTTGGGACAATTGCCATGGTCCGATATGCCCTTACGCGGTACCAGCGATAAGAAGCAACCTGACATTGTTTACTTTGGCCTAGCGGCAAGCTGATGCAAAATCCTTGCGATTGACGGTGCGTCTAATGCGCATTTTACACCCAAAAGGAACACCGCACGACTCACGATAAACATTTGTACATGGAGAACAAAGAAAATAATTACCCATTTGCTTGAATATGGCAATCGCCTGATGTTCTCGGAGCGTTTATTGTGAAATAAAAGTACTTTAGAAATTGTACTGTTTAGTTATTTCCTTTAAAAGTATAGTTTTATAATCAAAATTGGGATGCGCTGTGTTGTGAGATGATGTGTGTTGATATTCCGGGTCGTCTGTCAACTAACGTTAACACGTAGATGATGACTGGGTGCATTTGGATACGCTGTCCAATAGCATCTTGCAGATAGGCGGAGATTATCACTAGGTTTGGTGATGTCATCCTCAGGGGCAGAGCATATGAATTAGTGCCACCAGGGCAGTCCATCTTTGGCGATGCGGCAACGGATAAGATTATCACAAGATGGCCGTGCCCTGCTGCCTGATTTTGCATGTGTTAAAAAGAGGAAAAGTATGGTAAGGTGCATAGGAAATGTTTGTACGAGCGATCAACGTATGCTTAAAACCACATGCCGAATCCTCGAGACAGTAATATTTTTGAGCGACCTATTCCTTTAATAGATCCATTTTTTGCTCCATTGGCCAAAATGTAAGGCAAAAAAATTTGTGATAGCTATGTCCGCTCCGCAGACACACTTCCCTGTTCGCTTTGCGGACAGGACATCGATTGGTTAGTCGGCTTGCGTCATGTCCGTGGACATGGAGTGTGTTTGCGAATTGGCTGGGGTGAAGCGCGTCACATTGTTTCGATGCGCTCGCCATCTTGGATCCGCCGACTGCTTGCTTCAAACCATTATGTACCTCCTACAACAGAAGACACATTGCATATTTTCAATTAATATGTACAATATATTTGAAAATAGTGTGTGTGTGTAGTTTGTTTAAAAGTGTGTCAATGACAACATTCCATACATTCCTATTTAAAGTTTATACATCATTATCAGAGAAAAGTAAACAATACACTTAACACTATTTGCTTGTGTTTATTTCCAATGTATTTTGTGGCATGAATATATAAATGCATGCCATAAGTGTGGTGTTTGGAAAACAAATGCACTTCACTGTATTCAAACTCTGATACATTCACAATTTCATAGAAACATAAATTAAATCATATACACAAATGAAAAAGGTGGGTTTCCACATGTTTATTTTTATTTACTAAATCTTAGTGCACAAATAAACAAAATATGTAACGGTTGATTTGGATTGATCAGAATAGTCAATAACCTCTTTGTAGCATGTAAAATAACTTCAAGGTTATGTGCAGTTTTACAAATAAATCGAGGGCAGTTAAAAGACTAAAATGTGTACAACATGCTGCTGTATTATCTGAGAGGGTTGGTCAGCATCGAAAAAGAGCATTTACCATGACTGCCTTCTAGAGTTACCCACAAGATCTGACAGAATCCACTCTCTGTCACACCCAATGCTGCACAATTGGAATTTCCCCAAATTTCCGCTCCATAAAGGGTGGCCTGCCTAGCTTGGGCTTTATATGCTGCTGTTAGTGGCCCCATATCACCATTCCCGTACACAAATAAAAACATAGTGATAGCCCAGCCATATCTAGCAAGCGTTGCTCCAGCTCTGCCTATTTGCTCAGAGCACTTGTCAGACCTGGAATATAGCACCCCTAGGTCATCGTCAAATACCACGTGTTCTATTATTTCCTCTCCCAGTTGGATTAAAACTTTTTTTTTAGTGAAGACTAATGACTTTGTCTTGCTGGCATTAATTGTCAACCCCTCTAAAAAACTCCTTGAATATCTGAAAATGTGTTTTTTAACCCTGAGCTAGTCTGGAAAATTAAAATGGATTCATCTGCAAATAGTAATACTGGGTATCTTTCCCTGGCTAAAGTTGGCACATCTACTTTTGCGGCCAAGATTCTGTCTATTAAATCATTTATATGAAGCAAAAATAATGTTGGGTCAACATACAGCCTTGGTGCACACCCTTTTCTACTCCAAATGGGACACTGGATTCACCCCTATACCACACCCAACGACAGCCTCATTTTGTTTTTATAATGGTTGTATAGCTGAGTCTTGCAGTGTTTAACACATATGTGGGCAGGGTACTAAATCAAATGCTATGCGTAGATCCCAGAACAGCACGAACATGTTATCTCCTCTAATCACTATTGAACTGAAGGGTAGACCCCTACTCTGTCTGGGACTGGGGTGTCAAACTAACAAACCAACAGGATGTGTCCCAACAGGAAAGGACTGCATGATATATCAGTGCAAACAGTCACTGTTAATTGTCTCATTAAATAGCTGCTAAAGAAGGATCACACTGTACAGAGTGTATGTAACGTACACCCAGTATGGTGTCCTTGTGTTGGCTCTCTTCAGGAGGGAGAGCCAACACACTGTGTTAGTCAATAACACGTAATTGTATGTCCTCAAACTGGCTCTCAGACATGCAGGAGCTGGGACACACTACACTGGATACTTAGCATTTACGCACATTTCACATGCTTATTCTTGTTAATACATGTTTAACTGATGATAACAAATTCTAAATAAACAAATTATTTATATACAAGACACAAAAGAAAGGACCTGAAAGCAAAGTCAGGAAGTAGGAAAGTAAAAGAAAAAGAATTTGAAAGTTCAATACAGAAAGGCTAATATTCAAAACAAATTATTCACAAAACAGTAATCAAATTGTATAGCATAGATTGCATATATTATACAACATGTTATGTCCAGGACCTAGTCTGTAAACATTTCATCTCTCATTACATCTGTGCAACATATTCATATGAAGATGAGAGATTTTCCTAACGGCTAAACAAGTTATAGTCCAAAAGGGAAACAATTTTCGTTAACAAAAACAATTTGAAATGCTATTATTGGAAGATCTCAATATCTGTTGAGTCAACTCGAGGTCAACGTATTGCGTTGGTGTGATTCCTGAACAGCGCACAACTCTTGCGTAGCTGTCAAGTGACGGCGGGGTATATTACGTTTTCGGTGGTAAGGTGTGATGGCCGCCTTCCTCAGGACCAATAAAATACGTGAGAGCGAAATGCCCCCTAAGGAGGAAATGGAAAGAAGAAAAGGAGGATGTTATTAAGGAGGAACCTCTTGGCGTAGAGCTAGTGAGATAGAATTAGACTTGACTTACAAACACTCTCTGAAATGGGCTTTGATGGAGCTGAACATATAAGATAAATACAAAAGTATGAAGCCTATGGAGAGAACGAAATTGTGAACAAGTGCAACCAATGTATCCAAGCACGCATGTGAAATAAAACCAGTTAGGGTTAAAAACAAGTGTTAAGGCAATTGAGCAGAGAGTGCATGTACGGCTACAAGTTGTTACTGGGTACCCTTGGGTGTGTCAAGCATTTTGGGAGGTGCACGGACACCCCTACAGGTGGGGCCTAGGAAAATACATGAACCTGCATAGGTGAAAGAGGAAACGGTATAACACCTGGACGGAATAGTAATCTATATCAATGGACTCACACTGGTGATCCGTTTGGCAATGCTCCGCTTGTTGTCGGTGATGTAGTACCTCCAGGAGGTGATATTAGGTTGGGACCGTGCCGCGTGATGGGGTCGGTGGCTGCTTCACATACGCAGAAGTAATGCGGCAAATCTGCATTGATATTAGATGAAAAGGTATGTTGATTCCGAGCAGAAGGCTTATAAAAATCCGGGAATCAGTCTGGGCTTGTGTCGTTATTACAGCTGTAGTGGTGCTACACCTTAATACTGCGATCTAGTAGGCAACCAGAAGGAGTCTCACAATTGCAAGTGTGGAGTGGTGCTAGGATGCTCAGCAAGTGAACATCCAGCCGTCCGTCAGACGCAGTTATTTGACAGTCCGTGTGGTGGTAGAATAAATCTATTTAGTGCAGCTGGCTCGGTCTAAGAGGTAAAGAAAAATTGGGGAAACGTGTATAAGCAGAAACGCTAAGTCTTCTTCACAGAATGTGTGCGGCCGTGTTAACTAGACTTGTGCTATTATTCCAACTGTAACGAAGCCTACCTTAATAATGTGGTCTGGTGGTCAGCGGGAAGGGATCTCGCAATTGCAAGTTTGACGTGGTATTGGAATGCCCAGCAGGTAAACAGCAGACCGTCCGTCGGACGCAGTTGCTTGTCAGTCCGTATGACAGTAGACTGAATCTGTTTCGAGCTGCCGCCTCAATCTAAGAGATAACGACAAAGGGGGACGTGTGTAAGCAGAAACCCCAAGTCTGCTACATAGAATGTATGCAGCCGTGTTAACTGGGCTTACTAGTATGCTGGCTGCATAATGGCGCCTCTCTGCTTCTATGGCTTCAACATAGCTTTGGCTTCATGTTGTCTATGGTTGCCCGGGAAATGAAGACGCCACCATTCTCTGGTGGACAATCTCGCAACTGCATTACAAAATGCCACTCCAAATTGCTAGAATCGGTTATCATAGAAATAAATGTCAGTGAACATGCAGATGAGCTGAGGGGCTCAAGTCCCAATCTATCAAATTTAAACTCGGCAAGATAGTATTAAGCTGGAGCAGGGCCAAGAAGCCTCAAGGGGACTATAAGGTGGAGAGGGCCTGTTAGAAGTATGTGGGCCCATGAGGGGTCCCTAGCAGGGTGAGAGAAGCACGCTTGGTTGTAGCAGTGGAGCTGAGGCAGCAACTGGTCAATAAGCTAAAAGACCTAAATGAAGTGTGCTAAGTCAAGAAGTGTCAATTTGTCAATAAGCTAAAACCCTAAGTGTTATGTACTAGGCCTGCAAATGGCAGGTTAAGTTAATGTCCGCCATGAAATGAGGGCTCTACCAGAGTACGGGGAGCTGAAAGAATGGGTAACAGAGGAGGGCATTTATGGTATGCCGGTGTCTCTTCATTGACTCCTTTCTAGTGTCTGCAAATGATATATCAATCTTGCTTCTTTATTATAAATCACTCTTTCATGGTTAGAGCTGTTTTTAACCACATCTTACACCCACCATTTAATATCATCAGGGCAGTGTTGAAATTCAATAACATTGACACCAGGGGTGCTGTATGGTTTCTGCACCTAATCACAACACATTTCTCAATAGAGATAGTCTGTACCATTGATCCACAGTTCGTATTGCCTCTCTGAACCCAGCTTGGAGATGGTTAATGAGGGCAAGACCCACTTAATTGTACATTTTACCCACTGAATCGAGTAAAAATTTGGGTCTATAGTTACTCAGAGACTCACAATCCCCTTTTTGTATGGGGGAATGATGTCCACAGTTACAATGTGTGAAGAGTCAGGAATGAAAGTGAGAAAAATGGGAACATTGGGAAAATGCCTCTCTAGCCATGCTAGGAGGAGTTTCACTACCCAAACCAAACTAATGATCTTTCTGCATCAGAAATTCCAAATCAAATTGTCCTGTATCCAAAGTTCTACTCTGACCCTCTCACTATATGCTTAATGGAAAACGGCTTTAACTAGGGACCCTTGGTAAAACATGTTCATAAAAAAAGAATAAATGACTCCAACAAAAAGGTTCTCTAAGCACCAGAGGGTTATTCCCTTCCCCGGGATCCTTCCTTGTTCTTGAGTGTTTCACACATAACAGTACTCTGGGCTTTTCTTGGCCAATAATCACTTTTACAGAACTTGGTTGACTTTACAACTCCTTGTTAGCAAAATTCCCTGACTATTCCTGATTTTACCCTTCAGGATTTCTTTGTATCTTGTACACTTCTTGTTATGACCTGATATTTCTTATTCTTACACACTTGTGATTGCCTTGAATACTCTTTTACAGGGCTTCTTATTGTTAAGGAAAGCGTCTTGTGTGCGCTGAATACCTGAACTTCCGGTTGTCGATCATGGTGAAATCGCCAGGCTAACCGACTGATGAATGCAGAAGGTGTGACGCGAGAAACCGGCAAAACTCTCACCCTGGAATCAACAGAGTCAGAAGTGGACCGGCTCCCACAGCCACGGATGCGCACTTCCCTGATTTTCGTGACGTCGGGACAGTGCAAGCACTGTCAGGGAAGGCGGGTCTTGATACAATGATGACTGTCCACAGCTAAATACTACAGCAATAACTCCAAGAAATGGCAGTTGGCAAAAGGCTGAAGCTTGAGAAGATTGTCCACTGCTGAGTGCAGCAATTACTCCAGGAAATGGCAGCTGGCAAAAGGCAGGAGCTTGAGATGATATTCAATAGCAGAGTGCTGCAATGACTCCTGGAAATGGCAGCAGGCAAAAGGCAGAACAGAGCCAGAAGCAATGGCTGAGAGGAACAGGGCAGGGACAGAACCCTAGGCTGCCTAAGGAGGGAACCCAAGGAGACTTGGGGAATTCAGGGGGAACCAAAAGGAGTGGGAGGGAGAAGAGACAAGCCCCACAGGAGCCAGCAAGGAAGACCAGGGAGGAAGCAGGAAAACAGGCAAACGCAGGTAAGGTGCAGCTGCATGGAGCTGCGGGGGGTGAGGATGCGATCCGGGAGCAAACTGCGTTGAGATGCGGTGAGTTTCAAGATACTGGCCCTTAAATAGGGCCGGCAGCACCCAGGAGGCTTGCTTGGAACGCAAGCCGTGCTGTCCCCGGGTGCTGCCGTGCCCAAAACAAGGCTTGCGATGCAAGCTTGCGGCTTCCCAAGCACTCGGTGGACGGCGCATGCGCGAAGGGCGAAACACGGCCTTCCGTGCATGCGCGACTCCAGAGGCACGGGAAACCCGGAAGCGGCGAGTGCCACAAAAGACCGCAGTCCCCCCAGCCGAAATCAGGGATAGAAGCACCAGGAGGGGGGCGCCGGGACTGAAAGGCGTGCCCCCTGCCCCAGGTAAGTGATGTGGTAACACTATGTCTCCTCCCAGGAAGGCCAGGTGCCCCAGGTTTCCAAGGGAAATGGCGATAGAATTCACGGACCAGACAGGGAGCATGCACATAACTACGGGGTTCCCAAGTGCGATCACAGGCAGGGTAGCCCTTCCAGTCCACTAAGTACTGGAGAACCCCCCGTCTTATGCGCAAATCACAAATCTCCTGCACTTCAAATTTTGGGGTACCCCGGACAACAACTGAGGCAGGACGAGGGGAAGACCGCCCAAAAGAATCAACCACGTATGGCTTCAAAAGGGAGACATGGAAGACAGGATGTACCCGCCAGGACTGAGGCAACTGTAAATGAAACGCTATTGATGATGAATGCCTAGTAATCCTGAATGGGCCAAAGTAGCAGGGAGCCAGCTTGGTAGGTAGATTACGCACAGGTAGATTTTCGGAGGACAACCAAACCAAATCTCCCACCCGGAAAGCGGGTTCTGGGGTCCTCCCTTTATCAGCCCGTTGCTTCATGCGTTCTTGTGCCTCTGCCACGGTTTTGCGTGCCAAGGAGTGTTTATCTTGGATGGTAGTGATAAGATGATCAGCAGATGGAACCGCGCTGGGTAACACAGGACAAAAGGGCACCAGCCTAGGATGCAGACCAGACAAACAGAAAAACGGACTCAGACCGGTAGCAGAATGAACCGTGTTGTTATAGGAGACTTCAGCCAAAACCAGATGCGCCTTCCAGTTAGATTGGGTGGCATTGGCAAATCATCGAAGATACTGTTCCAGAGTCTGGTTAGTTCTTTCAGTCTGGCCGTTAGTGTGAGGGTGATAACCCGAACTAAGTGCTTGTGAATGCCGAGATGGCCACACAATTGGCGCCAGAAAGATGACAAGGACTGGGATCCACGGTCGGATATGATCTTTTCTGTTAATCCGTGTAACCTGTACACATCCTGAAGAAATGCCAAAGCCATCTGAGATGCAGTGGGTATCCTAGAAAATGGAACGAAATGGGCCGCCTTAGTAAAACAGTCCACCACAACCATAATACAGGTACATCCCTCCGATGGGGGTAGTTCAACGATGAAATCAACCGCAATGGTGGCAATGGGTAAGGAGGTATCTCCGTGGGATGAATCATCCCCAGAGGTCTCTTCCTAGGTGTCTTAACCTGGGCACACACAGGACAGCTCTTAACATACCGGTCAACTTCATCGGTCCATACAGGCCACCAGAAATGTCTGGATATCAATTCTCGGGTGGCTCTCACCCCACGATGTCCACCCACTCGGGAGTCGTGAAACCCATGAAGTACAAGAGTTCGAAGAGAGGTTGTGTGGCTATATAACCTGTTCTTATAGGAAAGCAACCCACTACGTTCAGTGATCCGAGATTGCCTCAGGAGGCTTTCCCGAGCTGGATCAGATATGGTGTCCTGTAGAATTGTCTGGAGATGAGGTGAAAGTGTGAATAGAAAATGCTTTGGAGATATTAGTGGCATATCCCTGCATTCACTTCTTATGTCTTCTTCCAAAGACCGGGATAAAGCGTCAGCTTTTAAGTTCTGAGCACTGGGGATGTACGTAATATGAAAATCATAGTGGGAGAAGAAGAAGGCCCACCGAGCTTGACGAGAGGTTCAGCACTGAAGAGACTTCAAATACTGTAAGTTACTGTGATTAGTGCGTACTTCCACAGAATGCCGTCCCCCAAGGAGATGATGCCTCCATTCTTCAAATGCAGCTTTTATAGCCAACAACTCCTTTTCAATTACTGCATAATTCCGTTCACTAGAAGTGAGCTTGCGGGAGAAATATGCCACAGAGTGTTCCATGTCTGTTCCGGATTCCTTCTGCAGGAAAATGGCACCAATAGCAAAATCGGAAGCGTCTGTCTCCACGATGTATGGCATCTCGTCATTAGGATGACGCAAAATGGGTGCAGTGCTGAAAGCTTGCTTCAAGGTGTCAAAAGCCTTGTTGGCCTGCGAATTCCAAAGAAAGGGTACTTTGAGCTGGTTAGTTGAGTCAAAGGAACCGTGAGTTGTGAAAAATGGGGTATGAATTGCCGATATAAATTGGCGAATCCCAAGAATCGTTGCAGGGACTGCAGGTCGGAAGGTTGGGTCCAGTTCTGAATGGCTTGTACCTTGGCTGGATCCATGAAGATACCTGTGCCACTGATCACATAACCCAGAAACTCCATGCTTTTCTGATGAAAAGAACACTTCTCTGCTTTAGCGTACAGTTGGTTCTAGGACAACCGTCGAAGCACCTCCCGAACGTGTCCCACATGTTGTTCCAGGGAAGCAGAAAAGATGAGAATATCATCGACGTACACCCAAACCGAGATGCCGATCAGATCGCTAAAGATGTTGTCCATAAAGCGCTGGCAAACGGTCGGGGCATTACATAACCCGAATGGCATTACCCGGTATTCATAATGCCCAAAAGGAGTCTTAAAAGCCGTCTTCCATTCATCGCCTTCTTTTATTCGAATTAAATGATAGGCGCCACGCAGATCCACTTGGTAAAAACCTGGGCCGCTCGAAGAGATTCCATGATGTTCCGGATTAAAGGCAGTGGGTATCTATCTTTTCGTGTGATGTCATTCAATTGAAGATAGTCGATACAGGGACGTAGGGTACCTTCTTTCTCCTTCACAAAAAATAGAGGAAAACCAGCAGGTGACTTCGAAGGTGCAATGTATCCCTTCTTGATGCAATCAGACAGGTATTCCTGTAGGGCCTTCTTCTCGGTTAGGGGCAAGGCATACACCTTCCCATGGGGTATCACAGAACCAGGTACCAGATCTATGGAACAGTCGAATGTTCTGTGAGGTGGCAGAGGTATGTCCCCAGGCTCGGTTAAACACGATCTGAAATTCGGCGTATTCCTGAGGGATTGGCAACAACGAGCAAAACCCAGGTGGACCAGTACTCCTCGTAAGGGGTATGGAGGTGATATCATTCTGAGGCACGCCGGGCGAGCAACAATTGCACAAACTTCCCCCTGCCCCAGTTAAGTGATGTGGTAACACTTATTTGTGCACACTTGTAATTTCCTGGTATACTCTCCTGCCAGGACTTCTTATTCTTGCACATTGGCTATTACCTGGTATAGTCTCCTGCCAGGACTTCTTGTTCTCATACACTTGTATTCATGTGCTTTTGCCCTTTCCAGTATTGTGTATCAACTGCTTTGGATATTCTTATACACTTGTAATCATGGGATTGTGCTCTTTTCCAGAAGTGGCCGGGCGAGCAACAATTGCTCAAACTTCCCCCTGCCCCAGTTAAGTGATGTGGTAACACTTATTTGTGCACACTTGTAATTGCCTGGTATACTCTCCTGCCAGGACTTCTTATTCTTGCACATTGGCTATTACCTGGTATAGTCTCCTGCCAGGACTTCTTGTTCTCATACACTTGTATTCATGTGCTTTTGCCCTTTCCAGTATTGTGTATCAACTGCGTTGGATATTCTTACACACTTGTAATCATGGGATTGTGCTCTTTTCCAGAAGTGCATATCAACTGTGCTGGACAATGTCTCTTCTTGATATATGATCTTACTCAGGCTTTCTATGTGCTTGCATTGCACCCATTCATATATTTGCAAGTATTTTTTTTTGTCCATGGTCCCCTTCCCTTTGAATAATATGTCCTTCCTTTATCTCTGTTATGTTGGAACAAATCTGTGCTTTTGGCGTGCTCGCCGATATGCCCCAGTGTCCCCACTGTCAGTTGTTGGACTCACCAAAGTGTAGGCAAAAGGCATCATTGGAAAGGCGGGTGTGGTCCTGGGAGGTTCAAGAGTCAAGTATTCCTCTGGAGTAATTTTCCTCACACACAGTAGTGATACCAAAAGAACAAGAGTCAAGTATTCCACGGGAGTGATAGCGCTTGTCACAATAGTCATATCCAGAGAATCAAGAGCCAAGGACTCTTCAGGAGTAATCTCCCTCATCATAATAGTGATATTCAGAGAACCAAGAGTGAAGGACTTCTCTGGATTTATATCCCTTGTCACAGTAGTGATACCCAGAGAGCAATAAGCAAAGGAAGTTACAGGAGTAGCTGTGCATTAGGAGTGATCTCCCTCGTCATAGCAGTGACAACAAAAGTGATACATTCTAAGAGTGCCTCGGGAATGAACTCCCTCATCACAGTGAAGAATATAACAAGTGTGGAAGAGACCAAGAGGGTAAAGAACTATCTGGGAGTAATAATTTAATTCTAAACTCAGCTGAACTCGAGCAGTTTTTAAAATGAGCATGCATTTTGCTGTAACGTTCTGTTTTCACGAAAAAATAGATCCTGTAAGACTTAGAATTTCATGTTCTTAGTAGCTATGGTGTTCCATTAGTTTGATCTTTTCGTTATTTTCGTTACCCTGCACACATGTACTTTTCATTTATGCGGTTTGCAGTGCAGCTCCTGAATCACCACCAAACCCACGCCAGTCTCATTTTGTATCTTTAACCTTTGCTCCTAAGAGTGGATTTGTGATTAAAACTGGCCCCGATAATATGCTTACACCATGGTAATAGAAATTATAACATTTATTTCATACCCTCTCGTTTTTATATTGATATTAAATAAGCTTTAACGTCTGCTTTTTTTAAATATATTTGTTTAAATAATGTTTGCCTTGAATATGGTTTTATCAGAAAACGGCGTAGTACCGTTGTACCGTGCAGCTTCCCTTTACATCCGTGCTTGTGTCAGGTTACTGCAACATTTTATGAATCGTGCTTTTCAATCAGAACAACTGGAGAACGCGGGTCCCTTTCTATTTTCTGACATTTTCCAGAGCTCAAATGCTTCCCACTGGGAACAATAATTGCTCAAAACAACAACTAAATGCCTTATGCGATCAGAAAGATTTACCATGCAGCAGTGTCCTTTTAATTTTAAAGAATGCCTTATTTTAATATTCTCTACAGAAAAAAATCCTGTGCATGCAGAAAACAAATATTCCGACTCAAGACTCAGGGCCGAGCAAATAGCTCGTATGACGATAAATATGCGTATGCAGGCAACCAGTAACAATTTAATGAAAAGTACATTGTATTAATTGAGGTGCAAATACAATAAGAAACAGTAATGAACCAGGAAAAATTCTACATAATGTTAACAGCAGGGATCTGCAACCTGCAGCTCGCCATATGTTTTGGACAAGTCCCATGATGGCTTTCCATAGATTATGCTATCTGGCAATGATTCGATTTGTAGTCAAAACCATATTGAGAGACAAAGATTGCAAACTCATGGTTTACAGTGCCAATTAACGTGTTTGCATTGTTTGCAAAGGAAGGTAGTTACAGTATAAAGGGAACAAATAAAGCACACGTGGTACAATGAATACCAGAAAAAAGCCTCATACAAATACACAAGTACCGATTGTGTGACCAACACAGTGTAATGGATTGAATCACAATGTCTGTAGAAAAACCTGAATACGTCAGTAGTGAATTAAATACCCATAACCAACCCCTCACTGTTGGCTGACACAATCTACTCAGACCATTGGCCGGCACTGCAAGTCCAAATGTAGTTGTCATATTTAGGTTTCTGGACCGCGGTGTTGCAATGCATGCTAAATCATAATCCAGAAGACGTAATAGACCTCCAGGACCCAGAAATGATCTGAACGTGAGCCCCTTCTAAGCATGTGACCTTGTAATGACCATTCATCAGCAAGGAAGTGTCAAGAGGTTCAAACATGTGTCACTAGTAATGTTCTCTCCTGGATGTGGAGTAGAAAAAGAAAATCCCAGATTGGTTTCCTCATTTAGCTGTATTTGTTATATGTTTTCGCTATGCCAAAGGTGAGCCATAGGCGGGGGTGCAATGGCAACCAAAAGTGGGTGTGTGCATGTATTTCAAGTGTGTCCTAAATCAAACTGAGAGAAAGTCCAACTGCTGCAAGTAGGGGTCGGTGAAGGTTTCCACCCAATATAATTAGTGATAAAAATGAGTCCAAAAAGTGTATTATCAAGGATGTCTGTTATATGTACAGTCAGCTCTCGCAAAGGACAAAGATGTGCTGTAACTCACAACTCAAACCATAGATCAGTACGGGAATACCCGATCAATCGCTGTAAACAAATACCGAGGACTAGGAAAAATGGGTCCATTAGCACTTATGCTCTAGCATTAGAAATGGACTGGCGTTTGTTTCACTGTCAAAGTACTACGCTCTGAACTCAGGTGAGGAATCTGGCAAGACAAGCTCCTGCAAGTGACAATGGTGTGTTGTCGCCTGTTATCAATACTCAAACCATAGACTAGACCTGGAACACTCAGACTCGAGCTGCACGTAACAATGTCAGACAGGCACAAAACCAACATCATGGACTGGTTTCATGCTGGACTTTCAGGTCCTCGTATTTAGGATGTACTCATAATTCTGATAGAACAGAATTGGATGTAACTATGCATCGAGAATGGATAAACAATTGCAGACTCAATTAGACACAGGGATGACCATAGACCTGCAATCACTTGACCCGGTAAAGGTTTGGAATTGGCCAGCTCAACATTGATGATAAAGTTAACCTAGGAAAGATACAGCCGAGCTTGATAAACAGAACTAACTCCACACTAGACCGAGAATGTTTCCCGGAGAAATACAGCCCCAAACCCCTAAAATAGGGAGAAATAGTTACCTCAGAAGGGACTGGAAGGTAGACAGGAACAGGGGACCTCCTCCAATGCACAGATACTCACACATACAAATATGCTGACTCTCTCCTCGGCACCAACAAACAATAGAATGCAGCTATACCTCTCGATTGATTCGGTCTCGCTGCACACATAATTATACCCCACCATGAACACCTCAACAATCTTTAGAGCGCATCTATCCCCCACATAAAACTGGCTTAGCTGCACACATAATCTCATATACAAGCCCCACCACCGTTAGAATGCAGCTACCCCCAAGTCAAATCAGCAATGCTGCAGACATGCTACTGATCTCACAACCGCAACACCACTCTTAGCATTAGAATGCAGCTACCCACCATGAAAATTCAGCCTCGCTGCATACATACAGAGTGCACCCAAGCACTACTTACTACCCTAACCTCTCCACTGACCTAGACTATGGTCCCTGAGGGCATTTAACCCACAGCACTTTGAGATCATACCAATGGTAAAAAGGGTGCTATACAAATGCCCAATAACATAGCATAACATTACATGACATAATCTCTTAACAGGGATTAAAAAGTAGTTGAACATAACAAAATACTGACTTAAAGTCCTTGTTAAAAGCAAGGAAAAACCTACTGGGAACATTATAACAAAAGTATTTTCCTCAAAGTCGTGCCATAGATACGAAGATATGGAAGGTAAGGGCTGCCAGTGAGAGAGGGTAAGATGATAAGAAATCCAGAGTATCCACGCAGAAGAGGCCGATGGTGTAGAGGTTAACCAGGAAATCTCCAGGGTCCACTACTCACAATAGGTAATGCAATGAAGCTGTGACTGCGCAATGAGTAATATCACAAGCCAAGGCGTTGTCATTACTACAACTGGATCAAAGAAAAACAGCTACTTTCTCCTGGATCTGTAGGCACCAACGTGTGCCATGAGCTCCTATTCACATCTAGTCCTTCCAGGCACAGAGGTACTCTAGGTTCTGAAATACAATGATTCTACTGAAAACATCTGCAATATGTTTAAAAATTATCAAAGTGAGGCTTCTGACGAAGTCACATCACTTAATCCCCTTTTGGGCTGGGACGGGTTGGTAAAACTCAGGGATGCATTCTCTTTGTGCAGTGTGCTTTCTATTTGAAGTAAAGGGGGGATTTTCCAGAGCCCTTCCTTCTGTCCAAGCCCCTCTTGCATACTGTTGTCAAAAGTAGATAACATGCAAAGCCTCCAACACAGAGGGTTCCCATATAGGGAAATCAAGCCCTTCTTCATAAACTCCATCTCCATGATTGTGATCAATTGTCCCCTTCAAAAACCTACTTGAGCGCTTCATCTGCTGAGGCCATATTTAGTGTTCCTATTCAATTCCGTACCACTCTCGTTGGTGAATCATAGCTTCGGAATGAAAGCACTCACTTTGCTTCCCTGACCTAGCACTCATATATACAGAATTGTTGTGTTGAGTCAGGCCCATGCAGCAGAATGGTAAGGCTGCCTTCAAATGTCCGCCTGACTCCAAAATGGCAGAATTCCCCTTTAAGAAGGCGTCCGCTGTCATAAGTTCCATTACCAACAGGGACCTTTTAATCAACCACAGTTGATACTCTCTATTGATCCTAAGTGTGGCAGCAAGTGAACACTTAGAATAACCAATCATATGGTCTCACATCAAAACTTTGCTACCGGATTAAAATCTGCATAAAGCACAAAACATCTAGTGACCCGGCTGTCTAGATATTTGGCATCTGGTAATGTGGAAAGTGATCTAAATATATACATCTGGTCATGCTGTTGTTGTGTTTTCACCTGTATTGCTATATCGCCCAACTGTTTCATTGTTTCACCGTCTTCTCCTTACTGTTGTATTGCCTTATCTGTTTTATCTGTTTTATTTGTTTTACCTGTATATTTTTGCACTATTGCATCATTGTATTTTGGAGCAACATCGATTAGTAGATCATTATGGTGCGAGTTAGGATCTAATATGTTTGATTTATGCATTAGTATATCTATGTATATCCATGTATCTATCTATGTTTTGGTATATTTGTGTAAAATCCTAATTTAGGATTAAATCACAATAAAGTATTTATTATTATTATTATTATTATTATTATTATTATTATTATTATTATTATTATTATTATTATTGTTATTATTATTACCAATCATATACAGGGATTAAGGGGAGACCAGGGAATAACCAACCCAATCCTTTACTTGGTCATCAAGCCAAGAAAAGACTGTAACAGTGAACCGTTCTCACTATATTGATTAAAGACTTTGATTCTGTTCCTGGTGCGCCGGTGAGTTGACTAGCAGGAACAATGAAGAGGACATCCTGATCAGTAACTGTTACTTCTGAGAACAATCATACCAGACCCAAATGGCACTTATGTCTGTCTTGCAAAATAGTTTGGCTAATGTCAGAAAATATAATTTTAGACGATATTTGATTGCCCCAGGTGGACACACCTTTCAGAATTTGAGAGCATTGCCAGAAAAAAATAAAAACTAAGCAAGGGGGAGGACATACTTGTTGGTAGGAGTTTGTTAAAAGGTACTGGCATGGTCCAGCTAATGGGTGAGCATATCTAGACCTGGCAATAACACTAAAGCAAGTGTGATAAGGTTCTTGTTGTTTGGCGTGTAAAGAAGAAAGGATGGTTATGTAGCTTTAGCATGGAGAATTGCTAAGAAGGGAGCAGGATGTTATCTCCTTAAAACTGAGATTGACAATAAATTAGCAGGTTGCTTTAAGTCAGCGGGGTGATATTTCCATATAACGGAGGATTGCACAGAAGGGGGCTTGGTGTATATCCCTGGAACCTTTAGTAAAGGAAACTTAGGGAAGATTCTCTGCAGAATCTCTGCAGACACTTTGATTGTTCACAAATGTACACCTTTCGCATACTGCCCTTCATTTCTTTGAGATTGTATTCCTTTAGACACTGTAGGTATTATTTCTACTAATCTTAACAAAGCTAGCAGAGGTGTTGAACGTTATACTTATGACTTGCCTGGGTTCTGTTGATCTTATGTCACAAGGTGCTGTTGACCATATGTAGGGTGCAGTGGGAGCTTGAAAGAAAAACAGGTGGTCAGTCTTGGGGATGAAACAGGGACATCATTCAATTACACATTGTGTGCTTTTTCTGTCATTGCCACCGCAGTATTGTGCACAGTTGTCACATGTGCACTTGTTGTTGATGCTGAGACGGTGTCAGACTGTTTGCATTGCAGACATATCACTGCAGCATGCCTATCAGCCAAATCACATATTTCTCCGATCTGCAATGTTATTCAGAGAGCCGAACAGGAAATACTTAGTCAGGGGTAATGGAGAGGTGAAAAGCAAGAATAATAATGAAGACTGTGTCAAAGAGATGCATAGCTATCCATAGTACCAGTGCTTGTTGGTTCATTCTATTTTAACCTTGTTTCAAGCTTCAAATGACTGCCCTGAGTGTAGACTGCTCATTTACTTGTTGCCCTTCCAATCCTTACATAATGAGCACTTATTGCCACCCATTCATTTGATAAAAACAACAGGGAAATCCTTGCCTGCTGGCTAATTGGAACCCTCAATCTCTTCTTTCATGACATGGGGACCATCCTAAGAGCTCTTCCCACTGAACTCCCTGCTCTACTCATAGAAGATTGAAACCCCTCCACCATGACCATGGCCCACAAAACTCCAGGTGGGCTATAATATCTCTTCTCTGGTTGCCATCAATATCCCACTGACCCACAATTCTGGGGCCTGATTCATGGACTGTTTTCCTATGGGATTGCACCATTATAAAACACGTACATGAATCAGGCCCTTGATGTCATATTCCTCTGATCCTCACTCAGTTGTTCAGAATCCTCCATTGTCCCATCTCCCTCCGACCACAACCTTCTACATTACATTGTCTCTGCCCAAACTCGACTTTGTTTCCTCTTCCTCCTAAAAACACAAAACAAACACATCTTACTCTCTAGCTCCTATCTGCACCATGTCAGGGAATCACTTCAAGCTCCCTTTCCACATCTTGTAAACTCATTTGAATTGATGTTCACTCTGGCACTTGCGCCTCTCTTTGAGCACTATTGACCCACTTGCTCCTTAACATCCTCATGCCAATGTCGTACATCATTGATTGCCTCAGCCACTGAAAATCTAAAGAATAAACATGGATGCCAACCTGTGCCCACAACAGAAAACTTCCTCTCTCCTTTATTCAAACAAGGAGTTACTCGTAGTTCTCACTATTGCTCTTGACTCAAGCAAGTTCAACTATTAAACTAAGTGCATCTCCTCACATCACAATCATCCTCTCAAGTCCACAATAAAACTCCAGTCTATGATGGACCTCTAGAGCTCCATCTTTTCTCTTTTTCTCAGCGGCTGACTTTGCCAACTACTTCTGTGAAGCAGGGCTTTGTGTCTAATTCTCTTGGTGTCCTCCACTGTGCTCTCACCTACCAACCAATCCTTTTCTTTTGACCCATTTGCAACACAAAATGTCAGGGAGGTAACAAACATTGCCTGCTCCTTCCCCTCTTCTTCATTCAACGTTTCAGTAGCTTTCCTGCCTGTTTCAAGGTGTCAACCATCATGCTAATGTCAAAGAAACCAGCCAATAATTCCAATATGTGTCTCTCCTCCCTCACTGTTCCAGAGTTATTGTAAGTGAAGTTGTCAAATGCATCACTGCCTTCCTCTAGTCCAACAGACTCACTGCCCCCTTAAAATATTAGTTAGTAGAAAACAATACACAAAGACAGTACTCATTGTGTCTCTTTCTCCCACAGGTGACTTCCGTTTCTCAAACATCTATATGTCCCTGAACTCAGTGCCACTGGTGAAAAAGATGACACCCCTTCATCCTTCAGACTCTCTTTTTGATGTCTTCAATTTATGAACCTTGCCTGGGTGATCTCTCATGTTCAATATTCGAGAAGACTGGGACAACCACCTCAACCTGCTCCTGATAGAGAGCATGCTAAAGTATTGTATTTGATATTTTCCTCTTTGTACAGTCCACTACCTCTTTTTGAAAAACTGATCTCTTGCTTTAGCTTTTAATAGTAACGCTTTGTCAATGATGCTCAAATGTTCTTATCTTTTTCTTGTGTCACCCTCAGAATTCCCCTCTTTCTTACACCATCCTCTGCTATCCAGAATTGGATGTCGCTGTGTTGTCGGACCTCTATAAACCAAAAGTAATATTTTTCCGAGCCTTCAAATCCACACTCCTTCTCCCCTCTCCTATATCGTTTTAAACAGACCTCATGGTCTCATATCCCCACTGCTCTGAACTGGATGTACTCATTGACAGTGACTTGACACTTTAGCAATTCATCTTCTCCACTGCTATGCCTGTCCGGCTTAATCTCAAGGACGTCTGTACAGTCCACCCCCAAATCAACATCCAAACTATCAAAGTATTCAATGTTATTCATTTCATGTCCTGAGGAGTCTGGCTTACTGCTTAAGCATCATCATGGGACTGACCACTCCTTTGCTCTCATCCACACGATACTGCAGTTTGCTACACATGTTCTCAACCACATCCAATGATCCTCTCCCACATCCACACAACTGCTTCAAGGAGGCTGACTATCCATGCAAAACTACTCCTCATTCAAATGTCTTCAGCTTTTACTTGAATCTATACAAACTCTACTCCTCTCAGCCTGGATAAATCTATCACCAGCTCCTCACCTCCTCCTAGTCTCTAAGCTCTGAAGCCTTCCTCAACATTACTGGCCCCGGTCTACCTTATCTTATCTCGCCTGTGCTGTCTCCCCATCCCTGGAACTCACCACTCCTAAAAGTAAGACCATTCCAAGTCTCACTGTGTTCAGGATTACCCTTAATAACCACTTTCTGTCCCAGGTGAGAGTATCATAGTGTTAAAATGGTATCAACACCTACTTAATTATGCCCAGACAATATCAGCACTGGATTTCCTATATACTGATGAGGTGTTCAATGTTTGCCTTGTGCTTTCCCACCCCCATCTGTTTCTGGTTGAAACCATTAACTAGTATGTCAGGACTATTTCAAGTCCCCAGCAATTGAATCTCTCTAACCACAAATATATTCATTGTATGTAGGTTCTTGCAGAAGCATATTTCATCTTCAACAAATGCTTACAAATACCAATACAAACCCAGCAAAACTACTGAAAGATGGTTGGATGGAACTGGGTCTTTGAGTCTCAAAACTACAGTTTTTCTGATAGTTCTGAATGGCATGATATTAGAAATAGGCCAAACATGCATTAAAGGTTTGCCTTAAACTGTACCTACACCACTGCAAAAGTCCCACAGCAAATTATTTTTAAAAGCCTAGATCTCTTCCCAATTGCTAACTTTAATTAAAGAAAACAAATCTCTCAAAGAATTGAGAATTAACACTGTATCACAGTTATCAGGGGATATAAGGCCTGATTTACAAAACATTTTTAGCATGGTAACGTCCCATTGAAAACATGTTTGTAAATCAGGGCCAAAGTCTTCAGAGAGCACCAGGCCAGGACAAAAAGTGCCTCCAGAACCTCTCGTAGCCTGAGAGTGTATCTTGTTTTCTGGACTCTGGAATATGTTCAGCTTCTGGTTATGGACTGAAATATTTAAGCCTCACCAGTTCTAAGAGAGCTGTGAATGACAGCGAAAGCCGTCTTTAACATGACTTCAATTTTCTTTGTAAAAGCTCTTCAGAAGATGCACCCTCAGAAAGCACACTGGCTGGCTGTACAGATCATAGGCTTGAGTAAGAACCTAGAAACTATAACCCAAATTTCTCCACTTGGTATCTTTTAACACTATGGGAACACAGGTTCCTCTATGTCTTTTCATTCTTTTAGCAAGGTATTTATCACTGCCCCGTCTTAGGTTCTGTGGATCCATATCTATCAAAAGAATCCACCTTTTCTATGGACATTAAAGCCACCAAAACGTTCAAATATTTTTAAACGCTGCATCTAAATTCAAGCTCTACACATATCCTCAATTTGTCAGTGCTCAATTAATCTATAACCTGTTTTGGCAAATTGCACACATACATGTGTATCTTTTCTATGAAGGTAAACAACACATCTATTTTTAGTTTTTAGTGTACGGTGGAGCTAAAGTGCCACCTATAAGTCTGAACTATTGCATGGAGGTATAGCAATGAAGGCGATTGGATGTGAGGAGGCACACACAATGTGTGTGTTGTTGGCTAATTTACCCAAATGTTTGACCGACCATGGCCATTCTACGTCCTACGGCTATTTCCACCAACTGCTGCCTGCCCCACCCAAAACACCTACTCCTGTGATCTCTTGGATCTAGCTTTATCAAGCAGTATGACCACACGGTATGCTGTGAGTGCCTGCCCGTCTTATATCTCAACCATTTTTGGAGACTTACTAACTTAATTGCAGCTACAAATGTGCAATAGGTACAATTAAAATGTAATAACCAAGTGTGTCTTCCGTCACTTGCTGTATAAGCAGTATGTGTGTCCTAGCACTGAAGCTCTGCTAAAAACAAACCTTGGCAAAGTCACAAACTTTGGATTGTGTGTGGGTTTTAGATAGGCATCTGCCAGGCACTGTGCTTATATGCATCAGTACTCACACCATTTTGCAACTATTGCCACCTCATGGCCAGGTAGAACCATTATGGCAGTCCCAGTCAAATGCCTATCAAATGCCTACACAAACGCCAATATGGTGATCTGTTTTAATTAATGTATTTATTTTTTACGACATCTGTTAAGTTTTAGTGTGTTGGGATATTTTGTTTCATGATTTCTTCCATCTCTGAACAATGTAACAATCACCTACCTTCATGGGACTAAATTGATCTGGGACAACCGAATGGCTTGAGTCGGCCTGGAGGTATTGGACACTGAATACTGTGGCTATATGTTGCATACGGTGGTCTCCAACTCATTCAACCTATCTTGTTTGATTTTTTGAGAGACAATGCGGATACAGTAGATGGATTGAATCAAGAAAACAAGTCAGTCTGATGTGACACGAATGTTTGGACTCACATTTCACCCTTATATTACTTCTAAGACAAAGGTGTACTCTGGGCTTCTGACCATAGCAGAATGCTGTACTCCGAGCAGCCAATTTCAGAGAGGCACGCCCACTCTGGAAGTGAATAGTCACAGACGGAAGGCACACTACAGTGAAAGCGCATACCCCCGAAGTCATTGCATGAGACAAATAGTGGCAGTAGGCAAAAGTACCGACGGAACCTCTGCTTAAATGTCTTAGCTACGCGATTTTTATTGTCTTCAAAATACTTCTTCGTTAACTTAAGTCCTTAAAAGTTGCATCGATGGAACCATTTTGAAAATTAACCCCCAGCAATTGTATGGTTACATGAGCTGGGACAGGGGGGCGTACAAGGAAGGCAGGGAAAAAAAGAGAAGCACGAATCCAAGGTGCCTTTATTTGTAATTTGATCATGGATTTCCAAAGTATTAGGGTTATGACAAAACATTACATGTGTTTTTATTTACCGCTCATTCATTAGTTTCATTGAGAGCATTTACAAGATAAAACAAAAAAAAAACTATTAAGCTAAAGAAACATGCAAACCATCATCAAACCGTGGTGCAGCTTAACGACTACTAAAAAGATACTACAATCACTTAGTTTATACCCAGATATGCTCAATCTTAGTAACTGTATGTTGACAAAGTGGCACTATAGGCACAGAAAGCCATGGTTTTGACTAATTTAAACACGTTTGAAGTATATTATTGTTATTATTGTTGTTATTATAATTATTATTATTAGTAATAATAAAGAAGGTTGGTTAGCATCTTCCTGAGCCAAGCCGATTCCCTCCAATATGACTATTTGCAAACTAGAACACTGTCCTTTGCCTATCCGGCCAAGACAGCACTTGTTAGGGTCATTCCCTCACGTCAATGGCAGGAAAGTTAAGTAAGGAAGAAAACCTTTATGCAAGTTACACAGCCCATTTCTAATCCAGCTTTCAAATGACACTTGCAAGCAAGTACCATTCAAAATGGGCTAATAACGCCACTTGTTATTGGAGAGTTTAGAAGCTGCAAGAGTGTGACATGAAGCACTATATACGCAATCAATACTACTAGTATTATTTTCAACTACCTATTCCTCCAAATCGCTGAGGATGCAACGACAGCACTATGACATGTGGCGTATTTAGTTATCTTATGCTTACACTTTTATGAAGGCCTACCCGGCTGGACCAAGCATACAACACAAAACACTGGTCCTTTATTACCCGAATGGCGGTGAAGCCTTTCAGCTCAACAGGTAACAGGACTCTTTCAATTTTTGTATTTAGTTATTGAATGCTGCAAATGTGTACCACTCAGCCGATTGCTTGTAGTGACCACATCAATTGCCATGTCTTTAAAGTCTCCCTCCCTCATGGACTTCAGGAAGTAATTCACGCCATTGACTCTTTGAAGGACCACAGATTTGTGATGCCGAGGATGGCACAAGCCCTGCCCTGCTTCCCAGCGTAAAGCACAATATTTGACCCTTTCCCTCTACTCTACAGCACTCCGTTGGTCCCCAGTAATGTTCATGCTATAGAACATCTCATAAATACAGGTTACCTGCATGAACAAATTAAGCATTGGCAAAGTCAACAGTTTTGACTTTTGTGTAGGCATATGATAAACCTTTTGCAGGTGGTGCCATAATGGAACTACCTGGCCATAATATGATAAAAGCTTCAAAATGTTCGGAGTACCTCAAAACATGATATGGAAATGCTGGAGAAATGCCTATAAAATAGCTATGTACAAGCCAAAACGTTTGGCTTTCACAATGCTTGTTAACTTTATCAATCAATAATCTTTATTTGGCTCAAAGCCATTAAAGCAAAACAATAAAACACATTGGCAGATGGGCAAAATTATAAAACATATTTACAGAATACTGGGTACCGAGATGTTACACTGTATAATCCAATACACATAAAACTATATTTAAATGACAAATGTATAACTAATTATAAAACCATGTTCCATTAAAGAGGGAAACAGTCTTGAGGGTTTTTTGAGGGAGAGAAAATATAGTTGCAGCCCCGAAATGTAAAACTAGATTTGATTAGAGACACACACCAAACAAAATATGGGGGGGAGGTACTGTGCTCACAGCCCCCAAGAGATCCCATGCTACACTTTTAGTCTCATGAGCCATGCAAGATGAATGCATTTAGTCACTCTATACACTTTATCACACTCATCAGATCTCTTACATAGGTCCAAGACATCAGCAGCAGTGTGTAAACCTGAAGTTCTCAAAACAGACCTGAGATACAAAACCTCAGTCCCTGAGTTAAAACAAGAAGTGGACAACAGTCTCTTCACAAACACTGTAAAGAGGGCAGAGACCCGAGTTCCGTAGGCCACGAGACGCAGTAAATTTACAGTGCAAGTGCAAAAGGACGGTTAACCAAATCAAGCACTTTTCGCAGCTGAAATAAAATTTTATTCTCACATAATTAGGTTCTAACTTGAAGTTTCCACATGCCGGAACCCTGCTTTCCCTGAGGAACTCATCACTTAATTTCCTTTTTATGCTATTGACTTTGCCTTTGTTTGTCTTCTCTGGATGTAACCAGATATCATGTTCATTCATGTCTGACAGGCTCTTCCTGACATGAGCCACCCATGGTAGACTCATGTCACCATCAAGGCTCAGCAAGTGTGTCATATCATTCCTGATAAAAAAAAGCGAGTTCCGGTTTCAAACATGACGTTAACCAATACATAATAGGTTTGGTTTCAGCTTTGACACCAATGGGTCACATAATAAACTTCTAAGTGAAGGAGGGTGTACCCTTTTAAATGCTTTCAGATCTATATGCCCCCACACCTCTGTCACATTAAGCGCAGCAGCTGTGGCGTATTTCCCATAAGAGTCAAAGGCCATCCTGAGATCCACATACATACATACAGTCTCATTTTCTTTACCTTTATTTTGACTTCCTCTCTAGCAGTATTAGCAGCAAACATGGTGTAACCATGTTCGTTCTCTGTAAAGGTGCTCCCACACTCCTTTGTAACTTTGTTTAACTTGGGGTTCCACGCTAAGTAGCCCAGGGTAATCCAGACATGGACCACTTGCTCACTGTGTCTGAGAGAGGCTCAGCTTCACCTCACTGATGAGGCCCGAATAGGCCCAAAAACATTTTAGTTTGTTTATTTTATTAATTTGTATAGTGCTCCAGACCCGTAGGTAGAAGGGCGCTTAAGGAAGCGGTTACAGGCATGAGATAAACATTTACATAGTACAGCAATTTACATAGATTACACGGTACAGGCAGCAGTTACATATGAAATAGGCAAGGTGGCAGCCTTAAGGAGGTGAAGGTCTTCGAAGGTGAGGGTAAATGCTATTCTTTGTTCAGTAACCAGCCTATAACCTGTTTCCTAAAGATTAGAAAGGACTCAATAGTTTTAATGTTGAATGGAAGGCTGTTCCAAAGTTGGGAGGCGAGCACTGTGAAACTGGCGCCTCCTGCTCTTTTTAGGGTAAATCTAGGCACTGACAGGCATAAGGAGTTGGATGATCTGGTGGTTCTGGTGGCGGTTTTTAAGGTACATATATTGGTGAGGTACAGTGGGGCTAAGTGGTTTAGGGACTTGTAAGTGAGGCAGATGGTTTTGAGGTCAATTTTTTGCTGTATGGAGAGCCATTTACACGCTTTCCTGGTTGTGGAGATGTGCTCTCACTTTGGGATGTTAAGTGCTGCACGTAGGGCATTATTTTGGAGAACCTTGAGTTAGATTATGGATTGGTTGGCTCCTAGGTACAGGCTATTGCAGTAGTCCAGTTTGGAATGAATGAGGGCTCTGGCAAGAGTGAGCCAGCTGTTGGGGGATATGAATGGTCTGCTAGCCCTGATAAGCTTACCCTTGTAGGCAGTGGCTGAGGCGGTTGCGTTGATTTGTTTAGAGAGGTTGGCATTGGCATCTAGGTGGAAGCCTAGGGTTTTCACACTCTTAACAATGGGGATCGTATTACCATCTATGATAATGTTATTGTAGCAAGGACTGAGTTTTGACAGGTTGTTGGGAGAGCCGACTAGAAGAAGCTCCATCTTCTCATCATTCAGGCAAAGGCTGTGGCTGGCCATCCATGCCAGAATGATGGAGAAGATTTCGTTAATCCGGGTGACGTCCGCATTGTAGTTGCCCGAGATGGTGAGGAGGATCTGGGTGTCATCTGCATAATTAGTGTAGGTGACACCCAGACGGTCCAATTTGTCGAATAGCGGCTTTGTAAATATATTGTACAAAGTGGGGGAGACACAGGAGCCTTGTGGAACTCTGCATGTGATGGGGACAGGGTCCGCTGCTGCTGTTGTGGAGAAGACTCGCATGGTTCTGTTTGCCAGGAAGGATTGTACCCATGAGTAGGCAGAGGAGGAGAAGTGGGCTGCGCTAGATAGGTGGATGCAGAGGATTTTGTGGTCGACTAAATCAAAAGCCGCTGAGAGGTCTAAGAGGAGAAGGATTGCGGCATTACCTTTGTCTTTGATTTCATCAATCTGGCCTTTGAGGTCAACCAGAGCGGTTTCTGATCCATGTTGAGGTCTGATGCCAGATTGATGTTTGCCTAGCAGTTGGTTCGATTCTAGGTACTCCTGAATCTGGATGTAGGCGATCTGTCCAGAATTTTCAGCAGGAAAGGGACAGTGGTGATGGATCTATAATTAGTCGGTATGGCTGGGTCTAGTGATTGTTTTTTAATAGAGGGAGGACCCAGGATTGTTTTAGGTTGCTGGGGACAGAGTTATTAGTGAATGAGAGGTTAATTAGCTTGGTGATAAAAAGGGAGAGGTCTCTGGCTGCGTCTTTTTTATCTGGGCAGGACAGCTGTCCCCTTTGCAATTAGATGGTTTTAAGGAGGTGATGAATTTTTGGACTTCTAAGAGGGTTACTTTTTTAAAGGAGAAGCCTATATTATCTTTGATAGGAGTTGGTGAGCTAAGAATAGGGTTTGTGGTCTTGTTGCTGAAGAGTTGTTGACGTTTGTTCTCAATTTTAGTTTGAATTCCTGTGATTTTGTTGTTGAGGGTGTTCTGGATGCTGGTGCACCAGGGTTTATCTTTTGAGCAGGTGTCTGGAGGTGGATTGGGGTTTTCTAGCTCTTTTAGTATTTTAAATAATTCTTTGGTGGAAGAGCCTGCCTGATCGATCCTAACGTTATAGGCATCTTTTTTGGTGCAAATTATCTCACTTTTGTAAAGTGCAGAGATGTTCTTGAGGTTGGACTTGTTTTCAGATGAGGGGTTAGTTTTCCATATTTGGCCTTCTTTTTCCTAAGTAGTTTAAGTTCAGGGGTGTACCACGAATTCAAGTGGCTTATTGGTTATCTTTTACTTAGTTTCAAAGGGGCAATGGAATCAATAGCAGTAGCCATGGAATTGTTGAAGGTGTCAACAAGTAGATTTAGATCAGCATTGTCTGGTAGAGCGTTAAGGGTAGGTAGGACCAGGGGTAGTAGGGCTTCGGCGGTGATGTTGCATTTGTTTCTGGTTGGGCAGGCTGGTGCCATGGGGCACATTTTAGGAGCTACATGGCTGATGTGAATATCGAGGGGGATGAGGTAATGATCTGTCCATGTGAGAGGTTGGGGGTCCTTGCAGGTGGTAATGCAGTTAAATGTTGCTATCCAGTCGAAAATTCTGCCTTTCTGGTGAGTCTGTGAGGTACTGAGCTGAGTGAATCCATGTTCAGTTAGGGCGTTTGCTAAGGATGTGGCTGTGGTGTCCTTGGGGTCATTGTAGCTGAGATTGAAGTCTCTGAGGATAATGGTTTGTGCTAGTGGCTTCGAGTTTTCAGTGATGAGCGTGGTGATGTCTTCTTCGAAGACTCCAGGGGGCCCTGGGGGTCTATATATATCGTGTAGAGTGATCGTGCTTGAAGGAGAGGTTTGTAGCTTGACTGTGAGCAGCTCACAGGATTTCACTGATAGGGTGGAGACTAGTCTGCAGCCTAGTAGTGATTTAGAAATGATCGCTACGCCTCGTCCTTTGCCATTGGGTCTGTCAGCTCTGAGGATGGAGTAATTGGCGGGAATAGCTAACGATAAGTGTGGTCCTGATGCCTTGTGTAGCCAAGTTTCCGTTAGGGCAAGGAAGTCGAGATCATTGGTTAGAATGGTGTCGGCAATTTCTGTTGGGTGTGCGTCCATGGATCTAACATTAAGTAAGGCTCCTTTAAGGGGGAGTGGTTCAGGCTTATTGGAGGTCTTTAGGTTCTTTTTAGTTTTGGTGTTGAATTTAGCGGGGTGGATGCTAGTTGTATGGGGGAGCCTAGTGCCTAGTCTTATGTTGCGGGCTGTGAAATCCAGGTTGGTTGAACACAAGGGTTTTGGAGATTTCAGAGTGGGAGTCACAGTGTGGCTTGGGGCACTGAGTCTGCTAAGATTGGCAGTTTTGTTAGAGATAGTATTGTCTGGGGAGCTGTTGTCTACGGAGGAGGTAGGGTGAGGGTAGGGGTAGTGATTAGGAGGGAAGGGTGGCTGGGAAGGTAGGAAGGGCGTGGGGCAAGGGATCGGGTAGTGCCTGGGACATCCAAGATTGGCTAGGCCATCGTTGAAGGTTATGAAGTTGTTGCCACTGCAGGGTACATTGTCCGGCATGATGCAAAAGGGGAACATGGTGAGAGTTAGCCAGGGGATCATGGTCTGGGCGCAGGGTTGCACAATGCAGGTGAAGTACACTTTAGGCTGGGTTGCAATGGGGTAGTGCCTAGATTGGAAAAAGCCCTCTAAGGTTGACTGCTGTGAGGCCACAGCTAGGTGGACATGCTAGGCAGGCGTGAGTAGGCACATAGAGGCACAGAGATGGAGCACTAAATATGATGATCAGTATGGTGGGCGAGAAAAACTGGCTAGTAGGGGCTTCCCCTATCAATAGTTAGGCAGTAAGGCATGGGGTAGCCTGGGCTAGGAGCATCAGAACATACGCATATCAGCATAGGTTAAGTACAAATGTCCTCTGTGGGCAAATCAACAAAGACTGAGTACAGTAGTCCAGCGTGGGCAGCTTAGGGCTAGTTGTAGGTGTAATAGGATACAGGCTATAGGGTAGAAGAATATACGCTAAGTTTGATAAACCTATATGGAACCATCTAAGTCTATACTGGCGTCTAGGTATTTCAGTTTGGGTGGCCAATATGTTCAGTGTTATGTCTAGAGTGCTGATGGCCAACACACTAATGACTAGGGCACAGTAGGCAGACCTTCAATACATTTGAATAGTAAGAATGCAATAATAAAGTGAGGACATGCTGGCAACTAGATTCGAGTTTAATGCAGGAGGCCTAAAACACCAGTGATTAGACAGTCAAGAGCACAAAGGAGGCACAAAGGCCTACTGTATGTTTTTTTCTTTTGCAACTTTGTTTTCATACTTGTGTTTTCCAGATGAAATTAAATAACAAAGGGTAATGTTGTTTATTAAATGACCATACGGCTTCATTACAAGTATGGCAGTGGCGTAAAATAATTGTCAGTAACAGAATTAACAGCACTTTTCCTGCATGAGTATGGCCCAGGAGTGGGAGATTTACCTCCAGCATCATGTTGGAGGTAAATCCTCCCACTTTCTGATGAAAATCATTGAAATTACCAGGGCAGTAACTCCGCTGGCGGTCATTTTGACAAAAATGCCACATAGAGTCGAATGGACTCTCAAAAAATGGGGTTTAAATCTGCCAGCACCATTTGTTATACAGCAGTAATTCTGGTGGGCCTGGTGGTGGTAATGGTAATTCTGTTGGGCGTTATTCTGTCAGATTTTGCTGCCGGAATACGACCCAACTCGTAATGAAGCCCATGCATGTCTTTTGTTTTTTATCGGATATTTACATTTTAATTTTAAAATACAATTGTGTTTTTGTTTTTTGGAGAAACGCGCATTTTGTTTTATCTTTGTTGTGATTTAACCTGTTTAAATAACAAAGGGCATTTTTTTTTAAATGGTAGTAATTGGTACTTTTTATGTATTACTAAATGTGTTGTTATGATTACACAATTGCATTTTACATTTATTGGACAAAAGATAATTTGGTTTTACTTTTTTGCAAGTTTTAGTTGTACATGTTTAGATTTGTTTATACAATAAATTACACTTACGCAATTTATGATGATGTTTATGTTGTTTTGTCTTCTCAATACCGGTTTGAATTGTATTTTCATCTTCACTTGTTGTTTCACCTTTAAAAACAAGACATGTTGTTATAATAGGAACATATGTGCATGTTAATGATAATGTAATATTAGTAACACTTGTGCATGTATTTATTAGTGTACACTATATAAAACAGAAAATGGTAAAATAAATAAGTGGTATACTACACAGCTATGCTCACGTTATTATGCTTATTAGTTTAAGCATTCCGTTTTACAAGCTGTGCATTACATTTTGTGTGGGTACATTTTTTTGTTTGTACATTGATGATGTTATATGTATTGTTTAACAAACACACATGTTTAAGCTGTTACTCCAAATTATTCAAGTTTAACCAGAGTCCCAATGAAATTAGACATTATACAAGGGTAACATTATTTATGTGCTTTGATGATGTTATATGTACTGTTGGTGTTTACACCTGTTGAAGCTGCAAAGCGTATTATGTGTGCAGAGTGCTACAGACATTACATCACGCAGATCATATTGATTGTGAAAGGTATATTAATATGAAAATGGGACACCCTTTGAAAAGCCCAAGTGCCCAATAAGGATGCAATTTGAAGTAACTTTATATATAGAACAATACGCTTATGATGCAAAGCCTAATGTTTTTTAAGCTATAGATTGTGTATTTTTGTTCAATTTTTGTTTTTTACTGTATGTAGATTATGTTATTTGTACTGTTAAATGTACACACTTGTACATTATAATTGAATTGACACTTGTTAAATATAAAATGTTGTACTGTTTAGCGTGCACACCTGGATTTTATAAGTGCAAGGGCATTTTTCGCTTATTAAATAAACCTAACAGAAAACTATTTAGCATACACACTGGAGAAGCTGTAAAGTGTATGAAGCATGTCAAAAGGATAGCATGCTACTGCATACATTTGTGTTAGCATTTTGTATATAGTGCTTGGAATAGCACACTAGTGCCAACATTCATATTAGCATTTCATATATAGTGCAAATTAGAATTACAAATGTAACTGAATTTATCATACACACTTGTTGAAGTTATGCAGCATGTAAAGGGTATGAACTTGTTGAACAACTGAATAGTACGCTACTGTATAGTGAAGCATGATTTCAGGGACGGGCGTAGGGTAATTCCATCAAGGAGTTTTTAAAATATTCAACATAGAAGTTAGTGCCCCAGGCTCCCCAAAAAATGCTCTCTCTCCCATGATGCTTTGCAGCAGAGAGGCTGAGAGTTTTTTCAGAAAAGCAAATCTGACATTTTCACCAAAAATGCTATAACTAATATATTTGTTCTTGCTGGATGAATTTGAATGACATTTTCCAAACAAACGGTTAGTCAAGGGCCGCCCCCAAACTAGAAATGTTGCCATCAACACATAGACAAATGAAAGAGGTATTAAGAAAACAAAAAAAACACATTTTGTTTTCAGGATTGATTTTCCCATAGATAAAAAGTGCTGTTTTTCAACAGCCGTAGCGTGAAAGCCGCTGAGCTGATTTGGACCAAATAAGAAACAACTTGGCACAAAGCAAAGATTTAATTTGCTTAACTGGTTTGGGGTGAATCCATCGAGTACTTTATACAACATTTGACAGAGATGGGTTGCCCCCTGCTCCTTTAAAACGTTTGTACTTGCCTTAGTGCTTTCCAGCAGAGAGGCCAAGCAAAGCTAATAACTTTTGATTTGCTGGATGCATTTAAATGAAATTTTTCAAACAAAAGGTTTGTTAAAGTCCCCCCAAATTGAAAATTTTGGGAACAATGTGTTAAACAATAAAAATTATATTTAAAAAAAAAAGAAAATGCAGTTTTCAGCCTACTCGAACTCATTTTCTCATAGGAAAAAAAGTCCAGTATTTGAACAGCCATATTGCGTAAAGCACTCAGCAGATTTGAACCAAAAAAAAAAAAACTATTTGGGCACAAAGCTTAATTCAGTCTTAATTTCCTTGACTGATTTGGGGTCAATACATCAAGTCATTTAAAAAATACTCAACAGAGACATGGGGGCTTTTCAGAAATCGAAATCCACCATTTTCTTTTGCTCGATGTGAGCGATTCCCACGGTAATACTGGGAGAAGGCAAAAACTGAAATAACTCTAAACGCTCTTTGGAAGAGGAAAACAAATGTTATCAAGCTTTGGAATGAACTCCCCATGAACTTAGATAGTCTAATAACCTTTTCGAGTTCAGAAAGTGAGTCAAAACTATTCTGTTTATTTAGTCACTCTTAGGCGAACACTGATTGTTCTGAACAACAATGCTTAGATGGCATTGCCAAGCCACTATATAAATGCCAATAACAATAGCAATCACATCAGGCTAGTGGCCTTGAGTGGGAAAGAAGACACCATGTGCATTTGGGGAGTTAGAGGTGGGTTGGGAGCCAGTTACAGATAGAAAATGTTTGATTTATGTTGGGAAGACCGTGGAAATACCACTAGATTACAGCGACAACGCCGCAAGACATGCAATGAAAGGTGCATGACACAAATCGATTAGTTTATAGGAGGTAATGGGAGAGGGTTAGGGATGCAAAAATCAATTGAGTGAATGAGAAGACCTGGGAAAAAGAAGGGGGACACATGTTGAGCACCTGTGAGGATGTGGAAGACTTTTTAATTCTGTGCATTTTTTCCTGTTATCGTGGGAATGAGCAAACCAACACACTACAACAGAAATGTCTGTTATTGGAAAATATTACTGTGAAATTATTGCGGGAATAAGGAGTTAGAAACAAGAAAAGATTTAACATCTGCAGTGCCTACAACTTCTGGATAGGGGGCAATTGGTGTTTGTTAACAAATTAATGGTGTGACATGGCCAATGGACATGGCTAGTGGCCCCAAAAGAAAGCTATTGATATAACATGTACAGAAATCATGGCCGAAACCCTCAGTTAGTGAGACCTCAAGAAACTATGGAACAGGTTTGGCTGTGGCCACTACCCATGGCTGTAGGCTATGACTAGTGGGCCATGAGGAAACTGTAGTATAACAAAACCTTTGAAATTCAGGGAAAAAAAAACATTAATTAAGAGAGAATTAAGGTGATCAGATTTAACACAACAAAACCCTAAAATTCAGAACTTGCATTTGAAGCAAGTGCAGTTTAACTATGCGCCCCCTGTTGCGTATAGTATGCCACAATGATGGCATCACTGATAATGACACTGGTCATGTCACGGATGACATCACTGATGGTGTAACTAATGACATCATACAATACATCACTGATGAGATCAATAATTACATAAAATGGAACAATTCACTGATACAGAAGTATCATAGTATTGCGTGTTCAACATTCATTTGGAGTACTTAGCAACTTATAGAATTTAAAATAAACATATGTAACATTATACAAATGGTTTCAATTACCTGTATTAGTAGGCAATTGCAATACTTCATTACAGGTAAAGTAACTGATTCAGATACTGAAATGCACTGCACATGAGTCTGTCCCTTGCTGTCTGTCCCTGTGAGCTGCTCCTTTCCATGTCTTGGAATGCTACATGGCTAATACAAGTGCCTCAATGGACCATGGTGGGCCGGAGGGTATGTGCCACTGGCCCTGCAGGTGCCCCAGACAACTTTCCCATCAACTAGCCGTTAGTCCACCAACGCATCTTAGCTGTATTGTGCGCATCAACACCAATCTTTGTCCAAGCTCACCGTCAGTGCTGCTACTAAGCATGTATGTGCAACTGGCCAGGTGGAAGGTCTGCTGCGTGGTGGCCCCCTGTGCTGCTCACCTTGCCTGGAGTCCCTTGAAACACGTCAGCTGTTTTCGGATGTATGAGCGCAATCCCTGTGCCTCTACTTGCGCACACATGCGCATGTCAGCACCACCAAACGTTTCCAGCTTCTAGATGTCCAATGGCCCATGTCTGCTGGCAAAGGTGGTCTGGAGGCTCATCCCGCTGCAGAAAGGGCATGAAACACATGATTAATGCTTTAAAATCATCTGTGTGTGTCTCTTCAGGCATTAAATGACTGGACCATGTCAGAGACGTACAACACAAACCATCAGTCCGTCTTTCACAGGCAAACTGTTGAACACACCATCTACGCCATGAATTGCAACAAGCACATGTACAGTATAGATAATAAACATACTACACAATGAATAGCAATGAATGTACACATCAATCATGAAACCCCCATCTAGCGAATGAAGAACAGTGGTCAATAACACCCCTATCATCCCCACTGGGGGTGTTAACACAAGTTTCACAGCAGCAGACATGCCACAGATATGACAGTCCAGAGCCCTTGTGTAATAGGCTGTTAGACCGAACCATCCTTGCTAGCCCATAGATAAGGGAAGCAGGAGTGGCATATACGAGTCAAGGACCCCAAGCTGCAAACCCCAAGCTGCAAACACATACACAAGACAAGCTTGAAGGGCCCAGCTGGAACAGACAATGGATGCTCTCAAAAGCCACAAAGCACCACACTGTCACATGAAAGCACAATAGACAAACAATTTTAAACTATATTAACTAATTACACTAACTATGAAAAACCTACATTACCTATTTAAACTAACTATCATATTGAAACTAAACTAACTAAACTAAAAGAAAAATCAAAAATGGCCACATACGACGTGGGGGGGGAGACACCCAGGAGGGGGGAGGTACAGGGTGCTGCTCAACACCCACATGCGATGATGTTGAGGAAAAAAAAAACCTCCATGGGCTCAACACCTGCACAGCCCAACCTATGTGGGAGATAGATTGTCGTCCGAGTCTGGCTCTTCCTGGAAAGGAGGACGTGGCACATGAGCCTGACCACGCCTAGCCACAGCTTGCCCCTCGTCGGCAGCAAGTCTGCCGGATGGGTGAGCCTGGTTCTGTGCGGCGTTCACACATAGGTCTGCATGCAGAACCTCCCGTGATACACGTGCTTCCTCTTGCAAGGTAGCATGTGTAACACTGAGTTCCTCCTGCAAGGCCTTGCTGGACAACTGCTGCACCTCCCGGCAAGCATGTAGCTCAGCCGAGATTGTACGCTCAAGCTGCGCAAACCTTTCCTCTGCCCGCTCCCTCTGGGACATCAGAAGGACACCCAGAGTGGATCTGAGGGAAGCATAATCTTGCCTCAGGGCCTCCATGTGTGCCTCTGTGTGAGCAGCAATTGCTTTACGCAGAGACAACATTTCAGCCTGGCGTGCCCTGTCTGAGGCCGCCATGCCCAGCCTGAGCGAGCGGGCCGTGGACCGTGCCGCCTGCTGCTGGAGAAGCACCTGCCTAGCAGGGGGGGCACGGATTGGGCCACACGCTCCATGCTCTCAGTGATGTTCTCCATTGCTGCCCTCTGCCGTTCAGAATTGGCAGTCATGTCTTGCTCCCACTCAGTATACTGCGGTTGCGCGCGGTGACCGCGTTGCTGGGCTTGACCCCTGCGGGACCCAAGGACTGGGTGTCCTCGTTGTGTTGGCACCGCCCGCGGCTGCACGACTACATGCCCCCGTCGATGTGATGGCCCAGGCACATCAGTGTCTGGTGTGGAGGGTGACCCTGCGTCCCGATCCACCACAGGCGGAGGTACCAAGACTGTCTGACCCCTCAGTGCAGGTGTCGCGGACAGAGGAGTGCCCACATCAGAATCACTCACCCCTGACATATGGACCTGATGCTCATCCAACTCAACATGGACGTCACAGTGGTCATCAGGGCTGGACTCATTGCCAGCCACAGACAAGATGGACTGTAGCACATGTGGGTTTTCGTGGCCTACCACCCCACGACCCCCACTTTTGCCGGGTTGCTGTAGTGATAACAACCCTGTGCCTGGCATGACAACACCATCCTCTGGCTCCATTGCGTCATCATCTGAAAGTAGAAAGAAAAAAGGTCACTACACATGTTAGAAGCACAAAACACACACACACACACAGACACCAAACACATCAAGCAGACATGTCACACACAAAATAGAACCTCCCATGCATGCTGGGTCAAGTTGAAATTGTTTCTGTGATTAGGCATGTCGAAAGGTGTCAGTTTGCACTGAAGTGGGTCAATGCAGTGCAGCAAATATGTACGTTACTCACTATCTACATGTAAAAGAACTTCATGATGTGTGTCAGTAATTGTGAAGGCAGTGCAAGGTCAACTTTAGGCATCACGTGCAATGTGCATTCAATGGGTAGCATGTCTACAAGCAAACCACCCCTCCCCCAAGTGCAAATGCAGGGATGCCTAGCATGGTATCAAAAGGCTGAACTTAGACCTGTGTTTTGACAGACAGTGTTGACTAGCATCAACAGCATCATGTGAGTCAAGTGACAACACAGCGAATGATGATGGGACAGTAAGCAGGATACATGATGAAACCTCTGGAGTATACCCACGTGTGAAGAAGACACTACACCAGTTGGATAGAGTCATTGGCCATTAAACAGGCTGAGGCCTGTGACTCACACAGACTGTCAGGCCCTAAACATGTGTGCAACGCGGTACTGAGCCAGAGTGGACATGGGAAGGCTGATGAAATTCCATGCAATGTATGTCACCAGGACTAGTATTACAGTGATCATCCAGTCAAGGACACATAGGGGCATGTGTGGAATGCACATGGAGCATGAATGGACACTCATGTCCCTGCAGGGCATCTGACCTCTGCACAGTCCAAGTGAGATACCCTGCATCAAGTACTAAGGATGTACCACACAGCATATGTCTGGCAAATTGGCCGCTGGAAGTTAGCATGTACACTGGACGCATGAACAGGGAAGTACCCAACAGCAATATTGAAGCAGACCAGTAAAGGTGGAATTGGGGTGCAGAGCGGGGGTTGGAGGGGCAAGGGAGCATGCCTACATGGAGTACCCGCATGCAGGCAGAGGACACATGCACGTCAGTCAAGCTATGACGTTTTCCCTGGGCTGAGAGGAAGGTCACCACATGCTAAATGTAGAAGGGCCTGTGAGCTGAAACATGGACCGGAGGGGCATACTGGTAACCAGCATGTGAGTAGGATGCAAAAGTGGTGATGTAGACAGTCCCCGTCTGCTCCCCATGTCCAACATCCAGCAGAGCAGACATGCATCAGTGAAGCATTATATTACTTGCACATCAGAACCATGTACATGTGACATGTAGTGGCAGTCATGCACAACACATCACACAAGTAAAACACACACGTCCTCACCAAACACGCATCAACACTCACTGGACTTGGCATCAAAGTCCGGCATCTCTCCCACTCCTTTGACTGATTCAGATGGTATGAACTCCGCAACGAGTGACTCATACGGAGTGAGGTCTTCCTCATCTGGTGCAGGCCCACTGCCAGTCACCAGAGTCAAGTTGTAATTTGAGGCTTGCTTAGCCTTAGCGCTGCGTTTGAGGTCATTCCAACGCTTTTTGCACTCTTGCGCCGTGCGCACCTCATGGCCGAATGCACTCAAATGTTCTGCAACTTGCTTCCAGTGGGTATCACGGTGGGCAGCTGTAGTCTGACAATTAGCACCCACTAGCACGTCACGGCTGTGATCCCACACATAGTCCATGAGGAAGTCTAGTTCCTGGTTGCAGAAAGGCTTCTTCCTCGATGTGCAGGAGGTCGTGGCTGTGTGTGGGGTCCCAGCCTGTGCTGCAGGTGCAACCTTCCTTCTCTTGGATTGTGGCGCAGACCCTGGCTGGCTAATGCCGCCCTGATCAGTATGGCCAGTGGGTTCGGTGGATTGAGCCAAAGGAGTGGCAGGTGGAGGGACGACCAAAGGCCTGACTTGTGTCAGTGGCAGCTTGGTGCCCTCTAATGGACCCTGCGCAGCAACATCCGCTGTGGCAGGGTTATTGACCGCAACTGTCCTGGTTGGCAGGCTCACAACCGGGGTGTTGTTGGCTGCATCTGCCCCTGCACTTGCCAACACCCGGCTGTTCGGGGCAGCAGATGACATAACTGCTCCAGGGACACGTGTCTTGGTCAGGGCAGCCCTACGTGCCCCTATGGTTTCCCCCCTGGCCTGTTGGAAATCTTCCAAGGGCTCTTCAAGTGCCAGCGCAGGCTGCGCTGGCAGACCCTGAGCCTGGGTGGTGGTGTCCACAGCTGCACCTGCAGATACCACTACCCTTGGGCCCGTGGCAGTCGATGAAACTGACTGCCGGGTCACACGGGCACCAGTGCCAGATGCAGAAGCTGCATCTCCCGGAACCACAGGGGGTGGTGGCATGACTGCACCAACACATGGCACAACATCGTGCTCAAGTGGCACACCCCTGCCTCTTCCCCCTCTGGGGCCACCCTGGACACCCTGGAGTCCCCCTACTACCTGGTCACCCCAGCCACATCCCTGACCACGCCCGCCACGAGGAGGATGCCCAGCTGAGGCGCCCCTTACCTTTGGTGGCCTCCCAACCATGGCACAGATAAAGTAGTGCCAGCACAGATGGAGTAGTGCCAATGGGAGGTGTACACCACAATTGACCTGGGCAATTGGGGTGAAGGAGGTGTAATTCAAGATGTAAACAGCGTCCCTGCACCTGCAAGGCTGTATGTGACCCCGGTGATGTAGTGACGGGTCACGCAATGCTCAGGCACCCCAAAACTGCAGTAAAACTGTGCACGCAACCCTGCAGCCTGCGTGCGTGGAACCAACCTCCCACAGTACGCAGTGGGACCTAGTAACACAAAAAACGCATACGCGTGGGAAACGCAGGCTACTATGACCTCGAAAACGGGTGCGATACACAGGGGCATCCGCAGTGGGAAAAATAGCATGCACGACTCACCGTCTGACTATCGTGATAATGAAAAACACACATAGCCAATACGCCCGCCAAAAGAAGAGATACGTCCTCGATCCGCTGTGAAGTTGTGATGGCGCGCGAAACAACACGAAGCAGCAACACACGTCGGTCTCCACGAAAGGCACGTACAGCGAACTGCTGGCCCTGCTCACCTTTAACCCGTGCTGAGGGAAACACCCACGCATGTCACGTCACTTACGCGCGTAGGCCCTTTCCTCGGATTACATGCATTCACACGCGGACGTGCAGTTATTTCACGCACGCTGAACCACTATTCCCACGTCACGAGGGAAACGCCCTCGCGCGTAATGTCGCAGAAGCGCTTACGCGCTAAGGGCCTTTCCTCGAATTACACTCTGATGTGCAATTTTTTCATGTGCCAAATCACTCCATATCAAGCTGGCCATGTGAAAACACACGGAAGACCACGCTCCTGCCCAGAAGGCCGAATTACTGCCCCCAAGAGCCCTGAGCACACTCCCACCTGCCATCTGCTGCAGCCTGCCTGCCTGCTGCCCACGTGCCCTACTATTTGCTGCCTGCATGTCAGCCAGGGGTGCAGTTGCTGTGACCACCCCTGCTGGAACCGAAGACTCCCGACTGGGATACCATCGCTCCACAGGACCCAGTTGCCCACCCACACCTGCCTCTGGGGTTGCTATGTCGGGCACAACTCCATCTGACACCACTGGCAACCCCCAGCCAGAGAGGCAGAGGGCCACCAGCTTCAGTGCCAGGGAAGTTAGTGTCCTGGTGGAGCAAGTACTAGGGCAGTATGATGCCCTCTTTGGAAGTTTGCACGCCGACAATGAAGGACGGACCAGGATCTGGATGGACATCGTGACTGCCATCAACGCGGAGGGGGTGGCAGTCTGCGACATCAAACATGTCTGGAAGCGCTGGGAGTACTTCAGATCCAGGCCCTTGACAAGGCCCAGCGCCTCTTGAAGGCAGCGGATGCCAAGGGGCGCCAGGGCCAGCTATCAGACCACCAAATGAAGGTCCTGGAACGCATACGCCCAGCGCTCCACGTCCAGGTACTTGAGAGGCAGACCCGTCTGGAGTCGAGCGGTAAGTATACATGCATACTGATTGGATGCTTTGTGTGTTGTGGTGTGCCAGTAGTGTGTAGATTATACATGTGTTTTTGTAGGACCATGTATGGATGTGTATGTACAGGGGCGTGAGGCTGACACATGTGAGTCTTCTCATGTCTGAGACACATGGATGGTGTATGTGTTGGTAAGCATGCAGGCCAAATGCAGGTGTGGGAGCACACAAGTTTGCATTACTGTGCATGTATGTTGGCATGGTTGTGGTGTCACACATGGATGTTGGTTCCAGCTGCATGTATTTGCACTGTGTGCATGTGTGTGTATTTGACAAGTGTGCAACTGTGATGCAACATGGATGCATGTGGCACTGACATGTAGAAGGCTGAATGCCAGATGTGACATGGATGGCGATCTCATCACTGTGACAGTTGGTGGACATGTACACATGTATGTAAGTGTGTTGGTGTGTGTGTTGTGCACTCCCCGTGTTTCATGTGACGTCAGGCTCACCTTCGGATGCTGATGCTGTTGTATGTGTATGGATGGTGCTGCCTGGTGCAATATTGCTGTGGAATTGCTCATGTCTGTGAGTAGAAATGACATGTGTGTTAGGGAGTGTGATGCCATGTCGAAGTTTGACACTGCCACTCATGTACAACTGTCATGTGTGTATCAGTCCATTGTACAGTGCCCTGATTCCAGTGTTCTACCTCTCCCTGTCTGCAGCGTCAACTGATGAAGAGGGCGGACAGGGTGCTGTGGAGCAAAGCGGCCACCAGCCGGAGACGCAAGGCCCGGCTCCCCTCCCAGATTGTCATCTCGTCGGGGAGTGAGGAGTCTGGTGCTGCGTCCCAGGCCGCAGCTGCCGAGGGTAGGTTCAAGAGGCGGAGGTCGGAGATGGACTCCTCAGCAGCAGAAGGGGCAGCTGAGACCCCACAGGGTCCGACGGAGGAAGTTGGCATGGAGGAGTCATCCAGTTTGGTGGTGGGTTTGGTGGAGGAGAAGGCCGTGGAAGGGACACACACGGGGTCTGGAGGTGGGGATTCCACTGGTGCTAGTGGTGCAGTGCAGGGGCAGGGACAGGAGGCAGCACAGGCCGCTGCGGAGGTGCCTATGTGTAATCCTGTCCCTGATCCTGTGACTGCATCATCCGGCACCAGCAGGGATGCCTACATCCAGACCCGTTTTCAGGGAGGGGATGAGCGCACAACAACTGGCCTTCCTCTCCCTGCGGACGTGGCTATCCGGGACCGGGTTGAGCCTGTCCTGGCTGGGATAGCGTTGCATCAATGGGGCATGCGAGGTGACCTGCAGTGTTTTCGTGAAGACACTGCACATCATCTCGGATACCTCTTTGACCGCGTTGACCTACTGGGACGGGTCACCAGTGCTGGATTCCTCCGTGTGCTGAACCTTCTTGCGACCCCCTCCTCACCTGAACCACCTACGCACCAGTCGTCCTCCATGCCATCTTCCCACCCATGTATCACCTGGGTACCCTGTGGAGCTGCCTCTGACACAGCGGCCAGGCTGGTGGAGGACACATCCCTGCCACATTCGGGAGTCAGACGTCCAGCAGGGGTGGACACCACGACAACTGCACACCAGCCGGAGGAGGACGTGCAGGCAGCAAGTGCCAGGGCGCAGGCACAGGCACAGAAGCAGCAGCAACATGGTGAGAGCAATGATGGCTCTGGGCCTTCAACATCAGAGGGGCAGACATCCGCCAGAGGGCAGGAGGACCCATGATTACAAGTGTCTTCCGTGTGGCAGCGGTTGGGCCACGCCATAGATGCGGAGCGGCAACGGGCGGAAGAGGAGCGGCTCACAATGGTCAGGGCGGAGAACTCCATGCAAAGGGCAAGGAGGCGGGCCAAGTGCCTCGGGGCACTTCGCAGGGAGTTGGAGGTCAACATGTCATCGTCCCTGCGAACCCTCCGGCCATGGAAGAGGACCGCCTCCAGGACATTGAGCGGGAGTTCGATGATGCCCTGTCCCGGGACATCAAAAATGAGCCGTCGGACTAGCCCGCTGCCATTGTAAATAGTTAGTTAGTTAGTTAGTGTTAGGTTTCATTTTTGTTTTCATTTTTTTTTGGGGCGCTTTGACAATGCCCCACATTTTTGTATAAAGTTCTTCATTAGTTAGTGTATTATTGTGGGTTTCATTTGGACAGTTGGGCTCATGGACCCTGGATTTCATCCTTGTAAATAGTTGGAGTGTGGATTTGTCGGCATTTTCTTTTTTGATTTTTTCATGGAGCAATGAATTTTATTTTTTCATTTCTGTTTGGATTTGCTTGGTTGGAGGGAGACTTTGGAGACATTTTTGATTTCATATATTTTGGATTCTGATTTCCTTTTGTATCATTATGTGACATTCTGCATTGTTTTCCTTATGTCCATTGTTTGGTGTTTAAATTTGTTTCACCACATCTTTGTTCAATACATTTTTTCCCGTACTTCAATGTGTGGTATTCTCTCATTGGTTTAATGCATGTCACGATGTGGGTTTTCACATTCACTGGCACCCATTGTGTGTGTGTGACAGACATGTGTTGATGTACATACATGCCATTTGGGTTGTTTCATGTAATGGCCATTTCAATGCGGGGTGTATGTTATGCTTGGTTGGTTATTTGGGCAGGGGTGGTGATTTGGGTGGCCATGAGGGCCATGATTGTGGGTCATGTTGACGTGTTGGGGGGGACATGAGTGGGGGCCTGCTGGCAGGTGCCCTTCACTGCTGGGTGGGTGGGTGGGGGGACATGAGTGGGGGCCTGCTGGCAGGTGCACTTCACTGCTGGGTGGGTGGGTGGGTGGTGGGACATGAGTGGGGGCCTGCTGGCAGGTACCCTTCACTTCTGGGTTGGGGCATGAGTGGGGGCCTGCTGGCAGGTGCCCTTCACTGCTGGGTGGGTGGGTGGCGGTACATGAGTGGGAGCCTGCTGGCAGGTGCCCTGGACTGCTTTGTGGGGACATGAGTGGGGGCCTGCTGGCAGGTGCCCTTCACTGCGGGGTGGGTGGGTGGGTGGGTGGGGGGACATGAGTCAGTGCTCACTTGTGTGTGGTGACATGTGGGCTGGCTGGGGAGCTTTGCCAGGGTGGATGGGCTGCCTGTGGGGCATGGCCAGGGTTTCAGTGTGTTCCCCTGTGTTGTGGTCTACCTGCAGGCCCTGGGGAGGGGTGTGAGGGCACACCTGGGAGGACACACACTGCCAATTCATTTGGGCACCCCAGAAATACACGTACCCCGCTCACCCAGGGCCTACCGCGTGTGATACTCCCTGCGAACCCCAGAAACACACGTGCCCCGCTCGCACAGGGGTTACCGCATGTGAAACTCTCTGCGAACCCCAGAAATACACGTGCCCCACTCGCCCAAGGCCTATCGCGTGTGAAACTTCCCGCGAACCCAAGTAATACACGTACCCCGCTCGCACAGGGCCTACCGCAGGTGAAACTCCCTGCGAACCCCCGAAATACACGTGTCCCACTCGCCCAAGCCCTATCACGTGTGAAACTTCCTTCGAACCCCAGTAATACATGTACCTCGCTCGCACAGGGCCTACCATGTGAGAAACTCCCCGTGACCCCAGTAATACACGTGCCCCACTCTCCCAAGGCCTATCATGTGTGAAACTTCCCGCGGACCCCAGTAATACACGTACCCCGCTCACACAGGGCCTACCGCGTGTGAAACTCCCCGCGAACTCCAGAAATACGCGTGCCCCGCTCGCCCAAAGCCTATCACGTGTGAAACTTCCCGCGAATGAGCGTGGTACGTGTATTCCGAGGGGTGCGCGGGGAGTTTTACACGCGATTGGCCTAGCGCGAGCGGGGTACATGTATTCTGAGGGATCCGCGGGGAGTTTTACACGTGTTTTCGTGGTTGGGGGGCTGTATGCTGGTCCACTGGCCTGTGCGCCATGTACAGGATTTGTGCACTGTTCATGGTGCATGGGGCGGGGTTGGGGGCGTAACTGGCGCTGCTGCAGGGTCGCTGCGCCACTCTGCGCCACGGCTGCTTAGGGATGTTAAAATCCATGAATACGCTGTGTGGCGAAATGGGTTTAGGCGCACGCGGCTGGCGCAGATTTCCGCGTGCGCACACTGTGCGCCAGCCGCGTGCGCCACTTGTGCGCTGAATTCTATGAATTACCCCGTAAATTGTTTGCCATGGACCACACACTATGTTTAAGTAGCATGCTCCAAGTCCCTTGTTTAAAGGCCCTTCGCTTGGTGACCCTTGTGATTCATCGGACAACAACAACTGAGCTCATTTAAGCAGCACAGAAATGGGAAAATAATTAGTGGCTGCAAGAATAACATATGCCCAGGTACTTTCTGCACCTATAGCGAAAATCAAAAACATATGCTGTCACTATTCACAAATCACAGGTCTAACCGTAGATCAAGCATTGGTTGACATTGGCAGCACAGTCTTTAAAGAAGGTATGAGTTAAGTAGCACTTTCACATCTGCGTACACCCAGTGGTCTATTCCTAGTTAACTTTGATGCAAACAAATTTAACGCTGACATTCCTTGCATCCTGGAACATAACAGGTTATGGGCACTATACACCCCCTACCTAGATTTGTAACCTGTATCTCAAAAAATGAAACCTTTAGAAGACAAGTAATACAAACAGAAGCTATAACAGATCTCTCAACAGTGCACTAATAAAACAATGACCCACTCCTTCTGCACCAAACAATACAACCACACAATTGTCTAGTACAAAGACAAATGTACATCCATCAGAAAAGAAAGAGACACATGCACCTTCTCCAGAAAGATCTGCAGGGCCATTAAACGATCCAAAGACAGAACTCTCTGGCCATTTAATTTCAGCAACACAATTGGAGTAAATTGTTATGCTAATGTGACAATCTTCTCTTTCAATTGCCACCAATTCTTCACAAGATGTGTTTGCAAACGCTCGTCCTTCTTAGAAATGCCACAAATAATCCTGACAACACGTACAGTGTCTCAGGTATAAAGCAAGAATTGTAACTACTGTGCAGGAATAGTAAAACGTACAATAAACACACAGGAAGATCCACAAGAATGCCTAATGTACTTACTACAAGTACTGGGAACCCAAAATCTCCCTATAAATGAAATCTTCCAGATTTCATATATGTTGAAACATACATTCACTCTCTGCAACCATGATTCACAAGGCCATATCCCTAATGAATGATTTGCATACGTATCCATACCAAATTCTGAATCCATTGCATTTCATCAGCTTCTGCAGAATGCAAATCATGGCATATTATGCCCTTTTTGCAATTCAGACAATTGTTCCACCATAAAAATAAACTCACATAGCCAATATGTTGTACTAATGCTTCTAAGGTACAATGAAGATGGTAATAAATGGTAATAAAAATAACTAAGGTCACAGGCTTCACACATGGCCAAGTATCTCTTTCAAAGAAAACCTTTACAACAGTAAGTATAGTATACAACACTGGTGCCACAACTGCTTCAGGGCTCTACACTGCATATGTCAAAATAAGAAAAGGTTGGTTTAAATGTAACAATACCTCCGTTAATCCAAAACATAGGTTACCAGCACATTGATGAAATGCCTACTTAATATTCTTTCAACCCAAATGTTGTCACTAAACTATAGCACAATTAATAGTTAGAATAGGCCAGCAGGTATCTAACTACATGAATAATACTACAATAGTACCTTAGAAAGTCAATCTAGTAAGAATATTCCAACAGGTATCTAACTACTTGAAAAATACCCTTCATTCCAAAACACTTCAAATCCGTCATCTCAATTCTTACATGACAAAACATCTTCTAACCTGTAATGTAGTTAGGATATGCCAACAGGTATCTAACTACTTCAAGCATTCCCTTAATCACAACATACTTCACACAAACATACTATCACCCTTACACTCACATAACTGCGGGTCAAGTGGTACAGCAAGTAGAGTGATCGCTTTGACATCAATGCAGAGCTTGCTAAGGCAGGTTAAAATCCCGGCAAGGCCAAACTCAGCCTTTCATCCTTCCGAGGTCGATAAATGAACACCACACACCGTGGGTAATAATAATCAGCTCTAAGATACCTTAGAGTACGTAGTGCTATATACATACAAAATTATTAATTAACTGTAATCAGGTTTTTTTTATCCAGTATGGATTTTCTTTCCCAATGACCCAATGTTTATTTAATGTAAAAAAACAGCAGTGTATCATACACTAATGTTGTACCAAACACAGTACTTACAATGTACTGTTTATGTGAGTTTCAAATAAATGTATATGTTAAATTGTATCCAACTACAGCTTTTAAACTATCCTGTTACCACATTGTACTGTTTTTTTCACAGATAATAAACCAGAGATTCCAGCTTCATAACGCTATAAAACTAAATAACCACAGCAATTATAATCAAATACATATTCTATGAGTACTATCCTCAATTTTACTTCATTCATGAGTACAGTATACAGTTCAATTACATCATTCCTCCATGTTACAAACACTTTGTACTCCCACTGCATTCCCTATAATTTCTATACACATACTACTCTGGTGGTTGTGGCCAGTGGACATATTCTTGGGGCCATGGCCTATGGCCATGACCCCCAGAACCTGGCCACTGGCCTCAACCATCACAATACAATTAACTATGTGTGAAATACCTACCATACACTGTCAAGTAATAAAACTCACCCTGACCACCCTGCAATCGAAATGATGTCTGCGGACACTGAAATTGACTGTGGACTTGGTGTCATTTCCAAACCATTTGTTCACCCATAAGAATAGCTCCACATTACCTTCATTCCACTTCCCTACCATTTCTACACCCTCTTTGAGCCATTAAATAAAGCCAAATGTCTTTTCCAAGCTGCCTGTTTAAGGCGCTGCCCGTGAACTGCGGCAGTGTCCGTGGACAGCTACGACACCTGCCTGACCTTTTTCCACCTACAAAAATAGCCCCATATCATCATTTTTCCACGCCTCCGCCCTTCCCAGACCCTCTTTCCAGCACCAGATAACCCTGAATGTGTTTGCCAGACTGTCTGCAGATACAACATAACAGGTATTTCCATAAATCTGATGCACCTCACACTTTTCACCATCCAATCAGCAGGAACGTCAGATGTCCGCAGACCTCACATTGGCCCCTGGACCAATCGGAAGCCTGTCTGTGGACCGAACAGGGAAGTGAGTCTGCAGACCTAACCCAGAATCACTAATATTTACCTACTTTTTGGCTGTAAAAGAAATGGATGTATTTACACCAATTTACAAAAGCACGCTTTGAGGACCAATCCGTCCCTCCTATTGAACATTTTTTGAAAATCCATCCAGCAGTTTGGGCTGTAGAAGTGAGCACAATAATTCTTCCATTGCGTCTATGAGAAAAAATACACATTTTGGCACCCCCCTGTAACTTCAGAAAACCTCACCACACTTCGCAGAATCAATCTGACAGGGCCATATACTTTTTTTGAAGTGTTTTGTGAGGATTCATTTAGGGGGGCAAAGTTATAAGCCGCCCAAAAAGTGCTCTTCCTATGGGTTAAACAACTTAACCATAACTACAGGGCTGCTACTGCAGGCCCTGTAATATATAAAAACACACACTCACACACATGTATAGATATCACATCACAATATCACTGTTCCTGTAGGTTTCAAAATGCAGGAAGAAACCCTTCTACATGAAATGTGACAGTAGAGTAGACCATTTCAGTCAAAAAGCAACCCAACCTACAGCAACACCCAATAACCCTCCCTTGTAGCTCATCTCCATTTCTGATCCTCTGAGCAATACATTGGAGGTATGGCCTACAGGTATGGCCATTAGCTCAAATGCCCCAGAGAATTGTTTTTTTCTTACCGGACAGGGCTGATTCAAAGATGGCTTTATCTACCCAAAATAGAAATCTCTCAAGTGTGCAAACAACCCTGTCATGTTTCATCATCCTAAAGGATTAAAAGTGGGGCACTAGTGTATTATCAAACTATGGTTAAGTTTAAAAATGCAAGAAAGAACATTATTTCAGAAATGTCAGAGTAGAATAGAAATATCTGCTGTCAAGCCACGCAAATGCTTTCTTTGCTACCTGTTTGCTATCCCAGAATGTCCCCTCCAGCTCTGAGCCACTAAGCAAAATATTGTGGAATGTAAATTAGTTTAAAAGAACACCATTTTCTCAAGAATATTGTATGTGTCTTTTAGGGCAGCACTTTTTCATGAATTGCTCTGCCAGTCAAAGACAGATTCTGAAGAATACAGACAACCAAACATATTTTTCAGCCACATTAGAGATCATCAATGCAATATAGTGTGACACTCTTCTTCTTGTTAATTGTTCATTCAGTGAGTGTGATAATGTGCACCCACTTGCAGATATGGTTTTTTATACTTCCTTTTTTCTGCAAAGTAGATCTTAAAAAGGCATTAATGGCATGATTGTAACATTGGGATATGTTCAGCAAACACCATCAATATTATGATGGGCTTAACAATGTATGAACAAAACCTCATATTGAATATATGGGAGTACAATAGGTCAATTCAGGTAAAAATCCACAAATGCCAATGCATCACCCCGGAGCCATCCCTAGAAATTCACATCCAGTTCAGGACTACTGAACACTGCATTTTGGCCATCCAAATTTGTTCAAAAACATGCTCTTGTATAATAAGGCAGACAACCACACACCTGATTCCCTATCAGAAGGGATTATCAAGAAAAGAAAAGTTGGACATTCTTGCAATTGCAACATTGGGGTATGTTCAGCAAGCTCCATAAACGTTATGAGGATTTTAAAAATCTTAAAAGTAAAATGAGTCATTTCAGCTAAGAAACTACATAAGCCACCATACCACCCAACTGGCATCCCTAGAAGTTCACCACATACACTGTTTGCTCTTGAGCATTGCCTTTGTCTTTTAAGGAAGTGTTATTTGATGCACCCAGAACCCACAACTCCAAAATGTAAATAATCATGTATGTATTTTATTTATTTATGTTACACAGATTATATGCACTTTTATGCTGGACAATAGGACATGTTACAGTAAATGTGGAACTAAAAGCATAGTTTGCATATTTTAGTGCCTTATACCTGAATGATCCAATAACTATAATGCAGAAGGATTATGGGTTTAAGGAATTCAAACATTGCAGGGTGGGCTGAGCACACCTGGGCTTTTTAAAATGTTTAAATACATGGAATGACACTAGACCGACCTCATGAAAATATGTGGGGCTAATCCATACACTTGTTCCTATGCTCACACCACAACAGATGCGTAGACCCATGTTCTACGGGATGCACACCACCTACAGGCACAATCTGACCCTTTCATATTCAGTTGGAATGTGACAGCCAAGGAGGGCGCAATGTCATCCTGGGGGGAGGACAAACTTCCTCCAGCCATGGACAGCCTGATTAACTGACAAAGGTCCAATGGAACTGCCCGGCTCTTTTGTTAGGCCATCCAGCATGTGGCAGTGGTTAACATACCAACTGAGGGCACTTCAAACAGACCAGCAGATGCCTTAGGCTTCAGAGGATAACAAAGGATACCGGAAATCCAACAATCTTTCATATTTAACTGTGTCAACCTGAAGTCAGTTTCCGTGCTCAGTATCATTGACAAGTGAACTGACATGCCTGGGTCTTTTGTTGCAGTGGGACACCCCCGCAATAGGGAACCAATTCATAAGGTACAAGAATGTGGTTTGCAGGATCCAGAGAGTCTGGTCTCTCAGCATCTTCAAGAGTGACCTGCCACTTTAACAGCAACCACACACGGGGGAACATTAACATGAGAGACTCTTTGATCACAACAGACCGGAAGATGGGTCGGACTTAGTTAGTAACACCAGGGAGAGAGCCCAGAACTCTTTCTGTTGAGAAAAGGGTTCTGCCATATTAGTTCAGGGAATCCCTTGGTCCTGTTTTCACCCCTTTACCTTTCCTGTTGCAAAGCACCATGGTTACTTCACGCTGACAGGGACCCCAAGATGATTCACCAAGGTAGGCTTAGCCTACACCAATCACACTGCACCACTTGGCTTTAAAAGAGGGCTGGAGCTCCGCTTTAGGTAGATCATCTCAAGACTTCATCAGAAGGACTCACCCTTGTACACTGGTTGAAGTTGCAGTCTGCCTTACATTTTCTGTCAGTGAAGGAAGCCCAGGATATCCAAAGAAGGAAGTGGGATCCCTCCCCTAAACATCTCCCAGGGAACAGAGGGAGATACAGAGCTCAGAAGACCCTCCAGCCACTCCTTAACTGGTGCCCAGGCTGCTCATATAGGACCCTGCTAGGCTCTGCAGCAAGCTTCCTAGATAGGGAGTGCCAGAAGGTCTCTGAACCTAAAACCAAGGACAAGGCAGCTGCCTGCAACACACTCCACAGCTGTGGGCCATCTACCTTAAAGGATGTCACAAGCCCATTGACGAAGCTGGGAGAAGTGCCTCAACGAGCATCTACCGACATCTGCCTAAAGGACATTTTTGAGCCAGTCGAGTTCCTCGATCTACAACCAATGACAAAGTGCTGACTGTTGTTCAGTCACTGTCGCTTAAAGACGCCCAAGATGTATTTATAAGTGCTTCAGAACCACTGATCAGTGAGGACATTCCTGACCCCAAGCTGCTATAGAGGCCAGCCAGCAGCCGTTCATCCAATTTTGCGCACTGCACCATCTTTCCGCCTTATATCCGCTGCTGACTTCCATCTCAAACTCTGTCATAGAAGCCTGCAAAGTGCCCTGAAGCCAATTCAACCCTGTCAAGAACAAATAACATCTACAGTACAAGGTCTATTGTGGTACTGTCCCCCTGGTCCTTCCCAGAAGGCCCTTAGAGACATTCTAAGACCCTTTTCCAACTTTGTGCTAAAGCTAAGAAACCTTAACAAACTGTTGTGGTTACTAACCATACCGACTACCAGTGCATCTCTTTCCTTCTTTGAAAATGTCTTTAGAGCCTGAATTTTGTTTTGTAGTGTTGTTAGACTGTCTGTTGTAATTAATAAAGTAGATATTTTCAATATAAACTTAACTGAACAAGCCTTTTATAATTGGGTAATAATTGAATTTTTTTAGTGTTGAAACTAACCAACGATCCACAACTTTTCGGAGGTAAGTCTCCCGTTCCATCCACATTACCAAACGTGGACCAGGAGGTTCATAATTTGCTTGTTATTCCAATGTGTTTGGATCCCTGCGGGTTTGTTAAAGGTCTGAGGCTTATCGATGGTTTAGAAACTGATAATCACCCCTGGACCACTGGTACCGCCAGAAGTTGATTAGTCACATTGGTGGCAGAGGTGGGACCTAGTTGGAGTCTTGTGCAGAGTTTAGTCACTGAACAATAAATGTATGGTTGCAGTTAACATTTGGAACCCTGCTAGGTATTTGTTAGTAATCATGAATTTAGACATAGAGACTGTGAAAGGCATGAGAAAGGATGTCCCGTGAGTCCTATGTCTAGAACGGGGACTTCTCCACAGCACTGGTATTAATAAACATGAGTTGCTGACCAGCTCCATGCTTGGGTAGAAGCGAGGGCTGCTGGAAAGGAGACCCGAGGGGAACAGCTCAGGCCTGTGTACCCAAGTGAAGAAGACCTTCCAGAAGGGGTGGTAGAAGATTGCGAGAAAGACATCATGATTAGTGTTTCTCATGAACTACCCCTCATAGAGGCAAGTTTGTTTCTCAACACTCCTGAGTGTCAGTCAGGTCAGGAGCTAGTGCTGCATCCCACAGCTCCCATGCAAGGGCACAGACTCTAAGTGACCGGAATGATTGTTTTGGCTGTAAATGATGTAGCGGCTAGAAAGCTCCTGCTGGAGGAGAGGAGTCTAGTGCTGGAGGGACAAAACAAGAAGGAGATGGTCACAATAGAGAAGCACAAGCTGACACTCGATAAGAGGAAGGAGGCCAACAGATCCACCTCTAGCGATGGCAGCAGTAGTGGCTCAAACTAAGGGGCCCTGGATAAGCCCCGGCAACACATCCCCAAAGATTTAGTACAGGCTTATGAAGTGGGAATGATATTTTTGATTCGTTTAAATGTGCTTGAACTTGCTTTTCAGCTACAAGAGGTGGGGGAGGTACTGTGGGGTGCAGCCCTTATGGGTCGCTTACCGACCCAGGAGACTGATGCAAATCATCAGTTAACTCCTGTGGAAAGGCTGGTTTATGAGAGAATGAAGGCAGCCATTCTCAGGAAGTTCTGTGGGACCCCGGCACAGTATCTCAAGAGTTTCAGAGAGATCAGAAAGAAAAGTTGGCAGAAATTTGAAGCATTCATTCACTTGTCATTGAAATATCTGACCGGGTGGGTTTCTGGTAATAAAGTTGACACATTGAAAGGGATGTACAATTTGTTAGTGTGTGAGCATGTCTTGAAGAATTGTGAGGTTGACCTACACCAGCCTCTTGTGGACAAGACTATTACAGACCCTAGGCACCTTGCAAAGGCTGCTGACAGGTTTGTAAGCACTTGAGTCCAGAAAAAGTCTCAGGTGAGCACACCCTAACCTGACAAGAAATCCTTAGACAAGAAAAGTAACAAGGATGGCAAGGACAATGATCCAGCCTACTCCTCTTCTATGGCAGGTCCCCAAAAGCATGATGGGAAATTCCACAACTCTAGTTCAGTCGTGCACTCCGAAAAGCAGAGTGCAGGCAACCCTGACACTGGGACACCTGTGTTTACATAACCCAATGGTTGTTTTGTGTGTAAGGAACTGGACCATAGAATAGGGGATACTGCTTGCAACGGCTTAGCCAAAATGTTGAATGTTGCCAAGGAGTGGCTGAATGTGGGCTGGTTACACTGAGTGGGAACACTACCGGATCTCCAGAAGAGGTACCAGTACCCAATAATACTCAACTGTTCTTAGAGCAAGTCTATATCCATGGACACAAAACTCCTGCCATCAGAGACACAGTGGCTAGCGTCACTGCTGTCACATATCAGTGGGTGAAGCCGGGACAGTATGTTATTGGGCCTGATGGTAGCATCAGTGAGCTTGGCGGAAAGCGTACATGCCCCATTGCGATACTAGAGTTCAGTTGGTAGGGTGAAATGGCCCAGTGATCTGTAGTGGTGAAAGACTCAATCCCTGTGTCATGTTTATTGGGTAATGATCTTCCTGACCCCAAGAGAGATAGTCGTGGCAGTCAAGAGGTCAAAGGCCAACGCCGGCACCCGATTGAAGACTCTCAGACCCTTAGAACCTGGCATGCTTCCAAAGGGCTTGTGTGAGGGAACTGGTCCAGTTCCACAGACTGCTGGGTTGCTTACTCCTGCAGGAGAGCGGCCAGCAGCCACTGAAAACCCAACTTTGATAGCAGCTGACTAAGTGACTTCAGAGTTTCCTGTTGCAGCACAGGAACCTGAGGTGGAGGACCAGGTAAGTTCAGACCTGAAGGGCCCAGCTGGATGAATTTACTTTAAAGTCCATAAAGAGTCTCCCACTCTGGCGAACCTGTGGAAGCAGGCAAAGGAGCAGGCTAAGGGTGAGGTCCTTGTCCTGTTCAAAGTGCACTCAGAAAATGGACTGCTGTAGAGTGAGCCAAAAGACTCTGAGGTTGATGATACCAGGAGGTTAGTGATTCCCCAATGCCATAGAAAGTTCCTTTTGGATCTGGCTCGCCAGATTCCTTTAGCGGGTCACTTATAAGTGCGTTTTTGGCGCACTTTTATTGGTCCCGGTTTGGTGTAAAAGTTAAGGAATTTGTCCAGTCCTTCCGACTTGTCAAGCTTCTGTCAAGTAATGTGTTGCCACAAAGGCCCCCTTAATACTGCTACCCATGTTTGGGTGGCCTTTTGAGAGAATTGCCATAGACATTGTGGGTCTTTGGATCCCCAAACCAGCTCAGGAAACAGACACATTTGGTGGTGGTAGACCACACCACTAGGTTCCCTGAGGCTGTCCCTCCGAGGAGGATCAAAGCCCCCATTGTTACAAAGGCCCGGATTGGGATACTATCCCATGTTGGTTTCCGAAAGGAAGCCATTTCTGACAGGGGAATAAACTTCATATCAGCGTATATGAAAGCTATGTGGGAAGTGTGTGGAATCACCTACCGGTTCTCCACAGACTTCCATTCAGAAACCAACAGGCTTGTTGATCCGTACAACAAGATCCTGAAAAGGTCTTGTTGTACGTCTGTACATCTGTGAATGTAAAAAATCTAAATTAGTTGCTGAGAAGTGAAACGTATAAGTGACTGGTCGCACGCGGCAATCAGGATTTACCTCAATGACCATAGGAACGCAGATACTGGGAGACAGATCATCTGTAAAGAATTCACTTGAACAATGTGAAATTATGCATGCACCCTAGCAGTTACCTCTACAAAACCATAGGTTATGGTGGCAGTAGCGCTTACCTGCTGCGAGGAGAATGCTGGATTAGGCAGATATATGTGTTATCAAGGAAACCGCTGGCGTGGTGGTTTACCGGGCCGGGGCCGTGGGCGCATTACAGGCGACTTGTATCACAGACTTTCTATAAGTTAACAGAATGGACAGGATGCGCGGGTACACTAATAAAACATGTAACAAGCTAATGGCAATCCGGTGGCATGGACACTCCGGGGTGCACTTGTTGGATGGAAAGATACAGTGCACGTACAAAGGACTGTTTAGTGCTTCACATTAAAACCCGCAGAGGGTTGTACTAACCAATATGTTGATATGCTTTAAATAAGGGTGGATAGCCAATGGAGAATGCAAGGATCATATACTCCACAAATAAAACAGCAACATACAAATCACAAATAAATCATGGTCGGTAGTACTAACCAAAATGTAGGTGTACCCTTGGAAAAGGGTAGTCAGACATATGTTGGCAATAAGGATAGCCAATAGAAATCTCAAGGAAAATACACTCTATTAACTGACAAAGGCTTCATGGAACCACACTGATCTTTTATCAGGCTCTTCAACTGGTGGCAGCGATTGACATAGCAACAGAGATTACTTCAAACAGGCCCCCAGGGGGCCTGGCTGCAGAGAATAACAAAGGATATAGGAAAACAACAGCCTTTCATATGTAACTGTGTAAACCTGATGCCAGCTGCCGCCCTCAGTATCGATGACAAGTGAACTGACATATCCTGGCGAAGCTGAAATTCATCAATAATGTGGAAGCTTTTTTTCTTCGACAGTCCTGAGGAACCTCATCAACTGATGGACACTAAAACATTTGCAATACCTACAAGCAAAGGACAAGAATAGTCACATTAGTTGACCTGAACTGGTCATGCCTCTCAGGTAAATTAGTAGATTCTATGGCTGTATTTCATTTCTGTGGCTGACAATGGGACTGCATTAATTGATATAGCTTAGCTGGAATCCATCTACACATTGATAATAATAGTTGATTCATACTCAAACTCTTGCGGTAGAGTAAGACTGAATAGTGGGGGTGCTCTTACTGGCCCTATTTCCACCTATACCTATACCACAAGTGTGTTCTTTTGTTGCAGTAGGCCACCTTTCTAGGGTGACCCCACTCATAAGGTACGAGAATGTGGTTTGCTGGAGCCAGAGAGTCTGGTCTCTCAGCATTTCCAAGGGAGATTTGACACTTTAACAGTAACCACATAGGGAGGACCATTAACCAGAGAGACACTTTGATCACAGCAGACAGGTAGATGGGTGGGACTTAGTAACATCAGCCAGATTCTGTTGAGAGAAGGGTTCCACCATACTATTCCTGGGACATCCCTTGTTACTGTTTTTACCTCTTTACCTTTCCTGTTGCACAGCACTCTGGTTATGACCTCACACATATAGAAGAATGTTTATTTTATTTTATTGTTTTTATTGTAATTCTTATAAAGCGCCACATGCCCGTGGGCCACAAAGCGCACAAAAAACAAACAAGACGAGACGATAAAGGCATAAAAGAAAGTCATTCAGATGTCAGTGGAAGCAAAGATGGACAAGCATTAGTCCAGACTGAGGTTGAAGAGGTTTGTTTTAATGGCTTTTTTGAATGAGGTGAGAAATCGTTAATCAAGCGCATGGGGACAGGAAGAGGATTCTATAGAAGGGGTGCCTGACCGTCAAAGCTGGTTCTGCTAAAATGAGCCAATTGAAATCTTGGTTGAATTAATGTGGGAACCAAGGATGACCAAAGATTTCTGGTATGCATATTAAGCTTGCCACCATCAGATAGATATGCTGGACATTAATGAGACAGGCATTTGTGTGCCAGTGTCAGGATTTTATGTGAAATCCTTTGTTTAAAGGGAAGCCAATGTAGAGCTTTCCTTGACAAAGAAACATGTGCACAACAAGAGAGCCCAAAGGTTGCCCGTACTGAGTTATTCTGAGTAACTTGCAAAGCTTGAATGTTAAGAGTAGTAGTACCAGCCAACAGGCTGTTACAATAATCATGCCTGGAATTGATTAAAGTAGTAACAACAAGGTACAATGTTAGTTGGTGATGAAAGGACAAATGTAGTGTATGCATTTAGTAATAAAACCGCAAGTAGAGCGGATATGTGACACAGGAGGATTCATGGAAAGTTCTTCATCCAAAGAAGACAGGGACCTGGCAGGGGCAGTTGGCAGGGACCTGGTCTACCTGGTTACCAAGGTAGGCTTAGCCTACACCAATCACTGTGGACCACTTGAATATAGAAGAGGGCCAGAATCCCTCTTTAGGCAGATCATCTGAAGACTTCACCAGAAGTAACAAAGAAGAACTTAACTTTGGACCCTGGCTGAAGGTATAGGGCCTCATTACACGGATGGCGGTGGACCAAGGTGCTATTAGCACCTTGGTCCATGCCGGTAAAATACTGGCACCACCTTGGTGGAAAGGGGAATTACCGCCCTATTCCAAGGTTGGTGGGGCGGTAATTCCCCCTTCCCCCAATCCCCTTCCCCATTCCCATTTTTGCCCCATAGGGCATAATGGGAATGGGGAAGGTGCTAATTACGGCACCGCAAATTGCAGTGCCGTAATTACTCCCTGGTCCCTTTGCAGGTTGGTTTTTAACGCCTGCAAAAAGCAGGCATTAAATTCTCCAACTCGCAAAGGGACCTCGTAGTAAGGTGGTAAGGGTTTACCGGTACCGGTAAAATACCGGTACCGGTAAACCCTTACCGCCGTCCGTGTAATGAGGCCCATAGTCTGCCTTACATCTTCTGCTAGTGAAGGAAGGCCAGGATATCTAAAGCGAGAAGCATAATCCCTCCCTTAACATCTTCCAGGGAACAGAGGGAGATGCAGAACTCAAAGGAACCTCCGGCTGCTCCAGAACCAGTACCCAGCCAGCACACAGCATGCCCTGCTAGACTCTGCAGCAGCTTTCTGGACAGAGAGTGCCAGTGGGTCTCTGAACCTAAACAAAGGACAAGTCAGCTGCCTGCAACATAGTCCAGAGCTGTGGGCCATCCGATTCATAGGAGGACACAAGCCAGTTTAAGAAGCTGGAAAAGTGCCTTGACGAGCATCTACAAATATCCGCCTTAAAGAACATTTTCAAACCAGTTGAGTTGCCCATTCCGCAACTGACTGCAACGCTGACCACTGTCAAGCCGCTGTTGCTTAAAGACATCTAAGACATCTCGACCAGTGCTCAGAATCGCTGATCAGCACTGAGTTAAATATTCCTAACTCTGAGCTGCTCTGTAGGCCAATCTGCAGTCGTTTGTGCAGCTTCGCTCGCAGAACCGACTTGCCACCTGATACCCACAGCTGACTCCCATATCAAACTCTGTCACAGAAGACTGCAAAGTGCCCTGAAGCTGACTCAACACTGTCGAGCACTAAGAACACCTACAGTACAAGGTACATTGGTGTTCTGTGTCCTTGGTCCTTCCCAGAAGGCCCTGTGAGAAACCACAGGGTGCCTCACATACTGACCCCCAGGGATTTATCATCCAGGTGGCCAGGACATGGCCATTGCTGTTGTATCCAATTCCTGGGGGTGGACCAGTGAGGGAGTACCATCTGGGTGAGAGATCCTCGGGAAGTAGGGTAAAGGCACCTGATGGTGAGATGTGGTATCCCCTTTCCTTTCAGAGCTCTTTCCCATCCTACTGTGCAAGATTTGCTGATATTCCAACACTGCCCCTTTTCATGAAGATTACCGACAGAAAACACAGTCAGACACAGAACACAGACTCTTCCCCTTTGATAGCAGACTGTCTCAGTAATGAGGCCAAGCAAAGTAAGACCTCCCTTTTCAACTACTCACACCTGACACCACTTTACTCTCCCAGAAAGTATAAACGGCAGAGCAGGAGAGTAAACTTTGAGTGATCTCGGGAAGCTGGAAGGTCCAGAGAAGCCAGAGGAATACCAAGTGAGCTGCATGGACCCTGGGAGACACAGAGGAGGAGAAAACCACCCTGGGAGACATGGAGGAGGAGAAATCCACCCAGACACTGGCCTTCTTAGTACAGGGGAGGATGCAGTGTGGAGAGGGAACTGTACCTCCAGAAGGCAAAACCAGGGAAAGCTGGGGTTGCCTGGTGTTACCCACAGCAGAGCTCCTCCCCTGGGCCAAGCAGGCGAGCCCAGGTCTTTGAGGCTTAGGCGGCAAGACTCTGATCTCATTTCAACATCCCCCTTTAACTCCTGCTGCTCCAAAAGCCAGAGAATGCCATTTTCAGGAGCTGTGAAGTGGGAGAAAAAATATCCAGGTGCATTCTGGGACTGGAAGTCCAAAGACATTTTATTTTAACAATTGAAGATAAAAAGAACTTGAAGAAGGGTCTGCGTGGGGCAGAGGGAGACCGTTCTGAGTTTATGGACCTTTGGAACGTGCATATGTAATGGATGGGATTACACCAGAATAATTCTGAGTCCAATTCTGAGTCCAAATAACCAGACAAACTCAGGAAGATGGCAAGTTACTGTTTTATTACCAATTATCTAAAACAGGGAGGTTACAATGAACATCAACGGACGGGCGCTCAGTCTCTCAATGATCTCCACAAAAAATACAACTCTTATACTCAATTATGCGCCAGAGTGACGTCATACTATGTGGCAATGGTGATAACCCTATCAAGGGTTGGGATTGGTTAAGGAAAACATCTAGCTATACACTTATATAGGAGCTTGGGTGGTTATTGGCTGTCCTTTATCAGGTGGACAACTTACGCCTACCTCTTAAAACATGTCATTTCAGAAACATCAGATACACAGTTTTTATTGGTCTTACAAACTATAAGGTCCTTTGTTATATGGACTGATACAATTGGTTGGCACACTTGTGCCATGTCTGAAACAGTTGGTTCATTTAGCAGTAAGTAAGCCAAGACCCAGGTGTAAGAAGAAAGGACATGTAGTTACCTTTAGCCCAGCATTTCTCATCACCCATGCCTTCTGCCATGAAATTGTATTTGTACTTGGCCTTGTAGAGTATTCTCATCTTTGGGAATGCACTGGAGTGAGGGCACTCACTATCGTGTCTGTGACTCCAAGTTCAAGCTCTATTTCCATCCTTGGCTCACATGACAGGAGACTGTGATCTGGTGCATTTTGGAGCTTTTAAATGCTCTAAATGAATTTAAACTTGGCATCCTTTGTGTTCTTTCTTGCACCATAATGTGAGAAGATTCATCCTGCGCACACTTGTTCTTCTTCAAAGTGGATAGCTGACTTCGATTTCTATGATCTTGACTTCATGCCAGACAGCCTTGCCATGCAGCTCCATGAGCCGGCTATTCTACTGTGACACAGCTTTTCCATTCCCCCTTCATGGTTGCTGGCTTTTTTATTTCATGATACCAATGTCCAGTTTCGGTACAATGGCAGCTTCACCTGCATTCTATTCACTACTCATAGCTAGCCTATACGATGTCTTGATCTACCTTGCATTTCAGCATCTGTACATTCATTGAACTTCTGTTATCTGCAGCACGTTGTTAACATGTAATCTTTTTTTTCCACATTGATAGTTCACTCGATTCTTTACTTCATTTGTCCACTAGGATCCATACATTGGGCCTCATCATGACTTGGGCGGTAGCCCTTAAATGTGGTGGTAACACTATTACCACCACATTTAAGGGTCCGCCTAATCACGAGTCTGGCAGCATTTATCCCCGGCTCTAAACTGAGGGTAAATGTGCCAACTTAACGCCTATATTCGTATGCAATTAGCGCATGCTTTAAGAGCCCGCTAATTGCGCTGAAAATGGGAATGGGGAACACCCATTACATTACCTCCCAACCCTTGATCCTGCACTAATAGTGCCGGACTGGATGGTGGTAATGCTATTAGCCCAGGTGGTATCCTAACGGTAAAACCAACGGGACACCACCCATTGTCTTCAGTCAATATCTCAGGATGTCGCGGACACTTTCTTATGACGTCATCAGTTCATTTACTTAGCTATTTCTCATGTTCCTTCAGGGAGTTCCTCCTGCAGGTTGTCATCACTTCGGGGGTACATTTGATAGGGCTGTCTCAATAGGTATCTCCTTCCAAATACTTCCTGCAGTATTGGTACGATAGCTGGTGTCAGGCAAGGCACAGTCTCATGTCCCAAATAGAGGGGAGGTAGGGGGGTGGGATCTCCTGCAGATTTACACAGCTGCTCCTCTACATTCCCTGCTTGGTCGAGTCCTCAACCACCTCCTCAAGTCTTCCTGCTTCTTTGTATCTTGTCTTGAAGAAGTGTCTCTTGGTTGTCCATATCTTTGCCACACCCTTCTGGGTGCCTGCTGTTTTAATGTGCTCATCCACACTGCAGGTCATGTAATTGCATTGTCCATTTGGGGTACAGTAGACCCAACATTCCACTTAATTCTTATGATCGTTCGGATACCAGAATTTTGTTCCTTCAGGTTTCACAATATTTGCTTTTATGTAATCTCTGATGGCATCAACAGTCAGCACCTCGTCTTCTGGTTCATAATCTTTATCCCAATTAGTATCCTTATCATACAGAATCCAAATATTATTATCACCAATATTGATCCAAGGAACTTGAATAAGTTTGCCATCCAATAGGAAATCCATGAAAACAGTAGTGCAAACTAACTGTCAGCTCCAATGACCTCTGTCTCAGTAACCATTTGTATGTGTAGATCTGTCAACATTGATATGGCCTCTGTCAAGTTCTGGTTCTCAACGTCATAAGATGATGTGAATGTGCAACATGATGGTCCGATATTAGCGCAAACACCTCCTTCCATTGCTGTATTCATGTCGCAAACATATCTATTCTGGAGGGTCATCAGCCTTATGGCCCTCAGCTCTTCTTTGATGGTGTTACATGTTTTTATAGTGGCATTGATTGTTTGCAGCAGGACCCACCAGGTGATTTGTAGCCATTTGGAATTCACTGCTGTTGTAATTCCAGGCATGGACATAGATGTAAATATCACTGCAGTTCTGCTGAAGAGTTTGTGCTCATCAGGAATGTCTTCATAAACTGTTAGTGATTTCTGTGAGAAATAATTCGATCTCTTCATCCGCCAGAGTTCTAGTGACCGCCTTCTTCTCAGGTGATCATCCACTTTTTGAAATTCTTCAATTTTCAGGTCACTTTGTGGAATCACCAATGCTTGAATTTGGATATATACCAAAGAACACACTCTACCCCAATTCTTGCACAGTTCCAATTATGCTCTCGATCCGCAGGCCCAATATCGATCCATTAAGACATCTGTCCCTATCCTCATCCTGGAACGTCAACTGTGTTCTTGCACCCCTTATGTTGAAACATAATGTTTTCCTTTACTTTGAAAGCACAGAATCACATTAATCAGTGGGTCTAGAGACACCAGGCCTGCTTCATCTTCCACCCATGTCAGCAGTTTGGAGTAATTGGCTCAAGACTTCAGACACTATTCATTCACCTTCTGTACTCCTTCCACTGCTTCTTTCCTCAGCATATGAGCTGCACCGGACATCATTCCATCTTCCCATCCTTTGTTTGTACTCAAGAGTCCATAGATCAGTAGTTGTGAATGTTCCCAGCATCCAGGCATTCAAGTCTTTTCCGTCATGTCAGAACAGTTCATTCTTTTAATTTCTTCAACAATCACCTTGTCTTGACCTGCAGCAGGATACATGAAGCATCACGTCTGTCCATCCAGGCTCTTACTCCACTTATGTTTTCTTGATATAATCATCCTGGTATGGAAATAACTGTCTTGATCTCCATTGCAAGGTTGCCCAATTCCCTTGAAACTGTCCTCTAGTAGTGCATGCTGCTAGACGACTGAGGCACTTTGCATTGTGTGCTGACATCTCTTTTGAAATTAAGGTATTTACTGCATTCATGGCATAGGGGATGAGAGAACAGACATAGCAATTCTCATTAGATACTCTCTCCTGCACTTTTTCATGTGCTGGTACCATATATTATTCCCCAGGTAAGCTGCATTATCAAGATAGGTATTTATCCCCTGGTTATCTACTTCTACATCCCTCTTATATCGCCTGACATGCCCATAGAGGCTAAAGAAATTATCATCATTTGTACTCATACTAAGAAAAATCATAGGAGTTCTTTTTTCAATGGGACCATTAGGAAAATAAAGGCTTTGAAATGTAAGATACAGAAAGATAAAGAAACTACATTGGCTTATATATATCAAGCATGCAAGTCTGGAAAAACATTTGGTGTGCCATCCCAATACTTGTTGAATTTGTGCTCTCTCAATAATCACATTATCCTCTTCATGAATCATGTTTAATACAGGTGTTCAATTTAAATCTGTAGTTGTACAATTTGCTCAAGTATCACAATTGAGAGTCTTTTTTATCACCGGACCATTTTTAGGGTCATGTAGAAAGGTGTGAATAGTAACTGCTCTCCTAACAAGAGCAGGGTAGGACTGAAGTATAAACACAAAAATAGCAAATACAAGCTGATGTGTGTCACTGTCGACGGATATCATATATTATCATTGATAAAGACATTCTCCTAAAAATGAATCTGGATATTGACGTTTAGGCATAGTACTGATGCAATTTTCACTCCTTCAAAGAATTTCTAGAAATGGTTAAGGTGTGTCCACTGAATTCCAGTCCAAAACAAATATTCTAACCACACGCTGTTTTATCATCCTTCTTCTTGGTACTCTATTGAGTCTGCATATGGTGAAATTATTTTTCTTGTCTTACTTCTTGGTCAGCGAGCACTGGAGGGAGGGTCTCGCCTTTGTAGATGTTTACATCTCCTAAATGCAACCAAGCTCTTCTTCCCGATACCTTAACTGCAGAAGGGGAGACTTCCTCAACACAAAAGGGACCATTGAACCTAGGTTTGTGCAATTTAATAAGGATATTGTCACCAACATATCAATTTGGCACTGGCAATAGTCCAATTGGATCAGTTACTGGACTGTCCTCTTCTGTGTTCCTTGACCCCTCCCTCCGATGCTTGACTTGGTCTGCAATGAAAGAAACACTGATAATCATACATGTCAAATAATCGTACATTTCATCACCTAGAGCCTTGGCTACACCCTGGGCATCACCCCTGACTCTAGATGGAAGCATAAGAGGTGTCCTCATGCAAGGCCCTGTCACTAACTTATGGGGAGTAAGATGGTGGTCTGAACCTGACTGATTTTGAAGGACATATAATGCTAAGACTAGGCAATATAGCCATCCCTTCTTCAGAGTTAATTTGATCTTGGCTATATTCTCGTTTGCTTGTGGTTGATAAGCAGAAAGTATGCTTTATGCTCAATAGAAGTCCTATTTGTTTGAAAATAGATCATTAACAAAGTGTGGTCCATTATCGGATCTTAGTACTTTGCACACATGCCATCCTGGAAATACTTTGCGCACTAAACACTTCACTGCACAGGTGGCACCAGGGTGTGTATAAGGACCAGCTTTGATCCACCAATAGAAGGGACACACCACCAATAATAGATACCTGTATCCATTACATGTCTGAGCATATCAACGTAATCGGTTCATTTGTTGAAATCATAGCAAAAATGACTGTTTACACAAAAAATCATGGCAAAAAGGTTGTGGTTTGCCGCCACAATCCATGTAAAGGATGCGGGGGACACCCCTGCAACTCCCAGACCCATTATACCATTTAAGGGGAGCAGGGGACAACCACGCAACCCCAGCTCCCCTTAAATGGTGTAATGGGGTACACCTTTACCGGGTCAAACCACAGCATTTTTTCCGCGATTTTTTGTAAAGGTGATATTTTTACCACGCTTTTATTACTGCATACCACGTAATCAATATGCAAATGTTGAAACGGACCATTCCGTCGAGGTATTACTCCTCTGATTGCTCTTAGTGTATGCACAGCAGTAAACTTCTGACACATGATGCAATTCAATGTGTACTGTGCAATGTCCAATAGATTGGGAACAAACCAGTCTTCTACAATTGTGGTAGCAAGACTTTCTCTGGTTATATGCACGGGCTAATGCATCTGCTCAAGTGCGATTTTCAACAATGCCGCTAGCATCACTGGCTTTCCAGTGCTTTCCTTTCTCCATAATGCCTCCATGGGGGATAAAGAGCACCCCTATGTTTCCATAGCTCTTGCTCTTCTTGTGCGCCACTACCCTGAATCTATGTTAGTTGTGCAATTGACAGCATACTAAACCCTCTCATACTAGCGTGCTTCTATTCAAAATGTCTTTAGTTATCTTCAGTATCAAAACTTGAAATATCTGAAGAATAGGAAACTCTTTTGGCTTCTATGTCTGCGGCTTCATTACCGCGAGAGATAAAGTCAGTTTGTTTAGTATGTGATACGCATGCAATGACCGATTTTGCTACTGGGAGTGGTAGAGCCTTAATAAGCCTGTCAAATAAAGACACATGTTGCACTGGAGTGCCGTCTGTGTGGAGATAACCCCTCCATTTCCAGCGTGACAAGCCTGTGTGCACGGTTGACATCATACAGGCGGAGTGACTGTATACCATCACTTGCTGCCCTTTGAGTTTTTCGAGTGCAACGATAATCGCTACCAATTCTGCTGCTTATGCAGAAAAATGAGACGTAGTCTCACACTCACCACTACCTTAAATTCACCATTTAATATGTGCCTTACAACTGCGCAGCCTGAATGCCTCTCCTCACTAGTTTGGTCCATTTTTGAATAATCATCAATACATTGAATCTCCCCTCCGGCTAAAGCATTTTCTTTCACCCATGGTATATCATCAAAGAATTCAACATAATTTGAACAGTCATGCATGTGATCAAATTCTTCTACAGGTTCAGATACAAACGTGGCTGGTTTAACTATTTTACTCCTCACTACCTTAATAGCTGGATTAGAAATCCTTACTTCATAAGCTTAATCCTCTTTGTGACGTCAATGTACCTCTGGGTTTCTCTAAAATGGCAAATAAAGTGTGCGCCACGTAGAGAGTCGTGGAACAGCCCATGGTAATACTTGTGGACTTTTCAACTGCAAATGCGGCAGCAGCCAAACATTGTTCGCATGGAAAATGTCCTCTCATAGCTGTTTCTAAATTCCCATTTTAGTATGCTAAAGGTTTATACACAAATGTTGTCTTTTGTGTGAATACTGCCGTCATTACCAACACATTGGTATGTGAAAACAAATACAATTCCTTGCTGTAGTTGGAAATCCCTAAAACTGGAGCTGTACAGATTGCTCTTTTTAATTTTTTGAAACCTTCCTCCATTTCTTCAGTCCATTCTATCTTTTCCTTGTCAACTTGTGCTTTCTTTAGTACTTGCAAAAGTGTCTTGGTATATGTGCTGTAGTGAAACACCCATGACCTGCAATAATTGCATAAGCACAGAAACTGCTGCATCTGGCTCATGGTATTTGGCTTTGGTGTCTTCATGATAGTCTCAGCTCTTTCAGGTGTCACTTTCTTTCCTTCAGGTGATATTAACTGACCTATGTACAGCACCTCTTCTTGGCAATACTGTAATTTATCTTTGCCTACCTTGTATCCCTTGTCTGCCAATATCGTCATTAACTGAACAGAGTCTTGCTACATACATCCACTGTTTCACTGCAGACTATCTATCATCTACATACTGAATTACCATACTCTTGAGTTCAATGTTACCTAGATCCATCTGTAGGACCCGGTTAAAGATCGATGGGGACTCACAATACGCTTGAGGTAAACAGGTATGTGCTAGTCTCTTTTGTCGGAACATAAAGGAATTAAGATCTTGTGAGTCCTTGTGCAAAGGGAGTGAGAAAACACATTTTTCAAATCGATCACCGCTTCAGCTGGGATGCTACACAATATTGTTGCAGGATTAGGAACTAATGGAAACTCTGCTTCTACAATCTTATTAAGAGGGTGCAAGTCCTGGAACAATCTCCACAACCCCCCTTTAGATTTTTTTAATCAAATACACCACAGTATTAGTTGAGGATTTCAATGCCACTAGTATTCCTTGATTCATCAGTTCTGAAATAGTCTTAAATATGGCTTCATCAACTTCTCGAGACATAGGGTACTGTTTTGCTTATGGTAAAATTGCTCCCGGCTTGAGTTTTATTTTAACCTCCCCTATTGCCTTCAATAGACCTACATCATATGGGCCCGTAGTCCAAAGGACACTTGCACCTTTGTTAGGTCTTCCTGAAAAATGCTGGTCATTGCCACATTATCACAATTAACTGTAGGACTTCTCTTTTCTCGATCCTTATCCAGTATGTGATGCTTATAAAAAACACTACCTCATAGTCTATATGTTCATCTGTGAACATATCTTCATCTGTTATGTCAGTCAATCTGTAGCCCTCCTCAAGAGCTATCACTGTCCTCCATGTGCTACCTTGGTCATCTACTCCTTCAAGCATTGCTATTTCTCCGTATAGCTGATTCCAATTGTATAGGAATAGTCTGCCCTTCTTCCTCATCCATAGGTCCTTTTGGTCTAAATAATAACTCATCAGGTATCCTCACAATCTTCCCTACTAATCCAGGTAGCCATGTCAATAAAATGCTCAACCCATCCATAAAGACTTCTGGATCTACCGGCACTCCCTGTAGAGCCACTTGTCCTGTAAATGCCAGTATAACCTCTCCTATGTTTAAATAGTGTGTTCCTGGAGTGGAGCACACTATTCCTTGATCAGTAAATGAAATGGTCATGTTAAGTTTCATCTATAAATCTCTTCCTAAAATGTTAACTGGCATCTGACTTGAATATAGCAAGGGGACAGGCATGTCACATTCCCTATAGAAACAGGTAACTTATCAGTAAAAGGAACTAAGTTTGTAGCTCTAGAGAACCATTGAGCATTCATGGCAATACCTGACATTGGATATTTTCCCTCACTTGTGCAAGTGCGATTCGCCCCAGTGTCTATAAGAAAAGAAAAGGATTTGCCTCCTATCTTCACATCCACCCTTGGTTCCTCTTGGGGGTCTGGTGTCACTGACAGAACTGAACACATCAAGTCACCCTGTTTGTTGTCCTATTGAGGGTACAAATTCATCCCTGTCCCATAAAATGGTTTCCTCTTACCACAGTGACACCCCCTATCCTAGGTGTTAATATTTGCCCTATATTCACATTCTTGTGTGTTTGCATAGGTGCTTGTTGTGACTGCCCTGGCGGTGGGTACATTTGCACCAACCCCTGCTGTTGTGCCTGCTACACTTTCGGTGCCTGTGTCTGATAGGATGTTTGATCCTGTGTAAAGCCCTCTCGTGTTTGTGTAATGTATGGTGGTGGATAAGCTGTCCCACCTCTTAAAGGTTGTGCATTTTGTTGTGCGTTCCCTCAGCTTCTACATACGTCCACAATATGCCCTGTCATCCCACCATTCCAACATACTGGGAGTGGCCCTCTGGCAAACCCTCCTTGAGTATTCTGACTTCCATTCTGGGCATTTTTAAATCCACCTTGGGGTTCCTTAAATCCACTGCGGGCGTTATGAAATCCGCCTCCTCTTCCTCTGAAGTCTACATCTCTAACTTGTTGTCAAAACCCATACCCACTTTGATCCATTCAGTGTGCATTATTCACCTGTGATGTACCCAACATTTCTTGTATTCCCACTCCTTCTCCGCTGGTTAATAATACGCCTTTTATAGCAAACTTTGACAATTACTTCTGAACTAACTTGGCTTCCTCAATCTTTCTGTTCTCATTGTTCTTTTTGTTCTTCTCTTGTAATAACCGACAATGAGGCACAATAAATAATTGTATCTCAGACCAAGGCTTCACTATCATTTCTACTTGTTTTTTGATTTTTCTCTGTACCTGTTCTGGCAATACCTGACAGATATGATAAAATAACATCACTGTTTTGTCCCATGGTTCACACGTTTCAAGCTGCCATCTCTCTTGAATACCCTGAATGTAAGCAATCAGTTCCTCATCCTCTTTCATTTTACGTGTCATAATTGCACCATATCTGATGTATCAGGATGCTGTACCCTTAGAGCCCTCCAAACATCTACCCTGCAAATATTAAATGGTGCTCCATCATGCGTTATGTTTTGTGCTGTCACAACTGGATATCCAGCGCGTCTGCAATGTCGTCAGCTCTCTCTCCAAAAATAGCTGCCAATAGACCTTTTATGTCTCCTATGACCAGCGTGTTTCCCCCTGTCTTTTTCTCTAATTCGTATATCCATTTCCCAGTCCCGCAGTCAAACTAGGGAGCTTCCATTTTAAGTTATCCTTATCCATCTGAGGCCATGGAATACTTTGCAGTCTTGCTGCCCTCTTCTCTAACAAGGGGAACTGTGAGAACCCCTTCCCATAGTCGAATCCCACTATTTGTTTACCTATGGCAGGGGTAATTGTCCCCATTCTTCTCTGTGTTGGTAATGACCTCAGCCTACTCACAAGGTGGAGATTCTACTATCTCACTATATGATCGTCTTTGGGGAAATTCAAGATATGGTATAGGATCTGGTGTTCTTTCCTTAGGGTTTTCCAGATCTGACCATCTCACCTCTTTATCCATCTGTTGACTTCCCAGGGGGATGCATGTACCCTCTCCCTACGTCTCACAACTTCTCTTTCTTTATCTGACATTGCTAGACCCCAACTAGTTTGACTATCATCCTCTTTTTCTGTATCTAAATTTAATCTCCTCAAAGATAGTGCTCGGTGTTCATCACTAAACGCGTTTTCCTTCTCATCCTGTAGTTTAGGTATCAGGGATCAGCTACCGCTCCCTCAAGTCCCAAACTTGCTGTACTGCCTTATTTGCAGATATATCTTATCAATCATTTCTCCAATACTTTCTGCATCATATATTTCCTCTTCCTGTACTACTTTCGGTGTTTCTTGACTCTTTTCTCTCATTGGAAGAACTTCACTTATCTTGTCCCATTGCCCCTGTATTTCATGGCTTGGTCTTATTTGTTCTTTAAGAATAAGACTGACATCAAGACCTTGCTGCCTTCTACTCTGTTTTATCTCTTCGTCCACTTCCCTTTGCTTTCTTGCATCCCTTCTTGCCCATTCTTCTTCTTGCCTTCATAATGCCCTTCTCACTGCCTGTCTTTGTTCTTCTTCTGTCCTTCTCTTTAATCTGTTTTCCTTCACTTTTTGTGCTTCTTCTTCCTCTCTCTTTCTTTCTTACATGTCTCTTGTTTCTATCCTTTTTTTCTAGTGTCATACTTCCTTTGTCCCTCTGTCCACTTTTCGTCTTTTTCTTCTTCTCTATGTATCTGTTCCTGTCGATCCTTACTTTTTCTTCCTTGCTCATCCTCTTCATCTCTTTTCTTGTTCTCTGTCCTTTTCTTGCTCATCTTTGTCTTCTTTTTTCCTAACCTCCTTGATGCTTTCCCCATCTAACTTGAGTAAAATATGTCCTATCATTCATTTGTTCTGTAAGTGTTACCTCATCAGCCCTATCCTTTTCTCCTTTTCATCTCTTGATTTCTCGGTCTACGTCTGTCGATATATCCCATCGCTCACCTCTTTCTTACTTATCTCCTATGAACTTACAGGCATCATCCTTCCTTTTCCTCTCTTCTGGACTGACATCACTACTGTAAGCAGGGAGTTTCACATGTTGGGTTACCATACCCCGCCGCTGCTTTCAATTCCTTTAAAGGATAGACTCCTATCTCGTCTTTATCTTTCTCTTATTTTTGGGCAATTTAAGATAACCTGAGGGCTCAATGCCCTTCCCTTTATGCTTATTTAGCATCCACTCCTCCAGTGGCGGGTCCTTTTTCTCCTCTTGGTACATTTTCCAAACTTCTAAAACTGCCAGTCTTTTCTCTAATTTCTTTCTTATGTACGCACCGTGCACATATATGGTCATGTGTTGTAATACTGATGTTGACAATGATCCCCCTTGTGGCCAAGGCATGAGCATTTTATCAGTTGTGCCCTTTACCCATTCTGCACTGTACTGTTTGATCTTGGGTGCATGTCTTGGTAGTGTTTTAAAAAGGTGAATGAGAGGAGTGTCCTTGTATTGCTCTCCCCAGAGTGCACGGAAAAACATAAATCACCAATGCAATTATAGAGTAAATACTTTGAATGCAGACAGACGCAATAACTCGCAACCACACACTCATAGAAGATAATCAGCACTTATACGTCTATTTATTCAAAGTTTAGAAGCAACCAGTGATAACATAGAAAAACTCACAGAAGTAACATAGACATAAATCACAGAAGAAACAAAGAATTCAAAAGGAAATACATCACCGTGAGCGTAACTTGATTCCTCATCTCGCCCAGAAGCGGCTGGAAGACCCCGGGAACAGCCAGGCCGAGAGCACCACAGCTCACAGGAGTGCCGGATGTAAGCGTCCTCCTCCGGCTGAAGTCTCACCTGACCACCTCCGGGTTTCCGCATATATACACACTCCGCAAAGGGGTGGCAGTTCTCAAACCTTCTGTAAATGGCACTTGCACAGTTGATGAGCAGCCGTTGGTTGCCAGCTGGGTCAATCGAGAGCCACCCTCAAGGAGCAGAGTGCCTCCCTCCTCTAAAAACACTCACCGCGGAGAACAGTAAAAAGCCATAACAAAGTGAGCTTTCCCAGCAGAAATGTCTTGACCGCATACCAGGTTTGGAAAGCATGTTTTCTTCAGCACCATGAATCTAACACTCAGCAAAATGTGTGCAGCTTTTCACTGCGGCATGAAGTAAATATCCATCATGGCTCTGAGCGCTCCCAGAATACACTGCGCACCAGCGCCATTTTAGTTCAAGCATAACAGTCCTCCATAACGACAAGTCGCAATTGACTGCCAATAGTTACCAGATCATTAATAAAATCTCTATCTATCTCGAGTCCTATTGCTCACCACTTTTAATCTCAAAACAACAAATATGAGTAAGCCCCATCAATCGCTGCTCAATCCTCTTTTGTTTCAACAATCTATCTGTATTCTGATTGGCACCAATCGTTCACTAGGCTTTATCTCAAAACAACATCACTTAACGTTTCAGCTTCTTACCTCTGAAAACTTCAAACAGCAAATGATACTCAAAACAATAACACAATACACATTAATAACGCTAGTGATCACCTTCCCTTTTCCTATAACCTATTTATAGTAAGAGGCATACTTCCCCTACCTCCAATTGAATTACCCTATACAGGGTTTATGACATCACCTTTCACAGTCCTGACTGTGCTTACTATCTCTTTTAATATTTTGTTTGGAATTTCAAATGTCTTCTTCTATTTTCCTTGAAATAGGATTACTTAGGCATTCCTTTATCTACACAAAATGTCCTGTTAGCGAAAAATATCACAATCCTGCCCCTTTATATTACCATTTTCCTTAGTCTACTTACATCCGTTAATCAACTCGAGGCCTTCGGTATCGACTCCTCCTCCACTCCGACTACTTTGCCTTCCATCCCTGGGGCGCCCTTGGAAAGCAAGCAGGGATTTTTTCAAAAAGGGACCTGCCCACCGTCTCGGTTCTTCTTGCAAGTATATTTCTATCGGCCGCTCTCCACAGGAAACTCCACGATCTTCCAGCTAATGGCGGAGGATGCCCGATCGTCTGAAACTCTGAAGTCATACTAGTTTTGATCTGGTACCATCCACTCTGCTACCACGTGAGCTTATGGCCCTTTGGAACGAGCATATGTAATGGAAGGGACTACACCAGAATAACTCTGAGTCCAAATAACCGAACAAACTCAAGAAGATGGCAAGTTACCATTTTATCACCAATTATCTAAAATAGGGAAGCTACAACGAACATCAATGGACGTAAGCTCAGTCTCTCAATGATCTCGACAAAAAATACAGTTCTTATTCTCGATTTTGCATCAGAGTGACATAATACTATGTAACAATGGTGAAAACCTATCAAAGATCGGGATTGGTTAAGGGAACATCTAGATATAGACTTACATAGGAGATAGGATGGTTATTGGCCATCCTTTATCAGGTGGAAAACTTATACCTACCTCTTTAAACATGTCATTTCAGAAACATCAGATACACAGTTTCTAATTGGTCTTACAAGCTATAAGGTCCTTTGTTATATGCACTAATACAATTGGTTGGCACGCTTGTGTCCTGTCTGGAACATTTGGTTCATTTAGCAGTATGTAAGCCCAGAGCCAGGTGCAGGGAGATAGGACATTACGCTACCTCGCCACCCAATTAGCCCAACATCTCCCATCACTCATGCCTTCTGCCATGAAATTGTCTTTGTACTTGACCTTGTAGAGAATTCTCATCTTTGGGAATGCATGGGAGTGACAGCACTCGCTATTGTGTCTGGAACGAAGTTCAAGCTCCATTTCCATCCTTGGCTCACGTAACAGGAGAGCATGATCTAGTCCATTTTGTAGCTTTTAAATGCTCATAATGAATACAATTTGGCATCCTTTGTGTTCTTTCTTGCACCTTAATGTGAGAAGATTAATCCTCTGCACATTCTTCCTTCAGAGGGGATAGCTGACCTCGATTTCTACGATCTTGACTTCAGGCCAGACTACCTCACCACGCAGCTCCATGAGCCTACTATTCTGCTGCAACACAGCTTTTCCATAACCCCTTCTTGGTTTCTCGCTTATTTATTTCATGATAACAATGTCCAGTTTTGTACAATTGTGGCTTCACCTGCATTCTATTCTTTTCCACATTGATAGTTCATTCGATTCCTTACTTCATCGTTTGTCCTCTAGAATACATACATTGTCTTCAGTCAGTATCTCGGGACGTTGTTCACACATTCTTGCGACGTCATCAATTCATTTGCTTAGCTCTTTCTCATATTCCTTTAGGGAGTTCCTCCTGCATGTTATCATCACTTTGGGGGTACATTCTATACGGTTGTCTTAATGGGTATCTCCTTCAAAATACTCACTGCGGTTATGGTACGATAGCTGGTGTCAGGCAAATCACGGTCTCAATGTCTCCAATACAGGGGGGCGGTTCTCCTGCAGATTTGTACAGCTGCTCCTCTACAATTTGAACAAGGTGAGGAGCCAGATAGAAGTCCCCACGGGAATGACGGTGAACTGCTGGTCAGCAGATGAAACCTAGCCAAAGCCTCCTGCATGGCTATACAAAGAAGGGACGAGCTGTGGCCGCTGAAGCATCTTCTTTGGCTCCTATAACAAAAGCCACAGATGAAAAGGCTTCACGCAACTGGTGAATTGAAAACCACTGTGAGATCTTGTTTTGTGTTTGAAGTGAAGGCTGTGAGCAGCAAGAGTGTTGTAAAGTGAACAATTCATTGGAACTTTCTAATTGAGAAACACATGTAAATGCCAGATGGCGAGAGGGACCTTTCAATTGTCTAAAAAGAAGGTGATTCAGAGATAAGCTGCTGCAAAGTGGTCCGGCAGCCGAACATCTCTGACAAAGGCATTTCTGAGAAAAGAGAAAGAGTTTTAAGTGGTCCTGCAAAGGTCCCAGTAAAATCCCTTTGCACAGTCGAAAGTCTTCAAACTCATTGATACCCCTAAGAAAGCTAGACGAATCATAGGGGAAGGGACTTGCCCCGCTTGAGCAAGAGTTGAACAATTTTCAGCCATAATAAGGGCAACTTGTGTGAACGAAAGAGAAAAACCAAAAGGGATCCGAGCCTGACTGAGGGGGATGCATGATCTGAGTCCGACTGAGGAGGATCTGTGATCTGAGCCTGGCTGAGGGGGATCTGAGCCTAACTGAGGGAGATCGCTTGTATATTAAAAAGGGATCTGAGCCCGGCTGAAGGCGATCCGGAGTGGACCATGAGTTACCCGAAAAGAATATCCTGCAAACATTGTACAAAAGGGGAATCTGAGCCCGACTGAGGGAGATCCCGATATGAAAGAGAAAGAGGAAAAGGTCTGATGCCAGCAGAGGGAGACCAACAGAAAAGAACATTGATTCAGTATGTTGTTGTGTATGGAATAAGACATTGAAAAACCAAGAGACTTAATGAGAAATGAAAGGACGCTATGCTGAGAGATCCTGGTGTTCCTTGGAGACTGCCTCCCTGTAACAAGAAGTCAGAGTGTGCTCCAGGTGCTACGCTGCCTTGTCCCAGGCTAAAAACATGGGGAAAGGGGATTCCTGAACTACCAAGTCCTGTGGACCTTTCATTTGTTACTCACTGTTTCTTTAAACACGTCATTATCCCACACCCTTTTGTTCTTTAGAGTAAGGTATGGCAACAGGTTTATTAGTATAGGCCATCTTTGTTTTGACATGACACCACTAGGACAGCATTTTTCTTTATTTGATGGTTGTAGCTTGCACCCATCTGTAGATTTAGGGTTATGTATGTGTTTATCAAACATATTTGTTGAAATTCAATAAACACCCTTGAACTGTACTTATTGTTTCTGTCATAGTTCTGGTACCATGCCTTCCTTACAGCCCCTAGAGACATTTTAAGATCAATATTCACCCTTGGAACACTGATACCCCGCATGTTGATGTGTCACAATGGGGTTGCTCATTTAAGAGGTAATGCAATCAGATATGTTGGTGTGGACAGATTTATCTAAAAAAGAGATATTTATCCTGAAAGAAGTACAAGAAGTCCTGAGAGAAGAAAGATCCAATAACCCACCTGGCCTTGTTTCTTTATCAATAGATAATTTTAGGAGTGAGCCTTAAATATAGGTTGCAATTCTGACAAAGTTTGTCAATAATCTGAATGCAGAAAAAGCAGTCCAACTAAATTGGCATTTTCAGGTTTTATAAACAAGTTTGGAGTACTCCTGAATAACATGGAAGCAGAGGCTCCGATGTTGGAAAAAAAAGAAGTGGGGAGTATTTTTCTTTGCTGATGATACGGTATTGGTATCAAAGACTCCAAAGTGACTCCAGGGCCAATTAAATGCCTTTGCTACCAAGAGTCAGAAGAAAGGACTGAAGATCAATTTTTCAATATCTAAATGTATGATCTTTGCTACAACCAAAATGTCAAGGTGCTGCAAACACTGATTCTTTATTGGCTATACAGTGCTAGAGAAGGTCATGACCTATGACAATGTATTATTTACATATAATTGTTGACCAATACACTAAATTGACAGAATCAAATTGACAAATGTGTATCTACACTGGCCAGAAGATGCATGACAGCTATACATTTTTCAAATCACTGTCGTAGCTGGATCATTTCACATCCAATGGGTGTCTGTAGATGCAGGCCATTCAGTGCAGAATTGTGGGGCCATGCAAATATTAACTTGTTGGTAAAAGGAGTAAATTGTATTTTGAAACTGCTCCTGAGTCTACCAAATAGTGTCCCAAATCTGTCAGTGAAGTTGGAATTGCTCTGGTACAGCATCGATCATTTGGTGAAACCTAAGCCCCTGCTTTATTGGTTGAAAACATGGCACAATCCTGAGCGTTATGTGTTTAAAGCGGGCGGCAAGATATGTTAAACCAGCCAGTGTCAATGTAACTCATGTGGTTCTCATTCATTAAAGAGATGTCCAGGAATTGAATATAACATTGCTGTGGAGTTGCCCAACAGAGATGGGATATACATAAAAAAGAAATTTGAAGAGTGTGTACAAACCATGGAATATAGAGGACATGTGGGAGTTTAATGCTGATAAGAAACTAGTGAGACACTGGCTTGATGAAAAAGTGTGCATAGGTATTGAGAAATATTTAGATATACCCTGCCCAAAATGTTCAAAATCTTTAATGTTTTAGGCTAAGAATGGGTATCATCCCTTTACACAGTTTTTTAAGTGAAGATGAAAGGTAGGAGACTCAGGTAATTGTACGTATTGTAAAACTTGGGAGGAAAAAATTGATAATTTTACTTTGTATCGTTCCTTAATACATTCCTCTAACAAAACATTTCTGAGTCCCAGGTTTAATGAACATGGTATAAGGAGTGTCAAAAATGCAGTTTGGTTGGTTAAGACAATATCCGATGAGTGTGACACTACTGCAATACTGTACTTTCTTGACTAAGCATGGCACTTGTAGATGGCATTTTTGAATGAGAAGCCTGGAATAATATCATTCTTATAACTCTTAAATACAATAATGGTTTCTTTTATTTCATTTTTATTAACTAAATTGCCTTATGAAATGTACCTTCTTGAAATGTTGCAAATGAAACTATAACTGTTAACTTGGATGGTCTTGCTGAAATACATTTTTATATGATGATAAAAGCATGAGCCAAAAGTAGCAATCACACAATACAATGATTCATGGGGGAAAGGATCATTAGGAAAAGACAGAGTGCAGAAGATGAGGTTTCAGATGTTTATTAACTGAGATAGAGTAGGACAGGATTGAATCTGTGGAGAGGGACCATTCCAGAGAAGAGGGGTACGTGGTTGAAAGGAGTGGAACCAGCAATGAGAACAAGGTGTGACAGAACTGAAAGAGGGAAATGAGATGCAGAACATAATTCTCTACAGGGGTGGTACAAAGAAATCATCTAGCATATGTAAGCAGGGGCCAATGCATGAATACTCTTAAAAATTAAACACAAACATTTCAACTCGAATTGTTCTTTCACTGGCATCAATGAAAGAAAGCCACACAAGGAGATATACTAACTGACAAGGATAGACAAAACAAAATGCAAACTGCAGAATACAATATTGAACACAAAAGAAGAATATCTTATCTAGGAAAGCCAGCGTAGAGAGATTAGCAGGAGTTAAAATGAGATCGGATGATAGTTTGAATACGAATTGTAATAGAAGCAAAAGTTAGGAGATGACAAATCTGTTTTGTGTTAAAAGATGAATACGACATGTTTGTGCAACAGAAGCAATTTGTGCTTGCATTGAAAAGGAAGAGTCAACTAATAAATCTAAGATTACAAGCTTAAAGACTGTCAGGAAGATGAAGAGAGGGAAAGAGATGGCCAGAAGGTGAGCAATGGAAGAAGTAACTGGGAAGAACAAGATTTCTGTCTTTTTGGGGTTGAGACAGAGAAACTGAGAAGACATCCAGGGAAGAAAGGCGTTGGTGAATGAAGGAAAAGAAAGACAAATCTGAGTAACACCTGCGTATAGGTGTACCTGGAAAGAAAAATAGAGAATCAGAGGACAGAGGTAATGTATAGAGAGGCGAAGGAAGAGGGCCAAAGAGGGAGCCCTGGGGAACACCATAGGAAAGAGGGTAGGACTGGGTAAAGAACGCTTGTGAGAACTCCGAATTTGCAATTATAAAGGCATGAAAAAACATGAGTCACATCAGAAAGTCCTAATGAAGAGTGGCGAAAAAAGAATATGGTGATCAAACATGTTTGTCAAAGGCTTCACAAAGTTCCAGCAAAACGAGAATACAGGATCATTTTTGGTGACACGCATGAGGGATAGAATTTGAAACAGAGAGAAGATCAGTTTCAGTAGAGAAACCAGAGTGAAAACCAGATTGGAGCATTGACTATGTTTAGCGAATACATCAATGCCATGATGGATTTAGAAATGCCTAAAATACAACCTTGCCTGGGGGGACACAGAGTTAAGATGGTCATCACTTCTCCCGCCCGCTGAATTTCAATGGTTTTGTTGCATTGAACCAGATTGCCTCAACTCTCTTTTAACTAAAGATTGTTCACTGAATTTCAAGGCTTTTAGAACAATATAGTTTATTTGTGTCCACTAGACAAGGCCTTAGGCAGTGGCCACTGTAAATGTTGCACCACTGGTGTTAAAAAAAAAGGCCAGCCCACTGGCTGAGACCCATGTCTGCCTTCATAGCACCATTGCCAGTGGCCTGAGGGACCACTGCCTTTTCACCATTTCAGTGTTCCACTAGCCGTGGCCTTCGACCATGCCCACTGTCAATGTTGCCCAAATATTTCAAAAAAACACAGGGGGATTATCAGTTGGCCTCAGGGTCCATTGGCCACTGCCTTTGCCACCACCAATGGCCCCAGCCTGCAGGCTGAACCCTTACCCATTACTAGTACCTAACCAGATCCCATTTGCAATATCCTAAATCCATGGCCAGCAGCCTCTGAGTCCACTGCCAAGTCACCTATTCCAGTGTACCCGTAGCCCTGGGCTTTGGCCGAGGCCTGTAGGCACAACTGAAGGCCATGTCCACTTTACATGTTGCAGCAAGTATTCAAAAAGAGCCATATCCCCTTGCCATGTACCTGTGATCCCACCGTTCTGCAGGTTTAAAAGACTATTACTGAGTCCCATTGGTAGTTAGGCTATTGATTATACCCCCTTGCACCCCTCTTTCTATTTCTGCACTAATTTCTTGTGCTAAACCTTCACTGCCATCCTCTTTTCCTTTGGACTCATTCCTTGTCGTCATTTCCGGAATAAAGTAACATTTGGCAAGTTCTGCGGTAAAGGGAAAATGCTTGGAAAGTCTTTCCCGTCCTCACTGCCAATTGCCATGTGCCCCCCCTCCTCTTTTGTTGGTGCCACGACTCCTCTCAATTGTGTTTTTCCCCTCCCTGACCTTCACACATTAGCCCTTTTCAATTTTTGGTTTGTGTGCAGGAATTTCTTTTGGAGCGTATTTTGCAATATTAGCAAGGTCATTTTTTGAGATTCCTGCGGGATGCCCCCGACAAGCCCTAACTGTTATCCACCAAACATGCCCCCAAGACCATCCAAAGCTCCCGCACTGCACATGTGGTCCTATTTCCCCCTCCCCACCTGTAGCCTGATTTGAATGCAGCACATTTTCTTCCAACAAATATACTTCAGAACATTTTTAATTTGTGGCTTCCCTCTGTATTACGGTGGAAATCACTTGCATCGACCCAAAAAAAAGGCAGATTTTTTTTTTTTTTAAATCCTCTGGCGCAGAGCACCCTGAGAGATATAATCGTTTTTCGAAAGCAGCAGGCACCCCTTTGTCGGGACGGATTTACCTCAAAGCACAAAAATTCTGGTTCCATGTGTTACTATCCCCTCAAAAATATTGCCATACAAAAATATCGGCATATTTTTGTGGCAATATTAAGGCATGGAACCTGCGGGGGAGACCCCCGCAACACCCGTATTATTTTAAAAGGAGCGGTGGACACCCCCGCAACCCCTGCTCCCAAAAAACCCTAATATTATCCCCACTAAAAATATTGCCTATGGCCGTTCTCGACGACTGATATTTTTGGTGGGGATAATATTACCTGATACCAAATACCCATCTTTGATGCTTTGTGCACAAGTTGTTTTTAATTAATGCAAGTCTGTCCAGCGTTTTTCGTTCTATGCATGTTCAATTGAAGCAGTTTTCCTATACGGGAAAATGAATATGACTAGGCCAAAATCAGTATTGTTTTGTTTTCTTAATTACATTTTCACCTATTCATGGATTTTTCCAAAATGTTGCAGTTTGGATGGGATTTGAACACATTATTTTTCCCGGAAATGTTCATCTAAATCCGTCCAAGGAGTGAATAGTCATTAGCATTAACATGCTGGGGGAAAGCCACTCCTGCGCTTGTTCTGCTTTGTATCCATCAGCAGTGATGTTTGGATACCGAGGCTTGTGCCTCATTACTCCATCTTCTCGGGTAGTCCTGGTTTGTTTTCTTCTTGGTCTGTGTGGTCTTGTCACAGTAGGGCTGGTTTCACAGGGTCTTCGCTGTAAATAGTTCCTACTTTTATAGGTCGGCTGCTTCCATCCTATACACATGCTGGGAAATGTGCAGTGCGCGAGGATGACACTAATCCTGTCAATCATGGTTTTTCCAATCCTTTACCAGACATGAACTAAAGCATCCGCAGTTTGTAAAGTTCATGAGTTTGAACATATTTATGTAAAGATATGTTTGCTTAAAAGCTATTTATTTTTCCCGCTTGATTTTGTAACGTCGCCATTCGTGTTGTGCCCCTGGGCTGAGACATGTTCGGGATCGCCTTCTCTTGCAAGAGGGTGCGTCTATTCCATGTTATTTCACGTGCCTGAAGATTCTTCCTCGCACTCTTGTTAAAAATAACAGTGAGCATGAGGGGTGATCCTGACATACCTAGGTGGACGAAACTGAATATGTCCAGCGAGCAGCAGGAAATGTAATTAGCAGAATGATATACACGCCGAGTGAAGGCTTTGCAGTGCCCAGGCACGCGTGTTGCCAGCCGTTTCTCATCGGACTCTTGATGTCTTAGCTTGGAGCCTTTCGCTTAGGAGGGTGCTTATGCTGGACCTGCCAGCCGCCACTCGACCATGGATTAATACATTTAACACAAATGTGCCGAAAGTAAATGTACATCAGACAGTGCGTTTCTTGTAGATTTTTTTTTTTAATACCAATTCGATTAGACCTAATATGCGACAGACAGTCGGGATTCTATTATTGGCACCGTAGCGAGTTTTATACACTTCTCTGTAAGAAACAGCAGCAAGAAAAAGGAAAGGAACATACAACTACTGCGCCCCTATTTACCCTTTATAACTGGTTATTTATAATGCACTTAATAACCTGAGGTTTCTAAGTGCAGACTGGGGGATCGAGCCTCTGTTGCTCCACGTCGTCTTGTTTCCAAGGCGAGGCATTGTCCCTGATCTATCCTCGAGACCTCTCCACTCAGAGTCTGTCCATTGAAAATCTCCTAGAACCGATCTATGTCCTGTTGTGGGGGCGTGGCTTATTGGATGGGCGTGGCCTAAAAAGTAAACAAACCATAGTAAGGTAAACACACACATATACAAATGCTTGTAAGCATTTATATATTTGCAAGCATACCTTATTATGGTTTGAGTACAATGCAAGTCATCTTTTATAAATATCTTTTTATAAAAGATGCCTTGCAAAGTACACAAACCATAGTAAGGTACGCACATAAATATATAAATGCTTACATTTATATATTTGTTTGCATGCCTTACTATGTTTTGTGTACCTCGAGATGGCTTGAAAAGTACACAGACCATAGTGAGGTATTCACACAAATATATAACATTTATATATTTCTGTGCGTACCTTATGGTTTGCATACTTTTCAAGCCATCCTTTTTAAACATTTCTATTTTATATTATACAAGATGGCTTGAAAAGTGCACAATTCAAGCCATCTTTTATAAAGCTTTGAGGAAGGACAAAGCCCGAGGTGTCTTTGTCCGTCAGCAAAGCTTTATAAAAGATGGCTTGAATTGTGTACTTTTCAAGTCATCTTTTATAAACCGCAAAATATTTGAAGGAATCCCCAGGTTCGCTAAGGGTTAAAGACGCCTCTGCGACTTTGGGAAACAAAGGGACAGTAACTTCCTCTGGTGACCCCTCTATTGAGGGGTCACCAGAGGAAGTTACAGTGGCTGAGAGAAGTGCCAGCCAGCTACAGCGACTTCTGTCAGCTTGCCTCACTTAATGGCGGAAGCATCTCCTGTCGCAGGGCCCTGGCTCAGCACCACTCTTTGGAGACTGCCGGGGCACGGCACCGATGGTCCCGGCCCACTTAAAGCACTGGTAATGCCCATCTGGCATTCAGACTAAGGACCACCTTGCAGGCACCCCGAGGCTATGAAATCGGGAAACTGAAAACATGTTAGCATCCAATAGGGAACAGAGGGCTAATACTCTGTGCCATTAATAGAATGGCCACAGACCATCCCATACTAGGACGAATCTTCAAAACTGCAACAAAACTACAGCTGAAGTGTGCAGCGCAGGCGTACAATCGAATGCATGGAAAGTAGAAGCAATGGGTCAGTCAGATGCTCTGGGAATATCCTCAAGCCAGGCTTCACCCCAAAAGCCATTAGAAGCCATGGTCCCTCTAACCAAACGGGTGCCTAATAGTTTGGTATCCACCCTCTCCTCCCTCATAATATTGTTTACCCACCTAGGCAGAGTGGGAGATGACACTGGTGAAAAAAAAGGTTTGCCAAATGAATAAAAAAAAAGAGGTCCCACTTAGATTCTCACAACAGCTGCAGCCAGTTCATATGGCTTCAGCCATTGAACAAAACATAACTGATATTAGCTGGAAAGGCAGGGAAACCAATGAACTTTGATGCATTCTTGGTGCGCCAATACAAATAAGAGATGTATGCCAGACAGAGTAAATACTCAAACTTTAAGCTCCAGGGCATGAACAGCCATCACGCAATGAAAAGCAACCAGGCAAATCAATGTGACCAGTTTGGTCAAAAAGTGCTTCAAGGACATCTGCACTCTGGGCGACCATTTTCTCAAACAGACACACAATGAGATTTACATCCAACAGCTGGACATACTGGCACACCAGAGTAGAACAAATCCAAAGACCTTTAAGCAGTTGATAAACTAAGAGATGTCACTATCACTATCACTAAATTACGATAGGAATCGGGACAGGTTCACTGTCCAATAGGAAGCAGAGCCTGTTAGAAAAGTGGTCGAAGCTACTATAGGTGCCATAAAGGGACCCAAGTTCTTCTCACAACACCAGCATACCCAGGCCACCCAGGCCGATTTATAAGATTGCATGGTACCAGAGGTCCATGAACCATTGATGAAGCTTGTAGCTAAGCTAGCAATGCCTTGCACATCCCAAAGTTCCCGAAAATTAAACAGGCGATCAGCCAGAGGAACACTTCCAGAATGAGTGGGTGGCCTTCTTCTTTGAGGGCCCTGAATAATTTCAGGGAACATCATTAACAGGCACATCACTGCAAGAAGCTCTAAGAGCAGAGAATGTCAGATCTGGGGTGGCCACCATGCAGAGTCACCAGTATTAGAGAGGCACCCTGGGTCTGTGTTTGCAACATAACGCTGAGTATCTGTGCAATTGGAAGAAACACCAAGATAGCAAGGGCCTCTCGATTGGGTTTCCAACTGAAAAACCACAGAAGTTGTGTGCTGAGATGTGAAAACAAGAAATCGACCTGAAAGGGCCCACACGGACTGTGTGGTCTGCAAAAAACTATGGGGGACAGACGCTAGTCTGCCAGATTATGCCAATGGCAAGAACATCAATCCACCATGACATTGGAGAAATCAGGGATAAGGACTGCACACTTTTTGCTGTTATCAAGACAAAGATACCAAAACCTTTTTTGCCAGGTCTGACAGGCCCCAGGACCGTGTGCATCCCAATTTTTTGATGCAACGGACAGTTGCTTGATTGCTCATTAAAAGGGTAATGATACAGCGCCATCTATCTTTGGTGAAACAGTGGACCACAAGTATCTTGCAAGAGCCTCTGAACAATTGATGTGCAATTGACACTCCATTTTGGACAACTGACCCCCTACAGAAATACAATTGCAACTATCACACTAACTGGTGAGGCACACATTGGACACCAACATAAGCCTTGTGGTAGTTCTGAAAGTTGCTCTCCCATTCCATGCATCAACATGATGGAGCCACCATCTTAATTAATACATACTTCCAAACAAGGTGACACCCAGTGTGCATAACCTATGCCTTTGTGGTGTGTTCACATCTTCAACCACTGCAGGGTCCTGCAAAGTAAAGGGGCGGGAACAGTTGCCTGGATGGAAGCTTATAGATAAGAGACTCACTATCCTGGCTATTATCTGAGCCAACACCACACAAACCTGTAATGCTCACCCAATCTCTCACTTGATACTGCAAATCTTTTCTTTTGAAAGGCATAAGGGAGGTGACATGACCGTAAACTGTGAAATCCAAGAGCTGTGGTTTCTGTGGCAGTTGACATTTTGATTTCTCCCAGTTGATAAGAAACCCTAGAGAAGTCAGCAAACTGACTGATAGTTGGAGATGTTTCAAGACGAACACCAGTGATTGGCCCTTAAGAAAGATGTGGTTGAGGTATATCATCGATCTGATGCCTCAATAATGCACAGAAATAACCACAGACCACAATAACTTTGAAAAACACCAGAGAGCAGATGACAACTCATAGGGCAAAGACAAAAAGTGAACTAGCTACCATTTCCACTGAAAACATAGAAAGTGCCTGTGTTTTGGGGGATCGTAAGGTTTGCATCTTTGAGATCTAAATGCACCACCAAATTTCCTAGCCTCAATACGTCATAGAATCATCATCATTTTAAAATTGTGGTAGATCATGAAGGTGTTCAGTGCGCACATACTGAATACCTGGCAAAATGAGCTGTCTTTTTTTCTGAACCAAACATACATTAGTGAGGAAGTTGGGTGGATGCAAATGCCACGGTTTGATTGCTTTCTTTTTTAGCAACAAGGCATTTTCCCTGGTAAATCCAAGGTCTTGCACATGGCAGAATCTGAGCAGCATAGGGAAAGTTGCCTGATGAGGTGGTCACCAGACATTCTATGTGACAACCCTTGACTGTATCTATCACCAAGGGAACTTTGGAAACCAAAATCATTTATTTTCAAAAAATACTCCTGCTGCATTACTGGAACACACGCGCCAAGGGAACAAGGCCCATACTCAAATGCATGGGCTGGTTGTGCTGCCTTCTGCCAGGAGCCGCAGCTGTGTTGACGCTTCTTTGGGAAGAAAGGGGCTTTACTCATCTGCTGGAAAGCCTCAAATCTGCCGAACAACAGCCGAAAGACTGTTGGAAGTGTCTACTTGTCCCATATCCATCAGCTTGAGTACAGCCAACTGTACCACCCGTGGACCAGCCAGTATGGTTGGAGATCTGGGACTGAAATATTAATTTCAGTGATATTAGTGCTTTGTAATGGCAGTAATGGTCGGTAAAAATGTAACAATCTACTTGACTGAACCATCCCCATATAATACCTCCTCTACATCACCTGAGGCAGGTGCATCAGCCAATCTAATCAGTTTAGGGTTCACCTTGATAATAATACCCTTGAGGGGTTCTTGAATCACGGAGGCATTTGGGTCACCTAAAAACAAAATTCCCCCTGGGTCAAACCCAAGATCACTTCGGGGTCCAAAAGCTCATCCATGGCATGAGCCTCCTCTGCCAAGTCCACATTTCTAGAGTCAGGCCAAAGGTGTCAACAGTTTTATCCTGACAGGTAGACAAGTCCTTGTCGGTGCCATTTGACACATCCTTGCCATAGCAGGAAAAGAAAACATCCATCTTTGGATCACCCCTGGTGCCATGTGCTGTTTGCTGGACATGGAGTTCTTTTGACATTCTGCACTCATTTTTTTTCCGGTATCAGGTAATATTATACCCACCAATAATATCGCAATATATGTGGCTGTCAGGATTGGCCATAGGCAATATTATTAATGGGGATACTTTATGGGTAAATGGGAGCAGGGGTTGCGGGGGTGTCCCCGGCTCCCTTTTAAAAATATGCAGGTTGCAGGGGGGCGGGGGGGTCCCCCGCAGGTTCCATGGGTTTTATTGCCGCCAAAAAATGGCCTCATTCTTGTATGGTGATTTTTTTGCTGCAATATAAACACATGGAACCATTTTTTTTCTCCGAGAGCCACTGTCTGACTTTTTATGGAAGAGAAACTGCAAATCTTTCCACGTGTGGAAGGCAGTACCAGTCTGAAGAATTGGGGTGAGACAATTCAAAGGGGTAAACACTGGCACACCCATCTGGTCTGGAATTCCTTCTGTGGGGGATCATCCTAAGTCAAATCCACCCTTTCTCCTTGTGGAGGCATTTGTGGTACAGTAAACAATGAAGGGTATCATCATCTTCGCACTCAGGGATCCATGAATATCTCTCTGACCATGGGTGGACTGGCCTATAGGGAACTCTGGAGATTTCCCGGTGGGCCTCTGCACCCTGGGCCTCTTTTGTGTAACATTTCCAAATGTTCTCATAGGAAAAGCATTGGGCTTGCTGAAAATGTGTCATATGGGGCCACTTTGACAATTATTTCCAGGGCTTCTTTTAGTTCCCAGTACACCCCTGTCTCTGACGCCGAACCCAGGGCCATGAGTGTCGCCTTCTTTCATTGGTAATGGTTGTCACCTCTGCCAGAAGGCTCAAATGGTGCACCAGTGCCACCTACCAACCGCTCCCCCCAACAGTGCATCAGTACAGGGAATGTTTGCCTGCCTGGACAAACCCCTGTTTGAATTAGTGAATGCCTGCCTACGGCAGCTTTATTGTGTGGCCTTGCGTTTGCAGAGGCAATCTCCACATCTTCAGAACCCTTGTCCTTGGTGCCAGGATGCTCTGCCCGTCTATCTTTCCCTTCAGCTGATTGCATAAAACTAATGGCCATAGAAGCCATAGACCTTTTAATGGCTGGACCTACTTGCTTCCCAAAATAATGGCTGCTAGCCTGGGCCACTGTATGATTATGAATGAAGATAACTTATTGTGCCATTCGATGTAGCCCAAAGGCTCAGTTTGAACCTTCTCCACCCTCCCAGACCTGCCCCCCCCACCATAATCACCTTTAAGCAATGTGAAAGGCACAAACAATGATGAAGGGTGTGCCTTCCACGGCTAGTAATTTATCTATACCTGTCGCCGAGTGCTCCAATGCCGGTTCCTTTCCTAAATCCAGCGTTTTGTGTTCGGGACCAGGACAGAGACCCTGAGGCATTGCGTGGTTATTGGGCACCACCAGCAGTTCGTTGAGAATCCCCGCCCACGCCCAACCAGAGGCGCAGTGGGAAGGAGGGGGTCCAGAGGGTCTCTGTATGGAGCGGGGGAAGGGCGTACAGAGCTTCAACATCCAATGAATCATGGCGCTACCATTTAATCTCCCCGCAAGCATCGCAAGACGATCGACTCAATGCCATTCCCCCAACATGCCGAAACATTAATCAACAGGAATGAAAAAAAGAAAGGTACCCCATGTCATTGACATATGTTTCTCACAAACGTGTGTGCAGCAGGATAAGAGGATGACGATGGTTCCTAATAGGGTTATTTTGATAGACTCTGGAGGATTCAAGGGGAAGGGTGAATTATGGGAGTAGTAGTTGTGTGCTCTTTTTTTTTCTTGCTGCTATTTTGTATTATTAAAGAAAAGTGTCTAACAAGAGCTTCTGTGCAATGCCTTAAAATCTACATTTTTTGGATTTTCAAAATGCGGCATTGCTTCTATGTCCCTCTTTCTCATCACAGTGCTTCCACCCTCTCCTCCCTCCCCAATTGTAAGACTGCCCAAGTTCCTTTGGTATAGGCAGGAGGATTATAGTAAAGGTCAGGCGCTATATATACCTAGGCAGTGAGAGAGAGTTGCTGAAACACATTTAAAAAATGTATTTTTGGTAAGGGGTTCTTTCTGTTCCATTTTTTTTAATATTTAAAATGCATATGGTTTATATCTTTAAACCTTACATTTGTCTTAAAATCATAACATAATTTCATACAGTAACATTTTAACATTTTTACATTAATTATCCATGGAAAGATAATTGTCCATGTCTAGACGATAATTGTGTCTGGATTGCTTGCCAGAAGCGGATAACCACAGTCGTCATTGAATTGTTGTTGCCAGATAATATATGTGCCCATTGTTCCTCAGGAGCCAAAGGTTTGTTGGATTTCATGTAGAGCATGCCAACCGCAATACGTTCATCTGCTAAGGCTGGACATTGCATTAGTAGATGATGGAGACTTTCAATAGTATCTTCTTTCCTGCAGTGCCTGCATGTCTGTTCTTGAAGAGTTTTTCGGGATTGTATCCCAAGAATTTGCTGTGTTGGAAGAGCGTTGAGGTGAAGCCGCATGAAGGTGTCCCGAATGAGGCGATCAGAAAACAGGTTGAGGTAATGAGGCATCACATTTAGGGCTCTAACTTCGCTGGTGCAGTTCAACGTAAGTTTGTATCCACCTTTTTCTTTTATCGTTGATATCCGGTCGAATCTTGCAATTTGAATTTTGTCCATTTGGGGTCTACAGAGCAGAGTTTCGATTGATATATCGTATCTTATCCGTTCATGATTGAGGAATTCCTTCCATTTATTCAATGCCATTGCATTGATGTTTCCAGCAGTTGGACAGAGAATGTTCAAGGCTGGAATCTTCTTGTTATTACTAAGTTTTCTGAGAAGGTCGAGTTGTTTACAACGTATGATTGATAGCAGTGATTGCAGTCCAAGTTCGAATCGAATTCGTGACGATGGAATGGAATTTGGAAGGGCTAAGACCTTTGTCCAAAAAGATTCGTTCAAGTTGGTCCCCTACGGTTGCTTGTAAATTTATCATTGACTCTCCGCCATATGTCAGGATGGGTGCGACTTTTTGTTTGTAAAAAGTTACGATTGGTTTCATGGAATATTTTCCAAATTTTCTATGAAGTACCAGTCCTTGACGCGCTAGAGAATGTGCTTTGCCTTTAAGATGGTCAATCCATGGTTGCTCAAAAGTAGATTTATTGAGCCAGACCCCTAGGTATTTATTTGTTTGAAAGTGCTCAATTTTTTCCTTACATAGAAAGAATGATGATATTTTCTGAGTAGGGCCCAATAGTCTAGATAATGTCATGATCTTAGTCTTTTTGGTGTTTATTTCCAGCTGATTTTTGTCCATATATTCTTGAATATTGTTCATGGCTATCTGTAAGCCTCTTGGTGTTTTGGCAAAGATTGCAATATCATCCGCATAGAGTATCGTTGGAATTGCTGTAGAGTTTAATTTTGGTGGATTCATTTGTGGGGTAGCTATTGACTCTTCAGAGTCTGAAGTAAACAAGTTGAACAGGGCTGCAGCAAATGGGCAGCCTTCTTTGAGCCTATGTCATGTTTTTATCTGTTTCGTTACAAGGCCGCTCTTGCTTAGTCGTATCTGCACTTGTGTATTTGAATATAGCACTTTATTGGTTCAATTATGTTTTTTGGGCAGCCCCATTTTGACAATTTCTCCCATAAAATGGTTCTGTTGATTTTATCAAAGGCGAGATACAGGTCAATGAAGGCTGCATATGTAGGGGTGCTGGATCTGATGGTTTCATGTTTAAGCAGGTTTAGGATGAGTAGATTGATGTTGAGTAGAACGTTTTTTACAAAGCCGGTTTGACGAGTAGCATGTCTGTTCGCTGTAGTGGCCCATTTGTTCAGTTTAAGGAGAAGGATTTTTGCAAAGACTTTTCCCAATGGGTCCAATAGCGCAATGGGCCTGTAATTAGATGGATTCTCAGTTGGCTCTTGCTTATAGATTGGGATTAATATCGCTCTTTGCCATGAGGCCGAAATGTGTTTTGTACGATTTACCAGGTCAAATAAGTGGCTACAGAAGGCTGCCCATGTGTCAGTGTTATTTTTTATAATGGCATTTGATAGACCATCTGGTCCAGGGGCCTGAGATACATTTAGTTGGCGCATTGCATCATTTATACCTGCGGGGTCCCACTCAAACGTCCAGTTGGCTCGCAGGCTTGTTGGTTCATCATTGCCGACTGGTAATCGTTTTTGGTAAAGGTGGTGGTAATGATTTATCCAGCTCGTCTCGGGAACCTCGGAAATCATAGTATCAGTTTTATTTGTTGTGTCATTCAGCAATTTCCAGAGGTCTCGTGAGTTCCTCATACCCATAGCTCTTAACATGGTCTCTGCGTCATTTTGTTCAAGGGTCATCCTTGCAATTTTCAGCCAGTTCTTGTGTCTTTGTTTAATCTGTTTAATCTAATGATACTTTGAGGTATTAGGTTGTTTCATTAATTGCTTGATCTGAGTTCTTAAGGCTTTTTTCCTTAGGACTATCATGCGGCTGTATGCGTGGTGGTGTTCGCTTCTCTGAGTGTTTATGGTAGCTGGGCCTTGGTGGAAGTGTTGTAATATCCATTCATAGTTTAGTTTGCATTCATCTGTCATCAGTGTGTTCTTGAATATAGCCGGAAGGGACTTCATTTCGGGTTGTGTTAGTTTAAATCTCATTGCCCTAGAATTGGCCTCTAACTCTGGTAGTTGTAGTCGCAGTGGTGGTTCTCTGCTGCCGGACCACGATCTAATGAAGATATAGTGATCGCTATCCTCTGTGGCAATGTTTTCCATCCGGCGTAAGGGATCTTTAATCTTCTCTGATCGATATATGTAGTCAATGATCCCAGTACTAATTCCATGTGACCATGTTGGTGGCAGGGAGTTGGAGGCTTCATTAAGGGCATCAAGCCACTTCATGTTTCTGTCTGTCATTTCTTTAGATCATCGATGGGCACGGGATTCAAGCAGATGTTCTGCAAGCTCTTCACCATTGGAGGAATAAATATGTATGTTCAGGTCACCGCATGTGATAAATGTGATACCAGGATATTTCAGAGTGTCTTCGTCCATTGTTGTAAAAAAGGGGTCTAAGAAGAGATCATCAGTTATTTTATTGGGATTCCAATATATATTGAAAATACCCATGAATTGAGTGTGGCTGGTTGTCAGAGGATCTTGAATGGAGTTCTTCCCAGGAATCCGGTCTTGTTGCACAATGAGTCTTTGGATCCAGGGGTTGATGTTTTGTGCTTCTAATACATTTAAGTGAGTACCCATCTTGATAAATGTTAGGAGACCGTCGGAGGGGCATCTTTTTTGCCGGCAGATCACCGGGTTCATGTAGGCAGTGTACCCATCGCATACTGGTTTTTGGTGTAACCATGTCTCTTGGAGGCAAATAATCTCAGAATTTGTTAATTCAGGTCTCATCAATTGGTACAGATGAAGGTGTCCTCGAGTGTTCCATGAGCAAATTGTTCCATTTTATTTTTTTGGGTGTTCTGTCTTATTACAATAGGATTTCTGTTTTCCTATCTTTAAAACAAGTGTCTTTCCTTCTTTTTCCGGTCATTTTCTTAAAATTAGTATTACATGAATAGCTTGAGATAAATGTTTGTACTCAATGGTGTCTTACCCCTTGTCTGTGTTTTTATCTTATTTATTCATATGCACAAATGTGCTCATTTTATGTAATTTGAAAACACTGTTGTCAGGTTTTAAAAATCTTTTTATGGGTGGTATTTCCAGTAGAGGGACTTTCTTTGCACTGTTAATCTCCCCTCCCCGAACTTCCTACTCTACTACTGACTCTGCTCTCAACAATCTTGCTCTCACTATCACTCACTCTCTTGATATTCTTTCCCCTGTCATGAGGATCCACTTGAAACCTGCCTCCAAGCGTAACACTTGGTATGACTCTGATCTAGCAGCCCTGAGACGCAGGTAGTGCAGAGCTGCTGAACAGAAGTGGCAGACCTCAAGCTCATGCTCTGATAAACTGGCCTGTCAACTTCTACAAAGGCAATATGGTCTCTCCATTCACTCCAAGAAGAGGGCTTGCATCCACGCCCGCATCGCTGGAGCTTCTAACAACATGGCTGAACTCTTTAACATCTGCAAGGAGCTAGTCAATCCACCTGCAGTCCCTACCTCGCCTCTTCCTTCCCAGGCCTTCTGCACTGGCCTCCCACTTGACTGCTGAAACTCAGGACATCTTGAGCTCTCTCTCATCCTCGTCCTCCCACTCCTCTCCCCATCCAACTGTTGCCCTCGGCCTACTCTCTTCCCTCTTCCACTATTTTCTCCTAGTTGTCTGCTCTGTGAAGGTCTCCTCCAAACAGGTCTCCCCTTATTCTTCCAGAACTATTAAGGACAATATCAGCTCACTGGCCCCTGCACTCGCTGACATCAGCAATCACTATCTTACCACTGGGTCTTTCTCCTCCTCCCGCAAGCACTATCTTGCGCGCCCCCTTCTGAAAAACCTATGGTCATCCCCTCATGTTCGGCTAACTATCGCCCCATCTCTATAACACCTTCCTTGGGAAACTGCTGGAGAAGTTGGTCTTCCGCTAACTGACCCAGCATACTGAGCTTGTTGGTTGCATGAATGGGAATGGAAGAAAAGATCGAAATCTAAAATGCTGAATGCACTTTTAGTGTGCATTCGGGAATAGTAGATTAAATTGAAGCCCATAATACCGAACAGGGGAAAGGGTGTTGCAGGGGTGTCCCCCACACCCCCAGTTCGGTATTACAGGCTGCAGTGGTTGGAGGGGTGTCCCCCGAATACATTAAAGACAGTGCGGGGTACAAACGGGCAGAATCCCAAAAGATCGAATTACAAAATATGGGCCAGTAAGCTCTGTTTTTGTAATTCGATCTTTTGGGATACGTTCTTTTAACGTACATCCACCTTCACATGCATAAATCTGGATTCCGAAGGTCCAGAGGCCCAGAAACTGCTCTCCTGAACACTTGTTAAGAATTCCTTGTATTTCTTTACTCCAACTCACCCGCTGCTCTCATTCTTCTCAATCTCTCCTCAGCTTTTGACACAGTTAACCACTCTATCCTCATAAAAAGGGTCCATGATACCCTCGGCATCTCAGAGTGGGCACTAGACTGGCTGACCTCCTTCCTCACTGACCATCTCTCCCAGGTTATCCTGGGCTCTTTCTCCTCACCCACCCACTTATCTGTTGTGTTCCCCAAGGCTTCATCCTTTCACCCTGGTACTTTAACACCTATCTCGCTCTTGTTGCTCACCTTATCTCCACTTTTTCACTACATTTCGAGTGTCATGCAGGCAAAACCCAACTCTGCTTGAGACTATCCTCTGCATCTATTCCAACATCCTCTGTCATTCCTGACTGTCTGTCTGCTATCCAGTCTTGGTATACGTCCAATGATCTCTGTCACAATGCCAGCAAAACTGAGGTTCTTCCTATTGGGGCTCCTGTCCCCTCCTTTTTCCATTCACTTTGGCCACCCTCAATGGGCCCTCCAGCCACCCTTTCTTCTGAGACCAGGAGTTATCTTCGGATCCACTCTCTCATTCAGTCCTCACATGTAGAACCATGCCATGAAGGCCCACTTCCAACTCTAGCATCCTCCTTTTCCTCACTTTCCCCAGAAGCTCAATATCACCAGGGCTCTGGTACTTTCCAGGCTGGACTATTGTAACAGCCTCTTCCACAATCTATCTTCTTCCTCTCTCCGCCCCTCCAGCTAATCCAGAATAGAGCTCCAAGACTTATCCTTGGCTGAAGCCCAGGGACCGTATCTCACCAGCCCTAAAATCTCTTCACTGGCTCCTGGTTTCTGCAAGGATCAAGTTTAAATCCATCTGCAACATCCATAAGGCTGTCTGGGACCAGGACCATGCTATCTGCAACTTGCTCTCACCCAATACTCTCCTTCTAGATCGCTCTGATCCTCCAGCTCCAACTCTCTGCTTGTCAAGAGCTTCTCTAAGCAGAGAGGGGCGGTTGTTCCCTCTCCTCAGCTGGCTCTGACCCCTGGAACAGCCTCCCCCTCTCCCTTCATCTTGAGCCAGATCTCCTCAAGTTCCGTAAACACTACCTCCCATGCTAAACCCCACAGTACCTGTGATTGGTGGCCTGGGCCCTTATGTGTCCTTTCTGGGTCTGGCCTTCTGCCTGATTGCCCACAGCATTTGCCCTACCCCTGCACTTGCCCTTGACACCACTTGGACTGTCCTGCTTCACAAGGCTGCACTTATTGGATGGGCTTGCCACCCCTCTTCCATCGAGTGGTCATTGCCTGGCACTTAACTGTTGCTTTGGCAACCGGCTCTTGCACTTATCTGTTGCCATGGAACTATCCTCATTGGCACTTTACCCCTCTGTTGATCCTCTAGTACTTACCCTTTTTCCCTTTCCCATCTCTCTTTATGCACTTGCATGATCCAAATGTTCACAAGGCCTAGTAGGACCATTTTTCTGTAGTTTGCATATTCCATTGTCTTTGCTGTTCCCCTGTTCCCTTCTCTTTGCCCTGGGGGTGCTTTGAAACATAATGTTCTTGTTGTATAAGCACCTTACAAAATGCCCAATAAATACATAAATAAATAAATAATGATTTGGAACTCAGGCCACCACTAGGACAGATGCACTTTTTGTGCCTGTAGGCAGATTATGGAGAGTGAGTGGAGGAGTCCCGGATTGGAGAAAACACGAGGAAAGGAAATCACACCAGCAAATCTCAATTCCTAGCCGAAACATGACAGCCACATCTTTGAACTAGGTCATGTCTCATAACCCAAAAGTGAAAGAGCAATGTGACAGAAAGTGTCAAACTAAAGGCAGACCAGCATAAGGTCACTCTTTCACCTCCCCACTTCCTGTTACCCATTTTGGGGATTCCACACCAGTGCACCACTCCTGCAGAGTGGCCCCACAGCTCCATGCCCCAGCAAGAACAGGACTGTGCTGGTCATGTTTCAGTACTTAATAATTCTTCAGATTGGTTATTTTGCTGCTTGTCTTGGCCTCTTAGATTCCTGGGAGACCCTTTAGTCTGGAATGCACAGCCAAAGTGCACTTACAAGCCTTCGAAGCAACAGAAAAGAGGGAAGAGGGCAATCAAACCAATCCAGTGGTATTCAACCAGGTGTGAGACCTGATTTGCAAGTTGGATTCAATATTTCACATCTCATTTCAGTCTAGTGGAATTAATTCTGTTCCAAAACACCCCACTTTTCTTTACCTTATCGATGAGTCAGGTGGTCTTCTCCCTCAGACAACCCTCCCTAACTACCTTTCCCACTCATCCCCTTTATACTCTGGTCTCCAAACTTCTAAAATCTCAATTATAAACCATCATGTGCTCATACTTCCATCAGGTCTCTTTCCTCAGTCTGTCTCAAGGGCCCACTGATCCCTGGCCTGATCCCTGGCACAGGAGTGGACTTAAACAACCACCCCAACACTGCCCTTGATACCTGCAAGTCAGAGCTTACGCAGGTTGTTCGCGACCAGAGCAGGGAAAGAGGGTTAGGGTCTCGTTGGTTGGATAGGTAGGGGTATTGAGGGAAACTGGAAAAAAGGGTTAGGTAGAGGTTGTGGGCAGGTTTGGGGAAATTGGGAGAGGTTCAACTGCTGCACACCTTCATCATAAGCCTGATATAATAGCTTCTTTACTGCTTGCGAATTGGCAAATTGTTCCTTAGTTGCACCCTCCAAGATACTCTTCCCTATGCTGTAAATCACATAGACATAGGTGTAAACACTTTATACAATCACAGCATGCAACACTTAGCTCTGTTAATTGTCCAGTCCGGTAACGTGGTCCTTGGTGTCACCAGTCGCAAGCGGTTAGTCTTGTGCTGCGTCTTGAAGATTGTGCAGGCAGGGTTCAAGCTACAAAATAAGAATACTGTGTTATTCCTTGTTGTGCACTCACATGGTCATTCGCTCTTCATGCCGCGTTCACACACTCATTCACTCTTAACACCAAGACTAATAACGCGGCTTCCCACGAGCTGTTTCTCGCATTGTACTTGTCTCTAGCAAACACGTTGTTCACTAATGCCAGCGCGAACTTCGCCACGTATGGCTTCGGCAATCCGTCTTTTCCCGGGCGTCCGCGTTGTCTGCGGTACGTTCCTTCTATGGCCAATACACCGGTATGGGCCGAGACAATGTGCCCCCTGCGCTCCCCGAGCTCCCTCTGCAGACTTTCCTGGTTCTCTGTGTTGCGCCTCCCCACTCCCTTCACAGCGCATCCCACAATTATCTATAGGCGGTCGAGGTGCCGAATTGTTGATCAGGTGGGGCGGGGCCCCTCGCACGTGTTTTTTGCAGGAGCTCTTCCAAGCACGTCCTCCTCCTGGGGATCATCGAGCACAAGCCCCATGCATGAGTGTTTGCGCATGTGCGCTGACGCGGGCCACGCCCAATCTGCCTTCTAATTGGTTGCCCATGTGCAAAGCATGCTAGGCAATGGGGTCCTGATGTGCCATTAGCCTACAGAGAGGACAAAGCAGTCTCCTTTAGGGCAACACCTTTCTCTTGATTGATTTTACTGAATGCATACTGTTTGTACATGACCTATGGTGTAGAACACATACATATTTGCCTCCCTTAGCACTGTTTACGTGTTTTGTCTGCATGTTTTGTTTTGTCTTAGGTCGGCCCCTGACATCCTGAAGCACTTTTAGGCATTTTCTTGCTGCCTCTCCTACTTGACTAACCTACATTTCCTTACTCTCTCCTCCTTGATGTTCCTTACTTGCACAAAGATCTCTTTCTCCATAGTTTTCACCACCTCTTCACTATCCCCCTCCTTCTGCCTCTCCTCATTCCACGTCAAATTCTTACTCACCGCCTTATCTTCAATTCTCACCTTTTATTTACTCTACCCCCTCCTTCTTACTCTTTCCAATCTCATTTTCTCCCCTCTAGCCCCACCCACTCCTTCCTTTTTCTTCCTCCACTCACTGGTCCACTCCACCTACACTATCTCAAAACACCTGCACTCTCCTCAAAATCAACTTTCCTTAAGTTAGTTCCTAGACTCACCTCCGGGACCTGCCCTTATTTTACTGTCTCAGTGTTTGGGTTCCTGAAATGTGATTGGCTAAAGTCCATGTTCCTGGACTTTCCTATGACTGTTTTGGCCCAAACCACCTATGTAGAGCCTTGGACCATACGTTCATAGTGGCTAGCCATTATATTGGATTATCACATTTTGCAATAACTCTGCAGATTTATCAAGTGTCCTTTGCGTGTGACCTGTGTTAAGTAAGTGTGAGGATTGCTGACTTTGGTGACTAGTACTCCTTTCCTCACTGTGTCTGGGCTTCTCTGCTCCCCAGGTCTCCCAACTCAAATTCCCAGCACCAACGGGACCTGTCAGTGCACCTTTCCCAGGTATCTGGACAACCTCATACTAGGTGTTGCAAATGTACTGTCATGACTTCAATGGAGAACTTTACATTTTGCATATGGGACAAGGCATGACATGGGGACAATTGTGCCAACTCAGGGCTGTTTGTTCACAGGACAGCTTCTTATAAGGAGCATGTTTTCAAGGAACAAGAGTTTGGGTTTGGGTTGGAGTTTTACCTTGTGACGTTTTATAATATCTAACAGCACTATGACGGGGTAAGAAAGGAATATTCCCTGCACTACCCCTGGTCCCAGCCTTACATAGAGTGGGGTAGCAACCAGTCCTCATGTATTAATGGATACCGCACCTTTCACCCCAAGAGTCCTTACTCTTTGCTTCAATTACAAACCTTACTTGATTGCTCACCTCCTCTTTATCCCTGCCCTTCTTCTGGCTCTCCTCCTTTCCCTTGAGTTTTTTTCATTTATTTACACCCCTCCTCCACCACAATTTACATCTTTTATTTATTCCCCCTGCTCCTTCATACTCTCTCCAGGCTCCTTCTCCCATCAAAAGCTCCACCTTTATCTTCTTCGTCTTCCTCCATCTCATCTGATCCATTTGTAATTTGAATTTTATTGATATTGATATTGATTAAGCACCTTCGCCAAGGCATGGTACAAAAAAGAATAACATTGGTACAAAATGAAGTAATGAGTCCAATGACAACAGCTAACAGAAGAGTTAAGAAGAAGTCAATGAAAAGAGGACGATCGCTGGATAGAGTAGAAGGATTAAGAGAGGGGTGTTTCAGGATGTGAATCATCAGAGCATGTTTAAAGGAGGAAGGGAAGGAGGCAGAAGGCAGCAAGAGTTTAATTAGAGATGCCAGAAAGGGTATCTTTGAGGGGTAAACAAGTGGAATAAGGGGAGCAGGTAAGGAGTTAAGGGGGGAAGCCGTGGGATATGACCGGGCATAAAAAAATGCTGTATCTGAATCAGCAACATAGGAAAACAGAAGGGGGGCGAAGGAAGAGGACGAGACATCAGTATGAATGGGGAAGGAAGGTGGACAAGAGATGAGTGGAGAGTACAGACTTTGGAGATGAAAATAGTCAGTGAGGTCAGAAGTTGAAAGGGAAGAAGAAATAGAGGGGTACGAAGCTAATGGGGCAGTGCATCCAGTTTATAACCTGCAACAGGCGACGAGATGGTGGATAAGAGAGGAGGTAAGGGGTGAAACATAGTGTTTTTTAGCAGAAAGAAGAGAGGCATCATAGGATGAATGAAGTACAGAAATAAAAGGGAGGTCCGAAGATCTGTTTTCTTTCCAGGTAAGCTCTGCCTTCTGTAAGGCAGAGAGGGGGGGGTGAAGACCTGGAGTCAACCATGGCTGGGGAGACTTACGGGAAGGAGAGAAGGGCCTAGAGCAGTAAAGTAGGTCAAGAGCAGATGAAAGAGAGTTGTGAATAATAACTGTAGCAGTGTCAATAGGGAATGAAGAAAAAGCAGAGAGAGAGATGGAATACTTTGGGAAAGGGAGGATAGAAAAGAGCCAAGATCACAACGAAATAAAGTGGTTGGGGAAGAGAGGTAAAGTTAATGAAGGTGGTAGGGAAAGAGAAGGAAAGCAAGGATTGATTAGAAGAATAACACAGATTTACAGGATCCATGCATATCAACTCTACTTTTTCCAAACAGTCATACTCTCTTGGAAACCTGCAGCCTCATTTAGGAGCCTTGCTCCACCTGTGGAACCTGCCCACCCTTAACTGTCTGCAGTGGGAGTTGTTACAGTTCATGTTCCCACAGCTTTACTGCTTATGTATTGGGGATGGCCCCTCTGTAGAGCCATTAATCAAACCATCCTAGTGGCTGAGCAGCCTCTTAGAGCATCACATTATGGAAGTAATGGTAAGGGCCAATGCAACAGACTCCCGAGATCCATGGTTTCAGCAAGCATGCTCCGCTTGTGAAATCTGCTTGGTAAGTGTGAGTGTAGTGACACGTGCATACTCTTTTCCTCACAGGTTTCTCAGCATCAAAGTTCTCCATGCATGCCAAATCAATATCGTGATACTAACGAGACCAGGCACTGCTCTTTCCCCCACCTTCGTTGAAAAACATGTACTAGATGTTACAACTGTCCTGTCATGATCTCACAGAAGAACTGGAGTTTTCATATGCTTGGGTGAAGGCATGGCTTAAGGATTGTTCTTTCAGCTTAAGTTCACATGTTGACTGGACCACTTCCGATCAGGAGTTTCCCTTAAAGGGACAGGAATGAAGTTGTCTTTCCTTGTGACATGTTCTTCCTCCTTGATCTTTCTGTTCCTCCATGATCTCTCTTCACCTTTGAAACACTCAATCATGCCATCCTCATACATTGCCTACATGATACCCTTGGCATCAAGGACTGGGCATTGGTGTGACTGACCTCCTTCCTTTTGAACAGACCTTCCCAAGTGCAACTGGGCCCTTTCCTATCCTCCACCTCACTCTCTACCTGTGGCATCCCTCAGGACTCTATCCTATCACCATTGCTCTTCAACATCTACCTTGCCCCTCTGGCCCACTTGATCTCCACCTTCTCTCATCACTTACAGTGCTATGCTGACAACAAACAGCTCTCCTTTATGTTTCCATCCTCCACCTTCTCATCTTCATCTCTCATACGTGACTGCCTGAATGCTATTCAGGCTTGGTTCTCTGCTAATTATCTCTGCCTAATGCTAGTGGGAAAGATGTCCTTCTAATTGGGATTCCTGCTCCCTGTTTTGCCCCACTCTCTGGCAACCCTCCTCGGGTCCCCCCTCACACTCTTGTCAGGCTAAAAACCTTGAGGTAATCTTTGACTCCTCTCTCTCCTTCTCCCCATGCATCACAGACCTTTCCAAGAAGTCCTACTCTCACCTTCACCCCCTCAGAGGCATTCTCCCTTTCCTCACCTTCCCCCAGAAGCTCAGTGTCTCCAGAGCTCTGGTTCTTTCTAGGCTGGACTATTGCAACAGCCTCCTCCTCAATCCGCCTTCCTCCTCAATCCGCCTCTTTCCTCCCTTCGCCATCTGCAACTAATCCAGAATAGCGCTGCAAGACTTAACCTTGCCCTCTAGTCCAGGGACTGCATCTCTCTAGCCCTAAAATCTCCCCACTGGCTCCCAGTGACTGCAAGGATCAAATCCAAGACCATTTGCATCATCCATAAGGCTGTCTGGGGCCTAGGACCTCTCCACATCCAGCTTTCTCTCACAAAATACCTATCTGCTAGAGTCCTTTGGTCCTCTAACTCTAACTCTATGAAGGTCAGACGTTTCTTCAAGCAGAGAGTGGCAGGTAGGTCCCTCTCCTCAGCAGGAGCCTCCTTCTGGAATGGCCTCCCTGACCATCTCAGACTAGAGCCAGATCTTCTTAAGTTCTAATAACTTTACAAGACTTTCCTTTTCTCCTCCTCCTCTCTCCCCCTCCCTTGCTAATGTCCATCTGCTGTTGAGACCGTTGCCTGGTCCCTCATGAGTCTTCAGGGGCTAGGCCCTCCTTTAACCAATTTCTCCTGACATCCCTACCCAGCACTTCCTGCCGGGCATCCTTCCTAGCTAGCCAGAATCTGGTTCACTAGGTCCACTGCACTTTGTTTTCCCTCTCCCAACTATCCTCCAGCACTTACTCAGCCCCTTAAGCCCCTCACTACTGTATTTCACATCCTCCCCCCTCTTCCCCTTGCCAGCTATTCCCCCTGCTTACCCCCGTCTGCTGCACCTCTTTGTCTCTGTACTCGCACGGTAAGAATGTCACAAGGCCTAGTATGACCGCTACTGTTGTTTTCTTCTCCTATGTAACCCCTACATTGTTTGCCTTGCGGCTCCTGGTAACACTCGTGTATAGACACCATACAAATGTCCAATAAATGAATCAAATAAATAAAAATACAATTCGGGTGTGGTGAAATAAGACAGGGTATCTTCTAAACACTACCTCTGGCCCAGGATCACTTAGCAGGCAGTTGCACTCAGCCCTCATGTCTTCCACATCCTTCACCTGAGCGTTAGGCAGGGTGCAGATACAGGGGGTTCACGATAATTACTTTTCCAGGGTTGTTGCTTTTGCTGTTATTTTTGAGGTTTTAATGATAATCACTCAAAGTTGTGTGGCCATTCCAAGGTCCACACAGGATTCCCAGTCCAGCAATCCACCTTTCCTGTCAGACCTCAAGAAGGGTGAGTCAGTTCCTAGTACAGTATGACTTCCTCTGGAAATCCTGCCATTTCAGCTACTTCTCTATAGAACTGTTATACAAACACTGATCCAGACCTAGGAATACATAAACTGATCTACTTGCATCGGCAGGTGAGTGGCTTTCATTGTTCTGGTAATTGTTGTGATATTCACACTTTTTTTGGCTGAGCCCTCCCACCTTGAGTACATCTATTGTTGTTGAGCCCCCGTTGAGTAGAAATAATGTTGTGCCCACCCCAGATGCCAAAGTCTGACGTGCTGTGGTTTGACAGGTTCCAGATTCCAAAAATTCCACAGTAAACTGCCCCTCTAACACCATGTGTAGATATTAGTTTACATTTACCCAGAACCATAATATTTTTACTGGTTCATCTGTGTCCTTCTAGGACTCTGGATATACCCACCACATTTCTTCAAAACTCTTTAACAAATATTAAACAAAATAACTGGCATTCGTTGGTGGATTAGTAGGACAGTTCTTGAAAATATATCCTAATCCCACACAGGGACACACTTAGCAGAAAAACTGTTTCGCAAAAGCAATATCAGTTTCTGAGGTTTATGTGGGTCAGGTGTTTGAACTAAGGCACTTTGCAGATTAGGCTTTATTGATGGCTCTTGGATAAGTCTGATAAAGGAGGACGCCAATACTAGAACCAGGGACGACATTTAGGGGTCGCAACTGCGGACATATATACATATATATATGGCTGTGGCCAGCACCATGTGGCTCTTTACTTCTGGAGTGGCTGGCTTTCTTGTTCAGGCCCCTTAAAAACCTCCATCCCAGCATGATCAATACTAGATCATGCTGGGATGGAGGTGATAGGAGTATCCTCGCCATGGTCTCAGCCCTGGTCACTTCCGCTGTTTCAAAGGCTGATAGGGGCAGCCATTTAGATCACCATCTCCAAAGTAGGTTGGTGGAGCCGATGTACAAGGACTGGCAGTCATGAAATATACCATAATATGTTGTTATTTTACTTCCAGCAAGGTCAACCAACTTTCCAAGCAAACTACCTAATATGTATCTGATCTAGTACACTATCTGCCATGAAGTTTTCCCGTATTAATGGGCATCCTCCCTCCAACTGCTGTCAGTTATACTCTTTGTCATATGCAAGATGTTTGATGATCCAGTCCATTGGGAGTCAGCTCATTTAAATATAGAACCTGCAAGACTGATCAATTATGTGGAGTGGCATAATATACTGAGCCCAGCTCTCTCCCTCCCAATTTTTTGTTTCTTCTACTCATTCAAAGTTGCAGAAAACAGGTCTCTGGATCATTTACAGCTGTAAACCTCTGTAGAAGAGCCACAGGTGGATATGGACATAAGTACAATGGGTTATGATGGTGTTTTAAAGACCACTAAATGCCCTCTCACTAGCTTATATTGAATGTTCTCTATTGATGGCTCACCTCCTGCTTGTCCAATTCCCACAACCATTTCCACAAATTCCAGGTGAGACTTTTTCAGTGGAGTCTTGCGTTTTCACTGGCTTTCCAGATGTATGAAAACCTTCTTCACAATTTCAATTTTTTATAAGAGTCCACTGCTCATAATCATTCTCTGCTGGATAATTGCTAACACATCTTCTGGTGTTCATGTTTGTGCTTGAGGTCCCAACAATTGGGGATTATACATGTGAATAGCTGTGTGGCTTGAGTGTGCTAGCCTGCTGACTGAAGGTTCATGTGAGAATGGAGCTGTCCTTTAATTAAGTTATTTGTCAGGAAGTTGTCTCTAGACCCGTCAGCCAGAGGGAATGGATGGATGTCCCCTGCTGCATTTGAAGTCCCCCTGGTTTTCATACCTCCCTTTCTTCCAGGATTGGTTGCATACATTTTGCTAAGGTGTATTGCCTTACTTTATTAGGCTGTGAATGGTGCACCTAATTCTGTTCTCTCTTTTCTCTCTTTCCTACATTTAGATACCTTCATTTTAGCCTTCCCTGGTAGGCCTAAATACCCCTGTCTCTCAGCCTACAAAGTAGTTTCACTGTTTTTGGACACCTAGATGTCATCCTTCAATATAGAGTCACTGGCGACATCTTGAAAATAAGGAACCTCGCATTGAAATGGTTGTTGCACATGGTGGGAACCAAGATCTATTCACAGATGCCCCCCTACCTTCTCGAACTGTAAACTAGGAACCACCCTAATTCGGTCTGGTTGGAGAAGTCTTGCAATGAGAGACTCCAAAGTCTGGCCTTCTTCCAACAACAGCTGTCAATAAGCTAAGCAGTATCATCTTCACATGGGTACTTATTAAACATCTATGCACAGGTTCTTGCACAAGATCGCCCTTGTTAATGTTTTGATAATATAAACTGTCTTCAACTTCTTCCCTGGCCTACTCATGGCTTCCTCATTTGCCACAATAAATGATTTTCAAGGGACCTGGTCTTTATACCTAAGCTGGTTTTATTAACACCTGGACAATGCCGGCTTTTCACTTAACTCTCTGGTCCTAACACAAAACAAAAGTCACCTGACACTGTGAAACAGGTTTATATGATTTATGAAATGCATGTTTGCAGGGGATGGATACAAGGCTTGGACGAACTAAATAACATGCACCACAAACACAGGATATTAGAGGTATGATTTCCATACTTTCCAGCAAAGCAAAAAGTCTAGGGTAAATAAAAAGTCTCTTTGTGAATCAATTTTAGGTTCCCATCCTTGAAGTAACTCTCAATTCCCAGTCACTCACAGTCTGGGGGATGGAGTTGTTTGGGACTCATTTTGGAATGGACATACAGCGTCCCAGCCAGGCAAAAATGGTGTAGTCTGAGAAAAATTGGATAGGATGAAAATATCAAACCTGTTTACTGCAAACCCGAAAATGGAGAGATTGTTTTGCCGAATTTTGGCACTTTTCCGCACAAATATAGATGGTACGTAGGGTGTGGGTATTGATTGGGAATGTGGGAGGTGGTTGGGCTGTGGGGGGCAAAAGTGCAAAAAAAGGTGGAACGTCAGGATTTTCTGGATTTTAAGTCAATTTTTCAGTATTTTTACATAGATCTGAGAAAAACCTATTAGTATGGGCCGCAGTTTGAACAGGTTGAGTTTTGCATGGCAAAAGGCATGTGTATCACTTTTTGTTAGTTTTGACACATAATAGATACATCATATAGCAACACAGAATGAGCAACAAATGTATTCATGTTGAGGTTGCTGAGGGGTTAGATATGGCAGTGTATGAATCCTATGAGTCCTACAACCCAAGGTCTTCACTGACTGACCATGATCTTTACAGATCTAGCTATGATTACAGTGAGGCTCAAGACACGGACAATGCCTATGAAGGTCACTATGACAGCCCCTACGGGAACCGCAGGGTCCAGATCCAGACAAAAGCACGGAGCAACTTTTGCCAACGGGGTCAGATCTGGGGCAGAGACGGGCGAAAAAACAGACCCATGGCGTCGTTTCCCGGGCGCGTGAGCGGACAATGGAATGAGCCACAACAGCCAATGGGCGGGTGGGGCTCTGGTGCCCCTGGTGCCTCTGGTTCCCCTTGGCCCCTATCCCTCTTCTCCCAGAAAGCTTACCCTGAGATCAACATGTTCCAGGAATGAGAGGTTTCCCTGGGAATAGGCGCTTCGGAGGAGGTGGCTTCAAAACACGGCCGAGGAAAAGCATCAAAGTGTGGGATGGAGACAAAACGCAGCCGCAGCAAACGCAACAGAAGAAAAAAATGAAGAATCAAGGCGCTGCTGCAAAGAAACGCAAACAGATAAACACAACAGGCGAACCAGAGTCTAAAGTGGCTAATAATGAAGAGGGGGGCGATGCTACTGCAGAAGAGAAGACTGAAGACGGGGCAGAGGTGGCAACAGATGCTGAAGGGAAAGATGAAGTTGGAACAGATAAAGGATCCTTAACAATGCAAGAAGAGATCAGCAAAGTTAAATGCAAATTTCAGGCTGGGAAGAAAATACAGGATCGGCAAAAGAAGAGGCAGCGTGACCGCATGGTGGAAAGGATTCAGTATGTTTGCTCGCTGTGCAAGTTCCGCACTTAATATGATGATGAAATGAAGAACCACTTGGTAAGCAAGTTTCACAGTGACCACTTCAATTTTGTGGGGACGAAGCTCTCGAAGCAGACGGAAGAATTTCTCCAGGAATATGTTTCTAACAAGCATAAAAAGACAGAAGAGCGTTGCAAGTCAGTTGAGGATCTTAATGCAGCAATCCAACAGATTTATAGAGACCAGGATCTAACATAAGACCTTGGCATGGACCACTTTATCAAGAAAGTGGAGGCAGCACACTGTACTGCATGTGATCTCTTCATTCATATGCAGTTTGGAATTCTTCAAAAACATCTCAAGTCGATTGAGCATAACCAAAATAGAAAGGCAATGATGGAGCAATCTAAGAAGTCTTCTTTAGTGGTAGCCAAAAGCATCCTCAATAATAAAATGATCAGCAAAAAGCTGGAGAGGTATCTGAAGGGTGATGATCCCTTCACAGAGGATCCAAAAGAGCGGGAGGTAAAGGAAGAAACTGAAGAAGGGGCTAAAAAGACTGCCGATGAGACCGGAGCAGAGGCGGCAGAAGAAAGTAAATGTGAAGAAGGCTTGGAAGCTGCTGGTGAAGATGAAACTGAAAAGGAATCCAACAATGGACAATCTTTTGCGGAAGAGGAGAAGCTCCTAGAAGATGGGGACGAGGAAGATCCCGAGGAGGAAGCCGAGGTTGAGGGTGGTGAAGAGGCTTAACCTATGGAGTAAATATGGACTGGCTCTCTGAAATTGATACATTGTGGACTTTGAAAAGCAAATGTTTTGTCATTCTACCACCCTCAGAGTTACCAGCTATTGCAAGGAATATCCTGCTACTGGACACTTTTAATGTATCATTTTTGTCCTTGTTTTACCACTGGGGATTTTCGGCTGCAACTTGTGTTTCGGGAGCAGCGTTGCAGTGGAAATTGCTGCTTTTCTTAATGCATGCCTACAAAAAATCCACTTGCCCCACCAGAGCTCAGTACACCAACCAGCTACACATACCACGCATAAAGAGAGCCACAGCGGGAGGTCTAGGATTCTCCTATATTGCACCAAAACTCTGGAACTCACTCCCTGCCACCCTTAGAGCTGAAACTTCCATTTCTGTCTTCCACAACCTCAAGGCCACTCTCCTCAACTAGCAAGTGGAGGTTTGCCTCCTCCACTTCTGCCATATATATTTTAATATAACACAAATGTAATATAACTATATTGTAACCTGTGTATATGCTGCTAATAACATGTAACTATATTGAAACCTGTATATATATTGCTAATGACCATGTAACTAAGTAACTAAGCTTTGTACTGTAACAAGTGCCACGATGTCCTCGGGCTGTTGTGTGCTATATAAATACGAATAAAACAAAACAAACAAAACAAGGCCTTGATGTGTAACTGCGACTCTGTTTAGCTCTGTCCCAATTCAAATCCTTTTTCCATTCCCCAAGAGAGAAGCAGAGGTCAATTGCACCCGCGTTGCACAGATTAAAGCTAATTGTCTCCAGCTGCAGAGCCTGAAGGCTATGGGAATGGAATGTTAGCTGTGGGGAGGATAGGTAGAGATGCACCCTTTGAAAGAAAATTCATGAGAATAGGGCACAAGGTTTGGTGATGCCAATAGGGCAGGTGAAAATGTACACACTACTGCCCTCACCCAAGGAGCAGGAATTACGAGTCGATGAACAACCAAAGCCAATAAATCCGTGAAATTCAGACTCAAGAGTGGTGCCCTGGTCACTTCATGATTGGACACCTGGGTTTTGAAGGAGATAAGGGGGGCCATTTTAGAGAATGTTCCATGATTTGAGATAGGACGAGCAGAGGTGATGCCAATGAATTCAATACAAGGCCAGTGGTGCAGCTTGTGTGCGCCTCGGCATCTGGTATAATGGTAAGGCCCATTGTCTTATCAAAGCAGAGTTAGCCTTGGCAGTCTCACCTTTAACATGCCTGGTTCGGAGGGGTGCACATCACGTGATGGCTGTGATGTATTAGTGTATCAATATACGTGTTAGCCATTCATGTATTAAGACTCCATACTGACAATGTTGTGGACCATGTGCATAGAGGAATGGGTTTAGATAAACTGTGAACAAATTGTGGTGGTCCTCCATACAAAATGGAGGACATAACAAATGCACACCCTTGTGCTTTATATACCAGCCAAATAAATAAAGTTATGCTTTATACATATCTCAAACTCAATCTTTACATTATGAATTTATTCCTTCATGAAAAAGTTTGTACTATCCAATTTCATTCATTTGCTTAACATCAAAAATAATCATCATTCATCTGTGTATGCCCCTATTTCTGGTATACATCAATTTACATGATCCCTACTTAAACATACCGTTTCATAAAAATGAAAATTCATTAATTTTCTGAATTTCTCAATTTGAGTCCTCATAGATCCTTGTATGGAGGTAATGTGAACTTCCAATGAATTCATATCCTTAATTTGTTGTTTCTGTTTGTGATCCCAGTGTGAGCTACTAGGATTTTAACCTAGATCTTCCACTACGCGTTTCGGGCGATTTGTCCGCCCTTCTTCAGGTGGGGATATCAATTTTTCCTTTTCTTAATTCTACAAAGTAAGTATATGTATAAATGACTCCATTAATTTATAAACACTTCTGACGTATTACTTTTCATATTATTCATACTCAGTACACTGTACTAACCTTGAGAGAGTAAACCCAAGTGTGGCAACCTTTTGCACGTTTCTATATTATTGCAACATTTTTTCTTATGTGTCTTTTGCTGAGATGTTTGAAACTGTTAAAAACAAAATAGTTTCACTTTAGTTATCTCTCCTCAAAGTCCTGTCACTCACAACACTACTAACAACTTTCAAAAAATGTGGTTCGATCACGAGTGGGATCAGTCACCAAAAATCAGCGCTGGGCCCCACTCTGCGATCAAAATTTTAGGAAGAAATCACTTTATTTGCGACACTTACCTCGCGGTAAAGTCACTGTTAATTCTGATTTGGGAAGCCTGTTCTCCGTATTTTAACATATTAGGTATTCAATGGGGGAGCTCAATTCTCCATGTTGCTGTAATTCTTGATAATTCTGCAATCAATATTTCAACCATATGGGTTACTCTCCCATACCCTATTCCATATACTTAAATAACTCTTTAGTAACAGACATCTTACTAGTTCCTACCTGTTTTCTGTGCTCTTAGATTGATGGATGTAATTCACGTACCGTTTTGTTAATACGCCATGTTCCGTTGCTAACTCTTATTCGGAAAGACGACTCGCTTTCCGTGAAGCGTAATTCCTTAATATCGCCATTTCTGTAAATAGTTATAAGTACGCTGGTTACTCGAGTTACCCTGAATACTCCTGACTACAGTCACGGAATAACGTGCGCTCGTTAGTTACCTTATTGTTTTTTCGATCCTTCCAAACGCTGCCCTCTCTCGTGTTCATTCTGTGTCCTGGGTCCTGCATCCAATGGTTGCTAAGCAACCAGGCTCAACTGGTCTGTCTCCTATATTGCCTGTTAACTAATTCCCATGCACCTTTAGAGCCACCATATTGGGTGTGTAGTTCAACCTCACACTAATGTTATTCCCAGTTCAGATTGGGACATCTTTTCTGTTTGTAAACAAGTTTCTAATCATTTATCATGAACATTTTCATAGGAAACTCTGGTCAAATATCCTTGCACACTTAACCTTCCGAAACAAAGAAGTTTTTAATGAAGACACATCCAATAATGCCTGTAATATACATATTACCTAAGATCCACAAGAACTGTGAAAATCCTCCGGGACGACTGCGCGGGAAGCCCTGAGGGTGGAACTCCTTCACCTCAGGACGACTCTTGTTGAGCTTGAGGCTTCAACAAACAGAAGGACAGAACAGCAGCTGGAGCATCTCACACGTACGCTCTCAGCTGAGATGCAGGCAACTAGGTCGGAGGTCCGGGCATCCCTTGAGTTGTTGCATGGGGACCTCCGCACACTTATCCTTCAGAACGAGACCTACCACACCCGCATGTTTGCAGCCATGGAGGAACAGACTAGGACTTTGCGTGGGCTGCCTCCCATAGTGCCACCACCTCCTGATGCAGCTGCAGAGGGTGAGGAGAGCGACAGCAGTGATACTCCCACAATAGGGTAGCCGTGTAGGCCATGAGCCCATGGAGGTGTTTTTTTTCGCAAGATCCACACAGGTGGGTTTTGGTGTGCACCCTGTCCTCAGACCTCCTGGATGGCCTCCCCCACCCCCACGGGCCCATTAAAGTGTTGCCTTGTGTGGCTCCCGTGGGCATACACTGCATTGTGGCTGGGCACATGCAGGCTTGTCATGGATTTGGTTCAGATGCTTGGGTTTTTGTCACACACACCCCTCCTGCTTCCCGTTTCCATGGGCTTGCAAAGGGTGTGCCCAAGTGACATTGACGTACATGGTGACATTGGACTCCCATGAGCTGTGTGGGCAGTCTGTAGTCAATACTGTGTATACATTCATAGTGCATATTGTTGCTGTATTGTACACTGCATGGTGTATTGATATGTTCCTCTGCATCCATCTCATCCTCCTAATTTGCAGGTCCATTCCTCATGTCTTCACAATGCGGTCCACCTTGGAACTGGAGTCCATGTTGTAAGCAGTGCACCTACACTCTTGCGTGCCGCTAACACTGTATACTTGGAAGTGTTCGGAGGGCTGTCATCATCAGGTAGTGAGGCTAGCAAATTTTTAAGTCTGTAATGTCATGTTTAAGGTAGGTTGGAGGTTGTTTAGGTGATTGGTATTCTTGGTAAGTATTTGGTAATGTGGGTTGTAGGTCCTGCATTACTGTGAGCATTTCATGTGTGGACATGTTTCCATTAGGGACACTGTAGCTGGTGACACTTGGGGCATGTTGTGGGGATTAATTTCTTTCCTCTCACATTGCATGGCATGCCATGGTGTGTTGTGTGGCCGTGCCGGGGAGGGGTTGGGTGACATGGGACTGTTTTCATGTAGTATTTTGCGAGTGGGTATTCATTTCTGCAGCATGGAAGTCTCTTTTGATGACACTGCATTGGTGGCGTTTGTGTAGGTAGGGATGCACACATTGTGACACTTCCACATGAACAATGTCAGGCTGCTATGGTTCTGACAGTTGACTGTCCCTTTGTTCGTCTTAATTGTCAGGTCGAGTCATCATTGCTTATCAGATGGTATGTGCCAGGCCTGTGTGCACTCCACTGGGGTGTGATTTCTATGTGAAGTAATTAACCACCAGCTGCGTACGGGCTGCCTCACACCGTGCCCTCTCCCCTCCCATGCGCAGCGGGCGTGCATGTGGTTGGGGATGTGGGGGCACCACCATGTCCACAGCAGGCCACGGCGTGTTGCAACATTGTGCAGGACACATGCTGCCACTATGATTCTGCACACTACTGGGGGCGCATATAACAGCTGCCCGCCAGAACGGTCAAGGGAGCGAATGTGCGCTCCACTATGCCCCGGGTTGCAATATGGGCTGTGTTGTATTTTACCTCTGGAGGCGTGATGGGGTTCCGAATTGGCGTCATCATGTGGGTGCTCAGAGGGTAGGCACTGTCCCCTGGTGAGGAGGTGAAGGGTATCATTAGTGGGGTAGTGACATAACTCTGCATCTGACATGCATGCATGTGCAGTGGCATTCATACTCACCAAGCAGCCATGTATCGCCATGCCGCCCAGCTTCTAGGTCCCGGCTTAGGGTAGATATTCGGTAAATGAAGCTGTCGTGGGTTGACCCTGGATAGTTGGCATATACTGAGGTGATGATTCCCTTAGCATTACATACTACCTGCACGTTGATGGAATGCCAGTGCTTGCGGTTCCTATTGATGTGCTCAGGTGCCCTGGGGGGACGTAGTGCCACATGGGTGCCGTCAATGGCACCTAGCACTTTTGGGAATTGTGCCACACAGTAGAAATCGAGGGTGGCAGCCTGCCTTTCTGCAGATGTCCTGGGCAGGTATATGTGCCTACAGACTGATGGGCGTGCAGTGATGATGTTCAAGACCTGGTGTAGGCAGCGTGACTGCGTGGCCTGTGACACCCCACCCACTATGGCACTTGTCCGCTGAAATGATCCTGTGGCCAAGAAGTGCAGTACATTGAGGACCTTCTCCAAGGGCTGAGTGCTTGGGAGCACAGGGTGGGTGATGTGAGGTCATACTCCCACTCACTGACCAGGTCCAGTATTATGTGTGGTGGAAACCTGTACCTCCCATACACCTGGTCATCAGGCATCCCAAAATGGCTGGTTCTGGGAGTGAAAATTCGGGCCCTCACTATCCTCCTCCTCCTCCTTTGGTAACCCACAGCCACTGCTGCTAGGAACGGTATCTTCATCCTGGCGTATGAGCTTGTTTGTTGTTTGCGCGCACTTTTATGCTGCGCGGGTCGACGTACGCCTGCTTCATGCTGGCGTACGTGTTTCAGGATTGGACCATTTATTTTTCGGCACGTCGTAGGCGAACGTGTGAATCTTCCCGCCCACCCCAGGAATACACGTAGCACGCTCTCCCAGGCCCAGTCGCGGGTAAATATTCCCGCCCACCCCTGGAATACATGTACCCCACTCTCACAGGCCCAGTCGGATGTGGAAGTTCACGCGCACCCCGAAGTACACGTACCCAGGCCAATCGCGTGTGGAACTTCCCGCGCACCCCGAAGTACACGTACCCAGGCCAATCGCGTGTGGAACCTCCCGCGCACCCTGTAGTACACGTACCCAGGCCAATCGCGTGTGGAAGTTCACGCTCACCCCGAAGTACACGTACCCAGGCCAATCGCGTGTGGAACTTCCCGCGCACCCCGTAGTACACGTACCCAGGCCAATCGCGTGTGGAACTTCCCGCACACCCCGAAGTACACATACCCAGGCCAATCGCGTGTGGAACTTCCCGCGCACCCCGTAGTACACGTACCCAGGCCAATCGCATGTGGAACTTCCCGCGCACCCCGAAGTACACGTACCCAGGCCAATCACGTGTGGAACTTCCTGCGCACCCCGAAGTACACGTACCCAGGCAAATCGCATGGCTGGGGGGTGGGGGTGATGGGAGACATGGGTGGAGGCCTGGTGGAGGCTTCCCCTGGTGGCTGGGGCGTGGGGGTGGTGGTAGACATGGATGGGGGCCTGGTGGAGGCTGCCCCTGGTGGCTGGGGGGTGGGGGTGATAGGGGACATGAGTGGGGGCCTGGTGGAGGCTGCCCCTGCACTGCTGGGGGGTGGGGGTGGTGGTAGATATGAGTGGGGGCCTGGTGGAGGCTGCCCCTGGTGGCTGGGGGGTGGGGGTGCAGGGAGACATGAGTTGGACATGAGTGGGGGCTTGGTGGAGGCTGCCCCTGGTGGCTGGGGGGTGGGGGTGATGGGAGACATGGGTGGGGGCCTGGTGGAGGCTGCCCCTGGTGGCTGGGGGGTGGGGGCGGTGGTAGACATGAGTGGGGGCCTGGTGGAGACTGCCCCTGGTGGCTGGGGGGTGGTGGTAGACATAGGTGGGGGCCTGGTGGAGGCTGCCCCTGGTGGGTGGGGGGTGGGGGTGGTGGTAGACATGGGTGGGGGCCTGGTGGGGGCTGCCCCTGCACTGCTGGGGGGTGGGGTTGATGGGAGACATGAGTGGGGGCCTGGTGGAGCCTGCCCCGGGTGGCTGGGGGTGATGGGAGACATGAGTGGGGGCCTGGTGGAGGCTGCCCCTGGTGGCTGGGGGGTGAGGGTGGTGGGGGAAATGTGTGGGAGCCTGGTGGAGGCTGCCCCTGGCAGCTGGGGGGTGGGGGTGCAGGGAGACATGATTTGGAAATGTGTGGGAGCCTGGTGGAGGCTGCCCCTGGTGGCTGGGGGGTGGGGGTGGTGGTAGACATGGGTGGGGGCCTGGTGGAGGCTGCCCCTGGTGGCTGGTGGGTGAGGGTGATAGGGGACATGAGTGGGGGCCTGGTGGAGACTGCCCCTGCACTGCTGGGTGGTGGGGGTGGTGGTAGACATGAGTGGGGGCCTGGTGGAGGCTGCCCCTGCACTGCTGGGGGGTGGGGGTGGTGGTAGACATGAGTGGGGGCCTGGTGGAGGCTGCCCCTGGTGGCTGGGTGGTGGGGGTGGTGGGGGAAATGTGTGGGAGCCTGGTGGAGGCTGCCCCTGGTGGCTGGGGGGTCGGGGTGCAGGGAGACATGAGTTGGAAATGTGTGGGAGCCTGGTGGAGGCTGCCCCTGGTGGCCGAGGGGTGGGGGTGGTGGTAGACATGGGTGGGGGCCTGGTGGAGGCTGCCCCTGGTGGCTGGGGGTGGGGGTGATAGGGGACATGAGTGGGGGCCTGGTGGAGGCTGCCCCTGCACTGCTGGGGGGTGGGGGTGGTGGTAGACAAGAGTAGGGGCCTGGTGGACGCTGCCCCTGCACTGCAGGGGGGTGGGGGTGGTGGTAGACATGAGTGGGGGCCTGGTGGAGGCTGCCCCTGGTGGCTGGGGGGTGGGGGTGGTGGTAGACATGGGTGGGGGCCTGGTGGAGGCTGCCCCTGGTGGCTGGGGTGTGGTGGTGGTGGTAGACATGGGTGGGGACCTGGTGGAGGATTCCCCTGCACTGCTGGGGGGTGGGAGTGATGGGAGACATGAGTGGGGGCCTGGTGGAGGCTGCCCCTGGTGGCTGGGGGGTGGGGGTGAAGGGAGACATGAGTGGGGGCCTGGTGGATGCTGCCCCTGGTGGCTGGGGGGTGGGGGTGGTGGGGGAAATGTGTGGGAGCCTGGTGGAGGCTGCCCCTGGTGGCTGGGGGGTGAGGGTGCAAGGAGACATGAGTTGGAAATGTGTGGGAGCCTGGTGGAGGCTGCCCCTGGTGGCTGGGGGGTGGGGATGCAGGGAGACATGAGTCGGACATGAGTGGGGGCCTGGTGGAGGCTGCCCCTGGTGGCTAGGGGGTGGGGGTGATGGGAGACATGGGTGGGGGCCTGGTGGAGGCTGCCCCTAATGGCTGGGGGGTGGGGGTGATAGGGGACATGAGTGGGGGCCTGGTGGAGGCTGCCCCTGGTGGCTGGGGGGTGGGGGTGGTGGTAGACATGAATGGGGGCCTGGTGGAGGCTGCCCCTGCACTGCTGGGGGTGGGGGTGGTGGTAGACATGGGTGGGGGCCTGGTGGAGGCTGCCCCTGGTGGCTGGGGGGTGGGGGTGCAGGGAGACATGAGTTGGAAATGTGTGGGGGCCTGGTGGAGGCTGCCCCTGGTGGCTGAGGGGTGGGGGTGATAGGGGACATGAGTGGGGGCCTGGTGGAGGCTGCCCCTGCACTGCTGGGGGGTGGGGGTGGTGGTAGACATGAGTTGGGGCCTGGTGGAGACTGCCCCTGGTGGCTGGGGGGTGGTGGTAGACATGGGTGGGGGCCTGGTGGAGGCTGCCCCTGGTGGGTGGGCGGTGGGGGTGGTGGTAGACATGGGTGGGGGCCTGTTGGAGGCTGCCCCTGCACTGCTGGGGGGTGGGGTGATGGGAGACATGAGTGGGGGCCTGGTGGAGGCTGCCCCGGGTGGCTGGGGGTGATGGGAGACATGAGTGGGGGCCTGGTGGAGGCTGCCCCTGGTGGCTGGGGGGTGGGGGTGGTGGGGGAAATGTGTGGGAGCCTGGTGGAGGCTGCCCCTGGTGGCTGGGGGGTGGGGTGCAGGGAGACATGAGTTGGAAATGTGTGGGAGCCTGGTGGAGGCTTCCCCTGGTGGCTGGGGGTGGGGGTGGTGGTAGACATGGGTGGGGGCCTGGTGGAGGCTGCCCCTGGTGGCTGGGGGGTGGGGGTGATAGGGGACATGAGTGGGGGCCTGGTGGAGACTGCCCCTGCACTGCTGCGTGGTGGGGGTGGTGGTACACATGAGTGGGGGCCTGGTGGAGGCTGCCCCTGCACTGCTGCGGGGTGGGGGTGGTGGTAGACATGAGTGGGGGCCTGGTGGAGGCTGCCCCTGGTGGCTGGGCAGTGGGGGTGGTGGGGGAAATGTGTGGGAGCCTGGTGGAGGCTGCCCCTGGTGGCTGGGGGGTGGGGGTGCAGGGAGACATGAGTTGGAAATGTGTGGGAGCCTGGTGGAGGCTGCCCCTGGTGGCTGGGGGGTGGGGGTGGTGGTAGACATGGGTGGGGGCCTGGTGGAGGCTGCCCCTGGTGGCTGGGGGGTGGGGGTGATAGGGGGCATGAGTGGGGGCCTGGTGGAGGCTGCCCCTGCACTGCTGGGGGGTGGGGGTGGTGGTAGACAAGAGTGGGGGCCTGGTGGACACTGCCCCTGCACTGCTGGGGGGTGGGGGGTGGTGGTAGACATGAGTGGGGGCCTGGTGGAGGCTGCCCCTGGTGGCTGGGGGGTGGGGGTGGTGTGGGAAATGTGTGGGAGCCTGGTGGAGGCTGCCCCTGGTGGCTGGGGGGTGGGGGTGCAGGGAGACATGAGTTGGAAATGTGTGGGAGCCTGGTGGAGGCTGCCCCTGGGGGGTGGGGTGATAGCGGACATGAGTGGGGGCCTGGTGGTGGCTGCCCCTGCACTGCTGGGGGGTGGGGGTGGTGGTGGACATGAGTGGGGGCCTGGTGGAGGCTGCCCCTGCACTGCTAGCGGGTGGGGGTGGTGGTAGACATGAGTGGGGGGCTGGTGGAGGCTGCCCCTGGTGGCTGGGGGGTGGGGGTGGTGGTAGACATGGGTGGGGGCCTGGTGAAGGCTGCCCCTGGTGGCTGGGGGGTGGTGGTGGTGGTAGACATGGGTGGGGACCTGGTGGAGGCTGCCCCTGCACTGCTGGGGGGTGGGAGTGATGGGAGACATGAGTGGGGGCCTGGTGGAGGCTGCCACTGGTGGCTGGGGGATGGGGGTGATGGGAGACATGAGTAGGGGCCTTGTGGAGGCTGCCCCTGGTGGCTGGGGGGTGGGGGTGGTGGGGGAAATGTGTGGGAGCCTGGTGGAGGCTGCCCCTGGTGGCTGGGTGGTGGGGGTGCAGGGAGACATGAGTTGGAAATGTGTGGGAGCCTGGTGGAGGCTGCCCCTGGTGGCTGGGGGGTGGGGATGCAGGGAGACATGAGTTGGACATGAGTGGGGGCCTGGTGGAGGCTGCCCCTGGTGGCTGGGGGATGGGGGTGATGGGAGACATGGGTGGGGGCCTGGTGGAGGCTGCCCCTGGTGGCTGGGGGGTGGGGGTGATAGGGGACATGAGTGGGGGCCTGGTGGAGGCTGCCCCTGGTGGCTGGGGGGTGGGGGTGGTGGTAGACATGAGTGGGGGCCTGGTGGAGGCTGCCCCTGCACTGCTGGGGGGTGGGGGGGTGGTAGACATGGGTGGGGGCCTGGTGGAGGCTGCCCCTGGTGGCTGGGGGGTGCGGGTCATAGGGGACATGAGTGGGGGCCTGGTGGAGGCTGCCCCTGCACTGCTGGGGGGTGGGGGTGGTGGTAGACATGGGTGGGGGCCTGGTGGAGGCTGCCACTGGTGGCTGGGGGGTGGGGGTGATGGGAGACATGAGTGGGGGCCTGGTGGAGGCTGCCCTGGTGGCTGGGGGGTGGGGGTGATAGGGGACATGAGTGGGGGCCTGGTGGAGGCTGCCCCTGGTGGCTGGGGGGTGGGGGTGCAGGGGGAAATGTGTGGGAAGCTGGTGGAGGCTGCCCCTGGTGGCTGGGGGGTGGGGGTGCAGGGGGACATGTGTGGGAGCCTGGTGGAGGCTGCCCCTCCACTGCTGGGGGGTGGGGATGATGGGAGACATGAGTGGGGGCCTGGTGGAGGCTGCCCCTGGTGGCTGGGGGGTGGGGGTGATGGGAGACATGGGTGGGGGCCTGGTGGAGGCTGCCCCTGGTGGCTGGGGTGTGGGGGTGGTGGTAGACTTGAGTGGGGGCCTGGTGGAGGCTGCCCCTGGTGGCTGGGGGGTGGGGGTGATGGGAGACATGGGTGGGGGCCTGGTGGAGGCTGCCCCTGGTGGCTGGGGGGTGGGGGTGGTGGTAGACTTGAGTGGGGGCCTGGTGGAGGCTGCCCCTGGTGGCTGGGGGGTGGGGGTGGTGGTAGACATGGGTGGGGGCCTGGTGGAGGCTGCCCCTGGTGGCTGGGGGGTGGGGGTGGTGGTAGACATGGGTGGGGGCCTGGTGGAGGCTGCCCCTGCACTGCTAGGGGGTGGAGGTGATGGGTGACATGAGTGGGGGCCTGGTGGAGGCTGCCCCTGGTGGCTGTGGTGGTGGGGTTTGTGGTACACATGGGTGGGGGCCTGGTGGAGGCTGCCCCTGGTGGCTGGCGGTGGGGGTGCAGGGAGACATGAGTTGGACATGAGTTGGGGCCTGGTGGAGGCTGCCCCTGCACTGCTGGGGGGTGGGGGTGGTGGTAGACATGAGTGGGGGCCTGGTGGAGGCTACACCTGCACTGCTGGGGGGTGGGGGTGGGGGTAGACATGGGTGGGGGCCTGGTGGAGGCTGCCCCTGGTGGCTGGGGGGTGGGGTGCAGGGAGACATGAGTTGGAAATGTGTGGGAGCCTGGTGGAGGCTGCCCCTGGTGGCTGGGGGGTGGGGGTGGTGGTAGACATGGTTGGGGGCCTGGTGGAGGCTGCCCCTGGTGGCTGGGGTGTGGGGGTGATATGGGACATGAGTGGGGGCCTGGTGGAGACTGCCCCTGCACTGCTGCGTGGTGGGGGTGGTGGTAGACATGAGTGGGGGCCTGGTGGAGGCTGCCCCTGCACTGCTGGGGGGTGGGGGTGGTGGTAGACATGAGTGGGGGCCTGGTGGAGGCTGCCCCTGGTGGCTGGGCGGTGGGGGTGGTGAGGGAAATGTGTGGGAGACTGGTGGAGGCTGCCCCTGGTGGCTGGGGGGTGGGGGTGCAGGGAGACATCAGTTGGAAATGTGTGGGAGCCTGGTGGAGGCTGCCCCTGGTGGCTGGGGGGTGGTGGTAGACATGGGTGGGGGCCTGGTGGAGGCTGCCCCTGGTGGCTGGGGGGTGGGGGTGATAGGGGACATGAGTGGGGGCCTGGTGGAAGCTGCCCCTGCACTGCTGGGGGGTGGTGGTAGACAAGAGTGGGGGCCTGGTGGACGCTGCCCCTGCACTGCTGGGGGGTGGGGGGGTGGTGCTAGACATGAATGGGGGCCTGGTGGAGGCTGCCCCTGGTGGCTGGGGGGTGGGGGTGGTGGGGGAAATGTGTGGGAGCCTGGTGGAGGCTGCCCCTGGTGGCTGGGGGGTGGGGGTGCAGGGAGACATGAGTTGGAAATGTGTGGGAGCCTGGTGGAGGCTGCCCCTGGTGGCTGGGGGGTGGGGGTGGTGGTAGACATGGGTGGGGGCCTGGTGGAGGCTGCCCCTGCACTGCTGGGGGGTGGGGGTGGTGGTAGACATGAGTGGGGGCCTGGTGGAGCCTGCCCCTGCACTGCTAGGGGGTGGGGGTGGTGGTAGACATGAGTGGGGGGCTGGTGGAGGCTGCCCCTGGTGGCTGGGGTGTGGTGGTGGTGGTAGACATGGGTGGGGACCTGGTGGAGGATTCCCCTGCACTGCTGGGGGGTGGGAGTGATGGGAGACATGAGTGGGGGCCTGGTGGAGGCTGCCCCTGGTGGCTGGGGGGTGGGGGTGAAGGGAGACATGAGTGGGGGCCTGGTGGATGCTGCCCCTGGTGGCTGGGGGGTGGGGGTGGTGGGGGAAATGTGTGGGAGCCTGGTGGAGGCTGCCCCTGGTGGCTGGGGGGTGAGGGTGCAAGGAGACATGAGTTGGAAATGTGTGGGAGCCTGGTGGAGGCTGCCCCTGGTGGCTGGGGGGTGGGGATGCAGGGAGACATGAGTCGGACATGAGTGGGGGCCTGGTGGAGGCTGCCCCTGGTGGCTAGGGGGTGGGGGTGATGGGAGACATGGGTGGGGGCCTGGTGGAGGCTGCCCCTAATGGCTGGGGGGTGGGGGTGATAGGGGACATGAGTGGGGGCCTGGTGGAGGCTGCCCCTGGTGGCTGGGGGGTGGGGGTGGTGGTAGACATGAATGGGGGCCTGGTGGAGGCTGCCCCTGCACTGCTGGGGGTGGGGGTGGTGGTAGACATGGGTGGGGGCCTGGTGGAGGCTGCCCCTGGTGGCTGGGGGGTGGGGGTGCAGGGAGACATGAGTTGGAAATGTGTGGGAGCCTGGTGGAGGCTGCCCCTGGTGGCCGAGGGGTGGGGGTGGTGGTAGACATGGGTGGGGGCCTGGTGGAGGCTGCCCCTGGTGGCTGGGGGTGGGGGTGATAGGGGACATGAGTGGGGGCCTGGTGGAGGCTGCCCCTGCACTGCTGGGGGGTGGGGGTGGTGGTAGACAAGAGTAGGGGCCTGGTGGACGCTGCCCCTGCACTGCAGGGGGGTGGGGGTGGTGGTAGACATGAGTGGGGGCCTGGTGGAGGCTGCCCCTGGTGGCTGGGGGGTGGGGGTGGTGGTAGACATGGGTGGGGGCCTGGTGGAGGCTGCCCCTGGTGGCTGGGGTGTGGTGGTGGTGGTAGACATGGGTGGGGACCTGGTGGAGGATTCCCCTGCACTGCTGGGGGGTGGGAGTGATGGGAGACATGAGTGGGGGCCTGGTGGAGGCTGCCCCTGGTGGCTGGGGGGTGGGGGTGAAGGGAGACATGAGTGGGGGCCTGGTGGATGCTGCCCCTGGTGGCTGGGGGGTGGGGGTGGTGGGGGAAATGTGTGGGAGCCTGGTGGAGGCTGCCCCTGGTGGCTGGGGGGTGAGGGTGCAAGGAGACATGAGTTGGAAATGTGTGGGAGCCTGGTGGAGGCTGCCCCTGGTGGCTGGGGGGTGGGGATGCAGGGAGACATGAGTCGGACATGAGTGGGGGCCTGGTGGAGGCTGCCCCTGGTGGCTAGGGGGTGGGGGTGATGGGAGACATGGGTGGGGGCCTGGTGGAGGCTGCCCCTAATGGCTGGGGGGTGGGGGTGATAGGGGACATGAGTGGGGGCCTGGTGGAGGCTGCCCCTGGTGGCTGGGGGGTGGGGGTGGTGGTAGACATGAATGGGGGCCTGGTGGAGGCTGCCCCTGCACTGCTGGGGGTGGGGGTGGTGGTAGACATGGGTGGGGGCCTGGTGGAGGCTGCCCCTGGTGGCTGGGGGGTGGGGGTGCAGGGAGACATGAGTTGGAAATGTGTGGGGGCCTGGTGGAGGCTGCCCCTGGTGGCTGAGGGGTGGGGGTGATAGGGGACATGAGTGGGGGCCTGGTGGAGGCTGCCCCTGCACTGCTGGGGGGTGGGGGTGGTGGTAGACATGAGTTGGGGCCTGGTGGAGACTGCCCCTGGTGGCTGGGGGGTGGTGGTAGACATGGGTGGGGGCCTGGTGGAGGCTGCCCCTGGTGGGTGGGCGGTGGGGGTGGTGGTAGACATGGGTGGGGGCCTGTTGGAGGCTGCCCCTGCACTGCTGGGGGGTGGGGTGATGGGAGACATGAGTGGGGGCCTGGTGGAGGCTGCCCCGGGTGGCTGGGGGTGATGGGAGACATGAGTGGGGGCCTGGTGGAGGCTGCCCCTGGTGGCTGGGGGGTGGGGGTGGTGGGGGAAATGTGTGGGAGCCTGGTGGAGGCTGCCCCTGGTGGCTGGGGGGTGGGGTGCAGGGAGACATGAGTTGGAAATGTGTGGGAGCCTGGTGGAGGCTTCCCCTGGTGGCTGGGGGTGGGGGTGGTGGTAGACATGGGTGGGGGCCTGGTGGAGGCTGCCCCTGGTGGCTGGGGGGTGGGGGTGATAGGGGACATGAGTGGGGGCCTGGTGGAGACTGCCCCTGCACTGCTGCGTGGTGGGGGTGGTGGTACACATGAGTGGGGGCCTGGTGGAGGCTGCCCCTGCACTGCTGCGGGGTGGGGGTGGTGGTAGACATGAGTGGGGGCCTGGTGGAGGCTGCCCCTGGTGGCTGGGCAGTGGGGGTGGTGGGGGAAATGTGTGGGAGCCTGGTGGAGGCTGCCCCTGGTGGCTGGGGGGTGGGGGTGCAGGGAGACATGAGTTGGAAATGTGTGGGAGCCTGGTGGAGGCTGCCCCTGGTGGCTGGGGGGTGGGGGTGGTGGTAGACATGGGTGGGGGCCTGGTGGAGGCTGCCCCTGGTGGCTGGGGGGTGGGGGTGATAGGGGGCATGAGTGGGGGCCTGGTGGAGGCTGCCCCTGCACTGCTGGGGGGTGGGGGTGGTGGTAGACAAGAGTGGGGGCCTGGTGGACACTGCCCCTGCACTGCTGGGGGGTGGGGGGTGGTGGTAGACATGAGTGGGGGCCTGGTGGAGGCTGCCCCTGGTGGCTGGGGGGTGGGGGTGGTGTGGGAAATGTGTGGGAGCCTGGTGGAGGCTGCCCCTGGTGGCTGGGGGGTGGGGGTGCAGGGAGACATGAGTTGGAAATGTGTGGGAGCCTGGTGGAGGCTGCCCCTGGTGGCTGGGGGGTGGGGTGATAGCGGACATGAGTGGGGGCCTGGTGGTGGCTGCCCCTGCACTGCTAGCGGGTGGGGGTGGTGGTAGACATGAGTGGGGGGCTGGTGGAGGCTGCCCCTGGTGGCTGGGGGGTGGGGGTGGTGGTAGACATGGGTGGGGGCCTGGTGAAGGCTGCCCCTGGTGGCTGGGGGGTGGTGGTGGTGGTAGACATGGGTGGGGACCTGGTGGAGGCTGCCCCTGCACTGCTGGGGGGTGGGAGTGATGGGAGACATGAGTGGGGGCCTGGTGGAGGCTGCCACTGGTGGCTGGGGGATGGGGGTGATGGGAGACATGAGTAGGGGCCTTGTGGAGGCTGCCCCTGGTGGCTGGGGGGTGGGGGTGGTGGGGGAAATGTGTGGGAGCCTGGTGGAGGCTGCCCCTGGTGGCTGGGTGGTGGGGGTGCAGGGAGACATGAGTTGGAAATGTGTGGGAGCCTGGTGGAGGCTGCCCCTGGTGGCTGGGGGGTGGGGATGCAGGGAGACATGAGTTGGACATGAGTGGGGGCCTGGTGGAGGCTGCCCCTGGTGGCTGGGGGATGGGGGTGATGGGAGACATGGGTGGGGGCCTGGTGGAGGCTGCCCCTGGTGGCTGGGGGGTGGGGGTGATAGGGGACATGAGTGGGGGCCTGGTGGAGGCTGCCCCTGGTGGCTGGGGGGTGGGGGTGGTGGTAGACATGAGTGGGGGCCTGGTGGAGGCTGCCCCTGCACTGCTGGGGGGTGGGGGGGTGGTAGACATGGGTGGGGGCCTGGTGGAGGCTGCCCCTGGTGGCTGGGGGGTGCGGGTCATAGGGGACATGAGTGGGGGCCTGGTGGAGGCTGCCCCTGCACTGCTGGGGGGTGGGGGTGGTGGTAGACATGGGTGGGGGCCTGGTGGAGGCTGCCACTGGTGGCTGGGGGGTGGGGGTGATGGGAGACATGAGTGGGGGCCTGGTGGAGGCTGCCCCTGCACTGCTAGCGGGTGGGGGTGGTGGTAGACATGAGTGGGGGCCTGGTGGAGGCTGCCCCTGCACTGCTAGCGGGTGGGGGTGGTGGTAGACATGAGTGGGGGGCTGGTGGAGGCTGCCCCTGGTGGCTGGGGGGTGGGGGTGGTGGTAGACATGGGTGGGGGCCTGGTGAAGGCTGCCCCTGGTGGCTGGGGGGTGGTGGTGGTGGTAGACATGGGTGGGGACCTGGTGGAGGCTGCCCCTGCACTGCTGGGGGGTGGGAGTGATGGGAGACATGAGTGGGGGCCTGGTGGAGGCTGCCACTGGTGGCTGGGGGATGGGGGTGATGGGAGACATGAGTAGGGGCCTTGTGGAGGCTGCCCCTGGTGGCTGGGGGGTGGGGGTGGTGGGGGAAATGTGTGGGAGCCTGGTGGAGGCTGCCCCTGGTGGCTGGGTGGTGGGGGTGCAGGGAGACATGAGTTGGAAATGTGTGGGAGCCTGGTGGAGGCTGCCCCTGGTGGCTGGGGGGTGGGGATGCAGGGAGACATGAGTTGGACATGAGTGGGGGCCTGGTGGAGGCTGCCCCTGGTGGCTGGGGGATGGGGGTGATGGGAGACATGGGTGGGGGCCTGGTGGAGGCTGCCCCTGGTGGCTGGGGGGTGGGGGTGATAGGGGACATGAGTGGGGGCCTGGTGGAGGCTGCCCCTGGTGGCTGGGGGGTGGGGGTGGTGGTAGACATGAGTGGGGGCCTGGTGGAGGCTGCCCCTGCACTGCTGGGGGGTGGGGGGGTGGTAGACATGGGTGGGGGCCTGGTGGAGGCTGCCCCTGGTGGCTGGGGGGTGCGGGTCATAGGGGACATGAGTGGGGGCCTGGTGGAGGCTGCCCCTGCACTGCTGGGGGGTGGGGGTGGTGATAGACATGGGTGGGGGCCTGGTGGAGGCTGCCACTGGTGGCTGGGGGGTGGGGGTGATGGGAGACATGAGTGGGGGCCTGGTGGAGGCTGCCCTGGTGGCTGGGGGGTGGGGGTGATAGGGGACATGAGTGGGGGCCTGGTGGAGGCTGCCCCTGGTGGCTGGGGGGTGGGGGTGCAGGGGGAAATGTGTGGGAAGCTGGTGGAGGCTGCCCCTGGTGGCTGGGGGGTGGGGGTGCAGGGGGACATGTGTGGGAGCCTGGTGGAGGCTGCCCCTCCACTGCTGGGGGGTGGGGATGATGGGAGACATGAGTGGGGGCCTGGTGGAGGCTGCCCCTGGTGGCTGGGGGGTGGGGGTGATGGGAGACATGGGTGGGGGCCTGGTGGAGGCTGCCCCTGGTGGCTGGGGTGTGGGGGTGGTGGTAGACTTGAGTGGGGGCCTGGTGGAGGCTGCCCCTGGTGGCTGGGGGGTGGGGGTGATGGGAGACATGGGTGGGGGCCTGGTGGAGGCTGCCCCTGGTGGCTGGGGGGTGGGGGTGGTGGTAGACTTGAGTGGGGGCCTGGTGGAGGCTGCCCCTGGTGGCTGGGGGGTGGGGGTGGTGGTAGACATGGGTGGGGGCCTGGTGGAGGCTGCCCCTGGTGGCTGGGGGGTGGGGGTGGTGGTAGACATGGGTGGGGGCCTGGTGGAGGCTGCCCCTGCACTGCTAGGGGGTGGAGGTGATGGGTGACATGAGTGGGGGCCTGGTGGAGGCTGCCCCTGGTGGCTGTGGTGGTGGGGTTTGTGGTACACATGGGTGGGGGCCTGGTGGAGGCTGCCCCTGGTGGCTGGGGGTGGGGGTGCAGGGAGACATGAGTTGGACATGAGTTGGGGCCTGGTGGAGGCTGCCCCTGCACTGCTGGGGGGTGGGGGTGGTGGTAGACATGAGTGGGGGCCTGGTGGAGGCTACCCCTGCACTGCTGGGGGGTGGGGGTGGGGGTAGACATGGGTGGGGGCCTGGTGGAGGCTGCCCCTGGTGGCTGGGGTGTGGGGGTGATATGGGACATGAGTGGGGGCCTGGTGGAGACTGCCCCTGCACTGCTGCGTGGTGGGGGTGGTGGTAGACATGAGTGGGGGCCTGGTGGAGGCTGCCCCTGCACTGCTGGGGGGTGGGGGTGGTGGTAGACATGAGTGGGGGCCTGGTGGAGGCTGCCCCTGGTGGCTGGGCGGTGGGGGTGGTGAGGGAAATGTGTGGGAGACTGGTGGAGGCTGCCCCTGGTGGCTGGGGGGTGGGGGTGCAGGGAGACATCAGTTGGAAATGTGTGGGAGCCTGGTGGAGGCTGCCCCTGGTGGCTGGGGGGTGGGGGTGGTGGTAGACATGGGTGGGGGCCTGGTGGAGGCTGCCCCTGGTGGCTGGGGGGTGGGGGTGATAGGGGACATGAGTGGGGGCCTGGTGGAAGCTGCCCCTGCACTGCTGGGGGGTGGTGGTAGACAAGAGTGGGGGCCTGGTGGACGCTGCCCCTGCACTGCTGGGGGGTGGGGGGGTGGTGCTAGACATGAATGGGGGCCTGGTGGAGGCTGCCCCTGGTGGCTGGGGGGTGGGGGTGGTGGGGGAAATGTGTGGGAGCCTGGTGGAGGCTGCCCCTGGTGGCTGGGGGGTGGGGGTGCAGGGAGACATGAGTTGGAAATGTGTGGGAGCCTGGTGGAGGCTGCCCCTGGTGGCTGGGGGGTGGGGGTGGTGGTAGACATGGGTGGGGGCCTGGTGGAGGCTGCCCCTGCACTGCTGGGGGGTGGGGGTGGTGGTAGACATGAGTGGGGGCCTGGTGGAGCCTGCCCCTGCACTGCTAGGGGGTGGGGGTGGTGGTAGACATGAGTGGGGGGCTGGTGGAGGCTGCCCCTGGTGGCTGGGGGGTGGGGGGGGTGGTAGACATGGGTGGGGGCCTGGTGGAGGCTGCCCCTGCACTGCTAGGGGGTGGGGGTGATGGGAGACATGGGTGGGGGCCTGGTGGAGGCTGCCCCTGGTGGCTGGGGGGTGGGGGTGGTGGTAGACATGAGTGGGGGCCTGGTGGAGGCTGCCCCTGGTGGCTGGGGGGTGGGGGTGCTGGTAAACATGGGTGGGGGCCTGGTGGAGGCTGCCCCTGGTGGCTGGGGGGTGGTGGTGGTGGTAGACATGGGTGGGGACCTGGTGGAGGCTGCCCCTGCACTGCTGGGGGGTGGGAGTGATGGGAGACATGAGTGGAGGCCTGGTGGAGGCTGCCACTGGTGGCTGGGGGATGGGGGTGATGGGAGACATGAGTGGGGGCCTGGTGGAGGCTGCCCCTGGTGGCTGGGGGGTGGGGGTGGTGGGGGAAATGTGTGGGAGCCTGGTGGAGGCTGCCCCTGGTGGCTGGGGGGTGGGGGTGCAGGGAGACATGAGTTGGAAATGTGTGGAAGCCTGGTGGAGGCTGCCCCTGGTGGCTGGGGGGTGGGGATGCAGGGAGACATGAGTTGGACATGAGTGGGGGCCTGGTGGAGGCTGTCCCTGGTGGCTGGGGGATGGGGGTGATGGGAGACATGGGTGGGGGCCTGGTGGAGGCTGCCCCTGGTGGCTGGGGGGTGGGGGTGATAGGGGACATGAGTGGGGGCCTGGTGGAGGCTGCCCCTGGTGGCTGGGGGGTGGGGGTGATGGTAGACATGAGTGGGGGCATGGTGGAGGCTGCCCCTGCACTGCTGGGGGGTGGGGGTGGTGGTAGACATGGGTGGGGGCCTGGTGGAGGCTGCCCCTGGTGGCTGGGGGGTGGGGGTCATAGGGGACATGAGTGGGGGCCTGGTGGAGGCTGCCCCTGCACTGCTGGGGGGTGGGGGTGGTGGTAGACTTGAGTAGGGGCCTGGTGGAGGCTGCCCCTGCACTGCTGGGGGGTGGGGGTGGTGGTAGACATGGGTGGGGGCCTGGTGGAGGCTGCCCCTGGTGGCCGGGGGGTGGGGGTGATGGGAGACATGAGTGGGGGCCTGGTGGAGGCTGCCCTGGTGGCTGGGGGGTGGGGGTGATAGGGGACATGAGTGGGGGCCTGGTGGAGGCTGCCCCTGGTGGCTGGGGGGTGGGGGTGCAGTGGGAAATGTGTGGGAGCCTGGTGGAGGCTGCCCCTGGTGGCTGGGGGGTGGGGGTGCAGGGGGACATGTGTGGGAGCCTGGTGGAGGCTGCCCCTGCACTGCTGGGGGGTGGGGATGATGGGAGACATGAGTGGGGGCCTGGTGGAGGCTGCCCCTGGTGGCTGGGGGGTGGGGGTGATGGGAGACATGGGTGGTGGCCTGGTGGAGGCTGCCCCTGGTGGCTGGGGGGTGGGGGTGGTGGTAGACTTGAGTGGGGGCCTGGCGGAGGCTGCCTCTGGTGGCTGGGGGGTGGGGGTGATGGGAGACATGGGTGGGGGCCTGGTGGAGGCTGCCCCTGGTGGCTGGGGGGTGGGGATGTTGGTAGACTTGAGTGGGGGCCTGGTGGAGGCTGCCCCTGGTGGCTGGGGGGTGGGGGTGGTGGTAGACATGGGTGGGGGCCTGGTGGAGGCTGCCCCTGGTGGCTGGGGGGTGGGGGTGGTGGTAGACATGGGTGGGTGCCTGGTGGAGGCTGCCCCTGCACTGCTAGGGGGTGGGGGTGATGGGTGACATGAGTGGGGGCCTGGTGGAGGCTGCCCCTGGTGGCTGTGGTGGTGGGGTTTGTGGTAGACATGGGTGGGGGCCTGGTGGAGGCTGCCCCTGGTGGCTGGGGGTGGGGGTGCAGGGAGACATGAGTTGGACATGAGTTGGGGCCTGGTGGAGGCTGCCCCTGCACTGCTGGGGGGTGGGGGTGGTGGTAGACATGAGTGGGGGCCTGGTGGAGGCTGCCCCTGCACTGCTGGGGGGTGGGGGTGGGGGTAGACCTGGGTGGGGGCCTGGTGGAGGTTGCCCCTGGTGGCTGGAGGGTGGGGGTGATGGGAGATATGAGTGGGGGCCTGGTGGAGGCTGCCCCTGCACTGCTGGGGGGTGGGGGTGATGGGAGACATGGGTGGGGGCCTGGTGGAGGCTGCCCCTGCACTGCTGAGGGGTGGGGGTGATGGGTGACATGAGTGGGGGCCTGGTGGAGGCTGCCCCTGGTGGCTGGGGGGTGGGGATGGTGGTAGACTTGAGTGGGGGCCTGGTGGAGGCTGCCCCTGGTGGCTGGGGGGTGGGGGTGGTGGTAGACATGGGTGGGGGCCTGGTGGAGGCTGCCCCTGGTGGCTGGGGGGTAGGGGTGGTGGTAGACATGGGTGGGGGCCTGGTGGAGGCTGCCCCTGCACTGCTGGGGGGTGGGGGTGATGGAAGACATGGGTGGGGGCCTGGTGGAGGCTGCCCCTGGTGGCTGGGGGGTGGGGGTGGTGGTAGACATGAGTGGGGGCCTGGTGGAGGCTGCCCCTGGTGGCTGGGGGGTGGGGGTGGTGGCAGACATGGGTGGGGGCCTGGTGGAGGCTGCCCCTGGTGGTTGGGGGGTGGGGGTGCAGGGAGACATGAGTTGGATATGAGTGGGGGCCTGGTGGAGGCTGCCCCTGGTGGCTGGGGGGTGGGGGTGATAGGGGACATGGGTGGGGGCCTGGTGGAGGCTGCCCCTGCACTGCTGGGGGGTGGGGGTGGTGGTAGACATGAGTGGGGGCCTGGTGGAGCCTGCCCCTGCACTGCTAGGGGGTGGGGGTGGTGGTAGACATGAGTGGGGGGCTGGTGGAGGCTGCCCCTGGTGGCTGGGGGGTGGGGGTGGTGGTAGACATGGGTGGGGGCCTGGTGGAGGCTGCCCCTGCACTGCTAGGGGGTGGGGGTGATGGGAGACATGGGTGGGGGCCTGGTGGAGGTTGCCCCTGGTGGCTGGGGGGTGGGGGTGGTGGTAGACATGAGTGGGGGCCTGGTGGAGGCTGCCCCTGGTGGCTGGGGGGTGGGGGTGGTGGTAAACATGGGTGGGGGCCTGGTGGAGGCTGCCCCTGGTGGCTGGGGGGTGGTGGTGGTGGTAGACATGGGTGGGGACCTGGTGGAGGCTGCCCCTGCACTGCTGGGGGGTGGGAGTGATGGGAGACATGAGTGGAGGCCTGGTGGAGGCTGCCACTGGTGGCTGGGGGATGGGGGTGATGGGAGACATGAGTGGGGGCCTGGTGGAGGCTGCCCCTGGTGGCTGGGGGGTGGGGGTGGTGGGGGAAATGTGTGGGAGCCTGGTGGAGGCTGCCCCTGGTGGCTGGGGGGTGGGGGTGCAGGGAGACATGAGTTGGAAATGTGTGGAAGCCTGGTGGAGGCTGCCCCTGGTGGCTGGGGGGTGGGGATGCAGGGAGACATGAGTTGGACATGAGTGGGGGCCTGGTGGAGGCTGTCCCTGGTGGCTGGGGGATGGGGGTGATGGGAGACATGGGTGGGGGCCTGGTGGAGGCTGCCCCTGGTGGCTGGGGGGTGGGGGTGATAGGGGACATGAGTGGGGGCCTGGTGGAGGCTGCCCCTGGTGGCTGGGGGGTGGGGGTGATGGTAGACATGAGTGGGGGCATGGTGGAGGCTGCCCCTGCACTGCTGGGGGGTGGGGGTGGTGGTAGACATGGGTGGGGGCCTGGTGGAGGCTGCCCCTGGTGGCTGGGGGGTGGGGGTCATAGGGGACATGAGTGGGGGCCTGGTGGAGGCTGCCCCTGCACTGCTGGGGGGTGGGGGTGGTGGTAGACTTGAGTAGGGGCCTGGTGGAGGCTGCCCCTGCACTGCTGGGGGGTGGGGGTGGTGGTAGACATGGGTGGGGGCCTGGTGGAGGCTGCCCCTGGTGGCCGGGGGGTGGGGGTGATGGGAGACATGAGTGGGGGCCTGGTGGAGGCTACCCTGGTGGCTGGGGGGTGGGGGTGATAGGGGACATGAGTGGGGGCCTGGTGGAGGCTGCCCCTGGTGGCTGGGGGGTGGGGGTGCAGTGGGAAATGTGTGGGAGCCTGGTGGAGGCTGCCCCTGGTGGCTGGGGGGTGGGGGTGCAGGGGGACATGTGTGGGAGCCTGGTGGAGGCTGCCCCTCCACTGCTGGGGGGTGGGGATGATGGGAGACATGAGTGGGGGCCTGGTGGAGGCTGCCCCTGGTGGCTGGGGGGTGGGGGTGCAGAGAGACATGAGTTGGACATGAGTGGGGGCCTGGTGGAGGCTGCCCCTGGTGGCTGGGGGGTGGGGGTGATGGGAGACATGGGTGGTGGCCTGGTGGAGGCTGCCCCTGGTGGCTGGGGGGTGGGGGTGGTGGTAGACTTGAGTGGGGGCCTGGCGGAGGCTGCCTCTGGTGGCTGGGGGGTGGGGGTGATGGGAGACATGGGTGGGGGCCTGGTGGAGGCTGCCCCTGGTGGCTGGGGGGTGGGGATGTTGGTAGACTTGAGTGGGGGCCTGGTGGAGGCTGCCCCTGGTGGCTGGGGGGTGGGGTGGTGGTAGACATTGGTGGGGGCCTGGTGGAGGCTGCCCCTGGTGGCTGGGGGGTGGGGGTGGTGGTAGACATGGGTGGGTGCCTGGTGGAGGCTGCCCCTGCACTGCTAGGGGGTGGGGGTGATGGGTGACATGAGTGGGGGCCTGGTGGAGGCTGCCCCTGGTGGCTGTGGTGGTGGGGTTTGTGGTAGACATGGGTGGGGGCCTGGTGGAGGCTGCCCCTGGTGGCTGGGGGTGGGGGTGCAGGGAGACATGAGTTGGACATGAGTTGGGGCCTGGTGGAGGCTGCCCCTGCACTGCTGGGGGGTGGGGGTGGTGGTAGACATGAGTGGGGGCCTGGTGGAGGCTGCCCCTGCACTGCTGGGGGGTGGGGGTGGGGGTAGACCTGGGTGGGGGCCTGGTGGAGGCTGCCCCTGGTGGCTGGAGGGTGGGGGTGATGGGAGATATGAGTGGGGGCCTGGTGGAGCCTGCCCCTGCACTGCTGGGGGGTGGGGGTGATGGGAGACATGGGTGGGGGCCTGGTGGAGGCTGCCCCTGCACTGCTGAGGGGTGGGGGTGATGGGTGACATGAGTGGGGGCCTGGTGGAGGCTGCCCCTGGTGGCTGGGGGGTGGGGGTGGTGGTAGACTTGAGTGGGGGCCTGGTGGAGGCTGCCCCTGGTGGCTGGGGGGTGGGGGTGGTGGTAGACATGGGTGGGGGCCTGGTGGAGGCTGCCCCTGGTGGCTGGGGGGTAGGGGTGGTGGTAGACATGGGTGGGGGCCTGGTGGAGGCTGCCCCTGCACTGCTGGGGGGTGGGGGTGATGGAAGACATGGGTGGGGGCCTGGTGGAGGCTGCCCCTGGTGGCTGGGGGGTGGGGGTGGTGGTAGACATGAGTGGGGGCCTGGTGGAGGCTGCCCCTGGTGGCTGGGGGTGGGGGTGGTGGCAGACATGGGTGGGGGCCTGGTGGAGGCTGCCCCTGGTGGTGGGGGGTGGGGGTGCAGGGAGACATGAGTTGGATATGAGTGGGGGCCAGGTGGAGGCTGCCCCTGGTGGCTGGGGGGTGGGGGTGATAGGGGACATGAGTGGGGGCCTGGTGGAGGCTGCCCCTGCACCGCTGGGGGGTGGTGGTAGACAAGAGTGGGGGCCCGGTGGACGCTGCCCCTGCACTGCTGGGGGGTGGGTGGGTGGTGGTAGACATGAGTGGGGGCCTGGTGGAGGCTGCCCCTGGTGGCTGGGGGGTGGGGGTGGTGGGGGAAATGTGTGGGAGCCTGGTGGAGGCTGCCCCTGGTGGCTGGGGGGTGGGGGTGCAGGGAGACATGAGTTGGAAATGTGTGGGAGCCTGGTGGAGGTTGCCCCTGGTGGCTGGGGGGTGGGGGTGGTGGTAGACATGGGTGGGGGCCTGGTGGAGGCTGCCCCTGGTGGCTGGGGGGTGGGGTGATAGGGGACATGAGTGGGGGCCTGGTGGTGGCTGCCCCTGCACTGCTGGGGGGTGGGGGTGGTGGTAGACATGAGTGGGGGCCTGGTGGAGGCTGCCCCTGCACTACTAGGGGGTGGGGGTGGTGGTAGACATGAGTGGGGGGCTGGTGGAGGCTGCCCCTGGTGGCTGGGGGGTGGGGTGGTGGTAGACATGGGTGGGGGCCTGGTGGAGGCTGCCCCTGCACTGCTAGGGGGTGGGGGTGATGGGAGACATGGGTGGGGGCCTGGTGGAGGCTGCCCCTGGTGGTAGACATGAGTGGGGGCCTGGTGGAGGCTGCCCCTGGTGGCTGGGGGGTGGGGGTGGTGGTAGACATGGGTGGAGGCCTGGTGGAGGCTGCCCCTGGTGGCTGGGGGGTGGGGGTGGTGGTAGACATGGGTGGGGACCTGGTGGAGGCTGCCCCTGCACTGCTGGGGGTGGGCGTGATGGGAGACATGAGTGGGGGCCTGGTGGAGGCTGCCACTGGTGGCTGGGGGATGGGGTGATGGGAGACATGAGTGGGGGCCTGGTGGAGGCTGCCCCTGGTGGCTGGGGGGTGGGGGTGGTGGGGGAAATGTGTGGGAGCCTGGTGGAGGCTGCCCCTGGGGGCTGGGGGGTGGGGGTGCAGGGAGACATGAGTTGGAAATGTGTGGAAGCCTCGTGGAGGCTGCCCCTGGTGGCTGGGGGGTGGGGATGCAGGGAGACATGAGTTGGACATGAGTGGGGGCCTGGTGGAGGCTGCCCCTGGTGGCTGGGGGATGGGGGTGATGGGAGACATGGGTGGGGGCCTGGTGGAGGCTGCCCCTGGTGGCTGGGGGGTGGGGGTGATAGGGGACATGAGTGGGGGCCTGGTGGAGGCTGCCCCTGGTGGCTGGGGGGTGGGGGTGGTGGTAGACATGAGTGGGGGCATGGTGGAGGCTGCCCCTGCACTGCTGGGGGGTGGGGGTGGGGGTAGACATGGGTGGGGGCCTGGTGGAGGCTGCCCCTGGTGGCTGGGGGGTGGGGGTCATAGCGGACATGAGTGGGGGCCTGGTGGAGGCTGCCCCTGCACTGCTGGGGGGTGGGGGTGGTGGTAGACGTGAGTGGGGGCCTGGTGGAGGCTGCCCCTGCACTGCTGGGGGGTGGGGTGGTGGTAGACATGGGTGGGGGCCTGGTGGAGGCTGCCCCTGGTGGCTGGGGGTTGGGGGTGATGGGAGACATGAGTGGGGGCCTGGTGGAGGCTGCCCTGGTGGCTGGGGGGTGGGGGTGATAGGGGACATGAGTGGGGGCCTGGTGGAGGCTGCCCCTGGTGGCTGGGGGGTGGGGGTGCAGGGGGAAATGTGTGGGAGCCTGGTGGAGGCTGCCCCTGGTGGCTGGGGGGTGGGGATGATGGGAGACATGAGTGGGGGCCTGGTGGAGGCTGCCCCTGGTGGCTGGGGGGTGGGGGTGCAGAGAGACATGAGTTGGACATGAGTGGGGGCCTGGTGGAGGCTGCCCCTGGTGGCTGGGGGGTGGGGGTGGTGGTAGACTTGAGTGGGGGCCTGGTGGAGGCTGCCCCTGGTGGCTGGGGGGTGGGGGTGATGGGAGACATGGGTGGGGGCCTGGTGGAGGCTGCCCCTGGTGGCTGGGGGATGGGGGTGGTGGTAGACTTGAGTGGGGGCCTGGTGGAGGCTGCCCCTGGTTGCTGGGGGGTGGGGGTGGTGGTAGACATGGGTGGGGGCCTGGTGGAGGCTGCCCCTGTTGGCTGGGGGGTGGGGGTGGTGGTAGACATGGGTGGGTGCCTGGTGGAGGCTGCCCCTGCACTGCTAGGGGGTGGGGGTGATGGGTGACATGAGTGGGGGCCTGGTGGAGGCTGCCCCTGGTGGCTGTGGTGGTGGGGTTCGTGGTAGACATGGGTGGGGGCCTGGTGGAGGCTGCCCCTGGTGGCTGGGGATGGGGGTGCAGGGAGACATGAGTTGGACATGAGTTGGGGCCTGGTGGAGGCTGCCCCTGCACTGCTGGGGGTGGGGGTGGTGGTAGACATGAGTGGGGGCCTGGTGGAGGCTGCCCCTGCACTGCTGGGGGGTGGGGGTGGGGGTAGACATGGGTGGGGGCCTGGTGGAGGCTGCCCCTGGTGGCTGGAGGGTGGGGGTGATGGGAGACATGAGTGGGGGCCTGGTGGAGGCTGCCCCTGCACTGCTGGGGGGTGCGGGTGATGGGAGACATGGGTGGGGGCCTGGTGGAGGCTGCCCCTGCACTGCTGAGGGGTGGGGGTGATGGGTGACATGAGTGGGGGTCTGGTGGAGGCTGCCCCTGGTGGCTGGGGGGTGGGGGTGGTGGTAGACTTGAGTGGGGGCCTGGTGGAGGCTGCCCCTGGTGGCTGGGGGGTGGGGGTGGTGGTAGACATGGGTGGGGGCCTGGTGGAGGCTGCCCCTGGTGGCTGGGGGGGTAGGGGTGGTGGTAGACATGGGTGGGGGCCTGGTGGAGGCTGCCCCTGCACTGCTGGGGGGTGGGGGTGATGGAAGACATGGGTGGGGGCCTGGTGGAGGCTGCCCCTGGTGGCTGGGGGGTGGGGGTGGTGGTAGACATGAGTGGGGGCCTGGTGGAGGCTGCCCCTGGTGGCTGGGGGGTGGGGGTGGTGGCAGACATGGGTGGGGGCCTGGTGGAGGCTGCCCCTGGTGGTTGGCGGGTGGGGGTGCAGGGAGACATGAGTTGGACATGAGTGGGGGCCTGGTGGAGGCTGCCCCTGGTGGCTGGGGGGTGGGGGTGATCGGAGACATGGGTGGGGGCCTGGTGGAGGCTGCCTCTTGTGGCTGGGGGGTGGGGGTGGTGGTAGAATTGAGTGGGGGCCTGGTGGAGGCTGCCCCTGGTGGCTGGGGGGTGGGGGTGGTGGTAGACATGGGTGGGAGCCTGGTGGAGGCTGGCCCTGGTGGCTGGGGGGTGGGGGTGGTGGTAGACATGGGTGGGGGCCTGGTGGAGGCTGCCCCTGCACTGCTGGGGGGTGGGGTGATGGGAGACATGAGTGGGGGCCTGGTGGAGGCTGCCCCTGGTGGCTGGGGGGTGGGGGTGATGGGAGACATGAGTGGGGGCCTGGTGGAGACTGCCCCTGGTGGCTGGGGGATGGGGGTGATGGGAGACATGAGTGGGGGTCTGGTGGAGGCTGCCCCTGGTGGCTGGGGGGTGGGGGTGGTGGGTGAAATGTGTGGGTGCCTGGTGGAGGCTGCCCCTGGTGGCTGGGGGGTGGGGGTGCAGGGAGACATGAGTTGGAAATGTGTGGGAGCCTGGTGGAGGCTGCCCCTGGTGGCTGGGGGGTGGGGGTGCAGGGAGACATGAGTTGGACATGAGTGGGGGCCTGGTGGAGGCTGCCCCTGGTGGCTGGGGGGTGGGGATGATGGGAGACATGGGTGGGGGCCTGGTGGAGGCTGCCCCTGGTGGCTGGGGGGTGGGGGTGATAGGGGACATGAGTGGGGGCCTGGTGGAGGCTGCCCCTGCACTGCTGCGGGGTGGGGGTGGTGGTAGAAATGAGTGGGGGCCTGGTGGAGGCTGCCCCTGCACTGCTGGGGGTGGGGGTGGTGGTAGACATGGGTGGGGGCCTGGTGGAGGCTGCCCCTGGTGGCTGGGGGGTGGGGGTGATAGGGGACATGAGTGGGGGCCTGGTGGAGGCTGCCCCTGCACTGCTGGGGGGTGGGTGTGGTGGTAGACATTAGTGGGGGCCTGGTGGAGGCTGCCCCTGCACTGCTGGGGGGTGGAGGTGGTGGTAGACATTGGTGGGGGCCTGGTGGAGGCTGCCCCTGGTGGCTGGGGGGTGGGGGTGATGGGAGACATGCGTGGGGGCCTGGTGGAGGCTGCCCCTGGTGGCTGGGGGGTGGGGGTGATAGGGGACATGAGTGGGGGCCTGGTGGAGGCTGCCCCTGGTGGCTGGGGGGTGGGGGTGCAGGGGGAAATGTGTGGGAGCCTGGTGGAGGCTGCGCCTGGTGGCTGGGGGGTGGGGGTGCAGGGGGACATGTGTGGGAGCCTGGTGGAGGCTGCCCCTGCACTGCTGGGGGGTGGGGGTGATGGGAGACATGAGTGGGGGCCTGGTGGAGGCTGACCCGGTGGCTGGGGGGTGGGGGTGGTGGTAGACTTGAGTGGGGGCCTGGTGGAGGCTGCCCCTGCTGGCTGGGAGGTGGGGGTGATGGGAGACATGGGTGGGGGCCTGGTGGAGGCTTCCCCTGGTGGCTGGGGGGTGGGGGTGGTGGTAGACATGAGTGGGGGCCTGGTGGAGGCTGCCCCTGGTGGCTGGGGGGTGGGGGTGGTGGTAGACATGGGTGGGGGCCTGGTGGAGGCTGCCCCTGGTAGCTGGGGGGTGGGGGTGGTGGTAGACATGGGTGGGGGCCTGGTGGAGGCTGCCCCTGCACTGCTGGGGGGTGGGGGTGATGGGAGACATGGGTGGGGGCCTGGTGGAGGCTGCCCCTGGTGGCTGGGGGGTGGGGGTGGTGGTAGACATGAGTGGGGGCCTGGTGGAGGCTGCCCCTGGTGGCTGGGGGGTGGGGGTGGTGGTAGACATGGGTGGGGGCCTGGTGGAGGCTGCCCCTGGGGGGTGGGGGTGCAGGGAGACATGAGTTGGACATGAGTGGGGGCCTGGTGGAGGCTGCCCCTGGTGGCTGGGGGGTGGGGGTGATGGAAGACATGGGTGGGGGCCTGGTGGAGGCTGCCCCTGGTGGCTGGGGGGTGGGGGTGGTGGTAGACTTGAGTGGGGGCCTGGTGGAGGCTGCCCCTGGTGGCTGGGGAGTGGGGGTGGTGGTAGACATGGGTCGGGGCCTGATGGAGGCTGCTCCTGGTGGCTGGGGGTGGGGGTGGTAGTAGACATGGATGGGGGCCTGGTGGAGGCTGCCCCTGCACTGCTGGGGGGTGGGTGTGATGGGTGACATGAGTGGGGGCCTGGTGGAGGCTGCCCCTGGTGGCTGGGGGGGTGGGGGTGGTGGTAGATGTTAGGCGGAAACCTGTGCAGTTCCCTCAGGGACCACTGCAAAAGATTTAGGACTGCAGGTGTTTGGCAGGAAACCCACTTGGTAGCAGTCTGTACCACACAGATTCACTTGGTAGCTGTGGCTGAGCAGTCAGACTTCCCTCAAGAAGAATTAGGCAGTATGTGGAGTATACAATATAGGGCAATCTACACAGTAGAACAAGCAAACATGGAACAAGGCTTCGGCGCAAAGATATAAAGGTATTTATTTATAACGACACATCTATAGAAAACACTCTGGCACTAATACGCCAAAACAACTTCAATCACAATACTATACGAAGAAACAGATCAATCCCCCTAACAATAGTTCGACAAGTCTAGGTTTACCGGCATCACTTATTTGCAGACAAAGGTGTATGCTTTAACCTAGATGGCACTCTAGTATTCGTTAGGTAGGGAGAGAAAAGATAAGACAGGTTATGAAGTCAACTCGGTACCAATACTTTACGGACAAATGCAAGGCAAGTAAGGCAGGGTCTACTGTAGATCACAAAGTTCAGAGGCCAGGCCCACTCGGAGAGAGGCAAGGCGATATGTCCCAAAAGTGTCTCAGTGGAAATGCGCTTCGAGCCTTTATCGCAAAGTGTTATGGAAAGTTTGGAACCAGTTCAGAACCACACGTTAAAGAAAGCTTGGAGGCGACCCAACGGAAAGGCGAGGATTAAGACACCTCACTCGATCCGGCAGAAAGGGAAGCCAGGCGGACACGGTACCTTGTTTGTGGAGAGACAGCTCCGGCGGGGGCAGTTGTTCCTGGTGGTGGATGCACGTTGGGTCTTTGCCAAGAGTAGAGATGATCTCGTCGTCGAAGAAAAGTGAAGTCCGGTGCACCACCAGGGAAAAGACCAGCCGCGGAGTGCTCCGTCACAAGGCACCACCTTTTGGTCGCGGTACAGGGGTAGAGGCTATCGGGTTGCCGAGGTGCTCTGCAAGGGCAATTCGACCACTGCTTCCTGGAGCGAAGAAAAAGCAAAGGGGACTGGTTGTTCCCACCAGTCAGGGGAAGAGACTCTCCGGCAGGGAGATCTCCTCTGTCGTCGGGAAGTGGTGAGTCGGTTCCGCAGGGCTCCACCGGAGGTGTCGTCGTGCAGGTCGGCTCAGCGTTACCCTCGTCGGATTCTTAGGTCCTGTGGCGACTTCTGAAGATCCAGTCCCAAAAGCCCTGCTTTTATGCAGAAAACCCCCATTCATTCAGCCCAGCTGTCAATCAACACACGCTAAGTGGTGAGCGGGGAGGCTCACCACTTGGGCCAATCACACCAGAGAGCGACCGGAGTTGGCAAGGCAACTCGGTCCAGGGTGCCTAAACCCCCTCCCACACCCCTGTGGTAACCCAGACAGAATGGCACCACTTTGGAGGGCCTCTGTACAGGAGCCCGCCAAAAGTGGAACAAAGGCTCAACCTTTGGTTTAGGAGTCATAGAGACGAACACAGACACCATTTTAAAAACCGAGTTCTGGCAGAAAATACCATCCTGATAAACTTATTTAAGATAAGTAAACTGGTGGTATGTTAGAGATTAACGAGGAAAAGTATCAATCTCCAACAATGGGACGAATCCCATAGGGTTATGTTCGGGGTCGAACATAACAAGTAGTTTCCACTGCCACCAGCCAAAACTCGACGAGGGGGGACGGGACAGTGCCCCCTCGAGTAACAGACCTAGGAATCTAGTAGGGGTAATCGAATTACCCCTACTAGCACGTCTACAATAAGATGGTGTGTACTAGTTCTGTTAGTAAATTTAGGTCTAGTAAAGCCAATGGTGACTTTACATGCCCGGGGAGACAGTAGTCAGTCCCCGGGTATGGAGTCTATGGTGGAGGTCCGCTAGGACGCCCAGTGTTACGGCACGTAGGGTGCGGTGTAACACACATAGAAAAACATATAAGACCCTATGGGGTAAAAGACCCCATAGCCCATAGAACACATTGACATTCACAGGAATTACACACATTCATGTCCAAGAGTGGGAGAAAAAGAGTCTCACTCTTGGCAGGATGGAAAAAAACTAACTCCAGAAATCCAGCAAAGCTGCTGGGGGACTCAATAGGTTAGGAAATGCAGCCTAAACAGAGAATTCTCCCTAACACTCGCCCGCCCCAGACTAAGGGACAGGAGGATTTAATCCACTCCTGGATGAATCTCATACCTCTAGTCGATGACATATATCCTAGAGAGACCATCAGCATTTTGGTGGTGACATCCTGACCTGTGCTCAATGGTGAAATCAAACCCTTGCAGGCAGATTCACCATCTCAATAGTTTTGGGTTTTCCCCTTTCATTTGCATTAACCATCTCAAGGGTTGGTGGTCAGTCTGAATGACAAAAGTCGAACCATACAAGTATGGCCTAAACTTCTTCAGAGCCCACATGATAGCAAAGCACTCTCTTTCGATTGTTGCCCACCTTGTTTCAGGATCCTTCAGCTTGCGGCTGATGAAGCAAACGGGGTGCTCCCTAACTTTCCCATCCAGTTGACTGAGTACGGCACCAATCCCTACATTTGAAGCATCTGTCTGCACAATGAAGTGTTGGCGGTAATCAGGAGCTCTGAGTACTGGGGCTTGGCAAAGAGCCTTTTTCAGGTTTTCAAAAGCCTGATTGCACTCCTAGTTCCATCTAACCTTTTTAGGAAATTTGGGCGAGGAGATGACATTCAGTGGAGAAGCTATGGTCCTATAGTTCTCTATGAAATTCCTGTAATACCCAGTAAGGCCTAGGAAGGCTCTCACTTGGGTTTGAGTAGTAGGTGTTGTCCAATTTTGCACAGCTTCAATCTTACTGAGCAAAGGCCTTATTTCTCCACCTCCTACCTCATGTCCAAGATAGACTACCTTACTCTGTCCAATTTGGCATTTACTCGCCTTTATGGTCAGATTGGCTCGTCCAAGAGCCTGCAAAACATCTCTCAGGTGGGTTACATGTTCTTCCCAGGAATTGCTTAACACTGCGATGTCATCCAAGTATGCCATGCAAAAGTCCTCCATCCCATTCAGAACCTGGTTTATCATCCGTTGAAACGTAGCAGGTGCATTCTTCAATCCGAAAGGTATTACCTTAAACTGGTATAAGCCAACGGGGGTAGAAAATGCAGTTTTCTCCTTGGCATGGTCTGTCAGGGCTATTTGCCAATAGCCTGACGTCAAGTCAAATGTGCTGAGGAACTTGGCGGCGCCAAGTTTATCCACCAACTCATCTGTTCTTGGCAAAGGGTGGGCATCAGTCTTGGTGACTGCATTAAGAGCTCTATAATCCACACAGAATCTAAGATCTTTAGATCCGGCCTTTGGTACTAACACAACTGGGCTAGACCATGGACTAGTAGAGGGCTCTATTACCCCGAGATCAAGCATCTTGCTGACCTCACCTTTGATGTGGGTTTGTATGTGTTCTGACATTCGGTATCCTCTGCTTTTGACTGGCAGACAGTCACCAGTGAGTATGTCATGCTGGCCCCAAGGGGTCAAGCCTTGCGAAAGCGAGAACAGAGAGGCAAACTGATTCAACATGGATTTGCACTCTTCTTGTTGCTCGGGTGTCAGATTGGAGGAGAGATTTACTCCTTCAATTTGTTCGTCTAAAGGTAAGCCTCTGAGGAGATCCGGAAGAGCTTCACTCTCTTCTTCCTCGGATGATGCTAGAAGCAACGCTCCTACATCAGGTCGTGAGACATACGCTTTGAGTCGGTTGGTGTGGAAGTCTGTCGGAGCCTCCTTGGGATTGCCCAAGTCCACCAGATAGTTAACCTCTCTGAGTTTACCCACAACTCTGAAGGGTCCCATCCATTTGTCTTGCAAGGCCCTCTGCCTTGTTGGGATCATAACGAGAACGAGCTGGTCTTGAGCGAACTCAACCATGTTAGCTTTTTGATCGTGCCAGTGCTTGATCAATGCTTGTCCAGCTTTCAAGTTATCGCTTGCTTCTGTCATCATGTGCGACATTCTCCTCCGGAGACCTATCACGTAGTCAGTCACTCTGACTGGCTTGGGGGAAGGAGCACTCTCCAACCCCTCCTTAATCAGGGCCAATGGACCTCTGACGGGATGACCATAGAGAAGTTCGAAGGGAGAATAACCTACTCCCTCCTGAGGGACTTCTCTATAAGCAAAGAGAAGGCATGGCAGTAGAAGGTCCCACTTACGCTTAAGGGGTTCCTCTAAAGCACCTATCATGCTCTTCATGGTTCGGTTGAACCGTTCTACCAACCCATTGGTTTGTGGGTGGTAAACTGTTGAGAACTTGTAAGTAACTCCTCAGGTTTTCCACATGGCTTTCATGTAGTGGGACATAAAGTTTGACCCCCTGTCAGAGATTACTTCCTTAGGAAACCCGACCCTAGTAAAAATACCAAGGAGGGCCTTAGACACAGCCGGAGCTGTAACAGTCCTCATAGGAATTGCCTCAGGATACCTAGTAGCATGGTCTACTACAACAAGTATAAACCTGTTGCCTGAGGAGGTTGGAGGATCAAGGGGACCAACAATGTCAATCCCTACTCTCTCAAACGGGACTCCTACAACTGGGAGAGGCACTAAAGGTGCCACATTCTTGGAGCCAACCTTACCAGAGGTCTGGCAGGTGTGGCAGCTCCTGCAGTGTTTTTCTATTTCGGCCCCCATCTTTGGCCAATAGAAGTAGAGAGAGAGCCTTTCCTTAGTCTTCTTGAAACTCAAGTGACCAGCCAAAGGAATCTCGTGGGCTAACTGCAAGAACTGTGGTCTGTTCTCTTGGGGTACTACAAGTCGCTTGTAGTCTCCAGGTGCAGACTCGGTCGGTTCACTGTAGAAGAGGCCATCTTCCCAGTGCAACCTGTATTTCCCAGGCTCTTGCCCTTCAGCCTGAGCGTCTGCCTGGTGGCGAAGACCTTCCAGAGTTGGACATCCTCTCTGTCCCTTACTGAAGTCCGCCCTGCTGGGTCCACCTTCTGCCAGTAAAGACTGCAGCTCAGGATGGTCAACAGGATCCAGATCTCCAATGAGTTATTGGCCTTCCATTAGCTCTTCCTCAGAGTCTAATTCTACCACACAGGGTTGTATCTCCCTCTCAGCCTCAGCTGGAGGTGGAGTTACGGGAGTAACTTTGGACAACTGCGGGGACGTCCGTGTTGGCTGCACTGAAATGCTGGCTGCTGGTTTCGGGGTCGATGTCTTAGGTTTCCCTTTCACTTCTGATTTCTTCGAGACAGCTGCCAACAATTTCAGTGGAGCAGGAGTGATCTCTTTCTTCATCATCTCCTCGAGAGTACCGCGCATGGTCCTCTCTCTTGCGGGTCTCGTTAGCTCCTGTAACCGTTTACTAGGAGGTCTGGGAGTATGCGATACAACTCTGAGAGTTTTCAAATTGTTACCCAACAGTACGCGTCCTGGTACCTCACTCTGTATGCTGACAGGTATCTTCACAGTCATGTCGTTACACTGGATGAGAACTGGTAATTGGGGAAGCATCTGCACAGGCCCTCCAGCTAACCTGGTGAGGCGTTTGGGTGCCTTAGCAACATCCGCAGCCTGAAAAAACGATTTATCCACCACAGTTATGCTGGCCCCAGTATCCCTAATGGCAGGAGTCTCCTGACCATTCACCTGGACACTGTCCTTATAATACTCTTTAGTATTATCGGGGATAGAATTATAGACATCTAAATTCCGTTGTTCCCACAACCCCAGAGATACTAAAGAAACGCTGGCTGAGACTCCAATGGGTTCGTCAGCTAGCAGTAGAAAGTTTCCACTTGCCATTTGGACTTCCTCCTCTGGAGCGAAGGCTAAGGAGACAAGCTGGACCCCTGAAGGTTTACCCTTACATCTGGGATCTCCTTTCACGTGGTCAGTCGAGCCACAAACAAAGCATTTACCGAATGCTTTTTGGAATGGTGGCTTGTTCTGGCCTCCTTCCGGTTTGACACCAGAAGACACCCTATTCTGCTGCGGTTTTCCTTGTGGCTTACGCTTCTGGTTTGGTTTGGGGCCCTCTTTGGAATTTGAGTTATTCGAATTCTCTTTTGAGTCTTTTTTAGGCTGTTTTCCCTCATCCTTCTTCTGAGTTGCCCCAGAATCCTTATGAGTAGCCCTGTTGGCAACCCATAAGTCAGCGGCCTTAGCTAGCTTCCGGGAATCCAATTCCTTCGAATCAGCCAAGTGCTGTCTGAGCTCAGGAGAACAGGCATCATAAATCGACTCCAACATAAAAAGATTCTTCATACCCTCATAAGTGGTCACTTTGTAACCCTTAATCCATCCCTCTAAGTTTTTCAACCCTTCACTCACCCAGGTAGCCCAAGGGGTACCATCGTGCTTTTTGAGGGTTCTAAACCTCTTAAGATACTGGGAAGGGGTCTTCCCAAATCTAGTTATCAAAGCTAGTTTCACACTTTCGTAATCCGTCTTATCCGCCTCCCCCAACTCCATTACCACATCAGTCGCAACAGGGGGGAGCCTAGAGAACAGCCAGGCAAGTACATCATTCCCGGTGATGTCCTGGAGCCCATGATTGTACTCAAACAGTTTTAACCAATCCAACACATCCAATCTCGGTTCATACATACCCACTAATTCCTTCGGCATCCAGGGTCTTTTGGGACTGGAGCTCCTAGAGGAACCAGAGGAGAGAGAAGCACTTTCCACAGACACCTTTTTCATCTCTAACTCGTGATTAAGTTCTATTTCCCTGAGTCTTAACTCAGCTTGCTTCTGCTCAGCCTGGGCATTCATCCGTCTGAACTCGAGCTCTTGGTTTCGTTCAGATTGAGACAAGAACCGTTTGTATTCTAGTTCGAGCTTCATTTTTTCAAGTTCAAAATAAGTAGGGTTACATGTGGGACCTGGTATGGGCCCCGTAGGTACAGCTGGTAAGGCAGGTAGAGGAGCAGGGGAGACAGTTTCGTTAGCCTCTCCTTCCTCGTCAGCCTCTTCATCGCTATCGTCAGAATTACGATTTAGATCAACACCATCACTGTTATCTACGTCTGCTGGAGAAGTTGGTTCCTCTGAACCAGTACCCAGACTTTGGTTTTCCAGCAATCTCGCTATAAGTTCTAACTTCTTGCCTCTTACAGAAAGATTCTCTTGCCTACAGAGAGCTCGTAAACTCTCAGTATTTTCACCGGACAAGGATTCTTGACTGTAAGCTTCCATAGTAGACATGTTTTTGAAAGTTGCTTTTTAGTACTAAGCTTTGTGGTTAGTTATCCTAAAGTGTCGAAAAGCACTCTAAACTGTATACTCTATACAAATCCCACCGATGTACACCAGTGTTAGGCGGAAACCTGTGCAGTTCCCTCTGGGACCACTGCAAAAGATTTAGGACTACAGGTGTTTGGAAGTAAACCCACTTGGTAGCAGTCTGTACCACACAGATTCACTTGGTAGCTGTGACTGAGCAGTCAGACTTCCCTCAAGAAGAGTTAGGCAGTATGTGGAGTATACAATATAGGGCAATCTACACAGTAGAACAAGCAAACACGGAACAAGGCTTCGGTGTAAAGATATAAAGGTATTTATTTATAACGACACATCTATAGAAAACACTCTGGCATTAATACGGCAAAACAACTTCAATCACAATACTATACGAAGAAACAGATCAATCCCCCTAACAATAGTTCGACAAGTCTAGGTTTACCGGCATCACTTATTTGCAGACAGAGGTGTATGCTTTAACCTAGATGGCACTCTAGTATTCGTTAGGTAGGGAGAGAAAAGATAAGACAGGTTATGAAGTCAACTCGGTACCAATACTTTACGGACAAATGCAAGGCAAGTAAGGCAGGGTCTACTGTAGATCACAAAGTTCAGAGGCCAGGCCCACTCGGAGAGAGGCAAGACGATATGTCCCAAAAGTGTCTCAGTGGAAATGCGCTTTGAGTCTTTATCGCAAAGTGTTATGGAAAGTTTGGAACCAGTTCAGAACCACACGTTAAAGAAAGCTTGGAGGCGACCCAACGGAAAGGTGAGGATTAAGACACCTCACTCGATCCGGCAGAAAGGGAAGCCAGGCGGACACGATACCTTGTTTGTGGAGAGACAGCTCCGGCGGGGGCAGTTGTTCCTGGTGGTGGATGCACGTCGGGTCTTTGCCAAGAGTAGAGATGATCTCGTCGTCGAAGAAAAGTGAAGTCTGGTGCACCACCAGGGAAGAGACCAGCCGCGGAGTGCTCCGTCACAAGGCACCACCTTTTGGTCGCGGTACATGGGTAGTGGCTATCCGGTTGCCGAGGTGCTCTGCACGGGCAATTCGACCACTGCTTCCTGGAGCAAAGAAAAAGCAAAAGGGACTGGTTGTTCCCACCATTCAGGGGAAGAGTCTCTCCGGCAGGGAGATCTCCTCTGTCGTCGGGAAGTGGTGAGTCGGTTCCGCAGGGCTCCACCGGAGGTGTCGTCGTGCAGGTCAGCTCAGCGTTACCCTCGTCGGATTCTTAGGTCCTGTGGCGACTTCTGAAGATCCAGTCCCAAAAGCCCTGCTTTTATGCAGAAAACCCCCATTCATTATGCCTAGCTGTCAATCAACACACGCTAAGTGGTGAGCGGGGAGGCTCACCACTTTGGCCAATCACACCAGAGTGCGACCGGAGTTGGCAAGGCAACTCGGTCCAGGGTGTCTAAACCCCCTCCCACACCCCTGTGGTAACCCAGACAGAATGGCACCACTTTGGAGGGCCTCTGTACAGGAGCCCGCCAAAAGTGGAACAAAGGCTCAACCTTTGGTTTAGGAGTCACAGAGACGAACACAGACGTCATTTTAAAAATCGAGTTCTGGCAGAAAATACCATCCTGATAAACTTATTTAAGATAAGTAAACTGGTGGTATGTTAGAGATTAACGAGGAAAAGTATCAATCTCCAACAATGGGACGAATCCCATAGGGTTATGTTCGGGGTCGAACATGACAAGTAGTTTCCACTGCCACCAGCCAAAACTCGACGAGGGGGGACGGGACAGTGCCCCCTCGAATAACAGACCTAGGAGTAATCGAATTACCCCTACTAGCACGTCCACAATAAGATGGTGTGTACTAGTTCTGTTAGTAAATTTAGGTCTAGTAAAGCCAATGGTGACTTTACATGTCCGGGGAGACAGTAGTCAGTGCCCGGGTATGGAGTCTATGGTGGAGGTCCGCTAGGACACCCCAGTGTTACGGCACGTAGGGTGCGGTGTAACACACATAGAAAAACATATGAGACCCTATTGGGTAAAAGACCCCATAGCCCATAGAACACATGGACATTCAAAGGAATTACACACATTCATGTCCAAGAGTGGGAGAAAAAGAGTCTCACTCTTGGCAGGATGGAAAAAAACAAACTCCAGAAATCCAGCAAAGCTGCTAGGGGACTCACTAGGTTAGGAAATTCAGCCTAAACAGAGAATTCTCCCTAACAGTAGACATGGATGGGGGCCTGGTGGAGGCTGCCCCTGGTGGCTGGGGGGTGGGGGTGCAGGGAGACATGAGTTGGACATGAGTGGGGGCCTGGTGGAGGCTGCCCCTGGTGGCTGGGGGGTGGGGGTGATGGGAGACATGGGTGGGGGCCTGGTGGAGGCTGCCCCTGGTGGCTGGGGGGTGGGGGTGGTGGTAGACATGAGTGGGGGCCTGGTGGAGGCTGCCCCTGGTGGCTGGGGGGTGGTGGTAGACATGGGTGGGGGCCTGGTGGAGGCTGCCCCTGGTGGCTGGGGGGTGGGGGTGGTGGTAGACATGGGTGGGGGCCTTGTGGAGGCTGCCCCTGCACTGCTGGGGGGTGGGGGTGATGGGAGACATGAGTGGGGGCCTGGTGGAGGCTGCCCCTGGTGGCTGGGGGTGTTGGGAGACATGAGTGGGGGCCTGGTGGAGGCTGCCCCTGGTGGCTGGTGGGTGGGGGTGGTGGGGGAAATGTGTTGGAGCCTGGTGGAGGCTGCCCCTGGTGGCTGGGGGGTGGGGGTGCAGGGAGACATGAGTTGGACATGAGTGGGGGCCTGGTGGAGGCTGCCCCTGGTGGCTGGGGGGTGGGGGTGATGGGAGACATGGGTGGGGGCCTGGTGGAGACTGCCCCTGGTGGCTGGGGGGTGAGGGTGGTGGTAGACATGAATGGGGGCCTGGTGGAGGCTTCCCCGGGTGGCTGGGGGGTGGGGGCGCAGGGGGACATATGTGGGAGCCTGGTGGAGGCTGCCCCTGCACTGCTGGGGGGTGGTGGTGATGGGAGGAGACATGAGTGGGGGCCTGGTGGAGGCTGCCCCTGGTGGCTGGGGGGTGGGGGTGATAGGGGACATGAGTGGGGGCCTGGTGGAGGCTGCCCCTGCACTGCTTGGGGGTGGGGGTGGTGGGAGACATGAGTGGGGGTCTGGTGGAGGCTGCTCCTGGTGGCTGGGGGGTGGGATGATGGGAGACATGTGTTGGTGATCAGTAGTGCAAGGTGACATGTGGGTTGGCTGGTGGGCATGGCCATGGTGGATGGGTTGCCTGTGGGACATGGGCAGGGGTGCAGGGTAGTACCCTGTGGTTTGGGCTGCCTGCTTGGGCCGTGAAGGGTGTAGAGGGAACACCTGGGAGGACCTACATGGCCAAATCACGTGTAGCATTCCCCGGCACCACCGAAATACACGTACCCTGCTGAAATCGCGTGTGAATCTTCCCGCGCACCTCGGAATACACGTACCCAGGCCAATCGCGTGTGGAACTTCCCGCGCACCCCAAAGTACACGTACCCAGGCCAATCGCGTGTGGAACTTCCCACGCACCCCCACCTACCCAGGCCAATCGCGTGTGGAACTTCCCACGCACCCCGTAGTACACATACCCAGGCTAAATGCGTGTGGAACTTCCCGCGCACCCCGAAGTACAGGTACCCAGGCCAATCGCGTGTGGAACTTCCCGCGCACCCAGGAACACGCGCACACGCTATTTTTCACACAGCGGGTGTCCGTGTTTGTCGGTGCCCCTTTGCACCTCATTTGTCCTAGAGGGCCACTGTATGGCCCATTCTTCATGGCTGTATATGGGTGCTTTTTGTTAGCGCACATTTTTTTCAGTGGCAGGGGCGCTACCGCCTGCTTTCTTGTGGTGTACTTGTTTGGCCCTGTGCGCGTCTTTGACCGTGCGCTGGTTTGCCCTATTCGATTCCATGAATACGGGTTGTAGGCGAGCGTGTGGGCGTTCCGCGCACTTGCCTCCTGTACTTCCCCCGTGACGCCCATATTTTCACGCGTTGTTCCCCATTCCGAGTGTTACGCCCCTTGTTCCGCCTACTTTTGTGATGTGCGCCGCGCTATGTGCGATTTCGCAGTGGCCGTGGCGCACGATGTTGGATGACCTGTGCGCCGGCGTGCACGGCGCACATTTTTAGCGCACATCCAATGTTTTTCTCGCGCACGGACTTCCATGAATCGATGTGCGCTGGTTTCCCTGTGATTTTCGCACTTGCACTGCGATTTTCGCACTTTTACTGCGATTCGCACGTTTTGGCACCTCTGCGCGGGAATTTTCGGCGCACATTATTTCCATGAATCGACCCCTAAATTTAATAGCTGTTCGAGACTATATTGCAAAGATATCAATTTCCATCAACATGTGTCCATACTAGTGAGCGTGGGGCCCAACGTACCACAGAGTAAACAGCAGGAGAAAGTCACATTTTTCCAATGGGAATCCAGCTGAGTAATAGCCATGATGCACACTTGAAGCGTATTTGCAGGCAGTGCTTTATTTCTAACAGTGTTCCTGTATGATGTTCCTTGTTGAGCACCTGCTTGATGCGCACGTGTGCCGATGCACATGCTCGCTGCCTAAATACTATTTCTGGGTTATGGGGGGCATGGCTTGCGGCAAGCACACAGTAAACAGCAGGATAAAGTCAATTTTTTTCAACGGATCCAGCGGAGTAATAGTCCACAAAAAAAGGAGACAGGAGACAGTGAACAGCGCATGTTGAGCACTCGCTTCATGCACGCTTGAAGCGTATTTGCCGCCAGTGCTTTATTTCTAACAATGTTCCTGTATGTGAGGTATTGTGGTGAACCAAGCTGTGTGTGAGCAAGTGGTAAATCAAGCCACGGACCCCAAACACTTTTCCCCTTTATTAAAAGTTTGCTTATACGTTTGGCAAGAAATTCAAATGATCATGTGTGTCAACTATTGCATTCAACCAAGTCATGCACGTTCACGTCAAGCTGCCCCAACTCAAACTCCTCTTCCATTTAGCCAGGTGGCATGCCGTTTCACTAACCAATCACATTGCCTATAATGCCACTGCCTGCATGATAAGCAACACCCTGCAAACAATCTCATTCCAGCATGAAGCAACGACATCTCACGTTCTCACATCGTATGCAAATAAATTTGACAAGAAATTAGATTGCTCCAGTGTTTCAGGTTTTGTGATCAACAAACTAATGCCTGACCAACTCTTCAACCAATAGAAGCGATGGGAGCGGAATGTACCTACACGCATAATAATTAGTAATTAGGGGGTCTGTAATTGGCAATTATTTATTGTCTGATAAATACATAAATAACTCAAATTATGGTGCCTATTTTCGGTCAACATATGTAATATGTATACCAAAACTAAACATAAAAAAATCAAGGAACATCATTTTAAGATAACACACATAAAAAGGGAACACAGGTGCCAGATAATTGTCAGTACCCAGAGAATGGATTCATAAACGTCTATATGTGTTGTGCTAAACTAATCAATTTCAAGTGTTCAATCAAGAAACACACCCCACATACGTTCAACCTTCAATGAAAGTGTGCTAAGAAATTTGACAAAAAATGCAAATGTTCACATTTATCAGCTGTTGCACTCTATCATGTTTTGATTGTTTAAGTGAAGCTACTCCAGCACAAACTCCCCTTCCATCCAGGCAAATGGCATGTTGCATCATCCACCGAGTCACCCTGCCAATAATGCCACTTCCTGCATGATAAACAAGGGCCTACAAACAATTTTGTTCCAGCAAAGGCTTTTCTGCTTCAATTAAAGTGTTTTATTCAAATTGACAAGATGTTAAGGGCACTTGTGTGGCAGTTAGTTCCCTCACCCAAACCTTTTGAGAGTGCACTTATACTCAAGTGAAACACCTCAGAGTCTTTACACCTTCGCTCAAAATCCACTAATACATTTGATCAGAAATGTAACTACTAGTGTGTGCCAGCTGTGGCACTCAAAGAAGTGATGCCTGTTTAATCAAGCCGCCCCAGTGTGTGTGTGGTCGATAAAGTTTTCAATGGGAAAGAGGGGTTGGTGTTGCACGCACCATATTGGTGACTGGGGTAGATGTAATTTTGAGATTTAGCATGTATGCAGTGTAGTTAATAGGAATGGGATGAGTGTTACTATTAGTGTTACTTTGTATATAGTTGTCATGCCTGTGCCACTGGCGCAGGCATTGGCAACCATCATGGACTATTTGGTTCTCATTTATCTTCATAATACTCTTTGAACAACCCCTATTCACACTTTGGTCCTTAATTTCCATTTGCACGAACTTGGTGCTTTCTTATTTAATTCAGCTAAATACATGTACCACAATGCACCTTGCTACAGTTATCAATTCCTGGATATTCCCATTCATCAGTGTTGGAACCACAATCCCCAGAAGCCCTAGCGATCCGTGCTGCCTCCACTTTCTCAGGACCAGAGAGGGAGGAGGCAGATTACCTTCAGGTGTGCTGCTCCAGGTGCTGCCAATTAGCCTGCCTCAGGACAGGGCAGGACTGTATTTAAGCAGCTGCCTGCAGGAGCTCAGTCTCTTGCATTGAGTCCTCCCAGCCCCTTTTTTGCCTTGAGCCTCTAATTGTATACTGTTCCTGCTGCTACTTATTCCTGTTTCTGATCCAGTGCCCTTTTGCCAGCTCCTCTGGGCTCTCTGCCTTGCAGCCTGCTACACTCTGCGGCCTACAGCCCTTCTCCTCTGGGCTCCCTGCCTCGCGGCCCTGCTCCTCTGGGCTCGCTCCTTGCTGCCCTGCTCCACTGGGCTCCCTGCCTTGCAGCCTGCTACACACTGCTGCCTTCAGCCCTGGTACTCTGGGCTCCCTGCCTCACTGCCCTGCTCCTCTCTCTCTCTCCTTGCTGTTCTGCTGCTCTGGGCTCTCTGTCTGCAGCCTACTACCGCTCTCTGTCCTGCTCCTTTGGACTCCCTGCCTGGCAGTCTACTACAGTCCTCGGCAGTCCACAACAGTTTGCCTGCACCTTGTGCCATCCATTACTGCAGCCCTGTTTCCCTATTTGCAGCCCCCCTGTTTCCTGGCTGCTGCTCCCTTGCTCTCTTCCTTGTTTTCAACCCCCTGTTCTAGATCCCTGTCCTTCTCTTCCTTGAGTCCTCTGTCCTCCCCTTTGGTTATCCATTTCAGTTATACTATTTCCTTCATTTCCTTTTGCTAGCTTTCTCTTTGACTTCCATTTCCCTGGATATTTCTGTTCTTGTCTACTCCAGTGTCTTATGTAAATCCTTTATACAGAGCTTGACTGTTGGTTTCCGGCAGGCAACTTCTGCCCCTTCCCTTGTCGCGTTTTTAGTGTTACAGACACCCACGGCTGTTGTTCCCAGCCATGAGCATACAGAGTAGGCCCCTGTAATAGCAACCTGTGCAGAAGGCTGGAGTTTACAAAGGTCTGTGTAACGCTCTTCCCCATTTCTGCATACACACCAAGAGGGAATCCAGTTTGTTTGTACCTTTGTATTCCCTGTCCCTTTTTGTTCACAGCTACAGTTACCTACTCTTCTTTCTTGTTGAGTTTCCTGTTGTGTGTGTGCTTACCTGTCACCTTACAACAACACAGCCACCCAAAACCTTTTTGGGTGCCCTGTGCCACTCTTGACAGAGTGCCATCCTTGACAATAGTTTATACATTTTAGATTTGCACATGCATAGCAACATAATGACAAATCTGCTGATACAATCTGAAAACAGTGTAGTTGTGTGGCATGCAACATAGCGCCTCATGTTGGGAAGCGAGCAGCTTCATGTGTGTACGCAAGAAAGGAGATTTGTGGATGGAGAAGCCACTGTGAGGGACGGGGTAGTCTTGAGCATACATGCACAGACATATATGCATGGGGTTTTCAGAAAAAAAATCTGTCTGGGACTGATGGAGACTGTTGGAGAACAAGAGGTGCATGGTGATTACACAAATCTGTATACCGTGGGTCCCTCATAGTTGGGATGTGTATAGGCCACAGAACTGTTGCAAGATAAACTCTGTTCAACCTGGCAAGCTGGTTGATTGAGTACGAAGGCTGAGGGAAGGCAGTTAGCCACATTTTGGCAGCTGAGATAACATCAAATGCTCAGTTCTGGCCAGGCCAGGGTGTAATCTTCCTGAGTACACAGGAGCTTGTTGTTCAGTTACCAGGGAAGTCCGGCTACCTGGGAGTGTCGACTTGGGCCAGGTAATAAAACCGGTGCAAGGGGTCCCTAAGGGCAGAGTCGGTCAATAGTTTTTGGGTTCCAATCAGGTTCTCAGGAATTACCAGGAAGTGGCCAGAGGCCATGCGTGCTGAAATGGTAGTCGTTATATCAGAGTCTGGGTGGATAAAATGACTATAATTGGTTTAAATGGAATTTGTTTGTTTATCTCCCTCCACATATTGTTGAAGTGTCCTCATAAAGCCATCTTCATCATGACAGGGGTTAGAAGTCTCAGACCAGATGGAAAATGTAATAAATTAGTTCTCTTGTCCGTAAATATATAACTATGTAATGATGTCACAACTGATGACGGAAAGATCCCCAGAAGGGGTGTGATGTTAATATGAGTTAATTCAAATGCATGAGAAAGGAGTTGATAATTAAGTGAAATGTATCCAAATAGAGTGTGGGAACTTGGGGGGATTAGATTTCCTTGTATAGGGTTAACCATTCATGTTTGGGGGGATGACTGTAATAAAATATGTGGGAGTGTGTTAAATATTGCTGAATATATATAATGTGCAACCTGTGTTTGGTTCGGAGAAAATCAGGTTAGTGCTGACTCTATGGCGTTGTTAGCCCCTCCTGCCATTTGCATGCAATAAACTGGCTTTACAGACAAACATGCACCCGCTTCTTCAGAGGTGGGCCTATCTTAGGTAAGGAGATCGGAGGAGTTGGGAAATTGGAAAAGTTAAAACTTTGCAAGCCATACCATTGACTGGAGGTTGGACACGTCATCATCGTCCTTTCTGTCACTTTTTCAAATTACTACAAATATTACAATATTTATGGTAAATGGGATAAGTGTTACATTTAGGTTACTTTGTGTCATTTTGTGTAGAGGCAACCAACACATGGTTAGATTTGCATTCATGCAGAAACATAATGATGACACATTGTCACACGAGGGGCCTTCCACACACAGGTGAAGCAGGCGATTAAAATGTGCACGTGGAGTTTAGCTGTATGAATGGCAGTCATGAGAGGAGATCATAATAGATATAAAATGCACACGTAATGGTATACATGTATGGGAAGTATTTTTTGAATTTAGTAAAAAATATTAAATATATGAGGTGTGGTTGCTCTATGTATCGAGGGGTGTTTTCAAAATCATTACTAAGGCCTGTCAGTAGTCGGGGAACAGGTTTCGTAAACTGGTCACAAGGCACAGCTCCACCTTACTGATGAGGCCCAACAAGGGTGAAACGCGTGTATCGGGTTGCTGTTGGTACTCTTGTTCAGAAGGGAATTGCAATATCATTTTGGTGCTGGACTGCCCATGTGGGCGGGACAAAGACTGATATGCAAATGAGTATTTCCCATCTGTGAAAGGTACAGTGAGCTAAAGTGTGGCTGTGGACATTCGAGTGGGTACCTTCCAAAGAACAGGTCAATGGGCCGTGTTCGTTCTTGCGGAGGGGTGCCTATGGACTATTTGATTGTTTGAACAGATGACTTCACCTAGGACACTTAAGAGATCAGTAGTAATACATTTCAGGAGAGCAATTGTGTTCACAGAGAGTGGGTGGAGCTCATGTGAATAGGAAGGGTTGAATGGTCATAAAAATCAGACAACGGACAGGTTTGGGCAATGCAGGTAGCAAACACTAATAGGTCAAAGGGAACCTACATGTCTTTCACTCCTCTTCATGTGCTTAGGTAACTAAGGTATTTTTAGGGCAGGTCAGTGTCCGTATTTAATAGGTATTTCCCCTATTTTGTAACTAAGAGGGAAGGATGCCACCAAATTTGAAGAGGTTTTTGGGTAGGGGTGTGTTGAAAATGTAAACCTTTTGATTATAAGTTCTAGGGGATTGTATTATAATGTCTGTGTCCAATGAACTCTGTGGGTTTTAGATTTCCCTGTACAGGGCAACCAATCATGTTTGGGGGGATGCCTTGGTAACGATGTCTGGGGGAGTGTATTGACTGTTGCAAACTGTATATACTATGTGTCCTTTATGTGGTTCAGGGAGACCCGGGTTAGTTTGACTTTAAAATGTAATCTCTGGGCTATTATGCAATAAAGCGCACTTACTAATTTAAGAGGTGGGCCTAATTTGGGTAAAGGGGCGGTAAGGGTTAAAGGGGCCGAGCTAAAGGTCCACACCTAAAATTTTGTGAGCCATGTAGGAGCCTTAGGCTTTCTGAAAATATTGGGGGTCTCCTATTCGTCCAGCTCAAAAGTGGTTCTTCACTGCAGGGACCCGATCGTGCACAAAGAAGAAGCAGTTTTCATGCACCAAGAGGCCTGTCTGGTCCACGATGCAGATTTTCTGCAGCCCAGCTGTGAAGCAGAACTGATTGGGGGAGCACCAGTTTTGACGATTCAAGGTTTTGATGTCCACGTAAGTGCATCTTTGTCAGGTAAACCAAGTGGGGTGTAATAGGAGAAAAAGGAAACTGGGTTTTTAGGTAGGGCAAGAAATGTGTTTGTGGAATTCGAACGGACTAAGCAGGTTGAAGACTGAAAGTTTTTCAGAAGTGTATGACTTGTTTTATGTTAAAAACATTTATGTTTCAATATTTGTATATATAGTTTGTTATTTTTGAGGTGTACTCTTTCAGCGCAGTCATCTGGGTCAGGTCCTGGGTAAGCCTTATGATAAGGTTTATTTTTTACGACAACGCACATCAGTGCACAACTTTTCTGACGATTTTATCTTTAATTGTGAAACATCTCAAAATTGATGATGAGGTCTTCCAGAGATTATGCAGCGAGTGTTGTGCTGCTGCATATTCCACCTGTGTGCCTGCACCTTGTGCACCCGCCATTCCTGCTTCTCTGTTCTCCGGCCCTCCAATGTGGCCACATATTTGCTCACTTGCTCTCAGTTGCCTGGCCTGGCCCTGCTCCGCCTTCCCATTGGTTGCACTTGGTTCTTAAGCCAATCATTGCAACCGGGAGGCGGGAGCCGGCCATTACACTGAAGGCCCACAACAAAGGTCCTGTCTACCACTGTCCGCCCTGATATGCCACCATGCTGCCCCCTACCCCCTTGGCCCCCATGATGGTGTTTGTGCCCACCTCCCACCCGCTTGCCCCCTGTAATGGTGTGTGCCCCCTCCAACCCCCTCACCCCCTGTGATGGTATATGTACCCCCCTCACACTCCCTTGCCCCCTGTGATGGCATGTGTGCCCCCCTCACTTCCTCTTGCCCCCGTGATGAGGTGTGTGCCCCCTTGTCCCCCATGATGGTGTGGGTGCCCCCTTCGGACCCCCTTGTCCCTTGTGATGGTGTGTGTGCCCCTCCCACCCACTTGCCCCTGCGATGGCATGTGTGCCCCCCTCCGAACCCCTTTCTCCCAGTGATGGCATGTGTGCCCCCACCCTCTTGTCCCCTGTGATGGTATGTTTGCCCCCCACCCCCCCTACCTCCTGATATGGTTTGTGCGACCCCCACCCCCTTTCCACCCATGATGTTGTTTGTGCGCCCCCTGTGATGGTGTGTTTGCCTACCACCCACCACCATGCTCCTTGTGATGGTGTGTGTGCCCACCACCCACCCCTGTGCCTCCCGTGATGGTGTGTGTGCCTCCCACCCACTCCCTTGCCCCCTGTGATGGTGTGTGTGCCCCTCATCCACACCCCGGGACCCCTGAATGGTGTGGGTTAATCACCCACCCACACCCTTGTCCCCCTGATGGATGTGTGGCCCCCACCCTCCCCCTTACCCCCTGTGATGTGTGTGCCCCCACCCTTCCCCTTGCCCCCTGTGATGGTGTGAGACCCCCATCTACCCCCTTGGCACCTGTGATGTTGTTTTGCCCCCCACCAACCCTCCTGCCACCTGTGAAGGTGTGTGTGCCCCCACACATCCCCTTGCCCCTCATGATGGTTGGTTTGTGTGCCCCTCACCCACCCCTCTGCCTGGCACGGTTGCCCCTCACCCCCCCCCTTGCTCCCTGTGATGGTTTTGTGCACCCCCACCCCTCCGGGTCTCCCTTGATGTGGTGTTGTTACCCGTTTTCTCCCCCTCTCTGTTCCCTAGCACTTTGCCATTTCATACTTGCTTCCTGACCAGTATGATAATTGCCTGTCTGTGTCCCCCCTCCTTTTGTTCTTCTCCTTCCCCTCCCCTCCAGCACTACTCCGAAAGCTCATCTGGCCTAGTATGTTGGTCTCTTGTTTTGTCCTTCTCATCCTCCCTCTCCCCTTATCCCTCCCCTCCTCTTGTTAAAGTCTGGCACTACCTCAATTGCCGTCAGGCATAGTAATTGTAGCCGCCTGTCTTTCTCATCCACCTGCCCTCTCCTCCTCCCCACACCTCCCCTACACTTGTTAAATTCTGGCACTACCTCAATTGCCATCAGGCATAGTAATTGTTGCTGCCTGTCTTTCTCATCCACATGCCCTCTCTTCCTCCCCTCCCTCTTATTGTCCATTAGCACTTACTCTATCATTTGTCTCATGACCTCCGGGATAGCAGCTTCTTTGTCTCTCCCCCTTCCCTTCTTGTCTTTCCCCCTTGCCCCTCCAACACTATTCTGAATCATCGCCAGACCTAGTATGTTAGCCACTTGTGTTGTTCCTCTCCTTCTACCTCACTCCACACCCACCCTCCACACCCCCATCCTTCTGTTTATTTTTCCATCACTAAATCAGTTGTCATCAGGCATATTAAGGTAACCGCTTGTTTTGTCTCATTTTCCCTTCCCGCTCCCCGCCTCCTTTATTGTTCCTTGCACATGTACTATCTGAAATGTCTGCAGGCAGATTAAGACTGTTATTTTTCACATTTTGAATTGTTTCAAGGACTTGTGAGAACATAACTGTATTTTCCCATGTTTCCTCCCTCCTTGAAGTGCTTTGAAACACATTATATGTGCTATACAAATATACAATCAATTCAATTCAACCAGTTATCTGGGAGCATGCTATCAAACAAGCCACTGCTCCCAGAAATATGTTCTCTTTTTTTAAAGTGTTCTTATACATTTGGCAATAAAATGCAATTGCTCCCGTATTTCAGCTATTGCACTAAACCGAGTTTTGTTTGATTGCAGGTTCACTCACACCACACCCAAGTGTGCAATTAAATTTGACAAGAAATGACTCTGCTGGTGCAATCAGCTATTGTTGCGCAGCTGTGCCCTGCATGAGCCTGTTTTCAATCAAGTTGCATGTCCCATAAATGTTTGCCCTTCCCTCAAAGTCTGCCTAGAAAGTTGAAAAGAACAACGTTATATGTTAACATGAGTTTAATCTAGCTGCAAAATACTGCAACTTACTTTTACCCTCGCTCAAAGTGTGCTAATAAATTTGACAAGAAATGTAAATGCAATTATTTGTGTGAATGCACATTCAATTAAGGTACCCGTGTACAAATTACTCCTCTTTCCAGAAGATTGCATGTAACATCACACACAAAATCCCCCTCCTACTAATGCAACAACCTGACTGATCTGTAAGTTCCTATTCTTTTCCACGATGTCAAAAATTTGTTTGCCCCTCACTCAGAGTGTGGAAGAAATGGTAAAGGAACTTTAAGTGCTAGTGACAGAACCTGAGCCCAGGAAATACCAGCCTCAACAACTCGAATGTTAAATAGGATCAAGGGTACCTCCTCACTGGTCCTCTCTCATTAAGGATTTACACTGGAGTTATCCACAACCACTACCACTCCAATTAATTTCACAACCCTGCCACCTGCAGGCACCAATGGTTTCCCAATGGCCTGGTGTAGAGCACTACACAGGAGTTCAAACACCGCAAATTAAAATGCACACTATTAAAAACATGCTCCTGCCGGCCACCACTGTGTCCTCTGATGCTAGCACTTAGCATTTCTTCAGCAGCAGACACATTCTGTGTCACAATGGGCAAAACTGCAGAGATAGAGGAGATTAAATGATGTGGCCCCATCAGTAGCACCACTGAGGGAGATAAAAAGAAAAGGCTAAAGATGACCAGTGGCTTCCAGTATAGCACTTCGCATCACCAAATTTGTTAAGAAGTAGTGAGACACAATCAACATATCAGGCAGGCTTTATTGGTTTACCATTTTTAAGCTCCCTTTCTCATGGGTGCCATTGCAAAATGTACATTTTGCACCAGGGGAAGGGCGCTCAGCCAATCAAGGGGCTGGAACTGTGGGTGAGAACACACAATGCATTTTCCAAGCCACCTGTTGACGAGGAGAGGAAATTACTGACGGGCCCATTGGTCAGTACTCACCCTTGAAAACCAGTTATACAAGATAGCTGCACCATGTGAGGACAGAGTGCAGGATTCACATACTCCAGCAAGATTCAATAACCAAGACTCAATAAATTGGCAAAGGGAAGTCTGTTTAATGTTACACACATTAGCAAATGGAACTCAGCAGCATCACGAACACCTGCCTCACCCCGACTTCCACGAACTTCAGTCAAACAGCCTCTTTTATGGGCAAAATTCATCATCATTGTCTAATTCTACAAAAAATGATCACGCAATATAATTGGTTGGGAAAGGTAACTTAAGTATAGGTGCTATATCTGTATATGGAAATAAAATGAGTGGATTGGATGACTCTTATCGGGTGGGCATCTATGCCCATCCCTCTACAACACACGTGATTGACGTCACTACAAGTACAATGTCTCATTGGTTACAGTGTCTATAGGACCCTAGATTACATAGCCCATTGTGATTGGGCAAGTTACACCCCTAAAGATAAATCTCCATTTTAATTAGCAGCATGCAGTATAGACACCCAGGTGCCTAGTGTCCCAACATCCACCCTTCCATCAATCAGTGTTTTAGGGCTATGTGTCAATTAGTTGGCTGGGTATGGCCTCGGATCTGTAGTCTCTTATCAGGAAAAGTTATGGCATCCTCGGGTTCTGGATGACATCAGGCGCTGGTACATCTTCGCGCCTGTCTGGTCACGTGTTGGTTCACCATGAATCTGCTTCAGTTTCTAGCCTTTTGTGCATTTAATTCCGTGTTCGCTTGGCCACCTGCATGGGCCTCTCTTATCTTGACCTTCATGGGCGGGCTGGTATGCTCTGTAGTTGGAGTCTCGTGAGCTCATGCTAACCTCCCCTTCTGGTCAATCTCGATTTCCCCGGCATGAGCCTCTTTGCTGAGTTTCAAAACTTGGCCTGGCAGGCTTTTGGCCGCCTGGGTACATTTCTGCTTTCACAAAATGGAGTCGCACGTGTACATTGTGCTGTATTGAGGTAGATATATGGTTGGCGCTTGCCGCTCTATTCTTCTACTAAGAATTGTAGGCAGTATCGACTTCTTAGCATCTTGCATTTCAAGCTTATTTACACACATTCAACAGGGTAGTTGCTTCCATCTTGTCTCATGGCACCATTCTCTTACGTTTTACCAGTGTCTTCCCCTGTATCCGTTATAATTATCCTTGCAGTTACTAATACTGGCATACGTGCTTTCAGTAGCCAATTCTGTTTGTTCTCGGGGCTGCTCAGGCCCTTGGTTTATTTCCATTGGCCTTCCATTAAGGCTTTGGGGGTCTCCTCGTGGACCGTGTGCAGGTATTCTTCATGTTGCATCAGCAGCTGGTACGGCTGTCTGATAGGGTACCGTGCTGCCCATGGTTGTCGTGTTATGGCTGCTTCAACCGGTACCGATCTCCTTATGTACACGGGGCAGAGTCCCAGTGCGGCTCTCTGTTGGTTCATTTGCTCCTCATACGTCACGTACCTCGGCGAGTACTTTACTGGCAACTCGCAATTAGGGGCAGGGGTGCAGGTCATATCTGGGACCTCCTCTACACACCCATAGCCCATCCGCAGGTGTTGCCATTCCCAGGGTGCCTCCTCCCACTCCCTAGACCCACTATCCCCCTTTGACCACTGCACACCCACAGTCACAACATCTCTCAACCACCCACACTTTACTTACCTGCTGGGGATCCTTGCTTCTGCTCTGCACTCCTGCCTGTTGCAGTCATCCCCATAGAAATAGAAAAGAGACTTTATCCATTTTCTCTTTTCTATGACTGCGGCTATCTTGTTTTTTAAACTTTTTATGGCAGAGTAATTTTGCACAATATGTGTTGAGCCCATCTCCCATAAGAAAAACGATTTGACCATAGACAAAACCCCCGGGTGTGAATAGCAATCGCCCTCTTGTTGGGGGCATTCCTGTCCTAGGCACGACCTGGCGGGCCGGTTCCAGCCCTATGTGCCTCCTGACGCAGGATTCCTGGCCATGTAAAGTGGTTCGAATATGAAGGTGCCAACATTCCATCAGAAGCTGGTCCTCCAACATGTTAAATCTACCAGCAAAAATATCTCTAAGCCTTTGCTTGCTACTATGTGCCATTAGAACATATTCTTTTTTTTCTTTATTGAATATAGCTGAATACATTCAACTTTTTCAATATTAAACAAAATTCATTTACACATTAAATACAATGATTTACATCAAGTAAAAATAGAATACAAGAGATAATTATTGCATGACACCATAATAAAACAAAATAAGACAGATTTGTCCTAACATAAGACATACACAACCAAATAAAATGTCAATCATAGTTACAAATCATTTGCACTTATTAAAGGATAGTATACATTTCTTAATTTACAGACTGAACGGTGTACCAAACATTGTCTCTACCCAAACTGTACATGATTAAAACACAAAACCTCCCAAAGAAGTAATTCCCTCCGCAATCAGGAGACTAAGCCACACTGACTTGAAGCCCTTACATTCCTAGTCCACTAAAGACAATGAACTTGATTCCAAATTCAAGGCCGATAAAAATTTATAAGTAGCAATACGAATACTTATAGATTTAGTAGATAATATTACCGACCATCGGGTTTCAGTGTGTATAGCACTGAAGTAAGGCATATGTTTCTCGAAATATCTGCCTCTTAAATTAATTAAAGTCGGACATTCAGTCATGATGTGTTTAAGGGTTTCTTTATGTGTAACATCCTGACGGAAGCTACAGTAATTCTCCTTTGGAGCCAACAACCTTCTTCTAGACAGTACATCACGAGTAGGAAATAGATTGAACCGCAAACGTAGGATGGTTGTTCTCAATTGTGGGGTAGGAGTTTGATCTAAGTCTGGTGCACGCTCTTTGAGTCTTTTATGCTCAAAGGCTAGTGCTTGAAAGTCTTTATACAAGAAGCACTCAGTTCTCGTATCAATCCACTCCAATCTGAAAACTTTAACATTTGCTCGAGTTGGATTTACAATAAGAGTTTCTACCTTATGTCTGCACTGGCCAAATTTCTGTAAATATATGAAACCCATGTTTTAACAAATGCATGCTCCGATGACAACATAAAAGCGGATAGTGTTGCTAATATGTTGTCAGTTCTTATATATGTCAAGCACTTGTGAAACAAGGCACGAAGCCTCCAATAATATTCAGCATTCAAGGACCTCAGACCCAGTTCATGCCGTAGCCAGGTACCGGGTACACATTGAGGGAGGTGTAACACGCCTCTCCAAAATGTAGCCTCTAATTTATGTAGGACTGTAGAGTGTACAATACTTTTGGTCTCAAGGCCATACAGTATGGTAGGTAGTACTTTTTGACGCCAGTAAACAATGGCAGGCCTGATAGTAAATTTGCCAAATTTGTGTAGTATTATCCTTGTCTGGGAGATGGCAATCGTGATCTTATGTTCTAAAGTCCTGGACTGCGAATTAATTAAAGGCATGCCATCAAATAGAATTCCCAAATAGAGGTTCCTCGGGACCACATCCACTGTCTTTTCATTAATACTCCATTCAAATTGTGTTCTCCTAGAGGACCTCGGTGCGTAGATGACTACTTGTGTCGTATTGAGGTTGATTATCAACTCATTGGCGTCCAAATAAGCATTTAAGGCAGACAATAGTTTCTGCTATAGATTGCACGACTAAGTGAGTGAGTTTGTGAGCGAGTGGGTGAATAATTAATTAATGTTACTGGATCTTGCTATTATACCAATTTTGTTATTTGCATGGCCTCTTGCGGTTTCTGGCCTGGTGGTGCGGTTATGAATAAATTAGCAGGCACAAAATGGAGGCAGGCTCCAATGTAAGAGTGGCTGACAGTCCCAAAAGGCAATTTGTTTAGTGACCGACTGTTTGAATAGTACTCAAAGGGAAGCTTTTTGGCAAAATGTGTTACAATTTGTGCAGTTTAAAGACTACGGGCCTCATTACGACCCTGGCGGAGTAGGTTTACGCCAGCGGTATTCGCGGCGGACCCTTCCGCCCTACTACGAGTTCCCGTAGCGCCATGGAGCGGTTTCCGCCTGGTTTTTCCGGGCGGAGAAATCCATGGCGCTACGGGACCTTGTTGTTAATTACGCCACCGTATTTTACGGTGGCGTAATTAACGCCTTCCCCACTCCCATTATACCCTATGGGGCAAAAATGGGAATGGGGAAGGGTAAAATGGGGAATGGGGATTTACCGCCCCGCCAAGGTCGGAATGGGGCGGTAAATCCGCCAACCCCCATGGCGGTATCGGCAGCTTTCCGCCGTGCTCCATGGTGCATATTGCACCACGATCTCCGCCAGGGTCGTAATGAGGGCCTACCTATTCAAAAACACTGGTCAAATCTACTATGTTCACAGTGAATAAATTCATAATACTGTCTCACTCTGGCCAAAACACTGGCCCCCATTGACTATAAAATCTGACCCACATTGACATTTTGGACCTGCACTTCGGGCAATGCCTTATTGCTTTATCGGCCAGTCTAAGCCTGAGTAGAAGGTGAGGTAGAAGAATAGAGGTTGTTATTAGGTCAGTACTGCAAGGCAGGTCACACACTCCTATTGCATTTATGCTGGTGTCAGTGGGTGCTTTGTGTGCAGTATTCTGTAGGATTGTACTGGGTTGTGTTTATTAGGCATGCACCCAGAGACGTCATTTGGGGGTCGCCCGAGGTCGCAAGTACGACCTCTGAGGTCTCCCTTGTGACCTCTAAAAAAAAGTTTATTTTTTTTTCTTCAATGCAAGCTCCTGGGCTGTGGCCAGCACCAGGTGGCAATTTAATTCCGGAGTGGCTAGCTTTCTTGTTCAGGCCCCTTAAAAAAAGAAGAAAAAAAAGAGCATGTTATTGCCACAAGTCTAACACTTTCAGCACTCAACCTAAATAAGAAAGAATAGGAATGCCAAAAAATGTGTCCTTCTGGAATTCTATACAATAATTGCTAGACCCATTAAAGGTTTATTTCAGGCCCACTTCAGGGGGTGAGTCACTGATTTAGTCTGTTATAACGCCTCAACTCAGCCTTTCATCCTTCTGAGGTCGATAAATGGGTACCAACACAGGTTGGGTGTGATATTGGGTGTATATTTCTTCTATGTAAAGCGCTTAAGCTTAAGTGCTATATAATAACACATCATTATCATTTGGTCATGGACTTCTGCTTGCAATTGCAGTAATTTGGTAATATGGGTCTATACACACTGTTCTTAACGATACATATGGCGATCCATTCAGTTATGAAATGTACATCACATTATAGTAAGATCGTTACCATATTTCTCGTAGTGTACAATGCTATGTGATGCCACTTTCTGTTTTGTCAACGGGTGAAAGGTCGTGTTCCATCAATATCACTTTGTGTTTGGGGTCAAATTACATCACTTCCTGTGATGTCATCAGGGCTCAAGGGTCGTGTGATGTCACTTCCGCTACCCCTGTCATTTTGGTGAAATGACGTCCCTGCATGCACCTCTGAAAATAAAGTAGTTCTGGGGCCGAGTCTTGTCCAACCTGCTGTCATTGTCCTTGACCCTGAAAGATACGGAGTGTAAACCTTCCCAAAAAGGCTCTGATGTTAAAACTCGATCAGCCATCAATTACGAGCGTCTACTGGATTCAAAACGGGCAGCAACTGGTACCTTCTTATTAAACATTGCTTATCTATAATTCAGATCCGTGATTTAATGCTTTTTTAGTTATGTGATGTTGCAACTTTTTATGTGGTAGATGGGAGGCTTCCTGGAAATTAATTTGAAAATAATGTAGAGAATCTTGAATTGTCCCTGGAGCAAGTAGATCTTTCTGGAGGTTAATGAAGCAAAGACCTATATTCTTTCACATGCCAGGGCATACTATTACATATTATAAAGCATTGTTCTGGCTGACGCTTCCTGATATATTTTTTGGGAAGAACAATACAACTATTCACCATTGTTCCAAGTATTGTAGGCCATGTGCAGGATTTAGAGTATGGAAGATCATAAAATCCAGCAGTTTTTCATAGAAATTACTCCGTTTTAAGTTTGCTCTAGAGCATGGTCACACTGGTGGAAGCTGATGGAAAATCTGGTTGTCCATATTGCACATTACATTTCAAAAGTGTCAATTGGGCAGTGAGTAGATTTGCTGTCCCAAGTTCGGGCAAGCAAAAACGTCCCACTTGGCCTTTTAATATAATAGACTTCAAATGTCCAGCTCAAAAACACATCTCACCACTATTCTGGCCCCATTTCTTCTCTGATGCACTCACCAAACAGCCTTGTTTGATTCTGTGTATCGTTGTACCACTAGACATCACCTTGTCATTCAAAGGGGACACAAATTGAAGAGAAGCATCAGAAAGTAGTACTGCCCAAGGACACTGGAGAATCAGTCGATTTTCTAATTATTTTACTTTTGTATTAGGGGAGCTATCAGCCTTACAGCTGTACTAAGGTAATCCAACACATGAATGAAAATTGCATTGTTCTTTTAGGGGTTTCATAATGTTGGACTGCTGGAAGCACTACCTCCACCTATCCCAGTGGCAGGTGCCTCTGCTTTCAAGGTCAGTTCCTGCAACGTAGCAACAAAGCAGCAGGGTGGGCTGGAGCCCAGCCCAGGATTCGTGCTCACAACGTGAGCAGTAACACGGATCCGAGCCCCCAAGCCGCAACGAGCCGTCGAGCACAGACACCACTGCAACAACTACTTAAAAGCAAGCTCCGGTACCTGCACCCATCCGCACAGCTGATTGTGCACACTATTCATCCCGAGGCCGTGATTGCAGCCATTTCCCACCACGAGTATATTCTCAAAATGGCCGCCAGGCTGAAATCTAGATTGGTTGCCCAGCAACGCCGACGCCGCATAGAGTGAGCAGCTGATTCGCTCACCGAAGGGATTTTAACCACAACTCCACAGCGGAAAGCGTAAGCTGGCACCCACCCAAAGGAACAAGTACCTGGCAGGTACCACTGTGCCAAGGTCAGTTCCTGCAAAGAAGCAACAAAGCAACAGGGTGGGCTGGAGCCCAGCCCAGGATTCGCGCTCACAACGTGAGCAGTAACACAGATCCGAGCCCCCAAGCCGCAACAAGCCGTCGAGCACAGACACCACTGCAACAACTGCTTAAACGCAAGCTCCGGTACCTGCACCCATCCGCACAGCTGATTGTGCACACTATTCGTCCTGAGGCCGTGATTGCAGCCATTCCCCACCATGAGGATATTCTCAAAATGGCCGCTGGGCCGAAAACTAGATTGGTTGCCTAGCAACGCCGACGCCGCATAGAGTGAGCAGCTGATTCGCTCACCGAAGGGATTTTACCCACAACCCCACGGGGGAAGGCGTGAACCGGCACCCACCCTAAGGCACACATCACAAGGCACAGGAGCTACTGCTATTTACATACTATCTGTACCTGCATTGCTATATATAAAGAGAACCTTACTATCCCATGATACACATTTGAGGCATCTCCTCTATATTACTATCATCCAGCATTCCCTCATACTGGAAGGTACGGGATTACCCTGCAAAAAGAACTTTACACTAACTAGACTACGTATATGCAAAATCTGTTTTAATCCCGAACGTACAATACTATGTGCTCACGCCAAGACAGAGACTAGACAACCTTATCGATAGTCCAACCCCGCCTCCCCAGCGAGCTCTCTACCTACATTCCATACAGCCTGCAGCTCAGACTCCTGTATGGTCCTGCTGACCTCAAGCACTCTGACAATCTCGTTCTCTACCGGCATGAAACACCTTCATTCAATGCAAGTCTTTTCCGGCCATGCGCCGATCTTCATATCTAGATGTCACTAACTGCACATTAGTCGCCGCTAATCTGCCATGATCGAGTATGATGTATTCAAGTCAATACAGGCATTATACATGTATCTTCACATCCTGATGCTGTCACTAATCTATCACCATTGTTTAAACCAGTACTAAGTCAAAGTTGGTATTTGTGCCTCTGCGTGGATTGTCGCATTTAGGTGTTGCCACCATTCTGTCACCATTGTTTAATTGCTTAACCCTTACTAAGTCAAAGTTGGTATTTGTGCCTCTGCGTGGATTGTCGCATTTAGATGCTACCACCATTCTGTCACCATTGTTTAATTGCTTAACCAGTACTAAGTTAAAGTTGGTATTTGTGCCTCTGCGTGGATTGTCGCATTTAGGTGTTGCCACCATTCTGTCACCATTGTTTAATTGCTTAACCAGTACTACGTCAAAGTTGGTTCTGTGTGGATTTTCGCATTTAGATGCTGCCACCATCCTCTGAGATGATTGGCACTCCAATCAATGCAAAGGAGGTGGAGTAGCTATTATTTACAAAACTATGCAAGAACTAAGAATAACGAATAACAGTCACCTTCCATCAGCAGAACTACTGACGGTCAATTTCGCCACCTCTGCCACAGCCACCATTACCACGCACTTGATCTACCGACCACCAGGAGGAGCTACCACCTTTGAAAATGACATTTCACAACTACTATCCGAAAACACCAAATGTAAATCCCAAGTGATAATCCTAGGCGATTTTAACCTAGGTCTTGACGATCCTAAAGATGGCAAAGCCTCCACACTCAAAGACACTATGTCAGAATTGGGGTTTACACATTGTATAAATAACCCAACTCACAACAAGGGCCGTACTCTCGACTGGCTAGCAGATCTTAATTGTTCCATTAAGTTATTGGGAACACACCCTGCGCTTGGACCGACCACCATTTAATTACCTTTCCCATTGACCAATCGGTCACCCGCACCTCCCCCACAAAGGCACCAGCTTTAATGGCAAGAAGTAAACGGAACCTCACCCTAGAAAAACTGATACCACTACTATACCCTCTCACGCAGACCAACCCTAGACATACTGACCCATCTCACCTAGTGAAGTTATATAATTAAACTATGACTAAAACCATCAATACGCTTGCTCCGTTAAAACTACAGAAAGCTAAACCGCACACCCACAGAAATAAAATGGTACACACCTCACCTAAAAATCCTCAGAAAAGAGAAAAGGGTAGCAGAATCAAATTGTAAAAAACACCCATCTGCACAAAACAAAGATATATTCAGTGCAGTCTCACTCAACTACAAATCAGCCAATATCCAAGCTAAGAAAAATAATTACAATGACCGTATAGCAAAAGCTAATTCAGATACAAAGGAATTATTCAATATACTAAAAGAATTTGAGTCTCCTGCCCCATACCTGACCCATGCATAAAAGATACCCAGTGGTGCACTAATATTCAAAATGCGCTCCAAAACAAAATCACAGTGTTACTAGAGAAAATAATTTCGAAAAAAAAAAACCCCATCAACAATACCTTACCCCCGAAACTACCCTTGCCATTGCGGGCAACACTGCCACAATTCAAATTTCAACCTCTCTCCAGTAAAGAAGTTGAACAGATCATACTTAAACCTAAGCCATCAAACTGCAAGGGCGATATCTGCCCACCCACCTTAATCATAGAAACAGCCTCCGTGCTCTCCCTGTTCATAACAAAGTTCATCAACACCTCATTTGCAATGGGTTCTGTACCTACGAGCCTAAAAGATGCCTGGGTACTCCCACTATTGAAAAAGCCTACACTAGACCCAAACAACCCATCTAACTACCAGCCGATCACCACAGTAACCTTTCTTTTGAAAATACAGAATCGTGCCACCTATCTACAAATACAGCATTACCTAGAAATTAACAATCTATTAGGCCTAAGACAATCTGGATTTAGACCCATACATAGGACTTAGACTGCTCTTGTCGATCCCAAAAACCAAATTCAGGCATTAAAAGATAAAGGTAAATCGGCCTTGCTATCACTACTTGACTTATCGGTGGCATTCGATCTAGTCAACCATGACATACTATGCAAGCACTTGTCATCTGCTGCACACTTTTCCGACCAAGCCAACATGTGAATTAGATAATTCCTTAAAAATAGATCCATGCGTGTCTTTGCCCCATCAGCCTCAGCTGCACCATCACTGGTATCCTGTGGAGTCCCCCAGGGATCATGTGTATCACCAATACTCTATAATGTTTTTACCAAGCCTTTATTCGATATCCTGGACCATCTGGGTGTCTCGTATACAAACTATGCTGATGACACCCAGATCTTTATCCCCATCACTGGGGACTAAATAGCAGATAGCAATACCCTGAACAATATCTACAGTATAATACAAACCTGGATGGCTAATCATGGATTGTGTCTAAACGATGACAAAACTGAACTCTTACTAGTCGGTTCCCCCACAAATTAAGCAAACTTGACACTGCTTTCAAAACTTTTATTATCGATGGTAACACCATTAATGTAATACACGGCGGAAAACACTGGGTATTTACATTGACGCCGCATTATCCTTCAAGAAACAAACTAATGCACTTGCCTCAGCTACAGCTTATACCTGCAAGGTGATCACAGCCTGTCGTCCATACCTATCCACAAACAACTGCGTATCAGTTGCAAGAGCATTAGTGCAATCTAAATTAGACTATTGCAATGCGCTTTACCTAGGAACATCTAAACAAAACTTAAACAAAATGCAAGTAATGCAGAATAATGTAGTCAGATCAGCATGCAATATCCCAAGACATCAGCATATCTCCACTATTAGACAAAACCTTAAATGGCCAAATATCAACCAAAGAATTGACCTTAAAGCCCTATCATTAACACATAAATCCCTACACAATCAAGCGCCCTCCTACCTTGTCGACACCTTTACTAGGCACACTTCAGCCAGACCTATCAGAACAGCCAAAACCCATTGCATAAATATACCTAGAGTCAATCAACAAAGTGCGGGTGGAGTCAGCTTCCCTGTCCTTGCTGCAAAAGAATGGAACACACTCCCCCTCACGATCAGAGCTGAGCCCTCCTTCATGATCTTTAGGAACAAGTTTAAGTCAGGCTTTTGGAACCAAAATCAGATCTAGCCATCCCACCATCCTCTTGGCGCCTGTTTACACACCTATACATATGCAAATGTTCTACGTTATAATTGCCGCCAGTCTGGCCATACAATACTGTAAATTGTGAATACCTGTATGTGCAATGTCAATGTATGCATAACATGTATGTAAGATATGTTCTCAGCTGGCCCAGGGCCCAGATGCGCAATACAAATAAATAAATACAAATACCAATACAAATGCCAATATCTCCGAGCAGGTTTTCTCTTTTGTTCATAGAACCATGTTAAAAATTGGAGTGACTCTGGCCAGTATAGAGTGGATTTCATCACCTGGACCTTTGAAGCAGTGCATTAGAATTAAAGCACCTGCAGTTCGGGTTTCACCTAAAACCACATCTTGTGGTGAGTAGAGCGGTGCAGATAATTTCTCTTTACAGCTCAATACAAAAAAGCAATACATTAGTTATAGGCTGCTTGCTGAGACAAAAGGTCTCTAGTCAAGCCGAAGGATGCATTGTGTTTCAGCCTAAATGTCAATAGAGTGACTGCATTGCTAGACATGGGTGAATGCCATCTTCATAAGCATCTAGGTTCGCTACCTCCGTTTTAAGCTGTTTAAGAACAAGACAGCTTGGCTTCATTCATATGAGCGTGACTCCTACGAAATGCTCATTAGTTCAAGATTGAGCTTGTACCTCATGTTGGGTTATGATGTATTAGGATATGTCCCACACTCCACTACCATTTGCATAGTTTCCAGACACTCGGCAGTTCTGAAAGAGAGCATTAGTCTAGGTTGTATGAAAAGAGGGGAAATGCAAGATAGCATTGGTCTGTGCTGTTGTGTGAAGAATGAATAACTCTGAACTGTGTGTGAGGCTCTGTTTATTAAGGTCCTGTGTTGAGAACATTGAAGCATTTGTGTCCATATGGGAGTCTGCTATTTCCATAAGACATTGTGGGGCTTATCTGCCTCAGATATGCTGCCTTGTCTACCTGGTTGTAATGAATCCTACAAGCATGTTCTAGTTTCTGGTTTGTTTGCATCATGGTTCTTAGTTGGTTGGTAATAGGTCTAGCTGAAATCTGTATTTTCTAGAAAGGGCATTGTGTTTCTTTTTTTCTCTTTTTTATTGTGCATGTGGTTATAGAACAAACCTTTTGCACAGAAAATCTCAAATCAAAACAATAAAACAATAAAACTTCAAAGAGGTTATACATTATTCATACAAATAACACATTGATTCTTATGCTAAAATATACAAATCACATATATTCAATTCCAGGAATAAAATACACAAAATCATAAACAATTAGGCATATTTAAAATCAAAGATTTTAAATTCTTAACATAAATGATAAGCAGCTAATATTATATTCAAAGATTCTCCAGACTATAATGTGCTCCAGAATTGACCTAGCTTAACATGCTCTAGATCTCTGACAAACTACATATAGCCCCTTTCATACATCTCACAAAGCAGCAAACAGCCAGTTAACACATGCCTAGAAGTTTCAATCTTGGAATCACAAATCCTGCATTTCAGTTGTTCATGTGGGATCTTTTCCCACACTCCCAAATTCTCACAAGTGTATAATAAACGAAATCTTAGGCACATAATACATTTCCTTAGTCTTTTATCTTGCGTTTTAACAATATAAGTAAATGGACTGGGAAAAAGAAAGCTTTGTTTAGCATTCTCACAGTATTTCACTTTCCCAGATGACTTCTCAATTAGACTAGGGCTAATACTCCACTGCACTAACCACCATATAAACTATTGACCTTAAAGACTATGCTTTGTTCTGCCAAAGTGTTAACCTTGTCTATACAGTTTAGGTAGGCAGCATTGGTTCCATGCGGAACGATGCTATCTGTTGCCATGGCGAGGCTCAGTGGCTAAAATAAGCCAAACAGATAACTTTTTTTGCTGGGAACTTACTTGTTGGATTAGTGCTTTGCCATATTAGTTGAACAGCTGAAAGTTACGCTTGGAGGACTGGTGCAGAGCCATTAGGTTTCAAGAGTTTGGACACTATGTTGAGGACTTGAACATGAAACATTATGAACATCAAAATTACGCTGGAAATATTTAGATCGACTTGAAGAATAACCAGTTTGTGAAACTGTGAGAATAGGAACCAATTCGAAGTTTGTTCTGCAGCAGCTCTAATGCCCGGACGAAGACCAGTGTTTACTCCGTCGAAACACGCGTTGGCGATGGCTGAATACTAACGATGGCTGAACATTAAAAGAACAATTGAATGCTCAACAAAGAACTATTCACTAATCTTTTTGGGACGCAAATTATAGAAATTAGGCTAACAATTGGTATAATTGATGCATGGCGCAATGAGTAGATATTTTTAGTTTTCTAACTTCTCAGTCAGCATACTTCTATCCCAATACCTCTCTTTTTTCTTATTTTTTTCATTCTATACACCGAGATTAAAAGGAGATTCTATTTTAACATCAATCATCATGTGAACATTATTAACTTCCTCCATAAAACTTTGAAATACGCTGGATGGATTCACAATACCCTTCATCATTGGAGCAAAAAGATTTAATAATTCATCAGAATTCTTATCCTGCACCAATATTTTCAAATACAGGGAACTAGAAGTAATCCTCCATTGAAGCAATAATGAAGAAAGACTGTGTTTACGATATATTGCCTCAACAGGGACACAATTTGGAAAACCTAGAATGCTTCTCCAATTTTGTACCTCTAATTGGTGTAACCGCTTAATCTTATTTTCACAAAATGCTTCGAGGCCATGTAATGTATGGTGTAATGCTAGATTTGTATTATGTAATGAACCCTTCAATCAAATACCCCCCAAGTGAAGTGAACAAAGATTACATTAGTCGTGTTTCCTTGAGGATTTTAGGTATCATAAATTCAAGCAATACCTTGCATGCCAGAAAACAGCTAATAAGCACACCCACATATACATATTCATCTACAATTTCCACAGGCAAACCATTAATTTTGCTCATGAATTTACATGCCCTGTTAATCCCACTACCAAGAATCATGATTTTCTTTTTTCTTCATTTATGGCCTGAAGGATTGTGTCATCAGCATATGGAACGAGTTTGCACCAATGCGAGGGGGAACATTCTTACAAGTAATAAACTGTCATCTAGACCACTCACATAAATATTATAAAGCAAAGTTGCTAACACGAGGCCCTGTTTTACTCCATGGTTAGTTTTAATTTCGGACAAGACACAGCTATGTCAAGCCTAATACTGACCATCGTACCTTGGTAAAGTTATGTTTAAAATGTAGCAACAACCTATCAGAACCCCAAGTTTCCATGTTTTCTTTACAGTCCATGTTAGGAAACGAAAGCAGAATAATGCACATAACTAATATATATTTTGGAGCCTTTCGTTGCTAGAGTAGTCCTAATTAAATCATATGTTTGTTTGTCGATTTATTTATTTGGTAATGCGCACCAAACCCTTAGGTAGCTGGGCGCAGCAGAGATAAGTATTCTTAGGTTAAGTTATAACATACAAAGAGTACAAAACATGGGCATTGAGCTTAGTTACCACATGCGGGTTACAAAGATGCCGTGGTGCTATCAGTCACATAGAGTGGTCACAAAGTACAATGGGGCTTAATGACATGGTTACAGAAGTTACAATAAATTTGGTAAAGCCATCAGCCAGAGTTACCACATGACAGTTATAGTGAAGCAGTGATACCAAGGTTAATTAGTGCTTTGAAGTGAGGCGGAGAAAGGGGATCCTTGAACAGGGATAGCTCAGTGCTGGATTGGAGTCTAGTGTTACTGGTTGTTGGTACGAAGACAGTTTGACATATTGTGTCTGAATTTTAGGTATGGTTGTTCAGTTCTCAGGACAGGGGGGAGTGCATTCCAAGATATGGCCGCTTTGACCGGGAAACTGGATCTGCCCGCTTTTGTCCGTTTGTATCTACGAATCTCTAGAAGGTGGCCATTGGCTGATCTAGTTGGGCGTGTTGAAGTTCTCCTCATTATTCTTTCAATAAGATATGGGGTGCTATGTTGTTCAGGCACTTGGAGGTAAGAGATAATGTTTTAAGAAGGATCCTGTTGTTTATTTTTATCCAGTGGTGAATTCTCCTAAAGTTTGATATATGTTCTCTGTTGGGTATTTTCAGGGCCACTCTTAGGGCATTATTTTGTAACCTTTGAATTTCATCCAGGATGTATTTGTTAGCATCTAGATACAGACCATTACAGTAGTCCAGTTGGACATTGTTAGTGCATTAGCGAGAGTGATGCATTTGGTTTCAGAAAGAAAAGGTTTGATAAGTTTGCAGGTGTAGGCAGTAGAGGAGGCTAGGGAGTTGACTTGTATCTTGAGTGTTAAGGTAGAGTCATGGTAGAAACCTAATGTTTTTACTTCGGACAATCACCTTGATTCTATTGCCGTCAATGTTAAAAGTGGCGTAGCTGGAGCTGAGTTTTTTTTAGGTTTGCTTATGAGAACAGAATCAGTATCTCGGTTTTATTATCATTCAGGCAGAGGCCGTGGGAGGCCATCCATGCCTGAAGGAGGAGGTATATCTTGTTTACCAAGGCCGTATCCTCGACAAAATTGCCCAAAAAGGGAATGAGGATCTGGGTGTCGTCTGCATAATTTGTGTAGGTGACACCTAGTCTGTCCAATTTGTCAAAGAGGGGCTTGGTAAAGATGTTACACATAGTAAGGGAAACACAAGATCCCTGTGGTACACCACAGGTAGTTTGGATTGGGTCTTCAGAAGCTGAGGGGAAAAAACTCATTGTGCGGTTAGCTAAAAAGGATTGGACCCAGGTTATGGCATTGTTTGAGAAATGGACAGCCGACTTTAGGTGTTTGCATAAGACTGCATGATCCACCAAGTTGAAGGCCACCGATAGGTCAAGGAGGAGTAGCATAACTGTTTTCCCATTGTCCTTCAGCTCATAGTTTTGGGTCTTAAGGTCAATTAATGCTGTTTCCGTGCCTTGTTTAGGGCGGAAGCCGGACTGACGGGATCCTAGTAAGTGGTTGACTTCAAGGTAATCCTGAATTTGAAATTAATATACTCTATTGATTATTTTGAGGAGGAAGGGGACTGTGGTAATCAGTCTATAGTTCGTTGGGATAGAAGGGTCTATGGTTTGTTTTTTCAGCAGAGGGAGAACCCAAGAATGTTTCAGGTTATTGGGCACAGTGTTGGTCTTGAAAGATGAGTTGATGAGCTTAGAAGTGAAAGGCGGTAAGTCTCTGGCTGCGTTCTTTATAATTTGTGCCAGGCAGTTGTCTCCCTGGCAGTTAGATGGCTTCAAGCAGAGTATCATTTTCTCAGTTTCTAGAATGGAGATCTTAGTGAATCTAAAAGGTGTGATAGTTCTGTGGGCAAAGGGGGGAGTGGTAGGTAATGGCTCAGTCGGGGGCAGTGAGGCCTTTTTATTCGCTTTTTTAGTTTGGAGTGATGTGATTTTGTTTGACAGGGCATTTTTGATGTCGGTACACCATTGCTTGTCTTTGAGGACATTGTCTGTGGGTGGAATGGGGGCTTCCATTTCCCATAGGATAGCGAATAGTTCCTTGGTTTTGGAATTCTGTCACTGAACAATTTTTTTTTTTGTGAAGATTATTTATTTTTTATACATGTTGGCAAAGTTAGTTAGTTTAGCTTTGTTCTCATCTGTGGGAGAGTGACGCCAGGTGGCTTTGAATTCTCTTTTTTGGAGTCTTAGTTCTTTAAGTTGTGGAGTAAACCAGGAATTGATATGTGATTTCTGCCTGCTTTGCCGAGTTTTATATGTGTGATGTTGTGAAGGGCCATGTCCATGGAATTGTTGAAGACCTCCACTAAGAAGTTGGGGTCAGTATTAATAGAGGTAGTACTTTTTCTGCTGTGATATCCTTTTTACTTCTTGTAGGAAGTGGGGGTGCCATGGCAATAGTTTTAGCACTATGAAGTTCTAGGGTAGAGGAGAAGCTGACTAGGTAGTGGTCCGTCCATGCTTGCGGGACACTATTGGTGATTGAGATATTGCAGTTCAAATCGGCAACCCAGTCGAGGGTCCTTCCTTTGGTATGGGTATGGGTGAGAACATTTTGTGTAAGGCCATGATCCGCCAGGATAGCTGCTTCTGATTGGGCATGTTTATTTTCAGGGTCATTGAAGCCCAGATTGAAGTCTCCCATCAATATTATCTGTGAGGAGTCTTTCATGTTGTTATCAAGAAGGCTAGATAAGTCCTCCTCGAAGGTTCCCAATGGACCTGGGGGTCTGTAGACCAGATGCATGGTTAATGTCTGGTTGCAGGATATGGGTAGTTTGGTTGTGAGCACTTTACATGATTGGCAGAGGGGTGGGGTAGCAAGTCGAATGGCAAGGTTAGTTTTGGATATAATAGCTAGAGTGCCTCCTCTGGCATTAGGCCTGTCTACTCTAAGTATTTGGTAGCTGTCTGGGATTGCCAGCATGAGGGCAGGGCCTCCTGAGTCATGTAGCCAGGATTCGATTATCACTAGGATGTCCAAATTCCCATTAGATAGAGTATCTGCGATTTCCATGGCATGTGCCACGATGGATCTAATATTAATGAGAGCTCCAGACATAGTTGGTATCCCTACATATTATCCCCACCAAAAATATCGCCATACATATGGTTGTTTGTCTCTCCATAGACAATATTTTTGGGGGAGATAATTTGTGGAGTGGGGCTGCGGGGATGTCTCTCGCACATTCAAAAATAATGCAGGGGTTGCGGGTGTGTCCCACGCAGGGTCCATGGCTCAATACTGGCACAAAAATATGGCCATATTTTTGCACCGCAATATTTTTGTGGGGATATTAACACATGGAACCACATAGTCATAGTACTGCTTGGTTTGTGAGGGGAGGGGTGCTTAATTTTAGGTGGGCTGGTTCTTGTGCGGGTTTTGGTAGCGGGGGCATGCACATAATTTGGGTTTTTATACCTGGCCTTCTGTTCTGGCATAGGTGTCAGTTCCTGAACTAGAGTAGTGGCGTTAAGTTTAGGATAAGTGTTTTGGGTGAAATTACTGGTAGTCTTAGGCTCATAGAGATGAGGCAGTCTTGATATAAGTATGTTATTTTTATTTTGTAGGGGGCACGGTGAGTTCTTAATCAGGGCCATTATAAGGTAGAGGAAATGTAGGGATAGAAGTTTCTGGTTCAGTTGGGTCTTACTTGTGTTCATGATAACATCTGTCCAGTATGTTTAGATGGGATCGCAATGGGCAGATAGTGATCCTGCTAGTCTGAACCGGTGATTAGTGATAGGAGTGGGTGGTGCTTGGAACGGCCACGCAGTATATAATTAGCAATCTTAATGGGTAGATTTCATTAAGTATATGAATATAGAGAGGGCTGGTGTCTGCAACTCAGGTGATTGTAAGGTGAAAGGCTGATTCAGTGTGAGCAGGGAGTCTTTGAGTAAAAAGCTACTTCACCAGCACAGGTAGTCCTACAATAATAGGCTAGTGAAACCATGCGTATAGTCCTGCAATAGTGTGAGTTAAACAATGTGTTTGGTCCTATAATACTAGGCTAGTTCAACATCCAAGGGGCAGTTCACAAGTAGGCTAAACCAACATAAATTGGGTAGTGAGGCGGCATAGCGGCCAGTACAAAGGAGCTGATCATAGGGGAGCCGTTACATGGGAAGGGGTATCGAGCAGCATAATGGTGATGGTTGGCACGTAAATCGCATACAGGATGATTTGAATGTTTATGGGCATACTGTATTAAATAATGCAGATTTACAGTGAATAAAAATATTGGTTTACTGTGGATGCAACAATAACATACCAAATATGTTGATGGCAGGTACTGGACAATGCATAAACACTATGAATCACGGAAGGTTTGCCGGTCATTGTCGATATAAGTCAGCATGGACCAGGGGAAATGTTTATACGGTGTGGGCCTCGGATGGAAGAGACATAATATAGGGCACACAGCAGCGCACTAACAGGCACAAACATATATAATGAAATGTCCCAAGGCCTTAACTAAACCTGGTTTGCTTGCAAGATAACATGTTAGCATCTGCAGCCCATTCATTTAATTTCAAAAGCAAACAGCTAGAAAGTATACTGGATATAGTATTCGTTAGTGCCGCCTGACTTTAATTGTTTAGGTCTTCTCTGGCACCCTTTTTAAATAGTGGGACCAAATTGGCTTTCTACCAATTCCAAGGTATTATGACCCCATTACCTATTTTTTGCAGATATAACAAGGAGAAGATTGGATAGGAACATTGGGAAGGACTATATCACCACTTTAGGGATGCCATCAGGCCAGGGCACTCTAGATGATTTCAGCATCTTTATAATTTATAGCAGATCTTCTGCACTGAAGTCATACTAGCTTCCCATGGAATCTAACATAGACCCTTCAGGTGCTATGTTAACCTTGTGCGTTGAGTCAATCTGCTCTTCTTTATACAACAGCCCTCTAATGTGGTTCATCCAAGAAGTTTCTGAGACAGGATTAATCTCAAGATTTCACTTTCTTTCATACGTTTGTTTGCATAGTACCAACATTTGTCGCCATCTCTGTCTAAGGGCAGAGAATACAATACGCCAATTAGCATTATGCAAAGACATAATATGAGCTCTAATCAAGTTTTTATAATTGGTATGCTGTGTCTTTATCAATTTCAGCTTCATTTTAGGATCATAGAACATATATATATGTTTTAATATATCTAATAGATGCCCTATGTTCCCTTTTTTTAGCAGCAATGGCAGCATCATAAACCATCCCCACACTAGGCTTATCACAAACTAACCTTTTTTGACCACACCAATTTTGGTTAATGACATTCGCAAATGCAGCAAATACAACATCAAGTTAAAAGCCATAATGTCCTTTGACATCAGCACATTCCTTGTCCCCAATGGGAAACAAGTCACATAATAATGTATTAAAATCACTGATGTTATGAACAGACCAACGTAACCCATTACCTTGTATGGTACTATGCCCCACCTGCCCGAATAGTGTACATTGCTTTGTTTCACTACACAAATTTAGTGATCATGTTATTGCCACATTCTCACTTAGGCTGTTTACCAAAGGTCAATAGCCCGAGAAGACCACTCTCAGTGGGCCAGTTATAAATATATAATTGATTCTTGATTTATGATTGCCCATATGCCATGTAAAAACAGATTCCATGCCCTGCCCGGGGTTTGTACCGTTTGGGTCCAAAAGCTCTAGCCCATATGCATCCAAAACGTCAACCAACATACTTCTGCCCATAGATTATTCATAGTCTCACTTTCACTCCCATCTGCCAGGGCAAACCAATGCGTATTGAAATCCACCACGTAAATACATTGCAACCCCAGGAATGCATGTTTCCAAGTCTTCAAAATAATATCAAAATATGTCATAATTGACCTAGAAGATCGACCGCACAGGGCAGCATAAACATTAACTATTAGAAATGTTTGCTGTGACTTGGTCAGAGGAATAATGACAATTGCAGATGGCCTTGGGATTAACAACGTGAGACATGTGTTCAATAAGTAGAATATTATATCTTACACCAATTACCAGTCCACCAAAGGGCCTAACCAGTTTCTAAGTGATGCAGATCTCTGTAAAATGGCAAACCCATCAATGCATGCTTGCTATGTGAGCCATGTCTCATATACAAAAAAGAATATCCACATTTGCCAAAATATTCGCACCCTCCTGTTTAAGTCCGATTGGTAGACACGTGTGTTTCACAAAATTAATTCCAGTGGACACTTAACAATTGACGTAGCATTTTCCTCACTGGTACATATTACATTTTTATTCTGTATAAAACAGCAGGAAGCCACTCACAATTGGTATTAACATCAGCCAATTTAAAATGATCCAAGTTCGATGACAACTGTTGAATTGGTCTGGCCCCCTACGTTTTTAGCAACTTTCAAATTTCTCTGATTCTCAAAGTGCAAGCCACGATCAGCCTCTAGTTCTGAGACAGTGTGCACATCAAAAGACAATTCAAAACCGTTTTCAGGAAGTCTGTCATGAAAACTAAAACATGTTCAACAATCTCCAGCGATGTAAAAAAAGACTAATGACCATTTCGAAGCACCGTAACTAGTGGGGAGCTGAACTGAACAGGTTTGTTGAGGGAAGCAATTGAGTAATTTCAAAATGAGTTGCCTATTCAAATATGGACTGTCCTTCGTAGAGAATAGTTCATGAAATGTCACCACATTTGTGCCATGCATCTTTAATCATTTTGGTACTTTCTCTTTCAAATCCATAGGTCCTCCAAGTCTGTTATGTTTATCAGCACTGAAATCCTCAGTTTCAGAGAATTTCATCTCTAAATCCAATGAGCATTCAGAGGAGGAAGAGGAGTTTAAAGCTGCATTGCGGTATAACGCAACCACACTCTGCTGCCTTTTAGGTTTCCAAAGCCATCTATGAAGTGGGCCAAAATCCACACAATCTTTAGGCATCTTACTATCCTAATTTAAAGGCACCAGATTGACACCATCCGAGGATAGTACACATGCTATATGATGATGTTGCTAGCAATGAGAGTTTCTCACGGAATGAAAAAAAGACTACATTATAGATCGAGGACTCACATTGGCAGAAAGGAGTATGGTCGATCAGGAATCATAATGGCCATTTCATTTTATACTGTGTTAACATTTATTCTTAAAAAGACCAATAGACATAGTGTTATTCACACAACCAGTTGGAATTATAAAACATTCTAGTGTGCCACAAATTCATTAAAACCAGTTTTATCAAACAATGAGCAAAGAAATGTGCAAAAAGGTACTGCCTTCTAGAGTACTGTGGAAATATTATTAAAAACAAACAGTTCCTATGCCTTTGAAATGGAACATTAGTCTTGGCCTCTATATTGCACTAAAGTGCTTAATAATGTGTCACTAAAGTGCTAGCTGTTCATGTCAATAAAGTGCTAAGTATCGTATCACAAAAGTGCTGGATGTCCTATATTTCACTAAAGTGCTAAATGCTATATCACTAAAGAGCTCACTGTCCTTGTCACTAAAGTGCTAAATCGTGTGTAGAGTGATGGGTTGAGGCAAAGAAGTGCTTACACCAATTAAGGCAGGCAACAAGTTTTGCCCTCTTAATAATTTCCCTCCAATTAGATCATGCAGGCATGCTTCAAGCTTTTTCAATGAGTGTGCTGCCAGAGGAGAAAACCAAAGCAAATAGATCTCACCAAAGTCACTGCTCTGTAGCCCACCAACTTCATCTGTTGACACAGCAAAAGTCAGAGAGCAAGACAGCACTCACTGTGCACTCATCCAGTGTGTGCTCACCAGTGCTCGTGACCATCTGTATTTGTAATCCACCTGCTCTGTAGGTAGGATAATCCTTCATCCACCAATAAACAGTAAAAACCTTTGTGGGATGTAGGATAAATTACAGCCCAGAGTTGCAGATATTGAGAGACCATGCTATGCCCCTATTGTGAGAGTGAAGCTGGCTGATGTTGAGACCCATTGGAAAATGCAGGCCTGTTCAAAACATTGTTTCCCGACATAAGGCCTAGTGAAGGAACAACAATGGGCCTATTTCAACTCTACTAAAATGGACAGGTGCTCAAGTGAAGGAACATATACCTTAGAACTTAGAAATATGAAAAGTTACAATTTCAACTTAAAGAGGCAGATAGTAGCATGTGACCTTGACTTCTGTGCAGCACAAGACAGTGTCCAGAAAAGTGAGGCCAAGCATTTTGCATTTGTTACTAATAAAAATACTTATTTTCATCATGTAAAATGACAGCATGTACAGAGAATGGCCTATTTTGGTTTGTAGAAGTGAAGCTTGCTTTCCTAGGTTAACTGGGGCCTATGTGAGTATAAGACTACATATCAATGTACCTCTGTTCTAATATAATATAACAGAAAGATTGTATTTGTGAACAGCAGACCTAGATGCAATGCAAAATGACATGTGTCAACACATCTCGTCGATGTAAAAGCTGTACTTTCAGAAGTATGGATGCAACTTGCGCCTTTCCACTGAAATGAAAATGCAACCTTAAGAACTTTGGCTGAGGCCCTCAATGAGAAAAGGGTCTGGGTTTTAGTTTAAATGCTAAGAAATACAGATAGTTAGATCAGAATTATGGTAGTTGCAGATCAGACGGACAGCAGAAATGACCTTAAGGTGAAACCTCCCCATTAACTGTCCATTAGCCTCGAGTAGGGTCTTTTGAAGCCAATGAGGGGAGGGTAGTATAATATGAGTCAGGCAGATGTCCTGGTCATGTGACAATGGAGAAATGGAACTTAAGAACAAATGGGGACTATTGTAAATCCGAGGGGCACATGTGACGCATTGGTTGATTAACATAGGAATACATTTTTCTTAATAAAAATATCATTGTGTGTTCCACTGAGTTCAAGCTAAGACTACTGTGGGAACCATGTAAAAATGAATTCTGTGTGATGTATACAATTTGAGTTATGAAAATTTATTTTATTCTGGCGTTCTCACAAGTGGTAGTTTGTTAGATTGTGAAATTAAGATGTGAATTGGGGAGAGTCATATTTTTCAATGGTGTATGGCACAGTATGGAATGGCGTAAAATGGTAGCTCATTCCAGGAAGGGAATGTCAAAATAAGAATAGTATTTTCCGACTCGCCATAAAATATAGAACTCAAAAATACGTATGTGCTTGAAGATATCTTTAAAATTAAGGTAGCTGCCATGTTGTGAGATTTTAAGAACACTGAAAAGGTAAACCACATGTAATCTTGGGATGATGAATCTTTCTCCTCCCTCAGCCTCCATCATCCACACCTCCCAACTCCTTTTCCTATTAGCAGGCAGTGGGCGTATATCGTGCGAGGGGGAGGGAGAGAGCTAGCCAATCCATATTCTGGGAATTATTATAATATGTGAGTGTCATCAGCCCTATAAGAGATCAGTTTTCAATCTTAGAGGGACTTTTTTCACTCTATTCGGAAAGGTAGTCTACTTCTGGACTCTTGCGAGGAACAACTAGCAGAGAGGTAAGGAGAGCTACCAAGGCCATCAGGGTAAACCGTGCCAGGAGCAAAGCTGTTTATGTTGAAAGGCCTTCAATCTTGCATAGGAGACAAAGATGGGGAAATCTAGAAGCTAGCTGGGCCTGCCATTTGAGGAGCCAACTGAGGACTGGGTGATGGGGGCTATCCTTGACCAAAGCCTTTGACCAGATCTGTACTGTCCTCAGAGGAGCCCTGCTGTTTATCTGGCCTCCCATGTAAGTAGATTCATACAAATGCTAACAAAAGTGTTGGGGGAATCTGCCAGCCTTAATCCCCTTCTCGCATAGTCGGTGGGGGGGTGGAACTGGGTAGACCCTGGGTAGATCCTTGGCACATTTTATTAAAAATATAACTCTATTAATCCTCTATAGAAAAAAACATCCTATCAATTTAAATAGAATTGTGTTGGCAAATGCTTCCCTTAATCCTTTACCTTTCACTGTAGGGTAAGGGGTGAAACTGAGTAGACCACATTTAATTACAGTTAAACCAATTAATTCCCATATAGAAAAATCACAGGATGAGTGTTGTTAGAGTTCAAAACCAAGTTCTTGGATGACTATTTTCCGGAAACCCCCTACTCCTGTACAGAAGGGGTGTCCTTAATCCCAAAAAGAATAATCCCTAAAACTCTGCCTTACAAGTGAATCTAGTGTGTAAAACAAATGTTCCCATTCATTTCAAACAAGAATCCCAAAGCATTGGATTTCCCTTGTATGGGTGGTGCAAAACGAAATTTCCCATTTATTCCCATTTATTATCAAACCAGAATCCCCAAAGCCTTGCATTTCACTTTCTTGTGAGTTGAAAAACGATTTTTCCCAGAGAGTTAATTCCCAAACCTTGCCTTTGAAATAAAAAGCCAAAAGGATTTTCCCATTGCACTCCCACTCCCTGTACCTCGCCTTCACACCAAAGGGGTCATATCCTCTTAATTCCTGGAGGGTGAGAGTTTCTGGGAGAAAAGAGCATGGTAACAAACTAAGCAATCACTGTGGGTTTTACATTTCTCTATGTGTTCAATTGCAAGAAATCCAATGTAAAGTGATTACTGTTCATAATTCAATGTTACCTGTGTGTTGTAGTAACTGAAAGTCTATTAGAAATAAAGGTCAGTCAATTGGTGCAAGTACTTTGAAATTGTGGTATTGTGTAGTGCCACAGGGTTGGTGGCTGATGGTTTTGTGACAGTCCTATTATTCTTTGTAAAAACTTAAATAAATATATATTTTTACTATACACCGGCCTGGTTCCTAGCTGTTGTACCTTTCTCCGAGCAATAGGAGTCAAATGATGGCTGCCTGCAAGAAACATGTGCACACCCTTACTCGCTGTTTAGTCGTTTGCTTGGGTGGACACTCTTAATGAAGGTCTTAATGGAGGGAGCTGCCATATCAATGATGTTGGGGAAAGTTTAATAGGCACTTTCTAGAGTGTGCCAGATAGTGTTAGCCCACTTTGGTTTTCGGCTTATTTGCAAGAAGATAGAACGGTTCTTTCAGAAACCCTGGTGGTGATTAACCTGTTTGGCATTGCCAACAATGCCATATGTGTCTCCTGTTCTCAGTGAAAAGTGAAAAATATCTAGGTAGTAAAAAGTTTCTTCCCTTTGTGTTTAATTTCCAAACATCGTGAACACCGTGCTTTGAACATTGCACTGTATGTTTTACGTTTTTGCATATTGGACTGGGGAAAACCTGTTGAAGATTAAAATAACATAGGGCTTCGTATGTCCTTTATATTTTTAGCATACGTTTATGTGCTACCATTTTACAGACAACAGAACGTGTAGTTTGGAATATTTAATTTATTTTGTTGCGGATGTCTATGTAAAACCGCCTCTCCAGACTAGTTTGCTTACACAAGTTAGCATCACACTTGTTTCCAATACCGTGACTAATCATGTTTTCCTTTTTCACAGCATACTTTTGCACGGAATGTAATCCAGCTGAATAATATCCAAATGTTTAATTTGGAACCTGATACCACTCATAAAATATCAGCAGCGGGATCAGAAAACCGCTGGAGCCCAGTGAAAATTGCCGGGTGCTAGAAACTGGGCCTGCGCCTCTAAACTCAACGACAAATGTCAAAACATGGTGCCTTGAAAAGCTGAGCAGGTGCTTTCAGGCAACGAGAGTTTAGTGTACCAGAGTTCTAGCAAAATAAAACAGACATGTGAGTGACCCAGCACGCAGTTGAAATTGGACGGCAAGTCCATCCCTGAAAACCGCATGTCTAACAACCATAGCTTCACCCTAGGCATTCCACTCGAGTGAAGTCCTGCCAGCGGAGTGCTGGTTTTCAGACACATGAACCTAAGCCCCCTGGATGACCCTCCCAGTTATGAAGACATCATCTCTTCAGCTCGGGCTGCTGTGGATGGAAGTCTGTTGGCCCCACGCTGAATTCTTCCCCAGACGCCATCATTCTCGGGAGTGCTTTGACAAACCACCCAGAGGGTTTGTTCTGGTCATTAGCGCAATAGCTTTCAAAATGGTTTTAACTTCTCAGACACATGTTCTCAGTCTGGTATTAAACGGTAAAGGCGAGACTGACATTCCGAGGGCTGATGCACTCATCTGACCCCACCACCGACAGCCCCATCTCTGACAATACAGGGTTAAGGGCAGAGACTGAAGCAATTTACCCGGATCAGTGAAAGTGACTTCCATACTCTCTCTTTCGCCTCCATTAACCCTTTTAACGTGTTTCTCATTTATAAAGGAACTGGCTCGCAGCATGGTTGTATCTTATGCAGTGTTATTCCTTAAATGGAATTTATCAACAACATCTACAGCAATGTAGCTTGCTGAGGCAACAATAGAACAATGGTGTGTCCAATTGATTTTAATTTGCTTGTCACTGTCACAATCAGTAGGGCCATAAACGTCAGCCCTCTCCATCAGCTCAGGGACATCAAACCTTCCAGGCACTCCCCTGAGATGCGAAGCAGCCCCATAATAGTAGTCTTCAACGTGTGATCCTCCAGGTGGTTAGGGATGCAACACCTGTGCTCTCTAATTGGTTAATATTCTGGCTAGGGGGGTGTTGGGATGTGTGGTTGAACACATATGCAGAACCGAATGTTGCAGACCAACTTATATATTAGAATAGCTCTATACAGACCTTTTAGACCCTTCGTGTTAGTACCAGATGACTGAACTGAAAAAAGTCACTTATGTCAGACCTGCAGCTGGAGTCACTCATCATTTTTAGTGGAGCATTACGTTTTCGAAAAAGATTGGGTTCTGAGCAGCTTCCTACGTCAATCGCGCCTTGAAACACTTGTGTATAAGCGTGGTATAAATGCCATATCATATCATATCAGTGTAACTCATCAACAACATAATATGGATTCATACTTCAAACTGCCATATCCAGAGATGGAGGTGTAGAGAGCTGGAGAGTGCATGGCAGTGCAGGAAGGGGGCTAGAGGCAAATAAGAGGTGTAGGCAAAGAAAGAAACCAAAGGGGATGAACGAGAAGGAACATGAAGTGGTGAAGACTCCATTGGCGTATTGGAGTTGAAAGAAGCTAAGGGAAAATATCAAACGAAGGGGCGGGGGGAAACTGACCGGAAGAAGGTGGTGAGGAATAAGACACGTGGAGTGGACCTGTAGGGGGGAGCAAGAAACTATCAGGGGCAATGGAGAGAACAACTGAATGGAAGGAAGTAAAGAAGAAAAGGTTGAGTGGAGGTGAGGGAGGTTGAGAGGGGATAACAGGAAGAGGAGGAAAGAACAATAGAGGAGAAAGGGAGTGAAGAGGTTATAGAGAACATTACAGATGTGGTGGCAAGCAGCCTAAAGAGAAGGAGAGGAGGTGAACGGGTTGGAGTGATGAGGGGAGTTTGGGAGAGGTTAAACAAAGAAACGCTAAGAAGGGAGCAGGGAAAAAGAGAGAAATGTTCGGCATCGAGCAGGCAAGGAGACCAGAAATATGTGTTAAGGGGCCGAAAGAGGAGCATGCCAGAGTGAAAAAAGGAAGAGGTGGTGCCCAAGTCAAGGGGCAAGGTACTACCAGGGTACTTATGACCCAAGGGCTCAGAGAGACTGTGGTAGGTTCTGAGAGCATCATCAAAGCGGAGGCAGGTTAAGCCTGACAACCAATGGGGGCTGCATGCTCTTGGCTATGATCTAATGGAGACTGATGTCTAGCCCAGAGTTAGATGACCCATAGCACTAGGGATTGTGGTCCTCGCTCCATATCCAGAAAATGATGGCATCCTGTCAACTTCTATGAAAGCCAAGCAATCCAAGAAAAGAACCAATTGATGGACTATGATTCTCGGGAGAGCCTGCTTTGTTTATATTTTGTTTAGTTTCCCACCATGCTATTGATGTTCTTGGTAATTCCTTAGCATTGCTTTTTTTTAACAAAGACACATCAACCTTAAATAAAATGATATGATATTTGATTCATATCACGCTCGTAGACAAGTGTTTCAGAGACCTTGGTCCTCATTACGACCGCTTTTTGCAGAATGGCTACCCCATTCCGGGTCCGGGAAATACTGGGCCATTCTGACCTTGGAGGGCCTAGTATTTCCCCATTCAGAGAACCCGGACCCGGTACATTCCCATTCCCATTTCAGCTCCATAGGGCTCAATGGGAATGGGGATGATGCTAACAACAGGCCCGTTAATGGCGGGCCCATTGTTAGAATCCTGGTTCACTCACGGGACCTGCTAAGGACATCTGGTAAAACCAGGCGTCCTTAGCGGGCCCTGTGAGTGGACCTCGTAATGGTGCGGTAGAGGGTTAACGGCACCAGCAGCTCTACTGTCGCCGTTAACCCCCTACCGCACTCCTCGTAATGAGGACTTGACTTTGAGTTGTCTCTGTATTACCGGGCCATGACAACATGAACAATACCTAAGAGTGATGTTTGTGCATATCACTCTTTTTTGTTGCTGGAAAAGTTTGTCCCTGAGCATATCCAGTGATAAATGTTCAAGTTAAGACTGTGACCATGGCCAGCTTTAGGCACAGGAATGGGAAGTGCCCGACATTAGGATGGTGGATGTCCAAATCCTGAGTACAAAGCAATCAGATAAAATGCAAAGCCCTCTCCATTTCTTTATCACAATCCTGCATTCCTGTGATCATTCACAAATGAAAGAAACCAGTGTGAGCACATAAGAGCTTAAGTACATATTAATGAAGAACATATGAACCATAACACACTCTAATTTATTTTCACACAATGTAGATAGATTCTTAAACAATAAAAGCTCTTTGAACAAAGAATCAATTTGCAAACATGTTTGCTCAACTTTGTCCATTCATGGCCAGGCATAGCTTTCACAAAACCCACTCCTCCTTTATCAATAAGATTCACATCCAGTGATTCAAATGCAGATCCAAATGCAGTTTGCATCAATATATATTCTTCATCAGAAATATCTCCCCCAATGTTTCTCACCAATGTTTCCCTTCTTGTGGGTGGACACACCATTCATGTGACACCACCATTTTCGTTTATAAACTCTGTACCTACAGGTGTATCAAGAGATTTTGAAAATTACTGTTCAATTTGTTAATTTAACTGATAAGATAATGTTAAGAAAATAAATATATATATATATATACATTACATGGCCTGCGGTAGCAGCCGTATAGTTATGGTTAAGTTGCTTAACCCATAGGAGGAGCACTTTTTGGGAGTCTTATAACTTTGTCCCCTGCCCCACTCGGACGAATCCTCATGAAGATTTGCAAAAAAAAGAATATCGCCACATTAGATTGATTCGCAAAGTTTGGTGAGTGGGAGCAAAGTTATAGGGGGGTACCAAAATGTGGGTTTTTTCCCATAGACGCAATGGAAATAAAATGTTGGTCACACCTACAGCAAAACTGCTGGATGGATTTTCACCAAATTTGCGGCAGGAGCGGCACACTTGTCTCGAAAGCATGCTTTTGTACATTTTGTGTAAATCTGTACAGAAGTTCTTTTTAAAACAGCCAAAAAGTAGGTGAAAACAAAAATGTGTTATAAATTGGGTTTGGTCTGCAGACTCACTTCCTTGTTCGGTCCACAGAAGGGCCTCCGATTGGCCCAGAGAGCAGCATGAGGTCTGTGTACATCGGAGGCACCCGATGATTGGATGGTGAAAAGCGTGACATGCATAAGATTGTTGGAAATGCCTGTCATGTTGGATTCACGTACAACGGCCATTGTCTGCGAACACTGCAGTGAAAGCATATTAAAACACACAACATTGCACTTGTCAAACTAATGAAACAATCTCTGGGGAGATGAAAAGTGATGAGGATGGGATGGGATATGGCCTTAAAAAGCCCCCCAAAAGGCGTTTTTTAGTTCCGATGTCTGGGACAAGTCCAGATGTCCAGGGCAGCCTTGTCATGTGTGCGAACATCTGAGATGTTCAGGCACATCTCTGCCTATTTCTGCATTACATGGTTGGTGAAAAGCAGTTTTTGGATGTCTTATAACTTTGGCGGCACTCAATGAAACTGCATCACATTTTGGAATTTCATTCTAGACCTGACCGGTTCTGCAAAATGTGGCGCTGTTTTGCCAAGAAGGAACACAATTAGAGGGGGTGTCCCAAAATATTTTAAAGGCTTATAAATGTGTATCTGCACAAAAGTTTGCAAAAAAGATTTAGATCTAGATGTCAATGTTTTTGCAAAGTTTGGTGGGATTTTGAGGGGGATTTCAACATTTTTAGATGGCTTATAACTTTCTTGCCATGTGACAAAAGTTCACAGAAAGATTATAGACCGAACCTCAATTTTTTTGTCCAAAGTCTGAATGGATTATGTCTAGTGGGGGCAAAGTTACTTGTCTATTTTATGTATGTACATTTTGAAAAGGACCTGAAAGCATGGTTTTGCAAATGTGTCTCTGTTTTATTTTTACCTTTGTTGACTGTGGTATAGCCTATGGCCATGGGCAGCGGCCAGATTATCTGCTCAAGGCCATTATCTGGACAATTTGGCTACTGGCCATGACCACGAGGGACCAGTAAATGGGGTTATAGTGTGCATGGACACCAGGGACTGGATATGTGCTAAAGTATTTTGAAATTGGAGTAGGTTTCAATGAGAAAAAAAACATGTTCTCGTGTGTACAAGTGGAAGTGCTGGATGGGATTGCAGCAAATATGCAGAAGTAGGGTCAGCAAGAACTTAAAAGCATGGTTTTGCAAATATGTCCTGTTTTTTTCTTTTTTTGAAAGTGTGGAAATGTAAGGTCACACCACAGTGATATAACATTGGTGTCAGGAAAATGGGCCTGGCTGTCAGCAAGGAGAGAGTTGTACTGTGAATTGCTTATTGGGCATGCGGCATTGGCCGAAGCGTTAGGTTTCAATGGGAAAAAATGATTCTGTTCATGGTTGCAGCCTAAGTGGTGGACTAGATTACATCCAACTTGCACGACAACCATTAGCAAGGACCTGAGCGCGTGTTTTGGGAAATATGTCTTGTTTTTAGTTTTTTCAAAGTTTAAGAATGTAAGTAGAAACACTAGTGATATACATTTGGTGTCTGGGTAGTGGGCCTGGCCCTCGGCAAACACAAATGTGTACTCTGATTTACTTATTGATTGAATGTGGCATGGCAGAAGACTGTGCCCCAAGGATTTGGAGACTGGCCATGGCTGCAAGTCATGAACACTGGTCATTCAATACATTATTAGGGTATAGCGGACACTGAGCTAGGATGCAGGTTAGGTGCAGGGTAGGTGCAGTGAATAATAGGGATGGCTTGTTTGGGCTGAGGTTATGATTGAGCCTTCTGCCATGGGCAACTGAATGATGATTTGCATCCACAGCATGAGCTGCTGATGACAGACATACGTATGTGTTGCAAAAAATATGTTTCTTAAAAGACGTTTATAGTTCTTTCATATATATGAAAAGAGGAATTATTAATAACTTATATACAGTGATGTAACACCATGAAACCTTTTCACTTATAAAAACCTATTAAATTGACAGAAAAACCTTTGTTAAAGGGATGTTACGGTTAAGATGCATCCCACCCTTCCTCCAGTAGTTAGCCAGTGGTGTCCCACCTTGACATCCGTCAACATTTCCCTCCAGGTTTCTCATGAACACTTGCCCATCCATAATGTTCCTTCCATTTATGCACTTCTCTCACTGCACAATGCATATGTGCATATATAGGAACACTGTGTACAATTAGTTTATATAAGTAAGGGAACTGCAGTAGCAAAAGATTTGTAGAAGATTCTTAAGTGGCAGTTGGTGTGTGGAAGCTTAGTATGGTCATAAGTACAGTTTTCGGAATTGATTGGTGGATGGATGTGTGACTGTTTGAAAGCAGGCATTGAGGGAGTGTTACAAATATAAAATTAAAAAGGGTGGAAGGGCTGCCCTGCCCGATGGTGTGCACGTGCCATCAGGGTCTTTTAATGATCTGGGGACTGTGGAGACTGTGGATAGTTATAAAGGTCCATTGATTATGGTCCTTATTGTTTACTAAAGACAATTATTTGGGACCGAAAATAGTTTATGTCCTTTTATATTTTTCTCTAGTATACAATTGTCCATTATTCCTTATTCTCATTAGCATAACACAAAATGCTAATGGAAATGTTGGGGAATCGTATTGAGTCGAACTACTTTACTGAAAAATGTAAAGTACATGGATTCTATAAAATTATGTTTTTTTGTTCTATTTTTTAATTGTGAAAGGTGATTCCTAAAGGAACTTTTTTTGGGGGGGTGTTTTTTTGAACTTTTATTTGTGGTGAGGTCAGAAATTAAGGTGGACAGAGAAATGAGGGAAGATGTACCAACCACAAATATGGAGGGGCAGGTGGACAGGGGACGATGTTGTGTGTTTGTTATATCTATGGTAAGGGGAGGTGTTTCTCAAGCTCCTTGGTTACTGCTTAAAAAACACTTCGAAATTGCTCCCCCATGCAGAGTGGTGTGTTGCAGTATATTCAGAGTGCTGTTGTCTGGAAAGATATGGATCAACAGCCTCTTTTATCGCTTGCAAGGTAGCTGGTGGGATTTTGTGTCACACAGAAGTAGGCTGTGTGGTTACAGTATTAGTTGAGGAAGATGAGGTGGAACAACCTTTCTGCGAGCATTGTGGTGGTTGGATTATGGTGTTGTGGCCCATGAATGTGGTCCCATAGGAGTACAGTCCAGGTAGACTGCGACTGATTACACAGTGCATTTCACTTTGGTAACTTTAGCCTTTGGTACTTCTTCTACTTTATCTTCTTGGTCCTTTTCATTGTCTCTTGAATTACTGCACTTTTTTTCGTTGTGTGGGTTCTCCAGCTGGTGGTGATGGTTCCCTTTGGGGAGAAGGGATGGCAATAGCTGATGCCATTTTTAAGATAATTAGCAGTTTTGCTAATATTCTTCCAAGTATGTGCTGTGTGCTAGATTGTTAATGGATAATGAGTAGGAATGGGTGTAGGAGCTGTGCAAAGGTACATTGTGAGCTTCAAAGTTCCTAGTTCAGCTGAAAATGCAGTTCCAAACTGTTTATGGGAAGCACCAACCCTTTCGCAAAGTGCGTACACGTTCGAGGTCACGTCATCAGGCCGTGCACGAGCGCGTGGTTATGAGACACTGTCTGAAAAGTCTTTGATGATGTCAGATGTTCGCGGACGAACACAAAAACAGTGGAAAAAGTTGCAAAACGTGTATGGACATTTTAAAATTATGCTAGAAGGTGTGAAGTGGCAGAGTTTTAAGATGAAACTTTATAAATTGGACATTAATATTGTTATATTGGGGTAAGTATGATATTAGTAAGTTGTAGGAAATTTGCGTGCAGTGGTAAAATCAAATGAAATTCACTGTAAAAACTTTATTAAAGGGACATATGGTAAAATAGCACTAGTAAAAACCTATAAAATTCACTGAACAAACTTTGTTAAAGGTAGGTTATGGTTAAGTAGCACTGATAAAAACCTATGAAATTCAATGAAAAAACTTTGTGAAAGGGATGTTATGGTTACAAGTAAAACAGAAAAACCCAAGAAATTCACCAGTTATGGTAAGCTAAGCAACCATAACTCACACCACCACTGTGCACTGCTAAGACTAATACCCAGGACATGAAAGATGTCATCACAAATGTCATTGATGACATCACTGATGACATCACATATCTGGATCACCTGTTTTTGTTTACTGACATGATTAGGCTAGGTTTTTCTTTTTACTTACAATGAGAATTTCGAAAACATAAATTGTACTATACATATACACAACAACCTTTTTATATGTTCTTAAAGTACTTTCCATTCTTAATTCGAATCATTGAACATTATTTTTGCAAATTGATTACTGCTATTTACATTGATGATCGTATTCCGTGACGTTAGGCCCAACTCCGTCCTTATGGACTGTATATGAGTCACTTTGGAAACACCCAGGACACCATGCCAAATACCCTCCTCCAGCAGATTCACCCATTGTTCATAGTTGGTATAAGAACATTCTTGTGCCTATGAAATGCTAGTGCACATATTTTACGGTTGAAAGTTATTATCCCAATCAAACTAAAGCCAACACTGGAATTAACACATTTCTTTGTTGGTGGGATTATCGAAAAGGCCTTGGTACAAACGGTTTTAGGGACATCAGCTCATGAGGATGTGATTCAAGCCTCTATCTGAAATATCTATAGTTATATACAGGCTGCAGCGAAACTCCAGATGTCACTATCCTTGCCTTTTCTTTTCTGACTTTAACAAAGCACATAAACTTTGATGTATCCAAATTGAGCACCATATGATGAAGTGTTGCATATTCAATCACTGCATTTGCAATTTTGCATAAGTCTGCATGTGTGGTATCAGAAATCACCAGACCGTCTGCATATGTCAGATGTAAGACTTTCATGTCACCCAGTTTAGGGGGAAAGTTGTGGGTTTTTGTTAAAAATTCATCAACATCTGACATAAACAATTTAAACAGTATGCACCCCTGTTTCACCCCTCTGTCTATATTGATAGGAACAGCTAGCTCTCACCTACTGTTCAACTTTACCCAAGCAAAATTATTTTCATGCAGTTCGTGACCGGCCAAAAGCAAAACATCTGGCATATTTAATATCTTTAACTTCTCCCACAGCAGTGAGAGATCTACCCAAATAATATATACAGAGGTAAAGTGGACTTTGCCTGAGCTTGTCTTATCAAAGTGTTGACAATAAATACATTGTAATTAGCTGAAAGACCCTTCCTAAATCCGGTCTGATAACAACTGTGGATACTGTCTTCACCAATCAATGTTTCTATTTTTGATAAAAGACATTTTCCAAAGATTTTTCTTGAACCATTCGGAAAGGATAGGATCCTGTAATTTGAGGGATCGTCAACTCTGCCATGCTTAAAGATGGAAATAAACTATGCTTCTTGTCATGAGGCAGGAATTTCTCTGAAGTCCACAATTTGTTTAAAGAGTATTAATAATATATCTGCCCGAAGGTCAGAATCAGCCCTCATATCTAAGTTAGAGACATCGTCCGGGCCCGGTGCTGTAGATTATTTTATTTTACCTATAATGTTCACCAAATTATCCCTATCAAAGGACAAATTATGAGGGTGATGACAAACAAGTAGAGTGATAATTGTAGCAGCAAAATTGTGCCCCAAATACATCTCCCAGATTTTGATCGCAATAGAGTTAACCACCATAGACCGAGATTGAGAACCATTAACCTTAAATAAGGACCACAAACCTTTAGCAACAGTATTATACATTACTTTGTATACATCCCTCCAATCTTTAGTATGTCATTTCAGGTGGTACCACTTTAACTAAGAGAAATAGCATTTTTTCACTTTCCTGATCTTGGCAAATTTAAGGTTATTATTTATACCTCGGTGTGTCACCTTACGGATCTCCTACCTCAGAGTTCTTTTTTTTTTGGATTATACATTTATCATAATGGTAGACATGATGTGGCCCTACCCTGGATAGAGAAGCAGACCCTCTGTATAAAAAAGGTTGTTGATCAATCTAATCCACTCTATTATTTGATTGGGAGATTGTAAGTCCACACATATGATATCAAGACCATTCATGTGTCTTGTGATTTCAGCAATATTTCTATCAGACCAACCTATTCTATTCTATTCTGGGAGTTATTCACTTTTACCTCCCCCACCCTGTCTTGTTCGAGCAGTATCATAGGCAGGAGATGTAACTTGATTTTCAAAATTGCATTATCGCTCTATGTATTATTTACCACAGATATAGCATAGGACTAATTATATAAAAAAATACTCCCAAAGAAATAATCAATTGTCGATTGAGCGGTACCATTATGCCAAGTCGTGGTCGCCGCTACGTCTCCATTTATGCAACCGTTGAACGTTTGAAGCCACAAATCGAAACAAAATACAGACCACAGGCATGCTGAGCTACATGGTTTTAAACTGGTTTTAAACTGAATCAACACTTACCCGTTATCTTCTAACAGATAATCGATACATGGAGAATTAACATCTTCTCTGATAATCAAATCCATGGACTGGTAATTCTTAATATCAGATGTATTCATGTCATAAATAGCCAGTTCACTCCCTTTCAGTGCAGGAGCCTCCAGGAGGATCATAGAGATGTAACACCAAAATATGTCATGGATCATGGTGCTCGACATCCAACAGCAATACATTGGGGTTATCATTAGTTATAAATGTTGCCATTGCTACCAGATATTTAGAACATAGTGTCAGCAGGCCTACATAATGTCAACCATTTTCGCCTTTTCTACTGGGTATAGAGATACACAATATCCATAAAAAATGACCTCCTCCTGCAGCTAAATCTCCTGAAATAAAATGATGTCTTGATCATAAAATAAAATGTATGAGCCACTCTGTAGAAATAAACGTTGGTTGCCACGTGTGTTCCAGGAGCAAAGTGTTAGTTCAATATTAGGAATGCTATTTGGGGGTGGATAAAAAGCAAAAAAGGCAATCCCAAATGAGATTTAGATACAAAATCATGAGAATTGGAGGAGGTGCAAACTTCAGGGACATGGGAAGTCACCTTTCTCTGATGAGCAATATTAGCAGCATTTGCCAACTCAGTAACTTTCAAATGAATCGGCAACCTCTTGTGCCAACAATCTGAACATTGTTATAGCCCCGTTTTAATAGAGAGGTGGCATTTCCTCGCAACAGCGCAGGGATTACCGTACCTTTACAATGCACTCTGGTAACAGTGGAGCAGTAGCCTTCCAACTGCTCCACAAAATTTAAATTGTTGCACTGTAGCACACAAAGAGCTATCAGACGGCAAAACAAATCTAGCAGGACATGCCGCTCAATGGGCGACTTGCTGTCCTCAAATAGTATTGAAATGGTAAAAGAGGTTGGTGGTAGCCGCTGGTGTATGGAGTTCTTGTGTTCAGAGCTGTATTTCACACAAGCTGGTTTTGAGTTGGTAACACTTTTTACCCACACTTCCAATTGGGGGGGCTCAATTGAGATACTTGTCAAATGTTCAGCCTCAGAGAGTTCAGATTTCGGTGATTGCTTCATCCTGGGGAGGATGATCCGCTTCTACTTGCACCTGTTTGCTGGTGTCACAGTTTACCAACCATTTCCCTTCTTACTCTTGTTATGTCTGGATCTTCTAGCGGGCTATTTAGGCGCCGTTTTCTGAGAGGGAACCATCTTAGAGATGAAAGTAGCAGATACTTTTGAGCCCTTTTGACTGTTACCCTTAATTAGCTTCAATCTCCCTGGCCTCTCTTTTCTTGACGCAACCAAATCATAATTTGGCTCCTCCTCCACCACTTGTATTTCAGGTCTGGTTAGATGCTCAACACATCTTGGCTCACTTTGGGTTACTTTATCATTCACCATCACTTGTGGGACCAAAGTTATTTGTTCAATTGGTCGAGAGGGCCTTTTTTTCCAAAGTATTACACCCGAATCTGGATACAGTCACTATATTAACAATGGCATTTCGAGATATTTGTTCCAGAAGAAGCATTTGTTTCTGGGGCTCATTATAAATAAAGTTGCAGAGTTTCAACAATAGTTTTAGCTCAAAGTTGATAGCTTCATGCTGTACAGGAAAACCTTCTTACTCCTCCACAGATATTGATCTATTCTGCCCCTCCAAATCTTCATCCAATAATGTCTGGGAGATCACTTCACCTAATTATGCCACATTTAACCCAGTTAGTCCAGGTGAGCAGAAGAGTCTCTCATTGAATTTCGCTGGGGCTGCCACATTTCCCACAATATGTGTACTCATGGTAGCCAGAGTTTGGGGGTTAAATGTACTGGGAGTAATTGTTTAACGTAATTCTGTAGTGACAAATATAGATTAAGTAATTCATTATTGTTAGCAATTTGTGTTGGGAAATTACCTGACCCTGGTTGTGTTATTTGGCCAGTAGCATGCACAGTAATTCCAGCGCTAAGAATCTTCGGTGGCACTTTAAAAAAAAAAAAAACTCATTTTTGAAGCTTCTTGCACAGAAGCAACGCTTGTAGTCAGAGGCTGCACACTTGTTCTTATATCAGTGTCGATGGACTCTGATTCCATAAATTGCAACCTCTGCAAGGATTTCTCAATTTTGGATAGCTTGCCTTTCAGATATAAAATGTATATTCTTTTAGGCGGCATTAATGTGGGGGAGAATTAGTATTTCATTCAAACTCTCTGCGACCTTTAAAAATTACAATACGATGCTGACAAAAAGCGAAAAAGGACAGCAAGAGCAGAGACGCCGTTGCCTTAATTACTTTAATCTCTGTTGATAGCCACCACCCCATCCGCATTTGCTGGAAAGGAAGCAATTACGTTGTTTATGACAGGTCTCAGAGACCTCAGTCTCACAATTACCCAGGGATGGTTTAAAATATAATCTTGGACAAACACTTCCAATAGCAAGAAAGGACAGACTTCCAACCATCCCGGCCACAGATGACCATTCCCCCACCATTCTTCATCCGCGCAGCACTCTGCGCTGCTGTGGAAGTTACATCCAGTTGATGTGAAGCTGAGTCAGGACAGGCACCTCCCCTTCCAACAGCAAGGAAGGACAGACTTCCCATGTTCCCGCCACAAATGACTACTCCTGCAACATTTTGCGTCCACATAGCGCTCAGAGTATCTGTGTAAATGATATCCAGTTGAAGGGAAGCTGAGTCAGGGCAGGCACCTCCTCTTCCAACAACAAGAAAGGACATACTTCCAACGATCCTGGCCACAAATGGCCACTCCTTCACAACTCTGCATCCGTGCAGTGCTCTGCACTGCTTTGGAAGTTTTATGCAGTTGAAGGGAAGCTACGTCAGGGCAGGCACCTCCTCTCCCAAGAAAGGACAGACTTCCAACGATCCTGGCCACAAATGGCCACTCCTGCAATACTCTGCATTCGTGCAGTGCTCCGTGCTGCTTTGGAAGTTGTATGCAGTTGAAGGGAAGCTGAGTCAGGACAAGCAACTCATCTACCAACAGCAAGAAAGGATCGGCTTCCAATGATCAAAGCCACAAATGACCACTCCTGCACCACTCTGCGTCCATGCATTTCATCTTCCCACTTTATTTTCACATTGACTTTAACAATAGTCCTTTTGAGTGAGATTATGATGATTGCCTTTGTAGTGTGTTCAATTTTGCTACCTGATAGATGTTTCTCAAAACATGTCAATGTGATGCCTGCTCAAAATCAAAATCACTTGCCCAACACCTACATGCCACTACATAGCTTAGTAACAGGCAAAAACACTTAATGTAGCAGGGAAAAACACTTAACATGCTAATCCAACACATGTTGTTGCAAACCCAGAGGTTCCTTACTGCCTCCATCTTCAGCTGTGCTCTGGTTATACAGCTCTTGCATTTACAGCAGGACAGGTGTGGCAGGCAGCTCATAACCTCACCTCCTAAAGCCTCAGGGCTCAGCAGGAGGGGACATTGAGAAGGTTTGAGGAGATGTCTGAGGATATCACTTGTCAGCCTCTACATCGCTAGAGCAGGCTCAAAGTATTTATCTCTATACACAAACAGAGCACTCTATCGGCCTTGTAATTGTCTAAATGGATCTGAGACAAGGGTATTACATAACCGTCAGCCTGCTAAAATTGCCGATGGTGTAGACATTGTGGTGCATACCCATTGTATGGCCACAGGGTGATATAGAAAGATCAGGGTCCAAAGTGGAGCATCCGTGGTACGTCAAATGAGAGAGCTGCTGCATGGCAGAAGAGTGGATGGGAAACTAGACCCAGCAATGATATATCTCAGCTGCCTAACCAATATGGAAAGCATGCAGTCTAAGAAAAGCAGTAGGTAAACCATTGTTCTTTCTCCTAAAATGAACGAGGGCACTTCAGAACATCGAACAGGGAATATTGGTAGCTTGTCCTATCCTCCGCCGTAAATGAGACTATAAATTAGTGTTAACTGGAAAACACGAGCAATCTCTGGACACTCAGTCAACATTTGAGAGGGTATGACAAATGGTGGGGTTTTGGATCTGACCCCCTAATCACGTCCTGGGATTTTGCCAACTCTGGACGTCCCTTACATGTTCCACTTTTGGATTCATAGATTTGCTTAATTCACTTTTTATTTCAATAGTGTGTATTTATTTTCATGTTGTATACCAGTGCACCATACCCCAACAGATCTAAGCCTTATAGGGTGCAATCTGGAAAACTCATGTTGATAACAGTGACCAAGGTGGCCATAAGCACCGTCAAGCCACATGTAGGACCATGTATTCAAGGTCTTCACACATGCCAGGACTGTTGACAAGCTAAACATGCATTGGAAACATCTACAGTTGTGGCTTGTATGCAGGCATGGGGCAGGCATTTGCCAGGCACTGCCATAATAATACTAAATGGGCAGACGATGGCAACATATGGAAGATGGTGTAAGTACCAAGGCATATTGTGGAAGTGCTTGGCACATGCCTCTTTAGTACCCCTTCACAAGCCAACACTGTTGCCATTGCTTTTTAACACGACTTTATTTAATACACAAAACAGGTGCAAGGAGATTAACATTGTTTATCAATCAAATGAAGACATGTTTATTGCACCAGGAGCTCATGTAAATCTGTAATTAAACTATACGGATGCTGGTGGTCTGAAGCAGAAGGGAGGTGACCAAGCAGTTTGGTCTGGACCGTCCTGTGTTCGTGTAGGAACAGGCAGGCCCGTTTTGCATTTGATATTTCCCCTTTCTGTAATGGTGTGGCAGGCTGAAGAATGATGGCATGGTGGGTTGCCCAAAGTGATGGCAGAGGTTGAGGTTATTTCTAAATCTTCCAGCCATCACCACACCATACACTAGAGACACGTGCCTGCATCATATTCTTGGATGGCTGTAGGCAGAGTGTGCAGGATGACCTGGCACAGAAAGTGAACATGACGTTTTCCCAGGCAATAGGCGGGTTGACATTGGCAATACACAAATGGTCAGCAAGGTCAGTCAAGAGGAGGTGTGGCTTTGGAAATAAAATCAATTGCTGGGCAGTAATTAATAGAACTAAGAGTAGGACGATGTGAGAATCAGGGCATGAAATAAGCCACACTTTTACAATCATGCGTAACACCCTGAGGAGGATAGCAAACACCATAGCGCTTGCATTGGCGTGGGACACTGGAATACCAACCACTGCCTGGTCCTCATTCACCTTGCCTCTTGTGTCCTTCCAGGGTGGGCTGAAGTCCCGGAAGGCTCTAAAGCGGGACTCCCCATCCCACTCGCACTTGCAGTGGGAACCAGCTATGAGAAAAAAGCAACATGCAGGGTGTCATGTGTGGTTTGTGAAGGAAGGGGATAGGTTGTGTGGTGAGTGATGGGGATTATTCCGTGTACGAAAAAGTCGAATTCGAAAAATCACAAATTTAACATGAAAATATACAAATAATCACGTACATGACCCCCGCCTGCTATCCCCCCACCACCTACCCTTAAAAACATACCTCTTGCTCCTTACCCATGCAGGGCCACAGCTCCGTCCCAGCGACGCAACGTCCTCATCCCCATTGAGAGGCAGAACTTCGGCTGCAGGGTCCCCCCAACCCCCTGTCCTTGTTATGGAGGTGGGGGACGCCCTCGCCACCCCCAAATTCCCTTAATGTCAAAGAAGGCAGGCAGGGGACCGCCCGCAACTCCTGGTTCCCTTCTTCGTCATTTTGAGTCTTCATTTTTTTTTTCACGACAAATTTAAACTTTCCCCTGATACCAAATAGAACGAATTGGAGGAGTGGTGTGATAGATATTTTTGGTTAGGTAGAGGAATGGCTGTGAGATGGAACATTGAGGGGTGTGATGTGTTTGGGGTTGCGAGAGGTGCGCCATGGTTGTTTGGGCTAGAGAGGACAAGTTGTGGCGTGGTGGGGGTTGAGTTATGGCAGAGTTTATGAGGTCTTTTTCATGAGCTGAATGTTTTTATGAGTAATAAAGAGATATGCTATGTGGTATTGCATCCTTCCAAACAATGAGCTAAAACGTGAGTGAAGTGGTAAGGAAATGCAACCAATGTCCTTAAAAACGACTAACAGCTCGTAGTGCCTGGCTCAATCACCCCTCATGCCACTGTGGGAGGGTAGCTGGAGTAGGGCCTCTCCATGCTGATCACTGTCTGAATCCTGATAGTCCAAGTCACACACCAGCCCTTTCCAACTGATTGCCAGGTTATGGAACAGGCAGCACAGGATGGTCATTTTCTAACCTATCTTGTTACTGTACTGCAGTGCTCTTCCAGGGCATTGCAAGCAGAAAAACGTGACATCTAGCAGCCCACGTGCTTGTTCTTTAGTTCCATAGGTCCTCATGTGTGCTGCATTATAATGCGTCTTGTTCCATTTTATTTAGGCCTTGTTGGAAATTAGCCATGGCATGAGGATAGATGTGATGTGACATACAATATGTCGGGGGCGAATCCTGTCTGGGGGCACCAAATATATTGTGCATTCCAGACCCATTATGCATGAAATGATTGTGATTTCCTGATTTTGTCCCAAATTCATCCCTGTGCACTATTCACCGGCTATAACTGTAGAAAACCAGTTGTGTTTTTAGAGGGGTGATTTGCACGTGGGGTGCGTGGTCAGAGTAAGTGGGGAGGGTGGATATGCCAGTAACAGTGTAAGTGGGGCACAGGGCCGTGCATCTTGGTAAATGATAGTGTGAAGGACGAAGGAAATGTGGAGACATTAAAGCTTGTTGTGACACATACCTTGGAGCCAGGTCTGTGTGGCAACATGTGACACCAAACACCAGGGTGGTATGTTATTCCATAAACAGATGTAGTTATAGATGGTTTCCTGGAAGCATGCTCCTGTTTCAGATTGGGGAACATGCGCTTCTTGACAGGGGTTCGGGGGGAGTATAATGTGAATGCAGTCCAAATGAGAAAGAGTTAGAAGGTGATATCCGGACACCAGAGTAAAAACTGTATCTATGGTGCTTCAGCCCATATATCAGTGCAGCAGGGAAGTTGCGACAGCTGAGGGTGTGCAGGTGAGGAACGAAGAAGCAGTGGGCTCTGTCTTACTTCCAAAGGTCAGCCGTGCACTCCAGATAGTAGGCATTGAGGGAATATGAAGATCAGACATTGGTACAGGCAGTTACCCTGAGGCTGTGGAGTACGAATGTCATTTCTCTAATGTTTGTGCCTGAACTGGCTCGCCAGCCGAGGAATGGGTGTGGCTGTGGATTCACAATATCCAAAGGCATTGGGATAAATGCATGGACAACAAGATCCATGTGCTATCCAGTGGGGGCACCATGTCCACATGACTGTGAAAATAGATGCATACCATGGTATATGCTGGACATGTGACCTCATGCATTCTGGCGATGCACCTATCAGTGCAACCCATGGCCAAACAGTTTTTCCTCACATGCATCCCTTAAATAAACAAATGCCAATCGACCTATATTGAAACCACCATACCTAATCACTGGCCTAACATATGTAAATGACATGTGAGCAAAGCATTGGCCAATGAGGGACAGCATACATGGTGAGCGAAGCACCTGTGCCTCCTTGCCCTTGTCCATTCTCGCAAGTGCTGTGTGTCAGACCTTACAAAATCCACTGTGCATGATGTCTCATGCTGACTCTACAGAGCAATCCACTAGGTGGACATCACACCAAAAACCATGTCACAAATCAACCCTCACATCCTGCAAGGGGCAACCACCTCAAAGACAATATGTACCAATGGTGGGTAGAAATCCTTCCTCTTGAATGTGAACCAACCTAACATCATTAGCCTTTGTCGACATCCTTTGAAATGCATGAGTGTTGTGCAATGCCCTGTGCAGTCTACTTCATGAGTGACTGCATATCATTCATCACACAAAAAGTACACATACCAATCGGGAAGATGAAACTAGGTCCAGTACATCAAGGTCAAATGGGACATGCCACTAGGCGCACGGAGGGGCCAACAACAACAGCAAGCACCTCTGCCTCCACCTCTGCACACCACATCCATGGAACCTGAAGGAATAACCCTGCCAAAAAAGCATTGGGCACCAGCACCAGCATGCCAGCTGCACATGCCAGACCCATTGATGCCATCCCAGCATTTGTGGCCACTGACACCACTGACACACCACCACTGATGCCAATGTTGTGCCGGTATACCTACAAAATATCCCCACCAAAAATGTCGCTGTACATATGGCCATTAGTCTCGCCATAGGTGATATTTTTGGGGGGGATAATTTGTGGGAGCAGGGTTTGCGGAGGTGTCCCCTGCACATTTTAAAATAATGGGGAGGTTGCGGGGGTGTCCGCCGTAGGGTCCATGGGTCAATATCGCCACAAAAATATGGCAATACTTTTGTATCACAATATTTTTGCAGGGATATTAACACATGGAACCGTTGTGCCACCATATTTTTCTCAAACGGCAAAAACCATGCATTAATGGATCACAAAACACACTCCTTACCACATGGATAAGACTGGTAGTATATAAAAGAAGGTGTAAAACATGACGCACAATATATCCACAGGAATTGCACCTACACGTAAATCCGTATATTCCTTTAAAACATGTCTTTATTTAATTCATTATAACACTCTTAAAATGATCATATTACATAAAATTCATCATCCAACACACAAGATATAAAACATAAAAAAAGACTCAACTTTACAACACATAACAATCCCAAAAAAATCGGGTTAAATCTGCTGATTTTTACATTGACTCCGTGTGGGACTCCACACTGAAGAAATTTCTTTTCAATATCAGTTTTATTAGTATTTCCTCAATGGAAATACTAATAAAACTGATATTGAAAAGAAATTTCTTCAGTGTGGAGTCCCACACGGAGTCAATGTAAAAATCAGCAGATTTAACCCGATTTTTTTGGGATTGTTATGTGTTGTAAAGTTGAGTCTTTTTTTATGTTTTATATCTTGTGTGTTGGATGATGAATTTTATGTAATATGATCATTTTAAGAGTGTTATAATGAATTAAATAAAGACATGTTTTAAAGGAATATACGGATTTACGTGTAGGTGCAATTCCTGTGGATATATTGTGCGTCATGTTTTACACCTTCTTTTATATACTACCGTTGTGCCACCAACCAGCACCTCAATCAACACTGCTGCTGATGCTGCAGGCTGACAGCTGCCAACAAAACCAGTGTGTAGGCCTCTGTGGAGACCAATGACCACTATGATGACAACACCACCACTAATGGGTTGACACTGGCAACCACTCACCTGGCCCCTCACTGCCCCTCCTCATTGGTTCCATCACTCTAATGGCTGCAAGCAATTGAGGAAGTTATGCATGATCATCTGGCTGTATAGCAAGATCAATGGACAAGCAGTGCTGCCACCTATCTGCAGCAACACCACAAATGCAGTCATGGCCCACAGGTTTTGAGATCTTGCAAAGGACCATGCTCCTCATCTTGCAGCACATAAGAGCCAAGAGTCAACACCTTCTACTTCTACCACTCTCACAGAAGGTTAGTTGCCTGGCAGTCCTCATCGTCGGTCAAAAGTAAATGTGGTATGCATGCTAGCAAGCTTCCATGCCTCGAATGTCATACAAATTACATTCAACTACATGTCACACTCATTCCAGGCACAAGGGGGGTGGGAAGCCACAAGTGCTGGGAATGAGCGAGAGCAAGGATGTTAGGGAGGTGAGAGGGTATGGCATTTGCGCATGAGAACGATGGGAGGGCAAGAGGTTTTTTTGGAATGCAAATTAATTCGCATATACACTTGAGCAGATGTGAGCACAGTCATCTTTGAGTGGATGTGATAGAATTACTATGTGACTATGTACAATTGAGTGAGGTATGTGATATCAAATATCCTTAAAAGAAATTGTCAATCAATTTCCGCCACAACTGACATTCGTCCCTGCGTTTCCACATGGGCAATGCGTAACAGCCAGTTGTCCCCAGCATGTGTGTAATCATCCTCCTCTAGGGGACCATGCCAGCATCTGGGGCAGGACATCCTTTCTCCACATTCCTATTTTGTGCATCATGGCAAGCACAATAAAGAAAATGTGTCCACCTTGTCTGACTTGTAATTTAGGGCACCTCCTGCCAGATGACACACCAGAACTGTCCCTTCAGCAAGCCAAATGCACACTCCAGCCTGATCCTGGTCATTACTTGTGCCTTCTTGTACTCATCCTGCTGTGCTGTCCATGGATTCTGGACATTTGGCAACAGGCACAGGTGTTAGGGATAGGCAGAGTCGCTTGCATGCACAATGAGGATAGGTGGTGTTTATAGAACTATAAGCAAGTGTAACAATTGTTCATGACACACAGGTCAACATGTCAGCTACTGTATGTATTGCACATTTGAAATTCACCAGTTGTCTATCTCATGGAATAAGGAGGGAAATGGTTAACTTCACACATCACTGACCCCTCCCCAGTCCCCCAGGGATAACTGTCATACACTGGACTGGGACTGGATTGGCAAAGAACATGTTATATGTCATATTCAGCACTGGGTATTTGTGAATGTTATCTGATAAGCGTTTTGGTAATCTTGAGCACTTTGTGATAGTGCTCCTGCTCTTGGGAAATGTCATTTATGGATGGCAGCGTTCATGACCGGACTGCCTGTCGGTGTTGCTCTGTCATCTTGCACAGGAACATTGCACAGAAGCATGTTATTATGGTTTCCTTGTGCATTGTGGTACCCGCAATTCTCTCTTTGTATATTTGGGGTTTGCAACATGGCCTGATGTTGTCCTGCAGAGACTTGTCCAGTGGGGTGGTGCATCGTATGTGTTGTGTCATAGGGCAGGTCCTTCATACACAGTGCAGTGACAGTTCATGCATTACATTGACCTTGAATAGGTGATTGGCACCCCCCTCCTCATTGCTGTTACCCTTTGCACTTAAGAAACCTCTACGTGTGTGATTTGATAGTGATTGTACCAAGATCCCTATACATTAACTTCTGAGGGTCTCCCTATATGCTGACAGAGTACTGTTTCACTTGACCATGCTATCATGGGTGGAACCAGGACCACTGGCACATCAGTGGACCACAGCGAGGTCGGCGGAAAGATAACCTGTTTGTTAAGACAAAGTTGTTGTTTCCTGTTATGGAAGACCTCTTCCAGTGGCAGGAGTGCTACCATTGTCACATCCATGCAGAACAGAGCTGCAATGACGTTTGGGAACCCGGCAGCTGCATAGAATCATGCCTTTGCTGCATTTACATGTGCAGGCATGGTGGGCAGGGAGATGTCCTTGGGTGCCTGCTGCATGAGTGTGTCCATCAGCTGGGTATGCATGGTAGAAAACGAGGGCTGTAACATGCCATGCAACATGCGCACAGAGTGCTGGAAAGTGTCTGTAGCAAAAGCGTGCAGCACTGACACAAGTTTCAGCAGTGGTGGCATTGGTGTTCTTATGTTAATCCTGCTTTTTAGATCAGGCAATGTGAGGGAGATCAGCATTTCTATAGTTTCCCTGTTAATTTGGAAGAACGTTAGGGCTGCCCATCAGTTACTAATCAGGTTGATGGTCTGACCTGAGGAAGAGGAGCTCTCCTTGAAAGGCGTTTCTTCCTCCTTTCTACAGCTTGCACACTGTGGTGCTGCTGTACATGTTTCCGCAGCTCAATGTGGAGCAGGAAGTCCTGAGTCTCGAGGTATGTTACGGAGGGTGGATGAATGGTGTTGGGAAGTGTGTTTAGGGACGTGTGGGCCTTGCATATGCTTTCAGTGTCAATTGGGTGCACGAGTGGCTTCGTTGCCATCAACTTCTTTTATGTTATTTCAGTAGTATTTCCACTTCTAACATGGAGAAATTAGCATTTTTGTTTCTGGCGCTAATTCCTCCAGCGGAATTAGCCTTGGGGATTTATTTAGTCTGTAATTCCGCTGGTGCTAATTCTTCTAGGGCTAATTTCGTCTGAGGAATTAGCACCCACTATTGGTGAGCATTAGTTTGGGGAGTGGTCAAAGTGGTGGTAATCCTATTACCACCAGTTTTTTTTTTTACCATTGACAAACTTGTTTGAGGCCCATGCTCTCATATGGGGAGGGATTATGAAAACGTCCCTGTGTGAGAGAAATACCTTCTCAAAGAAATTTGGCAACATTAATAATGGGGATTGCTATACTAAGCAATACTAAGCATTACATGTATGCCACTCAACGCTTTATATAGCAATGATTGAGTGTGATTATCCTTCCTTAATTATTGATCGTGTCGACCCAAGTGAAGAGGACCCTACAAACCACAATCATGGATTAACTGATAACTCCTGTTGTTTTGCTCATCCCCTTGGCAATGGTAGTATTTCTTGTATATTTAACGAGGATAGTCAAGATGTATTGGCATCTATTAGTCTACACTTGTGTTTGGGAAGATAATTTTGAATTATGAATATTATCCTAGAATATAACCGGTTTAGATTCTAAGATATCAGATCAAAATTGACATTCAATCATTCTTGCTAATGACATCATATTCCTTCATTAAATGTGGTCTTGTTAACACATTATTATCTGATGGTTTTGTAACATATAGTATTGCTGCTACTCTTAATCCTAGTGGTTGCAATTTACGAGGCTTCTGGATTATGAGTCTATAAAAGCAAAAGGAAATATTGAGACTGAGTACCCCAAAAGGAAATACACCAAACATGGGCTTATAAAGATTCAAAGATCTTTATTCTATAACTGTAAAGTTTACAAAGAAACAAAGTATCAGATTGCTATCTGGCCCTCAGTGCATCACAGCGAATACCAGCCCTTTCAGTGTGAGAAGTGAGAGGTACTGGACGTCTAAACAGTTGTTCATTTTATACATTTCCAATCATATTGTCCAGCCCCTCTACAGGTTAATGATACTCGGTCTAGGGTTCGTGCCGAGTTCACTTCTAGTTTGTCCAACTATATACATATGGATCATCTTCGCAGAGCGACTGGGCCTAGGCCAATATATACAACAAAGGAGGTACAATATAATATCTCGTTTAACAAACACTCCTTTTGGCCTAAGCCAAGCGCTAAACTTTACGAGTAACTCCACGTCTCAATGTCCATCCATCCCGAATCACTATCAGAGATATCAATTGCCATGAGGTCCGATACTGAGATTTCCTTCAGCACAAATTCATTAGATATTCTCTCTGGGGCGTACACCTTGTGCCCTATTGTACCCATTGCGTGTGCACAACATCCTCCTAACATCGAACACATACCAGGAAGACATTTTATACAACAACAGAAAAACACCAAAATACCTAAAATAATCAGCAAGACCGAAAGTAGCTTCCATCCCCAAGATCGCAAGAAGTCCCAGAACCAAGCCATAAGATCCTAGTTTCCCTCGGGAACATGCACTTCTGAACTGAGAACATGCAGATTTTAAATCGCCCTAAAGATAGTTGGGGTGGAATCTGGCACGGAAACACAGCAAGCGGACCCCACTAATTTACATACCCCACCATGCTCAGCCAGAATGACATCTAATGCCATCCGATTCTGAAGTGCCACTAACCTTATTGCTTTCTGTTCTAAAGTCATTTTATAGAGTATGTCAGTGGTCCGGTTGATGGCCCTCTCCAGTACTCTTGCTAGTCTCCTGATATCTTCGGAGTTCAGTATTTGCCCCCAAAATGGCACAAAGGATTTAGCTACATTGCCCAGAACTTGTGCTGAAGTATCACCATTCTCGTCCCACCATGGACGAGCCTTTGAAATTTCTACAGTGCTAGCAATGAATACACCGGGTAACAGAATCCCTAAATAACAGGTTCCCTGCCAATCCCTGGGTAACCATGGGAATGCTACATTACCGCAAACAAAGTAGACAGGTTCGCCTACATACAAAGGTCTGTCCTCACTAGTCAAATTTGCAACATTGGCACAACCTTTGAAATCACCCATTGACTGAGTACCATTCCTTTGTATGCAGAAAGAAACTGAATCTGGGCTGTGGTTAACAGTATAAGAAGGTGGCATGGCATCCCTATTGCCTATAGGAGCCATCTTGAAAGAGATCAAAGATTGAAAAGGACGGGACAATCTACCAGAAGGCCTAATAGAAGCAACATTAGGTTTGCTCCTATTCTCAAAGAGTGAGCATCCCAGGGGCGTTAGAACACGTTTCTCAAAATCGTTCACGTTAGTACCATCAAAGTTCCCCGAGATGCTATCGTTCCATGGGCCAAAGAATAGTGCCCCTAGAGAAGCATAGCAGGCAGTGTCAAAGGTAAAGGATGAATATACCAACCCAGCCCTTTATCCCTGTGTTGCGGTAAATGTGAACAGACCCAACAATTAGACTTATTGAAAATGGCATGTGTAGCATTCATGATGAATAATAGAGTATTATTATGCTAACTCTGTCTGTGCTGAGAATCTCTAGGAGATAGAGTGTGCAGATGCACAAAAGGCGTAGAAACAGTGGGTACATTTTCAGTGGGTAACACATTTTCAAGCGGATGTACTTCTTCCAGATACCAGAATCCTAAGGCAATGACTATTATAAAACCAGTTAACATTATCACTAGACAAGAATACGTTTTCGGGGGGCCCACGCATTCGATTATTCATTTTCACATCTAATCACACAGTCTCTTATCTGTTCTGTATGGGTGGGAGCGGTTGCAGGCATTGTCTCTTCAAACGAATGTGCCAAAGTTAATTTTGCTGGCGAACTCCAGGCCGAGCGTCTTCTTAGTCCTTTCACAAACCCTAGCCAACAGAATCCCCTTATGTACAAAAGATCGGGCCAAAGAGACAAGCCCTTCGATGATTTTCCTTGATGGCACTGCTGAACCGTGCAGTAATTCTACTTCCTCGGATACAGATCGTACCTTGTGATCCCTGGTACTGAATGATCTGTGAACAATGTGGCGTTACTTCCTGATGGAAGCAGCGAATTCAAAGATTTTGAAAAAGGAACCGTTGGAGAGTGTGGAGATGAAGCGGCTCTTTCTCCAGTCCCCACGGTCTCAGGGAGAGTCCCCGACGCACTCTCGATGCTGTATGATGCTTTGTGATCATTGGTTACAGTGTTGGAGAGTAGTTCTGTATCTTCTGTAGCGTATAGCAAAGGGTAAGGAATCCTCTTGACGTGGGACTCGTGGATCCAATGCCCCTTGCCTTCCACTCGCACGGCGGTCGGTGTGACCAGGAGGACTTGATGGGGGCCCCGCCAACGAGGTGCGAGGCAAGAAGATTGCTCAAACGACTTGGTCAGGACCCAGTCCCCCTGACGTATGCTGTGACCTGGGCCCTCGAATTTTACATGTAAAGCCTCTCGCACTTGGTGATAAATCAAATACAGATTAATTTAGTTAACTGCCCATAGTATTCAGAAAGAAGTACATTTTCAACCTCGCGTAAAGAACGGGGCTTCCAAATGTTAGCTGGCCTACCCATGACAACCTCAAATGGAGAGAGCCCAGTCTTAGTTTGAGGGTTCGTCCTCATAGCTAATAACACGATCTGTAAGGCGTCCGGCCATTTCAGTTTGGTGCCGGCACACATCTTAGTGAGCTTGTTCTTGATGATGCCGTTGTGTCTTTCTACTAAACCAGCACTCTGAGCGTGCCTAGACGAATGGAACGTTTATTGATCTGTAATCCCGCGCATATCTGCAGAATTACAGCAGCGATAAAATGTGGACCATTGTCTGACCAGATGGCTCTTGGCAGACCAAATCTAGAAAAATATTCCTTCGGCATAGTCTTCGCCGTGGTCATAGCTGTAGCATCTTTGACAGGAAAAGCTTCAACCCATTTGCTAAAGGCGCAGATAACAACTAGTACGTATTTGTAGTTATTACAACGCTCCATTTCAATAAAGTCAAAATGTGTGACCTCAATGGGGACAGAAGGTGGACCAAAACTACCCCTAGGAGTTGATGTGCCCTTTCCCACATTATGCTACAAACAAATCATACACCCTTGGATAAAGCGCTCGCCTACCTTAGGGATTTTATCATTTACCCACACTTTTTGCAACATTTTGGTTTCTTTTCGTGCACAAATATGGGTGGGACCATGAGCCATAACAACCATCATCGTAATGTATGCATCAGGCAGTAACCATTTCCCTTCTACTTTGTCCACCCAACACCCATCATCATCCAATTTCGCCAAACCCTCAGCCCATTTCTTAGATTCCTCTAACGTGGCATCAGCTTGAATGTTTTTCACAGTTTCAATACCCTCATCCAAAGTATAAGCATTTGTGACTTCCCTTGAAGTATACATATCTGAAGAGAGATCAGTGGCAGTATGTTTGGCTATCTGGTCAGCGAAAGCATTCCCTTTTCCTAAATTATCTATAATCTTCTGATGTGCTGTGCATTTCATAATTGCTAGCTGAGTAGGGAGTGCAAGCACTGAGAGGAACCGTACTATCTAGGAGTCATGCTCGATTTTAGTGCCGTGTGAGGTCAAGAAACCTCATTCTGCCCAAAGTCTGCCGACCTTGTGAACCACCCCAAAGGCATACTGACTGTCAGTATATATATTTACGGTAAACCCTTTGGAAAGTTCACAAGCTCGGGTCAATGCCATAATCTCTGCGGCCTGCGCAGAGTTATGCGTGATTCTTTTGGTCTCCACGACCGTGCTCAATGTGGTGATTGCATAAGCAGCTGTGGATGTACCATCCGGGAGTTTGAAGCAGGAGCCATCACAAAACAGCTCCCCTTATGGGTTATTCAAAGGAATATCTTTTAGATCGTTTCTGCCTTTTGTCTCTTGCTCTGTTGTGTAAAGGCAGTCGTGTGACTCTTCGTCACTGCAAGCAGTACCTTGCAGGAAAGGTAAAAGTTCAGCTGGATTAAGAACACAACACCTCTTTATTTGGATGTGCGGTGCAAACAAGATCAATTCATATCTCGTTAATCGTGCAGAAGTGAGGTGATGCGTTTGTGTTCTGTTTAATAGAACATCTACAGAGTGAGGTACCATCAGGATTAAAGCATGGACTAGGACCATTTCCTCGCTCTGTTTTACGGATGCTGCGGCAGCAGCGACAGCTCTCAGTAATCTTGGCAAAGCGCATGCGACAGGATGAAGGGCGGAAGAAAAGTAGGCGCACATCCTATTCTTCCTTCCATGTTCCTGCGTTAATACAGCCAAAGCACATCCATCACGTTCATGCACATACAACACAAAGGCCTTTTCATAGTTTGGTGTGTCCAAAACTGGTGCCGAGCACAATGCAGTCTTGAGCAGATCAAATGCTTGTTGCTGATCCTAGTTCCACGGCAATGGTGAAGAAATGCCCTTCTTTGTCAAAGCCAACATTGGTTTAATCACTAAGAAGAAGTTAGGGATCCACTGCCTACAGTAAGAAACCATTCCTATCAAGGCTCTAACTTCCTTCTGTGTATTTGGGACAGACATGCTAGAAATTATTTTTATCCGCTCCGGCGTCAACCTTCTTCCCTCCTTTGACAGGAGATAGCCTAAATAGGCAACCTCCTGTCGACAATACTGAAACTTTTTAAGTGAAGCTTTGTGTCCATGTCGTGCTAGATGGATAAGCAACAACACAGTGCCCTCCTTACAAACGCTCTCTGAGTCAGCAGCTAAGAGTACATCATCGACATATTGAAGCAGTGTACATGTAGTGGGCAACTCAAGTGTGTCGAGCTGCTCCTTCAAAGCCCTACTGTGGATGCTAGGACTCTCCGTGTAACCTTGCGGTGCACGGGTAAATGTAAACGAGCGTCCCCCTAAGGTTAATGCGAACAAGTATCTACTGTCTTTGTATATAGGAATACTAAAGAAAGCATTCTTTAGATCCACAACACTAAAGTGAGTAGCTGAAGCCGGAATAATAATTAATATTGTTGTCACATCAGGCACAATGGGAAATTGTGGAGCAACAATCTTATTGATGCCACGTAAATCAATAATGAAACGGAAAGGAATTGCATTATCGCCTTTTTTGTACACGGGTAAAGTCGGACTGTTGCACAAACGACCTGCAATTTCCTCAATCACACCACGATGCACAAAATGGGAAACTATGCATTTCAAAGCTTGCTCACCATCGACCGAAATCTTATACTGGGGAATACGTGGCAGCTGCACTCCATGTTTCAAAATATTCTTAATGGGCTCAATTTGCAAAACACCAACATCATTATCATCAATTGCCCATAAACACTCCGGAACATTACTGAATTCTGGTGGCAAAGGTCTGGTTAAGAATTGAGAGACAGAAAGTTTCTGTGGTGAAATCGTCAAATGCACTTCATCAGAAGAACAATGAATTACCGCATTTAATTCCTTGAACAGATTCAACCCTAACACATTCTCTCCGTAATTCGTAGTCAAAAGGAATGGACAACGGTCCCCAAATGGACCCAAAGTAATAGGTACCGGTGAAGAAACCGGACAGACAACTGGTGTGCCAGAAAACCCTGCAGAAACATTGGTTTGCCCTTACAGTGGAATGTTTGGAAACCGTGAATGGTCAATGGAACACTTCTGTGCCCCTGTATCTATCAAGAATAGATGCTTCCTATTTCCCACTACCATCTCATTGTAGGGACCTTTCTGATTAACGGGAATAGGCGTTGGATCCAAACCCTGCTTCGGGCAATCCTAGCGAAACAGAATGTCGTCAAAGGAAGTTCTTCAGAGAGGTAAGCAGCAGAAGGATGATCAAAAATGTTTCTATTATCCACTCTTAGTGCCTGATTGCCCTGTGAAAAAGGTTGCTGTGAATCCTGTGAAAACTGACTTCTACCAGGACCCCCTGCCACAGGGCAGCCTCTAGATCATCTACCCATATTACCAAATGCGTTATTCGACCTCTGCTGGAGGATTGGGCATTGTGCACGCCAATGACCATCTTGTCTGCAATAAGCACACTGGTTTATGTTTACAGGAGCCAATGGCCCATTTCCCTGGGGAACATACTGACCTCTAAATTGCGAATTATCCCCTCTAGTGCCTCTAACAATTTGCTGCAATAGTACTTTTTTTTAAGTCACCTTTTCTCTTTTCAACTCTTTCTTTTTCGTTATTGACACGATTATCATAGCATTGAGCCATATGCAATACTTCTGATTGAGACTTTGTTTGCCAAGCGCTCTCTGAGGACATAATCTGTGACTGGATGTCAGGCAGCAATCCACGAACAAATTTGTCCACGAATAGTTGTTTCCCAGACTCTGTGCTCAAATCTTATCCACTGAAATCCGAGAATACTGATTAAAGAACTCGTAGCACCCTCAGACTTTCTTTGGATACAGGCAGTAATCTTGTCCCAAATAATCCTTCTTTCAGGAATTATAGCTTTTCAATTTTGTAACTATTCTGTCAGGCAAAGTTATTATTACCTGCGGTGGTCTCTCGCCAGCTGGCCTTTCTCTATCGAGCCTAACCATATTATGCCCTGTATCTCCTAACCCTGGTACATTATCTACAGTCCTAATCTGCTTCCACAAGTCAACAGGCAGGAGTACGGGAAACAACAGGTCATAATCGCTTAAGGTAAACACTGACGATTGCAAGACAGACTGTATTTCTTTGTAGAACCCTGTCGGATTCTACCTAATATCGGGAATAGATTGTTTAATGGTGTTCACTTCCTATCTCGAGAACGGGACGTGAACGAACTGCGACACATAATGTGCAGGAATTTCATAGGCAGCTGCACCCGTTCCAGCATTAGCTGGAACCTCAACTTTTGGGACAAATGTCAGAGGAACTTCTCTCATAGGCAACTGAGAGATAGGAAACTCTGAACGCTTACTGAGCAACAAAGCCAAATCAAGCACTAAAGCAGCTGAAGAAGTGTCAAATGTAAAAGTCCTCTTATAAATATTCAGTAATTCTGCGGGACAACACATCATTCTTTTTATACAATCATCCTGTAGGTACTCTACTATTACCTGTATCACTTTCCTCTGCATTTCTGGCGTATACTGACTATACGTGTCATATACTTCAACGGGAGTTATCGACATGTCTGAAATCCACCTAATCGCATCTTTCGTACAAATTCGCGTTTCCTCATTTATCGATTCACGACAAGGAAAGAACCGTTTCTGTACCAACATAGCGTCCAAACTATCACCATCTATATCTTCATTCCGTAACTTTTCCAACTCCCTTCTATACTCAAAAACCCTCTTTACATGCTCCTGTACTTTCTCTGCAGTATCTCTAGAGTATTCAGATCCCTTAACCCTTGTGGGAGATCTATATCATTTAATCTGTTCCACATTATACATAAATGAACTCCTAACTCTTCAATGAAAATGTTTTTTCTCAGGAAAATTGTCTAAGTTATAGAGTGTGGCAAAAACATCAGCTTGTTCAGCCCTCTCCATGCAATGTCTAGCCCATGCAGTCAATTCATGCTTTCTCTCTGAAGACACAGTATTACGAGTTACAACCCTCGATCCCGCCCCCCGATCAACTACAAGTGGTGCAGAACCACTTGGAAGAGGGAGAGTAGGCAAATATTGTTTATTTGGAAACAGAGGTGCTATCACAGGTGCAGCAGGCAAACCCACCAGACCCGTAACAGCAGGCAAAGGTGGAGGACCAGGTGGAGGAGCAATGACAAGAGGAGGAACAACAGCCGGAGGAAGAGGAACATTAAGAGGAGCAATAGGAAGAGCAGGAAGAGCTACGGGAGGAGGAATAACAGCAGGAAGAGGCAAAACAGCAGGAAGAGGAACATATGGAGGTGGCGCAGTGGCGCCAGGCCTTCGTTCATTTAAAAGTTTGTCAATCAGTTCATCAGATACATGAAAGTCTTTAGAAGGATATATTTTCTGGATACCAAGTGAAAAAGCCCTATCCATATTCCTAACTGACTCAGACTGTTTATTCTGATCATATAACAACGCTTTTTCGGCATTCGTCATATGACTGCGCGCATGTTTTTCTCTACTCTTAAGTTGCTGCATAGCTTCTTTCTTCCAGTTCTGTAATACATCAAATGCTGCAGGTCTAGCCTTTTTCTTTAATAATATTGATTCTAAGTATTCAATACGAGGGATTTCAAAACTACCATTGATTGGCCACTGAAGTTCGGATGCATGTCTAGTTTGTCTGTGCCAAATATCATTAAATACTATACTACCAATGCCGTGCTTACAGTACATAGTACACGCCGGCGACCATTCCAAAGATTGTCTGTCACTGCGGAATAACGCCCTGAAGCAGGCAATTTCCCAGGCATATCAGAATGCTGGTGTTAAATGGTCAATAATTGTAATCGCGAGTGCAATACGCCAAAACAAATTATCGGGATACTTAATAATCGGGTCACGACTCACCTGATTAAATCCTAAGGAGGTTCGATCGGATTTCAAAGTACTAAAAAAGGTCGCACGTGGTTGGTGATTTCAGCAAATCTGCCCGCCTCCATATATGGACCCTCGTCAAGATACTGTCTCGGACCGCATGCTCACCGTCCAGGGATTGGATCGTGCAGCGCTGCTGAGGTGTCACATCTCATCCAAGAAAGGGGCCACCTTTTACACCGTACGATCCCGGTCCGATAGCATCGTCAACCTAACACGAGATGGCATCAATCTTGAGGGTCCCTACGCGGGCGCCATCTGTAAAAGCAAAAGAAAATATCGAGGCTGAGTACCCCAAAAGGAAATACACCAAACACGGGCTTATAAAGATTTACAGATCTTTATTTATAACTGTACAGTTTACAAAGAAACAAAGTATCAGATAGCTATCTGGCCCTCATTATATCACACCGAATACCAGCCTTTTGAGCGAGAGGTACTGGACGTCTAAACAGTTGTTCATTTTATACATTTCCAATCATAATGTCCAGCCCCTCTACAGGTTAATGATACTCGTTCTAGGGTTCGTGCCGAGTTCACTTCTAGTTTGTCCAACTATATACATATGGATCATCTTCAGTTTATAGGCTTGGGACAAGGTCTCTTTACTCGACCCAAACATTCGGCCAGTTTATACATTAACTTTCATACAAAGGTCAGGACGGCTCAGTTACAAGTGGGAAACACTGTCCACCATTTTAAAACGCAGAATCACTTTAGAATGGAAATCAAAATGGCAGACGGACATAAAATGGCAGCTAAGTCAATCTAAGATCGGAACTTTGCAACGCGGATTTCTTCGCAGAGCGACTGGGCTTAGGCCAATATATGCAACAAAGGAGGCACAATATAATATCTCGTCACAAGTCAAGTCTCACTATCATTTAATACTGAGTGTATTCATTTGGATTCAGATAACATGTGTGTGTTGCATCTAGATTATCCTCGGAATAAAATCAACTATCCGGTTATTTTCTGCAGCATGCTGTTGAAGAAAAGAAACTGTATTTTGCTTGAAGATCATAAAACATTTTTAGAGGAAGGATGCATTTCACTCTAATTATATTTCCTTTATAAACCTTGGGGGGAAGAGGTGATTTTAACTTCAAACTGTGGATTGATTTCAAGGCTGAGGAATATGTACTCAGGTGATTCAGGTCACAGGTTTTGTTTAGTATAAATGCTGATGAAATGTTGCTGTAAACATTAGCTTTAAGAGGTCAGACCTGTTCCTGCCACATGTTAAAAGCAAGCCATGTATCCAATTAATTAAAAAGGTCAGAAGGTCAGAACCTATCCTGCCATGGATGCTCAAATAAACCAAAAGGTCTCAATTACCATGGCTTTCACATGGCTGTTTCTTTAATATAGACATCAAACTTAACTCAATGGGCCTGATTCACAGAAGCTTTTCATAATGGTGCAGTCCCTTAGGAAAACGCTCTGGGAATCAGGTGATGTAGGTGACAAAAGAGTGTAATCATTTTCAAAATAATAGTGCAAAATCCAAAAATGTAATGTAAATAACAGGTGACAAGAAGATGCCCATTTTTTCTATACTTTGATAAATGTGCATAGCACCTCATATACAAAAATGGCCTGCACATTCCTAGGAGCTGTGATACAATGCAAATTATGCATTGGCCAGCCCGCTTGCATACATTAGTGTCAGGAGGATGTATGGTGCTTCCTGGACCCATAAATCGCTAATGATACATGCTATGTGTTTTTACAAGTACAGAGATCATAGTGCAATTCTACATTAACTAACTGATATTCCTTTAAGCAACATCAGAGTCAACATCATGCATGCTTGATGTGTAACTGGCTTAGCCTCAGGCCTACAGGTCTTTCTGGGGTGATTGTCATGCACACATTGATTCTCCCATGTATTAAATATAAAAACTCAGTATTTCTCATGGAAGCAAATACAGCAGGATGCGACTTCATGCACCCTAATAAATGACTGACTCTACCCCGCTCCACCCTGTAGCCTTTTCAGACAACACTATAGTGTTCTATTACACACCTCAATAATAAACAATTTGTCAACGTCTGAATGATGATAGGCAGACCAAGGCATACCACACATGTGACTGATTCTGCTGGCTTGTCAATCAATCTTACAATTCACCACTTTAACTTTACTAATTTGATCAACTTCTGATGCACCTGTGACATGCTGGTTACACAAGGATCTCTGCAGAGGCTGTGATGATCTACTGAGATATCTTATTGCAGAGATGAATGCGATGTACTACTTGCATAACATTCAGAGATGCACAGGACTCCCACAAAACATTCCCACAAATCTCCCAAACGTCCATGAAGATGTGTGGCTCTGAAAGGACATTCTGGAACGTTCGGGCTGTAGGAAATATCTGTGAGAAACCACAAATCTACCCAAATCACTTTTGTGAAAGTGAACTCAGAAGACAGGATGGATAATTAAAAAAGTTGCAACATCTAGGGATACTCTAATTGAATAGGTAAAGGTAGTTCCAGGAGACAAAGATCTAGTTATCACTAATATCAGAGAGTATAACCTTGTAAGGATGTGCCATAAACATTAATTGATTGATGATACAGGAATGGGAAGAATAAGGTTTAGAAGTGCAGGAGGAGGATTTGTCAGAAATTTGGAAATTAATAGCATTGGGGTTAAATCCAACTGTATCCTTACAAGCTGAAACCTATGTTAAATATGATTAGTATATGAGGTATTTTACAGAAATATGTGATGGTGTTTGTTTGTGTTGGATACAGATGAATTATTGCATGAATTAAATCCTAGTGGTATATTAACTACTTATGTGATGCTCACATCGATATAAATCAGGTTGACATTGAATAAATAGAGCAGGAAGCACCTGGTTCAGACTGCGTCACTTTTGATTTGCTTGAGTGTAGTACATATCTCCGGAGTCCATTATTACTAAGCATTTCTAATTCAATTACTGTACCCAACTGAATTCCATGGTTTGGTGAACTGCAGTAAGAACACCTGGATGTAAGCAAGTGGATGATCAAGGCCGGAATTTTACAAACCAATCTCCCATCCAAATAGTTCTTGAACAGATATTCTCCTGTATGATGAATAATAAGCTGATCACTTTGGTTGACGATAACTCCACATGAGCAAATGCACAGAATGATTTCAGAAAGGAGCCATTGCTATATGCGGCTAGTGGCACCTCATATATTCTTTCACTGCAAGTCCCATTGTTGTCCTCTCCCCCAACTCCATCACCACTCCCTTGCCTCCTCTGGCCCCCAACCCACCTTCTTCCTCTTTTCCATCCTTCTCCCCTGACACCTATGAGGTCACCAGAATTGCCTGCTCTATAAAGGTCTCCTCCAAACAGGTTTCCCCTTGCTCCTCCAGAACCATTAAGGACAACATTGTCTCTCTTGCCCATGCACTTGCTGATTTCTGCAACCACTCTTTTGCTACTGGATCTTTCCCCTCCCCCCTCAAGCACTCCCTTGTGCGCCCCCTACAGTAAATACCTTTAGCAGATCTTACTTGTCCGGCCAACTACCGCCGTATTTCTATCACCCCCTTCCTCAGGAAACTCCTGGAGAAGCTGGACTTCCCCAAACTTACCTCACACACTGAACTTGTTGGCGGCCTCCACGACCATCATTCAGGATGCTGAGCAACCAGAGTCAAGGAAACTGCTCTTCTGAACACTGGTGAAGGACTGCTTGCATCTCTGTATTCTATCTCTCCAGCTGTCCTCATGCTACTTGATATCTCCTCTGCCTTTGACACGGTCAAACACTCCATCCTCATAAAATGACTCCATGACACCCTTGGTATTTTGGAGCGGGCACTGGACTGGCTGACCTCCTTCCTAACTGACCGTCCATCCTAGGTTATTCTGGACACCTTCTCCTCACCTACCTCTTTCTCCACCTGTGGTGTCCCCCAGGGCTTTGACCTCTCCGCCTGGCTATTTAACACTTACCTTGCTCCGCTGGCACTCCTGATTTCTTCCTTTTGCCCTATCCTACAGTGCTATGCAGATGATACTCAACACTTCTTCAAACTTCCTGCTGACCCTCTTGGTTCTTCCATCATCCGTACTGCCTATCTGCCATCCACTACTGGTGCACTTCCAACAATCTCTGCCTCAATGCCAGCAAGACTCAGAACCTTCCTATTGGGACCTCTGATCCCTCTTTCTTACCCTCACTCTGGCCATCCTTTATAGGCTCTCTCCCTTCTCCTTCATCTGAAGCCGGAAACCTTGGAGTAATCTTCGATCCTCCCTCACATTCAGGACATTGCCAAGAAGTCCCACTTTCAACTCTTCCTTCTCAAATGGATTCTCCCTTATCTCACTTTTTCCCAGAAGCTCAATCTTACCAAGAGCTCTGGTTCTCTCTAGGCTAGACTACTGCAATAGCCTTCTCTTGAATCTACCTTCTTCCTCCCTATGACCCTTTCAGCCAGAGGCGTTTCTAGGTGGGGGCTAAAGGGGCTATTGCCCCGGGTCTTTTGGTTGTAGCCCCGGATAGAATCTCAGGAGCTACAACCAAAAGGCTAGCTAGCTCCCAGTCCTGACAGTTTCGACATTAGCGTAGCCCCGGGTCTTTTCCAGACCTAGCAACAACCCTGCTTTCAGCTAATCCAGAATAGGGCAGCAAGAGTTATCCTTGGCCTCAAGCCCAGGTACTGGATCTCTCCTGCCCTAAAAACTCTTCACTGGCTCCCTGTTGCTGCAAGGTTCAAGTTCAAATCCCTCTGCATCATCCATAAGGCAGTCTGGGGATGGGGACCACGCTATCTGCAACTTGCGCTTACTAAATACTCTCCCTCCAGACCTCCATGGTCCTCTGGTACCAACTCTATGTGTGTCAAGCATTTAGCTAAATAGAGGGCCGGTGGCCAAACTCTTTCCTTAGATTGCTCCCTCTTATGGAACAGCCTTCCTCTCCCTCTTCATCTTTAGCCGGATCTCCTCAAATTACAGAAGCTGCTCAAAACTTTCCTTTTGACCTCCTCCTTCCCATCTTCCCTCCTCTGTTAGTTCCACAGCTGCTGAGATTGTTGGCCATGGCCCTTATGCGTCCGTGCAGGGCCCTGGCCTCCCACACCCAATCGCCTTCAGCCTCCGCCTGCTCACAGCCCTTGCTTTGGCACTCACTGGCCTTCACCACTGTAGGCCTGCACTTAACCATTTATTTATTACAGCTGAAAGTTCCCTAGCACTTTCTACACTGGGCACTTACACCTGCTCCTCACTTACGAGCACCGGCCCTCCAACACTTACCCCCCTCTCCCTCTTCCCCTCTCCTCTCTCTGCACTTGCACGCTCTGAATGCTCACAAGGCCTAGCAGGTTTGTCTTTATCCGCCAGTGTAGTAGTTGCTATATATCCCATGTTCTCTCCCTGTTCCCCTGTGGGTGCTTTGAAACACAATTTACTTGTTGTATAAGCACCTAACAAATGCACAATAAATAAATAAATACAATAAGACAATTGTTTTAATTGGATGGACTGCGAGAGCACTATAGCAATATTTGAATGTTTATTCTTCATGAAGACTCATAATGTGTTGAATGGAAAGCCATGGGACATCTTGTTCAGGAAGTCTTCACAATGCAAGCACTGATTATTTCAATTACTTAATTATCTGGTTTAATGAACACCTTCATGGGAACTCTCATCTGTTAAAATATAGTATATGCAGCAAGTTACGGGAGACCTTTGCTACAAATGCAAATCATATTATGTCACACCCGAATGTAATCATGAGGAAAGCATATTTGGCAAAGGCCTGGTACAAGGATATGTGGATCAGAGAAATCAACCCCTACACAAGTTGTGGAGAATTAATTTTGTAAATCTATACCAGGGTTGCCTAACTGAGCTCCAACCTTTGCTTTGCATAATAAGCAGGGTAATGAATACATTTAAGATCATGTTATTGCTGCACCGTCTCTCTTATGGGTTTCCATTTTGGGTATAGAATTTGCAATGCTCTCTCAAAAAGTCTGGAAAATATAATGGAATGCCAATGTGCACAGAATACCTAGAGTGAAAAATTATATGTGTTTGCCATTAATTGTGGACAACTGTTTGAGAATCCAATGTGTTTGTAAGAATATAAAAGTTTTAGTTAAAAGGAAGGTTATGAGAGCAGTACCAACAGACAGAGAGCTACAGGAGTGGAACAAAAATGCAATTAGGATCCATACGTTATTCCCTCCTTAATGAGAAAGATCTGAGTATACAACCTGGACCCATTAGCTCCCTAAGTGGTTCTGGATCTGCACAATCCGATTCCCATTTGAAGGTTAAAGGAACTTGGAAGGGTACATCCTGAAAATAATTTGTGTGTCCATTTTGCCCTGCAGAAATAGAGGCCATAATTTGAGGGGAAACTATATTGCCATTATTAAAAATAGAAGGTTTCTATATGTATTCTATTGTATTTTATTGTATTTGTGATTTAGTTCCCTTTGCCCATTTGTATGACCTCAATGCGCTTTGTGCTTGCAACACCCTCAGTGACCGAAGTCCATGTGTGGAAGATTCTAAGACTTAATTTATAAGATACAGAGTGCTAGTGCCAGAGATTCGATGTGTGCCCAGCTAGACCAAAAACGTTCATAGGTTGTTGCAGTATACTAATGGCAGAGGTGTTGAGGTAGGTCAGGGGTATCAGTGTGGATGGTTATGTGGGCTGCAGGACTGGAATCGCATAACCACAGCTGCATACTAGAGTGCATGGATGGGTGTCTGTGTCTTTTGCATGTGTTCACAGACGTGGTGCAAGGCATACATACCTTAAACTCGGATATAGTTAATCTTCAATGTTGTTTTTCTATGTCCAATGCGATTGGCTGGCACGCCGGTGGTGGTCTACCTAGATTGAGAGCTTGAGCAGTGGGAGAGGGGCCCCCAGAGGGAATGGGAAAGTGGGGAAATGTATGATCGTCTATGTGTGTGGGGGGGGGTGAATTTGTCACAGTGTGCTGCTGAGAACGCTTCCGGCATCCGTGGAGGTGTGCTGTTCGGTTCGGGCCAGTGTTTCTCTGTGCATAATGACAGAGTAGTGTGTGGGAAGGTTAACCCTAACTGTAACACAAGAGTATTAAAGAAATTAAATAGACAATGAATAACAAATAATAAAAGTGTTAGTCTCTTCTTTGGATAATTAGATAACGTGAAGTAGATGTTGGTTGACGGTTATTAAAGAAAACAGTTGAGGTCCCAATCCTCATTCATCCCCTTAGGACTTAGCGCTTTAAGACAATATATCCTATTGACTTCTCTGTGTACCCCAAAGTCGAATTGCACAACCTTATACGCAAATTCAAAACTAAAAGTGTTTTTGCTGAACTAAGTCCATCAGAGTGCTCATCCGCCAACAATCCTGAATTCATTGAGTTTAAACGTATAAGCACATTTACAGCCACGATTATTTTTCTGGTTATTGATATTTTTTAAAATATTGTACTAGGATACCTGAAAAAATTACACTTTGGGAACCCTAAACATAACAACCTGAACAGAGGGGAATTATCACAGATTCAAACATTATATTCTGATGAACGTATAACAATCAGTCCAGCAGAAGGGAGGAGCACTGGTGATCCTCAACACAAGTGACTATTTAATTGAATGTGCATGACAATTAATTGACACATCAGTGTATGCGGTTCTAAAACATGACCCAACCAACGAGATTATGACCAACTTCGAAACAGTTTTGAAGACAGCAGAAGAAATGAATGGATCTCGCACAAAACAAGATCATTCTTATTTACATTTATTTGCTACACAAAATACACAAAAGCTTGCAAAACCCACCAGGACGACATATGGTGGCAGCCACAGGAGGTATCCTGCAACCTTTAGGTACTTACATTGACTATTTTCTTCAACAAAAAAAACATCCATGTACATTAAAGGCAGCACACGTTTTTACAAACCATGAACTCTATCAAATTGACAGAGGAAGACATCCCGTTCACCAATGATGTGTGTAGTTTACACACTTGTATTCCTCATGACCAAGGACATGAAGCTGTGGAGTGGTTGCTCCTGCAAGAAGAAGCGATAGCGGCTTCCAAAGAGTTAATTATGGTACTCTTAGAGTTTATCTACCACAATTCTTACTTGAATCATAACAATATGTTTTACCTACAAACATCAGGAACAGCCATGGGGGCCTTTATGGCACTGACTATGCAAATAGCTATATGCACACATTTGAAGTGACACACATCTTTGGACATCCTATTTGGTCTAAAAACATTAAAACATGGGTACAGTACATAGACACATTTTTGGAGTATGGCATGGGAACACTAATTTGTGCAATGAGTTATTTGGATACATGAATACAATAGATTATAGGATGCAGTTCACTGCTGAGATTGGCAACCCAGGCCTACACTACTTGAATGTACAAATCGAGGTTCAGGAGTGCAAGATTTTTACCACATTATTCATCAAACTCTCTGACAGGAATACTCTTTTGTACAGGTTGAGCTTTCATCCACAGAACACACTGAAAAACATACAATATGGTCAAATGGTCAAAGTTAAGAGAATAGTGAGCGATTGTCCGAATGTGTCCTATGTACTTGAGTTTAGTACGCAGTCCATACAGACTGTGTACTAAACTCAAGGAAAGGGGATATCCGGATGAAGACCTGAAGACAGCAGCCTCCAAAATAAGGACTCACACATGACATGACCTTTTACAAAATAAGAAGGCAAAAGAAACACCCTTGTTAGAGTTTGTTTCCAAGTTTTCAACACAAAGCCAGCAAATCCAGCGATGCATATCAAAGCATTGGAACATACTCACGAGTGATGACAGAACCAAATAATTATTTGGCAATCCTCCTACTTTTGCCTACCAAAGAAGCAATTATCTCATGAACCTACTCATCAACATGAGGGCTGGCACAAAACTAATGCCAAAAGAAAGAATACAAGATACCTTTCCATACCTCAACAGTGGCAATTGTAACAATGTGAGCAAAGGGGCAGTAGTGTTCCACCCGAACACTGGATAAAAAATCAAGCTGACTCTATGCCACCTGCCTAACAGAATATGCAATATATTGCATATGATGCCCATGTGGCATTTACTATGTGGGAGAAACAGGAATAAGATACGTGTGGTGTGTGAATGAATGAACACAAATCATGTATAAGGAACAGGAATATGACATCCACAGTCGTGAGGCATTTTCACAACAAGGGGCACATCATTACCCAGTTGAAATTCTAGGTACTTGAAGTTATTGACACTAAGGATCAGAGAAAAGACCTCAAGAGACTTAGAGCACAGAGAGAAGCCTACTGGATTTATCATCTTAATGCACTAAATCCTAAGGGGATGAACGAATATTGGGACCTCAACTGTTTCCTGTAATAACCGTCAACTAACAACTACTTCACGTTATTTTGTTATCCAAAGAAGAGACTAATACTTTTATTATTTGTTATTGATGGTCTATTTAATTTCTTTAATACTTTTGTGTTACAGTTAGGGTCAATATCCTTTGTTTAATAGCAGTGAATGCTCAAACACATTATGTCCACTCAGGCAGTTGAAACAACTCATCTTTGAACAGTTTCCAGTATTTGGTATGACTAAGGCCATTCAACCGTATATATCATCTTTTTGCAAACAGGATTGTTTCCCGTATACATGGGTACCTTCGACCCTCTGTCATGTTCTATCTAATCAGCTTGAGTATGGTCACGTTACCTTTTCGTAATAACCTGCCCTGTAGACAACAGATGCTACGCTGGTCACCTTCTTTTTCTTGCACAGTGGCTACTGAAACGATTTGTTTATGCAAGTGAGCAGCTTTCACCGCACAATTTGCATACACACGCTGGTCGCGTTCCTCACAGGGCACATCATATCTGTTTTTTCTGAGACATATCAGACATGAGTTGAGCGCCGAATCATTACTGTTGAGCAGTGTAGATTATCACATGTTAGATTTAGACATTGTTAGACAACAATGTTTTTCTTTACATTAGATAATGAATCTCTTCATACATTGTGGTTTCCCGAATTGAAGACGGCACATTTTTTGATTCGTGGTTAGTATTTCACAGGCAGCTCACTTGCACTGCGGTCACTGGGACTTATTCATTACTGACACTGTTTAGGTAATTGCTCCTGTACTCCCTAGATAGTTCACTTTTACCTTTGTTACTGTTCTTCTGATGCTACTCACACAGCTGATGTGGGTATTCCATGAGATCATGCACATCTTTTCTGGGAGTTCTACAGACTATCACACGTATCCGTAACTACTAACACCTACTAGGCTATTTAGTTGAGATAAGGTTGCACACCTTGCATTGTGCCATTATAACTGTTATGCCAATTAAGTGCAGTAGTTTATGAATCTTTTTTATCTCTCTTTCTTTACGTTTTTTATTGTTTTTTCTGTATGGATGTCTCGTGGCTCTAAATGTATTTACAAATTACATTTAATATGGATTTTGTTTATGATCAATTACGCATGAATTATGTTTAAAATGCCACGGACATATGAATGTTTTTTCTTCCTGTTTTCTTCTTTCTTTTCTTTTATTGATTGTACTAATCGGGGGATTACGTTATACAGTTATGTTATGAATTTCACTGTATGCCGGTTGCCAACATGCGGCAGAATTTTGCGGGGTATTTTTGGATAACATGAGTCTCACATATCTACATTTGTGAATGTTGCTGATATGTATATATGTATAATAATATTATACTAATCAGATAATGTATAGGTGCCCTGATGAAGGACTAATTGCAGTCCAAAATTCATTGGCAACCACTTGCATCAGCAACTACTTTATGTGATTAAATATATAGCATTATTTGAGTATCTGTTTTTTGAGATATCTACGTATGTATACAAAGTATTTCTACAAAGGCACCTCAATACGCTACTTACTGAATCAAATTGATGTAGCCTAAATAGTGGTTACAAGGGTGTGCAGCCCACACCAAAGGCTAATTAGCCTAGGCACTGTTCATCATTGTTATTTTACGTTCCCAGCATGGAGGTACTACACAGTAGGTTGTATCCCACTCATAATTTTATTGAAACGAATTGATACTATATCGCTGACCATCTTACTCAAGAAGCAACACAGCATTTAGTGGTGCCCACTCACCACACCAATCAACATCATAATGGACCCCATCGAGGCACACATATTTCAACGTACAGATATTTCAGTGTAACACCATGCTTTTCCTGAGCAGACATTGCAAATGACACCACCATAGGTAAATATGACAGATTGACCCACTTAGTCTACATAATGACCTTGCAAATTATCGTAGGTGATCGCACGAGGAAAAACTATCCCAGTGCATATATCAAATAAAGAGGATCTCTTCCTCCCATCCCTTTTCCCCGTACAGATAACAAGAGGGACCAATCAGGAGCAAACATTGCACTATCATAGCATATCCCCTTTGACTGCCAACATCAGAGTGGGCCCCTTGCCAGCAGCACACCACAGTGCTGATATCAAAGTTATCAAAGTTAATCTGCCATGATCAAATATAGTGCAAATATCACAAATGGCTCTTTAGGGAAAAAATGTCATAATGTACCCACACTTTCAGCGAGATGCCCCATGGTCTATGACACATGTGTAAAACTACATTTGTTCACTTGTTTTTGGTTCATAATTGTACTATAATATGGGCTCTAATTAATTATTTTTATCACAATGGCCTATTGCTTGTTTTTCTATTATAGCAATCATATCTGAGCTGGCAGGCTGTATCAGGCGGGAGCAGCTCAGAGCCCAAGTAGTGATGGTATTAACAGAGGGCTCTGTTGCCATTGCGCAGGATCCAGTCCACCGGCAAGGGTATTACATCTATTAGCACACATGTTTTTTTTAAAATCCGGGCTGCAGTCTATTTGTTAAAATGAACGGGTTGTGCACTCGCAGTTTCCCGTTCCTTCAAACAAATACTCACCTCAAATAGAAACCATTAAAATGGAAGGCGGGGCTCCATGAACCCCTCTTCCATCTCCATTGTGACCTGGGATTCAGGAGCAGCAGCGATTGCGCCGCCACCGGAAGAATTAGGTAATGGAGCAGGGCTTGATAGGGGTGAGGAGCAGAGACTTAAGGGAAAGAGAGGTGGTGGGGGGAAAGGGTGGACGCTTGGCGTTTCCAGCTTGTTTGGAACGCAGGCTTGGATAGTGGGATTCAGCGCACTATCAAAGCAAGTTGACTGGCTCCGGCTAAGGCCCAGGTGCTAATTTAAGTTTTGTAACTTTATGAGAAGTTTACTTGGTGCAGAGAAAATTGGTGGTAGAATGACTTTTGTAAGAAATATAGCAATGTAAAATCAAGGAACTGTGTTATTGGTTTTATAATAACATTGTACATACCTGTATCCTGTAACTTTGTAAGGAGAACCTGTTTGATAGACACATGGTCTGCTGAATTGTTCAGGTCAGCTGAGGTCTGGTAGAAGATCTGCTTGTTTGCTTATTTGGAGCAGAGACTTCCTTGAAATTAAAGAAACACGTTGATTGACAGCAACGTGGTTGTTTTTAATAGGTGTTCTGTAGCAAGAATTGGTAGCACTGGAAAATAGCTTGAGTGGTGGGCAGAGGAGGGTCAGGCACTTCATGTGCCTACTGCATACCCTGAGACACCATTGGACTCCACTGGAAGCTCTCAGGAGAAAGGACTGTGCAAGCACTTGGCAAACCAGGCAGCTGCCTAGGATGCTAGCCAGCACGGGGTGACAAATAGCAGGTGTGTCCCTCTGCTTCCATGAATTACAAAAGAGATGTAAACCAATCTGAGTGAAAGTAGCTGCATAATGTCCTCCTACTACAATTTGGGCGTGCCTTGCTGCAAAACACAGTGCTCACCTTTCTAAGTGCCCCGAACATGACGGTGTAAGCAGGGCTATTACCTACTGCCAATTTTCAGCACTTGTTCTGGATAATGTTAAAACACAGAGAGTCCTTGCAGCAACGGATGTTGATAAAACAATGTCATCAGTACCAAGGAATGCAAACCTGGTAATGCAACAGTCATGGTACAACCCTCCCGGAATATCTGGATGCAGAGCATGGCCAGGGGAAGCATCCCTCACCAGTAGGAGCAGGGTGGAGATGCATAGCTGGAGGGTCCTCATGCAAGTTCAGCACCAAAGAGTTAAAGGGGTTTATCCACATAATCTGAGAACTGGTTAAAGTGTGCTTTGCTTGCAGCAAATTTACTCTAAACCATTTTCGTTAGCTTGAACAACCTGATAGACATGTTAAGCAATGATGGAAGGACTGATTTCAGTATTGACCCACAATTGATGTATTGCAGCGTTTGCTTTCTAGCCCATGTAAAACTACTGCATAAATAAATACATTTTATTTTGGGAACACAAGCAAGCATTATCAAGCATTGTTTGGAAAGTTAACAACAAAAATATGTCGAATTAATTTGCATTTTTCAATTCTGACTTTCAAAGCAGTACTTGTTAAGCCTTGCTTCCCTTGACAGTATATTTGTATCCATTGCGAGTTATAAATCCAATATAAGTATGTTGGCTGAGATTATGCACAGGTTGAGAGTAAATAGCATTCAACCAGACAAACGTTGTATGTGGTTCTTCTTCTGTTAAACTGCTGGTCCAGCATTGACCTCAGTGAAAGTATTAAACAAATTGAGAATTTGGGTATGTAATACTAGCGATCTGATGATGGAAAAAGGTCTGACCATCCAAATTGATGTCATTGCAAAGCAGGGCCAGAGCAACTAACAAGCCACTAGTGTTGCTATTGAACATAGAGGACGCTGCACTGCCCTGAGCTCTTATGATCTGAGTCCTGGCTGAACTTTCCACGCTCCTTGGACAACATGAGATGAGCTAGTGGGCATGCAGGGCAGATTTAGGAGATGAGGCGTTCTGCAATGGGTAATCGTCGTGTGTGTGTGCATGTGTGAGTGCATGTGTGTGCCTCGGAGTGTGTGAATGTGTGTTTATGTGGGAATGTGTGTGCTCGTGTGTTTGTGTAGTAATGAGCTATTGATGAGACAGACTGCAGAAAGCAGGGTCGTTTTCACAGTGCACATCCCGCCCCACTACCCAGCTCCAACTAGCACATGGTAACTGGAACAAACTGACATGCTGTGCCAGTACTTTCATGCACAGGTCTTGCACTGACACTGTCCATGTCGTGTCTGTTTGCAAGCAAAGCTCGTATTGACACCTGCACATAATGTATCTGTGTGTGAGGGAAGCTTTCCTTGCCCTAACCATGATATCCATGTGCCCATTTGTTAGAGAAGCAGGATATATATACTCCGTCTATGCTGTATTTGTACCCAAGTGCATGGGAAGTCTACACTGGCATGTCCCCTTTACATCTGTTCTTGCTTGTGAGGGATGCTTGCAGGACTTTTTTCAGAGTCAACTTCCACTTGGCCATGCTGTACCATTTGTGAGAGAAGCTTGCGTTCATTGCACAGATGCTGTACCTGTTTGAGATGAAATCTCGCGCTAGGCCTGTCCATGCTGAATATATACTTGGTTGTTAGGAGAACGTTTAGTGACCCTGCACATGCTGTACCTGGTTGTGGCAAGTGTCCACTGCCCATGCCCATGAAGTACCTCATGGATTAGGAGGAAAGTTTGCAATAAATAGCCTGGCCTGTTTTGTACCAGTTTGAGAAAAGACTGTCTGGTCCTGTAAATCTAGTAACTGTGGGGCTGATTCATGGAGTTATGTGCGCCGGAAAACGGGGATTTGTGCGCCATTCTGCCCGCAAATCCCTGTTTAACAAATGGGGATTTGCGGGCACGCAAATCCCCGTTTTTCGGCGCAAATAATTCCATGAATCAGCCCCTGTATATGTTGTGTGTGTAAGGACAGATTGTACTTTCAGAAACTTTGCGGCACTGCAATCCTAGATTGTGATTTATGGGTGCCTGTGAGGGAATTGAGACCTGCTGTTTCCCATGCTGTACCTGTTTGGTGTTTGATAGTAGGTTGTTGTGTTGCTGACTACGATCTATATATCCAGTGTGTGATGGAAGCTTTAACTGTTGCTCCATATGTTTCCAGTTCCTTCTCTGAGGGTCACTTGCTCGATACCTAGAGGAGGTCATTTTCTATAGTGGCATAATGTGATTGAAAAGCATAAAAGCCTTGAGGAAGGCTTAAATGTCTTTCAATCATGCAATGCCACATATTCAATCATTTGTATAGCAGAGAGGCGGGGAGGAAAGCAACTTGCTTTTCTGCCACCACCCTTCCTCTCCCCCATAAATATGTGAAGGGTAAAAAGCAGTTTACATACTTATACATTACTACAGTAAGAAATTAAAGTGGCTTACAACGACCCAGAAAACTGCCTAACTGAGGCATGCACATGTGTGTGTGGGGGGTGAGGGGGGTAAAGCAGTGTGGGAAGGTGGACATTATTTTGAAATCTAATGACATCATAGAATTTTCGTGATTCTGCCTATTTGTATTTCTAATCCTTGCTGATCTGGGCATAGCTTCTAATCCAGCCTGTATATTATATATTGTGTGTGTAAGAGAGAGTGATTTAATGTTACCTTGTTACGAAAAGGTCAAAAACATGATGGAAATATGGAGGCTTGTGAACGTGGTCAGTAAGATATGCAGGTGAAGAGGTGAGAAGACTTCTGGAATGAATGGATGGTATAGTCAGGGTTCATTGAGTTGGCATTGAGGTGCCAAAATTACCTTCCTCCTAGGGTGGCAAAAATCCTTGCACCGGCCCTTTGCAAAGGCTTAATGGAGACCATTTCCGGCAATGGCTGCAGTGGAAATGCAGGCTGCTTGGGGGCTTACTGGTGTCAGAGAGAGCTAACAGCACACATCATTGTTGTTTGAACAAGTATTGGAAAGCAAAGCACATATCCTGAAAATGTCAAAGTGGATATCTACATAGGGGTAATGGGATGCAAGTGATTGGAGTACATACGGCTGATGGTGCACGCTAGGTTGGCAATAAAAATGTTCCTGCAGGAAATCATTTTCAATGTGCAATATCCAAGCAACAGAGAAGGATGAAGGAAATAATAACGCAGGTATCCTGGGCATGTACCGCATACACCAATGAGAGTTTCTGCATTAAATGTGATAGGGAACCTAAATGGGTCCTAACCAGTTATGAAAATATATTTGGGGGCAGGACCTCAGAAGTGTCAGGCACATGATAAGAACTGCAGCACCTATGGAACCTTTAAAAGACATGTGATGTATTTAACTGAAGCAGTGACCAAACTGACACTGTCAAGTTTTCAAATCCTCACATGAAAAGAAGTGAATTTTATTTTCAAGGGCATTTGAAATATAATGGAATTAATCAGTAGTCAAAAACAAATATAAAAACGAAATCACATCAAAATTGGAAAATGGATGCTCCAATCTCTCAGTTGTTTTCAAGGAAATTTGGGATTCTGATTTATTAATTAATGGTGTATAAATGACCTGGGAAACCCTCAAAAAGATCAAGGGCCAGAGAAATCAGACTCAATAATGGAAATAACCAAGTGTGAGGCAAAGCCCAGCTTTATTAACATCCAAAATAAAGCAGGAGCAGCATACAAGCAAAAAGGTTGTTGCTCTCAAAGCTTCCGTGCAAAACAGTTTTAAGGCACACTTTCGTCATAGCTGAAGTCAGACTACAGTTTGGTTAAGGGGATTTTCTACATATAGCTTGTATATGGGCTAAACTTCTAATTGGACAATAACTATCTGATGCCCCCCCACCCCCTGAGACCACCTCTACATTGATAGTAGTGAGTACACACCATTTCTGCACAACCTTATTGGTTGGCATAATACATTCTGGGCGGCCTAGCATCAGAGGTTTGGAATGTTTGACATTCTACTGACCAACCTTGGGCAATTGACAGGTCGTCAAGACATGAGCCAGACAGGAGTAGGGGGAGAGAGGTCAGCAGACTGCTTTCCTTCTAATTAAAAAGGAGACTATCCCATATTTCTAGGCCAAGAGCCAGGACGATTCCTCTGTAGTAGGCCTTATATGGAACCTTGTGTCTGGGAATAGGCATGACGATTAAGGCAAGTGTCCTATTTGTGTTCGTAGCTAATGAATAGACAGTGTTCTTCAATTATGTATCATGTGTGATGAGACCACTTGGGAATGTTTTCACCCCGCATTAATTGGGATTTTAGATAATATTAGTGTGAATGTTATTGTTTTCTCTACCACTGGGGACTTTCTTGATCCATTCCCTATGGAGTCATTGGGCTTATAATTATTCTGCACCTGACTCACAACGGTCAGTTCTACTAAATTTGAATTACATAGGGTGCATTCTTCTTGTGGTATGATACTTATCATCTTGTGCCTTTTCTGCAACATTCAAACCCTCCCTAATTTCTCAGTAACCTTGGATTGTTCTGCATAGCTACTCTCTGAGCTCTGTGTGAATCTGTATTTCAGTAATTCAGCATTTTGAGTTCTTGTGAAGCCTTGAGGTCTTTCATTTACTTAGAAGCATGTTGTGGTTTCCATTTTGGAAAATATGGCTGCCCATTACTGTTGTGTTTCTATGTTACTGAGCTATATCCACATGTTGTTCATTTTGCATTCAGCAAATATATATTGCTTATGTTAGTATTCTTCATGTGTTATGGATGCAATGTCAATATTATTTGTGTATAAATGCATATTTGACCCAGTGTATCCCTTCGTGTTGTATGCACGTTTGCTTCAAGTCTAATGCATGAACATGTGTTGTTTCATTGTGAGTTTGTTTATTCTCGCTATCTTTAGGTTAGATCATGTTCATATTCTTCTGTACCTGTCTGGTATATGGGCAGTATGGCTGCCTAAGGGAGTAACGTTTCCCACCTGTGCGATATTGTGTCGGAGGAAGGGCAATATCTATGGATGATGTATTCATCTGCCTCTCGAAAATGGTTTTAAAACATTCTAAGGACAACACTCTAACATGATATGTTGCACAATTCAAGCAATGGATTCTCTATATTATACTTTCCCTTGCATAGTTTTACAAAATAAATCATCCAACTCCAATATCAGGAAACTGAAACTGAAGGTGGGATTCCAAACACGTATGACAGTGGCATCTACTGAGGTTGAGAGTAATTGGCATGCATCATCTTTTCACTGACCTTTTTCATGGAGAATCAGATCGGGGAGACCAGTTAGAGCTCCAGCTTGATAGCAGTTTTGGAATTCGTCTGGTTATTTGATCCAAATATCACAGACAACTTAAGGCCTCATGAGCATAGCAGTCATTGGAAGTACTGTGTGCACAGTGGCAGTTAGTGTTTTGGGTTAGTTTAGCAGTGTAATTTGGGGTAGAGTGTGGTTGTTCCCTGGTTATATGTATATTAGTGTTGTAAACAACTACACTGTATTGCACATGTATTGAGTCTTGGGTGAGTTATAGCCCTTCAGACAAATGTTGATGTGGATAAAGGGTTTATCTTTCTTTGTAGTTTTAACTGTTATTTGAGTGGGAGTGTCCAGAGCTCCTATGATTGCTGTCTGAACCATTGCGTTCCTGTTGGAAGCAATCACATTGGGACAATAATCTGAGTTGGAATGTTAGGTCCTCACGTGGCTACCACCCCATTGGAAACCCGGTTGTAATAAATCTTTCTTAAGCACAAAGGAACATTCAGACACAGAATAGGAATTCTGATCAATAATTTGCCTCTAAGAAGAAAGTAAAAAACGGTTTGATTCTACTTCACAGAAGCAGAAGGCACTAGCCATCAGGCTGCAAACACTGTCTCCTTTAGAGCCACCTATTGACAGGAAAACCCCAGAGTATTTTAGCAACACTTCTCAAACTCATACTTCTCCAACTTGAGGGAGCACTGATCTGCCCATAATATTTAGAAATCGGCCTCGCGTTATCTGTACATGCATAGGTTCAGAAAGCAATGCAAATAATATTGTATACATTCTTACACAATAGTCCAACTAATTGAGTCGTCAAACCATTGGAAGCTAGAGGGGGATGACATAGCTTGTCCAAGCATCAAATACCCTGATACACAGCAAAGGATGATGAGAACCTAGAAAACAAAAATGTCATAAGAGACATTGCACATACTTAAAGCGAAATTAAACTGTGGGTGTCATATTTTATTAAGGCACACTAAATATGCATTTATGAATGTTTACTTACTATGCCATAAAAAGTGTAACAATTATGTATTGATGAACAACTAAATACTCATTGTATTTACTTCACTACAGGCTCTGGGGTCACTCTGTATATAATGACTGGTCTACTGCTGATTCACAAGTGTCAATGAGAGCATCCCACATGGTTTGCATCGACACCATACTGTTTGGACCCCCAAATGATCCCTTTCCCTGACTATTATTATTGTCACTGTTTAGCACACAATTGGTAACACTGGCATGTTTCACAGTTGGGAAATATACCAGATTTAACAAACACAATGAATGTGGGTCATTGAAGGTCCCAAAAGTTTGCATCCTTGGTTCAATCTTTACTTTCAGAGTTGCATTCCCAAAAGCAGAGTTGCCACATGGTGAATATTTTCTCACTCTGTAATGGGTTCAGGACTAAATTTCACAGCCTGCAGCGTTGTCACACTGCCAGTATGTTTTCAGTTTCCTGAGAGTAAGTTCTGATTACCCTGGCAACATTGTCAAACTTACTCTGGATCCCTGTGCCCAGCTTTGATCCCTACACTTTGCTTGCTCCTTGTCTAGTTTCTGTCTTTGCCCCTTGTCTCAATCTGGATTTGGATGTTGTTGGGTATTTTGTGGATATTTGGGGCTTTGCAGTAAATTCTTACAGCCAAAATACCTTTAGCAATAATCACTCTCTGTATTCATATTGGGTCACACATGACAATAATACATTGCATTATTTCAGAATTCAGACCTATTTAGATGGTATGCGTGGTAGTTTGCGTGGTTGGTTGGTATAGTGGTTGGTTTATTTGTGGCCCCAATATCCAACATCCCTTGTTTTTTATCTAGATTGTTCTTGATCACTAGAGAGACCTCAGGCCTACATTTTAGGGATACCACATTTTCAGTGTTATTGTTGTGTGCCACCATGGGCAATTGTGGTATTTTTGTGGTAATTTCCACTACCTCATATACGGTAGGGAACTATGTCCAGAGAGTCTCTCTTCCCGTTGACTCATGTACCTCCAACAGGCTATGCTACAAACAGTCACTCACAACTCTCCATACTGAATATAATCATGCACACATCTGCTTTAAAATGACAATTGCACTGTTTAAAAATCTACCCATGTTTAAACCTTTTCCCATGCAAAATGAAAGAGCAAAATAATACACACTAGCTATCTGTTTTCAAATATTTTTGTATTATAGAAATTTCATTTAAACACAGTTTAACTTTTTTTACAGAAATAAATAAAATGATACAACATTATTTGTGATAAAATGAACAGAGAGCTGCGAGAATATATTCAATTGGTAACATTAAATATGCTGATAAGAGACTGAGACTCCCTCTAATACACTGACTGAACAGCTTCGCGCACTTTCGCACAGCTCCCACTCGCTTCTGTAATTACCTTATCTGTTCAGCATGAGTTTTCTCCGGTTATTCTCTTTCTGAATTTGGCTCCCTTGAAGATCAACCCCAGTGAAAACAAGCATCTGCCGTTCTCAAACCGGGGTTATTGCCTGGAGCTCTCAGCTTTTGCAGCAGGAATGCCCCAGCCAGGAAAGAGATCCTTCTCCCAGCTCTGCAAGATGTCGACTCTCCTCCCCCTCTCCTCAAGCTTCTCCAGCAAAGTTCTAATCACAGCCTCTAGCATGATACTTGCTATGACGCTTCTCCAATCAGAATCAATCATGTCATCTCCTCCCTCACTACACAATGGCTCACTTCTACAGTGGCAATTGTAACAAACTGATTTCCTGCTCCTTCGAGCTCTTTGCTTCCTGTAGTTATGTGGACAGAGCAGCAGAGAAAAAATGAATGTGCGTTTAAAAGTTCACTTTCAGAGTAGGCCTAATTCTGCAGTGGAGACACATTTTTATTAGTGGGTTATGTTAAATGAAGTTTTATTAGTCAGGTTAGTTGTTAATAAGGTTAGTTATTAATTTTCAAATGTGTCTCTTGCAACATAGGCATTTCAGGTGAAAAATAGTGTGCATTTTGAATGTGCAGATGTGTGCTTTTAACTGTAAAAATGGATTTGCATCTTACATGTAAAAATCGTTTTTGACTGAATAGCCTGTCTTTACTTATATGTCCATGTTACTCTGCCAACACATATAGCAATGCACCACACCCATGTAGTGGTGCTGCATAAAAAAATGCTACCTGTGCAGTAGTGCTGTACTCTGTGCTGTAACACGCCAAATATCCTTACATACCCTCCTTTTTTTTTTTTTTTTATTTGGCTACGATCCAAGCCAATTCCAAAAAAAAAACTGCTCCTTTTCAGAGGATTTGGCCCTTGTCCAAGCCACAATCGAAAGAAATCTAACTTGCCCCCTTTCTTCTTTTCACAATGTAGCAATCCAACAAAATGAATATTCATGTGCATCAATGAAAAAGTTGCAATCAACACAGTATTCATCTGAGTTCATTAGTTTACAAAATGTTCTACATTTGCCTTCCCAATGGAAGTGGCATTAGTCCAAAGTTTCGATTTTATAAGTCAATTAAAAACAATAAAATAAAACAACTAACTAAAACAAATAATTAACATAACAGATTAAAATAAATAATTAAAATAATAAATACGTCGAACTCCATATGTCAGAACTCTTGTCTGCCTCTGATATGTCCCGACCAGCGATGTCACATCATTTGGTTCATTCGAGTACTCTTTCATCTTGGCAATCTTGGATCCATAGGAGTCATCTTTTTTGGCATTCTGGTATGTATGTATGTATGTATGTATTTTATTTTGTATAGCGCCGGTAGCCCGTGGGCATCAGGGCGCTTGCACTTACAATACAGCAACAACAAGACAGACGTAAAGTAACGAACACTGCGGCCTATTAGGGACCCCGAAACATTGCTTTCCCCAGGCTCTTCATCTGAAGAGGTATGTCTTCAGGTGCTTCCTGAAGGTAAGGTGGTTTACCTCTGACCTCAGCACTTCGGGCAGGCTGTTCCATAATTTGGGGGCCATCACCAAGAATGATAACACAAGATTCTGGTTATCTTGTCTTCACCTCCACCTGGAGGCAGGCATCTTTTGGTGTTCATCCAGGGGACTCCAGGACTCCATTGTCTCCCGTGACCTCCGGTATAAATAGTTAATGTTCTAAACCAAAATAGAAAAGAAACAGATTAAGTATATTGCACAATACTAACCACCCTTTTGCCAAAAATAAAACAATTTTTGTTTTTCTGAAATTAAACACAGGTTAAAAAGAAAATAAGCATACATGAAACAACATTTTAAATTCAATGCATTTTCATTCTGCACACCGACCATGAGCTTCTATTATATATTTTTTTTTACTTTTTATATTATTTATTTATTTACATATATTACAGTGTTTATGTGCCATTATAATAATCAACTTTTTAACTTCTCTGTCACTGCCTCCTGACTGTACCCAATTATTTTATCTTTTTGTGTTCAATGGACTTTCTGTTGTATTGTGTGCATCAGTGGGTAGTAGCCCCAGGGCTTTCTGTTTCTACATGCTCAAGCCGCCTGATCTCGTGTCTGGGATGGCATGGCTTGATCTGATTTACATGGACAAACTGCTCTATCGCCGTTTCACCTTCATTTTTCAAAATTTTATAAACCACAGGAGAGACCTTATCTATAATTCGAAATGGCCCCTGCCATGCTGCTAGAAATTTAGAATTTTTCTGTTTACTTTTTCCAAAATGAAATTTATACACCTGATCCCCTACACTGTATTCCTTTACTGATGTCTTTTTATCATAGTAAGACTTTGCACTGTCAGCAGCTCTTTCCAGATTTCTCTGCACAAAAGCAAATGCATGTTGCAAATGCCTCCTCAGTTCATCAATATATTCATGAACTGTGGATGCATTCACAAGTGTTTGCTCATGTGTTCTGTATAGCAGGTGTTGTGGTAACACCATTTTCCTACCTGTCAAGACCTCACCTGTTGCTTTGGCAGGAGTTGATCTGATTGCCATTAAAACCAAAGGTAATCGTAAATCCCAGCTGGAACCTGCTTCTGCCACAAATTTCTTTAAAATGTCCACAACAGACCTATTGCACCGTTCAACTCCACCTGAAGAAGCCGCCCGATATGCAATATGTAGTTTTCTTTTCACACCCAGTATTTGCCATACCTTACTCATTAGAGTACTTGTGAAATGACTTCCTCTGTCTGACTCAATTCTTTGTGGCAACCCAAACCTTGAGAACACATGGTTCACAAGCAATGTGGCTGCTGTTTGCGCACTACAATCTACAATCTAGTGCAGGAATGCATTCAATCCACTTTGACATCAAACATACCACACTTAAAATATAACAGTTTCCTCTGCTCGACCTTTTTAAAGGCCCTGCATAGTCTATTTGCAAATCTGACCATGGAATAGTTAGGCCTCTTTTCATTAATGGGGCTCTATGCATTGGTGAAGCAGGTTTAAATTGGGTGCATACTAGACATCCTCTAGTATATAATTCCACATCTTGGGACATATGTGGCCAGTAAGCATAATCTTTTAGTGTTTCCAATGTTTTTTGTGAACCTCTATGGCCTGCAGTTATGGCATCATGTGCATGGTGTAGCATTAGCCCTCTGAATGAAAGGGGTACCACCCACTGTATTTGTCCTGTTATGGACTCTCTAATCATGAGTCCATCCTGTAATCTAATTCGTGTTTTGTTCTTCAATAGCACCCTCAACTCTTCTTTTCCCATACAATCATTTTCTGTTAACCTGAGAAGTGCCATGGGCCGATCTAAACGGCCCCTGTGTGAAACTGTCAGTGCTAGGCCGAATGCATCGGCCGAGAGGTATACCTATCAATAGGAGGGGTGTTCTGTTATATACACCTCTCCAAAACCAAGCCCTGCCATTACAGTCTGCTCCTGGGTGCTTTATTCTTTACTGTATATGATTTGCTTCACCAATGTACATCATTTCTTAGTCTGAATATTCAAAATAAAAAGTGGTTCAAATGTTCTTCCCTGCACTTGGACCAGTTCATTTTTTGTCCACCCCTGCTTCATTTTCAGTATTTCCTGCTCCCACTGTCAATCAAACTGCACCCCCTCCTTATCCAGCCCCTTCTGGAATGTAAGTCCTGCCCCTCTACTCCCACGTGTCCATTTTGTGCACGTGCAGTCTGCCTGGGTTGCCCTCGCCATTACGTGCAGTCAGCCTGGCTTGCCCTCGCCATTAGCAGTTATAGGGTAAAGGATTCGTTTTTTCACCCCAATCTACGCTGGGCTTCTAACATTGAGTGCAGCTTGGCTGCCTGCTGGCCACTTTCACTAAACAGTGGCAGGAAACCCACAGCATGACTACGCATGTCGGGTCCTCCATTTCTGCAGAAACGGCACTGACAGGTCAGTTCTGAACGTTCCAGTTCTTAGACCTGTGCCGGCGCTGTTACTGCCTTTGCAATGTGAGAAGGTGCTCTCTGTGCAGAAAACATGTAAAAACGAGTGTTTTGCCGCTTTAATCCAGTCCGCAAATGCACGAGTCTAAGAGGTGAAAGTTAATTGGTCGTGCGGTTTCACTTCCGAGACTCCCGCGTTTGCAGGATTTTCTGGTGAAAACTAGCGCTCTCTCAATTGCTGGAACTTTGATTGTTGCATCATGCAACATTTCTGCTAAACGCTGCAGGCCCCTGGGAAAGCACCATGAGGTGCGCTGGAGGTAAAGGGCCGGAATGTTTGCATCGGAGTGAAAGGCCCTGGATATGTGCAGTTGCTGTTTCCCAGTGCTGTAAGTATGCTCTGACGGTTTATTATTCCAATCTTTTTACACATTGGACGTTTTCTTTTGTTGAAATGTTGTGCTCTGAAGCTTGCAGGAAACTAGAGTATGGCATTAACCTGTGGCGACTAATTTGAAGGTAATTGGATTTAAAACCTATGACAATATACCGGGCATTTGTTCTCACACGGATGATGCACATTTAAATGATGGCGCTATTTAGCATGGCGAGGCCTTATGTACACTAATTTGGCTGTTATTGAATGGCTTTTTCTCGAATGCTAGGTTTGCTAGCCCGTTTGCTGCCTGTCTCTTTCTTTCCGGAGTACTAGAAGTAAGGGGGTGGCTTGCATGAAAGCGTTGCATTTTGCTGGTTGCTCTCACATTGATCGTCCATGGCTGTGCACAGAAGCTCCAGGGCCTAGGCCCTAGGCAGTCTTCACAGAGATGTCAGCGAGCAGGATTTACTGAACCCATACAGTGCTGCAGGAAGGGTGGGTTTGATGTCTGTTAGGGCTGTGGGTTTCACTTTACCTGTGAACTGCACTGAATTCCTGCCTTATAGCACCCCCTCTCATTGTGTTTGGTTGAGATCTTATTGACACCACTGGGAAACGTAATGCACCTGTGCAGTGTGCTAAAGTCATAGTTTAAAAATAAAAACCATTGTACAACTCGTTGTGCCAACATATTCCAGACTTCACGAATTAGTTACCTGTACCGACTGGCTGGCAGGCGCCATAGACCGTAAGATTAAGCCTTTGGTGAGTCGCATTTAAATGCGTCCCCTTATAGGGAAAGCAAGCTCATTCATTTACTCACTCTCCTTATTGGCCATACGCCCTCTGCCTTTCAGGTATACAGACTGTACATCTCTAAGCTCCAGTATCAGACCCCCAGTTTATGTGTGCAGACTTCTGCCAACCCTGAATAGACATAAGGTTGGCAGGTTTCAGTCTAACCATTGCAGGGCCCAATTTCATTTTGCAACTAAGATCTCACAATGGCGTCTCGCAAAGCAGCACGAGAGAACACCATTGTACGGGGGAAGGTGGTGTTGGCTCAGCAGGCAAAACATAATACACTAGAAGTACAGGGCTGGAATTCCAATATGCCTTTCCCGATGTGTAGCTACATTGTGCGAACATACTTTTGCTTTACTTAAAATGGACGTTGAATACACAAGGTTGCTCCCCTCGCATTTTGCACTTTCCGCACATCTATCACTAGTGGGTTGGTCCCATTTTGTAGCAGCAAATGCGTCCCTTGTACTCGCATGTACTTCTGGTTCTTGAGATTTTGAGAAATGGCACAAGCAGCACACAGGGAACACAATCTGCATGTTTGCATGAAATGATGAAATATACATGCAATCGAAAATAACTATTGACACGCTTTGACTAACTTTGCTGCTCACAGACTAGGCTGCCAGGAAATTAGAAAGTTAAGGTGCGAGTTCTGCAGGCCTTGTTAAAAATGTGTGGGGGCCTGCTGAGGTTGAGAAATGATTGCCGGCACTGTTTGGGTGATATTGTATGTATGAAGCACTTAAGCGTAAGTGCTATATAATAACTCATCATCATCGTTTAGCCTTGTTCGTACGCTTGCATTCAGTCATTTGCAGTATGGGCTTATGCACTGATTTTGACGATACATATGGTGATCCATTCTTGTATGAAATGTATTTCACTTTATAGTGATATCGTCACCATATTTTTCGTAGTGTACTTAGAAAAAATGCTGTGTGATGCCACTTCCTGTTTTGACAAGGGGTGACATTTTTAGGCAACTGAAATCGTAATGTGGGTTTAGTACTTGCATGTCATGAGAGTCATTGGAAGGGTAGGGGGGAAAGGAGGCATCACATTCTCACAGCAGGTCTGAAGTGTGTGGTTTCGGACATGAAGGAGAGAATTAACTGCTTGTAACATTAAATCTTCACCAGAAGAGTTTCATTAGAATGCTATAAAAGTTAGATGCCCCCACCCAGGTATGTTTGCCCCTTTAGATATTTTCAAAGAAATCACTGTATAGCGATCCAGCAGGGAGTTGAATCACTGAATGCCCACTGAATATCTTGGAATATTTCTTTGTGAGCAACTGGCTGGCCTGCAGGAACCAGTGTTGAAGGCAGTGCAGTAATAACACTTCTTTTTTCCCCAATGGAAGACGGTCTGCAGCAAATGCAGCTTGTAAGGCAAGCGCCACGAAGTACCCACTGTAAGCCCCATTTTTTAGTAATGTATAAAGGATTATATAACCATGTTGTTAGAATGCTTGATGGCAATATGAGAGTAGTGGCTAGGCCCCCATCTGAGGACTGAGGCTTATTTCAATTGAAAAAGTTGAAAGGCCCTGGCGCCATCCAGGGATCCAGGGCCTTTTAATCTATGAATCCTTCTTTGTGAGCAAGTGGCTGGCATGGAGGAACCAGTGTTGAAAGGCAATGCAGTGATAACACTTCTTTTTTCCCCAATGGAAGTGACAGCCAGACGGGCTGCAGCAAACGCAGCTTGTAAGCCAAGTGATGCAAGCGCACACTGTAAGCCCCAGAATGTATGTAATATATAAAGCATTATTATTCCATGTTATTAGACTGCTGACTGGGAATATGGGGGCAGTTTCTTGGGGCTTAAGGCACCTGTTATTTGAAAGGGTTCAAATGCCTGCAGGACACCTTTTCAGTTTTGTCCCTCTCCACAGAGGCTGCTGTGTGGTGGGGGGATTTTATTTTATTTAATTTATTTGTTACACGCCCAGACCCTCGGGTGTCACGGCGTGGTTATAAGAAAGCTTAGAGATTAATAAAAACACCATTACATTGGTTACATTACATCATTAGTGGACAGTTATATTCAGCACGGGAATATTGGTACCATCGATATTGATGGTTGAGTATTCTGTCTTCTCATCGTTAAGACGTAGCCTGTTTAGCGCCATCCAATTTTGTATGATGAAGTACATTTTATTGATTGATACGGTGTCCTGGTCATAGCAAGCTGGTTCATGCATTTGTAGGATTGGGACTGGGTGGGGCACTGTGCTTTTGGATGTCATTCCCTGATCCACCTTCACCCAGGTGTGCCCGTGAGCATGTTACGTGTGTTTGTGCATGTGTTTCACCCACGTCTCTAAGCCACTGACTTTTGTCCTGTCTTTGCATCTGCAGTGCATGAGGCTTCTCCTGATCACAGTCCGATGCTTCAGGAGTGGAGCACCATGAGCAGGAGTAACTTCCAGCATCTCCTCGTCGGCCTTGATGAGACCCCTCTGGACCAGGAGTCCAAGTACAGCCAGATAAGAGAGCGACCTTACAGGCATGATATGGAGTTTGGGGTGGAAGGTGCAGGAGAGTGCAGAGGGAGAAAGTGGCAGTAGAGGTCTGCAGTGGTTGGGTGGTATGCAACAGGTAGGCTGGTGCGTGCATTTGGAGGATTGGGGGTGGGGGCACTGTGCTTTTGATGTCATTCCCCAATCCACCTTCACCCAAGTGTGTCTTTCAGCATGTGACAGGTGTTTGTGCATTTTAACCCTACTGTTTTTTTTTGGGCTGGTTTTGTCATGGAGACATCATGAGTGACCCTGGTGTAGGGGGCATGTGTGAATGTTATCCCCACCATTTAAATCCAGTTCAGGAGTAACACCACATTGACGTTTTTAGTAGACGAGAAAGCACTGGATACAAAAGAATAAGAAATAAGCCACTAATATATGGTCTAACAGTGATATTTCTAAACCGAAGCATCTGAAAGACAATTGCCATTCTAAACATCTGAGTATCTTGAATGTGTGTATGTATGTACTATATTGAATTCAGTTCATATTTATCTGTTTTGGGCTAGCATGTCTGTGGTGTGTTTGAAGCTGTTAATGTGTTCCCCTATCTTGTCTCTGAAGAAGCTGCTGCTGGTATTGCACTTGTAGGTGGATTGTGGTGTTGCAGGGTCTGGCAACAGCCTGATGACATGCTTCATAGCTTGGCAGATCGCTCTGCTCTTGTTGGAAGCTTCCATGAGAATTATGTCGTGGTTTGCTTTTGCTGTGGTGATGAGTGTCAAATGTGCTTATACGAGGGCTCTCAGGCTTAGGGCTCTTCTAGTTTGTGGGACTTTCTGTAGAATTTGTCTTTCCTGCTCATGCCATGCTTTTTGCTGAGTAACAGTGCTCATAGGTGTGGAGTGCATGGCATGCTAAGGGTTGGGAGACACTGGGGGAGACCAGGAGACCAATGACAGCTGGGTAATAGAGCACCCCTATGGCCCAGTGTGGTGACTGCAGTGTGCCAAGAAGTGTGCAGTGGAAGGTGGGAGCAGAGTCCTGCAGTTGGTGGGGGGATGCACCAGGTATGCTGGTGCATGCATTCAGAGGATTGGGGTATGGGGGGCATTCACCCAGGTGTGTCCTTGAACATGTGACATGTGTTTGTGCATGTATTACACCCATGTCTCCAAGCCACTGACCTTTGCTCTTTCTTTGCCCCGGCAGTGAACAAGGCTTCCCCGTATCACAGTCCAAAGCTGGAGGAGTGGAGCACCATGAGCATGAGCAATTTTCAGCACTTCCTCGTCCACTTTGAGAAGACCCCTTTGGACCAGGATTTCAAGTACAGCCAGGTAAGAGGGTGCTCCTACGGGTGTGCCATGGAGTGTGGGGGTGGAAGGTGCATGAGAGTGCAGTGGGCCCAGGTGGCAGCTGAGGCCTGCAGTGGGTGGGGGGATGCGCCAGGTAGACTGGTGCATGCAATCTGGGGGATGTGCTGATTTCAAAGTAGTCCCTTTTTGCTATTTTCGTGATGTGTGCTGTATTGAAGCACATTAAATCCACAAGAGAGCTGCAATTATCAAAGAGGCGCCAAGTGCCGGTTTGATAACTGGTAAACTTAGCACCTCTTTGATATGCTAAGTAAGGGCAGTTGACCTTGATGGCTGCACGGTGTCCCGTGGTGTGCTGATAGATAACAATAATGTTCAGATGTTAGCAAACCTTTGGCTAATCAGTGATGTATTTATTTTTCAAAATGACAGATGTGTTAAAATGCTTATTGGTTGCCCTTGTCATTACCTGATTATTTGTCGGGTGTTGATGTTTAAAGGCACATGATTATTTGCCCTGTGCACTTTCTTTGATTGTGAAAGACCAATTGAATGTATAAACATGTCCATTTAAGATCTGCTCACTTGCATATTTTAGAGTGCCCCCCACACTTGTTTTCTTAAGGCTTGTGCCCTTGTGGGATGCGTACATGACAGCTGGCAGTGCAGTGCACAGGGAGTTGCATTCCGTGCACACATTGGCACGCTTTGGAAAAACGTTTGTTCTCCCACTAAACAGTAGATTATGAGCTGCACTTACTAATTGCAAGTGCTTACAAATATGTTTTAAATATTTAGGGCAACCACGCAGCAGTCATTGATGTCATGGCATTAGGCGCTCTGCCAGCACTGGGGCTGTGACTCAGTCGAATCATGGCGGGATCTTCCCCTCGTTTCCGTGCCAGTTCAATCAATTTCAGTCACTTTAGTGCTCTATAGTTGTCGTTTTGGGTCATACTGGCATAGCCAGTAGGAAACACTCCCTTAGCTCCCCCCCTGTCGGCCATCTTTAGATTTTATACTGCACGTTAGTGTTGGGAGTACTCTAAAATATTAATTTACGTTCCCGCAGTGTGTTTACCAACCTGGGGGTGGCTCTATTACCAGGTGGCCTTGTGGTCCCAGCGTTCTTTTGTTTTGCAGGTGCCGGGAGGAATTTATGGAGGGAAAGCTGGATGTATAGTCGACCCAGGCAACCGACAGCCTTGTGGATGATGCAAAGGGTCTTCAATTTGATCCTTGCAGTCACCAAGAGCCAGTGGAGAGATTTTAGGGCTAGAGAGATGTGGTCCCTGGGCTTGAGGCCATGGATAAGTCTTGCAGTTCTATTCTGTATTAGTTGAAGGGGTGTCGAAAGGGAGGAAAGAGGAAGAGGCTGTTGCAGTAGTCCAGCCTAGAGAGAACCCGGGCTCTGGAGATGTTGGGCTCCTGGGTTAAGATGAGGAAAGGTAGAATGCCCCGAAGGAGGTGCAGCTGAAGGTTGGACTCCTTGGCAAGGTCTGTGATGAGTGGAGAGAAGGAGAGAGAGGAATCAAAGATCATCCCAAGGTTTTTTGCCGCACAAGTGGATGAAGGGGACACAAGGAGTCTGGCGAGAGAGTGGGGAACAAACAAGGAGCAGGCATCCCAATGAGAAGGATCTCTGTCTTACTGGCATTAGGGCAGAACCCATTGGCAGAGCACCATGCCTGAATAGCGGTCAGGCAGTCGGGTATGACGGAGGAGGAGGTAGAGGATGGCAGCTTCAAAGAAAGTTGTGTGTCGTCTGCATAACACTGGTAATGAGTGGAGAACATGGGGGCCAGGTAGATGTTGAAAAGCCATGGCGATAGGATAGAGCTCTGAGGGACACCACAGGCAGAGAGTGAGGTGGAGGAGAGAAAAGGACCCATTTGCATTTGAGATGGTCTGTTTGAAAGGAAGGAGGTAAATTCCCTGTCCGGGAATCCAAAGGTATCATGGAGACGGTTTATGAGGATGAACTGCTTGACTGTGTCAAAGGCAGAAGAAGGATCGAGGAGTATCAGAAGCAAGGGAGTGTTTGAGTCCAGATTAGAGAGTTACTGACTAATGGGATTGACTGCAGGAATGGTCTGATATTGTTTGCCTGTGGTGAGCATCTGATGAAGCAATGTGGTATGCAAGTGCTGGATGTGGTGACAGTGGGACTAATGGCCTAAGTGAGTCTCTGATGGGGGTGTGTGCCTCAGGATGTCTTATAGTTCTGTTAATTGGGAATATTTAACACTGGGTACGTCTTCTGCACCTGTGTCCTCTGTTTCCCCTCCATTGCCTTCTTAACACTTTGCAACATGCGTGTGACTCCACCATCTAGTCTTCTCTGGTCTGGTGCAGGAGAATGGGTCTTAACTCTTGTGGTAAAATGGGTGTCTGATGCAAATGCCTGGAATAGTGAGAACTCCTGCTGATGTTTCTTTGTAAGAGGTTGAACTGTTAGCCTGCTGAGACATGGAAATTGGACAACAGAAATCGGCTGTAATGGGTGGGGCGAGGGATTGTGCCTCTTTTTTCTATGACTGACTTCTTTTCATTCTATGTTTTTGGAATTATTTCATTGAGAACGGTGGCTGCAGATGTCTACGCACACTACCAGATCAATCTGCAGGCAAGTGTTGCAGATCATTGAAATCATCTTCCAGGTAAGTCGGTGACTAGCTGGGTATACCTACGCTGTGGGCACCATGTGGTGACTTTTGAAGCAGCATGGTATACTTACTAGGAATCCGAGTTTATTACCAGAATTCTTCTTGCTCTATGAATATAAATACTTTTCTGAGGTTTGTCTACTCCATGTAAAATTATAATTTAGACGAGGGCTCTCCACTAGATTAGGCCTATGCAGTTTGCATCTATCCAACCCGCCCATCCCAGCACCTGATGGGGCAGTGTGTTCCCTCCACCCCTCCTTGTGCTCCCCTGGGCAGCTGGTAGACGGCAAAATCTCTGAATATGTCTTTTTTTTGCAGGTGGATCCGGGCATCGTCTTCTCCACACACAACACAGTAGACCAGGGAATGCCACTAGATTAGGCCCATGCAGTTTGTGTCTATCTAACCTGCCCATCGGAGCGCCTGACGGGCAGAGAGTTCTCCCACCTTGCGCTCCCCTGGGCAGCTGGTAGACGGCAAAATCTCTGAATATGTCTTTTTTTTTGCAGGTGGACTCGGGCATCGTCTTCTCTACACCCAACACAGTAGACCAGGGATTGCCACTAGATTAGGCCCATGCAGTTTGCATCTATCCAACCTGCCCATCGGAGCGCCTGACGGGCAGTAAGTTCTCCCGCCTTGCGCTCCTCTGGGCAGCTGGTTGACGGCAAAATCACTGCATCCGTCTTTTTTTTGCAGGTGGACTCGGGCATCGTCTTCTCTACACCCAACACAGTAGACCAGGGATTGCCACTAGATTAGGCCCATGCAGTTTGCATCTATCCAACCTGCCCATCGGAGCACCTGATGGGCAGTGAGTTCTCCCGCCTTGTGCTCCTCTGGGCAGCTGGTTGACGGCAAAATCTCTGCATCCGTCTTTTTTTTGCAGGTGGACTCGGGCATCGTCTTCTCTACACCCAACACAGTAGACCAACATCGTCTTCTCTACACCCAACACAGTAGACCAGGGATTGCCACTAGATTAGGCCCATGCAGTTTGCATCTATCCAACCTGCCCATCGGAGCACTTGATGGGCAGTGAGTTCTCCCGCCTTGCGTTCCCCTGGGCAGCTGGTTGACGGCAAAATCACTGCATCCGTCTTTTTTTTGCAGGTGGACTCGGGCATCGTCTTCTCTACCCCCAACACAGTAGACCAGGGATTGCCACTAGATTAGGCCCATGCAGTTTGCATCTATCCAACCTGCCCATCGGAGCACCTGATGGGCAGTGAGTTCTCCCGCCTTGTGCTCCTCTGGGCAGCTGGTTGACAGCAAAATCTCTGCATCCGTCTTTTTTTTGCAGGTGGACTCGGGCATCGTCTTCTCTACACCCAACACAGTAGACCAACATCGTCTTCTCTACACCCAACACAGTAGACCAGGGATTGCCACTAGATTAGGCCCATGCAGTTTGCATCTATCCAACCTGCCCATCGGAGCACTTGATGGGCAGTGAGTTCTCCCGCCTTGCGTTCCCCTGAGCAGCTGGTTGACGGCAAAATCACTGCATCCGTCTTTTTTTTTGCAGGTGGACGCGGGCATCGTCTTCTCTACACCCAACACAGTAGACAAGGGCTCACCACTAGACTAGGCCTCAGCAGTATTTTAATTAATGCATTTCTAAATATGTCAGTAAACTACTGGTTGCTCGCAGTAATCTTAGTTTGATTTTCAGCATCTATGTTTCAATTTGTAATTTCTTAAAATAATTTGGTGTTGGGGTTTGAGGGAGGTGGGAGGGCATGGGTGAGGTGGGATGGCATGGGTGTGGGGGATTGATGGGTTTGTGAGGGCTAATTACTCAGTTTCTCACTTGTTTTCCCATACACAGTTACTTAAAGTGTGCATACTCCTCTAGAGACTAGCACAACATATGCAGTCTCCCACTGGCCTTCCAATGTGCTGTGGTTAAGGTTCGCAAAACGATTTTGCCCTACTTTCACCACCATTTGGACATCGCGATCGTCTATTGATAAGTTTGTGGGGGAGTATTTTAGTCTTATTGTGGGTGACAACCAATTCTTTGTGTGTTTTCTTTGCAGCATGGGAGTGAACACTGCACCAACCACCTTCACCCCCCTTTCTGCCTGAGCCGCCTGGTTGCCGTGTGTGATATCTTATCACGGACGCCGTGCTCTCAGGAGGAAAGTCACCCTGTTTTAGGAGACTTTACACTGTAGTAGTTTGAGCGGCCTGACATGTTGCATGCAACACTATTGATCTTGCTTCTCTATTGCTCTGTTTTTTTTTGTAGGTGAATTAATATATATATATATATATATAAAAAATAGGAGGTGCGGGGCGCACTCTGGTTCCCAGCTTAGTATACCTTCCACAGTCCAGTTGATCTTCTGCTCCAAGCGCTTTCATGTCTCTTGTAATCTTCAGGAAGGCAGTCTGTTCAGGTGTTGCTAGTTTATACCAAATGTGGCCACATGGAATATGTTGAATAAAAGTGCATACCTTTTATTCTCGTTTACATTTTCTGTGTGCAAAATGTGCTTAATGATCTTCCCAACATGTTCGGTCTTAGGGCTGGTCAAAGACAGATGCCATAAGATTTTTTTTTATGTTGAAGTTAGAGAAGCAGAAATTACCATCATAGGAGGTTTTGCCCGCATCAGTGATCCCAGCTCTGTCTATGGTTGGCCAGGCTCTCTTAAAATTATTGTTTGTGGTGCTTATTACCGAAATGGAATGCATTTAAAAGCATGAAATGTGTTTATAATTAGGAGGTAACTAAGCCCACAGAAGGGGTCTGCAACATGTGGCTCTCGGGATCGTACTTATTTTACTACAACACCCATAATTCCTCAATATAATCAATATGTGTCATGGTGGAAGGATTTTGCAGCCCACACGATCTGCAGTTTGAAAGTTTGTACTCCCCTGGAACCCTTTCTTTTTCATGCCACACTTTGATTGCACTACAGCATTTTTCCAAGCAGGCTTTGCCCATAGTGAAGTGGGTGTTTTAAAAGAGGAGGAAGTGCATTAATTTCATGTTTTTACTGACATTCATGATTACTAACAACATCTACCATTTCTCCATTTAAAAAGCATGCAATATAAATGACCAATGTGATGTGGTTACTCTTATTCATGTGCATTGGGTGCTGCTTGCAAAAGGGGCTGAGCTTGCCGCCATGGAGAGCTGAAATAGATACATTTACCTGCTTTCTGTCAGCAGGCCTTCTGACAGGGCTCTCTGTGTGAGGCGAAGTAGACTTTTTTTTCTCCAATTTTTGTGACAGAAAATGTAGATCTATTTCTTGGTTTATAAGTGCTTTTTGGTGTTAAATTATAATTTTACCACACACTATACAGTAATAGATTGTAGGGACTGTTCAAGAAAAAGGCTCTCCAAAAACATTTTCTGACAAGACAGTCACACACAACCCATTCAGCTCTTTTTTCTCTCTTCTCTAAGAAAGTACTGATATTCTTCAATAAAATAACCAAATCCACCCACAGTCCCCACATTTGACCACATTATAAAACATGTCAAGTATTCTCAGAAAGGCTCCTCAAAGGGGTTCATGTGTATAACAAATGTTAGCTATGGGGCATGACCAGGCAGCAGGGGGTGCTACAGTGCCCAGACATGTCCATTGTGTGTGACCTTTGCTAATAAAGTTCAGCCATGCGGCAGTGAAAGGGGAAAAAAGGTACATTTAGCCTCTGACTGACTGGAATCTCTCTTTGAGGGCTTTGTGTGTGAAGGAGAGAGGTTGTGTTTTTACTGCTCGTGTGAAACCAATTCTTTGTCAAGGAGATTGATTTCAAAGGTGAATTTGGAAATTTGGGTGACTAGGTGATTGTGTTTTGGTAAATTCTACTTCGTGTAGCTTTACTGGGAAGGAAATATAATTTTTTTTTTTACCCCTTCCTGAGTCTTTCTAGGACACAGGATACCATCCCTGTGTGTTTTTGTTTTGTTTTTTATTGGCTGAAGTTTCTTTGTCTCCATCCTGTCATTAGACCTTTTTTCTGAGAGGGTTAAAAGATTGTGAAAAGGATCAATTAATTTAGAAAACATTTTGACAGGATTTTTTAGGGGAAAGAAATGGCAGCCAAAAGATTTAGAATTGACAATCAAGATGCTTTATTTGAGCTGATGGCAGAGGCACCAGACATTAGCTCAGAAGGGGAGAGTGATATTGAGTTTGAGCCTGAGGGGTTGGCAGAGACAAGCAGTGGAGAGGATAGTCCCTCTGAGGATGAGTGCAATGACGACTCTGGGGAGGAGGGACTGTCACAGGAAGATGTTTGTGAAGCCTATTGGGATGAGGTTTTGCCTGGTGCGGATCCATACAGCAATGGAGTGGAGTTCAGCGTCAGGAACCCAGGGGGTCGCAGTCTTCCACTCAGAAATTCCCCTCCTATTGTGTATTTTAACTTGTTCCTCACAATGGACCTTCTAATCCACATAGTGAGGGAGACAAACAAATATGCAAGGGATCTACTAGCAGCAAAGGCAGAGTGGATCCAAATTCATCCTCATTCACGGCTGCGCCGGTGGATGAATGGAGGGCTGACTGTGGCACTTCTAAAAAAATGGATTGGCCTTTCTATAAATATGGGAATTATTCGCAAGAAAAATGTAAAAATGTACTGGGACCTTACAGACCCTTCTCAGGCCACACCTTTCTTTGGCCAAGTCATGCCGTTGTGGCAATATCTCATTGTCACACGGATGATCCACTTAAACGACAACGCCACTGCAAAGGCACGGGGAGAGGAAGGGTTTGATCCCTGGCATAAGGTGCGTCCAGTTTTGGACTCCCTGAACCGTGCATTTAAAAAATACTATGTGCCACGGCAGGTGCTCTCCATTGATGAGTCCATGATTGGCATGAAGAATAGGGTCGCCTATATTCAGTACATGCCCAACAAAAGACATGCCAGGTTTGGGATTAAAAAATTTGAGGTCTGTGACAGCAGCTACAGCTATATTTTGCACGTTGACCTGTATGCAGGCAGGGATAAAACAACGGGGTGTGAAAAGGGATTTGTATATAACAAGGTCATGAGCCTCTTAAAGTCTTGTGACTTACTTAATAAGGGATATCACTTAATGACCGACAATTATTACACCAGTGTCGGCCTTGCTGAGGATCTCTTATTGACCACAACCCTTCTAACAGGCACAGTGAGGGTGAACTCTAAGGGTTTGCCACCCGAGATAACCAGGGCCAAGTTACAGCCGGGTGGATCAAAATATTTGAGAAAAGGTGGGTTGTTGGCATGTGCCTTTAGAGAAAAAAAAAGCCATCGCAAGCCTGTGCTGCTGCTGTCCACTGCCAGTCTGGCAAGTGATGTACTCGTGCATACTAGATGTGGCCAGTCAGCCATCAAGCCCCAAATCATTCTTGACTATAACAAAGGAATGGGTGGGGTTGATGTAAGCGACAGAAAAATATATGAGTTTGCTGCAGAGAGACCAACACATAGGTATTGGTCGAAGATATGGCGTAACCTCATAGACGTTTCCATAATGAACGCCTATGAGCTTTACAAAATTAATACTGAACACAGCAAACTCCTTAGCAGGCACAGCTTTGTAGTTGATATCATAGAGGCTCTCTGCTTGTCTCAGGAGGGAACGTCCTCTGAACACTCAGCAGCAACCCCACTGCTCGCCCCATCATCATAGGAGCATGGTTTTGCCATTTTGCCGGCAAAGAAAGAAAGGGACTGTGCCATATGTTCTGACAGAAGTAAGCCTGGTGGACGAAAAAGATCACGCCACTGGTGCCCAGGCTGCAATGTTGGCATCCATGAAAGATGCTACCCGCTTCTTGTTCATAACACCTCATGCAACATAGACCCGGATGATTCAAGTGTAGGGTGATACACATGAAAGACACTGCAAAATATTGTCTACACAAACACCTATATGTACTTTACCTCCCATTATAAAACTGATCAGGTTTTCCATGTGGGGGAGGGGATAGATTAAGCAGTTTGGGGGCTTCTTTTTTTAAAAATGTTTAAAAAAGTTTAACTCGGAAAACAAGTAAAAAATACTCAAAAAAATATAAAGTGAAAAAAATATGTTTACCATTTTTTTTGTCAAATAATTTTCCCTCCCTATTTTAATAAATATATTTCATTGTACATATATTCTGGAAAAATATAATACATGTTATAAAATTAACACTAACAGCCCTTCACAAAGTGCCCAGTCCCTAGAAATAATATACACGTAAAAATAATTAACAAATGGGCATGTCGATGACACAAATTGGACTCTGACCCATCTCCATTCCATTCCCCTGCTGATCTGTCTGCTTCGGCACCGGGCACCTGGTTACCCTCTAATTTTCGGGCCCAGGTCCCTGCCCACCCAGCCACACACCCGCACTGCCTCCTGGCAACCCTGGCACTTGGGTCTGTATCTGTAACCCTACATTCCCCTTACCTGCACTTATCAGACACCCCTTGTCTGCGCTTTAACCTTGCACTTGCCACATTGCTGCCTGCACTACCAGTTGTTGTTGTTTTATCCCTTGCTCTGCACTTTCCACTCCTCCCCTCTCCCTTGCACCTTCCCCCTTCCCTTTCCCATGCACCTGCGCGTTCTCAATGTCACTGGGCCTAGTAAGATTGTTGTTTTGTCCTCCCTTGTTCCCCTCACTTGCCTCGTCGCGCTCTGAAACACTTGTGTATGAGCGCAATACAAATAAAATATCATATCATAGCCTGCTCTGTCCGGAGTAGGCGTACGTGGGAGTGCACCAGCAAAACAGAGTGACAAACAGGGGGCATCGCAGCTTACTTCTTGATGGAAGAGCCTACCCCCTGCACAGGGAACACGTTTTACCCAAAATGCAGGCCTAAAGTGACAGGCAAGCGTCTCAGCTGGTTGAAATGCATGACTCTTTTGATAGAAAGCCTTGTGCCCACAGATAGGCTTGGCAGGCTGCAAGTGTGACAACTGCGAGACTGACCCTAAGCAATGATGAGCACTGTGCAGTCCTCATCAGACCCAGTATGTGAGGATACTGTGTACATTCCAGTGCTGTGACAGCCAGGAGAGCATTGTTCAAGCCATGTAGAAGGCCAGTGTTACTTTCAGCACTAACACACTTCTCCCAGGCTGTAGCTAACATACATTGGAGACTGATCCCTCTCCATTCCACGGCCTGCCCTGTCCAGAGCAGCCATACATGGGAGTGCACAAGCAAAATCAAGTAACGAAAAAGGGGAATCCCAGCTTAGTTCTTGATGGCATAGCCTACCGCCTGCACGGGGAACACGTTTTACCCAAAATGCAGGCCTAAAGTGACAGGCGAGCGTCTCAGCTGGTTGAAATGAATGATCCTTTTGAGAGAGAGCTTTGTGCCCATGGGCAAGCTTGGCAGGCTGCAAGTGCGACAAAGGGGAGAATGACCCACTCCACGATGAACACTACAGATTCCTGTTTAGACACCATACATGTGCAGGGTTTGGAATTGAGATTCAATGAGCAAGAGCTAAATCCAGCTCCTGAGTGTTGGGCATCCCACTGTGGGCAGGAGCTACCACAGGGGAACCAGGAGCCACCAGAAATGCTCCTTTTTGTTCATTTTGTATGAACCATTGTGCTTAAATGTTTATTAGATGTGTTCTAATTCTTCTGTATTAACATTCCCAAATACTCAAAGTTAATGTCACATTTCCGTGGTTGGAAGGCACCAGTTGGCCATATGAGCCAATGGTAGCTCCTGGTAGATGTTGGTTTTAAGCTAACCAGGCTCTACTATGCTACAAGCAGGAGCTAACTAGCACCCAGCTCCCCTCAATTTCAAACCCTGATGTGTACCCTGGGTACACTCCACTCCATTATCTGCCAGGAGTGCATTTGAATGCCATGAATGAGGGCCACAGTTTTCTAAGTACTGGTACTGTTCACCCAGGCTGTAGATCACACAAAAGTCCTTGGTGGGTGTCACAGGAGAGGAGGCTGCTGCAGGATTGGCCAGTTCCTTACAGACTTTGAAAAGATCGGCCATGTTGTTTGATGCCGCAGAGTTGCGTGCTTGAATAAAGACTCTTATCTTAGAGTGGATGCAGAGTCGATATTGCCTTTGAAGAAGGCGGCAGGCCGGTTTGTCAGAGGGGCGGTCCACCTGACGCATTCCATTTCCACTCAGCTGCCCAACACATGTGTTTAAGGGCAGCCAGATCAGAGTCGTACCAAGAATTGCTCTTTTTGGAAGGCTTCAGTCCGACCCACATGACAGGGGCCAGAGTATCAAGGGTGTTAGAGATAGAGAGATTGAAGTTAGCGAGGGCACAGCAGGCAAGGGAGCCTGTGCAGAGGAGGAGGAAGACACAGCAAGCAAGGGAGTAATCTTAGTTTAATTTTCAGCCTCTATGTTTCAATTTTGAATTTTTTAAAAATAGTTTTGTGTTGGGGTTTGAGGGAGGTCGGAGGGCATGGGTGAGGGGGATTGAGGGAGGTGGGAATGGGTTTGGGGATTGATTGGTGTGTGCGCTAAGCGCCGAGATGCCTAAGGGCGATGCGCGCTATACAAATAAACAACCAAACCAAACTAATTACTCTGTTCCACTTGTTTTAACATACACAGCTACTTTAACTGTGCATACTCCCCTAGAGACTAGAACAACATAGGCAGGCACCCACTAGCCTCCCAATGTGCTGTGGTTAAGGTCCACAAAAGGATTGTGTCCATTTTGCACACCCATTAAGAGAGCGTGTTAGAGAGTGTGTGTTGTTATTTCATATTAGCTAGGGTTATTGAGTATGGTATGTAAAACATGTTCGCTGTCAGCAAGCACTGTACAGAGCACTATGAATTTATGTGCAACACTTTGTTCAACATAGACATTTTTTTATATGTAGGGTAACATATTACCTCTTTTCAAGGCTGAATGTATTCCCTTGTCCAAGCTGACCCACATTTGGATTGGTAATGTGGATGGTCTGAAGAAGGACAGAGACTGATATCTTCCAGTATCAAGTATTTTATCAATTACAAGAAAAGATGTAAACTCCTAACTCTCCCAAAACTATGGGTTTTCTATGCCTTACACAAAACTAACTAGGGTGGTCGTCAGTAATAGTCAGTCCAAATTGAAGATCTGTTCTCCATCCAGAACTAATCTATTCTGTCCCTACCACTATCATCGGGCCTGTATTCAGGAAGAAGAACTTTTCTCATGTTGTCAGGTTGGCTTCAGGCTTCTCTGCTTCTCTTTCTCTCGCTCAGTGTCCGCTCTTTGATGTGAGCGGGTCTGTGATTTCTGCGTCATTGTTGGACTTAACAGTCCACTGACGCTCGTTCACGCCACCACCTAAGGTTCGGTATCTTCATTGGCGTTCCCTTCCTCCAGCTTCTCCTGCTTCCAGCTTCACTTGTGTCACATTCCCAAGCCAGCTTTCTTCCAGGTTTGAACCCTGCATGTCCCGGTCTCTCTCATCTCTCACTGCACAGCTGACTCGAAACCCCCGTACTTATCTCTCCAATGGGACTCTTTCTGTTTTATGACATGTTGCTGGGGCATCCAGAGCGGAGCCTCATAGTCATTTGTATCTGTTTCCTGAGTTTTCTCAATTACTCGGGCACTCTTCTTCTCAGTATTACAAGAATACTTCTCCTTATGGTGAAACAATGGTTTTATACCACAGTAACAAACAGTAGCTCGGTCTTTTTGTCTTCTTTTTGATTATAGCTGTTAATGGTGGGTTATAGGGGGGAGTCTCACCCAGTGAGGTCCCGCTTGCCTCTACCCCTTGAGAAAAGCTATTGTAAGGGATGTTCCAAAGATCACATAATTTCAGGCAATGTCATAAACATGCATTCTAGTTCCAACCTCCAGTTTTTTCTAAGAGACCAAATTCCTTGTTTTTTCCTATATGTTTTTTTTATAAGACACTAATGCTAAATGGCTAGTCATGCTTTTTGCTGGCTCTCCCATTTTCAGGAAATGGCCATTGGCAAATTCAAGAGGTCAATGTTCAAAGAACAAATCATTCTCCAACCCATCTTACTTCCATGCTCCCCTGTCCCTCCGGTCATCGTTTCCTCCCCTCCACACCCTTTTAACCGACTCAGCTTATTCTTTTAGCTGCAGCACAACTGCTGCCGTCATTCCAGCCTCCATCATGGGCCGACGTGGAAATAGAAGAGGGACTCAGTTTGGAGCCACACCTTCCATCTCCACGGCCCCCATTTTAAGTTAATATTTTGTTTGAATGGGAAACATACCATTTATTCCAACAAAATAAATTGTTATTAGAAGCCAGGTTTCCGGATTGGAAACCTGAGACACTACTGGCAATAGCACCAGATCCGGCAGGCCAGATCATGGGGTAATGGCAGCTGGGCCCATTACTGAGGTCCTCACTGTGCTCGGGCCTATAATGTGGGCTCAGGGCCATCGCCCCGCAATGTGGCCTGCCAGATCAGGTGTTGTTTCCATATTACAGTCACATTTCTGTAATGTATGTCTGGTCCGTGGTTTTTGAACAAAATAGGAAAGTATGTACCATGGCTTTGAGATTACATCACACCTGTCTGTACTGGTTCCACGGTTTCAAAACAATTGCCAAAAACCCATTAAGAATGATTGTTCTAAGATCAAAGCTCAACAATAATTTCCACTTCACTTAGATATCCAAATCCTGGGATAGTGCGTACCAACACATTACTCATGGCTTCACATTTTTATAAATCTGCTCAAGAGTTGTGAAAATATAATCAAAAGTCATATTTAGAATATTCTGAGATCAAATGTCAAATTAAATGGCCACTCTGACTAGCTACATCATTTATGAGATAGCACATACCATAACCTTTACAGTGATACCCCACTCATCGAAATCAAACAAATGGTTGCTGAGAAATTACAAAAAAACATTTTGCAAATGCAAATTTCAAGGTCAAAGGTCAAATTTCCTACCCCCATGCCCTACTTGATGCATAGAAGACAAAGTACATGACATGACCATTCCAACAACACCTCGCTTGTATAAATGTTCTACATGGTAGCAGAACAAAAAAAAGTTTTAGTTGAATGATTTAGAGGTCAAAGGTCAAATCCCAAAGCATCTCAAACTATCTGTACCTTTTATACGAAAGAATGTACCACGGGATTGAGATGACACCACATTTGTCTATATCGAACCCAGTTCCAAAGCAATAGGAAAACACACATTGAGAATAATTATTCTAAGGGTCAAAGGTCAACGATAATTTCCACTTGACTTATATATCCAATAGATGTGATAGTACATACCAATACATTAGTGTTGGCTTCACCCTTTTCTAAAACTGTTCAAGAATTGTCATAATATAACAAATAAATCATATTTACAATCCTTTTTTCTGAGGTCAAAGGTCAAATAAAAAGGCCACTTTGAGTATCTGCCCCATTGATGAGTAGCACATACCATGTCCATTACAGTGATACCCCACATAGCTAAATCAAATGAATGGTTGCTGAGAAATTACAAAAACACTTTGGAAGTGCTCATTCTAAGGTCAAAGGTCAAATGTCATACCCCCCTAGACCCTACTTGATGCCTCCAAGTCAAAGTACCCAACATGACTGTTCCAATAACACCTCTTTTATATAAATGTGCTAAATGGTAGTAGAGCAACAACAAAAAACACTTTTGGGTGAGAGATTCTAAGGTCAAAGGTCAAATAACAAATCCTGAGGCCTAATCTGATCCATAAATTAAGAAGCACAATTCAGGACTTTCGAAGAGACCTCATTTGTCAAAATCAGTCCCATGGTTGTATAACAATTACTAAAAAAGCACTTTGCACTTGATTATTCAGAGGTCAAAGGTCAAATGTCATAACCTCTCAACATATTATTCAATGGATTATGGAGAACATGTCATTAACTTTCAAAAGACACCGCAATTAAGATAAACAGATCTAGGGTTACAAAGATATGATGACAAACACATTTAATGTAGTGCATTTTAAGGTCAAAGGTCAGATATAAAGACTCTGTGACCCATTGGCTCACATACAGAGATAACACGTTCGAAAATTGTCTAATGACTAAACATACATACCAGAACAAACCATTTACTAGACTTTATTGAGTCCCAGTTCTGCAATAGAGATTCTTGCAGGGAAAACAACAAGGGAAATGAACAATGTCAGCCATTTTGAAGTGTATGTAAGACTACCCAGAATGTTTGAGAATATTTATTTTCCTTTGCATCATATTGCTACTAAGTAAAACCTGATTTCCCTAATGATGCTTCTAAATTATTGGTCTTTTCCTTTTACTTTTTTCATTACATTTGTGGTTTGGAAAAAAAGTTCACATTTGACATTCATGGGATGCACTTACGCTAAGCCCCAAAAAATAAATAAATAAAATAAAACATGAAACTTCAGTTTTTTGTCTGAGCTGCAAACATAATATACTTGAAATCTGCCCATCTACCTACTGAAAAAAATAGTTTTCTAAAAGTGCTACCTTTGTCGTCAGTGATATATACTTTTTACAGTGATATGTGTCCAACATATTGAATTATGTCATGTGACCTCAGGGTGTGACACAAACATGTGCTTTTTGGCTAATTTTATAGAGAAAAATATACTGAAACAAAAAATGTATGGTTATCCTATAGTATTATCGATTTCTAGTGAGCTACAGCAATTTGAGATACAACAGCTAAGAATCAGAGAAAATAGCATGGCACTGAGTGTTTTCCAATGGGCACTAATAGGGTTAAAGCATTTTGTTCAGGATCTATCAAACGATTATAATAGATTCCCAAAATTCGATCATTCTTTTGTGCCTCAATCAAATCTTTGTCTGGCGTGTCATGACTCCACTGTACCACTGGTTGATCTACTTCCTTTGGTGCTTTAAAACGTGTTACTGCATCAATTTGTATTTCACCCATTAAATAATCAATAGGTAGCAATTCTCCCATCACAGCCCCAATCTTAGCCAGGTGGTCTGCCTTATCATTTCCCTCCTTATCCTCTCCTGGTGTTTTTAAATGCCCACAAATTTTTCTCCAGTATATTGTTAAATCATTCTCTGACACCAATTTGTCTATGGCTTGTATCATTTTTCCATGTTTAAGTGGCTTTTTGTTGTATGTAACCATGCCTCTTGCTTTCCAACCAGGCAAATACTCCACAAAGCTATTCCGTGCATAGTCAGAATCAGTCACCAGGACAATTTCACTGAACTTTTTATCAACTACAGTAGCAATTGCTTTATAAATGGCTGCCAATTCCGCCACCTGACTGTTCCTAGCTCCAATCCTCATCCCTATACTGGGGTCGCCTTCACATTTCAAACAGACATTTCCTATTCCTGCCACTAATTGTTTATTACTGCCATTTTCAATGTGAAAAGCACAACCATCCACATATACAGTTGGCAAATCCTTGCATGTTTTTTCATCAAAAGCTTTGTGTGGTGATTGTTCAAATTTCTGCAAACTAGTTTCCACTTCCATTACATTTGGTATTTGTTCAGCTGCGCAGTCATGTAAGTCAGCTAACCCTTGAGCAATTGGGTTCTTTTTATTTTGTCCATATCTCACTTCTACAGGAAAACCTTGTAATGCCAGCGTCCATGAAGTGATTCTGGACTGCGCTAGATTACCTGATCTAATTCTTTTACTCTCTAAAAATTGCAAAGGTTGATGATTTGTTTCAATAATCACCTTTTCTCCCTGAACAATGGGGCGGAAATGTTGTAGCGCCCACACAGTGGTTAATAGGGCCTTTTCACATTCATTAAATTTCATTTCAACTTGGGAAAATGCCTTACTTGCATAGGCAATGGTTTTGTATTCAAATTGTGTTTTTGTGATAACACTGCTGACATACAATGTTCAGAAAAATCTATTTCTATATCTATTTCTATAAAGAAATCCCTGTCCTTTATGGGATATGCTAAACATGGTGCCTTTACAAGACATTCCTTTAATTTAGCCACTGCATCAGACTGCTCTTTTTCCCATTTCCAGGGAGTATTCAGTTTAAGCAGTTTAGTCAATGGTTGAGTGATTTCTGCATAATTTTCAATGAACTTTCTGTTATAGCCTGTCATCCCTAATAAACTTTTTACTCCTTTCACATTTTTAGGATCTTTTAATCTTTGCATGGCCTCTATTTTCTTCTTTTGTGGATTTAGCCCATGTTCAGTCACTTCATTCCCTAGAAAGTTCACTTTTTTCTTGCACCATTGTGCTTTTTGTAAAGATACTTTGGCGCCTGCTTTCTGCAATTGGCCTAGCACATGTCTTATTTCATCAAAATGGCTTTTCAGGCCTTCATTTTTTATCAGGACATCGTCCACGTAAACTATTGTTCCTCTTTCCGCTGCATCCGGCATGGCCTTTCTCAAAAATATGCCAAATTCACTCCCACTATTGATGTACCCGAACGGAGCTCTAAGCCAGGCGTATTGAGTCCTGTCAAATGTAATGGAAAATAAATGTTGTATCTCCTCTGCCAACGGCACGCACCAATATCCAGAGGTGAGATCTAATGTGGTAAATACTTTTGAACCATGTACCTGAGCTAGGCCCTGATCAATGAATGGCAGTGGCCATCTAGATCATGGTACTCTTTTATTTAACTCTCTCAAGTCTGCACATAGCCGCCATTGACCATTTGGATTTAACACACCTAAGATAGGTGTATTGGATGTGCTATGAATGGGCCTGATGATTCCCCGCGATTCCAAATTTTTAATAATCTCTGCCAATGATTCTAAACATGCCAGCGGTAGTCTATACTGGTGTACAAACACTGGACTTCTGCTACACCCTTCTGGTAGTGTGGCCACATGTAAATCAGTTAAACCACAATCATAAGCATCTTTTGCAAATACATCCTTAAACTCCATAAATATCTCCCTCAGATTGTTCCTATCCTCATTGCTGTCACACGCATCTGCTAAGGAGATCTGCTCTTCTACCATTTTGGAAAATTCTGGAAAATCCTCTGGTAAGGGAATCTCAGCGCTTTCCTCTAACTGTGTGGCTGTGTCTTTTTGTAAAGCTGCCACTTTTAAATATTTTTGCATATCAGCTTCCACTTCAATGGGCTGATTTTCTGTTTCATTTTCATTTAAATTAAATATTATGCAATCCTCTTGATGGCAGCACACTGTCTCATTTGAATCATAAGGATACACAGAATGAATTTTAAATATTCCTTTGGGCTGAGAGTCCAGGTGTTCTGGCAACTCACCCTTGGCATCTACATACTTTTCAGGGATATTTCCAATCACCATGTTATTTAAATCTGCCGTATAATGTGATTTTTGTATGGCCATTCCTAATGGGGAGTTTTCCTCTAAATGAATATCCTGACAACCTTTATTATTTACCATAATTTTTACAGATCCTTCACCAATATCTACCAATGGAATGTATTCATAATCCAGGCCTTGCTGTTTTATGGATTCATTCAGGCATACAAATGCATCAGAGTCTTTCATCTGCTGTCCATTTTTGCATTTCAGTGTTATTGCAAACTGTTTTGTAAATGCAGGAATAATAGTATCTTTCCTCATTTGTAATTCGATTGCATAAGGAACCAGTTGTGCACAATGATAAGCCCTTCTTTTGTCTTCAAATTCAGGTGCCGGCCCACCTAGGTGTGACCATATTTTTTGATTAAGGAACTCTAACACCATACACATTCTGTGCATGATGTCATTGACCATGTAAAATTCATTTTGTGCTCCACTCACTATCCATACATTATGGTAAATTGTTTTCTGCCCAATGCTAATTTTAAGCATGCATCTGCCTGCAATTCGATTTTCGAAGTCTGGACTGTCCAACTCAGAAACATATTGGTTTTTAATCCTAAATTTCGGGATTTCTTCCCTCTCCATTATTTTTTGCAACAATTTCTCATTAATGAAACTCCTTTCATGTCCAAGCCCTAAAGTGGCTTTTATTGTTTTAAAATAGTCATTTATACCAACATGAACCCATTGTTGCTCATCTTCCATGTGTATTTCTGCCAGAGTGGTAATGTGTTTTTCTGAATCTGTTTTAGGAGCAATATTCTTTTTGCATGTTTTCTCTTTTAAATAAAAACGTAATGTGTGCTCATCTATGGCAGTCTGTCAATTTTTCCTTGGGTCCAAGTATATTTGTACAGGCAGTTTTTCATTGTCGCTCTGCATTTTGTCTCGACACATTAATATAACAGTGACACTAGGTATGCAACTATTCTGGAGATATACCTCCACAGCATCATTTGTTTTGGCAACGGTGTGACATTCATTTATGTTGCTGTTTTGTGATTTTAGTTTCTTAGGCCTCAATGGTTTTTTGGTTAAGGACCACAGCACTCCATTCACCCCATCTATGAGAGGAGACAATCTTTTCAGGCAATCTGTCCCCATCAGAAATGGAATTTCACAAATAGATGTGATCAATACCTCTTGTTTCATTCTGTGCTTTCCTATTTTTATGTCAACCTCAGTTACACCTATGATGGGCACCTCCTCCCCATTAAAGTTATGCACTGGACCTTGATTTTCCTTCACTGTGATCTGACTCTGTGGGGGTCTCCCTTCATTGATACTCTTTACCAGCTCCTTGGACATAATTGTGGCCTGTGCGCCAGTGTCAATCATAGCAAAGGTGTGGCATTTTTCTTTTACAGTGATGGGTGCATAATTTCTGTCCTCAACTTCCTCTAATACACATAAGAAGTGTGAATTCTTACTGATTTCAGGCCTTTTTCACTTTTGGCTAAGCACATTGGTAAATGGAAAGACATTTTTCCCTCCTTTTTACCCATTTCTGCGCGAGAGACTTTATTCATTTGTCCATGATCAGAGGTGTTTTGGAGTGTGGCCACTGTTCGCCCATCCATCTGGGTAACATCAGAGACCACATTACAACCTTCCAACTGAACATGTGTAACAACATCATTCAGCAATTTGTCATTTTTTAATTCTGTGCATTTGTGATCATTTAGTGTGATACCAGCCCTTTCAGCCTCTTCAAAAATATGTGGCTCAGAGAATTCTTCAGGTGATTGACTTGTACCCTCCTTTTGAGTATTTCCTTTTTCTGCCTGTGTTTGGTCATTGTTTTGCTGGCCCAGGGAAGGAGCTATAGCATCCCCACTTACTCCCTGTTCACTGGTATTCCCCATGCATGAGTCATTTTTCTTAAATCTGTCCCTTTGTTCTTTTGGAATTCCTAATGTTTCTTTTTCATTTGTGCAAATATTTATTGTTTTATTTAGCTCTAGGTTAAACCGTACCTCTTTTTTAGAAGTATTTGCACTTTCTGTCACATGTTCATTTACTGGCACTTTCATTTTTAATTCATTAGGCATCTCAGAGTCGTTATGCAAAATTATATCAGAGCAATCTGTCATTTTGGCACTGCAGTTATCATGAGTACTTAGTCACTTTTCGGAAGCCCCCCGGTCATTGCTATTGCCATCAGCCCCCTCTTTGGAAGGTTGTTTTTGCGCTGTATAGAGCTTTCCTATTTACTCAGCTAACATTTTCACTTGGGCCTCAAGGCACTGGAACCTTTCCATCTCTCTAGAATCCTCTTTCTATGGCCTAGGTCGATATTGGTTGTTTTCCCCCTGATTGGATCTATTCTGATACCTCTCAGGTGATTGATGTCGGTTGGGATGGTTTCTGAACTCTTGATTCATTTGTGGTGGGGAGCGGGGTGCACCCATCCTTTGATTATAGTCCCCTGGTGGGGAATCATTGTACTGACGTGGATTGTAGTTCATGTTTTGCCTCATGTCCTGTCTCTCAGATTGTGGGTACTGGCCCCTATGTTGATTTCCATTATCAGTAAATCGATCCACATATCGGGGTCTATCCTGATTACCATATATCATGGTGTTGTGATCAAATCTGCTCTGTGTCCCCAATGACTGGTAGGGACCATCATTTCTTTGATCTTGATTTTGTCTCTGTTTATTGTTCATACCTGCCATATCAGGCCGATATCCTACCCGGGGTCTGTCCCCTAAATACCTAGGGCAGATGTAGCTCTCCCTATTACTAGGATCATGTGATTGGAACATTGGTACAGGAAATGGCGATCTTTGTTGATTACCCCTTTGTTCAGTTGTCACATTATTTTTACCTTGGCTTTGAGCAGACTCAAGGGACATTTTGGCTGACCTGATTCCCATTACTGTGGCTGAGGGTTCTTTAGATTTAGGTCTAGTATCTTTCATTTTATCACTTTCTCTACCCTGACAATAGAGTACCTCATATAGTTTTGTGCTTTGATGTACAATCCATTCAAGGGAGTTGTCACGGTCAAATTCACGGACCAATTGGGATATGATGTCTTTCTGTAGCCCATAGAAGTATGCAGTTTTAAACTCATTGGAATTTGGGTCAAAAGATACATCAAAGCGAGAAAATGCTCTTTTTAAGTCTTGTAAAAATTGGCGAGGGGATGTATTAGGTCCAGCAGTGATTGTGTAAGCGACTTTCTTTGCCTCCTGCAATGACTGAAAAGGAGAAAAATGACGCCTAATTTCTTTTTCAAACTCCACCCAGGTCATATTCTGCTGTTCATTTAATCCCCTTATGATGCTGGCCGTCGGGGCATCTAAAGTTAAATGAAAATATTGTCTGTACTGTTCCTTAGGTATCTGGAGTGCTTTAAAAATGTCATGCACCGCTTCTAAGTGATCCTCAATGCAGCATTCACCTCCCTTTTTAAACGGTTTGATCAGGGCTTTAATGGATTTCATTATTTTTATGGGGCTACTTGTTGCAATGCATGGAATTGCACTACTTTGTGATTCAATCCTGTTTTCAGGTGTATGAGATTGGTGGCTGCCCCCAATGGGAGTATCAAATCCCCCACGAGCGCTGCAACCAAGTTCAGTCACCAGCCCAGTCACTGGAGCACTAGCTCTTTGGGCAGAACTAGAATTCACCTCCACTCCATTGAATGTGGTACCCTGCCGCCTCTCCTGGGACCTGGGAATGCACATTTGCTGTTCTAAGTCCATACACTTTTTAAGGAGTCTGTTTGCTTCATTTTGCAAATAGTTGTTTTCATCACTCATCTTATTAATCACCTCCTGCATGTCGCACATTTGCATTTGGCATTCATTGAACTCTTTATTTCTCTTGTCTCTTTCTTGAGTCATTTTAATCATTTCTTGTTCTGCACTCTGGAGATCACATTCTTTTTCACAATGTTCTTTTTGTAAAATCTGCATTTCTGAAACAACCTCATCTTTATCCTGTCTAATGTGGTCCACTAAGGCTTTTAAGTGTACCAATTCTTGCTCACTATCCTCAAATTGTTTCTTGCTTTTGGATAACTGAGCATCAAAGTCTCTGCATTTTAATTGCATCTCTTTTTGGCATACATCCAATTCTGCTCTTAACATTTCCTGATTTTTACTTGCTCCATCTAATTCAGTCTTTAACCTTTTAATTAGCTGGGTATCATTTTCTTGCATTCGCAGGGACTTATTCAAAATAAACCATATTTTGCTGCATAGCCGTATTAAACAGTCTTTCTCTGCACTTTTATCGGCTGCATTCAATAATCTTGTAAGGCAGACCTGAATTATGCTGCCTTCTGCAAAAATATTGTCTAGTTTTTCTTTCTGCACCTCACCCTGAATGCGGTCACGCCATTCTAAGGTGCTGTTCGACGACCACGTCCCATGTGCAAACAACTTTGCCTCTAAATATTGCACTAGGTCTGAAAATGTGGTTTCCCTTTGTGACATTCTGAAATTCGTTTTTAGTGGCACACTGCTAATATAAAATGGGTTCTCTTTAATGTGCAAATGGCAGTGTGAGACACGCTTGCCACGCCCAGTAGGTACTCTATGATCACTTTCCTGGCCTGCAACGCACCATTAATATGTTGGGTATTTTGTGGATATTTGGGGCTTTGCTGTATTTTCTTACCGCCAAAAAACCTTTAGCAATAATCACTCTCTGTATTCATATTGGATCACACATGACAATAATACATTGCATTATTTCAGAATTCAGATCTATTTAGATGGTATGCGCGGTAGTTTGCGTGGTTGGTTGGTATAGTGGTTGATTTATTTGTGGCCCCAATATCCAACATCCCTTGTTTTTTATCTAGATTGTTCTTGATCACTAGAGAGACCTCAGGCCTACATTTTAGGGATACCACATTTTCAGTGTTAGTGTTGTGTGCCACCATGGGCAATTGTGGTATTTTTGTGGTAATTTCCACTACCTCATATACGGTATGGAACTATGTCCAGAGAGTCTCTCTTCCCGTTGACTCATGTACCTCCAACAGGCTATGCTACAAACAGTCACTCACAACTGTCCATACTGAATAGAATCATGCACACATCTGCTTTAAAATGACAATTGCACTGTTTAAAAATCTACCCACGTTTAAACCTTTCCCCATGCAAAATGAAAGAGAAAAATAATACACACTTGCTATCTGTTTTCAAATATTTTTGTATTATAGAAATTTCATTTAAACACAGTTTAACTTTTTTTACAGAAATAAATAAAATGGTACAACATTATTTGTGATAAAATGAACAGAGAGCTGCGAGAATATATTCAATTGGTAACATTAAATATGCTGATAAGAGACTGAGACTCCCTCTAATACACTGACTGAACAGCTTCGCGCACTTTCGCACAGCTCCCACTCGCTTCTGTAATTACCTTATCTGTTCAGCATGAGTTTTCTCTGGCTATTCTCTTTCTGAATTTGGCTCCCTTGAAGATCAACCCCAGTGAAAACAAGCATCTGCCGTTCTCAAACCGGGGTTATTGCTGGAGCTCTCAGCTTTTGCAGCAGGAATGCCCCAACCAGGAAAGAGATCCTTCTTCCAGCTCTGCAAGATGTCGACTCTCCTCCCCCTATCCTCAAGCTTCTCCAGCAAAGTTCTAATCACAGCCTCTAGCATGATACTTGCTATGATGCTGCTCCAATCAGAATCAATCATGTCATCTCCTCCCTCACTACACAATGGCTCACTTCTACAGTGGCAATTGTAACAAACTGATTTCCTGCTCCTTCGAGCTCTTTGCTTCCTGTAGTTATGTGGACAGAGCAGCAGAGAAAAAAATTAATGTGCGTTTAAAAGTTCACTTTCAGAGTAGGCCTAATTCTGCAGTGGAGACACATTTTTATTAGTGGGTTATGTTAAATGAATATTTATTAGTCAGGTTAGTTGTTAAAAAGATTAGTTATTAATTTTCAAATGTGTCTCTTGCAACATAGGCATTTCAGGTGAAAAATAGTGTGCATTTTGAATGTGCAGATGTGTGCTTTTAACTGTAAAAATGGATTTGCATCTTATATGTAAAAATCGTTTTTGACTGAATAGCCTGTCTTTACTATTATGTCCATGTTACTCTGGCAACACATATAGCAATGCACCACACCCATGTAGTGGTGTAGTGGTGCTGCATAAAAACATGCTACCTGTGCAGTAGTGCTGTACTCTGTGCTGTAACACGCCAAATATCCTTACAATGTGCATCTATAGACTTTCCCGCTCACCCCTCAGTGGATTCTTTTCGGTTTCTTCTTTTTCTCCTTCCCCCACAGGTCAGAGTTGGAATCCCTGGAGTATTTCACCTGTATGCTCATCTGCTTTCATTCTCTTAGGTGCTGACAGGTTACGCATCAGGCATTCTGGGTATGTTTGGGATTGCCCTAACCTGTAGGTCAGATAGCAGGATACCATTTGTCAGATTTCCCCTTTGATCGCAGATACCACACCTGGAGTTTCTACTGTGGCACAGACAGCTTGTTCACTATAGGCTGATGAATGGCCCTCTCCTCTTGATGGGGTCTTTCCAAAAGCCTTGGAGCCACAGATCACTTCAGCTGCCACAAATCATTGAAGAAACATTCTTGACAGTGGCTCGCTCTGCCAAATTCAAATGGTGATTTCACCCACCCATCCAAGATTCCAAAGTCTCACTGATCAATGACAAATGAGACTAATATGTCATGGTTATGCTACTGCATCCATCACTTTCCCACTTGGCTAAAAGTCAAAACTCATTTCGGGTGCAACAAAACAACAGAGATATCCAACCAAACAGCTATAGGGCAATCCTCTTGAAGATACTTCTTCAATGTAACAATCTCTAATAATAGACACATGCAACTAATGTGAACACTAGTTTGAGGTATGTCCAATTCGAAGGGATTGTAACTTATTAAAAGGCTTCTGAAAATTCTCATAAAATGCCTGATACAGAGATGAAAGACTGGACACAACAGCCACCATATGCTTGCAATCATCACTCTATCCCAATCATCCTTCCCATCATGGCTTCCGATATTCTGTGCCCCAATACAAGACTGCTCACATACTCCAGACCTTATTATTACTAAATGAGCACTCCAGTTCATGTGAGGATTGTTTTGCCGCAACCAGCAAATTATACAGATGTGCTGCCAGGCACAGTGCAGGTTTCTTCTGGACCATAAGTCCGAACTACATCACCATTGCTTACTACTGGAATATAACTTTCCTTATCACAACTCTGATGGTTACATATGTCGAAAGTCCCAAAGTTTACCAATACTAGTGCCTCAAATGTCTTTGCAGCGAATGACAAGATTTCCTTCAATGTAAATGAATGAACCATCACACCTGCTTGGCGGCATTTTAGATACTCAGAACTGTACGCAGGGGTATTTGCCTCGCCCAAGCTCTATCTTCTCACCTAAGGTGGTGATCTTGTTGACCCGTGATTCACCTAGTGCCTCCTTTCTCCATAACAAAGATTTGCATTATGGCAACCCCTTCTCTTCAATAGTCCATGGCATTCTAACTGAGCCAATATGCACAAGCTATTCTGACTGTGGGAAACCTATGTCTTCAACTCAACTCAAAGTCACCACACCACACATAATTTCCCTTTGCATCCTCTTTCCTTTAAGACAAAGTAAATATGAATTACCAACTCGATAATGCCCTGAAAGGGGGACAGGTGGACCACCCTGGCAAAACTCATTGTTGATATCATCCTTCAAAACCTCTGTGAAATGGCATAAATTAGGTCCTTTATACACACTTAATATCCATACCTAACTGCTAATAATGCATAGTGTATGTGTGGGCAATAATGGTACCCTGGTGGAGTTTACAACTTTTTGGTTGTGTGATTCTTGATCTGCCGAGCTAAACATCTTTCCAAAATAGGTTTATGGCATCATAACTGGCATTGCCAAAGAAAATGGGAATCTGTCCAATTTTCTATCAAACTTCCCAACTTTAAAATGTGTTACCAGAGGCAGGTGCTACAAACTTAAGCAACTCCTTGTCCCTATTTTAATCATCACTGAATGTTACCTTGAAAAAATATATCCCAAATCCTTCATTACCCAATCCTAAATTTGCATCAAATTCACTTTTAAGAGTGTTATGCCCCTGAAGAGCTTTTGTAGACATTATTGTAGACATTTGTAGCAGGTTACCAAGATTAAACTTCTTATTTTATCAATTTCTAGACTACTGATGGTCGAGCTTCACTGCCAATGAGGAATGGACAACAGTCCAACTCCACGATCCCTCATGGTGCAAACAAATGGGCTAGGCTTCCCAACAATACTATTCCAACGTTGGAAGAAACACAAACGTATCCAAGGGACACCTGTGGAGAGACCCCCATCTTGAAATATAAGCACAATCCCAAAGATTATCTGGTCCTTTGAATTCCTTCAAAATGTTGTCTGTGTGATTAAACAATAGGAATTCAGGTACGCACAAAAAAGCCAAATTTAAAAAAAAAAAAACTGTGTAGGTGAAATAACTGGAAAAATCTTGATATTACATCCTTTCGGTCTAACAGGAAGGACATACGTGCATGCAATATTTAGTTTACAGCCATCTACTATAAAGCAGCAGTGAGATGTGCAACATGAGAAATTAGAAGCCTGCTGATCATTTCGCCATCCTGTAGTCTATCTCCCAAAGTGCTGTAGTCGATCAGATCTTGGGCTCTTCCCTATTGATAACATACTCCCATGTTTCTCCACCAAACCCATAGAAAGCAGATTGGCACTCAGGAAATTGCTACTTCCGACCTCCACCAATCAACACCACAGGTTTCACATCTGCGTTTCCCACTGTCCCACTAATAAACCCCAACACCCATTGTTCTTACAGAAACACGCGCAGTGAGGCCACGAATAGTGGAAGATGGATGCTTTACTAGACCACTTGGCTGACATGCTCCCACTATTGCAAAACAAAAGAGGTGATGGCTGGAAGGTTTAGAATGAATCTTAACCTCTGGCATCGCTCTGGGCAACCCTCCAGACCATCGTTCTTTCACCTGCCAAGCCATTACAAAAGGGGAAAGACCATATGCAAATCAGGATTGGTCCCACCTCCAAAGGGGTAGTCCAGCCCGAACTGCTAGGTCACATCCCTTCTGCACGAGACCACAAGCATCCCCAGACATGTTTCAGCCTTGTTGGGCGTCATCAGTGAGGAGTAGCTTGGGTCTCTAGGCCCAGCAGGCACGGGACCCACGTCTGGGCATACCCGTCCCACTCGGGGTGACAATAGCAAAACAAAAGAGGTGATGGCTGGACGGTTTAGAATGAATCTTAACCACTGGCATCGCTCTGGGCAACCCTCCAGACCATTGTTCTTTCACCTGCCAAGCCATTAGAAAAGGGGAAAGACCATATGCAAATCAGGCTTGGTCCCACCTCCAAAGGGGTAGTCCAGCCCGAACCTTAAGCCTATAGACCTTCTCATAATCATGGGAGACTTCAACCCTGGCTTTAATGACCCATCTGACCTAGAGGCCACCAACCTGTCCAAATTGACAGCCGCCTTGGACTGCAAAATGCACTCCATGGTTGCACCTTAGACTGGCTTTTGGGCCATGAGAGCAACATCATCGTCCTATCTAATCTACCATGTCCTTGGTTAGATCACCACACTATCACTTACACCATTCCAAGCAAATACATACAATCATGCACCAAGCTAGCCCCTCACCCACCCCTCTTGCCCGCAATACTCGCAATCTGGCTAGTGCCTGTATCATTCCTTTAGGCAGCCATTCCCTTCCCCCCTCTCTAGGATACTGCTGTCCTGGTGACCCATTACAATTGGTTGCTAGGTAAAGCAGTCGACTCCCGGGCCCCCTCAAAGCACGGAAAGCCAAAAACGTCAGATACCACAGCTTATGGTTCAGCCCTGACCTCAAGAACACACCAGCAAATAAACGGCAGCTGAAACTGCTTGGTGTAAATATCCCACCACAGCAAACAAAGCCTGCCTTTCAATAAATCTCCTTGTACTACGAACAAATGATTCATGCCACTAAAGCAGCATCATACAATACAAGAATCAGCAATGCTTCCTCTATCTCTTGTGAATTGTTCTCTATCCTCCAATAGTTCGAGACCCCCATTGCTCTTCCATCCACAGTTCTGAAAGGCAACACTTGGTGCTGTAACATCCAAGATACATTCACAGGAAAAATTTAAAAAGTGCCAGCCAAAATACAAACTAATCAATCACGCACACTAGGCAACTCACCACCCGCCTTTCAGCTCAGACCGTAATAGGACATCCCCCTCTTCCATGACCAAGCTATTTGTTACTCTGTCCTCAGCACCATCAACAAAGGTCTCAAACAATCACAGTGTAAAGGTGACATCTGTCCAGCCTCCCTCGTAAACAAAGGTGCAGAACCCCTATTTCGTCTCAAATCTGTCATCACCAATTCCTCCTTTGCCACTTGCTCTGTCCTAGCCATCCATAAAGAATCCTGGATCACCCTGTTGCTTAAAAAGCCTACCCTGACCCAGAAATCCTTGAAAATTACCAGCCCTTCACCACTGTCACCTTCCTCTTGAAAAATATTGATAGAGTCGCTTACCTCCAAATTCAGAACATGCTCGAATCCCACCACATTATGAGCACATGGCAATCGTTTTCCACCCAAGACGTGTGACAGAAACATCCCTTGTGGACCTTAAAAACCAACTGGATGATGCTAATGACATCAGAAACCTGTTACGCTCACCTGGCTCCTACAGGGGTGTCGGTCGGACCCGGACTGCTGTGGCCTCCACCAGCGTGATGCGTAGTGCAGAGATGACAGACTGGACTGGCCCTCCTAATCTCGTCAGCTTGACCCGTCGAAGGATTCTCCTGCAAGTGGAGAGACGAATTTAGCCACCTGTGGATTCTAGTGATGTCACCCCCCTGCTCTCCCCACTAATCACCTCCGAAATCCCCTTCCAGTACTCTCACCTTATATTCTTGAAAGATGAGCTCTCCATCCTGCGTTGATTGCTGGGGTGCGTTGACACCAGTTGCTTCACTGGTTAAAAGGCGTTGTGGAATTCCGGACGAGAGTTGACTCTGAGGTTCCTGGCAAAGACCAGTAAGTATAGAGTTCATAGAGTTCAATATGCCCGATGTTCACTCTTGTCCCATTCCTTTCTTATCTTGCAGTGGAGTTCGAGAAAAGATGGTCTTGTGGCGGTAGATGGCGTTCAGGTAAGAGTCTGTATTACCCGATGCTGTCCGGTAAATGATGCATGTATTTAACATGTTGTTTTCTCTCCGTTTTCAGATGCAGTGTTTGAAGATGTGAAGAGTTAAAGAATAATGCCTCCGGTGGTAAATCAGGTAAGTCTATGGTGGTAAGAAAGATTGTATTTGTTGGCTCTCTTGGCTCACCTGGTTATTTCTTTTGTCCCCAGATGCCAGAGCCCGGCGAAGAAATGATGGAGGCAGTGCCCGATCGAAAGTTGCTGTGAGGACTGGTGAGTATGGCGTGGCGCTGCAGCTGGCGAAACGATGCGTGTAGAAAGAATGTCCTTTCCAGGTGCTGAGACGTGATAGTTCCGGAATCAGGTGAGAAACTGGAATAAAGTTTGTTTTCTAACCTTGCCTCTACTTTCCTTCCTCTCTTGGAGCTCCGGATTCAGGACAGGCGTGGCAGATGTCTGGAATCTGACTTGCAGGCACGGTGAGCGTTATGCTGCTGGATGCAGAATAACACGAAGCGTGTGTTGCTGGTCGGGCGTGGTTTAAATAGCCTCAAAAGTAGTCCCAGTTAAGAAGTCCCTAGAACCACACCCGAGTAAAAAATAGTCCCTGTAGTTAAATAGTCCCTTTCAGGCTTCATGTTGGATTGGAGTCATTTGCAGCTTGGTCTGCCTGAGGTAAGTAATGACTATGAGCCTGGCGCCTTAGGCGCCAGGACTGATTTCTACTATGAGCCTGGCGCCTAAGGTGCCAGGACTGAACCCAGATAGCCCCAAGCTGGGGCGGCTGAGGTTTTACTAAATGTCTAGATGCCTGCTCCCGGGGCTGATGGGTTTGGTCCGGATGCCTTGGGGTAGGCATCATGACAGCACTCCCCCCCCCAAGGCCCCTCCTAAAGTTGTTCTTCCCCTGGGCCCTGGTTTGTCTGAGAAATTCCGATGGAATCTTTTCACCAACCGAGGTGCATGAACGTGGTCACTGGGCTCCCATGATCTTTCTTGTGGTCCGTAACCTTTCCACTCGATTAAATAAAAAAGTTTTGATTTAACCATCTTAGAGTCCAGGATATTTCTTACCTAGAATTCAGGTTCTCCATCTATCAGGATGGGGTCCGGTGGTTTGGTTAATCTTGTTCCGGGTTGAACTGGTTTTAGAAGTGAAACATGAAAGACTGGATGGATCTGCATATTAGAGGGTAGTTTTAATTTGACGGCCACCAGGTTGATAATGGCCTTAATGGTGTAAGGTCCCAAATATCTAGGATTAAAAGTTTGAGTTCCTCTTAGAGGTATGTGTTTCGTAGCCAGCCATACTTGATCTCCAATCTAGTATTGGGGAGTGTCACTTTATGTTGATCGGCATTTTTCTTGTATTTCTCTTTTGCTTGTTTCAAATGTTCAGTTGCCTCCTTAAAGGCCTGTGTAATAGTAGAGTGCAGATGGGTCACTGCCGGCATTTCCAAGTGCTGGGGCGAATCAAGTTCTGAGGTTCGAGGATGATGTCCAAACATGGTATAAAAGGGGCTTTGTCCGGTTCCTGAATGTACTGAGTTATTGTATACATATTCAGCAATCCATAAAATGTCCTTCCAATTGTTTTCGGTCTGGTGTAGCATGCAACGTAGGTATTGTTCAAGAGTCTGGGTGATCCTCTCTGTTTGACCATCGGCCTGGGGATGGTGACTGGTTGATAACCTCACGTCGATTTGCACCAATTGGCAACATTTCTTCCAAAATTGTGAAATGAATTGACTACCTCGGTCAGAGACCAATACGGAAGGAAATCCATGTAATCGAACTATGTTTTCAAGAAATTCTTTCACCAAAATTGAAGCGAAAGGTAATCCCTTTAAAGGAATGAAGTGGGCCATCTTGGAAAAAAGATCAACAATAACCAGAATGGTGTTAAACCCATTACACGGAGGTAGATCTGTAATAAATTCTAAAGACAAAGGGCCTCATTACGACCCTGGCGGAAAGTGACTGACCGGACCGCAACAGCGTAAATAGCGTTTCCGCCATTGCACGAAGGAGCAAAGTGCGGCCAATCACGACCCATCGGGCACGAGCATTACGCCATGGCGGAATCCGAAAGGCTGCGATGGCGGAAATGACCCCAAAACGGCCCTTACCGCCGCCGTACGCTGCACCAGGTGCAATACCGCCACCCATCTTAGCGGTCACCGTAATGAGCGGTCACCGTAACGAGCGTGCACCGCAAATTACGGCCACCGTAAATATACGGAAACGGAAGTAAAAGCATGTGGCCGGAACGGGAAACAGCACGCCGCACAACTATAAAATCCGAATCCCAACACAACCATAAAAAATCCGACCCTGACACACATCCCAACCCGTTAGCAACCCCAGTTAAAAAAATAAATATGGGAAAGGTAGCCAAGAAAGCGTGTGACCGCAAGCGGCAGGTACACTTCTCCCGAGAGGAACTGACCGTGCTCACCGAGACCCTCCAGGAAAATTCCGCCGTCGTCTTCTCCAGTCAAATGACCAGGACGGCCCTTGCCAACAAGAAGGCCATATGGGCCCTGGTGGCACAGCGCGTAAGTGCGGTGGGGACAACACCCCGCACGCCACAGCAATGTCGCAAGCGGTGGGACGACCTGCGGATCCGCGTACGCAGCATACTTTCTGCGAACAGGAACATCGCCACAGCTACCGGGGGGGGTTCAGAGTCGCCCATCAAGTTGACCCCCTGGGAGGAAATCGGCGCCTCCACCATAGGAATGGAGAGCATAGAGGGAGTCGGAGGGATGGAGAAAGGAGTGCCGACATCCGGAGAATCAGGTAGGTTGGCCAAGAGAAACAATGCGAAATCCACAAACCACGAACATGTGCAGTACCATGTGACCCCATAGTGCAATACATACTTTGCCCTGACAGCGCCCTCTAAAAGTCAGAATGAACAAACAAATCAATCAAGAAGCCATAAACAACCCCTACATGTGCAGCATGCACCCCCTAACTGCAGGCAGCCAAATGAATGCATCCTCAATCCACACGAAAATGAGACCACCTCCAAGGCCCAGTCCCAAATCAGCCTCATGTACCACCCCAATGCATTTGATACGTTGCCATTCCAAATCCGACAGACCCATAACTAACGCTCGCCCCTCTTTACTCCACCACAGGGTCCGATACCAACGACGAGCTGCAGGACACCCCTACCAGCACGCCTGCAAAGAGGGCCAGGACCAACGTCCCAAGAGCCTCCACCTCAGGTGCAAGGATCAAGACACGGCAGCAGCAGGAATCAAGTGGCAGCACACTGGAGGGGACTGCAACAGGCACCCCAGCAGCCAGCAAGTCCACAACCCCAGCACCACAGGTCCCCCCAAAGAACGTATCTGATGGCACTGCCTCTGGTGGTAGCAGCACCATAGGTGACACAGCTGTCATGCCAGCATGCTCCGACACGGAAAACAGTGCTGGCGACGTAGGTACCATCCATGACCTTTCCCAATCCCCCTGCATGTTCCATCCCCTACACCATGACGAAACCACGCAGGGGCACCCTGAAGACGACGACTGGCCAACCCCCACAAGTCCTGTGCCAAGGCAACATGTGTTGAGCAGCCCCCCTGTCACACCACCGCAAATGTCCATGGCCCAGCAGAGGCAACAGTCCCTCGACCTGCTGATCGAGCAACAGCAGGAAGCGTCCACGCTACTCAAGGACCATGCAAATGAATGCGGGGGTTCCAGGGCAGCCATGGAAACATCCACCGAGACACTCAGGGCACAAATAGAGAAAAGTAGTGAGAGCCTCAGGGGAGAAATGGAGAGAAGCACCGAGAGCCTGAGAGCACAAATGGAGAAAAGCACCGAGAGCCTGAGAGGGGAACTGCATGCGACGTCCAAAGACGTTTGTGCTGAACTTGCTGCTGTGCGCCGTGTGCTCTCGGAGCTCTCACAAACCCTCAGAGACATGCATGGACGCGAGCAGGCAGAGACATCATCCGTGGCAAGTTCCGTCCAGGGCAGCCCCCAACGCAGATCTGGCAGGAACCTGCGCTCCACGGGCAGGGGTGCCCCTGATACCCGTAGAGGGGGCTTGCAATAGCGTCTACCCACGGACAGCATGCATATTTGGACACTGGTGTTGGGGGGGGAGGTAGTAGGGTGGAGGGGGTGTGTTGGGCTTCACTGGGTGGCGGCTCCATAGGGTGTATAAATCAAATCACATTAACAATACAGCACCTCATTATCATCCAATGACATGTGTGGACATTGATATTTGCGTACGAGGCCTTCATAGGCGTACAGTCCACAATGTGCCTGTACTACACACACACAGTGCCACAGGTCCCCTTTCCGTGTAATAGGCACCATGCGTGGTTGCTAGAAGCATGCATCTATGATGCTCTGTCGGATTGCACGTGCATCCTGTGCCTCATGGACTCCTTGAGGTGCCTCCACATCCCCACCCTCATCATCATCATCATCTTCAGGTGCATGCAGTACAGCGTCAGGGGGCATGGGCACATTCCTACGTATGCACATGTTGTGCAGCATGACACATGCCATGACCATCTTAGAAACCTTCTCATGGCTGTACATGAGTGCCCCGCCAGACCTGCTGAGGCTGCGGAAACGAGCCTTCAGTAGGCCGAATGCCTGTTCAATGACCACACGGGTACGTGAGTGGGCATGGTTGTAGTCCTCCTCATGCTCGTTCTGTGGGTTCCGGATTGGTGTAAGGAGCCATCTCTTCAGTGGATACCCGGCATCACCTGTATGAGACGAATAAAGGGTGTCAGTGGAATGATAGTGCTAAGTAGTCCCCCCCCCCTCCTGCAAGGTCATTGACGCATCAAATGGGCCACGATGTCATGCATGGAATGAGACTCACCGAGTAGCCAGGATCTGTGCCCTGCGTGTCGCTCCATGTAGCGTGGTATTCTTGTGTTCCTCAGGACCATAGAATCATGGGTAGATCCTGGAAATCTGGCACAACAATGCGTAAATATCTTGTTGGAGTCACACACCATTTGCACATTGATTGAATGAAATTGTTTCCGGTTGCGGTACTGGACCTCCATGGCATGTGGGACAACCAATTCAACATGGGTGCAGTCGATGGCACCAATGCAACCCGGGATGCCGCCAAGTGCATGGAATCCCACTTTAGCGTTGGTAATCTCCTGGTACGTGCGTGGTAGTGTGATGTGGTCGTCGGCGTGCTTCAGGAGGGCATCGTGCACTTGGAAGAGTGTCCGTGAGAACAGTGGCTGTGAAATGCCATGCAACTGTCCCACTGTGTGCTGGTAGGTGCCTGTGGCCAGGAAGTGGAGTGCAGACACCACCTTCAGTAGGGGTGGGATGGCGGTTGGGCTATCTATCATGCTCACGAGGTCAGCATGTGTCATGTCCACAATGGCGATTATGGTGTCCCGGTCCAAACGGTAGAGGGTGTGGATCTGCTCAGCAGTGAGGTTGAACGGATCGGCTCGGAGGCGTGGGATTGCGGGCCGCCTGCGTGGTGGTAGTGGCAGTGCTTGTGGGCCTTGCTGACCCTGCCTTGCCCTCCTCCTCCTCCTTCTCCTCCGTCTCCCCTGTGCGCCCGGTTGTTGTACCTGTTGTTGTTCGTCGTCTTCTTGTAGTTGTAGCACTTGCAGTGCTATCTGGTACCCCAGGCCCAACATCGCTAGTCCTGCCGGTAGCATTTTGGAGTGGGAGTGGTTGTGGGAGGGGTTTGGGTCTGCAAAATATGTGCTGTCGGCCTGTATGGCCTCCACCTGTGCTGATTGAATGAATCTGTGGCAGATGCAATCCCTTCTGGTCGAGCACGTCCCGCACGTAAGGCTGCATTTGGCCGCATGGCATCTTGGGATTTGAATCATGTATCTAATCCCGATGGCAGTGTGATGTACTTTGACTGATCTTCATGCTATGCTCCCATTGTTACACATGCTATGATTGCAGCCGCTTACATACCTGTGAAGAGTCAGTGGTATGTAGGGCTCGATCGATGGCCGACCCTCATGCAGCACAGTAACGTACTTCACCGACGGGCGTGGCGTCCCATTTGTGATTGCAGCCAGTTAGCATCATGACACACAGCCGCACTACATTGATGTAATTGTGAATGCAAGCGTTCACAGAAGCCTTTTCGACGTAATGTTGCAAGTGAGGAATTCGAAGGCCAGCATTTTGGGTTTTGAAGTAGCGGCGAGGATACGCCCACAGGTCTGGCTGGAAATGTAACGTTCTATTGTAGAATGTCCTTGGGACATGGCCCATAACGAGCAGGCAATGAATGATATGAATTGAATGGGATGCGCAATAGCGTAGTGGACGATAAGGCAGGACGTTCCCAAATCCATCTTGCTTCACAACACTACAGATCCGGCCAGGGGCACAGTGGTTTTTGCGGACTGCATTACGCACAGACGCGATGGAAGTTTCACATATTATGTGAGTGAATATTCATGCGTTTTCATTGCGGGATGAGGGAATGATGTGTGGATGCATGGACTGATGATTCCGTTTAGGGTCTGCCATGTACATGGGTTTTTTGATTCACTCCCCTTCCCCTGCGTTATGTGATGCAAGGCTGCCATAGTGGGACATACGTCTATCTGCCCTTGTCGGATCCTCCCTGTCTCGACGCGCCTTCATACACTTGTGTCTAGGCACGTTACTAATCCCATGTCATGGGTTCTATCTTGACGGACGCATGCACAGTAACCGACGTTGACAATGGTGTATTTAGCTCGATTGGTTTCGTTATGATTCGATACTGATTTAGGGGTGTGTATATTCCTTTGGAGTGGGCTAGCATGCATATGGGTGTGGATTTGGTGTGTTGAATGAAGATTGTAATGCATCATGAGTCCCGTAATGCAATCGGTTGATTTGTGTTTCTTTTGGGTGACAGGTATCTCCTGCCCTATTGCAGATGCCATCTCTACGCCACTCCTCCAGATGGTTTTTACTCTCGACTCCTGCAGCTTCGGGTGAATCAGTGGAGCACCATTTCGATCATATGGGACGATCGCCAATGGGCCACATGCCCTTACGCTGTACTGGTGGCTAGGTGCAACATTTCGGCCTTTCAGCTCGACTAGTGCCTGCCTCATGGGACGGACCTGCGGTTCTTGCCGCTTCCATGTTGCCTTTTGGAACGTTGATGTAGGCCCTGTGTGCCATGATGGTACAGGGCGTCACACAAGTGGAAGCCGGTCAATTATTGCAGATGCAGCCCTCGGTGATGATGGTTGTTTTGGTGGTATTTTGCAAATTGCTGTGGGGCCTTTGTCATTTGGATGTGCATTTAAATTGTATTCCGATATTTGTCGTGTTGCGTTGTTCTTTGCAGGTGATGTGGCGATTTTCGCTTTGTGGCGGTATGTATTGCGTGATGATCTGCATTGTGTTCCGCCTTCTGAGTTGAGTTGTGTGGTACAGTACTGGCCGCGTTTGCCTACGTAGCACAGTATGGTCACGGATAGGGGCTGCCATTGTGACTGTTTACATGATGTGCTGTTCAGGGGCGGGGGATTGGCTTTTGGCCGACTGGTGCCTGTCAGCCAGGTCGATTGGTGGAATGATGGGTTGTTCAGAATGTGGCTGGTCACAGGTGACTGTGTTTGCGTGCGTTTGTTGGAGGGGGACTGGGGTCATGTCCATTGGAATAGCTTCTGTATTGATGCCATCTGTGCCCTGCAGCTCCCATCGGCCCCTCTTGGGATGAGCCTGGCTGCTCAGTCACTCTGCCGACTTGTGTGGTACATGCTTCTGCTGATGGTTGGTTTGTTTACTGGCATGAGTACAGGGCTGGTGCAATCCCCCTCAGGATGCTGTTTTGGATGTTGCCTTGCGCTGGTGGCAAGCGATGGGGGACTACTGTTGTTTTGTGTCATGTGTTCTTGATTTTCATTTTGATGTATTGTACCTTCACGTGCCTGTGCTGCGTCAGTACGGCTATGGTGACATGCCGTACATGGATGCCCACTCACGGGGCGCTTTGAGCCCCTGCATGCTTTTCTACGTTGGCATGCATGGGTGAATTGTGGATTTCACTGGTTGCATAGTGTGGGTACATTGCGCCTGCCAGGAGTTGTGCAATGAGGCCAGGGAGTGGAGTACAGGCACTCAGTGGGCCATTTACGGTTGGTTCGCGTTGCCGTATTTCTCGCCATGGCGGAATGGTACTTTACGACGTGCTTGATGGCGTTCAGTACATGTCCGCTAGGGTCAGAATTCGCGTACCGTTGCGCCATGGCGGTGATTCCGGTTTTGCAAGGCGCGCGTGCGCGTACTTGGTGCAGTTAGCGTTGCCGTTCACTGCGGTGTCGCTAATGGCATCGTACTTTACGGTGACGGGTCATGATCGCAACGAGCGGTGTTCGATGGCGGTATTGCATTTCCGCCATCATTTTTCCATTTCCGCAAGGGTCGTAATGAGGCCCAAAGTGTGCCAGGGTGCGGGTGGAATATCCAAAGGTTGTAAAAGACCGGCTGGTTTTTTCTTTTGACTTTTGTTTTGGGCGCAGATACCACAAGACAGCACAAATGATTTTACGTCTTTTCGCCAGGTGGGCCACCAGAATTGTCTTTTAATTTTAGCTTCACTCTTTGAAATACCTGGGTGTCCTTCCATCATAGCATCATGGTAATTGGAGATGACTAGTTCTTGTAGTTCCTTGAGTGGTAGAAATAGACGCCCTTGATAGTAAGGTAAGTCATTGATGACTGAATAATCATGGCCCTTTTTCACCCAATCTTGCAGGGCTGCAGAATCGAAAAGTTGTTGGATTTTTAAATGAATATCTTCTAGAGTCTGTAGAGTAGTTATACCAAGAATTCTTTGTTCTGGAATTATAGGCACTGGTTCTGGGTTCGAATATGCTTCTCCCATCCCTATTCTGGACAAGGCATCTGCCTTACCATTCTTGCATCCTGGTCGATAAGTGATCACAAAATCGAATTCGGTAAGGAATAATGCCCATCGAAGTTGACGCGATGATTGGGGCTTAGCTGTCTTTAAATACTGCAGGTTCCTGTGATCGGTGATTACAGTAATGGTGTGCCTTGCACCGAGAAGATAATGCCGCCAAGCCTTGAAGGCGGATTTGATGGCTAACAACTCTTTATCGGTAACTGCATAGTTTAACTCGGGGGCTGAAAACTTCCTGGACCAAAATGCTACTGGATGAAGTTGACTGGTTTCAGGATCCTTCTGGGACAGGACAGCTCCCATGGCTAAACTGGATGCATCAGTTTGACTACATATGGGAGCTCGGGGCATGGATGCTTCAAGACAGGTGCCGATGTGAATTTCAATTTCAGCTCTTGGAAGGCCTTTTCAGCCTCCTCGGTCCACAAGAAGTGTTTGTTTTTTCGCAAAAGTGCTGTGATGGGATGTACAACATGTGAGAAGTCAGGAACAAATCTGTGGCAGAAATTAGCAAATCCAAGCATGCTTTGTACCCCTTTAACTGAACTGGGTGATGGTCATTTGAGAATTGCATTCACCTTTCGAGAGTCCATTCGGACTCCTTTTGGAGTCAGGATAAATTCAAGGAATTCAACTTTTGTAGCATGAAAAATACATTTTCCAATTTTGCATATAACTTGTGCTGACGTAGTTTCTCGAGGACTGCACGAACGTGCTTCAAATAGTCTGATTCCCAGGATGAGTATACTAGAATGTCGTCGATGTATACAACAACACAGACGTCAATGAGTTCACGAAGGACATTGTTCAGAAAATACTGGAAGGCCGCTGGTGCATTGCACAACCCGAAGGGCATCACCTGATATTCGAATAATCCGTACTTGGTACGAAAGGCAGTCTTCCATTCGCCCCCCTTTTTTACACGTACCAGATGATATGCCCCTCAGAGATTTAATTTAGTGTAGATGCAAGCATCCTTTACTTGGTCTAGTAATTCGGGGATCAGAGGCAATGGGTATCGGTTCTTCACCATAATCTGATTTAATGCACGGTAGTCTATACATGGTCTGAGGTCACCTTCCTTTTTAGGTACGAAGAATAAAGCTGAGGATGCAGGGGACTTGGATGGACGAATGAAGCCGTTAGCAAGGTATTGATTCAAGTATTGTCGTAGGTGTAGGTTTTCGGGTTCCGTAAGGGCGTAGATCCTACAGCATGGAAGTTGCGCACCGGGTATGAGGTCGATTTGACAATCGTGTGATCTGTGAGGCGGTAAGGTGTTTGCCTGTTCTTTTTGGAAAAAGTCCTGGAATTCTAGGTATTCCTGAGGTAACTGCACGACTGGATTAGTGACTGTGGCCAGGCCTGTGTTCAAGGTTTTTTCCGGGTAACAGGTGTGCGCACAATCCGGGAAGGTTATTCTCTTCTCTCGCCAATCAATACAAGGATTATGTGTTTCCAACCAAGCTATCCCCAGTTTTATTTGGAACTGCGGGGCTTTGATTAAATCAAACACAATAGTCTCTCGATGCCCATCTTGACCCAGCAAAGTCATCTCTGTAGTGGAATGAGTTACAGGCCTACAAGCAATTTCAGTTCCGTCGACTGTGGTGATGACATCCGAAGTGGTCTTTTTGCAGAGAGATAGATTCATCCTAGAAGCCAATTTGTGGTCCATATAGTTTCCTACGGCCCGCTATCGATGTATGCCCTTACTGCGTGTATACATGATAGCTGCCTTGGATCAATAAGGACCATTGGTATGATTAGGTGCGAGGTCTGAGTGTCCTTCTTCAAGCTCAGCAAGCGGACTTCTACGCTTGTCGGGCGTGGTCGTTTCCCGAGTCAGGCTCAGTTTGATTTTTAACAGCAACTCCAACTACCTTCTTGAATGGTTTTATAGGGCAATCCCGGAGAAAATGTCCTGAGGCACCACAGTACAGACACAATTGCATCTGCCGTCTCCTTTCTCTTTCCTTTTAAGTTAGAGGTCCCTTAACCCCCCCGATCTGCATAGGTTGTGATGCATCTATTCCTTTGGGGTTAACATTAGGTTTAACCAATACCCGATTCTCGAACTCAGCTCGATCAGCCTTTCTATTTTGAAGTTGGTTGTCTAACTGGACCACTAAGTCTATATATTCTGCGCAATCCTGAGGTGGGTTCACAACTTGGGCCAAAACATCTTTGAGTTCACCCCGAAGTCCACGATGAAATAATGTGACTCGTTTTTCTTCTGGCCATCCGGTTTCCACCACCAACCTATTGAAGGTTGCGATATAGGTTAGCAGATCCTGATTACCTTGACGTAAGGATAAAAGTTAGTTATCCAGGGCCTGTCCTTGTGAATGTCTGGCAATAGTTTTTCCATGGTCACTTGAAAATCCTGAAGAAGAGGGTCATTCTGGTTGACTAGTGGAATTGACCAATCTGCTGCGCTACCACTAAGGTATGAAAGTACAAAGGCTACTTTAGCTTGATCGTTTGGGAAAGCTCCAGGTCTGCATAAAAAGTGCAAGCAGCATTGGTTCATGAACACAGCGAACCTTTTCGGGTCCCCAGCAAAACGTTCGGGTGGAGCTAAAGGAATGCTCCCTGGTAGGACCACTTGCACAGGATTGCTCGATGAAACAGGAGTTGGATTCCCCCCAAGTCCAGGTAGCAGTGTTTGCCAAGCTTGGTTTTGCAGCAGTGGTCTAGCAAGATCATCAGTGCGCTCTTTTGACATGATCAGTTGATCAGAGTGCACTTCAGCCCTAAGTTCCCCTAACAATTGGGTTAGTTGGTCAGTTTCTGAGGTTTCCATGGCGCCCGGGTGGGTGTTTGTAGATTGGCTTTGCGTTCTGTCACGCTCAACTGACTCCCACAGGGGCGTTAGTCGGACCCGGACTGCTGCGGCCTCCACCAACATGATGCGTAGTGCAGAGATGACAGACTGGACTGGCCCTCCTAATCTCGTCAGCTTGACCCGTAGAAGGATTCTCCTGCAAGTGGAGAGAGGAATTTAGCCACCCGTGGATTCTAGCGATGGCACCTCCCTGCTCTCCCCACTAATCACCTCCGAAATCCCCTTCCAGTACTCTCACCATATAGTCTTGAAAGATGAGCTCTCCATCCAGCGTTGATTGCAGGGGTGCGTAGACACCAGTTGCTTCACTGGTTAAAAGGCGTTGGGGAGTTCCGGACGAGAGTTGACTCTGAGGTTCCTGGCGAAGACCAGTAAGTATAGAGTTCATAGAGTCCAATATGTCTGATGTTTACTCTTGTCCCATTCCTTTCTTATCTTGCAGTGGAGTTCGAGAAAAGATGGTCTCGTGGAGGTAGATGGCGTTCAGGTAAGAGTCTGCATTACCCGATGCTGTCCGGTAAATGATGCATGTATTTAATGTGTTGTTTTCTCTCCGTTTTCAGATGCAGCGTTTGAAGATGTGAAGAGTTAAAGAATAATGCCTCCGGTGGTAAATCAGGTAAGTCTATGGTGGTAAGAAAGATTGTATTTGTTGGCTCTCTCGGCTCACCTGGTTATTTCTTTTGTCCTCAGATGGTGGAGCCCAGCGAAGAAATGCAGATGGCGATGCGACGCGTGTAGAAAGAATGTCCTTTCCAGGTGCTGAGACGTGATGGTTCCGGAATCAGGTGAGAAACTGGAATAAAGTTAGTTTTCTAACCTTGCCTCTACTTTCCTTCCTCTCTAGGAGCTCCGGATTCAGGACGGGCGTGGCAGATGTCTGGAAGCTGACTTGCAGGCACGGTGAGCGTTACGCTGCTGGATCCAGAATAACACGACGCGTGTGTTGCTGGTCGGGCGTGGTTTAAATAGCCTCAAAAGTAGTCCCAGGTAAGAAGTCCCTAGAACCACACCTGAGTAAAAAATAGTCCCTGTAGTTAAATAGTCCCTTTCAGGCTTCATGTTGGATTGGAGTCATTTGCAGCATGGTCTGCCTGAGGTAAGTAATGACTATGAGCCTGGCACCTTAGGCGCCAGGACTGATGTCTACTATGAGCCTGGCGCCTAAGGCGCCAGGACTGAACCCAGATAGCCCCTAGCCGGGGCTGCTGAGGTTTTACTAAATGTCTAGATGCCTGCTCCCGGGGCTGATGGGCTTAGTCCGGATGCCTGGGGGTTGGCATCATGACAAAACCTCCCCCTCCTCTTACTCCTTGACCTTTTGGCAGCCTTTGACTTCGTCAACCACCAGACGCTCTGCCATCACCATACATCCTCAGCCAACGTCTCCCCTGATGCTGCCAAATGGATTGCATCCTTCTTGGCCAACAGAACCTATCAAGACTTTGCAGACGATGCAGTCACACTCCCCACTCCAATCTCTGGTGTCTCACCCACCCTGTACAATGTCTAGACAAAGCCCTTGTTCAACTACCTTGTCTCGCTAGTCATCTCGTATACAAATTATGCGGACGACACCAAAATTCTCACCCCACTCACCGGCATTCACACAAAGGATACACTCAAAGTGAACACCATCTATGAAGCTATCCAATCCTGGATGACCTCACACAGTCTCTGTCTCGATGGCGAGAAAAAAGATCTTCTCCTGATCGGCCCGTCCAGCCGCCTGGCCAAATTGGATCACGCATACAAAGCCTTCTTCATCGATGGTCAAAAAATTCCTGTTACCACATCCGTAAAAATGCTGGGTGTTTACCTAGACTCATCACTCAACATGTCACAGCAAGTAAACGACATTGCCTCATCATCAGGCTACGCCATGAAGTTCATGAATACTAGTAAACTATTCCTGTCCTCTGAGAATTGGCTCACAGTTGCACAAGTCCTCGTCGGCTCCAAACTAGACTATTGCAAGGCACAACTGTGCGCACCATTGAAAAAAACCTGAACAAACTACACATAATACAGAACAATGTCCTTAGGGCTGCATTGGACATAGGTAAGCACGGTCATATCTTGGATGCAGGGAGATCTGCTCACTGAGACCTGGTCAAAGGCAGAATTAAATTCAAGATCCTTTCCATCACCCACACCTTCAAACGAGGCACCTTCATACCTCACACAAAAACTCAAGAGACATACTCTGGCCAGAGCACAAATATCTGCTTACAGGCACTGTCTCACCACACTTAAATTCAACTGCATAAAGGCAGGGGACTGTAGCTGTCCAGTCCGCGCTGCCACCCTCTGGAACAATCTCCGCCTCCACTTGCGTGATGAACTGTCCTACCACGTGCTAAGGAAAAAACTCAAAACCCGTTTCTTCAATTAGTGGCTTGTCTTTGTCTTTGTCTTTGCACCTTTGACCCACATTGAATCTGTAACACGGTAATACTGTAAGTGGCGCCTAGATGCCCATGGGCTATGCACGCTTGTATACTGTTAAAATAAATAAATACATACATGCGTATGTTTCTGTGGGCCTTTGATTGCGATTTCTTCAACACCCTTGGGAATGTAATACTGTACATTGGCGGGGTTGATAAGCCTGCAGGATTCCACTCCTTCCTCTGTGATGCGCATCAGGTAAAGGCCTGAGAAACCCAGTTCACCGAAGTGAACCTTTCTCACATAATAGGATGGGGAGTTCATCCAACTCCTCAGAATTTCACTCTGAAACATTTCAATACCTGCCTCCATCCTATGTTGGTATGTGTCAATTAAAGGGATTCATGGCAAAACAAAACGAATGCTTATCAAGCTTAGCTCAGGAACCCTCCCTTCCACTTGAATGTCAGAAAGCAAGATGTCTAAGACCAGCTGATAAGGGAAACCTACTGGGAAAACACATATGCCAGGTTAAATCCAGGCACTAGATTCATCACAGGTGGCATGGAGATCCCCTTCCTAAATGTGTGGACCTTCAAATACACGTGTGGCTCTGGATGTGCTACTAAAGCAATTCCTGGCTGAGGACTGAACATTTTACTCTCTCATAAATGGCTTAACATCCTCTACTCAGAGGCAGGTGTCATAGTGTGGTATATGTCACTTAAGTGAGGCAGAGTGAATTGTGAGTGTATGTAGGCATGTGTCTCAGTATACCTGTATGTGCAGTGCTCGACACAGACTGGAATAGTTGAGGACTGCAAATTCAAGAACATTTAATTCCCACAATAAAAGCACTACATCTTCAGACATGCATCATATTGTTCTGATGCAAATCCTGGAACCAGCAACATACATACATTTCAACACTACAACCCTTCAGGGCGCTGTGCTGGTCTAATAAACGACCTACATTAATAATTGTGCACGTTTTAGCTTTACAACAGACACAATAAAATGTGCTGGCCCACTGGAAGGCCTACATGTTCAAAGTGCACTGTGTCAATCTACATGAAGACTTGTAACAGGCATGTATACTTTTCAGGACTGCACCAGTCACTATTGATTCAAGACAAACTTGCACCTTACCAAATATACATATTATTTCAACATAGAGTGGCGACCAACAATCAAAACTTTGTTCTTTTAGAGACATGAATGGAATTGCGATTTAGTTTGAGACATTTTGTTTTTTAATTGTTGTAGTTTTGCAATCTCCCATACAATGTGATTGCCCTTTTGAGAAACCCTTTCAGAAGACGCTTGTGATTTGTATTTTTAAAAATCCTTCACTTACCTTTTCTCTACCCACTGGAAAACAAAGAAAAACAGAAAACCTTGGAAAAGTCCTTCGTGATTTTTACTAGCCCATCCCCTTACACTTTCCTCCCAAGTACTTCTTTCATGGTTGGCTTGGATTTTTCTGATGTCATTGCTGTAGTTCGGGTGCTTAGCGGTCTGTACACTTGGGGTGCAGGCGTGCTCCATGTTTTAACACATGCAGGTCGTGTTCTTCCTGATCTCACTTGGACCTAGTAATGTTCGAGGTTGATCCCTGAATACTCGAAATAGACTCACAGATGTTTCGAGCAGCGGTTGAACAGGTGTTCCCTGCGGTGGACCACCAGTCTAAACTTCCTGCACTGCTTCACTTTCTCTTCTAGCTGTTTTCCCTCTTGCTCCACAATGCCCCCACCTTCCCTATTAGCCCCTTTTCTTGTCCTCTTGGTAATTCTGACTTTTTCAACCAATGTACTATCTCCTTCTTGTCCAGTGCAATTTCTAAATATTTTCTCAGGTTGTTCCTAGGGAACTGTATGCCTTAAGCTCTCTTGATCCCATTCTGTAACCCTCAGTGGGTCTCTCTTCTTGATGCCACCTCCTATGGTTTCTCTCCTTCTGTCACAAACCTTTCTGCCTCCTTTTTTCCTGCCCATTGTGTGCTTTTGTCTACAAAATGTCCTCTCTTTCCCTTCAGTAAATGTTTGCACTGGTATCTCCCTTTTCACTACTCGAAATGGTTCCCAACAACGTTACTCTATCTTCCCACACCTGGGCTATCACCACCATCCCGCCACTTCCTTCACTCTGTAACCACCTCAGGCTGCCTACCTATGTCATTCTCTTCTGTACTATCACTCTGCTCTCCCCCACCAACTCTAGATGCTTTTCTCTCAACACTTTGTCCCCAAAGTGAAGCAGCAGGGACCTTACCTGCTCTGCTGCACCCGTCCCTCTGATCAATGAATGACAGACGTCAATAAGTTGTGGTGCAAGGTTCGGTCCACTCTTGCAACTTGTCACTCTTTTGGACTTCCTCCATATACATTTTCCTGACTGATTCTTATTGCACACTTCTTTAAATTCAAGAGACTTTAGAGATTTGGCAAGAATTGTAGAAGAAAGGGTCACATGCCAATTGCTGCAGGGCAAGACATACACACAATGAATTGCTTCCTCGCCACAAAAGAAAGTTCTCCAAAACCATGAGAACTTGAATCACTGAGGCAGAATTACTGCTTTCAGTAAATCTGCTGAAATCCCCATGGAGTCCTATGGACTCCAAAAATGGGGACTAACATTGCACTACCACTACCACTACTCGAAATCCTGTCGTAAGGCCACAGGACTGATTGGCCATCATGATAACCTTTGGTGGCAATCTGGCAGATTTACAGTCAAATTACCGCCAAACTCGTCATGAGGATATATGTGTTTTGTTCCAAAGAGCATCTTTGCTGGGAATGTGAACATGAAAGTATTCTTCCTAACATGGACCTTTCGGCCTCTTTTAAAGGGGTCTGCACTCTTCGCTCATATGCCCTTTTTGGAAATCCACTTGCCCCCCCACTACTGCTATGCCTAACCCTGCTTTACCCTTTTAATCTCCTTTCGCTATTTCAATTTTGCACATATCAATGGCTTGTTATGCAAGTTTACTATAATATGTAGCGTTGTGTACTGTTATATATTATAGGGTGTGATAGCCGGCCTATAATTAAGGTGAGACAGACTCAAATAGGAACCCTTCAAAATTCTATCGTTAATAACTTTTGATTCAAGTAACGGATTTGACTGAAAGTTAGAAAATGTTTAAGGACTCACAGGCCGCCCCAGACTGCAAAGTTTTGGAAGATCTATTCATAAATAAAAATGTTATTAAAAAGACCAAAAATTCAATTTTTCCAGAAGTGCAGCCTACTTTCCGTTCATTTTCATATACAAACAAGGTACATTTTTGCCAAAGCGCACAGCCCAAACCGCTTGACAGATTTGGACCAGGTCCGAAACAACGTGGGCATGAAGCATTAACTCGCAATCAATGCATGGCTTGGGGTTATTCCATACAGTAGTTATTTAAATATTTGCTAGAGAAGGGGGTGCCCCCTGCTCAAAGATAGATAGCTGTATCTTGGGGATTTACCTGAAACCGGGGGTCTTTAGACATGAAACGATAGCCATCTTGTTTTTCTCTCGATGCGAGAGATTTTCAAGGTTATAGCCGAGGATATGGGAAAATGAGCACAGGGAAAAAAGCTATTTGCAGGTCAAAGAATTTGCAAATGCCATCAGACCTGAGGTGGGGGGGTGGCTGGAGGACACCCTGCGAAATGTGGGAGGTTTAGGGGGTCTAGGTTCTGAGTTTGCAACATAAAGCTTTCTGTAGCCACCAACAGCTGTCATATCAAAACAAACAGGCTTACAGAAACAGCGTGAATTGTGAGGGGAAAGGGAGAGAGCAGGGGAGGTGAGGAGGCCATTTGGGGGGTGGGGAAGCTGGCAAAGATAAGAGGGTACTATAGCATTTTTTTCCTGCTGTATTGCTGATTTTCCCAGCTGTAAAGGACTACAGATAGCCGAGGTTATGTGTAGTTCAGTACCTGCGGTTACAGTTTTTTTATTAAAGATATTTTTACAGCTTTAGTGACATCAGAGATGAAAGATCACTGGCCATTGCCATTGACACAATTGCCAGCCTGGTGTCTCATCCATGCAGTAACCAGGACAGATCCTGCTTAGCTTCAAAGTGAGGAAGGGGCCAGCCTCCTCAAGCCATGTTGCCAGATAAATGAGCCAAAAGCACAAAACCACTTAGAGAAATGGGCCGGACCTTTCCTTGCTTTGAATCTAAGCAGGGTCAGTCCCGGTTACTGCATGGATGGGCGAACAAATAAGCATCCACGTTATTTTATTTTTTAAACCCTACTTCTGTCAGTCCTTGAAAGTTTTGCACTCCATTTTGTTTGCCTTTTGCCTTTCGCAGAATTGCTTTCTGGTATTTGTATTCTCCGAGTCAATAATAAAAAAGAAATGACATTTTTACAGCAACAGTGGGTTTCCCATGCAGGCAAAACTGAGATTAACCTGCTTAGTTTCAAAGCAACGAAAGGGATCAGCTGTTACACTTCGGGCTTCCCGGCTTAGTACGGCACGTCTGCAAGCTCCATTGTGGAGCAGATGCTGGTTGCCATGGCGCCTGTACAAACCACAGCGGAGTTCGTGTCAGCTGACACGTTCTGCACGTGGGAGACGTATGGCAAGACATGCCCCTGCAACGGCTTTAAATTCACCGTCTTTCAAGAGGTTCCGACCTTCGCCTGGCTTCCGGATTTCTCTTAGTGGTCACAGCCCATGATTGTGGCACTTAAGTTAAAACTAATACAGTGGTGATTATTGCATTATAAAAGCTAAGTAACATAACACAACATTACATCATAACATGCTGCATCTCTGTTAGAACACCATTGTCCAAATGTTGAATTTATGAGCGCATACGTAAATTCGTTTTTGGGTGCACTTGAAAAGGCCTAATATATCTTTAACAAAGCACTAAAACAAATATTTTTAAATAGAATTCAAAATGAGTGCTCATGTATGCAGCATACTTCCAAAAACAAAGTAGCATGTAAAATATCAGACCAGGAAACATAGTCTTTTTTATAAGTATTACTTCATTGCTGAGTTCCAGCTTCCAACCCTCTTTCCAAGAGTTCTGTTTGTTGACGTTTTCCAACCACAAATTCAATGCATCCTCTTCCCTAAGAGAAATGAGGTCACCAAAGCACAAGGGGAGATGCTGACAACATGTCCGGAAAAGATTTGTGTAATTGCAGCTTTAGAGTTTCCAAATACATAAAAAGTACATTCAGAGGCACGCTATTGAAGTCTGGTTTCTCCTGGAAAAATCTAAACCTGTGTAGATTTGGGTGGCAGATGTTGTGCCTACATTTTTGATCCAGGAAGCAGTGAGGTAAAAAAGTATGTAATTAGGGTTCATGTATAGTACACTTTTTAATAGTCCTGTTTTTCATGATAATATAACATTCATGTAATGCATGGAATGTGATTTGCTTATATGTAAAAGCTATGGTGGGCTTAAAAAGTGTTTGGGAAAAAAAGTTAACCTTAAATGTGAAAGTAAGATAGTCCAATTGAGCCACACATTCTACAACATCACCTTGTAGCTATTGCCGAAAGTTCACCTCCAGTTCTGAGCTGCAACAGACAGGCATTGTGTATATGCATATTAGCCCAAATTCAAACCTTTTCTCCAGGAAGTTGTCTTTGTCTTAGAGGGCAGTGCTACTTTATACATAGCTTAATCCAGTCCTGACAGCCTTGCACAATGTCTTGGGTTGAGTAAGCTTCCCTTACATCTCTTGGTTTCTCTAGTGGCGCTCTTCAATGGTTGCAATTGTATCTTTCTTCCAACGTTTACTCTGTATCCTGGGCTAGTCTTACCTCCACCCCAAATTCTCTTCTTAATGGGGTTCCAAAGGATTCTCAGGCCACCACTTTTCTTGATTACACTATTCCTCTTACCGCAGTCATTCTGTCTTTAGAGCTTTTTATGCCAATTCTATGCCAACAATTCTCCAATTTTCGTTTCTTTCTCCTCCTTCTCTGACTTTCTCTTCACTCTGCTGTCTCAGTCTGCCTCTCTACTGTTCAGTCTTAGATGTCTTTCCACTTTCTTCATCTCAACACATCCAAGATGGACATTTTCTTCTTCAAACCTTCCTTCACTCCCCCATCGCCCTCCCCTTATGGTCTGTCCTTCTCTCCTACCTTTCTTGCCCTTTACCTTCATTCTCATGAGCTTGTGATCATGTTTGATTCTTCACAATCTTTCTCACAGCATACTTATACTACCGCCGGTATCTGTTGCCATATCCTTATAATGTATGTCATATGTGACCTTTACTTTCACACTACCAAATGTCTATATCCACTTCTATTGTCTCTCAACTTAATTACTGCTCTGCCCTCCTAGTGGTTCTTCCATCCCTCTCCACTTCATTCAGTCTTTAATTCTTCAACACAGGTGATTTTTTCTTCACCTACCTGATCTTCTATCACTTCATCTGTTCTGTCCATTTATTTCCCTCACTTTGAATCTTGTCTCCTTTTCCATATCCTTATCATAGTTATTCAATGCTACCATGGCCAAGCCCTAATCTACCTGTGGTCTCTGATATCACCCTCAACCCCCTCCCATGCCCTCTGATCTCCATGCCTGCATCTACTTTCTGTGACAAAATATCTCTGTGCACCTTCAAAATTCTGTTCTTTTTTTTCTTGCAGCAAAACGTTGGTACTCTCTGCATCCCGATATTCAGCCTTCTCCTTCACTACACATTTCTTCATACTAGATTGAAGAACCATCTTCTGCCCTCTCTTTCTCTTTCTGCCAAGTAACCTCTTTCCATTTGCTATTAGTTTGGATATTTTATCTGCTTCCTATTGTGTCTCGTTTATTTTAATTCTTGTTCAAACTTTGGCATGAAGAGTTCTATAAATACCAAACAAATGTCCAAAATACATTTGCAAATATTCTAGAAGGCTGTCTGTGAAGTAGAATTTGCAAGTGGAAAAATGCAGGCCCACCTTTAAGAAAAGCACAATCCCGCTAGAAGAGAAGCCTCTTCCTTTCTTCCCTCGCCTTCAGAAGGAATGTGCTCCCATTTAAACCATGGTTACCCCGTCATGACCCAAGAAGTGTCATAAATGTCAGACCAAAAAGGAATTACCAGCAGATGCTTGTCAGTGCTTGAGTATGGGGGAACATGAGACTGTAATAATTGGAATATAAGCATGGAGGGTGTGCATGCTTGTTGGGTTAGTTGTGTGATTATGTGCTAACATGATGTATGCACAGCACTCCATCTACAAATATAGCAGGTCCCCTGACAATAAAAATACTATTCCACCTTAAGCTTCCTGCTGAAAGGCATTGGAAAGAAGAAACAACCTTAAGGATGATAGTGGGAAAAGAATTGTTTTGCAAGGAGGTGAACAGTCTAAAATATCCTCTCTCCCTTCACACTCTTGCAAATAGGTTTCTATGACCCTCCAGACTACCCCACAAAAAATACCTAGTATTCTCTCTCAGATGATGACATAACCTCTTAATTCCTCTCCAAAATTGCAAAATTATGGGACACCATGTCAAATATTGTATCCCCCAAACTCCTTCCTCTATCTCTAATCCTCCAGTCACCTGATCCTCTCCTCATTAGCTCACTTCTCCCCAACTGCCCAATCAAATGCCTACATATACTCCACTCAGCTGACCCATTGTGACTCATCTTGACCCCTCTGCACCAGACAAAACTAAAGAGTTTGCAGCTGTAATTACCTCTCACCCCTCCAACCTTTTCAATATCTCTCCCACTACAAAAGGATTTCAGCTTTTCTGCTTTGGTTTCAAGGACACTAGTCTAAACTGGGATGATTCCTTTCACTCAGACTGCTCCCTCTCCATTGCATGAAACTCTAAGACCTTCTCCCCATGCCTCTCCCAGAAGGAGACCCCAAAGGATCCGTCCTCAGATCACTCCTCTTCATGGTCTACACCTCCTCTCTGTGCAAACTAAGCTCATCCATTGGCTTCCACTAAACCCTTTTTGCTGATGAGGCGCAGATCTTTTTCATCATTTCCATCCTTCACCCAGACATCTGTGAAAGAATCACCAACTGCCACCTAACCATCCATCACTAAGTAGCTCTATATGTATGCTGCCTGATGGTCAACTCCTCCAAGATGGAGTAATCTTTCTCCCAGCCTCCAATGCTAACCCGACACTACCATCTCAAATCACCTTCACTCCTGAACTTCTAATCTCATAATACCCTCAGCAAAATCTTGCAAACTTGGAATCCATTTTGACAGTGATCTCAGACTTCTGATGTTTATTACAGCTATGACATCAGTTGATAGGACGTAACATCTCAGTACTGCCCTCACTACACCAAGCACTCTGATAAAACTCTAGTCCCTAACCACAGAAAATTGGTCTCAGGTAATATTATCCTCACCAATAATATCACCATCTATATGGTCGTGGGGAAAGGCCATAGGTGATATTATTGGTGCGGATAATTTATGGGGTAAATGGGACCGGGATAGCAGGGGTGTAACCCGCTCAATTAAAAGAAATATGGGGATTGCGGGTGTCCCCCCCGCAGGTTCCATGGGTCAATATCGCTGCATAAATATGACAATATTCATGTATGGGAATATTTTTGCGGGGATATTAACACATGGAAATAGAACATTTGAATATTGCTGAAGCCTATTCCTTGGTCTTCCCCTCTACTCTTTCTGTCTCCTTAACAAGCTTCACTAAACACACTCTTCACAGCTTAATTAGATTCTCACCTACCTGTGCACACCATCATCATGCTGGAAAACAATCCATGAAAAACCACTCTCTCCTTAAATTACAATTCCTCTTACATAAATCCATCCAAATGTTAAACCCTCTTCCTTGCTAACTGCATCTCTCTGTACTCTATCCCTCTCGCAAAATATATGATCTTCCTCAGTCCTCAAATTTTCTGTCCCCCACTTCCCATTCACCTAAAGATACTTCTCTCTTCTTTCCCTCTCCACTGGAGTGCCCTAACCAGGGACAGTTAAGCCAGCCCATCTGGCGAGTTGTTAAAGATCAGATTAAGCTGCATTTTCTAACCAATAGACGGGTGTACCCCACCCAGTTACCACTCCATGCAAACTGGCGCAGACTACCCTTCCTCACCTGCACAAGCCTCTTATGTAGGCTAATAATGTAAATGTGTGCGGCCTATGTAATGGCTCCAAGCCTGTATTGTTCATGTTTTAAATCAAAAAGGACACTCCTGTGCTTCCAGCATCTCCAACCTCGTCTATCCTCCTCCCCTACTGTACAACACCAGCTCCCCTCCCCCACCTCCTGTCACTCTTTCGCTTGGCCTTTGGAATGAACAATCCCCTTGCTACAAGTCATCCTACATAACTGACCACTTCTTCTCTTATCACACTCAACTTTCACTTCTTGCTATTACAGAAACCTGGATCTCCCCTCATGACTGAGTTTTACTAGCAGCTCTCCAGACTGGCACTGCTTCATTCTCCCACTCTCACAGACCTTTTGTAAAGTGGGTGGATGAGTGGGGTTCCATATCAACAAGTCCCTCAGCCCTGCCCTCTACCCCCTCTAACAACAGCTCTTTCTCTTTACAATATGCCACTATTCAACTCCTCCCACCTACCCCCATAACTGTTTTGGCTCTCTATCAACCCCCTGGTCCTCTCAATTCTTTCCCAGATCTGACCCTTCTCCTTGAGTCTGTTCCTAATGACGTCCCCAGTGTCATGCTCTTGGACTTAAATTTTCCCATGCACTCTGCCAGCACCTGCCTTAAACCTAAATGCCTCCTATCTGACTATTCCCTCTACTCTATCCACAACCAGCATAAACACTTTGGTGGGAAGTCTCTAGACCTTGACTTTCTCTCGAATTCACTCCCCTACACTGAACTCTATATTGACCCCTCTCCCTCTGATCACTTAATTATTCACTTTAACATAATGGTCCCTCCACCTTCTAACTCTCATATCCCCTCTTTGATGATTATGAGGAAATTAAGGCATTAGTCACTTGCCCCATACCTTGATTATGCGAGGACCTCTCTCCTGTCTCTTTCCTCTATTCATCCCTCTTCCTTTATCTGTGATTTGTCTGACTTCCACTATGCAATTAGGACTTGATTTGACCAACACTGTTCTGCTGACACATGCATACTTTCCCAACCCATCTTCAGCCTTGCACCACCTCTGAAATGCAGACCCTCATAACAAATATGTGCCATGACCTACAACACTGGCACAAATTACAGACACCTTCCCTACTCCTAACCTACAAAAATTCCCTTGCTGCCCTATGCCGTATCCTCTGCACTGGACTCTTCCAAATCCTGCTACTTCACAAACCTAATCGCCTCCCTTCACAATTAATTCCCACAAACGTTTATATACGCTCCAGTCTTTGCTCTCACCTCCCAAGCCAATATCCATAGCCTCTTCCCTTTCTGCTAATGACTTTGCTCACTAAATTTCCTCTAAAATCTATAATATGTGTGAGACTCACAACCATCATTCCGTCCACCTCATCTCCCCAACCTCTTCTGCACTCAACTACTACTTTCCTATTGAACTAGTATCATCCATTGGTATCGTCCAGACTTAGGGCCCAATTCATGGAATTATCTTCATGGAAAATAGGGTACTTGCGTGCACTACTGCACTCAAATCCACCTTCATCGATTCATGGAATGGAATGCGCAGGACTTTTCCAGGGATTGCGTGGATTTTGCGCTGGCTTGGCACATCTGTGCGAGCTGTCAGGGGCTTTGCGCGAGACTCCAAGCAGTAGGTGGGCTTGGCTTCTGCAGAGGGCTGGAAAGGGGGTGGAACACCAAAAAAGGGAGGAACTTGCAAATAAGTAGGCGTTCTAACAGACAGCCTGCAAGCAGTCTCTCGCTCTCCCACAATTGAGCAGCACGAGACGTATTCATGGATTGGATCGCACAACTCGGCTAGTTAATGGCCATGCAAGTCCTTGATACGATCCGCCACCCAAAGGAAGGCAAAAGTACACTTGCAAGTAGGATTTCGGTGTGCTGGTGGGGTTTCATTTCGGAATTTGGGGTACGTGTACTCAATCATGATTGCAATGTAACTTAGGGGTGTGAGTAAGCAGAGTAGCAGGGTGCAGGAATGTTTTACGGGGGTTCACACATAGATTTACTGAGTTACGATTTTTTATACACATATTTTCGGGGTGCTGGATATGGTTACGGGGGACTCTGTGCAAGGTCCAAGAGTCACAGGCCTACTTACGGGGACCCCACACACTGTTTGACGGACACGTGTATGCACGCCCAGTGGAGCGTGCCAAATTTGCTGTTCTGGCTGTTTATGCTTTGCGTGTGGGTGTGTCGGGGGCGTTCTGGGCAAGACTTGCGATTATGTTTACTTTGCGCTGTAAATTCCAGGCATTTTTCTTTCTGTAGGATTTCTGCACACATTTCCATGAATCGAGCTCTTAGTCTCAATCACTTGCCCTTATCTTGCTGGGCTCTTTAACCTCTCTCTCTCCACTGGACTCTTCCCTGCCCCCTTCACATATGAAAATATTTCAGCAAAATATCACCCAGTTTCTCTCTTTCCCCAGTTGTTGTTCTTCGACCGGATCACTATGTACGTTGAGGATAATAGCCTGGAAGATCCACTTCAATATGGCTTCCATTTTAAACACTCCACTCAGACTGCATGTCTCTTACTTTCTCTCTAATGCTCAGTCACCACTCCCAACTCTCTTTTATGCTCAACCTTTTGGACCTTTTTGCTGCTTTTGACACTGTTGACAATTCCTCTCTTCACCTCATCACTTTCCAGGACCTTGGGTTCTGGAAATCATCTCTTGCCTGTATCGCCTCCTACCTTGAAGGCCAATCCTTTCAAATCTCTTGGAACTCGCAAACCCCTGACCCCAACCCTCTGCCTGTCAGCATCCCCCATTGATCAGCCCTTGGACCTCTGCGCTTCACCCTGTATCCCTCTGCCTTAGAAAGACTTATCTTATCTTTGGGCTTTCACTATCAACTTTTTACTTACGACATTCAAATATTTTTCTCCTTTGCATCCTTCACCGCAGCCATCTCAGAACAGATTACGAACTGCCTCACTGAAATTTTACACAGGATTGCTCTTGCTGCCTCATGCTGAGCTCTTCAATAACAGTAGTCATCATTCTCCCTGCTCCAATGCCATCCCTTTCCACCGCTCTCCTATCTCCTTCCCTCCTGACCTTCTTGTTTCCTGATAAAAGGCTTACAATCTTGTGGTCCTTTTTGTTAATGATCCACGACAGCATCAATTCCCCACTCCCACTATCTCGGCTGCTTGTATTAACTTCCTCAACATTTGGAAAATGTGTCCTTTTCTTACTAACCACTCCATAAACACTCTAATATCCGTGCTGCTACTCAGCAAACTGGACTGCTGGTCAAGCCTACTACTAGGCCTTCGTCTCTACTACCTCCTCCTTTTTAGACATAGGGCCTCATTATGAGTTTGGAGGTAGCCATGCTCTTAATAAGGGCATGGCTACCCCCAAACTCGGGTCCGGGTCCCTGATTGGGGAAATACAGGGCCATTCTGACCTTAGAGAGCCCGGTATTTCCCCATTCAGGGAACCCGCTACATCCCCACTGCCATTTCAGCCCCCATAGGGCTCAATGGGAATGGGGAGCATGCTAACAACGTGCCCGTTAATGACGGGCCCGTTGGTAGCATGCTGGGCCGCTCGCGGGACCCGCTAAGGACGTCTGGTAAAAAGGACGTCTGGTAAAAGCGGACCTCGTAATGAGGACCTCGTAATGAGGCGGTAGGGGGCTAACCCCCTACCACCAGGGTCGTAATGAGGCCCATAGTCCTTTAACATGCTAGTTGGCTCTACATGCACAACCGCTCTCTTTTCGAACTTCTCCTACTCTACAGAGCTATCAATGGTCTTGCTCTTCAGTACCAGTCTGATTGTATCTCAATTTAGGTATTACCCAAATTGGTTGTTTCATATTACGCGTATGGTACAACTGGCCAGTACCATTTGGTTGTTTTGAAACAACCACTTTAGGTAATCACTATCTAACATGGGTAGCAGAGGTTGCGGGGTTGTCCTCTGCTCCCCATGTTTGGTAGTGATTGCCTTTGGGGGTAGCAGGGGTGTACCCCCCTTCTGGAGGTCTGGAGACAGGGACAAAAAAATTAAAAATTAAAATAAAAAAGGAAAAGTGGACCCTGCGCCATCGGATCCGACCCGCGTAGGACGGCAGATCCGACACCGCAGGATAATTATATGCATGGGCACCAAAAAGGTAAGTAGGGTGGGTGGGGGCTGGGGGATTTTAATTAGGGCTGTTTTGGGCACAGCAAAATTGGCTTCATGGCTGAATGGACCACAGTCATTTTGGCTGTGAACAATTGTGCCACTGTCAAAACGTATACTTCCACAATTTACTCACCTTCTCGTTCTCTCTGATCCTCTACTGCACTGAACCTTACTTTGTGTCTCCTCTCGCTTTCGCTCTTTCTCCCTAGATTCCACTGGAACCAACTGCCAATAGCCACCAAAGGCAGCCCCAACTCTCTTTAAAGTTTGGCTTAAACTTCACTTACTTTCTAGAGAGGGAGCTCTCCCAGCCCTCTTCCCCATTCTCCCTACCTGACACCACCATTGCCTCTGGTGATGCATAATAATGTAATTTTACATATTTAATTAGCACTCCTCTTCAGGTTGATGCACTTGCCCTCTGAGGTTAATTTTGCCTTTGTAAGTCATCTGCTAACTTACATACATTTTGTTTCTGTTTGGGTTGTTTTGTTCCTGTTATATGTTCTAATTTTCGTACTTCATCATAAAATGACTCACTATTTGTTCTTATTTGTGCGCTATTGTACCGGGACCCATCATAGGAATGCTGCCACCTTCTGTAAATGTATCATTGTAAGTGCTTTCTGTTCGAAATTGACATCCCAGTTTAACAAATAAATACACAAATACAGACATTTGGGGGTCATTACCAGTTAGGAGGTAGCCATGCCGCTATTAGTGGCATGGCTACCCCCTTATCGGGTACTGGGTCCGGGTTCCTTAAATGAGGAATTACCGGGCCATTGCAACCTTGGAGGGCCCGGTAATTCCTCATTCAAGGAACCCGGACCTCGTACATCCCCATTCCCATTCGAGCCCCCATAGGGCTCAATGGGAATGGGGAACATACTAACAACGGGCCCATTAATAACGGGCCCGTTGTTAGCATGCTGATCTCCTCGCGGGACCCGCTAAGGACGCCCTGTTTTACCAGGCGGCCTTAGCATGTCTCGCGAGGAGACCTCGTAATAGGGCGGTAAGGGGTTGACAGCTCCGGCACCTTTACCGGCGCCGTTAACCCCTTACTGCCCAACTCATAATGACCCCCATTTATTTCTGTGCCCCACTCTCTGTCCACAGTTTATCTTTTCTAAACCACCATACCCAGCTTCCAATATGCATCATTCCCGTTCAAAATGATAACCCTGTGTGGGCAGAGGGAAAAGTCCATCACTGGATTTCTCTTTGCTAGTCATCTTCTCACTTGTTAATTATGCTGAAACCTGCCATCAGACCTTCAATTATTTTGACTCTCACCTCCTCTCTACTATTCCTCACCTCCTACAATCCCTTCAATGTAATCTTCCCTACCAAAAAAATCTGGATTGAAAGTGGATTGCTACTGGATTTTCCCAAACATTTAAATCCTCTTTAAATCCTCTTTAACTCCAGAAACTCCCATTGTACTGAGAGGATTGCTTTTGGCTTCTTTTTGGCTTCATGCACCCTGAAATATGTTAATTAGCAATCCTCAGTGGAATGCAATCCCAAAACAATCCAGGCAATCCAATCCCCAACCAATCCACTAAAAATCCAAAAACAATCCAATCCACTAAAAATCCAAAAACAATCCAATCCCCAAACAATCCACTAAAAATCCCAAAACAATCCAATCCCCAAACAATCCACTAAAAATCCCAAAACAATCCAATCCCCAAACAATCCACTAAAAATCCCCAAACAATCCAATCCCCAAACAATCCACTAAAAATCCCAAAACAATCCAATCCCCAAACAATCCTATAAAAATCCAAAATCAATCCAATCCCCAAACAATCCTATAAAAATCCAAAAGCAATCCAATCCTCAAACAATCCAGCAAAAATCCCAAAACAATGCAATCCCCAAACAATCCTATAAAAATCCTAAAGCAGTGCCATCCCTAAATAAATACAAAAGCAATGGATTACATCTGGCTTCCTTTTGGCTTAATGCACCCTCGTAGAGATCCAAAAGCAATGCAATGCATTCCCCAAATAAACCTTTTGAGATCCAAAAGCAATTAATGTAGTCACCAAATAATACTTTACAAATCAAAAAAACAAAGCAATCCCAAAAATATCCTTTAACAATATAGTCATTGTTTTGGTTTATGAGCTGGAAATAAATTTAGGAGTTCAAAAAATAATTTTTACTATAATCCTGAAAAGAAACGCTTAAAAAACACATTTGGTGCACCTTGTTGAATTGGGCTTTAAAAGCCTCACTGTGGCTTAACTGCTGCCCATTTTAGAGAGTTGCATTTTGAATTGTTTTTAGAACTATAGTGATGACTTATTAGGTCAGTCATTTAGGTAAAATGGCCATGAAAATCAAGACCATGTAATGGCATATTAACTTTTTTTAAAAGAAGCAACACATTTTTTCCCCCACTATATTTATTAAAAAGAGGCAGAGATTCAATCGGACACTGTGTGCATAACACACAAACACAACATTATTCAATCCCAAACACGGGTGCTTTACAATTTAAAAATAAAGGGTGAGAGGGGCCCCAGAACCAGTCTGGTGGGGTCCAGCCCAGGGAGCAAGGGTGAGAGGGGACACGGAACCAGTCCAGGGAGATTGGGGGGGGGTCACACGAGTATACAGGCCCAGCCCAGGGAGCAAGCAAGTCCGGTGGGGTCCAGCCCAGGAAGCAAGGGTGAAGGGACCCAGAACCAGTCCAGAAAGTCACACGAGTATCCAGGCAGTAAGCAAATCCGGTGGGGTCCAGCCCAGGGTGCAAGGGTTGGAGCGGTCCCAGAACCAGTCCAGGGAAATCACACGAGTATCTAGACCCAGCCCAGGGAGCAAGCAAGTCCGGTGGGGTCCAGCCCAGGGAGCAAGGGTGAGAGGGGACACAGAACCAGTCCAGACAAGTATCCAGGGCGAAGCCAAAGAGCAGGGGAATGCAGAACTACACTTGTGTAGAAAAGACGAGGTTTGGCTCCTTCATCCGGTAGTTCCCAATTTTATTTTGGGGGGCTTTTCTGTACTCTGATGCAGAGAGTACTGGAATGCCAATTTCCCTGGCTTTAACATGGATACATTCTGAAATGCAAAAAAGATGTATAAAAAGTTTGAAAAGAGCTATCAAAGTACTTTTTGTTTGTTTATTTATAAAGTGCACCAGACCCAAAGGTATTAGGGCACAAAAAGCAAAAGAGGGCTGTTCAGCTTAGGTTACATTGCTGTGTGTTACAGTACAATACATGATAAACAGTGCTGGCAGATATCATACAAGTAAGCAAATGGTGGCAGGAGGCATCAGACAATTATATACAGTAGTAGTAGTAGTGGTAGGAAGTCAGATGTCATGTCCCTTAATCCAAGACATGTCTTGGTGGGAGAGAATTCCAATTTTGGGCTGCTTTGACCAGGAAGCTATTACCACCTGCCTTCATGTGTTTGAAATCTGGGCACTCGAAGTAGGTTGGCAGTGGCTGTTCTGGAGGGGCGGTTGGTAGATTGTCACAGGAATCTAGTGGTGAGGTACTGTGGGGTGGCCATGTGTAAACATTTATGAGCCTGGGAAGCTGATTTGAGGAAGATTTTATCTTTAGTGGAGAGCCAGTTATTTGATCTTCTGAGGTCAGATATGTGGGCTTTTTTAGGAATGCTCTCTCAAAGCATTATTTTGTAGGATCTGAATTTTGTTGGTGATATATTTGTTACACCCTACATATAGAGCATTACAATAGTCCAATTTGGATATTACCAGGGCTCTTGCTAGTATGATGCAGTTATTGGGTGTAAGGAAAGGCCTAGCTGCTCTAATTAGCTTGCAGGTGTAAGCAGTAGCGGAGGCCATGGAGTTTACTTGTTTTTTGAGTTTTAACTTCCTTGGCTACTGTAATGTTATTGTTGTCTATGATGAAGTTAGAATAGGATGAAGTTAGAATAGAGAAACATTTATTTCATAGGGGCACAAATCAACTTTTGTTTAACTCTAATGGCACTTACTTACCTCTGATGCTTTTGATGGACCAGGGTTGGGGAAAACTTTCTGTGGCTCCCGCCTCCGCCTCTTTATCCACTGAAAGGCCAGTTCCAAGCAGTGCACAAATGCTACCTGCTGACGGGAATCCACTGTGTCCCAGTATGCTGAAATAATAGCACAAATAATATTACACATTTTAATACAATGCAGTTTTTCAAAGCACATACCGGTTAAGCTTTCCACCATATTGTCATCTTTGTCTATCGGGGGCCAATCAACCTTCTGTTGTCCCTGGTCCATAATCTCCAAATGACGATTCCATGCCCCCCCCCCTCAAGACACTGCTCATGTCTAAATGTTCAGTGTATTGTTCACAATGGGCTATGTCCTGGGGCACGTGAGCACCGGGGGACTGTAATAATGGTGGTGGTGGTGCGCTACACAAATCAACTCATCATAAACATTCCTATATGATTCTTAACAAATACCCCTTGCATTATTGAAATACACCTTGAGAAGCTACGAGAGATTCAGATGGCCGGCATAGTATCAACTAGTGACTCACAACAACTTACCACCCGACAATACAATTGTTCCAGAGTAATCCTTTTTCATAATCGCATCTTTTCCATCGTGGTCCAGTTCTACAGTATCAAAAAAGGCACAAATCATTGCCACGCAAGTCGTCAGTAATAAACTCCAAATCCTCTCTTCCCAAGCACTGAATGGTATCGGTGGTCTGAAAGACACCCAAATGTTAAATACCCAATGCAAGGCACAAAATAGTTTTCTAAATTTAAAAACGGATATTTAATTTCAACTATTCGCTGATATAAACTTTATGAAAAATAGCAACTAGTAATGCATGCTATTTGAGCAAGGGAGGAACAAAAACAACAATCTTACTAGGCCCAGTGACATTGAGAACGCGCAAGTGCATGGGAGAGGGAAAGGGGAAAAGTGCATTGAGGGGGCGGGAAGTGTGGAGCAGAGTAGAAACAGATACATTATAGAAAATAAATAATAAAAAGGCAACAAACAGTGGCAGTGCAGCCAGCAAGTGGCAAGTGCTGGGTTAAGGCAAGTGCTGGGTTAGGGGAGCAGACAGGTTATGCCTGATAAGTGCATGAAGAAAAAGAGGGGGGGGCAACTGTATGGTACCCCAGTGCAAGGGGTGGCCCGCAGGCAGTTTTGGGTGGGTGACAATTACCAGGATTTGTCTAGAGACCTCATCAGGTGTGAAGGGGGAGAGGGAGGAGAGAAGAGGGGGGCCCAAAGAGATCAATTACAAAACAATGTGTGCACCAGCAAGATCAGTCTCTAGTATTGCATATGAGAAAACAGTCACAAAATGACTTTCTACCCACATCTCGCACACACTCCAAACTCACTTTGCACTACCATGTAACTTCAGAGAGATTGCAATGTGTATGATTTACATATTTGCTCCCTGCATTTATGTTCAGCTCTCTTTTGTGGCGAGAGAGAGCAAGACAGCAGAAGAGATAGCAGGTCACATGGAGGGAGAGCAGGAGACACAGAGGGGGCAAGAAGACAGAAGAGACAGCAGAAGTCACTCAAAACATTAAAAGGTGTGCATGTTTTAAACTCCAAGAACCAATATAAATGTTATCTCTAGGACTTGCAATACCGAAATGGGACATTTCATCTTTAGTTGTTTATATCAGGTTATATAGTGCAGTGCTGAAGTGTCCAGCCTACAAACCTGGCAACTGCGGTTGACAGGCACCCAAACTGAACAATTAGGCGGGGAGTGAGCTGCATTAGAACAAAGGGTTTGTGCCAATTGTGTTGCCTTGCATGAAACAATCGCACCTCTAAGGGGGGACCTTGCTATTGTTGCCAAACAATTAAAATGAATAAACCGAAATTTGGTACAAGTATTTAGTTCAATCCAGGGAAGGATTAATGATATGGAGGTACAAAATAAAGTGCCAGCAAATTGCACATGTATGGTTGATCTTGGCAAAAGATATAAGCCTGTCGTACAACTGCCAAAATGTCTTAGTCAGCAGGTCAATCACTCATCTCTTACAGTTTCTAACGAGGTGCCCTTTGCCTCCTGGTACTAGTAGTTGTGATTTTCGGGTGGCAGGTCTTCGACTATGCATCCTAGAAGGCACAGACAAAACAGGACTGGTTGCGTGCGTATTTTTTACCTGGAAAAAAAAGCGAGTCTGCTTCTGGGGTCAATCCCCAGTCAACTGAATCCTGAAAGCAAAGCGCTACCGAGCCTCTCTCTGCTTTGATGAGGACTTGCAGGTGGTCACGAATTGGTCAGTGTGTTGCCATAGAGAAATCGCCTTCTCATCAGATAAAGGGAATGCCCGACTGAGGCATTCAGCCGAGCTCAAAACTTGTCCTGTGTCTGTAAAACGTTCACAGAAAGCTTTCGTTTTAAATCCCGTAGTGCAGGAAAGCCCAGCCATTCCACGGCGCCTGCCGGGAGCAAGAGCACACAAAGGGTAGCTTGATTTATGAAGCACACGAGCTGCGCAGCTCGTGCATGTGCCAGGCCAGCTCATAAATCAAGCTAGCCTCGTGTGCTGAGAGGTGCACTGTGAAATAAACGAGCCTAGAAAGGTGCTCACCAGCCCGATCCTTACCTTAAGCTTGTGATGTTCAGCCGCTGGCCCACGCTCGATTCCTCATCATTCGCCATTGCTACAATTGTTGCCAGGCCGGAAGTCGGAATGGAAAAACAAGCCGCATGTCCTTCCGAAAAAAGCCCAAAACAAACTAACTCCCATCCAAAAAAGCAGAAAAAGAAAGCACCAGAAACGCTTTGGATGGGTTTCAAAAGTAAGCAACATAGCACAATATTTCATAAACATATAGAAAACATACACATACCATATTACAATAAAAATGACTTAATAAAATGCATTTTATTTTTCTGACACTTGGTATAATCATATCATTTCACCATTCACCAAAATAGCTTGCGCTTTGCGGTCCGTTGGCGTCTTGCCTTGTGTTGTGCCACATTGCCTAACAACGTGCAACTATTTCATCCAATATAGTGTAATTAAACGGAAATATGATATTAATGTGAGACAATTATCTATATAATGCCTATAAAAAAGCCAAAAACTCTTGTCTTTGTCAATACGCGTTTTAACAGGACTTCAGCGCAATTCATGCAAGCTTCTTATAAATCAAGTGGCTGAAGGCACACTTGGCTAAGACATTTTTGTTACACCAGATTAGCTTTTACAACTCTGATTATACATCTCAGAAGACTGTTTAGAAATTGCACTGGCAGGCGTTTACAGTGTGAAGTTTGATGCTATTGCTTGATAGAGCCGTCATAAAGAAATCCCTGGAGGATGTAATGCAGGATATATATATATGCAGGCTTTAGATTCGAGTACAAATGGACAGAGAGGGGCAATTAGAGAGGTCAAGAGGACGAAGATGAAGTGGGAGATTGGAACAGTAATAAGGGTTTTGATGGTCAAAAGAGGTAGGGTCTGGGAGTAAGTTAGCAGTTAGAGCGTTAGTATGTGCTTGCAGATGCGCCCTGGGTGCTCACAGAGGCAGTGCCATTACATGCAGATCAGGACGTGTGCCCACAGATAATGATAATGATGTGTTATTTATACGCAGATACGTCCTCGGTGCTCACAGGATGTGCTGGTGCATGCAGAGTAACTCCCTCCAGGAGCCCATTAATGTGTCCTAGCTGCCAAGGCAGTGCATGGGCATCCCTGGTGGCAAGCGGGCCAGCAGATGTGCCACAGGTGCTCGCAGAGCTAATGTGGGTGAATGCAAAGTGAGAAAAGGTGGTCACAGAAGTTGCTGAGAGTTACACAGAGCAGTGTCAATGCACACATAGTGGGTACAGGTACCCACTGATGTGGGCTAGGTGTGTACAGGGGCAAAATCTTTGCACAACTAGTGAGTGCGGTTGCCCATAGAAGTGCCCACAGATGTGTTTTCTCGGTTCACAGTGCCAGTAGCGGAGAATGTACAACTTTGGTCTCAGACTGCTCTGTGTCAAACGTAACATAAGCAGCACACCTAGTCTTGCTGTTTTCTTCAAATTCTGATGTTTTAGTCCCTATTTTAAAGGCAGGACTACAAGTACCAGAATGCAATGAAAACCTGAACTGTATGTAGCACTTACAACTCACCTGGGGCAACTTAAAATCTCTCGCTCAGTGATTACCGGTAGTCACAAAAGTGCCTCTGTTGCCCAAAGCTCAGTGAAGGAGCTCTGAGTTAATACAGGGCACTGCAGCCAGCACCGTGGACAAGAGCAATAGGTGGAGGGGATAAGGTCTCTGCCCCTATTATTTAGGGAATATTCAATTTGCTGCCCCCTCACTCCCGCCAACCATTTGAATTTTAGCCTATGGCAAGGAGAAGCCTGGACACTGTGTTCAGTAACCAAGTGCTGCTGCTTAGAAACCTTTCTATTGTAAACTGCTTAATCACAAATAAATGCTTCTGTTGTGCTGAGAGCAGTTATTACGAAATTAAACTGTGGGTTCATGGGTGCCAACTTTTGATTTCCACTACAGGGGCAGAAGTACTTCCACCTCCGCCCTGAATATAAGCAAGCGACCAGCAGCCTAACCCAAACACATTTTTATAAATATAGCACTTGTTTTTTATAAGGAATTGCAGAAGGTCATACAATTAACAACTCGTTTTTAATATATAATGCCTCAACAACACTCTGCACAGCAAGGAAATGCAGGCTAATAGGGTGGGTCCCGTGTTATTGTTATTTTGACTTTGTATTCAGCCGGGAAATGCTGTCAACTTGACAGAGTTTTCCAGCAGAATACAAACTCAAAACGAACAATAGAACATGTATTTGGTGCCAATAACGAGGCAAGGCCTGTGTTCCGCACTCAAATATTTCCAATATTTTAGTGCGGAAGACATGCCCTCGTTATTGGTTCCAAATGGGAAGATTATGGCTATGCCTGCCTCTGCAGAGCAATGAGGCAGGCTGAAGGTGACGGTCCCGTCTCATCTGAAATAGGAATATAGTCGGGAGAGAGGGGCTGTTCACCAGTTACAGTGGACTTCACTGACAGTGTTCAATGAAGTCCACTGAACCGTCCCTCTCTCCCGACCCAGTAGTACACTGGCCTCTGCCTCCTCCACCATTCCCTACCAACAATGCAACTCCGACCTCCACTGTCGGGGCTCAGCTGGCGGCTCCGCGGCTGCATCCAGTGAGGTATTGCCAGCAACAGTGTTTAGGCTTGACCGCTGCCTTGGCCCACGCTTGCGCATAGTGTGGGCATGTGAGGAAATTACACAATGTCACTGCTCAATGCGCAGGCGTGGGCCAAGGCTATGCAAGTGTGATACAGTCTGCTGCAGCCTGTATCTCTCAGTCAGAGAGTGCAGTGCTGCTGATTGACTTCTCGTCCTAAAACCCTATACTTTTATTTTAAAAAGAACCGCACCGGAGCGGTTTCTTTTTAAAATAAAAATATAGGAATGGTAACAGTGGAAAAAAAAAGTAGAGGAGCACCGTTAACACCCGCTCTCCCTCACTTTGATCACTGGTATACAGAAGGGCACAGAGGAGGGTCACAGCTGTACCAGGTGGCAGGCAGGAGACAGGCGGCCACCGTCTAGCTAGTCAGGTGGCGCGATGGGAGAAGGGATGGCCGAAGTGTTAGCCATTTCTTCTACCCATTGCTGCAAATTTGTATACCCAGAATGTTAGCGACTAGGCATTATTTACTGGAGAATTAGTCAAGTGCAGTTGGACAAATAAAATGCAAAATAATCGAACCTAAACTCTGTGGAATGTTTAGCCATTTTAAAATGCTAAATAACTGCAACCAACATTGAAACTAGTTTGACATTATTTTACCAACATATAAATGCAGTAAAAATGTGTGACTATGTTGCTGGATTGGTTTTATTGAGAAACAAGTCGGAAAAAATCCAAAAGAAATCCTCCACTTAAGACCAAACAATCCTTGCTTGTCAAAAAATCCAAAATAAATCCTGTAAAAATGCGTGCCTGCCAATTAGTGTTAGTGGATTGTTTTTACTGAGAAACAAGTCAGTAAAAATCCAAAATTAATCCTGTAAAAATGCATGCCTACCAATTAGTGTTAGTGGATTGTTTTCACTGAAAAACAAGTCAGTAAAAATCCAAAATTAATCCTGTAAAAATGCGTGCCTACCAATTAGTGTTAGTGGATTGTTTTCACTGAAAAACAAGTCAGTAAAAATCCAAAATTAATCCTGTAAAAATGCGTGCCTACCAATTAGTGTTAGTGGATTGTTTTCACTGAAAAACAAGTCAGTAAAAATCCAAAATAAATCCTCTAACCCAAGTCAAATAAATCCTTGCTTGGAAAAATCCCCAAACAATCCAAAATAAATGCAAAAAAAATCCTCAGCTTGAAAACAAGCCAGAAGCAATCCCCAAACAATCCAAAAAGTGGATTTCTTTTTTACTAGGGTTTCTCCTTTGCCATCAAAAAGCCAAAAGATAATAATGTGCTCTTCGAAAGAAACCTTCATAAGTACATACATGTCAATAACCTGGGTGTAATGTAATGGACGTTCTTATCCTACAGAACTTTCTTAGTCTGCCAGTAGATTAAACATTTTCATTGTTATTGCCACGTGTGATCTTAGAAATGACGCATTTGGGGTCACCTTTGAGCAGCAAAGGAAATGGCTGCCTGAATCTGGAGCTCCGTGGCAGGCAATATCCTATATAAAATGTATCCTAACTAGTGCCGTAAAAGTTAGAAGCTCCAGAAGATAAAAGAGTAGAACATGAAACGGGAGTTGGTGAGCCCGGGAATCACATGGTGACATAACAACAACGGTGTAGCAGTAACAAAAAAGACCAGGGAAGTACGAGATTGCAGCCCGGAACAGTCATCCGAGCGGAGAATGTGCAGGAGATACTTGAGGGCGGTACTCGGGAGGCCTGCCGGAGGGAGGGGCAGGCGTGCCGCATCTGTAGGTGAGTGTGGCTGGGCCTCTCCTAAGGATCATGCAGACTGAAAGGAAGGTGCAGAGTGTCGGTGCACCGACACAATCGGACTGACCCCGGAAGGCGCGCCTGCCTTGCTGAAAATGAGGCAGCAAGACATATGGAGACATAACGCACTACTCGGAGACGTTGAGGAATGTATCGCGCTGCCGAGGAGGGAATGCCCGTATTCGAGACGAGGAGCGCAGCTGGTGGCCGACAGATCCATGATGGAGATGGTGTTGGGTGGATGCAGTCGACAAGCCCCGAGGAAATGGAGACTCGAGATTAACCCCTGCATTACAGGAGGCGGCAAGGTAAAATCCATACCCTGCCCTGCACGGGCCCCAGCTGAATCCTGAGACAAGCGAAGTAGGAGAACTGTGGCCCACAGGGTCACAAAGATAGGACGCAGCTGGCTGCGTGCCGTTAAGTACCACGAGCAAGGACATGCCCCATAGAAAATGGAATAAGAAACATTGGGCTGCCAGACAACTAGCACCACAGTAACTGGGGGCTCTAATAATATTCATCAGTGCTCTCGCACTCTCTAGATGAAATGGCACGCATGTTTCTGAAACCCAGGAGGAGGCAGAATAGTTTATAGACCTGCTGTGCATAACAAATGAAGTCGCAGAAATGGCACATGCCTGCTGAGGAGGCCAGAAAAAAGAAGAGGTAATAACCTTGCAAAAGTGCTATAAGAGACACCAAAAAATGCCCCCCCACCTGTCATTAATACAAGTGTGGTTTATAGTGATTGCTTCGAAAATAGGGTCTACATACCGAACAATCAAATACAAAGAATCTAATGCCAAAGGTTCTACAGGCTATCCTTTACATGTAAAAGTGCCTTTCCATCAAAACCAGTCCATCGAAAATGCAAATGGACTGGTTTCAATGGAAAGGCACCTTACATGTAAAAGATAGCATTTCAATGCTTTTTTCAGTAACTTTTTTTGTATATTGGGGGTTCTCCCCAAGTCCTCCCAACCCCCACGCCCACCCCCAACCCTAACCCTAACATAACCATTAATCTAACCCTAGCCCCAACCCTAACCCTAGCACCAACCATAACCCTAATCCTAATGTAACCCTTGATCCAACCCTAGCCCTAACCCTAACCCTAATATAACCCTTAATCTAACCCTAGCCCCAACCTAACCCTAGCCCCAACCATAACCCTAACCCTAATGTAACACTTAATCCAACCCTAGCCTTAACCCTAACCCTAACCCCAACCATAGCCCCAACCCTTACCCCAACACTAGCCCCAATCCTAACCTTAATGTAACCCTTATTCTAACCCTAGCCCCAACCCTAAACCCAACCCTAATGTAACCCTTAATCTAACCCTAGCCCCAACCCGAACCCCCAACCCTAATGTAACCTTTAATCTAACCCTAGCCCCAACCCTAACCCTAACATTACGTTTCGATAGATCCATCAAATTTTATGCAACAAAATGACCATTCTTTGGAATGGTATTTCGATGGATAAAATTTGATGGTTTGGTGTTAGATGGTTTGCCATTCGATAGAATGACCAGATACCTACAAGTGCAAAAGAGGAAACACACACCCAGCAAAGACACCAGCACAGCCTGAGGCGTAGGTTGCAAAGAGAGACAATGGTACAACCCAACAGATAGTGGAGTGGCCTCATAGTAACAAGCCCTGAGGTGCAAATACTCCTGACTAGTGGAGAGGGAAGGGCATTTGGCATACTGCACAGTGTACGTCCACTGCAGACACTGAACATTGCAACATAGCCCTCATAATCGGGATCTGCAGTAGTAGAGCCCCTGGCATGGATCCAGAACGCCCTGGGGAAGCGAGAAGGACTGATAGTTCCTGAAGTGGGAGAATGGGAGAAAAGACTCCCCCCAATCTCCTCGCGCCCCTGGCCTAGAGGATTGCGACCCAGACACCCGCCACGAGATGAATTTGCCTATCTACCAGACGACCAAATACCCTGGTAAAGGAACATACGGATGTGCCTATCAGCCTGCCCACCAGCCTGCCCTGCTCAAGCCGACACCTGCGGCATGGATGGACTCGACTAAACCCTTCAACAGTAAATAAACACATCGTTAGAGATGCCATGACGACCTAGCCAACTGTCAGAACACTCGTGCAACCATGCACACTGGACACCCCCACACCAATCCACACGAAGAACATACTCAGTGCTATGACGTAGGTGACGGACTCACCCACTGATGCGCATCTTTATTATTTTTCACATAGGTTTTTTTCGAAATGCAGAAACGCAAGACGCACAAAGCACACATCTAAATACTTGCAGACGCTTCTCCTAACCCTTGCATTGTGATGAAAATACAACGAAGACATGATCCCGCCTATGAAGCAATGTGATACCGCAACTTAAAGTGCCGTGCATTAAACATCCCCACCTATGCACCAGGCCCAAGTAGGCCGCAAGCAAGAGCCTCCACGAACATTGGACGAGCAAGAGTACAATTGCTAACCCTGCAGAATGCACCCAGCGAGAACTGACAGCCAAGGTAGCGTAGTTGCAACTCGCATGCCACCAGCCGACGCCAAGGTCACACCTGCAAGCTAAACCAGATACACAGTGGAAAATACAACTTTAAATGTGCAGAATTCTGCCTCAACCACTGTCCCTCCTCACGTGACCAAGCCAAACCTGACAGGGTGCCAGACCCAGGAGGGAGAAGTCGCCTGGGTCCCACGTTTGAGACACAGGCGGCATAAAATGAAATGACCCAATGGACACCTACAGCGATGGGAATGGTCTGCTCTCAGGCATATGAGCAAATCCACGCATTGTCTGCACAAACACATAATTACATATTGTTGCAAATGACAGGTAAACCGCAAGCTGGGAACAACGATGGTCCCAGGCTGGGGGGCTCGCGAGTCGACCAATCAGAACATGGGGCACTCATCACTGACGCCACTAACATTAACCAATCATTAGGGGTCTTTGTGTAACAATTTTCAAGTATCTAATAGAAGGGACAACCCAAGTATACCACCTGACTGACCCTTAACCACTAACAGCGTTCTCTATACCTATGCTATACTAACCCTACCACTCGAGGAACCAATCCAGAGTGGCGATAGGTTTTTTGCTAACTTTCCCAGGTGACGCAAGTAGCGCATCATACTGAGGCAAAAAGGGGCCTGCGGGCCCCACGAATTTGGAGAGTCTGGACGGACGCGTACGATCCTAGACCCATCCCTGCCGTTATTCAATAAACAGCAGAAACACGTTGCTTCTTGTGTGTGTCTCATACTCATTTTTGGGATACGCGGGAGGAGTTGGGGCCTCCCAGCCCGGAGGTCCGCGGAAGGCCAGCCGACCCCGGGAGAAACCCCCCAACAAGTTGGAGGCACTGCTGAGATCTGTTTAAGATCTGCCTTTTATTTTTCCGAGTGCTCTCGTTGCGAGGAGGCCCGACGGCGCGGCCCCCTCTGCCGCTGCCCCCTTTTTTGAGGACTACAGGACCATCGCGGAACTGCGAGAAGACCGGACAGCGCAATCCGGATATTGGCCCTCGGGAGCCGGTTGAGAAGTATCCCGCCCGCGGTTGGCGAGTGTCCAGACGTGGTCCGGAGGAGGGGAGGTGGCGAGCCGCTTGGAGGGGTGCACGCAGTCGAGCGGCCCCGCATCAAGAGTTCTTGGTGAGTATGCCACACCCAACAAACAATGTGAAATTGTGAGGGAGGGGGGATGAATAGAATACGGGAGGTGGGAGGTGTTACCAAGGTGCGCGGCGAAGATTTGATAATTAGTGTTGACAGTAAAGTGAATGGTAGTTGGACAAGTGCGAGAGCAGTCCGCTACGCTACGAAGAAGGGTGGGCGGAGCACGAAAACATCACGTGTGGCCGCTCGTAGACACTGATTGGCCTAGGTCGCGACCACCTGTAAGGGGATGTGTGTGTGTGTGTGTGTGCGGTTTCCTACGAATTGGCGATTATTGATCAGTGAGTAGATGAGGATCCCTATTGATCGAGCAGAGAAACTCGATAGATAGATGACGGTTTCCTGTAGGCGGTAGCTAGCTGGTTGCCTAATACGGAAGATAATTGGCTGGTTAAGCCCTCCTGTTGAGGGGCGTATCACACGCGAGGCGACGCAGTGTGCGCAGTCTGATTATATTGTTGATTACTTGTTCCAGGCGTGACAAGAAGACAGCTGTGGGGTTAACGGGGATAGATAGCAAACTTATTTCGAACTTTTGAAACATGAAAAGAACTTACCGGTAGTTTTGGAAGAGGTTGGTGACGTCACCGGTAGGGCTTTCATAGATTACCCGAGCACAAAGCATTGTTGAAGAGTGGTGGGGAAGAGAATAGTGGTAAGGGAGTGGACACGGAGGTAAACGGTAACGATTATATCGGGGCGAGGTGGAGAGAGGGACGTGACCGTGCACGGTGAACGCCGGCCACGACGAGTGAGGAGAAGAGGAGGAGGGGTGAAATTAAGTGGGACGGCTGTATAAGCACGTCACACAGGGCACGCAGCCGCAGGGGGCTACGTGCGCCTCGGCCGTAGAGGGGCCGTAACAGTGTTAGATGAAAAAAAGAAAAGACAGAAAAGAATACATGATTGCAAATGCTATATTTTATTATTTTCTTTTAGCGGACGATCGCAAGTCCTCAAAATTACGGGGCCAGGTAAAATATCTGAAATTGTATAGCGTTTATTATTAGAAAGATAACCGCTACCATATCGAGGGAGGATAACAACACAGTGCTACCATGTCATACGGGACAGGATCGGGAGGGTGGGGGAACACCCTCACTACCCCGCTACAGCATATATGTAAAACACTGTCACCCCATAGGGAGAAACTGATTAAATACAGCATAGAATGGACACAGGGGACGGACAACAAAATGACAACACCCTGGCCGCCTAATGGCAGTTTTGACCCATATGTCCAACACTCACTATTGACCCATCTACATAACACATACAAGGGGAAGAAGTTGTCACACAATGTGGAGGTGTTTATCTTATGGAGGATGTTCCAGGGGTCCCGACCAGGACCGAACAGAATGTTCACTGTGGGGGAATCAAAGGAGGAGAAGAAGGTTAAGGAGGAAGAACAGAATGGGGAAAAAGAGAGTGAAAGCACACATTGCACGGGCAAAGGACAAGAGGGAGGAGAAAAGAGTAGCAACGCAGATGAAGCAGAAATAAAAAAGGAACAGGGCGACGACATGCCCCTAGCGAAAGTAGTGAAAAAGGAGGAAGGGGGCTTATATCCTATAACGGAACTACGAGAAATAGTGAGAGAACAATTAAGGGCGGCTGAGGGGTATTCGAACCCAGCATACAGCCCACCACCATATACAGCTACAGGTGGCTACACGGGAGGAGAGGCGACAAGTACGGTAGGGTCAACTTATACAAAGATGCCCGTGGGGGAAGGGAAGACTAGCGAAGAAAAAATTGCAGCCATAGGACTCGACGAATGGGTAGCTGCGCAGGTGTTATTAAAATTGCGAGGTTCATTAACAGGAGAGGAGAAGGAGGAAGTAAGGAAAATGGACGAGGACAACGACAGTAAGAGCGAGATGAAAGGGGAAGGGGGGAAAAGAAAGGAGGAAGAGCTGTTACGAGAAGAAGAAGAGATTTTGGAGGAACGATTAGCGGAGTTAAGGAATGAGCAAAAGGCCCTGATCAAACAGCTTGAGAGGGAGGAAAGAGAGAGAAGACGAGAAAGGAAAGAAAGTAAGAATGAGTTGGAAAAAATGAGGGAACGAACTGAAGAACGAAAGAGGGAAGCTGAAAGGGTGAAGGCAGCAGCAGAAAGGGTATCTGGAGCAGCACAGCGCGACAAGAAAAGGGAGGAAGAAGAGAAAGGAAATGGAAATATGGAAGAGGAAAATACTATCAGAAACGACAAAGAAATATGAAGAAGGGAGGGTGATAGAAAGCACATTAGAACGGGAAAGAGAGAGATGGGAAAGGAGGAGAGAGGAGGAAAGGCTATTGGAAAAGATGAGTAGTGAAGTAATGGAGGAATTAAAAAAGAAAAGAGAGGAAATAGGTGGAGAGATAGTAGAGAAAAAAGAAGCGGAACGAGAAGATAGGGGAGGGGAGAGTGAAATAAGGAAATATGTACGCAGGAACACAGAAGTAGCAACAACATCAGCGCAAAGGGGAGCAATTGGTAAAGAGGAAACGGGAGGAACGGATTTAATAGATTTAAAAACAGTGACGATTAGGGGGAAAAAGACGGATTGGGGGTTGTCACTCCTGGATGAGTTTTGCAGCGAGGAAGAAGAAGGAATGGAGAGAGAAGGAAGAAATAGGGAAAGGGAAAGCTTAGATAAATTGTACATCACCCGGACTAACAGGGAATCACCATGGGCCTGCAGAAGGAAGGAAGAACTGGGGGGAAGTGAGGGAGAAGAGCAAGGAATGGTGGGAAGGCACACACGTGCAGCTACACCCTCATCATCCCGTCTAACATGTTCCACCACCCTGCACTCATCCCGTGCAACATGCCCACCTACACCCGCATCCGCCCCTCATGAACACACACCCTACGCTGGCAGGCTTAGAGATCTCCCTGGACGCAGGCAGGAAGAACGAATACACACGCCCACATCAAATAAAGGAAATGATAAACGAAGGGGAAGAGATGGAGGGGAAACAGTTACAAGCAGGGGAAATATGGACATAACAGACGATGTAGAAGACACGATGTAGAAGACAGGGTATACGGACTCAACACTGGGGAACCCGGGGGGTAAGGTAGGACACAACCTAATGCCACTTTTGGAGAGAGGAGGGGTTAGACCACAATACGTCCCTTGGAAGCATGCAGACAAGGAAAATATAAAGTGCAGGCTCCCATCACTAAGTGGAGGTGCGGGGAAATGGATATATGAGATGGAAAAACACACCACAGGACAGAAACTGGCAGTAGGAGACGTGAAGGGCCTACTAATATCAATATTGGGGGATTCAGCAGATGACATCTGGAAGAGAGCGGGCTTCCCTGGGGTCACAATAACAAACACATCCCACGACGGGGCGCCATTCGCAAACTGCAGACATGCATTATGGCAAGCATTGAGGGTACAGTACCCAGACACATCAGACAAAGGAGTAATTACATCGCGCAAGATGCGTGAGAACGAAGATCCTGTTGATTATATCCAGGAAATTCAAGAGAAGTGGCGTATGGAAACTAGAGAGCAATGGGACAAGACACCAGCAATATTTTATCATATACAAGGGCTCCCGGAAGCAGTGCAGAAACAATTAAAGAAAGTAGTGGGGATGGAAGCAAAGGCTTGGCCGGAAATACAACTGACGATAGTACATCATTGTAGGACATGGCAAGAAAAGATGAAACAAAAGGAAGAGGATAGGAAAGCGGAAGAGGCTAAATTAGTGCAGAAAAAACTTACTAAGTACACGATGGAAGGTGCACTAATAACTACACCTACAACAATGACACCAAACCCCACGCAAGTAGTGGCCGCACAAGATCCCTCCCAAATACAATCACCACAGATTGTAGCACAACAGCTGCCACCGCCCCCACCATACACGACTGGGAGGAGGATACTCAAAACCAGGAGCTGGATATTATAGTTACAACAGGGGAAGGGGAGGAATGATGAGGGGGATGGGATACGGCTATAACGCACAACAGCAGGGGGGAGGATTCAGAAGCTTCTACCCCACTGGGCAACCAGTATACCAGGACAATTCAGGAAGTTTCCCATGGCAGACCAGAGAACCACCTGTATGTTGGATCTGTGGATTGTTAGGACACATGTCACGCACATGTAGAATGAGACCCTCCACACCTGGGTGGGGAGAACAGGGACAACAAGGGCCTACAAGGGAACAGCAGGGTCACCAGCAACAGCAGGCACTGCAACAGGGTAGTACGCAGCAACAGTTAGTAACGCAGCAACAGCCACAGACATATTCACAACCGCAACAACAGGTAGCGGTAGCACAACAACACCAAGTGCAGCAAGTACAGCAGCCCACTCAAATTCAAGACCATAAGGTAACCTCCACCAATACACAGCTACAACAAACACAACTGGGAAGGGTGACTGTCCTGGGACACAACCCTTACACAGGAAGTGGTCAATCATTATACCCACAATAGGACAGCCCACAGACGTCCTTGGTGTGTCCCATCCTGTCGGTAACACCTAATAGTGCGGAGGAACCACGCAAAGAGGTAATGATAGGTGACAAAAAGTTATCATTCCTTGTTGACACTGGGGCAACCCGGTCTTGCATAAGGGAAGGTAAATTTAAGATGTCAGGTGAGGCCATGACCACCCAAGGATTCTCTGGCGCTAGGGGGTTGGTTCCCTTTACTGATAACATCCCCTTATCAATAGGGGATTATGACATGTCCGTCCCGCTTTTATATTCAAGGGACTCGCCAGTAAACATACTTGGGAGAGACATAATGAGCAGGTAGAATATGACAATCTCCTTCACGGAGGACGGCATAATTTGTTCCACCCCTGGAATAAACATGCTCACTGCACGGCAAATTATGCAAGCATACTGTGGGCAGACAGTGACTAGGGCTGAGCCAGTAGATGGCGAACTGTTCCAGTACGGAACAGACATAGCATTAGCATGGATGCCAGGAATGGAAGGGAAGATCTGGAGGAGGCCAGCAGCCTATCTGTTCAGACCTGAAACACCAGCCAATGAACCAGAAGGAAAGGTGATTTCAGTGAGCATCGAGAGCATTATAGCGACTGCTGATTATATCGCAGTACATGCCCAAGACCGGGAAGGAAGAGCATGTAGGGCAGTGATAGCACTGGCTGAGGGATGCAGACTCACCCAGGTGTCAGATGAGGAGCTCTTTTCAGAAGACAAGGAAGAGGGTGAAATGGTATTTATAATGAGTGTAGATATATGGCTAAGAGTGACATACAAGCAAGTGGCACAGAAAATTGCAATGGCACTTGAAGCACCCACATCTACCCCAGTTCCCTTTCATGAGGAGGATATGGCAAAGGTTCCAACATCACTGTGGACCACTAGTCCCTATGACGTGGGTTGCATAAAGAGTATCAGGGGAGTAAGAATAAAACTGAAAAAGGGTGCAATACTCCCTAGAGTGAAGCAATACCCACTATCAAAAGAGGCAGATGAGGGCATATATGAAACAATAACGGCCCTTATAAATAACGGCATACTGGTACCATCAGAGTCACCATGTAACACGGCCGTGTATCCAGTGCGCAAAGCTAAAGGAGGGTCTTGGCGTTTCATCCAGGACCTCAGGCCCTTGAACAACATTGTAGAAGCAGAAAACCCCATAGCAGCAAACCCAGCCACCATATTATGTGGAATTCCAGCAGAGGCCTCACGATTTACAGTGATTGACCTCAAAAATGCCTTTTTCTCAATACCCCTGCATCCAGATTCACAAGACCTGACAAGCTTCACGTACAGAAACACAAAATGGAAACACACCAGGTTACCACAAGGGTACTGCGAGTCACCCTCAATTTTCAACAGAGTAATACAGATGGACTTAGGAAACATTGAATTGGAAAGTACGGTGCTGCAGTATGTTGATGACATAATAATTTGCAGCACAAGCGAAGAAAGGTGCACAGAGGACTCATTGAAAATGCTGACAATATTGGCTGAAAATGGGTACAAGGTAGACAAAGAAAAGTTACAGTACTGTCAGGAACAGGTATTATACATTGATATCCCAACACGGAAGAAAGATTGCACCACAAAGAGCACAGGCTATATCAAACACGCCATTGCCACAAACAGTGAGGGAGCTGCAGCAGTTCCTAGGATTGTGCAACTACTGCAGAGCATGGGTTTTTGATTACAGCTCATACATAGGACCCCTACTTGAAGCATTGAGAGAAGCAAACGAAGGGGAGAAAAAATTGGGGTGGACAATGGAAATGAAGGAAGCATTTGACGAATTGAAACACGCAATATCAACTGCTCTGGTACTGGCCACCCCAGATTATGAACGACAGTTCTTTATCTTTTCACATTGCGACTCAGCAGTAATGAAAGCAGTATTGGCTCAGAAAACAAGCCTGGGATACAAGCCAATAGCATTTTACAGCGGTCGCTTGGACCCTGTTATGCTAGGTCACTTCCCTTGTGAACAAGGCCTTGCCGCAGCTGCCTTTGCGGTAGAGAAATCATCATCTATTACAATAGGGTGCCCAACCACACTATTTGTGGAGCATGCACTATTTGCAATATTGAACAAGCCTAAGTCCACACTAACCACGCAGAGAGCGTCAGGTTATGAGATTATCTTATCTAGACCAGAACTATCTATTGTTAGATGCAGTACAGTTAATCCTGCAAGGTTTATAGCGGAAGTTATCAAGGAAGGTGACTATGCTCATGATTGTACCCAGACTACTGAAATGTACTCATTTACTAGAAAAGTCGAGGAGGATGCGCTAAATGGAGGAGAGCTCTTGTCATTGATGGGTCATCGACAATTGACCAGAGTGATGGGATAAGGAGAACTGGTGCAGCCGTTGTAAAAATGACAGAGGAATTGGTGTGTGTCGCGGTGAAATGTGTACAGTTACCACAGCATTATTCTGCTCAAGCAGCAGAATTGGTTGCACTGATCTTGGCGTTGAAGGAAAGTTTTGACAAAAGAGTTACTATATATTCTGATAGCGCATATGTCACGTCAACTGTCCACTCGGGATTGACAAAATGGCGGAGAAGGGGGTTTAGGATAGCTGACGGCACCCCAGTGCAACATGCTCTCTTGTTAGCTGAATTAATTGAAGTAATAAATAATCCCCAGAAACTAGCTTTGGTTAAATGTCCCGCACACACTAATGGAGAAGATCATATCTCAAAAGGGAATGAAGCAGCAGACGCACATGCCAAGTATGCTGCGTATTTTGGTGAAATATGGAACCCCCCAGAGTCAGAGAGAGGGAGAGGGAGGGGATAGCTAAAGAGATTTTGATGAAAGAAGGATACACCCATCTCCCAGCCACACAGATAATGGAATTACAAGCGGGCGCACCAATGGCAGAAAAGGAGATATGGGTAAAAAGAGGATGTACAATGTCACCAACTGATGCACTATGGCGTCAGGGTAACACTGGAAAAATGGTCATGCCGTTGGCACTATTGAACACCGCCCTGAGCCAGCTCCATCACCCAGCTCATACAGGGAAGGAAGTTATTGCAGCACGAATTAGGGAAGACTGGTTCTGCCCCGAGTTAAATTCTCATGTAACAAATTTTATCAGCAATTGCCTTACATGTCAACAGTTTACGGCCGGTCACATGCTGCAAGTGATAAAAGGTACTATACCCCGGCCAGAGGGACCCTTCCTGCACATTCATATTGATTACGTTGATATGATCAATGTATGTCAAGGAAATAGGTATATGATTGTAGTGGCATGCCCATTCTCCAGGTGGATTGAGGCAGGACCCTGCTCACATGCGGATGCTTTCAGAGCAGCTAAATTTCTAGTGAGGGAGGTTTTCCCCAGGTGGGGAGTGTGCAAAGTACTGCGGTCAGATAACGGCCAGCACTTCGCTAATGAAATGTTTCAGCACATCACGTCCCTACTGAACATCAAGCATAAATTTGCGTGTGCATATCACCCGCAGGCCAACGGTTTATGTGAACGCCTGAATGGCCTATTGATGGAGGCAATCGCAAAAATACAGCAAACAACAAAGAAGAGTTGGCTGTATTGTCTTCCGCTAGCTCTATTTGAGCTAAGGAATAGGCCAGGGTCCGACCACCACCTCACTCCTCACGAGGTGGTGACCGGACGTCAGATGCACCTTCCCCTAACGCCAACATCAAGAGCATTCACAGACTATGAAAATACTGCAACTGTTCTTGGTGATGAAATGTACCAGTATGTGTCTTCTTTGATTACTAGTGTAGCGTTTGTGTCTCAACAGCTCGAGCGCATGCAGGGCGGGTCTAAGAGTTACCAACAAGAAGACGCCGACAAAGAATTGGAAAAGGAAAGACTGTGCAAAATTGCTAAAGGTGACCACGTGCTACTCCGCAACTTCAATAGAAGGTGGAACAGCCCACGCTTCACTGGTCCCCACTTGGTAGAGGAGGTATCTACGAGAGCGGTGAAGTTGCAGGATAAGCGTGCTTGGAATTACCTACACGACGTGAAGATCTGCAAACTCCAGACCCGGCCTAGCATTACCGACAAGGCCATTGGAAGAACAGCGACAGCATCACCTACGGAGAAGGAGACGTCTACCACAGCGGACGAGATTAGTGTCACTATACCCTATCACCCCCCAGAGTCCCCAGAGACAAGTACTGAAATAGACACTGGTCATTTGCACACTGCCCATCCCATGGTCACAAGATTAAAGAGTAAAAGACTTCCGCCAGTTGAGCCCCAAACCCCCTGCCCACCACAGCCACCACCCAATTGAAGGACATTGTTTTGCACTCATACACATGTATGCTTTCTTTTTCTTTCTCGCACATGCAGGTACTGTGTGTAATTGTATTGTTAAGAAAGTAGGTAACTAACAGCGTACATTGCCTAGGAGTAGATGTTACCCACAGACGATAACTACCCTGAAGCCCTATCACACCAATTTGTATATCACATAAAAAGGCCAAAGTACCTAAAAAGAAGGAGGGTACGTGTTTACTACACCGCATTTATCTTGGCCATAGAACAATCAATGCCCCATCTTCACCAGCACTTACCTGCTCTAAGAGATAGATCGCTTAGATTGGCGTGGGTGCAGCTCTTTGCCTGGGCACTGAACGACTACCTGATAGAAGGGCTTGATAACGACAACTAACCATAATAACAAGCATATTGAGAATTTTCAGTCGGGCAACTTTAACGTCGCAAGAATAAGCTGCCGGACTGCAGCAAGGTAAGAGCAAATGCCGGTGAGACTATCTTTTGTAATAAAAATGATAGGGGTTTTGGTCATCACTGGTTTTTTGGCTGCCTCTGTATGGCAGAAAAGTTATGCTATCAATATTATGGCTGCACCCAAACCTAACGTACCCCCACCCACGGCTGCAACAGGTGTTACATCAGGTGGTACTAGCAACCCTCCACATAAGGGAAGTAGAGTTAAACGCAGCACATACTCAGATAATAAAGGTATTGATAATTACATAACAGATTCAGCACACGTCTCAAACAACATGTGGTACCAGCACATGTCCCAAATAGGTAAACAGACAACAGAAGACAGCTGCTATGTCTGCTCATGATGTATAATATATCTGGCACTATTCCAAGCTTGAGGGCGATTTCAAGGAACGGTGGTGAGACTGGTGTGGAAAACGCGAGACACATATCCATACGAAAACAACTTCCTCAAGTCATATTTGAGTTACCACAAGAGCAGTTTGCATGCTGAAGCGTTCAGATACATGACAAGTGGTCCTGAAAAGGGAGAAACGAAGAAAGTAACACTACAATACCTACCATGTGATTGGCATGCCACTGAAGTTCCAGGTACACAAGGCTGTTGGGGAAGACCACTGGTAACAATAACCGGGAAGGTATACATGAACAATAAATGGGACATAGGAGTGGTTGGCAGCAACATGGTGACAAGAGAAAATATTACCACCATAGATGAACACAATAACAGATGTTGGACGATATGGGGCAAGTACGTACCCATACTGACATGGATGGAGAAGGATGAAGACCCAATGAGCATACTGCCGCTGACTACACCTAAGTTATGCTACCAACACAGAGGAGATGTGGACGTAGGACACAACACCAACTGTGTAAGCGTGTTAGAGTTACCAGAGGGGGGAGCAGGAACAGCAGTGTTAATGGACCACTACTGGGCCTGCGGAAATAAGGCATATCACACCCTGCCCCCGCTGTGGAATGGTATATGCACAATGGTACACATTAATGTACCATCACTAGTGATGCCCCAAAAACATGTGAACATGGCGAACTTCCCCAAAGTGGATGAAGGAAACAAGAGGAAGAAGAGATCGGTACCATCTCAGAGGGGGTCAGACAACGACAACAACAACAATAATGTCCTGAACAGGAAAAAGAGACAAGGAGAACCTCTGACAGGAAATTACCTATGGGGAAGGTCGGAAACAGCACTCACTTCAATCCCACCAGAACACAGACTATTCAGCAGAGCAGCAATGTTTTTCTCGTCAATAATACACCCTGGACTGCAAGCTTATGCAAACGCTTAATGGCTCCAGATAACTCGATGGGAGCTGATGATGACAATTAATTCAACAGTAAACGGATTCAACGCAATAAAAGAGGAAGTACGAGCGGTGAGGATGGTAGCCCTACAGAACAGATATGTATTGGATCTCCTTACAGCAATGAAGGGAGGAGTTTGTGCAAAGATAGGACAATCATGCTGCACATTTATTCCTGCTAACGATGCCGACAATGGTACGCTCACCGTAGCAGTATCACAACTGGCCCAGATGCACTCCAAAATGATGGAAGAAAGTAAAGGAGTGAAGAAGGATGACAGCTGGTTTTCATTATTATGGTCATGGATGCCATCATGGCTGGCGGAAGGGCTGAAGATTATAGTTGGATGTATAATACTGGCTGGGGCTGCATTGATTATAATAAGGTTCTGGAAAGCCTGGAAAGCATGGACTACAGACGAAATGATCGAAATGGTTGGTATGCACCCCTTGATGCCAACTGATGATGACCAGCACACAGACACAATAATAAAGGAAAGAGAAAAACTGCGCAAAAAGATCATCACCAACCACCTGGACCCGCCATCAGTGAAGCTCGAAAACCCAAGAAACCCGAGGAGCTACATCGGGAAATGGGTATACTGCACACCAGGAGGAAGTTGTGTGTATATGTATTGGTCATTTGAGGACCATGTCAACCACTATGGACACCTGGGAGGAGTAACTAAAATATGGAGAGTAAGAGAAGATAAGGAAAAGGATACGTTTGTGGTCGACAAGTCGACCAGAGGGGGGACTGAAGTGGGAGAATGGGAGAAAAGACTCCCCCCAATCTCCTCGCGCCCCTGGCCTAGAGGATCGCGACCCAGACACCCGCCACGAGATGAATTTGCCTATCTACCAGACGACCAATTACTCTGGTACAGGAACATACGGATGTGCCCATCAGCCTGCCCACCAGCCTGCCCTGCTCAAGCCGACACCTGCGGCATGGATGGACTCGACTAAACCCTTCAACAGTAAATAAACACATTGTTAGAGATGCCATGACGACCTAGCCAACTGTCAGAACACTCGTGCAACCATGCACACTGGACACCCCCACACCAATCCACACGAAGAACATACTCAGTGCTATGACGTAGGTGACGGACTCACCCACTGACGCGCATCTTTATTATTTTTCACATAGGTTTTTTTCGAAATGCAGAAACGCAAGACGCACAAAGCACTCATCTAAATGCTTGCAGACGCTTCTCCTAACCCTTGCATTGTGATGAAAATACAACGAAGACATGATCCCGCCTAGGAAGCAATGTGAAACCGCAACTTAAAGTGCCGTGCATTAAACATCCCCACCTATGCACCAGGCCCAAGTAGGCCGCAAGCAAGAGCCTCCACGAACATTGGACGAGCAAGAGTACAATTGCTAACCCTGCAGAATGCGCCCAGCGAGAACTGACAGCCAAGGTAGCGATGTTGCAACTCGCATGCCACCAGCCGACGCCAAGGTCACACCTGCAAGCTAAGCCAGATACACAGTGGAAAATACAACTTTAAATGTGCAGAATTCTGCCTCAACCACTGTCCCTCCTCACGTGACCAAGCCAAACCTGACAGGGTGCCAGACCCAGGAGGGAGAAGTCGCTTGGGTCCCACGTTTGAGACACAGGCGGAACAATGAAATGACCCAATGGACACTTACAGCGATGGGAATGGTCTGCTCTCAGGCATATGAGCAAATCCACGCATTGTCTGCACGAACACATAATTACATATTGTTGTAAATGACAGGTACACCGCGAGCTGGGAACACGATGGTCCCAGGTTGGGGGGCTCGCGAGTCGACCAATCAGAACATGGGGCACTCATCACTGACGCCACTAACATTAACCAATCATTAGGGTTCTTCGTGTAATAATTTTCAAGTATCTAATAGAAGGGACAACCCAAGTATACCACCTGACTGACCCTTAACCACTAACAGCGTTCTCTACACGTATGCTATACTAACCCTACCACTTGAGGAACCAATCCAGAGTGGCGATAGGTTTTTTGCTAACTTTCCCAGGTGACGCAAGTAGCGCGTCATACTGAGGCAAAAAGGGGCCTGCGGGCCCCACGAATTTCGAGAGTCTGGACGGACGCGTACGATCCTAGACCCATCCCTGCCGTTATTCAATAAACAGCAGAAACACCTTGCTTCTTGTGTGTGTCTCATACTCATTTTTGGGATACGCGGGAGGAGTTGGGGCCTCCCAGCCCGGAGGTCCGCGGAAGGCCAGCCGACCCCGGGAGAAAGCCCCCGACATTCCTACAGAGGACAATGTTTGAGAGAGGGTACCTCATGTGTAGCGCTGCCAAACGTACACCTTAAAACCTCAGCTAGTGAGATGACTGATAAAGTGACAGTGGAGCCACCGGCGGGTAGGCCACACTGAAGCAACACTGCAAGAGTGCCTTACCCCAGACCAGGATCCAAGGCCCACAGAGCACACTGAAAGGAGTACAGCCTATCAAACACAATAAGAGAAGGCAGTGCACCCCGTCTCCGAACATTGAGAGGCACAAACATTGTCTAGGTCGGAAGGGAAACATTTTCAATCTAAAATAACTAGTCAGGATGACAAAAGGCGCAGGGGGAAAAAGAAAGGCCTGATGGATTCCTTTACCAGCTTGCAGACTCCAGTGACAATCACAGCCAGAAATCCTTGTGACGACATCCCAAAGACATTGTCAGACAACACCAGAGATTTCCACTTTCTAACGACGGTGCAGAACTGTTTTATGTCAATAAATGTCAAGCTGGAACACATTGTTGCAACCATTGGGTCACTCAAGTCAAAACTGGAGAAGGAAAGTGGAAGAATAAATGAGGCTGAAACAAGGATCAGCGCAACAGAAGACAAGATGGACCAGCACGACCGAGACATATCATACCTGAAAACAGAATTGACCAAGATAAAAGGAAAATGTGACATCTTGAAATAGCGTTGAAGAAGAAATAATGTACGCATAGTTGGGGTCCCAGAATCAGCCTGCAAAGGTCAGATGGAAATATTTGAACAGTCGCTCCTCAGAACCCTGTTCACTACAGCTTAGTTCTCCGAACATTTCTTGGTTGAAAGAACACATTGTACCTTGGCCCCAGTCCCAAGACCTGGAGCCCCCCTGCGCACCATTATCACTAGACTTTTAAACTACAGATATAGAGACCTTGTTCTGACGCTTGCAAGAGAGCAAGGAACACTAAGATATGAGACAAGCAATATACATATATATCCATACTTTGCAGCCAGGGTACAGGCCCAGAGAAGAACATATAATCCAGTGAAATGAAAATTGAGAATACAGCGGGTGCCATATGCGTTGATCTTTCCGGCAAAACTCTGGATTCATCATGGTAGCAGGGCGCACTTTTTGGAAAATCTTGATGAGGCAGGAACTATGTAGAGACTTCCATCCCAATTCCACCAACAATCCGAGACTCAGACCAGAACCGGAGACCACGGCCTGAGTTCGAAAGGGAGGAATCCGGAGATTGAAAATGTTTGCTGAAGTATCCTTACTTCTCTGGTTGGCAGGGCCGAGTTGTAGAACGGCACTGTGTAAAGTAGTAAATAAATGTAGCCTGAGAGGTAGCGTCTAGATGGCAGCCCAAGTAAGGGCTATTGCTATCAACGCACCTCAGGAAAGTTCCATGAGTTACTGCGAAGTACATCATCATGTTGGGGTAGATTGTGAGGGTGGGGAATTCACAAGTTGTGACCAAGTTGGGAACTGGGCTCTGGGAGAGTTTGGGGCAAAGTTACAAAATGTTGACAGACACGCATACAGACACAAAATTGAGCACCCATGGAATACTAGGATCCTGGTACAATCAGGTAACGTTGAACCAATATGGTGAGGTGATACCACTAATCACATGGAATGTCTAAACTTTCCATAATCCAATCAAAGCTAGGAAGATAATGGCATACATTAAGAGACATTCCCCAAAAATTGTATTGTTACAAGAAACACATGCTCTGGCCCCCTCTAATGCCAGATTTGCATCTAAATGAGGGGACAAAATGATTGCACTAGTTATTTCTCACAGGCTAGGGGAGTATTGACACTAATACACAGATCGTTAAAGTTTACCCGTGGGACGTACAGATAGACCCAGAAGGTAGATACGTGGTGGCCAAAGGGAAACCAGAAGGGGAAAGTATTATACTAATTAACACATACAGCCTGCTTATTGTCACTAATACACAGTTCGTTAAAGTTTACCCCCGCGGAACGTACAGATAGACCCAGAAGGCAGATACGTGGTGGCCAAAGGGAAACTAGAAAGGGAAAGTATTATATTAACACATATGGCCCAAACATCAATGATCCCAATTTCTATGCCCACATCTCTAAAATAATTGGAACCACGCCCGATATTTCAGTGGAATGGGGCGGAGACTTAAACACAATATTGGACATATGGAGAGACAGAACAAGCCATAACCATGGGGGGATGATAAAACAGATAATGACCACCTATGACCTAGTTGATGTATGGCGAGAGGAACACCCAGACGGGAGAGAATACACCTGCTTATCAACTGTGCATGATGCACTGCCATGCATAGATTTGTGGTTAGTCTCTACGAAATGGATGCACAATTTTCGAGGTACCAAGATCTTGCCCCAAACCTTGTCAGACCATTTGCCACTATTTCTAAGTATCTCACTAAAAACGGGACAGAGACCTAGGCCACTGTGGAAAATGCCACTGGCAGTGTTAACAGAGTCTACTGTCGCAGAGGCACTCCGTGAAGAGATAACAATTTTATTTTAGGTCACTGAAGGGTCAGTAACGCAATACATCATCATATGGGAAACCTTCAAGGTATGGATGTGAGGTATTGCTATGTCAACCACTTCAGGAGCCCTAAAAAATACACAGAATGAGCTAGGCGAATTGGAGAAGGATACACGTAAGTTAGAAAACAGATATGGTATAACTGGTGAGAGAGACCCATTAGGCCTTATCAAAGGTAATCTAATAAAGTTCTGTGACATGGCAAACAGGGAGGTGCACCTTATGATTAAGCCAGCACAGGCACGCAGATATGGGGAGGGGGACAGGCCGGGCTGATAAGGGGAGAGAGCGAGTCACAGATGATAGTAGGCATAGAAGATGAGGAGGGGCGGTTAGTGACCAAAACAAAGGAGATGAATTCAATGTTTGATAAATACTATAAAAAAACTATATGCCAGGGCAAATGCAAGTACAATCAAGGAGTATTCTAGTAACTGAGCGAACTCACCCTACCTACACTGAGTAATGAAGACGGAGCAGAGCTTGATAAACCAGTGACATTTGAAGAAATGGTAGAGCCCATAACCACAGTAGCCTCAGGCAAATCTCCCAGTCCCGACGGACTCTGGATGGAGGTATACAAGGAATGTAAGGACATCCTGGCTCCACGCCTATTAAATGCATGGGAAGAATTATGCGTAATGGGTAGACTCCCACCATCAATGACAGAAGGGGTTATAATGGTGTTGCCAAAACCAGGGAGACCACCAAGGGAAGTGGCTTTGTACCACCTATTATCATTGATAAATGTGGATGCCAAAATAGTAGCCAAGATATTGGCAAACAGACTGCTCCCATATATTATGACCCTGATAAACCGGATCAGGTGGGCTTTATCCCCGGGTGGTCTACGGCCTACAATCTATGGCGGCTATTCACAATCATCTCACAAATAGACCCACAAGGTTCCGCAGTGTTGGTAGCTTTAGACACGGAGAAAGCATTCGACTCCGTCTCTTGGGAGTTCATATTTAGAGTACTTGACTGATTCAAAATGGGCAATACCTTCCTGAAATACCTAAGATTACTTTATATCTGCCGACTGCTAGAGTCTGCACCAATGGTTTGCTATTGGGGTCAATCCACTTAGCTAGAGCAACACAACAGGGATGCCCATTCTACCCCCTCTTGTTTGCCTTGACAATAGAACCACAAGCACAACGGATGCACGAATACCACGGACCCAGGGGAATACATATAGCAGATCCCCCGCAGATCATCTCACTGTATGCAGATGATAGATTACTATATATATGTAATCCAGAGGCTAACATAAAAAACAATCAGGGAAGAAGTGGCCAGATTCATGGCCTATTCAGGATATAAGATAAATGCAGTGAAATCAGAACGATTCCCACTAACCAACGGCAGCATTGAACCGGCAGTTAAAATATTTGGGGATATTAGTTGGCCGCACACAGACACAGCTATATGAATTAAACCATGACAAGTACCTTCAAACAATGAAAGTGAAATTAAACAGTTGGTCCAAGTTCCCGATGTCATTACATGGTAGGGATTCGCTGCTAAAGAAGGCCGTGGGACCCAAACTACTATACTACTTTAACAACATTCCTATATGGCCAAGGTAAAAGTTCTTCATGGAACTACAATCACTAGCTACTCAATTCGTCTGGGAAGGAGGAGTGGCCCGACCGAAGTGGGAAGTTGTAGCAAAACTATATGATCAAGGGGGATTGGCAACATCAGATTTTGATTTGTACTACTTGGTAGCACAGGGGCATTTTGCAGGGCAATGGTACCAGACAGGCGTCAACTCGGGATACCGAAGGCTAGAAGAATATAATGCTGCCCCAACAGACCTCAAAACTGTAATTTAGATTATCACTACAGGGATGCCTGCCCGGTTGACCCTGTGCATCCAACAAAATTAGCATGTCAGTGACGATTTGAAAGAGTGGACTCATAACTCATACAGTAGTAAAATCCCATTATGGAATTGCCCTGGCCTCCCCCCGACATATGACCTCGAGCTCCAAATGGCATGGGACCCTGGGAAAACTATGACACTGGGAGATCTATACCTGGGAGGTACATTTGTGTCCATAGAAGAATTTAAAACAAAACTGGGAGAGAATCTGGTAAAAATACTGCAATACTATAGATGCGTGCTGCAATCAAGAAGAGATGTCCAATGTATCCGCTCGATCCGCACACATGTGCATGCTTAGACGCTCTTGTGACTGGAGCGGAGAGCAGGAGGGGACTGATCTCAAGGCTCTGTGGGAATATACAGAACTGTGAGACACACAACAATGTAGTGAAAATAAGCTGGTAGAGGGATACTTCTACGAAAATAGATGAAACGAAATGTGACAAATGCTACACTTTAACCAAGAACATGTCACTCAATGCCCGGTTATGGCTTATCCAGTTGAACGTACTAAACAGGTTACATTACACCACCACCAGAGTAGCAAGATTCTCCCTGCAAACCTCGGACAAGTGTATGAAATGCGGTGCTGAGGGTGGGGACACAATCCACATGTTTTGGGCCTGTCCCCACATTTCTGACTTTTGGAAAGAGGTAGCGGGTGCTTTACACACTATGACAGGAGTCCCCCCTGCCCTCTAGCCCTCGAATATCTACTAAGAGACATCGGCAAAGCAAACATTTAAAAACACAGATTGTTCAATATGGGTTGTATAATCGCAAATAAATGCATATTACAACATTGGAAATTCAATATTACACCGACAATACATGAATGGCTAAAGGAATTAGCGTATGTGCAAGAAAGGGAAGAGGGCTACATAGGAAAGACAGTAGCTACCAGCCGACCAAAAAACATATGGGATCCACTTCGTGGATATCTGGAGGAACTACAAAATAAAGAGGGAGAATACATACCAAGAAATGTAACGTATGTGCACCAACATTGAAAACAACAAATACTGTATCAACGTGTTAATATAAAAGTCTTGTACTGTATGTCTGCCTGAACAATAAATAAAGTTGGAGAGAAGAAAAAAAAATGACGCATTTCCTTTCCTTTACCATGCCTTCATTGTTTATGGTCCAGTGTCTCCATTAGCTAATAATTGATCTGAAATATACTTATTGTAGCTAATATGCATCAAGTGAAAGAGTTGCCTTTGGACGTTCATAAGTATCTAGTCAATCCAAATGTCTCTCCTTCCTAATGAGTAATTTCTAAGAAAATGTCATTCACATATGAAGGCAAGTCTTCATCAGCCTCATCTCATTCAGATGTCAGACCTGTTTACCTTCAACTGTTTCCTTTCTTAGATATATATATTTTTTTTTAAATCTGAATCATGCTTGCATTGGTTATATGTGAACATCATGATTAGTAGATATCCCTGTTCAATTCGATAAGTATTGCACAAAATCCACCTTCGAATCATCCTGATCAATCAGGAGACTTATAGATAATGTCCCCTCATTGAGAGCGTCTGTCAATCAGTTATTCTGCAGGGGAAGAATCCAACACATTTTACAAGTCTCTCTTCCAGCACTATACTATGTGGAGGAACCAAAGCAGCCAAGGATGAGACCTTGGAATCTGGACCATAGGCCTGGCTACCCTGGGACAAAAACGTTGTCACAGTCTTTCCCGTAGCACCTTTGTGAGCGTGACCACCCTCAAAGCCTCCTGTTTATGTTGGCACAAAGTCGAGTCTCCTTTTGGAAAGGAAGTGGTGCCCACCTGGTAGCGTCCACATCCCTCCCACCACTCCCCCCCACCACTTAAGCAAATCCAGACTTCACATGCAAATAACGGGTGTAGGGACCATCTATAGTAAACAAAAACCTCTGATTAAACCAGCCAACACGTTTTGTAAATACAATTTAAAATAAAGATACTAGTGAAATAAAGATTGCACTGTATGATGGCGCTCTAAACTATTTCTCTTTTCAATTCACGTGCATCAAAAGGAAGATGATCAAACACAGGCTCCCCATTAACATAATGGCACATCTACAAAACCTCTCAAATGAAGCTTATTTTTAATTTCACAAGACAACTAATGCATACCAGTTTCCATTTGTGATAACATCCTTTATATGGGTCCCTTTGTGAGTGTCTTATTATAACCTAATGTATTTCAAAGTCTGCGGCTCCAGCACAGTTTTATATTGAACTGGGCCCATTGGGATCTAGTTATTGATTGATTGATATTTTATTTCTATCGCGCTCGTACACAAGTGTTTCAGAGCACGACAAGGCAAGAGAGGGGAACAGGGGAGAACAAAACAGCGATCTTACTAGGCCCAGTGACATTGAGAACGCGCAAGTTCATGGGAGAGGGGGGAGGGGAAAAGTGCATGGAAGGGGGGAGAGGTGGAACGTGCGAAGCAGAGGAGAAACAGATAAATAACAATAAATAAATAATAAAGGCAACAAACAGTGGTAATGCAGCCAGCAATATGCAAGTGCTAGGATTAAGGCAGCAGACAGGGTAGGTCTGATAAGTGCAGGAAGAAAAAGGGGGGCTGTATGGGTACAGATACAGACCCCAGTGCAATAAGTACTAACTGAACCAGAGCACTAATCCGCTCCAATTAACTGTACATATCTGACTGCTTTGTATATTGTTGTATAATATCTGACCATTTTGTATATTATTGACTGCTATTCCTGTGTACCTCTGTATTCATTCTAAGATTGCATTCTCCCATTGTCTGTAACTACGCTGTGATACCCCCGGGTCTGGTCGTATAACAAATGTAATAAAATAAAATAAAATAAGGGGTGGCCCGGAGGCAGCGCGGGAGGGTGGCAGGATGAGCAGGTACCTGGGCCCAAAAGACAGAGGGTGGCCAGGTGCACGGTGCCAAGAGAGAACAGATCAGCAGGGGAGAGGGGGGGCGAAGGCAGAAGAAAAGAGGAAGGTCTTCAGGTGCTTCCGGAACCGGAGATGGTTCTCCTCAAGTTCTAGAGTGGCAGGGAGGCTGTTCCAGAGGGAGGCCCCAGCCGAAGACAGAGATCTACCCCCAGCTCGTTTCTTAGAAAAACGAATGACCCTGAGAAAGTTGGAGGTAGAGGAGCGAAGAGCTCGAATGGGGAGGTATTTGCGGAGGGATGGCTGAAGGTATTTTGGACCCAGGCCCCAGAAAGCCTTGTGGACAATGCAGAGGGTTTTGAATTTAATCCTTGCATCCACTGGGAGCCAGTGGAGAGATTTCAGAGCTGTACAGATACAATCCCAGGGCTTGAGGCCAAGGACAATTCTCGCAGTCCTGTTCTGGATTAGTTGCAGAGGGTGGAGAGTAGAGGCAGGTAGATTTAGAAAGAGGCTGTTACAGTAGTCCAAGTAGTCCAAGCTAGAGAGAACCAGAGCTTGAGATACCATGAGCTTCTGGGGGAAGGAGAGGAAAGACAGAGTACCTTAGAGTTAGATAGATAGACTCTTCTGTGTCTCTAATTTAGGATATTTAGGATGGCTTGGTTGACCCTCCGTTTCTATTCTTGAAAGCCTCTTTAGTATAGTCTTTAGTGACTGTTCAAACCGATAATTGTAAGTTTCCAACACTCTCCTCCAGCAAAGCAGTTTCACACATTTTCTTTGAGGTATAGTTTCCTGAAGCTGACCAGTAACCTGAACATTTTGCTTTATGGTTACCTTATTTTATGTTTTGTTAATGTGAGGGCTCAACCCGTTATTAATATTTTCACATCATAGCACATACTTTTAATTGTATTTCTAGCAATGATAGTACCTGGTGAATGGAGGGATAGAGCAGCCTTATCGATGACCACTACTGAAGTGCACAGACTCTGCTGATCTACACACTTTTGGAATGCCTTTAGGTGACCCAAAATACATAATATGAGTCCTGAGGAATCAGATATTTTATTAGGGTTGGCCAACCTTCCCTAAACCATTACACTGACTTTGTAAAGAACATGTTTTCTTGATCCCAAATGTCTGGTTGGCAGTTTTTTTTTTTATTCATCTAGACAGGTCTCAGAGAGTTTGGCTTTCTTTTAATTTCCTCATTATGCAGCATCTCCTGTCAGCATTGACAAGCAATTCTTACCCCTCAAAATTTCTGAAAGGCCTTGAGAAATGCCACAGTGATAGACACTCCATGCAACTTTTTCCACTTCATTGTATTCCGAGAAACAGAAATCACTTGAGTAAGGACTGAGGCATTTCTGTCCATATATTTTCTTGTGGTGGAAATGCAGCTGGAGCAGAGGCAATAACTAAAAAGCATTTGCAATGCCAACAGTTTGGGCTTTTGTGCAGGCATGGGAAAGGCACTTGCTAGGCACTGTCAGAATGGTGTTAACTGGCCATTGATACTTGCAGGTGCAATAGGGTGTGAATGCCTGGCCATCTAATAGCACTGCCTGGCACACACCCAACTGTCAAGGAGTTCCCCCCTTCTCACCTGAGTCCGATCTTTGCTGGATATCTTGGTCGATGCTTTCTTGCGGACAGATCGGGTCTTGAATAAGGTTGCACAAGTCTCTTCCGACTTCAGCGTGCGTTCAAAGTTCCGGGATGCAACGATCCAGGAATCCGGGAAATTAAGAAAGTGCACTACACAGCACACGAGTCCAGGAAGTAAGAAAGAAAGCAGAGGCACTAGGAATGGAGTTAAGAGGGACAGAATCAGGGAAACAATACCATGAGCTAGGGAGCACACGTCTGGTCGCTACTTCGCAATAGCATTGAGACGCGCAGAGCCGCGGGGGGCGTGGTCTATTAATAGAACACGCTATGTCCAACGTGTAGAGCGAGGAAGGTGTTTCACGCTGGATGGCCATGTTGGGAGTACTAGCGAGTGTAAGTCCTGTTGAGACAAGGACCAGGAAGTCCAAAAGGGGTGAGTTCTGTAGGTCATGCCACCAACACTCATACACAAGCCACAACTGTTGGCTTTGCCACTGCTTGGTTTTAACAGGACTTCAGTAAAAGACTTCAGTGAAAGAGATGCATAGGGCTTATAAACTGAGTGGCTAAAGGAATACCTCGGTAAAACATTTATATTATCATTAACCCTCAGAAGACTGCTTTGAAAACAATACTGGCAGGCAATGGCAGGCACTTCCATTGCAAAGTTGGATGGTAAGGCTTGATTAAAGCGACATCAAAGAGTTCCCACGGGGAGGTGTTTTGGGTGGAGAGGGGGAGGAACTTGGTCGGAATGGCCATAGGGATAAGCATGGCCATCTCTCCCTATATGTAGTCAAATCCAATAGTTTTGGTTTATAGGACGTGCAAGTGCCACCTAATAGCTCAAACTAATTAAAAACAATATGTAAATGCAAATGAAAAAAAGAAACAAGTGTGGCAAACCTCCTTATGTCTACATGTAAAGTGTGATGTATAACTAGTGCATCAACCAACTTGTGTCAACAAGCCAACCTCAGTTGTCTGTTTCCCTGTATTGGGATTGATATTGATATTGATAGTTTATTTGTATAGCGCCCATACTCAATGTGTTTCAAAGCGCTGCAAGGCAAGGGAGGGAGCAAGGGAAAATACAGTGACATTCCTACAAGGCCTTGAGACATTAAGAATGTGAAATTACTATCGTACTAGGCCTGGCGACATTTCAGATAGTGCAAGAGCTATGACAAAGATAAGAAGGGCGGGGGGTAGGAAATGAGACAGACAAGTAACTACAGTACTAGGCCTGACAACATTTCTGAACAGTGAGGCAAGGTTGCAAGGTGCACGGGATGAAGGCACAAAGGTGGTGTAAAGAGCAGCAAAATGTAATTGCAAGAGCAGCAATTGCTTCCAATCATAGCAGTAGTTCTCATACAAACCTGTGGAAACAGGGAGGAACTGTGCATCCTTGCCAGGAAAGTGTCTTTGAAGGGAAGTTCTACTTCTTGCTCCATTGCTGGCTCCATGGCTGGCTTTGAGGTCCTAGCAGTCTCCAGCTTCAGCCAAATGCTGGATTGTAAACCCCACTGTATGAACTGCCTGCCCTTGCAAAGGCTTGGTGCAGTGCTGGAAAAGTGTTTTAAAACAAGAAGCAAGGTCCCACTTCTTGCTTCAGTGCTGGCTTTTGGGTCCTAAAGGCCTACATCTCAGTCACAGATGGGATTGTATACCCCACTGTATGAAGGTCCTTCCTTGCTCAGGCTTGGTGTAGTGCTGATGAGCTAGGACAGTGTTTTTGAAGTGATGTTCCATTGCTGTCTCTATTGCAGTCTCCATTGCTGGATCCAACGCTGGTGTTGGGGTCCTATCAGTCTCCTGCTTCAGGAAAGGCAGGATCATATGCTCAACAAAAGGTACTGGCCACCCTTGTTTGGGTTTGGTGCAGTGATGATGAGTCACAAATGTGTTTTTAAAGTAAGAAGCTAGGTTCCACTGCTTGCTTCAATGCTGGCTTTGGTGTCCCAGATTCTACAGATTCAGCAGCGGGCAGCATTGTACTACCCACTGCAGGGACTGGCCAACCTTACTCAGACAACACAGTACTGTTGTGTAAGGAAACTGATTTTAAAGCAAGGTTCCACTGCTCACTTCAATGCTGGCTTTGAGGCCTTAGAGGTCTACAGTTACAGTCACATGCCGCACTGTGAGCCCCACTGCAGGGACTGCCCGACCTTACTTGGGCTTGACGAGGTTCTGACATGTCAGGAAAGTTTTTTTGAAGTGAGGCTCCATTGCTGGACCACCGCTGGCTTTTTGATACTAATGTCAAGCCCGGGTCAGGTTGGGAGCATGCAGTGAGAGGTGCATTCCAGTTAGTGGCAAAAGCCATTTTAGTTCTGGCTCTCTGTGTCCTGCTATTCCTTTATCAGCAAGCCTACCCAATTATATGTGAAAATATTCAATAAAAATGTCCTGAGTTCTAACCCTACATGGTTTTCCGCCAGGTTCAGGGCTCTAACATACATTTCTCACCTCTTCAATGAAGCAAAGCTGACAGTTCTTGCCTCAGTATGAACAATAAAATAAATACGAAACGAGAGAGCAGATTTCACAAAAAAGTTGCAAAATAAGACAACAACAATTAGCAGGTCTAAACAAGGAGAAAGGAACACATAATCAAATACAAGTGAGTAGGGAACTTGAGCAACACATTTACATTCACCAAGACACTGTGTGGGACGATTCGTAAGGTGTTGTCACTTCTCCCCAAGAGGGAGCCCTTTTCCATGAGGCTATGAATATGTGGCATCTACCAAACAGTCCCATTAGGAGTGGTTTAATGTGGGAGGACCTCATGGGGAGGAGCTCCCCTCTGGGAATAAGCACAACTACCTAGGGCGTAGCCATGGAAAGCACATCACCCCCACTCATTTTGTAGCCGTACATCCCACCACTCACTCTACCTTAGACAACAAACACATGTATTATTGTGATACTGAAGAAACCAGAATGGTGGGAAGGAAAAGGATGAGAAAGAACACCAGCAGCCTGAAGGTTACACCATCAAGTGCTGCCACGGGATGGCTCACCGGAATCATGAAGAGTGCCTCTGCAATCATACACTGCAGGTGTTGACGATAGGTGGAGACGGCACCAGCCCTACATAAAGAAAACTGAAAATGCACTCAATGTTGTCTTTGAGGAGCAAGGAACACAGGAGATTTCAATCCCGTCAGAAGGGAAAGAAGGCAGAACAGCAGACAGTAGCAAGAGGTTACGAAAGGCAAAAGGGGATCCTGAAGGCGAAGGCCCCTCTGCCCGACCTGGAGAGAAGAGCAGTGGCATGACCCTGGCCAGGTGGACTGAACGGTCCAGCAAAGAGGCTGATATCCCCAAGGTGGGAGATCCACTGGAACAACGGGGAGCCCGCCAGTCAAAGGGGAAGGTGCCTGGTAGCAGAAGAGCGGAAAAACCCATCCTCGGAAGAACCAGAGCAGTGCTTGACCTAGGGTAAGATAAAGGCGAGCATGGGAGGCCCAGTGGGGACACAAAGAAAAACCCTGACAGAGGAAGCATGCAAGGGATGTGTTCTCATCCCAGTGGCATGCACCAGACCACTGACCACCAGACAACTGTTGCGGACCCTAATAAACTAAAAGTGTACATTCAGGAAGAATGTCCTTGCTTCAGTAGTGTGCAAATCTTCCTTGTCACAGTGGGAAAGAGAAAACTACTGACCACAAGAGAATGGTCTGGTACCAAGAGCAGATAATGAAAGTATCAGAGAAAATGTTCAATGTCATAGTGTGAGGGAAAAAACACTGACCATCAGAGAAAGGTCTGGGACTCAAGAGCAGATACTGAAGGCGGAAGGGGAAATCTGCTCTTCAGTGTCACAGTGGGAAAGAGAAAGCCACTGATCACCAGAGAAGGGTCTGGGACCCCAACAAGTCTTTCAACTTTGCTAACAATGGAGCAGCATAACAAAGTGTGCATCAAACTGAAGGCAGTGATCAGGAACTGTTTCAAGCAATACCAGTAGAAATGACTCATTCTTCGGGTACCAATCAGGTTGCACAAATGTTGGGAAAAGCTTTTGCACTCACTCAGTACAGCTTTAAATTGAATCAATCAATTTGGAGAGTATTTTTATAGTGTTTTCATTGTTATACAATATATATATATATATATATATATATATATATATATATATATATAGATAGATAGATAGATAGATAGATATATATTTGTCTTCTATATGTTTCCTCTTCATATGTTTCAATGCAATACAGCTATTTCAGGAGGCATACAACCTTATGCATGCAAACATTAAAAAAAAACAATTGTACACATTTGGTTTCTTAGATGCAGGTTGAATTAAACATTTTATGATATGCATTACATGAATACCGCGTTCATTAAGAGACCACACCTCTCCTAGCTTTTTTCACAAAATATGCATCAGAGGTCTTTTTGTGGCCACCAATTGAATTGAGCTTGTACCTAAAACACATAATAATATGTAAACATATTATTCTTAGCATGGGTCTGGATACAGATAGGAAATCAAGGAACACATGTAGGGCTTCAACAACGTAAAAGCAAGTGCTAAGCCCACAGGTCAAGTAACTTGGTGACTATGAGGCCGACATTGTCATGAACCACCGATTTCGGCCCTTCTGGACCTAGTGGTTCATGAAGTACCATAACATCGGGTCGGCAATTCTCCCAAATTGGCCGACAGCACGGGAACGTTGCTCTCTAGTGTCGGGCTTCCTAGAAATTAGGCACGCCCCCGTGGCTCTGCACGTCTCAACGCTACTGAACCGAGTTGTTCGGCGTGTGTATCGTTCCGTCTATCTTCCAGTTACCTTTTGTTATTCCTTCCAGGAATCCCTTCTCTTTCCCACCTCGCTTCAGCAAGGCCATTCCCCTTTCTTCCCGGAATCCGTTGAGTACTTGACTTCAGTTTCCCTTCCTTCCTGGATTTTTCCGTGACATCTCTCCTGGATACTGAACGCAACCCTGCCTAGGCAGTCGGCACTCCTCACACTGGAACCCGAAGACTCGCATCCTTCCCTGTACAAGTCCTGATCGGTGAGGAAGAAGGAAGGAGTACCCAAGAAGACCTCAATAAAGGACAAATAGGTGAGAAGGGGGGAAGGGTGTGACAGACATAGTTACCCTTAAGTCCATTTACTCTACAATCCAAACCTGGATGGCAGAAAACTGGTTATGCCTTAATGGTGAAAAAAAAATTTCTGCTGGTTAGATATCCTATGAGCCTTAAGAAACTGGACAAACAATACAGTTCCTTCACGATTGACAACCTACCAATCCCTGTATCACAAGTTGTCAAGACCTTGGGGGTCTACTTGGACATGGACCTCTCCATGAATAGGCAGGCCAACGCCATAGTGTCATCCTCAGCCTACCACGCTAAACTGCTGAATGCAGCCAGACCCTTTTTGCCGGAATGGAATTGTCTCACAATTGCAACAGCAATTATTGGATCTCGGCTGGACTATGGTAATGCCCTCTTTGTAGGGACATTCATAAAAAAAACATTACAAAGCTCCAGACTGTACAGAATAATGCCTTAAAGGCTGCCACTGGCATTACCAAGAGAGAACATATTTCTGAAACCAGGAAGCAGGTGCATTGGCTCCCCATTAAAGAAAGGATAATCTTTAAAACCCTCGCTCTGAAACACAAGTATGTCCATAAACTAGTCCAAAGAGTTGTCAAACCCACCGTAGCCAGACCTATAAAATCTTCCTACGCTAACAGGATTTCCATGCCAAAATCAAAGACAATGCGGGCTGGTGGGTCCTGCTTCCCTGTCCTGGCAGCAGCACACTGGAATGCTCTTCCACCTCACATGAGATGTATGGAGTTCCACATAGCATTCAGGAAATCACTAAAAACAATGCTGTTTAACAAAACTGGCTCTAGGTCTTTCGACCAAGGTAAACACTACACTCCTTCTCTACCTCATGTAACGCGTAATGTAACTGAACATTATACTAATAGCCGTAACCATATATGTTTCTTCCTCCTAATGTAATCTCAAACTCCTGTGAGGAGGAATATTCTGTTTGGAAGCTCAATGTAACCAGAAGCAATTAACTTGTATGTAACTAAGAAAACCTCATGCTATTAAGACATTTTCATGCAACTGCGCCTCAATGCCCTCGGGCTGTTAGTGCGCTTTACAAATTCAAATAAATAAAATAAATTAATAAAGTTACGAGAACCATGAATTCTGATGTCAACTTTTATTTTTTGTAAAGTAAAAGAAAACAATTTTTTCTGACATTTTTAAGAATATCTCTGTTCAAAAAGGTGAGTCGGTATATTTGACATATGTATATCATATTTAATTTTTATCAACCCAGGGCATAGATTATGCTGTGTCGACCCAGTTTGTGTTGAAAAATAATAAGGTTGCTAATTGAGTTTGTTCATTTACTGCTAGCAGGAATTAGAAACAATTCTTAAAAAAATATGCAGCTCACCTTGCCTCACCCCCTCACCATGGGTACCTTCAAGTGGACACAATGGTGAAGAAGTGGCAACCGTCCATTTAAGCTGTTTATTGCTGCAAGTTGAAGCTGTGGGTATAAAGCCCCCTTGGACACCTTCTTCCTCCAAGAAGAACAACCAATTGACTTCCACCAGAGCCCCTTGTGCACTCCAAAGGGACATAACCATTCAGGATTATGTTAACCCTAAACACTCCATAACCCAAAACACACAAATAGACATAACACATCTCCCCACTTCCATTCACACACACACACACACACAAAAACCAATAGCAAAATATAGATCTAAACATCAGCATTAGCTAAAAAGGAGTACATGATATTTAAGGTTGAATGTTCTGGATGATATACTGCCACTCTTTCCCACCCTCCTTTGTTCCAAAGCCTTCAATGCTATGTGACCACTGCATCCTCATACACTCTCTCAACCTTCTTAAATCCCCAAAATCTGCTACAGACATTTGCAATAGTTTCCCCTTTTTGAGTCTCACATTCTCTCCTACCTGAACCTCCTGCCTCTTGCTATGTATTCACATGTTATATCTCTCTTTCATAGTCTCTCCTTTTCTATTGTGTACTGATAGTTAACTTGTATCCCCCTCTCTGCCCCCTGGAAGGAATAAGGTTAACAAGATTTTGCACGTTCTTGATAAAATTCTGTGTAATTGGTTTAAATGATGGCCAAATTCAACAGTTGTGTACAGCCAAACTGCACCTGGTGTGGTGCTGACAATGCAGACCTAATCCACATGCTATGGAACTGCACCAAGACCCAGACCTTCTGGTTTAAAATAAAACAAATGTGTGAGGAGGCCGGTCACACCAGGTACGAATGGACCCCGCAGGAATGCCTTTTGGGCACCTACCATAGACGAGCTAAACTCAAACATTCAGTCAAACTGATGGATTTGGTGTGCATAATGGCTAAAAGGACTATGGCCATGACATGGAAAAAACCTACAGGTCCGATATTCACAATGTGGCGTAAAGAACTTGAGAAATGCGCAAACACCGAAACAAAAGCCTGGGAGGAAAGTGTGACCAGGTCTACCGAAGACTCGAGCATGGCGCTGGTTGCATGGAAAGACACCATGGCAAAACTGTTTCACTCCTCAGATGATAAACCCCCTTGAATAATCTACTGTAAGAATCCCTGACCATTGAGCAAATAGCGCCAGCTCATACAGGTCCATCGTGAAATATAATGACCCCTGGACTGGTTTTTGTCCCCCCCCCTTCTTCCCACGAAATGGGTATCCGCCTTATCGGTCACCTGTGGAACTAGATACGGATTGACTCCGGAGACAGTTACGGTTAATTGTTGTTCGAAGTTACTGTTTAACATGCTGCTGCAAATGTATGAAAATCTGTTTATTGATACTAAAGTTAGCACCTGAAGGAGGTGCGGTGTTTGGTGTTATAATAAAATGCCAATAAACAAATTTTAAAATAAAATAAAAATTGGTTTAAATGTTGCCCTGGAGGTAATGTTATCATTGCTCTGGTGATCTGAATGTGCCCCAACCTGAAGGTTATGGCAAGGATATTCTGATTGGCCCTAAACAGACTAGATGGTGGGGGGGTGCTCTATCTGGGCCATAGCTTTTAATATGTGTGACCCAATCTTTCTCAATTGTAAACTTGGTCACACTGAGAACCCCCGCTTTACGTGGTCCAAGGGAACTAACTCGTCATATCTTGTAATCGACATTGTTGTGGGCCCATGTCAGTAGTTTTCAATGCAATCAGCGACCATGCATCTCATAAACTATATTTGACATTACATGATATGTTGGTTTGCTTAAATATCAGGTTTCCTTGAATATACAGGGCAGCTAAATTATATGGAGTAGTCAGAACTTCATTAAGATTTTGCCTCCAGCTTGACGACACTATTGAGAAAGCTAATACATTTCCACCCAAACTTTTCAACTATGTCGCCAATTCTTTTGATATTCTAATACGTCATGCTAAGTAATATTTTAGGATTTTAATTTTTCAGATTAATAAGGATTTCAACTACACATGGATAGATAAGGAACACATTAATTAACATGTTGCCACCCAATATAAAAATTGGATCAGAAGTCATAAATGTAATACTACAAATGCCAATTGGAAGGTATTTTTTGGATTATTAAAAAATAATGATGAAAGGAAATTTTGGGTCATGGCCCGAAATTTTGTTAATACAAATCCAGAACTTGAATCCAATGGGTGAATCAGACTGGATTAAGACTATCAGGGATTTTTATTATACAACTGACAGTTATTCTCCAGTGCGCCCATCTTATTTTCCGATTCTAAATTTTTTTTAGGGTTTTGAGCACTATGATATTGTCATGATGCCCTCGATGCCTGGGGGCTGAGCGCGTTCTACAAATACTTAAAATAAAAATAAATAAATAAATGACTATTAAGACCTTGAATAATTCTATAGTGCCTGGGCCTGACACCATGGCTGATGCTGTGTTTAAATCCTCTATTCTGGGCCATGGTATTGGAGCAACTCTTCCATAAAATATAATATGAGGGATCTATATCTACTGGTTGGCAGAGGTCAATATTAATTCCAGTTTTTAAAAAGGGTAGCCATACTTATCCCCAAAAGCATCGGCTGCTCACTACGATCGGTGTTAGTCAAATAATTTGCTGTACTATACTACTGAAAAGATTAACACACTGGGCCACGACAGCAGGGCTTTTATCCCCATTTCACACTGGATTTAGAAAAGGGCCTAGTACCCTTCATAATATTAGTGCTCTACAGTTTGTCATTTTGGCATGCAAGGGCAATGCCAGCGATGAGTTGTTTTTATGTTTTATCGATTTTAATAAGGCATTTGATACTGTCTCTAGACCCTTGCTCTGGAATAAGCTGAGAAACTGGGGCATTGACCCCTCCTTATTATAATGTATCACCAGATTATACACTGATACTACTGTGGCTGTACGAATGGATTGGAGAAAAGTAGGGATATGTTTTAGCTCTTCTGCTGTATAATATGTATGTGAGTGATATGGGTTTAGCTATTAACGGAGCCCCACATGTTCCCCCTCTCCACAGAATGACTACAGTACCGTGGATCAGTTATGCCGATAATATGGTGTTGATGGACTGTACCCCTATCAGTGTTCAATGCTTAATAGGAGCCCTCTCTGTATAGGCTGGGGAACATTTTCTTAATGTAAATGGTTTGAAAACTAAAGTCCTAATCATTGGTGGTTCACGTAAGGAATCTAACTTCTCTTGTTCTATTGATACATCTCCTTTAGAGATTGTTAATAGGTACACGCATTTGGGATTTCTGGTCTGTGACTCCCCATCTCAGGATTTTTATGGCAATCATATTAGATTAAAAATACTAAAGAAATGGTGGTTGTTAAAACGTTTTGTATGTAAAAAGGGTGATAACAATATTGAGTGTCTAATATCAATACACCGTAAAAGCACAATTCCTGGGGTATTGTATGGACTAGCAGCCCTTACGGCATCTATGATGACTTGGTTGGACACATTTGATGGCAAATTTTTGCGCTCCATATTGGGAGCCCTGATTTTGTGCTGGTTGAGGCTCTCCGTTGCGAGCTGGGAGTTTCTTCCATATACTCACAATGCCTCATGCAGCGTTGTAATCTCTATTTTACAATTACATTATCTAAGCCAGTCTCTAGTACCCTGATCAGATTTTTGGCACATCAGTATGCTGATGGAAGTAAACATTTATTTTTAGTGCAGCTTCGTCAAACTGTATTAACTCATATGGAACATCTTAATATGACTATGGAAGATTTGACTCTAATTCTTAAAAGATCTGTCATTTTAAAAGAATAAAACTAGAGACTTTGATATCTGCACTTATATTGATAAACTGGCAAATCGCCTGTGTTCGTACTTAGCCAAGTTGTGCTCATCCCAATTAAGAAGATTTATAATCTATCTCCGGTTAAACATATTGCCCACGCTTGAGCATATGGGTTGATGGATTGACCTGCCTCGTAATGATAGGTTATGTCGACTATGCAAGTTGGCCATTGAGTTTGCACATCACCTTCTTAGGTAATGCTGGAAATTGAGTGCTTTGCTATTCAAAGAGCTATTCTAACTTTATTGCTAATAATCATTTATTTGAATCTGATCAATTCTGGAGTGTCTCATATGGTGCTGAGTCTATTGTGATCACTGCTGCTGCTTTCATGTCTGTAGGGAAGCACTTACACAAATTGCTTTGCCTTGAGAATCTGAATATTGATATGAATTTGTTTTACTGCTGAAGATGTAAATCAATTTTATTTGTGACTACAGTACTGTATTGATTGCATTTTTATGTTTTATGATCTGTATATATCTATGTCTGTTTATTTTAATCTATAAGGGTACCTTTCAAATTGGTTTACCATGCATGTATTCATTCACTGATTTTCTTAATGCATTTGTGTATTTATATTCATCTAATAATGTTGACTGAACCAAATGTGCAAAACATTTGTTGATAACTAGAAGTGCATACATAAAAAATAAAAAATAAATAAAAAACATAATAATACAGTGAAATTGGTTGAGGATTGTAAGATACTGGCAATATCTTTGGAGGGAAAGTTGAGTCAAATGTGTGACCTCTTGGCTGAGTAAGGTTTTCTACTCTAAGAGGATTTGACTAAGTTGGGTGATGAATTGATTTTTATTATTATAAAATAATGTGTATTATGTTGTGCATGCCCATTGGCCTCATTGTGCACATAAAACAAAAGACAGTACATCAAATACAGGAAAGTGAGAAGCCAGAGTCAAAGGAGTGTAGAACCAGAGTTATCCGTGAAAGGTAGTCTGTTCTTTGGAACTAAAGAGAAGGGTCTTAGTGATTAATTAGGGAGGTCTGAGATACTAATCAAAGTAGGCGGGATCAAGTTCGAAAGACCAGGCACACAGATGTTAAAGTTGGTGCTCCCAAAGTTCTTTAACTTGTATCCGAGCAGGTGTAATTTATTAAGTCTGTTAGTATGGAGAAGATGTGTGGTCGGCCTTCTGTAGCCTCTGCTTCTACCGATGGACAAGAAGCTTGTCCCCATTCTCACCTTCTTACAAACATTCAAACAGGGGATCATGAATAATTGTCCATTATGGGTGATTCCTTTAGAGAGCTGAGGAAAAGCTTTGTTGAACTATCATCTAAAACCCAGGGTGGTAATGCAATATTCATGGCTGATCGCACAGAGGTTCTGAAACACTCTGCTTCAGCACCCATTGATGATAGTGGGTCAGTAGCTGGAATATAGCTTGTCAATGTAGGGGTAGTAATTTGTCCACAGATGGATAAGTATATAATGGAAAGTACACAATCTGTGACACATCTTCGATCCTCAGTTAGAAAGGAGGACGTAGTCGTCATTCATCTACCCCCGGCAGCAGCCACTCTTGTTGTGGTCATACTCAATTTCCCTGTGTTGCCCAGGGGTAGCTCAGAATGCACTGAGCCTCTGATTAATAAAAGAGATAATTGGGTCAATACAAATCTTATAGTACCCAATATGAATCCACAAGATATTTTAATGGTCAGAAGGGTAGCCTGGGTTGGGCATACTGACAAAGTGGCCCAATGGGATTGTATTGTGGTCCTTTTTGCTAATAGGTCCCTACAGGATTATTTTGTAACTTCTAATATGTCTAGGGGCCTTAAACCAAATGGACAACCATGTCTCAGCAGACTTGTCCCATTGGCCTGTTTTTATCCACCGACTAGTCAACATTTTAGTCCTGGTTGTTCTCCATCTTCCATTAGCAGGGCCTTCAAAAAGGGTTCTGGAAGAGGCAGTTCTGTTTTGACTTACCCGGATAATTGTCCTGTTTTGAGGATTGGGGAGGGAAGTGCATTTGGGGCTGGGGGTACCTCCAATGAAGTAGGGAACACATTTGTACCTGTTTTCTTCCCAATCCTGCCCAACATCGAGGAGATCAACCGATGGGATGTTCCCCCATCCCTCCCATTGATTGCTTTGGATACAGAGGCGGGGATCAGGGTTCTCCCCTGAGCATGGCAGCGAGGGCGACACAGTGTCCAACTCTAATATCATTTTTATCATGGACTATCGCTGGGGCAGGGGCAGCATTCTCTAATTCTCTTCTTTTTTTCCTTCCTGCAAGGGTACAAGGTGATTTTATTAAATGAAACCTGGATGGTGGACGGCCCCTAGTGGATGGGTAGTGTCTCATACAGTCCTGCCGAGTAAGAACAGTAGGGGAAGGAGTTTTGGGGGGTTGGCCCTATTGATTGTAGCGTGGATTTTTTTCAAACTAAGTTGGATTGCATGCAAATGTTCACAATACATCTGAAAAAGGGTTAATCCATTTTAATTCAACATTTTTACAACAGTCCACACAAAACAGATACTAATAGATTGCTCACTTTTAAACACTTTATGAAGAAGCATGTTTTATCAGAGTAGAATCTGAACACTTTGTTTTTTTGGGGGAGGATTATTTTGAAAATTGGCAATGGACCCTCGGGAGATTTGTTTGATTTCCAGGAATACTTAGATGCTCATTATGAGTTTCCCTGTATTCTGCCGGTAATTCCGGCAGGATACTGGAAAACTACTGCATCATCTCTGCCACCTGATATCCCGGTATTACTGGGATATTACGGGTGTCGGGGAAGCTGATAACTCCCCATTCCATGGGGTCCCATGGGAAACACTGGGATGGGGTTGCCTGAATCATAAGTAATGGTGCCAGTGTTTCAGACATCTATCTACTAGTAGGGGCCTGCTGGTAGATCAGAGCCCCTACTGGCAGACTGGAGTTGGCCAGTCCGGAAAGGTGCCAGTATACATTGTAACCAGCACTTTATTTTCAGACCCGCCAACTCATAATGAGGGACCCTCCAGTCTGTGCCAAGGCCTTACGACATTCTTCCAGGCTCCTGGAGTGGGGATTGTATGCTCTGAATGGAAGAGTTCCTCCAGATAGTCCAGGTCTCCCTACTTTTAGAAACCAGCAAGGCTCATGTACTATTGATTATTTCTGTCTTTCTGTTAGACAATGAGATCGGAATCAGGGGTTTGAAGTGATAGGAGAGCACTGTAGTGACCATCATCCAATTATCCTGAGGCTTAGAGTGCCACTTGATGTTCACCCTGGTACAATTAATGCCCATTTAGATTTTGTTAATGTCAACCAGATCTGCAAAAGGAGAATAAAATGGGCCAGAATTGTGGAGGCCAATTTACATCATACTGTGCTGATAGAGAAACACCTTACAATTTTAAGCATCTTAGGTTGTAGTTTAAAGGCTACAGATACAGCCTCTTATTTTGTTGAATTTATGGGGCCTTCTTCAGATTGCTTTTAGTGCAGTTTTAATGCCAGCAGGCCCATAAAGAAGGGTTGGTTCAATGAAGCCTGTATGGAGGCCCAGAGGTTACTCCTCGAGTCATGAAATCCCATTTAAGCTCGAAAGGGGAAGTTATTTAGGCTAGAGCCCATTATCGTAAAACTCTCAGTAGGCAGACAGCTGAGCTAGAAGAGGCGGCATGGGATGATTTGTTGGAGGCAATCTCTTCAAATATCTCTAAGAAATTCTGGGAATTTGTGTCTGCCCATCTTTAATGAAAATGTGCAGGGCGAGAGATGCTCATGTGGACACCAGACCCTGAGTTAACCATTTTTTGATCTTGTAGAGAGGTCCCTTTGAGGGGCTGGAGACAAATGACCTTGTTCTTGCTTTGAATTTTACTTTGTAGGAGGTTGTCATTGCCACTGGCAAGCAAGCGCACATCGCCAGGTCCAGATGCCATTCCAGCAGCCCTTTGTGAGAACCTCATAGATATTTTTGCACCTTTGTTGACACTCTCCTTTAATGTGATTTTACAATCTGAAAGTTGTCCGCTCTCCTTGGAGAATGCAACCATCTTCCCCATTTTCAAGAAAGGAGACCATGACAGTCCATTATCCTATAGGCCCATGTCACTGCTAGACACTTCATTTAAAATCTTTGGAGGAATTCTTTTGGGATGACTTGAGGCCTGGATCACCAAAAGTCCATTGTGTTCGATGTACAGTATGGATTTAGACCGGTTATTCGCACAGCTGATCAGGCCCTCAGTCTTCATTTAATTGTTGCTCAATCAATCTTTATTAAGGGAGAAGCCAACTTGTTGGCCTTCATGGAGCTGAGCACGGCCCCTAACAAAGTGAACAGGTAGAATGTTTGGGGTGTGCTCAGGTCCATCAACTGCCCTAGTGAGATTTTGTCCATCCTTCAGATTATTCATGTGGAGAACAAGGCTTGCGTGCGCTGTGGGGATGCAGGGCAATGCATGGAATTTTTTTATGTGAACCTGGTGGTTCGTCAGGGTTGTATCTTGGTTCTGATACTATTCATGCTGTACATCAATGGTTTGTATGAGGCTCTGGTGAACTGCCTGGCAGATTACCCTAGGGTGGGTGGCAGGGCACTCCCATTATTGGCTTAGGCCAATTATACATTGCGTATTGCACACACTCCATATTCGTTGCAAAAGCTGATCCAGGTTTATAAAAATGTTATGAACAGCTTGGATCTTAAGATGAACACGTCAAAGTCGACGGTGATGGCAGATGGTCAAAATGAATCTGTTTATCTGGCGTTTCTTTCTACTACAGTTACAGGTCTAGCCCATTCACAGAAACAGACAACCAAGATGAGTCAGTCACCTGGGCACCTAGTACAGTTTATGGCCATGTGCCAATGCCAACCCATAGGTATGATTTTGAAGGTCTACGAGGCCCAGTGTTAGGCCACCACAACCTATAGTGCTACGCTGTGTGCTCATGCTGATCCTGCGCAATTGAAAAATTATGGGAAAAAAAATACAAGCAGCTATTGGGCCTCCAAGGTTCAGCTGCTAATTTCGCAGTCCATAATAAATATGGGGCAGGCTATCTTGAAGATGAAGCTTGCTCTGTTGCTGCGCTGGCTCCATATATGGTGTAACCCTAATGTGGTTTTAACACACTTTATAATAAGCGCCTTGATAGACAGAGTTGATTTGGTGGAAAATTCTGTGGCTATTTTCCAGTAGCACAAAATAATGTATACAAGGCTCAGCTTGCTCATAGAGTCAGAGATCAGAGAGAGTCTATTGAAGTCCAGGTTTATGCAAATCGATCTCTAGCACCCATTCGTCAGATTGATAGATTACATACGTATCTTATTTGGAGTCATGGAAAGTCCCACAGGTGGCTGATACCAAGAGCTAGATTTAACTTTTTGATATCAAGGGCAATTATGGTTGGCTGGGTTGGCTTTCCAGATACCCCAGGCCATCCTCTGTGTTGGGAATCTGTTGAAGATATTTTGCAACTGGTACTATTTTGTACAGGTTACCAGCACATAAGACAGGTCACAATGTTCCCTTTCCTTAGACATTTACATTTTACACAATGTCGCCAGGGCCTTATTTTCTTTTCTTTTGGCTGATTCTCCCTATGTATCCTAGGCCTTCTTAAGATTTTTAAAGAAGGCCATGTTTGTGAGGAAAACTGCAATCAGCAATCAGACATGAATGATGTGTTATCTGATATTGACATATATTTGTTTTAATATCTGATTTGAACTGGAGTCTATTTCGAATGTGGTAAATTGGCTTAATGTATGTTGATTAAAGATTGGAACTGCATGTCCATTTTGTACAATATGTATAGTTTTCCGAGAGGCACATTTTGCATAATTTGCACACATTACACATTTTGCACAACTCGAATGATGTTGCACTTCACGGTCTGTATTTGATTAGATTTTTCATTTGTGCAATATGGCTTTTATGACTTATTGGTCGAAATAAAGTGGAATGATGATGAATTTCGTTTTGGCTTCCCCAGAGTTGCAGTAATATTATTGCATTAGCAGCCCAGTGCACCAATGTACAAATCTATAATCCTGGACATTTAGGTGTGGGCCTTCCATTTTCGTGTGTCTCACCGTAAGCCCAGTTTTGAACGTTGTTGAAACTGGTACGACCTGCTTAGGTTTTCTCCACAAGACAGGCCTGATACATATTTTTTTTGTCATTGAACAAGTGTTTTTGTCAATTTTAGGACCAGCCTTAATGCTGTGCTGCCCTGAGGTGTGATTGAAGGAATGGTTTAGCCCAGCCCCGAGGGAATGTGTTATCATTGAGAGACGCTGTGCATTTCTCAGATTCTGACCTGAATTGCTAGACGATGTGGGCAAGGATGACCTGCTTTTTAGCTGTGCCCTGTCTCCTTTTTCATTGCTTCCATTTTTTCTGGCTGATGGAAACCTATCCTGGGTTCCTCCTCACCCTACCTCCAATTCTCCTTTCTGGCTGAAGTGGCTGTTCCATCTTGGGACTGTTTTTCTGGATTGGGCCATTCTCGCACATCCTCAACTATTGCTCCCATTATGAAACAGTTTGTTGCTTGCTCCCCACTCTTACAGCCCTGTGTTAACCTTAACCTTAGTCAGGTTACTCTGTTCTCCTTGTGCTCAGTGCGTTATCATCTGGGGGTATCCAGGTAAGTTCTCAGTAATAGTAAGCTTCATTACTGATTGAGGGTTGTAGTCGGTTGGTACCAGAACCCTTTTCCAGACCTGTAAGCTAACCCCAATTAGAGGGTTATTGCACCATTCTTGAGCTGAACTTGAAGTGTATGGTAATGTGAGTAATTGTCCTCACATTCTGTGGTCCTTATATGTTTCTTGGTGCTGACATTAGGGGGGTCCACTGATTCCAGGTGTTGTGGTGTTTTACAGACCCCTCATTTGGTGTGTATTGGCTTTGAGTTACATGGGTTGTTATCCAGCTCATCCCTCTCTTGATGGCTGCAGTCTCAAACCTGAAACTGTAGCTCGTCGTGTTTGGTCCTCCTTGCTGTTACCTGGGTTTGGCTGATTCTTTGACTGTACCTGTGGGATAGAACCAATACCTACCTGCCTTAACAGGTATTTATCAGAACCTGTACAATTTCATAGGTTCTCCTTGGGTCCCAGTAGTTTTTCACCAAAGACTTGCTATTTAAATGTTAACTGTGTTTGATTAGGGAATATCAAGTAATACGTGATACAACACAACCGCCCATCCACAGAAATGAATTAGTGTTAAGTGTATTGAGTGCTTAGAAGCCATGGGCCTCATTACGACCCAGGCGCTAAGTGGTTAACGGTGCTTTAAAAGGCTGCAGCGCCATTAACCACTTAGCGCCTTACTACGAGGTCCCTTTGTGGGACCTGACCTGAACGGCTGGTCTGGACCAGCCGCTAAAGTAGGGACCCACAAAGGGACCTCGCAGGCAATGATGGTACTGCAATTTGCGGTACCGTAATTGCCGCCTTCCCCATTCCCATTGAGCCCTATGGGTCAAAAATGGGAATGGGGAAGGGCCATGGTGAAATGGGGAAATACCACCCCGCCAACCTTGGAATGGGGCTGTATTTCCCCATTTCACCATGGCGGACTCGTTACAACACCGGCACCAACCATGGTGCTAATAGCGCCATGGTTTAGCGCCAGTGTTGTAATGAGGGCCCATGTAGGTCCTGTACTGCACATTTAAATGTTATCTATTTCTGATGGCCCTCTGGGCATTGTTTGTACTCTGTTTTGACCACGTCATTCCCTTTATGAGCAAAATGATATGTACATAAATTACCTTTGACTTATCAGCTTAAATGTAAATGAGAGATTATGTGGAATAAAGTGACGGTTCATGTATTGTCACTGTGGATTTCTTTCTTTCTTTATTGGTCACTTATTTATTTATTTATTTATTTATTTGTTTGTTGGTTTATTTATTTATTTATTTATTTATTGGATTTGTTGTACGCCCATACCCTGAGGTATCACGACGCAGTTGCAGGCAGAGACAAATACAATCTTGGTGTTGATCAGAACATTAGGACAATAGTACAGGTTTACCTTTCTACATTATTAACAATTATGTACATTTATATACAGTGAAGATACAGAGTTAGTTTGGGAAACAAAGTATCTGGAATCAACTTAGAATTGGTTGAATGACCATTTTTGAGTGATTTTTTAAATAGTGGGAAGGACTTTTCATTCTTAATGTTGATAGGTAGGGCATTCAAATGTTTGGGAGCGAGTACTATGAAGCTACTGCCTCCTGCTTTTTCTTTTTTGTATCGTGGGATTTTAAGGTTTTCGCTGTTATTCGATCTGAGGAGTCTGGTATGGGATTTCTTGGTGACAGAGTTGAGAACGTATTTGGGAGCTTTGTTGGCGATGCACTTATATGGCGCCTATACACTTAAATAAGCGTTTCAAAGTACTCTAACGCAGGGAGGGTAAGTAGTTAAGCAAAAACAGAATTGACAATCTTAGAATGCATTGGACCATTCAGAATATGCAAGTGCTATGCATTTAGAGGTACAACATAGAACAAATAAGAAAATGAACTGATCACAACATATGACACACAAAAAAAGAAGAAATGATTGGACGTGCCTGACGGTCGTTGCAATAATGCAAGAGCTATGCTTGCAGTAAGGAGAGGGGGCAGGAGGGAGGGTGGGGTATGAACAGACAAAACAATGAGACTATTGTACATGCCAAGAGAATTTCTGATAGTGTTAAGTGCATGAGAGTTTTAGAGGGGTAGGGGAAGGGGGAGTAGAGAGGGGAGAAGATGGGAAGGTTATAGGTAGAGAAGAAGGAAAGACTAGAGAAAGGACAGCTGAGGGGAGGGGAGTGAAGGGAGGTTGAACACACCACAGTGTGAAAGTCCAGCAGCACACACAAACAATGCAGAAATGGGGGTGCGTTGATGTAAAATCACCATAGTGCGAAAGTCCAGGAGCACACTCAAACAATGCAGTAATGGGGGTGCATAGATTTAAAATCACCATAGTGCAAACGTCCAGGAGCCTACACAAACAATGCTGTAATGGAGGAGCATAGATGTAAGGAACAACAACTACCACCAAAGCATGTTGTGAGAAGGCGGATATGCGTTGTCGTGAGATGTCAGAGAGATTGGAAGGGAAGAAGGAGGGCAAATAACATGAGGGGGGATAAAGGCCACCAGGATTAGACATGTATGTGAGCTGAGGTGAACACGTCGCCCTCTTATGTTAGGCTGCTCAAAGGAGGAGGGGGCTGCGTGGAGAGGTCCTGATCAACTGATGAATCTGGATTTGAAGAAAGGTTGATGGGGCCATGGCCCTTATATGAGGCCCTTTTAGGAGTCGGCGATCGCCTGCCGGCTCCAAAGCAGGCTGCAAAGATGTAGTGGAGGCAGCTACTCACAGCAGGCCTCCTCAAAGGAGGAGGGGGCTGCGTGGAGAGGTCCTGATCAGCTGATGAATCTGGATTTGAAGAAAGGTTGATGGGGCCATGGCCCTTATATGAGGCCCTTTTAGGAGTCGGCGATCGCCTGCCGGCTCCAATGCAGGCTGCAAAGATGTAGTGGAGGCAGCTACTCACAGCAGGCCTCCTTTTGTTGGAAGTGATGTCTTGCATATCCGAAAGGCCACTACGATGGGAAATAACTCCAGCAGCGTGATGTGTTGTGTCACCCCCTCCTCATGCCATAGCAATAGCCATGCTGGTGCACACCAATCCTCACGCTGGACCGCCACAACCCCGCCCCAACCCTGTGTGAGCCTGATGCATCCATATAGACTCTCATACTGTTGCTACTTCCCACTGTTCCAACCAGAAAAGTACGCCATTAAACCTATCCAGGAACATGTCGCACATTTTAAGGTTGTCTATTACCTCTGGGCCCAGGAAAACGTGTTGAGATGCATGTTGCAGCCCTACTGTCTTCAGCTCAACACTCCTGGCAAATACCCTGCCCGCTGGAATAACCCTACCAGAAAACTTCATTTTCTGCCCCAAAGAATGTAGCTCCCTCAATGTCACCTTGTTCTTGCCCTTCAATTCTTTGATAGTGTTCTTAAGGCTCTCCACCTTCCCTCTTCGGATTCAATCTCAATCCCTAAGAACGTTAGCCGAGAGAGAGGGCCAACTGTCTTTCCTTTCGCCAGTGGAACCCCCAGCTCTTTTGTTAGAGCCACAAACTACCCCATTAAAGCATCACATTCATCTGTACCTTTCTTACCGATGAACAGAAAGTGATCTAAGTAATGCATCACTTTTCCCTCCCCGCCCCTCTCTTTCAGTGCGTGTTCCAGAAACGTGCTAAATTTTTCAAAGTATGCACAAGAAATGGAGCAGCCAATGGGCATGCATCTGTCATAATAGTACTGGCCATCGACCTTGAAGCCCAGCAGGTAATAACTTCCTCTATAAATAGGTAAGAGCCTAAAGAAGATTCTATTTTAGCCTTAACCATCAATGACCCCTTTCCCATGGCCTTTGTCAATTCCACGGCATCCTAAAAGGAGGAGTAGTTGACCCTGCAACTTTCATCTGTGATGCCATTGTTCACCGATTCGCCTTCCGGGAAGGATAGGTGGTGAATGAGGTGAAATTGCCCTCCTCTTTCTTGGGCACCAGGCCCAGGGGTGATACTTTGACGTTCTGAAATGGGGGTGTAGGGAAAGGGCCTGCTACTCTACCTAAACTGAGCTCTTTGGCAATTTTTTGTTTCACTAGTTCTGGAGGTTTTAGGAATCTAGGGATCCATGTGTCTACCCATCTCTTAGCATTGAAATGCACACAGTTTTCCTCAGGGAATACAGATTAAGCAGGATCTACACTAAACCCTTTTTACTGATCTTTAATGTACAGTGTTTTCACTGTGTGTTATGTTCTACACTAAAGTATTTATTTGAAGGTGGGGTTGCTTGAGGTGTAATTCTATAATACAAAGTATATGTGTTTCAGGTTCTACGCCTCACTGTCGCCCGTGGGACAGGAGTAGGGTATCACAAACCCCCCCCACTCCCGAAAACCTTTCAAAATTCATTTTGCATCTGCATTGTTATGAAAAGAGTTTAAGAGAGGCAGCATTTTGGTCAGGAGTGTGGGTGTTGGCAGTATGCTGTTAAGTAAGGGGGTGCAGAATTCAATTTTGTTTTGGGTTTTCCTCTGGCTTTGTGCTAGTGATCTTTTTTCCCATCACATGATGTTGCGCTATGACTCCCGGCACATTTGGTACATACATGTTTGAATGTAGAAGCTTTACCGAAAGGACAATAACCTTTCTTGAATTTCCAGCATGTAGCTTTCTCTCTTTGTGATAGCTTGACCTATTATTACAGGAAAAGTGCCTGCAAAAGGAACCCCTCTTGCTGTCCCCATATGGCAATTTTTCCTTTCTATACCAAGGCTTCTCACCCTGAGCTCTGTGCTCCACTTCCATTGCTGCTGCCATCTTTTCAATAAAACCAGTTACATCCACTTTGACCCATGACATAGCCTGCCAAATCTGCATTTTTAAACGAAATCCCTATCATATTTTAACCATGCATACCCCCATAAGTCAAATAAGCATTGTGGATGTATTTTTCATAGATCCATAAAGGCCCCACATCCTCAGGGTATTTCTCGACCATAATGGATGCCAGCATTCGGAAACCAGCTAACCAAATATGAATGGTCTCTTCTTTTTTCTCCTTTTCTCTTTTTTCTCCCTTTCCTTTTCTGAAATTTGGCGCATGTCCAGGCCTGTTTGTTCTAGATCGAGCAAGGTGAAAATATCTATGAACTCCTTTTGCCATACCCTTTGTTTGATCAGCACTGGGCTATACCCTACTAACCCTTTCCCCTTAGCTCAGAGTGGTGCAAACCCTTGCATCCCTCTCCCATGAATCGTACAATTCCATGGCACCTCCCCTTTGCCTTGGCCGTTGCTTGACATTGTGCTCACCTGTTGTTGGCGTGGGAACTCACCTTGCTGCAGCACCCCAGCCCTGTTTTCTCCTCCTTGTCTTGGCTGGCTGTCCCCCAAAACTCTACTGGCCCCACTGATAACCCCTATCTGGGCGTCCCCCTGCTGGGTAACAGATTGTGCATGCCTTACCACTTGATTAAAAGCATTCACATTCCTACACAACATTTGCCCGTTTGCCCCATTGCCCCATGATTGTAAACACTGATTCACTACAGCTTTCACTTGTTCCAAGGATGCAGGTCCCTCAGGTGCATCCACCGCCGTGAAGGCTACATGCGTGCCGGGTCCACTGCAGCTCGCCCTTGGTGCATCTATGGCAGGAGCCGCTGGGGTGGCAAGAGGCCGCTGCTTCTTCCCTCTCTCGCCCCCTGTTCTTTTCCCAGCTTCTCTTCTCGGCTGCTTCCGTTTACCGCCTTTTTGCCTTTGCTTTCACTGCCAGAGTTCTCTTTCTCTTGGCACCTGGTTCTTCTTCGTCTTTAGCAATCAGCGCCTGCAGTGCCTGCTCCACTGTGGATGCCGGGAAAAGTAATGGGGACTGAGACCTGTCCCTTGAAGGCCCTGCTGCGCCACCTTCCAGCTCCGTCGCAACCTTCTGTAGCCAATTAGTGCCATGCCTGGCTGCTGTCATGCTGGCCATCTGAAGAAACTGTTCCAAATTTCTCTCAGCATTGCTAATTTCTGGCGTATCTGCCCTTTGTGTCTCCCGTAGACTGTTTTCCAGCAGCCCTTGAGCACTAGCAGGCCCTTTGCACACGCACTGCACGGATCTTCCTTGTCTTTTATGCATTTCAGTCTGTTCTTGTTTCTTCAATGTGGATCTCGCCATGTGCTGCTTTCACTCTTTTGACCCAGAAGGTTTATCCTGTTCGTGCTTTCCTGCTGGAAGGCAACAACATGCTCTGATCCTTTGTTTGCAGCTTTATGGCCAGTGCGCAGCTTGGCCTCCTTCAAGTACCTTCTTCACGAGATGCAGCTCCTGACTGCCGCCAGGTTTACCGGTGAGATGCGGTTCCTGACTGCTGCAATGTTTCATATACTAAAGTGCTAATCCCACCTGATTACACAGCTCTGTGTCCGGGATACAAACCCCGGTCACACAATCGTGTGGCAAGAGACTCCAACACAAGAAGCTCTCCCGCGTTGGTGCAGCTGGGCCTCCTGCTCCGCTCCTCCAGGCATAGGGCCTCATTACAACTCAGGCGGTAAGGGTTTTACGGCGGCGTAAACAGCGCCGACCCTTACCGCCTGAGTACGAGGTCCCTTAGCGCCATGGCGGACTTAACACCTGCTTTTAGCAGGTGTTAAAATCCATGGCGCTAAGGGACCATGGAGTTAATTACGCCACCGTAATTTACGGTGGCGTAATTAACGCCTTCCCCACTCCCATTATGCCCTATGGGGCAAAATGGGAATGGGGAAGGGTAAATGGGTAAATGGGGATTTACCGCCCCGCCAAGGTTGGAATGGGGTGGTAAATCCGCCAACCACCATGGCGTAAACGTAGTTTACGCCATGGTGGTAAAGTCACGGCCCAGGCGGTAACTTACCGCCTGGGTCGTAATGAGGCACATAGTATGGCAAAAAGGCCAACCTTTGTTACTCCTGGCAGCAGCCTATGGCACGCCACTGCCCCGCTGTGTAAGTCAGCGTCCCTCCCAGCAGCGGGCACAAGGCACACACATTGCCTGGCAGCACCCTTGAGGCACACGCACTGCCTTGCTTGAAGTTTGCTTGAAGATTATCAACATGGCTATGATGCACATTACTGGAATCTAGGGATCCATGTGTCTACCCATCTCTTAGCATTGAAATGCACACAGTTTTCCTCAGGGGATACAGATTAAGCAGGATCTACACTAAGCCCTTTTTACTGATCTTTAATGTACAGTGTTTTCACTGTGTGTTGTGTTCTACACTAAAGTATTTATTTGAAGGTGGGGTTGCTTGAGGTATAATTCTATAATACAAAGCATATGTTTTTCAGTATACTTGAAGGCCAGGAGGATACAAAAATACAAAATACTTGAAGGCCAGGAGGATAGCTCAGAGGCCACATCTTGGTTTTAGGAACAAGACAATACTGTGCATCATGGGTCTGATACACCAATCAGATGCTTAGATTCAGGACAAATCCAGCATTAACCAAGGTATAAATGAGCAATGAAATGAAATGAATACACACCTGTGTGGTGAAATTTATATGGTTATTTATTTGGACCGGGATCACCGACCTAGGAGATTCCTGTCTTACCCTGAGTGAAGCCAAAACTGTTCTGCCATTGCTGCAATAGTGTGATCATGTGCAGTGGCGTAACACAAGCTCTGGGGGCCCCACTGCAAGTCATGCTGAGGGCCCCCCCCAAATCGGCAACAAATCACGAGTCGCAGCACACTCCGGGCCGCCCTAGATTACCACGCTTGCGCAATACGCACAAACGTGTTGCTGAAGGGGTATGCCACATACTGCACTAGGAGAAAGATAAAAATATGTGTTTTAATGCAATATACAGCACACTTTCTGAGAAAAATTTACTAAAAAGCCACAGTGTTTGCTATTGTTGTGTAGGATAACAGCAATCCAAAACATGCAAGTCGCCAACAGTGCACATGAACATTAATGATTTGCTATTAAAAATGCCATGCCACAATAAAAACATGTCCAACTGGCTGCACAAAGTAGAACAGTGTAGACACATAATAACATTACAGTAACATTAAGACATACCTAGACTTGTTGCACCAAAATGTCGGTCGAAGCAATAAGACTCATCAAGAAGAGAGCACACATTCAAGCCTGCGTCTCTACGGCCTCTAACAACACAGCCAAAATCTTTAAAATCTGCAAGGAACTGGCCATCCTGTTTCAGTTTCTACCTCTCCTGTTCCCTCAACAGGCCCTCTGTACGGCTTTGGCCTCTCGCTTCTCTGCTAAAACTCAGGACATCCTGTTCACTATCTCCTCTTCCTCTCCCTCTTCCTCTCTCGGCCCCCTTTGGCCATCTCTCCCTCTCCTCGTCCTTTGTCCTCTTTCTCTCTAACACCTGATAAGGTTTCTAGACAAGTCCCATCTATAGAAGTGTCGTCAAAACAGGTGCTTGCCTGCTCCTCCAGAACCATCAAGGACCACATTGACACGATCCAGCATTGGCCACTTTCTGTAATCATTCTTTTGCCACTGGAACTTTCCCCTCTCCCAAATTCTTGGAAGAGCTGGCCAACTGCCAGCTTACACTCCACACTGAATCTGTTGGTTGTCTCGATGACCATCAGTCTTGCTTAAGAGCTGCCAGAGGCACGGAAACTGCTCTCCTGAACACCTGTGAAGATCTGATCTCTAACCTTGATTCCAGCATTCCTTCTCTTCTTATCCTGGAACTTTCCTCTGCTTTCGACACGGTCACCACGCCATCCCGATCAATTGACTCCGTGAGATCGAGGGCATCATTGATCAGGCTCTGAAGTGGCTGACCTCCTTCCTCTTGGACCGCCCCTCCCAGGTCTAACTTTGTCTCTTTCACTCCACCACCTCTCTCTACATGTGGCATTCTCCAGGGCTCTATCCTCTCACCCTGGTTTTTCAACCTCTACTTGGCCCCTTTGACCCACCTGATCTCTACCTTCTCCTCTAACTTACAGTGTTATGTGGATGACACTCAGCTTTCCTCCAGGCTCCCCTCAGCCTACTCTCCTCTCTCGCTCATTCCTGGTGTCATCTTCAACTCCACTCTCTCTTTCTCTCCTCACATCTCGGACGTCGCCAAGAAATCCCATTACCAGCTGCACCTCCTCAAAGGAACTCTTCCATTTCTCACTTTCCCCCAGAAGCTCACTGTCTCCAGAGCTCTGGTTCTCTCTAGGCTGGACTACTGCAACAGCCACTTTCTCAATCTGACTTCCTCTACTCTCCACCCTCTGCAACTAGTCCAGAACAGGACTGCAAGACTTATCCTTGGCCTCAAGCCCAGGGACTGTATCTCTCCAGCCATGAAATCTCTCCCCTGGCTCTCGGTGGCTGCAAGGATCAAGTTCAAGACCCTTTTCATTGTCCACAAGGCTTTCTGGGGCTGGTATCTGCACTACATCCAATGCTATCTTCCAAAATACCTTCCTTCTCGAGCCCTAAGGGTTAGATACTTCTCTAGGCAGAGAGTGGGGGGGGGGGGTAGATCCTTCTCCCCTGCAGGTGCCTCCCTCTGAAATGGCCTCCCTGACCACCTAAAGTTTCGGAAGCAACTCAAAACTTTCCTCTTCTCCTCTGCTTTCTCTCTCTCCCTCCCCTGCTGACCTACCTGTCCGCTGTACCAACTGGATGCTTTGTTACCCTCTGTCTCACCGAGTCCAGGCTCTTTCTTGATCAGTCACCCTTGCACTGCCTCCAGGCCTACCACGCAGTTAGGGGCTGTAACTGTAACCCTACAGTCCCTTGTTCTCCTTGCACTACCCAGAGCCGCACTGCCCTGGCGGCACTTACTCAGAGCATTGCTGCCCTGTTTTCCCCTACCCTCTCCCTTGCACTTCCCCCCTCCCTTTCCCCTTGCACTTCCTGTTCTCGCACTTGCACGATCTGAATGACACAAGGCTTAGTAAGATAATTTGTCTTGTCCTCCCTCAGTTTTCCTTCTCTTGTCTTGTCATGCCTAAAAACACTTGTGTACAGGTGTGTTATATATGACTTATCATATCAAAACGGTGTCTAGTCAAATGGTCGACAGACAAAAGGTCGACACAATTTGGTCGACAGGTCAAATGATCGAATTTTTTTTTAGTTATATATATATATATTTTTTAGGTTTTCGTTTAGGGAAAAAAAGTGGTTTTAAGCAAAAAAAAGGGGGTTGGGAGGGACCCCCCCCAAAAAACCAAAAAAAAAGTGAAAAAACAAAAAAAATAAAATTCGATCATTTGACCTGTCGACCTTTTGGTGTCGACCATTTGTCCTGTCGACCATTTAGATTCGATCATTTGTCCTACAACCTATCATAACATATCATTTTATCACAGATGCCCAGAAAAATATCCAGTGCCGCAGTAAGAAATGGCTAGACTGGCAGAACCCAAATGCCAGTCTAGCCAGGTAATTACACTTAGCAGGACTGCTTTATCAGAAATGCCCAGTTAAAAAAAGTCATACCAAACTGAGGAATGACTAAACTGGCTGCACCAAAATGCCTCTCTAGCCACTAATACCACATATGATGCCTGCTTAGCATGGACATGGACGACCATTATGATTTATTACACAACCCTCCCCCACACACATCCCTCCCTTCTCCCTCGCATCCCCTACCCCAACCTCCAGAATCAGCTCATTTGCCCAGAATTACCTGCACGTCCCTCTTCCTTGTCCCAGTGCTTACGTATGAGGCTCCTTGCCTCACTGGTAAGTACTGGAGGAAGAGTGGAACTAGGAGTAAGGAAGATTACAGGTAGCTAAATCAGGCATTACCTGCATGTACCTCTACCTTATCCCAGTACTTGTGTATGAGGAATACTGCCTCATACACAAGTACTGCCTCATACACAAGTACAGGGATGAGGAAGAATAGGGCTAGGTGTAAAGAAGATTACCAATAATTAATCAAGGCATGAAACACAAGTAGTGGTGCAACACCAATGAGCTGACTGGGCTTCAGAACTCTGCCGCCCACTGAAATTGTGGGCTATGCTGACTTGACCTGGCTGACCTTCAGAGTAGTTGCCGGACAGAAAAGGACACAGATGTTAAACGGCACCTGGGTTTTGCCATTAACAAGGGTCCAGCCCAGCAATTCCTAATGTAGATCATTTCACTGCTAGTACCTGAATTCAAATGCCACAATTTTTAAGCAATTGAAATTGTGATGTGGGTTTAGTACTTGCATGCCAGGGGAGTGATTGGAAGGGTAGCGCGGAAACAGGAGACCAGTCATTCTCACAGCAGCCCATAAGTGGGTGCTTTCAGACCTAAAGGAGAGTGTTAAGTGCTTGTAACTTTGAAGCTGCACTAGAATAGTCTCATTAAAATGCGTAAAGAAGTTAGATGCCCCGACACAAATAAGTTTGCTCCTCCCCACCACACGTGAAGTTAGCACCTCTCCTAACATTTGAAAAGTTAGCCCCCCTGAAATGTAGGTTTTGTTGTGCCCTTGAACACAAGCACACACACCATTAACCATATATACACACGCACACCCAGCCATCCATATATTTAAGTGTGCACCCTTTCACCATACAGGCACACCCAGGCAGCCACCCGTACATTTAAGTGTGCAACCTTTCATTACACAGGCACACACACCCAGGCACCTACCCATACATTTAAGTTTGCACCCTTTCACCATACAGGCACACCCAGACAGCCTCCCACACATTTAAGTGTGCATCCTTTCACACACCCAGCCACCGATACATTTGTGTGCACCCTTTCACCATACACTCACACAGGCTGTCACCTATACATTTAAGTGTGCACCCTTTCACCATACCCTCATACAGACAGTCACATATACATTTAAGTGTGGACACTTTTATCATACAGGCACAACCAGGCAGCCACCCATACATTTCAGTGTGCATCCTTTCACCGTACACGCACACACGCATTCCCAGCCACCGATACATTTGTGTGCACTCTTTCACCATACACTCACACACGTCATGGGTTGAGGGGAGCAATAATACTTCAAAAATACATTGGGCCTCATTAGGACCCTGGCGGTGATGGTATGAACGGTGTCGGTAAGGCACTAGCACCGTTCATACCATCCCGCCGCATTACGAGTTCTGCTCGCGGGTTCTTGACAGCCCGCCAGGTCTTACCTGGAGGGCTGTTTGGCACCCGCGAGCATAACTTGTAATTGCGCCGGCACCGTTATTAACGGTGCCGGCGCAACCATGCTCCCCACTCCCATTCTGCCCTATTGGGCAGAATGGGTATCGAGAGCCTGGCAATACCGCCACCCGCGAATGGGCAATTACTGGGCCATTCATCTTGTAATGGGTCGGTTATTGCCCAATCGTGGGAGGCAGCGCCGGTAGCGAGTATGGCGGTAGCCGTGCCTGCCATACAGGCACGGCTACCGCCATGCTCGTAATGAGGCCCATTGTTTCTTTTTGAAGTCACTCTGACTTCATAAATAAATTATTTCCATTAAGGACTGAATAAACTATTTATTTTTGAAGTCATAGGGCTTCCCCACCCCATGACATGGAGGCCTCCAGCCTAGGGTCTTCATGTCATGGGGTGGGGATAGCCACCAGACTTTTTGTATTCACTCTGCCTTCATAAAGAAATTATTTCTGTTACAGAAATGATTTCTTTCGAAATGCAGAGTGAATTAAAAAAGAAACTAAAAAAAAAAAAAAAGTTTTTTTTTACTCCAAGTGGGGCCCCCTTCCAGAGCATCTGGTCGCGGGGCCCCCCACACCGCGGGAGGTGCAGGGGCCCCTGTTACGCCAGTGATCATGTGCTCATCCATTTTTACCTTCAAGAAATACGTTCTCAGACCTCTCACCAGAGGGCTGTTGAAAAATCTCACTATCAATTCCCAGGTGAACTCAGTTGTTGAATAGCCATCCAACCTCCATGGGTGTCAAAGAAAGCAACATGAACATGACTTCCTTGAAGCCTGCACTTTGCAACATTGTGCCCTGGTGCATATTCTTTTCAAGAAGGATTCTACAATGCAAGGGATCTTTCAAATATGCTTTAAATGTATTCGATACAATTTGGAGAACCACTTCTTTAGCTGCTAAATAAAGGCATATTACTTTAAAGTAACAAAACACATTTCAGGAATTCTGTCCATCCTCAAATGGCTCAGCAAAGGACCAAAAATAAATGATACATTACCAATTATATTAAAGAAACTCTGAAAATGTGTAACATATCATAAAAATTAGTCAATACCTTACACATGTCCCTACACTCCCCCTAACATTAAGATGGCAGAAGGTGGAAGTTACATGAAACCCGTCTGTTATGAATGGCACATATCTACTTCTGTTTAAGTTGTGCACATATTGGATACATTGTAGGATCAAATAACATGCTCTAAAATATGACAATGACACAATTATGATTGCCAGAGCCCTGCATTAATTCCAACAATTGGCAAATGTTAGAAAGGACGGGCATATACTGAAGGCTACTGGCTTGATATAATCTTCTGAGAAGACAGATAATCACCCAGGTATTATTGAGTAACCATCTAATGTTACTTAATACTATTAACACACCAATGTGCAAACTTCCTAATCACAAAGAACATATAACGATGACCAGATAAAGCTGGAAATCACTTAGGGTTTTATTAAGAGTTTGGCGGTAGTAGTAAAACATCCATATTTTGCAATACTAGGTGTTTTACAACTCTGTCAAAATCTGAGTTCCATTACAAAACTCATGTGCTTGTCTGCTTTTGTGTGAGGTGGTAAATACATCCACATAAAAACTGTACTGTATGTAGTAATTGCCATATCCGTCATTTGAAGGTGTGCATGACTTTGAAAGATGCAGCCATTCCGATCCACTATCTAAATCAGTTTTTAAAATGGTGAAACAAAGCTGCTCTCCAGTGGACCCTGTAGGAGTAGCTGGGGGCTCTGAATAGCTGGGAGGGCTGTGGGCTACAGGGCTTTATTACCTTAGTATGCACATGTAGTGTAGTGGGCTTTTTACAGAAATACAGAAATACAAACATATGCACAAGTAATAGGTTGCCAATTCAAACGGCGCGTGTGCCAGATGGGAAATGCACAGGGTTCAGAAATATAGAGCATGCTTAGTGTTCATTATTTCAGGATGATATTTCATTTGACTGAATTTGCACCAAACTTAATAACTAATATACATTGACATACTAACTCAATCCAATCCCAAATAACAAACTGAATCCCATGTCTTGAACATTGAGTGCAAAAGTAGTTTATATGGAAACGTTCTGAATCCGAATTTGAAATGCACCAGTCTCTGTCTCTATGGAAAATAAACGTGCAAGCTTGATTCATGCCGGGTGGTGAAAACATGGAATTCCACTCTCCCGTGAATCGAAGGCCAATGTGTGCGCAGGAAGCGCGAGGAAGAGATGTATCTTATTGCTTTCCAAACAGTAAAATCACGTGGACTACAGTGGTAAGATCTCGATGGGAAGTATTTTCTTTTGAGTTGTAGCGAGAGGTCATACAAAGGCTTTGAGTGGGTGTATGTGAGGCAGTCATTCAGAAACATCCTAAGAGAGACATCCAGGGATCTTCAAATGCTGAGTCGGGCTGGCAGGAAGACTGGCACATTGTCCAGAGAGACCAAGATTTGCAGCAAACTGGCAGGCTGACAGACTTGCGTGCTGAGGGCTGTTCACTGGGCTTATCTGTGTGACCCCGGGTTTCCTATCAAATTGGGACAGAAGTATCTCCATCAGATCTAGGTAAATATAGAGTTAAATTTAAGGTGCAAGAAGTGTGCATGTCAATCATTTCGATAGAGAAACAGATAATCTAATGTGTAATATTTCAATTTTAAATGTGCATATGTTATCAAATTTACATGAAAGTAGTTGCAATGTTATCCTGACAATTTTTTTTTGAAAATCGATTTTATTAGGTTTCCTTTGTGCATTACGTGATTACATTATTACATTGCATTTATTAATTTAAGTTAACATATGGAAAAAACCAAACGCAACACACCCCTTACCCCTCCCTCCTTTTCCCTCCCCCCACCCCCCTTCAGTTCGAGCGTTCATAGCATAGGTAGTTACTTGCGCAACGGGCTCTCTTAGTGATAGAGGCGTCAGTGCATTGTGCGTGTGGCACGTCAAAGTCATGCTGATCAAACGGGTTCAGTTCACAACCGGGTCCTTGGGCCATGGTCCCGTGTCCTTGGGGAGGAGGGGGATCCCTCAGCTCAACCACCAGGTCCTAGACCACTCAGCCGTATTTGTCAAAAAAGGGGAGCCAGATTTCCTCGATGTTGGACTTGGACTCATCAAGCAGGTGTGTGAGGAACTCCATGTCGTAGATGGCTCTTACTTTGGTCACCCAGGTTTTTTTCCCTGGCATTTTCGGGTGTTTCCATTTCTGTGCCAGGCAGCATCTAGCTGCTACCAGCATCACCTGGAGCATGTGGTCTTGAGTGCTATCCCGGTCCTCCCCGTTGCTAATCCCGAAAAGGAGGAGCCAAGGACAGGAAGCCCGTTCGATCCCATCCACCCCTTTGATCCAGGCCCGCACCTTGTCCCAGTATTTCTGAACCACTGGGCATCCCCACCACATGTGGATATAGTCACCTCTTTCTGTCTTGCATTTCCAACAGTGTGGGTCATATCCTGGCCGCATTCTAGCTATCCTTTGCGGGGGGTAGTGCCATCTGTGTAGTATCTTGAGGGCCTGATGGCGATATTGGAGGGAGGATGTGGACCGATTAGCCCGTCTACACATCTCTGTCCATCTCTCGTCATCGATTTCCTCGCCTAGGTCCCTACCCCATTGCGTGCGTGCTGGTGGTGGGTCTCGGGGGATAGAGAATTGAAAGAGCTTGTATAGGCGAGAGATTATCCCCTTGGAACCCTTTGCGGTCAAAAGGAGCTTTTCAAAGTCTGTGAGTTCCCTCCTGAGTGTATCGCCCCAAGATGGCTCGGTGAGGACACCCTTGAGCTGAAGATAACGAAACGGGGAAAGCGTACCTATTCCCAGGGCTTCCTCGAGGTCCTTCAGGGGGAGGAAGGAGCCCCCCACCCACAATTGGCCGGTCCTACTAAGGCCCGCCTCGAACCACGTCTGGTAAGCTGCTGGTTCTGCTATTTTGGCCAGGAAAGGGGGGGCCCATATACAGCTCAAGGGGGAGGGCCATGTCGTGAGCCATCTGTAGTAACCTCCCTCTCTCCCTAGAGACCACAATACTTTCAGGATCGGGTGGTTCAAGACGGTTCTGGGGATCGTACTCCTTGGGACCCAGAGCCATTCCTCTAGTGTGACGGGCGCCAGGGGCCTATTATCCATGGCTACCCACTGTTTTTTCGTTCCCGGTGTGAAGTGATCAACCAGGATCCTCAACTGGGATGCCCTATAGTACGTCTCGAGGTCGGGGTAGCCCACCCCCCCATCCTCCTTGGTCCTAGTCAATGCCTCATACGAAATCCTGTGTTTTTTGCCCTGCCAGAGGAATCTAAGGAGGATTCGTTTTGTTTCATCAAAAAAGGCCTTAGGGACTTGCACCGGGAGCATTTGGAAGAGAAACAGGAATTTTGGGAGAATCACCATTTTTATGAGATTAAGGCGTGCCATCCATGAGAGACCCGTTCCCGCCCACCTTTCTATGTCTCTCCTGATTGCTGACCAGAGGGGGGGGAAGTTGGCCCCATACAGGTCTTCAAGGTTACGTGTGATTTGGACTCCCAAGTAACGGAACCCCTCATCGTTCCGCTTGAAGGGGAGGCCCTCCACAAAGGCCACCTCTGTGTCCGGCAGGTTCCCACCCATAAATGCCACCGATTTGTCCAGGTTGACTTTGTACCCCGATAGTTCTCCATACCTTGTGAGACCCTGCAGTAGCCAAGGGATTGTATGGGACGGTCTGGTAACGTAGAGCAGGGCGTCGTCCGCAAAGAGGCAGATTTTGCAGTGCATATCCCCCATCTGCACACCACTGATGGCCATGTCATTGCGGATCGAGATTGCCCACGGTTCCATCACCAATGCGTAGATTAACGGGGACAGGGGGCATCCCTGCCTCGTACCACGTTCAAGGGGGAATTCTCTAGATTCAATCCCGTTTGCCACTACTCTGGCCGAAGGGGAGGAGTAGAGTGCGGATATCCATCCCAACCACCTTGGCCCCATCCCCACCGACATGAGAACCTCCCTCATGAAAGCCCAACTGACCCTGTCAAAGGCCTTCTCCGCTTCGAGAGCCAGTAGGAGTGTGCCTTCGTTTCTGGCCTCGGTTGTGGCTAGTATATGAAGTGTTTTCCTTAGATTATCGGAACCCTGTCTATTAAGGACGAATCCCGCCTGGTCTGGATGTATCAGGCGTGGGAGGGAATTTTCCAGTCTGGAGGCCAGGATCCTAGCAAAAATCTTGGCGTCTACGTTGAGAAGTGAGATGGGTCTGTAGGACCCACAGACCGCCCGGTCCTTACCAGGTTTGGGTATGACAGTGATAAGGGCCTGTAAGAAAGTCGGTGGGATTGTGTCGTTGCCCCTAATTTGATTAAACAATTTAGTCAGGGGTTTCACTAGGGTGGATTGGGTCTGTTTATAAAAATCCGCTGTGTAGCCGTCAAGGCCTGGAGCCTTTCCGGCCTTCAGTCTCTTAATGGCTCCCTCCACCTCCTCCTCTAGGATTTCCCCCTCGAGGGCCTCTAAGTCTTGGTCGGTCAGTTTGGGGAGGGGATGTTCTGCCAGGTAGGAGGCAATATCCTCCTGTGATTCACCCACTTGCCTGGAATAGAGTTTGCTGTAGTAATCAGCAAAACATTCCGTCACTTCCTGCCGGTTCCCATGAATTCTGCCTTCCTCGTCGGCTAGCTGGGTAATCCCTCTCTCCGCTCTACACCCCCTCGACCTCTGTGCCAGTAGAGTGCCTACCCTGTCGCCCTGTTCATAGTATCTCTGTCTGGTATATCGCATCCTCTTAACCACCTCACCTATGAGAACCGTGTGGAGCTCCTGTCTTTTGCCCTGCATCTCGTCCAATAGTGCCCTCCGGTCCACCCCCGGGACGCCCAGTCTGGCCCGCAGGATCTGTAACTCCGCTCGGAGTCTGCTCTCGATCAGGCCCCTTTCCCTTTTACGCCTCAAGCCCTCCGCTATGAGGAGACCTCTGAAGGTGGCTTTCCCCGCTTCCCATACCGTGGACATGTCCGTCTCCCCGGTGTCGTTTATCTCGAAGTAGGCCAGCATTTCTTGTTTCATGAAATCACGGAATACTGGATCCCTAAGGAGCGTGTCGTTACACCGCCATCGAGCCGATCTTGGGGCGATGGGCAGGGACCAGTTAGCTACAAGTAGTTCGTGGTCCGACCACGTTATGGTCTCGACTTTTGGTTGGGTTACCGCCCCATCCCCCTCCTCTGAGGCCAGCAGAAGGTCGATTCTGGTGTAGGTGCAGTGTGGGGGAGAAAAGAATGTGTAACCACCCTGGGCCGGGTACGCCTTGCGCCAAACGTCTACCCAGTAGTGATCCCTCAGGAGGTTTTGCAAAGCCAGGTTGTCCTTAGTGATCCCCTTGGGTGTCCCACCTCTAGCGGACCACCAATCCAGTTGGGGGTCGGCTATGAGATTAAAATCCCCACCGAGAATCATGGCCCCCTCAGCCCATTCATCCATGACGCCAAAGATCCGTGTGAGGAACTCTACTTGACCCGAGTTGGGTGCGTATACAGTGGCAAAAGTGACTCGTTGCCCCTCGCAAAGCCCCTTAACGCCTAGGAATCGACCCCCAAATCCTCTCTTGGTTTCCACCCCCGTGAGTTGGAGAGCCCTTCCCAGGAGAATGCCCACCCCCTCCTTCTTAGAGGTCGGATGTGAAGCCCAGTAATTGCTGCCGATATCTTTCCCCTTGATTCTGGACTCTCTCCCACGCTTGTAATGTGTTTCCTGTAGGAATAGGACCGTCAGGTGTTGTTTACGGAACATATTACCCGTGAGGGACCTTTTATTTTGAGAGTTTAGACCCTTGACATTCAACGTGCCCACCTTCCCTTCAATCATTGTCATCATTCCGGGCGTGCATTTTGAACCCCTCGTGGTGATTGAATTTTAGAGCCCATTGCCAAGCGTATTCCTGTGGTTTGAACTGAATTTCCCCCTGAACCCCTCTAACTGCTCCGTTGTCCCTCCTACCCCCTTCCCCCTTATTCCAAACCCCCCTCCCTGTGCCCTCCCTCCCCCCGCCCCTCCCTTGAAACATAGGGCGTCCGTCCACTTTCCCCAACATATGTTGGGGTTGGTCAACGAACCACCAAGGACTCTAACCCCAGCCCCGGGGTTTTCGTGTGTTTGGAGAGTCCCAGATCGCAAACTTGATTCAGGTCGGCCCCTTCAGGCCTTCGGTAGACATGGCCGAGATAGAATTCTGGGACCCGGAGCCTCCCCCCCAGGCCACCAACCCATAACTTGAACCTCAGACATGGGGCAACACAAATAAACAGTTAACTTTTTAACAAAACGCTCTGCCGTCCCATAGTCCAGCGGGCTAAACGCAGCGCCGCCGCGGCGTCCATTAAAGGCAGTTCGTGGGCCCAGGGCCTCCATCGGCCGCACCCCGAATCATCTCTCACCTCGTGATTTACTCCACCTCCAATCGAACGCTATTATCATGAATTTGGGTGGTCTTCCAGGTTCGTCGACGGGTGTCTGGTTTTCCGAAACTTTCGGGCCCCCTTGACCTTAGATTTCCCGCTGTGATTTCCTAGTCTGTCGGGGCCCCTGGGGGGGTCCCGTGGTCCTCCCTCCTGGGCGCCCGAGTGGCCCGCCTGGTCGCTCACCAGATCATCCGTGGCTCTCCGTATGTCTTCCTCCGACACCAGGTGGTGTTTCTCACCTAGCCACTCAAACTCCAGGTAGAAGGGGTGCCCCCACCGATATCGGACCCCTTTTCCCTGCAACCATCTTGTAAGTGTGCCACATTTCCACCTCATTGACAGGGTCAGGGCCGATAGATCTTGAAAGATGGATACCTTCGAGTCGCCATACTGTATGATGCCAAGATGTCTCGCCTTCTCCAGGATTCTGACCTTATCTCTGTAGTAGTGCAGCCGAACCAGGACCGAGCGTGGGCCTCTGCCTCCCCCCCCTGCTCGGTGCACCCTGTCAAAGTTGATCGTCCCCACGCCCTCTGTTCCCAGGGCGATCCTCACGATGTCGTGCACTTTGCCTTCGAGACCTTGTGTGGACTCGCCCTCGGATTCCACCAGGCCAAAGATTCGAAGGTTGTTCCTCCTCTCCCTGTTCTCCATGTCATCAACCTTAAGCCGAAGCTCTTCTTCACGCCTTTCCATGTCTCGGAGTCTCATGTGCATTTGGGTTTCGAGGAGTGTTACTGAGAGTTGATTATTTTCGACACCCTCCACGCGGTCTTCTAGGGTGGTGACTTTGGTGGTGAGGTCGGCCAGTTTGGCCCCCATGTCTGTCCTCATCCCTCGTATCTCCTCCAGAATCGTTTGGATGTTGTTCTGGATAGCCCCCAGGTCTGGGGGTGGGGGAGTGGGGCTACCGGTGGCCATGGCACTTTCTTTGGCAACGAACTGGTATTTCTGCAGGTTTTCTTTCCAGTGCATGGAAGGTTCGTGCCGGCCACTTATCAGCGGGCGCCGCCTTTTCATCGACTGGGGAGCCGGGAAGGGGTGGTTGAGTTGGTCCTTTAGTGGCGGGTTCCCGGCAAGTCAACTGGGGGGTCCCCAAGGTCTTACAACGCTGTCGGTGTGTTCCACGCCGTCCTTGGTGTCCTTGGTGCCCTTATTCCGGCCCCATCGTTGCTCCACGGGTGAGTGGGTGGCCCTCAACAGATCAAGTTCTGAGGCCGTGGAGGGGGCTGGTGGACTTGGGCCTCCCTGTGACCGGGTGTGTCTCGTTAGGCGTGGGGCCCCCGAGCACCGCGGGCCATCTCGGCGAGTGTTGTGATGGTCCCCTTGCAGTACCGTAGCTCCCAGGACCGGCGGATGGTCCTCTCCAGGTCGGGCCGGGCTTCGGGTATCAGAAGCGCCGGGCGCGGAGCGCCTGGGCGCAGAGGGCCGGCCCGGCGTGTGCTCCCTGGGCGGGCGGACGACTTTCCTCGGGTCGGGGCCCTGGGTCTAGCGGTGGGCCGTGGAAGATGTCCAGGGGAGGAAGCGCCGTGGGCCCTCCTTCTCGGGCCTATTCGTGGGCGGCGCGGCTCGTGCTGCTTCCTGCGTTACTCCGCGCCAGGTCGTGGGGGAGGGCCTCGGTCCGTATAACTCCGCACAGGAGCGTCGGATCGGGACCAGAATTGGGTCCAGGTGGGGGCTACAGGCTCCAACGTCTTTTGGTGGGGGTCACGTAGCGCATGGGACCCTCGTTCCGCCGGTAAATCGCAGTTCACCCGGGGCTGGGTGCGGAGCTCGACGTTCAGGCGTCCATCCTGCCCGCGCCCCCTGGTGGCCTCCCCCTGACAATTTTATTGTGCCCAAGTTCAGACGGTAAGATTGTGCACAGCTGGTTCTGTTAATGTGTGTGAGCACTCTAATGAAAGGCATTTTGTTTTCTCATGTCCAAGTAACTTGTATAACATAATGTCAATGTCTGAACAGCTTCGAATTTTAACATTATATAAAAAACCAAGAGATTTGAAAACAAACTGGTTGGGCTCTTATTATGTGACTGCATTTTTATTAGCACATAGACTGAGGTCCAGCAGGTGATAGGTTTATTTTACCATAGGTGGCAATTTATATTGCACATGTGGTAAAATCTGAAGTAGATTGTTTTCTAATAAGTGTGTTTTAGTAGTGCCAGGTGTGTGTGTGTATACAATTATTTGTTTACGATATAATATATATGTGTTACATTTTGGCCATCAGGGCATACAGCGGCATTGTACATACAATGCTGTGAGCTGGAAGTACTGATCACCCCAATGAGTGTACTACATCCAGAACCTTGTTGCGGTGACTTAGGATATATTGTGAAGTGAGTCTTCTTACCACTGTAAAAGGGAAAATACCAATGAATTTCCACAAGAGATATATCACAATAAAATACCACAGAATTAGGTGTAACTCAAGAATATATCTGACAACCCCTGCCTGAAAATATCTAAAAAGAGTTTCTTACAAAGGAAAGACCAACAATCTACTTTTAATAACTGGTGAACTGCTCATTTGAATAATGAATCATACCAACATCATTTAAGAAGCATACATCAAAGTGCTTCTATGAAACACAGCTGGAGACTCAAAAGACCCCTGCAATTACTGTAACCAGCCAACATTCTTCATAACATGAATATAGCTTAATCATGTAGTGTATAGCACCTAATAACCTATCACATCACTCACATGCATTGAATCCACATTAGTATCCATATGAGGTGATTTCAAAATATCTGTGAATGAAACAATCTCCTTAGCGCTCATACTCCTTGACTTCACAGCAAACTTTGACAACGACAATCACAATGCATTAATTAGATGAATCAAAGAAACCTGACTCCATAACACCCCTTTACAATAGAGTAGATTCTTCCTAACGGACAAGCCTCAGGTCACCTGGTCTTCCACTTCACTCAAACCCATAGTATATGTAACTTGTGGAGTACCCCAAGGATGAATGTCTTTCACCACTCCCATTTTACATCTGTATCACCTCATTGATGAATATCATATAAATGTATGGACTCACATGTTGCAACTTTGAGGATTGTAACCAAAAAAAGTGATGGGTGGAAGGTTTTGAATGAATGTCTGGGGATGCTTGTGGTCTCGTGCAGAAGGGATGTGACCTAACAGTTTGGGCTGGACTGCACCTTTTGGGATGGGACCAAGGCTGATTTGCATATGGTCTTTCCCCTTCTGTAATGGCTTGGCAGGCCAACAAAAATGGTCTGGAGAGCTGCCCAGAGCATTGCCAGAGATGAAGAGCCATTCAAAACCTTCCTGCCATCACCTCTATGTTTTTGAAACTTTGAGAACAACATTCAAGTCACATTTAAAGTGACCAGCAAGGAAAAAACCCCAACCACATGAATTGCCTCAAACAAGTACGCAAATGGATGACCTTTAACACCCTACCTTAATCTCCACTCTGACAAAACAGAAAAAATAATGGCCTTATCTCAGGCTACACCTGAAGCACCTCCACCATTGCCTCTGAAAATGGGTATTTTAGAGCATATAACGTGATCAAGAATCTTGTCATACTAGTATACAACAGCTCCACGCTGGAACAACAAATCAAATTAACAGTTTACAAGTGATTATATAATCTACACTTAATCAGACAGGTCATCTCATTATATAACACTACCATTGTCTGTTATCTCTTTGACATTCTTAAGAATTGACTATGCCAAAAGCATTTATCTAGGCATGCTAGAGTAACTCATAAAAGGCTACAATAGATGCAACACAAATCAATTACACTATTATTTAACAGGAAGGCACATATAACAACAACTCTTAGAGAATTGCACTAGCTACCATTCAAGAAAAGTATCAATTTCAAGTACCTCTGCATTGCCCAAAGAGCCAACCATGGTGAAGAAGCAGAATTATCTAAACCTAAACGACACATTATAAACCAACTGATCTAATACCAAGAAATTATGTGATCTTGAAAACCAGGAGATTCTGCAGAGAACGAAACCACAGAAGCTCTGCATTCTCCACTAAGGTGTCCAAACTTTGAAACATGCTACTGCATAAATTACACAGAATACAGGACCATATGAAATTCTAAAAGGATGGGTCTTCAATACATAATGAATGGAAATTAGCCCAAAAACAACAAATAGCACCTCTTCACTGACCAACTCAACTTCAAAGACACACCTTAAGGCAGCAGTCTTAACATGCTTTTATGCTGAGGCCCCAGTGAGCAAAAATGTTGTTTCCAAGCCGCCCCAAAAGACATAAATGCTTATATTTACTTTAAAACAGTCCCCGTAATCACATTTTAAAGAGCTTTGCTTCCCACCACGGCAACCTTCGGTTGCCCCTATGGGGGCCAGCCTGCCAGTTTGAATACCACTGCAGTAAGGGAACGGTATACAGGCTCACAATGACTTGGCTCGAAACCAACCCATCGGCACTCAGTGAAGGAAAGCATTGACTCGAATACAACAACAGCTTCTGGTATGACAAAATGTGTCAGAGAACATCACTCCCTTTGCTAAACACAACACAGGATATCCATTCACAACAACCACAAAGAACTACAGTGCCTCACTCCACAACACAACCAACACTTATGTGATGCTCTTAAACCCAACAAGGTCAGTAGTTTGTGCTGCAAGGCATTGCTATGAATTAACCCACAATTGCTGCATCTTACTCAGCACCCACAAACTGAAACTAGCCACTGGCACACAAGTATTAAAGTATTAAATAATTAAAGTATTACAATACCCTTCCTGCAGATTCCAAACAACACAACTCTACACTGACAAGATGTGACACACCTAGCCCCAACTAAAGCATCCCCACATCTCAAGCCTGGTTTTTCTCAGGTAGACACAAAGCCATTGATGCTCCCAACACATCCAACCTAGAAAGATTGTATGCACTCCCAGATCAGGGTACTTACGAGCTGCACCTTCAACATAAACAATTGCAATCCTGTGTTTTTCCTTCTCTCCCAATTAACCAATTCTGCCCACTCTCATTAGGATTTGCTAGAGCAACTGAAGACAATGCAAATAGCAGAGGTATGTGGTATACATGCAAATAACATAACTGAACAAAAACATGTTGCATTGTATGCGTTTATATAGATCATAAAGGTTTACTTGTCAATTTCCCCTTGAAAAGGTTAGTGGTTGAGCAGTAAATAACTAGTAGTAATGAAATTACTGACACTTTTAGAGCACCACTAAAATGTCTGTATCACATTATAGCATAGTAGAACCATCTTACTTTGCTTGGAGGAGATGCCTTTCACTTGAAACCATTACCACACGTGGTCACTACAAAATGTTGTGATATGCAATCTCCAAATGGTGTCCCAGGGAACACCAAAATGGGGAATAACTGAAGGGTCCACATGACTCAGAATCATGCAGATCCTTCCCAGTACTTCATAATTGCTGTGGTAAGTGCTGCCAGCCCCTGAATGTGGCGCAAGTCTGCAAAAACAAAGATTTTAGTAATGGTTGCTACGAACACATCTCCATTCACTTTTACCTGAGTTTGGAGAAATTGGAGAGAGAAGGAATTTCACCTTTTTAGGGGTGTTCATTACAGATCATGTCATATATTTTGGGCATTTAGATATACAAAGTGCCTCTAAGTCTCAGGCTAATGAGAACATTTCACAGTATTCAACTTTTTGGTGAAAACAATCTATGGACCCTAGTTTAAGGACATACCCAACAAAGCCTCAAATGGTTGCTCTATATGGTCCAGAGTTATGGGGTTTTGAAGTAGCTAATCAGAACCAATAGTCTGAAGGTTTGTTTTTGTTGATAATCCAGATGCTACCAGATTTGGCCACAAAGTTGTAGTTCTCCCAAAACATAACCAGGAGCATTTAAGGGAAGAGTTTATTATAAGACCCACTAAAATATGGATGTTGATCTGTATTAATCCATTTGCTGCATTCTGGTTAACAGTCTGAATGATGTCCATCTAAAAGATTGTACAGGCAAGATAGTGTGGCTTAATGATATCAATGTTTCTTATTCTCTGTTTGACTGTGTGCCTTGGTTACTTTTCACAACTCTATTAAAAAAAAGGATGAATGGGATGTTAATAAACACAATTTAGCTAATTAGCAGAATACCAATGTGTTGTGCCTCGAAACAAATTGTGTATAGGCCCACTATTGAATACTCAATAAAATAAATACAATAAATATGCGGGTGACACTGAATTGCAGAGAAGAGAAATATGGACTATTTGCGTTTATAAGAGCTTGGAATTAATGCTAAATATTTGACGTGGGTGCATGAAAAATTAACAAGGAAATAACTCACTAATATACATGTGTTACCCATCTGACGTACTTTAGATACGAGTGAACGTGCTGTGGACAATTGTATTTGTTTGTGTCCTTTTTGCCCTCAGTGTCATAGGACATCTGTGCACTGCTATTGTTCTACCTTGATCGCATTCCTCACTGTGTTGTAGCCTATTTGCTCTTCCTTTTTATGCGAGTGTCCCTCAGAATAAGTTGGAGCGAGTTGATTATTCCTTTATGATTACTGTATGTTTAATTGCAGACATTATTCTTGTGTATCTATTCATAACTCTTTCGTATGTCATTATAATTTTTTGTGACATGGAATCAACTTTTGTAACACCTTTTGGGGTGTATTGATTGGATGTAATCTTTTTACCGACATTACCTGCTTTTGACTTAATTTATGTATGCTGTGTAGTTGTTTGCTATTAAGTTTAATCAACTTTAATAAAGCATGTGCATGATGATGATGAAAACAGATAACAATATTTAATTAAAGTATTATTCCAAAAAACACAGATGTATGAAAATAATGAGAACAAAAATTCCTTTTGGTGCTAAAATTGTCAGTTTATGAATCCACCCATTACCCTGTGTAAACGTTGTTTTCTTTCAACGGCCTCCTGTTGGATGCTTAGTAACTATATTCAGCACTTGAGATTGTCATTGGGGAGTCATATCTTTCTTTATTGAAATCTCATACTGCACATGATTTGAGATTTGATGTCACATGTTCATATGCAGGTTTTATGTTTACTAATTCTCACTAATGTTGTATTTGTGTTTTCTACAGCATACATTCCTCAAAGAAACATATAGCAATATACACAACAAAAGATGAATGATATGTAGCATAATGTCATAGTGGGATTTTAACTCCTGATATTGGATGAATCCCCACTTAGGCTGTAGAGTCATGAATCACTTAATGTAAACACATATCGATCAATCAATGCTTTATTTGAAAAACACAATTTGTTTCCCCATACAACAATTACCTAAGTCCATAAATAGCTGGCTTCGGAAATAAAACAATTAATAAGAGAAAATACATTATAGACTAAACTCAACATTACATTCTTTATTAAATGCCTTAAAAGTGTCCCCTGATTTGAAAAGCATTCATTAGATATAATTCTAATGCAAAACATACTTATAATGTTTTCTAAAAGTCGGTATGTCATACACAAAATGTATTTTTCTTAAAATTGGCAATAATACTTTTCCACTTAACTCCATTATATAGCTGTCAAAATAACATAACATATGCCCCAATTTCTACTATTCTTGAATCACATTTACACGAACATTCATTCATTTTTCCAACACTCCATTTCTAAATGATATTAGTCAGGGAAGATACCTATGTTAAATATGACTCACAATCAGAAGGTAACTAAAGGAGGAAATGCTACTCCACTCTTGGTTTTGTAAGTTATTGACATTCTCTTTGCTGTTGCAAAACTTAGAGAAGCAGCTTTTAAGTTTATTTTGAGAATGAACATCCATCAAACATGGGCTTTTATTTCAAGCCGCTTGTAACAAATGCAATAAATATTATTCAACATTGTTTAACCATTGGGTTTTATTTATCACATCCTTTTTTGCATAAATCCTTCAACACATTTTGTGTTAGGCCCACAGCAAGATTAGTTCAAGCAGAAACCGATAATTAAAATGGGGTTAGTGCTAAGCATTCAATTACATATATCATACCCATTTCCAAATGAACAGCAAATGTTGCTGCCAGTTGTGGTACACCCATTAATGTTCTTAAAATGTAATGGTCAAAGCTCCCAGTCGGTTAATGTTGGTATAGCATCCTACAACGGATACATGTGCTACGGTTTCTACAGTTTTTAGTCAGTGGACACATGAGGTGCTTAATTGGGAAGTAACCAATAGTCTTTGCAATATAGCAGTATGCAATTGCTTCATTTGGCTAACTCTAATGTTCATATTTGTGCCCATAATTATGAGCTTGAAAAAGTGATAACCAAATAATCATATCTATTGGGGTTCAAAATGATGCATTACCCAAACCAATTCATATTAAAGATGAAAAATGCATCAGTGACACCACTCATTTTTAGGACATATACACATTTTTAAATATCTCTAATGAGTGTATCCTGGTGACGGTAGACATTACCACTCTGCATCTGAACATTCTGAATTGAGAGTGTTTGGAAGTAGTCAAAACAGCTTGAGAACAAAGTCCAGCAACGCAAGTAAACCAAGATGTCATTTTTCTCGTGAAATAAAAAGAGTTGCAGTCAATCTGGTATCCTTCCATGCTCCAGCTTAAAAAAATATCACCAAAAATACTTTGTGAAAAGTGATGATATCTTATGATGAGCTTGCCCAGTATTATTGTTATTGTTATTATGTTATTGTTGTTCCGGGTACACATAGGGATAACTAAATAGGTACATTGTATAAAACATTTTCAAATCTACAATGCATTCAAATCATGCTGTTGTGTTTGTAACATATAAAATGTATTTTCCTGCCTGACCACTTAATTAGGATGTATACTGGCATTAAAGGCACATATTTTTCAAGATTTAAGGAAATATTCAAAAAAATGTCAGGTAATGACATTACCACAATTTAACAGTTAGTTTCCAGTTCCACTGCACTGACATATTAGAGGTGAAGTGGAGGTTTTACCTCTAATATATGGATTCCAAAAATGTGGGATTAATACTCACTGGCACTCATAGTCCCACTGTGAATCCAAAGGACTGACTGGGATTATCAGTAAACAGAATTATGGCCAAACTAATAATGTGGTTCAATATCTTAATCATTGTCCTATTAAATATTCAACCTATTACTCCATATAATTGAAACCATTAACATGTTTGCTAACAGTTAATGTTAATGTTAAAGGACATTTGTACCGCGCACTATCACCACCGTAGTGGTCCCCTGGCTCTCTGGCGGCTCTGAAAGAGGAGGGGAGGTTCAGTTAGTGGGAGGAAGCAGGAAAAGTGCAAGAGAGCAGTGATGTGTTGTTGGCGGCCTCAGCCCGGTGGGTCCGTTGGCTGGGCCTGGGGTGTTTGCGGTCGGTAGTCGTCGTGTACTGTTGTGCAAGGCTATGTGTGTTTTTGTTTTGTTGTTGCAATGTAGTGAAGTTTGTGTGGTTTGTTGTGCTGTAGGTTTTGGTTGTGTTTGGTTTGGAGTTTGAGAGGTGTATGCAGAAAGGGAAATTGTTAGTAGGGTTGGTTAGTTTGCGTCTCTATCCTGAATTGAAACGTAGTCTCTCCTGTTGCGGCTCTGTCCTGATATGGGTCTGACTGGCATACAGGTTCCATACTCCTCTAGTCGCCGCCTCTAACATGCTCTCTGATAGCTCCCCTTATCCTCCATTTAGACTCTAGTGGCCAGTGCATCTGCCAATGACATGCTAACATTCACAATTCCATCTAGATGCGACGCAGGTTAGTGTTCACAATTCTATCTAAGTGTGGACATGCAAGTATTGACGGTTTTATCTAAGTGCAGACATGCTAACTTCACAAATCTATCCAGACGCGATGCAGGCTAATGTTCGCAGTTCTATCTAAGTGTGGACGAGCTAGTATTCACAGTTCTAAGTGTGGACATGCTAACATTCACAATTCCATCTAGATGCGACGCAGGCTAATGTTCCCAGTTTTATCTAAGTGTGGACATGCTAACATTCACAATTCCATCCAGATGCGACGCAGGCCAATGTACCCAGTTCCATCCATATGTGGACATGCCAACACCCACAATTCCATCCAGATGCGACGCAGGCAAATGTTCACAGTTCTATCTAAGTGTGGACATGCCAACACCCACAATTCCATCCAGATGCGATGCAGGCTAATGTTCCCTGCTCTATCTAAGTGTGGACATGCTAACATTCACAATTCCATCTAGATGCGACGCAGGCTAATGTTCCCAGTTCTATCTAAGTGTGGACATGCTAACATTCACAATTCCATCTAGATACGATGCAGGCTAATGTTCCCTGCTCTATCTAAGTGTGGACATGCTAACATTCACAATTCCATCTAGATGCGACGCAGGCTAATGTTCCCAGTTCTATCTAAGTGTGGACATGCTAACATTCACAGTTCTAACTAAGTATGAAGATGCTAGTATTCACAATTCCATCTAGATGCGACGCAGGCTAATGTTCACAGTTCTATCTAAGTGTGGACATGCTAGTATTCACAGTTCTATCTAAGTGCGGACATGCTAGTATTCACAGTTCTATCTAAGTGTGGCCATGCTAATATTATGGCACTCTATGTTATTGGGAAGTAAGATAGAGTGGCAGGGATTTTCTGGAGTAGAGTGATTGCTCTACTCCCCACCCATGTCACACTCACGGCTTTTGTTGGTGTCTGTTGGCTGCTGGCTTCCTTGGCATCCCCTGCGGACACCTGCAGACACATCTTGGGGCCGCCCTTTGCCTCGGGGTCCTTTGCCGCAGGAAGAGGGCAGAGGGCTGCCCTAGGGTGTCCTTGATGTGGGGTATGTGGCCCAATCCGGTTAGGGTGGGCGTGTTGGGAGCCGGGCAGAGGGATACCAGGAAGCGGGTGGGCAGGGGTTGGGCTGGGAGGCGGGCTGAGGGAGGGAAGGGGAACCCAGGAAATGGGGCTGCAGGCTGGGGCAGGGGGCCCCAACCACGTGCCAAAATTGTGCCTTTAGAAGCCCAGGAGGGTCTTCTCGAGCCCCAACTCACCTGCAGCGCCGGATGGAATGGCGGCTGCAGGGAGCGGGGCTACAAAAAGGCCTGGTGAGGCTCGGCAGTTGTCTGCCCAATCAGAGGCCATGGGCTGGCCTGGGAGGCGGGCTGAGGCAGGGAAGGGGAACCCAGGAAACGGGGCTGCAGGCCGGGGCAGGGGGCCCCAACCACGCACCAAAATGGCGCCTTTAGAAGCCCAGGAGGGTCTTCTCGAGCCCCAACTCACCTGCAGCACTAGATGGAATGGCGGCTGCAGGGGGCGGGACTCCAAACAGGCCTGGCAAGGCTCAGCAGTTGTCTGCCCAATCAGAGGCCAGGGGCTGGCCTGGGGGGCGGGCTGAGGGAGGGAAGGGGAACCCAGGAAACGGGGATGCAGGCCAGGGCAGGGGGACCCAACCACGTGCCAAAATGGTGCCTTTAGAAGCCCAGGAGGGTCTTCTCGAGCCCCAACTCACCTGCAGCGCAACAGTCATGTTTTACTCATTATATTTGAATATTTGCAGACCTTGGTTGACTAAAGAATGTAATTACCACACCCTCTCTCACATTGAAACATTTAGTCACAACTGATTTAAGCTCAGCATTTATCTTCAAACAGCAGTTTGCTTGAATACAATAGTCCCCCAGCAGGTTTTGTATATCATGTGATTTTTTAAGAATACGTTATCACATATTATTGGATAATTGTAAAGTGCATAATACCTATGCGATTCTTTAAAAAAAATGTAAGGTGTGGGATTCCTTTCTCTTAAGAAGATTATAACAAATATTCTTGTGTTTCATTTTTCTCTGAAACCAATGTTTACATGTTTTTCATTGTCTGTGAAATATTAAAATAAAATACCAATACTGTAGTTTTATCTTAATAGTCTGTTATTAATTATAAAGTTTACATATTCATAATGTACTTATTGCCAATAATTCACGATAACACACTAATACTTGAAAGGCAAGTCAGAAGTTAATGTTTATTTATTTGTGAAGACTATTCAATGTACTCTGGTATTAATTTTGTTGCTGTTATGCAGAGGGTGTTAATACCATTGCAATCAAGTCCAGTGAATCACAAATAGAGTTATTCTTTGGGGGCAGAGGGCTATGTGGTTTAGTCTTTGTGAATGTGTTTTTGCCGCTGTGTCATGGTCATGAAGTCAGGGGCACAGGCATGCAGGGGCCGCATGCAAAGGAGACCTGGGTGGACACTGTCCTGGCACCTTTGGCGCCAGGCTCATGAACAAAAGTAAACAAGAACATCCATTTAACACCAAAAAGCTTTTATTATGGACATAGCACTTCAGATGCATTAACCTTGAAAATGTCATCCATTAAGCAGGATTCATAACCTTGAACATTCCATCCATTAAGCAGCCCCAAGTGTATTTGGGTGGGCTGCTAATGGATTGCCTTTGCACGTGCTCACTCTCTAGGAGTGGCAGGGTGTGGCTGGTAAACCGGCCCTAATGGGCGTGCCCACAATCCCAGCTATATAAGTTGCCCCGATCCTCAAGACAGACGCTTCGCATTATTCTGCACTTACAATCAGCGTAACACTCACCATCGCCTGAAGTCATACTTACCTTTGAAGATCCTGCTTCCTGGACATCCTGCTTCCTGCCAGCATACTTAGCAACTGGGGGAAGCTGTTCTTACCAGTACATCTCTTCGTTGAAGCAAGTATTCATCTTTACACATTCTGGAATGCCGAAATCTTCATCTTGGCACATCAGCACGACACGCTCCATCGTCAACAGCATCGCCTGCAAGGAAAAACAGAAGACAAGGTTAGACATTGAAAAAAACTGTCGGTTTAAGGTTGCACTTCACCATACTTCACGCTTTTCGTTAAACCAACACTTACCTGCTGTCGAACATTGAGGCCGCATTTCCATCTAAGGGAAGAAAACAGAAGAGAGACATTATTGCGAGCATAAATAAGAGCAACATATAAAGACATTGAACAGAACAAACAGAATCACAAGAGCTCAAGAAAGACTTACCAATCAAAAGCAGAAGCATAGTCGCAGCTGGACTGGACTAATCCTTATCAGGGATCAGTGAAGGAACTAGATCCCATTTGATGCACCCCTGCCAGAAGTAGCAGGACGGGGAGTTTATCTTCCATAATTCACAGGAGCAGTATCACCATGTACCACTTCTCACAGCTTTTCTACTGAGGGAGAGGCCTGAGGGGGTGATTCAAGTTCAGGGAGGGCTGCAACCATGCCCCAACGCCTCCACAGAGACCAGGTGAGCGTAACACGCTGTGCATTTAACATTAATATTAATATGAATAGTTTCTAGTATCTAATGTATATCTTTACTAATGTTATATATCTTACTGTTAAACTTTAAATTGATTATAACTATTACTAAGCCCACTAAACATTAAAATAAGTAATATTAGCTGTAGCATAAGTAGCACATGAGTACATGAGTTCATAGGAAGTGTGGCTTCAGTTTGTGTGCTACACAGGCCTCTAATTGAAAAGAGGATAACATGTGTGGTTGCCTAATCCTCCCCTTATGAAAAAGAATGCAACTAGGATATCTCAACTTGTGTGTTGCCTTGAACCTAACACAGCAACTAAGACTAGCAAGGTCATTAGATCAGTAGTCTGTGATTTTAATGAAAAATGTTTTAACAAAGTATGTTTTACTGAAACCAAAATTACTGAAAATAAGCTTAATTTTATATATGTAGTCGGGAGTAAGGGGTTAAAACAGGTGGGGAGGGGGTTAGGATAGGTTAGAAAAATGGGGAAACAGCGGGATTGAGGGACGAGCAGCCGCCCCAAATAAAAACATCTGTATTTTTTCGGGTATTTTGGTTTCAGTACAAATTACCTTGATAAACATTTTAAATTACAATCACATGCAACGATTAGATCAAGAGGGACACAGCTGTCTACCATCCTAACAAGGATGATAATAAGGATGGTAGAGGAAAAACTCTGCAAATATTGGTGGCAGGCCATCCCCATCATCCGTCAATGCAGTCTTTGCAGATATTCATGGGGTTAGATATCTCTCAAACCCTCCAACCTTAGGAGCTCAATTCAAGACAGTAAAAATGAGAGTGTTTAGCCTCTATGATGCAGGACCACTTAAAGGCTTAGGGTCTTATTCAGTCTACTGATATTCTGAATCATCTACCAAGGCTCCCCATTCAAGAGGTGGGTCATATTCTCTGGGTTGCAGCATAATGCACACAGATGATCCATAAAACCAGGCTCTGGACCAATCCCCACTCTTAACCTTTACCCTTGCGGATTCCTTTTGCTTTACCAAATCACAAGCTGGAAGCATATTTCAGTTTGGTGAAACTGACAAAAATCTGGGTCAGGGTACCATGGTACAGTTGGGTGATGACGGCATGGGGTTACTGGCTACACAAGACAACCATCAACCAAGCCTGCCTGTACGGATCAAGGGAGTTCCATCACAAATTATGACTATGCACAGTTAACCCCCTACTACAAGCTTTACTGGCTGGAGGCCATGGGAGGTGCCTGGAAAGTTGGGGGCTGTGATTAAACTAACTTAGCTTAATTAACTCGATAATGGACCTATTGAAGAAGTCCCTGGATTCTGGATCTGTTCAGATAGAGGCTCTGTTAGGCAGGGCCACAGTGCTGGAAGGCCACCTCCGCACATTAACTACCACTATGGCAAATAATGCCCAAGCAATGAATCCTGCATGCCACAAGGTCCAGCGCTGAGCCAAAAGCACAGGCCATCTAATTGCATGGAGAGTTCCAATCGTGGTGCTGAGGCCACCCGAAACCCAGGGACACTGTATTGTGCTAACATTTACAGGCCGATTCATGTAATTCCTCACAAAAGTGTCGCACGCGGCTGGCGCACAGCGTGCCCGTGCGAATTTCTGCACCAGCCGCGTGCGATAAAATCAATTTCCGCGCACAGCGTATTCATGGATTCTCGCCTCCAAAAGCATACGTGGTGCAGAGTGGCACAGCGACCCTGCAGCAGCGCCAGTTACGCCGCCAAGAACGCCCTCGCGCAAGGAAAAGCCATCAAGATCGCAAAACCATCGCAAAGGGCTGCGCCAACACTGTACCAGTTTACCAGACTGGCAAACAGCAAACGCAAAGCGGGGAACGCGTATTACGGGTGTTTGGAACACGCGTGCGCGAGAAGATTCACACGCAATGGGGCCTGGGGGAGCGTGTGCGTGTATTTCAGGGGTGCGCGAGAAGTTCTACACGCAAATGGCCTGGGTGCGTGTATTTCAGGGGTGCGCGAGAAGTTCCACACGTGATTGGCCTGGGCACGTGTATTTCAGAGGTGCGCGAGAAGTTCCACACGCGATTGGCCTGGGCGCGTGTATTTCCGAGGTGCGCGAGAAGTTCCACACGCGATTGGCCTGGGGGAGCGTGTGCGTGTATTTCAGAGGTGCGCGAGAAGTTCCACACACGATTGGCCTGGGCGCGTGTATTTCAGAGGTGCGCGAGAAGTTTCACACGCGATTGGGCTGCGTGTGGCTATTTCAGGGGTGCGCGGGAAGTTTCACATGCAATTTCAGCAGGGTACGTGTATTTCAGGGGTGCCGGGGAGTCCTACATGTGATTTGGCAGTGTGGGTCCTCCCAGGTGTTCCCTTACACCCTCCACGGCCCCTGCAGGCAGCCCACACCACAGGGGACTACCCTGCATCCCTGGTCATGTCCCGCAGGCAGCCCACCCAACATGGGCATGCCCCCCAGCAAAGGCACATGTCTCCTTGCACTAATGATCACCAACTCATGTCCCCTTGCACCCCCACCCCCAGCATTGCGGGGCACCTGCCAGCAGGCCCCCACCCATGTCCAACTCATGTTCCCCACCACCCCCACCCCCCAGCACTGTGGGGCACCTGCCAGCAGGCCCCCACCCATGTCCAACTCATGTTCCCCACCACCCCCACCCCACAGCACTGTGGGGCACCTGCCAGCAGGCCCCCACCCATGTCCAACTCATGTTCCCCACCACCCCCACCCCCGAGCACTGTGGGGCACGTGCCAGCAGGCCCCCACCCATGTCCAACTCATGTTCCCCACCACATCCACCCCCCAGCACTGTGGGGCACCTGCCAGCAGGCCTCCACCCATGTCCAACTCATGTTCCCCACCACCCCCACCCCCCAACACTGTGGGGCACCTGCCAGCAGACCCCCACCCATGTCCAACTCATGTTCCCCACCACCCCCATCCCCCAGCACTGTGGGGCACCTGCCAGCAGGCCCCCACCCATGTCCAACTCATGTTCCCCACCACCCCCACCCCCCAGCACTGTGGGGCACCTGCCAGCAGGCCCCCACCCATGTCCAACTTATGTTTCCCACCACCCCCACCCCCCAACACTGTGGGGCACCTGCCAGCAGGCCCCGACCCATGTCCAACTCATGTTCCCCACCACCCCCACCCCCCAGCACTGTGGGGCACCTGCCAGCAGGCCCCAACTCATGTTCCCCAGCCAACATGTCATCACAATCTAGATCCCTGGTCCCTATGGTCAGCCTCCAAATGCAAAATACCCACCCGAGTATTGCATCCACCCACTCAGAAATGGCAATTACATGACAGAACACCAATTGCAAGTTTCGAAACAAACACATGTCCCTCACATACACCCAATGGGTGTCAGTGAATCTCAAAACCCATATCATGATATGCATGAAACCAATGAGATGATACTACACATTGAAGTTCGATAAAAAAATATGTATTAAAGGAAACATAAATAGATTCAAAAATAAAGAAACAGAAATGGGAATGTACAAAAATGAAAAGAAGCATGTCCATGAAAAAAAGCAAAACCAAAAATCATAATCCAAAGTAATGGTGTCCAAAGTCACTGTCCACAAAAGAAATTCCAATGGGAAATAATAATTGAAAGCCATTGCTCCATGGGTAAATTGTGAAAGAATACGCGATTCCATTGGACCAAAGGCACTTAGCGCGTATGCGTGTCTGTGACGTATCGCGCATGGGCGTTGCTTTTCAAGGGGTGCGGTGCGTGTGTCTTGCAGGTGTTTTGGGTTCACACGCTATTACTTCACAGCGGGTGGGTGTTGGCTACGCGTTCTTCTACACGCAAGGCAGACGGTGAGTGGTACCCCGCGAGCCCCTGAAATACACGTACCCCGCTCCCCCAGGCCCGATCGCGGGTAAAACCACCCGCGAGCCCCTGAAAAGCACGTACCCCGCTCCCCCAGGCCCGATCGCGTGTGAAAACACCCGCGAGCCCCTGAAATACACGTACCCTGCTCCCCCAGGCCCGATCGCAGGTAAAACCACCCGCGAGCCTCTGAAATACACAAACCCCGCTCCCCCAGGCCCGATCGCGTGTAAAACCACCCGCGAGCCCCTGAAGTACACGTACCCCGCTCCCCCAGGCCCGATCGCGTGTGAAAACACCCGCGAGCCCCTGAAATACACGTACCCTGCTCCCCCAGGCCCGATCGCAGGTAAAACCACCCGCGAGCCTCTGAAATACACAAACCCCGCTCCCCCAGGCCCGATCGCGTGTAAAACCACCCGCGAGCCCCTGAAGTACACGTACCCCGCTCCCCCAGGCCCGATCGCGTGTAAAACCACCCGCGAGCCCCTGAAATACACGTACCCTGCTCCCCCAGGCCCGATCGCGGGTAAAACCACCCGCGAGCCCCTGAAGTACACCTACCCCGCTCCCCCAGGCCCGATCGCGTGTAAAACCACCCGCGAGCCCCTGAAATACACGTACCCCGCTCCCCCAGGCCCGATCGCGTTTAAAACCACCCGCGAGCCCCTGAAATACACGTACCCCGCTCCCCCAGGCGCGATCGTGCGTAAAACCACCCGCGAGCCCCTGAAATACACGTACCCCGCTCCCCCAGGCCCGATCGCGTGTGAAAACACCCGCGAGCCCCTGAAATACACGTACCCCGCTCCCCCAGGCCCGATCGCGGGTAAAACCACCCGCGAGCCCCTGAAAAGCACGTACCCCGCTCCCCCAGGCCCGATCGTGTGTAAAACCACCCGCGAGCCCCTGAAATACACGTACCCCGCTCCCCCAGGCCCGATCGCGTGTAAAACCACCCGCGAGACCCTGAAATACACGTACCCCGCTCCCCCAGGCCCGATCGCGTGTAAAACCACCCGCGAGCCCCTGAAATACACGTACCCCTCTCCCCCAGGCCCGATCGCGTGTAAATACACCCGCGAGCCCCTGAAATACACGTACCCCGCTCCCCCAGGCCCGATCGCGTGTGAAAACACCTGCGAGCCCCTGAAATACACGTACCCTGCTCCCCCAGGCCCGATCGCGGGTAAAACCATCCGCGAGCCTCTGAAATACACGTACCCCGCTCCCCCAGGCCCGATCGCGTGTGAAAACACCCGCGAGCCCCTGAAATACACGTACCCTGCTCCCCCAGGCCCGATCGCAGGTAAAACCACCCGCGAGCCTCTGAAATACACGTACCCCGCTCCCCCAGGCCCGATCGCGTGTAAAACCACCCGCGAGCCCCTGAAGTACACGTACCCCGCTCCCCCAGGCCCGATCGCGTGTAAAACCACCCGCGAGCCCCTGAAATACACGTACCCCGCTCCCCCAGGCCCGATCGCGTGTAAAACCACCCGCGAGCCCCTGAAATACACGTACCCCGCTCCCCCAGGCGCGATCGTGCCTAAAACCACCCGCGAGCCCCTGAAATACACGTACCCCGCTCCCCCAGGCCCGATCGCATGTAAAACGATCCGTGAGCCCCTGAAAACACGTACCCCTCTCCCCCAGGCCCGATCGCGTGTAAATACACCCGCGAGCCCCTGAAATACACGTACCCCGCTCCCCCAGTCCCGATCGCGTGTGAAAACACCCGCGAGCCCCTGAAATACACGTACCCCGCTCCCCCAGGCCCGATCGCGTGTAAAACCACCCGCGAGCCCCTGAAATACACATACCCCACTCCCCCAGGCCTGATCGCGTGTAAAAACACCCGCGAGCCCCTGAAATACATGTACCCCGCTCCCCCAGGCCCGATCTCATGTGAAAACACCCGCGAGCCCCTGAAATACACGCGCCCAGGCCAATCGCGTGTGAGAAACTTCTCGCGCACCCCTGAAATACACGCGCCCAGGCCAATCGCGTGTGGAACTTCTCGCACACCTCTGAAATACACGCGCCCAGGCCAATCGTGTGTGGAACTTCTCGCGCACCTCTGAAATACACGCGCCCAGGCCAATCGCGTGTGGAACTTCTCACACACCTCTGAAATACACGCACACGCTCCCCCAGGCCCGATCGCATGTGGAGCTTCTCGTGCACCCATGAAATACACGCACACAGGCCAATCGCGTGTGGAACTTCTCGCGCACCTCTGAAATACACGCGCCCAGGCCAATCGCGTGTGGAACTTCTCGCACACCACTGAAATACACGCGCCCAGGCCAATCGCGTGTGGAACTTCTCGCGCACCTCTGAAATACACGCGCCCAGGCCAATCGCGTGTGGAACTTCTCGCACACCTCTGAAATACACGCGCCCAGGCCAATCGCGTGTGGAACTTCTCGCGCACCTCTGAAATACACGCGCCCAGGCCAATCGCGTGTGGAGCTTCTCGTGCACCTCTGGAATACACGCACACGCTCCTCCAGGCCCGATCGCTTGTGAAACTTTTCGCGTACCTCTGAAATACACGCACACGCTCCCCCAGGCCCGATCGCGTGTGGGCCTTCTCGCGCGTGTAGGACTTTGGCGCACATTTTTTTCCTGCGCAGGGACGCTACCGCCTGCTTTCGTGTGGTGGACATGTATGGGCCTGTGCGCGTCTTTGGGCGTGTGCTGTTTTTCCCTATTCGATTCCATGAATACGTGTTGTAGGCGAGCGTGTGGGCGTTCTGCGCACTTGCCTCCTGTACTTCCCCAGTGACGCCCACATTTTCACGAGTTGTTCCCCATTCTGCGTATGATGCCCCGTGTTATGCCTACTTTTGTTATGTGCGCCGCGCTATGTGCGAATTCGCTGTGGCCTTATCGCACGGCGTTCGATGACCTGGGCGCCAGCGTGCGCCGCGCACTTTTTCAGCGCACATCCCACTATTTGCGCGTCCACGGACTTCCATGAATTGATGTGCGATGTTTTCTGTGCGATAATCGCACTTGCACTGCGATTTTCGCTATTTCACTGCGAATCGCACGTTTTCGCACGTGTGCGCCGTTTTTTCAGCGCACATTAATTCCATGAATCGGCCTGTAAATCCGGAAGATGTAGTTTCCCAGTAATAGCTGCCATAGAATGTAACGCCCTCCGACTAGCCATCCGACCCGACCTTTCACACACATCTTTCCACAGAAAACTCCAAAACTGGCTCCTCACATTCAAACCGTAGCACCTTCAGATCCTAGAAGATACCTAGGCATATTGTAAATATCTGTAATACCTGTAAATGCTGTACATTGTAAATTATATCACATACTGTCTCACTTCTATGCAATTGTAAAAATGTCGGTCCAATGCCCAGATACCAATGGGTTAGGTGTGCTTTACAAATGCTAAAAAAATAGATAAATGCTCTGAATGCACTCTAACTCAGGCCACAACATTAAATGCTAGACAATGCCAAACATAACCACAACACAATTGTCACCACACCCAACAAGTGGAGCCATGACCCTTAAAAACACCCTCACACAACAGGCCATTCATGACGAATCAAAACTAATCAACCACCAAGCACATTATTATAGAGCTCTAATTTATAACCAGCCTCACAACACATCTTACTAGCTTGACTATAACCCAGCAACTGTGGAAATGAAACTGCTCTAAACATTGACATTTTCTTTGCTGGTTTTTAGTTGAGTTAATAAGATGTGGCTGTTACAAACCTAGGGTCTGGCAGGTTCTGGTGGGAAGTTCCCACTGTTTGGGGAATTATGACAGCCAAATGGATGTGTCAAAGTGCAGAGCTGATGAAGGACCAAGGGCAAGGGAAAGCTAGTTCTGCAAGGCAGGTCAGGAGGTACCTACGAAGCAGGAGTGGTGACGAGAGCATGGGCGAACCAGGCCGTGTAGTGGAGGTACTGTTGGGGCAACTTCATTTGGTCAGGAGGCATTGGTGAGATGTTTTACTGTGATCTCAAGTTGTCTCCCAGCAACTGCCCAAGGGACCCTTTGTGGCCATTCCAGCAAGTGGTAAAGTGGAGTGTAGTGTCAACTCAATACTATGTTGTATTGCTACTGACAAAACTGTGCATACATCCATTGATATGGGGCTAAATTTGTTGGATTCAATATTTAGTGAGATTCTTATGCATTAATAAGAACAACATTTTAGCAGATAGCAGTCATAGGGGTGTGATGTGAGCCTTGTTCTTATTAAGACCTGTTTATTGTGCACACTGTCAAGCTGGTATGTCTCAGGATGTTTTGAATGGATGGTATTGTGTAATGATGTAGCCTTTGTTGTAGGAAAAAGGCAAGTGTGGGTATTTTATGCCTTATGTTGAACTTTTGCCTCAACAGGTAACCTACGTAATTTTGCAGACTTTAAGCTAAGGCATGAACTAGATAAGGATATGAATGTTCTTCACTTACCGTGTTTCAGTGCGCTTATTTATTGCATGTTGTATTGGTAAGGTTATGTGTTGTTGTGTGTTGTAAACTGGAGCCGTGGCCTAGCAAATTATAGCCCTGGTGAGGTGGCCAGTGTTGTGTGTGTTGTGGTAGAGTGGTGGCAGCTGTTTGGAGCCCCAGCCTATCTACCTGCTACCTCAGGATGTTAGAGAGACGTTACGTACTGTGGAGTAGCAAATCTGTGCCATGCTAGTTGTTGGAGTGTTGGATAGAGTGTGGAAGATTAGTGCCAGATGTTTGGGTCCTGGCCTACCTCCATGCCGCTTCAGGGGTCTTGGATACCCAGCATATTGTGGGGTTTGGCAAACCCTTGCCATTTGAGCTTTCAGAGTGTTGAACACTCATGAGGGAGGGAAGTGTTGGGCGCCTAGTAGGCTGGGGTTTTGGACACCCAGGATTGAGGATTTTGGTTTTTGGACACCCAAGAGTTGATTTTGGATCATCAGAGACCCATCAGAGACCCAAGTTTGTTGTTGGGGTTTCTGACATCATGAGATTTGTCCGGCCAGAGGGGTGCTCTTACCCTGGTGTGTGTTGTGTCCGATGCCATTTGGTAGTCTGTCATAAGGGATTGTTTATTTTGGTGGTTTATGTTACTGTGCTTTGGCATTGGCCATTGCAACTAGGTGTCTGTTGGTCCTTTTGTTCTAGTGTGGTGTGTTGTTTTAGGGATGCATTTGTGCACCATCAAGTTGTGTTTATGTCAGGTGTGTAGTTGTGGTTGCAGTGGTGATGGACACCAGGTGCATGATTTAGCACACCAACATGCTGTTTTGTGAATGGTTGTAGGGTGATGGTGAGTCGGTGGGAACTGTTGGTAGCTGGTAGCAGTTCAGAGTGCTTGGGGCTGGCTGCCTAGTGTGAATTTCCCGATGTGGCTAGAGTGTGGATTTGTCATGTTATGTTCCACGTGTATGGACAGGGAGGGCTTATGTTGGAGTAGGAGTATTCCTCCTTGTTGTGATGGAATGGAGTTTACTGTTCAGAGACTTTGGTCCTGGTGAATTTAGAAATGCAGGATGGTTATGTTGTTTTCCCTCTGTTTGCTCTTTTGGTTTAAAGGAGGGGGATATGTTTTTATGGACTTTCCCATCATGCCTGGTTACAAACATGTCAGCAGCTGGAATATCTGTGGAATGTTGGGACATGGAATGCTGAGTGTGTGGTTGAATGTCCTGTCCCCTATGAGTGTTCTATGAATGTCAGTTGGAGGTGAGTTGCCTGATAGTGAGGGTGCCAATGGCTGTCTCTGTGTCTCTTAAACCCAATGTACTTAACGTTTACATGTAACTTGATTACCTGTAACTTGAACCTAGAGTAAAGAAGGTACCTACCATCACATGCACTGTATAAAATACAACATGTGTGCATACAACACTATTGTTCTCTTCACACACAGTAATTATTGGGCCACTGGGAAATAAATTCCAAGCTGGATTAAAAATAAACATAGTGGTAGTGCACCATTAAATTCCACTTCTGCCCCCACTGTCACTTCCTCCCAATCTCATCACATCTTGTCTACACCCGATTTACAAGACTGCCAAGAAATATGACAAACTTGACAAAAAAGAACAATTTGGTTATTGGGAAAAAACACGGTGGATTGAAAAATAAACAACTACATGAAAACATGGTGTTGGTGTCTTCTGCTTTACCTTCACTCAGAAAAACAATCCAAATGCTCAGAAAACATTTGCTGATAATTCACAGTATTGTTGGGTCAAGGAGCATCACAGTAAGAAGGACATTCAGGATGTGCAGTGTACATTTTGAGCCATAAACCATCTCAAATGTTGAGATCCTCAACTTTCATCCACCACCTTGTTCAGGTCCATTCACGTGACGTGGAGGAACCCTATAGGAAGGCTCTTGCTCAACACAAAGTGTCAGCACATAGTCCACAATCAGCAGTAAACCTTTGCCCTAAAATACCAGCATACAAAAAAGAAATAGATGAATAAAAATACTATTAAATATAAGCAGCATATTAGTAAACGCCGGAAATTCTTTATGGATTTAAGGATAATATCTTTCCTTCTGCCTTCCCACTGTACTCTGCAACCAATTGTATTAATGCATAGCTAGCACCTTGATGCTTGTGGGCTTAGCGTGCGTAAAAAATGTCTAAATAAATACATGAATACATAACTAAATAAAATGAATCTGAGTAGATGAAAAATAGCATCAAAGTATACCATCTGACAATAGTAATAAATAATACTGACACACATATTACACAGCATTAAAGTAAAAGATTTAAAAAAAATGAAAAATAAACTACCACTTAATCTAACTCTGCCCAAAATAGTGGCAATATATACAATCAGATAGCAGTGGTAATTAAGCTGACACATAACACCCCAAATAAACTTTTAAATATTTACTGGCAACATTTCTAAGGCCTAAAGCGGTAGCTTGTAACAGCAAATATTCTAGAAATACATTTAGCTGTATTTGTGAAGTTCAAGTGCTAAAGGTACAGCATCAATGTTATTCAATTTTAGCAATGGAAGAATATATCTTTATTTGAGGTTACTCAGGAATGGACAGAAAAACTGAAAATGAATCTCATCCTCTTGTACAGCTCCACACATGGAGCAACTGTCAATGGTTCTGGTTGACTCGTTCTTTGTACATTAATTTAGTTCAAGGATTCCCAGGCAAAGACTTACATACCGGTAACTCTCTATTGGCTTATGATACAGGAAATATACTGGTCGAAGCACTTTGATTCATTACTACACAGAGTGTCCATTTGTGTCCAATCCCAATAAAATATCTTCAGTTTCCTGGAATCTATTTATGTATTTATTTATTTATTTATTGGATTTATAAAGCACGCTAAGCCCAGAGGCATCAAGGTGCTGTTACCGTTCCAGTTATACACACTTAGTTAGGTACAGAGCGGGGCATCAATACCATTTGCCCGCAAGCCATTTTGGGGGTTAAAAACAGAGGAGCAGTCTCTAAGTTATGTGAACAACCAGGTTTTCAGTTTCTCCGGAACACCCAGTATGATTGCTCAGCTCTAATGGCTGGTGGGAGCAAGCTCCATTGTTTAGTTGCAGAGTTAGAAAAGCTTGCTCCACCAGCATTTGTTCGTTTGAATTTCAGTTGCATCAATCTGTTATTGTAGGCTGCTCTGAGGAGCGTGTCCTATTGGGCTCTGGAGCTGCATTGGAAAGGCATCTATGAGTTATGGACAAGGTCTTGAATGTGATTCGTTCACGAATCAGAAGCCAGTGGCCAGCATTTCTTGCTGCTGAGATGTGCTCGCGTTTGGGAGTGTTGAGTGCAGCTCTGATGGTGCTGTTCTGTCTCACCTGCATCTTCCTGATGTTGTGAAGAGATGTGCCAGCAAATAAGGCATTATAGTAGTCTAGTCTAGACCTGATGGTGGCTCGGGCGATGGTCAGGCGACTGTCCTGAGAGAGGGAGGGTCTGGATGCATCAATCATTAATAGTAGAGTATGGGGCAGATGAGGCGATGGCATTCACTTGACATGCAAGAGAAACTGAAGCATCCAGATACACTCCCAGCATCTTCACTGAGGAGGAAAATGGAATTGGGATGCCGTTGATCTAGAATGCGACACACTTGGCATCAAGTTTCTTAATCACTGGCAGGCATCCTGCCAAGAGGATCTCTGTATTTTGGTCATTTAGGCAAAGGCCGTGGTCAGCCATCCAGGCTTAGATTGTGGTGCAGACTTTGTTTAGAGAGCATGCATCAGCAAGATAGTTACCAGACAGGGGAGGAGGATTTGGGTGTCATCGGCATAGTTTGTGTACGATATGCAAATGGAATCTAGCAAGTCAAATAGGGGTCTGGTAAAAATATTGTAGAGGGTGGGGGATACACAAGATCCTTGTGGCACTTGCAAGGGGAATGGGTGCTAGGGGCCCTGGCATTCTCAACAAAAACTCTCATGGATCTGCCCTCTAGCAAAGATGCCTCCATATATTGGCTTCAGGTGAGAGGTTTGCTGCGGTAGTGAGGTGGTGGCATAGGATCTGGTGGTCGACCAGTTCAAATACATCCGAAAGATCCAGGAGGAGGAGGAGCGCTGGTTTCCCCTCATCTCTGATCTCATCAAGCTGGTTCTTCTGGTCGAGCAGTACAGATTCTGACCCATGGCCGGACAGGAATCCGGGCTGGCATGTTCCCAAGATGCGGTTGGATTCCAATTCAGAAGCAAACAAGCAGTTACTGTGTCTGGCCAGTTTGGCTTTTCAGGGCGCTAGCAGGGCAGCAGTGTACACTGCTGTGGTTTAGGTCCTCATATATAATTCAACAAGTAGGCTAGGGTTGTTGGTGTAAAGGTACTGAGGCTGGAGTGCCTGTAACATGGGTTTGATACTGTCCTTGGTACGTTTTCTGGTGCTACGTGCAAGATCAGGCAGCATTGCCATGGGGGCATGGGTCGTGTTCTTGGAATCAACTGAGAGGTAACGTTTTGGAGTAAACCAAAAGGGGTTTAGGCCAATTTGTATCAGTACAATCTTCACAATCTTCCGCAGTTTAGTATAGTTGGCTAGAACATCCTTCATTGCCCTTTTGTAGACCTCCAGCTCTAGGCTTGTTCATAGCTTAACCCAGAATAAAACTTGTTTTAATTGGACCTGATAGCCAATGCAGACCTGTCCTAACTCCATGTAAACCGCTGAACCCAAAGTACCAGGGGCAATCCTACGAATCTTTTTAAAAGTTGTTTTCACTAACTTTGAGTTTAGCGGTTCCATAAAAGATCCAAAGTTCAGCAGCATGATTGGTTGCTGAACGTGTTTGTGCCCTGTAAACATTCTATGTTACTTCAATAACAGTGTTACCATTTTTTTTACAACTGCCTAAAGGTGCACCCACTCATCTGTTTATTACAAAAAGTTGTTTTTTCAAGCTGCAAATTCCAAGAAGCAATGCTATTAAAACAAACCCCCAGTCAATCATAAAGTTCAATATTTTCAATTATGACTCCATCCACTTCAATGTCTAAAGAGATGAGTGTTTTTTTTAAGTATTTACCACAAGAGCATCTTAAGGCATGGATGACACTGCGGGTATCACAAGTGGTGAAGTCTCTATGTGGGATTTTATTGCCTGAGTTTGGGTGTCTAATATGGTCTCTCTTAATGAGGTTTGAGCAATGCTGACAGTTTATTCACAGGTATGTCTCAAGTGTGGGTTTACGTAAAGAGTCATTTTTTTTATCCTTTGAGCCTTCACTAAAGTGTCCCTGAAATTGATCACTCTCCCAAATGGCATTGGCAGTTCTGGGAGTATCTGATTAAATTGTTGATCAAGTTTAATCAGGTTCCAATTGTTTTTTTAATAATCCTTGCCACCTGGTGGCTCTGAGCAGAAAATCTCACGGTATGGATCATCCTCATGTTCTCACTCTTGCCTACTGATTACAATAGATCTTTCCTATTATGTGTCTCAGTGTTCTCTGATTGGAATCTCGATCAGACTAGTCCCGCAATCTGCACGCTCAGTAAGTGGAGCTATGACTCTGCTTTATATATTTAACATTCTTGACACACTAACGTGCACTCAACAGGTGAAGTGATGATGTCATTGCATTGCTGTGCAGGCAATATAAATTGTCAAGCATTTTTTAGTGGCAGTGAATCAGCAATATTACCATGCCGACAGTGCCACAGTTGCAGTTTAGTGTTTTACAAAAACTTTGATGGTGAGTTTCTTTTAGTTCATACTAAGACCACACCAATCATTCGATGATGTACCTGTATAGTACATTAAGGACACTCTTTGATCATTGGTAATATATTTTCTCATTTTACTTATTCACCCACATTGGACTAACCTGTGATGTCCCTTCATGCCTTTTATAGCTCACCAGACAATCTCATAAGTGAGGGTTTACTCTAACTATTTATTACCATTGGTATTTTATATATTGTGATATTATGACTTAGTAGTTTTCTCCCGAAGGGATTCTCTATTTTTGTCTTGAAGTTCCATTGTGAGAACAAAGGAACATTTTGGTTAAAAGATTCATTATGAAAGCAAGAGTTTATTTTGGCTGAGATTAAAGACTCACACATTGGTAAGGAGTGCATATGTTTTCTTATGGTAGTATAACCACAGAGATTTGGTGTCATTTGGTAAGTAACCAAAGATTGGTCACTCTTCTCTCTGCAGATCCTCATCTGCTTCCTTTGATGAAGTATAGATGAGTTACAATTAACTTAGAGAGACCACAGGCAATATTTTCTACGACCACTAGTGAACAGCCCTCTACAAAAGAACACTTTTTTAACAATACACAATGTTCACTCGGTCACTTGCTTCCCCAAATCCATATCTGGTTGTACCTTACTGCATGAGATTAATAGCCATTAAATTCTCATATAATACACCAAATTGTATCAGAAAATAGTTATTTATTTTCCGTATTTCAACAATAAAAAACTTTTTTTTCTTTTTTCACAACTCCAATTTCTAGAGAGTTTTTAAATAGTATGCCAAATGACAATAGATGAGTTGACCATTGGGTTTACACCCACTTACAAAATTCCCATTGGAACTACACATACATGAGGTGAACTATCAAGCCTACGGTGTATCAGCTTGTGTGCTATTTTGTATGCTGTAAATCGCTGTGATACATCAATGATTTCTACAAATAATTACTGATAATATTTTTCTCTGGTTATTTTCAACATTTGTTTAGGAAGAAGACAATTAGTTTCCAGTTGTCTTTGGTTTGATTTTATATTAAAACTTGTCTGTTTCTCAACAACAAAATCGGACTACAAAAAGATTTTCTTTCGAATAAAGAGTGTTTAATAATCACGCACTTTGAATATATCTTTATGCAATTATATATGTTCATTTGACTATAAGATTACTTGGCTTACTTAGGCCTTTGATAGTGTGCAAGGGACGGGAGTTACAACACCTTTGGGAACTTCACCTCTTTGTCAATTATTAAACAGTCCATGTGAGAGGACTGCGTTTTCTCCCCTGTACCTGTATACACGATTAACTATTTTCACATTTTTCATCCTATTTTACATACGTATCTATCAGGTTCATAACAGTGGTGTGCACTGTGTGACTTTCTTTTTTTGTACAGCCATCAAGTCAACCGCCCCATGGCTCTCCTCTCAATTGTTCATTATTTCTTGGATCCGATTTTACATTACATCCATTTATTGAATGTGTGATGCCTGGGACATGGCTTTCGGTAATGTCACTCTGTATATAATAATTCAAGGGAACCGCCAGGGATCTATGGTCACTTTTGGATGGTTGCATGACGTACAGGGTTTAAAGTAAACGCCAATAAGGAATGGTGATCAGACAGTAGTTATTCATGCCAAGAGTTGCCCTGAATGTCGGTATAGCTGTATTATCATGTTTAAGGATGTAAGGCTTTGTCTGCAAAGACAGTATGATATGATATGATATGATATGATATGATATGATAGTTTATTTATATAGCACCTATACACAATGTGTTTCAAAGCACTTTAAGGCAAGGGAGGGAACAAGAGAAAATACAACCACATTCTTACAGGCCATGAACAGTAAGGATGTGAAATTAACTATCGTACTCGGCCTGACGACATTTCAGATAGTGCAATAGCTAAGACATAGATAAGGAAGGGAGTCGGAGAGTGGGAAGGAAGTCGAAACAGACAGGCGACTACCGTACTAGGCCTGATGACATTTCTGGTAGAACCGGAGAAAAACAAAAGGTGAGGGAGAGGGGTGCAGAAAGGGAGGCGGAGGAACAAAACAAGCGACTATCATACTAGGCCTGATGACATTTCAGATAGTGCTGTAGGGGCCTGATCTTGTACATGACCAGAGAGTTCTTGTACTGGGTACCATTGCCCTTTTAATGCCCCACACCTCATCCTCATTCTATATCAAATATATCCTTCAGCCATTTCTGAGGTTCTAGCTGGGCATGAAGCTCACCAAATACCACAATTAATTCAGCCCTATCCTATTGCGGAGACAGTGTCCAAAAATGAGTTAGTGAAGCAGCTCACGTGAACGCAGAAGCAACACCAAAAGCATGAATGTAAACGTTAAACAAAAATAACTGGAGACCCTCCGGAAAACAAAACTTCGTCTTGAGGCATTTACCACCACTCTAGCATTAAGTTATATTCTTATCCAAGTCAAGAGTCCACCCTTAGGTCTTCCTCACTCTCTCCTTAAAGCAAAGACGGCATGTACAGCATATTCAGGCCTCACAGGGATCCCATCTTGTATCCCATCAGGATGGGATACCATCCTGTAAAGTGATGATATGGAAATCATCCAAAGCAAATGCCAGTTAGCATCTTCAAGATTAGACTGGATGTCAGCTATGTTCGAGGAAAGAAATATTCGGGAAAAATGTCTCTCGTGTTTAACAGAAGAATCCCGAGCAGATGGGGAACCCCCACCGAAGGGAATCATATCAGACTAGAGCTGAATTTGTTTCTAAAGCAGCACTTTTATTTGCATAAAGGTTGTGATCTTGATTTTCAGCAAGGTTGCATTGCTATTGTCCAAAGAATTGAGAGTTAATACTTGGAAGAGGAAACAGGGGGTAGACTTCTGAAATCCAAAATAGTTAGCTCCTTCATGATCTTACTTGGAAGTAGGAGTTGAATAATATCAGGGTGGTTGCCTACTACAGATACGCATAAAATCATGTGTCTTATCCAGTGGATATATTTATGTTTTATTGATTCCTTACTTTCCATTGCACTACCATTAAGTTTAGAGACCCTTGTTAGATACACTCTACCTATGCCAAGGAATGTGCCAGATAAGCTGTCAATGCAATATAAGTTCTGTCCATACAAGGTGCTATAATCGATTTGCCTTAAAGGCATAGGGTGATTCGTTTCTGAATTAATTCTCCTAGTATAGGCTAAGGAGCTGATGCCTTCTGGGCTTGTTTTTCAATCACCATTGATAATGGTTGAATGCTCCTTCCTGTGGTGTGAAAAACTATGTGGGTTCCCTGCTGTGTATGTGCATCTTGGTGCAAGGTTGTCGGTGCAGGAGGGACTGTGTCTTAATTGCTAGCGGGTCCCCTATCCTGAGGTGGTGGTAGCTGTGAATGTCTTTTAATTTCCTTCTGACGTAGCCAAGTCTTCAAATCTATGAACTTGTTTCCCTTGTGTAAAGTGCCTAGCTCCCTCTTTAAGTTAGGCACCACTTTCTGCAGGGACAGGAATCTTTCGTTAATTTAGAGAATTGTGTTATTCAATAGAACACAAGTGAGCCAACCCTTAAGTCCAGTACCATTGGAATATGATTCTGGTATTACAGGGTGTGGTACGTTTGCATTCAGGCAAAGCCAGCTCCCCACCACCAAATGTTCTTTGTTTGCACAGCGGAGCACAAATGTGCAGGGCAAAAAGAGGCATACACGTGTGTAAGCACCATATGCCCTGCACTTTTGCTCTCTGCCGTGCAAAGTGAGTAAACACTGATTACCATGCACGCATGATATGCAGCATGCGCAATTATAATTAAATGCAGCCTGACATTCTCGCATGTCGGCCAGTGCTTAATTTGACTTTGGAACGCTGTTTGCCATGTGCGCATCGTAAGCAGCGTTCACAGTTACAATTAAATGCTGTGTTTAATTTTAATTGTACACTGGATCCCTATGGGACCACCTGCTTTATGCTTGTGTATAAAGCTGGCGGACCCCATATGGGTCTCCAGAATTTGCTTGAGCATGAAAATACATGCTGGTGCAAATGCTGGAGCATTTGTATGGCAGAGAGGAAAGGATGGCGCATACACTTCTACGCCTTCTATTTACATTATGGCTCATAAGAAAATGAGCTCCAAAGAGTTTTACATGACTCTCGCATGCTGGTGGTGCAATCCAAAAGAGCTTCCGAACAACAGTTCACACGTTCGTCAAGGGATGCATAACAGACTTCCTGGGGTGTGTATGGGGCTGGTGGGGCAGAGCAACTCAATTCACAGGTCACCATTTTCCATTACACTATCTGAATGCTACATTTCATGAAACCTTTTATATCTGTCTATTGGGCAGAGGTAAAGACTGGAGTGAAACAATGAGCCATTCAATCATGTAATGAAACGGGTATTACCACGTGCGGCATTACCATGGAATAATGTTTGTGTACATTTCCCCGAACCCATAATGAGGCAGAAAGATAAAACAGTCACTTTTTCTAAATACCACCTGTTTTCACCATTACCATCACACTCTCAACGAGAGTCTGTATTACAAAGTGTTCCTTGGTGTGGCCTGCTGAATTCAGTCAATATTCAGCCCCTGTTTTTGAGCTGCTCTGTGGCATTCTAGCCTGGCCTGTGAAAACAAACGAGCATCCACCACAGATTTCAGAAGCTTGTTCTTCCACGGAGCTTTGTCAGACAGTACTGCGCCCAGATGAAATCGATAGATGAGTAAAATGGCGCCCCTGACACCGAAGCTGATGAACACATGAACGGGGCTGTGTTCTTTGGAGCCACGTCAAATATCTGTGGGATTCCCACACATGCAGACAGAGCTGTGGGGTCGCTTTCAAGCTCCTAGACATGGCCACTGCCAAGCCTGCTATTTCCTATTACCATTAAACTATTATTACCCACTTACTGAACGCTTCCTGTTGCTATCGAGCCAGGAAAAAGGCACTGGACTCCAAGATAACAGTCTTTTCAAACAAATTTGGTGTAGGCCGGGCAAGGAGAGATCAGCTTCTTTCTAAAGAGGGTGTGTGACTTTTAGGGCCTTTGAAGTTTCCGTTCCCTTCTGAAGGGTGTGCTCGGCCGGGATTGCCTTGCCCTCATTTCTATCAGCTAAGGCGCTTTCGCTTAGCATCTGTCATAACAAGCCTGTGAAGCAAACGTTCGTGCGTCAGGTGCCTTTCGTGCCAATGACTCATTCCTCCGAGAACTTGGGCTGAAACTAGTTTTGCTGCATAGGAAATGTGTTCGTTTGCGTTATTATGAATGTTGAGACCAGTGTGTACTCCACGAGAACTCATTTCAATATTTTCGTTGGTCAACCTTCCTATGACACTGGCTTAATTTAGTCTGGTGTGTGATTTTGAGTCAGAAGCAGCAGTCTCATCAGGCCGCTTCACTTGAAATGTATAGCAGGAGGACCGGGTATGTTCATAGAGACCAATTAAATAAATGATAAGGTGCATGAAAGCGGCACCTGGATTTTGTTTTCAATTATTATTGATTAGGTGTAGTACCTTAATAACGATTAAACCGATTTATTAATGTCATCTCAGATGAAATCTTGTCTTTTTTTAATGTTATTTGTTTATACATAACTTCCTTTGCAGCTTTGACTGGTTGTTGGGAGGTTTTGAGTTCTACAATCCGATATCGTTTTCCTTTAAGTCACAAACCAATATCAACCGATTCGATTTTTTCAGTTGATTGACCTTTCGGCAGAACGTCATTCGGTCCATAATACATTAAAAAAACACACGATCATATGATGATACACACATAAAATACAATCCAGTCCTGTGGAGATCAGGTCCATAATTCATGGAGCAATTAAAACGAATGTACATATGCAAAAATAAATATTAAAAAAAACTTACAACAACGCAGATAAGCCACATTTGAATTTTGCAAAAGTGCCGTATCCTCAATTAAGCTCTGTGGAGGTATGTTGCCACACAGTAGACGATCAATTCATTGTCAGTATTAAAACATAACGCAATTGCCTGTGAGGTTCTTCTAGTGCCATTTACTGCAAACAACGGTCTCAAATACACGTTTTTAGGTCCAAGGGGCATATTAACTTAAAATGAGCAATGTTTTCCACCTGGACCTTACAGTAGCAACATGTATCCAAATTGTCATTGTTCCACCTGTTCGGCTGACTTGCTACGGGTAGAGTGCCAATTCCCATAAGATGTCCATATCAGAAACAAAAACCTGGAAACGGCTAGGCCTTTACTCTTTCTCTTTTGCAATCACATATTTGAAAGTTTTTTTTTTATGATATATGATGTTAAATCAGTATAACGTTGAATATTTCCAACTATTATATTATATTTTCAAACATTGTAATTGAATGGCATGCTTATGTATTGAACAGTCGTTCATGTATTCTTCCTTCATTTCATGAATGGACAAATTGCTGATTCCACGTTTCATTGGTCTCTTGGTAGGCATCTAGTGTTTTCGAAAAAATATTGGGGTCTCTATAATGAGAACAGGGGAGTTTGAGATGTACCACTTGACTCTGGTTTTTCCTGAGCTCAGAGACTGACTGTGATCTCAAAGCAGATCTCAAATCTCACAATTATTTCAGGTCAAATCAAGGGAGCTTGACCTCTTGCTTAGATCTCAAAACCAACTTTTAGAATCACAATGATTAAGTGCTTCCATCGGGTACCATAGACTTCATTGAAGGATTTGGAGCGCTCAGTTACAAGGCGTACATTTTCAAAAAGAAGTAAAATCCTTTATTAAACGACCCATTTAATTCCAATTATTTTGTGGTGTTTGTTAGACTGTTCTAGGATGGTTAAACGTTCATGTGTTAGGATCTGTTGGCTGGTAGCTACAGCCTCACTAGCAATAGCAAGAATTGGAGACTGAGGTGTGACATGGCAAACTGGTGCTGCATTCAGATTGCTGGAGCGATGTGTGGGGGTGGGGGGCAATGACGGTAGGAGCTCTTAGTGAAATTATGATTGAGATTGCTAACTATCCATGGTCCATAAATGAGTAAGTGGTGGACTATTGGAAGGAAAGGGGGGGCTGAATAGCAGCAGGAGAATGATGAGGAGGAGGTGCTGGAGGGGCAGGAGTAGGAGCAGCCTCAGAAGGTGGAGAGGAGTTGGCGCAGCAGCAGTTGGTATCTCTTGGCAGAGTTGGATAAACAGGCAGTAGTCGAGGCAGCTTCCTCTGTGGTGGAGGAGACTGTCTGTGCCTTGTGAGGATGAAGTAAGGCATGTGCAGGATCTCTTATCCAAATTCTGTAAGGGGAAAAAGATGCCCCTTCCAATTGCACCTCCAGACTATTGGTCCTGGGGGTGGCAGTATTTGGATCTATCAGAAAGGAAACTATCTATTGAGAAGAATACACTGTGGTGTGCACCATCTCCAAGTCAGTGGGGGCACAATGGGCATTCACAGCTACGTGTGATGTTTGCACATATTCTTTACCTATGATGTAAATGTGGCACCTGCTGCCATTGACTTCTATATTGACGGTGCAATTGACTCCATCACTGACCCAACCTCTACAGCACCCCATACTAGTATCAATGAGTCAATTTGGGCAGATCAGGCAAAAATGCCTGCAATTTCTTCAGAAGGTTTGGTGGGGGTTGCTGGATCATACAGCCACAGATGATCCTAAGGAGAGGCAAATGCACCAGCGCGTTCTTGCCTGTTGGTAGCCGGCAATGTGGAAGGAAAGAGCCAACCATGAGGATACAACTGGCATCCGTGGGAGTGCATAATACATTCTGGCTGCAACTATGTTCTGAGAGGTAGCCTGAACATTGAAAAATTACTCCAATCGGTGGAAGAATGGTAGACATTGACGGAATGCCTCTGCTCTCTAGGAAACCTTGACAAAATACAGAGCCTCAAAAGTGAAGGGAGTGGCTCTGATTGTGTGAGTGCCTAAATATTTTAGGTAATTCCTCTGTTCTGTGGGACAGCCATGGAAAATTTCAGGACCAGGTGCTCTCACTGGGAGAACGTTTAGAACAGTGTCAGCAGCTCTCTTGAGGGGCAGAATGAAAAATTAAGGAACTGGCTAAACATTATAGAAGAGCCTGAACAATTGCTGCTGCTCTTTGTGAGAACCCAAATTATTGAAGTAATAACTGTTGCTGGAGTGGCTCTGCAATGTCAGAAAGTATGTACAATTGAAGGAGCAACTCTTCTTTGTAGGTGGGCCAGACAAATTGAGTGAATGCATCGACTTTGCGGGAGAGCCAGAATAATTGCTGGAGTTGCCATACACTGTATGAGAGCTGGAAACATTTAGGGGGCGGATAAACTACACTTTGTATGTTTGTGTTATAATTGAGTAATAGTACATGCTGCTAGTCCACCCTATAATCAGCATCTTTTATTTTGTTGTACAATTATGCTGCACCGATTCTGTGAATGTCTGACTCACTACCCCAACCCATTGCACCACCATATTTTCATAAGATGTATTGGCTACACGTCATCAGCCTCTTCCACTACAGTGGTTTATTGTTGGGACTGGATCATGGGTTTCTTGTAATGTTCTGTTGTGAAGCAGCAGTGGTTAATTCTTATCAATTTCATTTGTTTCACATTGGATTAAAAGAGCCATTTCCAGCTCTAGGCGGAAAACGCTCCGGCTCTCTATTGATTATCAGACAGCCAGCCTACTTAGCCCCATTTAAAAGGTATCACCCCTTCTGTGCTGGCATGTGTCCATGAGAAATCCATCCTCCATATGTGTTGATGTGGGCCCACTACTGCCTTTCGTTTCACGCACATGGGAAGGTTGGAAAGCCAGCCCTGTTTTACAGTCTCTTGATTCTGCCTCCAATTAGAATAACAGCAGTGTTCCTTGAACTTGTGTCGGATGCATGAATCAAGGGGCAATTTTGACCTATGTTCCTAATGGCTGTGGAGCAGTGCACAGCTCCTGGCTGGCACATGCCATTTAGGCATTCCATCTTGAGGCAAATGCTCTACTAATTCCAACATCTGAGCTCCCTTCATGTACATGATGAGTACATGTGGCATTTTATGTACCACCCTCTTCTCAGCCACATGCTCCTGAAAAGTTGTCACATTTACTTTAAGGCAAAGGTTCAGGGCTCAAGTGGAGGGTACACGCGGGTGGACAGAGGCCAGCCACTTTCTTTCAGAGGGTGGACTCAGTCCCCCCTCCCCCCCCAGCAAAAATGAGAAACATTGAATGTCCTCTTTGAATTAATGAATACAAACCTACCTCCGGGAAGTAGTCAGCTTTGCAGGCCGGACACTTCACCACTGCACTATATACTCTGAAGAAAAATAACAAACAACTAAAGGTGAAATGTCCCATTTCGGTACTTTGTATTGGTTCTTGAAGTTTAAAAACATGCACACCTTTTAACGTTTTCAAAAACATCATTAGAAGAAAATATCCTCCATTTGTTCTGTGTGTGTGTTGATTTTATGAAAGGAAAATGCCATTCGTCCTGTGCAATTTGGGTGGTTATGCACAGCCAATTTAATGAAATGTGCATATTTCACCTTGATATGCTAATTTCTGGCGACGTCACATCCCACGTCGTTTGTTGATGAGTCCCCCCACTTTAATTTTTAGGACTTGACCCCTGAAGGTAATGGAATGATGCCTACAGGTATTCAGTATTCTTCTTCTCCCCAGCATTTTCTTTTGCAAAGTAGAACACACCTTTCTTGCCAGCTGCATTGTTCTGTCTTGCCAGCCAATCCTTGATCTAACTATGCACTCCACACGTGCAGTTTGAATCGTGTCTAAAGCGATGTTAGTTGATATGTTACTTTTTTCTCTATATGGCAAACACTAATCTAATGGTCCCTGGCATAGCGCCACACCCTACTATTCTTGGATAAAGGGCAAGTGCATCATTTCAACTCTTTATTTTTATAAATACAAGGAAACCCGTTACCTTATGCAAGGGAAGCCACCAGATGATATTAAATATTCATGAACATGAGTTTGGTTGCAAAATTAAGGTTAGCCTCCCCAGACATTCTTGTTAGCAAGTGGAACACTCATGTTCAATCACTCTAATGTCATTTGAACATAATTCTAACATTTCTAATCCTAAATAATACAAGGCCACCTCCAAGCAGTACTTAATTCAATAACCATAATTCTGCATATCGCCCAGAACATTACATCTTTCTTAAATTAGCCTCACTAAAGTTTCTGCGAGATTTTAACACATCTATTAAGGATAAATAGGTCAAAATGTTCTGCGTTAGGGCAGGGATGGTTCTTATTTCTGCTGAATGAAGGATAGAGAATGAGCAGGGCTTAGACGAATATGGAGTAAGATGCAAAAATAGGTCTAACAAAAAGAATACTGGGGCAGAAAAAGGCAGATTGGTTTAGATGATAAAGGGGAGATCAATAAAATAAATCAAAACTTTGATCAGAAGATATCACCTATGTTCAATTTATGGCAACACTTGATAGATGTCTTTTGTCTATTTAATGGTCACAATGTATCATATCATATCAGTTACTGTGTAAGACATTCAGCACAATAAAAATAGATACAGATGCTACTGGCAATATGTGCCCCAAATGTATTCACTAATATACAATGGAAATGTGACTGTGACTTAAGGAAGCACTGGATATGGTTTTCAGTAAATCCACTCAAAAAAGCAACTGAGGCAGAATTTGAGTGGACGACATGCAATGTATACATTTTCCGAGTAATATGATAATGTGCCTGATTGCTTTGCACTTTTGCTTTGCAAAAGGAATAGACATATCACCGATTTCTCTTCACCTGGCTTTCACAACCAGTGCATAGAAAGTAAATATATGTTTAATGAAAGAAGGCTACTGAATCCGTGTTTAGTTTGGTCTGAAAGTAGGCAAAACCAACGTTGTCAAATGTATGCATGTATATGTGGGCTTTCATATTGATGTGATACATGTTAACTTGTTACACCTGTTCCTGCTGGTGTGTATGTGTCCCCTCTTAGTGTACCCATCTTATCTTGCTGTTTTGATTTGGGCTCACATACGTACCACCTTGTGAACAACATAATGTTACATAGAAGAGAAAGGGTGTTGAAAAGCAGTTCTTCTCTATCATCACAGTCTTTTGTCACAGTGATTTTCCATCATTGTATTCCAGCATTCTCCATGGTCACTGTCTTCCATCATACCCCTTCTCTTTCATCATTCCTTCTTCTTTGTAATAGCTACTTGTCATAGTCAGTCGCCTTCATCACATTCTTCAGACTTCTTCCCCTTCATCACAGTCCTTCTAACTCCCTGTTCTTAGTCACAGATATCCTCCAGAGTCAGTCGTTCATCACAATCCTTCTTCTACATAAAGCCCTTCTCTGTCACAGTCTTTCTCATTTGTTACAGGTACAGACATTCACAATGGTCCTTAGCCTTTTTTCACAATCCATCCTCACAGTCCAATTCCTGTGTCACAATACTACTCCATCCCAGTACTTCACCTTTCTCACAGTCCATCGTAAGTGCCCTCTTTCTACAGACTGTAAAAGTCATCACAGCCTTTCTCCTTCACTATAGTCTGTCCCCTTCTTCATAGTAATTCATGTTTAACATAGTAATTCTCCTTCATCACAGTCCCTTTTCACAGACCTCCTTCATCAAGTTATGTTCGTATATCCTAGTTCTTCTTTGTCACAGTCCATCACATTCCTTCTCTTTCATCAATGCCTGTCATGAAAATCCTTCTGCTTTATCTTAGCCATTCTTCTTTGTCTTGGTCTTACTCTTTTGTCATAGTCCTACTCCAACATTATTGCCCAGCTCCTTCATTTCAGTTGTTCACCTTCATCACAGTCCTTCTTCACAGTCCTATAACACTTGCTTACATTATCACAGGGCTACTTCTACACAGTTCTCCTTATCCAAGGATCACCTTCATTATATTCCTTCTTATTCATGGCAGTCCTTCTCCTTCACCGGAATCCCCGATAGCAGTGTATTTTCTTCATCAAAGTCCTACTCTTTTTTCATAGTCCTTCAGCACATGTCTGCATCACATTCCTTTTTCTTTGTGATAGTCTGTCAGGGTAAGGGCGCAGTGTTTGGCGCTGCGTGATGTTTGACGCAGTGGGGAGTTCAAGTATAAATCCAGGTTGGTCAGAATCTGAACATTGAGGTGAGCATTTGTGCAAAGGGACAATAATGAAGTCTGCAAAGAAGGTGTGTTGAAACACAAGCTCTGAACACTCTGAAACACTCTGAAACACAAGCCTCACAGCATCTGGCCATGCAGCAGCCGCCTGTCGGCATTACTGACCCCACTTCCCTTTTCCCCCTGCTCCTTTTCTGCCCCCAAACCACTACCCAAGACCAAAACCTCCTCCACAAATCCAAGCGCAAGACTCTGGTAGTGAAGAGAGAGCGACCACAGGGGGGATCGTTTTTGGCTGCTACAATCGTCTCTACTCTGGGGGTCACCGGGTTATGTATCAACAAGCCCATGTCTATGTGTATGCTTGGTGATTTAGCAGTGACAGCTAACATACCTACAGTAAAGCTGCCAGCAGCACTTGGGGGGCCATGATTCATTGGGAAGGGTGGCAAGCGTCAAGGCCAAGTGTATTAAGAGTGTGTTTTGTTTGAACTGTTCCCTGGTGCCAGCGTAGCTGCTGGTTGCCATGCAAAGCCAAGTCTCCTCCTGACCCAAAGCATGGATCCGGTTTTGGCCCCCACTACTGAATCCTTTACCCTTGGAACTCCCTTAACCCCTACCTCATCTCTTTTGGCTGCAGGAAACGCACTTACACAAAACGCCCAAGGGGGTAAACCTCCCTCTAGCTCCCACAGTAGTGGAGTGATCTTCCTTCATCCACAAGGTCCGGGGCCAGCTCCTTTTTCTGTCTAACCCCACTCCGAATAGACAAGGCCATCAAGCCATCAAATGACACCAGTAACCACGCCATCCATATGACCATCGACCGACCCGCAGAGGAGGCCTACACATCCAGGGGGTGTGGGTGTAATCAAGTTCTTACAGAACTGGCAGTCATAAGGGATCTGTTACTAATATTTTTAGGGGCCCAAAGGAAAGGAGAAGGAAATGTACAGGAGGACCCCATGGTCACTACACCAGCCACCAAAAGGCACAAGATCTTACCCCCGGAATGCCATTCTGAACAGGCCCCATGGCTCCGACCACCTTCAAGGGGATTGCTGCCTGCCTTAACTCAACACCAGGGGAATCTCTTTCTAATAATCGACCCTGTGTATCCAGTGCCAAGACTAGGGAGAGTAGTAGGGTTTCTAACATCAGGTTAACAACCCCGTCACCGGTGGCTCAGGTCCCTACCAATGTGGGCACTGTATGCCCAAGAAGAATTAAGACTAGAGTCCAAGGTTTATGCAAGACTGGAGGTCTGTATAAGCCCTTTGATCAAGGAAAGCCCAAAAGTCCCATAGTCTATCTTCAGGGGGTACCCAAATTGCCAGCAAACGAGATGGAGTCATAGGATGCTCTACTAAATAAATGTATATTCTGGCTGAGGACTTCTGGAGGCTGCCCCTTTGTATCTAGAGAATCTCTGATGGGATGTTGCAGAATTCCAAGTATGGGCATGAACACCCCTGATAGCATCAAACTGACTTTTTAGGATCACGAAACAGCAAATAGGGTTCTGGGAGATGGTGGTGGGGCAGGCCAAAAGTATATGAGGAGGATTTCAACCATTTGGTACCCTTTCCCTGGCTCTGTTGCCCCAGGCAGAATTGCTACAGCCAAGAAACCTCTAATTGGGGCGAAACTTACATCCTTAGGCCAACGTCAATTGGGGGCAAAAGTGGCACATTCTATGGAATTTGTGGTATTATGAAGGGGAATTGATTTTTCCATTAATTGTGTTTAATTTGTTGGCTGATTAGCTTTTGTATTAGGATGTACATGGTGTTTTTGACTGAATAAAGTTATGATGATGATGATGATGATGATAGTCTGTATTTTTCACAAACTTTCATCAATGTGAGTTCTTTGTCTTTGTAAAAGTCCTTCTGCATCACATTTCTTGTCTCGGCCCTACTTTTTTTTATCGTTGTTCATCTCAGACCTTCTCTTTCATCACAGTCCTTCAACATTTTTTGTAACAGTATTTATTCACAGTTTTTCTCTTTAGTCACAGTTATTATACATTGTCACAGCCATTGCCCCATAATAGACCCATCTCATAACATTCTTTCTTTGGCAGATTCCTTCTCTTTTGTCAGTCTTTCATCACAGTCCATCTCCTTTATAACAGTCCTTTATCATAGGTGTTCTGCTTTGTTAGAGTCCTTCTCCTTTGTTGTAGTCCTTCTCCGTCATCATAGTCTTTCTCCTTCATCACAGTAGTTCTACTCGTCACAGTCTGCTTCTTCATCACATCCATTATTAACGTCCTTCTCCTTCATCCTAATCTGTCCATGTACAATACAGTCTCTTAATCAGTTACAGTCCTTATCTCTGCTTCCCATATGACTTCATCTATCTTCGGTTATTTTCACTTCCAAATGTCACTCTTTCTCTCTCCTCTCCTCTCTCTCTCTCTCTCTCTCTCTCTCTCTCTCTCTCTCTCTCTCTGTCTCTCTCTTTGTCTATGTCACTCTCTCGCTTGCTTGCTATCTCTTTTCCTGAGCATAACCATCCTCTCTGCATTGTGTAGCAAACTTCATTTCAACATAACACAACACAATATCATCATAGAAATATACAATAACAATATAATGGGTACTTCACAATCCATACAATAAGACTCACACATTCTAAGGCTTGAACAATAAAAATGATGTTTTCCACCAAAAATGATATCCCTTGCCTTCTCACAGCCGTTTCTCTGTTTTACCAATGACCACACGTCCAAGAAGCACAGGCCCTTCTTTCATGACCTGTTCCAGTCAGATAGCAGGTTACGTTTTCCTTACTCATCTCATCAACAATATTCCATGACTTTATACATGCTTTAATATTGTTTGAACATAGAGGGATAAGAGCCCCTTGTATCATCCATGTGTGATAAAAATGGAAATACACAATTAGCAGTTAATCCAGAAGGAGGCATCCCACTGCAAACTGCACAAATAATGTCCTGGATTCCTTTGGTATACTTGAGGTCATATAAGATTCCATAGCACATTTATCCTTTTGTTTAAAAGTCCTGGGGAGCTTAGGGTGTTTGTCTTGGTTACCCAACATTGTATCCATTCTTAAATCCCAGAATATCTCCCGCGCTTCCCTTAGAGAATCCCTTATAATTGTATTCTTAGACTCTCACGCTTTCCCAAAGTCCAATGCATACAAAGTTGTCTTCTTCCAGACAAACAATGTGATGTTCATGTAAGCATCCAAAACTAAAAATCTTTCATTGAAGATTGGTATAGTCTGGCCTTCAGGTTGCTTATAGCCTTTTGCAATATACAGTTTGTTAAGAGGGCAATATGAGTAGGCAGAGGATGCACTCCAGATGCAGGGTTCCAGTGGGAGATGCACTTGACAAAGAAAAGACACTTCTAAGAAGAGACACTTTTATCTAGAGCAACTTTGACACGTAGTTCATTACATCTTATGTAGCAGCAGGGACAGTCCGCCATTGATAGTCTTCAAAATCCAGTATCAGAGAATTACCTCAAATGTCCTATTGAACCAAAGACCTTTCGAACTGCAGCCACTACCCTGATTTATTATCAAAATGGACCCCCAGGAAGTCAAAATGAGATACTGTCACTAAGTATCTACATACATGTGTAAGCGCCCCTCAGCAATTTAGCTGGGAACTTCATATTTGACTTGGTTTTGCTTTCAATAACGACTAGATTCTGAGAATGCAGTTAATACAAAAGGCACCCATTACTATATGCAGTAATATTTATTTGTGAGCAAGTATTAAGGTGTCACCCAAGTACAGCAGGAGCAGAATGTGTTGGCCTCCCAACCTGGACAAATCAAGTTGATCCCCATGATGTCCTTTACATCTTTCTGTAACAGTCGAAATAGCATGGGAGTCACAAATCCCTGTCTGGCACCGATTCCTACACACAGTTGCCCATCATGACCCCATTTAGGCTGAATCTAATTACTGACACATTAGCATCATGAGCACCTGTCTCCAAGTACACTTTCTTGAGATCATCCTTCCTCAGTGACTCTCAAAGATACTCCCCATTTATGACGTCAAACACTACTCTATCATCTACACGGCTTTTTCCCTTTCCCGACACCTTTTTGGTAAGGGCAGTGGCAATCATGGTGGAAATAGATTAGGCTATGGATGAAAGGCTGCAAAGAGAGTCTGTCAGAGGGGTGGATGCTGAATGCATACCTGGTGATGTGATGTGCACAAATATTTCTCTGTTGGCCTCCACACCTCCGCTCAAGACTGCAAATAAATCGGTTTTGTATTTCTATATTTTACAACTGGAGGCCTAGTGTGGTAGGAGGGTTTGAAGTATGCTTGGAATTAAGCGTGACACTTCCAGGCAAGGACTGATTATAGAAGCTGTTTGATTTGGCCCAGAGATTAATGATAAGTCATGAATGCTGCTCAAATCATTCTATTCAGTAAAAGGGTGCAATGCATTCACATTATGGGGTCTTCCTCAAAACATTTACAACAGTTATATCTTACATGGCACCATTAATGTTGATGATTTCTTTGCATGGAGATATCAGTTAACCAGTGCTGGGCATTGGAATAGCACAATAATCTAATTTCACTGCAAAAGGTAGTTAGCAAGCAGTACTGTGGGGCTCGACTCAAATGCAAATTAATATGCATCCCCTGTGAAAGGTGCAGTGAGCTAAATACATGTTTGCAGAACCTCCAGAGTGGAATACATTCCTTTGAACTGGTTGTTTGAGCTGTGTTCGTTCTCTGTAGAGGGGCTCCCACACCCTTTTTGCAAATGAAGTTCTACATGCCTTCCTATATGTGGTCTGATATACATCATGTACATCTGTATTGTAGTTTGGAGTGGTGGAGTCCTACCCTTTGGCCCTGAACTAAATATATTTTTAGGGGTTACACCATTATGTTATGCATCATGTACAGCCCAGGTATTGGAACTTAAAGGTGTATTGTAGCAATAATGATGACATGATGGACTGTACAGCGATCAACAATTTGTTATGGGTATTTGTTGCATGCTGTGTAAGCTACAGGCTTCGTGCCTCGACTCTTTAAAAACGTTGCAAGTATTTAATCAGTCAACAGAAGTGTTTTGCTTACACTATAGTCATGTGATGGCTGCCACTTCAGCTTGCATGTTCTTTAAGCTGGGCCTATTGTATATGAGGCCAACACAAATTAATTCCTATGAATGTAAAATGCAATTAACAACATCTAAAGACAAAACTACTGGTATGGCCACTGCTTTTTCTGGTTGCTTGGTTGGTTGTCTGCAAGAATTTTGTAAAAGAATGTCATGCTATGGTGTTGCTTTTTTGATGAATGGTTCTTGTTAGAAAAGCTGTTGTGTAAATGCATAGTTGTGGTAGGAATGCAACGAAAGTGAGTGTCCTCTGTAATTAAGCAGTTAACTGCCCTGGCTAGTAGCATGCACAGTAATATTGTTGTTATTGATCTGCTTACTGCTAAGAAATGTGATAGGCTTGAGAAATTGCTGATGAGATTGGTTGGTTATATGCCAGGCACATATTAGGCAAGTGGTGGTTATTCAGTCAACACAGTCAGTATCATTGCTCTATGTAACAGTACCCGCAGCGCCTGCATGTTAACATTGGATGCATATAGCACATGTAAATGCCCTGATATTATATAATACTCAGTAGTTCAATAAGTATATTTAGGTTTGTGAAAAAGAAACTGGAGATGGATCAATTTCGGAAAGTGAATAAACGCGATGCCTGCTTATGTGACGGTGGACATATAAGCAATACAGAAAGCTATGCTATGAATCACTGAGAAAATACTGTCAGGACATCATATACTTTATCTGATATGTCTTTTAATAAAGGAAATGTAACTTGCCCCCCAGTCTCAGTACACAACAAAGAAACAATTTTGCTGGTATGCAAGTTTGGTGTTGGCCATCATTATGCAGAGAAATGAGTCCATGTACTTATTGGTAACCAGGCAGAAACATATGTGTTTTGAGATTGACATTTATAGTTTAGTCCCCTTTTTGTTTAGTCTTTTTTAGTATGTGCTACTGCCAAACAAATAAAAATGAAAGCCCAGGGACACAAATCATCGGGTGCAATCAACAAGGTTCCAGAAAAACGCTATTGGCCCTCATTCTGAATGTTGTCAGCACATTGATATGCCATATGTCCTTTGGAAGACAGTTGCGACATTTGGCTGCCAACACACTGAACGAGCTGCCCAAAGGGCTGGAACATGTGAAGCAAGGCTCAGCCACAACGCGTAGACTTAGAACAGGGGAGGGGGAGCTGAATGGGGAGTACCATTTGAAACACTCACACAGGTAGAAAGAGCAATAGGCGTATAGCACCTTATAGAACATAGTCAGGTTTTGAACGCAGCACACTCGCTCATATCATGTGTATTTTCTTCAACTCTGCAACATAGAAGCGGATGTGGGTGTTCCCGTCACAACTCAGACATTTGCTACCACAGCATCTCGATGCCCGGAAAGACCTGTTGCAAGGCTCCATGTGCCTATGCATCACTTAAAAGGCATTCAGGCTGCACCACAATTGAGGTTGTTGGGTTTTTCTGTTGCATTAAGTTGTGTTAAAGGAAACTATCTCTAGCTTCGCACCGGAACCTAAAGTGCAGAGAGTAACGGATTGTGGCCCTCCCCAACCAGCAACCCTAATGATAAGGTCTGGGTTAGATGGATCTACTAAAAGGCAAATAGTAGATCCTATGGATGGTAGGTACAACATTAGAAGGGGAGATGATTGGAGTTGGTTGGCTGCAACACTAAAGTCGCATACATTTTAGCCTGTAGCCTCCCCTCATGGAAACGTTTTCTATACTCTTAAATTGGTTTCATGGAATAGTAGGGGCCATTCCCATCTGTTTCAGAGTCAGGGTCTGTGTTTCTTGGTGCGCATATCTTTTGTCTCCAGGAGACTTGGTTACTGAACTTTTTGGCTATGGATGGGTATATGGTTTTTCCCCAGATTACAAGGGAGAGAAGGGGTGTCCTGCATCGAGGTTGCTGTTTGGTATGAGGAATTATATTGGTATATCTGCAACGGCCCTGGCTCGGTATACTCCCTTTATGCAAGCAGTAGAACTAGAGTGGGACAGAGGGGACTACCCAGAAATTAGTTTAACTTTAATATTAACTTTTTACTGGAACCCAGGGGCTGTGGAGCAATCTATGTTTTTTAAGTCTGTCGAGGAGATTATCTTCTCGTGGCAAATTAAGAGGAATTCTAATTTGGTCCTAATTTGCGGGACATTAATGCAACCTGCCTCCAGTTAGCGGTATAATGCGCAAATACCAGACATAAACACAGGAAAACATGGAAGAATGTTACAGAGCTGTCAACAAAACATCTGAACCGGTGATATACTGTAGAGTTTCCGGCACACGGGCTCGTGGAAGCTATATGTTTCAGCACAGGGGCTGGTCCCGGAGGCCGATTCACTGGAAGTGTGTTCGTTTCTATACATCCATATTTCAATTATTTCAGCCAAAAAAGCAAACTCGAGGTCATGGACGGTTACTGATGTTTTCGTGGCAAAGGATGAGCGCTTTGCACACGTACTTGCCATGTTCTTCCAAAACAGATCACTTTCTATCCCGCGTGTGACGGTTACAGTTTTGCTTCATGTACAGTACGGAGGCCTCTTATGACCATAAGAGTGATGATGCATCTCAAACACCCTGCCAGTTTCTTCCTCCCAGCAGATTCTGAATGGAAATTAGTTGGGGCCATTCCAGCTTGTGTTTCGGGGTCTGTTCTGTTTTTCAAAACATACTCTTGCAAAACACTGCAGAAATTATTTCTGCAATAAAGCATTGTAGCAACGGGCATTAAGACAGTCCCTGAGAATTGTTTTCTGTTCTCGCTATAGAACAGACTTTTCGCCAATCTCTGGGAAAGAGCTACTTAGCTGACAGACAGCACGTTCTGCATTCTTAAAATGGCCGCCTCATGTTGTATTGCTCCTAGGACTTGGCTGATTGCCCCGGGGTTGGCAGTGCCACCTAAAGTGTCATCCATTTTAGAGACTCTGCGTTGGTATCGACTGTTTACTCGTTCAGTTTGTTTACTTAAAATTTCAATTCATTTAAAAAAAAACACGTTTTCACCCTGTATGTCCTTGCTCTGAATGAAGAGTGTCAAGCTGATTGGCCCTAGAGGACCGCGTACCTGTAGTCTTGGTGGATGGTCTTGCAGAGGCCGCCAGTCTGGAGTCCGGAAACTGATGAAACAGCGGCACGAGGAATCAGCCTCTCCACCACCCAAAAGAGGAACTGGGTGAAGGATGGACCGACCCCCAATGTCACGTTAAGTACTCTCCAGAAAAGCGTGACAAGAGGATTGAAGGCTCAGCTGGGTGACACCACAGTCCAGGTAGAGTTGGTTGTCGAGACCATGAATCTTCCAGGTCCAGAGTAACAGCGAGGTATTTGCAGTTGATAGAGGAGTTCGATTGGTGCAGATGGTTCCAAAGGTTTGCAGGATAAAGTTCGGAGACAGGCAAGACAGGAAGAGTGAGAACAGCTGAAGGCTGGCTGACTCAGGGCAAGACCCAGGTAAGTACTGGAGGTTGGCAGACCCAGGACAGGCCACAGGTAAGGGCTGGAGTCAGGCAGGCCCAAGGTAGGCCACAGATAAGGGCTGGAGGCAGGCTGGCCCAGGACAGGCCACAGGTAAGGGCTGGAGGTAGGCTAGCCCAGGACAGGCCACAGGTAAGGGCTGGAGGCAGACTGACCCAGGGCAGGCCACAGATAAGGGCTGGAGGCAGGCTGACCCAGGACAGGCCACAGGTAAGGGCTGGAGGCAGGCTGACCCAGGACAGGCCACAGGTAAGGGCTGGAGGCAGGCTGACCCAGGACAGGCCACAGGTAAGGGCTGGAGGCAGGCTGACCCAGGACAGGCCACAGGTAAGGGCTGGAGGCAGGCTGACCCAGGACAGGCCACAGGTAAGGGCTGGAGGCAGGCTGACCCAGGACAGGCCACAGGTAAGTGTGGAAGCAGGTTGGCCCAGGACAGGCCACAGGTAAGTGTGGAAGCAGGTTGGCCCAGGACAGGCCACAGGTAAGTGTGGAAGCAGGAACAACGAGGCGAGCAAAGCGAACCGCGTTGAGACGCGACTCGCTGAAACTCGCGGCCTCTTTTATGGGCCGCCGGCGCCCGAGAGGCCTGGGACGCAGGCCGTTCCGTTTCCGGACGCCGGCGGACCCATAACGAGGCTTGGAAAGCAAGCCCCACCAAGGAGGTGAGCCCGGTCCACGGCGCATGCGCGGAACCGAGAGAGAGGTCTTCCGCGCATGCGCCGAAGGCCGCCAGCCCCGTAGCCCGTCGCTCCCCTCCCGGCGAGTCCCCTCCCGGCGAGTCCCCGAAAGCAAACGCGCGGGTAGACTCGCCAGGAGGAAATGGGAGCGGCAGACCCCAGTCTCCCGCGTGACATGACACTATGCCCCCTCCCAGGAAGACCCGGAGCACCAGGTTTCCAGGGAAACCGTACGTAGAACTCACGTACCAGCCGGGGAGCATGCACGTGTTGGCGTGGTTCCCATGTACGATCACAGGCTGGGTACCCCTTCCAGTCAACCAAATAGTGGAGCACCCCTCTACGGTAACGGGCATCACAGATCTCGTGTACCTCAAACTCTGGGACGCCCTGCACTAGAACAGAGGCCGGACGAGGAGAGGTGCGGCCATAAGCATCGGTCACATAGGGCTTCAACAGGGACACGTGAAAAACAGGATGCACATGCCAAGAAGAGGGTAGGCGAAGACGGAAGGCTACGGAGGACAACCGTTTGGTGATAACAAAGGGTCCCAAATAACGAGGGGCCAGCTTGACGGGCAAATTGCGGAGAGGCAAGTTCTTGGAGGACAACCACACCTTGTCACCCTCCTGGAAGTTGGGTTCTGCACTCCTTTTCCTGTCTGCCTGTCTCTTCATCCGATCTTTGGCTTCACTTAAGATCTTGCGTGCCAGTTCTTGTTGGTTCCGAATGTGTAAGACCAGACCATCAGCAGAAGGAACAGTACTAGATTGAACTGGTTGGAAAGGCATCAATCGAGGATGTAAACCAGTGGAACAGAAGAATGGGCTGACTCCGATGGAAGCATGAACGGTGTTGTTGTATGACACCTCGGCCAGATCTAACCCACCCTTCCAATTAGATTGTGTGGCATTGGCAAAACAACGGAGGTACCCTTCCAAGGTCTGATTGGTCCTTTCGGTTAGCCCATTGGTCTGTGGGTGATAGCCTGAGCTTAGAGCTCTATGTATTCCCAGATGACTACACACCTGTTTCCAGAATGATGAAAGGAACTGGGTTCCTCTATCCGATATGACCTTCTCTGGTAGGCCGTGCAACCGGTAGATGTTATGCAGAAATGCCGAAGCCATTTGAGTAGCTGTAGGGATCTTCCGTAATGGGATGAAATGGGCCAGTTTGGTGAAGCTGTCCACAACCACCATTATACAGGTGTACCCTTCCGATGGAGGCAAATCCACAATGAAATCGGTAGCGATTGTATGCCATGGATAGGGAGCTATTTCGGTGGGCATTAACAAACCCAATGGTCGTTTTCTGGGAACCTTGCACTGGGCACATATTGGACAGCTGTCGATGTACTTCTGGATCTCAGTCGCCCAACCAGGCCACCAGAATTGTCGGGATATCATCTCTCGAGTGGCTCTGACCCCACGATGTCCTCCTATGGGTGAATCATGGAATCCGTGTAGAATGCCCCTTCTAACAGCTCCTCTGGGTATGTAGAGTCTTTTATGAAAAAACAACAGTCCCTCTCGTTCTGAAACTGATTGCTGACTAAGAAGGGTCGTTCTTTCGGGATCCAACCGAGTAGCTTCCGCGATGGACTTAAGGTGAGAGGACAAGGCCAGCAGAAAATGGCGAGGAGAAATCAGTGGAAGTTCTGGGCAATGCGTTCCATCAGTATTTTCCAGAGACCTGGAGAGAGCATCTGCCTTTATATTGGAAGTTCCCGGGATATAAGTAACATGGAACTCGAACGGAGAGAAGAAGAAGGCCCACCGGGCTTGACGAGGAGTCCGACATTGCAGGGAGCGAAGATATTGCAGATTGCGATGGTCTGTTCGCACCTCCACAGGAAAGCGAGCTCCGAGGAGAAAATGTCTCCATTCCTCGAATGCGGTCTTGATGGCCAACAGTTCCTTTTCAATCACCGCGTAGTTTCGTTCGCTGGGACTCAACTTGCGAGAATAATAGGCAACTGGATGTTCCACTAACGTGGCTGGATCTTTCTGGAGAAGGACTGCTCCTACCGCGAAGCTGGAAGCATCGGCCTCTACGATGTAGGGCAACTCTTCCTGGGGATGGCGCAGGATCGGGGCAGCCATAAAGGCTGATTTCAATACGTCAAATGCCTGGGAAGCCACGGGATCCCATTCGAAAGCGATCTTGCTGCTAGTTAGTCTAGTGAGAGGCGCTGAGATCTGCGAGTAGTGTGGAATAAAGCGCCTGTAGAAGTTTGCAAACCCCAAAAAGCGTTGGAGAGCCTTGATATCGTGTGGACGTTTCCATTCTTGTATGGCTCGAATCTTCTTGGGATCCATCCCAACTCCTTCTTGATTGATAACAAATCCCAAGAACTCAATGCTGGGTTGGTGAAAGCTACATTTCTCTGCCTTGGCGAACAGATTGTTGATGGACAGCCGATGAAGGACCTCACGAACGTGTTCCACATGCTCGTCCAAGGATTTGGAGAATATCAGAATGTCGTCCAGATAAACCCAAACGGATAATCCTAACAGGTCACCAAAGATGTGATGAATCGTTGAAAAACAGCGGGGGCATTACATAGGCCGAAAGGCATAACCCTGTATTCGAAATGCCCAAAAGTTGTCTTGAAAGCTGTCTTCCACTCGTCCCCACTCCTGATGCGCACCAAATGATAAGCTCCGCGGAGGTCCAATTTGGAGAAGATTCGCGCAGTATGCAGGGTTTCAAGGATACTGCGAATTAATGGTAAAGGGTACCGGTCCTTGGCTGTTATATCATTCAACTGACGATAGTCGACACAGGGTCTCAATGTGCCTTCTTTTTTCTTTACAAAAAACAGGGGAAACCCTGCAGGTGACTTTGATGGTGCAATGTACCCTTTTTCTAGACTCTCGGACAGATACTCCTGAAGAACTTGCTTCTCGTCACGGGTCAACGCGTACAACTTCCCATGGGGTATAACGTGGTCCGGTAGCAGGTCAATGGAGCAATCAAAGGACCGGTGTGGAGGAAGGGGTATGTTGCCGGGTTCAGAAAAAACCTGTTTGAATTCGGAATATACCTGTGGGACCAGAGACGTGGAACATAGATGAACCCCATTGTTGTCCGTCTTTAGAGAAGTTGAAACGGTCATGGGGGAAACCGGTAACTTGCATCCTTGAGCGCACCTTTCGGATGAAAAGGATAAGGTCTGGGTTCTCCAGTCTATCAAAGGATTGTGATGTTGTAACCATGGTAATCCCAAGACCATCTTGTAGTTAGGTGACTTAATAACATCAAAGGAAAGTTCCTCGTAATGATCAGTAATCTGAAGAGCCAGTCCGACCGTGAACTGACTAATGGGTCCTGAAGACAAGGGAGTACCATCAATAAGCTCCACCGGTAGAGGTGTAGGTCTGGAAATGAGCGGTATCTTATGTCTGGAGACGAATGTTTCGTCGATATAGTTGCCGGAGGCCCCACAGTCCAGTAGACCGGATACGTCCAGGTCTTTGTCTGGTAATTTAATCCGGACCTTTAGGGTCTGTAACACCGCTGGTTGCATGGGCCGATGGATGGAACAAATAACCGAAGGGTCTGAGGAAGAGATGGGACCTGTCGTTGCCCTTCCTGTATACGACAGGTCTCCTAGTTTCCCAACTTCTTCTTTTGCGGACGTAAAGAACATGTACTCAAATAATGCCCAGCCGCTCCACAGTAAAGACACAAACGCAAAGACCTCCTTCGTTTCTTCTCTTCTTCCGACAAAGGCCCTCTCATGGCTCCCACTTGCATGGGCTCAGGTCCGGACTCGGTTGACCCAAACGAACCAGCGGGTGAGTTGGTCGTCCGGGGACCGCTTCTGTCAAGCCGACGTCTCTCAGCCTTTTGTTCGGTTAACCTTTGGTCAATACGGAGTACTTGATCAATCAAGAGTTGAAGGCTCTCTGGTTCGGGGATGTGGAGTAACTCGTCCTTGTACTCCTCTCTCAGGCCTCGACGAAACAGAGTTTTTTGTGTAATTTCGGGCCACTGAGAGTCAGTAGCCAAAAGTCGGAAGCGGCTGATGTAGGTGATGATGTCATTGCTTCCCTGTTTGTAGTCCATCAATTGATTCTGTGCGACGGAAGCCAGGTTAGGCGTCTGGAATACCTCCAGGAAGGCCTTTTCAAAGGCAGCAAAGTCATTCAAAATAGGACTGTTCGTAACCACAAACGGAGTTGCCCAAGCTAATGCGTTCCCAGTTAGGTTCCCCAAGATATAGCCAATCTTGGCCCTATCGTTGTTGAAGTGGGTAGACCTGAAGAGAAAGTGTATCCTACAGTGGTTACAAAACTCCGCCACCCGTCTAGGATCTCCGTCGAATTTGATGGGTGTTGTGTGAGCCAATGGTCCCTCTATTTGAGAAGAACTGGGTGCTCCTTGTGTTATCAATTGATGCAATGTTTGATTCTCTTGATGCAGGGCAGTCATCTCGGCTCTGAGTGCAAGCAACTCGTTCCTCATATCTTGTGATTCATCCATCTCTGAATCAGAAGGCAGGCGTCTCAAACTGTCAAGCTGATTGGCCCTAGAGGACCGCGTACCTGTAGTCTTGGTGGATGGTCTTGCAGAGGCCGCCAGTCTGGAGTCCGGAAACTGATGAAATAGCGGCACGAGGAATCAGCCTCTCCACCACCCAAAAGAGGAACTGGGTGAAGGATGGACCGACCCCCAATGTCACGTTAAGTACTCTCCAGAAAAGCGTGACAAGAGGATTGAAGGCTCAGCTGGGTGACACCACAGTCCAGGTAGAGTTGGTTGTCGAGACCATGAATCTTCCAGGTCCAGTGTAACAGCGAGGTATTTGCAGTTGATAGAGGAGTTCGATTGGTGCAGATGGTTCCAAAGGTTTGCAGGATAAAGTTCGGAGACAGGCAAGACAGGAAGAGTGAGAACAGCTGAAGGCTGGCTGACTCAGGGCAAGACCCAGGTAAGTACTGGAGGTTGGCAGACCCAGGACAGGCCACAGGTAAGGGCTGGAGTCAGGCAGGCCCAAGGTAGGCCACAGATAAGGGCTGGAGGCAGGCTGGCCCAGGACAGGCCACAGGTAAGGGCTGGAGGTAGGCTAGCCCAGGACAGGCCACAGGTAAGGGCTGGAGGCAGACTGACCCAGGGCAGGCCACAGATAAGGGCTGGAGGCAGGCTGACCCAGGACAGGCCACAGGTAAGGGCTGGAGGCAGGCTGACCCAGGACAGGCCACAGGTAAGGGCTGGAGGCAGGCTGACCCAGGACAGGCCACAGGTAAGGGCTGGAGGCAGGCTGACCCAGGACAGGCCACAGGTAAGGGCTGGAGGCAGGCTGACCCAGGACAGGCCACAGGTAAGGGCTGGAGGCAGGCTGACCCAGGACAGGCCACAGGTAAGTGTGGAAGCAGGTTGGCCCAGGACAGGCCACAGGTAAGTGTGGAAGCAGGTTGGCCCAGGACAGGCCACAGGTAAGTGTGGAAGCAGGAACAACGAGGCGAGCAAAGCGAACCGCGTTGAGACGCGACTCGCTGAAACTCGCGGCCTCTTTTATGGGCCGCCGGCGCCCGAGAGGCCTGGGACGCAGGCCGTTCCGTTTCCGGACGCCGGCGGACCCATAACGAGGCTTGGAAAGCAAGCCCCACCAAGGAGGTGAGCCCGGTCCACGGCGCATGCGCGGAACCGAGAGAGAGGTCTTCCGCGCATGCGCCGAAGGCCGCCAGCCCCGTAGCCCGTCGCTCCCCTCCCGGCGAGTCCCCTCCCGGCGAGTCCCCGAAAGCAAACGCGCGGGTAGACTCGCCAGGAGGAAATGGGAGCGGCAGACCCCAGTCTCCCGCGTGACATGACAAGGAGATGAGATTATGAGTCACCCTCCTGGGCACTGTCACTTGCTAATCTCCTCTTAGCACAAGACCTTGCAACTCACACACTTGCCCTAGGAATTATGCCTTTATACTGGAAGTCCCCGAATGTGTTAACCACCCACCAGTCAAAAGCAATATGTCAAGAGTTCACCAGAGGCTTGCTTTCTGTTTCTGAAGTGGAGTGTGCAACATGCTTGAGATCTCTTTCTCCAGTCCAACCAACAACAGGCTCAATATTGCCTTCTGATTCTAGAGTTCTTCCCACAGGTCTGAGTATCTTGCCCCAGCAGGGATGTCATTTGGGGGTCGTCTGCGACCCCTGAGCTCTCCCTTCCTACCCCTGTGGTCTCCCTTGCTACTCCTAAAAAAAGAAGAGAAAAACATAAGAAAACATGTGGGCTGTGGCTAGTGCCATGTGACTCCTTGTTTCTGGAGTGGCTGGCTTTCTTGTTTAGGCCTCTTACAAAAAACAGGGGGCTCCACAAGTGTACAACTTTAAATAGTGACCCTAAGAGAGAAAGAATAGGAATAACAAATAATGTGTCTTACTAGAATTCTATACAATAATTGCTAGACTCATTAAAGGTTTATTTCAGGCACACTTCAGGGGGTGAGTCACTGATTTAGTATGTTCTTAAACACCTCAAATTCACAATGCAGACACAAACTTCCAAAAAAACATTTACAGTAGAATAAGCATCAATTTCTGACTATTTATTTACGTATCTATTTATTCATGTAGCGCACCTAACCCAAAGTATCATGGGCTCATTCTTGCTACAACAATTAGTTGTATTAAGGAAAGACATTGCATTATATTCTTAAATCCAATTTAGTTACAGAAGCATGAGACATTACAATATAATGAGGTGCAAAGAGATGCATAGTATGAAGGCAGCACAGTTGTCATAGTAGGCAGGCTACTTAATTGAATTGCTGCTCCTGTACCAAGAGACAAGTTTGCAGATGTGTTCTAAATGTTCAATAAGACGGTTCTGCTCTTAATGTCAGAGGCATGGAGTTCCAGATTTCTGCACCTTGTACTGGGAAGCTGCTACCTCCTGCTTTTTGTCATTTGAATCTGGGTATATTTAGTAGGTGAGCATGTGTGGACCGGGGAGATCTATTGGTGAGATGTTTTGTAAATGTGTTCGTTAGGTATTTTGGAGCTGCGTTCGAAAGGCATGTATGTGTTAGTGATAGTGTTTTAAAAACAATCCTATCCTGCACCGGGAGCCAGTGGGTGTTACGTCTTACGGCTGATATGTGGTTAGTCTTTGGGATGTTAAGAGCCACTCTAAGGGCATTATTTTGTAGCACCTGGAATTTTTAAAAGTTACGACTGTTGGTTCCAACGTACAGGTTATTGCAGTAGTCAAGTCTGGATAGTATGAGGGCCCTAGCCAGGGTTATGCAACTGTCTGAAGACAGGAAGGGTCTACAGGCATTGATACGTTCTGAGGTGTAGACCGCCGCAGATGCAGTCGCATTTACTTGTCTTGCTAGTGTGAGGGCCGAATCAAAGTCGATACCTAACATTTTAACTTCTTCCGATACCTCGATAGTAATATTGTCAACGTCAAATGATTTGAAATGCTTGTCTAGTTTCTTTAGTTGGTTCTGTGAGCCAATGAGGGGTGTTTTGTCGTTGTTGAGACATAGGCCATTGATAGCCATCCACGCCTAAATAGTTTGATACATTTGATTAAGACACCTAAGGCCCTATTCTCATGTAGGTGTTAAGTACCGAAAAGGACGTTAAAAGGCTTAACAACCTTTTCGGTACTTAAGACCTATTCTGAAGTTGGCACATTCCTCCAAAGTCAGGAGGAATGCGCCAATTCCGGAATATATGTGGCGGTTGCTGGGATGGGTTGGAAACCAACCTAGCAACCGCCACATTTGGAAAAGTGGCTTTTGAAAGTCTATTTTTGTGGCACTCCATCAGTTTAATATGTGCGCTAAACATGCGCACAAATACGGTACCCTTTGGGTGCCGTTAAACTGGAGGAGTGCCACAAGAAGCCTCGTTTGGTGTAAATGAAAGTGTTCATATACACCCCTGTGTTGTATATGGACACTTTCATGTACACCAAAGCAAGCAGCTTCAACGTTACAATGAAGCTGCTTGCTTTGGTGTACATTAAAGTGTCCATATACAACACAGGGGTGTATTTGAACATTTCCATTTACACCAAACCTAGCAGCTTCAACGTTGCATGAAGCTGCTCGCTTTGGTGTAAATGAAAGTGTTCATATACACCACACGGGTGTATATGAACACTTCCATTTACACCAACGCGAGCAGCTTCAACATTGCAGCATGCAACGTTGAAGCTGTTTGCTTTAAATGAAAGTGTTCATATTCACTGTACGGGTGTATATGAACACTTTCATTTAAACCAAATCAAGCAGCTTCAGGGTTGCATGCTGCAACGTTGAAGCTGCTCGCTTTAAATGAAAGTGTTCATATACACCATAAAGGTGTATATGAATACTTTTCTCTACACCACAGTAAGCAGCTTCAACATTCTGCAATGTTGAAGCTGTTCACTTTGGTGTATAGGAACGTGTTAATCTGTGTTCTTGGCAGCATTTTCGTAAAATAACGAATATGTCGTTATTTTACAAAAATGCTGCCAAGATTGGATTGCGCCCCTAACAGCTTAAAACAGGCGCAATCCTCACAGATCACTGTCGTGCTCTACAAGGACGCCCAGGTCCACTTGAGAATAGCAGTGGAGCCTGGGCATCCTCTTTTGGCACAGTGAATCATGCTGTTTAGCACCTTCACTGCGCCAAAATGAGAATATGGGCCCTAGAATCGCCTTCGTGGGAGCCTGTGATCGGAATGAGGATTTGGGTGTCATTTGCATAATTAGCATAGGTGACACCTAAGTTGTCCAGGTGGTCAAACAGAGGCTTCGTAAAGATGTTGTTAAAGGTGGAGCAGACTGGAACCTTGTGATACTCCACAGTTGACTGGGGCAGGCTCGGCGGATGCCGTCGGGACGAATACTCTCATTGTTCTGTTGGATAGGAAGGATGTAATCCATTGAGATGCTTTATTAGAGAAGTGGCCAGCCAAATGTGGTGGTTGACCAGCTCACTGGCCATTGATACATCTAAAAGAAGGAGGAGAGCTAAATTGCCTATATCTTTAAGTTCATCCATTTGGATTTTTAAGTCCAATAAGGCCGATTCAGTCCCATGCCCTGGTCTGAAGCCTGATTGGTGAAGTCCTAGAATATTGTGAGATTCTAAGTGATTTTGTATTTGCAGGTAAGCCGCCCTGTCCAGACTTTTAAGCAGGAAAGGTACGGTTGTGATTGGCCGATAATTTGTTGGGATCGAAAATCGGCTTTATTAGAAGGGGGAGTACACAAGCATCTTTCAAGTTGGTAGGGACGGTACTTGTTTCGAAGGAGGCCTTTATTAAAGAGGTGATGAAAGGAGCAAGTTCTTCCACAGCGTCTTTAATAACTGTAGATGGGCAGATGTCACGTTGGCATTTGGATGGTTTAAAACTGGAGATAATTTGTTTAACCTCTGTTACAGATACTGTGGTAAACTTGAATGGGATGATCTTGTCCGGCAGGACATCTATTGGTTTAGAGAATTGAGTGTCAGGTAGCAGGCTCAGATTTTCTGTTTCAATTTTAGTTTGTAAAAGTTTAATTTTATCAAGCAAGGCTTTTTGGATATTAGTGCACCAAATTGCATCTTTGGTGCAAGATTCTTGTGGTGTCACAGGCGATTCTAATTCACGGAGGATAGCAAACAGTTCCTTAGTGCCAGAGTTGGCATTTAGAATTATTTAGTTATATGTGGTAGTTTTTGTCTGAAGGTTGGCTGTTTTGTAGTTATTTGAGGCGATAGAGAATTATTCTTTGTTCAATACCTTGTTTTTTTGCCAATACACTTCGGCTGCTCTTTTTGCATTGTGCAGGGTTTTCAGATTGTATGTCTACCACGTATTCAGATGTGCAAGTGGTTTATCTTTAAGGAATCTTAGTGGAGCTACCCCATCTATAGCTTGTAAAAAGGTGCGATTATAGAGCTCGACCACAGAGGATGGGTCCAGGCTATCCGCGTTGGTGTGAATAGTAATCGGGAGCAGTAGAGGTAGTAGCCTCTCAGCTGTAATGTAATGTTTATTTCTGGCAGCTACTGAGGATGCTTGGCTAGAGCCATTGTCTAGGAGAGGGTTATCCTGGATGGTGAAGGAAATGGAATTGAGAATTGGGTATTTTCCCCTATTTTTTTGTTATCGGGGGGCCAGTTTTCAAATGGGAATATTTCAAAATTATGCACACAAACAGAAAAACTGGTTAACCCTCTCTCTGTCCATATTATGTTGACTGATTAGCCCCGACAAAATTCTTCCACATTTCCCTGCCATGAAGCATAAGTGAAAAAACATTGAATTTTTCAGAACATTTATATTGTATTTTCCACATAAAAAGATTTTTTATATACATTTTTTCCACACAAACAGTGTGATTTTGGGGTAACAATAATTAAAACACAGCAAGATTGTCAGATTTTTTAACAGTTCTCACACCCTATACCCCAACATTTGGGCAGGAATGCCCATAATACTTGGATACAACATTGGAATTACAATGTAAGTGTTCCACAAGCAAAATAATGAAACATTTTCCAAGGTAGGAACCAGCAACGTTTCTGATGGGTGGAATCTTTCCACCAGGCTAGCCACGCCTGTGTGGTGTGAACATTACTACAAAGGGAGTGTAAGACAGCAATAGTGTCCCAGTGACAACACCACCAATGGTACGGCAAATAACTCATTTTTAAGAGTACAATAATAGAATAAAGTAAAGAAGGTAAACACTTTCCACGTAACCTAAACATGAGACCTCTGTTTTCAAGTCAAAGGGTGAAGAGGAATCTTTGCATTTAAGCACAGATCTGTTGGGAAGGCTATCACTTAATTGGCAGAATATCAGATCGACCAAAGAACCCTATCTCTGCTAACAGGAGGGTAGCGAGGGTTCATTTATCTAATAAGTTCTAATTGGATGGAAATGGGCGCCAATGTTATGCAGTTGGGTCCTCTCCATGCAATTTTAATGATCTTCAAAATGGAGCACAGAACAAGAGAGTATAAACAGATGACATCACCTTCTTTTTGCACTCGTTTTGCAAAAAGTGTAAAGGTCGTCTGACATTTATTCTTGGCAGACGTCATTTACAATGCATTCCTGTGGAATCCAAATTATTTTTGCAGGTGATAAAAACAGGCAGATTCCATGGTAATCCACTGGTCTTGGACCAGTAAAATACATTCATGCTCATGTAAACACCACGAGGAATTTGAAGGCGAAGGAGCAGAGGATTTGTTAAATATGTTCCCTGCCTCTACTCCGCATCCAAACAAAATGAAAATCTCCCAACGGTGGGTGTGTGATGGAGTTGGTCATATTCAATTAGATTATAAATCGGACAGATTAGAAACCCTTCATTTGCACTTCAGCGCAAAAGATCTCCTCAGTGAAATCACCTTTTCTGTTCACGTTTCCACCATGTTGCTGGAAAAGTGTAAATGGCTCCTGTAATTAACGATTATGGGAGCCATTTACATTAATTCCATGTAATCTGCCCGCTTTTACCAGATGGAAATTTCAGGAAGATTCCATGGGAATCCATAGTGTTAACACCAGCATGAAAGGTACCTATAAGGTAGCAACATCCGTCTCACAGAGCGGGAAAAGATAGCGGACAAGTCTACCTCGCTCCCCAAAACCACCTGAAATATGCAGACTGCAGGAACGGAAGACATGGCCGTAAAAAACGTTTACAGTCACTTTGGGCCTCATAACGAGTCTGGCGGTAACCCTTAAATGCGGCGGTAGCACTATTACTGCCAAATTTAAGGGTCCGCCAGATCATGGCTTTGGCAGATTTCCCCCCAGCTCTCAGCTGGGGGGAAATCCGTGGCAAAATTGCCGATTTTCGGCACGATTACCGCTGGCAGGAAATCCGCCAGCGGTAATAGCACAAATTTTCCGCATTGGGCCCAATGGGGAATGAGAAATTCCAAAATGGGCCCAATGGGGAATGGGCAATAACCCTTCCGCCAAACCCGTGATCCAGCGCTAATAGCGCCGGGGTGTTTGGCGGTAGGGCTATTAGCGGCAGCGCTAATAGCGCCGGCGTTACCGCCCAACTCGTGATGAGGCCCTTTGTCGAACCCACTTCGCAATGAACATGACGTGAACGGCTTAGTGCTTGGTTTTTTCACTTTTAGACTGCAGTAATTGGAAAATGGCAACCTACTTTTTTTGAAGCAGATATTTGTAAAAAGGCAATTCAAAATAGCAGCTATGACGCAAGTCTAAGTGACTCCCCTGTAAAACATTGTAAACCAAAGGAAGGCTCCAACAGCTATTTTGACACAAATGTCAGGAGTGTTCTGTAATACTGTGATTTTTTATGGCTATGGTCTGAATTGTCCACTAACTAAGCAGCAAACTAAGTATCTTGTTTTCATGTATTTATTTTGTATTTATTGTGTTTTATTTTTGTTTATATAGCACCTAACGCCTAAGCGCTGTACATAGAGCAGAATCACGGTACAATAATTGAGGGAAATTCAAAATAAAACAGGAAGGTAAAGTTAAGCAAAAAGAAGGTGGTCCATGAGATGGGATTTAAAAAGAGGCAGAGAGAAGAGAGATGGCAGAGACAAAGAAAGAGAATTCCAATGTTTTGGAGCTAATAGTGAGAATGAGCAAAAACGGGAGGAAGCACAGGCTGGACGGGGGACAGCTAAGATAAAGAGAGCTTCAGAATTAACAGAACAAGGCAGAGTGTAAAATATATTAAAAGAAGAGATCAATAAGGAGGAGCTACGCCATACAGTCATTTAAACAAAGTGGGGGTCATTACAAGTTTGCCGGTCCGGAAACTACCGTACCGGTAAGCTTGCCGGTACCGTAGTTCCCAGATGGGCAAACTACGAGTTCTGCTCGCGGGTGCCATTATGGTCGCCAGATCTCTCCTGGCGGCCGTACCGGCACCCGCGAGCTGGTGCCATTGCATCCAACCTCCCAATTCCCATTGGTCTTATAGGGCTCAATGGGAATGGGGAGTAATGCATTCCAGTGCCCGCGAACGGGCAATTACCGGGTCTCGCTGGGCCGTAATGACGCAGTAATTGCCCATTCGCGGGTGCCGGAAAAAATTGCAAGTTTGGCGGCAGCCTGCCGGTTCTACCAGCAAGGCTACCGCAAAACTTGTAATGAGGCCCAATGTACAAGAAGTTGATGAGCAGCTGGGCCTCGAAGGAGAGCCAACAAAGAGACCACGAAAATGCTGAGATGGAATTAGAATCACGGGGAGAGAGTTGCAGAGAACACGTCTGGAAGCATGTTATATAGAGCCGAGAGCGGCTAACTGATGTGCAGGAAGTCCAAAGAGAATCCTGGAACAACAGAACCGACGTGAGAACACTAGGGAAGAAATGAGGAGCTTAGTAGCATCAACAGTAAGAAAGCGACAGGCCTGGCAAAGGTTATGAAGCTGGAAGCGGCAAGAGCAAGAGATAGAAACAATATGCGAGGTTAAAGAGAAACACGTATTTAAGATTACACCCGGATTACAGGCAGAAGAAGAGATACGGAGAAGAGAAGAAGGGAAAGAAATAGAAAAGGGGGAAAGAAGATGGGAATGTTCGAAGCAGGAACAAAGAGAATCACCGTTTAGATGCAGGCATTCTTAAGACACCTGTGCTTGGATGGGTAGCAGAGAGTCTTACAGGGTAGAATGGATCGACTCAGAGAAGGAAGAGAAGGACAGCAGGATGTGTCTATCATCTTCATAGAGGTGATAGGCAAGACCAAACGAAGCAGGAATGGATGCAAGAGGGAAAGTGTACACAGATAATAGTAAAGGGCCAGAGTCCTGGAACACACTTTGGGAAAGAGGAAAGACAGGCGAAAAGTGTCCAGCCCAGGAAACAGAACAAGTATGGTTAGAAAGATAGGAGAGGAACCAGTCAAGAAAGGGACCAAACATGCCAAGCTGTCCTCTAGTAAATATTCATGGGGAAGCAGTACTTTACTTTCCATATGAGAGCGGACTAAAAATGAACTTCTAAACAAATCATGGACGAGCCTCAAGAAGGATGTGATGACAGATGGGGTGCGTGATAGGGCATCTGTGCCCAGTACCTCGGACTGGTTCCCCTTGTTGCTCTTACTGCGCTCCCTTGATTGGAAATGTGCACTGCAAGTTTGGTTCCTCGACCACCAAAATGCCTATTAACTATCTTCCAAAGCATGAGTAGCCATGCAGGCAGCCGTGGCTGGCTCAAAAATACCAGGGGAGGAGGAGCTTTGTTAAGCGTGCTGCAAAAGATGTAACAGTCATGCTGAGAAATGTTAGGGTGTACACAAATCGAAGCAGCATAAAGGAACTGGAGTCAAGAGAGCAACCCTGTTCCTCCTCTCAGCGCACATTCAAAACTATGCAGGATGTATCCGTGAGATGCATTGATTAGACTGCGCATGTGAGACAACATCTATTCACCAAATTAAAATAGCACATTTATGAAATCACACGACTTGTATCCCGTCTTGGAATTTAAAAGATGAAATGAAGTGAACTGAAGTGACCAAAAGCAGGATAAATGTAATGTACATTTTAGAATTACGTCCATCTAAACAGGGGACTACATGAGAAATGGCGTTTGCACGTTTAGACATCATTCAACATAAAGCCATGTGATCGGGTTAGGAGGTTCAATGTCACCCCCTTGAGCATAGAATGAGCTGAGCAGGACTCGCATGGGGCCCCAGGAACTCACTGAGCTATTTTCTCTCAGTATAGGGCCAAGCCTTGCCTACAGGCATGCACCCTCAATCAAACTGAAAAACGGGGGCAGGGAAGCATCATTAAGTATCAAAAATGTACACCTTGAAAAGTGTTATCTTATATGTATAACAAAATGCAATACCTGCATACACTTACATCATAATTATTGAGGGTAAGTGGCCCAGTGCTGCAGGATCTCAATTTGAGGTCGGTGGAAAAGGAAAAAAGAAACTAGTAGTCTATGCAAAGAGTCTTACAAAAGAATACCACTTGAAGGAAATATTGCCTAATTTGGAGGGTAAATACGTCCAAAAATACACTTCACTTTGTAATTCTGCCTAAAAGGTGGAGGTAACAATGTTAACTCCCTCCTGCATAGTTTAAAAGAATGTTGTTTTTTTAATACATTTTTTGTAGTCAATACATTTTTTATTTCAGGATTGCTTTCTACTGCAGTGAGTAGAGGCGCTACTGGATCCCTTGATTTACAGAGAAAAAAAAAAAATCTACACTCCCCCACCTCCACACCAAATGGTGAAAATGCATAATGAAAAATACTTGCAGATGTTTACGAACTACCACAGGTGGTAATGCAAAAATATGCATATTTTACCTACATAGTGGTGGTATAGCTATAATCAGATGGTGGTTTCCTAGAATAACTGCACGAACTAACTTGAAAATAACTCTTGGAAAAATGCTATCAACCTCATAATGAGGATTTTGGACTGATGTTGTCACTTATCAAACTACACCCAGAGAACCCTCTAATATCATACTGTTTTAACCAATTAAAGATCAATCGTATTCCAGACACAGACCAGCTGTTTTGTTAAATGTCCAGGATACTTAACTTACAGCTGTATACAGGTTCCAGTTACTCTTAAGGAATGTACACAAAGAGACCACCCGCCACCCACCGTCGTACCCTTCAGTCCAGGCCCCCAATTGACGCTGTGAGAACTTTCACACACAGCAGTCACCACATTTTTATTTTTTCGTGCCACAGGCCAGGATTGAGTTTCATTCACAGAGCTGTCTGTTCCTTAGCACTGAAACTGGTTCTGTGCAGCTCATGATTGAGGTGTATGGGCAGAGCTGTTGCACAACTTACATCCATAACAGCAGTGTGAGGCTGTTGGTCTGGGTTCAGATGGATTGCGAGAGCTGTGTGTTACTTAGTACTTGAACAGCACATTAGGAAGAACTGTGTATTATTTAGCACTGGAACAGCAAGGATTGCTGCAGGTCCTGACTGAGGTATACTTTCAGAGTCGGGTGTATATCGTAGGCAGCAGAGCTATCCCCCAAATTACACAAAATGTGTTACACGTTGTCAGGCTTTCGTTAGCGGAACTGTGCCCCTAACATCCCTTATACAGGCTCATCCAGGCTCAGGATTTACTTGGCAATGCTATCCGCTAAACTTCATTTTGCTGTATCTTACATCCTCAAGCTATAGATAGCAGAATAATTCCCCTAAATGAAGACGTCAAAAGAAGTTCAAAGAAGGCCAGGCAACCAAAGGGAACCCACTTGTCCAAAACATGTGTTTTTTCTGAGCTTTTGGAATTAGATTCAAAACTATGCAAACACAATTCTTTGAAGCTCACCCCAGAAGCCATACCAAATGATATTAAGCTCACCCAAGCTACCACTCCCCAGACTATTGCCTTTGGGTAGTGCAAAATAGCTGTTAATGTGTGAAGCTTTACCTTCCTAACTCTAAGAGGCGCCCTGTGGTGACATCTCACACCTTGTGCATATGCTAACCCCTGGCTGCCCATCCATACCCCTGGAGGACCAGTCCATACAATTCGATGAATACTGCTTGCCTGCTTTAGTCCTGGTTCCATCATTTAGTTGCTGTACATAGCTGCTTAAGGAACTTGCTCTGGGATTCTTATGTACATAGTAACAGGCTATAGAGACTGCACACTCAGCATTGCAGTGCTATTCCATCCCATAGCACTCCACGCAAACACGTTTTTCCCTGAGTAGTGTACTCCACGTTCTGGGATACTAGAAATCCATGATCCCTGTTCTTTCTTGTCTGCTCCTTATTTCATTGAAAAGAACCTTTGACAGGGTTTCACCATCACTCTAAAAGTGAATTTCCGGTGCTGCCTCAAAACCTGGTGAGTTGTGGCCGGTGATAAGGAGGGAGAGGGGGTAGGGGGTATGAGAGGCAGGGTACAATCTATTTTTGCCTGTGATTGCGTGCACTGTGTGAGATGAGTTTAAAACTTGCAAGAGACAGCTAGCTAGACCTCTGGGTGAAACAATCAGGGATTCTGGCTTCTGCCTCAATCTCCTGAAAATCTCCTGACAAAAAACCTGTGCCGGCCAATGGGCAGAAACCGTAGCAGGCCTCTGAGCACAGCAAATAAGCGTTTTAGATTTATGTTTGCGGTGTTGCTCACCCTTCAAAGCAACACAATAAGAAAGGTCAAAAGGGTACCTGTGGCAGTCAGATGTCAAGCAGTCTATCCCTGAACCAAACCTTCTTGCTTTCCATAAATCACAGCATGCAGTTTATTGTAATGAGTGGAGCATGTCCCCCCTCCTTCATCTGCCAATTTGCCAGTCCACAGGTCATTGTTGTGTTGCACATGAGGTACAATTTATCTTTTTGAGAGAGGGAGAGAGAGAGAGAGAGAGAGGGAGAGAGAAAGAGAGAGATAGAGAGAGAGAGAAAACAAAGAGACAGAGGGAGACAGAGAGAGGTGGAGAGAGTGGGAGAATGACACTGACAATGTGAGATAGTGAATTAGGATTTTTCTGCACGAGATCAGCGGTAGGATTACAGGGTTGCAGTTTGTTTTGCCTTGGGAAGCCTACTCCCCTCATCCACTGACTAACCATCTCCCTTCTAAGGTCTACCACGACATGAAATTACACTCAAAAAGCCCCCAGAGATGGCACCATAAGCCTAGCCATTAGCACATCAACACTAATCAACCCATGAATAAGATATCCTCTTTAGCACTATCACACCCTCTCAAATTACTGTAGTCTATAAGATCTTGGCCTCTTCCTTATGGATAACATATTCTGTCCCTGCCAAATCCATAAAAAGCAGAGCGGCACGCAGGACTGTGTAACCAGTGTAAGGAAGGAGGGGGTCAGTTGAGCCCCCCCATACATTCTATGCGAAAGGGACCACTAGCTCTTGCACTAGTGGGGGGATACCTTCCTTACCCTTCTGCTGCCATAGGGAACAAGGCCCTGGCATAAGCAGAGGTGGGGCTATTGCAAGACACACTTGGACTCCTTTTTGTGTACCCGCGATTCCATCTTTGGACTAGGCCGCATTCTGGTACTGCAAAGTATCCTCTCCCCTCAGCAGCGCCACGCCCACAGAGAGCACTGACAGCACCCACCTTTTTCCTCCTGCACCTGTGCCTCCCAAGTCCCTTTTTCACGGATGCTGTGAGACAAGGGGCCTCATTCCGAGGCTGGCGCAAAGGGATTACGGACACTGGTAAGGACACCGGTGCCGGTAATCCCTTTGCACCCTATTCCAAGGTCCCTTAGCGTGAGCCGCAAAGGGTCCAGGGAGCATTATTTGCACCTTCCCCATTCCCATTGAGCCCTATAGGGGCTCAAATGGGAATGGGGAATGGTATTTTCAATGGGGACTTACCGACCGGTCCCGCAAAGGTCCGACTAGACCGGTAAGTCCCCATTGAATGAGGGCGGACTCGGTACCGTTATTGGAGGCAGACAAGGCGCTATTAGCACCATGGCTACCTCCAATCTCGTCATAAGGCCCAAGATGTTGCAAACAAACAATGTACACATTTCATTCTACCTCTGAGATCACTGTCCTGTGTGTGACCGGGTCGAACCATGACTTGTAGTTCATGCATCTCCACAAACCTGCTCCTGCACCTCTCACTCCCGCTGTTGGAAAATTACTGCTTGTTCAACCTTGTGCCCCTCCAAAGCTATTCTTTTGATGTACCAGAAGTGTGACCCTTCCTTGCTAACCACCCAAGAGTGCCCCCAATAAAACCAGACTCTTGCCACAGTATATTCTGTCCTAAACTAACATGTGTCACTCAACCCACTTCCCGCTCTGATGTGCCAGACCTGAGAGCTATTAATCCCGACTGCCACAGGTTACCTCACGGGCAAAACCCCCACACCGTTCACCTCTCTAGTGACCCACAGTGGGATAGTGCAAACACACGTGTACACTTTATAGGCCTCTAGTACATACTTCAACCTCTTTAGTGCCAAGGACGAGATATCTCGTCCTTGGAATTGCATGTGCAGTGCAAAGCAGGGATCGCTCAAAACTGTAATCCAACCCCCGGGCTATCTCCCCCCTCACTGCCAGGGGGCTGGATTACCTTCAGTTTCACGTCGGCGTGCGTAAAGCAATCAGCGTGAAACTGAAAGTAAAATCACTGCAGCAGCCATTTTCGGCTGCTGCAGTGAAGAAAGAAGGTGAGTGCCATTATTTCTCCGCCTCGATCTCCGGCTGTATTTCAAGCCGGAGATCGAGGCGGGTATTGTTGGAAAGGGGAGATTCTCTCCTTCCCAACAATACCCGTTATGTGGCATTTCTGCTCACGGATTGGGTGCGGGGCGTGCGATCCGTGAGCAGCAATGTCACAGGATCAATCGAGATCTGTTTGTGATGCGGACGGAGGGGGGCTGCTTACTAGGTAAGCACCCACTTACCCCCGTGGCACCAAAGCATGGGGTCACAGCACTGGAGACCCCTGGGGGCAGATGATCACTGCCCCAGGGGTGAAAATGAAAAAAGAAAAAAAAAGAAAAAAAGCTGAGGGAAGGGGAGAGGTTGGAGGGGGTTTGGGGCCCTGGAGCCCACTAGACCACCAGGGATATTGGCGAATGTGGTGTCCTTGGAAAGGGGAGATACTCCCCTTTCCAAGGACACCATCTACATGAGGCATTGCTTGTCACGGATCGGCGCAGAGCGCTCGATCCGTGACCAGCAACCCACTGGACCACCAGGGGGGTGTATCTCAAGCAGCAGTTTGTAGGAGGCCCAGGGAGGCCTGCATGAGGTGCCCCCGCCACCCATTTGGGGTGAGGGGGATGGCCCCCAAAAACGGTGGGACAGGCCCCCCAGTGGGTGGGGAAGTAAGGTGTGGGCACCCCAGGGCCAGATTGGCACATCAATGTGCCCCTCTGCGCCAAGGCAAGTTTCGTAAACAAAGAAAAAAATGGAAAATGGTGGAACGCATTTTAGGGGGGGCTGTGGGGCACCCCAAAGGGACAGGGAATTTTCTAATGGGACAGGGTGGTGACCCCGTTTCCCCCACCCGCAATGGAGTGGGCGCCATGTCATGCATACCTCCCTGGGACCAGACATCTGCTCCTAGGAAGGGACACCTGAGCCCAGGGAGGAGTGCAGAACCGCCCCCCCACTTATCTGCCCCCGGGGAGGGCTACATGGTATGCACCACCCCTCCAATTGGGGTGGAGAGGTGGGCCCCCCTTCACAATAGAAAACTACCTGACGGAGTATGGGGCCCCTCTGCCCCCAAGCAGGTGTCCCTTTTATTGGTGTCCATGCTCTGCATAGACCTCGTAAGCTCTGGCCCCTTCTACCATATTCATCAGGGGTGAATGTCATGTATATTCCCCGTCGCCATCCAGATCTACCCACACTTCATTATACCATTGTAACTCCCGGGGCTCCTTAATTGTGGTGTGATACAAGTTGTCCACCCTCTCCCGTGGATAATGGTACACTGCAGTCATAAGATATTTGGAGTTGCCAGATTCCCCGGTCTGCATTTGTGCATCCTTCATAGTTTGTACCTTTGTCGTTGTGCCCATTGTCACTATCATCATTGCAGAACTAGGTATTGATTTTGCACAACATCGAACCCCTACCTGGCACACACAAAAAATCAGCAAGAGAAAAACAATGAATGGGACAAAAATTGTCATCATTGTTCTGAACCAGGAAGGTATCCAGTTGCTGGGTTTGATCCCCCCTTCTTTCTTCATTCTTTCACCTAGATTGTTTACTGCAGATACCACGTGTGATAGGGTCCCATTGTCAGCGTTGACAGGAGGTACGAATGTACAGCATGCACTCCGGATTTTTCAGCAAACACTGCTGTCCATTGCTGTGAGTAGGTCTAGGACCTACCGGTTTTGCATGGTCATCAACCGCAGGGCTCGAAGTTCCACCTTGATCAAGTTGAATCCTTCTTCTGTGTCATTGGCCTGCTGGATCAGTTCCCAGCGCACAATCATCAGCCATTTGGTGTTTTTTCGTGCCTGGATACCTGGCACTAGAAGGGAGGCAAAGAAGGTTTCTGCGGAATTTAAAATTTTGTACTGGTCAGGAATCTCTGCCAGGAGGTCTGAGGATTTGCCGGAGATATAATTTAAAGACCTCCTTTTGCGGGACACTCTTTCCTGTAACTCATCTTAAGACAGGATGTCATATGTGGAGGGCTCTTCGGTTGCTGGCTGGGGTGCCAGCAACATTTCAATTGGCACTCTTCCCTCCCTGGATATGGCTTTCCGGGATCACCATCAAGGCTGAATGCAACGTGGCCATGGTGCAGGTACAGCTCCTTGATTGCGTGAGGTGCAAGGAAGCTTGTTTGCCACACACACAGTAAGTGTCCATTAATGCTGCTGTGCCTTTTTTCATATCTGGAAGGATGATTGTCTTATTGCAATGTTTATTTGAGCCCATGGGCACCCTCCCTTTGCCGTGGAAACAGAGTTTGTGCTGAATTTCTTTTTGTATCTTGATCAGTTTTTCATGGGCTGTCACCCATGTTAGTTTGGCGATGTGTTGAGACTATGTCGGAGTGCATGTTCGCTTGACCAATTCCTCCATCAGTCCTCGCAGTGCTTCAGCTTTACACTTGATTGTCTCTTTGTGCAATTTGTTTTCCGTGAACATTGTCCCTTTGATAATAAAAAATGGTTCTTTTATGCAGATTACTCCTTGAGGGTTGCTAGTGCATGTTTTCTCATTCTGCAGCATTTGTATTGTTACCGTGTGTGCCTGGAAGGTACTCCGAATCCTACAGAGGGCTAGATGAACAAGACAGTGGGCACCCGACAAAGGTGTTTCTTGAGGTATGAGAACCTTGGGCGTGCCAATGGTATGATGTATCAAAGAGCAAACATAATAACTCTCATTGGTTGCCTGTGTAGCCGTGGCACTCATATCTGAATACTATGTATTAGAGTGGTCAGGGTGGCGGGGGTCTTCTACTTCATCTAATCCCAGGCCATGGTATGCGTCAGACCCCTTTCTTGCCACCCCCTTTTCCGTCTCTTATTCCCCCCCTAGACCATTGTGCATCTTTTTCACCTTTTGATATCGTACAGGAAAAATGTCTGTCCATGTTTTTATCATTTTGTTCGCTACCACTCTGCCAAGACTGTGAGATTGGGTACGCTTGTGTAGTTTGGACATAGGGCTTAAAGTGCATCTTATCGCCATTTGAGGTAGGTTCTTCAATTGTGTACATATTTACATATGGCGATCCCAGAACATCAAACATAGGAGAGTCAACATTACAATCGCTGGGCACATTATCAACATCATAACCCATAGCAGCATATGTAAAAACAGAGGTTTCAACAGTTCGGTTTTTGTGCAGAGTGGTAAGATTGGCATTTAAAGAGGCATTGTGGGCCCATATTACTTTGAACACATTCCAAATGAGGATTGACCCTTCTTGTATTAAGTGTACCCCGTCTGCCTCTCTTTTATATCACCTAATATAAAAGTTATACTCCAGTAAAGCCCCACGCAAAATAACATTACAGAGAAAACAATAGCAACAAAGTACAGCCCCCAGTCATAATTATAAGCTCTAGTAGTGCTAATTTCTTCCCTATTGCTATCTACATTTGTAGTGTTGTTAGTGAGGGCCCTCCTTTCTGCCATATTTCCATCGGAAGGGGCGATATAAATGGGTTAGGTACACACAAATAAATCAAATATTATCTTTTAGCTCCTCAACAATCCATTGGGCCTCATTAGGACCCAGGCGGACTTCGCGGTGCTAAATGCACCGCGAAGCATGGCGGAAAGCCGCCGATAGCGCCATGGGGGTTGGCGGATTTACCGCCCCATTCCGACCTCGGCGGAGCGGTAAATCCCCAATCCCCATTCTGCCCTTCCCCATTCCCATTTTTGCCCCATAGGGTGTAATGGGAGTGGGGAAGGAGTTAATTACGCCACCGTAAAATACGGTGGCGTAATTAACAACGAGGTCCCGTAGCGCCATGGTTTTCTCCGCCTGGTAAGACCAGGCGGAAAAGGCCGCCATGGCGCTACGGGAACTCGTAGTATGGCGGAGAGGTACGCCATGCACTACGCTGGCGTAACACCCTCTCCGCCAGGGTCCTAATGAGGCCCATTGTATCTTATATATACATTATTTTAGGGAACTTGACAGTGGGAGAGAAGAACAGAGAAAGATGAATAATTTGTGAGAAAAATAAATCAAAAATAGAGAACTAAAACTGAAAGAGAGGGAAAGACAGAGAAATAGACAGTGAGAGAAATAAAACAGAGGTAGACATTTGTATTTGTAAACCAATTTTTCAGCCTTTACATACTCTTATTAATACTGTACACTGTTACAAAATTTCCTATTTCAAGTTTATATTTTTCATTTTCTTTACCCAACAGTTATTAGTACACTTTTTTTATTATGGCACAGCACTTTCCTGCTCTTGTGGCTAATCACCATGGAGTGCTGCGCTATTGTGGGCTTTTCTTACATTTGTGAGATGTATCCAGTCCTTTAAGCCCTTTACTTTTACAGCCGGGGGCGTGCAGTACACTACTTCGTAGGGGCCATGGAATCATGGGGAGTTCCATCTCTGCATGAAACTGCACACGTATACACTTTCACTGGGCATTAACTGTAATGCTGGGCTGTCTGCTGCTGGAGTGGTTGTATCTGTTTCATTTTCCCGTGTAAATGGGGGCACTATTTGTTTTGCTATAATCCTCACAGCTCATGTCAGTTAGGTGAGATATTCCTTGAACTCATCCCCTAGCGCTGTGGCAGCTCTGTGAGCATCTGCTACTCTTCTCACTGGAGATAGTGGCGTTTGGATGTGCCTCCCCGTCACAATTTCGTGCAGGGACAAATGGGGGTCCTTACTTGGCTGCGTTCTGAGTTGCAACAGTGCTAGAGGCAAGCAATACACCCAATTCCTTTTTAGGGTGTGACACAGTTTAGATAATCTACTCTTAAGAAGGCCGTTTATCTCTTCTACCATCCCGTTTGCTTGCCGGTGGTGAATCGAGCGAAGTTCATGTTTCACACCAGCAATATGGTCACTTCTTTGAAGAGGTCATTTAAAAAGGGAGTGCCGTTATCTGAACGGATCACATCACAAATCCCCCACCTCAAGTACACCTCCCTCACCAGGAACTTTGCTGCACATTTGGCATCTGGGTGTGCACAAGGTCCTGCATCTACCCAGCGTGAAAAGGGGCACCACACCACTATGAGATATCTGTCCCCGTTGCACCTTTTTTCCATATCTGCATAGTCAATGTGTAACTCTCGGAACGGTCCTGAGGGGCGTGGCAGTGTTCCTCATAGCGTCCTAAGGGTCATATCTGTGTTGTATGTCTGGCATGTTGTGCATTCTATTATCAATTTTGCGCGGTGTTCCTGCAGGTTGGGAACAAACCAGTCATCTTGGATATCTGCCGCTATGTGTTGTTTTGTTACATGTGTGGGGAAGTGAAGCTATTGGAAGGCTATTTGTAATAGTTCTACCAGCATTACCACTTTTCCTGTCATTTCTTGATGCCATAGGTGATCTGTGTGTGACTGTTTGCACCCTCTCTTAGTCCACATTTCCTGCTAATCTGATGGGGCGCGTCTCTGTAATTCTATTATTTGAATTATGGGCGTGGAACTGTACCCTTCTTCCTTGTCATCTTGTGTGTTTGTCTTTACTACACATTCAACTTCTTGGGTAATGTCAAAGTATGCAGCTTGCATTTCCAAGTGAGATTGTATCTGTGTCATTCATGTGGGCCTGGTACTTCACTAAAGCCGCTACTGATGGCTCTGCTATTGCTTCAATTAGTTCATTCAACAATTGTGCGTGTTGTACGGGAGGGCCATCCGCTCTCCTGAATCCTCTTTGTTGCCATTGTGACAAGCCGGAATGCACCGTCATTGTCACGTATGCCGAGTCAGAGTAAATTGTCACTGTGCATCCTTTGGCTGTATGAAATGCTTCAATTAAGGCTATAGCTTGAGCTGAAAAGTGTGGGGGGAGGCATTTCTGTATTATCACTTCATATTCTTCACCTTCTGTTCTTACTAATGCTGCCCCTACAGGTTTTTTCTCCTGTCTCACAGTCAGTGGACGCTGAACCGTCCACAAGTATACCTCATCTCCTTCTACAGCATTTTCACTGGCCTTGGGGATATCGTCACCTTCACCCTCATATGTAGCGCAGTCGTGCGCTTGCATGTCTTCCACTGTGCAGGGTTCTGTGATGAAAGTGGCTGGGTTTACAACATGTATGTTTGGGCTTGAGATGATTATTTTGTATGCAGTTGCTCTTTGGGTTGTGAGTGTGGACTTCGACTTCTCGAGTATAGCAAATAGAGTGTTGAACAAATAGTATTACAGAGTATGCCATTACTATGGTATCGCAAAGGCCGCTGCAGCGAGGGCTTGTTTGCACGTGAAGTGCCCTTGGATTACTGAGTCCAATGTACCACTTTTATAGGGAAATGGCTTCTGACTTAATGATGTTTTTTGCGTCAGTACTGCTGTCATTAGTGTGCCATTGCAATGGGAGAATAAATAAAACTCCTGATCATAAGATCATAATCTGGTGTCGCTAGGATGGGTGCTGTGGTAATGAGATCTTGTAATTTAAAAAACTGTGTGATCATCTCTTGTGTCAATTTTATGGGGGCCCTGTTCTTTTGAGCTTCTTTCAGTGCCTGGAGAAGGGGACGTGTGTATGCAGCATAGTCTAGTATCCATGCACAGCAAATATTGCATATGCCGAGGAATTTCTGCATGTCTTTCATAGTTTTGGGCATTAGGTTGTGGCGTATTGCTGCTGTTCTGTCTGGTACTATTCTCTTACCATATTTTGATATTAACTGCCCTAGATACAACACTTCTGCTAAACAGTATTGCAGTTTTCCATTGTCCACTTTGTACCCTTATGTTGCTCGTAGGTTCAATAACGTTATTGAGTCTTGTTCTACATTGCTCTTCACTTTCACTGCAAATTAGAAGATCATCTACTTATTGAATTATTTTGCTTTTACATCAATATTGCCAAGGTTTTCGTGAAGAATTCTGTTAAATATACTGGGACTTTCACTGTAACCTTGGGGTAATCTACAATGCTCATATCTTTTCCCACCAGGGTAAATGCTGTTAGGTATTGGCACCTGGGCTTGAGTGGTACTGAAAAGAAGGCATTCTTCAGATCCACAACTGTGAAACACGTGGCGTCTTTTCGGACTCTGCATGAAATGGATGCAGGGTTGGCACCAAGGGGAACTCCTTCTGTATGACGTCATTAAGTGGGCGGAGATCCTGGATCATCCTCCAAGCCCCTCCCTTTGCCTTTTTTTATAAGATAAATCACAGTGTTGCATGGCGAATTTGATGGCACAATTATGCCCTGTTGTAGTAGTGCATTTATTGTTTCCTTTATTCCTTCTTCTGCCTCTCTGGATTGTGGGTACTGCTTTACTCTGGGTGGTACTGCACCTGGTTTCAGTTTTATTTTTATGGGTGTTACCCCTTGTAAGAGCCCTATGTAATGGGGCCATGTTGTCCATAAATCTGGTGGTACTTGTTTCGTATCGTCATCGGAAATCAAAGGTGGTGCTCTGACACTGGCCATGAGAGGGTTATTTATCTCTCTATGTTGAATCATTACGTCAACGGGCACACAAATTTCAATTATTATCTCCTCATCAGTGTCACTGTCAGTGAACAGTTCTTCGTCAGAAAGGTCTTGCAGGGTTATGTTTGGGTCTACACAACACTGCTCTCGACACACATCCATGCGTGTCCAGCCCTATTGCCACAATACGTTTAGCTGATACCTGCACCCCCTGTAGGTCAATTGAGAGGATAGTGCCGAGCACAATTTCCGGGCTTACCTAGGGGCAAAAAATGAAATCGGATGGCAACCTCCATTGTTTCCGCGTTATCTCAGACACCATCCTAGCTAATACTTCTATCCCTTAAATGAACATGTCAATGTCTGTGGGCAACCCCCTCACTGCTACTTCATTCGTCATGGTGCTGGGTTGAGGGGAGAGAGGGCCCCCAAAAATTGAACAAAATGGTCAGTGGCGAAAGGCTTGGGGTTACCAGTGGGTTACCCTTTTCCTTCTGCGCCCCCGGTAGGTGCACCCACACATGTGAGGTACCGTTTCATCGGGGGACGTGTGGGGACGCGGGAAGGTAGGCCATGTGTTGTTGGCGGTGTGTTTTGGTGGGTGGCCAGAGAGAAATGTCTGAGAATTGTCTTCATTTTCAGTCAATTTCAGAGACATTTCCTTGTGTCCACTCACCGAAACACGTCGCCAACAACAGATGTCATACCTTCTCGCATTCCCAAAGGTGTCCCGATGAAAAAGGTACCTCACATGTGTGGATGCACCTATTGGGGGCGCAAAAGGAAAAGGATAACCCGCTGGTAACCCCAAGCATTTCGCCACAGCACAATTTGTTCATGTGGGCACCCTACAGATTTGGGACTAGGGTGTCGAAAGACAGCAAAGAAAACGGGGAACCCCATGCATTTCCCAAAAGAGGACACCCGTGGGAATGCAGAGAAGTCTGACATGCGCGAAGCGGCCCAGAATTTATTACCCAGAACCCCAGACAAAGTGAACATTGTGCTTTTTCCCCACCAAATATCACACTTTTTCAGGGATTGTGGCTAATAAAAACTAGGGCAATGTGCGCAAGGCAGACCTCTGTGGATTCCCACGGGTGTCTTCTTTTGGGAAATGCATGGGGTTCCCTGTTTTCCTTGCTGGCTTTCGACACCCAAGGACAAATCTGTAGGTTGCCCACATGAACATAATGGTCAGTGGCGAAAGGCTTGCGGTTGCCAGTGGGTTACCCTTTTCCTTTTCCGTCCCCGGTAGGTGCACCCACACATGTGAGGTACCGTTTTCATTGGGACACGTGTGGGGACATGGGAAGGTAGGCCATGTGTTGTTGGCGGTGTGTTTCTGTGGGTGGCCAGAGCGAAATGTCTGAGAATTGTCTTCATTTCCAGTCAATTTCAGAGACATTTCCCTGTGTCCACTCACCGAAACACGTCGCCAACAACAGATGTCATACCTTCTCGCTTTCCCACAGGTGTCCCGACAAAAAGGTACCTCACATCTTTGGGTGCACCTACTGGGGGCGCAAAAGGAAAAGGGTAACCCGCTGGTAACCCCAAGCCTTTCGCCACAGCACAATTTGTTCATGTGGGCAACCTACAGATTTGGGCCTAGGGTGTCGAAGCCAGCAAGGAAAACAGGAAACCCCATGCATTTCCCAAAAGAGGACACCCGTGGGAATGCACAGAGGTCTGACTTGCGTGAAGTGGCCCATAATCTACTACACAGAACCCCCGACAAATTCCAAATTTGGGGGTAAAAAAACCAATTTCCAGACATTTCACTCTGCTCATCCACCGAAACACGCTGCCAACAACAGATGTCATACCTTCCCGCGTTCCCACAGGTGTCCCAATGAAAACGGTATCTCACATGTGTGGGTTCACTAATCTAGCCGCAAAGGGAAAAGGCTAACCCACTGATAACCACAAAAAGGTTTGGGGAGATAACCTACAGATTTGGGCATAGGGTGTCCAATCCACCAAGGAAAACTGGGAACCCAATGCATTTCTGAAAAGAGGGCACCAATAGGAATCCAGAGAGGTCCAACTTGCGCGGAGCGGACCAGAATGTTTTACCCAGAACCCCCAACAAAGTGAAAAATGTGGGTTTTTTCGGCACATTTCAGACTTGGCCGGGGCTGCTGGGTAATAAATTCTGGGCCGATTTGCGCAAACCATACCTCTGCGGATTCCCACACGTGTCCTCTTTTCAGAAATGCATGGGGTTCCCTGTTTTCCTTGGTGGCTTGGACACCCGAGGCCCATATCTGTATGTTGTGCTTGTCTGGATAAAGTGTGAAAAACAGGTGTCAAAACAGTCTTGGGGTTACCTGTGTTTTAGGCTTTCCCCTTGGCACCCAGGTAGGTGCACCCACACATGTGAGGTACCGTTTTCATTGGGACATCTGTGAGAACGCGGGACGGTAGGCCATGTGTTGTTGGCGGCGTGTTTCGATGGGTGAGCTGAGTGGAATGTGCGGAAAATGCGTTTTTTTCCCACATTTCGGACTTTGCAGGGGTGTCTGGGTAATACATTCTGTGCCGATTTGCGTAAATCATACCTCTGCAGATTCCCACGGGTGTTCTCTTTTCGGAAATGCATGGGGTTTCCTGTTTTCCTTGGTGGCTTGTACAACCAAGGCCCATATCTGTATGTTGTGCTTGTCTGGAGAAAGTGTGAAATTCAGGTGTCAAAACAGACTTGGGGTTACTTGTGTTTTAGGCTTTCCCCTTGGTGCCCAGGTCAGTGCACCCACACATGTGAGGTACCGTTTTCATTGGGACACCTGTGGAAATGCGTGACGGTAGGCCAGGTGTTGTTGGCGGCGTGTTTCGATGGGTGAGCCAAGTGAAATATGCATAAAATGTGTTTTCTTCCCCACATTTAGGACTTTGCAGGAGTGTCTAATTAATAGATTCTGGGCCGATTTGAGGAAATCATGCCTCTGCGGATTCCCACGGGTGTCCTCTTTTTGGAAATGTATGGGGTTCCCTGTTTTCCTTGGTGGCTTGGACACCCCGAGGCCCATATCTGTATGATGTGAGAGTGTGAAATTCAGGTGTGAAAAACAGACTTGGGTTTTTTTGTGTTTTAGGCTTTCCTCTTGGGGCCCAGGTAGGTGCACCCACACATGTGAGGTACCATTTTGATCGGGACACCTGTGGGAACGCGGGACAGTAGGCCATGTGTTGTTGGCGGCGTGTTTGGATGGGTGAGCGGAGTGAAATATTCAGAAAATGCGTTTTTTTTCCCACATTTCGGAATTTGCAGGGGTGTCTGGGTAATACATTCTGGGCCGATTTGCGCAAATCATACCTCTGCAGATTCCCATGGTTGTCCTTTTTTCAAAATGAAAGGGGTTCCCTGTTTTCCTTGGTGGTTTGTACAACCAAGGCCCATATCTGTATGTTGTGCTTGTCTGGAGAAAGTGTGAAATTCAGGTGTCAAAACAGACTTGGGGTTACTTGTGTTTTAGGCTTTCCCCTTGGCGCCCAGGTAGGTGCACCCACACATGTGAGGTACCGTTTTCATCGGGAAACCTGTGGGAATGCGTGATGGTAGGCCATGTGTTGTTGGCGGCGTGTTTCGATGGGTGAGCCAAGTCAAATGTGTGGAAAATGCATTTTCTTCCTCACATTTAGGACTTTGCAGGGGTCTCTGGGTAATACATTCTCGGACGATTTGCGCAAATCATACCTCTGCAGATTCCCACGGGTGTCCTCTTTTTGGAAATGTATGGGGTTCCCTGTTTTCCTTGGTGGCTTGGACACCCCGAGGCCCATATCTGTATGATGTGAGAGTGTCAAATTCAGGTGTGAAAACAGACTTGGGGTTACTTGTGTTTTAGGCTTTCCCCTTGGGGCCCAGGTACGTGCACCCACACATGTGAGGTACCGTTTTCATCGGGACATCTGTGAGAACGCGGGACGGTAGGCCATGTGTTGTTGGCGGCGTGTTTCGATGGGTTAGCTGAGTGGAATGTGCGGAATATGCGTTTTTTTTCCCACATTTCGGACTTTGCAGGGGTGTCTGGGTAATACATTCTGTGCCGATTTGCGCAAATCATACCTCTGCAGATTCCCACGGGTGTTCTCTTTTCGGAAATGCATGGGGTTTCCTGTTTTCCTTGGTGGCTTGTACAACCAAGGCCCATATCTGTATTTTGTGCTTGTCTGGAGAAAGTGTGAAATTCAGGTGTCAAAACAGACTTGGGGTTACTTGTGTTTTAGGCTTTCCCCTTGGTGCCCAGGTCAGTGCAACCACACATGTGAGGTACCGTTTTCATTGGGACACCTGTGGAAATGCGTGACGGTACGCCATGTATTGTTGGCGGCGTGTTTCGATGGGTGAGCCAAGTGAAATATGCAGAAAATGCGTTTTCTTCCCCACATTTAGGACTTTGCAGGAGTGTCTAGTTAATAGATTCTGGGCCGATTTGAGGAAATCATGCCTCTGCGGATTCCCACAGGTGTCCTCTTTTTGGAAATGTATGGGGTTCCCTGTTTTCCTTGGTGGCTTGGACACCCCGAGGCCCATATCTGTATGATGTGAGAGTGTGAAATTCAGGTGTGAAAAACAGACTTGGGTTTTTTTGTGTTTTAGGCTTTCCTCTTGGGGCCCAGGTAGGTGCACCCACACATGTGAGGTACCATTTTGATCGGGACACCTGTGGGAACGTGGGACAGTAGGCCATGTGTTGTTGGTGGCGTGTTTGGATGGGTGAGCCGAGTGAAATATTCAGAAAATGCGTTTTTTTTCCCACATTTCGGACTTTGCAGGGGTGTCTGGGTAATACATTCTGGGCCGATTTGCGCAAATCATACCTCTGCAGATTCCCATGGTTGTCCTTTTTTCAAAATGAATGGGGTTCCCTGTTTTCCTTGGTGGCTTGTACAACCAAGGCCCATATCTGTATGTTGTGCTTGTCTGGAGAAAGTGTGAAATTCAGGTGTCAAAACAGACTTGGGGTTACTTGTGTTTTAGGCTTTCCCCTTGACGCCCAGGTAGGTGCACCCACACATGTGAGGTACCGTTTTCATCGGGACACCTGTGGGAATGCGTGACGGTAGGCCATGTGTTGTTGGCAGCGTGTTTCGATGGGTGAGCCAAGTCAAATGTGTGGAAAATGCATTTTCTTCCTCACATTTAGGACTTTGCAGGGGTCTCTGGGTAATACATTCTGGGACGATTTGCGCAAATCATACCTCTGCAGATTCCCACGGGTGTCCTCTTTTTGGAAATGTATGGGGTTCCCTGTTTTCCTTGGTGGCTTGGACACCCCGAGACCCATATCTGTATGATGTGAGAGTGTGAAATTCAGGTGTGAAAACAGACTTGGGGTTACTTGTGTTTTAGGCTTTCCCCTTGGGGCCCAGGTAGGTGCACCCACACATGTGAGGTAACGTTTTCATCGGGACACCTGTGGGAATGCGTGACGGTAGGCCATGTGTTGTTGGCAGCGTGTTTCGATGGGTGAGCCAAGTCAAATGTGTGGAAAATGCATTTTCTTCCTCACATTTAGGACTTTGCAGGGGTGTCTGGGTAATAAATTCTGGGCCGATTTGCGCAAATCATACCTCTGCAGATTCCCATGGGTGACCTCTTTTGGGAAATGCATGGGGTTCCCTGTTTTCCTTGGTGGCTTGAATACCCTAGGCCCATATCTGTATGTTGTTCTTGTCTGCAGAAAGTGTGAAATTCAGGTGTGAAAACAGACTTGGGGTTACTTGTGTTTTAGGCTTTCCCCTTGGCGTCCAGGTAGGTGCACCCACACATGTGAGGTACCATTTTCATTGGGACACCTGTGGGAATGTAGGATGATAAACCATGTGTTGTTGGCGGTGTGTTTCGATGGGTGAGCCGAGTGAAATGTGCGGAAAATGCATTTTTTTCCCACATTTCGGAATTTGCGGGGGTGCCTGTGTAATTAATTCTGGGTCGGTTTGCGCAAATCATACCTCTGCGGATTCCCACGGTTGTCCTCTTTTTGGAAATGCATGGGGTTCCCTGTTTTCTTTGGTGGCTTGGACACCCGAGGCCCATATCTGTATGATGTGAGAATGTGAAATTCAGGTGTGAAAACAGACTTGGGGTTACTTGTGTTTAAGGCTTTCCCCTTGGCGCCCAGGTAGGTGCACCCAGACATGTGAGGTACTGTTTTCATCGGGACACCTGTGGGAACGTGAGACGGTAGGCCATGTATTGTTGGCCGAGTGTTTCTATGGGTGAGATGAGTGAAATGTGTGGAAAATCCCTTTCTTTTCCCAAATTTCGGATTTTGCAGGGGTGTCTGGGTAATACATTCTGGGCCGATTTGCGCAAATCATACCTCTGCGGATTCCCACAGGTGTCCTATTTTCAGAAATGCATGGGGTTCCCTGTTTTCCTTGGTGGCTTGTACACCCGAGGCCCATATTTGTATGTTGTGCTTGTCTGAAGAAAGTGTGAAATTCACGTGTCAAAACAGACTTGGGTTACTTGTGTTTTAGGCTTTCCCCTTGGCGCCCAGGTAGGTGCACCCACACATGTGAGGTGCCGTTTTCATCGGGATACCTGTGGGAACGCGGGACGGTAGGCCCTGTGTTGTTGGCAGTGTGTTTCGATGGATGAACCGAGTGAAATGTGCAGAAATTGCATTTTTTTTTAACATTTCGGACTTTGCAGGGGTGTCTGGGTAATAAATTCTGGGCCAATGTGTGAAAATCATACCTCTGTGGATTCCCACAGGTGTCCTCTTTTCAGAAATGCATGGGGTTCCCTGTTTTCCTTGGTGGCTTGGACACCCGAGGCCCATATCTGTATGTTGTGCTTGTCTGGAGAAAGTGTGAAATTCAGGTGTAAAAACAGACTTGGAGTTACCTGTGTTTTAGGCTTTCCCCTTGGCACACAGGTAGGTGCACCCACACATGTAAGGTTCCGTTTTCATCAGGAAACCTGTGGAAACGCAGGAAGGTATAACATTTGTTGTGTTTGTGTGGTTTTCATAAGATTTTGACCCATTTGCTGGTGCCCTTTGTCACACAACCCTTTCATTTCCCAAATGTGACCTACATTTAGTCTCTGCTTTAGGCACCATACACTTTTGTAGCCTGCACAAGTCAACTACCCTTGAAAAGTTCTGCCTGTGCTCTTTCAGAAAATGTATGCTTGCCATTCCTCACCACATTGGTTTTCCCGATTTACTCATGCTACGTGTGTCTGTTCAGGCCGTGAGCATAAAACTCCTGTGTACCATGGCTCAGTGTTTGGCTTGTGGTACTGCTTGTTTTATAAAACACTACAAAAAAGGTGTGCTTTCCTAACTGCAAGAGTCGGGGGAATCTATCGGAGCATTGCTTTTCTCAAAATTCATAAAAGCCATTGCCGTACCAAGCCTACCATGTCCACACACATACCTTTTTTTTCAGTCATTTTCCCGCTTTTCTCCCAATCTATGGCATTTTCCCCTACCTAGTTGTTGCCTGACCTACGCAAATCACCCCTTCCTAAACTTGGATTTTTTTCTACTTTTCAGAAATATAAATGCCTTTCTGTCCTCCAATTCGGCTTTCCTTCCCTTTTTGTCCATTCCGTCCATGCATGTCCAATTGGCAAAAATGGCCAAAATCGCCAATCGTTCCAATCGTTTCCACTCAGCCTGTTCTTGAAGGCCAGGCAATTGGGAAATTCAGCACAGCAACCCATTTTTTCCTAGCTCTCACAAGGAAAAAACCACAGGCTTCTTTGTACATCATTTTATTGGCATTTTTTGAGAAAACCTACAATTTTCGCCCTTTTTGCATATTTTCTCTCACCCCCGTACAGCAACCTAGGATTGAATGGCCACATACCAAAATCACCAAAAACGGCCCTGGCGCTGGGGGGAAATACCCATGTCAGTTAAAGGGTTAAAGATATAATGATGATCATTATTTACTGCATGTCTAGGATAAGTGTGTAGATTAGTTTAGCCAAAACCAACCGCCTCTCCGGACCTGACCCAACCTTCACCTCCCACGGACCGGCCCAGCTGAACCACATGATGTACAACCTCCCGCCAAGTCATCAGCCAATCTCACAGAGCCGGCCCTTAAAGCGTTATACTTGCACCCCTTCTCTGACCAATGGAAATGTAACTTGTAGACTGTATAGAAATCGTCATTGATGACACTGTAACCCTTTAAAACATATTGTTTCTGTATTGTTTGCTAGAGCTCTCTCAAGGCAGTAGAGTTCTCTGGCTGCTGCCTTGCTCATTGACTGGAGCTCCCTGTGGGTACAGAGTACTACCTCCTTTTTTGTTTGCCTTACCCCTGCTTGGCACTACCATGGGGATGGGGAATGGCCAACATCAACACCACTTCCCAGCCTGCCTGAACTGCGTGTGCTCCCCAGCCAGGAAGGGGAGCAACAAGTGGGCATTATGGGGTTCACCACTGGTTAAAGAAGGCCATATATGAGTCCCCAGTCTGCTGCTGGTTGACACGGCATAGGTGAAAGGAATTGACTGCAGCCCCACTGCTGCAGTTCACGCCAGGTTGCATTTGGTATATGTGGTCCTGCCAGGACTCCCTGCCAGCTTGGTTTAAAAATACCCCTTTGGTCCACTTCATGCTGCTGTTGCACTGCACCAACCAAGGATGCAGGAGCACCATAAATGACCTGCTACAGTACCTTGCATCTTGAGACTATCCCGGCCAGGCTGTTTCCCAAGCAAGGAATGTGTATATATTTTTCACTATTATGAAGTGCACTTTATTATGACTATTTATACATGTTTAAGGGACTTTTTTTCAGTCAATTCAAGCTTCATTCAGCGTTTTGCCATCAAAGCATAAAAAACACAATAAAAACACTTAAATACGTACAACCCTTCAGTACAAAAACAATCAAGGGAAATACTTGAATATCATCATAATGTTTTTTACATCAAGAACACTGTAAAACATAATCAAGCAAATTACAAACTATCCACTCTTCTGTCATATGGGATCACGTTAGCAGTTACCCGTAAAATCTCTCAGGGCTAACGTCCATCTGGCTAATCCATTGCACATGCCCTAGGCCAGCTGTGGTTCCCCCTAGGCCGTTTCCCCAATGGTAATGTACATGCCCCAGATAGCACAGAGTTTGGGGCCCTGGTTGCAGTTGAAGCATTAATGTAAAAGACAGAATAGGGGCTGATCAAGATTTTGCTCGTTGATGGAGATGGAGCATTCATGTAATTACTCAAGATGCCATTAGCTACTCTCTGGTTCCAGAGTTCCAATCGAATGGAATCATGCACGCTCTCCCCTTGATGTGGGAACCTAGTGCAGGTCAAAATGTTCTCTCGGGATATAAATACACAGCCATGCATTGTGCAAAGTCAGTGCAGTGTTTTATTTGTCAGTGCATCCCTGGGTCCATGCTGACTACGGTATCATTTGGGGACATGGTGCAGACATATTGTTCCACTTATTGGCCGCTGCCCGTACTGTGCTCTATGGGCGCTAGAACAGGCTGTAATTCTGGCTTGATTATGGGCTACATGGCCGGTCCACAGGGCTCATTTGATATTTGGTGTTGTATGTCTAGATACTAGGTCTGCCCCCATGGGTATAGGCTGCTTGGGCAGTTGTACATCTTGGCTCAGGGATCTTGGCATCAACATAGTGCATTGATTTGGAACAAGTTGGGCAATGAACGCCTGGTTCGGCAAGGTCGTTACGGGCCATTAAGATTGCTACTTTGACTACTAAGGGCTGCCAGGTGAAGTGGTAGGTTGCCTCCCCCAAGCTCCACCAGGCCCATTTCAGATCCCCCAGTGCCTCTCCTCTTCTCTGTGTCTCAATGAGGAACTGCAGCAACCTCTTCACATCTCTTAGTTCATACAGAACAGTGCTACAATTGCATCCACATGATGTATTTGTACCCTCAACAGATGGTACAGAATTGTGCTGAATCAGTGGATCAAGTGGGAGCTAGGTACAAGGATCATTGATTCTCAGCAAATAATTACTCCCATGACAGTTCACGTTTGGATTATGCCCTGTAAATGAGGAGATAATATTATGCACAGGTTCATTGGAAGGATTCTGGATGGGCTCATCTTTAGGTTTGTTTATGTCCCTTAGGGCCAAAACCCTCTCCAGGTCTCTGCAAGGTTCCAATAGATTTGCATTTGCTTTTAAGCTCTCTGATGTTTGAGTCACAATATCCTTATCCTTTGGGGCCTCTGGGTTTTCTTGGTCATTCTTAGGTGGCACCTCTCCCCTCAGAGACAAGGGCAAATACATATTCAGAGAAGGGTTATTCAGAAAGATCCTGCCTACATGGGCAAGTTCTGGGGCAGATGTGGGCACTGGTTTTCTTTGAGTCCTTACAGGACAAATTGAAGGGATGCTGATGGGATAGCAGCATTAGTTATTGGGAGCCACTCGTTGGTCATTAGCACTTTGGGAGATGGGAATATAAACCCAAAGTTCCATGGATGATTTTAGCTGATATGTCAGTGCTTAGGATTTCAGAAATTGGAACACCTTCAATAGCTGCTGGACTAATACCACTCCCTGACCCGCCGTTCCCCAGCCATAATATCCGAGATTAGCAGGAAGATTTAGGGGTGAGTCTACTGTCATTCAACAACCACATGGTCTCTATTCTCGCAAACATTCCATTCCTGGTGCTCTGGGTCACTAGCATCCATTCTGTCACCTATGGCACTCGACATACAAACAGGCTCCCTCACATTACAACCCTGGGTCTTAGCCATCCTGGATTCGCAACGTGTACCCAGGAACCGGTTAATTTCTTATATCACGAAATAAGCATCCCGTAACAGTTGTAGAATTCTGTGATGGTTTCTTCTGTAAAGGGATGCCAGACCTTGTGACTATCGGGCCTGCCAGCTGCCTCTTGAGTGTCAAAATGTTGTGTTTTACCTTTTCCTGGACTTCCCCCATGTCAATACTATAGTGGTGAGGCAAAGGTCCATCTGGGCTGGCAAGCACAGTGCAGTGTTGCGATTTCACCCCTAGGGGTCAGTTTCTCCCGTTGGCTTCCGCTGCCTCCATCTCCTGCTTGGAGAGAATGCCCTGCAGGAGCAAACCCCCTTACTCTATCCCCTTATATTATTTATAATCCAAAGCCAACCCAATAGATTTATAAAATAACTAAAATAATATAATGGTCAATTGTGCAGAAGGTCAATTAGGACCACAATAATGAGGGCAATTGTGCAAAAGGTCAATTGCAAAAGGTCTATTTGGGTAATACCCACCTGACAGGATCCACAGCGCCAAGGCACAGGAGTGGCACAATCCAACCGCCTCCACTGTGGTTTTGGGACCTGCAAGTCATAACTTGCACAGGGCTCTGCAACCCCAGCAGGGAAGGAGGGTTAGGGACTCGATGGTTGGATGGAAACGCAGAAGAGGGTAAGGAACAGGTTATGGATAGGAAGGGGGACCTAGGGTAAGATGCATCAAATATAGTCTTATGTATCATGATCTATTCCGTTAACATGCATACAACACTCACACAAACATACCCTTGGATTATGGCTGTGATCATGAAGAACATGACAAGTAACAGTAGACAAAACACTTAGCTGGGTTATGGTTGAGCAGAGCGTCCTTTGTTGTCTCCTGCTGATTTCCAGAGCCCAGTCCCATGCATTAGCAGTTCAAATGCTGCAAGAAAACACTGCCTGCCATTAGTACACACATGACAAATAGCCAGACATGACCTTGTACATGCATGTACCCAAGCGCTGAGAGTTGGTTAGACTGTCAGTTGCACGTCTTCAGGTGCTAGGTACATGCAGGGTAGTGCAGGGTCTGCACGTGGCTTATTAGCATGCAGCTTCAATGTCTTAGCCGCACGTGGCTCACAGCATGCAGTGTTTGTACTCAGGTGCGCTATGACAGCGTCCACGACTGTAAGCCGTTCCCAAGTGGTGCGCGTAATGCACTCATTATGCACTGGTATGCATGTGCTGGTAAGAAGCGCTGGTAAGTATGGCTGGGTTAGGGGGTGCGGTACACAGCGCTCAGGGATTGATTGCATAGCGCTGTTTGCCATAGAAGAGGGAACTTAGCTTATGGGTAGCAAGGGGTCAGGAAGGTGGTGGGGATGGGCCCCCTTGTTTGATCCCTGCTCCCTGTGATCAAAGGAAGTGCTGCAGCATTTATCTGTAGTGAGCGAGGGGCTGGGTACTCGATTCTGTAGGGCATGGTCCATCGTGTGTGTTTCTGAGGCTGGAGCTGCTGGACGCACATCTGTTCAGCTTCGTGTCTCGAGCACAAGCTGCATGCTCGTTGTCACGTGCATGTGTGTTGCTGAGCCACCCCCCCTTGCCCTGTGTGGCTTCTGGATTCTAGTACTTGGCCCGGAATTTGATGGGATATGTAGTTCCATAGGCTTTTCTCCTGCATAGAGGGAAAAGAAGCATCAGATATGGCTTGAATGTCTTTTGGCTTTACATCTTAGTTATCTTGGTCTTTTGCCGACACAGCAGAGGCTCCCTGTTGCCTGCCCACACACTTTGACAACCCCCAGGACACCTGTCTTGACACTGCAGGCTTCACCCTTGCCGGAAAGCCAGGAGGTTTTGAAGAGTGCTGTGGCTGGTGGACGGGACCTGCTGGTGGTGGCAAATTGCCACAAAAGAAAACTACTCTGGGCTCCAGCTCCTGCAGGAGGAAACCCCTGCACCATTTCCCCCCACTGACTCTTTTTAGTTTTGTAATTCAGCTACTGAGGAATACTTATAGGGCCTGCTTCACAGAGCATTCTGCTATGGGATTGCACCATTATACAACACTTCTGTGAACCAGGCACATAGTGTGTTATGGTGTGAAATGTGTTACCCTCTTTTAACATAAAATTTAGAAAACGGCTGGTGTGCTCTGGTTGAAGTCAAGATATTCAATAGCAAAACAAAAAGAAAATGCGTACACCAGCATTTCTGCAATGGCATAATTCATCAAAGCAAGGTAACACATGTTACCTTGCTTGGATGATTTATTTGCATGCATGATGTGTGCATCATAAATTATGATGCATGCATCATTCACATGCTGCTACAGCATGCAAAGTTGAGAGGCTGGGGCTGCTGCCGGGCCGGTGGCTGTCACCGTGCCCGAACTCCAGGGGGCACGGTGCCCCCTGGAGTTGCTGTGCTGTTGTATCAGTGATAAATATGTATTAGTGATATTAGTGATAAACAGCCAATTCTGGGCAATGCTGCATGGGCATCCCACAAGCGAGGCAGGGTAACTGCTGTTACCATCGGCAGCCTGGAGAGGGGCAGCCCCAACCCCACGCGCCTGCTCCTCTCCTCTCCCTCCAGCTACGGAGACATGCAATCTTGGCAGCACAAAAGCCACAGAAGGGCAAGGTGCGAACAGTCATCGCACCCTTCCTCCAAACAGCAAGGTGCTAAAGCGCCACAAGGAAACAACCATCAGGCATGGCCCAGTTTCAAAGATCTGCCCCCACCAGGGGGTAAGACAGTCGGCTATCCGGCCGGGGGCTGTGACAACAGCGGCCCCCACCACATACACAACAAAAACCCAGGGCCTCCCTGGGTCCTATAAATGCGAACAGCATGCTCATAGTAAACACAATCTGTTTGTGGACCCTGAACGGGGACCCAAGCAAACAGGAGGTTCACTGTTTACCCAATGTCTTCCAAATCTTCTTGCTTCTTTACCACAGATCCCACCCACCCTTCAAAAGGGGAGAAGAACAAAAAGAAGTACAAGGCACTGTACGGTGCCCACAACAAGTCGTGGGACACAAGAAGGCGGCACGGGTCCTAGGGGGTAACCTCAGGACCCGGTGCCCAAAAGTATGATAACATCATGATATGTGAAATTGTTATTGTCATAACCCATATCTGTACAATAGAATCCTACAGCCTTTTTATTGCCAACACTTGAAACAAGTTGTGAGCCTATCATTATGGGTGAGGGTTCGAGGTTCGGCCATTACTAATGCATGCATATGGGTTCAGCAGGTATAGAGTAGAATAAGCATCAATTTTGGACTATGTATTTTGCCTTTCGCAAGTTGCAGTAATAGCATGTTTTTTTTTCTGCCGTTGTCTCTGTTACGATCATCACAAGAATTCCATCTCAGTGTTCTCGGTCACTTGACAAAATCCTTATGCCTAAAAGCTTCAGTACAGTGTACAAATATTTGACCATATCACATCAAGTGGCCATAAATAATAATAATAATAATAATAATAATAATAATAATAATAATAATAATAATAATAATAATAATAATAATAATAATAATAATAATAATTGGCCATTGACTTCATTGTGCCCCAATAAACGCTATTTTGTAATGTGTCTATCTTTCCCATCTCACAGGCATGCTGTTCAGGATGTTTATTTGCATGTATGAGGTAACGAGTGCTCAGTGTATGGAATATCCTGTCAGTGCGCTGATTTCCCTATTTTGCCAACCTCTGAAGCCTGAAAGTAGATGCATGCAGGCTTGACATGCGTCAAACTTTTCACCAGACCTGCAATTGAACTGAACTGGTCTGCTGTTAAATCTCAGTTAACTGTTTAATGGTATCCACTACAGAATAGCTGCTAATTTTACTATAGCCAATATGATAGCTCAGTGGGTTGAGCGCTCGCTGCTGCAATGTGGGTGATCTGATGGTTCGAATCCCAGCACGGCCATCTCAGCCTTTCATCCTTCTTAGGTCGATAAATGAGTACCAACACAGGCTGGGTGATATTGTAGGCATATTTGTTCTGTAAAAAAGAGTTTAAGCGTAAGTGCTATACAATAACATATCATTTGGCCTTGGACTTCTACTTGCATTCACAGTAATTTGACAATATGGATCTATACACACAGATATTAATGATACATATGGTGATCCATTATTGTATGAAATGTATATCACATTAGTGAAATCATAACCATATTTTTCACAGTGTACTTAGGAACAATGCTATTTGATGCCACTTCCTATGTTGTCAAGGGGTGAAAGGTTGTGTTTCATCGCTTACCGGGATGTCATTTTGGGGTGGGGTCAAATGACATCACTTCCGGTGATGTCATCTGAGGTAAAGGGTCATGAGGCGAGGGGTTGGCCACTTTTATTTTGGCTGTCCAGGCTTATTTCTTGTCCCAGTTCGACCCTGCTTGTGCTGTATGTTTATTCTGACCAAGTGTTTCTTCTTAGGGGTTTGGGTAAGTATTACATCTATTGCCGTTCCTGACCAGGTCCTGTTCCTAGAGTGCATACCCTGGGTGATCTAGGAACTAAGGTAAGTGGAGGACACCAGAGACAGGTCAAGAAAAGTGAATCACTATCCCAGCCTTCACCTGTCTTTCGACATGTGTGCTTAGGTCCATCACCTAGCCACAGCTTCCGACTTGCACCACTCAACACTCTACCTTTTGCACCTGCCTCTCCCACTGTGCCACTAATGATATCACTGCCCATTTTCCTTCCAGATCCATATGCAGAAGGTCACAAAAGTGACAGAAGGGTGCAATACCAGACAACTTACACTGCATTACTTTACAACGTTCTCCTGAGCTGCCAATAATATCCATGCTCCAACATTCTACCTGTATTCATGGATGGGCAGCAGGACAACACATACACATCTAAACCAAGAAACAACATCTCCCCTCCTTACACATTAAAACATAATTTCCCTGGATAATACATTTAAATGCCATTCACCTCATCTTCTTCCCTGCAGACATGTAATTTAGATGCACATTGATCCACAAACACATCCGTGTTCACTCACACCCACTTTACAAAAGGTTTGCACCAAGAACTCGGAGATACAACTGGTGGGGACCCTATTGGCATGGACTAAGGCAAAGAGCAAGGATGTTTCCACCCTATATGCCAGCCTAGGTAGCTCTACACCAAACAACACTGGTAAGCCACAGAGTGGTGTTGCATCTGCCAGAAAGGTGCAATGCAGGGCATGCTGATGACACAGCCTCCAAATCAGAACAAAGGTTGTTACACAATAGAGATTGCTGATTGTGTAAGAGATGAAGTCTGCAGTATAGGACAACGGAAGGCATACCGACCTAGGCAGCCTTTCACTCAGTCACAATCAGCAAATCTCTCACATGATCTCAGTATATTCACACACAGAATTCCCTAACATTCCCATGTACTGGAATCACACCCATGCTCCAACATTCTACCTGCACTCATGGATGGCCAGCAGGACAAACATATACACCCAAACCATGATACAGCATCTCCCTTAAGTACTAATTTGAACAACACAATTCACCCCATCCTGAATACAGTGTATGTGCATTTGATGGCGCTACTTCAAAAAGTGCTTACAATCTTATTAATTCCTGCTGTACTCATATATGCTGTGTCTAATATCGTATAACTTGTTATTTTAAGATCTACTGCAAGGCAGTTCACGTGACTGGCTGTTTGCTTAAGAGCGTTGTATTGACCTTGTACACCTGAACGACTACCTAACCCTAACCACTGTTAAGAATACAGTGAGCCACTGCATGGAGCCATTAAAATAAACAACAAGATTAAGACTAAGTAGCATAAACAGCTGCCTAACCCAGATACCCGAAAAGAGACTTACACCTGACCAGGGTGAGTTATCCCTATTAATCAAGGAACATTCTATTTGTATTTTCTGCTTGAATATCAGATTGAAATTACATTGTGATACTTACCCAACTCTATTTGGGTTCTAGTTTACAACTTCATAACACTGACCAACTTGAAAATGTACCCACAAGCCCAGGTGAACTACAGATGTGTATACAGTCAGTATATATATATTACACAGCCACAGTAGTGGTTGTGTAGTTATGGTTAAGTTGCTGTTTCCATAGGAAGAGCCATTTTTGGGTGGCTTATAACTTCGCTCTCCCTAAGTATATGGGTCACTCTGAATGTGCAAAGTTTGGTGAGGTTTGGTCTAGGGGGGGCAAAGTTATAGGGGGGTCCCAAAACTTCTTTTTTTCCCATAGACTGAATGGGGAAAAAACTTTGCTCATGCCTACAGGCCAAACCGCTGGACGGATTTTCACCAAATTTAGACAAGGAGCAGCGGCTTGGTTCCGAAACCGTGCATCCAGTAGTTTTATTTTAAAATGACCAAAAAGTAGGTCACAAAAAATTAGTGATATCTATGTTCGGTCCGTGGACACACTTCGTTGTTCGCTCCGCGGACAGTGTCCTGATTGGTCTAACGGCTTGCGTCATGTCTGCGGACATTCAACGTGTTCGCTGATTGGACGGTGAAGAGCGTGACTGCGCAGTGAAACTTGGTGGAAAAAATACTATTTAGTAGAGTGTGTTGGTGTGTAAAAGTGTTTGGGGAGGGTGGGGGAGTAAGAGATGGGTTAAATGTTGTATTTATTTAGGTGGTAAACCCCCTGTTGTATTCACTCTGTCTGCGAACAATGCAGATGTTCTGAAATGTTTTAAATAAACGAAATGGGGGTGTTCTGAGGACACTACGCCTGTATGTATTGTTCGCAAGCAAGCTGAAAGTGTTCTAAGAACACTTGCGGTGTCCTGAAATGTTCGAAAATAAATGAAATCGGTGTGTTCTGAGGACAGTAAGCCTGTCTGTTTTGTTCGCAGGCAAGTTGAATCTGTTCTAAGAACACATGTGTCCTGGGATGTTTGTCAATAAACAAAATGGGGGTGTCCTGAGGACGGTATGTCTGTCCGTGTCTGCACTGTTCGTAAGAAAGTTCAAATTGTTCTAAGAACACATGAAGTGTTCTGGGATGTTTGTAAATAAAAAAAAAAATGGGGGTGTCCTGAGGACACTACGCCTGTACGTATTGTTCGTAAGTAAGCTGAAAGTGTTCTAAGAACACTTGCTGTGTCCTGAAATGTTAAAAAATAAACCAAATGGGTGTGTTCTGAGGACGGTAAGCCTGTCCGTTTTGTTCACAGGCAAGTTGAATCTGTTCTAAGAACACATCATGTGTCCTGGGATGTTCGTCAATAAACAAAATGGGGGTGTCCTGAGGATGGTATGCCTGTCCGTACTGTTTGCAAGCAAGTTCAAATTGTTCTAAGAACACATGAAGTGTCCTGGGATGTTTGTAAATAAATGAAATGGGGGTGTTCTGAGGACACGACGCCTGTACGTATTGTTCGCAAGCATGTTGAAACTGTTCTAAGAACACTCGCAGTGTCCTGAAATGTTCGAAAATAAACAAAATGGGGGTGTCCTGAGGATGGTATACCTGTCCGTTTGTTCGCAGGCAAGTTGAAACTGTTCTAATAACACATGCAGTGTCCTGAAATGTTCGTCAATGGACAAAATGGGGATGTCCTGAGGACGCTGTCCGTATTGTTCGCTGGCAAGATGAAAGTGTTCTTAGAACACATTATGTGTCCTGGGATGTTCGTAAATAAACAAAATGGGGGTGTCCTGAGGACTCTATGTCTGTCCGTACTGTTCGTAGGCAAGTTGAAACTGTTCTAAGAACACTCATCATGTCCGCAGACATTAAAAGTACCAATATGGCATAGTTAAAATGTTTGACTCTATGGGTGTGATATACTGCGGATGTTGTGGCCAGGGCATAGAGTCTTGGGAGCATGGCCATGCACCCAAGACTCTATGCCCTGGCCACAACCACCGCAGCATATCACACCCATAGTGGCTTATAATTTTGGGGTCCAAAAACAAATTTATAAGCAACGAAGTTATAAGCCACTATGGGTGTGATATGCTGTGGTGGTTGTGGGCAGGGTGTATAGTCTTGGGTGCATGGACAAGACCAAATTTATAAGCACCAATGTTATAAGTCACTATGGGTGTGATTTGCTGTGTTGGTTGTACTTATTATAATATACTTACTGTTTGGTTTAGTAACTGGAGTACATGTATTTCTTGTTTATTTCTGTGATAAAAGAAAAGATCATGTTAGTATTGGTATTTTGTAACGACTTATAACATTGAATAATCAACATTTTTTTTTTACCCTCATATTTAGTAGATTACAAACCAGTGTACGGTGCAATTTGCTCAGTTTCTGTGTTTGTTGCTAAAATCATTTGGTCTGTTGGAGAAAAAAAAATCCATGTTGGATTAAAAAAAAAACCTTTTTTTGTTATGCAACAGTCTATTTGTTTGTTTGTTTTCAGTGTTCACTTGTTGTTTCTGGCTAATGCTCTATATATTGGCTTGTTGCAGAGTTTTGAAGCAGTTAGATACCTGTTGACATATGCTAACAGTCTATTTTTTGTTATAATGAAGTGGTATTGATTTATCTGTTTGGTTATTGAAAATCTTGGGCTAGTTAGATACCAGTTGGCGTATTCTAACTGTTTATTGTTTGATATAATTTAGTGGTATTCATTTATCTGTTTAGTAGTTGTAGAATCTTGGGGCAGTTAGATACCTGTTGGCATATTCTAACAGTCTATTTTTGTTATAATGAAGTGGTATTGATTTATCTGTTTGGATATTGTAAAATCTTGGGGCAGATTGTAAAATCTTGGGGCAGTTAGATACCAGTTGGTGTATTCTAATTATCTATTTTTAGATATAATTCAGTAGTATTCATTTATTTGATTAGTTGTTGTAGAATCTTGGGGCAGTTATATAGCTGTTAGCATATTTTAACAGTTCATAGTTTTTTAATAGAAGTTTAGTTGATGTTTAAGTACAGTTTAGTTAATACATTTTAGTTTTAAGAACATTAAATAAGCGTTTGTAAGATCTGCAGGTAATCTCTGCTTTAGAGTAATGGTACTATCATTACATTCAAACCATCCACATTTTTTTTTATATATGCAGTATAGTGACCTGCATTGGTTGTGGCTCCTGTGTGGTAGATTATACTGATTGTTGTGAAGGTTTTCTTACCAAGTGACCCTTGACCATGTGTGAATCCAGTCAGCTTGCAGTTGTTTTTGGTACCATCTGCATTGTAACGTAGAAACATTAGTATTACGTATTTACTATGTGTTTGTATTAGTAAGGTGGAGCGGTTATCCGAATTGCAGGTAGTACATAATCTACCATGGTTTGAATTTTGTACAAGTTGCTGAAATGGAACGGATTCACAATTAGGTATTGATACATACACAAAGGGCTCATTGGGGATTTGTTCTTGTGTCACATTGTTGCACAGAGTGCATGTATGTTTCCACATGTATGAAATCTGGAAGATTTCATTTATAGGTATGTTTTTGTTTTCCAGTCCTTGTAGTAAATACATTAGAAATTCTTGTGGATCTTCCTGTGAGTTTATAGTGAATTTCACCATTCCAGCACAGTAGTCCAATTGTTGTCTTATTCCATAAACACTGTACGTGTTGTCAGGATTGTTTGTTGCATTTCTATGAAGTACTAACATTTGCAAACACAAATGGTCTGTACTGTGTAAGTAAATGTTGTCAACAATTGGTGATAATTGAAATAGAATATTCATTGCTACATTTGCATAGCAACTTACACCAATTACATTTGAAAGTTTAAATGGACCAGGTAGTTCTGTATCTGAGTGCTTTTTTTTTAGAGTTTGTCTACCTTCTTTGAAGAAGTACCTGGTTTACTTTCCCTAATAGGTACTTTTTTGATTGTGGTACTTGATGAAGTATTAGTTTCTTTTAATCTCTTTGGAGGATTTGCAGTGACATCCTGTTGCATTTCTGTTTGATTTAGTTTTCTTTTAGAACATTTAACTTTTTGTGGAATAAAATATGTTTTAGATGGGGGGTGTATAGTAAATAAAGTCTATTGTATTCTGAAATGCAAGGAATATCAGGGTTTACTTTACTTGCATCAAAGTTGATTAGAAATAGACTGTCAAGTGTACGTAAGCGTGATAGTGCTACGTAGCTCATGCCTTCTTTAAAGACTGTGTTACCAATATCTATCAATGCTTTGTCTAGGGTAAGACCTTGTGATTTATGAATGGTGACTGCGTATGCAAGAGGTAGAGAAAATTGTTCTCTGCGTACATACATGTCTTTGAAGAGAAGGAATCGAGATGTTGAGCGTCCTATCCTTTTCACTTCTGAAAGTTTGTCAACGAGAATATTGACAAACTGAATGTTGTTGTCACGTGGGTATGTTTGAAAGCCAACAACTCTACCCAGTGCTCCATTAACTAGTCCTTGATCCACGTCAAGGTTACATTTAAGCATTACTCTGCAATTTAAGGATAATTTTAATATTTTTTCCAATCCAGCTGTGTTGGAGATTGAATTTTCTAAACTTTTAGTCTAGTTGTGGCTTGTTCACACATGGGTAGTGTCATACCATATATGTCTAGTTTGTCTGTGGCACTCATTTCAATTATTGATTGCATTTCTTTTTTTAACATTGTTTCATTGAATTTGAAACAGCTTGCAAGAGTTGCCATTAAGGCCATACAATTGACATTTTTGTGGGCTAATTGTTCCATAACATCCGTAGCACATTCATTATCGCCATAAAGTGCATGAATGTGCCGGGTTTTCAATATTGCTTGTGCTTCTTGAGATAATATACCAACTCCAATACTTTCTAAGATGTTGGCGTAAGTGAGATCTGCAGATTGCCGCATGTTTTCTGTTAATTCTCTGTATTGGAAATGTTGCCAAAGGTTGACATTTCCAATGCTGCCAACAGGTTTTAAAAATAGGCTCACCTTTCACTGGTGTCAATTGAAGAAGATCTCCGAAAACAATAATGTGTGTTCCTCCAAGGAGCTCTTCGTAGTTTGTTTTGCGTACTTCTTGTAATCTGAGGTGAATCAAAGCCAACATTATGTTGGAGACCATGCTCACTTCATCTATTAGTAGCATTTTCATTTGTTTTAATACTCTGCGTAGTTCCATTGCAGCTTCTGTAGAAAGTTTGTAATAGTCTAATTTGTTTTGGTGTTCTACTGGCAGGAGTAGTAATCGGTCTAAAGTGACACCGCCTATGTTGTAGGTAGCTACACCTGTGGGGGCAGTGACAACATCTGACAGTTTGTTGTTTGTCAATTGTTGAAGGAATTTACTGATGATTTTGATTAAGAATGTTTTGCCAGAACCAGCTTCACCACTGACGTACAGTAGTATAGGTTTGTAATTTTGGCAGGTGCATTCTTTGTTTTCATGTTGTACACCATGTGCAATTTCGTTTGTTGCTTTTTCAAAAATGCTACGTTGCTCACTGTTTAGTTTTAATTGTAGTATAGTTAAGTCTTCTTTATCTTCATACTGACACATGGAGTTTTCTACGTCTGTCATAGATAATTCTGCCTCATTTGTTATTAGTGGCTCTCCCAGTGGTTCTTGGCTTCCTGTTACAGAAGGTTGACTACTTTCAGGAGTGTCCTTATCTAGTTGGGCCAGGAGTTCTTCTTGGAGTTGCTGTTAATTGTGCAACATTGTTTTGTACTGTGTAAAGTTTACATCAGTTATAGTGCTTTCATTTGCTTTGAAAGCGTCTTCATAGGAGTCAGAGCTATCTAGTATTTCTTCTTCTTTTCACCATGGTTTAAAGATTTGTAGCAGGGACATTTAATATAGTTCTTTATGTTGAGGAGTCTTTAATGACAATTTGATAAGATTAATTAAATTTGGTTTGGTGAGTTTTACTAAGCTGCCTTCACAATTTGTCACTCTGTATTTACATTTTTTCATCGGGTTTTATATTATTTTTGTATGTGAAGTTTTGGGCTATGTGGTATAGACACATGGTTTCCAAAGTGGTACTTCTGTTTGGGTAGTATGTGTCCAGTAAATTGTTTTTTAAAATGTCTTGGCTGTTGGGATCATGTTTGGCTATTGTTTCTATATCTTCGTATGATTTTAGAACTCTTTTTCTAGATTTAGCAGGACCAAGACTTAGCCATACTATATTTTCAGATTTTTCATACAAAGCAGTACCAGTTAAATGATCTGCTGATTCATAGGAGCCACATTCTCTATGGGAGAGCATTTTTATGCCCAAGCTGTAAAATTTCTGAGACAGTGTTTTTTCTGATGACAGGTCATTCCAGAGCTCATGGAGCTCTGTTCTTTCTGCTTTGGTTAAGTATGCTGAAACATATTGTGCAACTGCAGTGGAATTGTCTGCACTGTACTGCACATCTATATTTGCATTCCATAAGTGGGCAATGATTGCATTGTAATCATTGATATATTTTTCTTCTTCTGTTCTTTTTATGTAATATATATTCTTAGGTGATTTTCCCTTTAACACTGTGTCTAACTGAAGACATGAAGTTTTTCACTTGACCTGTTTTTGTAACCGGTCTAGGGAAACCAAAGCGGCATTTGGTGTAGTATTCCCTTTGTTTTTGTATTTGCGACAAAAATATTTGTCACATTTGTGTCTTTGAAATTGTAAAATTTGTGCATGAAGATCACTATTTGCTGCTTCTGATGGAATTTCAAAAGTGACATATTTTTCAATAAACTGTAACACAGTGGCGTCATTGTCTTGACCAAATTTAGGAGCATCTTTAATCCATAAAAGCATGTGGATATGAGGTGCTCCTCTGGCTTGGTAGTCTTTTCTCCAAAAGAAGTGTTGCACTTCTCCGAGGGAAGGAACAGTTTTATTACAAATAAAGTGTAGCATAGTAATGAAGTGATGGTGAAAATATCTTGAAACATTAACAGGATAGAGAACAAAGTTCTCCAGGTTAGTATATCTATGTTTGTTTTGTTTTCGTTTGATGTGCGTAGGAAATCATGTACATCGTCCCATGCATATTCTGCACAACTTAATGTAACAAACCAAGTGGGTGGGCAAAGTTTCATATCATACAACGCACATCTCCATGATGCCGAAACCAGTTCTCTTTTGTACCACGCATGTTTGCTAACAGATTTGTAATATTTGATTGTAAAACCTCATCTTTTTGTTGCACTTTTTGTAATAATTGTGTAGCTGACATATTTTGAAAGTGGGATCCTGATTTTAATATGTGTGCAACACCGTAACATAAAGTTGCTAGTTCACTTTCAAAGAGTAGGTGGAATATATATTCCACATTTTGTATAAATCTGGGATCTTCAGAATACATCCGTAACGAGCGGTATTCTGATGCTGTTATTTGAATAGGTCTATCATCGTACCTTCCTCCTTTGCCAGTAGGAAAGAGTAGAGGAAAAGCACGTGCTTCTATACTTTTTTTCCCATTTGCTGATTGGTGATCCTTTTGTTTGACGCACTTGGTACGTTTCTAGTGCATCTTCTACGGTGTCATTACAGTGCAATGGATGAATTGTATAATGGTCTAAAGTATTGGATATTGTAGCAGGATCTAGGAGCTCAAATTGACCAGCTTCTTGTGTCTCTTGAATTATTTCAGTGGTATCCTTCAAGTTTTCTTCAATATTAATTTCTTTGTAGTATTCATTATTGTCTTTTAGATATTGCAAGGCTTGTCTAACTTTATGTAAATCTACCAGTTGTTGCCAAATTTTTTTGTCTTTTGTAGGTACACCATTTACTAAGATAATTAAAGATTGCTCCATGGGACGTTGCACTCCTAGAGTGTGCACACTTTGTTTTAGATCAAATGGTAAATACACTACTTTTCCACGAATACCTTTCGCTAATTCAGAGGGAGGTCATTTTGCTGTTTTTGGTTGAAGGCGTATTATTGCTTGAAAGGGGTGCACTGTTTAATTATGATGCTCTCATATAAATTGAGTTGTTGTAGGGGTTTTGGTAGTGGAAATAATTCCAAATGATTTGTGATAGCACGTGAAGGAGTTTGGTTGTTGTCAAGTTTTGTAGTGCAGTAACTGCAAAGTATTAGGGGGTCATTTATTTCGTATTTGTTTTCTGCTATAAGGTAGAGAAGAAATTCAAACCATTTAGAATCTTCATTGTCTTCTATTTTGTATGTTAGGTCTACAGTTTTTGTGTTACTTATATTAAAAGTTCTACGGCAACATACACACACATGGTTTGGTACTTCTTTTTTGTATGTGTGTAGTAGAAGGTTGCCATGCATATAATTGTTGCTAATTTGCTTTACAGCTATTTCATTCTGTAAGTGGATTTCACTTCCAAAATATTTTTTCTGGATATAGTCGATTTCTTCAAGTAGGTCTTTTGCTGTACCATGTAGAAGAATGTTATTTAAATTGGCTTGTGCTAAAGCAGGACTTTTAGCATAATACAGTTTATAGATTTCTTATAGTTGAATGATGTGTTGATATCATTTTGATATAATGGAAGGTGGTTTTGCAAGTAGGTCCTAAAATGCAGGCCAATGAATGACCTTGTTGTCCTGTGTACTTGCGCACTGGACAGGTATCCATATTTTGCAGTAGTTTAATTTTTATTTTGTCTTTGCCTTTCACATATTGATTGAGGAATTGGCGTAAAGACTTGAAAGATTTTTTGGGAATGTTACACGTTGACGTGCATGGCCATTTGTATACTAGACGTTCTGATTCAATTGAATGGAGAGGTAATTCTACGTTTTCTAGGGATATTTTTGTAAGCAGTATTTCTTGTTCGATTATGGTATTATTAACTTTTTCATAACCTCGTCCACTGCTATGTATGGCAATTGTATTTGTTTGCTTTTGTTTGTATGCTTCTTCATTAAAATATGGTTCTTTACTTGTAGTGTGACTCCACTCACCTCCACAGATACTTAAGAAGTTAGTTCTTTTGTTTCATTTATTGAGACGTCTTTTTTGTAATTTAATCATTAGTTCTGTTAGTGGTTTCATTTTGTTTAACACTAAAATAAATAATTTTCTTTTGAGAAGGATTGCACTGTCTATCAACACTTTTAAGATTAATTTCCTACGATAGGTTTTAAGGGTTGTGCCTGATTTCTCTCCTGTTTTTATAAGATTTTGAAGGACTCTGTGACGGAACATTTTTGCTAAAATACTTTTTTTGGTATGCTTACTTTGCACTATATCAAGATTTATAGAAGAAGTTTTATCTGTAGTGGTAGCTGAATTTTTGTTAATTGTTTTCTGGTTTGTTTTACATTTTGATAGAGGAGGCAAAGATTCTATACTTGAAGCTTGTTTTGTTTCGCTAAATGACTGTATTAGCTGTTTTGTTTGAACTTTTTTTTACAAATTCTGCTAGAGATGGATGCTTATTTTGGACACTTCTATTTTCATTTGCTCTGCTTCTGCGTTGCTTTCTACGGACTTGATTTTTGGTAGGCATTCTTTAGGGTCTGTTGAAAAAAATAAAGAAGGTCTGGGTTGGGGTGTTCTGCAATGTTTGTGTGCTGTGTGCATGAGTGTCTGAGTAAGATGATAAAGATGTATGTGATGGTGTGTGATCATGCATTGGGCAACTACAACTCGTTGGGATGTGCATTCTTGAATTTATGTGCTACTAAACTGGGGTTCAGATGACAGTAGAACGTAAGCTAGTGGTGTGGAGAAGTACAAATAGTAAATCTAATGATATACAATTAAAACAGTTGTTTGTTCTATAATATCAAAATTCTAGGGGCTGAGTTGGGTCATTTGTGTGCCGAAAAATAGGAATTTGTGTGCCATTCTGCTTGTAAATCTCTGTTTAAGAAATGGAGATATGTGGACAGAATGGTGCACAATCTCTATTTTTAGGGGCAGAAATAGCATGAATTAATCTTACAGAGTGTTTGAGTAATAGTACAAATATTGTGGTGGTATTCAACTTACTTTTTTTCTGGAATGAGCAGGTTTCTTCTTAGTTGTTCTTTGTACTTCAAATTCGGCTGCTTCTTTTCAGGAGAATGGTCTTCACTGCAATTGTAAAGGAAACAAATTAGTAATTTTGTTTGTATATAGCACTGTTTTTAATTTAGACATTGATTTTTTTAATTGACATTGACCCTCAGGGCCTTCCGCAAAACCATGAAAACTATCTTATTCACACAAGATGCATCGCACCAGTTGAGTACATATCATATGTTCTTAGTGCATAAGCAGTATTGTAATGACTAACTGTACCAACCAAAATATCAGTGCTATGCCTTGTGGAATTCATAATGTACCACTGAATGCCACTATTCCTGTAACTATGCTCTTGCAAGTAACAGCGCCTCAATTCCCATGAGCTGCTTGTGCGCTATATAAATATAAATAAATAAATAAATACATACATAAATGTTCATGTTTTTGTACAAATATTGGTGTTTGATATTTGAACATACTGTGTGCATGCAATTTTGTTAGAGCATGTTAACTCTTTATATTGTACTTTAAATATGTTAGTTCAACATGCTTTGCAAATGTGTGTGTAAAAATAAATTAAATAGCAGATAGGTTTGGAAGTGACAGTTGGTTATAGGAGATGGAAACAATGACAGTAAATTCCTTTTATAGATTATAGAAGCTAAAAGTCAGTTAATCTGTTTATATGAATCTCTAAGAATTGTACATGTACTATACAGAAAATATCCATACCTGTAGTTTGTGTTCATGCATATGGATATGCATGCAGCTGCAAGTAGAAATCTTGTAGACTTGTACAGTATTTCTTGCAGAAGGTCCTTTCCAATGATATGACACTTGTACTTAGAGAGATTAACAGTACATTTGAAGTGCTGTTCTATGATGATGCAGTTAGATGTAGAGGTCTTGGATGTGATTGGTGGATGGTCGTGTGACTTCTTAGCTATATCCAATGAGGGAATGGCACAGAAAGTGAAATGAAAATGGTAGAAGGACTGTCCATGTTACGATATGTCCGCGGACATGGCGGTAGTCTGCGGACATCGCGTGTTACATCTGGGGATTTTGGGGTGGGGAGGCATGCAAATGAGAATGAGCAGACCAAGGGATTGGTCAGTAAAGTTTAGTGGGTGTGTTGTGCCAGGAGAGAGTTTCTCAGATACTCTTTTTGCTGAGAGAAGAACAGATAGCTATGGCTGTGTGTTTCAGAAAACAGATTGTTTGGATTTTGGGAGACTCGTGGATACATTGGTTGAAGGTGCATGCAGAAAGCTGTGGAGTAGCTGTAGATCTTGGATTCCCACATGTAGAAGTGCACTGGCATGGAGTACGTGGAATGAAGTGGTTGGACTTGCTACCTCTCTGTGCTACTTTGGAGACAGAGCAACATCCAGACATAATTGTAATTCATTGTGGAGGGAACAGTTTAGGACATGTGTCTGGAATTTCTTTGCAAATTGCAATGAAAGAAAGACTTGGGAAGGTCATGGACATGTTTCCAAATTCTCAAGTAATTTTTTCATGGATTGCGCAGAGACAAATGTGGCTTTGTTCTTCTTCTTTTGGTCCACAAATGGAGAAAGCAAGGCGCAATGTCAATTAGGCTGTTTGTGTCTTTCTAAGAGATTTTGGCATGTACTCTTTTCACAACAGCACGAACAGCACGAACAGGTCTAGCATCCTCAGGACACCCCGATTTTGTTCATTTACGAATATTTTAAGACACCGTGTGTGTTCTTAGGACAGTTTCAGCTTGCATCCGAACAATACGGACAGGTATAGTGTCCTTAGGACACCCCTATTTTGTTTATTTACAAACATTTCAGGATACTGCCTGTGTTCTTAGAACAGTTTCAACTCGCCTGCGAAGAATACGGACAGATCTAGCGTCCTCAGGACACCCCCATTTTGGTAATTTACGAACATTTCAGGACACAGCGTTTGTTTTTAGGACAGTTTCAGTTTGCCTCTGAACAATACGGACAGGCGTAGCGTCCTCAGGACACCCCCATTTTGGTTATTTACGAACATTTCAGGACACTGCTTGTGTTCCTAGAACAGTTTCAACTTGCCTGCGAACAATACGGACAGGTCTAGCGTCCTCAGGACACCCCCATTTTGTTTATTGACGCACATTTGAGGACACCGTGTGTGTTCTTAGGACAGTTTCAGCTTGCCTCCGAACAATACGGACAAGTATACCATCCTTAGGACACACCTATTTAGTTTATTTACGAACATTTCAGGATACTGCCTGTGTTCTTCGAACAGTTTCAACTCACCTGCGATCAATCCGGACAGGTCTAGCTTCCTCAGGACACCTCCATTTTGTTTATTGACGAACATTTCAGGACATCGCATGTGGTAGTTTGATTGTGGACATTCCGAACACCAGCTCTGTTCTTAGAACAGTTTCAACTTGCATGCAAACATTACGGACAGATATAGTGTCCTTAGGACGCTCCCATTTTCATTTCTTTACGGACATTCCGGACACCCGCACTGTCCGCGGACAGCTGAACTGTTTTTTAAAAAAAGATAAGAAATGAATTAGGACACAATATAATAATTTTACTTTATTTGATGTGGTTGTTAAATTTATGACAGAGAAGTTGAGGCGGAAACTGAAACAAAAACAGGAGAATTGGGGGTTTCAATAGGATTTATATGAGTTGAAGAAGGGATGGAAGTCTCATCAAAATGTTTTGGTTCATGGAGAGGGTTTGGGGATAATTGACTGGGATATGGTGAGGGGGACAGGTACATGTGGGACAATGGTATGTAGTTGATTGTTTCAAGTTATCCTCCACAAAGTTTTTTAAATTGTTAAAATTTGCCATGAGTAGGTCAATTTTTTCTTCTATGTGCTGAAGAGTCTTATCTAATACTTCTTTTTCTTTAGTATTTTCAATTTTTATATGGTCTGTGTATATGTTAAATGTATAGAAAATAATATTTATTAATTGGTTTATATAGTAAAGTCTCTACCATTAGATTCACTATCTTCAGACATTTCCTCATGTGGGAAATGCTCCTCTAGCTACCCTCTAGCTACCCAGAGTACTAGACATTTCTGTGAGAAAAAAAAAAAACATAGTATCACTTTTTTTTGTATCTAATACAGAACGTTTACAAATATATGAGTAAAATGCAGTGCACTTACTAGCTTCTGGTAAGTTGTGTTCTTACTGGTATGTAGATCTGCTGTTGCTCTTAGTTGTGGAGTTTCTGTGAGGTAATCATGTTGGAAGACTATCTTTCTTCTTTTGGTATATTCCATTTTAGAACATATTGTATTTAAATGAATGGTTAATGTGTTATATATATATATGGGTTACACTTCTTATTTATTACTACATATAATGTGTATGTGTGCTGGTTTGTGAATTTGTAAAATGTTCATATGTTATGATATAACAATTAAACATACCCCCCAGACTTTTTGGGTAGTGGTGCTGTTGTCCGCATATGTCCGTGGACATTAGAAGAGTTTGTGGACATCAAATTCAGTAGAGGGGGTTCAGTATGTTCTATGTTACTTGTACATAAAGTCAGAGATATTATTGTTATGTTGTGCTACTAAAAACCTATGAAATTCAGTAAAAGAACTTTGTTAAAGGGACGTTATGGTTAAGTTGCGCTACTAAAAACCTATGAAATTCAGTAAAAAAACTTTGTTAAAGCGACGTTGTGGTTCCAAGTAAAACCAAAAAACCCTTGAAATTCGCCAGTTATGGTAAGCTAAGCAACCATAACTCACACCACCAACGCACACTGCTAAGACTTACACCCACGACATCAAAGATCACATGTGTATTTACTTTTCATGAAATGTGTGTACAAGGGATTCTTATTATAATGTTGAGAAAACACTGTCAAGGATCATTGGAATAGATATCATGAGCTAATTAGTGCATTAAGCAATGCATTGATATAATAGCATTCTATTATGAAGTTCTATCCAGTATACTAAACTACTCATGCAGAAACATAGGAATTGTGTGCAGCATATATGATGAAGGTACAATAATCATAATGTTGATATGTTGAATAATGAAATAACTGTTTTCTTATTGGAGTTTTGCATACTGTGAAATATGTAATAAGTAGCTAACAAAACCCACGTATCACATAATTACATTATCACAAACAAAACACAAAGATACAAGAACACATACAAATATGGGTATATACAGGGAAAGTGAAGTAAGCAAAAAAGCAGAAGTAGTAGCAGAAACAATTCATAACCTAACTGATTATTTGTATGCAAATAAATGATTGCTCTGTTTGAAAGCTGCTATTTACCTTATGTATATGTATCACATGATGTGACTGGACCCTAAGTAAAATAGTGTGAGTACAATGTATACAAATATGAGCATATACAGGGAAAGTACATTAATAAAAAACAACAGAACTATCAGAAAGTGCTGATGACTCTACTGATTATCTTCATGCACAGAAAGGATTGCTGTATTTCAAGCTTGTGTCTTTCCCTATGTATATGTTTCATATGATATGACTGGAGACTAAGGGAATTACTATAAGAACATACTTGAAGGATAAGTCTACAAATATAGTATGTTTACAATTTTTAGTTCCTGACTGTTACTGAAGAAAACCATGTGGCCTAGATATGTCAGTAAAGGAAAAAAGAGGGAGACAGACATGTGATGTCATCAGTGATGTCATCAATGACATTTGTGATTTCATCTTTGATGTCGTGGGTGTTATTCTTAGCAGTGCACGGGGGTGGCGTGAGTTATGGTTGCTTAGCTTACCATAACTGGCAAATTTCAAGGGTTTTTCGGTTTTACTTGGAACCACAACATCGCATTAACAAAGTTATTTTACTGAATTTCATAGGTTTTTAGTAGCGCAACTTAACCATAATGTCCCTTTAACAAAGTTGTTTTACTGAATATAAGTATATATATATATATATATATATATATATATATATATATATATATATATATATATATATATATATGGGGACGTTATGGTTAAGTTAGTTGTCATATCAAAAACCTGTGCACTTCACTAGAAAAAACTTTTCCAGCCTATTCACATTACAACCTAAAAACCCTTGAAATTCACCAGTTATGGTAGGCGAAGCACCCACTCCTGCCATTAGCACTGTGCACTGCTACCACTACCACTACCACCCAGAACATGAAAGATGGCATCATAAATGTCATCGATGACATCACTGACGACATCACATGTTTTGCCCCTTTGTTTTTCTTCACTGCCATATATATATATGTATATTCAGTAAGAAAACTTTGTTACTGGACGTTATAGTTTGCAATAAAACCGAAAAACACTTGACAATCCCTAAATATGGGACGCTAAACAACCATAACTCGCGCCACCTACGTGCACTGCTAAGACTTTTACTTACACCCAGAACATCAAAGATGACATCAGGCCATGCACCCAAGTCTCTAAGCCCTGGACTCAACCACTGCAGCATATCACACCCATAGATCACATCCATAGAATTGAATATCTATGAAATGTTCGCAAATCTACAGTTTATGTACTGTTTCAATTGTATAGTTTGTATGTGAAGTTTTGGCTACGTTATGTCATTAAGATTGTAGAGTTTGGTAAAAAGCACTGCAGTATAACATATCCATGGAAGTAAACATTTTGTATTGTGGTGTGCGGTTACATGTTTGCTTCAATGGTTGTGTTACGGAGCAGTATTTATCAGTTGTATTTATTATAATATACTTACTGTTTGCTTTGGCAACTGGAGCAGATATATTCTTTGCCAATTTCTGTGATAAAAGAAAAGATCATGTTAGTGTAGGTAGTTTATAAAGACTTATAACATTGAATAATAGCCATTTCTGATTCATTTCGACCCTCATATTTAGTAGTTTACAAACCAGTGTACTGTGCAATTTGCTCAGTTTCTGTGTTTGTTGTTTAAATCATTGGGTCTATGGGAGAAAAAATAAATACATTTTTGATTAAAAAAAACCTTTTCTTGTTTTGGTACTGTCGAAAGAGAAAGTATATCGTGCCTCCTATTGTAATAAATATATGAATATTGGCCTACGCCAAGTTGCTCGAAAGTCGCTTGCAAAAGAAATCTCTGCTGCAAGGTCCTGACCTTAAATCCATGTAAACGGCCATTTTAGATCAAACCGCCATTTTAGGATTCATTGTGTAAAAGTCACCCTGTGAGCTAAAATGGTGGACAATGTCATTCCAGAATACAACATGGCCATCTTGACCTATGTACATAGCTAATGTGTAATTTGCCTGCAGGCCACTTGTTGAGGTCGTGAACTGAGACCTTGTCCTTCGTTGACCTATGTGTAGAAGGATTACTCGTGCAATGAACTAATCCACAAGCATATGTTGAGACAATGTATTCAAATACTGAACGAAGAACATCTGTTTAACTACATTGTATTAATGTTTAAGAAGGCCTGCATGGAAAACTTTAGAATACACAGTTATTGCAAAGGCTTGTTGATACATGTATTAAAGGCAAACCAGTTATATGAAGTTGTTTGAGACTTGGCACAAACCCTAGATCGGTGATGTATTAAAAGGAATATTAACCCGAAGTGGGGCTGGACATCGCGCCCACCAAATGTATAAAATGCGAATGCATTCTAATGTAAAGGGTCTCTCACTGAACACACTGAACCACGCTGGAGTTCATTGTGTTGTACTGAGGGCCAATAGCTAACTGATTTTGCTTGTTTTTGTAACTGGATTCAGTATAAAATAAAGTACTTTGTATGTTCCTTTGTAGCCTGTGTTCGGTGTATTTCCTTTTGGAGTACTCAGCCTCGATATTTTATTTCTGTTTTCACAGTTGGCGCCCGATTAGGGACCCTCAAGATTGATGCTGGATTGTTGAAGGTTGACGCACGCTATCGGACCGGGATTGGACGGTGTGACATAAGGGGCCCCCTGAACGAGACGCAACACCTCAGCAGCGCTGCACGACCCGATCCTTGGAAGATAAGTGTGTGGTCCGAGATGGCATCTTGACGAGGGTCCACTTATCGAGGCAGGCAGATTTGCCGAAATAACCATACACGAGGTAAGATTAGTTAGGTAAGATTCTTAGAAGTACCGATCGGTCCTCCTTAGGTTTGGTCAGGTGAGTCGTGACCCGATTCTTAATTTAACCCAGAAAATTTGAATTTTGAAATTTTACTCTTAGAGAGGCACAGCTCCTCCCTACTAATGAGGTCCAACCAGACCGAAACACGTGTCTGGGGATGCTGTCGATACTCTTGTTCAGAGGAGAATTGCCTAGCATTTCGGTGCTGGACTGCCCCAGGGCAGGACAAAGACTGATATGTTTGGGATATTTCTTCGCTGTGAAAGATAGTGAGCTAAAGACTCTGGGTAAGTCTCTCGTAACCAGGACTAATGTCTGGCAGAGGGACTCCCAGGACCCCCCTTGTTAATTTGCATATTTAGGTAACTTTGGGTCTCACCCTAAGTTACTAGGGGAATCCAGACGTGGACCCCTTGCTCACTACTCTTAGAGAGGCACAGATCCTCCCTACTGATGAGGTCCAACCAGACCGAAACACGTGTCTGGGGATGCTGTTGGTACTCTTGTTCAGAGGAGAATTGCCTAGCATTTTGGTGCTGGACTGCCCCAGGGCAGGACAAAGACTGATATGTTTGGGATATTTCTTCTCTGTGAAAGATAGTGAGCTAAAGACTCTGGATAAGTCTCTCGTAACCAGGACTAATGTCTGGCAGAGGGACTCCCAGGACCCCCCTTGTTCATTTGCATATTTAGGTAACTTTGGGTCTCACCCTAAGTTACTAGGGGAATCCAGACGTGGACCCCTTGCTCACTACTCTTGGAGAGGCACAGCTCCTCCCTACTGAAGTGGTCCAACCAGACCGAAACACGTGTCTGGGGATGCTGTTGGTACTCTTGTTCAGAAGAGAATTGCCTAGCATTTCAGTGCTGGACTGCCCCAGGGCAGGACAAAGACTGATATGTTTGGGATATTTCTTCTCTGTGAAAGATAGTGAGCTAAAGACTCTGGGTAAGTCTCTCGTAACCAGGACTAATGTCTGGCAGAGGGACTCCCAGGACCCCCCTTGTTAATTTGCATATTTAGGTAACTTTGGGTCTCACCCTAAGTTACTAGGGGAATCCAGACGTGGACCCCTTGCTCACTACTCTTAGAGAGGCACAGCTCCTCCCTACTGATGAGGTCCAACCAGACCGAAACACGTGTCTGGGGATGCTGTTGGTACTCTTGTTCAGAGGAGAATTGCCTAGCATTTCGGTGCTGGACTGCCCCAGGGCAGGACAAAGACTGATATGTTTGGAATATTTCTTCGCTGTGAAAGATAGTGAGCTAAAGACTCTTGGTAAGTCTCTCGTAACCAGGACTAATGTCTGGCAGAGGAACTCCCAGGACCCCCCTTGTTAATTTGCATATTTAGGTAACTTTGGGTTTCACCCTAAGTTACTAGGGGAATCCAGACGTGGACCCCTTGCTCACTACTCTTAGAGAGGCACAGATCCTCCCTACTGATGAGGTCCAACCAGACCGAAACACGTGTCTGGGGATGCTGTTGGTACTCTTGTTCAGAGGAGAATTGCCTAGCATTTTGGTGCTGGACTGCCCCAGGGCAGGACAAAGACTGATATGTTTGGGATATTTCTTCTCTGTGAAAGATAGTGCGCTAAAGACTCTGGGTAAGTCTCTCGTAACCAGGACTAATGTCTGGCAGAGGGACTCCCAGGACCCCCCTTGTTAATTTGCATATTTAGGTAACTTTGGGTCTCACCCTAAGTTACTAGGGGAATCCAGACATGGACCCCTTGCTCACTACTCTTGGAGAGGCACAGCTCCTCCCTACTGATGTGGTCCAACCAGACCGAAACACGTGTCTGGGGATGCTGTTGGTACTCTTGTTCAGAAGAGAATTGCCTAGCATTTCAGTGCTGGACTGCCCCAGGGCAGGACAAAGACTGATATGTTTGGGATATTTCTTCTCTGTGAAAGATAGTGAGCTAAAGACTCTGGGTAAGTCTCTCGTAACCAGGACTAATGTCTGGCAGAGGGACTCCCAGGACCCCCCTTGTTAATTTGCATATTTAGGTAACTTTGGGTCTCACCCTAAGTTACTAGGGGAATCCAGACGTGGACCCCTTGCTCACTACTCTTAGAGAGGCACAGCTCCTCCCTACTGATGAGGTCCAACCAGACCGAAACACGTGTCTGGGGATGCTGTTGGTACTCTTGTTCAGAGGAGAATTGCCTAGCATTTCGGTGCTGGACTGCCCCAGGGCAGGACAAAGACTGTTATGTTTGGGATAGTTCTTCTCTGTGAAAGATAGTGAGCTAAAGACTCTGGGTAAGTCTCTCGTAACCAGGACTAATGTCTGGCAGAGGGACTCCCAGGTACCCCCTTGTTAATTTGCATTGTATCTGCAGACACAATTATTGACCAGGTAACACCAAGAATTTGAGATATACCTGGGAAATTGTCTAACTGCTTTAGGGCATTATTCCGCAGTGTTAGACAATCTTTGGAATTTAGCCATCCTACACCACAGGAGGGGTCACCGGCATGTACTATGTACTGTAAGCATGGCATTGGGAGTATAGCATTTAATGATATTTGGCACAGACAAACCAGACATGCCTCCGAACTTCAGTGGCCAATCAATGGTAGTTTTGAGATCCCTCGTATTGAATATTTGGAGTCAGTCTTGTTAAAGAAAAAGGCTAGACCTGCAGCATTTGATGTTTTGCAGAATTGGAAAAAAGAAGCCTTGCAACAACTTAAAGGTAGAGAGAAACATGCATGCCGTCATAAAATGAACGCTGAAAAAGCGTTGTTATATGACCAAGACAAACAGTCTGAGGCAACAAAAAATATGGATAGGGCTTTCTCACTCGGATTTCAGAAAATCTATCCTTCTGAAGATCTTCATATTTCTGATGAGTTTATTGACAAAATATTAAATGAACGAAGGCCTGGTGCTTCTGCGCCACCTCCGTATGTCCCTCTTCCTGCTGCTGTACCTCTTCCTGCTTTTATTCCTGCTCTTCCTGCTCAACCTGCTGTTCCTATTCCTCCGGTTGTTGTTCCTCCACCTGCTCCTCCGCCTCTTTTTATCGCACCAGTTATAGTACCTCCATCGAATTTGCCTGCTCCCTCTCTTCCAAGTGGTCCTGAGCTGCTTATAATCGATCGAGGTACAGGAACAAAGGTTGTCACTCGCAATACTGTACTGCCGGAGAAGAAACGTGAGTTAATTGCATGGGCTAAGCATTGTATGGAGAAGGATGATCAAGCTAGCGTTTTTGCCACACTTTGTAATATGGATAATTTTCCTGAGAAAAATGTTTTTATTGAAGGTTTAGGGATTCAGTTATGTATAATGTGGGGAAGATTAAATAATGCGGATGTTCCGCAAGGGTTAAGGGATCTAAATACTCAACCGCTTTCTAGAGACACTGTGGAGAAGGTAAATGAGCATGTCGAGAGGTTATTTGGGTATAAAAAGGAGTTAGAAAAGTTACAGAATGAGGATGATGAAGAGGAAAATATGTATGTACAGAAACGGTTCCTTCCGTGTCGTAAACCGATATTGGAGGAAATGCAAATTTGTAAGAAAGACGCGATTAGATGGATTTCAGACATATCGATAACTCCAGTTGAGTTATATGACACATATAGTCAATATACGCTAGAAATGCAGAGGAAAGTGATACAGGTAATGGTAGAATACCTGCAGGATGAGTGTGTAAAAAGGAAGATTAGTTGTCCCACAGCGTTATTGAGCATTTATAAGAGAGCTTTTTCACTTGACACTTCTTCGACCGCTTTAGCGCTCGACTTGGCTCTGTTGCTTAGTAAGCGTTCGGAGTCACCTATTTCTCAGTTGCCTATGAGAGAGGTTCCTCTGACATTTGTCCCGAAGGTTGAGGTTGCGGCCAATCCTATAAATAATATAGTCGCTGTGAACATTCCTGCACATTATGTATCGCAGTTCGTTCACATCCCGTTCTCAAGACAGGAAGTGAATACTATTAGGCAATCTATTCCTGATATTAGGAAAAATCTGACAGGGTTCTATAAAGAGATAAAATCCATTTTGCAGTCCTCAGTGTTCACCTTAGGTGACATTGATTTGTTGTTTCCTGTACTCCTGCCCATAGATTTATGGAAACAAGTGAGAACTAATGACGATGTACCCGGGTTGGGAGATACATGGGTGAATATAACTAGACTCGATGGTGAAAGGCCAGCTGGCGAAAGACCGCATCAGGTGATATTAACTCTGCCTGATAGAATCATTGCTAAATTAAAAAACATGATTCCCGAAAAGAGAATTATTTGGGACAAGCTTACGGCCTGTGTCCAAGGAAAGTCTGAAGGTGCTACCGAGTTCTTTAATCGGTTCAAACAGGTATTCTCGGATTTCAGTGGACAAGACTTAGGCACAGAGTCTGGGAAAAGATTATTTGTGGACAAATTTGTACGTGGATTGCTGCCTGACATCCAGTCACAAATTATGTCTTCTGAGAGCGCTTGGCAGGCGAAATCACAATCAGAAGTACTGCACATGCCTCAGTACTATGAGAACCGTGTCAATAATGAAAAAGATAGGATTGAAAAACAGAAAGGCGATTTAAAAACTAAAGTGCTATTGCAGCAACTTGTTAGGGGCCCCAGAGGGGGTATTTCTCAGGTTAGAGGTCAGTATGTCCCGCAGGGGAATGTGCCCTTGGGTCCTGTGAACATTAACCAGTGTGCTTATTGTCGTCGAAAGGGTCATTGGCGAGCACAATGCCCCGTCTTTCAGCAAAGGTCGAATAATACATTTGGTAATATGGGTAGGCGATCCAGAGGTCGCCCGGGCGTAGGGGGCCCTGGTAGATGTCAGTTTACACAGGACCCTCAGCAACCTTTTTCGCAGGACAATCAGACTCTGAGTGTGGACACCAGGAACATATTTGATCATCCTTTCACAGCATATTTATCTGAATAGCTTCCTTTTGATGATATTCTGTTTCGTTAGGATTGCCCGAAGCAGGGTTTGGAACCTACACCTATTCCCATCAATCAGAAAGGTCCCTACATTGAAATGGTGGTGGTAAATAGGAAACATCAGTTTTTGATAGACACTGGAGCACAGAAGTGTTCCATTGATCCTTCGCGGGTTCCAAACATTCCAATGTGAGGGCAAACCAATGTTTCTGTAGGGTTTTTTGGTACACCAGTTGTTTGTCTGGTTTCTAGGCCGGTACCTATTTCTTTGTGTCCCTTTACGGACCAGTGTCCGTTTCTGTTGACTTCGGATTGCGGAGAGAACTTGCTGGGGTTGAATTTGTTAAAAGAATTTAATGCAGTGATTTATTGTTCTTCTGATGGAGTGCGCTTGACGATTTCACCACAGCAATTTTCTGCCTCGCAATTTTTGAATAGACCTTTGCCTTCAGAATTCATTGATGTACCAGAGAGCTTGTGGGCTGCTGATGACAATGATGTCAGTGTTTTACAGATTGACACTGTCAAAATAGTTTTGAAACATGGAATTGAGCTGCCACGCATTCCTCAGTATAAGATTTCAGTTGAGGGCGAGCAAGATTTGAAATGTATTGTTTCTGATTTAGTGCATCGCGGGCTGATTGAAGAAATTTCAGGAAGTTTGTGTAATAGTCCGATTTTACCCGTGTACAAGAAAGGCGATAATGTAATTCCATTCCATTTTATCATTGATTTACGTGCCATTAATAAAGTTGTGGCACCACAATTTCCAATTTTGCCTGATGTAACGACAATCCTAACCATGATTCCAGCTACAGCTACTTACTTTAGTGTTGTGGACTTAAAGAATGCGGTCTTTAGTATTCCTATACACAAGGATAGTAGATATTTGTTCGTGTTCACCTTAGGGGAACGCTCGTTTACATTTACTCGTGCACCTCAAGGGTACACAGAGAGTCCTAGTATTTATAGTAGGGCTTTGAAAGAACAACTTGATACCCTTGAAATGCCCTCTATCTGTACTTTGCTTCAGTACGTTGACGATTTGCTTCTAGCTGCTGACTCTGAAAGTGCCTGTAAAGAGGGCACTGTGTTATTACTTATTCATCTAGCTAAGCATGGTCACAAAGCTTTGCTTAAAAAATGTCAATATTGTTGTCAGGAGGTCACCTATTTAGGCTATCTCCTGTCAAAGGAGGGAAGAAGATTGACACCTGAAAGAATAAAACACATTTCTGGCATGTCTGTCCCAAATACACAGAAGGAAGTTAGGGCCTTGATAGGTATGGCTTCTTATTGTAGGTTGTGGATCCCGAATTTTTCACTAGTGGTCAATCCGAGGTTGGCTTTGATGAAGAAGGGCATTTCTTCGCCATTGCCATGGAACGAGGTACACCAGCAGTCGTTTGACTTGCTTAAGACTGCATTATGCTCTGCAGCAGTTTTGGGCACCACAAACTATGAAAAGGCCTTCATGTTGTTTGTGCATGAATGTGATGGATGTGCTTTGGCTGTATTGACGCAGGAACATGGAGGGAAGAATAGGCTGTGTGGTTACTTTTCTTCCGCCCTTGATCCTGTAGAATGCACTTTGCCGAGATGTTGCGCGCTGTTGCTGCGGCTGTCGCATCTTAAAACAGAGTGAGGGAATGGTCCTAGGCCATGATCTAACCCTGATGGTGCCTCACTCTGTAGATGTTCTACTGAACCGAACTCAAACGCAACACCTCGCTTCTGCATGTTTGACAAGATATGAATTGATCTTGTTTGCTCCTCACATTCAAATTAAGAGGTGTTGTGTCCTTAATCCGGCTGAACTCCTACCTTTTCCGCAAGATGCTACTTGCGGCGATGAAGTACCACATGATTGTTTGTATACGACCGAACAAGAGACAAAGGGTAGAATTGATTTGAAAGATGCTCCTTTGGATAATCCGCAAGGAGAGCTGTTTTGTGACGGCTCCTGCTTTAAACTTCCAGATGGTACATCCACAGCTGCTTATGCGATCACTACACTGAGCACGGTTGTGGAAACTAAGAGAATCACGCAAAATTCTGCGCAGGCCGCAGAGATTATAGCGTTGACCCGAGCTTGTGAACTTTCCGAAGGGCTTGCAGTAAATATATATACTGATAGTCAGTATGCCTTTGCGGTGGTTCACAACTTTGGGGGACTTTGGTCAGAGAGAGGGTTCCTAACTTCGCATGGCACCAAAATTCAACATGGCTCCCTAATAGTACAACTACTCTCATCGCTTGCGCTCCCTATTCAGTTAGCAGTTATGAAATGTGCAGCACATCGAAAGATTGTAGATGATATTGGAAAAGGGAATGCTTTCGCTGATGAGATAGCTAGACAAACTGCCACTGATCTCTTCACAGAGATGTATGTTTCAAGGGAGACTGTAGATGCCTATGTAATGGATGAGGGTGTTGGGTCTGTACGGGATATCCAAGCTGATGCCACAATGGAAGAGTCTAAGAGGTGGGCTGAAGGCTTGGGGAAACTTAATGATGATGGGTGTTGGATGGATATGGTCCAAGGGAAATGGCTTTTACCTGACACCTATGTCATGATGATGGTTGTCATGGCACATGGCCCTACACATGTTTGTGCCCAGCAGGTTACGAAAATGTTAAAAAAAGTTTGGGCAAATGACAAGATTTCAAAAATTGCCCAGCGCTATGTCCAGAACTTCATGATGTGCCTAAAACACAATGTGCGAAAGGGGACATCAACTCCAAGGGGAAGTTTTGGGCCACCTTCTGTTCCCCTCGAAGTTATTCACTTTGATTACATTTAAATGGAACGATGCAACAATCTAAAGTATGCCCTCGTGGTGTGTGCCTTTAGTAAATGGGTTGAGGCTTTCCCTGTTAAAGATGCTCCAGCCATGACCACTGCGAAAACCATGTTAAAAGAATACTTCCCCCGGTTCGGTTTGCCAAGAGTTATCTGGTCGGACAATGGTCTACATTTTGTCGCTGCTGTAATTCTACAGATATGTACAGCATTACGAATTGACAAACGGTTCCATTCGGCCAGACATGCTCAGAGCGCCAGACTAGTAGAAAGACACAACGGTATCATCAAGAATAAGCTCGCTAAGACGTGTGCCGGCACCAAACTAAAATGGCCGGATGCCTTACCGATCGTGTTACTAGCCATGCGTACAACCCCTCAAACTAAGACTGGGCTCTCACCATTTGAGGTGGTAATGGGGAGACCTGCCAATATCTGGAACCTTCCAAAATGTCGAACTTTAAAGAATGTTGAAAATGTACTACTTTCAGATTATTGTAGCCAATTGACTAAAAACCTGTATTTGATTTATCACCAGGTATGAGAAGCTTTACCTGTGCGATACGACGGCCCAGGCCACGGCATACAGCCAGGGAGTTGGGTGCTCTTCAAATCATTTGAGCGCACCTCCTGCCTCACGCCTCGCTGGCGTGGCCCATTCCAAGTCCTGTTGGTCACCCAGACAGCAGTGCGGGTCGTTGGACGAAAGAACTGGATCCACGCGACACACATCAAGAAACTTCCCCACCCTGTGCCACACGCTACAGAAGAAACAGAACCCCTTGCTGATACTGCAACCAATGAATCCAAAGCAGTAAGCAGCACTGAGAGTGTGTCGGAGAATATCTCTGAGCCCGGGAGGCTTGGGGAAGCTGCCATTTTGTCTCTGCACTCTCCACACATTTTGCACCCGGAAACGGCTGTTTCGAATTCTGCCCCTTCACTTGCCTCCGACACGTTGCTTCCAGCAGGAAGTGACGACATATTGTTTCCGGATCAATCAGTACCAGGAAAAGTACGATATAACCTACAACCACGAAGATAGACTTACGGCACGGTTCGGCTGTGCATTCGGAGAAGGAAAAGAGTCATTGAGGGCTTGCTTTTGCCCAAATTTGAGAAAGTGGATTCTGTTGGCTGGGGTGGTGGAAGGACTAAGAAGCCGCTCGACCGGGAGGTCGCCAGCAACAAACTTTGGAGTGTTCGTTTGAAGACTACGATGCCCGCCACCACTACCGCTCGTATGGGACTTGTAAATAAGGAGCTGACCAACCGGGACAATGGACAAAATGTCTGGGCCCCAAAAACGTATTGCTGTATTCTTATAATGATATTTGTTTTTTTAATAGTCGCTGCCTTAGGATTGTGGTACCTCGAGGAAACTCACTCTTTAGAACTTTTGTTGCCTACTGAAAGTGCACCCATTGTTCCTACTCCCTTTGTACATTTGCACACTTTATCCCCTCGGGATTCCCAGCACAGACAAAGGTACCACAATAACACTCTACTGCTTATCATGAATGCTACACATGCCATTTTTAATAAATCCAACTGTTGGGTCTGCTCACATTTACCACAACATGGGGATAAGGGGCTAGGTTGGTATATTCATCCTTTACCGTTGACAAGTGCCTGTTATGCTTCTCTTAGAGCACTGTTTTTTGGCCAGTGGAATGATAGCATCTCAGGGAACTTCGATGGCACCAATTTGAATAGTTTTGAGAAAAGTGTTCTGACGCCCCTGGGATGCTCGCTTTTTGCAAATAGGAGTAAACCGAATGTTGCTTCTATTAGGCCTTCTGATAAGCTGCCTTGTCCTTTCCAATCTTTAATTTCCTTTAAAATGGCTCCGATAGGCAATAAGGATGCCATGCCTCCTTCTTACACTGTTAACCATAGCCCTGATTCAGTTTCATTTGCATACAGACGAATGGAACTCAGTCAATGGGAAATTTTCTAGGTTGTGCCAACGTTGCAAATTTGACTGGGGAGATGAGACCTTTGTATGTAGGCAAAACTGTCTACTTTGTCTACAGTAATGTAGCATTCCCATGGTTGCCCAGGGATTGGCAAGGAACCTGTTATTTAAGGATCCTGTTACCTGGGGTGTTTATAGCTAGTACAAAAGAAGTTTCGAAGGCTCGTCCACAGCGGGACACCCCAGCACAAGTCTTGGGAGATATAGCTAAATCAGTTGTGCCATTTTGGGGGCAGATAGCGAATTCGGAAGATTTCAGAAAACTAGCAAGAGTACTGGAGAGAACCATCAACCGGATCACGGACATACTCTATAATATGAAGTTAGAACAAAAGGCGATAAGATTAGTAGCACTTCAAAATCCAATGGCATTAGATGTCATTCTAGCTGAGCGTGGTGGAGTATGCAAATGAGTGGGGTCCGCTTGCTGTGCTTTCGTACCAGATTCCTCCCCAACTATCTTGAAGGCAATACCAAATCTGCACGTCCTTAGTTCCGAAGTGCATGTTCCCGAGGGAAACTGGGATCTGAGCGCTTGGTTCTGGGACTTCTTGCGATCTTGGGGTTGGAAGGTACTTTCGGTCTTCTTAATTATTTTGGGAATCCTGTTGTTTCTTTGTTGCTGTATTCAGTGTCTGCCTGGTATGTGTTCAATGTTAGGGAGATGTTGCGCACAAGCGATAGGTTCGATAGGACATAAAGTGTATGCCCCAGATAAGACTTCCAAAGAATATGTATTGAAGGATATTTTAGGAAAGGACCTAATGGCAATAGATATTTCCGATAGTGATTCAGGGTGCATGGACGATGATGCATGGAGTTATTTTCAAGGAGATCCAAAGTAGTTTTTAGCACTTGGCATAGGCCAAAAGGAGGGTTTGTCGAAAGAGAAAGTATATTGTGCCTCCTGTTGTAATAAATATAATAATATTGGCCTACGCCAAGCTGCTCGAAAGTCGCTTGCAAAAGAAATCTGTGTTGCAAGGTCCTGACCTTAAATCCATGTAAACTGCCATTTTAGGTCAAACCAGCATTTTAGGATTTGTTGTGTAAAAGTCACCCTGTGAGCTAAAATGGTGGACAATGTCATTCCAGAATACAACACGGCCGCCTTGACCTCTGTACATAGCTAATGTGTAATTTGCCTGCAGGCTACTTGTTGAGGTCGTGAACTGAGACCTTGTCCTTCGTTGACCTATGTGTAGAAGGATTACTCGTGCAATGAAACTAATCGACAAGCATATGTTGAGACAATGTATTCAAATACTGAACGAAGAACATCTGTTTAACTACATTGTATTAATGTTTAAGAAGGCCTGCATGGAAAACTTTAGAATACACAGTTATTGCATAGGCTTGTTGATACATGTATTAAAGGCAAACCAGTTATATGCGGTTGTTTGAGACTTGGCACGAACCCTAGATCGGTGATGTATTAAAAGGAATATTAACCCGAAGTGGGGCTGGACATCGCGCCCACCAAATGTATAAAAAGCGAATGCATTCTAATGTACAGGGTCTCTCACTGAACACACTGAACCACTCTGGAGTTTGTTTGTTGTACTGAGGGCCGATACCTATCTGATTTTGCTCTGTTTTTGTAACTGGATTCAGTATAAAATAAAGTACTTTGTATGTTCCTTTGTAACCCGTGTTCGGTGTATTTCCTTTTGGGGTACTCAGCCTCCATATTTTATTTCTGTTTTCACAGTACAGTACATTTATTTCTGTGTTTTCAGTGTTTACTTGTTGTTTCTGGCTAATGTTCTATCTGTTGGCTTGTTGCAGATTGTTAGATACTTGTTGTTGAATTGTAACTGGTTATAGTTTTTATTTATATTCTCAAGTTGTTCATCTATCTGTTGGGTTGTTGCAGATTCTTGGGGCAGTTAGATACAAGATGACGTATTCTAACTTTGTATTTCTTGTTATTTTTCAGTGGTATTGATTTATCTGTTTGGTTGTTGCAGAATCTTGGGGCAGTTAGATACCTGTTGGCGTATTCTAACTGTTTATAATTTTCTAATTGAAGTTTTATTAATGTTTATGCAAAGATTAGTTATTACATTTTGGTTTTAAGAATATTAAGTAAGCGTTTATTAAGCCGCGCACCTGCCAAGTACCTTCTAAGTACTGTTGGCTGTTGGATTGGATTGCCCTGTCTTTGGACTATTTGGACCTTTTCTGCAGCGCCGTGCTGCGCCGCGCCGCACTTCATTCTTTTGTTGCCGTGTTGATGGCTTGATCTACTTGCAAGCCAGGAGGACGTCCTACTGTGTGACACACAGTTTGCCTGGCCCTCGAACGAGGAAAGGAGGTCTTCGTCAAGGAGGAAGTCCCGCCCCCTGTGCCGTGTGACGCTCAGGAGGTTTCCTTAAAACCCAGCGTCCTCGCGCACCCGCGCCGCGCACCTGCCAAGTACCTTCTAAGTACTGTTGGCTGTTGGATTGGATTGCCCTGTCTTTGGACTATTTGGACCTTTTCTGCAGCGCCGTGCTGCGCCGCGCCGCACTTCATTCTTTTGTTGCCGTGTTGACGGCTTGATCTCCTTGCAAGCCAGGAGGACGTCCTACTGTGTGACACACAGTTTGCCTGGCCCTCGAACGAGGAAAGGAGGTGACTGTTCTCATAAATCTTGACTAGTCCCTGCCCACTTGCTCCTGCCCACTTGATCTGTCTCCTCTCATTTGATTTGTCCCCTGGGAAGGGAACCTCCTTTGTTATAGCTCTTTAGTTGCTCTATTGCTCTAACTGTGTATGTTAATAGCGTTGCTTTGGAGGTGTGGTTAATGTTTTTTCTCCTCGTTCCTTGACCCTAGGTGTTCGTCAAGGAGGAAGTCCCGCCCCCTGTGCCGTGTGACGCTCAGGAGGTTTCCTTAAAACCCAGCCTCCTCGCGCACCCGCACCGCGCACCTGCCAAGTACCTTCTAAGTACTGTTGGCTGTTGGATTGGATTGCCCTGTCTTTGGACTATTTGGACCTTTTCTGCAGCGCCGTGCTGCGCCGCGCCGCACTTCATTCTTTTGTTGCCGTGTTGACGGCTTGATCTCCTTGCAAGCCAGGAGGACGTCCTACTGTGTGACACACAGTTTGCCTGGCCCTCGAACGAGGAAAGGAGGTGACTGTTCTCATAAATCTTGACTAGTCCCTGCCCACTTGCTCCTGCCCACTTGATCTGTCTCCTCTCATTTGATTTGTCCCCTGGGAAGGGAACCTCCTTTGTTATAGCTCTTTAGTTGCTCTATTGCTCTAACTGTGTATGTTAATAGCGTTGCTTTGGAGGTGTGGTTAATGTTTTTTCTCCTCGTTCCTTCCCCCTAGGTCTTCGTCAAGGAGGAAGTCCCGCCCCCTGTGCCGTGTGACGCTCAGGAGGTTTCCTTAAAACCCAGCCTCCTCGCGCACCCGCGCCGCGCACCTGCCAAGTACCTTCTAAGTACTGTTGGCTGTTGGATTGGATTGCCCTGTCTTTGGACTATTTGGACCTTTTCTGCAGTGCCGTGCTGCGCCGCGCCGCACTTCATTCTTTTGTTGCCGTGTTGACGGCTTGATCTCCTTGCAAGCCAGGAGGACGTCCTACTGTGTGACACACAGTTTGCCTGGCCCTCGAACGAGGAAAGGAGGTGACTGTTCTCATAAATCTTGACTAGTCCCTGCCCACTTGCTCCTGCCCACTTGATCTGTCTCCTCTCATTTGATTTGTCCCCTGGGAAGGGAACCTCCTTTGTTATAGCTCTTTAGTTGCTCTATTGCTCTAACTGTGTATGTTAATAGCGTTGCTTTGGAGGTGTGGTTAATGTTTTTCCTCCTCGTTCCTTCCCCCTAGGTCTTCGTCAAGGAGGAAGTCCCGCCCCCTGTGCCGTGTGACGCTCAGGAGGTTTCCTTAAAACCCAGCCTCCTCGCGCACCCGCGCCGCGCACCTGCCAAGTACCTTCTAAGTACTGTTGGCTGTTGGATTGGATTGCCCTGTCTTTGGACTATTTGGACCTTTTCTGCAGCGCCGTGCTGCGCCGCGCCGCACTTCATTCTTTTGTTGCCGTGTTGACGGCTTGATCTCCTTGCAAGCCAGGAGGACGTCCTATTGTGTGACACACAGTTTGCCTGGCCCTCGAACGAGGAAAGGAGGTGACTGTTCTCATAAATCTTGACTAGTCCCTGCCCACTTGCTCCTGCCCACTTGATCTGTCTCCTCTCATTTGATTTGTCCCCTGGGAAGGGAACCTCCTTTGTTATAGCTCTTTAGTTGCTCTATTGCTCTAACTGTGTATGTTAATAGCGTTGCTTTGGAGGTGTGGTTAATGTTTTTTCTCCTCGTTCCTTCCCCCTAGGTCTTCGTCAAGGAGGAATTCCCGCCCCCTGTGCCGTGTGACGCTCAGGAGGTTTCCTTAAAACCCAGCCTCCTTGCGCACCCGCGCACCTGCCAAGTACCTTCTAAGTACTGTTGGCTGTTCGCGGTTCGCGCGGAGCGCGGAGCCTGGTTTTTGACCCTCCAGCTGCGTCTTGCACGGTTCAGTGCGGCGTGTTTATAGGTATTGCCTCTACCATAAGTAAGGTGCAATTCTTTTGCTATTCCTGTTTCCAATCGCTGCACTGGAATTTTGTCGCATATTAGTCTGTGAAGTGGGGCTTAGGTCCTTGGGAGCTTCCTTGTGCGGGGTGCCTTCTACACTGTGTCCAAGGGTAGATAGAAGTGTACCTCTCTCTGGCATAACTCTAATATGTTTTTCATCATGGGTCTAGAGTTTATGCACACCCGTGGGTAAATCTCTGAGTGTATTCACGGAGGATATTCCTTGAAGTGTGGGCCTGTGTTATTGCATTACCTGGCCCTTTGCTGTTTGGTACAGTCCCGGTTCTTGGTTAAAAAGGGGTGGTCTTACTGTTTGGTTTTGGAGTGTGCACAGCAGTTGAGCATGAGCCCGACCTTAAGAAGTGGCTGCAAAACCGGCTCCTCTCCGCCGGAACCCGCCCTAGAGTCGGTCATCATCATTCCACTCACGCTCCCCCCACAGTCTTCGGCAGCAAACGAATCTTCTTTATCGATGTCCTCCTTACTATTAGAGAGGGGGGCTTTGTTGGGCCAAGAAGGGCGTAATGAAAATGTCAAAATGGTTGTACCACCATTAACCACCCCCTTATCTCTATATGGTCTGCCCCCGTCTTTGGCAGTGTCAACCTTTTCAGTACAAGAAGCTAATGAATATGATGGGGATGAGGGTGTTGTGACTGGTCATGGCCACGAATCTGCTTGCTCTCCTATGCAAGGCCTTCGAGGCCTCCCCTGTATCGCTGACACTTCTATCTTGGCACCCACTATTGTCAGCGAATTAAGCAAAAGAGTACGGCTTTCTCTGGGCCCCTCGTCTCCTGCGTCGTCTGCTTTTCCTTTTCGAGAACAAGTTCATTTTCACCTTCCTTCAGAAAGTAATAGTGAAAAAGATGGTGGTCACGGGATTGTCCCGTCGTCCTCCCAAAATAGGGTTCTGAAAGGGGGAGCCGACTCTCCCTACGACATTATTCAGGCGGATGTAGAGCTGCCGGTAGGGCCTTTTCTTTCAAGAGGTGTCGATCCTTTCTCTTTGGTAAATGAAGAGATAGACCCTGCAGCCCTAAAGGGTGACGTTAGATCGGCTTCTACCCCAGAGGATTTTTGTTCTCACAATCAGTGCAATGACTCCCTCAACTTTCCGGTATTTTCACGCATTCTCAACTTGCTGGACAAGGGGCATGAGCTCACACATTGCTCCATAAGGGAGATGCAGTCTTCTTTATCTCTTATAAAAGATAAGATGGCCAGACTTGAAGGCTTTATTCTAGCAGAAGAACACTCCAGATCCTTTTATCTGGCCCATTTTGAAAAAATCCTGGAGAATGTCCCAGCTAGAACAATTCAGCTCCCTACTACTATTCTGACTTCTACTCAAGGCTCCCAAACTGATTCGGGCTGTTGCTTCACAGTTTCTCCTCAGAGTTCTTGCTCTCAGGTTGTGAAAGGAGACCAGCCAGCCGTGCTGGAGCATACAAACTCGGAGGCCATAGACTTGGTAGAGGTTCTTAACCTCCAGCATGAACGTCTATTACAAGTAGAACAGCTTCTGTATAGGCTGGCTGTATCCCAGCATCAATTGGATCCAATAGACTCCCTAAGAGAGGGATCCGTAGTTACTCAAGGTTTTGTTGCTCCTCCGGACAGTCCCTCTCCCTTGGTCGACATCATTGAGGACCTGCCTAATCCGGTATCAACGGTGGCGGACTCATTCCCGGACTTGGAGGAGGGACCTGTGGTACACGAAGGACGACATTTTGTTTCGCGTAAAGCAAGGAAATCCTTTCTAAGAGCCCAAAAACGCTTAAACCTTACCAAGGCTAGCCAGAAGAAAGCTCTTTCTAAAACACAAACTCCTGTTGGCGCCCAGTTGTTCTCTGAACCTAAAGCAAATCCGGGTATTGCCACTAGCCATGATGACCTTGGTTTGGTTTTATGCGATCTTGATGAGGAAAGCAGGAAACATCTACAGATTGCAGCTTTGAAAAATAGTAACATTCAGATCGCCCCTCGTGGACCTCAAGGAATTCCCTTGGTCAAGCTGCAATCTCAGCTTCATTCCTTCTTTCCCATCATTTGCTGGAAAACCTACTCCTGACGTCCTGTCCTTCATGCATACACCAAAGGACATGAAATTAATTCTTGGTTGGACTAGTAATCCAGAGATAAATGGCCCCGCTCGCATAAATAGGTCATTCTTGATGAACTCGTTTTTCCAGATTCCAGCTCTTAGGAATCTTTCATCTAAGGACCTTGACTGGGTCAAATTGGCAACTCTCAACAATCATAGAGCCCTCTGCAGAGTCCAATCACATATTATAACTAAAATGTTATTGGAGTTTTCTGACGACTTCTGTTCTATTGGTCTCACACTGTGCCTTTTTCCGGATATGGATAGTGCATGGGCTTATCTTGACTGGGTGCCACCCACGTTGCTAGTATGTCCAGTGGGTGCCGGCATAGACTCGTCCGATTCCCAGGTTACCCAATTGTCACTCCAACTAGCATCGCTAACCCAAGCATTGAGTGGGCTAGCTTGGCTGGAACCACTGATGAAAACAGCTGCTGCCATTAAAGGGCCCACTCCGGGCTCATAATTGGCCAGTTTGACTATCTCATCCTGGAACTGTTGTGGCTTGGCTAATCTGGTAGGATGGCATAAGCGTGTTGTCCCTGATAAGAAACCAGACATCTTATTCCTTCAGGAAACAATGACCTTAAATGAGATTACTATCGATGGTTATTCCAGCTTTTCTGTTCCAGCATGCCGCATATCGGCAGGTCGACCTTCCGGGGGTATTGCGGTTCTTATTAAAAATGGTCTAAGAGCAGTGGCCTCTATACTGGATACCTCGACTTCATGCATCTTAGTGGAGTTGTCGTTTGCCCACTCTAAGGTCATGCCCTTGCTTCTAATGTCATTGTACTGGAATCCTAAGTCAGTTTCCCTCACTCTTCTATTGGAAGATTTGGACAGGATTTTGGGCCATGCTTCTGTCTCGTGCCCCAATCATGAAATTGTGATCGGAGGGGATTTAAACTCATATCTTCAGTCTTCTAATATACTATGCTCTTCTACTCCTTTTTCTTGTTATGCACAACAAGCTTTTCAAAGAGGGCGACAACTGATAAGTTTTTTTGAAAAATAGGGCATTTATCCAATTCACTTGGCATCTCATTCTCTACATACTTCATGGTCTCGGGGCAATGCCTCATCCCTTATCGATTATGTCCTTGCATCTAAAGTGTGTTCTGGGTTGCAACCTTAAAAAAGCAAAAAAATCGCTAATTGACTCATTTAAGAAAAAAGTCACTTAGCCCTCCTAACTATTGTCGTGAAAAAAATTACATCATTACGCGCTTTAAGCAGCAAATAAAGCTTCTGCGTAAGGCTGCCTATGCCTTAGCCAACCAACGTATGATTAGCCTGCTCTGTAAAAAAAAAACGCGAGGGATATGGGCCATCTTAAGAAACCCGTTAGGTAAGGCGGATATCCGCTCGGTGGCGACCATCTCGGGACCGGAATGGGAGACGTTTTTTTCCCAAAAATATGCTCTGCCAACTAGACATTCCGAAATAGAAAGCAGTACTATGCAATTGCCTTTTCCGCAGGTCTGTCCCTGGGACATAAAAGATATTATATGGGCAATTTCTCAATTGAAGTTTTCCAAAGCAGCTGGCCCAGATGGGCTGCCCCCTTGCGTCTTAAAAGACGATCCTCACTTCTGGGCCAGGTTCCTTCTTCCCTGCTATCAGCTGATATATAAAACTGGCAATATTCCGAAATCATGGTTGACGGCCATAATTATTCCAATACACAAAAAGGGTGCCTTGAGCAATCCTTTAAACTTTAGGCCTATCGCCCTCATAGACACAGCTGGGAAAATCTTTGCACAATTGATCCTGTTAGAATTGGAAGTCCATATACACGACCTAAACATTTTTTCAAAAGCCCAGGTCGGCTTTCGGAGATCTATGGACACTCAATTAAACGCTTTAATTCTAGCCCATCTCCTTCGGAATGCACATTCCAAGTCAAATGGCACCATATATATGGCAGCATTGGATCTTTTGGCAGCATTTGACAATGTACTACGCACTCGGCTTTGGCAAAAGATGTTGGCTTATGGGATACCATCTTCACTAGTAGCGCTAATTGCTGCACTACATCAGAATACATCTTATCGGGTCCGTATCAACGCGGAAGGGCTATTAACTGATAACATACCTACGTATATAGGGGTCAAACAGGGCTGCAACTTGGCTGCGGTCCTATTCAATCTTTATCTTGCCGACATTGACAAGATTTGGCAGGGTTCGAATTCTTTTCCAGCAATACTGGGATCCTTGCGGCTCCACTGGCTAGCATTTGCTGACGACGTTATAATATTCGATAGAGTGCCGTTCGGACTCCAAAATAAATTAAACCTGTTTTGTGAATATTGTATACTAAATAATATGACCATTAATTCAGCTAAATCACATATAATGGTCTTCACCGCTAAAAGAAAGCTATTGAGATTTGGTTTTACAATCAATGCCCAACCGATCCTGAGAAAGGAAGAGATTACGTATTTGGGCTATCACCAATCGTATGGGACGTCCTTTAGCAAGTGGCGGACAGTGTTGAACGCGAAGTTTAACCCACTGTTGGCTCAAATGAGAATTATTTTCATCAAATGCTGTCGCTACTCCCTGCTGCCTCTTATACAATACTATACCATGAAAATAGAGCCCAACCTTCTGTATGCAACTGACATGTGCCTTCTGAATCTGGGGCCCCTATTAAATCTCCTACAAGGTAAACTTTGGAAGAAGATTCTGGGGCTTCCTGGATATCTACCCAACGCGATTATTATACATGAACTGGGTTTATATCCACTGGAAGACAAATATCGTTGGCGGATTGTTAATGCATTTTCTAAAATGATTTCTCCGCCTCCAAATTCACTCTATGAGGATTTCCAGGAAATGCTTGCTGGAAAGTGTCCAACTTCACTCTCCAAAGTGAAAGAGATGACACACACAATCTTAACTTCATTGAATATGACGCAGGAGGATTTGATTAATACTCCTGCTAAAGTCAAAAGGCGCTTTTTCAAAAATTCTTGGGCGCATAATTCCGATCAGATTGGAAGGCTACTCCTCCTTTACCACCTATGCCAGCTTTAGGCATGCACTTACACCACGGCTGCCATATATCTTATGTTTCCCAGACAAAGCAGCAAGAAGGTCTTATATGCGTTTTCGCCTAGACCTTATTCAGACGGGTGCCCGTATTAGGAAGTGGGACTGTTATAAGGTTTTGGCAAAATGGGAAGGATGCAGATTTTGTCTAAATACAACTGAGCCCGAAACACTAGAACATCTCTTCATGTACTGTAACTTTTTTTGCAAGCATAGGCAATGTTGCTAAGATGCATATCTTACCTCCTATTCCCGGTTTGAATGTCACCTAGTATGGTTGAGATGTATGCAGGGAAATTCAAACTCCATCATATTAGCAACGGTCAGACTTGTTGCAATAATTGAGGAACAATTGTTGGCACGCAATAGGAGGTTTTGGAGTGGGTAATTTTGGGTGCCTGAGATTTTGTCTCCCTTATGATTGATTGCACTAGTCAATTGTCTATGGGAATATTTGCAGTTGGTGAAGGGCTGCGATGCTACATTATCATTGTTATGTTATGTTAGGTATGTTACCTGATGCTGTAGATCTTCACTTGCGATTTCTTTCCTCTTTTTTCTACCAATGATGTATTGAAATATGCTCAAGTGTTTGATCATGTCTTGATCATGTTTTAGTTGTTCAAGTATTGCTCAATGTCGATCAAGTTTTATGAGCTTACGAGTTTATTTGTTTTTATGTGATATGTAATATTTGTAAAGGTGTAAATTAATTTTTGCTACCAAAACAAATAAATACATTTTATATAAAAAAAAAGTAAGCGTTTATACGATTTGCTGGTAATCTTTGCTTTAAAGTAATGGTACTATCATTGCATTTGAACCATCCACAATTCTTTTTTATATATGCAGTGTGGTGACCTGCATTGGTTGTGGTTCCTGCATGATAGATTATACCTACGGTTGTGAAGGTTTTCTTTACCAAGTGATACTTGACCATGTGTGAATCCAGTCAGCTTGCAGTTGTTTTAGGTACCATTTGCATTGTAATGTAGAAGCATAAGTATTACGTATTTACTATGTGTTTGTATTTGTAAGGTGGAGCGCTTATCTGAATTGCAGGTAGTTCCTAATCTGCCATGGTTTGCATTTTGTACAAGTTGCTGAAATGGAACAGATTCACAGTTAGGTATGGATATATACACAAAACGTTCATTAGGGATTTGTATGTGTTGCATATTGTTGCACAGAGTGCATGTATGTTTCCACATGTATGACATCTGGAAGATTTCATTTATAGGTATGTTTTTGTTTTCCAGTACTTGTAGTAAGTACATTAGACATTCTTGTGGATCTTCTTGTGAGTTTATAGTGAATTTCACCATTCCAGCACAGTAGTCCAATTCTTGTCTTATTCCATGAACACTATATATGTTGTCAGGATTATTGCTTGCATTTCTCTGAAGGACTAACATTTGCAAACACAATTGGTCTGTACTGTGTAAGTAAATGTTGTCAACAATGGGTGGCAATTGAAATAGAATATTTATTGCTACATTTGCATAGCAATTTACACCAGTTATATTTGAAAATATGAATGGACCAGATAGTTTTGTGTCCAAGCATTTCTTCGGAGTGTGTGTTGCTTCTTTGAAGAAGTACCTGAGTTACTTTTAGTAATAGATTCTTCTTTGGTTGTAGTAATTGATGAGGTATTAGCTTCTTTTACTCTCTTTGGAGGATTTGCAGTGACATCCTGTTGCATTTCTGTTTGAAGTAGTTTTCTTTTACAACATTTTGCTTTTTGTGGAACAGGATAGGTTTTTAGATGGGGTGAATAGTGAACGTAGTCTATTGTATTCTAAAATTCAAGGAATATCAGCGTTTACTTTACTTACATCAAAGTTGATTAGAAATAGACCGTCAAGTGTACGTAAGCGTGATAGTGCTGCGTAGCTCATGCCTTCTTTAAAGACTGTGTCCCAATATCTATCAATGCTTTATCTAGGGTAAGATCTTGTGATTTGTGAATGGTGACTGCGAGCTGTTGAGCACCCTATCCTTTTTACTTCTGAAAGTTTGTCAAAGAGAATATTGACAAACTGAACTAGTCCTTGCTCCATGTCAAGGTTACGTTTAAGCATTACTCTACAGTTTAAAGATAATTTTAATATTTTCTCCAAACCAGCTGTGTTGGAGAATTGGAAATGTTGCCAAAGGTTGACATTTGCTATGCTACCAACATTTTTATGGCTGAGTTTGTGTCCTAAGGTTTTAAAAATAGGTTCATCTTTCACTGGTGTGAATTGAAGAAGCTCTCCAAAAACAATAATGTGTTTTCCTCCAAAGAGCTCTTCATACTTTGTTTTAAGTACTTCTTGTAATCTGAGGTGAATCAAAGCCAACATTAAGTTGGAGACCATGCTCACTTCATCTATTAGTAGCATTTTCATCTGTTTTAACAATCTGCGTAGTTTCATTGCAGCTTCTGTAGAAAGTTTGTAATATTCTAATTTGTTTTGGTGTTCTACTGGAAGGAGTAGTTTCGGTGTAAAGTGACATAGCCTATGTTGTACGCAGCTAAACCTGTGGGGGCAGTTACAACAGCTGACAGTTTGTTGTTTGTCAATTGTTGAAGGAACTTGGTGATTAATTTTATCAATAATGTTTTTCTGAAACAGCTTCACCACTGACGTATAGTAGTATAGGTTTGTAATTTTGGCAGGTACATTCTTTATTTTCATGTTGTACACCATGTTCAATTTCTTTTGTTACTTCTTGAAAAATGGTGCTCTGCTCTTTGTTCAGTTTTGATTGCAGTACAGTTAAGTCTTCTGTATCTTCTTCATAGTGACACATGTTGTTTTCTACTTCTGTCATAGCTAATTCTGCCTCATTTGCTATTAGTGGCTGTCCCAGTGGTTCTTGGCTTCCTGTTACAGAATGTTGACTACTGTCAGAAGTGTCCTTATCTAGTTGGGCCGGGAGTTCTTCTTCATGTTGCTGTTCATTGTGCAACATTGTTTTGTACTGTGTAAAGTTTACATCGGTTATAGTGCTTTCATTTGCTTTGAAAGCGTCTTCATAGGAGTCATAATCTAGTATCTCTTCTTCTTTTCTCCATGGTTTAAAAGTTAGCAGCAGGGACATGTAATATAGTTCTTTTTGTTGAGGAGTTTTTAATGACAATTTGGTATGATTAATTAAGCTTGGTTTGGTAATTTTCACTAAGCTGCCTTCACAATTTGTCACTCTGTATCTACTTTTTTTTCATCGGGTTTTATATTATTTTTTTGTATGTGAAGTTGGGCTATGTGGTATAGATACATGGTTTCCAAAGTGGTACTCCTGTTTGGGTAGTATGTGTCTAGTTAATTGTTTTTCAAAATGTCTTGGCTGTTGGGATCATTTTTGGCTATTGTTTCTATGTCGTCTTATGATTTGAGAACTCTTTTTCTAGATTTATCAGGACCAAGACTTAGCCATACTATATTTTCAGATTTTCCATACAAAGCAGTAGCGGTTAAATGATCTGCAGCTTCATAGCAGCCACATTCTCTATGAGAGAGCATTTTTATGCCTAAGCTGTACAATTTCTGAGACAGTGTTTAGTCCATTGATAGGTCATTCCAGAGGTCTTGAAGCTCTGTTTTTTGCTTTGGTTAAGTAGGCTGTAACATATCGTGCAACTGCAGTGAATTGTCTGCAATGTACTGCACATCTATGTTTGCATTCCATAAGAGGGCAATGATTGCATTGTAATCATTGATATATTTTGCTTATTCTGTTCTTTTTATGTAATATGTGTTCTTAGGTGATTTACCTTTAACACTATGTCTAACTGAGGACATGAAGTTGTTTACTTCACCTGTTTCTGTAACTGGTCTAGGGAAACCAAAGCAGCATTTGGTGTAGTATTTCCCTTTGTATTTGTATTTGCGACAACAATATTTCCCACATTTGTGTCTTTGAAATTGTACAATTTGTGCATGAAGATCACTATTTGTTGCTTCTGATGGAATTTCACAAGTGACATCTTTTTTGATAAACTGTAAAACAGTGGCATCACTGTCTTGACCAAATTTAGGAGCATCTTTAATACATAAAAGCATGTGTATATGTGGTGCTCCTCTGGCTTGGTATTCCTTTTTCCAAAAGAATTGTTGCACTTCTAAGAGGGGAGGAACAGTTTTATTACACATAAAGTGTAGCATAGCAATGAAGTGATGATGGAAATATCTTGAAACTTTAAGAGGATCTAGAGAGCAAAGTTCTCCAGGTGTTAGTATATCTATGTTTGTTTTGTTTTTGTTTGATATGCGTAGGAAATCATGTAAATATTCCCATGCATATACTGCACAACTTAATCTAACAAACCAAGTGGGTGGGCCAAGGTTTCTTATCAAACAACGTACATCTCCGTGACGTCGGAACCAGTACTCTTTAGTACCACATATGTTTGCTAACAGATTTGTAATGCTTGATTGTAAAACCTCATCTTTTTCTTGCCCTTTTTGTAGTAATTGCATAGCTGACATATTTTGAAAGTGGGTTCCTGATTTCAATTTGTGTGCAACTCCGTAACACAGAGCGGTAAGTTCACTTTCAAAGAGTAAGTGGAATATGGGATATTCAGAATACATTCGTAACGAGCGGTATTCTGATGCTGTTATCTAAATGGGTCTATCACCGTACCTTCCTCCTTTCCCAGTAGGAAAGAGTAGAGGAAAAGCATGTGCTTCTATAATTTTTTTCCTTATGCTGATTGGTGATCCTTTTGTTTGACGCATTTGGTACGTTTCTAGTGCATCTTCTACGGTGTCATTACAGTGCAATGGATGAATTGTATAATGGTCTAAAGTATTGGATATTGTAGCAGGATCTAGGAGCTCAAATTGACCAGCTTCTTGTGTCTCTTGAATTATTTCAGTGGTATCCTTGAAGTTTTCTTCAATATTAATTTCTATGTAGTATTCATTAATGTCTTTTAGATATTGCGAGGCATGTCTAACTTTATATAAGTTTACGAGTTGACAAGATTTTTGTCTTTTGTAGGTAGGTAGGTCTGTAGGTACACCATTTACTAAGACAATTAAAGATTGCTCTATTGGACGTTGCACTCTCAGAGTGTGCACATTTTCTTTTAGATCTAATGGTAAACAAACTACTTTGCCACAAATGCTTTTCACTAATTCAGAGGGAGGTAATTTTGCTGTTTTTGGTTGAAGGCGTATTATTGCTTGAAATGGGTGCACTGTTTGAATTATGATGGTCTCATATAGATTGAGTTGTTGCAGGGGTTTTGGTAGTGGGAACAATTCCAAGTTATTTGTGATAGCACGTGAAGGAATTTGGTTGTTGTCAAGTTTTGAAGTGCAGTAACTGCAAATTATTAAGGGGTCAGTTATTTCGTATTTGTTTTCTGCTATAAGGTACAGAGCTAATTCAAACCATTTGGAATCTTCATTGTCTTCTATTTTCTATGTTACGTCTGTAGTTTTTGTGTTACTTTTATAAAAAGTTCTGCAGCAACACACACACACATGGTTTGGTACTTCAGCAGATGTACTTTTAAATGTTAGTATTTCTTTTTTGTATGTGTGTAGTAGAAGGTTGCCATCTGTACAATTGTTGGTAGTCTGTTTTAAAGCTATTGCATTTTGTAAGTGGCTTTCACTTCCAAAATTCCAAAATATTTTCTCTGGATATGCTCTATTTCTTCGAGTAGGTCTTTGGCTGTACCATGTAGAAGATTGTTATTTAATTTGGCTAGTGCTAAAGCAGGTAAAGTTTATAGACTAGATTTCTTATAGTTGAATGATGTGTTGATATCATTTTGATATGATGGAAGTCGCTTTTGCAAATAGGTCCTGAAATGCAGGCTAATTAAGGTCCTTGTAGTCCTGTGTATTTGCGCACTGGACAGGTATCCATATTTTGTAGCAGTTTCGTGTTGATTTTCTCTTTGCCTTTCACATACTGATTGAGGAACTGGCGTAAAGATTTGAAAGATTTTTTGGCAATGTTACACATTGACGTGCATGGCCATTTGTATACTGGACTTTCTGGTTCAGTCGAATGGAGAGGTGATACTGAGTTTTCTGGGGATATTTTTGTAAACAGTATTTCTTGTTGCATTATGGTATTATTAAGTTTTTCAAAACCTTGTCCACTGCTATGTATGGCAATTGTGTTTTTTGCTTTTGTTTGTATGCTTCTTCATTGAAATATGGTTCTGTGCTCGTGGTGATACTCCTTTCACCTCCACAGATATTTAAGAAGTAATTTTTGTTCACATTCTGTTTATTGAGAAGTATTTTTTGTAATTTAGTAGTTAGTTTTGTTAGTGGTTTCATTCTGTTTAACACTAAAATAAATAACTTCCTTTTGAGAAGGATTACACTGTCTATCAAATCTTCTAAGATTAATTTTCTACGGTAGGTTTTAAGGGTTGTGCATGATTTGCCTCCTGTTTTTATCAGATTCTGAAGGACTCTGTGGCAGAACATTTTTGCTAAAATACTTTTTTTGGTATGGTTACTTGCCACTACATCAAGATTTACAGGATCGGTTTTAGCAGTAGTGATAGCTAAATTCTTGTTAATCCCTTTCTGTTTAGTTTTACATTTTGATAGAGGAGGCAATGTTTCTGTACTGGAAGTTTGTTTTGTTTCACTTAATGACTGTAATATCTGTTTTTTTTTTTAAATACTTTTTGTACAAATTCTGCTAGGGATGGATGCTTGTTTTGGACACTTCCATTGTCATTTGTTCTATTCCTGCATTGCTTTCTACAGACTTGCTTTTTGGTAGGCATTCTTTGGGGACTGTTGAAAAAAAGAGGGTATGGGTTGGGCTGTTCTGCAATGTATGTGTGCTGTGTGCATGAGTGTCTGAGTATGATGGTAAGGATGTATGTGGAGGTGTGTGATTCTGCATTGTGCAGCTACAATTAGTTGGGAAGGCTATTCTTCTATTTGTGTGTTACTATACTGCGGTTCAGATGACAGTAGAAATTGAGCTAGTGGTGAGGAGAAGCACTAATAGTACATCTAATGGTATAAAATTAAAACAGTTCTTTGTTTTGTACTACTAACAATTTAGGGGCTGAGTTATGTTATTTGTGTTCCGAAAAACGGGGACTTGTGTGCCATTCTGTCTGCTAATCCCTGTCTAATAAATGGGGATTTGTGGGCAGAATGGTGCACAAGTCTCTGTTTTGTTGGTGCACAAATGACATGCATCAATTGCACAGTGTGTTTGAGTAACTGTAAGAATATTATGGTAGTATTGTACTTACTCTTTTTTCGTGGATTGAGCAGGTTTCTTCTGAGTTGTTGTTTGTAGTTCAGATGCTGCTTCTTTTCAGGAGAGTGGTCTTCACTGAAATTGTAAAAGAAAGAAATTAGTCATTTTGTGTGTTTATAACACTGATGTTAATTTAGACATTGATTTTTATGTTTTTGTAGTAGTATTCTTGTTTGATATCTGAACATAGTGTATGCATGCCGTTTCATTTGACTATGTTCAGCCTTTATATTTTATTTACAATATATTAGTTCAACATGCTTTGCAAATGAGTAGAATATTAAGTCTATGAAACTCACTTGTTTTTTTAAAGCTGTGTTATAGAATGTTAGGAGAAAGAAGAAATAATTATGTATTTATTTTGCAATTCCTATAAGGCAAAAGGCAGAATCTGTATAGAAAATCATGGAATGTATGCATTTGTGAATGTGTGGGTAAAAAAGTAGAAGGATGTGATTTACAGGCAGTGGTGTTATTGCAGCTGGGAGCTTTTCAATGATCGTGTTTATCTGTATGAGTGTATGAAGGTGAATGATCTTTTCCTGGCTGTGTGTAATTTTAAAATACACTACTAAGTGTTTTTCCACAATTATACTGTTATTTCTCCCATCTTCTAATATTATAATGTTTTAGATAGGTGCGTGTGTAAAAAGAATTTAGATAGCAGACAGGTTTGGAAGTGACAGTAGATTATAGCAGATGGGAAAATTACAGTAAGTTCATTTTATACGTTATACAGGTTAAGTGGCATTACTCTGTTTATATGCATTCATAAGAGTTGTACATGTACTCTGAATAAAATATGCATACCTGTAGTTTGTATTCTTGCATGTGGATATGCATGCAGCTGTAAGTAGCAATCTTGGAGACTTGTACAGTAGTTTGTGTAGTAGGTGCTTTCCAATGATATGAGACTTGTACTCAGAGTGATCAAGAGTACATTTGAAGTGCTGAACTCTGATGATGGAGTTAGATATAGAGGTCTTGGATGTGATTGGTGAATGGTTGTGTGACTGCTTAGCTGTATCCAATGAGGGACTGGCAGAGAGAGTGAAGTGGAAAGGGTAGAAGGGCTGTCCAAGAGTTACTAGGTCTGTGGACACCGCAGCTGTCCATGGGCAAGGCGTGCTACATCTGGGGATTTCCAGCAAATCCAGCATGGAAAGGGGACTGTAGGGATCAGCCAATCAGATGTTGAGGTTGTGGATTTATGTTGAAAGAGAATGAGTGTAGTGAAGATGGCAGAGGTGGAGAAAGTCAGGGTGTTGGTGCTTGGAGATATGGTTTATAGCAGTATGCTCAATGCAGGCATGTGGCAAACAATTTTGATGTTAAAGGAGTGGAGGTGGTGTGGAGCACTGCACCTGATTGCAATGTACAGGGAATTGTACAAGTTTGTGGAGATGTGGGCATGATGAACAATAAAGAAAAAAGAGGGTCCAAAATGAGGAACAGTCCCCATGTGGTAGTCTTGCATTATGGTGCGTTGTCGGCAGATTTGGAACACTTGGTTCAAGCAGTAATGAAGATCCTTCCAAATGCCAAAGTAATTTTTCTGGATTAGTATCTAGGGCAATATGGGAAAATAGTTCTGTATTTTGTCCTCAGCAAAACATTGCTAGGTGTGCAATCAACCGAGACATGTGTGCTTTCATGCTTAGGGCAGGTATGTTCTTCTGTAAAAATGAGAATATTGATTCCAGTAATGCTATTTATTTTAAAGAAGATGGTATTTCCTTATCTTTTATGGGAAATGCCATGCTGTTTTGTAATTTAAGGGTTGCTTTAGAGAAGGTTATATGAAAATTTTAGGAGTAAAGTAAGAAAATAGGTGTTTGTCAAGCATCTGCAAAAAAAAAAAAAAAATGTCTCTTTTCAGAGCCAACCTAAAAGGGGAAATGGGGTAAACTATTTAAATTTACATTCACCACACTCAGATTTTGGATATGTCGCGGACAAGGCGGTAGTCCGCGGACATCACGTATTACATACAGGGATTTTGGGGTGGAGAGGCATGCAAATGAGAATGAGCAGAGCAAGGGATTGGTCAGTAAAGTTTACCGGGTGTGTTGTGTAAGGAGAGTGTTTGTCAGAAAGTCTTTTTCCAGAGAGAAGAACAGATAGCTATGGCTGTGTGTTTCAGAAAACAGATTATCTGGATTTTGGGAGACTCATGGATACATTGGTTGGAGGTGCATGCAGAACACTGTGGAGTAGCTGCAGATCTTGGATTCCCTCATGTGGATGTGCACTGGCATGGAGTGCGTGGAATGAAGTAGCTGGACATGGTACCTCTCTGTGCTAGTTTGCAGACAGAGCATAAACCAGACATAATTATAATTCATTGTGGAGGGAACAGTTTAGAACATGTGTCTGGAATTTCTTTGCAATTTGCAATGAAAGAAGGACTTGGGAAGGTCATGGACATGTTTCCAAGTTCCCAAGTAATTTTTTCTCGTATTGCGCAGAGACAAATGTAGCTGCGTTCTTCTTCATTTGGTGCACACATGGAGAAAGCGAGGTTCAATGTCAATAAGGCTGTTTGTGCCTTTCTAAGAGATTTTGGCATGTCCTCTTTTCACAATGAAAATATTATGTTTCGTAGCATATATATTTTTCACAGAGATGGAGTCCATCTTACTTATGCTGGCAATCAGATTTTTCTGAGAAATGTACAAAAATGCATTGCAACCTTTTTTGGAATTACAGCCATCCATTTTGCAGTAGGTGATGACCATTTCAAGTTTTTCAAACACAAAAAAACACCACCAAAAGGCTCTTTTCAGAGCCACCAGATCCTCCCAGAGAAAAGTGCAATGGTTTTGCTAGGGCAGCACCCCAACATTTTAGATGTCCGTGAACTGTCCACAGACTTCTAAAAAATGCACAGGGCCCTGCTCCATTTATTTGCCACTTCTATTTCTAAACTGTGAAAGGCGGCTCTGAAAATAACTTTTTATGGGGGGGTTTTGTTGTTTTATATTTTTTTTGTGGTTTTTCTACACACGACACACTAGGAGAGGAGGGGAAAGGAGGGTAAGGAAGGGACACCAACCACGGGGATAAGAAAGGGCAGGTGGAGAGAGGAAGATGTAGGGTGGGCCTTACTTAGGTAGCAGGTCTTCTGGTGCTCTGTGACCGCAGTCTCGAAAGCACTTTTAAGACTCTCCCCCCTGCAGAGTACTGCGTCGCAGAACATACACAATATTGTGACCCTCGAAAGGTAAGAGTCAACAGCATTGTGAATGGCCTGTGAGGCAGCTGGAGGGATGCGCTCTCCCACAGGAGTGTCTCTTGTGATGAGAGGAGTGGAAAGGGAGGTTGTGATAGAACAACTCAACCTACTACGTTGATCACAAGGTACAACCTTTCGAATGGCCCCACCGTGGAATGATATTAGGTGTCGCTTCATTGATGTCGTACCAAAGCTGTACGAACCAGGCCTCCCACGACTCAGCACCATTTTGCACTGGTTGTAGGTGACCTTGTTTGCACGTGCTTTTGGTACGTCACCATGAATGGTAAATAACCGCCACACCCAAGACTCACGGTGAGTGCTGATAGTACGGACATCCACTACCTCATCCTCGTCATCCTCTTCATCCTCCTCTACATCCTCATGCCAGTTCCCCTCTTCAGGCCCTTGGGGAGGTGGTGGTGGTGGTGGAGGGGGTGGGGGTGGTGCTGAGGCAGATGTAGCACCAGGTGGAAGAACAACAGCCATGGATGCCATCAGGTTTCAGCAAAGGCAGCACAGGAAAAGCAGGTTGTCTTCAATAGTAGGAAGACACAATAAAGTTTAGCTCTGGGGTGTGGCCTTTTATAGGGGTGCTGGTGCACGCTTCGCGGACACCTGCGCTGTCCGCGGACAGATTGGACACCCCAAAAAGGCTCAAAAAGTTCCCAAAAGTATGTAGAAAGTCAGGGTCATTGTCTGGGACATGTGCAATGGTGAATCTTTCCTGTAGAATACTTTGGATTGTCTGAAAAAGTACTTTTAAAATGTTCGGGGACCCGGACAGTGTCAGCAATTCAGGCCACACTCTCAGCGTGGGTGAGGTCACATGATGATGTCACAAACATGTTCGTGAAGGGAACGGGTGTCCGCAGGAGACACCAAATGCACAGGAACAGTTGTGGGAGTGCACGCGGGAGTTCTACGGACAGTGTTCGGGTCCTGAAACTAATTAAAGGTGCGACACAAGTGAGCCGTACAGTTACGGACAGGTGCGATGTTCGTAGAACTTATGGGTGTGGTGCACATGTGCGTAAATGTTCTACAGACAGTACAGACAGGGATAGTGTCCTTAGGCCACCCCTATTTCCGTTACTTACAGACATCCCGGACACTGCGTGTGTTCTAAGAACAGTCCATTTTGCTTGTGTACAGTACGGACAGGCATAGTGTCCTTAGGACAGCTCCATTTTGTTTAAATGCATACATTTGACTACACCTAGTGTGTTCTAAGAACAGTTTGATCTTGCCTGTGGACAGTACGGACAGGTATAGTGTCCTTAGGACACCACCATTTGGGATAATTACGGACATCCCGGACACAGCGCATGTTCTAAGAACAGTTTCATTGTGCTTGCGTACAGCACGGACAGGTATAGTGTCATTAGGGCACCTCCATTTTGGTTAATTGCGGACATTCAGGAAACCTAGTGTGTTATAAGAACAGTTTCATCTTGCCTGCGGACAGTACGGACAGGTATAGTGTCCTTAGGACACCCCCATTTTGGCTAATTACGGACATCCCGGACAGGTGCGGTGTCCGCGGACAATCCAACTGACTTTTAAAAAAAAATAAGACACAAAGGACTGAATTAAAACACATGTAACATTTTTTTTTAAATTATATACAGAATTAAAATTTAGGAAAGAGAGGGGGAAGCAGAATCTGACACAAACACAGGGGAATTGGGGGTTTGGAGAGGATGGATGGGAGGGATGAAGGGATGGAAGTCTCATCATAATGTTTTTCTTGGTCTTGAGGGTTTGGGGATAGTTGACTTGGACATGGAGAATGAGAACAGGTACATGTGGGACAATGATATTTAATTTTTTCTTTTATGTGGTCTTCCACAAAATGTTTCAAAAGATTATAATTTTCCATGAGCATGTCCATTTTTTGTTCCACTCACTATTATATTTTCTAATGTCTCTTTTGGTGTATTATTTTCAATGTTTGTATGGTCTGTTAAAAAAATATATATGTTAAGTGCACATAAAGTAATGATTATTAATTTGGTTATATAGAGAAGTGTCTACCATTAGTACCAATGCCTTCAGACATTTCCTCATGTGGGACATTTTCCTCAAGCCATTCCAAAGCACTGGACATTTCTGTGTAAACAAAATATATATATATCACTTTTAGTGTACCTAATACTGAAAGTTTAGAAATATATAAGAACAATGAAGTTTACTTACTAGTTTCTGGTAAAATGTGTTCTTACTGTTCTGTAGGTCTGCTGTTGATCCTAGTTGTGCAGTTTTTGTGAGGTCATTATGTTGGAAGCATATCTTTCTTTGTTTTGGTATATTCCATTTTAGTACATATGGTATTTAAATGGATGGTTGATGTGTTACATATATTGGTTCCACTTCTTATTTATTATTACATATAATGTGTTTATGTGCTGCTTTTTGAACTTGTGCAGTGTTTATATGGCATGATAGAACAATTTAAGATACCCCCTGAGTTTTGGGCAGTGTTGATGTTGCCCGCATCCCTCCGCGGACATAGGCGCAGTCCGCGGACATCAAGGGGGTTCAGTATGTTGTATGTTACATGTATATAAAGTAAGGGGATCCTAGTAAACATCTGTCAAATTCACACTATGAATATGTATATTCAGTAAAATAAAATTTGATAAAGGGAGGTTATGGTCAAGTTGCGCTATTAAAAACCTATGAAATTCAGTAAAGAAAGATTGTTAAAGGGACGTTATGGTTAAGTTGCGCTACTAAAAACCTATGAAATTCAGTAAAAAAAACTTTGTTAAAGGGACGTTATGGTTCAAAGTAAAATCGAAAAAACCCTGAAATTCGCTAGTTATGATAAGCTAAGCAACCATAACTCGCGGCACCACCGTGCATTGCTAAGACTAACAACCAGGACATCAAAGATGACATCACAAATGAAATCAACTTTTCATGTGTTTTCCCCTATGTATATGTTTCATATGCTGTGAGTGGACCATAAGTGAATTACTGTAAGAACATATTTGAAGTATAAGTTGAAGTATTTTTATTTCCTGACTGTTACTGGCCTAGATATATCAGTAAAGGAAAAAAGAGTGAGTCAGGCATGTGATGTCATCAGTGATGTCATCAATGACATTTGTGATGTAATCTTTGATGTCCTGGGTGTTAGTCTTACCAATGCACGGTGGTGGCGCTAGTTATGGTTGCTTAACTTACCATAACTAGCGAATTTCAGGTTTTTTTTGGTTTTACTTTGAACCATAACATCCCTTTAACAAAGTTTTTTTTTTATTGAATTTTGTAGGTTTTTAGTAGCGCAACTTAACCATAACGTGCCTTTTACAAAGTTTTTTACTGAATATATATATATATATTATTGAATGCAGGATATCCTTGTTAAACAGGACAATGAGGGAGGGTTTGCAGGAGGACAGAGCAAAGGTTGCTAGTAGCATTTAAACACCCACAAGTATTTTCACAGAACAAGCATGGACCTGACATTGATATGAAGGCTCAACCTACGACATCTGGTTACCCCCACTAACCACCTACGGTAATATTGTAGCCCTAGATGGTTCAGGAATTAAATGTTTGATCCTTCACATTTATTATAGCACTTATAGCTATTTTGTGTGTTTTTTTATCAACAGTTTATAATGTGGGTGCAGTAAAGTGCATTGAAGAAATATTGCTTCGGAAGCTGATTCTAATGTGACTAGAAGGGTTCTGCCCAGGAAAGCACTACATCTCTAGTGACTCCAACCATATAGCTCTTGATGAATGTTTGCCATTAATTGGGACTCGAACAGAAACATGTTGAGAATTAGCCAACGCCCCAAAAGCTGAGGCAATTGTGTAAAAAATGTCAACTACACAGAGCTATTCGTTTCTCCTATAGTCTGTAAATTATATACTACCTATTATCTCTCCCAGGCTCTATATAGATGAACCTTTTCAACCTTCGTATGTAACTAGTTACTGTTCTGCGATTTTGCACGATATCAGAATACTGCATTTTTATTGTATATTATTCCTCCTCACTAAGAGGCATTGATTTATTAATTGTTACTGTCCACTGAGTTTTTATATATATTGACAATTATATATTTTAAATAGTTTATATTAAAGTTTATTTTTGTTATATTTGTGACATGTTTTTTTCCACCACATTATAATATGTCAGAAACTCTCTACCTCTATGTTTAAGTTTAGCAAACATGCATTGTCCATGGATGGCTGACAACTGCGTATAACTACTACAATACATATATGGGTAGGCCAACCATTATTTTCCACACATATTAAACACACAAATGCCACTCACCAGATGTGTCCAGATAGACGTCCATGCCTCCCACACCTTGCACCTGCTCACTGCTACTGAGTTGACTTGTGGCCTCTTCAAATGGAGTCAGCTGCTCCTCCTCTGTTTGCCTCCCTCCAGTGGCCTGGGCGGAGCCTTGGTTGTCACTCAGCTTCTGCTTAGTCCTTCACGTGAGGTTATTCATCCGTTTCTGGACATCTTTAGCAGTGCGCCTCTCTACACCACAGGCATTGATGAGCCTCTTCCTGCTCTACAGGGAGTCCCCTTATTTATTTATTTATTTATTTATTTATAATGCACTGTAAGCCTGTAGGCATCAGGGCGCAACAGGAAGACATGGACAAGAACTGGGAGAAAACCAGCCACATATGTAATGGGACACTGCTAAAACAGAAAAAAAACAATTACTACACTAGCATTCTCTTTTCATTTAAACAGGAAGGTTTTCAATGTTTTTTTCGGAATTTGAGAAGATCGGGTTTAAGTCTCAGACTCAGTTTATTCCAACTGACGGCAAACCGGTTGGGGACGGCTTTACCTAAGCCGTTTGCTTTTTATGGGGGTTCACTACAATGAGTCCTTGAGCCTCGGACCTTAAAGATCGGGTTGGTGTATAGCCAACAATTTTGGACTTCAGGTAAGCTGGAGCCTTCCCATATATGCACTTGTGGGTGAGTGTCAATGATTTAAACAAGACACGGTCTTCAACCCTGAGCCAGTGTAGCTCTCTTCTTGCTTTACTAATGTGGTTGGTCCTTGCTTTTTGCTTGATTATCCGTACCGCATGTTTTTGGATACGTTGATATATTGTCAAGCATTGGAATCAATGGCTCGTGGTGGTGTTGGTCAACCTCTCTGCCTCTGACCATGTCCACATACAGGTTCCGGCTCACATGTCTACTGAGGCTTACCATGTTCTCCTGGGGCTGGGGAACTTGTGTCTTCACCATGTCCCTGTCTTCTCCCTTTCTCTTTTGGGACCTTCCCACTCATGGTGTAGGCAAAATGAATGAATGAAAAGCACCCACAAATATGTCCCCCAAATTGAAATATGAAATGGAACAGTATATGTAATGGCTGCGTAGATGAATGTTCCAGCAAGACTCCAAGGCACCCCAAAAGCACAAAAAAAGCTTTACGGAATACACATAGGAACCCCAATAAATGAAATTGCATATGCGATACCCTGAAAGCTTCAAAACAGGAACAAAAAGCAGTATGTGGTGAGCAGTGGTACTCCAAAAGCCAAAGAATGCTTATTTGATACACAGAAAGCTTCAGAAAACAGGAACAAAGCACTATGTGATGAGCAGTGGTACCCCGAAAGCAAAAAAGATGCATCTGTGAGGCACCGTAAGCCTCATAATGTAAAATTAAATATGTGGGTATACACAGAGGAAACCCCCAAAGAAAAAAATGTGGTATGCGTTATATGAAGGAAACTTGCGTGGCACCCCCAGATGCTTTCTGCAACACTCAATCCACCGCACAACCAATGATGCAAGTCGCATCCCTTATATATCCCCTTCACTACGTTTAGGTGTGTCGCGTGCAGTGCATAGAATGTAAGTTCCTTGCTGAGAGCCTTCCCTCTCATCTCCACACGGCCTTGTCATTAGATTCTACAGATCCCATTCCTATTGCCTGGGTGCCTTTTATTTTACCTCCTCCAGAAATGTATCGCTGCCAAACCCCACCATCTACTGCTGCCTATGGTTTGGGAGTGTCTGCTGCCCATCAGCATTGTCTTTGAGTGCCTGCACTTCCACCATTACCTGTTTGCCTGTGATTCACCTGTGAAGCTCTGTGACCTCTACTGCCAACAAGTGACTTCCCCCTCTCTGTACCTCCACCACCACTGCCCCACAGCACAACCTGACCTGGCTGTCCCACACCTGCCCCTAGGGTTGGTATGTTAGCCCACCCTCCCCTCCATTGAGTGGCATCCCCAAGGAGAGAGAGAGGGCTGGCAACTTCACCGCCAACGAATTTGGCATCCTGCCTGGTAAGGTCCTGACCTCCTTCAATGCCCTCTTCAACCCAGCAACTCAAATTGTGAAGGGTGGATGTATGAAGATCTGGGAGGACATCATTGCTGCCATCAATGCAGAGAGGGTGGTAATCCATACCATTGACACTGTGAAAAATCACAGGGAGGACCTGAGACACCAAAGTCAGAGAAGGTGAAGGCCACCCTCAAAGCAGATGCCCATCGGTTGTCACGCATTCAGCTTCGTGTCCTGGAGACCTTCTACTCAGCACTCCACTCCCAGATCCTACAGTGGAAGTCATGTCTGGAAACTCCTGCTGAGTAGCCATGTGGTGCACAGCACTACATTGTTTGTGTGTTCTGCATGGGTATGTAAGATTGCAGGTACTACCTCATGTACACAGCATGTGTGTTCCACTGCTCTACACCAGTATGACCCTCATGCCGATGTTGTGTGTATGTAATGTCAGACAGCTGGTAATGTGGCGAGGCATGGGCATGTGAACTGACAGTTTGGGGGATTTGGTGCACTAGTGCACATGCAAATTAGGTTGATGACTACATGTGACCATAAGGGTATAGAGGACAGACTATGATGTTGGGTGCAGTTGAGGTACATACATGCATATGAACTCTGTAGGTCACACATTATCTATTGAACATTGGTTTATCTACACTCTGCAGCTGAGACTGGCACATGTGTGTGTATGTCTGGAACTGACATGTGGGAGCATCAACTTCTCATGGACTGCAGAGTGCTTTGTCAGACCAATGCATGATTAACCAGAGCTGACGTATGCTCATGATATTTGTTTCTGCTGGGGCAACACTATAGGTGTTTGTACCTCACTGATGGGTGCCTGTACATGTTGCATGCTTTTTGCTCAAAATGTTATGTGTGCATGTTGCAACATGTAGAAGTGCCCTAGCAGGTGTCATGTGACATCTTCATCCACCCTCATGGCTGTGCTGTGCATGGTCAATCCATGGCTGCCAAGTTTCCTTGTCCCATGCATGACTCCATGCGCCCATCCTGTTTGTGTCCTTTCCATCACTGCATGTCTATGCGAGCAGACAAGGTGTTCTTGGGAGACATTCTATGTTGGAACTGAGGCATGTGCCTGGGTGCATTTCCCATGGACATGCCTTCATGTCCAAATTGCATCACTTTGCCTTTGTGTATTGATGTGTGCTGATTTGGTTCCATGTGTATGTGGTGTGAAGTTATCATGAAACAAGACACAGACACCAGATTCAAAGTTCAAACAGAATTGTTTTATTAACTTAAATATCAGAAGGGTTGAAGGCCTAACTTGCCCTATTGTGAGGTGGAATTTCCTTACCTAAAGAAAATAAGGATTGATGGGGTCAGAAAGTTCAACTTAAACGTCTGCCTGTGTCCAAAACCTATACCTGCCCTCACAACTAAAGCATAACAATGTGTACGGATGTCAGCAATACAAGAAATAGTATTACAAAACAAGTGTGGAGCGTCTTCCAGCTCCTGGCTTACTTTTAAGATTCCCTTCCCCAAGTTCAAGATAGCTCCAAAAACCCCTCTGGATTTCCTTCCCCCAAGTTAAAGACAGTTCCACAAATCCTCATGGCTTCCATCCCCAAAGACAGTTGCACAAATACTCAGGGTACTCCTCCCTAAATTCAAGATAGTTCCACTAAGTCTTGAGGCTCCCTTCCCCATGTTCAAGACAGTTTCACAAAACCTCAAGGTTCCCCTCTCCAAGTTCAAGACAGTTAACTTGTACTGGTTCTCAATATTTCAATGTTCAAATACAACTCCAAATCAATGTTACACTGCTTCTGGTTTCTTAATAGTTCAATCAGATTGCTTTCGCTTGTTTCACTTCAGCAACCTCTTTGACTTTCTCAATTGGTGTTTCTCTGGTCTAGACGCAGTTGTCAGACCACACGGTCCACCCATTACAGGTCGCGCAGACAGGAACCCTAGGCTCTTTAGCCCACACAGGTTCTTCTGCATCTGTACCTGTGGGATGGTTCACTCTCACTTGGCTTCTCCTAATCAGACTATTGGCATTGCCACAATGTGTTTATTCCTTTTTCCAGTCGCTGGCCTTCCCACACAGGTTCCTCTGTACCTGGTTGATGGTTCCCACTCACTCGGCTTCTATTTATCAGCCTCTTGGCTTTGCCACAATATGTTTCTTCCTTTTCCAGTATTTGGCCTTCCCACACAGGTTCCTCAGTATCTGTATGTGTGTGATGGTTCACACTCACTAGGCTTCTCCTTCTCAGCCTCTTGGCTTTGCCACACTGTGTTACTTCCTTTGCCAGTCTTTGGCCTTGCCACAATGTATTTTGACATATAGTTCACTCCGTAGTGGTTTTGTTCCTTCACCACGCTGCTTTCAGGCTCTCTCGCAATCTTTCATACTTGCTTCTTTCTGTGTTTCATACGACTTGTGCTTTCCTTTCAAATAGGCAGTATAAGAATGTCACACACACTTGTCATTGGATCATAGTTTTGCCAAAAGCTTTCATTCAGTTCGCTATTGCTTTCATTCAGTTCAGTATTCAATATCTGTGATCTGTTAATCTGCCACTCGCACGCATGTTATATTGTCCTTATTTGGCTCTCAACCCGTTCCTTTGGGTTTATTTCAACTTGTGCATGTTTTTTCATGCATTTGGCAGTTCATTTCGGTTTCACCACAGCCCCCAGGAGTGCCCAGTATTAGTGATCTTCCTTCTCGATTCAGCAGTCCCTGGCATCTCCTTCGGGCAGCTGAGCTTTCCATTTCAGCTCTGTCGACACGTGTTCCTACAACCGCGAGTCACGCTCACACATCAGTCTCTCTCCGTCTCTCGCCGGCAGCTCTGCTCTCCCTCCATCAGGACTTTGCTTCTTTCTTCTACATCCACACTCCGGTTGCAAACATCCAATCAATGAGCCTCCTACACCTGTGGTCTTCTTGCTGCCCGTCTGGCACTGGGGTCATCTGCCGTTGTCCTGGCTCGCCTGCAGGACCCACCCCGGCTGCCTCCTCGAATACAGGATTCCCTGCTGGTTGTCCTCTTGCTGCTGTCTCCACCCTTTTTATACACCTGCAACCACTTAACAAGTTGCAAGTGTGAGTCCCAAATTGCAATTGCCTGACTGCAATTAGTGGAACACTTGAGACTTGCCTGACCTTTAAAACTCTATGAAGGCCTCTTCCTCGTCGTGGTGAAATGACTTAATAGTGTTCACTATTCCTAGTTGCCTCTTCCTTGTCCCAGTAGTATAGTGGGTTGAATGCAGGGATATAAGGGGAGATGTTTTGCAGTAGCCCGTAAAGGAAGGGGGAGATTGGATCTCATACGAGAAAGGGGGATACCCTTTCTCGCTTGCTGACCTTCCCTTATTTGTCCGCCTTTTAAGGTTCCCATATTGAGAATGTCTTTTGATGTTTTTCTGGGCAGAGGGTAAAGTATAGCAATATCTCACAAATACACATGGGTGCAAGGGTTCATCGTGCAATGGAAATGAGGGATACCGCGTCTCACCCAAGGATATCCCCCTGTCATTCCCCAAGTCCCTTCTACCCAGGTGATCCTCCCAAGTATCTCCATATCCAGGGTTGGCATCCAAGAGCGATGAGCCTTCCCTGGCCACCTGAGTAGAGGATGATGGGGAGAAAGAAGTGAGGACGTCCCAGGTTCCTCACAGTGGCCACACGTTAATGTGCTGAGTGGACATTTGCATGTCTCATGATTGGGAATCCTCGTTGTACCTACACTTGTGTCTCACTATTATTGCTGATTGCATGGGTGTGTTTGTGTGGGGCAGCTGATGGTTGACACATGCTGAATCCATGGTAATATTGATACTGTGTGAGAAATGCATTGGCAATGTTGAATCATGTTCTTTGTCCCCTTTTCCACAGTTGGTGCAGCTGGAGGAGATGGCACTAGCATTCCTGTGGAGCATAGGAGCAGGGACAGGGCCTCCAGACCCAGGCTCAAACCACAGCCATGCAAGACTGAGTTTTCATCTTCGCTGAGTGATGTGGCTGTGGCAGCACCTATTTCATCAGGTGTGACTCCTGAGGACATGTCAGAGGTGGTTGTTGTCATGGGGGACTCCTCAACAGCGATGGGACAGGGTGATGCCACACAGGAGGCAATTAGGTCAGAGGGCTCTCTGGGGGCATCTGGAGTGATGGGGTTGATGTAGTGGAGGAGGCCATTGAAGGCCAGCACACAAGGTCAGGTGTGTGCATCTTGGTGGGTGTTCAGGCTGCACCTCTGGCCCAGGAACATGAGGATGTGCAGTCCACTATTAAGGGTTCTGCACAACCTCCTCCTGTGCCTAGTCCAACTGATGTAGCAATGACCACCTTCTGTGATGCCTCCACTCAGGCCGTGACCTCACTTAGGGCAGATGAGGCCATCCGAGATGTAGTGCAGCCGCTCCTGGCAGGTATTGCCAGGTGGACAGCTGCCATTCAGGATGCTGTTCAGGTAACCCTTGCAGATCTTGAACAGCATCATGTCCAGGTATCTGTCTACCAGGCACAGTTGGTGACTGCACTCCACTCAGGTGGTCTGTGTAGGCTGGCCTGTTTACTGCCCCCCTCCACCACTTCCACCTCTGTAGCCCAGTTGCTTCCAGTGCAGCTTCCGTGGCACCTCCCACCATGGCCCCCTGTGCACCAGTCCCACCACCACCCTGTCTGGATGCGCCCCTCTCCCTGGTTGAGGTGGATGTCCCTACATCAGCAGGAAGGTAGTCACTGAGCCAGCCCAGGAGCCCACACAGGAACAGCCAATGATGGTGCAGAAGGCACTTGAGGGCAGTGCAAGTGCTGTATCCCACCTGATGGGGGAAACAGTATTCCCTTGTGACAACTGCATCTGGTCAGAAGGATTCCAGACTTAGAGCACTCACTCCCAGGCAGCTGCAGATGATGGCTGTGTGGAGGCACATTCTGCAGGGAATTGCAACCCCCGGAGGAGGCAAAGTGGTGCCCAGGTGCTTTTGCCTGGAGAACCTGGTGTCTACCAGGGTACGATATGCAAGGCAGCAGGAGGTGGAGAAGCAGTTGGCATGGGATGTTGCCATTCAGAGGACCACGGCCGAGGCATGGTGTGGATGTGTGTGTATAGTGATGTTGCATGGTTTTGTTTGTATTCCATTGGTGAATGTCTTCATATGTGTTTGTTGATGTTTTGTGTTCTGTCAGTGCTTGTCATGCTGGCATTCTTTTGTTTGAATTGGACCTGTGTACATGCATTTCACACGTAGAAATGGGGCCACCACCAGACATCTTGAGGTGGGAATAGCTGTTTATCTGTTCCCATTCCTTGTGCAGGTTCACTGTGTGCTTACACACGCTGCAGAAAATCCCAATCTCCAATCCTCTCATTACTCCTCTCTCCCGGTCTGATCATACTCTCCTGTCCTCTCATCTGGACCTCCTGGGTGCTCCAGCTAAACCCCTGCTTGTGCTACCCAACTCCTTCTCTGTCATCCGACCTATAAAGCGAGTGTAAGTTGATGCTTTTGTCACCTCCTTCTCTCCATCTCCTTCTCCTGCTACTGACTTTCATTCGGACACAGCCCTTACTAACCTATAACGCTCTGTCTCCAACACTCTGGAAATCCTGGCCCCTGTCATGAGGATCCGCATGAAACCTACCTCATGCCAACTTCTGGTATGACTCCAACCTGGCCTCTCTGAAACACAAGTACAGAGCAGCTGAGCGGAAGTGGCAGGCATCAAGCACATGCTCTGACAAACTGGCCTGCTGCTTTATCCAAAGCCAAGGCAGACTTTCCATCTGCTCGAAGAAGAGGGCCTATATCCAAGCATGCATCACTGGGGAACTAACAACACAGCTGAACTTTTTAAAATCTGAAACAAAACTCACAAATCCTACTGCAGTCTCATTTCTCCTCTGTCTTCCCTGGCCTTCTGCAGTTCTCTGGCCTCTCACTTCATTAGTAAAACTCAGATATCCTGACCTCCCACTCCTCTACACCACGCCCTTATCCCTCACCCGCTCATAGGCCTCCCTTAGCCCCTTCCACCTTCCCTAATATTCTCCTCTTTATCTCCCATATCACCGGATGAGGTCACTAGACAAGTAAGCTCTATGAAAGTCTCATCCAAGCGGGTGTCCTGCTGGTCCAGAACTATCAAGGACAACATGGCCTCCCTTGCTCCAGCCTTGACTGATTTTGGCAATCACTCATTTTCCACTGGATTCTTCCTGTCACTCCTCAAGCACTCCCTTGTGCACCCTCTCCTCAAAAATCCTTCTGCCAACCCTTCCTGTCTGGCTAACTACCACCCTATCTCAGTTGCACACTTCCCGTGCAAACTCTTGGAATAGCTGGCCATATTCCAGCTTATCCACCACACTGAACCTGTTGTTTTCTCAGCGGATGAAACACAACTCTCTCTCAAGCTTCCCTCTGCTGCCTCCTTCTCTTCCTTTCTCATTCTTGACTGTCCGCTATTCAGGCATGGTGCATTGCTAACAATCTCTGTCTTATTGCCAGTAAAACAGAAATCCTTCTCATTGGGGCTCCAGCTCCATCCATCCCTCCTACACTCTGGCCACCCTCCATGAGCCCCCTCCCTTCACCCTCCAGTGAGGCAAAACACCTTGTTTTCATCTGCAACTCCTCTCTCTCCTTCTCTCCTCACATCATAGACCTTGCCAAGAAAGCCCACTTTCAGCTGCACCTCCTCAGAGGCATTCTCCCTTTCGTCACCTTCCTCCACAAACTCAATGTCTCCAGAGCTCAGGTCCTCTGCCGGCTGCATTACTGCAACAGCCACTTCCTCAACCTACCTTCTCAAGACCCTCCTTATCTCTCCTTACCTCTCCCCGTCTCCTGCTAATATTTCCTCTTTGACTCTTGACTGGCTGCCTGGTTCCTTCAGATGCTTACAGGGCACCAAGCCCTCCCCGAACTGTCGACCCTTGCACTTGGTCTCCTTTGGCCCCTCCCCAACCTACACTTGCCCTTCTAGGCTTCCTCCCCCTTCACTAGCCTGACCGGGCCTGCACTCCTGAGCCCTTCCAGCCCCATGCCTCGCACTCAGCACTTGGACCTTCTGCCCCTGCACTCTCTTCTCCCTGGCCCCTTGCCTACCTGGCCTCCCCAGGCACTCCCATAACCCTGCAGCACTTCCCCCCCTTCCCTCTCCCCTGCACCTCTTCTTACTGCACTTACACAATCCGAATGTCACAAAGCCTAGCAGGGCCATGTTTGTTTTGTCATCCCTGCCCCCATTGCCTTGTTGCACCTTGAAACACTTGTGTATAGGCAAATTATAAAAAAAAAAAACATCAAATACATTAAAATAAATAAATAAATAGCATTGGTGTGTAGGTGTTGTCTGAGTTATGTTTTTTGATGTGTGTGTGTAGTGGTGTGCAGACAGGGTTGGTTGTGTTGATGTGTGAGCTATATGATGTATTTGTTTGTGCTCCCTCATTGTGGATGTATACTCACTTGTTCATGTGTCTTGCCACATGTTCCACTCAGTTTATGTGTGTGTTGTGTCTGGTGACATTTAATTTACCTCTGCGAATTGGCAAGTGGACTTATGGTGTGTTTTATGTTGCATTCATTTCATATCCACTGATGTGTTGGTGTTCCTTTTGCACTTGCTTGTGAATGTGGAAGTGACGACAATGTTTTCACTTTTTTGGTATTTTTCATTGTGGATGTTCACTGTGTATTATTGGGCTACACTCATCATGTGTGCACTCAATGGGACATTGCTGTATCCCTCACAACGTACGGCCAACCACCCACCCACATCTACGATCAGCCACTGCACTGTCATATCATGGATCACCTCTGCCACTGGAATGCAGATTAGTCCCATAATTGATGGTTCAGTGTAGCTACTACAATTTTTATTTTCCCTGAGTTGCTCACTCGCTGACATGCTTAACATAACCCTGACACAGGCCTGTTCTGCTTTGGTCACTGGCATGGACTTTGCCACTCCTACCAAACTGCCTAGTTTTGCAAAGACTGCGGTGCACCCAGACATTCTTTGGATTATGCCCATTCTGTGTTTCGTTGGACTTCTGTCCGTCAAGGGCATTCACTTGCTGTAATTTGAGGCCTTTGCAATAGCACAAAATATGCCACATTGCATTGCATTAGCAGGGGCCTCATTATGAGTGAGTCGATCTGGAAATAAAGGTGCAGGTACCTTTTCCGGATGGGCTCACTCTGTGCTTGCCGGTAGGGGCTCTGAGCTACCAGCCGGCCTGACCTGTCTGGAGTTCAGGCCCCTACCGGCATGTTTTTCACTGATGCACCACCACCGTTACTAACGGTGCGAGTGCTTCAGAGTACCCATTCCCATGGAGTTCTATGGGACGCCATGGGAATGGGAACTTACTGTACCGCCACCGCTTGTGATATCCCAGTAGCTTGTGTTGTTAGCACTTGAGGGAGCTGTCTGGGTCTTGGGGTGGAGATCAGTGGGGGTGGTGTCAGGACTTGAGGGGGCTATGGGGCTGGGGTAGAGGTCAGTGTTGGTGGTGTCAGGACTTGAGGTACAGCCTGGGGGTTGGTTTGGATGTTAGAAGGGGTGGTGTCAGCACTTGAGGGGGCTGCCTAGGGCTTGGGGTGGGGATCAGTGGGGGGTGGCATCAGGATTTGAGAGTGCTGCCTGGGGTTTTGGGGCAGGGGTCGGTGGGGGTAGTCTCAGGACTTGAGGGGGCTGCCTGTGGCTTGGGGTAGAGGTCAGAGGGGGTGGTGTCAGGACTTGAGGGGGCTGCCTGGGGAGGAGGTTAGTGGGGGTGGCATCAGGACTTGAGGGGGCTGCCTGGGGCTTTTGGGGCAGAGGTCAGTGGGGGTGGAGTCAGGACTTGAGGGGGCTGTCTGGGGTTGGGGGCAGAGGTCAGTGGGGATGGTGTCAGGACATGAGGGGGCTGCCTGAGGCTTGGGGCAGAGGTTAGTGGGGGTGGTGACATGATTTGGGGGGGGCTGCCTGGGCTTTGTGCCAGAGGTCAGTGGGGGTGGTGTTAGGACTTGAGGGGGCTGCCTGTCCCTTGGGGCAGAGGTGAGGTTGGTGGTGTCAGGACTTGAGGGGGCTGCTATGACTTTGGGGTGTAGGCCTGCAGTTTCGGTGCCTTGAAACTAGGGGTAGTAGTTTCACCAGGGTGCTTCCTTGAGTTACGGGGGACAGTACACCGTTTTGCTGGGGTGACCGCTTGCAGTTAGGGGTGACAGGCTGCATTTTAATTGGTGTGCTGATTGGAGTTAGCGTTGATGGCCCACCGTTTCGCCGGGGTGCTGCCTTGAGTTACGGGGGACAGTATGCAGTTTCGCCGGGATGCCGCTTGGAGTTATAGGTCACCGTCTGCAGTTTCGCTGTGGTACTGACTTGAGTTATAGGGCATTCTATGCAGTATCACTGTGGTGCTACTTTGAGTTACGGGGGATCATATGCAGTTTCAACAGGGTGCTGCCTTTAGTTGCATTGGACAGTATGCAGTTTCGCTGGGGTTGGGGGTGCTTAGAGCTAAGGATGAGGATCCTCAGTTTCATTGGGTTGTTGCCTTGAGTTATGGGGCATCGTACGCAGTATCGTTGGGGTGTGGCCTTGAGTTACAGGGAATCGTACAGAGGTATTGCTGGGGTGCTGGATGGTGGTGCAAATGCTAGCGCAAAGGTGGTTTGTTGGTGCTGGTTTTTGTTTGCAAGGGGTCGTGTTGTGGCAGTTCCAAGCGCGGCTCGATTTTCTTTGCACCTCGAGTTACTTTGCGCTGTGAAATCCATGAATACGCAAAATGCGCAAATAAAATGTTGTGTGAATGTGGCACAAAGTAGTTTTAGCGCTAAGTAGTTTGCAGGGACTTTTTCCCTTTTCTGATTAATCGGGCCTAATTTACAAAAATGGTTTAATATAGTTTAAGTCCCTTTGAAAATATTTGTGTAAATCAGGCCCATTATATGTTTTCCCTCTTACCTTGATCCTTCATTTTGTTTAACTACGCCTATTGGACTGTGCATTGGGAATTTAAATCCATAAAGAGTCATTTTTTTATGTACTATTCAATGATTTGGCAAAGTGTGTGCAATAAAACATCATCCTAATGCATACATTCTGAGCAGCCATCACTGTGAGGGGTGTGATGTGTCATGCGGCACGAGGGCTCAAAAGCTTAGAGACTGTATTTTAAAGAGAAATCTGGTGCTTGGCCTGTCTGCCGGTGCACTGTTGAACTTGCTTCTAGGACTTCTTCCAATAATTGGATGCACACCACATCCACACTCGAATCGCTCAAAGCGAAAACTGAGATCCCAGACGTTGCCTCGTATACCACAATGACTGGGAGCGGGATGGCTTGCGATCCTAGGGTTGATATAAAACACCTCTCTTCAATAAGGATTGACCTTGTAGTGAGGGCGAAATGTGTGCTTTTCTACGCGATACCTCTTTTCTGCATAATGTCCACACACCAAACTCGGGACAGCAGCCATTATCTGCACGGATTTTCAGAGGATGTTGACTGCTATTTGGCAAATGGCTGCCGCGTTATTTGCAACAGCTATCTACATATGTTAAAGACGGGCCCTAAAACAATTCGGTTTAATTATTTCATTATTTATTTAATGTTTTCCTAAAATTGTGAGACGCCATCTGCGAACACAAGAACACAAGAACTTTGGATCGCCCCAAGAGGAAAGCAGAAAAGTTTTTTTTTTTTTTTCTTCTCCCTAATGGTTGAAATGTGGCTGCACACGTTTTTCATGTGTGAATTGCAGTCTTTCCAGAAATTGTAAGAACGTCGTTGTGCCAGATTTACACGCATGTTTTAACATGGGAAAGCCCCAATGGAAACATTTTTGTAAATCAGGCCCGTTTTTGGGTCAGAAAATGTTAAGCTTAGTTCAAAAGTTCAACGTTTTTTATTGACATTCAGGCATACAAAAAACAAGAGGAATGCAAGTCTCGAAACAGTCTCTGGAGATGTGCATACCATTTAACACAATATAAGTGATAATAAATCAGTGTAGGTCAAGGCGAGACGGGTGGGGGGGGGGTCATTTTCCACGCGTCTGCCGAGTGTTTTTTCGGTACATAGTGTGTTGTTTCGAGGAGACTCCATGGGGTAGAAATGTATGTTTGTTTTATTTTCACGGCATAAGGGAAGTTCCATTTTTGGTAGGACAATTTAAGCTGTTCTTTCATAGGGGTTTTTCCAGTAACCATGAGAGGAAAGTCTGTGGGAGTTATCGTTCTGGCTGTCCCACCTGGCATAGAGGGAGTGTGGGGCACCAGGGAATAGATATGATATCTGCGGAGTGGCTATGCTCAATCAGCACTTATGATTGTAGCTTGTTGGGAGGTGTTGGGAAACCCGTTAAGGGGAATCCAATTATAGAACTCTACAAATAGACTTAGTAGTTAGGGCCATGGAGGGTATTGGTAGTGAATATGTACAATTGGAGTATATTCACAAAGCGGAAAATGGATGGAACCCTTTGGATAAAACCCAGTATTGAGTAGCCTGACAATGGCACAATGTTCGTCTCCGAAGTCTCCGAAGACCACTCAGTTTTTTGGCCATGTTTTACTTTGAAATAGTTTGAAATTAAGTGGGACGGGCTGGAGGGCAGTCTTCATAAAGTGTCAGTCCTGGAGCGTGAAGGGGGATCTGGCAGATCAGTGGTTAGAACAAGATACCTTAAGAAAGACTGTAAGCACTGGGCACTATACGGGTGATCTCATGAAGCAATACCGTGGACTGCAGTAGTAGGTAGATTGTGCCAGAGCTCTTAAAGATGGTACAGGCCATATTGATGGAGTTGAGGAAGTGCATTTGCAGTCCAGGGGATGTACTGCGGTTGGTGGCAATACACAAGTAAAAATCATAAACCGTGTGTGTTGTGGCAGGAAATTTGGAAACCTCAGACTGTGATTGTATTCTATACTCTCTAGTGCTTCGTAGGTTCGGTTGAAGCTTTCGCATTGAATGATGCATATGCTTTGCAGCTGGTCCAGTGGATTCGGAGAAAAATGTAATACTATTTAGTGGTGCCTGTCTGGAGTTCATTTTCCTCTGAGGATTTGAGAACTCCCATGGGTCATGAGAGACTTAGATGTGTGGAGGGTAAACAGAGTACAACCAACTTGGTCCACTGGATGTTCCTTGTAGAAGCCTGATTTAAGTTTTACTTCTACCGCCCAGGGGACCCCTGCATACTCACTTTACCATATCCCATTGGCTATGCAATGTGGTGCTGGGGGTGGAGAGGAAGGAAAACAGGGTTGACATACATGAAGCAATTTGTTTTTTCTTGTTCTGCAGCTGTTGTGCTTCAGAGGAGGTAACAATAGCCACGCCTTAAAACTACAAACTGTTTAACTCGCAGCGGCAAAACCAAGCCATTTTCATACTACCATTGAATTCTACAGCTGCAAAAATAAAATCAGTTTCATGAACCAATTATTTTCTAAATGGGCAGCGGAAATGATGTCTGAACATATGTAGGCAAAGGCAACCTTAGTGTTCTTATGTGAGGCTACATTCTTCTCTTGTAGCACCACCACAGGTTTATTTCTGACCCAGGCATGCTAGTTGTACTGTCCTTATGGGCAAAGGCAACCTGAGGGTTCTTAGGTGTGGACACTGTCCTTTCTTGGCACATGCAGCATGGGAATATTGTCTTACACAGGCTTGGCATTATTTCCGCCATCATGAGCAAAAGCAATGTGAAGATATTTTCTTTTCTCAGCACAGCTCTCTTAGCCTTTGCTTTCGTACGCAAGCAAGCATGCGAAATGCAGAACTAAATGCTCAAGAAAGCAAAGACTAAAATGAGCACTGGGTGACCTGCTCTTGCACGAAATAGAGAACTGGCAAGACATTGGGCCTCATTACACAGTAGGCGGCCGCGGAATGAACGGTAAGGGACCAGCACCGTTCATTCTGGGCCACCACATTACGAGGTCTGCAGCGGGTCCCGCTCTGGACACCCCTGCCAGACCAGATATGCAGAGCACAGACCAAGATGCTAACAACGGGCCTGTCATTAACGGGCCCGTTGTTAGCATCCTCCCCATTCCCGTTGAGCCCTATGGGGGCTCAAATGGGAATGGGGATGTACCGGGTCTGGCTCCCGCAAAAGGGAATTACTGGACCCTTCAAGGTCAGAATAGCCCGGTAAGTCCCCTTTTGCAGGACCCGGACCCGGTACCCGGTTTGGTGGTAGCCATGTCGGCAAGAACGGCATGGCTACCTCCAAACTCCTAATGACGGTCCTTATATTCCTAGGACAGCTGTTCATTCAGCTCATCACAACAGATGCATTGAAGTTGAACGTGCAGGCAATACATGATTGCCATTCAAATATGTGGAAGACCAGAGCCCTGAAAAAAATCTTTATGTTTTTGTTGTGACGCTATTATGGTCCAAAAGTCTGATTTCAGCTCTGACCTGGATGTGTACACCAAAATATTGTGAATGTGCAGCACTGGGGTTAGATTAAATCAAAACTGTCCCTCAAATGTATTAATTTGTGGTAGACCAATTTGACCTTCTAAAATCCCACCTAACCACAAGTGGGAAAAATAAAACTCATTAGACTCAAGAAAGTGAGGAGTGCAGATTTCTTTCCCGGCGCACCTCATCATCTCGAAATACAAGGCGATCTAAAGACCTCAGTCTGCTTCGATGCATTTGCTTTGGTCGAATTGGACAAATGAAAATACAACTTACAACAATTAAATAATCACATTCCACATGTCTGACACCGAAACATATTACATTATCCATTTGACTGTTTAACAGAACTGGTTTCCTTCAAATAGACAAGAGTAACCTTTGCAGTTATTGGCATGATTCAAACGATGAACACCAAAGCTGGCTTGAGACTGAATGCGTTCTCTGCAAGGTTCTCATGATTTCATCCTGGGTGTGTGACGATCTTGTTCAAACAAAGGTCCACACACAAATACACATAGCAAGGATGATGGTGACTGCATGTTTTTTTTCACTGTTACAATTTTTGGGTTTTGTCTTGCACTTTCCGCTGTGAAGTTTCCCCTTTTTTGACCAAATTCTTCGTTTAGTCTACAAATGCGAGGACAGTCTCGAAGTAATAATAGTACTCCATATTTCCCTGAAACTACTTCCTTGTCGTTTGTTTCTAAATGCCACCCGTTATAATCCACAAACCCCCACACAGACACTCAGAAGCAATTAGTATGCTAGTATGGTAAGAAGTAAAATAGTTTGTTTTCCTTATCCCCACACAGCTTTAATGTGTCTCCTATCGTTTTTAAAGTTTTTTTTTTAATTTATTTTTTATTTTACTGAAGCTTGATTGGCCAGCTAGTAAAGCTTTCAAGGTGCACTATTTATGGTGATTCGTGGAACAGGAGGACAGCTTGATTCAGATTGGTTTGGAATGAATTATTAGAGGGGAGAAATGCTTCCATGGAGGGGAGATATGCCTCCATGATACTTGCATTTTTAAGATGTTTTAAATCTATTCACTGTACTCTGGGTGAAATTGTTTATTTGTAAAATGTGCTTTTATTTAAGGACATGTAACTGCGATGAAATGGTACGTGTGTTTAAAATTGCATACTTGTGTTCAAGTTTTGTAAACTAATGGATCATGTGTTTCCCCCACTTTCCCCTCTTTGTACAATATTTTTACAAAGCCTCTGTTCGATATCTTGGACAAACTAGGGGTTTCATATACCAACTACGCTTACGACACCCAGATCCTTATCCCAATCCAAAGAGACTATGACAACGACACCAACCTCATAAATAAAGTCTACCAAATTATCCAAACCTGGATGGCCACGCACGGCCTATGTCTCAACGACGACAAGACTGAGCTCTTAATCATTGGTTCCACTAGTAAACTTAACAAATTATCCCATTTCTACATTTCCATCACTATTGATGGCCTCAATATCAAGGTAGCCAAGGAAGTTAAAACCTTAGGTTTCTACCTAGATTCAGCTCTCACCCTCGACAAGCAAGTACATGCCACAGCCTCAGTAACTAGCTACACCTGCAAACTCATTCATGCATGCAAACCATACCTGTCCACAGACAGCTGTACCACCATAGGATGAGCCCTCATCCTCTCCAAATTAGACTACTGCAATGCACTGTACCTAGGCACCAGTAAACACAACACTAACAAACTCCAAACCCTGCAGAACAATGCCCCTAGGACATCATTAGGCATTCCGAAAGGACAACACATATCGGACCAAAGAAGTGCCGTGAACTGGTTGGCCATCAATGACGGCATCAAACTTAAAACTCTGAATATTACACACAATTGTATGAATAATAAAGTTCCTGCATACCTCACAGAGAAATTCACAAAGCACACCTCTGAACGACCTATTAGAAAGGCTCAATCAATTAGTATCAATGTCCCTAACTTCAAATTGAAAAGAACTGGAGGGTCCAGCTTCCCAGTACTAGCAGCTCTTCTTTGGAACTCCATCCCAGATTCACTCAGATCTACTCCTTCCTTCCATGTGTTCAAAGATAAAGTCAAACTCTGGCTTCACACCAATGACTGTTAAAGCCTTAACGGTACTGAATATTCTGTATATTTAATGTAAAATACTTGAAACTGCAATAGATCCTATTTGTAAGCTATATGACAATGTAACATAAGAAATTCTGTATAGGTGAAACCATAATATTAGCAATGTATAATACCTATGTACCTGTAACCTAAGATTATACTTTCTGCAAGTGCCTAGTTGCTTAACGGCACGATGCGCTCTATAAATAAATAAACAATACAATATAAACAATGACTCAAACAAAAAATAAAAAAATTAAATGCTTACCTTTGCTCACAGTAACCTCCAACTGCTATTCACAATGTTTGCAAGGACACATATGTTTTAGTGATTCTGTGCTCCATTGACCTGAACTGCACCGCCTTTCCAGCTGGCCTAAGTGTGACTTACAGATAAACACATGGTGATATGATGATATGATATGATATGGCATTTGTAACGCGCCTATACACAAGTGTTTCAAGGCGTGACGAGGCAGGGAGGGGGGAACAAGGGGAAGACAGACAACGATCCTACTAGGCCAGGTGTCATTCAGATCGCGCAAGTGCAGGGGTAGGGGGAAGGGAAAAGTGCAAGGGGAAGGGGAGGGGGGAAGTGCAGTACAAGTAAGTAGAATAAGTAAATAAATAGGGCCAGCTGGTGGCAAGTGCAAGGCAAGTGCTGACAAGTGCTGGGAAAGGGGGGGCTGTAGGGATACAGAGACAGTCCCTCAGTGCAGGGGTTGCCAGGGAGGCAGTGCAAGAGGAGAGTGGCTGGGCCCAGGACCGAGGTCGGTGAGAGTGGCCCAGTTGCAGATTCGGTGCAGATTCAGTCGAGAATTTAGCAGGGGAGAGGGAGAGAGAAAGCAGAAGCAAAGAGGAAGGTTTTGAGGTGCTTCCGGAACCGGAGATGGTTCTCCTCAAGTTTCAGGGAGGCAGGAAGGCTGTTCCAGAGGGAGGCCCCTGCCACGGCGAGAGATCGACCCCCAACTCGTTGCTTCGAGAAGCGGCTGACCCGTGGTGGGTGCAAGCATTTATGCTTCTTTGGGCAAAGTTCAATTTTGGTGCCCTTAAGATCCATACAAAGAGTTGTATTTGATTTGATTTGATTTTTGTAGGATTGATCTGCCATCCCATGGCACCACCTGATGATGACGCCATAGATGACTGCTTAAAAATTATTTAGAGGTGGCTTGTTGCTGATGTTTCAATAACTGCGAGCTCAGTTTGGTAGTCAGCTCATCTTTTATACATCACCCTACCCATGAAAGACCTGCATCACTGCATGTTCAATTAAAAAGGATAGATGTGGGTGCCCTCATCTCATCCAGACAGGACTAAAGAAACCTTGTATAACTGGTACTTTCATCGTTCCTTGTGAGTTGCAAGAATCCAAAATTCCACTGCTCACCTACCTTCCGAAATAAGTAAAAAAAAGAAATCACAACCTACCAGGACTGTACGCCCCTCATCAGCTCCAAATCAGTTCTTGCTACATGGTGCGCTAAGTCTTCTACAACCATGGCACACTTTTCCTCACCACTAATTTCCAGCCAGAAGCCTCTGCTATGAGCAGCTTCTTCTCTGGATCATTCTTCCACTGTTCACACCCGGAGAGAGAGGACCAGCTATGGCATTCTTTCAGTTCTGAAATTCCTCTACTCTACAATGGAGGCTTTTCATGATGATCCTGCCTTTTGGAAGACTATGAAAACATGATTCTTCCAACAAGAGTAGTCCCTACTAAACCTCTTTAGCTCCACTTTGAGTACAATGGAAAAGTACCCTTTCTTTGAATACATCTGTTTGAAATGTCTGTATAACCAACAACCTCATGTCCTACATCCTGTTAACTTCCCTTCACCTTTTATCTGTGACATGGCTGACTGACTGCAAAACTCGACCTTTTCACATCCATTATTATTCTACTCTATTTTATTCAAAAGAATTTGTATATAGCGCCCACAAGCCTCAGGGGTTATAAGGCTGTGTATATGGCGTTTTGACCTAGAAGAGTGGTAGGAAAAGCCCAAAATAAAAACAATAATGTTGATGAGATTGATTTTTGCAGCCATGTCAGTATTATTATTATTATTATTATTATTATTATTATTATTATTATTATTATTATTATTATTATCGGTAGTAGTAGTAGTAGTATTATTATTAGTATTATTGCATTTATTGCACAGTGAGCTAGATTTGAGGAGCAATGGAGTGCTTTACAGAGGTATACCACAATGCAGATACACAAAAGAGCACTTAACAGAGGTATACAACAGTACAGATGCATAAGGGAGTGCTTTTCAGAGGTAAAAACACAACAGATATACAGCAGGGGCTAGGATACAGAAGGGCACAGAGGAGTGATACAGCTGAACAGAATGGCAGGGAGGAGAGAGAGGCGGACAGCATCTAGTGAGTCCGGTGGCACAGGGGTGACGTTATTGCCTAGATGTTGAGGAGGAGAGACCCCTTGAGAGGTGCATCTTGAGTTCTTTTCTGAATTGTAGGGGAATTGGGGCAAGCCTGATGCTCACAGGGAGGAGGTTGCATTGTTGTGTGGAGTAGGCAGAGAAGTCTTGTTTTACAGTCCTTTCCTTTTTTCAGCAACAGATTTCACATCTGCAAGTGTCCTGGCTTCTGGTGGTGCGCTGTCCACTGGAGATGCTGAGTTTCTATGCATGGTAGCTGGTTGATGTGAGGGAGACTGCCTTTTAGATGATGCAGCAGGACTTGAAGGTGATTTGTGCATGCAGTGGGGCCCAGTGAAGGTCAATGTATCTGTGTAGACCCTTCATGAGGTCTGCCGCTGCGTGTAGGACACTTCTCGAAGGGGCACACAGGAGGATGACAGGAGACCTTTTGAGGAGGGCATTCCCCTACATCCAGGTGGGATAGGACCAGTGCTTGAACAGTGGATGGAAAGCTTTCTGGAGGGAAGGATATTGTTGGCATGTATGATGTTGACACAACTAACCTTATGGCTGGAGGGAGCGAAAAGGGAGCTTGGCCATCCAGCCTCTCCCAATGGCCAGTAGAGAGTGGAGAGAATGCCACACTCCTGGCCCATCAGTGCCCAACAGAGACTGGAGCAAATACTGCGCTCCAGGCCATATCAAAGCCCAACAGATAGTGGAGCAAATATCATCCTTCTGGCCGTCTCATGGCAGAGTGGAGTCGAGCAAATACCATGCTCCTGGCCTCTCATGGCCCAGCAGAGAGAAGAGCAAAGACCACACTCCAGGCTGGCCCCTAGGCACCAAAACAGCCTGGTTCAATAGGCAGGAAAATAGGGCGGAGCTACTTGCACTTTTAACTCAGAGTGTGCTTTGATCCCTGGCTTCTCGGGCAACAGTGCACCGGGCCGGGCACCAGGGAGTTCTCGAGGCCTGTGGGGATGGCTAGAGTGGTGGGTCTCCATCTTGGTCTGCAACTGGGTTCCTATTTGAGTTATCAGCATAATCCCACCTTTCCCAGACATCTCCACCTAGGCTGCAGTGCTTTCTGCCATTAAACGAGGGCATCAGGATGCTTTTAGCTTTCACATGAGTGTGGAGTAAGATTACCAGAAGAGAAGAGGGATGCACTGAAGCTGCTATTAACTTTTGTAGTCAAACATCACTGTCACAAATCACCAAACTTTAGAACTTCTGGTGACAAAGTGAGGATGTGATATAGATGAGAGATGGCAGAGTGGGATTAGCATTTAATGTTTCTCAATTTTTTAAATGTCTACAATTTCTGTTCTGGACAGTAACTGGACATTGAAATGCATACAATGATAGATGTTTGAGACATGTCAGTTTTGAAAGATGGAAAAGAGAAGGACAACTGGGTGTCACTGGCAAAGATATGGTAGTGAGAGCTAAGGAAATAGATGAGCTTACCCATTGTGGTGATGTATAGAAATTAAAATGAGTGGGTTAAGGATGGACCCTTTGGGGAAACCCAGAGAAAAGGGGGTTGGGGAGGAAGTATTTGAGATACAAGAGGTGTAGAATGAGGAATCTGAGAGATCGAAGGGAGCCCATTTAAGAGTGTTGCCCTTAAACCCAATGGAGTTTAAAGATGTAGGTGTTTATGTTTTACATTTAAATGAAAAGCTCTCATTTTGTATGACATGGCTTATCTCATGTTCTCAATCAAACATCCGACCTTACTTTCTGGGAAAGAAACTTGCATTTATTTAGAAGGGGTGTAGGCAAATCCAAACAAAGGTCGTCTTTAGTTGTATACCAATGAAATCACCACAATGTTATAGGAACAATATTAATTTGTCAGCAAAACGAAATGTTACCTGCCTGCATGAATCTCTCTATTGGCAAGGCACACATACACTTTGACTTCTTTGATGATAGTTTTTATCCAAGCAACACAATTACTTCAATTATAGCATTGCCGTCTATCGATGTGATCACATATTAGCATACACGAGAATTGCTAAATTCTTTAAAAACACTTGATTTTCTCCAGTAGCAAAACAGGTATGGTGTCAGATAAATGTTTCTTGGATAAATGCCATTTATATGCACATGTTCACTTCACTTGGTTTCACAACATGAGTGTGGGGTTGTCAAAGGCTAAGCTATGTGTAGGTGATTTAAATGTAGGCAAGATCACATTGCATCTCACTACTACAGTTTTGAATTAGAAAAATAATACTATAATATGCACTGTTCTCTGTAAACCTGTCTATGCTATCTTCCTAGAGAATATATGTGCAGCTTCTAAAGAACATCTGTGGACAACTGTCAGTACATGTGGGTGTGCAAAACTCAATCTATATTTGTGCCGCTTTCAATTAAATTCTAATTGGTTACCTTCCTATCTACAGGTTTTGGGCTAGAGATTTAATATTATCCATTAAAAAGGTACAATGTTGAAGCATCCTTGCCCGTTCACATAAATCAAAGTCCTACATATGCATTTCATTGTAAGGGATTGCATGGATTTTACACTTTGCATGATTTTCGGTGAATATAATTAATTCTATGAGCTACGTTTAGTTGAACAAGCATCTACATACTGACTTGTCTTGCACAGATGACAATTTTAACTGATACTTCGACAGACATTAGAGTTTAATGATGACACCATGGTCTACGTGATATGCCACTTTGAGCCAGAGATTCTATTTTATTTTGGTATAATTCTACAAAAATAACCTGCATTTAAGTTGCTCAAAATGCTTTAAACTGTGCTTTCCAATACACAAATGTCTTGTTTTTTTGGGGAAATTAAATCTCACTTACATTAAGTTTCAGAAAGACAACACAAGGCATTTTATCTTACACATCCTATGCTTCTGTGTTAAAAAACAAATATCTCTGTTAGCCACTTTTTTAAGGATCTACAAGGTACAGCACTCTAAGGACAACCTGGTATTGTTTTGGGTCTTCTACTTATGTTTTAAAGGTGGCTTCTCATTTTGAGGCATTAGCTGGGACCATCAATCTGAAGATTTATGTGTCAGCAAAGTTCTTTTTTAGCTGTCTGTCTGGAAACTAATCTCCAGTATATGGCCTACCCATCTGTCTCAAACAGGGCTTCTTTCACCAGTCAGTCTGGAAATAATTCATCCAGTTGGTTTCAGTGCTCCCCCACCATCGCCTTCCAGGGATATTGAGCATATAAATGAAATCTCTTATTTTCAACATCTATCTGTGTGCAAGCTATTTTATAATCTAAAACTCCTCTCCTCATCTTGTGTCTAAGGTGTAGCTATCCACTAGTCTCATGACTTCGGAGGCAGAGGGAAATCACTCCCAATCTTATGGAGAGGCCTTTCTTTTATATAATATTACTTTTAAAGTGAATTGTACAAGTTTAATAAAATAAAGAGAATTATGATCTATATGTCTGGAGGGACAATTCAAGATGCTACATGTCCCAGTGTGATGTTTATTTACAGAGACAATTACTTAATTACTTTTCCTATTTCAAACATTTTGTTATCATTATACACAAGACATATTTTATATTGGCTGGAAGATATACTTTGTACGTACACATTGCAATTCGTCTCAAGTTTCTCTGATATTCAGTTATTAAGAAATACATTTTTTCATGATTATATTTTGGAGTTCTAACACCACATGTTAAGTTTTCCCTAGTTTGACAAGAAGTATAAATGCACATTTTCACATGTAGAAGTCACTGTTTTTTGCATGGAAAATTGGCTCTTTTAATGATACTATTACATGTGTATGTTAGGTTATTTTTTCTTTGCAGCAGTCCCATGACTTCAGATAAATTGATTTTTAGGAGGGGCTTGTAATTTAGGGATGTGACAGGTCCCATTGTAATTATACTTTTATAAAACGTATTTGGAACAAAACAAATTCCATCAAACCTACAGTAGTCCACAAACACATATGAATTTGAACACCAGGAAATAAAAATAATGTTTAAAGAGACTCCCTAATTCTCAGTGATGCTTTAAGGAAACTCAGGAATGAGTACGCTATCATATGATATGTGTTTCAGCCTTTAGCAAAAAAAAGGGAAGTTAGCCTACATTTTCTGATATGCATGCCATTCAGCAACAGGATTACGAAGTGCTGATGAGTTTAGTGTAGGCTGGTCAAAAGATTAGCAAATGCAACAGATGTTCACTTGCTGCATTACAACGCCTACAACCATTGTCAGTCAGTAGATTTCCTGTACATTTTACAGTAATCCTTTTAAGCCAAATGGCGCTGAACCTTGCTCTGGTATCAAGTATCTGTTAATTCGCTGTCTTGGGCCATGTTAGGTAGCCGGGCAGTTCACCGTTGACCGGGACTATGTGTGCTCTGTTAACTGGCTTCATGATCTCCAGACTTTAATTATACAGATGACATCTTAGGCAGAGATCAGCTAAAATTGAGCTAGCAATGATTTTTGTTACATATCTAAGGTTTGAGAAAAAGGAAGCAAATATGCCCTCCTGTAGAGCTGTTGATATGTGTGTCATCCATGGAATGATTAGTATGTTCCTTTCCTTGTTCATAATATAGGTCAACATTAATTTTGTTAATGCTGTTTTATCACTTGACCATACCCTCAACCAGAGCCTAATAGATTCCAATCTTAGGTCATGCTCCAAAAAAGGAAAATCACATTTTTGGTGTACTGCATATTTGGGCATAGATAGAGGAAGTATGAGCAGATACTTGAAGAATTTGTTTTCTGATATTATTAGGGAGGAAATGTTAGTAACCCCACTTATGCTCCCCCATAAGCATCTAGTGCTTGTTGGGATGGAAACTAGTATATCCCAATCCCCCAGGCGCTTTCAGGTGAGGCACACTCCATATGACGTGATGTAGTATTTTAGGGGGAGAAAACCGCACTATCAAACACCATGCAGAAGCACCATAGCATCAATAGTAGCTGCGCGGCATTAGAACACGCATAGAATGAGACTCCATTTTGCGTTAGGCCAAAAATAAGCACAGGCCTGCATGACGCGCTGCACCCGCAAAACTCCACGAACCCAGCTCACTAGACCCAAACTCATTAAGGCCTAGTGAATCCACGCGGTCAGTTCTCATAAAAGTTCACTTCCCCCTTGTCCCTCCACTGTTGCAAATATTTAGCATTGTTCAGAGGAATGCACCTGCTAGAGCGTGAGGCAACACCAGGTGCCACAACATGCCTATCTATCTCCACTAAACTGCCAATAGACCTCTTAACCCCACCCAGCCAGTCCAGAGCCAGCCCCACACCACTGACTCGACCCCCACACATTTGCATCCCCTGGTAAGCAAGTGACCCCTCTGTCTCAACACAAATGTCCGCAACACATGTAAGCATTTGCATCTGTATTTCTTCAAGCATAAAACACATCTCTTGTACTTGTGTGCGGCAACTGCAGTATCATTATCCTCCCTTCCCCTGACACCATTTCCCGTATCGCCCAGGTGCATGGCACAGTGATGGAATAAGGAACTTAGCGTGTCAATGTAGATGAAACAATGTGTTATACGAGCAACCTGACCTTCACCCAAGACCGAGATGAGCCCAGCGGACCCACGTGGATCCTGATCAATGGCAACAGAACTAATTAATTGTAGCCTGGCATCCCCTATGGATGTGATATGATATGACAGGTTATTTATAACGTGCTTTATACCCAGAGGTTTCTAATCGTGGACCCGGGGATCAAACTTGTGGTGCTCCGTGTCTTCTTGCTTCCAAAGCAAGCACATTGCCCCTGAGCTATCCTACCGAGACAATGGAGCTGGCCCCTCTTTACTGCCTAACAAATCAGTAACATCAGTTTGTACTGTGTATGATGACATCACATGGCCTTTTAAGCTTCTGCTTTGCTTTAGAATAACCAGAGCGCTCTCGAACAGCAGAGTCCTTTGCTGATATTTTTATTCTGTAAAATTAAACCTTTCTTATCCTTGAAATGCTATCTTTTGGCCTATTTCCCTAGGGGGTTGTCTTTATTCTGAACTGGGCGTGAAAAGGGACTTGACTTCATTTGGTTACCCTTGTGAGAGTCCATCATCCCCGTACTTGCAGTGGAATCCAGGTGGCCTCTACTTAAGGGCCGTGCCCACCTACGGTGATCAGTCCCAAAACGCATATACTGAGTGGCCCTTGTGGGTGCCGTCTTTGTAGAATTCCCACCTGCTGTTGAAGCAGGGTACGGCCCCAAGGAGAGACCCAGGCTGGTAGAGGGTCTCCTGTGAATGGTGGATTTTGGAAAAACATGGACACGTGAGAATAGCCTGCAAGGGATAACAAAGTAGGGTTGTGAGTGTAGAGCAGTGGGAAAAGGGTGAACACACAGTGAACAAAAGTGAGAGTGTATTTTGTTTTGTAGATTGTGGTGATTTAACATGGCCATTTTTATTTTTATTTACTTCTTTAAGGACATTAAGGATAAGGAAAATTGAATAAGGGAGACGGCCCGAGTAAGGGGGGACAGTGGCGCCACATGCGCTTTCTCGACCAGCACGGGAGATAAATACAAGAAGAAATATAGGAGCTCCATTTGATTAGAGAGATCGGAAGAGTAGCGTTGTTATTTTAGCTTGTTATTTTAGTAAATTTTGCTGGCTTATTTTAACGTTTACGGAGAAGGCCCAGGAGGGGCATGTGTCACATATTCGAACGCATCAGCAGAGCGTGTTGGGAGTTAATGACAAAGCTCTAATTGGAAACATGGGAGGGGTAAAAGTGTATGGATGTGCTTTTTTGTGATATTATTGACAGTATTTAACTCGTATTGGAGACACGATTAAGGTGTATACATTTTAATTTATAGTGGATACATTTCTGTTTTAACTGTGGCACAACAGTACACGTGTAACCCCGACACAAGACATGACCATGGGGACAGATAAACGCGAGACCATATATGTAAAGCCTTGCCCCCATATTGTGAGAACATTAAAAAGTATCACAGCCAATGGGTGACTGAGACTAAAGTGGAGGGAATGCCCCACTCGTGGCCCGAACAGGGATCATTTGATAGATGTGCTTTGGACCATTTGTCCACTTATTTGAACGCAAAGTATAAGGAGACCCCATTGCAGAATAGAAGGGACATATTGGACCTCTGGACAATGTTTGAAGAAGCAGAGGTCCCTACTCGGGATGGGGCGACATCAGATAGTGGCAATAATGTGTGTACAGAGGTGACTGGGGGAAAAGAGGAGACAAAAAAAGGAAAATACCCATTAGCCACATGCCCAGCATAAGGGTACACCAACCCGATGTACGGGTCAGCAGGCACTATGGTGGACACCCCAGGTACGGCCCCAACCACACCGTATGCCTCAACACCTGAGGTATCAACTCACAAAGGGGTAAATGCAAGAGACCTAGAGGTAGCATTAGCCTCGACATACACTGAATTGGCCAGATTAAGGGCAGCATGTGAAGCCACAAGTGTGACAGAGGGTCCAATGCCGCTCACGGGACTGCCCCGCAGCCACCCAGGGATTAATGGAAGTCAGGTCACTTCCTATTCAGAATAGACAGTGCGCCCATAAGAACTGTCCATGTAGAGCAGGACGGGGAAACAGACAGCTTGGGATACCAGAATGTCAGTTCCTGGAGAGGGGACAAGGAATATTGGAGCAACTTTGTTGACACGGAAGAAGATGTAGAGGGAGGGGCTGAGCAAGCGCCCCAGACCATGCCGAGATTAGAGAGCCTATGGGATGGAAAATTAAAGGAAAGGTTTGGCAGAATAGCATTGGCACGAAAAAAGGGAAGTGGACTTAAGTGCAGGAAGGGAAAGGCGAAACTGCAAATGCCCCTAATACATAAGGATGTGGGCCGACCACACTGTGCCCTGTGCACAAATGGACACATATAATCTCCTTGAGGCACTCCCCCAACTCACAGCAGGGGCGGGGAAATGGATTTGCACATTCAAGAAAAACACAGCAGCGGTACCCTTAGCAATAGAGGACATCAAGAGTTTGTTGGTAGCCACAGTGGGAGACCAGGCACCGACAGTGTGGATTAAAGCTGGTTACTCGGGAGTAAAGCTAAATAATGATGCCCATGATGGACCATCATTCAACAAGATTAGAGCGTGAGTATGGGATACGCTGCGATGCACGTTCTCAGAAACCTCAGATTTACAATAAATAATGCAATGCATAATGGGAGATGAGGAAGATGCTGCACAATACATTCTTAGAGTGCAAGAGATGTGGAGAGCATAAACGGGCAGTGCTTGGGACCAATCAAAGTCCCTATTTTATTTCATTGTAAAAGAGGGCTACCAAAGGAAGTGCAGAAATCACTCGATAAGATAGCCGGGGTGGAAGCAAAGGGGTGGCCCGAGATTCAAAGCATCATAGTGCACCATTGTAGGAGGATCAAAGAGTAGGAGAAAGAAACTGTTCAGAGGCGACAGGCGGAGGAAGCGAAACTGGTTCAAAATAAACTAGTGAAAGTGGGATCAGTATTGTCGGTATCGACAGGGTCGTCCCCAGAGCAGATAGGAGAGGAGGGGTGCACCTCCATTGTGACCCAGGAGAGGATAGCAGCAGTGTAGGTAGATGGCGAGCAAGGACAGTGGGGAGGAAGCCAACATTATTCGGGACCCCATTGGCAAGGAGGGTCGCAACAAGGATGAGGTGTGTTCCAAGGGCCTATAGGGGGAGGATTTGGAGTTCCAGGACTAAAGGGTGGGGTGCCTGGACAGTGCTGGACATGTGAGAGCACTTTTCAAGAGAATGTTGCTGCAGGCAGGGAGGGAATTATAACTACAATCAACAACAATATGAGTGTCCCCACCCAGGTAGGCACAAAGGGCCCACTCGGGGAATGACTTCAATACCATATGAAATTCACTAGGCCTACACGTAGTTACCTCCTGAAGTCCCTGGCCCTTACCACCCCCTGCACCAGCAACAAGCAATGCAACCACACAAGCCCCACCCCAACCAGCAGCCCACCGATAGCAGACACCCTTTCCCAACTGCACCAATTGGACTAATGGCCCCATAGCAAGGAGCTACAGTGGTAAGTGGAAATCCCTTTTTGTTCCCTGGGACAGACACTTTCACCGACTAGGACAGCCCACGTAGAGCACTTGGTGTCCGGTCCTGTCAATGACCTTACATCCAGAAGAGAAGCCACTGGTGGGGGCAGAGATAGTGAATAACAATTCATCTTATGGGGGACTCAGGAGCAGAGAAGTCATGTATAGTGAAGTAAACTTCCCATGATCAGGAAAGACTCTCGACACACAGGTGTTCTCTGGGACTGTGTTAACGGTTCCATACACAAAAGTTCTAGATCTCAAGTTTGGAGGGAAGGTTGTACGAGCTCCCCGCCTCTATTCAGAGAGTTCCCCGGTCAACTTGCTCGGTAGGAACCTGCTTAGCAAATTGAACATGACAATCTCGTTCACAGATAGATGGATTGTCTACACCACACCTGGCATGTGCTCTCTCAGAACAATGCTGGTGATACATGCTGTAGCAAGTGAAGTGGCAATGAGAGATATTCTGGTAAATCTGGACATTTTTTTTATGGCATCAAGGTACTTGTCCGAGCGGTCCCCCAGATTACACGAAAAGAGTAGAGGATACACACTGACTTCATTTTCTGACCTGTAGTGTTCCCCAAGTTGGTTGTAGGCACAATCCTAACCTAGTGGTTTCTCTGAATCGTATTGTAGTGCTGGGTACTGCCCTCCACCGGTGCCAATGGTGCACTGTTTTATGCATCAGCTCGAATGTGGCCCTAAGAGAATTGTCTGACGAAGACCTCTTCGAGGATGGCAATAATGATGGAGAAATCATCCTTGAGATTTGCATACCTTGTGAAATAATCATACATTACAGGAAAGTGCAAAGTTCCCTCATGGTTATTGTTAGCGGACCACCCCCATTCAGCGAGACAGATTTGCAATACGTCCCCACACATCTATGGACAACAAACCTACATGATGTAGGGATACTAAAAATTTTGACTCCCATCAAAATAACACTCAAGCCAGGGGCAGTACTCCCACGGGTGAAACAAAACCGCCTGTCCAGGGAGGTGGAGGAAGGGATTCAGGAAAAACTACAAACCCTTTTACATCAAGGAATCATAGTGCCCTAAACCTTACCATGCAATATGGCAATATAACCCATTAAAAAGGCAACAGGGGCAGTTGTAAAATGATCCAGGATTTGAGACCCCGTAATGACGTAGTACAGAACGAGTTTCCACTTGTTCCCAACCCGACATCCATCTTGTGGAGCTTCCTCAAGGAGGCTACCCATTTGTCTGTGGTGGACTTGAAGAATGCATTCTTCTCAGTACCTCTCCATCCAGAATCACAGTACCTCATCGCCTTTACCCTGGGCAGGAAACAATGCAAACACACTCATTTCCCCCCGGGGTACTGTGAGAGCCACAGCATTTTTAACAGGATATTTTAGGAGAATCTAGGGATCATCCAAGTACCCAGCACAGCAATTCAATACGTAGATGACCTGCTGGTCTGCAGTGACAGCAAGCAAGACTGTTGAAGGGATTCCATTGCATTACTACAATTGCTAGCACGGAAAGGGTACAAGGTAGATAAAGCAAAACTTCAATATTGAGTACTTTATCTAGTGCAGCTCATTTCCCAAGATGGAAAAAAGAATAATTCCTGAGAGGGCTGCAACAGTGCGGACCACCCCCAAACCCTTCACAGTTAAGGACATGCAAAGGTTCCTAGGCTGTGCAACTATTGCAGGGCGTGGATTCTAAACTATGCAGCCTATGGAAGGCTGTTCTTACAGGCTTTTAGGAGGTGCAAAAATAGAACAACAAAATTGAGTGGACCCCTGAAATGATAACTAGTTTCAATGACTTGAAAGAAATAATTTCGATGGCACCTGTTCAAGCCACTGCAGATTATACATAGGAGTTTTACATTTTCTCTCACGCAAATGGCACGTTCATGGCTGTGATACTCATCCAAAAGAGCACAATGGGCCATATACCACTCGCATATTACAGTGGCACACTCAATTCTGTCATGCAAGGACAGTTTGCCTGCAAACAAGCTCTTGCTGCTGCAGCCGTTGCTATTGAAAAGAGTTCCACAAATTGTCATGGGGTGCTCGGTAACGTTATACATGGAGCACTCACTTTTTGCAATACTAGACAGCTCCAAGCCACACTCACAACACAAAGAGCATCAGCATATGAGATCATACTATCTAGCCCGTACATCCATGTTGTACGGTGAAAGACAGTAAACCCTTCCATGATCCCCACTCAGCCATGCACTGCTGAAGACTTGCAGCAGCATGATTGTGCATCCTATGAAGGGAGGATGAAGATATCCTCAAAGCAAGAGAGAGCCCCCTAGAAGAGGGAGAAGTACTCTTTGTTGACAGGTGTCAATTGATCAGGAAACAGGTGAAAGACATATTGGGGCAGAAGTGGAATGGCTGGAAGAGGGAGAATATGAAACATTGGTAATGAAGAGACTACCCATGGATTATTCAGCAAAGGCCACTGAATTGGTAGCCCACATAGAAGCCCTGGCAGGCCTCCAAAGGATGTTATGTAGCTGTCGGTTCAGACTCTGCCTATGTCACAACCATGGAGCAGGCAGGTCTGTCACACTGGAGAAGGAGGGGGTTCAGGAGAGCAGATGACTGACCAGTACAGCATGCTGCCCTGCTTAACACATTGACTTCTGCCCTCCCAGAGCCCTCTTTCATGGTGGTCGTCAAATGCGCAGCACATACACACAACACAATAGACACAATTACACAATGTCAACTGGCTGCCTATCCATGACAGAATCACACTCCGCACTTTATCCATCACGCTCAAATGTCTCACCAACACAGCCCCTAAATATTTTTCTGACAAAATCTGCATGTACCAACCTATACGCGCCACCAGATCTTCACAATCTCACAACCTTGTCGTTCCAAGATTCAACCTGAAAACAAAAAACAGCTGGAGGAGCCATCTTCCCAGTTCAAGCTGCCAAATGCTGGAATTCCATCCCCATCCCTCTCAGACAAGAACCCTCCTTCCTCACCTTCAAAGCCAGCATAAAAAACTGGTTGAGTAAAAATCGGTAAAATGGTACCCACTTGTTTATCCACAACTGCTACTTATAACACTGTATAATGTCTGTGACTCTCCGACCCATCTGTAACCCGGGTCTCAATCATTGTATATACTATACATATTCTTGCCTAATGTACCTTTTCTTAACATGTATGCAACCATCAAGTTTCTCAAGTGCCCAGTTACCTTAGGGTTCAGTGTGTGATATAAATAATAAACAAATACAAATACAAAAACACAGATGGAATTTCACTGGGAACCACAACCACCAACGGGGCAGTGAAGAATGCAGCATACCTCCTAGTACCAACATCAACAGAATATGTTGTGACCACTGCAAACACCAGGCCAGACACAGATGCATACATAGCTCTACCCATTGCACAAATTATTGAACTGTAGCATAGGGGACCTCCAGAGGAACAGGACATATGGCTCAAGTGTGGGTGCATTCAATCACCCATGGATCTCTTATCGAGGAAGAAGAGCACCTTGAAGGTAGTAATGCCAGTGTAATTGTTGCATTAATCCTTTGAACAGTTGCATTTCCCATCCCATAGTTCAAAACTATGAACAGCAGACATTGCAGCAGACATTCAGGTAGATTGGTTTATCACACACTTACAGGAGCACCTCACAACGATGGTGGTAAAATGTATGACGTGTCAAGGATTCAGCACATGCATGGCACTAAGAACACTGAGAGGAACACTGCCTCACCCATTTGGTCCTTTTTATGAGCTGCACATTGATTATGCAGACATGGGAGAAAGATGCAATGGGGCACGATATTTAGTTGTGGTGGTGTGTCCATTTTTCATATGGGTTGAAGCTGGCCCATGTGCCCACTCAGACGCCAAGTGTGCTGCTAAATTCCTCATCAGAGAGGTATTCCTCCTTTGGGGAGTGTGTGACATTTTAATATCAGATAACAGCACTCATTGGGCCATGCTCTCTTGTAAGCTCTCTAAAGAAGAAATTGTCTGACAGGGGATCCAACTTCATATCTGCATATATGAAGGCCATGTTGGAGGCGTGTGAAATATGTTACAAGTTCGCCACAGCTTTTCACTCAAAGACAAATGGGCTTGTTGAGTGGTTTGGAAAGTCCCAAAAGGGTTTGCATGTGGCTTGAAAGAACACCTCTGGAGAAAGTGGAATAATCTCCTATCATGCCTCCTGTTCTCCTTTCCGGAGGTGCCACAGAATGGAGTTTGGTTCAGACCCTTCAGATTTCTGTTCGACCACACTGTTAGGGGTCCTCTAAATCAGTTGTGGGAAAGATGGAAGGGCAATCCCCAAACTCTTTCCCATTACCTACTGGGCTATGTACTTGGCCTCAAGTCCAGAATGCCAAGCACAGGGAACAGAGTTCCAAGAATCTTAAGGTCAGTCAAGAGCTCAAGAAGCATTGGCATGAAAAGAAGGCCACTATGACTGGGTACACATCAAGCCAGATGGCCTGTATCATAGAACCAGTCAAGCCCAGCATCCTTAATGATACATGGATTAGACCCTATGTTGTACAGGAAAGAACAGTGAGGTTAACTACCTCATTGACATCAAGGTCCTGAGGCAGACACACCAGGTCTTCTGTGTCAACTAGCTGACACCCCATTACAGCCAGTTTTAATGATTGCTCTGTTCACTGGTGATGCGAATGAGAAGACAGATCCCCTGTGAGACTTGTTGCACACTGAGTCAACTGATGGGTCTCTGTATGGAGTCCAGATATCCCCAGACCATACCGAGCAGAAACATTGTGTGACTGTCAGGAACTCCTGGGCCAGTTCTCAAGTCTGTTTTCACTGATCTGATTCTATGAAAGATAGATTGGTGTTATCAACATTGGAGGCAGTAAGCTGGTGAAGAGAAGAATTGATCAGATGGCTGACGAGGCCAAGGGCACCATAAAGGAGAAAATGTCTAAAATGTTGGACTTGGGAGTTATTGAGTCATCCAGCAGCCCTGTGGTACTGGTCCCTACAACGTCCTGTCACAGGAAAACTGGTGCCTGCTTTGTGTGGACTACAAAGTGCTCAATTCCATCATCAAGATAGCTGCATACCATATACCATAGGTATATGGTGGGTATGGGATACTTGCCCTTCCCATTAATTATGTCACATCAAAAATGTGGCTGAAGAATGTATGTCTACCATGCCTGTCAGGCATCATTCAAGAGCTTGAATGATGCACTTTGCATGGCCCCAATTCTAAAGCTGGACCTATGGGAAATAATTTGACATTCAGACAAACACCTGTGCATTTGGAACTGGTGTAGTGCTAGCACATCTGAACTCTGAGGGAGTAGGACAACCACAGGCATAACTGGTTAGGCACTTGGCAAAGCAAGCAGTAAACTGGGCAATAATTGAAAGAGGGGTATTTGCTGTATTTTGGGTGTTATGTAAACTACAATTCTACATTCTTTGGCCACACTTCACTATCCAAACAGACCATAGACCGAATTGGCATGTGCAAAAGATCAGCAGGATAACCACGATAATGGGGACCAACATCTTCACTAATGTTCCAAGCCATGATGGGACCCTGTTAAGGCCATGGTGAACCAGTCTTTTTCCTGGACCTTTCTTTATTAATTTTCACCCCTAGATCATGTACCGCTGCAATCACGTGTGCTATTGTCCCAGTTTCAGCGTCTTTAGAAGGTACGAATGTACAACACGAATTTCCTATCTTTTTGCAAACACCTCCTTCCATGGCTGTCAAGAGATCAAGTACGTAATGGTTCTGCATTGCCATTAGTCGGAGGGCCCTTAGCTCCACTTTTATGACATTGAACCCTTGTTCAGTATCATTCACCAGCTGGATGAGCTGCCATCTGACAATCTGGAGCCACTTAGTATTTGCTCACGTCTGGAAGCTGGGTATGAGATATCAACAAAAAAGTCTCTGCTGAATTATAGGACTTGTATTCATCGGGTATTTGTGTAAGCATGTCGATGAGTCTTGAGATCTATTGAGGATCCTTTCTTTCTTTTCATCTGGTCCCGACTTTCTTTGTCAGGGAGGATGCAGAAGTGTGGGGGTGGCATTGTAGGCAGTACTTCTATTGTTGGGGGTACTGTGGGTTCTCCCTTCAGCAAGGGTCCTCCCTTCAGGTGCTCTTCTTGTACCAACAAGAGGGCCGAGTGCAGCATTGTTAGAGAACAATAGCTCCTCCAAGAAGACGGGAGGTGCAAGTACGCCTGCTGACCACTGACCCAGTAATAGTCCATTAGTGCTGCGATACCCTTCTGGGGATTTGGAATCAGTGTAGTTCTGTTCCACCGTTTGTTTAATCCTACTGAGACACTTCCTTCGCTGTAAAAAATGAGTTCATAGTTTTCTTCTTGGTGCATTTTCACTGGTTTTTCAATTGCTGCAATCCATGTAAGCTTTGTGACTTGCTCTGTCAATTCTTGTGCACATGCCATTTCTATAAGAGCTATTGTTTTTCTGGATATCCTACAAGTCCTTCGGCTTTACACACAAGAGTTGTTTTTTGCCATTATTGTTTGTATACTTCACCTCTGGTTTTCCTGAGTGCAATTCTTTGAAACAGTTGGGGTTGGTGGAACTTGTTTTGCATTTTCAGATGTCTATATTGATGAGTTCTTGGTGAACGTTGCGTGCCTGGAAAGTGCCTTTGATCCTACGTAGCGCAAGATGAATCAGACATTGGGTATCTACCATGGATACTCTGTGTGGTACTAAGATCTTGGGTCCTCCTGATGCTTGCAGTATTAAGGAACAGACATAGAAACTCCCATTAGTCTTTCACCTTCCCATTGCACTCATTTCCGAGTACCAACTGTTCAATTGTTTGGAATGATGAATATCATCCACTGCATCTAATCCTAAACCATGATACGCATCATATTTATGTTGGTGTGCGTGCCTCTTCTTTTTCCTATTGGAACTTTGCTTCTAGTGGTATTTCCATTGCTCTTTGCATTACATAAGGAATTCTTTACATCTGGCATTAGTATCTGGAAAATGTTTCTATTACATATTGTGGCTTGTGAGTTGCTACCATTGGTACAGGTAACATAATACATTGATCCATGTATTGTCATGTTGGTTTGTACTGGTACACTTGCATTCATTCTTTCACTCGGGTTCAGGTTTGGGCTGGAACTTATAATTGGGACAGCGAAGGAGGTAGGGGTCTGTGCCGATTTAGTCACTGTGAAGTGCATATGGGTGAAACTAAGAACAGTGGATGGTACTTCAGTTCCATTTGGAAGACTTTCTGTGACATTAAATGGTACTTCAGTCCCGTTTAGAGTTACTCTGGTGGTATTCAAAGGTGTACTCATGTTCCACGTCTCTGTGGACCCCTCCCCTCTTTCATTTAGATGGCCTGCCCAGATAAAAGATGTTCCCCAATACATTCCTAACACAAACATCATTACTGTAAACAAAATCTCTGTAAAATATAGGCCACAGTCATGACTGTATGCCCTGGTACTACCAATGCTATTTCTATCCCTATTCCTAGAATTTCTCAGTGGTGTCATTTCCAGCATTGTTGCACCTGCAGATTTTGGAAAAAACGGGAAGGGGTGGGGAAGGGTTAAAGAGAGAGTGTGTGAGAGAGACAGAGAGAGAGAGAGAGATTTAGTTTACGTAGCTTGTGCTCTAGCAGCAGTTTATGTACTGTAACATTTCTCACACGCACTAATATGGAGAGCATAGAACTACGTTTTAGAGGTAGTAGTGTGTTCTTCTGTATGGACACCTGGTGTGATGTCCTTTGGGGCCCTGCAAACATCTGAGAGTTGTATTCAATATCTCAGCCCCTTCACCTTCACTGCGAGAGGGTTGGAAAACATGACCTCGTATGGCCCATGGAACCTGGGATTGTTAAATCCCCTGGCAACAATGGTTGTGCGGGGGTTGTGCCAGTTTGTGGGGAAGTTGTCATTCGTGCTTCCTCTGTGTGTGGCAGAGCCATTTGTTTTGCAATACATCTTATTGCACGTGTCAGTTGGGACAGGTATTGCTTGAACTCTCCCCCAGACTCTTTGCTGCCCTATGGGCATCTGATGCTCTCCTGACAGACAATAGTGGTGTCTGCAATCACCTTGAGATTTCATGCTGTAGTGTATGTTATGTGTTTATGTTGTCTTTGGACTAGGTTCACATGGACATGTCAAACCCACAAACCCTTTGATACAAACCCACCCCTCAATTCAGGGCAAAGAACAGATAGTGAGGTATAAACAATCTAAATGTATTTAAAATAATTAGAACAATTTCAGAAAACTGCGTCTCTAGCTTTAGTCTGGAGCTCACTACAATGTGGCATATATATAATTATGCTAAATGAAATTGTATCTGCCGTTTAAAATACAATTATTATTATTCCACCAAAGCATCCACTTTCAATCCCAACACTTTCATATAAATCTGCTTTATTCTAATACATGCTAAGCATTCTAACATGCTACTTATCATGGGCCTCTCTATGAACATTACTAACATTTCAAAGGAAGATTTCACATAAGACAAATAATGTTACCGATATCAAAAGATGTACAGTGCTGGAGAAATTGACATCACCCATGTTCTGAACTATCTTTGCAGAAAGTCCCCTGTGTACATGAAAGGTAGTGAATGTTTTAGCTATGTAGAGGCCACTTGACAAAAAGGTAAGGACCGGCTAACATAGGGCTATGCAGTATGTCATTTACATGCAAAAATAAACTTGTTTGAATTAGCTCATTCACAAATACTCTCCTAGTGAATCTATCTTTCTGGTTCCGTACCAACACGTACACTCTATATTTCATTCATGTGTGTTTGCAGTTCTAGACAGACATGTACATGTGACTTTCATTAAACCAGGTTGTGTTTTATTGGTATGTGGGTGGGTGTGTGTGTGTGTGTGTGTATAATTTCCATTGCTCATGAATAGATTCATTTCTATCCAGAAACATGCACAGTTTTAATAGGCTCCAACATGTAAGGCTTTCAGGCTCTTTATATTTCAGGTCTGGAAATTGACTATTCTCTAGGAATAGATTAGTTGTAATTTGTAATTGTAATTTATACAGTGCTTATACACAGGTGGAGTGCTTCAAAGGGCTGAAAATGCTCCCACACTGCTGCAAGTGTTGAAAAATGCTCTTCCCTCCCACACTGCACCTGACTCTGCCTAAGTATTGAAAGACAGGGAAATGCAGAGGGTTTTCATTTTGCATAGCTCCTAATAAATATAATTCATTCTTTCAACATGCATTTAATCATGCAAACATCCAGGCTATGGTCTCTGCTGGCTGCATCAAAGCATGCTATCATCCCAGGTGATAGTACTTGCCATTGCACTCTGACCCACCGTGACTCAATACTAGTTTCAACCCCTAACTATAGTCGCAAATAATACTTAGATTTACAAAGGAAATCCTATTTTCAAGTGGCAGCCAAAATATTTTCAATTTTGAACTTAGTTTTTCATAGCAAAGTGGAATGGGGCTAAAACAACCATCTCTCATTTTGCATTCAATATATAAATGAAGAAACACAGGAACTATCAAAACCAGTTTTCTAGTTTTTAACATGCACCCGGTTTGCATATCCAGTCCTTTCCCCTACCCAGACTTGATCAATGTTTGGCACATTTGGGGAATGGATGAGGGTTCCTTTTGATTTACCTTTTAAGATGCAACTTCTGATGCAATAACCAGCCAGTGACCCAGTCAGACAGGTTTCATTTTGTCAGCAGAGCCCTCAATTCAGGTGGCTAGTTTGGAAGTCAATTCCGCTGTGCAGACTGGACATCCTTCTATGGGCTGCTCTGGCTTTCCTCTTTCAATGGAAGAGTCTTCCGCTTCTGGGTGGAATCAGTCATTTTTCTTTCCTATCTACAGTATATGCCCCCCAACCTAATCTTCACTTCCCAAAATCAGCTTGCATAATCCATCATTCTATTCTATGGGTATCCCATTTTATTTCTCTCTAACTCCACCCCTGGTATGTCACACAGGAGTGGGTTAATTTCAACATGACTACAAAGAGGGTAGGGGGTGAACTGAATCTATCTGAAGAGAAGCTAATTGCATTTGTGTGAGCTCAATTCTGTCTCATCTGACTCATCTATGCTAGTTCAATATATAATGTATGTATATGTGTTGTTTCAGCACATTGAGGCCAACATTGTTATTTGTTAGACTGACTTCTTTCCCATTGCACACAGAGCATTCCCCCCAGGCTATGCACGAATCACACACACCATATCCAGCAGAACAGGCAGGATCGCCATCCTCTGCAAATCACACCTGACAATCTCACATTGAGGAACAAGCCTGCAACACAAACTGCAAATCCCTCCTAGTGAAATTTCATCTACAGACCTCCTGGCTACAACAGAAATGTTGATAATGCTCTAAGCAACTCCCTAGTGGCCATCCTGGTCACTCATACTTCGCTAACCATCCTAGGAGATCACAACTTATTCGCCGATGCCCCACACATTCCCATGACACACCCACTCCTGGTCAAAATGGAAGCCCTCCACATTACTCAACTGTTATCAGGTGCCACGCACACTCCTGGACATACCGTAGATGCAATATTCAGTCCATCCAACCTTATATCCAAGCTCCCCCTGACCACTTTTATGGATGGACCATGCAGCCACCTTCTTCTCGCTTTTGACTCCAAGGCCTCCTTCCCGGTGGACTAACACTGGACCATCCCCCAGCTTGCTGCTTTGCAACAAGTTCATAGTAACTCCGGACTTGGTGGATTCCTTCTTTCCTCCTCCCCAGTCTGCCAGTCCATGAGGACTGCCTTCTATCAGCCATTTCGATATATGGTTCTCCAATGACCTAAAACTACGCACCCCCTCCAGATCTTCCTCTCAGAGAAAAGGCCCTTTTTCCCGATGGTTCACCCTTTCTATCAAAACAGTAAAAACATTCGACAACACCCTGGAATGCAGATGTTGGGCTGACCCATCGTCCCAAAATAGAGCTGCTTACGCCAGTTGATAAAAGTATACAAGACAGAAATCTGGTAGGCCAAAAAATCTGTCTACTGGAACAGAATATCTAACGCCCGTAACAGCAGTCGGTCAAGTGGCACAGCGAGTATAGTGCTCGCTTTGACATCCGTGCAGAGCCTGCTAACGCAGGTTTGAATCCCGGCGGGGCCAAACTCAGCCTTTCATCCTTTGCAGCACTGATCATGGGACACTGCAGGAGGAGGAGAATAGTCAGGGCCTGCATTTTCCCCCCGGACTAGCCTTTTTGGGATGCCTGACGACCAGGTCTATGGCAGGTATAGGTTTCCACCTCATATCATCCTAGACCTGGTCAGGGAGTGGGAAGATGACCTTACATCCCCCACCCTCTGCTCCCAAGCATTGAGCCCCTTGGAGAAGGTGCTCAATGTCCTGTATTTTTTGGCCACTGGGTCATTTCAGCGGACTACTTCCATAGTGTGGGGGGTCTCACAGGCCACACAGTCACGCTGCCTACACCAGGTGTTGGAGATCATGACTGCACGCCCCTCAGTCCCCAGGCACATATACATGCCCAGAACACCTGCAGAAAGGCAGGCCGTAGTCCAGGACTTTTACAGGGTGGCACACTTCCTCAAAGTGCTTGGTGCCATAGATTGCACCCATGCGGCCCTACGTCCACCTAGGGCCACTGAGCACATCTATCGAAACCGCAAGCACTGGCATTCCATCAACATGCAGGTGGTATGCGATGCAAAGGGAATGATCACCTCTGTCTATGCAAACTACCCAGGCTCCACCCATGACAGTTTCATATACAGAATGTCCGCCCTAAGCCGGGCCCTGGAAGCTGTGCAGCATGGCGACACATGGCTCCTAGGTGAGGACAAATGCCCGTGCACATGCATGCATGTCACACACAGACAAATACACAAACCCCAATAATCACAACCATTATCACCTCTCCAGGGAACAGTGCCTACCCTCTGAGCAACCACATGATGACGCCAATCTGGAACCCTGCCACACCACCCCAGGTAAGATACAATGCTGCCCATATTGCAACCAGGGGCATAGTGGAGCACACATTCAGAGTGCTAAAGTCACGCTTCCGCTCCCTTGACCGATTTGGAGGGCAGCTACTCTACGCACCCCCAGTAGTGTGCAGGATAATTGTGGCAGCATGTGTCCTGCACAATGTTGAAACACGGCAGGGTGTACCGGCGGACATGGTGGTGCCCCCACATCCCCAACCACAGGCACAGGCGCTGCCCATGGGAGGGGATAGGGCACGTGGTGAGGCAGCCCGGACCCAGCTTGTGGCTACATTTTTCACCTAAACTCCCAGCCCTGTGGAGTGCGCCACAGTCCTGGCACATACCAGGTGACAATCGATGATGACAAAGAGACAGTCAATTGTCACAACCTTACCACCCTGAGAATGTTGCCATGGAAGTGCTACATTGTGTGCATCCCTAGCTACTAAAACATGAACAATTGTGTGTTGACCAAAAGGAACACATGCAAGGTGTGCATCACACTCCCCTGCCAAACAGGCCATCACAATCCATGGTATGTCACCCAAACCCTCCTAAACCACATCACCCTTCTTTGACACACCATGACATGGCAAGCAATAGCAAAAGGCCAAAACATTACCAATAATATACGAAGTGACATGTGATAAATGTAAATTGGCTTCACACAATGACACCTGTCATGGAATCTGATGAAATGACTGACCAACAACCTCCCACACACAAGAAGTCATACCCAAATGCATTCCAACAGTTGTAGCATGAACATATCAATCAATGCCTGTTCACATGCACATTGGCCAATGCAAAATCCCTACTCCTGAATATGTGTGCTGTGTGCATCTCCTCCAACACACTGCTCAGCACACAGCATAGTGACGAGCCATTGTGTCAGAGACACACCTTGAGCATCACATGAAAAGGACAAACTAAATAAATAAACAATTGACGCATGTACAGGATCCACAAATGGTCGTAGATCATGTGCTGCAAGGACACAGTGGTCCCCAGAAGGCAAACTGTGAGCACATTTGGGCATGGATGGGTGGATGTACATGTGGTGGAGCATAGTGTGACTGTGTGTGTCAGTAGGGACATGCACTCAATACATGCATGTCCAATCAAGTGACCATCAGTGTCCTCTACACATCACATGTGAACATTGCCCATGTGCACACCCCAGCATGTTAAAACACACCAATCCCCTCACACCTGAAAGGTAAACACAACACAGGAACAGGCATTGACCAGCAGAACACATCATGTACATAGGACACCACAATAACAATGTCAGGGCGCCCATCACACTGTAGGCCAAGACAACTGTCTAACGACCAAACACCCTCCATCATTCACATATCACCATGACCTACTGGACAACTGTGTCTGGGGTATGTAGCCTTCTTCCTTGAAGTCTACCTGGCCACAGGATCACCCTACCCCTTTGTCTCCATCGAACACCTTGCGTGTAAATAGTGTCCAGCACCCTCAGAGGCCACCTTGACTGGCAAAAAAACCAAATCGAAGAGAACTCAAAGGAGCCAAACACACAAGCCAGGCAAAAAGGCCTGTAGACAGCAAAAAACACTTGAAGAGTCTCCAGTAGATGACTTGAAGTAGCAGTAAATTTCAAAGCACTTGTACAAGCACAATGATGGAACAACCATTTAGCACACTTAAACAATGCTACAACAGTATGTGTACCATGTTTGCTACATTATATACAATGATGCAGCACTAATTGATGGGAAGTGTCACTGCTCCGGTGTCCACACGCAGGAGTGGCACGACCAAACCACCCCCTCTGTGGTCTGGGCGCCTGCAAGATCAAACTTACACAGGCCTCTGAGACCACGGTGGGGAAGGAGGGTCAGGGATATGTTGACTGGACAGGCATTGGTATTCTGGATAACCGGAAAGAGGGGCTGGAGAGGGGAGTCAGATTGTCAAGGGAAAGTAGGGAAAAGACAAAAATCTATTATTCACAATAACACATACTCAGTCGGATAAACCATGTACATCATGCACATTGTACCAAGTGACTCAAATGGAAGTCAACGAGAGACTTATCTCTGGGGTGAGTGTTGGCCTCCTGCCTGCGCACTCTCAAGTCCGGTAACAGGAGCAGTTCAATGCTGCAAAGATAGTAAGAGTTACTTATCTGTGTGTGTCCATAACACACACACACCACCATACATGCCCCAATGCAAGTAACTCCTCCACAAACAAACACTCTTATCTGCTGCTTCGTACCCAAACGTAGGACTCCCCCCGGGATGGTTCATACACTGTCAATGCAGTCAGTCAGGCGCACATGGGCGTGTGACAAATGGAAGACCAATGTGTCAAGATTGACACATCATGCAATGGTCCGTGGGTAAGCAGCTACATGCATATAGCAAGGTACGACTTCAGTACAAGTAGTGTTCTGGCATCCGCCAAATAAAGAGGTAGTGCATGTGTTAATTTGAACATGCAAATGATATGCACTGCACATGAGTCTGTCCCTCGCTGGGTTTCCCTGTGCGCAGCTCCATTTTTCTAGGCTTTGAACGCTAATGGGCTTATACATCTGCTTCAATGGAGCATAGTGGACTGGAGGATAGATCTGACAGCCCCTGCATGTGCCCCTGACACCTTGGAAAGCAACTTGCCATGTGTCTACCAACTCATCTTAGCTGTACTGTGTGCTTCAACACCAATAGCTGTCCAAGCTCACCGTCAATGGCGCTACTTATCATGCATGTGCAACATGCCTAGTGGAAGGTTGGCTGTGGTGTGTGCCCCTTGTGCTGCTCACCTTGCATGGAGTTCCCGGAAACACTTCTGCTTCTGTTGGATGTATGAGCACAAGCCCTGTGGCACTGGTAGCGTACACATGCGCATGTCTGCACCACCGAACGTGGCCAGCTGCCAGACGTACACTGCCCCATGTCTGCTGGCAAAGGTGGTCTGGAGGCTCATTCTCCTGCAGAAAGGGCACAAAACATAAATTTAACCAAGGAAAGTTCCCTGTGTGTGTCTCTTCATGCTGGTTGTGACTGGGCCATGTCATCCACCTACATCTGAATTCCTCCCACCATCAGGGTGACTTTGACAGGCAAAGGGTGCCGGCCACTGTCTACAGCATGAAGTGCATCAAGCACATGTACAGGAAAGAAAATAAACATACAGCACAATGTATATCAATTAATGGACACATCAATCATGAACCCACCCAACTCTAATGCAGACAGGATAAAACCCCCACAATCCCCACTAGGGGTGTGAACACAAGTAGTACAGCAGCAGACAGGCCACAGATATGACAGTCCAAAGCCCTTGTGTAAATGACTGTAACACCGAACCATCCTTGCGAGCCCATGGATAAGGGAAGCAGGAGTGGCCTATGTGAGTCAGGACCCCAAGCTGCAAACACATACACCAGACACGCTTGGAGGGTCCAGCTGGAACAGACAGTGGATGCTTTCAAAAGCCACAAAGCACCACACCGTCACATGAATGCACAATAGACAAGCAATTTTAAACTTTATTAACTAATTAAACTAACTATAAAAAACTACATTACCTAATTAAACTAACTATCAAAAATAATGTTAACTAACTAAACTAAAATCAAAAATCAAAAATGGCCACATACGACCTGGGGGGGAGGCACCCAGGAGGGGGCAGGTACAGGGTGCAGCTCAAGACCCACATGCGATGATGTTGAGTCAAAAGAAAAACCTCCATGGGCTTAACGCCTGCACAGCCCGGCCTGTGGGAGAGATATCTTGTCGTCCGAGTCAGCCTCTTCCTGAAAAGGTAGACGTGGTACAGGAGCCTGACCACGCCAAGGCGCATCTTGCCCCTCGTCGGCAGCAAGTCTGCCAGACGGGTGAGCCTGGTTCTGTGCGGCAATGACACATAGGTTAGCATGCAGAACCACTCGTGATACGTGTGCTTCCTCTTGCAAGGAGTTCTTCCTGCAAGGCCTGGCTGGACAACTGATGCACCTCCTGGCAAGCATGTAGCTCAGCCGAGATGGTACGCTCAAGCTGCACAAACCTCTCCTCTGACCGCGCCCTCTTTGACATCAAGAAGACACCCAGAGTGGATCTGAGGGACTCATACTCAGCCCTCAGGGCCTCCATGTGTGCTTCTGCGTGAGCAGCAATTGCTTGACACAAAGACAACATTTCAGCCCGGTTTGCTCTGTCTGAGCCCGCATGCCCAGCCTGAGCGAGCGGGCTGTGGACTGTGCCGCCCGCTGCTGGAGAAGCACCTGCCTGGCAGGGGGGAGCACGGATTGGGCCACACGCTCCATGCTCACAGTGATGTTTTCCATTGCTGCCCCCTGGCGTTCTGAATTGGCAGTCATGTCTTGCTCCCACTCAGTATACCTCGGTGGCACGCGACCACTGCGCTGCTGGGCTTGACACCTGCGGGACCCAAGGACCGGCCATCCTCGTTGGGTTGGCACCGCCCGCAGCTGCATGACTACATGCCCCCTGTCGACGTGATGGCCCAGGCCCATCAGTGACTGGTGTGGAGGGTGACCCTGCGTCCCGATCCACCATAGGCGGAGGTCCCACCACTATCTGACCCTTCAGTGCAGGTGTAGAGACAGAGGAGTGTCCACATCAGAATCACTCACCCCACACGTATGGACCTGATGCACATCTAACTCGACAGGGACGTCAGAGTGGTCATCTGGGCTGGACTCATTGCCAGCCAAAGACAAAATGGTCTGTAGCACATGTGGGTTCTCGTGGTCTACCACCCCATGACCCCCACTTGTGCCGGGTTGCTGTAGTGATGACAATCCTGTGCCTGGCGTGACAACACCATCCTCTGCCTCCATTGCGCCATCATCTGAAAAGTAGAGAGAAAAAAAGATCACTACACATGTTAGAAGCATACAACACACACACACACACACACACAGACATCACACAGACAGCCAACACATGAAGCAGACATGTCACACACAAAAGAGAACCTGCCATGCATGCCGGGTCAACTTGACATTGCTTATGTGATTAGGCATGTAGAAGGGTGTTATACCGCTCAGAAGTGGGTCGATGCAGTGCAGAACATTTGTACATTACCCACTATCTACATGTACAAGTACTTCATGATGTGTATCATAAAACGTGAAGGCAGTGCAAGGTCAACTTCAGGCATCACGTGCAATGTGCATTTAATGGGTTGCATGGCTACAAGCAAACCACCCCTCCCCCTAAGTGGAAATGCAGGGATGCCTTGCATGGTATCAAAAGGATGACCAGAGACCTGTGTATTGGCAGACAGTGTTGACTAGCATCAATTGCATCATCTGAGTCAAGTGACAACACAGCAGATGATGATGGGACAGTAAGCAGGACACATGATGAACCCTCAGTAGTACACACACGTGTGCAGAAGACACTACACCAGTTGGACAGTGTCAGAGGGCCTGAAACAGGCTGAGGCCTGTGGCCCACACAGACTGTCACACCCCAAACATATGTGGGATGCAGGACTGAGCCACAGTGGCCATGGGAAGGCTGATGAAATGCCATGAAATGTAGGTCACCCTGGAAACGTACTACAATGATCATCCAGTCAAGGACACATAGGAGCATGCATGGAATGCATATGGAGCATGAATGGGCACTCATGTCCCTGCGGACCATCTGACATCTGCACAGTCCAAGTGAGACACACTGCATCAAGTACAAATGATGTACCGCACTGCATGTGTCTGGCAGGTTGGCTGGTGGAAGTTAGCATGTACACAGGATGCATGAACAAGCCATTGCATTATGGCAAAATGATGCAGACGAGTGCAAAGGTGATATTGGGGCTCGGGGGGGTGGAGGGGCAAGGGACCATGCCTACGTGGAGTACCCGCATGCAGGCAGAGGACACATGCACGTCAGTCATGTTATGACGTAGTCTCAGTGCTGAGAGGAAGGACACTCCAGGCTACATGCAGAGGGCCAGTGAGCTGGAACATGGACCGGAGGGGCATCCAGGTGACCAGCATGTGAGTAGGGTGCAAGTGTGGTGATGAGGACAGTTCCCGTCTGCTCCACATGTCCACCATCTTGCAGAGCAGCCATGCGTTAGTGAAGCATTGCATTACTTGCACATCTGAACCATGTACACATGACGTAGTGGCAGTCATGCACAACACATCACACAAGTAAAACACACATGCTTCGACAAACAAGCAGCAACACTCACTGGACTGGGCATCAAAGTCTGGCATCTCTCCCACTCCTTTGACTGATTCAGGTGGTATGGACTCTGCAACGAGTGACTTGTGCGGAATGAGGTCTTCCTCCTCAGGTGCCGGCCCACTGCCAGTCACCAGAGTCATGTTGTAATTTGAGGCACGCTTTGCCTTAGTGCTGCGTTTGAGGTCATTCCAACACTTTTTGCACTCTTGCGCTGTGCGCACCTCATGGCCAAATGCACTCACATGTTCCGCAACTTGCTTCCAGTGGGTATCACGATGGGCAACCATAGACAATTAGGCCCCACTAGCATGTCACGGTTGTGGTCCCGCACGTAGTCCATGAGGAAGTCCCTTTCCTGCGCACAGAAAGGCTTCTTCCTCGACGTGCAGGAGGTCGTGGCTTTGTGTGTGGTCCGAGCCTGTGCTGCAGGTGCACCCTTCATCCTCTTGGATGGTGGCGCGGACCCTGGCTGGCAAATGCTGCCCTGATCAGTATGGCCAGTGGCACTGGCGGACTGAGCCAAGGGAGTGGCAGGTGGAAGGACGACCAAAGGCCTGACTTGCGTCAGTGGCTGCTGGGTGCCCTCGAATGGACCCTGCACAGCAACATCCGCTTTTTTATGCAAGATGTTAACAGCACCCCTGCACCTGCAAGGCTGTATGTGACCCCGGTGATTAAGTGACGGGTCACGCATTGCTCAGGCACCCCAAAACTGCAGTAAAACTGTGCAGGCAACCCCTGCACCCTACATGCGTGGAATTAACCTCCCGCAGTACGCGGTGGCACCAAGGAGCACGAAAAACATGTATGCGTGGGACACGCAGGCTACTATGACCTTGAAAACGGGTACGCGATACACAGGGGCACCCGCAGTGGGAAAAATAGCATGCGTGACTCACCGTCAGACTAGCGTGATGATGAAAAACACACGTAGTCAATACCCCCGCCAAAGGAAGAAATACGTCCTTGATCCTCTGTGAAGTTGTGATGGCGCGCGAAACAACACAAAGTAGCAACACACATGTCGGTCTCCACGAAAGGCATGTACAGCGAACTGTGGTCACGCTCACCTTTTACCTGTGCTGACTGTGACGCCTGCGTGCATCACGTCACTTACGCGGTTAGGCCCTTTCCTCGGATTGCACGCATTCACACACGGACGTGTGGTTTTTTCACGTGCTGATCCACTATGCACCCGTGTTGAGGGAAACGCTGTGCGCGTTATGTCACAGATGCGCTTACGCGCTAAGGGCCTTTCCTCGAATTACACGCTGACGTGCACTTTTTTCACATGCCAAATCACTCCGTATCAAGCTGGCCAAGCGACAACACACGGAAGACCACGCTCCTGCCCAAAAGCCCATTTTCCTGCCCCCCAGAGCCCCGAGCACGCTCCCATCTGCCATCTGCTGCTGCCTGCCTGCCTGCTGCCCACGTACTCTGCTATTTGGTGCCTGCACGTCAGCCATATGCAGGGGTCCAGTCCCTGCTGGAACAGAAGACTCCCGACTGGGATACCATTGCTCCACAGCCCAGCCCCAGGACCCAGTTGCCCACCCAGACCTGCCTTGGGGGTCGCCATGTCGGGGCAGACACCATCAGAGACCACTGGTGACCCCCAGCCAGAGAGGCAGAGGGCTCCCAGCTTCAGTGACAAGGAAGTTGGTATGCTGGTGGAGCAAGTTCTGGGGCATTATGATGCCCTCTTCACACCATCTCGCGCTGTCAAGGAAGGACGGGAGAGGATCTGGGAGGATGTAGTGGTTGCCATCAACGCGGAGGGGGTGGCAACCCGCGAGATCAAGCACGTCCAGAAGCGCTGGGAGGACTTCAGGTCCAGGACCCTCAACAAGGACCGGCGCCTCATGAAGGCAGAGGATGCAGAGGGGTGCCGGGTCAGCCTGATCAACATCCAGATGAGGGTCCTGGAACGCATAAGCCCAGCGCTCCACGTCCAGATCCTTCGAAGGAAGACCCGTCTGGAGTCAAGCTGTAAGTGGCCATGCATTGCTGTGTGAAACAGGGCATGTTGCAGTGTGCTGATAGTCAGCTGCTTGCCTGTATGTGTTACATAGGCCATATATGGATGTGTGTGTGTGCAGGGACATCATGGTAATGCATGTGAGACCAGTAATGCGTGAACCACATGGATGGTGCATGTGTTCCAATGCAACATGGAGAGCTGCATGCGGAATGCACACATGAATGCATGCCTGTCTATGTTCTTGGACATGGATGGGGGTGGGAGATGGGTGCTGCTCTCATGTACATTTATGGTGTACATGTCTGTGTGTCTAAGAAGCATGTGTGTGACTTTTGGATGCGTGACACATGTCCGTGACGATGTGTTGATTCACTTATGCAGTCTAGTCACCCTTGTATCCACTGTGTCTGTGGTGTACGAGCCCTGATGCATGACCCTCTGGTGATGTGTGTGCATGGGATCAGTATGAGCCATGATGCATGCGAGTTTGAAGCCAAACCTTTATGTCAGTAGAGGCACTTGTACATGGATGCTGATGTTGATTGCATGCGCCGTGCCTGTTTCTGCATGTGTGTTGCCTGCATTGACCCATGTGTTGTGGAGGGACAGGATGGAAGTGATGTTCGACAGTGCCACTATGTGTTATTGCTTCTTGTCTAGGGGACTATTGTGCAATACCCTGATGCTTGTGTTCTATGTCTCCCTCTACGCAGCGTCGAGTGAAGAAGAGGGCGGAGACAGTGCTGTGGAGCAAAGCGGCGGGGATGCCTCCACCGGGCGGCGACGCAAGGCCCAGCCACCCTCCCAGGAATTGCTATCATCCGGGAGCGAGGGGACTGGTGCCGTGTCTGCCACTACGGCTGTAGCGAAGGGCCAGGTGAGCCCCCACAGGGGCTTGCAATGGCAGAAGACGGTGCAGCGACATCCAGGTTGGTGGTCTCCACAGAGGAGGAGGAGCCCACTACTGAGCCGCACATGGGGCCTGGTGGGGGAAGTACCACTGGTGCAAGTGGTGCAGTCCAGGGCCAGGGGCAGGAGGCAGCACAGGTCACCGTGGAGGGGCCTGTCCATGTCGCTGTCCCTGATCCTGTGACTGCGCCACCATACACCAGCAGGGATGCCCCATCCCAGGCCCGTCCGCAGGTAGGGGGGAGGCCCGCGTCATCTGGCACTCCACTACCTGCGGACGAGGAGTCCCATGACCGTGTGGGCTCCGTCCTGATTGGTGTTGCGTTGCGCACACGTGACATTTGTGATGACGTGCGTGTTTCCTGGGGGGACCACGCACACCATCACAAAAGAGCTGCATGGCAACGTGGCACAGTTGGGAGGGGCCATGGTCGGAGGGTTCCTACATGTGTCGCACACTCTGGTGGACCTCTCCTCCTCTGTGGAGACTACGCGCCAGTCGTTCTCCCTGCCGTCTTCCGGCCTAGATTCCACCAGGGCCCCCTGTGGACCTGGCCCGACCAATGCAGCCAGCATGGTGGAGATCCCATCCCTGCCACAGTTGGGAGTTGGAGGACCAGCAGGGGTGGACACCCCACCAACTGGAGACCAGCAGATGGAGGATATGCAGGCATCATCGGAGAGGGCACATGGACAGCAGCAGCAGGCTCAAGGTGGGATCGATGATGGCTCGGGGCCATCAACATCAGAGGGGCAGGCATCAGCCAGAGGGCAGGAGGACCCTGGAATGGGAGTGTCTTCTGTGTGGCTGTGGTTGGGCCAGTGGATAAATGCGGAGCGGCGGCGGGCAGAAGAGGCGTGGCTCACCATGATCAGGGCGGTGTTCTCCATGCGCCGGGCATTGAGGCGGGTTGAGTGCCTCGAGGCAACTCACAGGGAGTTGGAACAGGCCATGACTGCATCTCTGCGAGACCTTGGGGCCAGGGCACAGGCCCGCCTCCAGGAGATTCACGTGGAGTTCGATGATGCCCTGGCCCACAACATCACATAGTGAGCCGTAGGACTTGCCCGCTGCCATTGTATATAGTTAGTTAATGTTAGGTTTCATTTTCTGTTTTTATTTCATTTGGGACGCTTGGACAATGCCCCATGTTTTTGTATATAGTTCTTCAATAGGTAGTGTTTTTTTTATAGGTTTCATTTCATTCGTTGGGCTCATGGACCCTGGTTTCAATCATTTTACATAGTTGAACTGTGGATTTCTGAAAAATAATTTATTTAAAATCACCATGGATCAATGGATTTTACAATTTACGTTTCCTTTGGATTTGCTTTGGTGGACAGAGAGTTTGGACTAACTTTCTTTTGGATTACTTTGGATTGAGACTTCATTTCTTTTTTTCATTTTTGGACATGCATTTCTTTTCTTCTTTAAAATAATTTTCAAGGTTTCATTCCATTAGCTTCATTTTATGCAAAATACATTTTGCTTTATTACTTCCATGTGTGGTATTCGCTCATTGCTTTACTGCATGTCACAATGTGGGTTTACACAATCACTGGCACCCAGTGTATGTGTGTGTGACGGACACATGTTGTTGTGCATAGTTGACTTTTGGTTTGTGTCATGAAATAGGCCTTTCAGTGTGGGGTGGATGGGAAACTTGATTGGGTCTCAAGACTGGGGTGGCCTGCAGTAGGATTTTGGTGGACATGAGGCCCATGAATGTGCATCTTTATGACATTTTGTGGGGGGACATGAGTCGGGACCTGCTGGCAGGTGCCCGTCAATGCTGGATGGGTGGGGGTGCAGGGGGACATGAGTCGGGGCCTGCTGGCAGATGCCTGTCAATGCTGGATGGGTGGGGCTGCAGGGGGACATGAGTCGGGGCCTGCTGGCAGGTGCCCGTCAATGCTGGATGGCTGGGGGTGCAGGGGGACATGTGTCGGGGCCTGCTGGCAGGTGCCTGTCAATGCTGGATGGGTGAGGGTGCAGGGGGACATGAGTTGGGGCCTGCTGGCTGGTGCCCGTCAATGCTGGATGGGTGGGGGTGCAGGGGGACATGAGTCAGGGTCTGCTGGCAGGTGCCCGTCAATGCTGGATGGGTGGGGGTGCAGGGGGACATGAGTCTGGGCCTGCTGGCAGGTGCCCGTCAATGCTGGATGGGTGTGAGTCGGTGCTCACTAGTGCATGGTGACAAGTGGGATGGCTGGGGGGCATGCCCAGGGTGGATGGGCTGCCTACAGGACTTGACCAGGGGTGCAGTTTAGTCCCCTGTGGTGTGGGCTGCCTGCAGGGCTGGGGAGGGGGTAGAGGGCACACCTGGGAGGACCCACACTGCCAATTCACGTGTGAAACTCCCCACGGACCCCCCAAATACACGTACCCCGCTCGCACAAGGCCTATCGCGTGTGAATCTCCCGGCGCACCCCTCAGAATACACATACCCCGCTCGCACAAGGCCTATTGCGTGTGATTCTCCACGCGCACCCCCCAAATACACATACCGCGCTCGCACAAGGCCTATCACGTGTGATTCTCGATGCGCACCCCCCAAATACACATACCCCGCTCGCACAAGGCATATCTCGTGTGATTCTCCCTGCACACCCCTCAGAATACACGTACCCCGCTCCCCAAGCCCTATCGCTTATGATTCTCCATGCGCACCCCCCAAATACACGTACCCCGCTCGCACAAGGCCTATCGCGTGTGATTCTCCACGTGCATCCCCCAAATACACGTACCCCGCTCGCTCAAGTACTATCGCGTGTGACTCTCCCCGCACACCCCTCAGAATACACATACCCCACTCCCCAAGCCCTATGGCATGTTATTCTCCATGCGCACCCCCGAAATACACATACCCCGCTCGCACAAGGCCTATCGCGTCTGATTCTCCACACACACCCCCGAAATAGACGTACCCCGCTCGCACAAGGCCTATCGCGTGTGATTCTCCACGTGCACCCCCCAAATACACGTATCCCGCTCGCACAAGGCCTATCGTGTGTGAATCTCCCCGTGCACCCCGCAGAATACACGTACCCCGCTCCCCAAGCCCTATCGAGTGTGATTCTCCATGCGCACCCCCAAAATACACATACCCTGCTTGCACAAGGCCTATCGTGTGTGATTTTCCACGAGCACCCCTCAAATACATGTACTCCGCTTGCACAAGCCCTATGGCATGTGATTCTCCACGCGCACCCCCGAAATACACGTACCCCGCTCGCACAAGGCCTATCACATGTGATTCTCCACACACACCCACGAAATACACGTACCCCGCTCGCACAAAGCCTATTGTGTGTGATTCTCTTCACGCACCCCCCAAATGCAAGTACCCTGCTCGCACAGGGCCTATCCCGTGTGAAACGTCCCACGCACCCCAGAAATATACGTACCCTGCTCGCACAGGGCCTATCACGTGTGAAACTTCCCACGCACCACAGAAATACACCTACGCCGCTCGCACAAGGCCTATCGTGTGTGATTCTCCCCACCCACCCCCCAAATACACGTACCCAACTCGCAAAAGGCCTATCGCGTGTGAATCTCCCCGCACACCCCTCAGAATACATGTACCCCGCTCCCCAAGCCCTATCAAGTGTGATTCTCCATGCGCACCCCCAAAATGCTCATACCCTGCTTGCACAAGGCCTATTGTGTGTGATTTTCCACGCGCACCCCCCAAATACACGTACCCCGCTCACACAAGGCCTATTGCGTGTGAATCTCCCTGCGCACCCCTCAGAATACACGTACCCCTCTCCCCAAGCCCTATGGCATGTGATTCTCCACGTGCACCCCCGAAATACACGTACCCCGCTTGCACAAGGCCTATCGCGTGTGATTCTCCACATGCACCCCCGAAATTCATGTACCCCGCTCGCACAGGGCCTATTGTGTGTGAAACTTCCTGCACACCCCAGAAATATACGTACCCCGCTCGCACAGGGCCTTTCGCCTGTGATTCTCCCCACGCACCTCTCGGAATACACGTACCCCTCTCGGCCAAGGACTATCGCGTGTGACACTTCCCGCACACCCCCAAAAATACACGTACCCCATTCGCACAAGCCCTGTCGCGTGTGATAATTCCAGCACACCCCAGAATTACACGTTCCCTGCTCGCGTGATTGCAGTGTAGCGGCCCTGTAAGCTGGTTCAGGGTTAGCGCGGCCCTTTGCGCTGCATTGGGGATTTCAATGGCTTGTCCTTGTGCAAGGGGCGTTCTTGGGGGCGTAACTGGCGTGGCGGGATATTCTCTGCGCCAGCGCTCACTATGGCTTGGGAATTCCATGAATACGTGGTGCGCCAGAATGCTGTTTAGCGCACACAGCTGGCACACGCTGGCACACGATCCCTCTCTGCGCTGCTCGCGTGCGCTGCCTCTGCGCTGAAATCTATGAATTACCCCCTTATTGTCAAGAGAAATCCTCTTACCTTAAAGGAACAGAGGTCAAAATTGTCCACCCTCCAGTGTAGTCACTATGTGGTCAATACAGTAGGCTAGCCAAGATGTGCTGACCAATGGGTAGCTATAAAGGAAATTGATAGACAGAAAATCTGGTTCAATATATGGATTTGTCGCCAGTCACGACCTACATCACATGTAGAAGTATAATAACAACAAGCCCACACACTTACTTGAACTATGCTCTTCTCTGCTTGCAAGTCCTAGTTATGGGTCTTCAAAAATTACGGTTTGCCACTCACTATGGGGAGGAGAGAGAATCAGTCTCAGTCTCCATCTATAGGGACAAAACATGATTCTAATGAAAGAGGGTGAACTAAATCCTATTCAGTTCAAAGAAATCAACAAAAAGGTGAATTATGGACCTAGATTAAAACTAGGTGTCCTACTCACCCAAAAAAGTCTGTTTATTCACTTTAGATCTCTCCAGGCTTGCACTTGTGTCCAAACTGCCATTCAAAATGGCTGCTTTTAGCGTGCACGCGCATTCGCCGTTGCATGATGACGTCACCGCGGCGCGAAAATATTCTATGCTGGCTAAGATAAATAGATGATATCTTTGTTATCTGGAAGGGGAGTGAAGACGTGGCAAATCAATTCAATCTTTGGTTGAACAAACAGAATGGATATCTCAAATTCACCATGAACATAAGCAATGATCTGGTGAATTTTTGGGATATATCTATATTCAGTAAAAAAACCTTGTTAAAGGGACATTATGGTTAAGTTGCGCTACTAAAAACCTATGAAATTCAGTAAAAAAGTTTGTTAAAGGGACGTTATGGTTCCAAGTAAAACCGAAAAACCCCTGAAATCCGCCAATTATGGTAAGCTAAGCAACCATAACTCGCGCCACCACCGTGCATTGCTAAGACTAACACCCAGGACATCAAAGATGACATCACAAATGTCATTGATGACATCACTGATGATATCCCATGTCTGACTCGCTGTTTTTTCCTTTCCTTTCATGATATATCTTAGACAGTAATAGTTAGGAACAAAGAAATCAAAAAGTACCATATTTGTAGACTTATACTTCAAATATGTTCTTACAATAATTCACTTATGGTCCACTCACAGCATATGAAACATATACATAGGAAAAATACACACAAAACTCTAATAAGAAAGCATTTATCATTTCACTATTCAACATGGTAAAATTATGAATATTACACCTCCATCATGTAGGCTGCACACAATGCTACTATTTATACATGAGTAGCTTAGTATACTGTAAAGAACTTCATAATAGAATGCTATTTATATCAATGCATTGCCTAATATCTATTCCAATGATCCTTAACACTTTTTCTGTGAACATTATAATAAGAATCCCTTGTTTTCATGAAAAGTAAATGAACATGTGATGTCATCAGTGATGTCATCAATTACATTTGTGATGTCATCTTTGATGTCCTGGGTGTTAGTCTTAGCAATGCACGGTGGTGGCGCGAGTTATGGTTGCTTAGCTTACCATAACTTGCGAATTTGAGGGGGTTTTCGGTTTTAGTTGGAACCATAACGTCCCTTTAACAAAGTTTTATTTACTGAATGTCATAGGTTTTTAATAGCGCAACTTAACCATAACGTCCCCTTAACAAGGTTTTTTTCATTGAATTTCATAGGTTTTTATTAGTTTAACTACTAACATCTGACTTCATTTCAGACCTTCCAGAGAATGCCACATGCCATATGCTGGCGCGCAACATGATGACGTGTCCGAGAACACGTACACACTTCACAATAAGATCTGTGGTTCGCGGACAGTTTGGAACTACATTTTCTACTGATCTAGGAACTTTCAACTTCAAAATTTCCTTGCACAGCTCCAACACCTATTCCTACTCATCCATTAACAATCCAGTACACAGTACATACATTTGGCAAAACTGCTATTAATCTTAAAATGGCATCAGCTAAGGCCATCCCTCCTCCCCAAGAGACACCACCACTGCTGTAATCAAGGAGCATGAGAAACACTGCCCCCTACCTTAGAAATAACACACAGGCAACATTTTCCCCTGTCCACCTGCCCCTCCATATTAGTGTTTCATACCTCTTCCCTCATTTCCCTCCCCACCTTTCGTTCTAAGCTCACCTGCCCAAAAAAAATCCATCCAAAAACAAAATAATTGTTCCTTTAGGAACCACCTTTCACAGTTAAAACATAGAACTCGAGAAAAAAAAAACGCAGACCCCATCGACTTTATATTTCTCAGTAAAGTACATAGACTCAATAAGATTTTCTAACATTTCCATTTGCATTTTGTGTTATACATATAAGGGAAATATTGGGGCGTTCATCCCCGTTCCAGGGACTGGAACGTTGGATACCGGCCCAGCAGCCCAAGTTATCAGCCCAAGCGAAGCAAGGGTGGATAACGAGGTGTCTGGATCATTATCCCCCCATTCCAGCACCTGAAATGGGGGATGAAGGCCATTAGCAGTCTAGGTTCCCAAAGCGGGAACCAAACTAAAAAAGAGGATTTTTCATCCTACACTGGGATGTCCCGCTTTAGGAAGGAAAATCCTTTTCCAAGATGGCCACCCTGGAAAGGGAAGGCGGGGGTTCCATACAGGGCCCCTCTTCGATTTCCATGGCAGTCTGCAGAAGGCAAAAAGAGAACCCTATGACCATATTACCACAAGCACATTTTTCTTCCCTTTCAAATCTATCCTAATTTCGAATAACTTTACCACAAAGCCAGCCCCAGGTGGACATGGCCACTTTAATCCTATGTTTTGTCCCTTCTGGTCATGGCCAGTAGCCAGATTGTCCAGAGAGTGACCTTATTCCATGACCCGGACAATCTGGCACTGCCCATTGACACAGGCTACCCCTCAGTCACTAAAGCTATACCGCTATTTCTTTGTGAAATAAGAAAACACTGCCACATTTGCAAAACCATGCTTTTAGATCCTTGCCAATGCGCCTTATGCAAGTTTGCTGGAAATCCACCCATGTTTTATTTTTTCAAAACTGCCAAACGAATGCATATACAATCATCATATAAGCTCTGCACAAAATCCCACCAAACTTTGTAAACTCATTCGAAATCAAGTCAGAAATATCCCACTCATCGTCATCACCCCTCACCTCCCCAGACATTATTTCATAAGTTTCACAAGTGCAATGCTCAGAAAATATTATTGTCCCGAGGGTTCGGCCATGTATTTTTATACATACGTTGATCTATTGCAAACATTCCAATTCACCTTACCTCACTTTTCCTCTTTTAAAAACATACAAAATCTTGCAGCAGGGCTCGTCCATCTGCTGCTATTCTTATCCATTGCTGCAGCTGCCTACGGTAAACTGCCCTGATGTCACTAAATCATATGCCCCACCCCTGACCCTCACATCACCAACCCTAGTGATATTCTACACATTTCTCTGTGACATTCCTCTTCAGTGTGGCCAAACGCGCCCATAATCACCTACGTGATGTGACGCAGAACCTGAAAATCAACACACACCGACTAACAACACAGCAAATCACAATTCAGAATATTAAACTGTACTTTAAAAGAAAACAATAACACTGTATAATTTGTAAAGTACTTTTATTTCACAATAAACGCTCTGAGAACATCCGACTTTTGCCATATTCAATCAAATTGCAAATTTGTTTCTTTGCTCGCGATCCAAAATGTTTATAGTGAGGCACACGTTGTTCTTTTTGCGTACACAAGGTGTTTGTTTTTTCGATGAAACAACTGCTTGGGTCGCACAGTGAATTCCATGGCTTCTGCATCAACTTGGGCCTAGACCACCATAAAGGATGTTATGTTACTCCTAATCGCTAGTGCACATGGGCCCTGGGCGATCATCCCAAAAAACTGTCACTGTGATCCAGGCGTTGACAACTATGTGCAGCTGCCGATTAAAGAAGCCGTTAGTTGGCATCTGGAATCTATGACAATCGCAGAAAGGCTGAATGTATCTGTTTCGAAAACACAACAGAAAATGTGCCTCAATGCCCGCACTTTATTACAATGTATCTATTGACTTTTTAATTCGTCATAGAGTTTAAACTAATGATTAGCACACACATCAAACAATGTCAACAAAGAGAAAACAATGTGGAAACTGATACACAATTTGATATGGTCATACATGACATTTTAATGAAATATTAGCGTTGAACCTAGGTGAACCTAGTGATGGTCTACATGCACCTCGATGCTGCACTCCCCAAAACCATGTAAAAAAGACAACTACACACAAAGATAGTACTTGTGTTACACTGCAATAAGCAACAAAGAACAAACACATAGAATATAACCCAAAATTAATCTTCAGATAATAATAAGTTAATGCTCTTTCCGGTATACAATCGGCAAAATCAAACTTACATTATATTCACCATTTCCATTCTCTTGGCGTAAGTCAGACCGTAACGCTCACTGCGTTTGCACCAAAGATTCTTCATGAACTGAATTTACATGTTCCTTACACACTTTTGGAATGCATAACCTTATCAAATCTTTATTATTAAAAACCTCCTATCATTGCATTCCTTATGAAATGGTCCCTTTCTCTCAAGGTCAAAAAAACAATTGAACCTTATACTGTGTCTCCCATGCGTGGGCTTCCTTAGCTCGCAACCAAAAGTTCAAAGCTGGTGACCTTCACTCAGAGTCAAAATACATCCTCACTTTGCAAAAAGTTTCCTCACCGACGCCATGAGAACTGTTATTCTCATACACGTGCAGGGCCGCTCTATGCCTCAGACAGCACAGCTGGCTGCCTCAGATGCCAGACTCTAGGGGGTGGCAGTCTATATTAATTACATTTTAACACAGACACATTAGTCCTACACCTGTACTTTACGCACATTATAATGTGGAACACCTCCAAATGCACCGTATGTCTTTTGTGACAAAAAACACCTGTTTTTGCTTCTTGCTGCCTTATTATTATTATTATTATTATTATTATTATTATTATTATTATTATTATTATTATATTGTTATATCCCATCCCATCCTCATCAACCCTCACGTCCCCAGACAGTATTTGATAAGTTTAAGAAGTGCAATGTTGTGTTTTTTAATATGTTTTTGCAGCGATTACCGCGGACACCAAAACACGGATCCAAGATGGCAGGCGCACCGGAACAATCTGACGCACTTCACGCTCTTCACCATCCAATCAGAGAACGCGTCACATGTCCGCGGACATGATGCGACCGATTATCCAATCGATATCTTGCCCGCGGAGCGAACGCGGAAGTGTGTCCGCAGAGCGGACATAGATATCACACATTTTATGAGACCTACATTTTGATTGTTTTAAAAAAAAACTACTGGACAGATTTTCATCAAATTTACGAAAGCATGCTTTCAGGCCCAAGCCGTTGCTCCTGCCACAAATTTGGTGAAAATCCGTCCAGCTGTTTGGGCTGTAGGCATGCACAACATTTTTCCCCCATTCAGTCTATGGGAAAAAAAGAAATGTTGGGACCGCCCTATAACTTTGTCCCCCCTGGACCAAACCTCACCAAACCTTGCAAAAAAATTCAGAGTGGACCATATACTTCTTTTTGCAAAGTTTGGTGTGGATTCATCCAGGGGGAGCGAAGTTATAAGTCACCCAAAAAGTGCTCTTCCTATAGGGTGAGCAACTTAACCATAAGTACACGGCCACTAGTGTGGCTGTGTAATATCATCATCAAGGCATTCTGTTGGACAAACATTATACCAAAGACACAGACAGAAATGCCCTCCTCCATTTCAATAGCCATCATGCACAACATGTAAAGACTAATTTACCCTTTGGCCAGTTCTTACATATCAAGAAAAATAGCAGCACAAATTAAACCTACGAGATTAGGGCCAACAAACTAATCGACACATTGACTAATCGTGGCTATCTGAAACATCTAGTGATGGATTCAGCAATAAGGGCATTCAACAATAATAGAGAGGCCCTTCTAGACCAACAACTACATAGAAATAGAGATACAAAAGAGACCGCATTGGTATTTGTGATTACCTTTAGCAATTTGTCCTATAAAATTAAAGGCATCATCAATAGAAATTGGAACAGAGTAATGACCAGGGGATGTGACAAACCACTGATAGCATTAAAAAAAAGCACCACTATACACAATCTAGTGATGAAAAATGATATTGGGGGTACCAGAGAGAAGGAATCCCACCAGACAAGATTGTGGGGGTTACCACCAGTAGCAGGACACCGCCCATGTGGAAATTGCACTATGTGTGCTCAAAACAGAAAAACTACAACGGTAGATCTAGGTTTAGAAAGGGATTGGAACATCACGGAATACACAAATTGTAACACAGAGAATGTAGTCTATGTAAATAGATGCCTGTGTCAATATATCTACATTGGTAAAACCATTTGAAAATGTAAAATGAGAATGATTGAGCACAAAAGTTGTATTAAAATAAGATAGATCAAGCACCTCTTGTCAAACATTTTTGGAATGTGAGAGGAAGAACACCACAAAAAATTACTGAGCCTGGAACAGAAATTAATCTTTTTGACCCAAAGTCATATCCATGGTCTCAATGAAAATATTGAATGGCATAATGCCTAGATGAGACAACTTTTTGGTTTGCTCAATCATCTTGTTATTGTTACCATATGAAATAAGTAATGAATCTGTTACATGGCATAGCATCTCTAAATATGAGTATGTGTCAAATCTGTGTTCTTGTTAAATCTTATGAGACTTTGTGGGTAATTCATAGAAATCAGCGCAAAAGTGGCGCACGCGGCTGGCGCACAGTGTGCGTGTGCAGCAGTCTGCGCCAGCCGCGTGCTCTAAAACCCATTTCAGCGCACAGCGTATTCATGGATTTCAACATCCAGAAACAGCCGTGGCGCAGAGTGGCGCTGCGACCCTGCAGCAATGCCAGTTATGCCCCGAACCCCGCCCCGTATGCCATGTACAGCACACAAATCGCGTACATGGCGCACAGGCTAGTGGACCAGCATACAGCCTCCCAACCACGAAAACGCGTGTAAAACTCCCCACGCACCCCTCAGAATACATGTACCCCTCTTGTGCTAGCGAATTTGCGTGTAAAAGTCCCCGCGCACCCCCAGAATACACGTACCCCTATCGCGCTAGCGAATCCGCATGTAAAACTCCCCACGCACCCCTCCGAATACACGTAACCCTCTCGTGTGAGCGAATTCGCTTGTAAACCTCCCCGCACACCCCCAGAATACACGTACCCCTCTTGTGCTAGCGAATTCGCATGTAAAACTCCCCGCGCACCCCAGGAATACAAGTACCCCGCTCGCGTTAGCGAATTTGCATGTAAAATTCCCAGCGCACCCCTGCGAATACATGTACCCCTCTCGCGCTAGCGAATTCACGTGTAAAACTCCCTGCGCTCTCCAGGAATACACGTACCCCACTTGCGCTAGCAAATTCACGTGTAAAACTCCCCGTGCACCCCTCCGAATATATGTACCCCTCTCGCGCTAGCAAATTCACATGTAAAACTCCCTGCACACCCCAGGAATACACGTACCACACTCGCCCTAGTGAAATCGCATGTAAAACTCCACCCTGTGGTGTGGGCAGCCTATGGGCCATGCACTGGGGTGATGGGCTGCCTGTGGTGAATGTTGAGGGTGGATGGGCTGCATGTGTGTATTCCAAGTGGTGCGTGGGGAGTTTAACATGCGATTTCGCTGGCGAGCGTGGTACATGTATTCCTGGGGTGTGTGGGGAGTTTAACACGTGATTTTGCTTGGCGAGCGGGGTACGTATATTCCTGGGGTGCACGGGGAGTTTTGCATGCGAATCTGCTAGCGCGAGAGGGGTACGTGTATTCCGAGGGGTGCGCGGGGAGTTTTACACGCGATTTCACTGTCCGAGCGGGGTACATGTGTTCTGGGGGTGCGTGGGGAGTTTTACCCGCGAATTCGCTGGTGCGAGAGGGGTACGTATATTCTGAGGGGTGCGCAGGGAGTACCACACACGAATTGGCAATGTGGTCCTCCCAGGTGTGCCCTCTCCCACCTCCCCAGGCTCTGCAGGCAGCCCACAGCACAGGGGACTGCCCTGCACCCCTGCCCATGCCCTGCAGGCAGCCCATACACCCTGGCCATGCCCCGCATCCAGCACACATGGCACCATGCACTAGTGAGCCCTGACTCATGTCCCCCTGCAGCCCCACCCCCCCAGCATTGACGGGCACCTGCCAGCAGGCCCCTACTCATGTCCCCCTGCACCCCTACACCCCCGGCATTGACGGGCACCTGCCAGCAGGCCCCGACTCATGTCCCCCTGCACCCCCACCCCCCAGCATTGACAGGAACCTGCCAGCAGGCCCTGACTCATGTCCCCCTGTACCCCCACATGTCATCATGATCCACAATCATGGGCCTCATGGCCACCCAAATCACACCCCACGCCACCCCTGTCCAAACACCCAACCAAGTATTCCATCCACCGCACATAGAAATGCCAATTACATGATACAACCCAAATGGCAAGTATGCACATCAACACATGTCCGTCACAGACACACAATGAGGGCAAGTGAATGAGAAAACACACATTGTGACATGCATGAAACCAATGACAGAAAACCACGCATTGAAGTAAGAAAAAAATATGTATTGAACACAGAAGCAAGGGGATTAAATGAAATCACACAACAATGGAAATAATAAAGAAAAAACAGCATGTCCCAAAAAAAACAACAAAAAAAAATCATGAAAGCACAATCCAAATAAATCCAAATGAAAATGGGTCCAAAGTGTCCATCCAGCAAACCAAATCCCCCCAAAAAATATAAGAATAATCCATTGCTCCATGGTGAACCAAAAAAAAATGATGAGAAATGCAGTCTCCAACTATATGCAAAGATCAAATCCAGGGTCCATACACCCAACTATAGAAAGGAAACCTACAAAAAACCCTATCTAATAAAGAACTATCTACAATAGTTCCAAGGGGAACTATGGACTAAAAAGGTGGGGCATAGTCCAAGCGCCCCAAATGAAAGAAAAATATAAATGAAACCTAACACTAACTAAATATATACAATGACGGCGGGCAAGTCCTACGGCTCACTAGTTGATTTCCCGGGTTAGGGCATCATCAAACTCCTGTTCAACGTCCTGGAGGTGGGCCTGTTCCCTGGCCCTGAGGTCTCGCAGGGATAACGCCATGTCGACCTCCAACTCCCTGCGAATTCCCTCGAGGCACTCAGCCCGCCTCAGCGCCCTGTGCATGGATGTCTCTGCCCTGACCATTGTGAGCCGTGCCTCCTCCGCTCACCGCCCAGCGCCGCTCCGCATCTATCCGCTGTCCCAACCACTGCCACACGGAAGACACTCCCATTCCAGGGTCCTCCTGCCCTCCGGCCGATGCCTGCCCCTCTGATGTTGATGGCCCGAGCCATGATGCCTCCCACGTTGAGCCTGCCGCTGCCTCCGACGCAACTGCCTCTGACAGACGACGGCATCTAGGCTGATGGAATCCGCTGTCGTGCACGTGCCCTACCCGATGCTGCCGGCACATCCTCCAACTGCTGGGATCCAGTTGCTGGGGTGTCCACCCCTTCTGGACCTCCGACTCCCGACTGTGGATCTCCACCGAGCTGGCTGCGTTGGTCAGGGCAGGTCCACAAGGGGCCCTGTTGGCATCTGGGCCGGAAGACAGCATGGAGAACGACTGGTGCATAGTCTCCACAGTGGAGGAGAGGGGCGCCAGAGTGCCCGACACATGTACGAAACCCCCGACCAAGGCCCCTCCCAACTGGGCCTCATTGGCACGCAGCTCTTCGTGATGATGTGCGTGCTCCCCCCAGGACAGTCTCCATACAGTCACGGGTCCTCTCGTCCGCAGTGTCAGATGATGTGGACCTCCCCCCTACCTGCGGACGGGCCTGGGATGGGGCATCCCTGCTGGTGCTTGGTGGTGCAGGCACAGTGTCAGGGACAGTGACATGCAAAGGGCCCTCAACGGCGACCTGTGCTGCCTCCTGCCCATGCCCCTGGACTGCACCACTTGCACCAGTGGTACCACCCCCACCAGGCCCCATGTGCAGCTCAGTAGCACCAACCTGGATGGCTCCACACCTTCTTCTGCCGTTGCAAGCCCCTGTGGGGGCTCACCCACCCTTTCCACTGCAGCTGTAGTGGCAGACGCGGCACCAGTCCCCTCGCTCCCGGATGATGGTAATTCCTGGGAGGGTGACTGGGCCTTGCGTTGCTAGCCGTTGGAGGCATCCCCGCTGATTTTCTCCACATCGCCGCTGTGTAGAGGGAGACATAGAATACAAGCATGAGGGTACTGTACAATAGTCCCATAGACAGGAAGCAATAGCACATGAGTGGCACTGTCAAACGTCACTTCCATCATGTACCTCCACAACACATGGGTCAGTGCAGGCAACACACATGCAGAAACAGGCATGGTGCATGCAAAGAACATGTGCATACATGTCCAAGGAACTGTTGAAACATACGATGGTGGTTCAAAACTCGCATGCATCATGGCTCATACTGATCACATGCACACACATCACCGTAGTTTCATCCATCTGGCCTCGTACACCCAGACACAGTGGAGACAAGGATGACTAGGCTGCATCAGTTAATCAGAACATTGTCACGGACATGTGTCATGCATCCATGGCATGTACAAGTCACACACACGCTACTCAGACACATATACATGTACACCATACATGTCCTTGACAGCAGCACCCATCTCTCACACCCCATCCATGTCCAACAACAGAGACAGACATGCATTCATGTGTGCATTTCACATGTTGCCCCACATGTTGCATTGTAACACATGCACCATATTCACACATGACTGGTCTCACATGCAGCACCATGATGTCCCTGCACACACACATCCATACATGGCCAATGTCACACATACAGGCAAGTAGCTGACTACCAGCACACTGCAACATGCCCTGTTTCACACAGCAATGCATGGCCACTTACCGCTCGACTCCAGACGGGCCTGCATCCTGAGGATATGGTGGCGAAGCACTGGGCAGAATGCGCTCTAGGACCCTCATCTGCTGCTTGGTAAGCTGGCCCACTGCATCCTCTGCCTCTAAGAGGCACCGGGCCTTCTTGAGGGTCCTGGACTTGTAGTCCTCCCAGCGCTTCTGGACGTGTTTCATGTCACGGGGTGCCATCCCCTCTGTATTGATGCCACCCACTATGTCCGTCCAGATCCTCCTCCATCCTTCCTTGTCGGCGCACGATGGTGTGAAGAGGGCATTTTACTGCACCAGGACTTGCTCCACTAGGATGCCAACTTCTTCGTAAGTGAAGCTGGCAGCCCTCTGCCTCTCTGGCTGTGGGTTGCCACTGGTGCCGGAAGGTGTTGTGTCGGACATGGCAACCCCAGAGGCAGGTGTGGGTGGAAAACTGGGTCCTGGGGCTGGGCTGTGGAGTGATGGAACTCCAGCCCATTGCACCAGTGGTACCACCCCCACCAGGCCCCATTTGCAGCTCAGAACACCAGTTCTGTTCCAGCAGGGGTGGTCACTGCAAGTGGACACCTGCAGATGGCAGATGTGCAGGAACCAAATGGCAGGGCACGGTGGCAGCAGGCAGGCAGGACTGCAGCAGCAGATGGCTCATGAGAGGCTGCTTGCGGCTCTGGGGGGCAGGAAAATGGCCTTCTGGGCAGGAGCGAGGTCTTCTGTGTGTTGTCGCGTGGCCAGCTTGATATAGAGTGATTTGGCACGTGAAAAAACTGCATGTCAGCATGTAATTTGAGGACAGGCCCTTAGCGCGTCTGTGACGTTATACACGCGGGCGTTCCCCTCGTGATGGGTGCGTAGTGAATCAGCACGTGAAAAAAATACACGTCTGTGTGTGAATGCGTGTGATCCGAGGAAAGGGCCTAAGCGCATAAGAGAAATGACGCGCGCGCATGTCCCTCAGCACGGGTTGAAGGTGAGCTGATCCCGGCAGTTTGCTGTACGTGACATTCGTGGAGACCGACGTGTGTGTAGCTACTTCGTGTTGTTTTGCGCGCCATCACAACTTCACAGCGGATCAAGGACATATCTCTTCTTTTGGCAGGGGTATTGGCTACACGTGTTTTTCATTATCACGCTAGTCTGATGGTGAGTCGCGCACGCTATTTTTCCCACTGCGGGTGCCCCTGTGTATCGCATACCTGTTTTCAAGGTCATAGTAGCCTGCGTGTCCCACAAGTATGTGGTTTTCATGTCCCTGGGTGCCACTGAGTACTGCAGGAGGTTAATTCCACGCATGTGGGCTACCGGGGGTTGCGTGCACGGTTTTACAGCAGTTTTGGGGTGCCTGAGCATTGTGTGACCCGTCACTTCATCACCGGGGTCACATACAGCCTTGCAGGTGCAGGGGTGCTGTTAACATCTTGTATCCCACCCCCTTCACCCCAATTGCCCAGGACAATTGTCGTGTACACCTCCCATTGGCACTACTCCATCTGTGCTGGCACTACTCCATCTGTGCAATGGCTGGCAGGCCACGTAATGTGAGGGGTGCCTCAGCTGGGCATACTCCACATGGCGGGCATGGTCAGGGACGTGGCTGGGGTGACTAGGGAGTAGGGGGACTCCAGGGTGTCCAGGGTGGCTGCAGAGGGGGAAGAGGCAGGGGTGTGCCAGCTCGGCATGATGTTGTGCCACATGTTGGTGCAGTCATGCCACCACCCCCTGCGGCTCCAGGAGATGCAGTTCTTGCATCTGACACTGGCACCCATCTGACCCGGCAGTCCGTTTCATCGACTGCCACGGGCCCAAGGGTAGTGGTAGCTGCAGCTGTGGACATCACCACCCAGGCTCAGGGTCTGCCAGCGCAGGCTGCGTTGGCACTTGAAGAGTCCATGGAAGATTTCCAGGTGGTCAGGAGGCACACCGTAGGTGCATGCAGGACTCCCCTGACCGAGGCACGTGTCCCTGAGGCAGTAATGTCATCTGCTGCCCTGATCAGCTGGGTGTTGGCAAGTGCAGGGGCAGATGCAGCCGACACCACACCGGTTGTGAGTCTACCAACCAGGACAGTCCCGGTCAATGACCCTTTCACAGCGGATGTTGCTGCGCAGGGTCCATTCCAGGGCACCCAGCAGCCACTGACGCAAGTCAGGGGTTCACTCCATGTTCGACCTGCCACTCCCTCAGCTCATTCCACCAGCGCCACTGCCCATACTGATCAGGGCGGCATTTGCCAGCCAGGGTCCGGACCAGCATCCAAGAGGAGGAAGGTTGCACCAGCAGTAGAGGCTGGGACCCCAGACACAGTTACGGCCTTCGGCACATCGAGGAAGAAGCCTTTCTGCAAGCAGGAGCTAGACTTCCTTGTGGACTACGTGCGGGAACACAACCGTGACATGCTAGTGGGGCTGAATTGTCAAACTACGGCTGCCCATCGTAATACCCACTGGAAGCAAGTTGCGGATGACGTGAATGCATTCGGCCATGAGGTGCGCACAGCGCAAGAGAGCAAAAAGCACTGGAATGACCTCAAACGCAGTACTAAGGCAAAGCGTGCCTCTAATTACAACATGACTCCGGTGACTGGCGGTGGGCCACCACCTGAGGAGGAAGACCTCACTCCGCACGAGTTACTCGTTGCAGAGTTCATACCAACATAATTGGTCGAAGGAGTGGGAGAGATGCTGGACGTTGATGGCCCGTCCAGTGAGTGTTGTTGCCTGTTGGTCGACGACATGTGCGTTTTGCTTGTGTGATGTGTTGTGCTTGTCTGCCACAGCATTTCATGTGTACATTGTTCTCATGTGCAAGTAATGCAATGCTTCTATGATACTTGCCTTCTGTGCAGGATAGTGGACATGTAGAGCAGACGGGGACTGTCCTCACCACCATACTTGACCCTAATCACATGCTAGTCACCCAGCTGCCCCTACAGTCCATGTTCCAGCTCAATAGCTCTTCTGCATGTAGCCTGGGGTGTGTTTCCTCTCAGCACTGGGACTATGTCTTTGCATGACTGACGTGCATGTGTCCTCTGCATGCATGCGGGTACTCCACATAGGCATGCTCCCTTGCCCATCCACCAACCCTGCGTTCCAATTTCAACATTGCACAGGTGTGCATCACGTTGGCGTACTGCAGGGCCTGTTCAAGACTCCTATGTACATGCAAACTTTCACCAGCCAACCTACCAGACACATGCAGTGGGGTACATCCTCTGCACTTCATGCAGGGTGTCTCACTTGGACTGTGCAGATGGCAGATGCTCCGCTGAGACATGAGTTCCCATTCATGCTCCATGTGTATTCCATGCATGCCACTATGTGTCCTTGACTGGATGATCATTGTAGTACGTGTCCAGGATGACCTACATTTCTTTGCTTTTGATCATCCATTCCATGCCCACTCTGGCACAGTCCTGCACCACAAACATGTTTAGGGTGTCACAGTCTGTGCAGGTCACAGACCTCCCCCCGTTTCAGGCCCACTGACTCTGTTCAACTGGTGTAGGGGCTTCTGCACACATGGCTGTACTACTGATATATATGTCCTGCTTTCTGTCCCATCATCATCTGCTGTGTTGTCAGTTGACTCAGATGATGCAATTGATGCTAGCCAGCACTGTCTGCCAATACACAGGTCTCTGGTCGTCCTTTCGCTGCCATGCAATGCATCCCTAAATGTTCACTTAGGGGGGGGGTTGCTTGTAGCCATGCAACACATTGCATGCACATTGCACGTGATTCCTGGACTTGCCCTTGAACTTCCTTCATGTCAATTTATACACATCATGATGTACTTGTTCATGTAGATAGTGGATAACGTACACATGTCATGCACTGCATCAATCCACTTCTGAGCCGTGTTACACCATTCTACATGCCTAGTCCCTGATGCTATGTCAAAGTGACCTTGCATGCATGCCAGGTTCAAATTTGTGTGTGACATGTGTGCTTCATGTGTTGTCAGTCTGTGTGATGTCTATGTGTGTGTGTGTTATGTGCTTCTGACATGTGTACTAATATACATTTTCTCCACTTTCCAGATGATGACGCAATGGAGCCAGAGGATGGTGTTGTCATGTCAGACACAGGTTTGCTATCACACCAGCAACCCGGCACAAGTGGGGGTCGTGGGGTGGTAGACCACGAAAACCCATATGTGTTACAGACCATCTTGTCTGTGGCCGGCAATGAGTCAAGCCCGGACGATCACTCTAACAACAATGTCGAGTTAGATGTGCATCGGGTCCATTTGTCTGGGGTGAGTGATTCTGATGTGGACGCTCCTCTGTCCGCGAAACCTGCACTGAGGGGCCAGACGGTGGTGAGACCTCCACCTGTGGTGGATCAGGATGCAGGGTCACCCTCCACACTAGTCTCTCATGTGCCTGGGACATCACGTCGACGGGGGAATGTAGTCCTGCAGCCGCAGGCGGTGCCAACCTGACAAGGACGGCCGGTCCTTGGGACCAGCAGGTGTCAAGCCCAGCAACGCAGTGGTCGTGCGCCACCAAGGTATACTGAGTGGGAGCAAGACATGACTGCCAATTCAGAACGCCAGGGGGCAGCAATTGAAAACATTTCTGTGAGCATGGAGTGTGTGGCCCAATCCGTACTCCCCCCTGCTAGGCAGATGCTTCTCCAGCAGCGGGCGGCGCAGTCCACAGCCCGCTTGCTCAGGCTGGGCATGGCGGCCTCAGACACGGCATGCCAGGCTGAAATGTTGTGTTTGTGTCAAGCAATTGCTGCTCGCACAGAGGCACACATGGAGGCCCTGAGGGCTGAGTATCAATCCCTCAGATCCTCTCTGGGTGTCCTCTTGATGTCCCAGAGGGAGCAGTCAGAGGAGAGGTTTGTGCAGCTTGTGCGTACCATCTCGGCTGAGCTACGTGCTTGCCGGGAGGTGCATCAGTTGTCCAGCCAGGCCACGCAGGAAGAACTCTGTGTTACACGTGGTACCTTGCAAGTGGAAGCACACGTATCACAAGTGGTTCTGCATGCTGACCTATGTGTCATCGCCGCACAGAACCAGGTTCACTGACTTGCTGCCGACGAGGGGCAAGCTTCGCCTAGGCGTGTTCAGGCTCCTGTATCACGTCTACCTTTTCAGGAAGAGGCTGACTCGGACAACAAGATATCTCTCACACAGGCCGGGCTGTGCAGGAGTTGAGCCCATGGACGTTTTTCTTTTGACTCAACATCATCGCATGTGGGACTTGAGCTGCACCCTGTATCTACCCCCTCCTGGGTGCCTCCCCCCCTGGTCGTATGTGGCCATTTTTGATTTTTCATTTTAGTTTAGTTAGTTAACATTGTTTTTGATAGTTAGTTTAATTAGTTAATATAGTTTAAAATTGCTTGTCTATTGTGCATTCATGTGACGGTGTGGTGCTTTGTGGCTTTTGAAAGCATCCACTGTCTGTTCCAGCTGGGCCCTTCAAGTAGCGCCACTGATGGGGAGCTTGGACAGATATTGTTTTTGAAGCGCACAATACAGCTAAGATGTGTTGGGGGAAAAATGGCAAGTTGCTTACCAAGTTGTCAGGGGCACACGCAGGGGCTGTCACACATATCCTCCGGTCCACCCAGCTCCATAGAAGCAGAGTCATTAGCGCAGTAGTGTTCCTAGCCAGAAAATGAAGCAGCGCACAGGGACACCCAGCGAGGCACAGACTTGTGTGCAGTGCATATCATTTACATGTCCAAATTGACACATGCACTACCTATTTTAATCTGCGGATGCCAGAACACAACTTGTACTGAAGTTGCACCTCACTATTCGCGTCTAGCTGCTCATCCAGGGACCATTGTTTGATGTGTGATTCTTGACGCATTGATCTTCCATTTGCCGCGCACCCAGGTGCGCCTGCTTTACTGCATTGACAGTGTATGGACCATCACGGAGTTAAGCTAACGTATGGTACAAAGCAGCAGGCAAGAGTGTTTGTTTGTGGAGGAGTCACTTACTTTGGGGCATTTATGGTGTTGCGTGTGTTTTGTAGACACACACAGATTAGTAACTCACACGCTCTTTGCAGCATTGAACTGCTCCTGTTACCGGACCTGAGAGTGCGCAGGCAGGAGGGCAGCACTCACCTCAGAGATAAGTGTCTCTTTGGCTTGCTTGCATTTGACTCATTTGGTACAATGTGCATGATGAACATGTTTTGTCTGATTGAGTATGTGTTATTGTGAATAGTTGTTCTTGTATTTTCCCTACTTTCCCTTGACAATCCTACTCCCCTCTCCTGCCCCTCTTTCTGGTTATCCTGAATACCAATGCCTGTCCAAACAACATATTCCTGACCCTCCTTCCCCACCGGGGTCCCAGAGGCCTGTGTAAGTTTGACCTTGCAGGTGCCCAGACCACAGAGGGGGTGGTTGTTCCGTGCCACTCCTGCGCCTGGACACCGGAGCTGTGACACTACCCATCAGTTGGTGCATCATCATTGGATATTTTGTACCGAACATGGTACCCATCCTGTTGTGGCATTGTTGAACTGTGCTACGTTGGTTGTTGTACCATTGTGCTTGGACATGCGCTTGGGCATTTTCTGCTACTTCAAGTCATCTACTGGAGATTCTTCCAGGGTTTTTGGTTGCCTACAGGCTTTTTCAATGGTTTGTGGGTTTGGCTCCTTGGAGTTCTCTGCGATTTGTTTTTTTTGCCAGTCAAGGTGGCCTCTGAGGGGGCTGGACCCTTTTTACACACAAGGTGGAACATGGAGACCAAGGGGTAGGGTGATGCTGTGGCCAGGTATACTTGAAGGAAGAAGGCTACATACCCAGACAAGGTTGTTCAGTAGGTCATGGTGATGTGTGAAGGAGGGAGGGCCTTTTGTTGTTGGACAGTTGGCTTCGGCTACAGTGTTTTAGGCACTCTGCCATTGTAATTGTGGGGTACTAGGTCCATGATGTGTTCTGCTGGTCTATGCCTGTTCCTGTGTTGTCTTTACTTTTCAGGTGTTAGGGGATTGTTGTGGTTTGAAATGCTGGGGTGTACACATGGCCAATGTTCACATGTGATGTGTACAGGACACTGAGGGTCACTTGATGTCACATGCATGCATTGAGTGCATGTCCCTACTGACACACACAGTTGCACAATGATCCACCACATGTACAACCACCCTTCCATGGCCACAGGTGCACACAGACTGCCTTCTGGAGTCCGCTGTGTCCCTGCAGCACATGATCTATGACCATTTGGGATTCCTGTGCATGCATCAATTGGTTATTATTTTAATGTGTCCTTTTAATGTGATGCTCAAGGTGTATCTCCAACACAATGGCTGCTAACTGTGCTGTGTGCTGAGCATTGTGTTGCAGGAGACACACACAGCACACGGGTTCGGGAGTAGGGATTTTGTCTTGCCCAATGTGCATGTGAACAGGCATTCAGTTTTATATTCATGCTACGACTGGTGGAATGCATTTGTGTATGACTTGGTATGTGTGGGAGGTTGTTGGTCAGTCATTTCATGTGATTCCATGTCAGGCGTCATTGTCTGGAGCCACTTTCCATTTATCACATGTCACTTCGGATCTTATTGGTCATGTGTTGGCCTTTTGCTATTGCTTGCCATGTCATGGTGTGGCAGAAAAGGGTGATGCGGGTTGGGAGGGTTTGGGTGACACACCAGGGATTGTCATGGGCTGTTTTGCGGGGGTGTGCAATACACACCTTGCATGTGTTCCTTTTGGTCACACAGGATTGGTTAGGTTTAAGTAGCTAGGGATGCACACAATGTAGCACTTCCATGGCAACATTCTCAGGGTGGTAAGGTTGTGACAGTTGACTGTCTCTTTGTCATCATCGATTGTCACCTGGTATGTGCCAGGCCTGTGTGCACTCCGCAGGGGTGGGAGCTTAGGTGAAAAATGTGGCCACAAGCTGGGTCTGGGCTGCCTCACCACGTGCCCTATCCCCTCCCATGGGCAGCGCCTGTGCCTCTGGTTGGGGATGTGGGGGCACCACCATGCCCACCGATACACCCTGCCATGTTGCAACATTGTGCAGGACACATGCTGCCACAATGATCCTGCACACTACTGGGGGGGCATATAGTAGCTGGCCGCCAGAGCGGTCAAGGGTTCGGAAGCGTGACTTGAGCACTCTGAATGTGCGCTCCACTATGCACCTAGTTGCAATATGGGCAGCGTTGTATCTTACCTGGGGTGGTGTGGTGGGGTTACGGATTGGCGTCATCACGTGGTTGCTCAGAGGGTAGGCACTGTCCCCTGGGGAGGTGATAATGGTTGTGATTATTAGGGTTTGTGTATTTGTCTGTGTGTGACATGCATGCATGTGCATGGGCATTTGTACTCACCTAGGAGCCATGTGTCGCCATGCTGCCCAGCTTCCACTGCCCGGCTCAGGGTGGACATTCTGCATATGAAACTGTCATGGGTGGAGCCAGGATAGTTTACATAGACAGAGGTGATGATTCCCTTTGCATTGCATACGACCTGCACATTCATGGAATGCCAGTGCTTGCGGTTTCGACAGATGTGCTCAGTGGCCCTAGGTGGATGTAGGGCCACATGGGTGCAATCTATGGCACCGAGCACTTTGGGGAAGTGTGCCACCCTGTAAAAGTCCTGGACCACAGCCTGCCTTTCTGTGGGTGTTCTGGGCATGTGTATGTGCCTGAGGACTGAGGGGCGCAGTCATGATTGCCAACACCTGGCATAGGCAGCGTGACAGCGTGGCCTGTGATACCCCCCACTATCGCAGTAGTCCCCTGAAATGACCCAGTGGCCAAAAAATGCAGGACTTTGAGCACCTTCTCCAAGGGGCTCAATGCTTGGGAGCACAGGGTGGGGGATGTAAGGTCATCTTCCCACTCCCTGACCAGGTCTAGGATGACATGAGGTGGAAACCTACACCTGCCATAGACCTGGTCGTCATGCATCCCAAAAAGGCTAGTCCGTGGGGAAAAAATGCAGGCCCTGGCTATTCTCTTCCTCCTGCGGCGTCCCACGATCAGTGCTGGGACAAATGGGGCATTCATTGTAGCTGTATAGATGTGTTTGTTGTTTGCGCGCACTTTTATACTGTGCGCGGGGACGCTTATGCCTGACCTCCTGTGGCGGACGTGTTGACGCCTGTGCGTGTATTTTAGCGTGCGCGTGTTTCCCGTATTCGATTCTATGAATCTGTGTTGTTCACGTGCGTGTGGGCGTTCTGTCTATTTCCCTGCAGTACTTCCCCAGTTACACCTTCTTTTTCACGCATTGTTCCCCATTCCGCGTGTTACGCCCCGTGACCCGCCCACTTTTTGGTTTTTGTGCCAATGTTGTGCTCTTTCCCTGTGCGCGTCGCGCAAGGCGTTCAGGATGTTGCAATGACGTGTACACCCGTGTGCGCCACGCACGGATTTGGCACACATCTAGGGGAAAATACAGGCAGGCCCTTCCTTAAATTCATGGTTGCGTCAGCTTGCGTCAGCTTGCGCTGGGATTTTCAGCGCACATTTGTTCCATGAATCGGCCCCATTATGTTTTTGGCTTACTAGACTACACATTGCTATCCTGTTTGTCTGTGTTTTTTTTAGATGTTTTCCTTGTAGTGTCGATATTCAAATATGCTGTAGGGTACCTGTGATTCCCTCAAATTTGAAAGATGTGTATACGAATATAAGTGTTGTATTTGTTACATTTTACACACTTGGTAATTACCTGGTTTAGATGCCTCTGTGAAAGTCCCTACCTGGATTGTTAAGATGCTGGAGGCCCAATCGTATCTGCAAATTCAGGGCCACAAGCGAGATTTTTTAAGCACTTTTCCCTGATATATGGTAGGATTCATAGTGCCCATCCTATACACGCTTTTTGGATGAATGGATGAAAATGCAGACAAAAACTACATCTCCCGTCTCAGACTCCCGATTCTATGTGCAATACGCGTGCAGTAGAATGATGACATCATCACACACCATGGTGACATCATCACGCAATGGCGGATGCGTGCGCACACTAAAAGCGGCCCTTTTGAATGGCAGTTTGGACGTGAGTGCAAGCCTGGAGAGATCTAAAGTGAATAAACAGACTATTTTGGGTGAGTAGGACACCTAATTTTATTCTAGGTCCATTATTCCCCTTTTTGTTGATTTTTTTTAACTGAATAGGATTTAGGTTACCCTTTTTCATTAGAATCATGTTTTGTCCCTATAGATGGAGACTAAGACTGATTCTCTCTCCTCCCCATTGAGAGTGGCAAACTGGAATTTTTGAAGACCCATAATTAGGAATTGCAAGCAGAGAGGAGCATAGTTCAAGTAAGTGTGTTTGCTTGTTGTTATTATACATCTACATGAGATGTAGGTCGTGACTGGCGACAAATCCATATATTGAACCAGGTTTTCTGTCTATCAATTTCCTTATAGCTACCCAGCACATCTTGGCTAGCCTACTGTATTGACCACATAGTGACTACACTGGAGGGTGGACACTTTTGACCCCTGTTCCTTTAAGGTAAGAGGATTTCTCTAATGACAATAAATCTACTGTCTACCTATTTGTATGCCTAAAACACACAAATTCAATCTCAAGACATCTCCCTTTGTCTCCATTCTTGTGGAATAGAAGAACAAGTGGAGAGATATTGCACAAGAAAAGGAAATCTTACTCTCTATAACCACTTGTGGTGCAACACAGATTGTGGGAATTTGTCACCCACTCTCTATAAGGTATGTAAGAGAGAAACATATCTATCCCCTAGGTGGATCGGGGGCATCCTTATCAAGGTCTAATTATAAGACCTAAGTGATAATAGATACAATTCAATACAAGTTCTAATAGAGTGTCTTTAACCCATAGGGTTCGCATCTTTCAACACACTTGGCAGAATAGGAATGATAAGAAAGAAGATTTTATCACCATTACAATACACAAGCAACTAGACACCCATGACGAATGTCCTTCATTTATCTGTGTTTTAGGGACAGAAACTTGTTCAAGTTGGGTTTAGTATACAATAACAGCATTTTTGGTAAAAAAGGAATACAACTCCAATGTGAAACTTCACATGGTGTTGAACTAGTTATTGGAAGAACCGACCCACATTATGTGTACCTCTTGTGTTTCATGAAATATATGTTTTATATTGTTTTTATGGAGTTTTATGTAATGTGATCATTTTATGAGCATCAATATCTACATGTTTAATAAAAAAACATTTTAATTTTCATGTGTGAATTCTGGGTACTAGATATACCCACTGTCATTGTATTGTTTGGGTTTAGACATTTGTTATTATACCTTCTTTTTGTGTAATACATAAATGAATATGCCACGCCGCTGCGAAATGAGATGGCAGCGGTGCCAGCTGCCTTTGCTTGCCTTGAGCATTTTGTATGGCCCCCGGGAAACGAGTGCGCGACCACTGCACTGTCTGAATGTTTGAAAAAGGGAAAGAGTTCATACATTGAACATCAGAGTTTCCAACAGACCTTGTCAAGTAGTGTGCAGTGAGACGTGGAATGGACATAGTGAAGGTGAGCAACTCAGGGGTGAGCGCACACACGATGGGGCTGCGACAACCTCTTCAAGTCGAGTATGCAACAGTATGATTGCAGCTACATTTGACCAGCTTCGAGTTTTAGCATGGCGAGTGCATAATGAACACTCTAAAGATGCTAACAACGTCACTGACTGCGGTGTTCATGAAGGACTTATACCGCAGTAGGGTGACGTTAAATGTGAGAAGAGAGCTGATGAGGTAAACATATGTCGCCTTACGCAAAGCCGAGATTAGAACTGGATGGAGGTATTAATCCACATGTGAGACCCTCTGAGACAGAATTTGACCTAAATGCGCAGAATAGTAATGACAAAGTGTTCTGCTCACCCTTGACTCATAGTGATGGCTGTAACAAACAAATTGAAAATCCACTAATTGACAGATTAGGTGCCACACAAGCAAAAACTCAAGCAGCATGTCATAGTGAGAACAGGCAAAATTCCCTTGAAGTTGTCAACAAACTATTGCATGACCTCACTCAACTAAATAAAACATGCAATCTCAAAACTCAACCCAAAATTCACCCAGAACATGGTGATTGCAATACACAAACTGCACATAGCAAAGTAAGTCCACCTCCAAAGACTTCGAATAAAATGTGGGTGAGTGGCCAACTGAAAAGAAGAAGAGTCGAACTTAGTTTGTCACCAAAAATCAATTACACCCAGTAAAAGAGCAATAAAAGTCCTTGTGACACTACTCGTGAGATTGGAACAAGCATCTATAAAAAAAGGAAGCAAACAGCCTCATCTAAAAGCGAGGGATCTTTGTCGTCGGCAACATCAAATTCATACTCTTCACTCATGGAACGACCATATCCAAAAATAAGGCAGATAAAGACACTTCTACTAAACAAACACAAAAAAAAGAGAGTGAGTAGGAGTATTGCCACGTGGGGAAACAGTGCCACGAGACCTGCATACATGACTAATGTCATCACTGTCCATTTCTATTGCACCGTTCACCAAACTATGTGAGAACAGGGGGCGTGGCTAGCCGCGGGATGAGAAGGACGTAGGTCTCCTCGGCTCCCGTGACCGCAGCAAATATCCTGATAAAATAGCCTGAAATTCGACGACATAAGAGCTGATAACAACCCTGCAGGGTGTCGGATACCCTTGGGCACAAACGAGGCGTAGAGCAGAGGAAACAGCAGCTGATTCCAAGAAATACGACCACGCAAAGTTTCAAGGCGATCGACATCCAGCTTCCAAAATGGCCGCCGGCACGCATGGACGAACGCCCTGAACTGAGTCCGTGCGACATCGGAATCCAGCCTGTTACTGTTCTGCAGTCGACATCGGAGGAAGAGGGTGGTCCCGGCGGGACGGTGTCCCTCCCAACAGGTGGACTATAGCGAACCAGTGCGGAGGTGAGAACGGAGCGCGTATCCACCCGCGTGGGACGCCGCAACCCCCACCGGCAGCACTCCTGCTCGAGAACGAGGGGCACCCTTCCCGTGCGACCCAGCGTGTGAGGCAGACCTGTGAGCCACGGACAGGGAAGAGGTGCCGGAGCGGTGGGACAGTGTGGGCGAGTGTTCCCCCCCACGAGCTCCGCTCCAGGAGGCTACGGCGTGCAAGACAGACATACGCAGCTAGTGATATTGGTACCATGGGGAAAGACAAGGCGAGGAAACTTCCCACAGAAAGCAGGATGGATCAGTATACCATCCAACCGCCCCTGGCGGCAGACCCCCAGCCGCAATCCGTGGACGAGATGGAAACGGACCAGGGAATTTCACTGAAGGACATTATGGCCTCGATAGCCGATTCCCTCTCATCAATGGAGCAGAAAATGGACGTGATAAGCATGGATGTATCCCTCCTCCGTCACGATCCTCAAAAGCTGACAGCACGCACCGGGGAAGCGGAACATCGCATATCCAACACAGAGGATAGAATGCACATTATGCAACAGCAGCTCCAGAACGTAACATCCAAACTATAGGTGCTCGAGGACAGGATTGAAGATGGAGAGGGCAGATCAAGGTGTAACAACGTGCGTATACTCGGTATACCTGAGAAGGCCAAAGGCTCCTGCATGGAACTTTTTCTAGAACAATGGCTGACTGATCTGTACGAGCCAGACGCCTTCTCCAAGTTCTTCTCCATTGAGAGGGCACACAGAGTGCCCACAGGCAGACCCCCACCCGGTGCACCTCCATGCACGATAATTGCAAAATTCTTAAATTACAGGGATTGCGATGCCCTACTGCAGCATGCGTGCGCAAAAGGCACCGTCACGTTCAACGGCTCCAAAATTGCCTTTTTCCCCGACTACACCATAGAAGTGCAAAAGGCGAGACACTCCTTCGATCACCTCAAAAAACAACTGCAAACAATGGGGGTGAAGTATGGCCTGCTCTTCTCTGAATAAATCAAGATTTACCATAAAGGGACAACAGTCCATTTCAATGACTCCAAGGAGGCTTGGCGCTGGGCTGAAAAAAACATAGACGGAGACTGGTCGACCCCCCGCGACAACAGGGGTAGGAACCGAAGGCCTCCACCAGACCAACAGCGGAAGATCTGCCAACCACCAGCGCAGCACCCACCGGAAGAGCGGGGAGGCTGACCACTGCCCCGAGGCTGGTCGGATGCCTGAGGTCCCGTTGGGTCACCCAGGTTGAGCTACTGCTTTACTCTTTCTACACGCACCTTCGCAACAGTAGGCTACAAACATTTATCTGATGCGGTCGCGGTATGCCCCAAGACCGCGACGCAAAGAGAGCACCCTCCACGGGTATTATCCGTGGCGGTTCCCCCCTAGCACCCCCCCAAGAGAGGGCCTTCTCCCCCTGGGATCTAACCCGAGGGAGGCTACCTATACTTGAAGTTAGGTTAAACGCATGTAAGGTGTCAGGTTGACACCAGTGTTTTTTTTGTTCGGGCGACCGATGCTTCTAGTTGGGAGGAGTATGGGGAGGGGGGTTGGGGATTTGTTAGGTTTAGTTACAGACAGGACCCGTCAAACGCATAGGATGATAAGGCTAGATAAGACAGTGTTCGCCTGCGGGCGTATATGTAGCTGGCGTATTACACCTTCGGCGGCAACACAGGCAGTGACCATCACGAGCACCCATGGCATCACATAGTGGTAGTAACGATGCTCTCAGAACACTGAGGCTCATGACTTGGAACGATAATGGGTTGGGCAGCGCAGTCAAGCGTTGGCTGGTGCAGCAATTCCTCAACAGGCGGGGGGCTGACATAGTGTTCCTGTCTGAGACCCATCTCGCAGGCACTGACTGTACCCTATTCAGACGCACAAACTACAAGCTGGCACTTCACTCAGGTTTCGCGATAGGCTCAAGAGGGGTCATGATCCTGGTACACAAAAACCTTCCCTTCCACCCCACGTCGGTGAACCATGACACAGGTGGCAGATATATTTACGCGGCAGGCAAGCTATGGGATCACTCCATCGCTCTGATAGCGACCTATGCACCCCCTACCCTGCTTGAGCCGCTGCTTACCGACATTGCCCCGTTAATCGCAAACGACACATCCAACCTCATGATCCTGGGAGATGACTTTAATGAAGTCATGAACGTGACCCTTGATAGATCACACTTGAGGAATAGAAACCCCAATGTTCCCACCAGACTTGCCACGTTTGCCAACACACTAGGTCTATGTGACGTGTGGAGAGAACTCCACCAGGACACGAGAGCATACTCTTTCCACTCAGGGGCACATGCCTCGCTTTCCAGTCTAGATTATTTCTTCATCCCAGCAACTGATTTACATAGGGTGAAAGAAATAGACATTCTCCCCCGGGGCATCTCTGACCACTCCCCATTAGAACTGACACTCATAACATCCAGGCGGATTCCACCGCAGAGCTGGCGCCTAAATGGCTATTACCTGGGTGACCCTGCGCTTGTGGACAAGCTGCAGGAGACGACCAGTACATACTTCGAGCTCAACTCTCAGACGGCAATGAACCCAAGAACACTGTGGGAGGCCTACAAGACGGTGTTAAGAGGCGAACTGATATCGTGGACAACTGCGAAAAAAAGACAGCACTGGAGCAAGACGCTTGAGGCCGAACAACAGGTCAAGCGAGCAGAGTAGAGGCACATAATTGAGGACCCACCAGCCTCGAATCGATCGTTGCTACTGGCACAGAAAAAGCTGCAAAACAAAGCGATGGACAATGCGAAACAAGCGCATACTGCAATGCGGGCGAGAATTTATGAAACAGGGGACAAGGCGGTCAAGATGCTGGCTTGGCTGGAAAGGATGGAACAGGGACGCAGCCATGTCCGAAGGCTCGAGACAGGAGGACCGAATCCAGGAGTGACCGATCAGGAAATAAGCTAAGGCTTCGCGGATTATTATGCTGAGCTGTACAGAACACCCATGACACAGATGGACGCCACGATCATGGAACAAATTAACATCCCCACCGTAACGGAAACGCAACTGCAACTGCTGGAGAGGGAGATCACAGAAGAGGAGATCCTAAGTGCCATGTCAAGCCTCCGATCCTGTAAAGCCCCAGGACCTAACGGCCTCCCGGTTGAGCTATGGCGAAAGGTGGGGACTAATGTGGTTGCCCCCAACTGCTCCAAATGTACCAACACGTGCTAGAAGAGGGCATTCTCCCACCAGAACTGCGAGAAGCAACAATAATAGTGATACCCAAGCCGGACAAGCCCCAGGAAAGATGCAGCTCATATAGGCCCATCTCACTCATCAATAGCAAAACTAAAATTCTGGCGAAACTACTTGCCGACCGCCTACAACAGGTGATTCCCACCCTGATACATCCGGACCAGTGCGGCTTCATGCCCCAGAGATCAACACGTATGAACCTCCACAGGCTATATTCGGCCCTGGAAAGGGCCAACAGCATACAGGGCCCGCTAGCCTTGCTAGCAATTGACTTCGAGAAGGCCTTCGACTCGGTGAGATGGGAGGCCATCTGGACCATAATGCAACGCATGGGTTTCGGTGAGAACTTTATGAAGTGGGTGCGCCTGTTGTACGAATCCCCGGTGACCAGGAACAGAGTTACTGGCTGGCGCTCGGACCTCTTCAATCTGGGGAGGGGCACGAGACAGGGCTGCCCGTTGTCGGCCATGATTTTTGCTATCGCCATCGAACCACTGGCAATCCTCCTGCGAAACACGCCAACCTGGGAAGGCTTCTGTTGGTCTGAGACCTGGGAAGACAGAATATCTCTATATGCAGACGACCTTCTCATATCTGAAAGACCCAAGCAATGCCTATCCCAGAGCCATGCACCTGTTAAAGCAATACGAGGCATTCAGCGGATTGCGAGTGAACTGGTCCAAATCCATCCTCTTCCCGCTAGGGGACACCTCGACGGCAAACTTGACGTCTGGCCCTTACCAGATCGAAAGAGAACAGTTCAAGTATCTGGGGATATGTATCACGAAGAAGTTGACTGAATACACAACCCTGAATCTCTCCCCCCTCATAACAAGATTTGCAGAAGATACTCGCCATTGGATCTCCTTGCCATTAACGCTGATGGGCAGAGCGGCCCTGTTCAAAATGATTGCCCTTCCTAAATTCTTATATATCCTGCAAAAAGCGCCATTATACATTCACCAGCGAGAATTTCACAAAATAGAGTGCACCCTTTGGAAGCTGTTGTGGAGGGAGGACACCCACGAATTGCTCTCGCCACGCTCCAAAGGTCTATCTGGGAAGGAGGCATTGGACTGCCCAGGATACAGTCATACTACTGGGCCAGCCAGATGCCAGTAGTAAATGACATGCTCCACGGACACGGAAGCCTCCCACATATCAAAGGTCTTATCTGTAATGCCACGACCACGCCTCTAGCGCATCTGAATGGAGGCCTGAACCGCACATCACACACGGATATGGCAATGCATATAGTGAGAATATGGAAATATACACATCTGTACCTGGGATGGGGCGGGAAGCTAACGCTGGCACAACCCCTATGGAACAACTGCAACCTTCCCGAAATAAGAAAGCTGCCCAGATGGCCTGAGTGGGCCCAGCGAGGAATTGCCAGTATAGGAGATGTGGTTCACAAGGACAACCTGGTACCATTCGAGACATTGCATGAAAAGTTCTCCCTCCCAGACACAGAGAGGTACCACTATATGCAGCTGAAACACGCTTGGATGACCCACAGACTCATAACACGAGATATGCCGGAAAGCTCCCCATTGGAGAGAAACATAGTTTTGGACCGGGTGGACCGGAAAGTGACCTCTAACATGTACAATGTGATAACATCCTTCGCGACACCGGAACTAACCAGCCTGAAGGCAAAGTGGGAACGGGATGTGGGTCCCCTTCAACAGGAGGACTAGGTGGAGGCCCTGATGTACCCGCGAGAAACAACCATTTCCTCCAGACTTAGACTGGTCCAACTGAAGATCCTGCACCACACCTATTACCCAAGAGTGGCTCTCTTCCGCTGGGGAAAATCCTCGGACGCACAATGCCCACGCTGCAGAAGTGAAGAAGGTACCTTTTTCCATATTTTGTGGGAATGTAGTAGGATACAGGGGCTCTGGCAGAGATGCTGTGATAAACTGTCTAGCGTTATAGGTAAAGAGATACAGAGATGCCCAAAACTCCTTCTCCTGGGGATCTCCAGTGACACTGACTTTTCCCGTTATGAGAAGTTGCTCTGGTCGACTGTGGCAGCAGTTCTCAGGCGGAAAATTGCGCAACTGTGGGGATCGGAGCGCACGCCAAGCTTTGAACAGTGGGTCACGGATGTGGACATATGCGCTATAATGGAACATAGAGTGTACGCAGCGAGGGGTTGCCCGCAGAAAGCGGACAAAATATGGAGAAGATGGGAAGAGGCTAGCGAAAGGACAAGATTGGCTCCACAGCCTCTGTGACTGAGAGTTGCCCCGGGAGTGGGGGGGAGATGCCCCTGCCGAGAATATCCTATGCCACGAGATCATCTGTTGTCAAGTTGACCGTCTGTCGGACCATGGTCCCGGAAGTTGAGTTTATTGAATTTTTTTTGAATGTTTTTTTTTTTTTCTGTTTTTTGATTGTCTTTCGCTCTCTACATTCTATCACATGTACCTGGAATGTAGATTTTGCATATGTTCCTCTCCCCTTCTGTCCACCCCTTTCCTTCCCTTATGTTATTACCCCAAAATTTCCCCTCCTTCCCCACGTCCCTACCCGGTACTGCAGAGAGATAAGTGTAATGTTGTATTATGTTTAAAATCAATAAAATCTTTGATAAAAAAAAAATAAATATGAGAACATCAATGATAATATAAAGGATTTGTCAACACTGGTGGCACTAATAAACTCAAAGCTTCTAAAGTTTGAAGATGATAACTTCTCTAAAGGAGCACAAACTGACTTTAACAAAAGGATCGATGATTCGCTGAACACATTGACAGAACAAAAGAGACAATTTGGAAAAGATTCTGTTTGCTGAGGTAGCCAAAGAGGCCTTGGCTCTTTTCAAAAATGGGAAACCAACGTCGGAAACTGGATATAAAACTGACATTGCACGATGTCAGTGCTCCATAAATAAAAGGGAACGGCTAACGCAATAGAAGTTGGATAGGTTAAAGCAAACTTTGATCCTTAAAGAGAACGATTGTCTGGATGCTGCAAGCTGTACCACGAGCCGGGGCTGAAATATAAATGCCCCCACTGGTACGCATAACAGAGACCCAGAGCTTCCCTGGGTCTTATAAATACAGAGCAGCATGCTCTGAGAAAACACAAACAGTTTGTGGACCCTGAACGGGGACCCAAACACACAGGAGGTGCACTGTTTACTCAGTGCCTTCCAAAACCTTTGCTTCTTTGCAATCTTTGAAGTTCGCTGTATTTCAGCGTCTTTATTCCTATGAGAATTGTACTGCTCATAAACTTTTTCACGACCGCGAGACGAGCAGCAGTGTTTTGAAAAAACAAACACAGAAGCGGAAAGGAGAGCGTGGTTTTCCACTTACCAGCAGCGCGAACGAAGAAACTTTCAACAAAGCCCGGCGGTGGCAGCCTCTCCGAAAGAACGTGACAATCTCCAATGTAAGCCGCCTCGCCTGGCGATGAGCACATAAAAAGGAACATTGTTTCCGATCGCGAACAGATTAATTAAACATCCGCAGACAGCCGCTTGTGCCCAGCATCTTTGAGCACGCGCAGCACGTATCATTCAATTTTAAAGCAGCAAATGTATTTAACTTGAAGCCTCGAGGAAACCCTGGACCGGGGACATTACTTGTATGTCCCTGCAACAGGCTACTGCTTAATTTTTCAAGCATATAGTGTGAACAGTTTATATTAACTACTGCCGTCCTACAATAATCAGGTTTTAGTAACAAACAAGCCCAGGATATCAACAACCTTTTTTTATTCATTTTTTTATTCATTTTCCTTTCTAATCTAAACAGGCGGAAAGGAAAGCATGGGTCACAAACGAAAAACACGGGAACCCAAAACACCAGCACAGAAACCCAAATTGCCCCACCTGCTGGCAGCCCTCGAGGCAACAGAACATTACGGTTGGCCATGGGTAAGAGAAAACATGTACGGACTACCAAGGGACGGTATCCCCGCACCGCCGAGTCAAGATGACGTCATACCCCCAACAAAAATACAGAAACTGACAGAGGGCCCCAGAATAGGTAACAAAAAACTAGCAAACTTGTGTAATAATATGTCAGAAATGCAACAGCTATTGTGGGAAATGAGGGAGAAACAAGTTCCCCAAACAGGGGAGCTGGAGCCCACAAACCACAATAGAAACTCTGAACCTATCATATTGGTGACCCCCACTACACCAACAACAGCACAAATAACAGCCTCAAGCACATCAGTGACACAAGTGCCAACAACTCCAGCTGCAGCTACCACAACTGCGCCAGCAGTGGCCACTGCAGACCCAACAGGTGCTCTGAAAGCATGTGCAACCCCCAGCACAGAACCTGCGGGGCCAATTGGACAAATCAATTGCAATCCGGACATTGCAAAGATCTGCAATGACCAATTAGAGGTAAAATTGAAATTCTTCCAGACGGAGATACTAAATAGATATAAAAGATGCCTAGCATGGAATATTGATATCACAATCAAGGAGCCATTTGGGCAAAATAATTCATAGAAATATTTTCACTGATAGAAGCACAACACAAAGGTAAGGATGCCTTCAGGGATCCCAAAAAGATTGAAGAGAAAGCCATAGCCAGAAACGCCCAAGTAGAACAAAACTAGGACAATTGGCTACAGGCCTTCGCCATCCTGGCTACAATTTATGAGGAGAAATTCCCCAATGATGGCAGAAAATTATGGGCTTACATGGTTAAAATACAGGAAGTAAAAGTCGCTCAGAAAGGGAAGACCTGGCTAGCTTATGACATCAGATTTAGGAGAAGCATGTCAGAGAGGCCAGCCATTGAATGGGACGAGGTCCAAAATGATTTATATATGTTAAACACTGAACCTCCAGCAGAAGAAGAGGCGACACAGAACCCCTCCAAATATAATAAAAATACCCAAGGTGCTAGGAACAATGACAATGACAAGCACGAAAAGAGCGAACAGCCTTTTCTGAAGAACCAGCCATGGGGGCAAAGTCTAATACCCACAAGCAGAACAAAAACCATTCTGCAAAAGCCAACATTCCATGCAGGAATTTTGGAAAGAACCAATGCACCTGGGGCAAAGAATGCTGGTACAAACACAGTTGCACAAAATGCAACGGCGACCACGCAGCAAGTAATTGCACCAGACTACCACCCAAAAATACAAAAGACTAGCAACAACCATTACCCTCCAAAACCCAGACTGACACCAGAGAGAACTCCCATCAACCTAAACAATTTTAGAGAAGCACTCAGCAACTACTCAGACAGAGCAACCAGCGAGGCAATCTTACAGGGCTTTACCAGGGGCTTCAGGATCCCCCTTTAAGGGTACGGGATCACAGAACATCCCATTGAACCTAAAGTCCGCCAGGGACAACCCCCAAATAGTGGAGAACAAAATCAAGAAAGAACTGCTGTTGGGCAGGATTGCTGGACCCTGGGATCACATGCCCCTCAAAGATGACTTATTATCACCCTTAGGCCTGGTCCCAAAAAAAGAACCAGGGTAAATTAGGCTAATTCACCACCTATCATACCCCAAAGGCCAATCACTAAACGACGGCATTCCACACACGGAATCCGCAGTATCCTACACTCAATTCCAGGAGGTGGTAAGACTCATTCAGGAATGTGGTAAGTACGCCCTGATGGCCAAACTGGATATTGAATCCGCATTCAGACTTTTACCTGTCCATCCAGATTCCCAACAGTGGTTAGGTTTTACGTTTAATAATAGATTCTATGTAGACAGATGTCTCCCCATGGGGTGCACAGTATCCTGCGCCCTATTCGAGCAATTCAGCTACTTTTTCCAATGGGCCTTTCAGAAAAAGAGACCAGGGGCCAAAGTGGTACACTACCTAGATGATTTCATGGTTATGGGTCCAGCAAACTCAGAAGAATGCCATGGGGCCCTGATGGAACTAGAAAGAATGGCCGCACAGTGGGGCATACCCCTGGCAATAGAAAAAACGACCAAACCAACCACCAATATAGTTTTTCTAGGCATTGAGATTGACTCTGCACAAGGACTATGCAAGATCCCGAAAACAAAAATTGCAGAACTCCTGGAGACAATACAAGCCCTGACAATAAAAGACAAGGGCACAGTTAAAGAAATTCAATCTTTAGCAGGCAATCTTAACTTTGCTGGCAGAATAACCCCGCAAGGAGGAGTTTTTTTCCAGAAGCCTGGAACTTAAAACCAAATCTTTGACCAAACCCCACTTACACATCCGACTAGGCGCAGAGGTGAAACAAGATCTAGAAATTTGAAAGAATTTCCTAAATTATTTCAATGGGATCTCACTTTGGCAAACGTCTTTGAACACATGGACAAAAAGGGTCCTTTACACCGATGCAGCCGGGAGCAAAGGGTTTGGAGCCATACTAGACTCAGAATGGGTGGTAGGACACTGGCCCAACTCATGGCAACAGGCAGGGTGGACAAAAAACATCACCCTCCTAGAAATATTTCCCATCTGGCTAACATTATACATCTCGGGCAGGCAGCTAGCTAACACGGAACTCTTGGTCTGGTGCGACAACATGGCAGTAGTAGGCTCCATAAACAGAAGATCTACCAAGTGCCCTTTAGTGCTAAAAGTCCTACGAGCCATCACAGCAGTCACACTACAAGAAAACATTGTAGTCAAAGCAAAGGACATCGCCGGTACAGACAATAACATAGCGGATGCTTTATCTCGCTTTCAGTGGCCAGGATTCCGGGAGCTAGCGCCGCACGCCCAAGAACAGATGACCCCGATACCAGCAGAATGCTGGAAAATAATGGGAAATCAAAAATAACCTCAAAAACGGGTGCCAATAATATAACGGCATCAACGCCAGCGCCGGAGTGCCCAGGCCGGGATGCCCAACAAACACTAGGCACCTCAAAAACGGGTGCCAATAAAAGAACGACATCAACACCAGCGCCAGAGAGCCAGGGCCAGGATGTCCAACAGGAAGCAGGCACTTCAAAAACGGGTGCCAACAACGCCCTAGGCATCCTCACAGAGATGGCAGGGAAAGCACTGGCAAGCACCACCACTGCTCAATACAGTAAGTGCTTGCAAACAGTCTTTAAGTCCATAGGCATAGACCACGTAGAGTTAATAACAATTAAAGACATAGTAATATTCCTAAAATGGGCACATGTACAAGGTTTTAAGAGAGACTGGGCAAAAAGGCTCTTAGTGGCAGTCTCATATTTTTCAAAATTATGGGGTGATTCAGACCCCACCCAAAGTGCCCTCATTAATTATGAATTAAAGGTTGGGGCAGATTAGAGGGCCCCCAGGTAGACACCCACCACCCCCTTGATTTCAGCAAACTGGTACATATTACAAACCAGCTGGAAGCCATATGCTGGCATCCATACGAGATCCTACTGTTCAGAACAGCCTTTTTCCTGGCATACTTCAGGGCTTTTCGTGTGAGTGAACTCATCGCGTCCAGCACCAAGGCCAACAACGGGTTGGGCGTCATGGAAGTCAGGGTCAAAAATGAGAGCATCAGCATAGAAATCCAAAAATCAAAAAGTGGGGCTAAAGGAACCATCAACATTTGTTGTATCGATGAGGCAGTAAACTGCACGGTATGCATTACCAACCTCTATTATTTACAAAGACCCAAGGTTGGGGGGAGGTTCTAGATCCATTAGGACGCTTCGGCACTAAGCCGCTACCAATTCAAAGGGTTGCTAATGAAAGCAATCACAAGGGCTGGGTGGGACCCCAAGGGTTTCGGCACTCATTCTTTCAGAATAGGGGCTGCCACCTCAGTATGGCAGGGAGGTTCAGCCCCTCAACAACTGAAAAACATAGGGGGCTGGAAATCAGATTGTTACAAAAGGTACATCAGATCAAAATTAATTTAGCCAGCCATCCTCACCCCCCTTTTTATTTTCTCCCCTCCCTTCATACAGAAACACCCGGCAAAGGGAGGACCACGTTTCAATCAGCATGGATAGTCGGCCACTCCTTTATCTTCAGGACGGGACGATGGGCGGAGGAGACCAAAGAAAGGCCACCCTTCAGGAACACCATTGCATCATGGTGGGGTTACAGAGGCCTACGATGGGCAGAAATCCACGAAACATTAGCAGATCTAGTGGCATACAGAGATCCGTGAGAATTCCTGATCATACATTTAGGGGGCAATGACCTAGTATCTTTTGGGGGAGAAAGTTATTTGAGGACATGTGCTCCTCTCTCGCAGGCATCTCACACAATTGGAAAGAAACAGAAATATACTTCTCGGCCATCCTACCCAGAAAGAAATGGCAAGGGGCGAACTGCTACAAATCTGTAGACATTTCCAGACAAAAAATCAACAGAGATTTAGAAATATTCTGCACAGCAAGAGGGCTGGGCTTCATAAAGCACCCAACCATTACTTTGGGTGACCCCGACCTTTTCACAAAGACGGCACCCATCTATCAATCAAGGGCTTGGAACATTTCTTCCGTGAAATTACAGCAACTCTAGCTTCTAGGGGTTGTAAGCAAGAAATACTTTTGGGGGAACGTGGTCAGCTGACAACCTGCCCACGTGTGGCAGCACGGGCCAGAGGGGGTAACCCCAATTCTCAGTGCCCAAAAAGTATGTTACTTATCATGATAGGTGATCATTGTTATCTGCATAACCATATCTGTACAATAAAACCTATGGCCTTTTATTGCCAACACTGACAAACAACGTGTGAGACACATCATTCTGGGTGAGGGTATGGGATCAGCAATGTACAAGTATGCATGCATATAGGTTCAGCTGTTATGGGCAATGCTGCAGTGCCTCACAAAGCGAGGCAGGGTAACTGCTGTTACCATTCAGCAGGCCCGGAGAGGGGCAGCTAAACCTTTTCCCTTCACTGCTCCTCTCCACCCTCCCCCAAGTCGAAGAGACATGCACTCTGACCTACACAATGCTGAGGAAGGGTGAAGTGTGAACAATCACTTCACCCTTCCTTCATGCAACAAGGTGCTAAGCACCGAGGAAGCCAACAGGCAGGCAGGGACCAGGTTCAAAGATCTGCCCCCCCCGGGGGGCCAGATAGTCGGCTATCGGGGGCTGAAACATAACAGTCCCCACAAGTACGCATAACAAAGACCCAGGGCCTCCCTGGGTCTTATAAATACAGAGCAGCATGCTCTGAGAAAACACAAACAGTTTGTGGACCCTGAACGGGGACCCAAACACACAGAAGGTGCACTGTTTACTCAGTGCCTTCCAAAACTTTTGCTTCTTTACCACAAAACCATCCCACCCTACAAATAAGGGAGAAGAACAAAGGAAAAGAAGTGCAGGGCACTGGACGGTGCCCACAACAAGTCGTGGGACAAGAGAAGGCGGGCACGGGCCAAAGGGGGTAACCCCAAGTCCCGGTGCCCAAAAGTATGTTACTTATCATGATATGTGATCATTGTTATCTGCATAACCATATCTGTACAATATTGCCAACACTGACAAACAACGTGTGAGACAAATCATTCTGGGTATGAGGGTATGGGATCGGCAATGTACAAGTATGCATGCATATGGGCTCAGCAGTTATAAACATGTGCCTGGAAGCAAACAACAAAGCGGAGTTGTGGAACAGTATCATAGAAGGGACTAAAACACCAAACGCTGTCATAAATGAAAGAAATAGGAAGGGCATCTTAGCCGTAACAAATGATGGTGGGCAAACACCAAATGTACCTCTGGGAGATGAGATGGAAAATTCATTCAACACTGTATTGAAACAAAGCCTGGGCAAAGAAAATCTTGCACTACAAGATCTGCAAATACCAACGACCTCAGAAAACATGTAGCAGTCCAGTAACCGGGTTACCAGGCGAAATGGCCGCTAATGAGGAAAGTGACAACGGGGTCTTCCCAATATTCAAAGGGAAGTGTAACCGTGGATAAAGTAAAGAGAAAGCCAATTTCACAAGTCCTCATGAAGAAAACTAAAAACCAAACTGCAAAAAAAAATGCGTTGGGGCAACAGTGCAAGAAAATGTCTGCGAAACATAAAATCCATTCATGTAACGATAAACAGTCAGACACACAATGATCAAACTGAAAAAACAAAAGTACTTAGTGAACAGAAAATCCAATCTGTGCCTTAAAAAGACACTGTTGGCGAGATAGTTTGTATCGACGACATCCCTGTTGACTTACTAAATATGTCGACCTATGATGATGATGAGGAGGAGGATGAAAACATGGCTTCTGATAATCTAACACAAGAAACCGTAATAGAGAAGAAAAAGAGTGCAACTGTGCCTAATGTGTGCCGTCTGATTCCTCCGAAACAAACGAGACTGTGCACTATTATATGTCCAGTGACCCCAAGTGCTTTTGAACCGTAGAGAATACTCTGTCCAATTTTTATTAAGTTAAACGCAAAATGGGAGCAGCTAGCCCAAGCTTAACAGGACATGTTTATGAATGTACATGAAAAAGTGATGATAACCGCCCCACATAACATAAGTAAAAACAGCGGTAGCATCACAGATCATGAAGGGCCCAGTGCGACTAAGAATGAGCAAACCAGCAACAGATCCTTCCAAAAAATCGGAAAAAATAGCAAAATATCTTGCAACACTAACATCAACAAAAAGGAAGCAAATAGTGAAAATATAATCAACATTTGCTGCCTAAGATAATGCTGGAACGAGTGGACAGCAGTGATAAACTCATCTTGAATCGGAACAACGTTTTGAGATTGTTCTACCTCTTTCCAAGCTTGAGAATGATCATATCTGACGACTTGAAAGTTGTGGAGTTTACAGAAGAAGCCAGAAATGACTAAGTGGTGTTGCACATACAGTCCAAAAGTGTTGCTGACATGATTTTGGAAGCAGCTCTGGTGCTATGTCCCTTGGTTTTGAAACAGTCTGGGCAATGGAGACATCTTTGTACATCACCAAGGATGTGGGCAGAGTGCACTCCACACAAACGACTGCAAATCAAAGAATGAAGTTGGAGTGCTCCCATAACGTAGTGAACGAGAAAACCAAAAGAAGATAGGTCAAGAGACAAAGAATAAGAAAATAGAGCACTCAGTATTCCAGCATGAGGAGACAGACAAAATGGTGCATCAAAATGACCAAATCAAAATCACTAAAGAAGAGTTCAAAATAATGGCTCAGCAAAGAGACCAAATCAAAATCGCCATAGAAGGCGCAAAAAGTGAGGAACTGATCATTATTGATGGCTCTGACCCATCGAAAAAGTTGGAAAACACAAACGAGTGGCACTGGTTGGCTGAGGCACTAAACACACACCACAAAAGTAATGCCAGTTTCTCGAGGACCAACCTGTATGCTCTTTTGGGTCCTGGAATACGAGAGGATTCTCACATTTGCTCCAATCAAATGTTACGCTCACCTGACTCCCACGGAGGCGCTGGCCTGGTTCGCGCTGCTGTGACCTCTTCTAAGGTGATGCGCAGGGTTCGGAAGACGGACTGGACCGGGCCCCCAAATCTGGCTTGCCTGGCTCGCAGAAGTATCCTTCTGTAGGCGAAAATAGGGGATTAACTGTCTGCGGGGTAATGCAATCTGCCTCCCACTTTCCCCTCTCACCCTCCTCGAAACCCTTCTGTGATTTCTCATAGCGTCCCACCTTAGGGTCTGGAAGGACGAGCTCTCCATCCTGCTTCTGATGCAGGGGCGCGTTGGTATCCAGTTACTTCACTGGATTTTCGGATTGGTGAGAACCAAACTTGCTTGGCTTCCAGGTAAGTTTTTTGATAAGAGGTTCCCCTTGTGTCCATGCATTCATGTACTAATGCTAGTTTCTTTTCCCCATAGGGGCCGGGGTACGGAATGCCGGGGAACAGGCACCGACCCGAGATGAGAGGTGAAATCCTTATAGAAATCAGGTAAGTCTTTAATGAGCGTTTTTTGGTAATGTCTTTTCATTCGCTCATTAATGCTAATGGGCCTCATTCCGAGGCTGGCGCTATCCATGGAGTAAATAGCACCATGGTAAGCAACCATGGAGCTATTTACTCCATGGAAATCCGGCATGGTGAATGGAGTAATTACCGGTCCATTCCAAGGTTGGAGGGACCGGTAATTCCCCATTCACCATACCGGTTCCCCATCCCCATTCCTGCCCCCATAGGGCTCAATGGGAATGGGGAAGGAGTAAATTACGGCACCGTAAATTACGGTGCCGTAATTTACTCCAAGGTCCCTTTGCGGGTTGGATTTTTAACGCCTGCTAAAAGCAGGCGTTAAATGCCAACCCGCAAAAGGGAACTCAGAATATGGTGGTAAGTGTTAACGGTCACCGTTGCCATTAACAGTGACCGTTAACCCTTACCGCCAGCCTCGGAATGAGGCCCCATGTCTCTTTTTCCCCTTAGGGGCCGGGGTCCGGAAATGCCAGGATGCGGCGCGGACCCGAAATGAAGAGGGAATGAATCAACAGGTAAGTCTTAACATGGAGATTTAGCTTTCCTTATTCCCTTCTATCTCTCACCTTTTGTTCTGGTCTTTTTCTCCCTAGGCACTGGGGCGTGACTGCGAATCCGGATGATCGCTGCTGAACATGGAGGCGCCCTGTAAAGGTGAGTGGAATGTGGCGCTGCAGCAATCGACGCGATGAGCTTTTAAATTAAAGCCTTCCTTTTCAGGATTGTCGGCGAGATGTCTCCGGGATGCGGATTTAGCAGGTAAGGACTTTTCCTTCTTCTGTTCTCTTCTTCTCTTCCTTTGCAGGTGATCCAGGATGCTGGCAGGCGTGGCAGAAGTCAGGATGCAGGAGCAGACACGGTGAGCGTCCAGCTGCTAGATGCAGAACAACGCGAAGCACGTGTGGCTGTTCGGGTGGGGTTTAAATAGCCTTGGAAGAAGTTCCAGGTATGTATCCTTCCTCCAATCAGGTATGTATCCTTCCCCGACCACGCCCGGATGGTAAATTAGTCCCACAGGTAAAGTAGTTCCTTTCAGGCCTCAAGGAGGCCGGGATCCTGCAGCATGGTCTGCATCAGGAAGTGCACCCAAGCACTCCCATAATGAGCCTGGCACCTATGGCGCCAGGACTGATGTCTTTTATGACCCTGGCACCATAGGCGCCAGACACTGTCCAAAGGGCCCCTATATGGGGTTGCTGGGTCCTTCCTTGGGGACTGAATGTCCGCTTTCGGGGATGCAGGGCTTGAACCGGCTCCCCGGGAGCGGGCATCATGACAGCTCTCCCCCCAAGGCCCCTCCCAAGGTTGTTCCCTCCGGGGGTTTTGGTTTGTCTGGGAAGAGTCGGTGGAATTTCTTGACTAATCAAGGTGCATACACATGGTCGCTGGGTTCCAACGACCTCTCCTCAGGTCCGTACCCCTTCCATTCAATTAGGTAGAACAGTTTTGACCTAAACATTTTTGAGTCTAAAATGTTCTTCACTTCGAAGTCGGGCTCCCCATCTATTAGAATAGGTTCTGGAGGTTTGAGTAGTCGGGTTCCGGGTACCACTGGTTTCAGAAGTGACACATTAAAAACAGGGTGAATTCGCATACTAGCTGGTAAATCAAGTTTAACAGCCACTGGGTTAATTATTGCCGTAATAGAATAAGGTCCCAGATATTTTGGGTTAAAAGTTCGAGGCCCTTTGAGTGGTAAATGTCTGGTAGCTAACCACACTTGATCCCCAATCTGATACGGAGGTGCTTCACTCCGATGTAGATCAGCATTCTCCTTGTATTTTCTCTTGGCTTGTTGTAAATGCGTAGTTGCCTCTTTGAAGGCTTGGGTAATTGTAGAATGCAGATGTTCTACTGCAGGCATTCCGAGGTTCTGAGGTGTGTCAAGGTTTGAGGTTCGAGGGTGATGCCCAAACAAAGTATAAAATGGACTGTGGCCAGTTCCAGAGTGTACCAAATTATTATATGCGTATTCGGCTATCCAAAGAATGTCTTTCCAGTTGCTTTCAGATTGCTGTAACATACACCGTAAGTACTGTTCAAGGGTCTGATTTGTCCTCTCGATCTGACCATCGGTCTGGGGGTGGTGACTGGTCGATAATCTTACGTCGATCTGTGCCATTTGACAACATTTGCGCCAGAAGTGGGAAATGAATTGGCTTCCCCAGTCAGAGATTAGTATAGATGGGAATCCTTGTAGCCGAACAATATTTTCGAGGAATTCTTTGGCTAGGACAGAAGCTGAAGGTAAACCTTTCAAAGGAATAAAGTGGGCCATTTTGGAAAACAAATCCACAATTACCAGAATAGTATTGTACCCCGAACAAGGAGGCAGGTCCGTAATAAAATCCATTGATAGGGTGTGCCAGGGTTCTGGTGGTATGTCTAGAGGTTGAAGGAGACCGGCTGGTCTTTTCTTTTGACTTTTATTTTGGGCGCAAACACCACAGGACATCACAAAAGATTTAACATCTTTTCGCCAAGAGGGCCACCAAAATTGTCGTTTCACCTTTTCCTCTGTCTTGGCAATACCGGGGTGTCCCTCTATTAATGTATCATGATAACCGGAAATAACTAGTTTGTGTAATTCCTTATGTGGCAGGAATAAGCGTCCTTGGAAATAAGGTAAACCATTATCTATGGTAAAGTCTGATCCCTTTTGTATCCATTCCTGTAAGGTTGTAGGGTCCAGGAGTTGTTTCACTTTGGCTTGAATGCCTTCAAGCGTCTGTAACGAAGTCATGCCTAGAATCCTCTGTTCGGGAATTATTGGTACTGGTTTTGAGTTTGTATCAGATTCTCCCATTCCAATTCGGGATAAGGCGTCTGCTTTGCCATTCTTGCAGCCAGGTCGATAGGTAATCACGAAATCAAATTCAGCGAAAAACAAAGCCCATCGGAGCTGCCGTGATGACTGAGCATTGACGGTTTTCAAATACTGTAAATTCTGGTGATCAGTGATCACTGTGATTGTATGTCGAGTGCCAAGCAGATAATGCCGCCAGGCTTTAAAAGCGGACTTAATGGCTAACAGTTCTTTGTCCGTGATTGCATAATTAACCTCGGGTGCCGAGAATTTTCTGGACCAAAATGCTACGGGATGCAGTTGGTTGGTTTCGGGATCTTTTTGGGACAGGACAGCTCCCATGGCTAGGCTGGATGCGTCAGTCTCGACGACATAAGGGAGATCTGGATGCGGGTGTTTCAATATAGGTGCGCAGGTAAACTTAGCTTTTAAATCCTGAAAGGCCTGCTCGGCTTCTTCAGACCATTCAAAACGTTTATTTTTCCTCAAGAGTGCAGTAATGGGTTGTACCACGCGTGAAAATTCCGTGATAAACCTGCGATAGAAATTGGCAAAGCCGAGCATGCTTTGAACCCCTTTCACAGAGCTAGGTGATGGCCATTTGAGGATGGCATCCACTTTTCTTGAGTCCATTTGGACTCCTTTGGGTGTCAGGATGAAACCTAGAAACTCGACTTCTGTGGTATGGAAAACACATTTCTCCAATTTAGAAAATAGTTTGTGTTGGCACAGTTTTTCAAGTACTGCCCTGACTTGTTTTCTGTGATCAGATTCTGAAGAGGAGTACACCAGAATGTCATCGATGCACAAACATCGATGAGTTCCCGAAGGACATCATTCATGAAGTATTGGAAGGCAGCCGGCGCGTTACACAATCCGAAATGCATCACCAGGTGCTCGAATAATCCGTATTTAGTACGGAAGGCAGTTTTCCATTCGTCGCTTTCTTTAACTCGTACCAGATGATAAGCCCCCCGGAGATCTAACTTGGTGTATATGCAAGCGTCCTTCACCTGGTCAAGGAGTTCAGGGATCAGAGGCAGAGGATAACGGTTTTTAACCATTATCTGGTTCAATGCGCAGTAATCGATACAAGTTCTAAGGTCGCCTTCTTTTTTGGGCACGAAGAACAAAGCCGAGGATGCCGGGGACTTTGACGGGCGAATAAAACCATTAGCTAGGTAATGATCCAAATATTGTCTCAAATGCAGATTCTCAGGTTCGGTAAGGGCATAAATCCTACTACAATGGGGTTGTGCACCGGGCACCAGATCGATTTGGCAATCGTACGATCTGTGAGGAGGTAACGTGTTGGCCTGTTCCTTTTGGAAGACGTCCTGAAAGTCTTGGTATTCCGGAGGTAGTTGCATGGAGGCAGAGGTTACAGATGCTAGATTAATCTTCAGGTTTTCTGGGTAGCAGGTTTGTCTACAATCCGGGAAGGTTATTCTCTTAGCTCGCCAATCAATTTGAGGATTATGTGTCTCTAACCAAGGGATTCCAAGAATAACCTGAAACTGTGGAGCCTTGATTACATCAAACACAACACCCTCCCGATGGCTGTCGGAACCAATAAGAGTCACCTCAGTAGTGGAATGTGTTACCGGTCCAGAGGCAATTTCAGTTCCATCGACTGTGGTGATGACATCTTTGCTGGTTTTAGGACGGAGAGGGAGGTTAATCCTAGAGACCAATTCACGATCCACATAGTTTCCAATAGCCCCACTATCTATGTATGCCTTTATTGCATGCAACCGCTTAGGCTGTTCTGGATCCACGAGAACCATTGGCACAATGAAATGCGAGGTCTGAGAGTTAGTTTTCAAGCTCGGCAAGTGGACCCCTACACTTGTCGGGCGGAGTTGTTTCCCGAAACAGAGTCTTCATGGTTTTTATCAGCGGCTCCTACCGCCTTTCGGGGCGGTTTTGCCGGGCAATCTCGTAGAAAGTGTCCAGAATTCCCACAATAAAGACATAATTTTAACTGCCACTTCCTTTCACGTTCCTTTTGAGTTAAGGGTCCTTTAACCCCTCCAATTTGCATAGGCTCAGACACATCAACTCCCTTGGGATTAGCATGGGTCTTGACCAACACCCGGGTCTCAAACCTGGACCGATCTGCTTTTCTGTTTTGAAGTCTGTGATCCAATTGGACCACTAAGTCTATATACTCTGTGCATTCTTGGGGCGGATTTACAACTTGGGCCAAGACATTTTTAAGTTCTCCGCGAAGGCCTCGATAAAACAATGTGACTCTTTTATCCTCTGGCCATCCCGTTTCCACAATTAGCCTATTAAAGGTTGCAATATAGGATAGGAGGTCCTGATTGCCCTGTCACAGGGATAGAGGTTTGTCATCCAGAGCCTGCCCCTGAGAGTGTCGAGCAAATAACCTTTCCATGCTTGCTTGAAACCTTTGAAAATCACAGAGAATCGGGTCATCTTGCGTAACCAGTGGAACTGACCAATCGGCAGCGCAGCCGCTGAGATATCACAATACAAAGGCTACCTTGGTCTGATCATTAGGGAAGGCCCCAGGTCTGCATAGGAAGTGCAAACGACACTGATTCATGAATATGTTCGGGTGGGGCCAGCGGCATGTTTCCAGGTAGATTAATCTGCACAGGGTTACTGGAAACCACAGGAGCGGGGTTCCCTCCGGAACCGGGTAGAGGAGTTTGCCCAGCTTGACCTTGCAAAAGCTGTCTGGCCAGGTCATCAGTTCTTTCCTTTGATATTATTAATTCCCTCCTGAGGGCATTAGTCTCTTGACGAGCGGCATGTACTTCGGCCCGTAATTCCCCCAGTAATTGGGCCAACTGATCAGTCTCAGAACTTTCCATAGCGCCTGGGTGGGAATTTGTAGGAAGGCTTTGCGTTCTGTTACGCTCACCTGACTCCCACGGAGGCGCTGGCCTGGTTCGCGCTGCTGTGACCTCTTCTAAGGTGATGCGCAGGGTTCAGAAGACAGACTGGACCGGGCCCCCAAATCTGGCTTGCCTGGCTCGCAGAAGTATCCTTCTGTAGGCGAACATAGGGGATTAACTGTCTGCGGGGTAATGCAATCTGCCTCCCACTTTCCCCTCTCACCCTCCTCGAAACCCTCCTGTGATTTCTCGTAGCGTCTCACCTTAGGGTCTGGAAGGACGAGCTCTCCATCCTGCTTCTGATGCAGGGGCGCGTTGGTATCCAGTTACTTCACTGGATTTTCGGATTGGTGAGAACCAAACTTGCTTTGCTTCCAGGTAAGTTTTTTGATAAGAGGTTCCCCTTGTGTCCATGCATTCATGTACTAATGCTAGTGTCTTTTTCCCCATAGGGGGCCGGGGTACGGAATGCCGGGGAACAGGCACCGACCCGAGATGAGAGGTGGAATCCTTGTAGAAATCAGGTAAGTCTTTAATGAGCGTTTTTTGGTAATGTCTTTTCATTCGCTCATTAACGCTAATGTCTCTTTTTCCGCTTAGGGGCCGGGGTCCGGAAATGCCAGGATGCGGCGCGGACCCGAAACGAAGAGGGAATGAATCAACAGGTAAGTCTTAACATGGAGATTTAGCTTTCCTATTCCCTTCTCTCTCTCTCCTTTTGTTCTGGTCTTTTTCTCCCTAGGCGCTGGGGCGTGACTGCGAATCTGGATGATCGCTGCTGAACATGGAGGTGCCCTGTAAAGGTGAGTGGAATGCGGCGCTGCAGCGATCGACGTGATGAGCTTTTAAATTAAAGTCTCCCTTTTCAGGATTGTCGGCGAGATGTCTCCGGGATGCGGATTTAGCAGGTAAGGACTTTTCCTTCTTCTGTTCTCTTCTTCTCTTCTTTTGCAGGTGATCCAGGATGCTGGCAGGCGTGGCAGAAGTCAGGATGCAGAAGCAGACATGGTGAGCGTCCAGCTGCTAGATGCAGAACAATGCGAAGCACGTGTGGCTGTTCGGGTGGGGTTTAAATAGCCTTGGAAGAAGTTCCAGGTATGTATCCTTCCTCCAATCAGGTATGTATCCTTCCCCGACCACGCCTGGATGGTAAATTAGTCCCACAGGTAAAGTAGTTCCTTTCAGGCCTCAAGGAGGCCGGGATCCTGCAGCATGGTCTGCATCAGGTAAGTGCACCCAAGCACTCCCTTAATGAGCCTGGCGCCTATGGCGTCAGGACTGATGTCTTTTATGAGCCTGGCGCCATAGGCACCAGGACACTGTCCAAAGGGCCCCTATATGGGGTTGCTGGGTCCTTCCTTGGGGACTGGATGTCCGCTTTCGGGGACGCAGGGCTTGAACCGGCTCCCCGGGAGCGGGCTTCATGACATCAAACTGGCTGGACGAACTGGAGTTAGTGTGTTTACGGGAGACATGATTGTCTGAGTGTCCAATTGTGGAGGGGTATGAAGTTGCATTTAGCCCAGCCACAAAAAAGCTTAAAGGTCGACCTATGGCAGGTTTGCTAACTGTGGTGATAAAAGACACAGGATTCAGGATCATGGAAACCAAAAACTTGACAATTTCATACAGGTGATAACTCTTGTTAGGTCAAGGCCTGAGTTCAAAATCATCGAAACACTGAAGGTAGTCAACTTATATTGGAATCACTTGGGAGCTGGTACAACAACATTCATAGATCAGGTAACTGCAGTACTAGATGATTTCTATGAGGAAGACAATTGGCCCAATATCAACGTATGCAGAGATTTAAACATCGATTGCATAAACAAACAGTCCAAGAAGTGTAACACCATGCGCACAGACAACAATCTAACTACCTAAGAAAGCTTTGTATGTTAAATGAAAACACGCTGGGAGACATACCGTCTGTCCCGACGTGGAGAAGAGTCGATCAGAAATAAATGATTGAGTACATATTTGTGTCAGAAGGTATTCACATCCATGTCAAAAGCATGCAGGTTGTTCCAATGGAATATAGTGACCATGGCAGGGTGTGAATGAAGCAAACCATGCTTGGGGGAACAAACAATTCACAATGGAACCACACAGTCAACATTGAATCGCAAATTGCAGCAAAATACTGTAAGGAGGGAGTGATGGTGCAATATCAACACCTATTAACTCAATTTGTGGGAAAAAAGCATGGCCTAAAATATTGTGCCTTTGCCCTAAAACACAAATATGATTTATAAATCTCAAAGAAAAAATGGCTGATGTGTAGTCAAATTAGAAACGCATTGCGTGTGGATGCAAAATCATTTGTGACACAAAAAAGAGTCGCCAAACAAAAGTATAGAAATTGGCTTAAAGCATATACACATTTGATGATGCAAAATGATGCAGAAACAATGATGAGAAAATTGAAAAACAAAAACTCATCTGAGTTTTGGCAAATTATTAACAATGAGCAGGCTCCTCAAATAGCATTACAAGCAAATATGGTAACTGAAGTGGCTCGGATATTACACTACAGCGAAATGTACAGTGCAAAGGGAAAAAACAGTAACTTAACTCTGACTACGCTTCCTCGGTGGGACCTTAAGATTTCAAAGGATGATATCCTGAACATAATAAAAAAAGTAAGTGCATTGAGGTAACCCGGCCCCGATGGTTTGACAAATCAAACAATCAAGCAATACCCCGAAGTATGGGGCGACATTTGCCATACCTTATTCAAAAGAATTAACAGTCAACGCTGCACTCCAAAGTCTTGGAAAAGTGCGCCAATCATACCAATTTTTAAGAAGGGAAGTAGAGCTAATCCGAAAGACTATCATACGATAGCAATATTAGACGTATTAGGAATCCTGCAACAAAAGCTTTTCAACTAGGCGGTGGAAAACAACCACGTTGACATGAGACAAGCTGGTTTCGTGAAGGGCATTGGATGCTCTTTGAACTTCCTGATTCTAAATTTGCTCAAAATGGAGGCGCTAAGAACTAAAACCAAGGTGTATCTTGCCCTCATAAACTTCTCATATGCGTTTGACAGCATTGACTGTGAAAAACTTTGGGATAAGCTGAAAAACTAGATTGTACTTCAAGTTTGCTAGCCGCTATACGAGAGTTACATACGGACACTAACATCAAAATCCGTTTAGACCAACATGGAACTCTCTCGACCCAAATCAATACATTTTGGGGTGTGAAACAAGGATGTATGTCCCTTGGCATCAATCATATTTAATCTATTTCTCTCCGATATCAGAGAGGCTACAGATGGCGTCCTTTCCTTTCCAATGAAAATTCACAGGTCACATATAAGTAGGTTTTTGTATGCCGATGATCTAATCCTGTTGGATGTAACCCTGATTGGCATACAAAGAAAATTAGATTCGGTGGAAGCATACGTGACGAACAACGGATTACAAATCAACAAAAAAAGTGTGAGATCTTAATATTTCACAATCTCAAAACAAAGAATAAAATCAATGGCAATAAATGTGCATGGACACTGGGAAATGAAAAACTAAATATAGTGTCACTCACCAGATATTCAGGCATGCAAACCAGTGCGTACATCAATGATGGGCCTTGGGCCGAAATTGCCAAAATCAAATGCAGACAGCTTGCCAGCCAAGCCTATGTACTGAACAAAAAATAAGGCCGGTGATTAACTTCTACCAACAAAAAGTAGCACCATCGCTTATCTTCAGAGCGGAAAAGGCTTTTGGATGCTCACACGAACTTTGGCCATCCCATGAGAATATATTCTGGGTCAAGGCTCTCCAACTACCGAAAGGGATGTCAACAGTGTGTATACGTCACAAATTATCTTTAATCTCCATTGATGCTAGAATATGCTGGAATCTGTTGACACTTTTTTTTCGAAAAACCACAGCAAAAGAGAATATCCCACAGTTTTAAATCTTGCATGGCTCAGCACTCACAATGTGAACAACTTACTAACAGTTTGGAACAAGCGTTGTGAAGAAATCCTAAACGAGTATGACATTAGCATAGGCACGTTGCATGGAAACCCAAATTTAGCAAAACATAAAATATGGCAAACTGATTGGAGCTTAACGGGCGACCAAAGGAGAAACTGCAGGTTTATGAGAGATGTGCCCTGCGAAGCAAATGATTGCAGAAAACTGCAAAACTATGTGGCTCTAAATTTAGCATGTAGATTCTGTGCTTTGGACGAAGAGCCATTGAAATATTTTATTCTGTTTTGCTGGAAACTTCGATCTTCAAGAACAAGACATTTGGGTCCACTACTGTCAAAACAGCAAACATTAAGTGCAGAGGACTGGTGGAAGAAAATGCTTGAGGGGATTGACAGAAAATGGATTTTTGCCATAACACACTTTTTGAATGACATAAAAAATCAGCTGACAACCAATAGCTGCGAGGTGGACATGATGGAAAACAACCACCAAACAGATTGGACTAAGGTTTGAATTATGTGGGAGAATGAATTGGGGAAATATGTATCTGTTTTCTTTTTTAAAGGTTTGTATAAACCAATAATAAAAAAATAAAAAGAAGAATTCTCATAAAATGTGAGAAATGCATTAAACTTTAACACTGAGGCTAGTCCTATCATTCACAATGTTACTCTCAGCAAATACTATTTTGCTGTCCTGGAAAATACACATTTGTTTTATTTCACACATTTTACATTTTTGGTTTCCTAAGCTGGATCTTTGATACTCGGGAAATCACACATTGCAGAGATGTGCTTGGCCAAGAAGGCCCATGTGCTGCACAACACATATTCCATGTGGGCATTGATAGAAATACACTTCTGATATATTTTCTCTGAGTTGTGCCATGGCCGAAACAGAATATGTCACTGTACATTGATTTTTTGAATTCTGGCCTTGAAAATAAATGATTGCAAGCGTCATTTCCCAACATTTGGGTGCACTCCACAATTTGACAATATCACTTTTTAACATGATAGCAAGCAAGAGGCAGAAATCCCCATTAAGTGCCAAAGTCTGTAAATCTTAATTCGCTTGCTTTTGCCAGGAAGCCCTTTCTCATGTCATTCATTCTAGGCCTCATCTTTATAATCTATACAATGTGCTTCAATGTCAGTCATGAATTTTGTTAAACTTTATGCTGGCTTCTCACATCCCACACTTTTCTGAATGTGGACAGCCTACTTTCATATGCATTGAACTATGGCCTAAACTTTACTTGTATTTTCATAGCAATGTTTAGCCAATGGCCCTGGTGAATGTTTTTACTGAAGTGCCAACGGAGTTCGAACTTAATAAGAGAGGGGGTGGGGGCCCCAAGGAAAATTTATTTTAAAAATGGGTTAAAATTGTGCATTTTACATCACTTTCGTTGAAAAAGTGGGTAAAAAGCCACACTGTTTGCAATCTGTTGTATATGGAAGCACATGCAAAAACCCAATAGATGCAAGTCAACAACAGTGCACAGGACCATTTTGCAGGGCATTTTCATGATGCCTTTGCCCACAACATATGACAGTATACAGAACTGGTTCATGATGGTTGTGCCCACTCATGTCTATGCCTTTTGCACCAATATATGCCAGTATTACCATATAAGGCCTCACAGCCTGTAAACAGTATCATTGCACAGAAAGAAGGCATATCCAGACAGGGCACACTAAGAAAGGCTAGTATATCCATGAAATCAGACTTATGTTCACTTTTCCCCTTGATGCAAAGTATAAAAATGCCTCGACACTTTAAGAAAGAATATACAGACTGACAGTCGTAGCGCCAGTCTGCATATACTTTTTTAATGTGGCAAAGCATCTTTTACTTGGCATTAAGAGTAACGCAAATGTAATTGTTATTGCCTAGCTGGACTGGTCTGCATTGAATGTCGACCAGTCAGCCCACTTAATAACACTTATCATATTTTTGTTTCACTCTTGATGCACAATACCGTTCATCAAATGTAAAGCAAATGATAAGTAAAGTGTTGTGGCTAGACTGGCCTTCATTCAAATATAAGCGTTTGTCCGACAAACACTAACAGACACATGCATACAAACAACACTTCCATCCGCACAATCACACATTCATACAACTACTTCATGCATGCATTACTAAAAACACAGACACCAACATACACACATACAAACATTGCATTCCATAATCATCAAAACCTTTTTTTAAAACATACTTAACTGCATGAATTTACCATGCAGGCCCGCACAATCATGGGGAGGACTGGATGCCCTTCCACTCCTCTCCAGATCATAGACACGCTGCCTGACAGGAGAGAAGGCCTAGCCTGTCAGTGAACATGTTGATGTAGCAGGTCTCTGCAACGTGAAGACGCTGACTGACATGAAAGGGGTCCTCTCCCATCAGACAGTGTGGCTTTGCTACTTCCACAATAATGAGAGCCCATGGGACCAGGCTTCTACTGTCTCACTGGCTCGCATTATTCTGCACTGCATGGTTGAAAGAGATCTACACAGATAGGTCCATCGGAGATGTGCCCCTGTTAAGAGGCAGACAGTACTGTCCCCAAAGGAAATAAAGCACACACGAACTGTGCCGCCTGCCACTCAGGCACGGTGGTGGCATGCACTTTGGCGGACAGGGGGGGGGGGCAGAACCACCACGCCCATACAAGCGGGTCGCCACTGTCAGGGCAGGAATGTATACTACTGCATAAATGTGGTTATGTATTCAGAAGAAATATGCATTTTCAAATGCCTATGGATTGTTAATCCAATAAACGATATTATGAACAGTCATGTTGGCTATTTTAGATTAAACGAACACAACAATAAACCTGTGTTCGGCCAAGACCCACATTATCAGGGTTACGGCAAGAGAATTGATAGCAGCAGATGGTGTCTTGTTACTGCCTGTTTGTTCCTGCCTTAGATACACTAGCTTCAACCTGTGACTCTCCAGATGTATAGGCTACGAATCCCATGATCCCTCATAATTGTATATGCTAGTTAGGGCTGATGGGAGGTGTAGTCTAAAACATCTGGAGAGCGAAAGGTTGCAGACCCCTGAGTTTACTAGCCCATACTCAGAGACAGAGTCAAACAGGTTCTCCAATGCATATGGGCATTTTAATTGTCACCTTTATGTTTTGCTCAAAACAGTGCTCATTTAATGTGGACAATTTAATGATATAAAGAGCATTTTGTATTGGGCGAGATTTAGCACACAAAAAACTCTTTCATATCAACAACACAATGATATCACAGGTAAGCAGAGCACTTGATCAAATCTAACACCATTTTTGGAGCCTCCAGTCCTTTACAATGGGGCCAAATGTGATGTTTTTAGGGTGAGGCTGGTAACTCACGTTGCGCACCCGTAGCATGGTGCAAGCTTGCACTTCCCGAGTTCAATTCCCGGCAGGGCTCAATGGTTACAAAATAGAGTACCATTGAATTGGGTAACAATAACGGATATTATTAAACTCTGATGAATCCGTCATGAAGCTCTACACCAAATCATATATTAATATTAATAATTAACACAATATTAATATTACCTTGTATAATACTAATGATTAACAGAATAATAATACTAATGGTAATATGTAATTAGTAGTATTATTATTATTGTTATATGCCTTATTCTTATTAGTTTCGTCATTACTATTATTATGGCTTCATTATTTTTTAATTGTCATTATAAAACAGATACTACTATTATTATTATTATTATTATTATTATTATTTTTATTATTATTATTATTATCATCATTGTTATTATATGTCTTATTCTTATTAGTATCGTTATTCCTGTTATTATGAGTTCATTATATTTCTATTGTCAGTATAATGCAAATAACATTTATTATGATTATTATTATTATTAATATTATTATTATCATCATCATCATCATCATCATCATTTGCATATGATGCCCCTGGCCGCTATAGCTGTTAAGTTGCCTTAAACCTGAGGAAGCATTATGGGAGTGGTTGTTGCTAATTTGATGTAATTCTAACATGCGAACATAAGTTTAGAATGTGAAGACTTGTGCGTTCAATGTTAGCCTGGCTTTATATTCCGGACAGACTGTAAAGGACAGACTCTGTGCAGTAACGGTGCAGAATGCAACCTTTTTTCTAACAGTGGTCGACGACCGGTTGAACTATGACGTGCTTAGAAAATAGTAAAGTTCACGTGAGGAGAGCAGAGGAAATGGGATTAGACGAACCAGCCACAACAAACCTCGCAGCTCATGGATGTGCTAATTCCTAAAGCGAACGAGTCGGAGGAAAACTCACACTTCTCTACAAAAACACATTTTGTAATCATCGGAAAAACGGTGTCATCCTAGCAGTTGTAACCAGAATTGAATCCTGCGTGATGCAATTGAAAACAAATCGTGGCGGTGTGTTTGACAGAACTCGCACACAGCGCAGACGCAATTGGAACAGATCAGAAGCAGGGACACCCGCTCGTGAAAACCTATCCATCTGAACCGAGAAGTACTTTCAGATTGTGTTTTCATAAATCAGTCCATTTGGCTCTAAGGAGCAAAGGAAACGCATGCAACAAAAAACCAAAAGCAAACATTTTGCATATGCAATCAAAATCTAGGCCAGCTGAGGAATACACGCATCCTAGTTGTACTTGTTTTTCAATTTGGTTTCTCTAATTTGACAGTGCGTGGTCAACCTTGATACCGCAAAGTAGATCGGAAACTGTGCACTAGTGCATTGTGTATTGCACCAATTTCTAATCTTTAGCAATGAAGTCGGTACATTTGACTTCCTCTCATGTTCATAAACATGAAGGTCCTCCTGCAAACCTCGTCCTATAACTTACAAATGCGCTTAGGTATTGAGTCATCCATACAGGGAATGTTCCCTCCCTGCAACCAATCAGTGTGCTGCTTGATTACATTTCTGTAAGGGTTTTATGAATGTGATTGCACTATGCAGTCAGTCCAACAGAATACGTTACAGAGATGCACAATAAAAAGCCGGTAAAATAGTTAAGCAAGAGTAGCGCTCACTGCTGTGATCTGTGTTTGATCTACAGGTTTCAATCCGGCAAGTCCAACTCAGCCTTTCATCCTTCCGTGGTCGATACATGAGTACCAACTTCGGTTGGGTAATATTGTATGGAAGTATGCTTTATGAAAAGCGCTTTGGCGAAAGCGCTATATACAAAACACATCATTATCATTATATAACCATTGTTATTGCGTAGCTGGATGAGTAATTGGATGCATTCCTAAGGGCATGAATTACAACTGTAAAGGAAGTTCCTTTCTTGGTACTATCTAATAAACAGGTGTATGGGGAATTTATTAGGTCTCCTCTCTCATAAGAGTAATGGTCTCTTTCGGTATACTTGTTGTAGTCAATTGCCATACTTGTTCCTTTGTTCGATTCCGCCACTCCAAGATGGCTGCATTCAGTGCCTGCACCAGAGTGCTAGGCATGGTGCTGCTGGGGATGTGGGATTGGTTGCTGCCCTGATCATCTGGGCCAATGGGGAGGCCGGGAGGCTTGGCCGGCCCTCCTCACAAGGCCCCCTCCTAAGGCCCTGTCTACCGCTGTCCATCGTGGTACGCCGGATCGGCGCCCCCATGAGTGTCTGTGTGCCCCCTTGCCCCTGTGAGTGTCTGTGTGCCCCCTTGCCCCCTGTGAGTGTCTGTGTGGCCCCTTACCCCCCGTGAGTGTCTGTGTGCCCCCTTGCCCCCTGTGAGTGTCTGTGTGCCCCCTTGCCCCCTGTGAGTGTCTGTGTGCCCCCTTAACCCCTGTGAGTGTCTGTGTGCCACCTTGCCCCCTGTGAGTGTCTGTGTGCCCCCTTGTCCCCTGTGAGTGTCTGTGTGCCCCCTTAACCCCCGTGAGTGTCTGTGTGCCCCCTTGCCCCCCGTGAGTGTCTGTGTGCCCCCTTAACCCCCGTGAGTGTCTGTGTGCCCCCTTGCCCCCCGTGAGTGTCTGTGTGCCCCCTTGTCCCCTGTGAGTGTCTGTGTGCCACCTTACCCACCGTGAGTGACTGTATGCACCCTTACCCCCCTGTGAGTGTCTGTGTGCTCCCTTGCCCCCGTGACTGTCTGTTTGCCCCCTTGCCCTCTAGTGAGTGTCTATGTGCCCCCTTGCCCCCCTAAACTGCCTTTCTGCCCCTTACCCCCTCCACTAATCTCTTTTCTTTTGCCACCTTCCTACACCTCACCCCGCTATCTTTCTCACTCCTCTCTTACTTCCCCCCACTTAGCACTTATTCTTATCATTTGTTCCCGTGACTTTTGATAGCAGCTTGTCTTCTCCTTCCTCCCCCCTCCCCTTCTCTATTAATTTGTTGCTGACAAATTTGCACAGTAGCGTGTCTTGTTATTCCCTTTCTCCCCTCTCTTATCCCCCCTGTCCCCACCTCCCACCCCTCCTCTTGTTTACCTCTTGCACTACATCAATTGTCGTCAGGCATAGTAATGTTACTGCTTGTTTTGTTCTCCTTCTTTTCCTTTCCCTCTTTGCCTTATTTGTTCTATGTACTTGCACTATCTGAAATGTCGTCAGGCCTATTACGATAGTTATTTTTCACATTCTGTATTGTTTCAAGGACTTTTATTGAATGTAACTGTATTTTCCTATGTTCCCTCCCTCCTTGAGGTGCTTTGAAACACATTTTGTATAGGCGCTACATAAATAAACAATCAAACAAACAATCAAACCACAGACTCATAGATACAGCACACAACTAGCGTGCTTTTGTATTTAAACCTTACGGTCCCCATCTCATACAGGTACACAATACAGAAAATGAAAGATGTCTGTTCCATTAAATGAGCTATACATTATATATTTTAAACACAGAAAGTGTATTCACCTATTATATACAATACAGTCACATTTTCACTCCAATATAGAATTTTGAATATAGCAATAGATGTCAATGCGCACCATCCTCAGGCTCTTTCTACTACATCAGGGCTACCCAGTCTTTACCTGGTGCCAACAAACCCGTCTGACTCCATAAAAGCTGGAGACACCACCACTTCCGCCATATCATGAAGCTGTTGGGCATTAAGGCATGCCACAAATGGGCCCCAAATGTCTCCAGGCCTGTTTGCTGCTACTGCGAATACCCCTTACTCCCGAACAATATCACTGGACCAAGTCATCTACTGTAGCCAGGACTTAGAAGCAGGAGCAGTGGTGCTGGTCCACACAACCAGAATACATCTAGATGCCAATATCATACCTGTAGCTAGCAATTTTCAGTAACTCTTTGGCAAACCAGGGAGTCACCCATACGTACAACACAGTAATTTTCATGGGACTGTATGACCCAACTTCTTAGTAGATAGCGCCACCACCTCCATTCAGAATCCCTGAACGTGGGGACAAGGTCATAACATGTGGATAAAGTTTGCTACCTCCGCCCAACATCTAGGGCGTCTGTCGTCCTTATTGACTTTGAATAATCATAGAGGAGAGGGGAGTATGCCCTGTGAAGAGTCTTACCTTGTATAAGCTTGAGTCTAGTGCTTATCACACTGCTTTGTGTACCTTCACATAGTATGCCCCCACTGCTTTTCTGAAAAAGTAGCACCTGCATCCTTTTCCCACCTCAATTTACATTTCAATTCTACCTATGGCGTGCCTTGTAGTGATATTTTATAAACACAGGAAACGACATGTTTAGTATTGGTCGAATTCAGGAGCTATTGCAACAGAGGCATAGATACAGGCACAACCGGAAATGAAGAGGACCAAGTCCTAAAGGCCACCTGAAACTGAAAATATTGAAATCGATGATGAAAATCCTTACCCACATTCTCTTCAAATTGGGCTTGGGAGACAAAAACTCCATCCAAATCTAAATCAGATATATGCTCTTTGTCCAATTCTTCCCATCCGAGGCTATTAGAGTATCACGCGTTGGCTGCAGGGATCCTATATTCCTAATTCTGAGTGCTGGAGCATAGGGAACTTTCACCTGTAAATGCCTGAGAGCTCTCCTCCAAACGTGAAAGGTACAAGCCACCGAGTCAAATTTAAACTTATCATTAACCTTCATGGATATTAAAGAGCCCTGCAATGAACAGGGACGAACTGAGCACCGCTCAATACACACATGAGGATATGAGAAGGAGCCTGGCATCCAGTATGTCACAAAGTGAAGTAGCAGCGGCAGAACATATACATCTGTGGCTCCTATTCCTCCACTCTCCCATGGCAGGACTAATGTGTCAGACGGGACCCAGGGATAATTAGGACACCACACCAGCCCAACCATTAGGGACTTTCCTTCTGGAAAAAAGCAACCCCAGCCCATATAGGTACATTTTGAACAAAATATAACACTTTGGGTACAACCACCATCTTGGGCAAGGCAGCACGTCTCAATAGGGAAAGGGGCCATGCACACCATTTATCTATTTTCGCACAAAGGATTTGCAGGTAAGACAGATGATTTTCATGTAAGACAGTACCAAAACTCCTGCTGACCTGTATCCTCAAATACTTAACCGAGGACTGTTCCCATCTATACGTGCCCAGACCCCTTGGTTCTGTCACAGCTTCATTTAACAGGAATAACACTGACTTTAACCAATTAATATGGAGACCCAAAAAACTCCCATACTCTTACACCTAATGCGTTTTAGGAAACAAATGAGTCTCTGGGTTCTTAAAATACAAAATCAGATTGTCTGCATAGAGCAAGACATGCTCCATCATGCCTCACGGGGCAAGCCCTCTCGCAAAATGAAATGTCCTAATTCTGGCAGCTAACAGCTCAATTGATATGGCAAACAACAGGGGCGATAACAGGCAGCCCTGACAAGTCCCCCGTCCCAATACAAAATGTGCCAAATACTTACCAAATAGGCCTATAAGGGCAATAACCCCCACAAATAGAAGCTGTAGGGAAGTAGTCCCGGAAGCCCACCTGTTTCAAGAGTAAAAAATAAATTGTCACAGGCAAGCAAATCAAACACTTTCTCTTTATCTAATAGGGCAGCTATTGCCTGTACCTCAGAGTCAATTTGCAAGGGCATAACATATAGTCGACTCAAATTTTATGATGTGGATCTTCCAGGAATAAACCCAAATTGATCTGGGTGGATTATTGTCATAAGGTGGGGAAGCAATTTATCTGATAGTATTTTTGCAAATGTTTTTGTATCCAAATTAAGTAATGAGATTGGCCTATATGAAGCACAGTCTTGGAGGTCTTCCCTGGCTTCAATATCAAAGAGACTACTGCCTCCCGGAGTGTAAGGGGAAGCAATCCCAAATGCATCGCCTTTTGCCACATATTCAACATATGACTTGCTACCTCAGGACCAAACTCCTTATAGTACTCAGCTGTGATACATCTATTCCTGTAGCCTTGGAAGTAGGCAGCGATTTTATGGCTGTCAAGATATCATCAACTGTAAATGGGATGAAGCGTGTCAATAGCATCTTTGCCCAGTTTTGGAAGGGAAGCCCCACAAAGGAAATCCAGCAGCAAGTGGACATCTGCTCTTCCACATGAAGCAGAGAGATGCACATAGTATATACGATAAGTGTCAATAATTTGTTCTGAATCTGCAACCAGCAGCCCACATTTAGTGTGTACCAGTGCTATATCCGCAATACCCCTTTCCTGCCGTATCATTGGAGCTAAGTATGGATCAGGCTTCCTCTCTGCCATATTTCCTAGAGAGTGCAGGCACCGCCAGATACTTCACCTCACGATCAGCTTCAGTGCGAAAACGATCTAACACCATTCTGATCAATGCTAGTGTGTCGGCATTATTAGCCTCCCCAGGCTGATACTCAAGATCTTTCATTTCATTTCCAACTTAATTAAATGCTGCCTAATAGCTTTAAGCACCCACAATTCAAAACACATACATCCGACCCTCAGGAATACTTTAAAGGCCTCCCACACAATAGCCATGGAGTCAACTGATCCCAGGTTAACCTCAAAATACATTGAGATTATCTCAAACACTTCACTGCGGAACACTATATCAGTCAAAGCTAACGTCCTGAAACACCAACAAGGTCTCCCTCCTTCCCAAGGTCTATTGCCCATTGAACTGGGGAACGTTCTGAAAGGATTCTCATGAGAAGATCACATCGCACTGTCATATGCACCATTGCAGGCCCTGCCAACATATAATCAATCCTTGTTGCCATGTCATAGACTGATAAATAAAAAGAGTACTCCCTATCCATGGGATGAAATGTTCTCCATGCATTAAACAGACCCAAATCACTCAACAAGCACCGGATCGTCTGAGCTGCACATAAAAGGGGCTTGTCACTTCATGCAGACCTATGCTTGGACCCATCCAAGATTGTATTAAATTCTCCGTCCCAAACTATATTATTATGCTTACATTTATAGCATTTATGAAGGAGTGTTTAGAAAACTCAGGATCGTCCACATTCATTCCATATACATTAACAATTGTGGTAGGGGTGTGAGCTAAAATACCCGACAATCACAAACCTACCTTTAGGGTCTACCACTTGCTCCACCAGATGAAACCCAAGTGACTTATGAAACAATGTCATAACCCCTCTCGAGTAAGTGGAGTATAGTATCTGTTACTCCCCCAAGATCTAGCCACTCCCTCATTCGCTGCCCAAACAAATGGGTCTCCTAGAAGAGAATCAGTTTAACACCATGCCTTTCACAGTAATTAATGACTTTGGGCACTTTGCACGGGTTGCCCTCAACATTCCAGCTAATAGTATTACGGACCGCCATAGATATCCAGTAAGAAGTACATTGCCCAACACATCCGCAACCACCACTTACAACCATCTGCCCAACCACTGAAATGCTCCTGTTCTCTCCATACCCAATGAAGATTAGAACCAGTTATCAATACAACCCCCCATAGAGCAAACCCACTCCCCAGCCCCCCCACACTGCACAACCCAAATTCACAGTGAAATGCCCACACCCTTCAATGCGCATTAACCCCTCTCAACAACATGGGTATTTACCTAGGTGTGTCAGACTCGACTACTTGGTCCGCCATGACTGTAACAGAGACCCCCATAGGAGAAGGCCATATACTTCACAACATGTAGCAGTTGAACTGTAATGTTACATAGGCAAAAAAGAAACTGTACCGGTGATAAATATTAACCAGCAGAAGTAGAGCTATAATATCACATGCAACCAGCATCCAGATCAAATTAGCAAATGAACATAATATGTGTGGGCATAAACTGAACATTTTAACGCCACCCCAGTCGCCAAGTCACCACATACAGGAAAACCATGATATCATAACAGTGCCCAAAATATCTATCATGTCAGCCCTTGGGTAAACTCTCTTGATAGTTCTGCACTTCTGCCGGGTCTGAAAAAAAAGAGTTTTGTTAATATGAATAACTCTTAAATTGGAGATGTATAGCATGGCGCACTGTAGTCCAAGTTACCTAAGTGAACTCGTAGCCGTCAAGAAAGACAGATGGGCCCTGTGAACTGTTGGAAGGAAATCAGGATAATACAAGACTTCTTTGTACTGGAGGTCTCAGGATCATGTCATGGTCCCAGTAATTTAATAAGCAAGCAATAACTGATTGCAGATTCTGTCCTGGCCTGGGCACCTGCAGCGACATGCGATGAGCCCTCTCCATTAAAATCTGGGAAGAAAGTGGTGGTTGTCTAGAGCTTCTTTGATAAGGTTTTCCATAAAGGATTTCATAATTTGTGATGGGACAGACTGGGATAACCCGAATACCCTTATTTTATTATGGTGGGATCATGCCTTCAAATCTTCAATCTTCTCTTGTACATCTTTCACTTCTCATTGCGATGTGCGAATGGCCTGGTACATCTAGGTGCTCGGATCTTGGAACACGCTCACTCCATGCTCAGTCTCCAAAATACGGTCACTCTCCTTTTCTATGCGCTCTTGCAAACAGTCTATTTTATATTCTATGGTGTGGCATTTATGGAAGCAAACCCACTTCTCATTTCAGTGAGCACTATATGCAAATCAGGAGCTGGGCTACTCTTGCCAACAGGCGCGACTGAGTCCCAGGTGCCCATCGCCACCTCCACCACAGCAGCAGCCTGGGGCAACGGCATGGCCGCCCTAACCAAAGCCAGGCCTTCCGTTTGATTGAACTGCAGGTAGGCTTACTTTTTGTTGCCTTTAGCCAGGACAAATCTTGAGGTGCACGGGGGTGAGCCCTCCAAACTGTCAAAAGTCTGCATGGATCCGATCCAAGCTGCCTGTGCCAAGACAAATACCAACCACAGTGCACATGATGGATCAACTGCGCAAAGAATCCACCCTCAACACCCATTCATCAAGCTGACCTCTGGATCACCTCTTTTAAACGCCCCTCCAAACTGAAGGAGAGAAGCCCGTACTGCTGACATTCTGTTGGATAAGTCAGCCCTTTTATAAACCCCTTATGGGGAAACATCCATAGTTCTCTCATTCCTATATGTATATACGTTGGTGCTTGCCGCAATCTATTCACTATAAGCTTAAAGCTAGCTTCACGATTACTTTGCTGCTTGCGTTTCTTTTGTATCTGTACACATGTAAAATAACTTGATATTTTCATTTGTTTCTATGACATAAGCTTCTTCACCTTGAGACAAAGATGTCACTTATCCTTATTACTTTCTTGATGCCTTATAGAATATCTGCATTCTCTGGTCATTGCATTTTTTTATGTATGTCATCTTCAGCTCCATGTAACATATACTGGCAATGGTTAGTGACACTACCATTCATCCTTGCCGCTTATTGACTCTGCTTCTTCAGGGATTTCATTAAAATGGCCATCATATTTATTTGTATACAGATATGGTTTTCTTAGTGGGTACTTTGGCTCCCAGATTCTCTTAAGTAATGGCCCTTTCACTGGTACTGGACTAAGTCCATACTCGGCTCTTTGTCGATTCAACTGTTCTCTATACGTCACAGACTCTGGCTTCCAGCATACAGGTAAAATGGGCGCGTCAGTTGAGGTGGGGGTACTTTGCTCCTCCTCTACAATACCCTTTCTCCTGATGACGATAGGCCTGGTTATGTTCATGCAGAATATTGTTTATTCTCTGAACAATGCAGTACTCGATTTATTTCTTTAAAAAAAGACATTGATCAAAATATTCAATTTGTTTCTACCAAAAATAGAATCAAGCCTTGTTGAATAAAAGATGATACTTGAAACTGTTTCATTGCAGGGAATTGGACGAGCACATTTTTATATAAATTGGCTGGGATTGAAACTGACTAATGAGCTCCCAAGAGAGCACAAGGGCACAGGCCGTGCCTTAATTGCATGCAAACGAAAATTCCCCCAAAAGGGTAAAACCATCCCCATTATGCCTAGAGCGACTTCGCAATTAACACATGTCTAAACATGGGAGCCAGACATGGCAGTGGAGTATTGGCTCAAACACACGCCCCTGATGATTCTGTTTGCTTTTCTTATTGGAGCAGACCACTGATTCATTTCAGAACATATTCATTAATCACATTCTGTCTGATGATTTTTACATTCAGGTCAAAGGAGGTTACGCGATGTTACGCCTAATGTCTTAACCAGTTACAACCACTGTAAATGTTGGGGTGAAAAGGTCCTCCACCTTTGCTCAGTTAACCACATACAACGGGATCCATTGTTGTTTTTAGTGTTTTTGTGATACATTCCTTCCATGGTAAATATTCAAAACATTGTTTATGATCCAAGTGGATACAAAAGGAGAGTTCAGACAACATAGAATAAGACAGGGGAAGATTGAGGTCCATGAATATTGCCAAAGGCAGGAGCACCTTTACAGGCCCTCTCATTCAAAAGAGTAAGTTCAACTCCAGGAACTAATATTTGTCAGACAGTTTATGAAACGTTTTGCTGCTGTAGCAAGACAATGATTAAGCACAGTCCCTGGGATGTAATGTTAAGCACATTCATCGGGCGTTAGTCTAGCCGGAATCCTTTTAATCAAGAAACATAACATGCAGGATTTTGAGTGTGTTATTTCATCAAAACAGCATTGAGGTAAATGCCAACTATGGAACAAGCCGAATTGGAGCATTAAGCACCAAGCACATGCCGAACAAAAATGAAAGGTAAAAGTCCTGAAGGGGAAATGAAGAAACATTGTGACAACAACATTACCCTAACCTTAAACAACTGCACTAGCTTATTTGTAGGCAACCATCAATTTCACGGTTGCCTTTATGTAACTTACATAGTACTGAGAGAATGTCAACCAACATGAACCTATGGAACGGCTTCTAAAGATTGAAGACCCATGAATATGTGTGGGTTACATTAGGGACAATACTGGGATATGGGTAGGCAGCACTTGCCTTGCGAACAGATTATACCAAACTGTATACAATCCACAAACTACATTATAGGGTGCAAATCTCTCAAAAAGCACCCCGCAAAATACACTACCGATACATATGAGTAACACCAGGGCACACTGCCCGTAGTGAGGTCTGCCCCAACCTTGTGGCAATACTGCCATAAACTAGTAACCTTAAACAACACGATTCTATTCACAGGATAGTAGAAAAAGCATGTGTAACTCCAACATAACAGTATTTCTGGTGGTAAGAAATCGGTCCTGATTTAGTGAAATATGCAGGCAGATGCCAATGACCAATGCATTTCGGAGCCCTAGGGTCCTTCCTGAGGGGGAAATCTGAATATGCAACATACAATAGAAAAGGAAAACAGGAAGAAAAAGACACAGCCATAATATATGCTATCCCATAATAATAATTGCAGTGTCTAAAATACAATAAAACAATTTCTCATAAAAAAAACATATGAAGAAATCCACACTTAACCTAACCTGCAACAGTGATGTGTACATCAAAGTAAACCACCAATAAAAACACTTTGAGACCTGTTAAAAGCAAAGTAAAGGCAAGTGCATTACCACTACATCTCTAACAGAATTACATTTTAAAGTACTAAAATGGCAACAAAATGATACCTCACGAGTCTCAGAAGATCTAGGGGGTCATTACGACCTTGGAGGTAGCCATGCCGCAATTTGCGGCATGGTTACCCCCTTACTGGGTACAGGGTCCGGGTTCCTTGAATGAGGAATTACCGGGCCATTCCAATCTCGGAGGGCCCAGTAATTCCTCATTCAAGGAACCCGGACCCGGTACATCCCCATTCCCATTCAAGCTCTCATAGGGCTCAATGGGAATGGGGAGGGAGCTAACAACGGGCCCGTTAGTAACAGACCCGTTGTTAGCTCCTTGGTCTGCTAGCGGGACCCGCTAAGGGCATCTGGTTTCACCAGGCACCTTTTGCGGGTCCCGCGAGCCGACTCGTAATGGGGCGGTAAGGGGTTGATGGCACCAGCACCATTACCTTCACCGTTAACCCCTTACCGCCAAGGTCGTAATGGCCCCCCATGTGTTATCTGTGCGAAACCACAACAGTGAAAACAGACTGGTCCTACTGACGACAACCAACTGTATCCATTACTCCATCTCTGAGAAAACATGTAGTAAACAGTATTTCTAAGATGTACATACTTTATTTGAAGTCACACGGGTACAGTATTCAGGCCAGCTTAATGACAGCATTGTCATACCTTGTATCACAGGGAGTGTAGAAAAGGTGCGTAAGAGCACCATACACATTCAGACCCATCTATTCTTCTCGTAGTGAGCCCACAATTTATCATGAACATTGTGCATGCTTTAGATCAGCGTTAACTCCTCGTGACATCACAGCGTCGTGATGTCACAATCGTGGCATTGTTCAGCCTCCAAAAAATAACAAAAGAAAGACGTTCATGAAGATGCATAAGGAAGAAAATTAAATGACAGAAAGAAAAATAAATAAATGATAAAGGGCCTCATCATTGGGTGGTATCCTGGCGGTCCAACGCAATTAGCGTTACCGCAACTCAGCCCAGCACAATTTGTTGCGGTGCCGCTGTTAGTCCCAATTTGTTATGAGTCCATAGGACTCTATGAGGTTTTTCAGCACTATTACCGCCAGCGGCAATAACACCGGCGATAATAGCGCTGAAAATTGGGGGAAAACTGCAGATTTACCTCCAGCTGAGAGCTGGAGGTAAATCTCCAGCTTTCTGCCCAAACTCAGGATTGGGTGGAGCGGTAGTGCGGCTGTAATGGCATTACTGTCACATTTTTGCTGATCTGCCCAACCCCCGATGAGGCCGAAAGTATTGATAGGATACACTACAGCAAACTGATTCAACGGAAAAAGATATTTGTAGATCAAATAGGTACACTCATAATCTGTATCCATACCCGACTAATCATCCATCTACAAGCCCACAACTTATTCTGGACGTAGTACGTGCTTTAGATCAGCGTCATCACGCCATGATATCACTTTGGGACGTCACAATCGTGAAATTTCACAACCCCGGAAAAACAAATTAAAAAAGAAGGACATTTATGAAGATGTACATTAAAGAAAATATAAATAAATAACAAAATATATTTGGGTCACTCCACAGCAAAATGATCTAATGAAAAAAGACAAATATGTAAATCAAGAAGGTAAACATATAACCACACAAAAAAGCCTAACCTTAAAAATGGAAAATGATGGTGTATTGTACCTTGATCAACTTTAAATGGAATTGAAGTATTTACAAATTTAACTGCACTCTAATGTGCGCACTGCGTTCATAATACATTGTGTGCTCCCAACAGGGTGGAATCGACGGGTCTGAATGCGGCTGGTGCTCTTATGCACCTTATACACCTAGCCTGGATCCCACATTGCACACATTGGGGGTCATTACAACCTTGGCGTTAAGGGTTTAACGGCGTCGTAAAAGATGTCGGCGCCGTTAAATCCTTAACGCCTGATTACGAGGTCCCTTTGCGGGACCCGACCAGCCGTTAAAGTAAGGTGCCTCAAAGGGACCTTGGCGCTATTTACGGTACCGCAATTTGCGGTACCGTACTTAGCTCCTTCCCCAGTCCCATTGAGCCCTATGGGGCGAAAATGGGAATGGGGAAGGGCCATGGTGAAATGGGGAAATACCGCCCCGCCAACCTTGGAATGGGGCGGTATTTCCCCCATTCCACCATTGCGGACTCGTTACAACACCGGCACCAACCATGGTGCAAATAGCACCATGGTTTAGCGCCGGGGTTGTAATGAGGGCCATTGTCAAAAGTGTCCGGTTCCACACAAAAGCAAGGGCAATATGTAAGGATTACAGCAGCATCTTCAGAATCCTAACCACTTGGAAAAATACAAGTTTGAGAGTTGCACTGTTAAGAAATGAATTATAATGATTTGGATACTCCTGCATTAAATTTCAGGCTCAAGTAAGCATTGTCCAAATCTAAAAATGTAACATAGAACAATGCAGAATGATATAGAACATGAATCTTTTCACCCCTTGTTCTGCTTAGATTGTTACATTCTGTATCATCTACTACTGTTGTCCTACTTGTGGAATCTCTACTGAATAGTTATTATCGTAACAATTGTCTAGAGGGAATCGGGCAAAATATCACCTCATGTCCATTTTGAATGACTTAGGAAATCTTTTGGGAAAGAACTACTGATTCAAATTTCAGCCTGGAAAAACTGTATGACTTCTCTTCAAGCAGGATTTAGGCTACCTATTAGTACTATAGAGCAGGGTATTACACGTTCATTGATTATAGTCAAGTGTGTGATATTGAAGTCGATGCATGTATGCATGCATTTGTTGATATTAAAACAGCATTCAACTCGTTAGAATATAGTCTTTTACAGAAAGATTTAGAATTAGAGAGTGTTGGTGATGTGGTTTTAAATTTACTGCAGAAATTTTGAAATCCATAACCAAGTCCAGGTCTGATATGGGCTTGGAGGGAAAACTACAGCATGGCTCAAAGTCCGGTCAGGAGTAGGACAAGGCTCTGTTCCTACACCATTTTCTCTTTTAAATCTGTTCTGAAATGATGTAGATTGATACCTTAGGTTTGTACAATTGGATGTTCTGTTGATTAATAGAGTAATTGTGTAATACAGCCAATGCAGTTCCATTAGCAAGGACAGAAAATGCCTTTCCCTCTTTGCTGTTGGTACTAACCTTCTGGTGTGAGAATAAAGGTTAATAACAAGCTTCATGAAAACCATTGTGATGTTTATGGAAAAGAAGTGTGATGTGCAGCACCCTGGGAATTTTAATGGGACCCCATTGCAAGTAGTACCCTCATTCGGTTACCTAGGGATTACCTAGGGTTACAGTTACAGGGTTACAGTGCTCAAGGAAGGGGTCAATAAATCAGCTTCTTCCATGAGTGAGATCGATGGAAGTTGTATATCTCAGCAACTCTATGAGAATGAACTTAGGGGCTCTGCGAAATTACATGACTTGGCTTCACCAGATAACAAGTGACTCTTTGTAAAATTTTACAATTTTTAGACTGCTAAAGTCCTTAAATTAGCTTGCTGAAAATATTGGTGTTTTGAAGGATACCTAATGTAGCTGGCCCTTCAGAGAGACCAGGGTTTAGGGCCCCCATCCATTTGAAGATGTAGAGAAAGATTCCCACTTCTTTTCTACTCCACAGTAGCAAATTCACATATTATTTCTCAGCTAGATCATGACAAATCATTATATGTATGACTCGCTTGCTCTGGGGTGACACAGTTGATAAGAGGCCAACACTGGCCTACATTTTAGCCTTTACATGTTTGCGCTTGCTTGGGAAATGCTTAAATGAGTATAGTCGACACTGTCCAAAACAAAAACGGGTGTTCCAAGCCAGCAAGAGAATTACATTCCGGGGAGACTAAGATCTTATTGAAAGCTCTTTTTGCATACCGCTTGCTAAGACAGTTTTTGATGTTCCCTCCAACGGATGATAACAGACTCAATATTACAAGGAATAGCTACTGGCAATGTTAAATTGCATGTGTTCAAACGAGTTTTGCGCATGCACAGCTGGCATAAGCACCGGATCAAATACATGTGCACTGCATTGCATGTTCAGCTAATGCCATTTGCGCGTGCACAAACTGGGAACGAGGGTACACTATTGTTTGCAAGAGTATGATGAATTCAGCAACGACGGTCAGATTTCTTCGAATGTGCAAATACATTGTGTTCATGCGTAAACTGCACTACCACCATGGCAAACACGTCCTCTTTTGTATTTGCGGTGGTGCTAATGCCATTTGCTCACACGTCCATGGGCAAAATGGGATTGCAGTTCCATAATGTATCATATATCGCCCCATGTGCTTCTCTTGCCCAATGTAATGAGATCAGACAGATAATGTTGTAGTGCTTATTTATTTATGTATTTATTTATTTATTTATTTAGGTATGTATTTATTTATTCATTTGCAGAGTGCACAAAGCCCCAGGGCATCCAGGTGCTGTTTTCAGGAGGGGGATGGGTAAGTGAGGAGTGGGAGGTGGAAGAGGGATGGGGCATGAGTACATATATAGTTTCAGTTGATTAGTATGGTGTTAAGTTGTCTCCTGAATGGCCAGTCATGTATTTTTTTAAGGCACTAAAAACAGCCTCTCTCAAAACATTGACCTGTCTAGCGTGCACTGTACAGTTGTGCATAATCATAAAATTAACCTGGATGGGATCCGGTGAGCCTCAGCTTGTATGCCGTTTTACCGAGAGGAGTCAAGCATATTCCCCCTTGACTACTGATCAAATCTGACTGATTAGTCAGGACATTATTCCTGTTTGGTTGGCTAAGATTCACAAGCATTTTTTTACAGAAATTCAGAAAAATAAATCAGCATTACATTGGATCAGCTGACAACAGGAGCAGCCATTGCTCAATTCAGAAGAGTGCTTCCGTCAGACGCAGTGCACAGCAATTGAAAGGGCTAGAAAAAAATTCAAAATAGTACATGTCAGCAGGGATACACTAGGTTTTACAATGCTTCAATACAACTGTACCGGAATAACATATAACTTCACTATGCGGCTACAGGACGCTATTATTAAATATCGTCCATCGCTGTAAAATCTTCCCACCTTTCTGCTAAACGCTTGAGCCTTTTCGGAGAATCAGATAAGAGACTGTGATTTTCTCTGAATCCTGGTTAGATTGAAAACATTTTTTTAAAAGAACAAGGCTTACAAAATGTAGTCAAGATTTGGGATTCCGAAGTTATACCTTGGAGAACTCGTTATAAAGTATTTTTTCCTAATAATTAATTACGTGAAAAAGATTATCATCAATGCGAAACACTCAATGAATAATGACTCTCATAATGGCCTTTTTTTCGATCATATTTCTATCATGGAAATTACAATTGAGTCCATATGTGAATGTGATTAAAGGCTTCGTGAGCACAGAGTAAATACTCCTGGGACACAAACAAAGCTGCTTATAATATTATTAAAGGTGGAACATGAAAACCATCTGCTCCGAATTAGTCCACGTTTATTAGACAATTTTGCAAGTGAAAGGCCAAATATTCACGGAAAACTTTAGTTGAGGTGGTGTCATAGTTACAAACTGCGAAAATGCGCATGCTAACGATGGCAACACAACATAAATGCACTAAAGAAATCACACATAACTCTACAACTTTCATCATCAACGGCATCATTTCTGACATTGTAGATGACATCACCAGTTCTACTGACTTCATCAAAAATATTAGAATGGTCGTGTTTCATAAATACTAGACAAAGAGCTTACCCTGCGCATCTTCACTACGCGAAGCACGTATACAGCCACTGTCTAACTATCTATGGGCATGGCCTTTAGATTGACCTGTGGGGATTGTTAACTTGCTATGACAAATGGATGCGCCCGCAGAGCAGAACCGTTGTCGTTAGTTTCAAGCGGGTGCTTCTGATAGGTCGTTGGCAATAGACACGCTTTGCGTAAGACGTCCCTTAATCATAATGTGACAGGCCGTGCCTTGGGCACATGGACCTAGCCTGCATTTGCTGCTGGGCATGGCCCAGGATACCTGATCTGACATGTAATGTCTGGGCATGGCCTTTAACCTTACACCTCTTTGCCCTCTGGGCATGTCCTGTGGGTGTGCTCAGCTGTCACTGTTTCCATTTTATGGAATTTGTCCACATTCTGGGATAATGCAACTCCCTGGAAAACAGTCTATTCTAGATTGCTTTATTAATATACACTCCTTAGGGAAAATACCTGCACAATAAATAAGAGCCCAAATAAAAAAAATAGAAAAGGAATTGACAATGTTGTCAAATTCAAAAGAGTTCTAGAACAAACAGTCGGGTACAATGGGCCTCATTACGAGGTTGGAGGTAGCCATGGAGCTATTAGCTACATGGCTGCCTCCAAAACCCTTCCGACTCCACCCTGGTGAATGGAGCGATTACCGGTCCATTCCGAGGTCAGAGGGACCAGTAATTTCCCATTCACCAGGGCTATTCCCCATTCCCATTTGAGCCCCGATAGGGCTATTAGCTCTAGAGTCCCTTTGCGGGTCCCGTCCTTACCGCCTGCAAAAACCAGGCGTTAAGGAAGGACCCGCAAAGGGAACTCTTAGTAGGGAGGTAAGGGAATACCGGCACCGGTGCCCTTACCGGTGCCGATAATCCCTTACCTCCCACCTCGTAATGAGGCCCAATGTCACTGTTCTTCACAATTAAGGATGGAAACAAAAGATATGTGGGACAGGAGGGGCTTTTAGTAGAGCAACACCACCACAGAAAATACAAAGTCACTGGAACTTCATTGTATAAAAGCAGGTCACAGTGCATGGATTGATTTTTAGTTCAACAGTCTGCGTCTCAGGAATGGAAGCGGCATGGAAGGTCACCAGTGAACTTGCAACACAGACACAAGGGGGTTGTTACCATTTAAACAGGTCATTGCATGGGGAGACCAGTTATGTCTCAACTTCTATGAACATAGTTCCCTCCATACAATTAAAATAATGTCCAACACACAGGGGCTCATGTTCCAATGAGCTATAACATAAATGGAAGGGGTAAGAGTCTTCAGTAAGTCTTTAATGCCTTTCATTTAGCCACGTCTCATTTGCAAGCATTTGTATGGCGGCGAGGAAGGGTGGAAAGCAACTTGCACTTCCACACCCTCACTTCCTCTCGACCATACAAATGCTCCAGCATGTGTGCCAGCATGTTTTTTTTATGCTGGCGCAAATGCTGGAGATCCCTTTGGAGTGTGTCTGTTTTATTGCAAAAGCATAAATCAGGTTGACCCCATACGGATCCATCATACATGCTGCCTGCCATGGTGGCATGGCAGGCAGCTTGTACAATTGCAATTAAACATTGGCCAACATGGGAGCATGATGGGCAGAGTTTCATTTTAATTGTGAGCATCGCCTACCATGCAAGCATAGCAAGCGTTGCTCACAATGAAAAGTAAATGCTGCCTGGCATGCTGGCATGTCAGGCAGCGTTTATTCACTCTGAACGGTGGAGTGCAAAAGTGCAGGACAAAAGCCGGCATACAAAGGTGTACACCGCCTTTTGCCTACCACTTTTACACTCGGCCAAGTAAATGTCAACAATTTGTCTGAGCCCCTCAGTATGTTAATGGTAATGGTAAAGTATATTTATAACGCGCCCTATCACCACTGTAGTGGTCCCCTGGTGCTCTGGTGGATCTGAAAGAAAGGAGGATAGGTTTGGGCATGTTAGTGGGATCAAGTTTGGAGAAAGAGCAAAGGAGCTGTGATGTGCTTTTGGCAGCTTCAGTTCGGTTAACGTTCGCTGAGCTTTTTGGTGTGGTATCCGGTCGGAGTCCGTCGTGAACTGTTGTGTAAGGGTCTGTGTGGTGTGTTTATTGTTGTGGTCTGGTGAAGTGAATACGGGCTACTGTGGTTTAAGAGGTATGGTTGTGTTTAGTTTGGGTTTGAGAGGTGTGTGAAGATGGGTGAGGTCAGGGTTGGTTATTGAAATTGTTGTCTTGAAGAAACGCGCACTCATATTATGTGTCTTTGGAGATTTAATAATATGAGTCTGTGGTGTGGTTAGAGAATCTTAGTGTGACATGGTCCATATGTCGAAGGTAATATAGTGTGCTAGTTATTAACGCCTGTCGCTGCGCACGCGGGGAAAGAGTTAACCCACTACACTCTTATTTGATTCAATGCAAACAGTTGCCACCACGCTGTCTGTGACAGTTTAGGTACGTAATTAAGTTCACTTGGTCTAGATATTTATTCCGAAATTGTTTAATCATAACCAGTGTCCAGAACATATGATAAATGATTTGGCCTATGCCCTTCTTCAGAACTGGACTACAATTATTTCCATCAGCGTTTACATTGCATAGAGTAATCATAATAACACCACATTACATCGTCACAGTACAGACAGCCAATTTGAAATGCATTGTATGATTGCAAAATAGAGATAGAGATTGAGGGGTTGGGTAAGGGTAGGATATGTGGGGTAACATGGAATAATCTAAAGAGAAAAAACACAAAATAAATAAAAAAGAAAAAGATAGGAAAAGGACATAACATTTTGATAAATATAATGAAAAAATGCCATAATATGACAGTAAGATTTAAGGAACATAATCTTGTATAGGAGAATATTCACTGAATGTTTTGAGTACAAGTCTAAACATTGGATTTGCTAATTTAGACCAAATGCCTTCCTTATATTGATCTGGTTTCAGAAAGACAGGGCTGTCTCTCATCTCTCTATCCATATGTTGCGTTAGTTAGTCTTTACAGTTCTATCTTTGTTCTTACTCAGGCCAGCCGCTACATCCCAGTCTGTGCCTGATGCAGACTGGTTGCTGTGGATCTATCTAGTTGTGACCTATGCCCATACCCATAGCTCTGTCTGAGTGCAATGCAGTACAGTTCAGTCCTTACCAGGATGTCTGGAATGACCCAAGTGAATCACCATACCTATGTCTCAGATGATTTGTTGTGTGTGTTGGGTTAATCGTTAAGAAGTCAGTACATCTCCAAGAATACTGTTAGGGTATCGTGTATGTCGGTCTGGTCCATTCCGTCTTCTACTTAATAGCTTGGGTGTGGGTTTCTTAGTGTGGTGATAGTGGTCTCATTTGGCTGGCAGGTTAGCTTATATGGAGGGGTAGGTTTGAGGATGGTAGTCTTGTGAGTATGAGGCAGTAGTTGGATAGTGTGGATGCACTTTGCGTTCTGGATTGGGGTTTCCACAAGGTTCATGTAGTCATGTCTGTCAGGGGGATGCTTGGTAGTGGGGAAGGTTGATGATTTTGCCCTTTTTGTGTCAGCATTGTTAGCTATTGTTTTGCCCTGATTGGGTTGTTGCTCGTGGAATATTCCGCATAGCATTGTCTCTCTTGTTCTTGTGGGTGTTCCCCCTCTCTGTCAGTTCTAAGTGTTATCTGTACCGTCATGGGTTCTGTCAGCTGATTCTCTTTGCATTTTCGGTTTTATTGTTTCAGTTGTTTCTGTCTGGTTCCGAGGTGTTCAAGAGCCAGGTATTTAGTAGTTTTCTGAATTTTAGGTGGTCTTTGATGTTTCTTATTTCTTTTGGGAGGTTGTTCCTGGTTTTTGCTGCCAAGTTGGAGAAAGAGGTACCCCCAAGTTATTTCCTGGTGTATGGCTTTGGTTTCAGGTAAATTGCATTGCGTGATATAAGGAGTCTTGTTGGCTTGAAGATGTTTTTTTTTATTTTTTAGGAATTCTGCTCCCTGGCCGCTGATTGCCCTGTGTGTTATGCACATGAACGTGATACGTCGTTTGATTGGAAGCCAATGTAGCATTTCTAGCGTTGGTGTGATGTGATCTCATCTAGATAGTTTGAGGAGGAGTCTAGCTGCTGCTTTTTGGATGTGTTGTAGTTTCTTCAGCAGGTGTTCTGGCATTCCAAGGTAGAGGCTGTTGGCGTAGTAGATTCTTGACATGATGAGAGCGAAGGTTGTCAGTGTTTTTTGGGTGAAGGACAGGAATGGTAGGATTTGTTTTGTTAAGTGAAGGAGGACGAAGCATAAAATTGAAGTTTAGAAACAGACGAAAATGTCTTTCTTTCAACAACGTGTTGGCAAAAAACATTTTTATGCCTCCCACAATTAACCATGGTGCGAGGCTTTAAACATTCTTTCCTATAGAATCACCCGCTTTTACCATCTGAAAAAGCAATAGATTACATTGGAATCTATTGGTTTAATGCCAGTATTATGCAGGGGTAAACCATGTGCTTTTTTGTGATAGACGAGGGAATGGACATAGTCATCCCCTTCATTACGCCTACTCATCCTCAAAATAAAAAGAAAATCCCCATGATCACATAACAACGTGTTAAGACAGGTGTAACATGCATACACCTGTCGTAACATCCTTTTTTTTCCAATGCAGATGATTTGCAAAATTACCCCTATTATGTTCAGTTATTGGACAGGCACTACAAGCATGCTGGTCTGGCAACATGGTTGACCAATCTACCTCTACAAACAGCTCTCCTACCTGTAAACAGATTGGTAGTTTTAGGAGCTTCACACTCTGTGAAGTCTTTATACTCTACAAAAGTACACCTACCAGAGGGTCCAGATGGACTGGATGCCGGTAGAGCAGCATCCATCAGACCTTGGGTTTTTCATTTGCTGCAGGGACATCATGCTTGGATACCCAGTGCCAACATCAGATCTCCACTGCGCACATACACTAGAGTGTCTAGCAGTCAGGCAGATAGGTAATTGATGACTCGGTGCCATATTGTCTTGTTTTTAAGGGCTCCAAACCAGAGTCATGGAATCATGGAGCACTGCCATGCCACTGTGTGATGGCTGTATGAAGTGGTCCAGTGCAGGGACTCTTGCCTTTGCTGTGCAGCCAGGGAATGAACTGAGCCTTTGTGTTTGTGCAGGCAGAACCCCAGTGGAGGCTCCCTTCAGTAGTCCATCTTCAGAGCTTGCAATCCTCATGTATCATTAGCACACTGGCCAGCATCATTCAGAACACCCTGCCCCTCTCCTTCCTCTAGTAAGAGAGGCTCGGGCTTTCTACGAAAGTCATATCAGATTGATCCCCCTTGAATCTTTTGGACTTTGATATATTGGCCTCTATCCTGAGACAAAGTGCAACTTAAAATCACAAATAGCAAAAAGTAAAGTAGCTTAGTTCAATAATAAGGGGGAGAGCTGAGTCTGACCACTCCAATGTTTCAGCAGCACTCAAAAGTAACCTCATTTTGTTGGCGGTTTACAATGGCATGGATGGAAAAACACAGCGGGAGACATTTTCTAAAATAATACTAATTGAATGCAGGAGACCGCCTGTGTTAGCACTGACATGCTGTTTGGACCCCTGTGTGCAGGTTTCAACACTCACAAAGAAGAGTGTAAATGTAAAGAGTAAAAAAAAAATCACTGCCTGCCATTTTGTCTTTGTAAACAACATTTAATAACGGATTCCAGTGGTACCCGCCTGCTACTTACCAGGTGTAAATATGAGCCATATTCAATTCAAACCAAGGTATGTGGTATCCCCAAAAAAGGCAAAATCAAGGGAACAATCTTCAGGTACCTTGGGTGTAGTGCGTTTAATGCATGGCTGGTGGTCATTCCTTGTGGTCACTAGTGGTATGGTTGCTGCACTAGGACAATGCTAGAAAGTAATGCTTTCTGTGTGGTCCGAGAGGTCACGATAAAAAAAATGCTTTGCAGGGAGCCTCGTTGCACCAGCGAATTTCCACAGGCAATACCCCAGGTGCAGTGTCTGTAGAACAGGACAGCAAATCATTCCCTTCAGCTATTGCATATCTATGTCACATGGTGTGAAGCCAAATCTTCAACCCACTGCTGACAATACAGTGAGTAACATCCCACCCAGGTCCTGTCCTTTTGTCTTGAGCCATTCCGTAGTTGTTAATGCCAATATGTATGGTAGTGCATGACATCGAAGGCATGATTGATAGTGTCAAACTTTGCAACGCAAGGTTTGTGTACAAAAAGCAAAAGGTGGAGATTAAGTTAATATTTACAATCTTGTCTTCTTCAATCAAAGCTCATTACAAGGTTGGCAGTCCGGTAATAACGATACGGGTAAGGCAAGACCGGCATCGCTTACCAGAACGGGCCATCACAAGCTGCAATGTCCTGCATCAACAGGGACCCACTGTGACCGTGCACCACTGTACCGGTCTGTGCACGGACACGCGGCCAGCTTGCCAGTAACACCGGCATACCGCAAGGAAGAGGACATTACGAGTCACACTGACACGCACTTACCAGCATCCAGATGTCAGTAAGAAGGGTAACTATGATGCTGTTAACACCGGCATCGTGGGACAGGCGTTAATGGCAATCTGCTGTGCTCAGACCTGCCACAGATGCACACAATCACCACAGGTGTAGGCAACAGAGTCTGGCCCAGCACAAAAGGTGCACACCCACACACCACACCCCTTCCAAGACCAAAATGATTCCACTGTTGGGTAAGTCTGACCACAGGGCCATGGTGCTCATTTGGGGGGGCACATGCATAGTCAACCTGTCTGCTGCCCGGCCCATGGGGTAGATTGGGGGGTGGAGGGGTACCAGCATGCTAGTTGACACCATGCATCAGTGAAGGGACGAATCCCTACACTGGTGGATCATACCACCAACAACATCGTGTTATGGTCACATGGGTGAAGGTGTTGAGGGACATGTACATGGTGTCCTCGACTCATTGAAAGCATGATGGACAAACCCACCTGTCTCACCTAGGACATCAGCCAAATGCATCATACAGTGCACAACATGCGTTTGTTTAATCACCTGCCACACACCCCTCACATGTGAGTGCATCATGGTCCTTCACACTTCATCTGGGCGAGTGGTGTATCTCATGTCAAGGTCCCTAAGTTGTGTATGTCACCCATGCCCCCCACCATGGCTTGCCGAGTAGTACACAGGCCTGATATTTGCATAGATGTGATGGCAAAAGCTGAAATTGGAAATGTATTTCATATAGACATGAACAATGTACAGGCAGTGCACACATGGAATGGCATAAATACTCACAATCACACTTAATTTGCCCTCATGCAGGTGATGCTGGCTATCGCCTGAAGCCGTAGCTCCTCACCCGTGTCAGGCATCCACTAAACCGGCACGAAGAGGACTACAATCGTGCACATAAAGTGGAGTAGCTTTGTTGAAAATGTTGGGGGGGCATGACAACTGATGAAAAGGTGCCCCAGTCAAATGTATTCGGCCAAAATGGTGTGCCATGAAAGTTGGGGGCAAACACCCCTGTCCCCCCTAAAATGATGCCCATGTGCACATACACGAACTCGTGAGGTGATAGAGTAGACCTTTGGCCTGTTGAAGGCACGGTTTCGCTGCCTCAGCAGGTCGGGTGGGGCACTCATTTATGGGCCGAAGAAGGTCGGGAAGATTGTATTGGCATGTGCCATGCTGCACAACATTTGCATCCTGCGCAACGTACCTCTGCCACCTGACATGGACCAGACACCACCGGGTGAATATGATGATGATGAAGAAGATGCTGCACATCGGCCATGTTGCACCCACGCCCCGGCCCCCAAAACCCCAATACACCCACGCCCCCTCAGCCCAATTGTGTCCAACAGAACTGCCACATTGCATGTCCCTGTGTCCCTGTCTATTGTCCGCCCCTCTTGGATGGAGGGGTATGTGGTTCCGGCCGGAGTAGTCTACACAGGTGACCTGTGGACAGGGCTCATCTGCGGCCAGCTTGCAGGTGTAGTGTTCATCGATGATGGTTGTGTCTCGGTCAGGGCAGGACGTAGTTGCGCCATGTATCCAGCCATACAGTTGACAATCTGTGTCAAGGCTGAGATGCCCTTATGTACCCTCCTCGCCACACGGTTCACTGCACGTATTATTGCCTGTGTGTTCTCCCTGTTTGACCTGCGTGTGGCCTCCACTTCGGCCAGGTGCTCTTTGACCATGTCATGCATGGCTTTCTGTCTGGCCTCCATTCGGCTCAGCAGTCCCTCGATGTCCCATATGGCTGTGCTCCCAGATGGTTGTACGGGAGGTGGTACGGGAGGTGGTGATATGCTCATCAGGGGCAAGCCATGTTCAGCCATCTCCTCAGCAGTACTGTGGGCACCTGCCAGATGATCAGTGGAGCACTTTGGTGTGTCATGTTCGCTTGGGGTGTGTTGGCCATCCCCCCAAATGGTAGGTCCTGCAGTGTGTCCATCTTCAGGCCCATCGTCCTCCTCAGTGCTTTGTTGTACTGAGGCTGCCACCTCGTCCATGGAACTAGTGGCCATGGAATGTGTACTCTCCACATCACTGGCCACTGTGGTTGGGTCATCGTCAGCAGGAAGTGCCTGCTGGGGTGCAAGTTCCCTCATTGCTGCAACCTTTCTGGAAGCTGCATCTTGTTGCAAGTTAGCCTTGATGGCACAAATGTCTCTGGGCATGGTGCTCCTGAGTGCCTGCCGCAGGTGCCTGCTCCTCTTGGTCTTTGGGGTGTGCACCCTATTGGGCACTGGTACATGCTTTCGGTGTCCCTGTCTTGCGTCTTGCATCCCTAGAGTTTGATGGCCTGGTGGTGTCATCCTCGCCCTGACCCATGTGTGCAGGTGTCTTCCCTGTTGATGTGCCGTGTTCGGCGTCATTGTCTGGATCCGTGCCTGTGGGGGATCTGGAGGCAGGGCATCAGTCATGGGTGTACTTACATCCTGGATGCATCGTTGTTGGTACAATTTGGGTTTTGTGCATCGTTGTGTGCATGTTTGAAGGGCACACATGGTGCTTGCAGAATTGGGGGGGATTGTATTGGCATCCTTTGGGTACTGCCATGATGTCCATGGTGTCTGTTGCGTGGCCTACAGGGGTGTTGTGGCTTCTGTGCTGTGGCCATGGCTCAGGGGCTGTGTGCCATGTGCTTTTTGGTTGTGCATCAAGTGTGTGTTCGGTAGTGGAGAGACATACAGCATGCAATTTAATGGGACAATGGTGATGCCAGCATCTCAACAGGGTTGTGTGTGTGTGTGTGTGTGCATGTATGCATGTGTTGTTTGTGTGTGCAATTGTGTGGTCATTTTGTTTGCGGCTTTGGCATTGCTTGTGTGTTATCATGGCTGTGATGTGGTGTTTGGTTTTAGGATGTGTTTAGGTGGGGCTCATGGGCCATGTATTTCCTCCCATCTACCTCCCATTTGGAGTTCAACTGTGTACTTGGGACATCAGGTTTGTGTGTTGATCTCTGTATAGCACAAAGGGTCACTCACCATCATTGTCCAATGATGGGACTCCTGTCTCTGCATGGCCAACCCCTTCAATTGCCTCCATATCCATGACGGAGCTGCACGTCTCCTCCCACCTTGCCAACTTCATGGGTGAGGCAGGTCTGCCACCTGTGGCCTGCCCCTGGCTGCGGTTGGCGGACAGGATATTTCTCACTCACAGCCGTAGGTCATCCAATCTCTTCCTATAATCCTTCATGCTGCGTGGGGTTGTCCCCACGACAGGCACCTTCCTGGCCACCTCCTCCCATATGTTTTTTTTTCCTGATCTGCGCTCCACGGCGCAGGTCAGAGCAAACACTACATCAGAATGCTCGACAAGTGTATCTGCAAGCATGTTCAGTTCAAAACCTGGGTTTTCGCAGGCAAGGGGTGCCTTTTTTGGTAGCCTTAGACATGATCTGGCAGGCCGGGTAGTGTGTTCTCTGGAAGAGGTCCTGTGTGCCATGAATGGCAATGGATTGTGTTTTCAAAGATGGCCGCCAGCGTATTTCCTGTTTCCGGCGTGATGACGTTACTTCTGGTGGTGGTAATGTCGTTACCGGTATTAGCGATGCCGGTGTGAACAGTGCTGTTCATAGAGGATTCTATAATGCAGGTGGAGGTCTCTGCGCAGTCAAAGAAGCCGCTATCGAGGCTTGTATGGACCTTACAGGCATGGTGGTTGTCAAGGGATTTGACCCATGTTGAATCAATAGACTGGGTAGATGTGGGGATGAGCTGTCGCCACCCATTATTCTATCCCAGAACAAACTAAATCAATAGACTGGGTAAATGTGGGGATGAGCTGTCGCCGCCCACATTCACGCCAGAATCCAGGAGAACCGCGCAGTTTGCGCACACCAAAATGGTCACCTAATCTGCCACCCACCAGTGCAAAGAAAGATGGTTCTGTTCAAAATCCGTTTTTATTGATGTCAAAAAGTTGCTAAAATCATGGGCACAAGACCACTCTAAAGATACAACCTTCTTGTGGGGGGTTCCACATCACCACTCTACTGTAAGGATGCCATCAAAACAATGTTAAGCAAGGATCCTATACTATCAAGCAAAAGACCACTCTATTGAAATGCATTAATTAAAGACAGATCCCAAAAATGGGCGCAGTACCAGCTTTGTCCACAAACCGGCACTAGCGGTCTAAACTCTGACAGGAGTACTGCTACTTCAGAAGCTAATCAGCCTCCTGAGACAGCTGGAAACCTTCAAAGGCCCGCTGGTTAGTTAAAACTCTTAACCACCTGCTGTTCCCAGAGACAATCTGATTGCATTAACAGGCCAAGAGGCTGGGAAACCTTCTCACCTCAGAGACCCACACAACAGCCCAGGAGATCACATGGACATGCTAACCAAATGCAGAGTGCCCCCTGGCCTGCTGACCTCAGCCGACACATTAGACTCTCTCCCTTGAATGGGGTATGTTGATTTTCAGTGTGGACTGTAAACAGAGCCCTGCCTGGGAGAGGAGAGACATGTGGTACTCCCAAGTTTCTGGGGGAAGGGACCCAGACACTTTTGTGGAATCATATTGCAGCAAATATATGTTTAAGTTAAATGCTTCTAAAATATTGTATTAAGCTTACAAAAATGTGCAATTTGGAGAACCTCAATCTAAGAAAGGTACCCACAATTCAAGACTTGATTCAACTTTGTACCATGTTCTGAGGCAAAACTCCGCTATTTATTGATATTACAGACACCAGGTTTATGCTAGAAACCTAGTAAATTACTGGAATGTGTGTAGAAGGAGGGTGTACATTTGTGTAATTTTTGATACAGATTTAACATTGGGAAACCAACTAAAAACGAAAATAAGTTGTCATTTTTTAATGCAAGCCCCCAGGAAGATCAGAGTCGGACAAGCATGGACCATAAGGAATCTGTAATAGGTACACGCAATTTCAACAAATTGTGTATCTAGGAAATATGTATTTGGATCAGAAATAGATTTGTGCGCACATTGACAAGGGGAGTGTCTTTTTGTAAGCCATAAAGATGACACACAACCCAGCTCCCCAATCAAGGGAGAGAGGAGGACGTGACCAATGATAGATTGCGAGGGGCCGGCTCAGTTATGTCCATGCACACACCCACTTGTAGAACACATAAAAAGAGACTGCTGGGACAGGTAGAGACACTCAATTCCCATTTTCTGTGGAGCACGCTGACGGACAAATTCACATCCAGAACTCCAGAGACCTAGACTGACTCCAGCACAACAGAGACCAGAACTTAGAACTCTGACTCCAGAACTCAAAGCGAAGGCCTAACCCACAAGCTGAGTTCTCTTCAGCAGGCCTCAAAACCAACCAATCTATTCAACAGCCGGGCGAGCTGTTTGAATTTTTTGTCAAGAACTTTTGCAAGAACCTATAGCAGTAGCCAGAAAGCAGTGCTGTATCCGAAACCAGAGAGAACCACAGACCAGATCGTTGTGAGCAGAACCGGTGCCTGACAGACCCAGAGAGCAGAGTTGACCCAGATAGCCTGGACTTCAGAACCACCCGCCGGAAGTCCCGTCTAACCTGACCAGACCTTGGCGGCTTATTTCAAAAATATAGTGTGAGTACTCACTGTGCCAAAACCAATCTCTTAGTTTAAAATAATCTAACCCAAACTATTTTAACCTATTTAGAACTGCCTCCTAGAATTGTGTCATTCTGTCATCTTTAAACCTGAAAATTGTCATCTGTCATTCTGAGCTTTCAAATTTCAAAGCCGAAAAACTACCTTTACTAAATCGTCCGTATCTCCGGAACCATTTGTGATAGAAGCTACTCCTCATACTCCCTCCGTAATTGCGCTAGACGCACGCGACTACATTTGCTGCGATTTGACATTTTGCTTAATTTCAGCCACATGTAAAAATATTTGTCCTTGCTTTCCTTTCCTGAAATTCGTTTGCAACCTGACAATCATTCATAGAGCATTGCTAAAGTGATCCTGAACTAATACAAAGTAGCTATCACCTACCCTGAACCTCCTATAGGGAATTAAAAGCAATTTTAGCACATTTCTCACTTCATTGTCATCACATTCAAAGCATTTTGGGCCTGTGACTTCTACCTGTTTTCATCTAAGCTTGCTAGGGGGGGGGACTGAATTATATTTGATTGCATTCCTGAGAACTGTGTGCTTTCCTTCCATCTCTTTACCTTGCATAAAGGGGGGGTGAATTGTCAAAGAAAAGTGATTACATTGTCTTTTGTTGAATTCATATCAAGTTTATTTTCTGTACCACATTTTCATTCATCATTGCATTGTCCTTGAAACCATAAAAGCATTCTCAGCTACTTTATCCTCTCTATATCACTTCTAAGCCATCAAAAAGACTGTACCACTGTAACTTTATCCATTGTTGATCACTATCATCTTCACAAGTGTGCTATCAAATATTAATTTACTATAAAAGTGTGATAGATATATATTGTTTAATTTTCAAATAAACCTTTTAATTTGCAAAACAAACCTACTTCTTGGCTCAGTGGGGTCAGGGGGATTCTAAGAGAGGGGTGTTATATAAGGGTTGTCATCCAGAGTAAACGAACTGGACATAAAAATATATCAATAAGGGTTTCCCTCAGCATCCCAGACTAGGCATTGACTTAGCTGTAGTATTGAATTGAATCCGCTTACACGGTGCTGCTGTTACTGGCATGCTGGTAAGCGCGTCCACGCGGACTCGTGATCTCCCGTTCATAACACGGACACGCTAGTACCGGCATGCCGGTAATTGTTATTTCTTACCGCCAGACTCGTAATGAGGCTGTTAGTATCTTGATGTTTTGGGCTCAGAATGGTGTGCAGGACAACTATTTAAAATGACTCTTAACAATACAAGCACAATTCATGGCATGATGTGGAGGCATGACAGTATATCCCAGTCCCAGTGACCTATGAATAGGAACAAAAAACTAATAATATTTTTGTTTCGGAAATCTCTATTCTGGCTTCTGCCATAAAGGTTTGCAACATAATCAAATACACAGAACACATACACGAAGAGGAACATACTATGCTTGAGCTCATAGAAAAGTGCAAATACAAATTGACACCATACCAGCAAATAAATAAATAAAGTGCAAATATGTGGTTCACTAAGTAATAACATCAAATTACATTCAAAATTGGACCTCAATTCAGCAATGACTTGTTAAGCAACATAACAATACACAATAGGGCTTTCTTATAGGCAGAGAGATCAACTATACTAGTTCTTAATAGCAGGGCTCTGGTAAGGTGAAAACCATAGAAACAAATATCTCAATAATATGCAACGACTCAAGCCCTCATGTCCATTGCAAAAAATAGAAACCCCAATTCAACAATAGCTCTTTACTTTGCATTTAAATATATAATACCATTCTCCTGATATAGAAGGATGCGGAAAATAATAATATAATAATAGCCTGTTTTCTACAGTGCGCTGTGTCATATTCATCTGGCATCTTAGCGCTACATAATGGTCATTGTCACTCAATGCACTGGGACTCAGTTTATCGAACTTGGACAGCTGAAGGACTGAGTCTGCCCTCCTGGGATTCGAGATTGCACCGTGTAGGCTACCCCCTCGTCTGACTTGAGCAGTGATGCCATGTGAGTGAAATCAACAAAGGAAGTGCATCTCCATGATTTAAAACTAGAAGAGCAATTCCACCATTTATTTATGTATTTAGTTATATATTGTTCGCTTGTTAGGCGCTTATACAGGAGGCAAATACTGTTTCAAAGCGCCCACAGGGCAACAGGGAGGGGACAGGGGATGAAAGACAATGTAATTACAGAATGTTAAATAAATACATACAGAGATATAAGAAGAGACAATGGGGAGGGGAAGACAAACCTACTATGCCTTGCAAGTGTTCAGAACGTGCAAGTGCAGAGGGCAGCTGGGTGTGGGATAGGTGCTGCGGTGCTCATGGAGAGCAGCAGGAGAATTTCTATGAAGTGCTATTAACCAGATGTTTTAAATGACCGTGGGAAATGCAGTTCTCATTAATCTCGTCAAGGGGCTAAGTCTCAGAAAAAGGAGTCAGGTAGCATAGGTTGTAAATCGAGATATGTAATACAAGACATGTGCTTCCAATGAGGTGACACATGAACATGTGATGCAAAGAACTGTAAAAGATGAGTACTTGCAAAAAATGAAAACAATAAATCCACATCTGATCTTAACAATATTTCACCATTTCTAAAAGCAACATACCCTTACTTATGGGATACAATTGCTCTCCTGATCCCCTAAAAGGTGTTGATAAAGTGGACAGAATAGCTTACAGCAAACAAGTTGATGGTAGATCCTGAGACTTAACATTCCATTTCAGACTGAAGGTTGGAGCTTCTCTGCTCATAACTCAGTAGAAAAGAAGGAGGGAGCTTTAACACAGCTGGAGGTGATTGATTTTTACGACAAGAAGAAAAGGGCAACAAGATTGTAACAGGCAGAGAGGGCCCAGATTCTAGAACCACCCATGATGGAATCCACAACAAATATTAAACTCTCGCTCCCGCAACATACCTAGGTACACAGCTCAAGCAAGTTTTTTCTGGACCTGGCACTGTTTCTTAAAGTCATTGCAGAAACCGATGAGTTATGTAATTGGAGAAACTGATGAGGGGTTTGAAAGACACCCTACTCAGACCCACCACCAAGCAGCCTGATGTCTCCTTTTATAAACAAAGAAAACTGACAGTTTAATCAAGTTGGGTTTGAAGAAAGCAATACATAGTGGACCTTATTTTAATTTAGCCCAATTTTAAGAGGCTAGCCTCAACAAATAATTATATTAAGTGTCAAGTCTTAGAAGTGAGTATAAGATCACCATAACATCTGTTCAACGGGCAATCCATTAGGCTCATATCCTAGAACAGATAGGCCCTCATTATAACTTTGCTGGTACGGGAAAATTCAGGAAAACACTGTGATAAATCACCCTTTTAAAGTTAAGTTGCATTATAAGTTGTTCTGATGTGATGTATAGGTGGGGTGCAAGTGGCATGAAAGAATTTAAGAACAAATACGTGATTGGGTGAAAGGTGAAAGGAAGCAAATTGTAACAAGTAACGTTAGAAAAGATTAGAAAAGAAAAAGGTCAATACAAAATCCCAAACTGTATCAAGACCCAACAAAATAAAACATGGAAAATCAAGAGAAAGTGAGAGAGAAAACAGACCAGTGGAATAAAGGGGTGTGCTAAAAGATAAATGTGAAGAGCGGATTGAGAAAGGGAGAGATACAAAGCATTGGAACATTCCAAGCATTGCCCTCTCCCGTTAAAAATGCAAATGGAAGCTGCTTCATTGGACCCAGCATTACTGCCACAAAGGTATGCTCTCTAGTTTCCTATACCTGATGACCGCTATGAGCTGTCATTAGTGAACATGGCCAGGAGTGGATTCACTGGAGAGAAAGGGCAGCCAACGTAGTAGTGCGCCCAGAGCGAAGCTTCAGTCACAGGATCCCTCTGCCTATCTATGCAATTTCCAGAAGGCAAACCACTCGGAGGAGCTAGTAGGGGTACTGGGGGTCTGCTTATCCATGTGCAATGCCGCAGGAGAGGCTCCTCAACTTCTCAGGCAGACCTGATATCCTCCAATGGCATGGGGGCTCTCATCGGTGTGACATTAACGTTTGTTAGGGGACATTTGCCCCTCTTAGAAGCTCTTGCTGTGCCCCCCTTGCTCTTGTTAGAGCTCTCTCAGGGCGTTAACACTTCAATAGCTGGTTAATGCTAATCGAGTTCAGAAAAACTATTGTAAATGAAAAAGAGACCAACAACAAATGATAGGAATAATCTCAATGTTCTCTGTGGCAGTCCTTTTCTAATACAGATACTTCAATGGCAATGAGAGAGACGACTGAATGACACTGCAGGAGAGGACAAGGAGAAGAGTGAAGACAGTGTGCAAAATGGGAAATAAGGAGATAGCATCATTAAGACCTTGTGGAAGGTGAGTAAAAAGAATGCGGACAACTTTGTTATGTTGGAAAGCAGGTGGGTAGAAATGGTTGTACAAGAAGGGAGAGGGAACAAAAATGCAATTCAGTGCACGTGACAGAACTCTGAAAAGATGAGGTTTGTAAGATGATACGTTGCAGAAAATGCAAAGGGTTTACACAAATCAAAACAGGCTTTGGTTGTTGTGATTCAGAAGGACTTTAAATCGGGCAGGAGATGAAAAACATTGTGGCTGAATTACTCAAATCTACATTTCAGACAGAATGTAAACCCTGAACTAGGAAAACCTTGAGAATAATAGTGTTCTTTCTAGTCTTTTTCAGTTTCAATATATTTTGAACTGCTCATCAAAAGTGTTTGTTTATGATCACTACCACCACTATGCCTAGTTCTCTTTCTTAGTAAGATCTAATGATTCATGAGAAAAAATGACTAGGCAATATATTTTGGACCAATTCATTGATCAATGCTGAGCAATATGTGTAGTATGGACCTTCAGTCCTCGGGCTGGATGAAAGTATGGTACCATAGGTAGATGCATGTGTCCGTCAGAGTGACATTTGCTGAAATTGCCACCTCGCCAGCTAATTTCACCACTTTTGTGGCCCCAACTAGGCCTATGCTTTACACCAGACTGATCCTTCCTAGATGCTGCCTATTATTTTGCCACAAGTTTGCTCCTTGTAATTTAGTGGTTATTGAAACAATTGCACCTGAATGTTCTGTCTACAACACCCAATAACAGACTGCCAGAAGGAGCAGAGTATGAGGTAAACATCCTTGTATTTCTTTCTGCTCCATGCTTCATCATGAAAAGCTGGCTTGCTGCATCAGTCTGATACCAATGTCCAGGTGTTGCATCAAAAGATAGTGAGTTGAGGCCACTGGAGTCAGGAATTTCATTTTGGACTGTCAGAGATGAGTTTGGGGCTTGTGGGAGACAGAAGGGTAGACCTCTGGGACAGGGATTCTGGCGAGATGAATGCCTTAAAAACAGCCTGCTCTGCCTCAATGAACAAAGGTCCCAGCAGGACACTCAGCATAGCACCTGCACATATTAGATTGCGGTTTGAGGCACCTGTTTGCCTGCCAACCAAAACACTAAGGAAGGTGAAACGAGTGACTGTGGTCCTCTAATTTCAAGCAGCCCTTCCTCTGAACCAAATGTACTTGCCCCCAAAAACCTTCAGCAGGTAGTTCATGGTAATGTTTGAGTTTCCAAAGTGCCTCTTTCTTTCATTTGCCAACCCAGAGATGCTTGGGTTAATTCCTCATGTGGTACAATGTACCTATTTGTGAAATAGACAGAGTGGGCAGAGAGGGAGAGAGGGGGGCGGGGGCTAGTGGGGTCATTGGCATAGTGACTGAGAGAAATAGGACCAGTCCGCAAATGGCCAGGGTTAATGTAATGTAAAGCACATGTATAAAGAGCACCTTCACCAGCAAGGGAATACTCGCGCTGACTGTTTAGGACCCAACCAGAGAAAGCGACGATTACGCTGTGAAAAGATACATTTTCAGAGCATGGCGGAAAGAGAGGTGATCCTCAAGGGAAGGCATAAGGGAAATGTTATAATGCTTAGAAAGAATACTGGTTCGCTTGCCTCTCACACCAAAGCAATCCAAATTTAAACAAGAGTGTTATGAACAGCTCATTTAGCTTGGAAGTTAAAACGTGAGCCCAACTAAATAGATAGGTTGGAACATGTGGAGGTGATATAGCTGTATGATTTAAGGTTAAGGAATCATCTACTCCCAAAAGAGCTAAGCAATTGCAAACGTGTTAGGGCTCTGGAGGATAGCTCAGCGGCAACATGCTCGCCTTGGAAATAGGACGACATGGAGCAACATAGGTTCAATCCCTGGGTCTACGCTTAGAAACCTCTGAGTATTATGGCGTTATAAATAACCTATCAGATCTGCAAGAACGCAAATTTACTAATTTTGAGCTGGTGCAGAATAATGTATGATTGTCATATTTTATATTAAATGAGACCAGAAAAACACTGATCTTTGATAAATCGAATGGCAGACAGTCCGCAGATATTACCTCTCAGGATAATTACATTGGTGGAGGACGAGTTATAGGAACATCTATAGAACTTATGCTGTTGAGTATTTTAAAAGGACAAACCCCCAGATGTATGGAACCTCATTTTTATCATAACATAATAAAGAACACACCATGCATAGATCTGATATGCTGCTCCTCTTATGCAATTTGTTTCTGGAATTAAGACTGAAAACCCTGTTAAAACATGCTGGATGACTGAATACGAAATGAGAATAGAGAATATGGGACACCAGAACAGCGGGGCTTTATTTCACCCCAAGACCTAATATTAATAACTTACACATTAACCCACAGACTAGATAGTACAGCATCAAAGTTTACTCCATTAGCCATCTGTACTGCTCTGTCAGAAAAGGTTTCCAACCCATTATTGCAGCATATTTATATAGAAATGGTGATACCTTATATAAGGCCTCATATACTATTCTGAACTTCAGAATGCTGCTAGAAGACATAATCATTCAGCCTTTCACCTCCTTTGCGTGTCTGCTAAAAGCTTCTATTCTGGAATATAGGACCTGGCAAGTTAAATCCTCCAAGTACATGTCAAATCAGCATGTTTAACATACTGTTCTTTGCAGATATACAGGCCGATTCATGGAATTAATGTGCACCGAAAATTTCCCGCGCAGAGGTGCCAAAACGTGCGATTCGCAGTAAAAGTGTGAAATTCGCAGTGCAACTGCGAAATCGCAGGGAAACCAGCGGACATCGATTCATGGAAGTCCGTGCGCGAGAAAAACATTGGATGTGCGCTGAAAAAGTGCACGGTGCAGGCGGCGCACAGGTCATCCAATGGCGTGCGCCACGGCCACTGCGAAATCGCACATAGCCTGGCGCACATCATAAAAGTAGGCGGAACACGGGGCGTAACACTCGGAATGGGGAACAACGTGTGAAAATATGGGCATCACGGGGGAAGTACAGGAGGCAAGTGCACGGAACACCCACACGCTCGCCTACAACTCGTATTCATGGAATCGAATAGGGCAAACTAGCGCACGGTGAAAGACACGCACAGGGCCAAACAAGTACACCACAAGAAAGTAGGCGGTAGCGTCCCTGCGCTTGAATTAAATGTGTGCCAAAATGTGCACTAACAAAAAGCACCCATATACAGCTATGATGAATGGTCCATACAGTGGCCCTCTAGGACAAATGAGGTGCAAAGGGGTACCTACAAACACGGACACCCGCTGGGTGAAAAATAGCGTGTGCGTATATCACGGGGTTCGCGGGTAGTTCCACACGTGATTGGCCTGGGCACGTGTATTCCGGGGTGCGCGTGAAGTTTCCCACGCGAATTAGCAGGGTACGTGTATTACGGGGTTTGCGGGAAGTTCCACACGCGATTGCCCTGGGTTCGTGTATTTCGGGGTGCGCGGGAGGTTTCACGCGCAAATTAGCAGGGTACATGTATTTCGTTGTGCGGGGGAAGTTTCACACGCGAATTAGCAGGGTACGTGTATTTCGGTGTGCGCGTGAAGTTCCACACGCAATTTCAGCAGGGTACGTTTACTCCGGGTGCGCGGCAAATTCCACACGCGAATCCAGCAGCCCACGTGTATTTCGGGGGTGCCGGGGAGTCCCACAAGTGAATTGGCCATGTGGGTCCTCCCAGCTGTTCCCTCTACACCCTCCACGGCCCCTGCAGGTGGCCCACACCACAGGGGACTACCCTGCACCCCTGCACATGTCCCGCAGGCAGCCCATCCACCAGGCCCCCACTCATGTCCCCCTGCATCCCCACCCCCCACCAGTCAGGGGCACCCTCCACCAGGCCCCCACTCATGTCCCCCAGCACCCCCACCCCCCTGCATCTAGGGGCACCCTCCACCAGGCCCCCACTCATGTCCCCCTGCACCCCCACCACCTGTTGACTGTTGGATTTTCATTTTTTTTTTATGATTTACCCATGGAGCAATGGTTTTCGATTTAAATTTACCATTGGATTTACTTTTGTGTACTGTGACTTTGGACACCTTTCGATTGGATTATGATTTGTGGTTTTACATTATTTCACGGACATGCTGCTTTTTTTTTTTAAATTCCAATTTTGTTTGTTTATTTTTGATTCAATTTATGTTGCTTTTAATACATATTTTTTCTTCAAACTTCAATGTGTAATATCATCTCATTGGTTTCATGCATATCATGATATGGGTTTTGACATTCACTGACACCCATTGTGTGTATGTGAGGGACATGTGTTCATTTACAAACTTGCAATTGGGGTTCTATCATGTAATTGCCATTTCTAAGTGGGTGGATGCAATACTCGGGTGGGTGTTTGGCATTTGGAGGCTGACCATTAGGGCAGGGATCTAGATTGTGATGACATGTTGGCTGGGGGACATGTGTGGGGGCCTGGTGGAGGGTGCCCCTGGATGCAGGGGGGTGGGGGTGTAGGGGGACATGAGTGGGGGCCTGGTGGAGGGTGCCCCTGGATGCAGGGGGCTGGGGGTGCAGGGGGACATGAGTGGGGGCCTGGTGGAGGGTGCCCCTGGATGCAGGGGTGTGTGGGTGCTGGGAGACATGAGTGGGGGCCTGGTGGAGGGTGCCCCTGGATGCAGGGGGGTGGGGGTGCAGGGAGACATGAGTTGGACATGAGTGGGGGCCTGGTGGAGGGTGCCCCTGGATGCAGGGGGGTGGGGGTGCAGGGAGACATGAGTTGGACATGAGTGGGGGCCTGGTGGAGGGTGCCCCTGGATGCAGGGGGGTGGGGGTGCTGGGAGACAGGAGTGGGGGCCTGGTGGAGGGTGCCCCTGGATGCAGGGGGGTGGGGGTACAGGGGGACATGAGTGGGGGCCTGGTGGAGGGTGCCCCTGGATGCAGGGGGGATGGGGGTGCAGGGAGACATGAGTTGGACATGAGTGGGGGCCTGGTGGAGGGTGCCCCTGGATGCAGGGGGTGGGGGTGCTGGGAGACATGAGTGGGGGCTTGGTGGAGGGTGCCCCTGGATGCAGGGGGGTGGGGGTGCTGGGTGACAGGAGTGGGGGCCTGGTGGAGGGTATGCAGGGGGGTGGGGGTGCAGGGGGACAGGAGTGGGGGCCTGGTGGAGGGTGCCCCTGGATGCAGGGGGGTGGGGGTGCAGGGGGACATGAGTGGGGGCCTGGTGGAGGGTGCCCCTGGATGCAGGGGGTGGGGGTGATGGGAGTCATGAGTGGGGGCCTGGTGGAGGGTGCCCCTGGATGCAGGTGGGTGGGGGTGCTGGGAGACATGAGTGGGGGCCTGGTGGAGGGTGCCCCTGGATGCAGGGGGTGGTGGTGCAGGGGAACATGAGTGGGGGCCTGGTGGAGGGTGCTCCTGGATGCAGGGGGGTGGGGGTGCAGGGAGACATGAGTTGGACATGAGTGGGGGCCTGGTGGAGGGTGCCCCATAGTGCTGGGGGATGGGGGTGCAGGGAGACATGAGTGGGGGCCTGGTGGAGGGTGCCCCTGGATGCAGGGGTGTGGGGGTGCAGGGAGACCTGAGTTGGACATGAGTGGGGGCCTGGTGGAGAGTGCCCCTGGATGCAGGTGGATGGTGGTGCTGGGAGACATGAGTGGGGGCCTGGTGGAGGGTGCCCCTGACTGGTGGGGGGTGGGGGTGCAGGGAGACATGAGTGGGGGCCTGGTTGAGGTTGCCCCTGGATGCTGGGGGGTGGGGGTGCTGGGAGACATGAGTGGGGGCCTGGTGGAGGGTGCCCCACAGTGCTGGGGGGTGGGGGTGCAGGGGGACATGAGTTGGTCATGTGTGGGGGCCTGCTGGCAGGTGCCCCACAGTGCTGTGGGGTGAGGGTGCTGGGAGACATGCGTTGTTGTCAGTAGTGCAAGGTGACATGTGGCTTGGCTGGGGGGCATGGCCATGGTGGATGGGCTGCCTGCGGGACATGAGCAGGGGTGCAGGGTGGTCCCCTGTGGTGTGGGCTGGCGGCAGGGGCCGTGGAGGGTGTAGAGGGAACACCTGGGAGGACCCATACGGCCAATTTACGTGTAGTGCTTCCTGCGCACCCCCGGAATACACGTGCCCTGATGGAATCGTGTGTGATACTTCCCGCGCACCCCTGGAATACACGTGCCCTGATGGAATCACGTGTGATACTTCCCACGCACCCCTGAAATGCACGTACCCTGATGGAATCGCGTGTGATACTTCCCGCGCACCCCTGAAATACACGTACCCTGCTGATTTTGCTTGTGATACTTCCCGCGCACCCCTGAAATACACGTACCCTGCTGATTTTGCTTGTGATACTTCCCGCAAACCACTGAAATACACGTTCCCCACTTGGCGTTTGCTGTTTGGCAGCCCTGTGAACTGGTCCAGGATTAGCGCAGCCCTTTGCGATGAATTGGGAATTTTGAAGGCTTTTCCTTGCGTGAGGGCGTTCTTGGGGCGTAACTGGCGCTGCTGCAGGTTCGCTGCGCCACTCTGCGCCACGGCTGGTTTTGGAGGCTGGAATCCATGAATACGCTGTGCGATGAAATGGATTTTATCGCACGCGGCTGGCGCAGTGTATCACACAGGGACACTGTGCGCCAGCCGCGTGCGCCACTTTTGTGCGAAATTCTATGAATTACCCTGATAATCTTATCACATTAAAGCAAGAGAAACAAATGGCAAATAATTACTTTGGAACACTCTCTGTATATCAAATAGATTTTTATAAGTCAGTGGAATGCTAACAGGGTAACAAATAACAAGAATATATCTATCAAATAATAAGCAAATAATTGAAGAGCTTACATGGCATGTTTAAGCCACCAAGTACTAGCTTACAAAACGTGCCAAACTTGAGGAAATCCTAATAGGTGCAATCAATTTAGAAAAGAAATGTGTTAATAATCAGTTTTCATGTTTTTCCAAGCCTCAGATATTCACTTTGTAGAGGAGAAGTGGAATGCCTCTACAGGAAGTCCTGCCCCTATGCTACCTATATGTTGGGAACCAGAAGTTGCGACATGCACAACACCAGTGACTGTTACTATTCCGGGAGAGTCTTCGAGACAAGGTATCCATTGAGAAACCCCTATCTGATGTATACTTGGAGAACTGACAATCTCCTGGAGGAATATAAAAATAAGAGCAAATGAGGCTGGTGAAGTCACAAGACATGAGTGTGACTTACTGGGAAGAGTGGCTGAAGAATAGAATGTATAGACCTTAAAGAATCTGATGGTGAAGTAAAGAATCAAAAAGACTTCCATATGCGGAATACAGATTGCACGTGTAAAGAAGCGCTGCGGAAAATGCAAGTCATTTTTATAACTGTACAGATGCAGCAATGCAAGAAGACTAAGTAAACCCAAGGCAGGCAATATGTAGTAAATAGACTGCAAGCGGTGCTGCCATTATATAGAATTTGGATATATGATGTTTCACTTTTAGTAAGCTCGAACCCATGGAGAAAAAAGGATGGATAGCTATGCGTGTGTCGCAGCAGAGAAATAAGCCGAAGCTCGAAGGTGGACCAAGGAAGGCTGTTTGGCCTGGTGTCAAAGCATGAAGCAGCCAAAACGGGTTATCAGTCCTTGAAGAACAGTGAATGTGAGACGCTGAAGCATCCCTTATTAAGTTGCAAACAGAGAACACCATGAGTGCCAAGTTTCTTTATTCAATACAATTATTCAAGACAATTCAATGCTATATTATGGGCCGATTCACATTCTCCTGTCACGTGAGGTTGGAAATAGAATTGGGCATGCAGACTAGAACTTTGATAAGCATATGCTCACACTCCCTTATATTCCCAGAGAAGAAAAGCTACTGCAAGGCCAAGTTCAAAGGCAAATTGCATGGCAAAAGGCAAAAGTGTTATTAAGATATGGGGCTTATTGGGTGGGGAGACACAATCAAATCCACCCACTGACACCAGGGATACCGGCTTACATGCTGATACTGAATCGAATGTTCTGGAAGGGTACAAGCGTGCCAACCAATTGTAGAAGGCCATATAACAAAAGGCCTTATAGTTTGAGATCCAATGATGTATCATGTATCTACTAACTGTCGAAGATGACTTGCATCAAGGGTGGGCATGAGTGCCCACCTGACTGTAGAGACCCAATCACAATCCCACCCAGTATAGAAAGTATACTTAGATGTTCCCCTTAAGCCAACCACAATCCCACATAGGTTTTTCGTAGTTTTCCACATAGTGTGACCTCACGTATGATGAGTTTTTTCTATAAAAGTAATGCTTTTTATGAAATACATTGAGATCATGTTGTGCGACATCCGTTGATGTCCGTTGTAACTACCTGTTTTAGACAATTGATGTTAAAACTGTCGAGAAAGTCATGGCCAACTTCCTGAGTCGATCTTATATTTGGTTTATGAGTTATTCTGCATCCCCACCATCGTACAACGCGTTACCTCAATTAAAAGGACCATGAGGGTTCAACGTCAAGAGAGAATCATTATTGTATTGCATTATTAGCAAGATGGTTGTGCATTGGCCTATTTTAAGATCTATTATTTTGCAGCTAAACTGAAGAGAGACAGTGGGTACACCGAGCACCAATATGGCAAGATCACAAACTTGGAATTATTAACTGAAAAAGTGGAACAATATCTGAATGTGGTTAAAAGTTGTCAGTTAGAGGGTATTTCTTTTTTTTTAAAACACCATCAATACGTCTGACATTATTAAATTGAACTTTCAAATTCATGTGTCCAGATGCATCCATCACATACAAAGGCTTTGCATATACAGACAGTGCCTTCATATGCCAGATGAAGACTCATATACCCAGATAATACTGTCGCATGTAAATATATATGCCCGATTAGCCAGGATATCCCAGGGTTTATTTGAAGACTGAATATTTCACTTCACACTGATGCCACATACATTTCATCTGGATGGACTTTAAGTAACCAGGGCAAATGTGAAAATGTCCTTGGGAACCAAAAAGAGAATGTTAGGAAGAAGCAGAATCAATCCAGCAAATCAGGAAGAGGCAGTGAATGTCTGACCGCGTCCCACTACATTGTCAGCCATGACATTTACAAGCCGATTCATGGAATTAATGAGCGCCGAAAATCTCCGCGCAAGCGTGCGAATGCGTGCGAATCGCAACGCAAGTGCGAAAATTGCAGCGCAAGCGTGCGAAAGCCGCGCACATCGATTCATGGAAGTCAGTGTGCGTGTAAATCCTGGGATTTGAGCTAAAATCCTGCGTGGCGCACGCGGGCACACACGTCATCAAACGCCGTGCGCTATGTGCACAGCGAAAGAACACATAGTGCGGCGCACACAACAAAAGTGTGCGGAACACGGGGTGCAACACGCGGAATGGGGAACAACGCATGAAAATGTGGGTGTTACAGGGGAAGTACAGGAGTTAAATGTGCGGAACGCCCACACGCACACCTACAAAACGTATTCTTGGAATCGAACAGGGGAAACGCGTGTGCCAAAAAAGACGCGCAAATCCAGAAACACGTACGCCAGCAGGAAGCAGGCGTATGCGGCCCTGCGCAGCATAAAAGTGCGCGCAAACAACAAACAAGCTCAGACGCTACGATGAATATACAGTTACTTGCAGCAGTGGTCGTGGGACACCGCAGGAGGAGGAGGATAGTCAGTCCCAGAATTTTTAAACCCAGGGCCAGCCTTTTTGGGATGCCTGATGACCAGGTGTATGGGAGGTACAGGTTTCCACCTCACATAATACTCGACCTGGTGAGTGAGTGGGAGTATGACCTCACATCACCCACCCTGTGCTCCCAAGCACTGAGCCCCTTCGAAAAGTTGCTCAATGTAATGCACTTCTTGGTCACTGGTTCATTTCAGTGGACAAGTGCCATAGTGGGGGGGTGTCACAGGCCACGCAGTCACGCTGCCTCATCAGGTGTTGGCCATCATGACTGCACGCTCTTCAGTCCGCAGGCACATATACCTGCCCAGAACACCTGCAGAAAGGCAGGCTGCCATCCAGGATTTTTACAGGGTGGCACACTTCCCCAAAGTGCTAGGTGCCATTGATTGCACCCATGTGGCTCTCACATCCTCCCAGGGCAACTGAGCACATCTATAGAAACCGCAAGCTCTGGCATTCCATCAACGTGCAGGTAGTATGTGATGCCAAGGGAATCATCACCTCAGTATATGTCACCTATCCAGGGTCCACCATGACAGTTTCATTTACAGAATGTAACCCCTAAACCGGGACCTAGAACCTGGGCGGCATGGCGATACATGGCTGCTTGGTGAGTATAAATGCCTCTGCATATGCATGCATGTCAGATACTAAGTAATGTCACAACCTCACTAATGATGCCCATCATCACCTCCCCAGGGGACAGTGCCTACCCTCTGAGCACCCACATGATGACGCCAATTCGGAACCCCACCACATCACCCAAGGTTAGATACAACACAGCCCATATTGCAACCCGGGGCATAGTGGAGTGCACATTCGGAGTGCTCAAGTCACGCTTTCGCTCCCTTGACCGCTCTGGTGGGCAGCTGCTATATGCGCCCCAAGTAGTGTGCAGGATCATAGTGGCAGCATGTGTCCTGCACAACGTTGCAACCCGCCAGGGCCTGCCGGTGGACATGGTGGTGCCCCCACATCCCCAACAACATGCATGGCCACTGCGCATGGGAGGGGAAAGGGCACGTGGTGAGGCAGCCCGTACGTAGCTGGTGGCTAATTACTTCACCTAAAATCACACCCCTTTGGAGTGCACACAGCCCTGGCACATACCAGCTGACAATCAATGATGATGACATAAGGGACAGTCAACTGTCACAACCATACCAGCCTGAGATTGGTCACCTGGAAGTGTTACATTGTGTGCATCCCTACCTACCAAAAGACAACCAATGCTGTGTCACAAAAAGACACACATTTATGCTGCATGAATGACTACCCCCTTGCAAAATACAACATGAAAATAGCGCCATGTCACCCAACCCCTCCCCATCTACGCTACCCAACACACCATGGCATGTCATGCAATCTGAAAGCAAACAAAGGAATGCACAACACATGCACATGACACAAGTGTCACAAAGTGCACTGTCCCAAACGGAAACAGGCCACAGACAATATGCTCCCAGTAATCAATAACAAACTGCACACATGACCAAATACTTACCAGCAACACAATACAGCAACACAGGATGAAACATTGCCAAAATATGACAGTTCAAAATCAAAGTAGTGCAAGTCTTACAACCTGAATAAGCCAGCACATCGACCCTTTCCAACTGCCAAGTGTTGCTGTCAGGCAAATGTGTCAGTGTACTGCATACAACATGAACTGCATCTGCAAAGGAGATGGCCTTGTGAAGACATGAAGGAGGTACCTGTGAATAAGGAGGAAGACATAGATGCACAAGCACATATCAATACACCATGCAGTGTTCAATACAACAACAATCCCCACTAGGGATGTACACACAGTTTTGACTACAGACTGCCCACACAGCTCATGGGAGCCCAATGTCACTGTGTAAGTCACTGTCACTTGGTCACACCCTTTGCAAGCCCATGGAAAGGGAAAGCAGGAGGGGTGTGTGTGTCAGGAACCCAAGCATCTAACCCAAACACAGGACAAGCATGTGCCCAGCTGGAATACACAGTGGATACCCACGGGAGCCACACAATGCAACACACTGTAAAAAAAAAAAAAAAATCTAAAATGTGGGGGCCAGAAGGGCACCCAGGAGGTTCGAAGACAGGGTGCACACCAACACCCACCTGCATGGATGTTGCGAGAAAAAAAAAAAAATACCTCCATGGGTTCATGGCCTGCACGACTATGCCAATGTGGGAGAACTGCTGTCACTCTCTTCACCCTCTGCTGCTGCATCAGTAGGTGGTGGTGCTATGGGAGGCAGCACACGCAAAGCCCTGGTATGGTCTTCCATGGCAGCAAGCATGTGGGTGTTGAAGGTCTGATTCTGGAGGATGATAGTGCGGAGATCCCCATGCAGCACCTCATTTCTGCACGCATGGCCTCGCGTGATACCCGGATCTCCTCACAGGTTGCCTGCAGCTCAGCTGAGGGCAAACGTGTGAGCTGCTCCAGCTGCTGTTCTGCCCTAAAATTTCGGGAAGCCTCAAGTTCAACCAGACCTAACCTCAGGGCTTCCCTGTGGCCCTGGGACTCTAGAGATATGGCTTCACGCAGAGTGTCCAGTGCCACCCATCGGTCCCTGTTGGACGCCAACATGTCTTCCCTGTGTGATTGGCAAATGGTGTCCGTTGCCTGATGTTGTTGCTCCATCTGCCTTTCAGGGGGAGAATGGAAGTGGCCACCCTCTCCATTGCCTGAGCCATCATTTCATCCGATGCTCCCTGTTGTGCTGCTATACTGTACATGGAGTTTTCCCATACAGTATTGCCTGGTGGTGTACGGTCACCGCGTCGGCGGGCACCACACCTGTTTGGGGCAAGGTGGTCTGCACCTTGCTGTGCTGGCACTGCCTGAGGCTACAGGACTGCATTCCCCCTCTGATCTGCGGGCCCAGCAACAGGATCAGATGTTGTGGAGTGTGACCCTGCATCCGTAACCGCCAAAGGCGGACTTACCAACACTGACATCCCCATAGAGGGTTCTACCCCTGGTGCAGGTGGGTTGGACAGAACAGAATCCCTGCCAGAAACACTCACCTGCAACAGCACATAAGTCTCATCTTCCGATTCAGCACCTGAATCATAGAGGTCTGGGGAGGTGCAGCCAGAGACACCCCTGGACAGTATGGTCTGCAGTAAGATTGGGTTTTCACCCACCACCACACCACGTCCCCCACTGGTGCCCGGTCGTGGCTGAGATTCCTTCTGGGTCTGCACCATCTCCTCAACCTCAACAGCATCAAGTGCGTCATCACATGCAAAAACATGAAAGACAACAAATGGAAACAGGCATGAGCACCATAGCACACACATAGGCCTGACAAGCCAGAGATCCAGTACATGAATTACACATGTCCCACATGACTATAACCCTGGCATGCATGCACTGCCAATGAGTTGGAAGGGGAGGCAAAAAGCAGACACTGAGGACACCAAGATGGAAAAGCAACACATTTGCTGCATTGTGGGTGGCACTGACACAACATTAGCCTGTGAGTGGCATGCCTAATACACATACATGACACATGCCAGAACATAGATGGCATGTAGCATAGCCATGGTACATTTGACAAGTACAGCCATATGTCAGTGAATGAGAACTGTCACCCATCCATGTGAGATGGACATGATGAGATGAAAAATGCAAAATAGTGTGACAACATATGCATGTGCCACACACTGCAACACATCCAGTGTACAATAATACAGTGATGGTATGCAGATGGATACATCAATGGTTGGTCACTTCAACATGACACCAACAAACTATCATGTTCCACATTCAATCAGGGCCCAACATTTTTTGTGAGCAGGCCCTTACTCAATCAGCCTGAATGGTCTAATCATTCCCATAACAAGGTAATAAATGTGGCCCAATGTGGGGTGTAATCAATGACATAAGCATGTCACTTATGTGGCATTAGGGCAGAACAATGTTGTTGTAAGATGACAGTTCAACTGCAGTAATGGTGCGCTAATTGGCTACTGTGGTCAGAAGGGATACTGTCATACCCAAATCCAAGGTGGCTGAATGTTTTGGAGGAAGCACATGGGTGACCCATACCACTCAGAACTACACACCCTCACCTGGCACTCAATCTGAACACGTCACCCATGCAACATACACATGGATTACACACACATGCATGGGCACTCACCGGACAATGCTTCGTAATCTGGTAGGTCTCCCACGCCTTGGATCTGTTCCTCTGTGATGAAGGTTCCAGCAACAGACTGATGTTCAGTGAGTTGGTTGTCCTCCGGTGGAGACCCACCACCAGTCACCAGAGTAGAGGCATGATTGGAAGCCAGCTTGTTCTTTGCTCTGCGTTTCAGGTCATTCCACCGCTTGTAGCAATCATCAGCTGTGCGCCACACAAATCCAAGGGCACTAATGTGGTCCGCGATGGTCTGCCAGTGTGCCCTACGTTGACCAGGGGTGGTCTTGCACCCTGCGGTCACCACCATTTCACGGCTATGTGCCGACACATAGGCCACAAGTGCATCAAGTTCGGTGTCATTAAAGCTAGGCTTCCTTGACGTGCCGGAGTGTGTAGCCGTGTCTGGGGTCTCAGCCTGTAGTGCCAGAGCACCCTTATTCTTCTTCTTGTAACGTGGTGCGGATCCTGAGTGGCTTACGTCGCTCTGGTCAGTTGGGTAAGAAGCGCAGGTGGACTGGGTAACAGAAGCCTGTATAGGCACAATGACCATAGGTCTTGGTGCAGGCATTGGCTGCAAGGTGATGTTTGCAGGGCCAATGTCGGTTTGATGGACCTTGTAACGCTCACCTGTGACTCTGCGGGGACGCACTCGAAGAACTTCCTTGACTTCAGAGAATTAAGTTTTCTGCAAAAAGAATAACAAGGAACAACCCTCCTTAATTAGAATTCCCTTAGTAATCTAACCCTTCTAAAAACAGGAAGAGAATAAGTTTAACCAACACCTAAAGAAGCTCACCTTAAGTTCTTTTTTGTGAGCTCTCCATCCTGCATTCACACAGGGGCGCATGTCCTGAAGAGAAGTGTCGTGTGGATGCCAAGGTTTACTTCTTATCGAAAAAATAACAAGCGGCAAACAAAATGGCAATGAATAAGGCACCCTTAATAGCAATGACTGAAGTGAATATTTAGCTGTGAAAGAAAATAACTTCAATTAAGGGTTTCCTAAATGAGGAAGCAACTGAAGGCAGAAGTGACCTTTTGAATCAGTCAAGAGAGGTTATAAATGTTCACATAGAAAACCACCCCGCTCTAATAGAACTCCGCAATACACTAAAACCTTATTCAAGGAAAACTAAAACGGGTACCAGCAGTGTATATAAATGTGTAGTGTGACATGAAAACCACCTCAGCAAATGAGCTTAAAACAAAGGAGCGCGGAGCGCTATCAATTCGCACAGCTGAGGCAAAATGGAAAATGCAGTGTGACATGAAAAACCACCTCAACAAATGAGTGTAACAAAGGACCGCAGAGCACTAACTCGCACAGCTGAGGCAATGTGAAAAATACTCTGTAACACGAAACCAACCACAGCTAATGAACATAACACAGGAGTGTGGAGCACTATGTAACGCTCACCTGATTCTCGCAGAGGCGCCGGTCTTGACTGGGCGACTACCGTATCTTCAAAGGTGATGTGCAGCACCCGGTTGGCTCTTTGGGCTGGACCTCTGTGCCCTGTATGCCTGACGTGCAGAGTAAGATGTCTGCAGATAGAAAATACGGGGTTAATGAACTGGGGTTATTGGGGTGTCCCTATCTCTTTCCTCTTCTCCTCTCCTGTAGACCCCCACAGGTTAACGCTCTCACCTTAGGTAAGTGAATGCCGAGCTCTCCATCTGCCTCGGGGCAGGGTGCTGTAACCAGTTTCTTCACTGGATAGGTAGCGCAGGCCACTTGACTTCAGAGGACTGCTGTCCGTCGTTTACTGCACGAACGGTAAGTTTCGAGTAACTCAAATGTCTTTAAAGTCTTTAATAATGATGTCTCTTGTTTTGCAGGGTTCCGGCGATGGCGGATGACGGGCTGAAGTGAGTTGAAGATGGAGCCCGTGTGATGAATAGAAGCGCCTGGAAGCACGTAAGTAAGCGCTTGTTGCCAGCTTCACGAAGCGCTCTAACTGTCTTTTTATTTTGCAGGTACAAGTTCGGAGCGGCTGCAGGGTGCCGGGATACCCACTGGGTTAGATGTGGAAAGGAGCAATGGCACGTGTGTATTAAAGTTCCCCAATGTCTTTAAACGCACCTTGTTTTGTCTTTCAGATGCGAGATGCAGCGCCGACGGCCTCCGGAGCGTGCGAAGAGTTGGTAAGCTTTTGTCTTTCAGATGCCGGAATGCAGTGTGAAGACCTCCGGAGCGCACGAAGAGTAGGTAAGCCTTTGCCTTTCAGATGCCGGAATGCTAACCTGTTCTTTCTTGTCTTTATAGGTGTTGCTGAAGACTGGATTCAGGATGGTAAGCCTTTTTCCTTAGGCCCAGGACCGGATGCAGAAGACACGATGAGCGTTCTGCTGCAGAGGGTGCAGAATAACGCAAAGCAAGATTCATCCACCTGGTGTGGTTTAAATAGCCTCCTGTAGTGCTTAGGTGTCTCCTTCCACAGCCACGCCTAAGTAAGAAAAGAGTTCCTGGTAAAAAAAAGAGTTCCTGCCTTCCAGAAGAGTTCCAGTGTTCTGAATCTAGGGAGTGGCTCCAGCCCCACCCAACAGGAAAAATAGTTCCAAACAGAAGAGGATCAGAGGCTCAACTGGCAGGCAAGTAAGCAGCATGGTCTGCTGCAGGTAAGTCCACCCAAGCATTATGAGCCCGGCGCTTCCAGCGCTGGGACTGGGCATATTTATGAGCCTGGTGCCACTGGCGCCAGGACTGGGTCCAAAAGGTCCCAATTGGGACTGGTTGGCACTCGGAACCTGGGTTATGGATCTGCTTCCAAGGGAGTTGGGAAAACCCTGACCTTTTGGAAGCAGAGATCATGACACACTATGAAAGCGCACAACATAGGCAATGGAAAAGGCACAGTAATTGAGTGAAAAAATAGTCCGTAGTTAATAGTACTCTCTCACAGAAGTTTCACTAAACAATCTTGTAATACACGGGAATAACCCGAAACGGTACTTGCGTGAGAGAAGGCAGAATTCTTCCGAACCTCTGAGGAAAAGGAAAAAACAGGACACTAAAACTTTGAAGTGGAAACGTGGTTACGGGGAAAAAACTAACAGGCAAATAACGGACTATGGAAGGAGTACAAAAATACAGAGACAAGAAAGGGAAAATTATGAAAAAATGGGCAGACTCTGGATTCTGACAGGAATTCCTTGGAGACCGCGGTGAGTGTCCGTACCTCAGGGCAGTCAGCAACGCGAAGCGCGAGTCTCCTCAGGAAACAGCTAATTGTATCAGAGGTAGCTTAAAGACTAGACCTGCAAGATTAGTTCCTTGTTGGCGCCACCAGGCGGCCATTAGGGAACACGAATTTCTAATGTCTTTCTATAAGGATCTAATGGAAACTAGACCCCCTCCCACTACCAGAGCGAGATTTAACCCTTAAGGAACCATAGGTTACTCTGAGAACTGGCTGGGGATCATGACAGACCTGGAACGACACTGTCCCGGCTGGGAGACTCGGAGCTGGGGTGGATTGAGCTGCAGCTGCCCCTGCAGCCTCCCCACCCTGGCTACTTGGGGCAGCAGATGACATTGCTGCCCCAGATCCACGTGGCCTGGTGACAGCAACTTTCACCACCACACGTGGCTTAGACTTGCTGACCTGGAAGTCAGCCTGGGAGTCATCCTGTGATGGTTCAGGTGCCAAAATGGGCCGGTCCAACAAGGGCTGAACTGGGATGGTGTCAAATATGTTTCCCACAACAATTGGGGGGGCAGGGGTGTCCCCGATTGGTCCTCCACACACAGGACTCTAGGGGTTACCCTGCAAATCCTGGCCATGTCCCCTACCGCACCCACCACGCCCACCTTTTGTAGGTCGGCCACCTTTGCCTCCCTTACTGCTTGGTCGCCTCCCAACCATGGCACCGATGTTGCTGTGCGTATGGGAGTTGCAGTAAACAATTGTCCTGGGCAATTGGGGTGAAAGGGGTAGGGTACTAGATGGAATTCGTACCCTAGTGCTCTAGCAAGGCTGTATGTGACCCCTGGGGGAAGATAACGGGTCACGCAATGCACAGGCACCCCAAAAACAAAATCGCCCATGCATGCAACCCCTGGTAGACGACGTGCGTGGAAAAATAAACCTGCACTATGCTGTGGCACCAAGAAACACAAAAATAAGCGTACGCGTGTTACATGCAGCCTACAATGACCTCTGAAGGGGTACGCGAGACACGGGGGCAACCACACTTGGAAAATACTTGCGCGACTCACCGTCTGCCTTGAAAAAGAATGTGAAAAAGACGTGCGTGTGCGCGTTGGCAACACCCCCGCCAAAAGAAGAAAAGAATGCAGTCTGAGGAAACAGGGAGTACGAACTGGAAACCTTGTGAAGTAATCGCGTGTGAACCGACAAGAAGTACAAGATACACCCGCTCGCTCTCCACAAAAAGCATGTACAAGGAATAAGCGTGATACTCGTACCCTTTAAGCCAGTTCACACGTGAAACGTCACTTACGCGCTTACGCGCTAAGGCCCTTTCCTCCAATTGCACAGTGACGTGCAGTTTTCTCACGTGCTGATTCACTATGCACCCGTGTTGTGGGCAACGCCTGCGCGCGTAACGTCACTGATGCGCTTACGCGCTAAGGGCCTTTCCTCGAATTACACGCTGACGTGCAATTTTTTCACGTGCCAAATCACTCCGTATCAAGCTGGCCACGTGAAAACACACTGAGACCACGCTCCTGCCCAAAAGGCCATTTTCCTGTCCCCAAGAGCACCGAGCATGCTCCCACCAGCCATCTGCTACTGCCTGCCTGCTGCCCACGTGCCCTGCTATTTGGTGCCTGCACATCAGCCATCTGCAGGGGTCCAGTTGCTGTGTCCACCCCTGCTGGAACAGAAGACTCCCAAATGGGATACCATAGCTCCACAGCCCAGCCCCAGGACCCAGTTGCCCACCCACGCCTGCCTCGGGGGTCACCATGTCGGGGCAAACACCATCTGAGACCACTGGCGACCCCCAGTCAGAGAGGCAGAGGGCCACCAGCTTCAGTGAGAAGGAAGTTGGTGTCCTGGTGGAGCATGTCCTGGGGCATTATGATGTACTCTTCGGAACATCGCGCACCAAAAAGAAAGGACGGTCGAGGATCTGGGAGGATGCAGTGGTTGTCATCAACGCGGAGGGGGTGGCAACCAGCGACATCAAGCACGTCAAGAAGCGCTGGGAGGACTTGAGGTCCAGGACCCTCTACACGGCCCGGCGCCTCACAGAGGGGGGCCAGGGCAGCATGAGCAACATCCAGATGAGGGTCCTGGAACACGTAGCCCCAGCGCTCCACGCCCAGATCCTTCAGAGGAGTTCTGGAGTTGAGCGGTAAGTGGCCAAGCATTGCTGTGTGAGACAGAGCATGTTGCAGTGTGCTGGTAGTCTGATACTTGTGTTACATAGGCCTTGTATGGATGTGTGTGTGCAGGGACATCATGGTCATGCGTGTGAGACCAGTAATGTGTGAGCCACATGGATGGTGCATGTGTTCCAATGCAACATGGGGAGCTGTATGTGGAATGGACACATGGAAGCATGCCAGTCTCTGTTCTTGGACATGGAGGGGGTGTGAGGGATGGGTGCTGCTGTCATGTACATGTATGGTGCACATGTGTGTGTGTCTGAGAAGTGTGTGTGTGACTTTCAAACACCATGGATGCATGACACATGTCCGTGATGATGTGTAGATTCACTCATGCAGTGCAGTCACCGTTGTATCCACTGTGTCTATCCACTGTGTCTGTGGTGTACAAGCCATGATGCATGACCCTCCGGTGATGGGTGTGCATAGGATCAGTGTGAGCCATGATGCATGTGCGTTTGAAGGCAACATTTTGGTTAACAGAGGCCCTTGTACATGGATGCTGATGTTGATTGCAGGCGCCGGGACTGTTTCTGCATGTATGTTGCGTGCATTCACCCATGTGTTGTGGAGGGACAGGATGGAAGTGACATTTGACAGTGCCACTCATGTGGTATTGCTTCCTGTCTAGGGGAATATATACTGTACCCTGATGCTTGTGTTCTATATCTCCCTCTACGCAGCGTCAAGTGAAGAAGAGGGCGGAGACGGCGCTGTGGAGCCAAGCGGCGGGGATGCCTCCACCGGGCGGCGACGCAAGGCCCAGCCACCCTCCCAGGAATTGCCATCATCCGAGAGCAAGGGGGCTGGTGCCGCGTCTGCCACTACGGCTGTAGTGGAAGGGCCGGGTGAGCCCCCACAGGGGCTTGCAATGGCGGAAGACGGTGTGGAGACATCCAGGTTGGTGGTCTCCACAGAGGAGGAGGAGCCCGCTAATGAGCCGCACATGGGGCCTGGTGGGGGTAGTACCACTGGTGCAAGTGGTGCAGTCCAGGGTCAGGGTCAGGAGGCAGCATAGGTCACCGTGGAGGAGCCTGTGCATGTTGCTGTCCTTGACCCTGTGACTGCACCACCATGCACCAGCAGGGATGCCCCATCCCAGTCCGTCCGCAGGTAGGGGGGAGTGCCACATCATCTGCCTCTCCACTACCTGCGGACGAGGGGTCCCACGACCGTATGGGCTCTGTCCTGGTTGGTTTCATGTTGCGCACGCGTGACATTCGTGATGACGTGCGTGCTTCCTGGGCGGAACACGCACGCCATCACGAAGAGCAGCGTTGCGACGTGGCACTGTTGGGAGGGGCCCTGGTCAGTGGGTTCCTACATGTGTCGCACACTCTGGCGGACCTCTCCTCCTCTGTGGAGACTATGCGCCAATCAATCTCCCTGCTGTCTTCTGACCCAGATTCCACCAGGGCCCCCTGTGGACCTGGCCTGAACAACACAGCCAGCTTGGTGGAGATCCCATCCCTGCCACAGTCGGAGTCCGCGGTCCAGCAGGGGTGGACACCCCAACAACTGGAGACCAGCAGATGGAGGATGTGCAGGCATCGGACAGGGCACATGGACAGCAGCAACAGCAGCACGCTCTAGGTGGGAGCAATGATGGCTCGGATCCATCGACATCACAGGGGCAGGCATCGGCCAGAGGGCAGGAGAACCCTGGAATGGGAGTGTCTTCCGTGTGGCTGCGGTTGGGCCAGCGCATAGATGCGGAGCGACGGCGGGTGGAAGAGGTGCGGCTCACCATGGTCAGGGCGGAGTTCTCCATGCGTCGGCGTTGAGGCGGGCAGAGTGCCTCGAGGCAACTCGCAGGGAGTTGGAACAGGCCATGAGTGCATCCCTGCGAGACCTAGGGGCCAGGGCAGAGGCCCGCCTCCGGGACATCGACATGGAGTTCGATGATGCCCTGGCCTGGGACATCACAGAGTGAGCCGCAGGACTTGCCCGTCGCCATTGTATATAGTTAGTGTTAGGTTTCCTTTGTTTTTCTTTTAATTTGGAGTTAAGGGACATTGCTCCACTTCGTGTGTATATAGTTTTTTCTTCATAGGACTTTTTTGTAGGTTTCCTTTTGTTTGTGGATCATGGACCATTTGGACTTACATTGTATATAGTTGCAGACTTGTACATACTTTCTTTTTCTATATTCCCATGGATCAATGGTTATTTTTTTTTGGATTATGTTTTTATTATGGACATTGGCAATGGACCACTTTTTTATTCTACATGATTTTTTTTTTTTAACTTCATTGGATTTACAATATTTTTTTCTACAACAGTCATTGTACATTTATTTTCATTTTACTATTCCTCCAAGTCAGTTCTCTATGTTTTGAATACATTTTTTATTACTTCCGAATTGATGTTGTGTTCTGTAATTGGTTTTGTGCATGTATCATTGAACATTTCCTCAGTCACGTGTCGCCACTGTGTGGCTACGTTGTGCATTCCTGCATGGGCATGGTGGTTCATTGTATGGGTAATTTGGGAGTGGGTTCTGTGGATGGTTGCATGCTTGGATTGGGGGGCAAGAGGGATTAGGGTTGGCTTTAGGGATATGGGTCTGTTTTGTTAGGACATGTTGTTTGTTGGGACATGAGTCGGGGCCTGCTGGCAGGTGCCCCTCACTGCTGGGGGTTGGGGGTGCTGGGGGACATGAGTCAGGGCCTGAGGCTCACTGCTGGGTGGGTGGGGTGCTGGGGGACATGAGTCAGGGCCTACTGGCAGGTGCCCCTCACTGCTAGCGGGTGGGGGTGCTGGGGGACATGAGTCAGGGCCGGAGGCTCACTGCTGGGGGGTGGGGCTGCTGGGGGACATGAGTCAGGGCCTGAGGCTGACTGCTGGGTGGGTGGGGGTGCTGGGGGACATGAATCAGGGCCTGCTGGCAGGTACCCCTCACTGCTGGGGGTGTGCTGGGGGACATGAGTCGGGGCCTGCTGGCAGGTGCCCCTCACTGCTGGGGGGTGGGGGTGCTGGGGGACATGAGTCGGGGCCTGCTGGCAGGTGCCCCTCACTACTGGGGGGTGGGGGTGCTGTGGGACTTGAGTCGGGGCCTGCTGGCAGGTGCCCCTCACTGCTAGGGGGTGGGGGTGCTGGGGGACATGAGTCGGGGCCTGCTGGCAGGTGCCCCTCACTGCTAGGGGGTGGGGGTGCTGGGGGACATGAATCAGGGCCTGAGGCTCACTGCTGGGTGGGTGAGGGTGCTGGGGGACATGAGTCGGGGCCTGCTGGCAGGTGCCCCTCACTGCTGGGGGCTGGGGCTGCTGCGGGACATAAGTCAGGGCCTGAGGCTCACTGCTGGGTGGGTGGGGGTGCTGGGGGACATGAGTCAGGGCCTGCTGGCAGCTGCCCCTCACTGCTGGGGGGTGGGGGTGCTGGGGGACATGAGTTGGTGATCACTAGTGGAAGGTGACATGTGAGCTGGCTGGGGGCATGCCCATGGTGGATGGCTGCCTGCGGGACATGACCAGGGGTGCAGGGTAGTCCCCTGTGGTGTGGGTTGCCTGCAGGGGCCGTGGAGGGGGTAGAGGGGACACCTGGGAGGACCCACACTGCCAATTCACGTGTGGGACTCCCCGCGCACCCCACTGGATACATGTACCCCGCTCTGACAGCGAAATTGCGTGTGAATCTTCCTGCGCACCACCGAAATCCACGTGTCACACTCGCACAGGCCCAATAGCGTGTGAAACTTCCCACGCACCCCAGTAATACATGTACCCCGCTCGCACAGGGCCAATCGCGTGTGAAACTTCCTGCGCACCCCAGAAATACACGTACCCTCCTCGCACAGGGCCAATCGCGTGTGAAACGTCCCGCATACCCCGGAAATACACGTACCCTGCTTGCTCAGGGCCAATCGCGTGTGAAACTTCCCACGCACCCCCAAAATACACGTACCCCGCTCGCACAGGGCCAATCGTGTGTGATACTTCCCGTGCACCCCAGTAATACACGTACCCCACTCGAACAGGGACAATCGTGTGTGGAACTCTCCGCGCACCCCAGTAATACATGTACTCCGCTCGCACAGGGCCAATGGCATGTGAATCTTCTCGCGCACCCCCTGAAATACACGTACCCTGCTCGCACATGGCCAATCGCGTGTGAAACTTCCCGCGTACCCCGGAAAAACACGTACCCTGCTCGCACAGGATCAATCGCGTGTGAAACTTCCCGCGCACAAAAGAAATACATGTACCCTGCTCGCACAGGGCCAATCGCGTGTGTCACTTCCCGCGTACACCCGAAATACACATACCCTGCTCGCACAGGGCCAATCGCGTGTGGAACTTCCAGTGCACCCCCAAAAAACACATACCCCGCTTGCACAGGGCCAATCGCGTGTGAAACTTCCCACGTACCCCCGAAATACACGTACCCTGCTCGCACAGGGCCAATCGCATGTGGAACTTCCCGCGCACCCCAGTAATACACGTACCCCACTCAAACTGGGCCAATCGCGTGTGAAACTCCCTGGGCAGCGGGGTATATGTATTCGGAGGGGTGCGCGGGCGTTTTACAGGCGTTTTTGTGGTTGGGGGCCTGTGCGCCATGTACGGGATTTGTGCGCTGTACATGGCGCACGGGGAGGGGTTGGGGACGTAACTGGCACTGCTGCAGGGTCTCTGCGCACAGCCGGTAATGGATGTTGAAATCCATGAATATGATGTGCACGGAAATGGATTTTGGCGCACGCGGCTGGCGCAGACTGTCGCACACGCACACTGTGCACCAGCTGCGTGCGCCACTTGTGCGCAGAATTCTATGAATTACCCCCTTAGATTCTTTCAGGGAAGACAATATACCAATTCACTATTAAACAATGTGCAATGAGCCATTTGGAATCACATGCGAGACTTTTGATATACCAAAGCACTTTTTTCTTGTAGTTATTTTGGTTGGATGCTTTAGCACTTGCTTACAGGTATATCAAGCTTCAGATAGACGTTATACAAATTGGAGGAGCACACCATCCAAACTCAGGGGTGGACTGAGAACCCACAGTGGCCCTATAAAGAGCTTTCAAAGTGGCCCCATATTACACAGTGAGAGCATGTGCAGCCCTTTTCCTATAAGAGGATCTGGAAATCAAATGGGTAGCTACACAAAAAAGGCCCATGGTTCGGAGGCCAACCAGAAATCTCTACAGCTCCCTATAGCCCAGTACACCCCATGCCCAAACTCCTCCATGTCATGCTTGAGTAGTCATCCAGATCTCTTGTGTCCTTTGAATTGTCGGACTTGAAGTTCTGCTGATCTCATTATAAATACAGGACCACAAATTAAAAGCATCAGAACATGATTGGCCTACTAGGAAAAATCATGGAGGCTTTGTAGGGCAAGTGATATGGAGATTGTGTTGTTTACTGTGTATAATGGAGGACCAGGCCCTATCCCCAGCCTTCTACAATGGGCCGTATAGCATTATGCCTGGAAAGTAATGTAATCTCATCATAGCCATGTTCATGCACCGTCCAGATGTTTCCCACTTGTGGAGCCCAATTCAATACCGGAAAGAAGCACTGTAGTAGCAGTATAATTTTAAACATATTCCTCTTCAGTCAGTCCAAGCCTTCCTTTACATTCCGGGATAGATTCAAACTACATCCATGTCTATAGGGTGTGTAATCCAACAAATCCTGTTCTTTGTTCCCATTCTGGGAGTTGTAATCCTGCCTTCATGACGTAAAAGGAAAATAAAACCTACATCTCCTAGGATAAAAACAGAACTGCATGAGCTACAATTGACTTCTGTGAGCCAGTTGAGGGTGGCCATTCTAGTATTCATATTTTATTTCTCCTACCTCATAATCCATGTGAGATTGCAATTAAAGTATGTGAAAACATAATGGCTAGACCGTCTCTCTCATCCTTGATATAGGGCAAATTGAGTACTTTGAGCAGTGTTTTGGTCAATACCACAATTCCTAGATAGGGAATTAGATATTCAGCCACTTTTTGCTCTTTAGCTAAAATCACAATGACTCCCGAAACATGATGTCCCATCCTGTCCACAAAGTAAATTAATTTGTGGTAATTTACTTAGTGGAATTTACTTGGAAATTACTTCGAAATTATGTAGGTAGTTGTGGGTTAAGAGTAAAAGGTGGTTGGGGAGGGGGTTGCGTTTGGGGTTGTAGTGAAGAGGAAAGGAGGATTTGGGGGTCCTCCCATGAAAATAAATTGAAGTAACATTTTGAAGTAATTTCCATGAAGTAAATTACAACAAAGTAATTTGTTTTGTGGAAATTACATGGAACCGTGCTGTCCTACATCACTAACCAGAATAAGCAAATCAACAAATCTCTAATTCAAAAACCAGTGCCAGCTAAAAAACACACACCTGGTCTCTGCCAACTTGCGACATGTGCTCCGATTTTGGAGCTTTCTATGCAAAACAACAGAGAAAACAAATACGTCTGGGAGATGCCAGTTAAAAGCAAGTACCTATCAACATGCAGTTCTATAGGAATTTTTGCAACAAAGAAAACCATTTCTGTTTACTTTTATTTAGCTAAAGCTTCACCGAATGAAAACCATATGTTCTTACAATATGAAATATATATACATGTATGGCTTTCTTTGTGGTGCTTTTTAAGTAATAGTATGAGGACAGTGGGGGCATTACCAGGCCAGGTAATTTCCCAGGTCCTTAGTTACAGGCCTGAACTAAGCAAGGGCATTAAAACATTCCTGGGGCAATACCAGGCCCAGTAATGCCCCCTTCCCATGTAATATTGCTATTAGTACCCCAGCACAATGTACCAGAGTACTAATAGGTTGTATGTTGCGAAAACCCAATTTTAAAAATAAAAATAAAAATAAAATGTCTGCCATGGGTCAGGAGGAAGTTAGCATACATAGTCCCTTCTCCCTTTCCTTGGCAGCATTGCTGACATCAGTGCTGTGCCGGGAACACTACTGTTCCGGGCACAGCCAACAGAAAAGGAGCAAGAAGGTAAGTGGGCACGGGTGGACGTGCCTTATTGGGTTGAAAAAGGTGGTGGGGTGGGGGGTAGGATGCGGGAGCACAGGAAAGCAGGACAGCACACTTTTCTGGAAAACACAGAGAGGGAAGATGGCGGCCACCCACTCTGAGGTGGTAAGGCCCCTGCTCCAGATCTCCTCTTTGGCTGTACGGAAACCCTCTGCCCCTCCTATGCGTACTAATGTCCCATAATCTCTTTTCCTAATCCCAGCCGTTACCAATGAGGACGTTTCACCTCTGAGACAGAACCTAGTGGTCTAAAACAGACCCTTTCTTTGGCAAATGTTAATTCACAGGTGATATGATATAATATGATTTGGCATTTGTAACGCTTTTATACACAAGTGTTTCAAGGCGAGACGAGGCAAGGGAGGGGGAACAGAGGAAAAACAGACAGTGATCCCACTAGGCAATGTGTCATTCAGATCGCACAAGTGCATGGGAAGGGGTAGGGGGAAAGTGCGGCAGGGACAGGGGGGTGAGTGCGGTAAATGGGATAATAGAATAAATAACAGTAGGTAAAGTATGGCCAAACAGGTGGCAAGTGCAAGGGTAAGTGCAGATATTGGGTGTCAAGTGCTGGTAGGGGGACAGTAGGGGTACAGAAACAGTCCCCAAGTGTGAGGGTTGATAGGAAAGCAGTGCAGGTATGCAACTGGCGGGGGGGTGGACATGGGTCTGAGATCAGACGGTGGACAGGTAACCAGTGCAGTTTCGGTATCAGCCAGGAAGTCAGCATGGGAGAGGAGGAGAGAAATCAGAAGAAAAGATAAAGGTTTTGAGGTGCTTCCGGAACCGAAGATGATTCTCCTCAAGTTTCAGGGAGGCAGGGAGACTGTTCCAGAGGGAGGCCCCAGCCGAAGAAAGAGATCTACCACCAACTCATTGCTTGGCGACTGACCCTGAGTAGTTGGAGGGGGTTGAGCGAAGAGCTCGAGAAGGAAGATATTTAGGAAGAGAGAGTGAAGGTATAGAGACCCCAGGCCCCAGAAGGCCTATATGGACAATGCAGAGGGTTTTGACTTTAATCCTCATAGCCACTCGGAGCCAGTGCAGAGATTTCAGTCCTGGAGAGATACGATCCCTAAACCCCTTAACGCCTGAGTCAGAATGAGGGCCTATATCTCTTGAAAGTAGGCAGGACATTTAATATTGAACTGGATAAGGCTTTGTTGTTTCATAAAATTGAACGTCTCTTTGTCACTCATGGTCCTGGATATTATGCTCAAAACGTGTCCTTCTGCTTATTGTGAATGATCATTAAGCATGTTCTGGTCCCCTTCTATATACTCTATCGCTGCACAAGTGGGATGGGTGATTTACACATTCACTCAAAGTGTATTTCCAACTCGGACATTTGCAGGGAATCAATTTAGCCTCACTTTATACATTTGTTGGCACTACAGACTACATATTGCTGGGTAAGTGATAGTCGTAAAGAGCAGCTGTGTTGAGGCAAGCTTCCTCTGGACATGAACATTGATTATTGTGAATACATGTTGTGTAACATTTCAAATGCATTTGTAGTATGCTTCCTCAAATCAAAATGTGTATGTATGCTGCAAATATTTAAATTGATAGGGACAAGGACAAGGAAGAGGGTTGATTACCTGCCACTAATATTCATTACCCAGAGTTCTACACTTTCTCGCTCCTGTCATCAATCTCTCCACTTGTATACCTTTCACAGTGCAGGCATTGGTTATCAGTCTGCTTGAACAATTGCAGCAATAAACGTTGTTTCTGATGGCGAGCCCAGTGCTCTCTCCCAATGAAGTCAGTTGTTGCACACCGACTGCTGACTTTGAGGTGGAAACACCTGATTCATAAGTGGTAGCAAGAGGATAAGAACTTTAAGTAATGAATAACCAGAAAATGTTTGGGCGAAGCAAATCAGGCCTTTTTGAGTGAAACATGGAGAAGTTTTACAGTTGTTTGTAGGAACATAACACCTTAGCTAGACAAGCATTTTAAACAAAACCACCTGACAACATCATTGGGTAACATAACAATATATAATGTGGTTCAGTATTCTCATGCTTAGTTGTGAATCTATGGAACTCCCTCTACAGGGAAATATGAACCATTGGGAACCATACAAAATTCAGGTAATTGCTGGAAACCTGGCTGTTGAACCCCGAACACAATGAAACCGACTGATTGATGGCTGCACACCACACAACCTAGCACGCGCAGAAAAAAGGAGAAGAAGCCAGGAAAAACAGATTAGGGCTAAGACGAAAGAGAAGAATCCCCCCCCCCTCAAGCCCTACCCCTGATTCAACCGGAGAACATCCGGGCAAAGAAAAGGTGATAAAACAGAATTGACATAGCCTGGAAAGAAGGCCCAGGAAAACTGAGGGAGGGAGATGGTGGAAGGGAGACACACCACCAGGCATGCCATGAATAAGGGCAAACCTGAGGAAACTAGACCAAGCATCTCTGCTCCTCCACCTCTAACTCCCTCAGGGTCAGTCATTTTTCAAAGAAACAAGCTGGGGTAGATCTCTGTCTTCGGCTGGGGCCTCCCTCTGGAACAGCCCCCCTGCCACTCTGGAACTTGAGGAGAACCATCTCCGGTCCCGGAAGCACCTCAGACCTTCCTCTTTGCTTCTGCCTTCGCTCCTCCTCCCCCCTGCTGATCTGTTCTGTCATGGCATTGTGCACCTGGTCACCCTCTGTCCTCCGGGCCCAGATACCTGCTCACCCTGACACCCACCCGCACTGCCTCCTGGCAATCCCTTGCACTGGGGTCTGTATCTGTAAACATACAGTCCCGTCCCGCCCCTTTTTTCTGCACTTATCAGACAGACCCTTTTTGTTGCCTTAAACCTAGCACTTGCAACTTGCTGGCTGCACTACCACTGTTTGTTGCTTTTATTATTTATTTATTTGTATTCCTTTGCTCAGCACTTTCCACGTCTTCCTCCCCCATGCCCTTTCCCCTTTCCCTCTCCCATGCACTTGCACATTCTCAATGTCACTGGGCCTAGTAAGATTGTTGTTTTGTTCTCCCTTGTTCCCCTCCCTTGACTCGTCGCGCTCTGAAACACTTGTGTACGAGCGCGATACAAATAAAATATCAATATCAATAGAAAAATATAAACGAATCTCGTCCACGGGATCAAAAGGTGGTGAAACAAGCATTACACATGAATGCCTAGATTCATCACCTTCTTTAGCCTCAGAAAGAGGTAAATCAGGGCGAAAAAGCAAGGTGTAAAGCTTTCACGCCTTGATTGACCTCTTTGCCCCATTTGTCTTCATTGGAAAGATGGAGGAGTGGGGCGGAGCAGTGAGAAGATCTCCACTGTGCATTTGTCCTCCAACTTGTCAGTGTGTTTCTGTGTACGCCTGCATGAGATTGTCACGCAGGCTTGCCAAGAATGCAATCCAATGACCCTCCCCACCCCCCTTCAGTTCTGCACCTGGTCAAGAACAGACGGATCTTTTTCCCACCACAGAACAGCAAGATGCAAAAAACACTGAAGAAAGACCCTGAGGGAGCAGGCAAAGTAGCTCTGGTGAGTGGCATGGGCATAGGTTTAAGAACACACTAGTTTTATCCTAATTTCGGAAAGGTCCATATAAGAACTCGCTTTGGAGTTACACTAAAAAATGCGAATACCCCATGCTGCCCTGGGAAACAGCCGGTTATTGGCTGTAACAACGAAGATATAATTAGAACTCTACCAGTCAACCCACGGAAGCTTGCCACTCCTGAATGAACGTTCAGTTGGAAATTCCAGACTGTCGATTGGAAACCTCTTCCACAGTCAAGATTTCTCGGTAGTGAATCCCCATGGACTAATGGCCCCTTCCCACGGGGTCTATTCCAGACCTTTTGGACTAATGCCTACAATGGTTTAACCCCATAGCATCAAGCTGGAACGTGGCTGCAGGGAGAAACATGCAGCACCGTAGAAAAAAAAATACAAATAAATAATTAATGGACGAGAATGTTGCCTTCTATATGTGTTCAATCTACAAAGCCTGCATACACATATTGTTGACCAAATGTTTTATATGCGTATGGTTCGTGAAAATTCTCGATATTTGAAAACCCATATCAGCCCCAAAATTCCATAACAGCGCCTCCTGCAAACGAAATTCCTGTTTGTGTCTATGGCGAAATCCCTTGAACAGCAGAGCCCGTTGTCTCAGCAGGACCCTTCTTTTCAGATATGATGGCCGTGCTGACAACTTCACACATACCAAGCTTCGCCAGCTGGACATGCTTAAACAAAGTTGAATAAAGGGATATTTTATCTTAAAATGACTCTGACAATTGACATAATAATATGCGCGCAGGGGAGGAATGCGAAAAACAGAGTCCAAAGATATCAGCGCCTGCATGTTTAACTCAGCTGCTCCCTTTGCAAAGAAAATACATAAGGCTGCAGGTTTGTGCTCTACGGGGCTGGTTGATTATAAGCTGATGGGACAGTTAGCAAACCTGATTCCATCAAATCTGGATCTGAATTATGTTTCCCGGGATATCAATTGTTCTCCTCCCTCTCCCTGCCCCCACGCTCTCCGCCCGCTGTCCCTTCCCTCTAAGCTGGGCGTTAGTACTCCTATACAGATGTGTCCTCTCCCTTTCCACAGCTGTTGACAATCTGCTTTTATTAAGGCCTGCCACACAAAACAGCAGATAGGATCAATACCACATGGCTTAGCCGCATGCCAACTCCCCAGCAAAGCCTGACCTTGGGTTTTTACAAGAGAAGCTAAATGAAAACAAGGAGTCTCGCGCTGTAAGGAATTAGAAACACTCTGACTTCTTGAACTGCGCCGCTTCGTCCCCATTAACTTGCTTAACCTCACACGCTGCCTTCTAGAAATGTCACTCACGGATGAAATTCAAAAGCGGACGAAAGCCAGATCAGAGATCCTTCAGGCGGAGAGAACAAAGAGGGGGAAAAGTCTGTCCGACAGAAACGGGCTGTTCCCGAAAATCGTCCCCAGCTTCATTTAGATTGGACTTCAGATTGAACGAATTTCTATCATCAAGGATGGGAACAGGGTTTAATAGGGTACGCAGTCACGAGGCATGCAGATAATGATATCTGTGGAAATGGCCCCGAGTGCAGAGGTCGCAGCTCTTTCCAATGGCATTAGGTCTGCAAGTTTACTTGATAATGTGGACGGCAGAATGTGCCACTGTACCCCCAAAGGTCGAACTCCCTAAAATCTAACCTGACCAAAAGTTGACCGATATAAGGAAGGAGGTTGGGCGTGGGGTGTAGGCAGTGGTGGAAATGGAAAACATGTGGTGCTGGATCCCTCAGGGTCTGGGTGGGGGCGGAGTTTGGGGGGGCAGTGCCGAGGAGGCGGGTTTGGGGGGGGGGGCGGAGCAGGCAGTTGACCTCGATCAAAGGAAATGTCCAAAATAATAGTTTAAAGCAGCGCAATTTCTTTATATATCAATTCCACTTTAAACCACTTCCATGGCACTGGTAATGAGTTACATAACTATGAGGATAATAGTTTTGGCCAGTGTTGCTGAGTAAATATTCTTTAAAAAACACAATTTGCATCCCATTTTAAAAAAAAATCCCGCTGGGTACTATTCAAACGGGGTGATTTCTGTTGGGCAGAAGCAATGTTGTATTTTACTTGAACCGCATCCACACAGCTCCTGCAGCTTCCCTCTGAAAGTAGTTGGCTGGCTGCATTGTGTGTAATTGTTACAATGTTAATAGGGCTATTTATTTATTCATGCAATGTTTATGGATACCTGTATATTTATTTATTTATGCAAGGTTTGTCGGATAGGAGTATCCGACAAACCATGCATAAATAAATAAATAATCTGGGTCCATGGATCCGACAAACATTACATAAATAAATAAATATGGTCGTGGTCCAGGGCTGTAACTTCCACTGGTCACAAGAGGAAGTTACAGTTTGCTTGTCCTGCAGCTGTGACCTGAATCAAAGTCCTGTAGGGGGGGGCGGGGTGGAGCAGCTCAGCAGCTCATTGCTGCCATGAGCACTGTGCCGTTGCAGGTTTTTCTTTTCCCCACATTTGTTTTTCCATGTAACCCAGCGTAGAGCATGCATTTGTGGTTTGTGGTGGCTGACTCTCGCCGGATTCCGTAATCCGGCTACACATCTAGTGCCGGATCTTGGATCTGGCGAGAGCTGGCCCAATGACCAGCACTGGGTGTAGGATTTGCAAAAAAAGTGTGAGGAAGGGGGAATATAGTGAGTGGTAAGAAAAGGGTCACATTGTCGAATCCTTCACTAATCAAAATTATTATAATAATAATTATTATTATTATTAATTTTATTATTATTACAAATACATATCGACTTTGGAAAAGGCCGGCTTTTAGGAGTTGACAGTTAAGGCATTACATACAACAGTATACTTGAAGGCGTTTTTCAGCCATTTCATAATGGATAGACTCATTTGTATGTGGAAACACAGATGTGTAAACGTGTTTACTAGAGTACTCAGGCTTGCATGACAGAGTAACATAGCTGTGCATGTGACATGGGGTGCATAGGTGACAGCTATTTCAACATCATGTCAAGTAGTCAGCTTGAGAGTGGGAGAGCGTGTGGTATGGGATTGCTCTAGACCCACCAAGCCAAACATTAACCTGCCAATGCCTCACCCACAGAACAAGGAGACACATACAATGAAGCGCTTTAACCGCTCTGCTAGTGGTAGAGGAGTAGCAAAGAAGCAGCCTGTGGGGAAGAGATTCATGCGAAATTTTAGGAAATATAATACTCAATCCCAAAATACAGATGTGTTTTTCTTTCACCCCATTACAGCGCATCTATATATGCAGGTTGAGCCCGCCCGCATGCCCCCCAAAACCCCTCCACCTTTTTCATATTAACTTCACCCCCCCTCACACATATATGTGTGGTGAAATGGGGCATCTGAAATCCGGCATTTTGGGATTGGGCATTTTTTGTCACAAAATTATGAGGTGATACCTGAGAAAGAAGGGGGAGATTAGTGAGGAAAGTGGGGGTGTGGTGTTGCCAAAAAGGAATCTGTGAGCCTCCTGTATTAATAAAAAACCCAAAACAAATAAGAACATAAAAATAAAATGGTAGATGCTAATAAAGGGTAACATTTAACAAATGCCAATTAAGACATTATACACATGCACACATCTGTTGCTATTGTAAACCCAGCCTACAGTAGCATGCTTGTACTTGTTACCATCAAGTAATGTATGTAAGCCCTCTATTGCATTTTTCCCTAGGTTCTTCAGGAGATGCGGATGTGACTCTTGGAATGAAGAATTATTCTGTATGTTGGTGGAAATCTAAATATATTAGAGAAGATTATGTCATCTAGATTGGCTGGCTAGATTGCAAAACTGGCTACAATTACTCCAATATTTGCCTCCTTGCTTGTAATCTGGGGCAAATCACAAGCCTAACTGTTCTCTTTACTCAACTGTCAAAACTGTGAAGTGATTCAGTTCCATTTCATTTAGTGCAATTATATAGTGCACACATGCTGACTTGTTTATGGTTATCTTGATTACTCTTTACACAAAACCCTGGACTGCACCACAGGGTGCACGGCTTCGTCCTCTCTTGGATAGGCCTGGTCTTCCACAGGCCCATGAAGTGGTCAGCCAAGAATGACCTGAAGGTCCAGGACTGAGCTGTCAGGACACATTTGGTTTTTGCACCATCTTATCAGTAGTGTATACTGACACACAGACACACAGACTGCTCTCATCTTTAAACTACAATTTGTTGATGAGAGTCAGGGTTGTTACTTTGAAGTATGCACTTTACCAGACCTGACGCCATGCTCAACAACACACATGTTATCACCCTTGTTGCCACCATCTTGTCACGCAGCCCAGCCTGGGTCCTAACTCATCCTTGCCCTATTCCCAGATGTTTATCCAGAAAACACATCGACCTCCACCCCAATTGATTGTCCCACGTGGCACCATAGACTTCCACCACTATTTTCCTTTTTGATGCCTGCCATAGGAAATGACCACGCTCCACTGAGTGCCACAGAGGAAGAAGAGCCTACGTGCAAAGCTGCACATTACATGGTTAAAATGTCAGTAGATGATGAGCAAGTTGTATTGGTAGATTCAAGCAATGTTGTAGCACTATAGTCTGCATTCTTTTCAAACATGTGTAACTTGTGAGTAGTTGGAGCAGTGGTTCTTCAAAGTGAACTTTGAAGTTTCAGTCCTTCTTTATCATCTGAGTACCATGATGCAAGGTGTAACGGTGAACATATCTAGCTTTGCAAGAAACCAAAAATCAAATGTTTGTGTTTGCAAAAGTGGCATCTATGAAAAAGTGCCCCCCACTCCCATGTTCAACTTTCCACCCCACCGAGTTTAACCTTGGTCTGCCTCTGTCCCACTGTACCTTCACCATTGCTCCATTTTCCTGAGACCAATGACTGTTCCACTGGCAGCCATAAGCCTTCCACAGAATCTCCCAGCATGTCAATTATTCTCCCTGACTCCTGTGTCTGGTCAATTGGTAGCTCTCAACCTTCATCCGTGTATACCCTCAACACTCGCCCCTTTCCCCCCAAGACCAGTAGTGTGTCCACTGGCAGTCTGACAACATTCACCTTTGTCTTGCCTCATCCCTTGTCTTCCTGTTCCCCCGAGGTCACTGGCATGTCTACTGGCAGCAACCCTCTGATAACTCTGCGTGCTCCTTCACCGTCCCCTCCATGATTTCCACAGTACAATAGGCAACATTTGGATACACTACTGACAGACACACCTCACTGTGTGCAGGACTGCAAATCCTGCACTGTATTGCAGTGACAAACCAGAGTATTCATCCCCAACACCCTCATGACAATAACCGAGAGACATGACAACAGGTGATGGGAAAAACACTGCATTTTGTAGGGAAAAAAACAAGACATTGTTTTCCCTGGCGGCAGTGAGATGAATGAAAAGACATCAAATTGAAATGTACTGAGCATGTGTAAATGTTCCATGTTATAGTGAATAGGCCGGCTGTACAGTTTGCACTGTTGCACTGAATAAGCTAACCCAGAGTAATCAACTAACAATTTCCCTTAAATAACATTTCCCCAGTAATTAATTAATATACCCTTTAACAGAGCAGTGCAAATGATTCCGATGACAGATTCTGTTTTGTTCAGTGGAAGTAAACTTGCATGCAAAATACATTGGCTATCTTTTTCATTCAGAATGCGCTATTGTGTGCTTTGCAGGAAGCAAGTTGATACAAATATGCTCGGAGCTGTGGTGTTTGGAGAGAGAAATGCCATGATTCTAGAAGGAGCAGCTGGGGTGACAGGAGACATCAGGAGAGAAGGGGCAGGGACAGTAAGATTGACAGGCCTATGGTATAAATCTAGCTACAAGGGCGTGGAGAGTCATTCATCATTTGGCAGAGAGAAGAGACCAAGAGTGCTGCCGGGCTGTGCAAGGAGGGCAGAGCCGGGCTGTGCAGAGGGGGCACGTTTCCCTTCAAGGCAGCTGTCTGAAGAAGACGGATCAGAGGGAGGTCGTGGCCTTATGTTCGAGTTGCCTGAGCCCGGGTGTCACGACACTGCTGCATGCTGGCAGGACGACAAAGAACCTCATTCATATTTTTATATTTTATGTGATTATATTTGTGATTTGAGGTGCACAGGTGCAAATGTGTTCTGAGATAGGTAGAGGAATGTCATTCTTATGTAAAAGAATTCAACACATTTTAAATGTCATTTGGGGAAATTGTATTTCATGCTAAATGTAGCTTGTGACAAATGGACACAATCCAAGTTTGAAGTGGGTGAAGCTTACACTGTGTTCTCATGTTTGATTCTCTCTCTTACTGTTTTATTCTGGCTGAGTTGCATTCCTATGAATATTTTGTGTTGCTATTCAATGTTGATGTTTTTTTCCAATTGGTAAGCTCAATGATAAATGCACATTTTAAAAGTTACTGTGCGTCTTGATACATTATTCCTGGGATCTGAGTTGTGTTATTTGTTTATTGTGACTTCATAGATAGACAGATTGTATGTGTGCAATGTCTCCGCTGTGCATGCTGACAGCTGAGCAGATCCGTCAAAGACGGTTGTCCGGTTTCGTAAGTAAGTGACAAGAAAAAAAGCTAGTGTTGTTTTGTCCCTGCAAGGGTGAAGCCCGATAGTCTGCACTTATAGTCAACCCTAAACAGAATACAAATATAAAGGAGGGGAAGACTTGTCTCATCATATAGGGTATTACTTTAAATACACTGTGCTACCACACCACCATCATTTTACAATAATTCTAAATACCACCCAAATAATGTAATAGCCATCTGACAAAATTCCCAACAAGTTTGTATTAATTTACACAAAATTAGTTTGCAGGTGAGCAATACACAATCAGCAGAAATTATTCAGATTAAAATGATTGCTGATTATCAGCACTGACAATAAATGTATTGCTTCGGGGTGACAGGTTCACTTCCAAGAAAATGTGTCCCTGGAGAAAAGGTAACTTCTGAATGGATTACTTCCAGGGTAACTATATTATTTTGATCTTGTCCTCCTCATTTTCAGTCAGTGCTTTGACTGCCCTCTCTTCTGGTGATCAGGTGCAGTCACATTCATCCAGAGGCAAGCCGTCATGGTTCTGCCCCAGGGTATGTGGGTGCAACCCCTCTTATTCCATTGCAGTGGCTGCTTCTTATGTAGAGATCACCCTATAATTCCTCACTGTCCTTCCCCAGCTGTGACCCCTGCAGGAAACAACACATTAGTTATGAATTAGATCACAATATAACTCAATATGAAGGGACTAGGTGGGAAGGGTCCCCAACAGCTGGCCTGCTAAAGAAGCCAGGTGCAGCTACTCCCCCCCTTAAAAGGGAACCCCCTTTGCCCACCCTCTTCCTGTGACATGACTGAAAGGGGAGGGGCTTGGTGGGGTGATGGAAGGCAAGGAGGGACTGCTGCCTGGGGTACCGTCCTAAGGTGCCCATTGCCCTACTGTTCCCCCATGATGGTGCTGGTGTTTCCACGTCTGCCTGCAGGCGGGAGGTGTTCAATCCGCCAGGTCAGACCTGGCGGGAAGATCACCTCCCGCCTGCAGGGCTCGCGATCGGCGGTCCGGAATTAACAGTGGTGGCGGATTTACTGCCACTGTTAATTCCGGCCTGCCCGACCCGTAATGAGGCCCAATGTAGCAACTAAAACAGTGATTCAATGTAGTCAGATGATTGGAGTGTTACTTTGTATTCAGAGAGTTACAGTAGGTAGTAACATTATTAGTAGAATGGAAAAAGTATTGTGCAATGTACGCTTAGAGGTATGATGGGGAAGCTCTGCGCACATGGGAACAAAAGGAAGTTAATGTGGGGCAATGCAATAATTTTGAACATTGTACATGTGAGGGTTTGACAAAGGCTTAAAATGTGAAATCTTTATGGTATATGAAGACATTGTGGAACGTGCAAGGGCTTTTCACTCAGTTTAAAAGTCCATGTAATTTGCAGAATTTGTTGGTTTCCAAGGATGGGTTTTTTCGAGTTTTTGATACGAGAGGCAATTTCCTTGGCAGCATGTAGGTGCTTGCATGGCATGGTGAAGCAAGGGTAAGTCAATAAACCACATGCTGGCACATGGTTTGTATGGGCTCTGACAGAGAAAAGAAGGTTATGGCTTAAAGATGATATGGTCTGAGATGGCAATGACAAGTAAGGTTACATGCGGTAATGAAGGAAAAATAATATAAAGATGCCATTGGGTTTGAATTTTATTGTTGTTCAAAAGGAATAATAGCCCTTTACAATCACCATCTAAGTTAATTGGTTTTGGTCACATGATATGAATAATAATAAACTTGGTTATTTATGAACAATATATGTCTCATGTGGAAATACATCATGTCTGATGAATCAAGAAGCTTGCATGTCAAAAGCAGTATACCTTACAAAAGTATCCAATGGGAATTTAAAAGTTATGGGGATTACGTTACTTTGTATTAGTGTTAGCCAATGGAGGGTTAGGAGATTACTTTGTAACACAATATATGTGATTATGTAAATTGTTTAAACTGTATATTAGCTATTATTTTGTATTACTCTGAGAACTGGGTTATTTTTTCAGCTCTAATGAATTTACTAGCCCCTCCCAATCGTAAACATACAATAAACCTGTTTTCTGTGAGAGTGCATTTGTCTCTACATGGAAGCTGTACTTTTGCATTGGAAACGTTCAGGCACGTCCCAACATCATGATGCGCAGTATGTCAAATCTAAGCCTCATCATACAAGCAAGTAACTGTCGATTACTAGTTTTTAACACATAGCTAAAAGATGTTGTCAAATATAGCCTCTGTTTAATATAATCTTGATACTTTCTTTTCTCTGCTAGATGTTTAAATAACTCACTCCTATCCCAATCGACAGATTTCTGCATGAGCTCCTTTTTAGAAAGAGTCAGATTAATAGGAGACAGAGCAATACATCCAAAAACAGAGTGAAAGGCTAAAATCTCTTTTTAAAATGTCCAGAAAGCTTTAATATTTTTAGGTTTGGACGCTGCAAACAATCCCAATAGCTCAGCATCATTTTACCACCACAATGAGCATTTCCAAATAGAATGAACTTCTAGAGATTTTCCAAAACATGAAAATAGAGGTCAAACCTAATTGATCACATACAGCTTCTACGGGCACAGAATTTGGCAGGCCCACCATTTTACACCAAGTTTTAGCCTCCAGTTTGGTAATTCAAGAGGTTTCCTTTTCCAAAAATACATTCAGCCATATAAAATGGAGATTTCAAGGGTAGTTTAACATGCACTCCAAAGAATATCCACCATTGGTAGTAATGAATGATTTAATCAAAAGAAATGTACAAAAAACCCTGGACTGAATTGATTTAAATAAAATATCCTTACCCAGGCTGGTTCCAATCATTACATATAGGTACATATATTTACCCACAATGTCCACCGGTGTCTCATTTAACTTCCAAACATATCCAGAAGTCCTACTTCTTATTCCACCATGATTTTAGTTTTATGGACATTAATTTCCAGGCCATTTTCCTTAGAGTATATCAACAATGATTTTAAGCTGCATTGAAGTCCCACTTCCATTCTATTGAGTATGAGCGTGTCATCTGCTTAGGACATCCACGACTAGCTATAGTACCAATCCGAGGAGGGAAGTTGCTTATTCTCTCCATCTTCTCACACAGATTATCTAAATATAGATTGTATAAGTGAGCTATTTCACAGCCTTGCTTAACTCTGTGGTTAGTGGCAATCTCAGCTGACAGATATCCCTTATTGGTAAGTGTAACCATTATAGAAGTGTTAGAATAAAGCTGTTTTAAAAAATATTGAGTTGTCTTGGTGAATACCCCAGTTTTCTAATGTATCCAATAATTTACGTGTTATAACATAATCAAAAGCTTTGGAGCAATCCACAAAACAAAAACAGAGTCTTTGATTCTTACAATATAGAGTGCTTCTGATCAAGTATGCAAGGGTCCTTATATTATGTTCTGTACTAAGACCCTTTGCGAAGCCCTGTCTGTTGAGTCATACACATATTTCTGTCCTTAACCCAGGAATTTAATATCTTCAAAATGCAATTAGCAAAGATTTTATGTATAGAATCTGTCACTGCCAGAAGTCGATAGTTCTCTGGATTAGATCTAACACCCTTCTTAAATACAGAGAATATTATAGCCTTTTTCCAACTCTGTGGAATAATCCCCATTTAAAAAATATTATGGAAGAGTAACTTTAATAGGATGCCCTAGAAGAGTCTGGTTATTTTTGAGGACCACGTTGGCAAGCCCATTAGGGCCTGGGGTCCGACATTCTTTTAATTTATTTATTATATAAACAATGTAATCTATAGAAAATGGAATCACAAAGACAAATCTTCTTGCGACAACTTGTCAGAATCCTAAGGATAAAAATCACCTCATATATTGTAATAAACAAGACCAACATATCTTTTCCATTCCTCTTCAAGGATCGGATTAAATGATCTAACATCATTCATGAGCATATGTTTGTGGAAGAAGTAACAACCTTTTCAGCCTTCTCTATCTTGCAGAGCCAAATAAACAGCCAATGGGCACTTCTAGTAGAAATCCTATGCATCTGAACATATAGTTCTTTATCAGTAACCTGCCATGCATGGGTGGGATGCAGAGTAACTCTTACACCAAATAATCAGACTGACTCATGCAACTGTCAAAAGTCTCATCCGACTGTTTTAATATCAATTGTCTAAAACAGGGAGTTACAACTCACATCTACAGACGTTCGCTCGAGCACTCAACGCATTTATTAAAAAATTACATTTCAGTACTAGAAATTTATCATAAGCGACACAATACTATGTGGCAAATAAGCGAAACCTAAGGGGTGTCATGGTTGGGTCAAGGGGAACATCTAAGTATACTGTTTATACAGGAACGGGTTGTGATTGGGTCTCTAGAGTCAGGTGGACAACTTATGCCCACCCCTAGTGCAAGCCATCTTCAACACTTTCTAAGTACATAGAATACTATTGGTTCTTAAACTATAAGGCTCTTCATTGTATGGCCTCCTATAATTGGTTGGCATGCTCGGGACAGGCCTGGAACATTCAACTCCTTAGCAGCATGTAAACTCATTCCCAGCTGCCGAGAGGTGGACAGGACTCTGCTTCCCACCGAATTAACCCCTCATCTCCATCACCCATGCATTCTGCCATGAAGACTGTCTTTGAACTTGGCCTTGTAGTAGATTCTGTTCTCTTAGGAATAAAAGGGAGTACAGGCACACGCTTATCAAAGTTCTGGTCTGCTTGCCCAACTCCTATTTCCATCATTGGCTCACGTGACAGGAGCACATATTTTGGCCTGTTTTCTAGCATTTAATTGTCCTGAATTAATAAAATTGGCACTCATGGTGTTCCTTCTTTGCACCTTAACACGAGATGATTCAGCGTCTCACGGTTTCTGTTCTTCATGGATAGATGACTAGTTTCTGGCTGCTTAGGCTTTGATACCAGGCTGAACAGCTTCACCATTCAAATCTGCGATCTACAGCTGATTCTTTGCTGCAGCACACACAGCTCTCAATACTTCTTTCTCTGTGGGTTTGAACTTACTAACATTGTAACACTGATGTCCAGTTACTATATAATGGTGGCACCGCCTGCAGTCTATTCACTTTGTATAGCTAGCTTCTAAGATTACTTGGTCTACTTGCATTATTGCATCTGTACAGATATTAAATGGCTTGCATGTTCTGCTGTGCTTCTCACACATGCAATCTTAATTTCTGCATAAGAATGTTCACTGATTCCTTATTTCATCATAAGTTCCTATAAGGTCCATACATTCTCTTCTTCAGCCACTCTTCTTAGGGCATCATGCTCATCTATTGTGATGTCACCAGCTTTTATTTTGTCTTCATATTCCTTTGGGGATCTCTTCCAAGAGATTATCATCTCTACAGGAATACATCAGATAGGGTTTTCTTAGTGGATACCTTTTCTCAAAGACTCTCCTTAGAATAGGCACAACCACTGGTGTCAAACATGGTGCAGTTTCAGCCTTCAAACATGCTGGCAGTAGGGAGGCAGAACTTCCTGCAGAGGCATTTGACTGCTTCTCTACACATCTTTATCCAATTTTTAATTTTGGTTTTATGATTAGCTATCAAACTTGCTTTCTCAATCAACACAAACTTACCCAAGCTTATCTTTCTGATTTCCCTCCTTAGTTATTTTTTCTTTTTAGCTATTCCCACATCGTATATCTGCACGGCATTATCCCTTAATATAGCTAATGACTTTTCCCATCCCACGGGCTTGTGATAGGTAACCCCTATAGAATCCAAAATTATATCAATATCAATATGCCCGTTCCACCTATAGAATCCCAGTCTGTTTACGTCACAAAGAGATTACTAACAAGGTTCAGGTTAAATTTATGAACATTTGCTTTGCAGAGTTCGATAACAATCTATTGCCCTTAATTTTGCATACCACGTTAATATTATGATTGCTCTTCGGGATTATCATCCAAAAATCACTCATTAACTGCCTAGATAGATAAACATAATCTATTACGGACTTGGTGAAACCATTCATCGAAGTATAGGCCCCATCACAGTCCTGCTCATGGCTCAGGCAGAGATAATGCATATCCTAACTCTCAAACAAATTATTCCATTTCCCACCAGTCAATATCTTCTCCCTTTTCTAAATTCCCATGTAGGATGCCCCTCCTCACAAATGGCATTAAAGTCACCTCTCACCATATATTGTTTACAAAGAATGCGTAAGTTCCAATCTGCAAGGATTTCCTTTACAAGTTTTACAATATCAGGAGTCAATTTCCTCATTAGGGGGACTTAAACATTGAAAAACAAGAGCTGGAAAGGACCATCACCTCATCTGATATTAATAATAGCAGCAAGAACAGGGGGATGGACATAGTTTATATATTCAACAATTGAGTATTTGGCCTTCACTCCAGTAATGAGGTCACCTATAGATCTTACTTTAAGTCTTTATAAAATAGAGTAGCCTTCAATAAACATATTATCACTTAATCAAAGGTTTCATATTCCTTAACAATATGAATCCCTTCTTTCCTTTTTAAATGAGAGGAGAAGCCCTTAGTATTCCACGAAGAAAAAAAATATGAAGAGGAGATATGGGCAAGCAGATCTTCATACACCAAAACTCAATGTCTATCTTCCATTGGCTTCATTTAATAACCTCATAATCTGTAATAGTTTTAACTCAAGATAGTTTTGACCATGATATCCTCTACCCTATTGCTTTCATTATGATCATATTCACAGTGTTTCTTATGCAAATATGTCCCACATTCATATCCCAGTTTTAAAAACTCATTAGTATAATTCAATACAATTTCAGCAATCAGAGATAAAATAAAATGTACTAAGGACCAGTTAGACATTTCCATCTCCTTTGGAATTTCAACCAACTCTATATAGTTTGTAGTGATGGTTGAGAGCTGCTGGGTGCAATTAATTAGTTTTAAAACACAGTTTCTATTAAGGGACTAAAAACATTGGCAACAAAATACAACAAAATACTCTTACTGTAATTCAGTTTGGAAAAATCAGAAATGGACAATGTATTAGGCTCTAAATTAGGGGCAAGTCCTTGTCTCTTATACCATTTTTGTTACCCATAAGACCTCTATGCATGCTAAATAATTTGGTAAACATGGGTCAGGTGACATCTTTTGGAAATACTTCTGTATGGGTACAACGTATCACACTAGCTTCCATTTGGTTGTTGTTCATGACTAGGCTAATATTGCAAGGAGAGGAGTCAGAGGAAGGGCTAGAGCTCTGAACCACCTGGTTACCAATGCAAAATGTGGTTCTTTGCACACAATATTCTAAAGATCCAGTCTTTACTCTGGCTTGTAAAATGTTCTTCTTTCTACTCTTAACACAGTTCACCAGTTCATATCCTGTAGTCATTGAGACACAGTCAATGTTTTCATACACAATGCTGGCTAGCACAGAAGCATAAGTCTGAATATTTATAGGTGGAGAAATCACTCCTTTAGATTCCACTTTATCTCTTAATCTACCTCTCTTGATCGTTCTTCTAATTCTCTTACAAAGCTTTCTCTTACTCAATCTATATCTTTTATCTATATTTTCCCCATTCGTCAATGATTGGTCTGTTGAAGGATGCAATGCAACCGCCTCTTCATCTAGCACTATAGCCTCAGCCAGAATGTCAGCCCCCTTCAACTGTGCTTCATCTATCCCACCTTCCCCTGCCTCTAATAGACCTTCCATTAAAGGACGTGAGTCCTCCTCTGGGCTGATATTTTCTAACACAATCTCCACAATTCTAGATACAACATTACATAGCTCTTTCTGTTTTTCGGGACATGGTTATGCATTGTGTAAATAATGCCTTAACTATCATTAGCGTTTCCCAGAGATCAGCTCCATTAGATTCTTGATCACTATTACATTTTTTCTCAATGTGTTGCTATCCTCACATTTATCTCTTTATTCCTGCACACTTTTCATTAGATCCAGTGATTTGTATAACATAATATCCCTGACCCTGCTAACCCTCTCATCTTGAAAGTCAATAGGTGCAATTGAAACATGTCCAATAAAATTTCTCAGTAGTAGAGATTAAGCAAAGAATAATTATCAACCGGGGTTGGTGAGTTAGAAGGAACCCGCTATGACTATAGGGTGATTGGTCACATCTGGTCCTGACAAAATAATGAGATCTTCACACAACAAACAACTAACAGGGGCATCGATATTTCCACCCACCATACTAGAGGTAGTCACAGAAAAAAGGTTATCCACACAAACCGAAGCAACCAAATTAACAGGAGTAAAAGACTCTAATTCTCCTTGCCCATCAACAGGAGGGAGAAGCACTCCAGTATGCAGAGACTTTTATTTTATTGTAGTCATGTATGTAGGGCATTTTGGCCTCACTATTAAGTTGTCCGTTGCTGCAAAGGGAATATCCTTTTATTTTCTCCGGCATGAAGATTAAATATCAGCAGAGAAATCCAATGTACTTTCATAGGTTGCAGGACCACGTAACCTGCAGGCACATAATTTACAACACCAGCTAATTTAAACACTGGTAAAGAATAAGATAAAAGGTCAACAGGTTTCCTGTGAACTCCAACGCCAAACTTGTGCCAAACTGCTGCACAAGTGAGCTTGTCAGGAGCTTTGCTGGTGCTCCGGATTTCAGTGGTCTCGATCCACAGACTCCACCTCCAATACCTTCCAGAATGATGCTGGGGTTGTCAACTATGCTGTAACAAATAGAGGTCTGCTGTACTGTAAAGCAGTTTATTTTGTGCTTGTCAAAAGATATCCTTTTTATAAATCCTGACAATGCTTCCCATACACATACTTTGACTAGATTCTTCAAGCAGGCTTTCTCCAAAGGCACTCTCTCCTCCTTAAGGCTATTCTGTTGAAATGTTCTCTGGTTACAGAAGTATCAACCATGTACAGGGTGTCTTGAAAGTCTTCCTCTGTCTCGCTCCCTCTCTTTCTCTATCTATCTCTCCCTCTCGCTCCATCAAGAGTGTCACATAGACCAACCACATTTCTTCATTGCATTCACAGATCATAGGAGAAGGCCAGAGATATGACATGACTATAGTAAATGTAATGTTCAACATCTTGGCTAACACCGAAACATCATATTAAGAGGGGAGGGAAGTCTCAGAATAGTGTTGTAGTTGAGACAGAACAGGCCCTGCGTTCACCACCTCCCCAGACACAAAACAGGAAATATATTCAATAAATCATTCCATCAATAGTAGGGTTATGCTGGCAAAAAATATGTACATCAAGATATAGAAATGAAAAAAAAACAATCATTTACATCATGAATATACATCATAAACATGGTGAACATCATAAAATTACAAATATTGATTGAGTAAGAAATATAATGCAGAATATACCTATATGCAACACCACATTCTGCATTATACAGTATTTTTAGTCCTCATATCCCATGGCCACGCCCAGGATTAGGCTACCACACACGGAACATAGGGAATTATTGTTAATTTACTTACAACTAGGGCCTTACAGAGGTATATCTTTGTACATGAATGCAAATTATTTCAGCCAGAGGTGCCTAGCTGTACAACAAAATGTGCAAATAACCTCATTCTCAATGGCCAATTTACAAGAAGGACATTGCAGCCCTAGAGAATTAGGCAAATTGGAAGTATGTAACACATAGTGTAAAATCCCTAAATTGAATTTTTGGAACAGCAAATGTGCAAAAATAAATAAATATAATACAGATAGTCCTTGCATCAGTCACCCTATGGTGCATATAGTGAGTTAAATGGTGATTAACTGCACCGTTTATCAGAACAACGCTCCAATACTTCTCTTACAAGGTTAGGTTGATGGCTGCTACATTAATATTCAAAGTGGATAGGGGTTCTCCAAAAGGCAGTACTAAACATAATAGAACACATACATTTTTTAAAAAAAGCAAAACCGTGGTAAAGTCTCTGACAATTGGATCTCGAGCATGTCAGCGAGAGCCATTCTGAAATCTAGCAAACTCCTTGAGACCAAATGTTCACCCAAAGAAAGAGTGCCTTGCATGTAGTATGATGGCATCTGGGAAATTAACTGATTAACAGGAGTAATACTAGGAGTGCCCATACGTAAGCTTAAAACATTTGTTTCAAATTTAAATTCTTCCCTAATCTGTGATTGAGTTGATCAGTTTCCCTGTATTGCAGCTCCTGTTATTGTTGCCACCACTGCCTTTGCTTGGTCATATTTTAATGTGGGTTTAACAGCATGCCCTCCAAACGAACAAAAAACTTGTAACAGCACCTGAATACCTCTTCTATGTCAATTACCTCTTTAAAAGTTAGAGCTTCCACCATAAGATGTGAGCTAGCCTCACGCTTTAGCATTCAAAGAAGTTTACCAGCCCTTACTTTTTAACATCTACGGTTAACTTGAAACTGATATTCCTATGATGCTGACATTTTGTTTTGTTTAAATGAATAAGACATCTTGTAGGAGTGTGGGACATCCAAACTGCACTGACAAACTGATATCCAACGGCCCCACCATTGAACATGTGATACCCCCTGATTATGTGTTTTTTGGGAAGCACCGGGAGGGAGCCATGTGAGGGGGAGTTGCGATTATTTGTAAGAAATAGCTTGGTTTCTATGAGGCAAAGATTGAGTGTGCCGGTTGTGACATCGTCCATGTCAAAATGATTTCCAACTTTAACCATGGCATAAACCTGGTGTTGCTCTATCGGCCACCAGGTGAATCCATACATTTTAACATCAACTTAGTTAATACGGTCGTACCCATGTTATCAGCCAACTCAGCCTTGGTTATCTTGTGCGATTTTCATCTTTTGAAAGGTGACCCACAGGATAAAAAAGCCTTAGAACTGGAAAAAATGTTGAAAAGTCATCGATTACCATGCACAACTCAGAACCGACACATATTAAGGGACACACCCTTGATTAGATCAGCAGTGGAAACATTCTGATTGAGAGCATTATTACAATCCTGTGTATCTGGTCCGATCATTGTATTGTTTCCTGTCTCATGAAACTTCCCAGGCAACTGTATAGAATGCATGAACCTGCACGTAAAACAATATCTAGGAATTTTAAGACTGTCACCTTTTCTCCATTAGCTGTATGTATGCAGGGTCTGATGACTAAAACTAAGGATTCTGATGGTCCAGAGATTCTCATTAACAGCTATAACGAGGAAATCACAGACATGTTAGATCAGTATGCGCCTCTGAAAACTAAAACCGTGAGAGACTCGCCTAACCACCAGAAGTGGTTCTCACCAGCCCTAGCAGAATTAAAAGCTATTAAGAGACAGGTAGAACATGCATCGCGAAGAGATAATTCATCGGAAAACATGGTAGCCTGGAAACTTAAAGACAGGCATTACAAAGCCAAGATCATAGAAACTAAAAACAGCTTCTACAACAATTAAATCAGTCTGGCCGGGGATCAAACGAATGAGCTCTTTCGACTTTTTAGGTCTTGGGAGAAACCAGCTGCTACTAGCCCTCCCATCAAACCTACAAGCGAAGACTGCAATAGAGTGAAGAAAGCCTTCGCTATTACTTAAAGCTCAAAATTAGATAATAAAGGAATCTTTGACAAAACCTCCATCCCCCAGGTGACTACTGTAGGATTATTTAGCGTGTTTTTGGAGTGCAGCGCCACTACATGGGATCAATATATAGAGTGTTTTTGGAGTGAAGCACCACTGCATGTGATCAATGTATTGCTATAACGTGGTACAGCAAGCTATGTGTTGCCGGTATAACATATGGATATGTAAATGAAGACAGGCTACTCAGTCAAAAACACAGCATTTTTTCACATTTAAAAACGCACCATATTTTATTTTCTCACCTGAAATGCCTCTGTTGCAGGAGACACATTAGAGGATTAATGAACTAATATAATTAACAGTACTAACATGATCTTAACTTATTAATATCATAATGTGTTATCCAAGTGCAAAATGAGGCAGGCTGAAAGTAATTTTAAACATGCACTTCGATTCATTTTTTTCTCTGTTCACTGTGTTAGCTGGATGCGAAATCTGCATGCCAGGATATGAGTAGATGCAGTTTCTAAACCGTATAAGCCAAGCCATTGTTGAAAGAGGAGGATAGATTATTGTGTATTTTGATTGGTGACACGTCACCTTAGGGGCTGTAATGGAGGTTTCCTAAAGAATCTCGGGGAGAGAGAAAGGCAGTGGACATTTTTACACAGCTTCAGTGAGGACTTGGCAGGAGTTGCTGTGGGGCTGCCTGATTGAGGGGTGTCGTTGCAGTGTACTGCTGATCTTCACAGGCTGGAGATTCCAGTCAATTGGCACCGGCTTGAGGACCAAAGAGTGCAGATTGGAACTGCATGTCCTCGCCGGGTGCTCTAAAAGGAAGCTCCGAGCCATTTAAAGAAAGCGACCTGTCCAGAGAGTTTGCGTGCTGATCTGCTACAATTTTGCTGGTAATTATCTTACACAAAGCGAGAATGCGGTGTGTGAATGAAAGCTATTTCAGTCAGGCAGCATAGCGATAGCTGCATTCTAATGTTGCTATTCAGAAATGCAAGTCAACTGATGCACTGTTCTTTTTATTGTTGCAAAGAATCTAATGAAATACCATGTATTTTGCAATTGCTTCTCTTATGTTTATTCTAGAAAAGACTGCCTTGCAAAATTGGTAATGTATGATATTTTAAATGAAACTGATGTAAATCACAATCCGTGTAAATGCTTCTATTTGCTTCTGTTTTTCTCTGGTACAGTTAGCCCATATCACCTGATAAAAGGGGAGGTTATTAGGTAATATATGTCAAGCATCCCATGTGGAAAAAGTTATGTTATGAGTAATTATAAATAGCTGTGTGCGTGGTTCCACTCAGTGTATGTGTGTGTGACTTCTGAGTGGAACACAGTCTGTTGGACGTACATGAGTCAGCAGAGAAAGAGGCCTCTGGAAATAGTTTCACTAATGTAAATAAATTAGTGATTATACCACATGTTATTGTGAATACTTTATGGAAGCATAGCTCACTGGTGTAGATAAATCAGTGATAACAGCCATAAGTGTCACTCCATATGAAAATGTGGTGTTCTTGAATACTGTAGAAGCCTGAGGTCTCTAGAGATCACAAGAACAGTCTAAACAAAAGAAAGGGGTTTTGTATGATGGGGCCACAAATAAAACAAATAAATTATGCTCATCATTATACCACAACAAAATGCATACCAACTAAATGTATCTGTGTAATGAAACAATGCATAGCCACAATACCACTATAATACCAAACCCAGTCTGAATGCAAGGAGTGATTATTGCTAAATTACATTTATTCTTGGTGGTAAGAAAATACCGCTTGGCCCCAAATCTACACAAAATACCCTACATATTTATGGTGCGTAGCAGGCCGGGAAAGTGATCATAGAGCACCTATTGGGCATGGCAAGTGTGTCTCACACCGCCATCTGTACATTAAAGGGAACCCACCTCATAATAGCAGTGTGTCACTAAAAACGAATTTCAGAATGTCTCAAAGGGAAACCACATTCTCAGACCTAGTGCAATATTTAGAGGCAAAGTTATTCGAACATGGGACGTGATCATCAAACAGTACCTCAGAATGACATGACCGCATTCAGGGTGAGGTGCAGAAAGAAAAACTAGACAATATTTTTGCAGAAGGCAGCATAATTCAGGTCGGCCTTCAAAGGTTATTAAATGCAGCTGATAAAAATGCAGAGAAAGACTGTTTGTTACAGCTATGTGCCAAAATCTGGTTTATTTTGAATAGGTCCCTGTGAATGCAAGAAAATGACACCCAGCTAATTAACAGGTTAAAGACTGACTTAGATGGGGCAAGTAAAAATCAGGAAATGTTAAGGGCAGAATTGGATGTATGCCAAAAAGACATGCACTTAAAATGCAGAGATTTTGATGTTCAATTGTCCAAAAGCAAGAAACAATTTGAGGACAGTGAACAAGAATTGGTACACTTAAAAGCATTGGTGGAACACATTAGACAAGATAAAAATGAGGTTGTGTCAGAGATGCAGATTTTACAAAAAGAACATTATGAGAAAGAAAGTGACCTCCAAAATGCGGAACAAGAAATGGTTGAAATGCTTCAAGAAAGAGACAAGAGGAATAAAGAATTTAATGAGTGCCAAATGCAAATGTGCAACATGCAGGAGGTAATTAATAAAATGAGTGATGAAAACAACTATTTGCAAGACGAAGCAAACAGGCTCCTTAAAAAGTGTAAGGACTTAGAACAGCAAATGTGCATTCCCATGTCCCAGGAGAGGCGTCAGGGTACCACATTCAATGGAGTTGAGGTGAATTCTATTTGTACCCTAAGGGCTAGTGCCCCAGTGACTGGGCCAGTGACTGAACTTGGTAGCAGCGCCCTTGTGGGATTTGATATGCCCATTGGGGGCCGCAACCAATCCCATACACCTGGAACCAGGGTTGAGGCACCAAGTAGTGCAATTCCATGCATTGCAACAAGTAGCCCCATAAAAATAATGAAATCCATTAAAGCCCTGATCAAACCATTTAAAAAGGGAGGGGAATGCTGCATTGAGGATCACTTAGAAGCGGTTCATGACATTTTTAAAGCACTCCAGATACCTAAGGAACAGTACAGGCAATATATTTTCATTTAACTTTAGATGCCCCGACGGCCAGTATTATAAGAGGATTGAATTAACAGCAGAATATGACATGGGCGGAGTTCGAAAAAGAGATTAGGCGTCATTTTTCTCCTTTCGAGTCATTGCAGGAGGAAAAGAAAGTCGCTTACACAATCACTGCTGGGCCTAATACATCTCCTTGCCAGTTTTTACAAGACTTAAAAAGAGCATTTTCTCGCTTTGATGTATCTTTTGACCCCAATTCCAATGAGTTTAAAACTGCCTTCTTCTATGGACTGCAGAAAGACATCATATCCCAATTGGTCAGTGAATTTGACTGTGACAAGTCCCTGGAATGGATTGTACACCAAAGCACAAAACTATATGAGGTACTCTATTGTCAGGGTAGAGAAAGTGATAAAATGAGAGATACTAGACCTAAATCTAAAGAACCCTCAGCAACAGTGATGGAAATCAGGTCAGCCAAAATGTCCCTTGAGTCTGCTCAAAGTCCAAGTAAAAATAATTTAGCACCTGAACAGAGGGGTAATCAACAAAGGTCATCACACACTGCACCAATGTTCCAATCACATGATCCTAGTAATAGGGCGAGTTACATCTGCCCCAGGTACTTAGGAGATAGGCCCCGGGCAGGCTATCGACCTGATATGTCAGGTATGAACAATAACCATAGACAAAATCAGGATCAAAGAAATGATGGTCTTTATAAGACATTGGGGACACAAAGCAGATTTGATTCCAATTCCATGATATTTTGTAATCAGGATAGACCCTGATGTGTGGATTGATTTGCTGATAATGGGAATCAACATAGGGGCCAGTACCCACAACCTGAGAGACAAGACATGAGACAGAACATGAACTACACTTCACGTCAGTACAATGATTCCCCATCAGGGGAAAACAACCAAAGGATAGGTGCACCCCGCTCCCCTCCGCAAATGAATTAAGAGTTCAGGAACTATCCCAATAGAAATCATTCTCCTGAGAGGTATCAGAATAAATCCAATCAGGGAGAAAACAACCAATATCGATCTAGGCCACAGAGAGAGGATTCTAGAGAGATGGAAAGATTCCAGTGCCTCGAGGCCTAAGTGAAAATGTTGGCTGAGCAAATAGGAAAGCTCTTCACAACACAAAAACAGTCATCAAAGGAGGGGGCAGAAGGCCATAGCAATAATCGGGGGGCTTCTGAAAAGTAAGTAAGTACTCATGATACCTGCAGCACCGAAAAGACAGTTTGCTCTGATGTAATTTTGCATAATGACTCATGCATGGGGAATACCAGTGAACAGGGAGTAAGTGGCGATGCTATAACTCCTTCCCTGGGCAATCTAAACAATGACCAAACACAGGCAGGAAAAAGAAATGTTCAAAAGGAGGGTACAGGTCAATCACCTGAAGAATTCTTTGAACCACATATTTTTGAAGAGGTTAAAAGGGCTGGTACCATACTGAATATCACAAATGCACAGAATTAGACAATGGGCCTCATTACGACCCTGGCGGAAAGTGACTGACCGGACCGCAACAGCGTAAATAGCGTTTCCGCCATTGCACGAAGGAGCAAAGTGCGGCTAATCACGACCCATCGGGCACGAGCATTACGCCATGGCGGAATCCGAAAGGCTGCGATGGCGGAAATGACCCCAAAACGGCCCTTACCGCCGCCGTACGCTGCACCAGGTGCAATACCGCCACCCATCTTAGCGGTCACCGTAATGAGCGGTCACCGTAACGAGCGGGCACCGCAAATTACGGCCACCGTAAATATACGGAAACGGAAGTAAAAGCATGTGGCCGGAACGGGAAACAGCACGCCGCACAACTATAAAAACCGAATCCCAACACAACCATTAAAAATCCGACCCTGACACACATCCCAACCCGTTAGCAACCCCAGTTAAAAAAATAAATATGGGAAAGGTAGCCAAGAAAGCGTGTGACCGCAAGCGGCAGGTACACTTCTCCCGAGAGGAACTGACCGTGCTCACCGAGACCCTCCAGGAAAATGCCGCCGTCGTCTTCTCCAGTCAAATGACCAGGACGGCCCTTGCCAACAAGAAGGCCATATGGGCCCTGGTGGCACAGCGCGTAAGTGCGGTGGGGACAACACCCCGCACGCCACAGCAATGTCGCAAGCGGTGGGACGACCTGCGGATCCGCGTACGCAGCATACTTTCTGCGAACAGGAACATCGCCACAGCTACCGGGGGGGGTTCAGAGTCGCCCATCAAGTTGACCCCCTGGGAGGATATCTGCGCCTCCACCATAGGAATGGAGAGCATAGAGGGAGTCGGAGGGATGGAGAAAGGAGTGCCGACATCCGGAGAATCAGGTAGGTTGGCCAAGAGAAACAATGCGAAATCCACAAACCACGAACATGTGCAGTACCATGTGACCCCATAGTGCAATACATACTTTGCCCTGACAGCGCCCTCTAAAAGTCAGAATGAATAAACAAATCAATCAAGATGCCATAAACAACCCCTACATGTGCAGCATGCACCCCCTAACTGCAGGCAGCCAAATGAATGCATCCTCAATCCACACGAAAATGAGACCACCTCCAAGGCCCAGTCCCAAATCAGCCTCATGTACCACCCCAATGCATTTGATACGTTGCCATTCCAAATCCGACAGACCCATAACTAACGCTCGCCCCTCTTTACTCCACCACAGGGTCCGATACCAACGACGAGCTGCAGGACACCCCTACCAGCACGCCTGCAAAGAGGGCCAGGACCAACGTCCCAAGAGCCTCCACCTCAGGTGCAAGGATCAAGACACCGCAGCAGCAGGAATCAAGTGGCAGCACACTGGAGGGGACTGCAACAGGCACCCCAGCAGCCAGCAAGTCCACAACCCCAGCACCACAGGTCCCCCCAAAGAACGTATCTGATGGCACTGCCTCTGGTGGTAGCAGCACCATAGGTGACACAGCTGTCATGCCAGCATGCTCCGACACGGAAAACAGTGCTGGCGACGTAGGTACCATCCATGACCTTTCCCAATCCCCCTGCATGTTCCATCCCCTACACCATGACGAAACCACGCAGGGGCACCCTGAACACGACGACTGGCCAACCCCCACAAGTCCTGTGCCAAGGCAACATGTGTTGAGCAGCCCCCCTGTCACACCACCGCAAATGTCCATGGCCCAGCAGAGGCAACAGTCCCTCGACCTGCTGATCGAGCAACAGCAGGAAGTGTCCACGCTACTCAAGGACCATGCAAATGAATGCGGGGGTTCCAGGGCAGCCATGGAAACATCCACCGAGACACTCAGGGCACAAATAGAGAAAAGTAGTGAGAGCCTCAGGGGAGAAATGGAGAGAAGCACCGAGAGCCTGAGAGCACAAATGGAGAAAAGCACCGAGAGCCTGAGAGCACAAATGGAGAAAAGCACCGAGAGCCTGAGAGCACAAATGGAGAAAAGCACCGAGAGCCTGAGGGGGGAACTGCATGCGACGTCCAAAGACGTTTGTGCTGAACTTGCTGCTGTGCGCCGTGTGCTCTCGGAGCTCTCACAAACCCTCAGAGACATGCATGGACGCGAGCAGGCAGAGACATCATCCGTGGCAAGTTCCGTCCAGGGCAGCCCCCAACGCAGATCTGGCAGGAACCTGCGCTCCACGGGCAGGGGTGCCCCTGATACCCGTAGAGGGGGCTTGCAATAGCGTCCAACCACGGACAGCATGCATATTTGGACACTGGTGTTGGGGGGGGAGGTAGTAGGGTGGAGGGGGTGTGTTGGGCTTCACTGGGTGGCGGGTCCATAGGGTGTATAAATCAAATCACATTAACAATACAGCATCTCATAATCATCCAATGACATGTGTGGACATTGATATTTGCGTACGAGGCCTTCATAGGCGTACAGTCCACAATGTGCCTGTACTACACACACACAGTGCCACAGGTCCCCTTTCCGTGCAATAGGCACCATGCGTGGTTGCTAGAAGCATGCATCTATGATGCTCTGTCGGATTGCACGTGCATCCTGTGCCTCATGGACTCCTTGAGGTGCCTCCACATCCCCACCCTCATCATCATCATCATCTTCAGGTGCATGCAGTACAGCGTCAGGGGGCATGGGCACATTCCTACGTATGCACATGTTGTGCAGCATGACACATGCCATGACCATCTTAGAAACCTTCTCATGGCTGTACATGAGTGCCCCGCCAGACCTGCTGAGGCTGCGGAAACGAGCCTTCAGTAGGCCGAATGCCTGTTCAATGACCACACGGGTACGTGAGTGGGCATGGTTGTAGTCCTCCTCATGCTCGTTCTGTGGGTTCCGGATTGGTGTAAGGAGCCATCTCTTCAGTGGATACCCGGCATCACCTGTATGAGACGAATAAAGGGTGTCAGTGGAATGATAGTGCTAAGTAGCCCCCCCCCCTCCTGCAAGGTCATTGACGCATCAAATGGGCCACGATGTCATGCATGGAATGAGACTCACCGAGTAGCCAGGATCTGTGCCCTGCGTGTCGCTCCATGTAGCGTGGTATTCTTGTGTTCCTCAGGACCATAGAATCATGGGTAGATCCTGGAAATCTGGCACAACAATGCGTAAATATCTTGTTGGAGTCACACACCATTTGCACATTGATTGAATGAAATTGTTTCCGGTTGCGGTACTGGACCTCCATGGCATGTGGGACAACCAATTCAACATGGGTGCAGTCGATGGCACCAATGCAACCCGGGATGCCGCCAAGTGCATGGAATCCCACTTTTGCGTTGGTAATCTCCTGGTACGTGCGTGGTAGTGTGATGTGGTCGTCGGCGTGCTTCAGGAGGGCATCGTGCACTTGGAAGAGTGTCCGTGAGAACAGTGGCTGTGAAATGCCATGCAACTGTCCCACTGTGTGCTGGTAGGTGCCTGTGGCCAGGAAGTGGAGTGCAGACACCACCTTCAGTAGGGGTGGGATGGCGGTTGGGCTATCTATCATGCTCACGAGGTCAGCATGTGTCATGTCCACAATGGCGATTATGGTGTCCCGGTCCAAACGGTAGAGGGTGTGGATCTGCTCAGCAGTGAGGTTGAACGGATCGGCTCGGAGGCGTGGGATTGCGGGCCGCCTGCGTGGTGGTAGTGGCAGTGCTTGTGGGCCTTGCTGACCCTGCCTTGCCCTCCTCCTCCTCCTTCTCCTCCGTCTCCCCTGTGCGCCCGGTTGTTGTACCTGTTGTTGTTCGTCGTCTTCTTGTAGTTGTAGCACTTGCAGTGCTATCTGGTCCCCCAGGCCCAACATCGCTAGTCCTGCCGGTAGCATTTTGGAGTGGGAGTGGTTGTGGGAGGGGTTTGGGTCTGCTATATATGTGCTGTCGGCCTGTATGGCCTCCACCTGTGCTGATTGAATGATTCTGTGGCAGATGCTATCCCTTCTGGCCGAGCACGTCCCGCACGTAAGGCTGCATTTGGCCGCATGGCATCTTGGGATTGGAATCATGTATCAAATCCCGATGGCAGTGTGATGTACTTTGACTGATTTTCATGGTATGCTCCCATTGTTACACATGCTATGATTGCAGCCGCTTACATACCTGTGAAGAGTCAGTGGTATGTAGGGCTCGATCGATGGCCGACCCTCATGCAGCACAGTAACGTACTTCACCGACGGGCGTGGCGTCCCATTTGTGATTGCAGCCAGTTAGCATCATGACACACAGCCGCACTACATTGATGTAATTGTGAATGCAAGCGTTCACAGAAGCCTTTTCGACGTAATGTTGCAAGTGAGGAATTCGAAGGCCAGCATTTTTGGTTTTGAAGTAGCGGCGAGGATACGCCCACAGGTCTGGCTGGAAATGTAACGTTCTATTGTAGAATGTCCTTGGGACATGGCCCATAACGAGCAGGCAATGAATGATATGAATTGAATGGGATGCGCAATAGCGTAGTGGACGATAAGGCAGGACGTTCCCAAATCCATCTTGCTTCACAACACTACAGATCCGGCCAGGGGCACAGTGGTTTTTGCAGACTGCATTACGCACAGACGCGATGGAAGTTTCACATATGATGTGAGTGAATATTCATGCGTTTTCATTGCGGGATGAGGGAATGATGAATGGATGCATGGACTGATGATTCCGTTTAGGGTCTGCCATGTACATGGGTTTTTTGAATCACTCCCCTTCCCCTGCGCTATGTGATGCAAGGCTGCCATAGTGGGACATACGTCTATCTGCCCTTGTCGGATCCTCCCTGTCTCGACGCGCCTTCATACACTTGTGTCTAGGCAGGTTACTAATCCCATGTCATGGGTTCTATCTTGACGGACGCATGCACAGTAACCGACGTTGCCAATGGTGTATTTACCTCGATTGATTTCGTTATGATTCGATACTGATTTAGGGGTCTGTATATTCCTTTGGAGTGGGCTAGCATGCATATGGGTGTGGATTTGGTGTGTTGAATGAAGATTGTAATGCATCATGAGTCCCGTAATGCAATCGGTTAATTTGTGTTTCTTTTGGGTGACAGGTATCTCCTGCCCTATTGCAGATGCCATCTCTACGCCACTCCTCCAGATGGTTTTTACTCTCGACTCCTGCAGCTTCGGGTGAATCAGTGGAGCACCATTTCGATCTTATGGGACGATCGCCAATGGGCCACATGCCCTTACGCTGTACTGGTGGCTAGGTGCAACATTTCGGCCTTTCAGCTCGACTAGTGCCTGCCTCATGGGACGGACCTGCGGTTCTTGCCGCTTCCATGTTGCCTTTTGGAACGTTGATGTAGGCCCTGTGTGCCATGATGGTACAGGGCGTCACACAAGTGGAAGCTGGTCAATTATTGCAGATGCAGCCCTCGGTGATGATGGTTGTTTTGGTGTTATTTTGCAAATTGCTGTGGGGCCTTTGTCATTTGGATGTGCATTTAAATTGTATTCCGATATTTGTCGTGTTGCGTTGTTCTTTGCAGGTGATGTGGCGATTTTCGCTTTGTGGCGGTATGTATTGCGAGATGATCTGCATTGTGTTCCGCCTTCTGAGTTGAGTTGTGTGGTACAGTACTGGCCGCGTTTGCCTACGTAGCACAGTATGGTCACGGATAGGGGCTGCCATTGTGACTGTTTACATGATGTGCTGTTCAGGGGCGGGGGATTGGCTTTTGGCCGACTGGTGCCTGTCAGCCAGGTCGATTGGTGGGATGATGGGATGTTCAGAATGTGGCTGGTCACAGGTGACTGTGTTTGCGTGCGTTTGTTGGAGGGGGACTGGGGTCATGTCCATTGGAATAGCTTCTGTATTGATGCCATCTGTGCCCTGCAGCTCCCATCGGCCCCTCTTGGGATGAGCCTGGCTGCTCAGTCACTCTGCCAACTTGTGTGGTACATGCTTCTGCTGATGGTTGGTTTGTTTACTGGCAAGAGTACAGGGCTGGTGCAATCCCCCTCAGGATGCTGTTTTGGATGTTGCCTTGCGCTGGTGGCAAGCGATGGGGGACTACTGTTGTTTTGTGTCATGTGTTCTTGATTTTCATTTTGATGTATTGTACCTTCACATGCCTGTGCTGCGTCAGTACGGCTATGGTGACATGCCGTACATGGATGCCCACTCACGGGGCGCTTTGAGCCCCTGCATGCTTTTCTACGTTGGCATGCATGGGTGAATTGTAGATTTCACTGGTTGCATAGTGTGAGTACATTGCGCCTGCCAGGAGTTGTGCAATGTGGCCAGGGAGTGGAGTACAGGCACTCAGTGGGCCATTTACGGTTGGTTCACGATGCCGTATTTCTCGCCATGGCGGAATGGTACTTTACGACGTGCTTGATGGCGTTCAGTACATGTCCGCTAGGGTCAGAATTCGCGTACCGTTGCGCCATGGCGGTGATTCCGGTTTTGCAAGGCGCGCGTGCGCGTACTTGGTGCAGTTAGCGTTGCCGTTCACTGCGGTGTCGCTAATGGCATCGTACTTTACGGTGACGGGTCATGATCGCAACGAGCGGTGTTCGATGGCGGTATTGCATTTCCGCCATCATTTTTCCATTTCCGCAAGGGTCGTAATGAGGCCCAATGACAAATTGCCAAGTGATGTTGTTACACATGTTCAGTTGGAGGGTTGTAGTGTGACCTCTGATGATACCTGGATGAATGGGCGAATGGTGGCCACACTCCAAAAAACCTCTGAACATGGGGAAATGAATAAAGTCTCTCACACAGGAATGAGCAAAAAGGAGGGAAAAATATCTTTCCATTTACCGATGTGCTTAGCCAAAAGTGAAAAAGGCCTGAGAAAGGTGAGCCCTGAAATCAGTAAGAATTTGCATTTCCTATGTGTGTTAGAGGAAGTTGAAGACAGGTATTATGCTCCCATCATTGTGGGAGAAAAATGCCATACATTTGCAATGAATGACACTGGCGCACAGGCCACAATTATGTCTAAAGAATTAGTAAAGAGTATCAATGAAGGGTGATCCCCGCAGAATCATATCACAGTAAAAGAGAATCAAGGTCCAGTGCATAATTTTAACGGGGAGGAGGTGCCTATTATAGGCGCCACCGAGGTTGACATAAAGATAGGTAAACACAGAATGAAACAGGAGGTATTGGTCACATCCATTTGTGATATTCCATTTCTGATGGGAACAGATTGCCTGAAAAGATTATCTCCGCTCATAGATGGGGTGAATGGAGTACTGCGGTCCTTAACCAAAAAACCATTGAGACCTAAGAAACTAAAATCACAAAACAACAATATAAATTAATGTCACACCGTTGCAAAAACAAATGATGCAGTGGAGGTGTATCTCCAGAATAGTTGCATACCTAGCGTCACTGTTATATTAATGTGTCAAGACAAGATGCAGAGTGAAAATAAAAAATTACCTGTGCAAATATACTTAGACCCAAGGAAGGAATGGCAAACTGCCATAGATGAGCACACCTTATGTTTTTATTTAAAAGAGAAGACATGCAAACAGAATACTGCTCCTAGAGCAGGTTCAGAAAAACACATTACCACTCTTGCTGAAATATACATGGAAGATGAACAACCATGGGTTCATGTTGGGATAAATGACTATTCTAAAACAATAAAATCCACTTTAGCACTTGAACAGGAAAGGAGCTTCATTAATGAGAAATTGTTGCAAAAAATAATAGAAAGGGAGGAGATCTCGAAATTTAGGATTAAAAACCAGTATGTCTTTGGTTTGGACAGTCCAGACTTTGAAAACCAAATTGTATGTAGATGCATGCTGAAAATTAGCATTGGACAAAGAACAATTTACCATAATGTTTGGATAGTGTGTGGAACACAAAATGACTTTTACATGGGCAATGACATCATACACATAATGTGTATGGTGCTAGATTTCCTTATTCACAAGATATGGTCACGCATAGGTGGGCCGGCACCTGAATTTGAAGACAAAAGAAGGATGCAATGCAATTGAATTACAAATGGGGAAAGATACTGTTTTCCCTGCATTCACAAAGCAGTTTGCAATAACACTGAAATGCAAAATGGACAGCAGATGAAAGATTCCGATGCATTTGTGTGTCTGAATGAATCCATAAAACAGCAGGGCCTGGATTATGAATACATTCCATTGGTCGATGTGGGTGAAGGGTCTGTAAAAATTATGGTAAATAATAAAGGTTGTCAGAATATTCATTGAGAGGAAAACTCCCCAGTTTGAATGGCCATACAAAAATCACATTACACAGCTGATCTATATAACATGGTGATTGAAATATCCCTGAAAAGTATGTAGATGCTAAGGGTGAACTGCCAGAATACCTGGACTCTCAGCCCAAAAGGATATTTAAAATTCATTCTGTGTACCCTTATGATTCAAGCGAGACAGTGTGCTGTCATCAAGAGGATTGCATAAGAGTTAACTTAAATGAAAATGAAATAGAAAATCAGCCAATTGAAGTGGAAGCTGATATGCCAAAACATTTAAATGTGGCAGCTTTACAAAGAGACACAGCCACACAATTAGAGGAAAGCGCTGAGATTCCCATACCAGAACATTTTCCAGAATTCTCCAAAATGGTAGAGGAGCAGATTTTGTTAGCGGATGCATGTTACAACGAGGAGGATAGAAATTAATTGAGGAAGATATTTATGGAGTTTAAAGATGTATTTGCAAAAGATGCTTATGATTGAGGGATAACTAATGTACATGTGGCCACACTTCCGGAAGGGTGTAGCAGAAGCCCAGTATTTGTATGCCAGTATAGACTACCGCTGGCATGTTTAGAATCATTGGCAGAGATTATAAAAAATTTGGAGTCACGGGGAATCATCAGGCCCATTCATAGCACATCCAATACACCTATTTTAGGTGTGTTAAAACCAAACGGTCAATGGCGACTGTGTGCAGATTTGAGAGAGTTAAATAAAAGAGTGCCAGTATCCAGATGGCCACTGCCATTCATTGATCAGGGATTAGCTCAGGTACATGGTTCAAAAGTGTTCACCACATTAGATCTCACCTCTGGATATTGGTGTGTGCCATTGGCAGAGGAGATACAGAATTTATTTTCCTTTTCATTTGATAAGACTCAATACGCATGCGTTAGAACTCCATTCGGGTACGTCAATAGTGTGAGTGAATTTGGCATATTTTTGAGGAAGGCTATGCCTGATGCAGCAGAAAGAGGAACCATAATTTATGTGGATGATGTCCTGATAAAGAATTATTGCTTGAAAAGCCATTTTGATGAAATAAGACATGTTCTTGGCCAATTGCAGAAAGCAGGCGCCAAAGTATCTTTACAAAAAGCACAATGGTGCAAGAAAAAGGTGAATTTTCTAGGCCATGAAGTGACTGAACATGGACTAAATCCACAAAAGAAGAAAATAGAGGCCATACAGAAACTAAAAGATCCTAAAAATGTGAAAGGGGTAAAAAGTTTATTAGGAATGGCAGGCTATAACAGAAAGTTAATTGAAAATTATGCTGAAATTACTCAACCATTGACTAAACTGCTTAAACTGAATACACCCTGGAAATGGGAAAAATAACAGTCTGAGGCAGTGGCTAAATTAAAGGAATGTCTTGCAAAGGCACCATGTTTAGCATATCCCATAAAGGACAGGGATTTCTTTATAGAAATAGGTTTCTCAGAACATTGTATGTCAGCAGTGTTATCACAAAAACATGATTTGAATCACAAAACCATTGCACATGCAAGTAACCATTTTCCCAAGTTGAAATTAAATTCAATGAATGTGAAAAGGCCCTATTAACCACTCTGTGGGCGCTACAACATTTCCGCCCCATTGTTCAGGGAGAAAAGGTGATTATTGAGACAAATCATCAACCTTTGTTCACTTCATGACCGCTAGCATTACAGGGTTTTCCTGTAGAAGTGAGATATGGCCAAAATAAAAAAAGCCCAATTGCTCAAGGTTTAGCAGATTTGCATGACTGTGCAGCTGAACCAGTATCAAATGAAATAGAAGTGGAACCTAATTGGCAGGAATTTGAACAATCACCACACAAAGCTTTTGATGAAAAAACATGCAAATACTTGCCAACTGTATATGTTGATGGTTGTGCTTTTCACATTGAAAATGACAGTGATAAACAATTATTGTCAGGAATAGGGAATGTCTGGTTGAAGTGTGAAGGTATCCCGAGTATAGGGATGAGAATTGGTGCTAGGAGCAGTCAGGTAGCGGAATTGGCAGCCATTTATAAGGCAATTGCTACTGCAGTTGATAATAAATTCAGTGAACTTGTCCTGTGACTGATTCTGATTACGCACGAAATAGCTTTGTGGAATATTTACCTGGCTGGAAAGCGAGAGGCATGATTACATACAATAAAAAGCCACTTAAACATGGAAAAATGATACAAGCCATAGACAAATTGATGTCAGAAAATGATTTAACAATATACTGGTGGAAAATTTGTGGGCATTTGAAAACTCCAGAAGAGGATAAGGAGGGAAATGATAAGGCAGATCACCTGGCTAAAATTGGGGCTCTGATGGGGGAATTGCTACCTATTGAACATTTACTGGGTGAAATACAAATTGATGCAGTAACACATTCTAAAGCACCAAAGGAGACAGATCAACCAGTGGTACAGTGGAGTTATGATACACTAGACCACGATCTGATTGAGGCACACAAGAATGATCGAATTTTGGGAATCTATTATAATCATTTGATAGATCCGGAACAAAACCCTTTAACAGAAAATGATTGTATGGGAAAAGAAGAGTTGAGGGTGCTATTAAAGAATAAAAAACGAATAAGACTACAAGATGGACTCATGATTAGAGAGTCCTTAACAGGACAAATACAGTGGGTGGTACCCCTTTCATTCAGAGGGTTAATGCTACACCATGTGCATGATGCTATAACTGCAGGCCACAGAGGCTCACAGAAAACAATGGAAATACTAAAAGATTATGCTTACTGGCCACATATGTCCCAAGATGTGGAATGATATACTAGAGGATGTCTAGTATGTGCCCAATTTAAACCTGCTTCACCAATGCATAGAGCTCCATTAATGAAAAGAGGCCTAACTCTTCCATGGTCAGATTTGCAAATAGACTATGTGGGGCCTGTAAAGAGGTCGAGCAGGGGGAACCGTTATATTTTAAGTGTGGTGTGTTTGATGTCGAAGTGGATTGAGTGTATACCTGCACCAGATTGTAGTGCACAGACAGCAGCCACATTGCTGGTGAACCATGTGTTTTCAAGGTTTGGGTTGCCACAAAGAATAGAACCAGACAGAGGAAGTCATTTTACAAGTGCTCTAATGAGTAAGGTATGGCAAATACTGGGTGTTTAGAGAAAGCTACATATCACATATCGGGCGGCTTCTTCAGGTGGAATTGAACGCAGCAATAGGTCTGTTGTGGACATTTTAAAGAAATTCGTGGCAGAAGCAGGTTCCAGCTGGGATTTACGCTTACCTTTGGTTCTGATGGCAATCAGATCAACTCCTGCAAAAGCAACAGGTATTAGCCCTCATGAAGTTTTAACAGGTAGGAAAATGGTGTAACTACAACACCTGCTTTACAGGACACATGAGAAAACACTAGTGAGCGCATCCACAGTTCATGAATATATTAATGAACTGAGGAAGCATTTACAACATGCATTTGCTTTTGTACAGAAAAATTTAGAAAGAGCTGCTGAAAGTGCAAAGTCATAGTATGATAAAAATACGTCAGTAAAGGAATATTGTGTGGGCGATCAGGTGTATACATTTCATTTTGGAAAAGGTAAACAGAAAAATTCCAAATTTCTAGCAGCCTGGCAGGGGCCATATCGAATTATAGATAAGGTCTCTCCTGTGGTCTATAAAATTTTGAAGACTGAAGGTGAAACAGCAACAGAACAGTTTGTTCACGTGAATCAAATCAAACCATGTCACCCCAAACATGAGATTAAACAACTTGAGCGTGTAGAAGCAGATAAAGTCCCTTGAACATAAAAAGGTAAAGTGAATGGATCTAGTCAATAGTAGTGGCAGAGAAGTTAAATAAAGATGATTGATTATGATAATGGCACATAAACACTGTAATATATGTAAATATATATATATATATATAATGGAAGCTAAAATGTATGGAGTTGGTGTGCAAAATGAAAATGTATTAAATATTGAATGCTGTTTTATGCATGTTTGTTTTCTCTTTAACCTATGTTTAATTTCAGAAAGCAAGAGGAAAAAGGGCAAAATATTTTATAAAGCATGTTTTATTTTTGGCAAAAGGGTGAAGTTAGTATTGTGCTATGTACTTAATTTATTTCTTTTCTATTTGATTTAGAATATTAACATATTTGTACTTGGAGGACGATGGAGTCTTGGAGTCCCCTGGAAGAAGATCAAATGATGCCTGCCTCCGGGAGGAGGTGAAGACAAAATAACCAAAATGCAAAAGAAAAGATGACTTCTATGGAAAAAGTCCAAGAGTGCCATGATGGAAGAGCACCCGAATGAACCAAATGATGTGACATCGCCGGTCGGGACATATCAGAGGCAAACAAGTGTCCTGGAGTATGGAGTTCCACGTATTTATTATTTTAATTAATTATTTTAATCTGTTATGTTAATTATTTATTTTAACTATTTGTTTTATTTTATTGTTTTGTGATTAACGTCAAGTATAAAGTTCAAACACTGGACTATGGACACTTCCATTGGGAAGAGAAATGTACAAAGATGAATTTTGATATTATGATGATTGAACAGTGACTTTTCAGTTTCATTTCTTCGCATTTGAGTATTGATTTTGTTGGATTGCTACATGTTAAAAGAAGAAAGGGGGCAAGTTGGATTTCTTCCAATTGTGGCTTGGAACATGGCCAAAATTCTCAGAAAAAGGAGGGGATATGTAGGATTATTTAGCGTATTTTTGGAGCGCAGCGCCACTACATGGGATCAATATATAGCGTGTTTCTGGAGTGCAGCACCACTGCATGGGATCAATGTATTGCTATAACGTGGTACAGCAAGCTATGTGTTGCCGGTGTAACATATGGATATGTAAATGAAGACAGGCTACAGGCTCAAAAACACAGCATTTTTTCACATTTAAAAACGCACCATATTTTTTTTCTCACCTGAAATGCCTCTGTTGCAGGAGACACATTAGAGGATTAATGAACTAATATAATTAACAGTACTAACATGATCTTAACTTATTAATATCATAATGTGTTCTCCAAGTGCAAAATGAGGCAGGCTGAAAGACATTTTAAGCGTGCACTTGGATTAATTTTTTTCTCTGTTCACTGTGTTAGCTGGATGCGAAATCTGCATGCCAGGAAATTAGTAGATACAGTTTCTAAACCGTATACGCCAAGCCATTGTTGAAAGAGGAGGATAGACTATTGTGTATTTTGATTGGGGCTGTAACGGAGGTTTCCTGAAGATTCTCGGGGAGAGAGAAAGTCAGTGGACATTTTTACACAGCTTTGGTGAGGACTTGGCGGGAGTTGCTGTGTGGCTGCCTGATTGAGGGGCGTCATTCCAGTGTACTGCTGACCTTCACAGGCTGGAGATTTCAGTCAATTGGCACCGGCTTGAGGACCAAAGAGTGCAGATTGGAACTGCATGTCCTCGCCGGGTGCTCTAAAAGGAAGCCCCGAGCCATTTAAAGAAAGCGACCTGTCCAGAGAGTTTGCGTGCTGATCTGCTACAATTTTGCTGGTAATTATCTTACACAAAGCGAGAATGCGGTGTGTGAATGAAAGCTATTTCAGTCAGGCAGCGTAGCGATAGCTGCATTCTAATGTTGCTATTAAGAAATGCAAGTCAACTGATGCACTGTTCTTTTTATTGTTGAATCTAATGAAATGCCATGTATTTTGCAATGGCTTCTCTTATGTTTATTCTAGAAAAGACTGCCTCGCAAAACTGGTAATGTATGATTTTTTAAATGAAACTGATGTAAATCACAATCCGTGTAAAGGCTTCTATTTGCTTCTGTTTTTCTCTGGTACAGTTAGCCCATATCACCTGATAAAAGGGGAGGTTATCAGGTAATATATCTCAAGCATCCCATGTGGAAAAAGTTATGTTATGAGTAATTATAAATAGCTGTGTGCGTTTTTCCACTCAGTGTATGTGTGTGTGACTTCTGAGTGGAACACAATCTGATAGTCTGTTGGACGTACATGAGTCAGCAGAGAAAGAGGCCTATGGAAATAGTTTCACTAATGTAAATAAATTAGTGATTATACCACATGTTATTGTGAATACTTTATGGAAGCATAGCTCACTGGTGTAGATAAATCAGTGATAACAGCCAAAAGTGGCACTCCATATGAAAATGTGGTGTTCTTCAATAATGTAGAAGCCTGAGGCCTCTAGAGATCACAAGAACAGTCTAAACAAAAGAAAGGGGTTTTGTATGTTGGGGCCACAAATAAAACAAAAGAAATTATGCTCATCACTATACCACAACGAAATGCATACCAATTAAATGTATCTGTGTACTGAAATAATGCATAGCCACGATACCACTATAATACCAAACCCAATCTGAATGCAAGGAGTGATTATTGCTAAATTACTTTTATTCTTGGTGGTAAGAAAATACCGCTAGGCCCCAAATCTACACAAAATACCCTACACTACACCTAACCACAATTGAACCATGGTAAAAAGGAGGCCTGCCAGTTCAGAACAGGGCTCCTTATGCCTGGAACCAGACACCATACCGCAACCAGACATGCATATTGGTTTAGGTTTCAAAAGTCATCCACGGTAGAGATACCTGACATTCTCAAAACAATGCATCCCACAAACTGTCCAGGAGAATTACTTCCATCTAAGTACATACTGGAGCGCAAGAACCTCTTTGTCCCTTTTCTCTGCAGGTAGGTAAATTCATCTTTTTGTACCTGCATTATTCCACAGTCCATCAAGAGCGTTGCAGTTACCCCACTGTTAAAAAAAGCGGGCTTGGAACCAACTGATTTGGCTAATCTTAGGCCCATCATGAACACCTTGTTCTTTCTCAAGCTAATTGACAAGGTTGCCACCATACAGCTTCAATCTTATGTCTTGGGGGCAGGTATCCTGCATGGGAAATGGACCGGTTTCCAGAGCTTCCACGTGATAGAGAGCGCTTTACTTGATCTACAGACACACATGCTTTCAAAGCTGGAATGTAGCAGGTCAGGGCTGCTGATGTTACTGGGTTTATCAGCAGCATTTGGCTTTGCTAGATCACAGAATCCTCCTCAACCGGATGGCCACTGCCGGGGATCTCTCTACAGTGGTAATCAGCTGGCTCAGGTCTTTCCTCAAGGGTCGTCAATCACAAGTCCACTCGGGCGACAGTTCGTCCGAAGTGGAAAATATCACCTTTGTAGTGCCACAGTGAGCTTGCCTCTCCCCTTTGTTGTTTAACATATACATCCTTCCTTTGTGTAAAGACCTGGAGTTCCTAGATCTGTTCTTCTACAATTATGCTGATGACTTCCAACTTGTCTTGGGGATCAGCTGGGATTACGAGAGGGACCAATTGATGCTTGACTCAGCATACCAGACTATAAAGTGTTGGATGTCCACGAACTGGGTCTGCTTGAACCCGGCAAAGACTGAATTTATGTTGTGCGGTCCCCGGCCGGCCACAGATGGCTTGGTTCATAAGTATACCAGCTTTGAGATCGATGGCAGCCAGATCATGGTAGTGCACAAGGTTAAGACCCTCGGCACTTTTCAGGAAGAAGGCTTGGACAGTGATGCTCATGTAGCAGCCCTCACTAAAAGTACCAATTACCACCTTAATGTGCTAAGGCAAGTGGCCCCACTGGTCTCCATAGAGAACCACACTAAACTTGTCAGAGCGGTAATCCTCCCCCGAGTGGACTACTGCAGCTCCCTGTTGGGAGGCGCAAACAGGGCCGACATACAGGGACTACAAAAAATACAGAACGCAGCCGTTCGTATTATTTTCCAGATTAAGCGTTCTGAACCAACATCTGCAGCAAGAAAGAAACTGCACTGGCTACCGGTCGCAGCACAGATCCAGTTCAAATTGCTGTCCATATGCCATAAATGAATTTTCGGAAATGCTCCAGCCGTTTTGAAAGATAGGGTGAGCATTTACCAACCTAAAAGAAATCTGAGATCAGCTGAGGGTTTCCTGCTGGAAACACAATGTGTCAAACGAGTTTGTGGAAACAGCCGTGCTTTCCATGTACAGGGAGCACAGGCTTGGAATACAATACCCACAAAGCTGTGCAAAACTGAGAACTACCTGGCATTCAGAACGCACTTGAATACCGCTCTCTTCTTGCAAAATAAATAATTTCCTCACCACAGTTGCCTCCTGTCTTCAAACTACGGACTCTCTCGGCGCCTGGATGCGCACAGGCTTTTGCGCGGTATAGGTATAATAACATAACATAACTGTCTGGGAAACAAATAATACCTATCTTCTCTTTCCTGAATAATGGAGCATCAGTCTCCAACTTTGGGCAAGGAATAATAGCATCATTGAAATAGAGGGAGTATAGGAGTGGGCCCAACACACACACGGCTCATTCCTTCAGTTACATGTAAGGGCTGACTCATCTCTCCCCCTAATGCCCAACACACTACTGCACAGTTACCAGAATGCAGTTCCCAAAAGACCAAACAGAGGGGAAAAGGTACTTCTAGCTCCTCAAGGATAACCCAAAACATATTGTGAGGTATTGTTTTAGAGACAGATTAAAGTACACTTATGTCAGATGGTTCAGGTTAAGGCACAAGGCATGGTCCACAATTGACATGACATGTTGAAAACTAGCCTGCAAATATGTAAAGATAATCAGAGTTGCTACACCATGGCTCTAGAGGGGAATATATATATATATATATATATATTCTTGACAATGAGTGAAGTGAAATAGGGCAAAAGTGCTTAGGATCATCCTCATAAACGTTCTTATAAATAGGAACAATGACTGCCTCTTCACAAGTAGAAGGCAGGCACCAACTTTGACTTGTAGTATTAAAGAGTTTGGTCATAAAAAGAATCCAAATTTTGGGCTCAGATTAAAACACATTCCTTAGGTTTTAAAGTTCAGACGTCATCATGTGCCCTTTAAATGCTACACCCACTTCAGAAAGAAGTTCCGCCGATGCATCATTGCTGCTATACAAGCCTTAGTCATGTTTTAACCTGCTTGCCCCAGAGATACTAGCATCATAAGGTTTAGTATCAATCATAGAACCATTATTGACTAACTGTCTAAAAGCTTTCTTATTCTTGGGAACATATTGCTTCCACCAAGACCTCACAATTGGCATCTCTAAATGTATATTTCTTGATGGCAATCAGGTCTCCTATGCTGTTCTGGCCTACAGTATCTCATTGGAACATTGCCGAGTGCAGTTCTTAAAGATGTTGAGTAGATCCTTTTTGGCAGTGATACATTCTTTGTCATACAAATTATTTAAACCTAACACTGTTACTGTATTGCTCTTGCAATCCTTTGTTAGATATACACTGATTGTTTGTACACATGTAGAATGATAATGAATTAAAAAATTATCATTGGCACGTACCTGCAAAAGTTTCTCGGACAACGGAACAATGTAATTATAAAGCAAAGGAATGGAAACTGCTTTGTCCACATTGGACCATAGGATGTAGCACTAGTTTGAAAATGCAATTAATGCCACAGATACAGGATCCTTCATATTAAATAGCTTTCCCTGCTTGCCCCAGTTAACATTCTATAGTTAAAACCTGGGATTATTGTCACTGTCTACTCACCTCACTATGTAAACACTGCCCATCAAATGCAAGCTAGGACATTTCACCAGAACAATGTCAATATGCGTAGCTTTCACTGCCACTCTAAAAGAAGGCTTTGCTGGAAAATCACCTGGTAACCTCCCATTGACGTGATGTCTTCATTCGTACAGTTTAGGCCTTTCATGAGCTCGAATTGAGTGTGAAAATCACCACATAAATCAATGTGAATCCCAGTGGGATCTGAGCATGTGTCAGTTAAATTATCAAGAATGGTTTGGAAAGCATCAAATTGCTCATAGAATGGCTGATCCTGAAAATAAATATAACGTTGTTACTATGTAAAGTAGGAGTTTCTCCCCTAATATCTGGAGAATCAATTTGAATCTGTGGAGCTTGAACTAATAGCTCTGCCACAATACAATAAACCAACCCCCAACTGGATCCCCCTTACTGATTTTTATAGGTGCTTTGCAAAAGTAACATATCCAGATATTTCGGGGGAAGTTGATACTAGCATGGTTCTGTTGATAACCAGGCACATTCTATTTAAATTACCGGTAACCGTCCCCAAATACAGCTAGGTGCATTAACAGGTAAGGACAAGTTGCTAGTTCCTGTTTTGGTAGCCTATTTAAGCAAGGATAGATACATCAATATATCTACCTCATGATCCACAGGGGGGCAGCATCTCCTGTTTTGTCTTTGTTGGTTTATTCAATGAACTGCCACTTTCGATACCAGAGGTACAATGAATAACTGGGGAAACCAAGCAATTACTTCCTTCTTCTTGATTTGTCCGTCTCTGGAGCACCTCAACAATGTCCAAAGGTAACTTTTTCACCTCCCTCTTTTAATGGGAGTGTCCAAATTTGAAAGGAGACATTTAATAATGGACTGTTTAAGGAACATATTCCCAACCTCAACCTTGCCATTACTATGCATTTTACACATAGGGTGTGAGGATCCCTTCCCAGCATTGTAACCTCTAATTAACAGCGGTAACAGCAAAGTGGAAAGAATGACAGAAAGACACGAGGAACTCCACAGGAAAGCCACACAGTGTACGGGTGGGGAGGAAGGAGGAAAAGAAGGCATTGGTGCTGAGGAATCAAGTGCAATTCTGAAACGGGGGACTGGCAGGTGCTATCATAGGTCCACCATACTCATGTATTGTCATGGGGGAAAGACTTACTATGCAGCGTGAATTCCAGGAATTAGGCTACACTGTAAGAAAGCCCCAGAATACATACATTGGAATAGTTTGAATGGTTATAAACTCAAAAATCAGTTCTGACTAGAGGTTGTCAGTTTAGCAGGGCGGAAATACAAATGCCAAAGTGCACCTGCATGGTGAAAGCATACATTGTGAGTCTCAGTCATCAGCAGTATCAAATACACAATGACCTTACATCACTGATTCACTACTCTGATTACAGAAGATGTACCATCTAGACACACTAGTACTTTGGTGGCTCAGCTCACGGCTAAGTGAACAGGATGTTCCAGCAGCTGGCTAGAGGCCAGAGTACTTTTTCCAAATCACAAAGTTTGCTATACAAAGCATATGCAAGCGGTATTCACCACCAAACAGTAATATGTACTTCCGACAAATGACAAAGTAAGGAACACCAAAATAATTTTTACAAAATTGACCCGACTCAATAATTTATCAATTGCACCATGGGAAAATATAACTGTGCATACTCTATTTCAGGGAAAATATAAAAACAATCTAAGAATATATCAGTATGTAAATGAGACATGACCTAATGCATTTTCAGGAATCACACTTACTGTGTGAAAGGCTCTGAATGTATACAACAAGCCATAATTGGGTGCTCTTTAACTATTCATCACCTCCACTTCCACATAAACCAAATGGGTGGTCATGGCTACACTGGTCCATGAACCAATTCCAAAGGCCAAAAGATGCACCAATTAATATTGAATTGTTAATGTGTAACATTTACTGGCTGGGCTTTTTATCCACAATGAAGAAAATGTCACATTCAATGTAATTGAATGTGATTTCAATCAACTGACCACAAATATTTTTTTTTAAAACTCCTCTGAGAAAGACTGTAAGTCTTGTTACATTTTCAGCAGTGTTTATAAAAGAATCACGCCTAATTTACAAGCAGCTTCACGATGCAATATACAACCTTCTCAGTACACAGTACACAAAGAGTCGTAATACATTAAATATGTCTATTTTACCATATAAGCATATATTTCAGTGTTTAACATGTGCGATTTTTTCGATTTTTGTGGCCTACAAAAAGCGAAAAGAACACATTTCATTGGCCCCCTCCTGGCGGGAATAACTCGGGGGGATGCAAACTCCAAACCACCCAACACACAGCCCCCACCCCCACTCCCCACCGAAGACTCCCCCGATCTAAAAACATACACAAACACCCAACACACACAAACACACACACTTACCCGTTCTCCCTTGATGCCGCTTTAGTTTCTGGTGTGCCAGTCAGCCACTGCACACACTTGTGTGCCGCAGGGGGGTGACAGTTTGATTTAGAAAGACCACTCCGTGCAGTCACAGAGTGGTCTTTCTAAAATTATTTTTATAAGTCCTTTTCTTTTTTAAACAACCTCTTTACTTTGGACCCCATTTTAATGTAGAGTACATGTGTATTACCAAAGTGTATATGAGGATTTTCAGTTAGCCATATGCCTTTTTCCATGTAGTAGATACATTTTACTATACCAATGTGTGTCTCTCAGCATATAGCATAATTAATTGTACATTACCCCATGTATGACGTGTGGCATGTTCTATATATTTTTTTATTGGAATGCACAATGGACATATCACTATACACTATACATAGTTTGGAATTCTATTTAAACTGCATTGTACGCATTGGCATTGTATGCATTTCAGCAAATAATATATGCATGTTATGTTATGTTGATGGGCTTCATGCCGCTCAACACTGCCAGTTGCATGGTCACCAGGTGTATCTGAAAAAAAGGTGAAGAGGTTGGTTTGTTAGTGGGAGGAGGGGAACCAGGCAAAGGTGTTTTTGCTGTTGTGTTGGTAGTTTCATTTCAGAAAAAATCAGTCATTGTGTGTGGGTTTGTTTCTAGCTGGTATGGGCCAGTGGGTGTGCAGGTGCTTGAGTCTGGGAGTGGGAGGCCTTGTGTGCCTGTGGTACAGGCGTGCATTGACTGTGCTCAAATTGTGTGAATTACTGGAGGAGGTGCAGAGTTTTGCAGGTTGGTGTCATTGTGGGTGTGGGGTGTTGTGGTTTCCGTGTGGGTGGCATAGGTAGTTGGCATGTGGTGTGTTTGCTGTAATTTTCATAGGGCAAGTGGGGACAAATGGGCTGATCCTCGCACTATCCTACATGGTTGAGTCAATGCTGTGATGGTTGTTTCTTGATTAAATTGGAGCCAACTATGTGGTTGTTAATAATCTTATGACTCTTTTTCACTGGTATGCCAATCCACTTGAATCATGTGACCCGAAATCCAGAGAAAAGATTTGCAACGCTATGCTGTACTTCTTTGCATTAAAGCAGTGTGATTCTCTTTGACTACGGGTCATGACTTGTCGAGTTAGGCTGGAAAATCAAGAATGTTTTTCAGTGCTGTCACAGATGGCACAGAAATCACTCCTGAAACTCAAGGAAGATCTAAGGGATTTTATTAAAGCATTTGTGAGCCAAGGGGCTGTCCCTCTCTCGGCTCCCATGGGATGTCCTCTTAAGCCCAAATCCATAGTTCCAGGGCTAGTGCAATCGACCAGTACCTCCTACTGTATATATGTGGATTTTTTCTAATTGTCGCTCCCTCAGTGATGGGTATCTGAACTCCCTCAGGGACTTCCCAACTCTCCCTACTCTAATCATCTGTAAGTCTTCTAATGGGGTTAGGGATTGTGCCTTGCATGTGGCCTGTTGGACTTAATCTAGTTTACTCATGTGCACGTTTACATCTCCCTCTCTACTCTCACTGTCTCACCTCCACCATACTCTACCCACCACTCTCGTGTCCCTATGATGTTGCACTACCCCTAGGTTATGCCTCCACTCTTTAATTTAACTTTTCCTCCCACACTACTAAACTAATGTCATCCTACTATTGCACTGGCTCTTCCACTACTACACTCTCTCCCACTACTAAACTCCTTCCTTCACTCTGCTGCTCCCTCCCCCACTCTACTGCTCCTTCCTCCAACCACTACCCTACACTCCACCCACAACTCCTCCCTTCAACCACTACTTAGTGCTCCAACCATACTCCTATTAAGAAAATCTCCTTTTACCCTTTTGTCATATGCTTCACATACACACTCCACCCTAACTTTTCTATGTACTCGCCACACTATCACGCACATGCATACTGCAGTATCTTTGCCCATAACATACCAATGCCCCACCTCCTCCACAATATTTCTCCACAATCCACTGTTTCCTCCTTTCTCCTGCTGGTCCCATGGTCTGCCCCCTTCTACACGTCTGGCCTCATGAAAAAGTCCCTCACTCCCTGTTTCTTGTTCTCTGCTTAAATTGTCCTCCCTCTGCCCAGATGTATTTTCTTTCCCTATCCTCTCCTGATCTATATTCCCCTCCTGGGAGTATTATGTGCAAGGGACAGTGTTAGCAAGGAGACTAATCCCTGCTCACGTTCTCATTGAGAACTGCTCCAGATCCTGAAGGGCAGTCCGGATGCTGTTAAAGCCAGTTGGGGAGACTTGATTTTGCTCCCGTATGGTAGGTTTGCATCTCTGTTGCCGGGAGAACCTCCTGAAAGTCCTCGGTGGCTTAAGGGTTTTTCTGTGACTCAGTGGCTTGACTTTGAGTCCTTCCCCATGGTGCCTTCTATCAGTCCCTTATAGGTGGAGACTCTACCAGCTCCCTCCCTATTTGATGAGGGACATAGTGGTTGCTTCAGGGCACAATCTTTGGGTGACTTTCTGTTTGGATGTTGAGATTAGAGATCCCAGTAAGCAGCACTGAAGGATTTCTCACAGGCACAAGGAACAATGATTTCTTGATACTTGAGCGCCAGTTCTAGGACAATCAGAAAGAACCTGACAAGTATTTTGGCAAGGAGGTAAGGTGTATGACAAAGTGCTTCAACAAATCAACCTTGCACAAAGCTAACTGGTAAAGACTGGCACTGGTTTTTACTTGGGTAGTATACCCCATTTCTGTGAGCGGTTCCTACATCCTCTTGACAAGTCCAGCATACTGGCCTTGCCACAGTGTTTTTCAGAAGGTCAGGTGTTCCTCTATTTTCCTTTATGTTGCGTATTCCCTTGAGGTTGAAGTTCAAGAGTCAGAGTGCTGGTGTGATGTGTGCTCTCTTGTTGAGTCTTGAGAGGAGACTTGCTGCTGCATTCTGGATCTGTTGCAGTGTTCTGGTGAGGTAGTCAGGTATTTCAAGATAGATACTATTTGCATAGTCTATTCTTAGCATAACAAGAGATATGATGGCAAGTGTTCTATCTGGGACGTTGAGAGCAGGTGACATCTGCTTGAAAGAATGAAGGTGGAAGAAGCATACCTTTAGTAATGTGTTGACTTGCAGTTCAAGTGTTAGGTCATTGTCATTAACAGTTTGAGATTGTTAACTACTTTGGATGCTTCCAGTCTAGTTCCCATTTTAATAGGGCATGGTGTATGCAGTTTTATAGAGAGGTTGTTGGCCATGATCATGATTTCATTTTTGTCAGGAACGAGCTCAAAGCTGTTGTTGCTCATCCATGGTTTTATCGGTGAGACGCAGTTGACAAGGGTTTGGTCTATGTCCTAGCAGGTATTGGTTTTGTAGATGATTTGACCACCATCTACAAAACTGTAAGACCTAAATCCATGTCGCTTGATGAATTTCAGGAATGGGGTCATGTAACTGTTGAAGAACAGTGGTGAGAGGGATGAGCCTTGTGGAACCCCACATGTGAGTGTGCAATGTTGAGCTGAAGGGTGGTAGGCAGATGGTGCCAGGTGGTTTCTGTTCTTTCTGTCATGAAGACTTTCATCCAAAGTAGTGTGCTGCTGCTTTTCCCTGCTTCTTGTATCCTATTGATGAGGGTTGCATGGTTGTATGTATAAAAATCCAATGAAAGGTTAAATATGATCAGGGCAGAAGTGATGTTGGAATCTGAGTTCATTCTTAGGTTATTCTAGATGAAGTGTAGCACTGATTAAATTCTCTCATACACCTGAAAGCTTTGTGTGCCTGGTCCAGTCGTTGGTTGATTTATAAGTGTGTCAAGATTTGTCCATATACAAAGGTTCCTAGCATTTCTGCCAGGTAAGGGGTGTGTGTTATGTGCTGGTTGCTAGTGGCGTTTTCTGTGTTTCCTGAGGGATCTTCGCGAAGTGCATCCACACAGTTCTCTGTGAAGGTCAGGCTGCAGTTGGTTTGTCTGTAGATGATTAGGAATGACAGTTTGGCTTGTTGTTCCAGAAATAAGTGAAGGAAAAATAATTCAAAAACAGATCTTTAACAATAGAGTTGTTGTGTTTCATTAGGTGAACTGTTTGTGCTGTGGTTAGGCCACCTTCTCTTTTTCCTTCATGGTTGGTCTGATTGAGTTTGAAGTTGTTGGGAGAGACTTTTGTGCAACTACATTAAAGTCCTCAGTTAGCCAGGTTTTATGAAATGCATGTCCATTCCCCCTTCACTTAGGACCATGGGAATGCCTGTCATAAGCTTTGACATTGATAAAACAGACTAGATTATATTGAATTTTCTTTTATTTTCTGGGGTTTGTTTACCCTTTGGGAGTAATGTCGGTCTGGTGATTGGAAATTGTACCCTCCAGTCCATGGAGTCAGTCATTATCATTGCTGTGGGAGTTATAGTGAGGTCCTTCTTTGCTTCTGGTTCTTCATTGACAAGCTTGAGTAGGTTGCCTGTAGGGTAAATATTACTTTTGGGGGCTTGTGTGGGTGTCTAACTTGGAATTATGTTGTCTCGCCAGCACCGAGTGACAAACAGTGTAATCGGATTGGTTCTTTTCTAGTTCTTTGATAATTATTTAGTCCATCAGTGGTGTTTGAGTCGCCTCCCCCTGTGCGTTTAGGATTTCTTTGGCTGCCTCGTTGTGAGGATCTGCATGTGGAAAGGTAAGGTAAGACATAGACCGATTTTGATTGCAAAATCCCCAAATGATTCTCTTCTTTGAAGAGGTTTTCCAAAGGTTTCCCAGAGTAGTTACGTTCCAACAAGAAGTTGGTTGTGTTGTTTGGCTTTCTTCTCTGGTGCTTGAAACATTATGGGTAATTCTTGTCCACTGGCCTTTCCGTGATTGAGGCATTTTGATGTGGTTTGTGCGGTAGGCTTCTGTGGTGATATGGCAAAGTGGGTCTGGACATATCTTGTTGGGCGTTGGGTGTCTTTCTCTTTTCTTTTTAGTTGTTTGGATATTTTGCTGGCAGATTATCTATATGGGAAAATGTCCCAGTAGCAATACATCAGAGTTGTATATTATCAGAGTGGCAAGGTATCAAAGGGGAAGGTTATCAGTATGGGAGAGTATTACAGTAAGTAGCCAGAAATATCCCAGATTATCATGGTGGGCAGGTATTACTGTTGCAATTTGTTATAATATGTTATGTCATGTTCATGTATGCCATGCACCACAACCACCCAATATGGAGGAAACACTCTGTTATCCCAGTGGCCATTTAATCAAAATTGCAAGATGTCTCTGTGGCAAGTTATTCAGATTTGAAGATATTGTAGTGGCAAAGTATCCCAATTACAATGTAACTCAGTGGACAAATTATCCCGGTCCCAAATTATCCCAGCAGCAAATTATTCCAGCAGCAAATTATTCAAGTGGTGTAGAATCAAAGTGTTCAAATATCACTGTGGCACGTTTATGAATATAGCATAACAGCTCTTTGGCAGGTTAGCAAAAAGGAAAGTAACATCGTTTTTGGAGTATCACAGTATCAATGTGGTTATCCTATTTGACAATATTACACTGGAATAACATAGCAGTGGCAGAGTATCCCAGTGGTAGAGTAACCCAATTATTCAAATAGTTCGATATCACAGTGGCAAGTTGCCAAATGGCAGGGTCTCATGTGACCAAGATATCACAGTGCGAAGTTATCAAATTTGGCGGCGGTCTTTCCAGTGACCAATTATAAAAATGGCAAAATATCACAGCGTCAATGTACAGTACTTGCACATCAGTATAGTATGACTGTAGCACAAGGTACAGTGTAAGTTGTTTGTTTCATATACAATGTATGTATCTCTCCATAATGTGTATGTGTCCAAACATCACCATAGCTTCGTTGGAAGTGATATAATTTACAAATGCTGGCCAAGCTCTAAATGATGGCATCTGTGTCATGAGAGCAGGGAAGCAGGTTGCTTGTAGAATTTCTAGATGATGGCCCCACTGTAGGCTGTAGTACTAAATAATTCCCAAACCTCCGTTTTTTACTGGCTTCTACACAAGGGTCCCAGAGAAGTAGAAAGCTATGGAATGGCTGTCCAGCAAACACAGATGTCCATTGGTTGCAATGGCAGGCGGATGTGTTGTTAGGCAGACCATAGGAAACCACAATTTAGATGCAGTCTAGGAAGCAGAACGACTTCCTGGGTCTGCGCTTATAAACCAATGGGTATTAAGCGCATTATATATGACCAAAGTTTTATATATATATTTATATATATATATATATATGTATTAATATGCCTTTGCATGAACAGCCATTGAGTTGATTTCCCTGACCTTTCTCACTGTATTTTCTTTCGATCGAGTGTCAACATTCTCTATATACAAATAAGATGACCTTTTATCGTCTCACCCATAGCCCATTCAGCAAGTCATGGCAAGCTTGCTTGTTTTTGTAATACGAATTAGAGGAAAGACGTGGGCCATCTTGGATCTGGTGACTTGGAGGTTTGTGGCCACCATAACGAGCATATCCAATAGCGCACACAAAAGACCCCAGTTTAGAGAAAACGTGTTTAAGAAAAAGGAATTGAGATTTAACGAACAAATAAACCCTGTGCTGACCAGGATCTTATTTTCAAAAACCGCTACATCCGAGTCCATTGCGAGGACCATTTAACTCAAATATATGGTTTGTTTAATCCATAGCACTTAAGTCCTAACTGCAATAGCACATGTGCTGGATTATGTCAGATACGTGCATCACGCTTTTTAGATTAGCGTCGTCTACCCAAGCATCTGTGGCTCAGTCACGGTTGCTGGTAAAAATGACAAACCAGAGTTGGCACCATATCACAAGTTCCTCTTGTCTGAAGCCAAATGACATTCCGTGCCCTTCGCTTACAGTCAAAAACATGTTGTTGTGCTTGTCCGTCTAAATATGGGAAGGCGAAATGAGACGTGTCACTCAACCTCTACTGCACACATGTATTGCATGTGTCAGAGGTGAAGGCAAAGCAAGCCAGCATTCAGTTGATACTGAGTCCCTGACTCTACTTCCATCTGCAAGCTATTATCCATGCATGAGCAAATAAAGGCCCGTTGACCATCTTTGGTGTCGCAGAGAGGACAGTCGCTCAATTAAACCCTTGACGCAAGCGTCAATCCATAATGCAGGTTATTGAGTCCTAGGAGTAAATGGTGGCTAACATAGTATGTCTCCTATGACAAGACTGAATCATCATTGGGTGATAGATCAGACATTATACATAGGGTAGAAACGAATGCACATGTGATTCCCAAAGATTTGCACAAGGCTTTGTCAGGGACGTTCCAAGCAACTCCAAATTTGCTTCAGTTTTAAGTTGTGTGAATGTGGCATAAGATGCTGTAAGGTAATAGGTTTAAATCAAAGAGGTTCAGCGGTATCTTCTGAATTACACTGTGTCAGGACTTTAGAAATCTGGCCCATTGCTCTATTTAGCCAACCAGTAGTCTACTGTGTTGTGGACTATTTGGAATGTACTGTTCTTATGAAACCCAAGGATAAGTTGGCCCAGTCTTTTTGGTGGTTATATATGTATAAGAGCTACAGAAAGAACTCACATAAACACACACACAACATGTTTTGACAAACTCTGTGTATTCGAAGTGTGTCAGTGTTTACTATGTTTTTTTTCAAATCACCTTTTTACCAAAGAAGCACTCAGAGAGGATCATTTGGAATGCCTAAGGGCTTGAATTAAGGACGGGCGATCTCTGGCTTGGGACAGTGGACTGATCTGAGGAACAGGGGGAACGAGAAGAAACAAATACCAAAACACGTGTGGGAGTGGTTGAAGAAGGCAAAGGAGCCAGAGTGTTTAACTGAGACTCCCTGGTTGTAATGGCCTTGAGCAGCCCCCCAGGGCCAACAAGATGTAATTAGTTCAGGCTGCATATTCCATGGGCTGCTCGTCTGGGTGCACAGGGCATGCGTGTAGCATTTCAGGGACAGCCGGAGCAAACTTGTAATTGAAGTATTTTGGACACCATGGGATCGACCAGGCTGGGCCCAGAAGAATGGTAGGGCCCCGGGAGAAGGTGGTCTCCAGCCTCATGTGAGCCGTGTGGCCATGAGAGCAGAATGCATGACAGCGTCTGACCTCCCCAGGGCCAAACGTGCTCAAAAGATCATCATCCCTGGCCCGGGCCGCAAATGTCTGAGCACAAAATGGTGGCCTGTAGGAGTAGGTAAGCAAGCCACTGAGATGAAAAGTGAAGGCTGTCACGATCAGAAATCTCTGATGACGTGGGCCAGGCAGGGTTGGAATAGCAGACTCACTCTGCCAGTGAAAAGGAGGCTGTCATGTGCAGAGCATAGCAGCTTAATCCTAAGCAGTTGGTAAGCACCTGTAAAGTGTGCCATGCCTGGTGACATCTCAGCTGGAGATGGAGCCTGGGCAGGTAACGGTAATTGACTCACTTTCCGGCACCCATGGCGGTGGGCACACCCGACCACTTCTGTGTGTGGGCCTAATTAAACAAAAACAGCATGAACAAAAAATACTTAAAGTGGACTGCCACAGAGAAAAATGTAAATGGCGTGCCAGCATGAGGAACATATTTAAAACAATCACATTGGGGGACAAATCATTGTTGTTGAACGCTGACTAAAGCTGGGAGTGAAGTCTATGGCAGCGGGAGTTAAGCTATCTCGTGGAAAGGCGGTATGCATATAGACAAGGATAACACAAATAAGAGCCCCCTTTGCCATGGTGCAATCAAAGTTTAGGGCTGACTGCAGCTGCCATTATTTTTTTATGGGGAATTTGGCAAGTGGTCAAGTAGACATGTGGTCTCATATGGGTAGCCTGGAAGCCCAGGAGAAGGAACACGTTGAGCCCTGCCTTTGGCCCGCTTGGTCGAAGAGGTTGCCTAACAGGGTTATCACTTAAGCCTAGTATCAAGGAGCAGCCAGAATGAAGGGCACACAGAGGTCACATTAAAGGTACCATACTGTCGGTTGATTAACCTGGCTTAAAACATCTCCCCATATCCGGTGTGAGTTACTGCAATATAAGAACTCAGGTGATAGCCCATTTCCTGTGGCAGTGCGCCATCAATGTAAAGCAGCTTGTCTAACATGCTCCATCTCTTGCAATTGGACTTTGGCAGGGGGGTCGGAGGGGGGGGGGGGTTGGTATTCAGGGGTCTCTCCTTGGCCTAGGATTAAGCAAACTCTGTAGCTGCCAGGCCGGGGAAAGTAATACCCAGGCTATATATGGACATATAGTTGTGTTTTTCAGTGAGTATCCACTGAAAAATATGCTGTGGTGGGTACATATTTGTGCATGCTTGATTTTTCCAGGATGAATAATGCACACTTGCACCTCCTTGATCACCGGAGCATAAGATTTATTGAGGCTTTTCTCCGCACTCACAAACCCAATTAAATCAACTGGAAGATGGCTTTATTTCTTAAAACATAACCTTCTGATGCAAAGTGGTAGGCAGTGACATTTTCATTTGCAGATTTCACTTCTGTCAGTGGTTCATATGGAATTGATCAACATTGTCATATTGGGCATGTCGAAGTCCATGAGTTGTGCTGGTGGTGTAATAAGCTAATTCTAGGCAGCTGCCTAATGCAACTCCAAGCACAATGCATCAAGGAGCAAACTATCACCTTGTTGTAAAGTGCTAGTGCAGCAAAATGGTATTTCATCTGAGGCACCATATATATCTGGATAGGCCTTGCCTGTGGTTGACTGCACTGGCCTCCCACCTGCAACTCTTGCCCAAAGAGGCCAATCCTGAAAATGTGCCTCTTGAACATATACATTGACAAGAGGCCAATCTTGTCAATGTATACGTTCTAAACGTTCCCAAATCTCCTAGGAAGGGCCTACAACTACAACTTGAACACTCCACGCTAATATCTATTAATCCGTCTACTTCCAATAAGCCTTGCTCGATAATGTGCGCTGTAGTAATTTAACATGTACACTGAAGATAACCTGCTATATCTCGTTTTCATATCTTTGTTTCAGGAGGAAGACGTTTGTTTGCTTCCTCATCTAAGCTGCAAGCAGACTTTTTTCAAGCAAATATCCTACTTCTTTATGGTGGCAACCCGTATGGATAAAGTCTAATTTAGGGGCAGATTCATGGAATTATTTGAGCGGAAAATAGGGAACTTGCGCTCCAAACAGAGTGCGTAATCCCGTTTATCAATTCATGGAATCAAATGCGAAGGATTGTCCTTGGACTTGCGTGGATTTCACGGCAGCCCATCACATCCCGGCGAGTGGTCGAATGCCTTGCATGAGACACCGCACACAGAGCATGGGCATGGCTTGCGCATAGGTCTGGGAAGGGGGCGTAAACACAGAAAATGGGGAAGAACATGCAAAAAGGTGGGTGTTTACGAGGGACGGGGTGCAGGCCGTCCATTGCCACCCACCATTGTGCAAAACAACACTTATTCATGGACCCACCAGCTCAGCCTCTCGGCAGGGAAATGGCCACGCAGAGACCTCACAACATCCGCCACCTGAAGGCAGGTGTAGAGGCATTCTCGCATAGGAATCACTGCACAGAGGTGGGACTGCATGTTGGATTTGGGTGTGTGTGTATGCACCGGGGTTCCCATCTAAGTTAGGGGTGAGCGTACGCAGTGTAGCAGAGTGCAGGAACAGATTAGCAGTGTTTGCATGCAGAATTTTAGAGTTTTAGCCGAGTTACAAAAATGTATGCATGTTGTCAGGGTGCAGTTGTGAAATGTGGGGTGCCCTCCATAGAGTCCCTGAGGTGCAGGCCTGCTTGCTGGGGACCCCAGGCACTGTTTACATGGCGCATGTATGTGCCCGCACGCAGCATGCAGAGGTAGCTCTTTCTGTCCGTTTTGGATTTGCATGGGGGCGTGTTGCGGGCTTTACGTCTAATTTGTGGGAACAATCCATCAATACGGAGAGCACGCAGAAGAACTTCTGTATGTAGGCTCATGCAGAGTCAGCCTCGGCGCTCAGGCTTTGCAGGATAAAGGCACACTTTTTCATGAATCGGTCCCTTAAGGTATTGCTTTCCATATTGAAACAGAAGCAACCAGAACGTATATGCATGAGAGTTATTTCTAATGGCAGAGTAAAGGAAGGTTTAGCTGTTCTTTGCATTTAGGAGCAGGTTACAGATGATAAAAGCAAAAGTGCCAAATCCTAGTAGGGTAGTGGTTCCAATTTCACCAAACTGGAAAAACACATACATGTTTAGCCTGGTGTGGTGGACACCAATCCAGATTATGGTACCAGTCCCATGGCTTTGATGGAGCAGCAATGATGTGCTTCCATGCAAGACCAAGTTAAAAGTCCATCAATTCTTTTCCTCTCAGCACAGATCTAGGAGACTTCAGCATATCAAAGTTGAAAACCAAAAAGCATCTATAGCTAGAGGTAGGTGGAGACCACAGTGAGGAATGAGGATTTACAATTATTTTGTCCTCACTAGAAAAGGTGCTATAGTTCAACTACCCTACCTTCCCGTGTCCAGCACAAATCACATATTGTCCACTGATCAGGTTATGACATAATTTGAATAATTGCTAAGTGATAATGTATGACATTTTGAAATTCAATAGAGTTCACCAAGTCACACAACGCCTGCCACTAGCCTGCTGCAAGCAGAGCATTTGCTTTCCTGATTTCTCAAAGAATACCAACTGTCCTACATATATAAATGTGTTTGCCAGAGAGCTAGACCTGCTTAGAGAAAATTGGTGATGGAAGGAGGTATGTGCCAAGGTTTTTCCAGCAGTTATGTACATGTGTTATATAGTGCATGTTTTCCAATTGCATGACCCCACTAGAAAAGTGGAAGGGTAGGGTTTGTCAGTGGGACAGAGGGGAAGGCAGCTGCAAAGCCCGAGAGGTTGATAACTGCATTGTTGAAATCCTAGACTCCCGAGTGCTGGCATGGCTCAAGTGTTTTGAGCGTATTGTAGCCTTTGGTTGTCTTAAGACTTAGATTTCTTGACATCACTCTTCAATGTAAACACACACAAGCTTTTCATGTACAATACAGCACTCATGTTCATGTAAGTTGGGTTAGTCACTGCATGCTTGTTTTAATGTGAAACTCTGAATGTTTACAATAACACTGGAACATGGTGTTTTGTTTGGAGGATTGTTGGAATGATTCTGGAAGGTGGACAAAGGATGGGTCTCTCAGCAAGTTGCCTGGTACAAGGAAATGAGTGAAGGTAACTACTGGAAAAACAGTACCAATTCCATTTGAAACTTGGTAATGCTACTAATGCTGTGTTTCAGAAGCTGAGCGCCCTACTTGACTTGAAGTGGCATTTAGTGAATTTGGGTGAATTTCCTCTTTGCGGGTTTTATGCCCCTGTCATGGGACATGCAGTGAGTGATATAGGGGATTTAACTGTATCTCTTAGCCAGTGCTGTGGGATGTTTTTATCCACGCATCCAAGCCCTACCTCAAAACTGTGTAGTACTGACATGGAAAACATCATGATGGCCAGAGCTTCCCAGAAAATGCACAGGGAAATGCATGAAGAATAGGCTGCCACTCATTTTTGCCGATGTTATGGGCACAGAAGGACACTGCCTAAAACCACCATTGGACTACCCACACAGTAGTCTGAAACCATTGGGAATGGCAATGCTGATTGCCAAAAGCAAACCCATAACTGTTGGGAATTCATTTCCTTAAATCCCAAAAAGGGGTGCAGTACCAGTACTCACCACTATCAAAAAGCCGGCGTTTTAAAACAACACCAGATTTTACTTTTTTGTGTAAAACTGAATAAATGAACCCAAAGCAGGCCAAAGAAAGACTTACTGAGAGGTGGATCCAATGTAAAGTTATATTCTGAAGTGACTTGAAGGTTTATAACAAGACTGGCTGAGCTGTGGATTTCAGCAGTTTAAGTAAATTTGGACTGAAAGACACTAAAAATCTAAATGTTTAAAAGAAATGAGTGACCTACTTTTGAGTGTCACATAGGTTGCAATTGTTTAAATGTCATAGTTTTAAACTTAGAATCAGCATCCTAGCTGCATATGTAAAAAAATGTCTTGACTTAAACTGGGGAACAGAAATGACTTGTAGCTAAAAACTGGCTTAAAGGGATTCCAATTTTGCCTGGCAACTACCCCCCATCAGGAGTGAAACTTGAGTCACAGCTGTGTTCCCAGGCCTATCTGCCTTTTGCTGGCCACACTAAGGATATGCCATCTCTCTGATAATTGAATTAAGGGGAGCCCCACAGAATACAGGAGCTCTGAACAATGCAACCCCCTTCACCCAGGCAGATGGTTTATTGCAGATGTCGTAAAATGGAGCTTCCTCCTGGAAGTACAGGGGAGGGGCACTGCCTGTGAGAGCAAGCTGGCTTGGCAGAACTGGAAAAACCAGAAATTCAACCTTGTGCTGGGGGGAAACCACACCCCTTTGGGGCCAGAACCTAACTCTAAAAAGATGGATCATTCATAGAGTGGACTTGTGAAAATTATTTAAATGACACCATCATTCTTGTGATTTTTCTGCCCACATTTTAAGACGATTTAGGACCCGGTGGTATGTTCAGGGGGGTTTTAGCGGAAAAGAGGATATTACTCAAAATGTGTGCATGTGAAAAATCTGACACTTCATCAACTAATGTCCATACTCCTTGCGCACATGTGTGTAAATTTGGGTTAATGTCCGAAATTGCAAACCAGTTAAAAAGTGCAAATATTGCCATTTCTGAATGCAAGCTCTCAGGAAGAGCAGATTTGGACAGGGTATACCTCCTGTGATATGTGAAGGGTGCATGTAATTTTAAACAAATGTGTACCTGTGCAAATATGTTTTTTGAGCAAATATAAATTGTGTGTAAAGTTGACAGGGGTGGGTTCTCTGTATCATAAACAGACCTCATCATGATGACACTTCATTTCATTCCCCCAATCAAGTGGAAGCGGATGAAGTGGCCAATGACAAGTGGAGAGGGGTAGGGGCTAGTGATGCTGCACACACACCCATTTTAAAAACAGATAAAAGCAGACAGACAGGACAGATAGGGACCTTCAAATCCATTTGCAGCTGGAAGCTCTGCCGGAAAATCCATACTTTACCTCCATCAACCTCCAGAGAGCTAACATAGAGACTTCAATCTATCCACCTTCAGAGACCCAGACCAGACCACTGTTAGCAGAACCAGAGAGCTGACCCAGATCACTGTGAAGTGCAGAGACCAGAGTCCAGTCTAAAACCTGACCAGATCCGTGGCGAGGCCCATTTAATTCAAGAATATAGTGTGAGTACCTAGCAAGACTGTGCAGAACCAATCTCTTAGTTGAAATAATATAATTCAATCTATTTTAATCTAAGTAGAACTGCCTGCTAACTGTCACCTGTCATTTGTAAAGCTGTCACCTGTCATTTTCTAGTTGCAAGCTGCACTTGTCTTTTTGAACTTTAAAATTTCAAATCTGAAAAACGACCTCCACAAAATTGCTCATATCTCCGCGACCGTTTGTTCTAGAGACTTGCAGTAACTTTCATCTGGAAGCTGAGATCCTAGGCTTTCCTATGACCCCAAAACGATAGTGATAGTCCTTGTAGTTCCTCTGTAATCGCGCCCGGCGCACTCGCGAATTTTACCGCGATTTGCAAATTTCTCCACGTGTAAAAATCTGCTGCTGCTTGCCTTCCGTTGCAAAAATTCGTTTGCAACCTGACAACCATTATAGAGCATTGCTAAAGTGATCCTGAACTTATTCAAAGCATATACCACTCACCCTAAACCTCTAGAGGGAATTAAAAGCATTTTAGCATATTTTTCACTTCATTGCCAGCACATATAAAAGCATTTTGGGCCTGTGTTTCCAACTTCTGTAGTCTAAGCTTGCTGGGGTGAACGGGATTACATTTGATTGCATTTCTGAGAACTGTGTGCCTTCCTTCCATTTCCTTGCATTGCTTAAGGGGGGAGGGGATTGCCAGAGAAAAGTGATTACATTGTTTTGTTGAAATCATATTGAGTATTTTCTGTATTGCATTTTCATTCAACCTTACATCCATCTGAACTTATATAAAGCATTCTCTACCACCTTCTTCTTCTGTTCCTATTCACAAGTGTGCTAGTGCCAGATTCTCCGTTGTTAATCTTTATCATATCAGATTAAGTGTGATATCCAATTATTAATTTATTATCAAAGTGTGATATATCTATACATTGTTTAATTTTTTCAAATAAATCTTTTAAATTTGCAAAACAAACCTACTTCTTGGCTCAGTGGGGTCAGGGGGATTCTAAGAGAGGGGTGTTATATAGGGGTAGTCATCGAGAACGCATGAACTGGACATAAAGATATATCAATAAGGGTTTCCATTCAGTATCCCAGACTAGGCATTGACTTAGCTGTAGTGTTGAATTGAATCCTCTTACAAATTGGGGGCTCGTGCCGGACGTTTGGATTAGATTTATCACTTGTGCAGATTAATACAGCGTGCCAGCTGACCAGATACACATATCCGGTCGGATCACACGCTGTGTTACGCTGTAAAGCACTCCTCAAAGGAACGCTCTAAGAAAAAGGTCTGTTTTGCAAAAATAAAATACAAACTTCTGTAAGTCAGGAAGGAACTCAAATTCCAGAATGACGACCTTAGTAGACATGAAAATAGCCAGAGAGCACTTCTTACATAAGTTATTTGTGAGAGGTGAGTGGACTCACCAGGACCAGACGGTCTGGTTGCAGGCCATCACGCAACAGGTCACGGAAACAGGGTCAGATATATGGAGAGATCAGGGTCCCTTACATGTGGCCCTGAGTGAACTATACATGGCTCCTAAAGCTAAGGATGAACAAGACAAGATGGTTAGGATAGCGGCATACCTGTACCTATATATGGGAGACATGCAGGATAAATGTACGGAAAGCCAAGATCTGGCGAACAAGCGACAGATGGCGTTAGAGAAGGTCCAATCTGACCTGGTCTCTTCTGAGCAGAGGCTGCAGGGGAGCCAGGAGTCAGAAAATGAGAGTAGACAGCACATCATTAAAACAAAGAGGGATATGGACATCCTGCAACAGGAAAAGGCTGACCAGGATACCAGATTTCTGGCCTTGCAGAAGGAGTACCAAGAAGGTTTGGACTCCCTACTGCAGAGCCAGAAAAAGCTGGAGCAACAACTGGACTTCGACAGGGTATGTGCTGAGCAGGTAGTCACCCTGCAAGGCCACCTAGATAGAGTGAAGGCAGAGAGCAACAAACTAATTCTGAAAGACCTGGATACCCAGGCAGAGTTTGATCAGGAGCGCTAAAAAGCTGGTGCCTTTCAACGGCAGAGGGACGACCTGGCAGCACAGATGCAGGCTCTCAGTCAGGAAAGAGACACTTTAGGCCAGGAAGTCTGCCACTTAAAAAAGGAAATTGAAGAAAATCACCTGGCCCTCCAGGGGCTGGGTGACCTCCAAAAAGAAAACCAGAACTTGGTAGAGCACACCAGAAGGGTGGAAGAGGCTCTGGCAAGAAAGGAGCAGGCCAGTAGGGATGGGACTCAGGAGGTAAACCTCCTGCAGCAAAGACTGGCCCAATTCTCCAGGACCAACCAGGAAGCACAGAGGGAAAATGAGGCCCTCTGTCAACACAATGATAGGCTCCAACAACAGGTAGCGATGCAGGAGAGACTGATAGAGTCTAGTAAGGCCTTAACTGAGGAACTGAAGGCGCAGGCTCTTGCATTGCAACAGGGAGCAGGGGCGGATAGAGATGAGGTTCGCTGGGAAAGAGAAACTCCTGAGCATAACCCCAGGAGCCCTAGTACCAGAGGCCTTTATTTCTCTCAGTCCCTGGACTCTGCCACCCCCATGTCCCCTGGCGCACATGAGCACAGGGCCACGGGGATGGCAGATTACTATCCAGCCAGAAGCATGGGGCTCATAGGCCAGTACCACCCAGGAATGGAGGGGCGGGCATCCGGGTATGGGCACCCAAGCACAGTGCAATTTGATGGGGAACCCCAGGAGAGTAGGCCCATTAAGGGCATCCTGAAAACCTCTGCCCAGTTAGGTCAGTGGGGGGGGTACCCATCAAATCCTGGCAGCAAGGAGGGATCTGAAGACTCCTCTGAGCGGGACAGGACACAAGAGACCAGGTCCCCACATTCTGCCAGCCATTCCCAGGCTCGCAGAATCCGGGAAAACCTGGAAGAACAGACGGGAACCTCTGGGAGCAGTGCCTCTGAGTCAGAAGATGAATGGACCAGGGTTACCCGAACCAAAAGGGCCAATAAGACAAAAAGGGCCTTGCTTAAGGACCCCTTAAAGCAGATTAAGGCAATCAGGAGCGTCATCACGCCTTATCATAAGAACGCCAAGTATTCTGTTTGGGAGCACTTAGAGTTGTATGAGCAAATGATGGAGACTTTCCATTTGAAGGACAGCCAAAGCTGTATTCAATATGTAAAGTGGACCTTCTCCCCGGAATACTCCAGTTTCTTTGCGGGGCTGGAGGACCAAAATCATTTAAGATGGTCCACCTATAAGGCGGCCATCTTGAAACATTTTTCTGTTCACAGAAATCCTCAAGAGGCTCGCAAGGCAGCCTACAATTTGCAATGTGGGGAGGATCAGGCCCCACAAGAATTTGTGCAAGAACTGAAACGTGCTTCTGCGCAGACCACCAGAAGGGTGCGCACAGACAGTAGAGAATTCATTAATACATTTTTTCATGCCTTGCCCAAATACATAATGACCCAGCTCGTGAGGGATTTTCACGAGAAAAGATCTTTAGACTGGGTCATTGAACAGGCTACCCGGATCTATGAGGTGCAGAAACTGGTAGATAGCAAAAGTAATGCCCAGAAAAACCCCAAAGCCAGCAGCACCCCTGCTGCTGCCAAGGTGGCAGAGGTAAAGGTCACCCCCATTTTAGATTTGGAGATGGGAGGGCCTAAAAACCTACCTGCACCTAATAATGCTAGGCCCAGAAGGTCCTCGGGCCAGTCACAGACAGGGAGCCAGGGAGGCAGCCCCACAAATGGGGTCCCTCGCTCTCCTGATTATGTAAGTCCCCGTTACAAGGGAAATCGACCCATCCTGGGTTATGTGTGGACTCCTCCAGCCCAAGGGGGGGGATCCAGCCAAGCACCTAACCCAGGGAACTTCCCTCCTAACTTCCCACAGGAGGGCAGAAATTCTCCAAATCCTGGGCAGAACTTTTTCCCCAGGGATCCACCCAACTTCCAACCCCAAAATCATCCATCCTTCTTTCCCCAATTCCCTGAGCCCAGACAACCTAATCCGGGAGAGGGGAGGCCAAGGGTGGAGGGGTACCCAAATCTTCCCAACCCGGGGTACTACCAGAGAACGGATAGCTACCCTTCCCGGGATCAGCCCAGGGGAGAAAACAGGGCCCCGTATCAGCCTGAGCGGGTTTCCCAGTTAGAGCGCCAGGTTCAAAACATGGCGCGGGATCTGGGTCACATACTGAGGGCTCAGCAGAACCCTCAGATCGGCATGCCGGCGCAGAACGCACCCAACTCTGGACCTGGTGCCCCAGAACAATGACGGAGGCAGCACCCCGATAACTCACCGGTTCCCAGGGAGGAGGCACAAAGGGAAGGGGGGTGTAAAGCCTTGGAGGAAGCTTCCTTCCTCACTTGTAAACAGCCCCTGGAAACCCAGGAACCGGAAACAAAATCTCTTGCCCCTGAAAGTCTGCCTCCTAAGGAGCAGAGGGGGGGTAGGAGAAACAAAAGACCCAACCAGACTCAGTTTGAGGAGGAGGTACAGATCTTCCAATTTGAGGGAGAGGGGTCCTCAGAGGATCCTGGGAAAAGGATCTTCTCCTTCAGAGAGGGGGGAACTCCTCCCAAAGAAAAATGGGTCCCTAGGGATGCAAATCCAGACTGGGGAGATGTGGAGACTGAGCTACCGCCGCCCACCATCTCATCCCAGAACCAACAGCAAGAAAATTTCCTGGTTCAAACCCATCCTGGTGACTGCCTCCAAAAAGGGCGGGGCGGCCCAGAACCGGAACCAGGGGAACCCACAATGGCTCTGATCTCCAGTTGCCAACTTTTTCTTTCAGATTCCCAAGGCTCTCCACAGAATTCTGCCCAAATCTCTTCGCTAGCGATGTCCAAAACCAGAAGGTTAGCCCACCAGTTGTCCAAAAATGTGCATTATCTGTGCCCCCTTGAGGAGAAGGAGGAAAGATACTATGCCCCGGTACAAGTACAGGGGCAGGGTACAATTTTGGCACTGGTGGACACTGGATCTCAAGCTACCCTTCTGTCCAGAAGGGCCTTTGACGAACTGAATGCAGGAAGGGGAGAGAATTACCAAATTCCTCTCACCTCACTTCCTGGACAACTCCAGAACTTTGACGGGAAGGAAATTCCCGTCGAGGGGACGGCAGATTTGGACATTAAGATCGGGCGACACAAGGTGAAACACCCGGTCATAGTAGTGACTCCAGAGGGCACCCCTTGTTTACTGGGGAATGACCTCCTGAGGAGGTTGTCACCCCTAATAGATTGCGTAAACAAGGTCCTCTGGACCCAGACTAGCCGACCAATAAAATTAAAACAGAGTGTCAACCATGTTAGTTTAAACGGCACCTGCCACATGGTTGAACAAAAACCTGACCAAGTAGAATTTCACTTCCAGAATAGCCAAATTCCAGACGTGACAGTAATAGCAGTAGGACAACAGACTGGTGATGGAGGGTCCTCTCTATTTCTGAAAATCAACCTTCCTTCCAGTCTAAAGTGGTACTCCACGCTGGAAGGAAACACTCTGAGATTCTATACTAATCCACAATCAGAAACTCCCACTCCTATAGTCCAGAAAGATGTGAAATCAGCTCAGAGCCTGGCTGATATTCAGCAAATTGGAGAGCAGTTGTTCATCCCTGTTCAGTTAAATGATGGGAAGGACTCTGTTCTCGCTCGAGTGTGTGTGAACAACGGTAAGAGCTTCATCAGCGAAGCCATGTTCCGCCAACTCCCAAAAGATCCAGCCATCCCCACATTCAAACTGATAGACAAATGGGAAATGGACCTGGAAGCACCCAATTCCAAACATCTCCTGCCAAGCAGGTGTATGCTCAAAATCTCCATTGGCAACAAGAGCATAGTCCACAATTGTTGGGTCGTGAGAGACGTCCCTGCCGCCTTTTACTTAGGCAGTGACATTCTCAATCGCTTTGCCATTAGTTTGGACCTAATAAACTTCAAAGCTTGGTCCCGATTAGCGGATAATCCCATGGGCTTTGATGATCCAGAAAAAGCATTTAGGTCAGCTCAATTGCTACCTTATGCAGTTGAAATTCAGGTTAAAGAGGAAGTCACCATCCCAGAAAGGACCCGACAATTCTCCCTGGAAGTGAAAGTTAAAAGGGGACAAGAGTTGAAAAACCCTGATGCTTACATACATCTAAACGCTTCTCTCCAGCAGCAAGGGTTAGGGGTAAACCCAACACCATTAGTCAACATAGAACATGACACCATTCCAATAGAGGTGGATAACAGCGACTTAAAGAGTATTACTCTAGCCGCAGGCACCATTATTGGAATGGCGGTTGATGACCGACATTTTTCCATAGATTTAGGTAATGAACTGTTAGGGCCAATCCCCAAGGACTGCTTTGACAGTGACAGTGAGGACAATACAACACCAGACAGGATTTTTACCCGGCATGGGGGGAACTTCCTGGTGTACACTTCTTGCCCTTATGGTAAGGAAGATGTGACTTGTGACTTCAGGAGGGATGAGGTGATTTTCCAGGTCCATGAGGGCTGCCTTTCCCACCTGAAGCCTCCAGTCCAAATCAGCACTCTGACCAGGGACTTCTCCACCCAGCTGGAGGAGGCCGCTGAAATAGCCAAACCAGAAGTCTTTCCAGGCTTCAGGCAGATGGTGGAAGAGAGAGTCAACCTAGCTGACGCCTGTGTCACTCTGGAACAGAAGCAAAAGTTGAAACAAGTTTTCTTGGATTTCCAAGATCTCTTTGCGGTAGACTCATATGACTGTGGTCGCACTGACATCCACACAACAACAATCCCCACGGACCCTGGCATGACTCCTGTGTTTGTGAAGCAATATCGCTTGCCTCTCGCATCAATGGAGTCCCTTACTGAAATAATTAAGAACCTTGAGTCCCGGGGAATAATCCGTCCAGTCCACAGCACCTTCAATAATCCGGTGCTGGGAATATTGAAGCCAAACGGCCAGTGGAGACCCTGCGCTGACCTTAGGGAGCTCAACAAACGGGTCCATACTTCCCGATGGCCTCTGCCCTACATTGACCAAGGGCTGGCCCAGATCCAGGGGTCCCAGGTATTCACTGCAATAGACCTGACCAATGGATACTGGACCGTGCCTGTCAGCAGGGAGGACCAATACAAGCTGGCTTTTACCTTTGGGGGCCAGCAATACACATGGACCCGGACTCCCTTCGGATACCTCAACTCCGGTAATGAGTTCAATATTTTCCTACATAAGGCCATGCCCGACCTGGGTGCGAGGGGTAACCTGGCTTATGTAGATGATGTCCTCATCAAAAGTTCATCTGTGGAGGAACACATAGCGGAGATCCGTTATGTTCTGACGCAGTTGAGGGCCGCCGGAGCAAAACTTTCCTTTCAGAAAGCACAGTGGTGTAGAACCCGTGTTAATTTCTTGGGGCATGAGATTACTCCTCAGGGTCTCTGTCCCCAGGAAAAGAAAGTGGAAGCACTTCAGAAACTGAAAGACCCCACAACTCTGCGGGAACTAAGGAGCCTCCTTGGACTGACTAATTACAGCAGAAAGTTCATTGAGGGCTACGCAGAGATCACCAGACCCCTGATTCATCTCCTGAAGGGGGGATCAAGTGGGAATGGGGTCCAGAACAAGCCGAGGCAGTAAAACAACTCAAAAGAAGCCTCTCACAAGCGCCTTGCCTAGCTTACCCTGTCAGAAACAAGGAGTTCTTCCTGGAGACGGGGTTCTCTAATACGTGCTTGACGGCAGTATTATACCAAAAGCATGACAAGGTCAATAAAGTAATCTCCTATGCGAGCAAAACTTCATCCTCTTTGGAGGAAAAATTCAACGATTGTGAGAAGGCACTCCTGGCAACGGTGTGGGCATTGAAGAATTACCGCCCGTTTATCCAGGGGGAACACATCATAGTGGAGACTCCACACCAGCCTCTGCAATATCTCCACAGTGACAGAATCCGGGCCGGAAATGTGAGTAATTCCCGAATTACTTCCTGGATTCTGTCAATGCAAGGCTTTCCTGTGGAGGTCAGATATGGCCAAAACAAGACGAGTCCCCTCGCGCAAGGTCTGGCTGACTTGCATGATTGTGCCAGAGAAAACTGTCTCGAGGACGAAAGCCTAAAAATAAAGGACAACATGGAGGCATACCTTAATTCCCCACACAAAGTCTTTGAAGAAGACAAGTGTGAGGGAATGCCCACTGTCTATGTGGATGGATGCTCTTACCATGTTGACAACAACGGGGAGAAAGAACTGGTGGCTGGCGTAGGGAATGCATGGGTGAATGAGTCCCCAGAACCCTCCGCTGGATACAAAATTGGTCCCCGAAGTAGTCAGGTGGCAGAATTGATGGCTGTGCATCAGGCCATCCTCACTGCTGTCCAGCATCAACTCCACGAACTGGTCATAATCACAGATTCGGATTATGTACGGAACCGGTTCGTGGAGCACCTGGTTAATTGGAAAACCAGAGGCATGTTATGTGCTAATAACAAACCCTTGAAACATGGGAAGTTGATCCAAAACATTGACGATCTGGTCACCTCGAATGAGATGACCATCTATTGGAAAAAGATCAAGGGTCATTCCAAAGTAGAGGGACCAGACAAAACTGGAAACGACTTAGCTGATCATCTGGCCAAAACCGGGGCCATCCAAGGGGATCTAATTGAGATTGAGTCCCTGTTGGGGGAAATCCAGGTCACTGCTATCACTAGGTCCCAGACAAATGCTCACAACGACCTTTCAATTGCACAATGGAGCAAGGAGACCCCTGATGCTGATTTGATTACCGCTCAGAAGGGGGATCCAATAATTGGTAAATTTTACCAGCACCTTGAGGACCCTGAGAACTTTCCCCTGACGGATACCGATTACACTGGGAAAGAGGACCTAAGAGTGTTGATGAAATGTCCAAAAATGTTCCGGATCCAAGACGGTTTGTTGGTAAGGAAATCCAAAGCTGGCCACGATCAGTGGGTGGTTCCTACCTCATTCCGAAGCCCGATGTTAAGTCACGCCCATGATGCGGCCACCGCCGGTCATAGGGGGTTTCACACAACACTGGAAATCTTAAGAGAGGTTGCATACTGGCCACACATGGGGCAGGACCTCGACCAATATTTGAAGGGGTGTCTTGTGTGTGCACAATTTCAGCCATCATCCCTCACGCACCGTGCGCCTCTCCAAAAGAGGGGGATGACACTGCCATGGTCAGATTTACAAATCGACTTTGTAGGCCCCGTGATTCGCTCTGCTAGGGGGAATAAGTACATGTTGACTGTGACGTGCTTGTTTACCAAGTGGGTGGAATGTCTCCCAGCCCCAAATTGCAAGGCAGAAACGGCAGCTGCCTTGATGATTAACCACATCTTTTCCCGTTTTGGTCTACCTCAAAGGATTGAGTCAGACAGGGGTAGCCACTTCACCAGTGAAGTAATGGCAAAGATGTGGGAGATACTGGGGGTCAAAAGGAAGTTGCATATTGCTTACAGGCCAGCTTCTTCTGGGGCAGTAGAGAGTTATAACCGAACCATTGTGAGCATATTAAAGAAGTTTGTGGCAGATTCTGGGCCAAGATGGGATATCCGATTACCTCTGGTCCTAATGGCCATCAGATCTACCCCTTCATCTGCAACCAAAATGTCACCATTTGAGTTGATGACTGGGCGCAAGATGGTGCTTCCTCAGCATTTGCTCTACAGGACCCAAGAGCAGACACTGATAAATGCCTCCACTACTCATGAGTATGTGGAGAATTTAAGGAAACACCTCCAACATGCTTTTGCTTACGCTCAGCGGAATCTAGAAAGATCGGCTGATAGCATGAAGACCCATTATGACCTGAAAACTTCCAGGAAGGAATATCAGGTGGGAGACCGGGTCTATCTATACAACTTCCAAAGGAACCAGGCCAAGCAGCGCAAATTTTTGTCTACATGGAAGGGACCCTTTGAGATTATAGACAAAATCTCCCCTGTGACCTACAAGATCCGCATCCCCAAAGGCAGTTTGGCAGAGGGGGAAGACAAGTGGGTCCACATAAACCAGTTGAAATGTTGCCATCCCAGGCACACTCTGCAACAACTGGAGGAATCCTCTGGAATCCTAGCGGGTACTGTCTCAGACTAATTCAGTTCCAACCATAAAACATACCACATCTAGTCTCTAAAATATTGTGATTTGCATGAAACTGTCTCTTAGTTATACTGTTTTTTTTTTCAAAATAAGAATGTAATGTTTCGTTATGATGAAATTTATATACCACCCCACTATATCAATGGTGGGGAAGAAATGTCCATGAATAGGTATTGCCGCTCTTCCTTTGTCGTCCTAGGAGAAAGAAAACTGGGAGACGGGCCAAGGAGGACGATCCGGAGACCGGGAGCAGAGACGCAATGGGCCCGGGGTACCGCCCAATCTTCCCATCAGGACCGGCGAGTAGAACCGATCGATCCGACCGGATGGAGAAAAAAGATGCTGAACTGTGCCATCTATTGGAAGAAGATGAGGAAACATCCCAGGTCTTGCGAGTCCCATTAGTGAAATAGAATGGCCATCGCAAGAGGGGAGCTTGTGGGATGTTTTTATCCACGCATCCAAGCCCTACCTCAAAACTGTGCAGTACTGACATGGAAAACATCATGATGGCCAGAGCTTCCCAGAAAATGCACAGGGAAATGCATGAAGAATAGGCTGCCACTCATTTTTGCCGATGTTATGGGCACAGAAGGACACTGCCTAAAACCACCATTGGACTACCCACACAGTAGTCTGAAACCATTGGGAATGGCAATGCTGATTGCCAAAAGCAAACCCATAACTGTTGGGAATTCATTTCCTTAAATCCCAAAAAGGGGTGCAGTACCAGTACTCACCACTATCAAAAAGCCGGCGTTTTAAAACAACACCAGATTTTACTTTTTTGTGTAAAACTGAATAAATGAACCCAAAGCAGGCCAAAGAAAGACTTACTGAGAGGTGGATCCAATGTAAAGTTATATTCTGAAGTGAATTGAAGGTTTATAACAAGACTGGCTGAGCTGTGGATTTCAGCAGTTTAAGTAAATTTGGACTGAAAGACACTAAAAATCTAAATGTTTAAAAGAAATGAGTGACCTACTTTTGAGTGTCACATAGGTTGCAATTGTTTAAATGTCATAGTTTTAAACTTAGAATCAGCATCCTAGCTGCATATGTAAAAAAATGTCTTGACTTAAACTGGGGAACAGAAATGACATGTAGCTAAAAACTGGCTTAAAGAGATTCCAATTTTGCCTGGCAACTACCCCCCATCAGGAGTGAAACTTGAGTCACAGCTGTGTTCCCAGGCCTATCTGCCTTTTGCTGGCCACACTAAGGATATGCCATCTCTCTGATAATTGAATTAAGGGGAGCCCCACAGAATACAGGAGCTCTGAACAATGCAACCCCCTTCAGCCAGGCAGATGGTTTATTGCAGATGTCGTAAAATGGAGCTTCCTCCTGGAAGGACAGGGGAGGGGCACTGCCTGTGAGAGCAAGCTGGCTTGGCAGAACTGGAAAAACCAGAAATTCAACCTTGTGCTGGGGGGAAACCACACCCCTTTGGGGCCAGAACCTAACTCTAAAAAGATGGATCATTCATAGAGCGGGCTTGTGAAAATTATTTAAATGACACCATCATTCTTGTGATTTTTCTGCCCACATTTTAAGACTTGTTAGGACCCGGTGGTATGTTCAGGGGGGTTTTAGCGGAAAAGAGGATATTACTCAAAATATGTGCATGTGAAAAATCTGACACTTCATCAACTAATGTCCATACTCCTTGCGCACATGTGTGTAAATTTGGGTTAATGTCCAAAATTGCAAACCAGTTAAAAAGTGCAAAATATTGCCATTTCTGAATGCAAGCTCTCAGGAAGAGCAGATTTGGACAGGGTATACCTCCTGTGATATGTGAAGGGTGCATGTAATTTTAAACAAATGTGTACCTGTGCAAATATGTTTTTTGAGCAAATATAAATTGTGTGTAAAGTTGACAGGGGTGGGTTCTCTGTATCATAAACAGACCTCATCATGATGACACTTCATTTCATTCCCCCAATCAAGTGGAAGCGGATGAAGTGGCCAATGACAAGTGGAGAGGGGTAGGGGCTAGTGATGCTGCACACACACCCATTTTAAAAACAGAAAAAAGCAGACAGACAGGACAGATAGGGACCTTCAAATCCATTTGCAGCTGGAAGCTCTGCCGGAAAATCCATACTTTACCTCCATCAACCTCCAGAGAGCTAACATAGAGACTTCAATCTATCCACCTTCAGAGACCCAGACCAGACCACTGTTAGCAGAACCAGAGAGCTGACCCAGATCACTGTGAAGTGCAGAGACCAGAGTCCAGTCTAAAACCTGACCAGATCCGTGGCGAGGCCCATTTAATTCAAGAATATAGTGTGAGTACCTAGCAAGACTGTGCAGAACCAATCTCTTAGTTGAAATAATATAATTCAATCTATTTTAATCTAAGTAGAACTGCCTGCTAACTGTCACCTGTCATTTGTAAAGCTGTCACCTGTCATTTTCTAGTTGCAAGCTGCACTTGTCTTTTTGAACTTTAAAATTTCAAATCTGAAAAACGACCTCCACAAAATCACTCATATCTCCACGACCGTTTGTCTTAGAGACTTGCAGTAACTTTCATCTGGAAGCTGAGATCCTAGGCTTTCCTATGACCCCAAAACGATAGTGATAGTCCTTGTAGTTCCTCTGTAATCGCGCCCGGCGCACTCGCGAATTTTACCGCGATTTGCAAATTTCTCCACATGTAAAAATCTGCTGCTGCTTGCCTTCCGTTGCAAAAATTCGTTTGCAACCTGACAACCATTATAGAGCATTGCTAAAGTGATCCTGAACTTATTCAAAGCATATACCACTCACCCTAAACCTCTAGAGGGAATTAAAAGCATTTTAGCATATTTTTCACTTCATTGCCAGCACATATAAAAGCATTTTGGGCCTGTGTCTCCAACTTCTGTAGTCTAAGCTTGCTGGGGTGAACGGGATTACATTTGATTGCATTTCTGAGAACTGTGTGCCTCCTTCCATTTCCTTGCATTGCATAAAGGGGGGAGGGGATTGCCAGAGAAAAGTGATTACATTGTTTTGTTGAAATCATATTGAGTATTTTCTGTATTGCATTTTCATTCAACCTTACATCCATCTGAACTTATATAAAGCATTCTCCACCACCTTCTTCTTCTGTTCCTATTCACAAGTGTGCTAGTGCCAGATTCTCCGTTGTTAATCTTTATCATATCAGATTAAGTGTGATATCCAATTATTAATTTATTATCAAAGTGTGATATATCTATACATTGTTTAATTTTTTCAAATAAATCTTTTAAATTTGCAAAACAAACCTACTTCTTGGCTCAGTGGGGTCAGGGGGATTCTAAGAGAGGGGTGTTATATAGGGGTAGTCATCCAGAACGCATGAACTGGACATAAAGATATATCAATAAGGGTTTCCATTCAGTATCCCAGACTAGGCATTGACTTAGCTGTAGTGTTGAATTGAATCCTCTTACAGTGCAGTGCTCAGAAGCCAAGGGTGACGTGTTTGCATCTTTAGAGTCTCAGTGGGATTCTGGCTGCTTCATTTTATAATCTCTGTTATCAAGTTAGAGGTTGTTGGTATAGTCAAGTATAGAGAGTGAGAGTACAAGTGTAATCACTGCAATGGTGCTGTGCAGGGAGATCCAGAATGGCATTATGCAGTGTAGGTATATATAGTTGATTTTACCCGTGGTTTGAGTGTGTGAATACTGTCCATTACGTTGGGGGAATTTGATTTTAGAGTTGGTTGTGGGCAGGTTTCATCCTTTCAGTTTTGGTAGGATGATGCTTGCGTCTGTTTGTCACCTTGCCGGTGTCGTCATGTGTGAAGCAAGTGGCAATGTCCAATTTCTTGATGTGTATAGAGTGTGTTTGCACATAATATGTGTATCATCTGTATAGTGGGAAGAATGACCTGCCTGAGTTGTTGATGAGGTCCAGGAGCATAATCATTGTTAATGCTGAAGAGCAGTGGTTCAAGCCTGGATCCATTTGCTATTCTACAGATCACAAAGTAATGGCATGACTTCAACTGGGCCATGTGAGTGGTTTCAGTACTATCTGTAAGGAATTAATTAATCCAGCATAGGGCGGATGCCTCTAATGCAATGACCCTGAGTTTTTGGGGTTTTTTTGCAGGATTTTGTGGTGCTGTTATATCCAGGAGGGTGAGTGCAAAGGTGCATTTGCATCAACATTGCTTTTTTTTTTTTTTTAAATCTTACTCCAGACCAAGGACAGTGTTGATTGCTTTACTGTCATGGACAGAATCAATGCTAGGATTTTTGTAAAAGATTATTTGTTTCAGTTGAGTTCCTGTTGTATGAATATTTTCAGCATGTTTGCTGTAAGTGGCATGTTGGGGATGTGCTGGTATCTTTCTGGATATTTGGGCTCAGCTGTCAGATTTTAGAGTATATCCGTAACAAAGGCTGTCTGGAACGCTTGTGTGATGATGCAAAGCCATTGGAATGTAGGGCGTAATCTAGATTGTTGAATTACAGCTTGTAGACATGGAGGAGACATTGATCTTCAGGAGGGCCTTCTGGTTTGTTGGTGTTGACAGTGGACATGAATTCTTTCTTTGAGAAATTACAATGCTGTTTTTGTTGTCTGTTTGGTGCAACATCCAACATTGGGTTTAATGTTGCTTGGCCTGTCTTGTTCAAGTGCTCTTGGGTCTGTTGAACGTTCTTGCTGTAGTGAAATGGGATGTAGTTGCAGAGATGTTGGGAATGGTTTGTAGATGTTTTGCAGTCTCAAGGCTTTTTGAATTCCTTGATATTCTTGAGCAGTTCCATCTGGAAATGTTGTGTAGACAAAATGTGGCGAGATTTAATTGCATTTATCATTTCTGCTCTGTAGAGTAGAAGTATGGAATTTGTTCCTTGCTGAGTGGATTTCTTACCAGGTTTGCATAAGCCTCAAATAAAGTGTAAAAAGCTGATCAGGAAGGGCCTAAGAAAGGATGCAATCATTATCACTCCATTCGGTACACTGCTTTGATTGGCATCCGATGGTCCACTATTTCTTTAGGTGCCTTGGAATATTCCCACCTCCTTGGGATCTTGGAATTCTGGGCATGCTGGAAAAAATAACTATGCTGTGTTGGGAAGTCTCAGTACTTCCAGTGGCTTTAAAATGTAATAGAATTTCCTACCAACTGTTTACAGGAAAGTATTGGCCTCATTATGACTTGATGGTAACGGTAGAATGCAGTATTCGAAAAATCACTTGATTATGTGTTTGGATCATAAGGGGTTCAACAAAGGATTTCCATGTGGGCATTGCTGCCAGAAATGGACATGTACGGTCGGAATCGTTTCATACTTGAAGGACCTTGGTTTGGCAATGTATCACTCAAAGATTCATTCACAGGGTGAGTATTACATGTATTTAATTATCACACTTAGATGGCATGTCAGACTAAGCACTGCCCTTTGCACATCAATTCAATCCAGGGGATAGACATGGTTGTTTGTACCGCTAAGCCATTGTTGCCTTCTCGGACAGCGCACCTTTGTAATTTAGCAGAAGGCACATCCCCACTCCCACTCACATACAACACAAACACTATTGCACAACACAACTGCCATATGAATGAAGCTACGGTTCACGACAGCATATTAAACTGTAGCTACTCACAAAATTCTTCATCCACTTAAACACATCCCCTCAGGCTTAGTTCATAGTATACCTTCTTTCCACCCACTCACATGCCATTCAGACATGGGTGACTAGCAGGGTCTTGGCCAACCGTTATAACTTTAATGGACGAAATGCACACACACATAATAGCACCTCAAAGTTGTTCCCATATTTCTGGACTTTGGTCCCTCTGAGGGCATTCAACGAACAGTGCGTTGGGACTATAATTATGGTGAAAGGTGGTATAAAAATGAAAAAATGAATGGATTAATGAATGGCGTAAATAGACTCTATTTAACCTATGCAATATTTTCTATGGCCACCAAGTCACCAAGGGGTATGAATCACAATGTAGACTACATGTGTTACCTGTGAGGGAAGGGGATGTGAAGGGGGACAATGTTATGGTAGACTTTGAGCAGGCAAATCTGCAGGACATTGGTTTATTTACATTTCCAAATATGTATTTTTGTGCACCTCGGATTCCCAATGATATGGGGTATTATGGTAATGTTTTGATGCTCTGGATGATCTAATTATGGTGACATTCACTCCTAAGGATTGGGATTGACTAGGATTTCTGTTTTTGCTGTATTGAGGTTATGTGAGTTATGAAATGGGTTCTTGTGTTTCTTCAGTGTTCTATCAATTATTATTTTAATGCTGTGAACACTTACAAGTATGCACTCTCAATACTTTAGTCACTCCAAAATGACTGCTCTGTTAGCCATTCCAAAATGGCCACCTCACGTGAACCCGAAGTGCCTCATGGCACTCTCTCTGCTTTTAAATATGGCTGCAGGGCACCAGACCAGTGTGCCGGTCTGATGCTCTGCTGTCCGAGTGAAATGTTTCTGACAGGACTACATGGATAATTCTGGGTGAAATTTGTGTGTTTTACACTTTGGGGAGTTCTTACAGAAATCTTCATTTACAGATTCATGTATATAACTGAAGTCTGGGGAAGATAAGTTTCTTTGCAAACGGGCTACACTTGCTAGATTACTTCTGAGTGGGTGTTTCTTACCATTGTGATAGAATCCACCAGTTCAAAGGTTGGTGTTGTAAGCATTATTATTTTTAACATAATATTTACTTATAAGAACTGATGAATGTTGAGACTTTACACCATACTTTGAATATTGGCCTGTGTCGCATCCAAAGAGGATTGTGAATATTACCTTGAGCCACACCTAGAGAGGACTGTGATTATTAGCCTATGCCACATTAAGACAGAACTGCGAAAATTAGCCTATGCCACACTAAGACAGAACTGTGAATTTTGGCCTGTGCCACACTAAGATAGCACTGTGAATATTAGCCTATGCCGCACTAAGACAGAGCTGTGAATTTTAAACCTGTGCCACACTAATATAGAACTATGAATATTAGCCTGTGCCACACTAAGATAGAACTGTGAATATTAACCTGTGCCACACTAAGAACTGTGAATATTAGCATGTGCCACACTAAGACAGAACTTTGCGTTTTTAGCCTGTGCCACACTAAGATAGAAATGTGAATATTAGCCTATGCCACATTAAGACAGAACTGTGAATATTAGCCTGTGCTACACTAAGATAGAAATGTGACTATTAGCCTGTGCCACACTAAGGTAGAACTGTGAATATTAGCCTGTGCCACACTAAGATAGAACTGTGAATATTAGCCTCTGTCACACCCAGAGAGGATTGCGAATATTACCCCGACTCACACCTAGAGAGGACTGTGATTACTAGTCTGTGCCACGCTAAAATAGAGCTGTGAATATTAGCCTGTGTTGCATCCACAGAGTATTGTGAATATTACCTTGCATCACATCTGTGATTATTAGCCTGTGCCACACTAAGCTAGAACTGTGTTTATTAGCCTGTGCCACATTAAGATAGAACTGTGAATATTAGCCTCTGTCACACCCAGAGAGGATTGCGAATATAACCAAGAGTCACACCTAGAGAGGACTGTGATTACTAGCTTGTGCCACACTAAGATAGAGCTGTGAATATTAGCCTGCGTTGCTTCAAAAATGAATTGTGACTATTAGTTTGAGTCACATCTAGAGAGGACTGTGAATATTACCTTGAGTCACACCGAGAGAGGACACACAAAATTAGTGTGCGTCTCTTCAGACAGTAATGCTAACAACCAACCCTACTAAAACCTCACCCCTCTGTATACACCTCTCAAACTCAACTAAACACAACCACACCTCTAAAACCACAGTGAGCCACATGCACTTCACTACACTGCAACAATAAACAAACCGCACATAGTCTTACACAACAACACATGACGGACACCGACTGGATACCACATCAAAAAGCTCAGCGAACAGTGTTATTCAAACTGAAGCTGCTAACAGCACATCACAGTTCCCTTGCTCTTTCTCCAAACTTTATCCTATTAATGTATCCCAACCGACCCCCATTTTTACAGATCTGCCAGAATGCCAGGGGACCACTCCAGTGGTGATAGTGCGCGGTATAAATATCCTTTAACATTAACATACTCACACAATTACATTTTTGACTTGGAGATGTTAATCAATGTTAAGAAGTAGCAGATTGACAGCCTTGAAAAAGGAATCTGTGATTCCGAAACACTTCGGCATATTGGAATGTTTTACTAGTGATACTTATCAAAATGGACATTCCATGTTAACACTGTGAGATAAATATCTAGATGAATGTTTGATTTTTTCATCTGACCATGTGTTCATTTTTACACATGTAATGTGATTTAGACCCTGTGGATCAAGAGAGAAATTTAGGATTGTATTTAATAGCACTTGTGAACAAATTCATGTGCTTGATTGTAATAAACACACTTGTTGTAAGATATACTTACAGTATATATTTTAAAATGTTGGTATATAATTTCAATTTAACTACATAGGGTTGTCGGACCCAGAGGAGTGCATTCAGGGTCACCAGTCAGCAACGACTGGGATTTGTTTTGTTTAGTTGATGCCGGAGCCCCAACATTACCCCCGACATTACGTTGAAGAGGCGCCTGATGTTAAGAGCCATTGAGCGTGCAGGGACAAACCCACTCTGGTCTTCATGGATCAGATGGGGCATGATAGGAAGAAACCTAATTGCTATGACCTTGGCAAATATCTTAGTATCAATATTCAGAAGCGACAGGGGTATGTAGTAAACACATTCATCGCTGGGTTTACCGGGCTTAAGAAGGACAGTTATCGTAGCCTCATGTAGAGATGGAGGGAGAATGGTTTCCTGCAATGATTCAGCCCAGACTTCCAGCAGCCTAGGCGCTAGGAGTGCAACATGTTCCTGGTAGAACTCTGATGTGAGTCCATCCAGTCCAGGGGCCTTACCTTTCGGGAGATCGGTGATGGCCCTAACAATCTCATCAAGCTCGAACAGGGTTTCGAGCTATTCCCTCATGGATCGGGAGATGAGAAAAGGGGAGGCATTTAAAATATCACATATTTTAACTATTATCACTGTATTCACAATTAGGTCCTGAGTTTCCTTGTACAGGCCAAATACTATGCACATTTTACAAAATCTTTGATTTTCAGCTTGCAGAATGATATTCCTTAAAAAAATGAAAATGTACGCAGAAATACAACAAGGGCTGCGTGCCAAGAAGGACACTGCGCGAGCCTGTATGCAGGATAAAAAATGCACGCACGCGTATCCATGGAATATACTGAGCAAAGTACCGTATTTGCAAGTCGCTCCCGGAACTCCCCGACACGCCCACATGTGAAGCATAAACAGCCAGAACAGCTACATTTGCGCGCTCCTGCAGGCGTGAATGAACGCACCCTTCAAATAGTGCATGGGGTCCCCCTCAAGCAGGCCTTCATCTTGCGGACCCAGCGCAGGGTCCCCCGTAACTGTTGCCGGCACCTCGACAACATGCGTATGAAAAATCGTAATTCGGTCTTAACGCAGAAAATATGCGTGCAAACCTCCGTAAACTGTTCCCAAATCCTCACTACACTGCTTATGCCACCCCTAAGTTAGATTGGAACTCCGGTTGCATACACGCACCCCTAAATCTGACATGTAAACCCCCCTCCATGCTGCAAAACCTTTGCGCAAGTGTACTTACGCCTGCCTTCCGTTGGCGTACTGATCGAGGGATTTGCATGGCCATTCCTATGCCAAGAGGCTGCACCGGTGTTTCCATGAATACATGTCATTTGATGCAAATTTGGGCGTCTGAGGGACTGCCTGTGGGCCGTCCCTCGTAACTCCCAGTTGTTTGCATGTTCTTCCCCATTTTCTGAGTTCCGCCCCCTTCCCAGCCCTCACTGCAAGCCATGCCCACACTCTTCACAGTGTCTCCTGCAAGGTGCTCGATGGCTCGCACCGATGTCCCAAAGAGCGTCCTTATCAGTCGGTTCCATTAATTGATGAATGCAGATTTGCATGCGGTTTGGCGCCCAAGCCCCCTATTTCCCATGCAAATAATTCCATGAATTGGGCCCTCAGCGTGGCATTTACAGTTTCTTTCCCAGCTACCCTACTAAATAGGAGTCAAGGGAATTCAGAAGGATACTTCACTACTTTATGTTTGTTAGGCATGTCACTAACTTTGTTAATGCCTTGTACAGGGACATGACATAATCATTACTTATCATGAACTATATCATGAACTATATTGTAAATCATAACTTCAAACTCAATAGTGCTCATGCACACACCATCGGAAGAATGCAGAGCTGCCTTCCGAAGGATAAAATGCGACAACTCACACCACTAATGTGTGCATGATCTTCCCTTTCCCTATCGGCCTTTCCATGGTATTTCAAAATGAATAAATAGAAAAAGCTGTACTAGAAGGTCATATATTTCCTTACCAATGAAGATGTTGTACCTAATATGTACCTGAAAAAATACGTTTGGTAATTATGGGGGCATGTGTCATAAAGAGCCAGAACTCCTACTCGATAAAAATCAATAGACAAAACTTACAGATATCACTGGAGGAATAACGTTTCCCTCTTAGTGAGTTTACCTTGCATGTTTCATCATCTGTTAACAAAACATAAAACCTAAGCACAATGCACAAGTCTATTGACTATCAATGTATTGTTTTCACTAAATAAATATGCATTGTTTCAAATAGTTACATAATAATTTGATATTTGTATAGAGTTTTGATCCAAAGCGGACTTCATAGCCCACATTTACATACATTATTATTACCCAATCGAAACTGATACTCACTTTATCGACTTCAGAAGGATAAAAGGCTGAGTTGACTTTGCCAGGATTTGAATCTGCAAACTGCAGATCGAACAGAGATCACATCAAGGAGTGCTTAACCCGCAGAGCCATTTTACCGGTATTGTCCAATAGAATATACATATGTATACAAAAGCCATAGCTTGTAAATGACAGGAACCCCATAAAATGATAGATACAAAATATGAAATCAAATTTAAATATACTTCATTGGTGAAATAATTAAATAGTTTTAAACAGCAATACACTCAGGTTTTTCCAAATTGTCGTCAACAGTATCCACACTAAACTCTGCATATTTCGGATTGTAGAGGACACAATTACAACTATTTTCTTCTATATAAATAAAACATACCAATTTGTTGATTTATAAATGTATGTGTATGTGCAATCAAAGGTTTGAATAATGTGAACTAATAACCGCAAGCATTTGGGAAGTGTCTTGTCAAGTGCTGTTGGCTGCTGTACCTGCTGTGGGCCCTGCCGCCTTGGACTAATGCTAATCCACAACGAAGATATTGCTGGTTCCTCAGCCTTGCCTACATCTGTAGCACGAAGCCCTGCCGTCTTATACACTGAACTATTATTTTAGTGGTTGAGCGCACGCATTTGGAAAGTGCGTTGCAAGTGCTGTTGGCTGCTTTACCTGCTGTGGACCCTACCGGCTTGGACTAATCCTTATGCACAACGAAGATATGACTTGTTCCTTTTGCTTGCCTACACCTGTAACACGAAGCTCCGCCCCCTTATATTCAGAACAACTAATTTTAGTGGCCGTGCACGTGCACTTGCACGTGCGCATTTGGGAAGTGCCTTGGCAAGTGCTGTTGGCTGCTGTGGACCTTACCGCCTTGACACATCCTTATCCACAATGAATGCCGGTTTAAGGCAGCAAAAGACTTGTTCACCAATTCCTGCCTTTCTTATTTGTGTAGAACATACATTTATTTAGCTGTTTCTTTATAATTGCAGATATTGCTGGTTCCTTGGGTTTGCCTACACCTGAAGCACAAAGCCCCGCCCCCTTATACCTAGAACTACTATTTTAGTGGCTGTGCGCGCGCATTTGCGTGCGTGCAGTTGGGATGTGCCCTGGCAAGTGCTGTTGGTTGGTCGCTGCTAGCGGCAGCTTACAGCCTACAGCATACCTCAGCACCGTTTTTGTCATTTCTTGAGCCACTCTTGCCTAGTGTGCTCGGGCTGAGACGTTTGTGCTTCTGCCGTCATTTTAGGTAAGACGGGCTGTAGGCTATTTCCTCGCTGCTCCTATACTGTCTTGTGTGGGAGTGTGTATGAACTGTTTGAAGTAGCAGAGTACTTTGTGACCTATAAAAAATCTTTAGGTTACTTTGAATTTCTCCCATGCGCCCCTTTTGTCCAAGAAGGAGAAAACAAATTACCCTCCTTCTCTTTGTTTTTGTAAAAGATTGGTAGCTTTTATTTGAACATTTTGTTGTGCTCTTTAAGGTGCCCTTGAATTTGCCTCAGTGGTTTTCCTAAAGGTTTTGGTTTTGAGATGGTTTTGTGCGACATAAATGTTTAGATCAAAAAGTTGATCTGATCTTTGCTTGACGTTCCTGTGAACTCAATTCCCATTGTGTTCTGATTTGCTGTTAGTCTAAACTCTTCTAGTCCTTTTTCTTCCCCTTTCCAAATGATCAGAATGTCATCTATATATCACACCCATAGTACCACATTTGATTCATAAGTTTCATGTGTGTAGATGTACTTGTCTCCAAACATTACCATCGTCAAGTTTGCAAGTGCTGGGGCATATTTAATCCCCATCGCTACTCCTCTGGTTTGCTTGAAGAACTGACCATTAAATATAAAGACATTGTTTTGTACAGTCAGTAATAGCATTTCTTTAAGCATGCTAACTGATTGGTACTTGGGTGCTGTTTCCTTCCAAAATGTGTAGTCCATTGTTTCTATGGCGGTGTCATGCCTAATTGATGTATACAGCGATCGTACATCCCAAGTGGCCAATAGATACCCCTCCCTTAATGGCCAACCCAATGAATCCTTAATGAAATGAATATATGAATTTCATATGAAATTATTTACACAATCAATAACAAAATTGGGTTCATCTTTGAAAATGTAATTTATTATTTTGAAAATGTTGAATGATTAGCCCTGATTTGAAAAAGACGATGTATTTGTCGAAACACATGTTATCACAAAGGGCACTGTAAAGAGCACAACAAAATGTTCAAATAAAAGATACCAATCTTTTTGTTTTCTCCTTCTTGGACAAAAGGGGCGCATTAGAGAAATTCAAAGTAACCAAAAGATTTTTTGTGTTGAAGTCAAAACGGAGTAGAGGAGCCAGAACTCCGTTGTTACAATCCCATGCAACCATGAAAGGTTAACTAACAGCTATATAAAAGGGCGCTGAGGTCCATCTGTAGGGAAACCCAAACAAGAAAGGCTCCTCAGTAAGATTTTACTCTGTGACCTAGTACGCTCCCTCTACTTCCATTGTGTAAGATATCTCACTTGTATAGAAATCTCCAGATTCAATCATTTTTCTGCTCTTATTAGCACCCTTTGTCTTCCGTGACACGTATTGTAGCACCCGACTCTATGTCTTTGCAGGAAGAGCCAGATGATGGCTGTTAGGCTGTGCTGTGTGACCTGGATGTTCTGGGTGCTATTATGCATGCTTCGGAGGTGACAAAACCATTGCAGCGTTGTTGGCGTATCTCCCCTCCGAAAATGATAACTAGAGCAAAAACGCTCCTCAGGGCTAGAAAAATGACTTCATATTTCCCAAAGGTAAATGCATTGGATAGGATTTATGAAGAAAATGCTGCTCATGAGATTTTTGCAGACCTTAATCGCTTTTTAGGCTGTTTGGGCTCAAGTTAATAGAACATGTCTTTTCTGGTTCTGTCCAATCCCTACCTGATGTAGAGGAGGTGTCAGTTTTTCTTCGAAATGGCTGTTTCGATTCTTGCAACACCTAACTAGGCTAGTATTGTTGATACCCAGCCTGCCTATGTTAGTTCTACCGTCATTGAAGCAGCTATTACGAAAAATGTATTGGAAATAGGGCACACGTTGGTGCCACTAGCCAACGTGATCATCTCCACTATGATCCAAAATACTGCCCAGGATGAGCATGTGTGCCCCCTCGATACTAATACCGAATTAGACATCCCTACCGAAGTCCCTGAGGTACAATATTTGGGTGACCTCATGGATATAACATCGACTCCTTGTCCCTCCAGCATCGACCCTCAAATCTTCTTTGATACTAGCACTACCCATAATAATTCTGCAGATATGTTACTTGTTGGTCACCTGAGTCCCGATGACTTGTCAAAAATATGTATTGATTTTCCGTGTGTCGAATGAGCAAACCCTACCCATGTATTGACCGACCACGACTTGAACGATGTTAGTGTAACAAGCATGTCCTCAAATGACATGTTCATGGCCTTTGAATGTTTACTGACGACTCTTATAAAAAAATATGAGAAAATGGAGAATAAACTCGACATCCAATCCTTACTTCTCCGTAAGAGCATTAACGTGCTCGGAAAAGCATAAGAGACCACAGCTGTAATACTGTGATATCTGGATATTTTTCTAGTACAAAAACACAAACTAATGAGCAGAATGTCGATAATAGCACTTGCATTACGGCTACCAAGTTCTGGGGCAGCCATATCAACAAAACATGAAATGGCCAAACGGAAAGCCGAGACTGTATCACAGGCTTTCATGTATGCTAAAAGAGCTAAAACACGTAAGAACGCATGTATCACAGCTGCAAATAATATGCCTGGAATTACTTCCCACTCTGTCGACCCTATGAGCTTTAAAAACCTCAGATCCTCTGAAGAGGTGATCCTAGTTTCATCTGTCTCAAACGACAGCCCCAAGTTGTTACCACTCCTGTGCGAGTAGTCCTCCTGCCATCCACCATTGATAATACCCTTCCACAAGGCTCCTCTGTAACCTGTATAAAAGATACCCTTTCTATGGTCCATGCTGTACAGGCCCCACTGTTTATCCCTTCTTCTGGGCAACCTGGACAATGTAATCTAACTGATCTCTGGGAAATTTACTCCCAGCAGTTGTCATCGGCCATAACTGTTTCTAATTCTACATTATACACACATATGAAAGCCTTACAACTTTAGGCTGTGCCTATAGAGGAATATCTTACCCCACTCAACAGATCAGCAGTTCTTAGTGTTTTCCTTGCTGTTGCTGCACTCCGAGTGATCCAGTCAGATGACATTAAAATAGTTGATCAGATTGAAGACATTGCCACTAGCATCTCTAATATATGGTTCAAATATATGGTTCAAATATATATTCTTAAGTATGAGGCTGAGCTTTATAGACTTGGATACATCTGCAACATAGTGTATATACCGCCAGCCAACTTAGGCCATGTAAATTTGATTCCACCTCTCTGAATAGTAAAAAAGGTACTTCACGCTTTAACACCTGTAATGAGTGTGGGGAATCCGGCGGTGCCTCCATCTGGGAGTTCTATTTCCAGCTCGGTCAGTGTAGCTGTGAGCAAACTATTGACCACACCGGGAAATTGCCTTGACCCGTCTGACGGTATTACGAACACCAGGCAGCTGGACTGTAGTGAAAGCTATTGGCAATGGCTGCCTGTCGTTTTAAAAATCCCATTTTGCATAAACTCTCGTTGACAGTAACATCCTGTGTTCTTGGAACATGCGTGGTTTCTCTCACCTTTTTGGAGTAGACGGCTAACGGACCGCTATGGACCTGTTTTCTCTAATTGTCCTGCAGGAAGCGTGGCTTATTGATATCACTCATGGATGGCTGTACTACCTTGCAGAAATTAGCCACAAAAGATCCACTTGGCCGCCCGAAGGGTGGCCTGTTGATTTTGGTTAGACACCCATGGCATATATCTGAGATGACTGTCTTCACATCCACGGTTCAAGTCATAAACATCTCTTATGCCCAGAAGACTTTCATTCTGATTAACATCTACAATCCACCCAATAGTATTGCCACAAATAGTAACGCACTGTGAAACTTATTCTAGATGCAAGTTCGTATAATCTCCCTGTATGGATAATGGGAGATTTGAATGCAGGCATTAACCTTAGTGATACTGATTTAAACGTGAGACTTGAATCCTCACCTGTGAGGCAGACTGCACTTATGTAAGGGCATGGTCCACTCTTTTGAAATCCTATGGGTTTGTCTGCCTAAGCAGATTTTGTGCAGGTGACGCCCAGAGAGCATATACTCGAGTTAGTGGAAAGAGTGCCTCCACCATTGAAAATGTCTTTGTAAACCACAGTGGTTTGTCACTGGTGGGGGACAAGACAATTTTAGCCTGTGAAGAGAGTGATCACCTTCCTTTGTGTATCCTCGTTAGGCCTCTTCAGATGATTGTTTCACCTAGTAAATATGATCTAAAAGGTGATATATTTGTCAATAACGGTGGCAATTGTATCCATTGGAACCGTCACAATTTGGAAAAAGGAAAAGAGGTATCTGATAGCCTCTGACCTAACTTTGTTAAGCAATGTTTGGTGCCATCTACTATCTCATCGATAACCATTAAAGAATAATTCTCGTCACTGATTATCTGTGTAAAAGATTTAATTAAGAAACAAAGACAGTATAAAAGTATGTACGAGCATTAACATTACCCATCATAAACAAAAGACAAATTAAAATCATATCGTATCATACATAACAAAACCAACTGAATACATTGAACCAAGGGGTTATCTGTAAGGGTCCAAATGTTACACTATTTTGGTATTACTGTGCAATTATTGTATAACCGTTACTTTTGTTATTACGAAGTCTATTTCTTAGCAATACATGTATACAGTGGGCCTCATTTCGAGTGTGGCGGTAAGGGATAGCAGGCACCAGTAGGAGACCGGTGCCAGTAATCCCTTACAGCTCTACTACGTGGTCCCTTAGCGGGTCCCTTCCTTAACGCCTGGTCTGACCAGGTGTTATGGACGGGACCCGTTAAGGGACTTCAGAGCTAATAACGGTACCGCAAATTGCGGTACCGTTATTAGCTACTTCCCCATTCCCATTGAGCCCTATGGGGGCTCAAATGGGAATGGGGAATGGTTTTTTTCAATGGGGACTTACCGGTCCCGGAAAGGTCGGACTACACCGGTAAGTCCCCATTGAACGAGACCGGTGCCGGTACCGTTATTGGAGGCAGTCATGGCGCAAATAGCCCCATGACTACCTCCAATCTCAGAATGAGGCCCAGTGTCTTCGTCGACTCGAGTTTCGGCTTTAACCAAGGGTCCTCATAATGATTTGCCGAGGAGCATCATCAGGGCGAAGTGGATGGAAAGTGGAGGGAATGGCTAATTTATGCTGTGGTAAAAAATCACAAAGTTAAAATTGTTAGTCGACAGACAGCTGCACAACGGGCTGATGTGCAGCCATGGATTGCAGAAGGGATTTGGAAAGGGGAAGCAAGGAGCAAAAAGTCACCTCGAGACCAAGATTGCTATATGGGCAATTGAAGTGATCCTGCTTGTCTGCCCTTGCAGCACCCTGATTTAAGAGATCCAACCCGGAGAGAGAGAAACTGGAGGGTAGCACCACAAACCAATGGGATATGAGCTGTGAAGGAAGCAATGGCCCTGAAGGATTTGGGGTGAGTAGCTGTCTAATTACTCACTCTAAATGTTAGTGCAGATCACCCAAGGAGGGGGGTGAAAGATTAAGGGAAAGAGACAACCATGCGCAAGTGATTACAACTGGAGAGCCTGTAAGGCAATTCATTCACCTGAAACAGCTGCTGTAGAGAACAAGATCACTGCTGACAATCCTACACAGTTAGCACTGTATTTAAAGAAAGGGCACAATAGTGTGTATAGTTAAACACTGAAAAATCACGAACAGCGAGGCACTTGTATTCAATATATACCTTTTTGTGGGCTGTTTGTTGGGCAGATTGTGTAAGCCACTGTGTGGTCCAAAATGCATAATTAGTTTAAACCCGTGGGGCAAAACATAAGGAAAAAGGGGTGGCTTGCACGTAGTTAATCCCTTACCTGTTGTCATTGCTGCAGCGTGTCTGTACAACATTGCTGTGCATGGCGGGATCTCCCGTGGGGCTGTACATAGGTTGCTCTCTGCAGCTTTAAATGAATGAAAGTCTGCAGCGTTGCTGTAAGAGAAAGCACACAACTTCTTAGACTGATTGAACTCCACCCGAGAGAGTTCATAGATCATTAGAAGCCATGAGGGAAAACATCAGGAAAAAGATTGGAGCGCAGGTGGCTGGTCCCTTACCTGTTGTCATTACTGCTGCTCCTCTATTTATAATGTTGCTCTGTTTGTCAATATTTCCCATTGGGCTGTTCAGAGGTTGCTCTCCACAGCATCGTACTCGCAGTCAATGGTACATGAATAGTATTATAATGTATGTATCATGGGCACAAAAAGAGGGCTTTTTTGTGAATGATGCTTAATAAATGTGTCATGGATATTGTTAAGCGACTTCAATTCAGCAATCCCACTAAGTCAGTGCCTCGTCTGGGACGCCCAAGGCAAGCCCTTTTTTATATATTTTTATGACAAGTTATACTTTGGATGATAAACCCTTATATAACGCCCCTCTCTTAGAATCCCCCTGCCCCACTGAGCCAAGAAGTAGGTTTGTTTTGCAAATTAAAAAGGGTTATTTGAAAAATTAAACAATAGATATATATCACACTTTTATAATAAATTAATATTTGATATCACACTTAGACATATGACAGGGAGTGATCAACAATGGATGATGTTATACTAGCACACTGGTTTAATTACTTAGGAGTAGTGTAGAGGATAAGGTAGCTGAGAATGCTTTATATGGTACATGGAAATGCAAGGTGGAAAAGAAGCAACACAGGAATAAACTTGATATGAATTCAGCAAAACATAATATAATCACTTTTCCCCTTTTGGCCATTCACCCGCCCTCTATGCAATGTAAGGAGGTGGAAGTAACACACACAGTCTTCAGGAATACAATCACAGTACAATACGAATTCAGTTCCCCCCTAGCAAGCTTAGAGAAACAGGGATGATTTTTAAACACAGGCAAAGTACTTTAAAGGTGGTATGCAAAGAAGGGAAAAATACGCTAAAAATGATTTTAATTCCCTCTAGAGGTTCAGGGTGAGGGAGAGATACTTTAAATCAGTTCAGGCCAGCCCTATCAATGATTCAGGGATGGTTACCAGGTTGAAAACGGAATTCCGTAATGGAAGCAAAAGACAAATATTTTTACACGTGGCTGAAATTAAACAAAATGGCAAATTGCGGCAATTTAGACGCGTGCGTCGAGAGCAATTACAAAGGAACTATAAGTAGTAGCAAGTCGGTTTAGAGCTTGTTGGAAAGCTTAGAATCTCAGCTTTAAAATAAAACTGTTCAAGAGATACGGACAATTTTGTGAAGGTAGATTCTCAAAATAAAAGTAAAGCTCAGAATGGCAGATGACAATTTTGCAGCTATGAATCAACAGGAGGGACACGATTTCTATGATGCAGTTCTCAATAGGTTAAAATAGTTTGAATTAGATTATTATCAACTAAGAGATTGGTTTTGCACAGTTCTGGCTGAGTATTCACACTATATTTTGGACAGGAATGCGACTTCGTCACGGATCGGGTCAGGATTGGCTGCAGTTCTCTCACCACTGGGTACTGGTTCTCTGGTTCTGCTCACAGCGATCTGGGTCAGCTCTCAGCACTGAACAATGATCTGGTCTCTCTGGATCTCTGGTCTCTCTGGATCTCTGGTCTCTGAAGATTGATGGATTTGAAGTCTGGAGTCTCCCGGCAAAGCGTCCCACAAGAAAGTGGAAAGTGAATGTCCCTACCTGGGTTCCAGTGCCTCTTTTTATGTCTTTTGAAAATGGGTGTGGATGCTAACTTTCTGTGCCCAACCCACTCACGATTTGATAGGTCAAGGATTTCTCTTTGACCTGATTTGAGAAGGGAGCAGTGAGTCATCCTATGTCATCAGGTGTCATCTTTATGGCATACAGAAAGAACACTCCCCTTTGCTTTTACCTTAGAATATCATTTTCATAACTAAACACATTTCCCAGATACACAAGTGGTTGACATTACATGTGCAGATTGCAGATGACTTGAGGTATATTCTTGTTCAACTCTGATCTTCCTAAGAGCTTGCATTCAAAAATGACAACTTATTTTCATTTTTAGTTGGTTTACCAATATCGGACGTTTACCAAAAATGGCACAAATGTACACCACCTTTCTACACATATTCCAGTAAATTTCCATGTGTCTAGTTTAAACCCAGTGTCTGCAACACGAATAAATTGTGGGGTTCGGTCCCAGAGCATCGTACGGAATTGAGTTTAGACTCAAATTGTAGGTACATTCTCCATTTTAAGGATCTCCAAATTCTGGTTACAATTAGTTATCAGTGTTTTTATAAAACATATATTTGTCTTCAATTCAATTCACAAAAAGTGTCTGGCCCGCCCCTAGGAACTGGGTGAGTCAGGGATCACATGTCTCTTCTTCCAGGCAGAGCTCTGTTTACAGTCCACACCCAAATCAGCATACTCCATTCAATTGAAAGAGTCTATTGTGTTGACTGAGGTCAGCAGACCAGGGGGCCACTCTGCATTTGGTTAGCATGACCATGTGATCTCCTGGGCTGTTGCTGGTAAGTGCTGGTGTGAATGCTTCCCATGGACAGAGGCCCGTTGAACTGTTTTAATTGAATCAGACTGCCTCCTGGGAACAAACCTTTGAAGTCCCAGCTAGCTCAGGATGCTGTTTAGCTTCTGCAACACAGGTCCCCAGTCAGAGTTTAGACCACTAGCGCCGGTTTGTGGAAAATGCCAGTACTGCACCTATTTTTGGGATCTGCCTTGAATTAATACATTTCCAAAAGAAATGATTTTACTTGATAGTATATGATCCTTGCTTGACATGTCATTGATGTGGATCTGTAGTAGAGTAAAGTAAAACACTCAACCATAGTTGGATTTTTGTTTGGTGGTTCCGGGCCCATGATCTTAGCAATTTTTGACATTAATAAAAACGGGTTTTGAACAGAACAATCTTTCTTTGCACTGGTGGGTGGCAGGTCAGGGGACCATTTTGCTGTGCGCAAAACTGCACAGTTCTCCAGGATTCTGGCGCAAATGTGGGCTTTTCCGCCCTCTTGGATTTCCTAAGCCCACAGCACCAATTGTTGCAGCATAATAGTCCAAACGTGGGTCAGGACACCCAACAAGCCCCCCCGCCCGACTGCGCTTTGATTTCGAGTCGAGGGGGAGTCGGGTGCAAAGAATGTTTTGATCCACGCGCTGGTATGTCCGCATCATCTTCTTCCAATCCCGCAGATGGCACAGTTCAGCATCTTTTCCTCCATCCGGTTATATCGATCGGTTCTCCTCGCCTTTCCTGATGGGAATATTGGGAGGTGCCCCGGGCCCCTCGGATCTTTGCTCCCGGTCCCCGGGTCGTTCTCCTTGGTCAGTCTCCATGGTTTCATCTCTCCTAGGATGATAAAGCAAAGCGGCAATACACATTCCTAGACATTTTTCCACGTTTTATACATCCGGATACATTTTGCAGTCTTATTTTAAAAAACAAGATATAACAGGAAACATTTTCATACCAGAATCATGATATTTTAGAGACTATATGCGGGATATTTAGGGTTGGAACTGAATTACTCTGGAGCGCCCCCCTCTGGGATTCCAGAGGATTCCTCCAGTTGCTGCAGAGTGTGCATGGGATGGCAACACTTTAGCTGATTTATATGTACCCACTTGTCTTCCCCTTCCGCCAGACTACCTTTGGGGATGCAGATCTTATAAGCTACTAGGGAGATCTTGTCTATAATTTGAAATGGTCCCATCTATGTAGGCAAAAATGTTCGCTGTTTGGCAAGGTTTTTTTGGAAATTGTATAGATAGACCCGGTCTCCCACATTATATTCCTTCCTGGTGGTTTTCAAATCGTAATGGGTCTTCATGCTATCAGGTGATCTTTCTAGATTCCGCTGAGCATAAGCAAAAGCATGTTGGAGGTGTTTCCTCAAATTCTCCACATACTCATGAGTTGTGGAGGCATTGATCAACGTCTGCTCTTGGGTCCTGTAGAGCAAATGCTAGGGAAGCACCATCTTGCGTCCAGTCATCAACTCAAATGGTGACATTTTGGTTGCAGATGAAGGGGTAGATCTGATGGCCATTAGGACCAGAGGTAATCGGATATCCCAACTTGGCCCAGAATCTGCCACAAACTTTTTTAATATGCTCACAATGGTCCGGTTGTAGCATTCTACTGCCCCAGAAGAAGCTGGCCGATAAGCAATATGTAACTTCCTTTTGGCCCCCAGTATCTCCTACATCTTTGTCATGACCTCGCTGGTGAAATGGCTACCTCTGCTTGACTCAATCCTTTGAGGTAGACCAAAACGGGAAAAGATGTGGTTAATCATCAGGGCAGCTGCTGTTTCTGCCTTGCAGTTTGGGGCCGGGAGACATTCCACCCACTTGGTAAACAAGCATGTGACCGTCAACATGTACTTCTTTCCTCTAGACGAGCGAATCACAGGGCCTACGAAGTCGATTTGCAAATCTGACCATGGCAGTGTCATCCCCCTCTTTTGGAGAGGTGCACGGTGTGTGAGGGATGATGGCTGAAATTGTGCACACACAAGACACCCCTTCAAGTATTGGTCGAGGTCCTGCCCCATGTGTGGCCAGTATGCAACCTCTCTTAAGATCTCCAGTGTTGTGTGAAACCCCCTATGACCGGCTGTGGCCGCATCATGGGTGTGACTTAACATCAGGCTTCGGAATGAGGTAGGAACCACCCACTGATTATGGCCAGCTTGGGATTTCCTTACCAACAAACCGTCTTGGATTCAGAACATCTTTGGACATTTCCTCAACACTCTAAGGTCCTCCTTCCCAATGTAATCGGTATCCGTCAGGGGAAAGTTCTCAGGGTCCTCAATGTGTTGGTAAAACTTACTAATTATCGGATCGCCCTTCTGAGCCGTAATTAAATCAGCATCAGCAGTCTCCTTACTCCATTGTGCAGTTGAAAGATCATTGTGAGCATTTGTCTGGGGCCTAGTGATAGCAGTGACCTGGATTTCCCCCAACAGGGACTCTATTTCTATTAGATCCCCTTGGATGGCCCCGGTTTTGGCCAGCTGATCAGCTAAGTAATTTCCAGTTTTGTCTGGTCCCTCTACTTTGGAATGACCCTTGATCTTTTTCCAGTAGATGGTCATCCCATTCGATGTGACCAGATCATCAATGTTTTGGATCAACTTCCCATGTTTCAAGGGTTTGTTGTTAGCACATAGCATGCCTCTGGTTTTCCAATTGACCAGGTGCTCCACAAACCTGTTCCGTACATAATCCGAATCTGTGATTATGACCAGTTCGTGAAGTCGATGTTGGACAGCAGTGAGGATGGCTTGATGCACAGCCATCAACTCTGCTACTTGACTACTTCGGGGACCAATTTTGTACCCAACGGAGGGTTCTGGGGACTCATTCACCCATGCATTCCCTACGCCGGCCACCAGTTCTTTTTCCCTGTTGTTGTGAACATGGTAAGAGCATCCATCCACTTAGACAGTGGGCATTCCCTCACACTTGTCCTCTTCAAAGACTTTGTGTGGGGAATTAAGGTATGCCTCCATGTTGTCCTTGATTTTTATACTTTCGTCCTCGAGACAGTTTTCTCTGGCACAATCAAGCAAGTCAGCCAGACCTCGTGCGAGGGGACACTTCTTGTTTTGGCCATATCTGACCTCCACAGGAAAGCGTTGCATAGACAGAATCCAGGAAGTAATTCGGGAATTACTCACATTTCCGGCCCGGATTCTGTCACTTTGGAGATTTTGCAGAGGCTGGTGTGGAGTCTCCACTATGATGTGTTCCCCCTGGATGAACAGGCGGTAATTCCTCAATGCCCACACCGTTGCCAGGAGTGCCTTTTCACAATCGTTGAATTTTTCCTCCACAGAGAATAAAGTTTTGCTCGCATAGGAGATTATTTTATTGACATTGTCATGCTTTTGGTATAATACTGCCGTCAAGCACGTATTAGCGAACCCTGTCTCCAGGAAGAACTCCTTGTTTCTGACAGGGTAAGCTAGGCAAGGTGCTTGTGAGAGGCTTCTTTTGAGTTGTCTTACTGCCTCGGATTGTTCTGGACCCCATTCCCACTTGACCCCCCCCTTCAAAAGATGAATCAGGGGTTTCTGATCTTTGCGTAGCCCTCAATGAACTTTCTGCTGTAATTATTCAGTCCAAGGAGGCTCCTTAGTTCCCGCAGAGTTGTGGGATCCTTTAGTTTCTGGAGTGCTTCCACTTTCTTTTCCTGGGGACAGAGACCCTGAGGAGTAATCTCATGCCCCAAGAAATTAACACGTGTTCTATACCACTGTGCTTTTTGGAAAGAAGGTTTTGCTCCGGCGGCCCTCAACTGGGTCAGGACATAACGGATCTCCGCTATGTGTTCCTCAACAGTTGAGCTTTTAATGAGGACATCATCTACATAAGCCAGGTTACCCCTCGCACCCAGGACGGGCATGGCCTTGTGTAAGAAAATGTTGAATTAATTGCCGGAGTTGAGGTATCTGAAGGGAGTCCGGGTCCATGTGTACTGCTGGCCCCTAAAGGTAAAAGCCAGTTTGTATTGGTCCTCCCTACTGACAGGCACAGTCCAGTATCCATTGGTCGGTTCTATTGCAACGAATACCTGTGACCCCTGAATCTGGGCCAGCCCTTGGTCAATGTAGGGCAGAGGCCATCGGGAAGTATGGACCCGTTTGTTGAGCTCCCTAACGTCGGCGCAGAGTCTCTACTGGCCGTTTGGCTTCAATATTCCCAGCACCGGATTATTGAAGGTGCTGTGTACTGGATGGATTATTCCCCGGGACTCAAGGTTCTTAATTATTTCAGTAAGGGACTCCATTGATGCGAGAGGCAAGCGATATTGCTTCATAAACACTGGAGTCATGCCAGGGTCCGTGGGAATTGTTGTGTGGATGACGGTGCGACCACAGTCATATGAGTCTACCGCAAAGAGATCTTGGAAATCCAAGAAAACTTGTTTCAACTTTTGCTTCTGTTCCAAAGTCACACAGGCATCAGCTAAATTGACTCTCTCTTCCACCATCTGCCTGAAGCCTGGAAAGACTTCTGGTTTTTCTATCTTAGCGGCCTCCTCCAGCTGGGTGGAGAAGTCCCTGGTCAGAGTGCTGATTTGGACCGGAGGATTCAGGTGGGAAAGGCAGCCCTCATGGACATGGAAAATCACCTCATCCCCTTTGAAGTCACAAGTCACATCTTCCGTACCATAAGGGCAAGAAGTGTACATCAGGAAGTTCCCCCCATGACGTGTAAAGATCCTTTCTGGTGTTGTATTGTCATCACTGTCACTGTCAAAACAGTCCTTGGGGATTGGTCCTAACAGTTCATTTCCTAAATCAATGGAGAAATGTCGGTCATCAACCGCCATTCCAATAATGGTGCCTGCGGTTACAGTAATACTCTTTAAGTCGCTGTTATCCGCCTCTATTGGAATGGTGTAATGCTCTATGTTGACTAATGGTGTTGGGTTTACCCCAAACCCTTGCTGTTGGAGAGAAGGATTTAGATGTATGTAAGCATCAGGGTTTTTCAATTTTTGTCCTCTTTTAACTTTCACTTCCAGGGAGAATTGTCAGGTCCTTTATGGGATGGTGACTTCCTCTTTAATCTGAATTTCAACTGCATAAGGTAGCAATTGAGCTGACCTAAATGCTTTTTCTGGATCATCAAAGCCCATGGGATTGTCCACTAATTGGGACCAAGCTTTGAAGTTTATTAGGTCCAAACTAATGGCAAAGCGTTTGAGAATTTCACTGCCTAAGTAAAAGGCAGCAGTGACGTCTCGCAGGACCCAACAATTATGGACTATGCTCTTGTTGCCAATGGAGATTTTGAGCATACACCTGCTTGGCAGGAGATGTTTGGAATTAGCTGCTTCCAGGTCCATTTCCCATTTGTCTATCAGTTTGAATGCGGGAATGGCTGGATCTTTTGCGAGTTGGCGGAACATGGCTTCGCTGATGAAGCTCTTACCATTGTTCACACACACTCGAGCGAGAACAGAGTCCTTCCCATCATTTAACTGAACAGGGATGAACAACTGCTCTCCAATTTGCTGAATATCAGCCAGGCTCTGAGCTGATTTCACATCTTTCTGGACTATCGGAGTGGGAATGTGTGATTGTGGATTGCTAAAGAATTTCAGAGTATTTCCTTCCAGTGTGGAATACCACCTTAAACTGGAAGGAAGGTTGATTTTCACACATAGAGAGGACCCTCCATCACCAGTCTGTTGTCCTACTGCTATTACTGTCACGTCTGGAATTTGGTTGTTCTGGAAGTGAAATTCTACTTGGTCAGATTTTTGTTCAACTATGTGGCAGGTGCCGTTTAAACTAATATGGTTGACACTCTGTTTTTATTTGATTGGCCGGCTAGTCTGGGTCCAGAGGACCTTGTTTACGCAATCTATTAGGGGTGACAACCTTCTCAGGAGGTCATTCCCTAGTAAACAAGGGGTGCCCTCTGGAGTCACTGCTATGACCGGGTGTTTCACCTTGTGTCGCCCAATTTTGATGTCCAAATCTGCAGTCCCCTCGACGGGAATTTACTTCCCGTCAAAGTTCTGGAGTTGTCCAGGAAGAGAGGTGAGAGGAATACGGTAATTCTCCCCCCTTCCTGCATTTAGTTCATCGAAGGCCCTTTTGGTCAGAAGGGTAGCTTGGGATCCAGTGTCCACCAGTGCCAACATTGTACCCTGCCCCTGTACTTGTACCGGGGCATAATATCTTCCCTCCTACTCCTCAAGGGGGCACAGATAATGCACATTTTTGGACAACTGGTGGACTAACTTTCTGGTTTTGTACATTGAGAGAGAAGAGATTTGGGCAGAATTCTGTGAAGAGTCATAGGAATCTGCAAGAAAAAGTTGGCAACTTGAAATGGTTTTGGGTTCCCCTGGTTCCGGTTCTGGGCCACCCCCCCTTTTTGGAGGCAGTCATCAGGATGGGTTTGATCCATGGGATTTTGGTATTGTTGATTCTGGGATAGAATGATGGGCGGCGACAGCTCAATCCCCACATCTACCGAGTCTATGGATGCGGTTTTAGGTCCCCCTGTTTCCGGTTCTGGGCCGCCCCCCCTTTTTGGAGGCAGTCACCAGGATGGGATTGAACCAGGGGTTTCGGTATTGTTGGTTCTAGGATAGAATGATGGGTGGCGACAGCTCAATCCCCACATCTACCCAGTCTGGGTTGGAATTCCTTGGGACCCATTTTTCCGCGGGAGGAGTTCCCCCATCTCTGAAGGAGAAGATCCTTTTCCCAGGATCCTCTGAGGATCACTCTCCCTCAAATTGGAAGACCTGTACCTCCTCCACAAAATGGGTCTGTTTGGGTCCTTTGTTTCTCCTACCTCCTTTTTGCTCCTTGGGTAGCAGACTTTCAGGGGTAGGAGATTTTGTTTCCGGTTCCTGGTTTTCCAGGAGCTGTTTACAAGTTGGGAAGGAAGCTTCCTGCAAGGCTTTACACCCCCCTTCACCTTTTGCCTCCTCCCTGGGAACCGGTGGGTTATCGGGGTGCTGCCCCCGTCATTGTTCTGGAGCACCAGGCCCAGACTTTGGGGCATTCTGCTGTGGCATACTCATCTGAGGGTTCTGTTGAGCCCTCAGTATGTGACCCAGATCCTGTGCCATATTTTGGACCTGGAGCTCAAGTTGGGAAACCCGCTCAGGCTGGTACGGGGTTCTGTTTTCTCCCCTGGGCTGATCCCGGGAAGGGTAGCTATCCCTTCTCTGGTAGTGCCCCGGGTTGGGAAGATTTGGGTACCCCTCCACCCTTGGCCTCCCATCTCCCTGATTAGGTTGTATGGACTCAGGGAAGTGGGGAAAGAAGGATGGATGATTTTGGGGCTGGAAGTTGGGTGGATACCTGGGGAACAAGTTCTGGCCAGGATTTGGTGAATTTCTGCCCTCCTGGGGGAAGTGTGGAGGGAAGTTCCCTGGGTTGGGCACTTGGTTGGATGCCCCCCCTTGGGCCGGAGGAGTCCACACATAACCCAGGATTGGACTGTTTCCCTTGTAGCGGGGACTTACATAGTCAGGGGAGAGGGGGACCCCATTTGTGGGACTACCTCCTTGACTCCCTGTCTGTGACTGGCCCGAGGGCCTTCTGGGCTGTGAATTACTTGGTGCAGGCAGGTTTTTAGGTCCCCCATCACCAAATCTAACACGGGGCAACCTGTACCTCTGCCACCTTGGCAGCAGCAGGGGTGCTGTTGGTTTTGGGGTTTTTGGGCTGATTCTTATTTTCCACCGGTTTTTGCACCTCATAGATGCGGGTGGCTTGCTCAATGACCCAGTATAAAGATCTTTTCTCGTGAAAATCTCTCACGAGCTGGGTCATTATGTATTTGGGGAGAGCATGGAAAGATATGTTGATGAATTCTCTGCTGTCCGTGCTCACCCTTCTGGTGGTCTGCGCAAAGGCACGCTTCAATTCTTGCACGAATTCTTGTGGGGCCTGATCCTCCCTACATTGCAAATTGTAGGCTGCCTTGCGTGCCTCTTGGGGATTCCGGTGAACAGAAAAATATTTCAAGATGGCTGCCCTATATGTGGACCATCTTGAATGGTTTTGGAAAGTCTCCATCATTTGCTTGAAGAGCTCCAAGTGTCCCCAAACAGAATACTTGGAGTTCTTGTGATAAGGGGTGATGACACTCCTTATTACCTTGATCTGCTTTAAGGGGTCCTTAAGCAAGGCCCTTTTTGCATTATTGGGCTTTTTGGTTCGGGTAACCCTGGTCCATTCCTCCTCTGACTCAGAAGCACTGCTCCCAGAGGTGCCCGTCTGATCTTCCAGGCTCTCCTGGATTCTGCGAGCCTGGGAATGGCTGGCAGAATGTGGGGACCTGGTCTCCTGTGTCCTGGGCCGCTCAGAGGAGTCTTCAGATCCCTCCTTGCTGCCAGGATTTAATGGGTACCCCCCACTGACCTAACTGGGCAGAGGTTTTTAGGATGCCCTTAGTGGGCCTACTCTCCTGGGGTTCCCCACTAAATTGCACTGTGCTTAGGTGCCCATACCCTGATGCCCGCCCATCCGTTCCTGGGAGGTACTGGCCTATGAACCCCATACTTTTTGCCGGATAGTAATATGCCCTCCCTGTGGCCCTGTGCTCATGTGCGCCAGGGGACATGAGGGTGGCAGAGTCCAAGTACTGGGAGAGATGAAGGACTCTGGTACTAGGGCTCCTGAGGTTATGCTCAGGTGTTTCCCTTTCCCAGCGAACTTCATCTCTATCAGCCCCTGCTCCCTGTTGCAACGCAAGAGCCTGCGCTTTCAGTTCCTCAGTTAAGGCCTTACTAGTCTCTATAAGTCTCTCCTGCATGGCTACCTGTTGCTGGAGCCTATCAATGTGCTGACAGAGAGCCTCATTCTCTTTCTGTGCCTCCTGATTGGTTCTGGAATACTGGGCCAGTCTTTGCTGCAGGAGGGTTACCTCCTGAGTCCCATCCCTACTGCCCTGCTCCTTTTTTGCCAGAGCATCTTCCACCCTCCTGGTGTGCTCTAACAAGTTCTGATGCTCTTTTTGGAGGTCACCCAGCCCCTGGAGGGCAAGGTGATTTCCTTCAATTTTTTCTTTTAATTGGCAGACTTCCTGGCCTAAGGTGTCCCTTTCCTGACTAAGAGCCTGCATCTGTTCCGCCAGGTCGTCCCTCTGCCTTTGAAAGTCACCGGCTTTCTGGCGTTCTTGGTCAAACTCTGCCTAAGTATCCAGGTCTTTCAAAATCAATGTATTGCTTTCCTCTTTCTCTCCATCTAGGTGGCTTTGCAGGGTGACTACCTGCTCTGCGCATGCCCTATTGAAGTCCAGTTGTTGCTCCAGCTTTTTCTGGCTCTGCAGTAGGGCGTCCAAACCTTCTTGGCACTCCTTCTGCAAGGCCAGAAATCTGTTATCCTGGTCAGACTTTTCCTGTTGCAGGATATCAATTTCCTCCTTTATTTTAATAATATACTGCCTACTATCATTTTCTGACTCCTGGCTCCTCTGCAGCCTCTGCTCAGAAGAGGCCAGGTCAGATTGGGCCTTCTCTAATGCCATCAGTTGCCTATTTGCCAGATCTTGGCCTTCAGCACATTTGTCCTGTATGGCGCCCATATGCAAATATAAATATGCCGCTACCCTGGCAATCTTGTGCTCATCCTTGGCCTTAGGGGACATATATAGTTCACTCAGGGCCACATGTAAGGGACCCTGATCTCTCTATATATCTGACCCTGTTTCAGTGATCTGGGGTGCGATTGCCTGCACCCAGACCGCCTGGTCCTGATGAGCCCACTCACCTCTCACAAATAGCTTATGTAAGAGGTGTTCTCTGGCTATTTTGATATCTACCAAGGTCGTCATTCTGGAACTTGATTTCCTTCCTGACTTACAGAAGTTTGTATTTTATTTTGCAAAACAGACCGCTACCTTAGAGCGTTCCTTTGAGCTGTGTTTTTACAGTGTAACACGGCGTGGTGATCCGGCAGAATTTATATATTCTGTCAGTTAGCACACTGTATTAATCTGCACATGTGATAGATCTAATCCAGAATCCCGGACGAGCCCCCACTCTGTTAAGCGACTTCAATTCAGCAATCCCACTAAGTCAGTGCCTTGTCTGGGACGCCCAAGGGAAGCCATTATTTATATATTTTTATGACAAGTTATACTCTGGATGATAAACCCTTATATAACGCCCCTCTCTTAGAATCCCCCTGACCCCACTGAGCCAAGAAGTAGGTTTGTTTTGCAAATTAAAAAGGTTTATTTGAAAAATTAAACAATAGATATATATCACACTTTTATAATAAATAAATGTTTGATATCACACTTAGACATATGACAGTGAGTGATCAACAATGGATGATGTTATACTAGCACACTGGTTTAATTACTTAGGAGTAGTATAGAGGATAAGGTAGCTGAGAATGCTTTATATGGTACAAGGAAATGCAAGGTGGAAAAGAAGCAACACAGGAATAAACTTGATATGATTTCAGCAAAACATAAAATAATCACTTTTCCCCTTTTGGCAATTCACCCGCCCACTATGCAATGTAAGGAGGTGCAAGTAACACACACAGTCTCCTGGAATACAATCGTAGTACAATACGAATTCAGTTCCCCCTAGCAAGCTTAGAGAAACAGGGATGATTTTAAACACAGGCAAAGTACTTTAAAGGTGGTATGCAAAGAAGGGAAAAATATGCTAAAAAATATTTTAATTCCCTCTAGAGGTTCAGGGTGAGGGAGAGATACTTTAAATCCGTTCAGGCCAGCCCTATCAATGATTCAGGGATGGTTACCAGGTTGAAAACGGATTTCCGTAATGGAAGCAAAAGACAAATATTTTTACACGTGGCTGAAATGAAACAAAATGTCAAATCGCAGCAATTTAGTCACGTGCGTCGATCACAATTACAAAGGAACTATAAGGAGTAGCAAGTCGGTTAGCAGGTTAGAGCTTGTTGGAAAGCTTAGAATCTCAGCTTTAAAATATAAGTTGAATCTCGCTTCTATCACAAACGGTTCAAGAGATACCGACGACTTTGTGAAGGTAGATTCTCAAAATAAAAGTAAAGCTCAGAATGACAGATGACAATTTTGCAGCTTTGAATCAACAGGAGGGACACGATTTCTATGATGCAGTTCTCAATAGGGTAAAATAGTTTGAATTAGATTATTATAAACTAAGAGATTGGTTTTGCACAGTTCTGGCTGAGTACTCACACTATATTTTGGACAGGAATGCGACTTCGTCACGGATCGGGTCAGGATTGGCTGCGGTTCTCTCGCCACTGGGTACTGGTTCTCTGGTTCTGCTCACAGCGATCTGGGTCAGCTCTCAGCACTGCACAGCAATCTGGTCTCTCTGGATCTCTGGTCTCTCTGGATCTCTGGTCTCTGGAGATTTATGGATTTGAATTCTGGAGTCTCCCGCCAAAGCGTCCCGCAAGAAAGTGGAAAGTGAATGTCCCTGCCTGGGTTCCTGTGGCTCTTTTTATGTCTTTTGAAAATGGGTGTGGATGCTAACTTTCTGTGCCCAACCCACTCACGATTTGATAGGTCAAGGATTTCTCTTTGACCTAATTTGAGAAGGGAGCAGTGAGTCATCCTATGTCATCAGGTGTCATCTTTATGGCATACTGAAAGAACACTCCCCTTTGCTTTTACCTTAGAAAATAATTTTCATAACTAAACACATTTCCCAAATACACAAGTGGTTGACATTAAATGTACAGATTGCAGATGACTTGAGGTACATTCTTGTTCAACTCTGATCTTCCTAAGAGCTTGCATTAAAAAATGACAACTTATTTTTGTTTTTAGTTGGTTTACCAAAAATGACACAAATGTACACCGCCTTTCTACACATATTCTAATAAATTTCCATGTGTCTAGCTTAAACCCAGTGTCTGCAACATGAATAAATTGAAATTGTGGGGATCGGTCCCAGAGCATCGTACGGAATTGAGTTTAGACTCAAATTGTAGGTACATTTTCCATTTTAAGGATCTCCAAATTGTACATTCCTGTCATCTGGTTACAATTAGTTATCCGTGTTTTCATAAAACATATATTTGCCTTCAATTCAATTCACAAAAAGTGTCTGGCCCGCCCCTAGGAACTGGGTGAGTCAGGGATCACATGTCTCTTCTTCCAGGCAGAGCTCTGTTTACAGTCCACACCCAAATCAGCATACTCCATTCAATTGAAAGAGTCTATTGTGTTGACTGAGGTCAGCAGACCAGGGGGCCACTCTGCATTTGGTTAGCATGACCATGTGATCTCCTGGACTGTTGCTTGTAAGTGCTGGTGTGAATGCTTCCCATGGACAGAGGCCCTTTGAACTGTTTTAATTGAATCAGACTGCCTCCTGGGAACAACCTTTGAAGTCCCAGCTAGCTCAGGATGCTGTTTAGCTTCTGCAACACAGGTCCCCAGTCAGAGTTTAGACCGCTAGTGCCGGTTTGTGGAAAATGCCAGTACTGCACCTATTTTTGGGATCTGCCTTGAATTAATACATTTCCAAAAGAAAGGATTTTACTTGATAGTATATGATCCTTGCTTGACATGGCATTGATGTGGATCTGTAGTAGAGTAAAGTAAAACACTCAACCATAGTTGGATTTTTGTTTGGTGGTTCCGGGCCCATGATCTTAGCAATTTTTGACATTAATAAAAACGGTTTTGAACAGAACCATCTTTCTTTGCACTGGTGGGTGGCAGGTCAGGGGACCATTTTGCTGTGCGCAAAACTGCACGGTTCTCCAGGATTCTGGAGCAAATGTCAGCTTTTCCGCCCTCTTGGATTTCCTAAGACCACAGCACCATAATAGTCCAAACGTGGGTCAGCACACCCAACAATATAGAAAAGGTACTAGGGTGGGCCAGTCTCAAAAAGGACCATGGGGGGTCATTACAAGTACGGCGGTAAGTGGTTAACGGCGCCAGCAAGCTGGTAAACTGCTAAGGGACCAGGGAGCTAATAACGGACCCGTAATTTATTAGCTCCCTCCCTACTCCCATTGAGCCCTATGGGGGCTTGAATGGGGAAGGGTTTTTTGAATGGGGACTTACCATGTCCTCCAAGGTTGGAATGACCCGGTAAACCCCCATTCAGAGAACCCAGACATGACTTTGGAGGCAACCGTTGTGCTAATAGCACCATGGCTGCCTTGAAACTTGTAATGACCCCCCTATGTCTACCAAGATTGTGATGGTACAATCCTGTCGCCATCTCGGTGGACCCCGAAAAAAGGGAATTACAAGGATGTGAAAGGTTTCTGATACCTAATTCAGACATTTAATTCAGAAGTAGAGGCCACTGTAATTCTTTATTGAGATCATTGGTGTGGGTCTGTAAATGATATATCCATTTCTGTTCTAGTTTTAATAGTCTGTTTGTGGTGGAAACATTGCTGTTGTCCTGTTGGATTTGATCTATATGATCCAACTCATATCATCAGCTGAATTGTGGGCTGCCAAGAAGTGTGCAACAAGGGATGCAGATTCAGTTTACAAGCAAATCCGAGATCGATGTTCATTGATTCGCGTGACAACTTTCCTAGTTGTCATAACTACATATAGTAGGTTGCATGGGCATTTAATACCATGCACATTTTTACTTTGGCAGTTGGTAAATGTATGTAGTTCCCATACAAAGTTGCAATGTGTAAAGATCCTGGCTTGTGAAGTGAATTGACAAACACTGCAGTTTCCACATGGGTAATGACCCACTAATGGATTTGATCTATGGTTCTGAGATGCCTCACGGGTATTTTTTTGGAGGCGTACAGTGGGAGACATAAATCTAGAATGGAGTAGATTGTCATGGACATTCTGGTTACACTTTAAGGAAAACAGTGGTGGCCCCATTGTACATCCAGTACTGGTCACCAAATTCCAATATATTTTTATAAGACTTTTGATCTTATTAGTCTGGCTGGAAAAAATGGTGGCACAGACAATGGCCCTTATTACAACTCTGGCGGTAGGCGTGCTGCTAAAAACGGCATGGCTGCCACCGGAGTTGCATTTTTTATGGCACCCATAAATGGGCAAGAACCGGGTCATGCCGAGTTAGGTGGACCCGGTAATTGCCCATTTTCGGGTGCCGGAATCAAGGGCCTCCCCATCCCCATTCTGCCCCATAGGGAATTTCTGTTGGCAAAGTGTGCTCTTTTGGCAGCTTGCTTAATGGCTTTACTGGGATAACCTCGTTCTAATAGCCTTCCCGACAATATTTGTGCCCGTTGTGTATAGTGAAGGTGCAGTTCTGCCGAATTCTTAAAAAACTTACCCATAAGATAAATTATCCCTTAAAGCCAAAGGATGTTCACTAAAATACATCAGTAGAGTGTTTCTTTCAGTTTCCTTCCGGTAAAGGCCAGTATATATTTTGCCTTGAGAATGACTGATATTCAAGTCCAAAAATGGAAGTGAGTTTCTGTCTGATTGACTAGAGAAGGTTAAATTAAAATCTTGAGTAATACCATTCAATGAAAGTAATGAGACTGTTGTTTTCCTCTTGCCAAATAAAGACGTCATCGATATAGCGACGCCATATTCTAATTTGCTGGTAGAAGAGATTTTTCTGCCAAATAAATTGTGCCTCGAAATCAGCCATGTAGATGTTGGCCACTGAGGGAGCAAAGGAAGCACCCATGGCAACTCCATGTTATTGTACACATAGTTATTTGTTGAATTCAAAGAAATTGTTACAAAGTGCCATATGTAAAAATTCATGAATAAAGCCAGTTGGTACCAAATGTGGTGCTGGACGAGTCTCTAACCGAGTTTGGATTATTCTCATGGCTTTGTCCTGTAGGATATTCATGTATATGGCTGCAATATCTAATGAAACCTAAATGTCCCTGGTGATATCAATGTCTTGACATTCAAAGGCATTAATTCAGACACAGTATCCTTAAGAAAAGATGGGGCCTCTTCTTCTAAGTCATGTAGAAACAATTCTATATATTGCCCCATGTGTTCCCAGATCGATCCACATAAGGAAACTGTGGGTCTTACTGGGGGGATTGTCCACACTTTTTTAGTGCGTATATAGCTGGAATCCGGCAACTGTCTGGTGTCAAGAAAGCAACCTCATCAATGGTGAGGAAAGTACATTCTATGCCCCTACTGCAGAAACTAGTGGTTGGTGTTTTCTATTAGACATAGGGCCTCATTACACGGACGGCGGTGGACCAAGGTGCTATTAGCTATTAGCACCTTGGTCCATGCCGGTAAAATACCGGCACCGCCTTGGAGGAAAGGGGAATTACTGCCCTATTCCAAGGTTGGTGGGACGGTAATTCCCCCTTCCCCCATTGCCCTTCCCGATTCCCATTTTTGCCCCGTAGGGTACCGTAATTAGCTCCCTGGTCCCTTTGCGGGTTGGTTTTTAACGCCTGCAAAAAGCAGGCGTTAAAGTCTCCAACCCGCAAAGGGACCTCGTAGTAAGGCGGTAAGGGTTAACGGTCAACGGTACCGTTAACGGTGACCGTTAACCCTTACCGCCATCCGTGTAATGAGGCCCTCAGTACCATGTTGGTATAAAGTTCTTTGGCCATGATGACTATGCCTCCACCCTTATCGGCTGGTTTGATTACAATGTTTTTGTTAGTGGGCAAACTTGTCAGGGCCTTTCTTTCCTTCTGAGTCAAATTTTGATGTAATCTGAAATTGGGTCCTTCTTTCACTGTTGTGGGCAGGTCCCGAAGTACCATCCATTCAAATGTCAAAATTTCCAGTGGAATCTCGTTGTCCCTAGGTGTAAAAAGAGATCTAGGTTTAAAGTTGGTGATCGAGGTATTGGGTCGGTCTTCTTTGTCCATAAAGAAGGCCTTTAGGTGAATCTATCGAAAGAAATCGAAAGGTCCCCTCCCCAACAGTTGCACACCTGCACTGCCCCCCTGGCAGCCCTAGCACGCTGGGGCTGTTTCTGTATCCCTTCAGCCCCCCTACTAGCACTTGACACCTGATGTCTGCACTTACCCTTGTACCTGCCACCAGCTGCCCGCACTTCTTATTTACTGTTCTTATGTATTGTATTCATTTATTTACTGTTTATCCTATGTACTGCACTTCCCCTCCCCCTTTCCCCTCACACTCCTCCCCCACTGCACTTGAACGATTTCAGTGTCACCTGGCCTAGTAAGATCATTGTTTCTGTCTTCCCTCTGTTCCACTTCCTTGCCTCATCGCACCTTGAAACACAAAGTGCGCAAGGTCACTTTTCAGTGTGCAGATAATTCTGTAAATCAGGTCCTAAGAGGGTAATTTTGAGTATGGCAGAATAGATAAACACAAGTGATATTTCGAATGTTCCCTTTTTTATAAACTGTACTCATTATGCATACTGAGATATTGACCTTGTGATGCTGAAAAAACACTAGGTGGTAAATAACAAATGCAGTGAATAGATCTTCAGTTGTGTGATAAAAAAGGTGGGTAGAAAATGTTTCTGCCACACCTTTCATTTTGTCCTACAAGTGAAGTGATTTACTAGCATGTTGCCTTCCCTTTTGGGGCAAAAAGAGCTGGGAACGTGCAAATGTGCAAATCAGTAGAGAAATTGAGCATGTTTGATGCTCAGATTCAAACTCCCTGTCTGTATGGAGATGTGCAACACACAGAAAGGTGATTTCGGAACCTTCTCTGCATGTTTGCACTATGATCCAACAGTGCTGTCTTATCCTGTTTGGATTACCGTTCCTCAAACAGGGATTGCAATGCATGTTTCAACTTCTTATAACAAATAAAATAAAAAACAAGAAAAAAATAAAATGAAATAGATTATTTAGAAGTGGTATTTCTTTGCCTCTTCACAGAAAATGTTTCATTCCAAATATTTTGTGAAGAAGCTCACTTGCCCGATATGCTTTGCAGAAACATATCTTGCAACTTAACTTTGGCAGTCGGTCGGTACCATTGCAGTGTGTCTTTGTCACATAAAAGTAATCCCAGCCTCGGCTAGTAACCAACTCCACCGTCACAGGTTTCCAAGTTACAATGCCTGCTGACTACTCGGAGTACCCCATGAGACAAAACTAAAGAATGCAATACTGTACATTGCAGAGTACCACAATACTACCAATACTACCAATGACTGCGTAAGCCTGCAAACCTCTGAACAGGTATACTGACCATTGAGTGTTCACATCTGTGTTAATGAACTGTGAGGATTCTCAACGACTTACACTTTACAGACACTGGGCCTCATTACGAAGCTGGCGGCGGTATTCAATTTTTTCCGGCGCCCAGAAATGGCCAATTACCAGCTCATTACAGCCTCCCCATAGGGCTCAATGGGAATGGGGAGGTCGGATGCACCGGCACCATTTGTAGCATCCGACATGCTGCGCTTGCACGTGAAAGGCACCCGCGAGCACAACTCAGAGTTTGCCAGTCTGGATACAACGGTACCGGCATGCTTACCGGTACTGTTGTATCGGGACCGACAAGCTCGTAATGACTGTGCTGAGAAGCCTTCACACGGAGAAAATACTCTAGTTCCTGAACAGTCAACTAAGTTAATGTTCTGTGGTTTTTCTGGTGTTATTTGCTAGTCAAACTTTTGCAAAGTAACTTTGATTTTTTTTTTTTTTAAATGCTGTTTTTGCTTATATTGACCTCGATCGAAAGAAAAATGCTAAAAAGTGGTACAAAATAATGCCGATGAAACGCCACCCATACGCCTTGTTGAATTACGATGTGGTCAATTGCCTTTGAAGTGAGGCTGGCTTCAGCCGCCAGCGTCCAGGAATACATGGAACGCATTCTGGTTTCCTTTACGTTGCTGCATAGATGCACTTTCCTACTTTTCTCCCAGATGACAAAATGTTTGACGCGAGTAAATAACTGGTGTCAGCGTGGCCAAGACATGACTCGAGAATGGGCTGTTTTGATGGGCTGGTTTGCATCAGAAAGCATGCTTGATCTTCGGTTTATGGGAAACAGACCATGCACTGCTTGTTCCAGACAGATAGTCAGGAGACACTTTGCCATAGAAATTGGCAGTGATGGGCCGGGACTCTGGAAAACACATGTGCCTGTGCGTGTGTGGCTTGGTGGCTTCAGATCTGTACGCCCCCCTAAAGAGAATACTAGGTTTCCGGTGTGAGACCCCAGGCAAAAAATCTTAGATTGGCCCCTGAATGCAGTGCTTCCTTCCATCTGCAAGTGCGAGGTGAAAATGCACGGCTAACATGTTCTGTTGTGCTATGCATGGGATTAAGTACCCTCATGTCTTTACAACATGTTACACTTATGCGGGCAGTCCTTTGACCACAGGAAGGCACAAGGCAACGGACAGTGTGAGTGCGTTTCTAAGTTCAACATCCTTTTTATCATATATCACGCCAACGTCCCTTTATTACATGCTCGCCGGCTCCCTCTGACGCAAGTCATCTTTCAAGTGTGGATATGTACCACTCAGCAAACTGTATTGGAAGAGCAAATGACCCAATATAGCAGCGCTTGCAATGAGTTTCAAATTATTGCTTCTTTAGCAATTCATTGTACAACACTTTAGACGCCAAGATTGTGGATTGCAGTAAATGCCAACATGCAGACAGTCCGTGCAGCAAATGAACACGCTACCAGCTCATGAATATGGGTTGCCAGAGAAAGTTAGTTCAGTGTAAAATGAATCTGAAAAGCTAGTCTTTAGTACTATTCAGCGATCTGACTCACCCCCCTCCCCCCACCAACCCCCCCATGTGCTGGCTCTATGTGCTGGCTCTGGAAACAGGCACTGCCCTTCCACAACAGCATTAGCTTAAAACAATTGAGTAATGGTGACATCTAGTATTTACAGATGAGTACTTAAGCACTTAACTCAACAAATGAGAGTGTGTTTAATAGTATTGCAAAGCATTGCATACAACTATTACAGGGTTTCCATGTTCTAGAGCAAGTGATCGAAGTGAGTGGGAACGGCCGGGAGCGGTGTTCCACTACTTTTATTTTTTTCTGTTTACCATTCCTGTACTTTTACGACCTCATTCACCATTCTATACCGAGGATGTGTGCATTCATGTCCTTGTGCAAGTGTAAAGTTGGAATAGGAGCCTTAGCTACTAGACTATTGTAATGCCCCGGCCGCAACACCTTGCTACCTTGTCACATGTTGCACAATGCATCCTACCTTCTCCCCTGCCGAGACCACAGTTCAACTCCTTTTTTTGGTACACTTCTGCCACTGATTATAGCCTTTAAAATCATGACCCACAAAGCAATCCAGGAGCAGAGGCATGAATTGCTCAAGCAGTTCATCAAGTCCTACCATCCAGCAAGACTCCTCAAATCATCAGAATCTGGCCTTCTGAAAGTTGAAAGATTGATCAAACAACGACCTGGAGCCCGACAGTTTTCTGTGCATGCTTTCACCCTCTGGAATTCCTTGCCAACCCCCCAGCCTGAACAGGAAAAACATTACTGTTATGCCCGATGATCGCTGAAGACTCTACTCTTCCCGATTGCATTTTAATGTCAGCTTGTTGCTCGCCTCATCTTCTCTCTCCTCCAATCTCCCTGCTCGCCTTCCCTCGTCTGCTCTGAAACGATCATCCGGTTGGATGGGCATGTTACAAGAAAGGTACATACAAAATAAACACATGCTCATAGGGTAATCCACCAAGACTCTTTCAAGAACAATGCGAAAAGGGGAGGCAAGGAGGCTCTGTACTTGTCCTGACTAAGAGTGCCCTGCCATCTAGTAAAGCAGCTCCTCGAGCCCTATTCCTGTTCTGTATTCCACTAGAGCGCCGCAGAGTGTGCATGCATGCAGTGAGAGGATTTCCATATCGCACAAACAGCTTGCTAACAACAGAGCCCTGTAGCACAATAAGGGGAGGTGTGACCAGGGCAGACACACAGGAAGAGGGTTACAGGTAAAATGTGAGGGGAGCGGTCTCTGGTTTGGCAACTAGTGTCCAGCGAGGGGTTCTTTGAATATTAGGGGCGTGCATGTTTTCCTGTGGTGCAGTATAAGGGGGGGGGCAGCCTGATTAATATTGAAGACTTACCAGGGCCCTCGTGTTTAGCAAGAGGATGTATTAGCTCTTTTGTCTCTTGCTTGTAATTCTTTCAATGCATGTTGGCAATATTCTTGCTTCTGGTTGTTCTGTGCACTCCTGAGAGGATCAGTGAAATAGCCGGTATCAGCCTAGTTATCCTAAAACAATTGATCTAATGCCCAACTTTATCGAATTTTGCATGGGTGATTTAGTCTTTGGGGCAATTTGGTCGCATATAGTACCCAACCTGGAGAGCAGGGTTTGCAGGGGTGTCCCCTGCTCCCCATGTTTGTTATTTTGCAGTTTTGGGAAGTGCTTGGTGACCTACACCTCCTTAAAATTGGAGGTGGGGGACAAAAAATAAAAAAATTAAAAAATTAAAAATTACATTTTTAAATTGGGCCCAGAGCAGATACATCGTGGTCAGTCTGCCGCGATCAAACACAATTCGGTCAAACACACCCAATAGCGAGGTCCCACGGCCCCATAAACCTGGTGATGCTGTCTCATTTTAAAAAGAAAACATTAGGCAGGCCTGGAGCGGTAGCCAACACAGCTCCTTGAATGTGGAAGCGATGCTGCCATGTTTTCCTGACCTATACATTGCAGAACAAGGCGAACCGTTTTGTGGACAAGTTGCTGCAAGAAATTTGTGGTCAGGGTCCAAAACTTGTTTTTAACTACTGCTGGTAAAGTTTGAGGGTCACCCCTGGGTCAAAATATAGGACCCAGCAAGGAAGGGTGGGCTTCTGCCATCCTCCACGCAGTCCAAGAACATGCCCCACTTCTCTACTTGGGACAAGGGGCTCCACAGGCAGGTGGAGCATATCAAAACCGATGTTCTATTTGTTGGGGTGCCACGGGGGGCATGGACTGCTGTTTTGGGTCAAAGAGGGCATACCTGTGTTTTGGTAAGGGTGGGTGTGTTTAGTTATACTCCCCCTCCCTCAAATGTGACCTGTACATGTTCAAGACTCACCAACCTTTGAAGCAGTGACCCACGAATATTCACTGGTTACATTTGTGGGATGTGCCTGTCACTACCGACTATGGCTTGCTGCATTGTTCCACGGGTGCTAGTGTACAGGATGCAGCACACCTAAAGTAGGCATTCCTACCTGTCAGGTGGTAGAACAAAAAAAAACGGATAACAGATGTGAAATCAGTCCTTAAATGAACGGCATCATTATGCGAAAGAGTGATTACTGACACCAGGCGTGTTTCTTTTCATTTTTGCTGATTTACAGAATTGCATCTTATAAAAGAGGTCATAGTAGATGGGAAATCCCAGAGAAATGTGATGCAGAGTGTCTATTGATGAGAGAATCCGTCAGTTTGCATTTTAGTCAGCTCGTTCTGGAATTGAGCTTGCTGCTGGCATGTCAGCTTTCACCTCGAGAATGCCAGACCCATGCAGATGCAAATCAGCATTGACTGAGTGATAGCAGGTGTATCATGTCCTACCGGGTAGGGTCATTATCCAAGAGATTATTTCCAAATGTATTCACTGCTGAACAGACATCATAAGCCCACATGGACAACAGTCACTAATATGAAACGTGTGTCTGGTATTGTCTGTCAGGATTCCAAGATGGGTTTACATTTGAGTGCTGATTGTAAGATTTAATTGAGACATTCATTTCTCCGCTGTCAGCACCCATTCACCGTAGGTGTGAGGAGATTTAATATGTTGTATGCGCAGGAACACAAGTATGTGATTATGACCATATACTTTTATGTTTTGTTTCTTTTTTATACTAATACTGAGAGATGTCCAGCATATCTCTTTTTTTGTAACTTATGTTTTTTTTTTTTTTTTAAACAAACTTTTCCCTAGATGAATGTCCGAAAATGCACTGGCCTATTTTCAATCTCTTTCCTAGTTGTTCAGAATTCAGTTTTTGCACATAAACTATGTCTGAGCACAATTTTGTTTATGGAATGAATTGACTTTGAAAGACTGTTTCAGGACTACAGTGCTTTTTCAACCACTTTGTGAGCACGCAACACCAAGGAGGTGGTCCTTGGGTTTCCTTCTAGGTAATTCCATCACCACCGACATTACCAGTAGTTACAGGATTCCTGTCACTTTTACCCCAGCACCGATTTATGAATCAGCTCTTTTATTCTTGTTGCATTATCAATAACAGTACATCTTCAAAATGTCCCTTAAAGTCCCAATTCACTCCTAAAATGGGGAATTACACAGGCACTCCCCCACCCATGACCCCATGCTTATTTCTATTGAAATACCACAACATTACCCTCAAACCCACATTGAGTCCATTGGATCTCATTTAAATGGCACCAGTGTGGTAAAAAAGTGGAGGTAATTCTATTGCCACCACTTTTTTGGCAGTAAGATAATTCCCATCACTTTTACTACACCACAACATTATGGGTTTGGCATTGCAGTGGATGATTCTACTCCAGCAAGACACATGTTCTGCTCAGTTCATACTTTCTCCCCATTCGTGTAGCCTCCATCACAGGTCCTTTGCCGACCCTCATCTCCTATGCAAACAAACTTGGGGTCTTCTTTGATGGACTGCTCGCCTCATCACCTCCGATCCAAGAACTCACAGAAAAAAGCTGCATTTCCACTTATATAGGCTCAGTAGTACTCCTCGCTTCCTCAAAATATGTCACAGGAAGTGGAAGTGATGAGAGCTATGGTGCTCCTTAGGCTAACATGTTTTGATAGCCTCTACCTGGGCCCCATGTAGGATTTATTTAACAATGAATACCAAATAAGGGACTCGGTTGATCCCAGGGCTGATACCTAGGGATCACGTCACTCTGATCTTGAACTCCCTTCTATGGCTCCCAATAGATGCCTTCTGGTGCATCATTTTATTTATTTATTTATGTATGTATTTATTGGTTATATGTATGGCGCTAATACGACAAGACATTGTTTTGATGCAACACAAGGCAAAAGGGAATGGAACAGGGGAGCAAATAAACCATGGAAATGACAATGAAGAGATAAAAACAACAGTCCTACTAGGCCTTGTGACATTCAGAACGTGCAAGTGAAAAAAGGAGGGGGAGATGAGAGAGTAAGTGCTAAAAGGACCCTGAGGAGGGGAGTGGAAGGGAGCATGTTGAGTAGGCAACAGGTAAGTGCATGGGTGGAGACCTCATCAGCAATGAGGGAGGTCTGGCACCCATCAGGTAAGAGCAAGGCTGAGACAAACAATCCAACTAGCAGGAGTAGGCTGAGGTGGTAGTGCAGGGGGGGAGCTGGTCGTGATTGGGCAGGTGGCCAGGACCCTGTTGGACTATTGAGGGGCTTGCCACCAATCGCAGTGGCTGAGGCGATGGTTAGCATGGGAGGGAGAGAGAGAAGGAGGCAGGGAAGAGAAAGGTCTTGAGTTTTTTGTAGAACTTGAGGTGATCTGGTTCCAGATGGAGAAGTAGGGCGAGGCTGTTTCAGAGGAGGGAGCCAGTCGAAGAGAGAGATATGCCCCCAGCTCTCTGCTTGCTGATGCATTTGATCAGCAAATAATTAGAGCAAGAAGATCAAAGAGATCTTGAGGGAGAGTATTAAGTGAGAGAGAGTTGCAGGTAGCATGGTCCCAGGCCACAGACAGTCTTATGCATGATGCAAAGCGTCTTGAATCTGATCATTGCGGCACCCAGGAGACAGTGGAGAGATTTTAGGGCTGGAGAGATGCGGTCTCTGGGCTTGAGGCCAAGGATAAGTCTTGCAGCCCTATTTGTGATTAGTTAAAAAGGGAGGAGGGAAGAAAGAGGTAGGTTGAGAAAGAGGCTGTTGCAATAGTCCAGCTCGGAAAGGACCAGGGCTATAGTGACATTGAGCTTCTGGGGGAATGTGAGGAATGCAAAAGTGCCTCTAAGGAGGTGCATTTGAAAGTGGCCCTTCTTGGCAAAGTCCAAGATGTGGGGAATGAAGGAATGAGAGGAGTCAAAGATGACCCCAAGGTTTCTGGCTGCAGTGAAGGGAGAGCAAATAGAGGGCAGCCAAAATGCAGGAGGGAAACGCGGAGTCAGAGTCCCGAATGGATGAACCTCAGTTTTACTGACATTAAGACAAAGATCATTGGAGGTGCAGCAGGATTGGATAGCAGACAGGCACACAAGGATGCTAGAGGCAGAGGAAATGGAGGAGGAGGGGAGCTTAAAAAAGAGCTGTATGTCATCTGCGTTACAATGGAAATGGGGAGAGAAGGCGGACATCAGGTGAGCAAGAGGTGCAAGGTAGATATTGAAGGGCCATGGCGAGAGGATAGAGCCCTGGGAAACACCACATGTACAGAGTGTGGTGGTGGAGGAGAAGGAGCAGAGTTGAACCCGGTAAGGGCGGTCAGTGAGGAAGGAGGTCAACCAGTCCAGTGCTCAGTCTGAGATACCAAGAGTGTCTTGGAGCAGCTTTATAAGGATAAAATGGTTGACTGTGTCAAAGGCAAAAGAGAGGCCAAGGAGAATGAGAACAGCAGGAGAGTTAGAGTGAATAGTTCATGTGTTTAGGGGATCAGGTCCATGTTTCCTTAAGAAAAATAATGAAAGGTTTGATGGCAAAACTCTGAACACTGCAGGAGCAGGGACAGAAGAAAATTCTTTCAGGGAAAGAGTTGAGAAAAGAGTTGCAAATTATCTTTTCAAAAAACCTTTTGAATCTTAAACCATGTTCTTTCTTACATGATTTTCACATGTCCCCTTGATGCGTGACTTGATTCCAAGTTGACTGGTTGTGTTTTGCATAATGGATGAAGCCCTTATCGGTTTCATGTACTCATATCTGACCTTTTTCTGCACTTATTCATTCTTCTCTGTATTAGCCATGTGGTGCAATGTTTGAATGTCTCCTTATACTGCACTGAAGCAATGTAGAATGTTCCTAGACTGTGTTCTGTTAGACACATGTTCCCTCGCTCAACCCTGCTTTCCCACCCTCCTTCCTTTCCCTATGAGATATGACGAAGCAAGTTTGTTCACAGCTGTTGCCTTACAAATCACCAAGGAATAAACAATAAATATTATCACTCCGAAGAGGCTTTAGATGCAAAGTCTTTCCATTTATCATGGTTTTAGTGTGGGCTGGCAGTAGTGTCGGAAGACCTCAGGGCAGCATGAGTCCGGGAGCATTAGATATTTCAGGAATTCACAGTTTCATTCAACACTATGCTCCGAGGATGATGCAGAGCTAATAGGTTCTGGACAGGTCCATCACTATAGATTTGTACTTTTTGATAGTCTTATGTAATATCAAGTGACAGACGTTTTTCAAAATGTACACTGGTTCGACAGCTGGCACTCATTTTTCAGAGTGACCACAGAGGATTTAACTAAATTCTTTTTGTTTTATTGACCATGATTCAGGAGCATTTTGCAATAAATAAGTACATGAATAAATAAGAGGCTTTGCAACTTGGTACTCCTATACAGCAGCTTCAATAAGGTTTTCTTTTTTTTTCAAGGAGCAATACTGGTTTGTGCTGCTAACAGTATCCTCGGTCTCATTCTTCAATACTATCATTGATAATCGTTTCATGAGTCAAAAGTACAGGAAGCTGAGATGTTGACAACAAAGAAAAAAACATGCAGCAAGAGGTACAATTTAGATGATTTTGGAGGGGTTTTTGGGGATTTCATTTTAGTCAATGTGTATGAGCATTGACTTGCAGGTGGGAGAAGGTTGACTGGAATACTCCAGTCAAAAATGAGGGTGCCTTGAAAAGTAGGTTCAGTGATGGATAAGTAAAAAACGAAATCAACGCATCAAAGAATGCAACCCCATATCAAACACTATCGCCCATATTACATATATCACTTGTTTGCAAGGGGGAAGAGTGTAGAGCCACAAGAAAATAAAAACAATAACGAGAGGGCCTGAATTACAGGAAACTCAAGTTTATTGCAAATGCAAGATAACTGGCAGGAGAGTCAGTCAGTATTTTGAGACTGGAAAGCTGAGATTTCACCCACCCTCATCAGATAGTAGTATATAAAGACAAACAAAAAAAATTGAATAAATTCATATACAATCTAAACTTTATTTGTAACTACATTTTAAGCATCCTATTTGCTCCTGCCTATATAAATACAGTCTCCATAAATGTCCCTGGTCGGATTGCTTAGTACATTTCCCTACTCTGGATGGTTAGTACCATTCCCCATTTTTATTGATTAGTACATCAACAGGTTACATTTGGATGTGCATCCCACTGCATGTCACCTAATCATGCACAATCAGCAAGGAGAACCAAATCTGGCATCCTCACCTACAAACAAAATACAAATCCATTCTCTGTTAGACCAGATAACTTGGCATCCCATGCAACTCCCTGAACCTGCAGCTCTCCCATGTGAAAACCCCTCCTCATTGCTATTCCATAATTGTCTGGCTATGGAAAGGATGAACATAATAGCTACTATGTGTGCTACCAGGTTATCCAGTTACAAACTCTTGTATGCAGCATAAACAGAACCTAATTCAAAATGACAGAATCATTAAAACAACATGGTTGAACAGTGAGAGGCCTACCTCTTGATTCACTGCTTAATGTGTGCGCTGCTAGTTCACTCACCCACATACTTGGCAGTTCATGGACTCTCTAGTGTGCTGCAGAAATAAGGTCTATTTCAATAACAGTATAAAAAACATGTACAACATGTGCGCTAATAACAGTCTGTGAGTTTAGTGTCTTGCACCTTCATATTGACATTCCCCCCTCCAGTTGATTTATCAACTATACTATCTTTATCTTTCATCTTATCAAATGGAGTATTCAATACTTACACCTTTAGACCCTTTTCAAATCCCCTTTGCATTCTTTTTGGCTGCAGGCCAAAACAAAATACCCCCTGTCCCCATTAGGGTCAACATGTGTTTTTTCCGAATAATTCTCAAGGTCATCAGTCGAATTGTGTTCCTGGTGGACCAATTGGGTGGCATATTTCTACCATACAAGGCTTATGCTTGCGAGAGCATGTATCAGTTTGGGTGTGAGCATCTTTCAGGAGAGGAGTGTCATCAATAGGTTTTAACGTGAGAAACATCATGGCCATTGATTTAGCCACAATTGTCTCGCAGCATCCCAAAACTAATTGACAGGTGCAAAAAACGACCATCAATAATATAATAAAAGGAAGTACTACTTTGAGAAGGTTGCTCATCCATGGGGGCCCTAATGAAAACAATGTGGTAAACCAATCGTCGTCCTGCGCCCTGCCTTCTTTCTCCATGGCGGCGCGCAGAATGTGCACTGCATTTATTGCTTGTGTAATGCTTCTATTTTCTGCATCGTTGGAGGGTATGTGAGTGCCTTTTTTGCACAGACCCCCCACCCTGCATGGCAGTCATAAGATCTAAGATGTAGCGATTCTGCAACATACTTATCCTTATAGCTTTATGTTCTTCATTATTCACATTCAGACCATTTTCTGTATCATTGGCCAAATGAATCAGTTCCCATCTGGTGATTTGCAGCCATTTGACATGGACCCCTGCTTGCATCCCTGGAGCGAGGAACGAGCGGAAGAAATGTCAGATTGTGTAAATAATCTATTTTCTTATGGTATCACATTCAGCTTGTCACTCTACTCTTGAGACAGATAACTTCTTCAATGTTAACGATGCAGGCCCAGAGATTGGTGGACCCTCTGGTGAAGGAGATACATAGGCTTGCTCATGGGGTGCTTGCGGATGGCAGTAAGGTTGACATTAGGTAACACCAATAAGGGAGATTGCAATGTATCCTTAGAACATATCCCTCCCCAGGACAGCAGCAGTTGTGTATAGGCTAGTCCTCCACACAACCAGTAAATGTCCATGAGCACTGCAGTGCTGCATTGAATGTCGGGGAGGTGGACAGTTGCATTGCAATTGATGCTTGCTCCCACACATATACTGTCATTGCTTGTGAAACATAAGGAAAACCATGTACGTGTCATGATTCTTATCGGAGGCTCATTTTGATTTATCCAAGTTAAACTGTTGACATATTGTAGTGCACATTTCATTTATTTTTAAGACCACACTGTTAGGTAATCCAAATATTCCTCCGTTCCTACACCCAATCAGATCCTCGGCACATTTGTCTTTATAATAAAACGCACCTTTAATCTGCAAACTAGGTTTACCATTGAGACGTGATGCAGAGGATGATGTGAAAATCAATGCACCTCTTTTAACTTGCTTCTCCTGAAAGTCAGTCATTTGCGCTGGTGCTCTCTTTTGATAAGTATGTAAGAATACCCAACCGTGTGTCCCTTATTGTCAGTTTTACAAAATGCTGTCATACATTGTTACATTAATTTCCACCCACTGTCCTTGCATTGTCCTTCACACCCTACATAAAGCCAAATTAACTTAACAACTTGCTATCTCTGGTGACATCTCTTGAGGCAAAACTAAAGTTGGTGTGGCTGATGCATAAGGAATTAATGAACAAACCAGGGTCACTTGATTTCTCTCTCCCGACCACCGGCATGTGGCGCAACCAGATATTTTCTTCTGCCTGGTGATGCACACTGTTAGATTTATCTGGTATAATGCTTGGGTTTGAGATATCCCTCTTAATTCTTGTCATAGAAACATTTATTTTTACTGTTGCAGTTTCACTGTTTGTACCATTATAAGAACCACCCTTTCAAATGACAAAGCACATAAAATATAGCATAAGGAAAGAAAAGATGCAGAAAATCAGAACAAAATAAGGCATATATTGCTAAGTTTGTGTTTCGGTCCCAGATCCATTTGTGAAATGTCTAGCCATCCAATTGGACACATTGCATTTAAAAAGGTACTGCCCTCATCATTCCTGCTTCTGTTGTAGAGGGATGATTGTACGCGTGTCCTTCCGGATGTCACTTAGGTGGATCCATTGCTTGTGTCCGGATACTTTGACTGAGGGTGTACCAAAGATGACTGTGAGGGGTGCAAGGAAATCGGATACTTCCACTTGCAAACAAAGTTGTGAATAACAATGTATTGCCTGGAAAGAGCTGTATTAGAAGACACTGTGATGGCTCTTGTAGTGTTTGTGATGAATCTTCAACCATTGAATCATTACCTGAGTGATGGGGCCCAAACTGGAGAGATAAATACCTGACATTTTTGGTTAATTCCCTAAGGGACCCGTGGAATACTTCTCTAAGAATTTTAGCAGTGGTGTGGGCATTGGAGACTGTGCATGCATGTGTAAGCGGAGTATGCAGCCTCCTGGCAGTGATTATTTCATGCAGTGTGAGATGATGATCAGAACCTGGCTGATTATGGAGCACAAACAAGGCAAGCAGCAAACAGTGAAGCCAATTATATTTTAGCGTTGCACACATTTTTGCAAGACTTTGTTTTAACAACCCATTGAGGCGCCCCATTATCCTGTTGGCTTGAGGGTCCATGCAGTCGATATACAGGTGTCAAAATGGTCCGAGGGGTGGGGCCATGTCATTTTCTCGGTCCTAAGAGTGCAACTGGTAGTGTTCATGTAGCAGGTAATGCAATTTACTATGAAATCACTAATGAGCTCCTGGAGATTCAGAATGAACTACTCCTGCTGTAAATCAGCGGCAATTTATTCCTTGGATGTGTGTGAGTGAAACTGCTACTGTTTGAGGGCAACAGTGAGCAGCTCTTGGGGGTTTAACTGGTTTTTGAGAAATGTTTTGCCTCCATATGATGTATGTGGGAGACGGAGAACATCCATCTTTTGTCCATAGTTCATTTTCTTGCTGGGGAGCCTGTGCTTTTAGTTCAATAATCTAGGTCAAGGGAAGTGAATTTGAAGGGTCCGTGATTTCTACTTGTTGCAAGGATAATTTAGAGGACACTGGGGCATTGTTGTTTTCTAAATAAGCTGCTTTTTTGCTGCCAAGACTGCTTAATCTTACCGTAAACAATTGGGTCTGTGTTGTTCATTTCAGCTGCACGTTTCAATACTGTGACTGCTGTATGCATGTATTAGCCTGGAGAGTAATGCAACATGCTGCACAGGTGTACAGTCTGATTTCTGAAACCCTCTCCTGTGCCATCTGGACAGGTCTGAATGCATGGTTGATGTGATTTAGGCAGAATCTGTGTAAATAGTAGTGGGACACCACATGACAATGCAGTTATGAGGGCCACAAGTTCTGCTGTTTGTGTCAAATAGTGCAAGGGAAGTGACACCTTTGTTAATGCATGGTATTCACTTAATTTGAAGCCCACCTCTGCTGCTGTATTCCCTATTCCCATGGTCTGATATTGATGAACCATCAACGAAACTCACCTTCCGCTCTTTGAGTGCATCTTCTTTGATGTGACTAGTATCATCCGTGGATTCCTCATATGTAGTACAATCATGTACTGTGTCATTTGGCTGTACCAGCTCTGCAATGAATGTGGCTGGATTAACAGTGTGGCACTCGATAATGTGAACGGAGGTATAAGACAAAATTACTTCATACCCTGATGCTTGTTGGGTGGTGAGAGTGGATTTTGATTTTTCTAATATCACAAAAAGTTCATGATCCACATAAAGGGTGACAGGGCACCAATGGTGATGGTAGAGGATGTTTGGATGGTGAACGCAGCGGCATCTGAATTGTCCCTGCATGACCGGATCTAAAAGCCCAATGTAATAAGCCAGAGGCTTACGTCCCATTGAGGTCTTTTGCATGAGGCCAGCCATCATCACCTGACCATTTGAATGGGAGAAAAACAAGAACTGTTGTTTTAAAGTCTGGTGTTTCAGGAACTGGGGCACTGAAGATTGTTTTCTTAAGCTCCTGAAATGTTTCGATCATTTGGTCTGTCCAAATTTTGGGCCCTTTTTTTTCTGTGCTTCCTTCAGTCCTTGCAATAGAGGCGTGGTATATGTGGAATAGTCAAATATCCATGCTTGATAAAAGTTTCATAACCCTAAAAACTGCTGCATCTTTTTGACTGTGGTAGATTGTGCTGTGCTCTATACTTCTGTGGCCCTTTCTGATGTTATTTGCCTGCTTGCTGATGATATTATCTGCCCTAGGTACACAACATCTTGCTGACAATACTGCAGTTTACTCTTGCTGACCTTGTAATCTTTATCTGCCAATAAAGTCAAGAGTTTTACTGAGTCATTCCTGCATAGCTCTTCAGTGGTGCTTCCCACCAGGAGGTAATCTACATATTGGATCACTGTAGTATGTGTTGTTAAGTTCCCTAGATCCATTTGCAACTCACTGTTAAAAATGCTAGGGGACTTGTAGTACCTTTGAGGTAAACAAGTGTGTTGGAACACTTGGCCCCTAGAGGTAAACACGGTAAGGAACTGTGACTCAGGGTGTAATGGGATGGAGAAAAATACATTTTTGAGATCTATCACAGTAAAGTAGATCACTTTGCAGGGATATTGCACAGGTTGGTGGCAGGGTTAGGGACTACTGGGAATTCTGCTTCTACAATATTGTTCAATCCTGAACCATTCTCCAAGTTTACCCTTTTGTTTTTTTCACGGCATAAATAGTGGTGTTACGTAGGTATTCTGATTGCTCTGTTAGGCCTTGCTGCATAAGGCCTCTGAGGTGGAGTAAATGCCTTCCTCTGCTTCCCTCGGCATAGGGTATTGTTTTACTCAGGACAGAACTGCTGCTGGTTTCAGTTTAATGCAAGCCACTGATATACTTTTTAGCAGACCTACATCGTGTGGACCATTGGTCAACAACTCACTGGCCCTCATCACGAGTTGGGCGGTAGCCCTTAAATGCAGCTGTAACACTATTACCGCCACATTTAAGGGTCCACCCAATCACAAGTCGGGCAGCATTTACCCCCAGGTATAAGCTGGGGGTCAATGAACCAATGTAACCCCCATTTGCAGGTGCAATTATCGCAGCACTATTAGCGTACGTTAATTGCACTGAAAATGCCCATTGGGTTTGAGATTATTCGGCAACAATGACATATATTCTTTCCTGCAGAAAAATACACTTTATTCATGTTCATTTTAGATGGCACAGAGAAAAGTCCAGTGTCTTCGGAGGTAGGGTGAAGAGCTGTGCATGGATTAGTTAGGATAAAAGGGCATAGCAAGTTCTCAGGCATTGAGCAAGGAACATCAGTACAAGTAAATGTTGCAACACAGAGCTAAAGTTTAAGCAGGTGAAGGACACAAGTGGGTGAAAAAAAACAGTAATGTTGAGGGGGAGCCAGAAAGAACAGATCAGGTAGTGAACATACTCTGCCCCTGGCAGAAAATGTTCACTTAGGATGGAACCACATACAGGTAGTTTGGAACGTGGGAACGTGGCTGACAAGTGAACAGTGGAATTAGGAAACTTGACGGAAGAAGGGGACTAAATAATGGCTAATGAAGAGTTGGGGAGAGAAACACTCCTGGTCCACCCCCTCTCCCAGTAAATGCTGTCCAGAAAATCCAAGTAGATTAAATCACACACATACCAGGCTGAAGAACCCATTCCCCAAACAAGCAGCATCGGGTAGTGTTCATTAAGAGATCATTGATTCCAATGCGAAGAAGGAAGATGGTGCAACATATGTCCAAAGAGAAGTCACAAATTAAACGTTTAGTTGTACAGTTACAATGCTGGGAATTATCAGGTGATGCCAACATTCTGGTTGCATGGGAAAAGGATGAGGTATTCATTTGTTAAATGTCACACTGTTTCCATCTCACAGAGATGTTAGCAAACAGGAATGATGAACATAATGTCATAATTAGAGGGATGCACTGGTCTGGTCACGAGGGAAAGGTTTGACCCAATAGGGCACATAAATGTGTAGGCTTATGTAGGGGACTTAAATTGTCAGCCAATCAATGCGTACAGACTTACAAGTGGTTGAAACAATGTTAATTTTATGGCATGTCTTCTTTCCTATGTATACCGCTATTTAATGATGATGCGTTAAATGAAGTTTGCCTTTTATTCCCGGCCGAAACTACATGTAATAAACATTTGTTATTCTTGCAACCTCTGGCACCCATTTTTTGCTCCTTGGTTTGATTTGTACTCGTTGCAGATTTTTGGGCCTACCTCACATGTGTAATTCATTTTTTCAGAAGTCATAGTTGAACCCCCTGCTTTGTTGCTGGTTGGTCCACCCTGTAATCAGTGGTGGGTTTAGTGTGTAGAGTAACTCAAAACATTCTCAACTAGGTAATGGGAAATTGGTAGAAACACCATACTATATCACGAAAGACTGATATTGATGGACTTTTGTCAATGATCAATGGCCAAGACAATGGCCTTAGTTTTGTATATTCACGTTTCTTGCAGCTAAGCAAACATTCATTGAATTTCAGGATACACATATTCCAAAATTGACAAACATCTATGTTGCGTAGACATTGTTCCACGTGCCCACTAGAAATATCTTTAATGTGCTGTATTTGTGGAGTGTTTGAGAGGTTTTTCTTAGTCGATGATGCTTTGTGGGTAAAGTCATATTAATTCTTTATAGCTAATGCTCGTGAGCATCCTCGTATTGATGCCGCCTTTTCAGCAAGACGTTCTCTAATGTCCTTCTTATGAAAACATGAAATTGAAAGACTAACAAGGCACTATTCGAATTTGCACAACCTCATATGGCAGATTACCATGAATGCTGACGGGTCATTGGGCGCAGCGAACTGCAACAGCTGTCCGACATACATTTTCCCCTGTCCAATACCCTGGGTATTAGGTCACGCCATCCCCACACCCAAGCAAATGGTCCACTTCAGCAATCACTCCATTTTAATTAGTTGGGTTGTTAATGGTCGTAAGACAGACATGCACTGTGGGAACCAGGGAAAAAAAGGCCCTCCCAGATCTCACATGGGGGAAAAAAAACACTTGCCAAGCTCCTTTTCCTTTCACCTCAAGATCCAGCTTACACGCAAGCCGGCGAGTTGCGCAGAAAGCTCCACTGCTTTAATAAAACCATTAACTATTTCACAAGCCAAGGTCATTTTATGAACATTTTGCTAGCCTCCGAGGAGTACTTGTACTGTACACATAAAATGGTTGTTTTCCTCTCTTCACATTAATTACGTTTTCCCAATTTCCATATTGACTTTTGGATATGTTTTGAGCAGAGGGCATGTGTGTCAGCTTTTTCCAAGAGCTCCAAGCTCTCGATTTAATAGACTATTGATAACTCAGACTGAAAGTACTTTTCATTTCGTTGCTCCCAATTTGGTAATTTTTTCACCGGAGATGGGAAAGGTTGCGTTCATCTTCCAGGGACAGGGATTGCTGAAGTGTTTCTGAATTTATTTATGACGGGTGGTTGCGCGCCGAACAGATTTATTAGGCCTGGCTTGGCTTGGCGTGCGTCTGTTGCGTCATTATTATGCGACCCAGCTCAGCATCAACAACAAATCCACAAACATTGATTAGGGCCTTGCCACAAAAAAAAAAAAAAAAATGTCAGTTTCTTTTCTTTGGAGAACAGTAGCACCGTCTGCAAGACTGTGTCCTCGCTCCCAGTTCAAGGCGGGATGAAGATGATTCCAATCAATCAGGCGCAGCCTCGGAAAAACTGACGTTTATGTTATGAACATTTATAAAAAGATATACATTCATAGTACAAAACTTTTTCAATGTCTTTATTGCCGATGAAGCATTAAACTGTTTTGGATGTTATAGCGTGTCTATAATTGTGTGGGTATTTTTCGGAAGATGAAAACATAACCGATTAAATTAGCACGGATACCTGCCCTTCTAAGGAACATGCATTAAGTATTTGTTTCTCCTCTGCGACTTGCCTAGAATAATTCGTGTATGCACGCTTTGATATTCATTGGATAACCCTATGTGAACAGTATATTGCATTTCACTAAGGAGATATGCGACCATACCGTGCCAAGAGGCAATGCACTGAGTAGCTCTTTCAGCCAGGAACACAAAGATTAATTACAATATCTTAGTCATATATGTTAAGAGCAGGTTTATTCCTAATAATGCAAGGAAGTAACACTACATCACTCAACGCTGTCATTTTCCATATCTGTTTAATGTTCTGCTTTGTTATTTCTCCATTTATGTATGTATTTCCTTATCAGCAAATCTTTTGAGCATGTTATACATAATGGGCCTCATTACGAGGTTGCCGGTGACCCTCCAATGATACTGGCAGGTTACCAGCAAGCTTGCATTACCGTTTCCACCGCCTGACATCCCAGTGTTGCCGGGATTTGACAGGCGGTGCCGATGCAAGAGTGTTCCCATTCCCATGGAGTCTCCTAAGACAATGGATGGGAACACTGAAGCTCCGGCACTGTTGTTAGCAGTGCCAGTGCTTCAATTAAATAACTGCCGGTAGGGGCACTGAACTACTGTTCAGTGCCCCTACCAGCAGACTCAGAGTGACCCGGTTTCATAATGAGGCCCATTGTCTTTTCTTACAACTTTTTGAACTGCATTGTTCATAGCCTGCTTCATTTCAATCCCTTCAAACTTTTCTCCAAGAAATTGGTCTTTTTTTCTTTTTCATTTTTGGATTTTGTGTGTGTTCCTTATGAATGTTTGGGCCTCTTTTCATCTGCTTGCCCCTCCTCTTATCTCCTTCAATTGAATTTCCTGTTACACAAATCCTTTCTCTTTTATTCCATTTTATAACTCTGTTACCTCTTTGTTTGGTTCTAATTTTCTTCCAAAGTTCTCATCCGGTTTCTTGTATGCCTTCCCTATTGAATTAGCCCCTACAGGCCCCCTAAAAAGAGCTCCCATGGGCAAACAGAGAGCACTCAGAAGCCACCACCATCTCTAAAAATCAATCAATGCCCGAGGACATTCTGACTGCTGGCTCTGCACTTCTCTATCAGCTAATGTTGTGCTCACACAACTCAACTGTCGTTATGACAGTTGCATAGTGTTATGTGATTCTTAGTACAAGTGAGCAGAGGCTGTTTACCCCTTAAGGATGCTATAGATTACTACGCATGTACACGTTTATAAATCACTGTATACATTGATTACATAGTGTCTGTGGACTTCCAGAAAGCAACCTGTGATTCTGTGCACTTCATTTGTCGTTATCTAGCTGCACTCTTCCATTTGATCTTTCTTTTCATTTCTTTCCACTTCTGAAATGCCAATTTCACTTTACTTTTTTCATACAATCTTTTGGGCTTACTGCACAAAATTACCCAGGCTCACTTTAAGTGGATTAGGATGCTTTAATGTGACAGACCACATCTCAAATAAACAAGCTAACCTGGCTCCCTGGCCTAACAGACTAACAGATCCAGTTAACAATTGCCAAAATAAATGAATAAATACACAATCTAAATTCATCCCTTCCTGACCCTTGCTCCCCCCCTCCCCTTCAATTGCTCTCAACTTTACATTCCCGCTTTCTCCAATCTTCTCCCTGAAGCCAATCCCCTCCATCTTCAATACCTCCTCCCCCTCTTTGTACCCCCTGGGTAGCCTGTTCGTGCAAACAGCACCACCCCCCTCCTTTACCGTGCTAGTACCACATTCAGCTTCCCCCAACCCTCCTCCAAAGGCCCATGTCCCCGGCACCAGAAAAACCCTCTCCTGAGGTGTTCTTTGTAGCACACCCCTTCCCTACCCTTCTTCTCATCTACCTCCAACTCTTTATGATATCCTTAACAGCCAACCTAACATTGCCCAAGTAGTACATGTTTCACATGATTGACAAATTCACTGCATCCTCCCAAAATAATGCAAAATACCCATAAATGATCTCCTGGTGCACCAGCATTTGCACCGCCCAGGACCTGCGAAACTTCACCATATCCTTGTTGATCTATTTCCACATCCTTTCTACTGCACCTTCATTCACATCCCCCCTCTATACTTGGCGACAACTTGTTCCAAACCAACCCCACCCAGGGCCATATCTTATTTAACCAACTCAGATCCCTCTTCATCTTTTTTTAACAGTCTCACCCCCTTATCCCTCAGCACATCGTTCTCGCCTACATGTAAAATTATTGCCACTGGAACCCAATGAAGCTCCCTCAAACCCGCTAGCATAGGCAGCAGAAGTTCCCACCTGAGCCCACCCCAGACCATTGCAATAAAGCAATGTTATAGCTACATCTCAACTGAGTCCCAAAAACTCTCTCTGCTGCATCTTTCCCTGCCCATCTCACTATGGAGTGTCCACATATCCAGATCTGCGGCAACTCACCACTCCTCCGTGCCACATCTGAAAAAAGAAAAGATTTCAGGAGCCTTCTCTCCACCAACTGCATCACCCGACACCCGTCCCCTAATTTCTTTCCTTTACTACCCAACCCATAAACCAGTTCTTTAATGTATCCCTTTTATTTTGCTGATTTCCATTACCCCAAACTCTTAACATTCTCTTCAGATAGACTCATCCTACTACCTTCCGATGCCGCCCCATCCTAAAAGAATGAGTACCGAAATCTTCTGCTCTCTCCCCCGAAGCCAACAGTACTCTCCTCAAAGCCCCCAAAACCTGAGCTGCAGTCAACTAAGACTCATTTTCATGCTGGGAAATCAAACCCTCTACATTTTTTCAGCACAATGGGACCTCCCTCACTGCACACAAATCTTTACTACCTCTATCCAGAGGCACTCAAAAGCCCTTTCCTTTATGATCAGTTTTTGATCTACAAATCATTATATCTATGCTGTTTTCTGACAAGTGTACATCCCTCGACAGTAGACCTCCTTCACCTCTTCTCCCTGCTACCTGCTCAGACACCCAAAATGTCCCAAAAAGTCCCAAAAAACAACCAAATAAAACAGGTCGAAAACATGTCACTCTCCCATGCTGACCAGCACACTCCCTCCAAAACCTTGGACAACTTCAATAACAGGGCCACTGAAACTGGTCTCCTGCTATCCTTACCCTTCCTTTTTTCCCTTGTCCAGCCTTCCAACATCCTACATGCCATTTCACTGCCACTGGGCTGAAAGCCCCAAAACCATTTCCCATAGAAAGCAATGCTTGCCAATTTCCCTGCTATCATTGCCCTAGACCAATCCTTGTCCACACACCCCAATATAAATTCAACCACATCATCCCTTCTTCTCTCCTCCACATCCCCCATGCCCTTCCAACTGACTGCCTGTTACGCTCACCTGGTATCCACAGGGACGCCACCCAGCCGGGTTACTCGCTGGTATGCTTCTCAGCTTTGCCCAGATGTGGTCTGCGGGGAAGGTTCTGCCTGAAAATACAGGAGGATTGTGTTCAAGGCTGACCGACTGGGATAAGTATCATCCCTCAACCGCCGTATGATTTCAGCCCCTCTGGGACCCTCTCCTCACCTTGTGGTAGAGTTAGGCATGCTCTCTGTCCTGCCTTCTTTGAAGGGGCCCCTTTGATATTGTTCAGGTAGGTCTTTTTGCTGTTCTTTAGTTTTGTTGCTATCCTGCATGCCTTTCTTTGTTTAAAAATGTCCCTTTCTCCCTTAGGTATGGGGAGTTTCAGCGCGGTGAACTGGCTTGGTTGAGCCCTGCTGGTAAAGGATGGCGTATTAAGAGCTCTATGATGCGGTAAGTAAGCGCTATGCGCAGCGCTGAGAAGTCTTGCCTTTGCTAACCTGTGTTTTCCTTCCTTGTAGGTCACAGTGTTCTTCAGCGTGAGTGGAATGTCCGGAGTGGTGCCAGCCTCGAGGCAGGCGACCAGCCAGGTAAGCCTTTTGAGCAGTTCGTAACTTGCAAATGTCTCTACTGCTTTCTTTAATGTTGCCTCTGTCTTTCTCTTTCAGGTCGTTCTGTCCGGGAGGCGTGCAGATTCGAGGAAGCTGTTCTCAGTAGCTGCGATTGGCTAAAGATGAAGACTGCAGGTAAGATGCTGCTGCTAATAATGTTCCTTTTGTCTCCTTGCAGGTTCTGATTCATCGAGGTTCGAGGGAATAGCTGGACACGGAGAGTGTCACATTGCAAGCTGCAAAGTAACGCGAAGCATGTTGTCTTGCTCAGGTGTGGTTTAAATAGCCCCAACAAAATAGTCCGGGTAAAGTAGTCCCTAGGCTGCCACACCCAAAACACTAGACCGCATAGCTTGGTTCTTTGGAACCAAGCTATGTGGAAGCCTCCATGTTGGCTGATAACACATTAAGTAGTTTCCAAGCACATGTTTTTAATGGTGTATGAGCCAGGTGCCATAGGTGCCAGGAGTGGCCCCAAGAGGGTTTTGGAAAAGGATGCCAGGTTCTAGAGGTCCGATTCCTGACACCACCTGGCCAATGGGTTTACCAGAGGGGGTTTTGGGCAAGGGTCATGACAGTACTCCCCCCTAAGGCCCCTCCCATGGTGTTCCTTCTGTCTGGCCCAGGTTTGGTTTGGAAGTTCCGATGGAATTTTCTAATTAGACGCGGTGCGTGGATATTCTCATTGGGCTCCCAGGATCTATATTGTGGTCCAAATCCTTTCCAATCAACGAGATAATATAGCTTGGTCCTAGAGTATTTAGAGTCCAAGATATCTTTGACTTCGAATTCTGGTTCTCCGTCAACAAGTATGGGCTTAGGTGGTGTCCCAATCTGTGTGCCGGGTTGCATTGGTTTCAGGAGGGACACATGAAATACCCGGTGGATTTTGTAGATTAGGTGGTAAATCCAGTTTCACGGCTACTGTGTTGAAAATTGCCTTAATGGTATAGGGTCCTAAGAATCTGGGATGAAAGGTCCGGGTTCCCTTGATGGGTACAAATTTAGCGGCTAACCAAACTTTGTCTCCTACTTGATAATCAGGGGCCTTTTTCCGTTGTTGGTCGGCGAATCTCTTTTGTTTTTCTTTTGCATGAATAAGGTGTTCCTTTGCCCTTTTGAAAGCCTGAGTAATGGTTGTGTGTCGAGTCTTTACCGCTGGCTTTTCCAAGCTGGCTGGAAGGTAAATTTCAGAGCTACCTGGATATCTGCCATAAAGGGTATAGAAGGGCGTTTGTCCTGTGCTTGAATGCAAAGAATTGTTATATGCATATTTGGCTATCCATAGTAGGTCTTTCCAATTCCTTTGTTAGTGGTGCAGCATGCACCTTAAATATTGCTTGAGTGTCTGATTGGTTCTCTCGGTTTGGCCGTCCGTTTGGGGATGGTGACTGGTAGATAGCCGAACGTCGATCTGTGCCATTGCACAACATTTTTTCCAGAAGTTTGAAACAAACTGGCTGCCTCGATCAGAGACCAGAACCCAAGGGAAGCCATGTATCTTAACTACGCCCTCCAGGAACACTTTTGCTAAAGTGGCTGCATCTGGGAGGCCTTTGAGAGGAATAAAAGGGGCCATCTTCGAGAATAAGTCCACAACTACAAGGATGGTGTTGAACCCTTAGCTTGGAGGTAGATCAGTGATGAAGTCAAGGGAAAGAGTGTGCCATGGAACTGGAGGAATGTCCAATGGTTGTAGGAGACCAGATGGTTTTTGTTTCTGAGAGTTATTTTGTGTGCAGACACCGCAGGACTGAATATACTGAATGATGTCCTTATGCCAGGTAGGCCACCAAAAGTTCTCCTTCACCTTAGCTAGGGTTTTGGCGATCCCAGGATGCCCTTCAATCAGTGAATTGTGATAGTTTGAAATAATATGCTGTTGTAATTCCTTCTTGGATACATATAGGTGAGCCCTAAAAAAGGGTATATGGTCCTTGATGGTATATTATTCTCCTTGAGTTTGCCATGCGAGGAAAGCATCAGAACTCATTGTCCGTTGGATTTCATTCCGTAGTTCTGCTTGTGTTAAGGCTGTTGTGATACCCAAGAGTTTGTCTTCAGGTATAATAGGTACTGGGTCTGGGGTTGTATACAATATTTCATCTATGCCCATGCGAGATAAGGCATCCGCCGTTCCTTTTCTGACTCCTGGTCGAAATGTGATTACATAATCATATTCGGCGAAGAAAAGCGCCCACCGTGATTGTTCACGAGGACTGGGCCTTGGCTGTTTTGAGATATTGCAGGTTTCGGTGGTCTGTGATGACTGTAATGGTATGTCTGGCCCCCAGAAGGTAGTGCCTCCAGGCTTTAAAGGCAGATTTGATAGCCAGGAGTTCCTTGTCCGTGATGGCATAATTCATCTCTGGAGGTGAGAACTTTTTCGACCAGAAGGCCACAGGATGTAGCTGGCTGGTTTACGGGTCTCTCTGTGAAAGGACAACCCCCATTGCGAGACTGAACGCATCAGTTTCAATGACATAAAGAAGGTCTGGACGAGGATGTCACAGGATTGGAGCGAGGGTAATCTTCGTTTAAGTTCCTGAAAGGCTTCTTCTGCTTCTTCGGTCCAAGTAAACTTTTTATTGTTTTTTCGTAATACTACTGTGATTGGGTGCACAACCTGAGAGAAGTCTGGGATGAACCAGCAGTAGAAGTTCGCAAAGCCCAGCATGCTTTGTACCCCTTCCAGAGACGTCGGTGAAGGCCATTTCAGAATGGCATCCACCTTGTGCACGTCCATTCTGCTGCCTCCTAGAGTAAGGATAAAACCAAGAAACTCTACTTTGGTGACGTGAAAAAAACATTTTTCAAGCTTTGCAAACAAGCAATGTTGACGGAGCTTGGTGAGGACTGAACGAACGTGCCTGACATGATCTTGTTTCGAGGCTGAGTATACTAAGATGTCGTCTATGTACACTAAGGCACACACATCAATTAACTCCCTTAAGACGTAATTCATGAAATATTGAATGCCGCAGTAGCATTGCATAACCCGAAGGGCATGACTTGATATTCAAACAAGCCGTAATTAGTACGGAAGGTGGTTTTCCATTCATCTCCTTTTCTGACTCGGACCAGGGGGTACACTCCTCGAAGGTCCAATTTGGTATAAATCTGGGCATCTTTAACTTGGTCTAGCATCTCAGGGATAAGTGGCAAGGGGTAGTGCTTCTTCTCAGTGATCTGGTTCAATGCACGGTAGTCAATACAGGTTCTCAAGTCTCCCTCCTTTTTCGGTACGAAGAACAAAGGACTGGCTGCGGGGGACTTCGAAGGATGGATAAATCTGTTTGCAAGGTACTGGTCTAAATAGGATTTCAAAGGAAGGTTTTCTGGTTCTGTGAGAGCGTAGATCCTGCCACCAGGGATTTGTGCACAAGGAACGTGGTTGATCTGCAGGCAGAGGGCCTGTGTGGTGGCAATGTATTGGCTTGGTCCTTTCATTAAACATCCTGGAAATCATGGTATTCACTGGGCAAGGTATTAGTTGCTCCCCAGGTTGATACTGTCGCTCCGGGAGTCATGGGGATACAGATGTCGGGTTTCTCCTCTTGGTAATAGCAGGCAGGGGAGCAGTCACCAGGGAAGGTTAATTTTCGTGCCCGCCAGTCTATCAAAGGGTTGTGAGCAACCAACCATGGCATCCCTAGTATTAGCCTAAACTGAGGTGCCTTGATGAGATCAAATGAAATAGACTCCTGATGTCCGTCCTGGCACAGCAAGGTTACCCTGGCTGTGCACTGGGTTACTGGTCCAGAAGCGATTCCTGTCCCATCGACGGTGGTTACCTTGTCCATAGTTGGCTTAGAAGACCAAGGAAGCCCCATCTCTGCTGCCAGTTCTTGATCAATATAATTTCCAACTGCTCCGCTATCGATGTATGCTTCAACGGCATGCATTCTTGACAACTGTTGGTGGTTAATTAAAATCATTGGTATTGCAAAGTGCGAGGTCAGCAACTTTTCTTCTCACTCGACAAACTGACCTCTATGTTTGTCGAGCTTGGTAGTTTTCCTATTCCTTAGCCTTATCCTTCTCTGTTGCCCCGACTGTTCTTCTTGAGTGTTTTACTGGACAGTCCTTCCGGAAATGTCCTGGTTTCCCACAATACAAGCAAAGCTGTTGTTGTCTTCTTTTGTCCCGCTCTTGTTTTGTTAATGGAGGCCGTATCCCTCCAATCTGCATGGGTTCTACAGCATTTTCAGGTACATGGGGTGTGTTTTCCCTTGGTCGAACATACGCGGTTCAAGGGTTCGTCTTAGACCGGTCTGCCTTTCAGTCCTGCAACTGGTGGTCTAGCTGCACGACCAGATTTATGAATTCTGCACAGTCTCTGGGTGGATCAACCACCTGGACTAAGACATCCTTTAATTCGCCTCGTAAGCCTCGATGGAATAACGTGGTTCTTTTGTTTTCTGGCCACCTAGCTTCGGCATCCAGTCTGTTGAAGGTAGCAATCTACGTTAACAAGTCCTGATTTCCCTGTCCGAGGGACACTAGTTCATTGTCTACTGCTTGTTCCTGGGTATGGCGAGCAAAACGTTTTTCCATTTCTCTCTGGAACCCCCCAAAGTCATGTAATATAGGATCATCATGGGTTACCAACAGCAACGACCAATCTGCTGCACTGCTGCACTACCACTCAGGTATGATAAGACAAAAGCTACCCGAGCTTGGTCGTTTGGAAATGCTCCAGGCCTACAAAGAAAATGAAGGTGACACTGATTGATGAATGCCGCATACTTTTGTGGGTCGCCTGAGAACCTTTCTGGTGGTGCCAGGGGAACTGTTCCAGGTAACGTGATCTGTACCGGAGTGGGTAGTATGGCAGGGTTTTGCATCGTTGGATTTCTTCAGGTTAGAGGCGTCTGTCCTGCCTGTGATTGCAAGTATTGCCTGTTAATCTCTTCAGTGCGTTCTTTGGTCACTATTAGTTCTCTCCGGAGGGCATTAGTCTATTGTCGGGCAGAATGAACCTCAGCACGAAGCTCTCCAAGTAATTGGGCCAATTGGTCCATTTCTGATGTCTCCATGGTGCCCAGGTGGATGTGTTACGGTAGGCTTCACGTTCTGTTACGCTCACCTGGTATCCACAGGGACGCCACCCAGCCGGGTTACTCGCTGGTATGCTTCTCAGCTTTGCCCAGATGTGGTCTGCAGGGAAGGTTCTGCCTGAAAATACAGGAGGACTGTGTTTAAGGCTGACCAACCGGGGTAAGTATCCTCCCTCCACCCCTGTATGATTTCAGCCGCTCTGGGACCCTCTCCTCCCCTTGTGGTAGCGTTAGGCGTGCTCTCCGTCCTGCCTTCTTTGCAGGGGCGCATTGTCTTTCATGGGCGTGTGCAGTCCAGTTACTTCACTGACGCCGGCCCGTTTGATATTGTTCAGGTTTAGTTTTGTTGATATCCTGCATGCATTTCTTTGTTTAAAAATATCTCTTTTTTTCTCCCTTAGGTATGCAGAGCTTCAGCGCGGCGAACAGGCTGGGTTGAGCCCCGCTGGTAAATGATGGCATATTAAGAGCTCTATGATGCGGTAAATAAGCGCTATGTGCAGCGCTGCAAAGTCTTGCCTTTGCTAACCTGTGTTTTCCTTCCTTGTAGGTCACAGTGTTCTTCAGTGCGAGTGGAATGTCCGGAGTGGTGTCAGCCGAGAGGCGACCAGCCAGGTAAGCCTTTTGAGCAGTTTGTAACTTGCAAATGGCTCTATTGCTTTTTTTAATGTTGCCTCTATCTTCCTCTTTCAGGTCGTTCTGTCCGGGAGGCGTGCAGATTCGAGAAAGCTGTTCTCAGTAGCTGCGAGTGGCTAAAGATGAAGACTGCAGGTAAGATGCTTGTTTCCTTGCAGGTTCTGCTTCTCCGAGGTTCGAGGGAATAGTTGGACACGGCGAGTGTCACGTTGCAAGCTGAAAAGTAACGCGAAGCGTGTTGTCTTGCTCGGGTGTGGTTTAAATAGCCCCAACAAAATAGCCCCAACAAAATAGTCCAGGTAAAGTAGTCCCTAGGCTGCCACACCCAAATCACTAGACTGCATAGCTTGGTTCTTTGGAATGTTCTGCCCACCGATCAATCCTCGGACCCTGACAACACAACTTTAAACCTTCACGAAAACCTTCCTCCAAAATCCTGGCCCCTTCAATACCTGGGTAAAAACTGAGCCATTCCTCCAAGACCTCAAACTTAACTGATGTATAGGTCTATAATTCACAACTTCTCTCACCACCCCACACCCCCTCCATCTGTCACATGTTGAAGAACATTGTGTAACCGGATGCCGGCCCGCACATCTGCTACACTTGTGCCTAAATGTGTACACTGTTCTAGTGCAGCTCTCATTAAATGTCTGGTAGGGCACAGGTAAACCACTTGCTGTATGCAGTGTCGCGTCTGGACACGTAGGCACCATCCAATGTAACCATAAGTCCATATTGATCTCTCCCCATAGTGCTTGGTTGAATTCACCCACCCTTGCCCTACATTCTTCCTCATATCTCACCCATGAAAACCCCCCAAAACTTGTAAAGGCTTTCCTGATTATGTCCATGTATTTTTGCAAGGCTACACACCTCTCAGGGAACTTTTTGCGATAGACAATAGCATTTATTATAAATGCCGATGTCCACTTTTCAATAGTCACTGGTACCCTTACTCTTGCCGCCAACTCCTGCTCATCTTCATTGGACCCTTCCTTTGCTCTCACCTCCCTGTGTAAGAGTTTAAAAACATCCACAAACTCCCCATCCCATATGTTTCCATTGTCGCCACCATAAGATGCGCGTCCAGTGACTTTGCAAAGCCCATATAAGGCATCTTCTTGGTCTTCTCTGTATTCTCACATGTCATTTCCGTAAGAACCTCTACCACCCCTTGGGCCACTGACGCTGCAACCTTGTCTGTCTGTACTTCAACTGAGGAGATACTTCTCCCGCTCGCCCTCACCAATGCCCTTCCGGACACCCTCTCCATCCCCCCAACCCCCTGTGCCACCCCCACTGTGTGTCCCCCACCTAGTACACAGCCTGACCCATGCCACCAACCACTCCCTTTCTTACTCACCTCTTTCTGTCCTGCCATCACATAAACATGCCATACTGGCCTCTACACCAACCCCCCTCCTCTATCGCTTCAATGGGCTCCTAATGCGGTGACAAAAAACATCAGCAGAGTCTCCAGGCCAATTTCCCCGACAACCTTCTTGAACTCCTGCTACCCCAGATCCACCTTTCCCTTCAAACCTTAAATCACTCTGCACCTTTTCCCTCCCCCACAACTCTCCTTGATCCTTATCACCCCGATGCCCACAATTCTCCACCTCCAGTTCATCCTCCCCTGCTAAATACCATTCATGTTCAGAGTGCACACTTGGGCTGGGCAGATCCTCCCCAATGCTCCTGTGATGTCTTCTCAGCACGGTCGCAACGACCCCTTCCTGCTCTTCTCTTCTTGGTCAAGGGTTGTCCTCCTCCTCCCTGTGCTCATTCATGCTGAGGGCTGTATTGCACCCTCTAGACTGTCCTCTTCCATCTACTGGAGGGGAAGCTCTCAAACCCTCTCCTACCCCCTCTGCGACCACAGGGGCCATGCAATTCCCTCTGCGTACCACTCTACTTAGTGGGGAGCTCGATCCCTACCTTCCCCTTTCTTCTCTATCTACCATAGATAGTGTCACCATACTCCCACCTGCACTCTTCTGCACTCATTTTCCTTCTTGGCCCCTCTGTACCACTGCACTTCTTGGGTCCAAACCAACCCTAACATCATCACTAACTTGTCCTGTGCCCACCTCTGCTCCTACTCCTCCTTCACTAGCACCCTCACCTGGCCCTTCAGCTCCTGACCCACTACCTATCCCCCACCTTCTGCTACCCTACTCCTGGTTACCCTCCTGGGTATATACCTCCTACTCTTTCTGGCCCTTTTGTCCCATTCCTCCGCCCTCCCTGCTGCACGGCAGCAAGTCACCACCAATGCGATGGCCCTGTCCAAAGCTACTCTGAGCTGTGGCCTCCCCTCCCTGGCCCCCCCTTTCCTCATAACTTCCAGTACTGCCCCTTCCAGTTGGGATGTTGATGCCCTGCTAATAATGTTTGTCACCTCTTGCAAACTATCACTTAGTGACGACAACCCCCCCTCAGAAAAACTAAAATTGGTCTTCTCAAGCACCCGTTAGGATAAGACTCCTTTCTCCTAATTTCTTTCTTATATATATATTACATGGCCTGCGGTAGTGGCCATGCAGTTATGGTTAAGTTGCTAAACCCGTAGGAAGAGCACTTTTTGAGCAGCTTATAACTGTGTTCCCCCTGGACGAATCTTCACCAAACTTTGCAAAAAAAAGTATATTTTCCCACTTTGATTTTTTTTTGCAAAGTTTGGTGAGGTGTGGTACGGGGGGGGGAAGTTATTATAGTGGGGGTCCAAAAATGTATTTTTTCCCATAGACTGAATGGAGAAAAAACGTTGTTCATGCCTACAGCTCAAACTGCTGTATGGATTTCCACCAAATTTGCGGTAGGAGCAGCGCCTTAGTCGCGAAAGTGTGCTTTTGTAAATTTGGTGGAAATCCGTCCAGTAGTTCTTTGTAAAAACAACCAAAAAGTAGGTCTCAAAAAGTTAGTGATATCTATGTCTGCTCCACGGACACACTTCCCTGTTAGCTCCGCGGACAGGACCCCGATTGGTTAATCGGCTTGCGTCATAACCGTGGACAAGTAACCTGTTCTCTGACTGGCTGGGATGAGGCGTGAGGTGTGTCACATTGTTTGGATGCGCCCGCCATGTTGGATCCGCGGACAGCGCAGAGTCCAACTGAGCAAAAATGCAATTTTGGGGAGTGTGTTGGTGTGTAGGAGTGCTTGGGGAGGTTGGGGGAGTAAGAGATGGGTCAAATGCTGTATTTGCTTAGGTGGCAGGAGGCATTGATGTGGTTGCGGTGTCCGCAGTCACTGCGGTTGTCCGCGGACATCTTAAATAGTGGGCGCCCTACTGGCTATTTTACTTTAGTTTGATGTTGATTTTGGGTTGTTAGTAGAGCATTGATTGTAATTATTTTAATAATGTCAATTGAAGTGGATGTGTTATGTTTTTGGGTTGTGGATATTTGGTAGGTGTTTGATTCAATGTGTATGTTATGCTGCGGTGGTTGTGGCCAGGGCCTAGAGTCCTGGGTGCATTGATATGCACCCAAGACTCTAGGCCCTGGCCACAACCACCGCAGCATAACATACCCATGCTACCAAACATTTTGACTGCGGTATGTGGGTGCTTATAGGGGATATATGTTTTCAAAAGTTTGTGTACTGTTTCATTTGTAGAGTCTGTATGTAAAGTTTTGGCTAGGCCATGCAGTTAAGTTTGTAGGGTTTGGTAAAAAGCACTGCAGCATGAGATACCCATGGAAGTAAACATTTTGATTTTGGTCTATGGTTAGATGTTTGCTTGAATGGGTGTGTTATTTAGCAGTGTTTGAGAGTCCATTCATTATATGCTTACTGTTTGACTTTTTGTGGTTGTATGCAGTTTTTTCATGATATGGGTAATTGGAGCAGACATTCTTTTCCAATCTCTGTGATAAAAAATGATCATATGTTAGTGTAGGTAGTTCATAATGAGTTATTGCATTGCATAATATACATTTCTGTATTTTTTCGACCCTCATAGTTAGTACTTTAGAAGTACTATAGTTCAAACCAGTGTACTGTGCAATTTGCTCAGTTTCTGTGTTTGCTTATTAAATCATTGGCTCTTTGGGACAAAAATCCAATCTGGATTAAAAAAAAATAACTTTCAATGTTTTTCTTTCATTATTTTCAGTGGTTATTTCTTGTTTCTTGCTATTCTTCTGTCTGTTGGCTTGTTGCAGATTTTTGGGGAAGTTAGATACCTGTTGGTGTATTCTAATTGTTCATTTCTAGTTTCATGCTATTCATCTGTCTGTTGGGTTGTTGCAGATGTTTGGGGCAGTTAGATACCTGTTGGCGTATTCTAACTGTATATTTATTGTTTGATTTCAGTGGTATTTATTTATCGGTTTGCTTGTTGTGGAATTTTGGTGCATTTAGATACCTGTTGGTGTATTCTAACTGTTTATTTCTTGTACATTTTAGTGGTATTCATTTATCTGTTTGCTCGTTGCAGAATCTTGTGGCAGTTAGATACCTGTTGGCGTATTCTAACTGTTTATAGTTTTGAAATAGAAGTTTTGTTAATGTTTATGCACAGATCAGCTATTAAATTTTGGTTTTAAGAATATTAAATAAGCGTTAACAAGATTTGCTGGTAATCTTTGTTTTACAACTATCCACATTTATACTTGACCATGTGTGAATCCAGTCAGCTTGCAGTTGTTTTTCGTACCATCTGCATTGTGACGTAAAAGCATTACTATTGCGTATTTACTATGTGTCTGTATTTGTAAGGTGGAGCAATTATCTGAATTGCAGTTAGTACATAATCTGCCATGGTTTGCATCTTGTACAAGTTGCTGAAATGGAATGGATTCACAGTTAGGTATGGATATATACACAAAGCGTTCATTAGTGACTTGTTCCTGTGCCACATGGTTGCAGAGAGTGCATGGATGTTTCCACATGTATGAAATCTGGAAGTTTTCATTTATAGGTATGTTTTTGTTTTAAGTACTTGTAGTAAGTACATTTGAAATGCTTGTGGATCTCTTGTGGGTTTATAGTGAATTTGACCATTCCAGCACAGTAGTCCAATTCTTGCCTTATTCCAGAAACACTTTAAGTGTTGTCAGGATTGTTGGTTGCATTTTTATGAAGGACTAACCTTTGCAAACACAATTGTACAATTCTACGTGAAGACGCTCGGAGTCTACCTGGATTCCAACCTATGCATGGACAGACAGGTGAATGCTATCACCGCCTCCTCAGCGCACTACTCCAAAGTCCTCAATGCCGCCAGGCCCTTCCTGTCCCCCCATAACTGCCTTACCATTGCTAGGGCAATTATCGGGTCAAGGCTAGACTATTGTAATGCCCTCTTCGTTGGGACCTCCAACAAAAACATTGCCAAATTGCAGCTAGTCCAGAACAACGCTCTGAGGGCAGCCACAGGTACCACCAGAAGAGACCATATCTCTGAAATCAGGAGGCAGGCTCACTGGCTCCCAGTCAAACAGAGAATTGTCTTTACGACCCTCGCTATCACCCACAAATGCCTGCATGAACTTGCCCCTCTTACCTAACACACAGAATCACCAAGCACACGGCCACAAGACCCTTAAGGTCACACTATGTTAACACAATTGTCACGCCCACCATGCATAAAGTGCGCGCTGGTGGCTCTAGCTTCCCCACCCAAGCTGCCATGCATTGGAACGCACTGCCACCTCATCTCAGACTGATTGAGTCACACCTAGCCTTTCGTAAGGCCATCAAAACCAGGCTCTTTGTCTAAAAGGCCTCCCAATGTGATTCTCCTTTTGCACTATTCCTGCTTCTGCATACCAATGTATATCTCTGTGTATATCACTGGATACCACTGTACTTCAATGTTTACATCACTGTATATCTATGTGTAACTATGAAACCTATGGTCATCCACTCTGCTAATCACAAGTTCCTCTCACATTCTGTAATAGTGCCTCGATGCCTCTTGGCTGCAAGAGCGCTTCACAAATGCAAATAAATACATAAATAAATAAATTGGTCTGTACTGTGTAAGTAAATGTTGTAAATAATTGGTGGCAATTGGAATAGAATATGTATTGCTACACTTGGGCAGCAGTTTACACCAGTTGTATTTGAAAATTTGAATGGACCTGACAGTTCTGTGTCGAAGTCATTTGTTTCGGAGTGTGTGTTGCTTCTTTTAAGAAGTATTTGAGTTACTTTAAGTAGTAGATTCTTCTTCGGTTGTGGTACTTGATGAAGTATTAGCTTCTTTTACTTTCGTTGGAGGGATTGCAGTGAGATCCTGTATCGTTTCAGTTTGAAGTAGTTTTGCTTTTTGTGGAACAGGATGGGTTTTTAGATGGGGTGTAGAGTGAACACAGTCTATTGTATTCTAGAAAGCAAGGAATATCAGCATTTACTTTACTTGCAATACAGTTGATTAGAAATAATTTGTCAAGTGTACGTAAGCGTGATAGTGCTACAAAGCTCATGCCTTCTTTAAAGACTGTGCTACCAATATCTATCAATGCTTTATCTAGGGTAAGACCTTGTGATTAGTGAATGGTGACTGCGTATGCTAGAGTTAGTGAAAATTGTTCTCTGCGTACATACATGTCTTTGAAAAGAAGGAAGCGGGCTGTTGAGTGTCCTATCTTTTTAACTTCTGATAGTTTGTCAAAGCGAATATTGACAAACTGAATGTTGTTGTCATGTGGGTATGTTTGAAAGCCAACAACTGTACCAAGTGCTCCATTATCTAGTCCTTGCTCCATGTCAAGGTTATGTTTAAGCATTACTCTACACTTTAAAGATAATTTTGATATTTTCTCGAAACCAGCTGTGTTGGAGATAGAGTTTTCTAAGGTATTTAGTCTTGTTGTGGCTTGTTGACACTTGGGTAGTGTTATACCATGTATGTCCAGTTTGTCTGTGGAGCAAATTTCAATTATTGGTTGCATTTCTTTTTTCAACATTGTTTCAATGAATTTTGAACAGCTCGCAAGAGTTGGCATCAAGGACATACAATTACTATTTCTGTGTGCTAATTGTTCCATGATATCAGAAGCACATGAGTGATGGCCATAGAATGCATGGATGTGTGTGTTTTTAATATCAATTGTGCTTCTTGAGATAGTACACCAACTCTAATACTTTTTAAAATGTTGGCGTATGTGAGGTCTGCAGACTGGCACATGTTTTCAGTTAATTCTCTGATTTGGAAATGTTGCCAAAGGTTGACATTTCCTATGCGGCCAAGAGTTTTACGGCACAGTTTGTGACCTAAGATTTCAAAAATAGGTTCACCTTGCACTGGTGTTAATTGAAGAAGATCTCCGAAAACAAAAATGTGTTTTCCTCCAAAGAGCTCTTCGTATTCTGTTTTAAGGACCTCTTGTAATCTGAGGTGAATCAAAGCCAACATTAGGTTGGAGACCATGCTCACCTCATCTATTAGTAGCATGTTCATTTGTTTGAAAACTCTGCATAGTTCCATTGCAGCTTCTGGAGAAAGTTTGTAATAGTCTAATTTGTTTTGGTGTTCTACTGGAAGGAGTAGTAATCGGTGTAAAGTGACACTGCCTATGTTGTAGGCAGCTAAACATGTGGGGGCAGTTACAACAGCTGACAGTTTGTTGTTTGTCAGTTGTTGGAGGAACTTGCTGATGATTTTGATTAAGAATCTTTTGCCTGAACCAGCTTGACCACTGACGTATAGCAGTATAGGTTTGGCAGGTGCAGTTCCTATTTTCATGTGGCACACCATGTTCAATCTGATTTGTTACTTCTTGGAAAATGCTACACTGATCATTGTTCAGTTGTGATTTCAGTACAGCAAAGTCTTCTGTAGATTGTTCATACTGACACATGGTGTTTTCTACTTCTGTCATGGCAAATTCTGCCTAATTTGCTATTAGTGGCTGTCCAAGCGGTTCTTGGCTTCCTGTTACAGAAGCTTGACTATTGTCGGGAGTGTCCACGTCTAGTTGGGCTGGAGTTCTTCTTCATGTTGTTCATTGTGCAACATTGTTTTGTACTGTGTACATTTACATCTGTTATAGAACTTTCATTTGCTTTGAAAGCGTCTTCATAGGAGTCATAGGTATCTAGTAAATCTTCTTCTTTTCTCCATGGTTTAAAAAGTTGTAGCAGGGACATGCAATACAGTTCTTTATGTTGAGGAGTTATTAATCACAATTTGATATGATTTATTAAGCTTTGTTTGGTAAGTTTCACTAAGCTGCCTTCACAATTTGCCACTCTGTATCTACCTTTCTTTTCATCTGGTTTAATATTATATTTGTATGTGAAGTTTTGGGCTACGTGGAATCGAAACATGGTTTCCAAAGTGGTAATCCTGTTTGGTTTGTATGTGTCTAGTAAATTGTTTTTCAATATGTCTTCACTGTTGCGATCATTTTTGGCTATTGTTTCTATGTCCTCATATGATTTGCGAACTCTTTTTCTACATTTAGCAGGACCAAGACTTAGCCATACTAGATTGTCAGATTTTCCATACAAGGCAGTGCCGTTTAAATGGTCTGCAGCTTCAAAGCAGCCACATTCTCTATGTGAGAGCATTTTTATGCCTAAACTGTACAATTTCTGTGACAGTGTTTTGTCAGGTGATATGTCATACCAGAGGTATTGAAGCTCTGTTTTTTTCTGCTTTGCTTAAGTATGCTGTGACATATCATGCAACTGCAGTGGAATTGTCTGCAATGTACTGCACATCTATGTTTGCATTCCATAGGAGGGCAATGATTGCATTGTAATCATTGAGATATTTTGATTCTTCTGATCTTTTTATGTAATATTTGTTCTTAGGTTATTTACCTTTTACACTATGTCCAACTGAAGACATGAATTTGTTTACTTGACTGGTTGTGTAGTATTTTCCTTTGTTTTTATATTTGCAACAACAATATTTCCCACATTTGTGTCTTTGAAATTGATGAATTTGAGCATGAAGGTTGCTACATTTTGTTTGTGAAGGAATTTCACAAGTGACATAATTTTGGATAAACTGCAAAACAGTGGCATCACTGTCCTGACCAAATTTAGGAGCATCTTTAATTCATAAAAGCATGTGGATGTGTGGTGCTCCTCTGGCTTGGTATTCTTTTCTCCAAAAGAAGTGTTGCACTTTTCCGAGGGGAGGAACAGTTTTGTTACAAATAAAGTGTAGCATAGCAATGAAGCGATGATGGAAATATCTTGATACATTTACAGGATCTAGAGAGCAGAGTTCTCCTGGTGTTTTTATATCTATGTTTGTTTTGTTTTTGTTTGCTATGCGTAGGAAATCGTGTAAATCTTTCCATGCATATTCTGCATAACTTACTGTAACAATCCAAGTGTGTGGGCCAAGGTTTCTTATCATACAGAGTACATCTCTGTGACATTGGAACTAGTATTCTTTTGTACCACGCATGTTTGCTAAAAGGTTTGTAATACTTTACTGTAAAACCTCATCTTTTTCTTGCCCTTTTTGTAGTCATTGCGTACCTGACATATTTTGAAAGTGGGTACCTGATTTTAATGTGTGTGCAACTCCATAGCATAGAGTTGCTAGTTCACTTTCATTGAGAAGGTTCCACATTTTGTCTGAATCTGGTGTCGTCAGAATACATTCGTAAAGAGCGATATTCTGATGCTGTTATTTGTGTGGGTCTATCATTGTACCTTCCTCCTTTTCCAGTAGGAAAGTGTAGAGGAAAGGCACGTGCTTCCAAACTTTATTCCTGTATGCTGATTGGAGATCCTTTTGCTTGTCGCATTTGATACGTTTCCAGTGCATCATCTATGGTGTCTTTAGAGTGTAATGGATAATTGTATAATGGTCTAAAATATTGGATACTGTAGCACGATCTAGAAGTTGAAATTGTCCAGTTCCTGGTGACTCTTGAATTATTTTATGGACCACATATCTTATAGTTGAATGATGTGTTGATATTATTTTGATATGATGGAAGGTGCTTTTGCAAATAGGTCCTGAAATGCAGGCTAATTAATGTCCTTGTAGTCCTGTGTATTTGCGCACTGGACAGGCATCCATATTTTGTAGTAGTTTCATTTTGAATTTGTCTTTGCCTTTCATATTCGTATTGAGGAACTGGCGTAAAGACTTGAAAGATTTTTTGGCTATGTTACACATTAATGTAGACGGCCATTTGTAGACTGGACGTATTGGTTCAGTGGAATGGAGAGTTGATTCTAAGTGTTCTGGGGATATTTTTGTGAGCAGCGTTTCTTGTTCCATAATTGTATTATTACATTTTTCATACCCTCATCCACTTCTATGTATAGCAATTGGGTTTATTTGCGTTTGTTTCTATGCTTCTTCATTGTAATATGGTTCTGTGCTTGTGGTGTGACTCCAGTTACCTCCACAGATGTTTGCAAAGCTATCTTTGTTGATATTCCTTTTTTCAGAAGTCTTTTTTGTAGTTTAGCACTTAGTTTTGTTAGTGGTTTCATTCTGTTTAAAACTAAAATAAAGAACTTCCTTTTTAGAAGGATTGCACTGTCTATGAGAGCTTCTAGGATTAATTTTCTAGGGCAGGTTTTAAGGGCTGTGCATGATTTCTCTTCGGTTTTTATAAGGTTCTGAAGGACTCTGTGGCGGAACATTTTTTGTAAAATAATTTTTTTGGTATCGTTACTTGCCACTACATCAAGAATTATAGGCGCAGTGTTACCAGTAGTGGTAGCTGAAGTCTTGTTAATCACTTTCTGTTTTGTTTTACATTTTGAAAGAGGAGGCAAAGTTTCTGTACTGGAAGCTTGTTTTGTTTCACTTAATGACTGTAGTAGCTGTTTTGTTTGAACTTTTTGTACAAATTCTGCTAGACGTGGATGCTTATTTTGGACACTTTTATTTTGATTTGCTCTACCTCTGCATTCTACAGAGTTGCTTTTTGGTAGGCATTCTTTGGGGTCTGTTGGAGAAAAAAAGAAAGTGTGGGTTGGGTTATTGTGCAGTGTATGTGTGCTTTGTGCATGAGTGTCTGATTATGATGATAAGGATGTATGTGGAGGTGTGTGATTGTGCAATGGGCAGCTACATCAAGTTGGGAAGGCTATTCTTGTACTTGTGTGTTACTATACTAGGGTTCAGATGACAATTTAAAGTATGCAGCTGGTGAGGGGAAACACTAATACTAAATCTAATGGTACAGGGTTAATGCCATTGTTTGTTCTACAATACTAGAATTCTAGTGTGTTTGAGTAACAGTTAGAACATTATGGGAGTATTGCACTTTTTTGTTTGGAAAGAGTAGGTTTCTTATAAATTCTTGTTCGTGCTTCAGACGCTGCTGCTTTTCTGGAGAGTGGTCTTCATTGCAATTGTAAAAGAAATCAGTTAGTAAATATGTGTTTGTATAGCACTGTTGTTAATCTAGACATTGTTTTTTTTTGTTTTAACAGTAGTAGTGTTTTCTGATAACTGATCATAGTATGTACATGCACTTTCCGTTGTGTATCTGCATCCTATATATTTGACTTAGACTCTGTTAGTTGAACATGCTTTACAAATGAGTACAATAGTAGGCACACAGAGCACACTTGGCTACTTAAGGCTGTGTTATTGGATGCTAGGAGATCATATGCTTTTTTTGCTATTTTTACAGGGTAAATGGCAGGAACTTTACAGAAAAGCATGCAATGTATGCATTTGCAAAAGTGTGGGAAATAAATCAGAAGGGATTTATGTAGAGGCAGTGGTGTTGTTTCAGCTGGTAGCCTTTCTAATGATATTGTCTATCTGTGTGCATGAATAAAGATGCATATAATCATCCTGGCTGTGTGTCATTTTTTAATACACTACAAAGCCTTTTTCCACAATTATACTGTTATTTCTCTCATCTTTTAATATGAAATTACACTTTTTTAGATAGCTGTGTGTGTAAACAAAAATTTGGAGAGCAGACAGGTTTGCAAGTGACACTTGATCATAGCAGATGGGGGAAATGCATTCATACAAGAGCTGTACATGTACTGTGCAGAAAATATTCATACCTGTAGTTTGTGTTCATACATGTGGAAGTGCATGAATCTGCAAGTAGAAATCTTGGGGAGTTTTATTGTAGTTATTGCTGTAGGTCCTTTTCAGTCGCAGCCCAATTGTGCTGAGACTGATCAATAGTACATCTAAAGTGCTGATCTGTCATGATGCAGTTAGATGTAGAGTTCTTGCATGTGACAGGTGGATGGATGTGTGACTGCTTAACAGTAGCCAATGAGGGAATGGTGCAGAGAGTGAAGTAGAAAGGGTAGAAGGGTTGCCTCATTGTTAAGTGCTCCGCGTACACCATGGCTGTTCGCGGACAGGGCGTGCCACATAGAGGACTTCTCAACATATCTGCCATGGAAATCGGACTGTAGGGATCAGCCAATCAGGTGCTGAGGTTGTGGTTTGTATTAAAAGAGGCTGTGTGGTGAAGATGGCAGAGGTGGAGAAAGTCAGGGTGTTGGTGCTTGGAGATATGTTTGTTGATCGTTTGGTGCAGTATGCTAAATGTAGGAATGTGGCAAAGAATTTTGATGTAAAAGGAGTGGAGGTGGTGTGGAGTACTGTGCCTAGATTTAATTTGCAGGCAATTGTACACGTTTGCGAAGATATGGGCAAGGTGAACAGTCCAGATGTGGTTGTTCTGCGCTGTGGTGCTTTGTATTTGGGCTATGTCAGTGCCCCTACTTTGTTGAAAGATGTAGAAATTTGGTTCAGGCAGTAATGAATCTAGTTCCAAATGCCAAGGTAATTTTTTCTGGTTTGGTACCTAGGGCAATATGGGACAATAGTTCTGTTTTTTGTCCTCAGCAAAATATTGCTTGGTGTTTAATCAACCAAGGCATGTTTGCTTTTAGGCTTAGAGCTGGCATGTTCTTTTGCAACAATGACACCATTGACTTTGGTAATGGTGATTATTTTAAAGAAGATGGCATGTCTTTATCTTTTATGGGAAATGCCATGCTGTTTTGAAACATAAGGATTGCTTTAGAGAAGCTAACGTGAAGGATTTTTGGAGGAAAATAAGGGAAATAAAAACAAAAAATACAAAATAAAAGGTTTTTCTGATGCATCTTATAAAAAAAAAAAAACAAAGGTTCTTTTCAGAGCCAACCAGAAAGGGGAAATGGGGCACACTATTTAAATTTTCATTCCTCACTCTCAGATATTTTGATTGGTTCGTGGACATCACGGCTGTCCGCACACAGCGCGTATTACATAAAGGGATTTTTAGGTTGAGAGGTATGCAAATGAGACATAGCAGAGCAAGGGATTGGTCAATTAAGTTTACTGGGTGTGATGTGTAAGGAGAGAGTTTGTCAGAAAGTCTTTTTCCTGAGAGGAGAGCAGATAGCTATGGCTGTGTGATTCAGAAAGAAGATTGTTTGGATTTTGTGAGATTAGTGGATAAATTGGATGGAGGTGCATGCAGATCGCTGTGGAGTGGCTGCACATCTTGGATTTCCTCATGTGGAAGTGCACTGGCATGGAGTGCATGGAATGAAGTGGCTAGATTTGATACCTCTTTGTGCTACTTTGATGACATTCATTGTGGAGAAAACAGTTTAGGACATGTGTCTGGAATCTATTTGCAATGAAAGAAGGACTTGGGAGAGGACTTGGGAGAGTCATGGACATGTTTCCAAACTCCCGAGTAATTTTTTCTCATATTGCTCAGAGACAAATGTGGCTGCATTCTTTTTCATTTGGTCCACAAATGGAGAAAGTGAGGTGCAATGTCAACAAAGCTGTTTGTGGCATTTTGAGAGATGTTGGCATGTCTTCTTTTCACAATGAAAATATTATGTTCGGTAGCACACACATTTTCTGCAGAGATGGAGTACATCTTACTTATGCTGGCAATCAGATTTTTCTGCGAAATATACAAAAAGCATTTGAACCCTTTTTGGAATCATAGCAAACCATTTTGCAATAGGTGTTGACCATTTGAAGTTTTCTAAACACAAAATGAAACAAAAAGGCTATTTTAAGAGCCAACACTTCCTCCTGGAGAAAAGTGCAATGGTTCAGATAGGACAGCACCCCACAAATTTTAAAAGTCTGTGGACTGTCCACAGACTTCTAAAAATGCACAGGGCGCTGAAGCATTTCATTGACACTTCTATTTTTAAACTGTGAAAGGCGGCTCTGAAAAGAGTCTTTTTTTGGGGAGGTTTTGTTGTTTAATTTTTTTTTTTGCTTTTTAAACACGACACGCAAGGAAAAGCGGGGAAAGGAGGGTAAGAAAGGGACACCAACCACAGGGATAAGAAAGGGCAGGTGGAGAGAGGACGATGTAGTGTGGCCCTTAATCAGGTAGATAGCAATCCTTCTCATGCTCCTTGACCGCAGCCTCGAAAGCACTTTGAAGGGTCTCGCTCCTGCAGAGTACTGCATCGCAGTACATGCACAATACTGTGACCCTCGAACAGTAAGGGTCAACAGCATCACATATAGTCTGTGAGGCGGCTGGAGGGATGTGCTGTCCCACAGGAGTGTCTCTTGTGGTGGCAGGAAGGGAAACAGAGGATGATGCATGGGAACTCAACCTACTACATTTATCGTAAGGTACAACCTTACGAATAGCCCTTCCGTGGAATGACCTTAGGTGTTGCTTCATTGATGTAGTACTATAGCTATAGGAACCAGGCTTGCCATGACTCAGCACCATCTGGCACTGAGTGCAGTGCACCTTGTTTGCACATGCTTTTGGTACTCCATCAAGAGTGGCAACTAACCTCCACACCCAAGATTCACGATTTATTTTATTTTTATTTTTTATTTTTTACATTTGTATAGCGCGCAGGCAGCCCAAGAGCATTGTGGTGCTGTTACTTGCAGACATCTTAGTTACATTATGCATAAGGTACAGATTGGGTACATAGGCGTAAAACATAATATGCATAGAGGCGTACACAGGTCAGGTATACATATGGCGGGTGTACATGAGAGACGGTAGAGAATCAAGCAAACAGGGTGGTTTTCAAGGTTTTGCGGAAGGTGGTCAGAGAAGGTTCAGCTCGCAGGGCAGTGGGTTGGGCATTCCAGTGTAGGGCCGCAAGGTAGGGGAAGCTGGCACCCCCTGCTCTTGCTTTTTTTACCGTGGGTACAGTGAGTAGGTTGGTGTAGGGGGTCCTGGTTGGTCTTGAGGACATGGCCGGGTGGATCCTTTATGCCAGGTAGGCTGGTGCTGCAGAGTGGATGCATTTGTGGGTGATGGTCAAGGTTTTGAAGATGATACTCTCTTTTATAGGTAGCCAGTGGGAGGCTCTTCTGGCAGTAGATATATGCTCTCTTTTTCGAGATGCCTTGTGCTGCATGGAGGGCGTTGTTTTGAGTGACTTGCAGTTTCTCAAGGTTTTTTGTGGAGGTCCCTAAGAAGAGAACATTGCAGTAGTCCAGCCGTGATCCTGTGATAGCCCTAGCTATGTTTGTGCAGGTGTCGCTGGAGAGGTAGGGTCTAACTGCATTGAGGAGTTTGGCCTGGTAGGCAGTTGAGGAGGCAATGGCGTTCACCTGTCTGGTCATGGACAGATTGGAGTCCAGGTAGACGCCTAGGGTTTTCACTGAATCAGATACTGGAATTATGATAGAGTCAATGGTGAAGTGGGAGAACTGCGCGTCAAGTTTTTTTAGGGTGTCGGGGGAGCCTACAAGTAGGAGTTCAGTTTTGTCAGAGTTGAGATAGAGGCTGTTGGCAGCCATCCAGGTTTGGATTGCGTTATAGATGGTGTTGAGGGTCTTGGAGTCAGTCTCATAGTCGCCTGTCAGGGTCACGAGGATCTGCGTGTCATCCGCATAATTAGTGTATGAGATCCCCATGGCGTCAAGGATGAGGAAGCGGGGGCGAGTGAATATATTGTAGAAGGTGGGAGAGAGGCAGGAGCCGTGTGGGACCCCACACAGCATAATGGTTGGGGATGCACTAGCTAGATCAGAGAAGACCTGCATGGTCCTTCCATGTAGGAAGTAAGTGATCCAAGCACTAGCATGGGCTGAAAAATTTGCAGTGGAGGTTAGGTGGTGGCATAAAACGTCATGATCCATGAGGTCAAACGCAGCAGAGAGCTCGAGGAGGAGGAGCAGGACAGGTTTGCCCAGGTCTCTGGCATCATCCATCTGGTTTTTTAAATCCAGTAAGACGGTCTCGGTTCCGTGCTTTGGGCGGAACCCAGATTGACTCAGGCCTAGGAGTTGGTTCTCTTCGATTAAGTGTTGGACTTGCAGATAGGCTGCCTTGTCCAGAATTTTAAGGAGGAAGGGGACGGTGGTGATGGGTCTGTAGTTGTTAGGTGAGGTAGGGTCAAGTGTGGGTTTCTTTATGAGAGGCCTGACCCATGCTTCTTTGTGGGAGGAGGGTACTATACCTGTAGTGAAGGATGCGTTTACAAAGGCTGTGAGAAATGGGGTGAGGGACTCAGCACAGTCTTTGATAATGGTGGCGGGGCTGGGGTCTCCTTTGCAGTTGGAGGGTTTGATGCCTTTCATTAGAGTAATGATGTCTTTCTCCTGGATGGTTTTGAAGGAGAAGGTGGGGGAGGCATCTAGAGAGAGGGGGGGCGGGAGCAGGGAGGGTGGGCAGAGAGAGTCTGGAGTTCCAGATTTTGGCTTGAAGGAGGTCTAGTTTGTTGCGCATGGCAGTTTGGATGTCGTCGCACTGGGCTTTGTCTTTAGTGAAGTTCTGGGGTGTAGGGGTAGGGGTTTCAAGTTCCCTGAATATGGTAAACATTTCTTTGGTGTTGGAATTGGCTTCAGTGATTCTGGCTTCGAATGATTTGTATTTTGCTTCAATGATGGCTTTTTTGTATTCCTTTGAGCGGGTTTTGAAGTCAAGTTTGTCTTTGTCATCTTGGGAGGTTTGCCAGCGCGCAAGGGCTAAGTGTTTGTCTGTTTGGAGTTTGAGTAGGTCTGGGGTGAACCAGGTGTTGGTGTGGCTTGTGGGTTTGGACTTCCGAGGTTTGAGAGGAGCAATGGAGTTGATTGCTGCCGATATAGCCTTGTTGTAGTTTTGCGCCAGGGTTTCTGGGTCATTGGAGAAGGGAGGTCTGAAGGCAGGACCTTGGAGGAATGGTAGAAGTCTTTCTTTGGTGAGGAGGCAGGTGCTTCTGGTGAGGGCGGGAGGGAGAGGGTGGGGGGGTGGGGTTGGGGGGAGGAGGTGGGGATGTTGAAGGTAATGATGTGGTGGTCAGACCATGGGTTGGGGGAGTTGCCAGTGATTGTTAGAGGGCAGTTGTGCTGAGCAATCCAGTCAAGTGTCCTGCCCAATGAGTGGGTAGGGTCTGTGACAGTGTTGGAGAAACCCAGAGTTTCAAGGGCTGAGTTGAGTGCTTTGGAAGCAGGGTCCTTGGGGTCATTAAGACCAAGGTTGACATCACCGAGGAGGATTGCTTTGGTAGATTTCTTTAGGTTGTCTGCCAAAAGGTGAGTGATAGTGGATTGGAAGTCTCCTATGGGGCCGGGTGGCCGGTAGACTAGATGAAGTGTAATGGTGCAGTGGTGGGAGATGGAGAGTTTATGTTGGAGGTAGTCACTGATGTCGTTCGTAGTTTTGTCATTTTTTCTGATGTTAATTGAGTCTTTGGCTATGATTGCAACTCCACCACCTTTGGTGGGGCGGTCTTGACTAATGACAGTGTAGCCAGGTGGGAGTGCAAGGGAGAGTGCAGGGCCTGAGGCTTCATGCAGCCACGTTTCGGTGACCATGAGGATGTCTAGGTTGCTTGTGGTGATGAGGTCATGGATATCCAGGGCATGGGCATTGACGGAAGGGGCGTTAATCAGGGCACATTTGAGATGGGGGGGCGAGAGGGGGGTGGTATCTGGTGGGGGGGCAGTAGTGTCCGGGCTCACAGGCATGGGAACAGAGGCAGGTACATCAATACATTCAACTGTTGAGGTAGAAGAATAGGTAATAGTGGGGGTCCCATTTTCAGGGGTCATAGGCATGGTAACAGTGGGAGGTACATCAATACATTCAACTGGTGAGGTAGAAGAATTGGCAATAGTGGGGGTCCCATTTTCAGGGGTCATAGGCATGGTAACAGTGGCAGGTACATCAATACATTCAACTGGTGAGGTAGAAGAATTGGCAATAGCGGGGGTCCCATTTTCAGGGGTCATAGGCATGGAAACAGTGGCAGGTACATCAATACATTCGACTGGTGAGGTAGAAGAATTGGCAATCGTGGGGGTCCCATTATCAGGAGTCACAGGCATTAAGGTCGCTGTTTTGTAGACCTCAGATTTCACCTTAGGGGGTGCAAGAGGTTTAGTTCTAGTTTTTTTGTCTGGTGCCCTCGATACAGATCTGATGGCTGTGCTGCGTGAGGGGTGGGGACCTTGGGGTTGTTTGTCTGGAGAGAGGTACAAAGGGATCTGGTGCGTGGGAGTGTACCTGTGGCAGACGATCTGGAGGTGGCATTGGGTCTCGAGGGTAAGCGAGTATTCCGAATGCTTGTGGGTTGTGGCACAGTTCTGTGTCGGGCGTAGAAAGTGCGTGTGCGTAGCCGATCGCGTCTAGAATCAGCTGTGAGGAGCAGGGTGGGAGGGGATGCATGTATCCTCTTACCTCTAGACAGTGATTGCCGGTCGGTCTTGGCAGATGGCGACGAGCAGTGAAGAGCTGCAAAGAGGGGTGCTGGCCTTGTCTCCAGGCCTTCGCTCCACGGCTTTGCCTCCCGGTGCACCTCCCCTCCATTTAAAGCAGGAGGGGAGGGACGTGGAGCGGAGCAGAGCCAATCCAGCTTCCTTGTTGTGTTGGTTGCTGCGGTGACCGTGGGGGCCATCTTGGAGGCTCCCTTAGCCTCGTGGGATCGATCAGCTGTTGGATTGTTCGGCGGGCACTCCGGTGCACCGAAGCTGATCATGAAGTCAGCTGGGAGGGCGGCGGGTGTGCGGGGGTCGTGCTGGCAGTCCCTCTCAGCAGAGCTGCAAAGAGGGGTGCTGGCCTTGTCTCCAGGCCTTCACTCCACGGCTTCGCTTCCCGGTGCACCTCCCCTCCATTTAAAGCAGGAGGTGAGGGACGGGGAGCGGCGCAGAGCCAATCCGGCTTCCTTGTTGTGTTGGTTGCTGCGGTGACCGTGGGGGCCATCTTGGAGGCTCCTGTAGCCTCGTGGGATCGATCAGCTGTTGGATTGTTCGGCGGGCACTCCGGTGCACCGAAGCTGATCATGAAGTCAGCTGGGAGGGCGGCGGGTGTGCAGGGAGTGCTTGTAGTAGGGACTTCCACTACCTCATCTGCTTCATCCTCTTCATCACTCTCCTCTGCATCCTCACACCTGTTCCCCTCTGCAGGCCCTTGGGGAGATGGTTGTGGTGGAGGGGGTGGGGGTGGTGATGAACCCGAAGCAGCCATGGTTGCCATCTGGAGGACAGCAGGCAGAAGTCACCAGCAATGCAGTCAATGCAGGTCAGGAGCAATGCTCTGTCAGCTAGCCAGAAGCACAATGAGGAGCAATTCTAGGTTGTGGCCTTTTATAGAGGTGCTGGGGCATGCTTCGCAGACAACCGCGCTGTTCTCGAACACTTCGAACACCCAAAAAGGGCTCAAAAAGTTCTAAGAAGTATGTAGATCGACAGGGACATTGTCTGGGACATGTGCGATGGTGAACTTTTACTGGAAAATACCTTGGATTCCTTAAAAAAGATTTTTTTTTAATGTTCGGGGGCCCTGATAGTGTCCGCCAACAAGGACCCGCGCTCAGCGTGGGTGCGGTCACATGATGACGTTGAGGACACGTTCGCGAATGGGACGGCTGTCCGTAGAACACCAAAAGGCGCGGGGTTATTTGTGCGCATGCGCGCGGATCTTCTACAGACAGTGTTCCAGTAACCAAACTAATTAAAAGTGCGACATACGCTGTTCGTAGGGCCCAAGAGTGTGGTACGCATGCGCGCAGGTGTTCTACGGACAGTGTCCAAGACCCCAAATAAAATAAACGTGCATCACAACTTTGCGGACAGGCAGACGGGATGTGTTCTACAGACATAGTCATTCTTGTTGCGGACATTGCGAACAGCGGAATGTTCTTGGGACACCTTCATTTGAATAGTTACGGACATGCAGACGGATTTAGTGTCCTGCGGACACCCCCATTTTGACTACGAACGGTGCGAACAGGTGTAGTGTCCTTAGAACACCCGCTTTTCAGTTAGTTGTGGACAGACAGACATCTTTTGCGTCCTAAGGACACCTCCATTTTAATTACGTAAGGTACGAATAGGTATAGTGTCCTTTGGACACTCCCATTTTGATTAATTACAGACATGCAGACATCTTGTGTGTCCTATGGACACCTCCATTTTGAATGCGAACAGTACTAACTGGTATAGTGTCCTTAGGACACCCACATTTTGGTTAATTGTGGACATCCTGGACAGCCGCGCTGTCCGCGGACACCCTAACTGCCTTTTTAAAATAATAGGATACAGGAATATACTAACAACACACTTAAAATTGTTTTATTGTATAACAGTATAAAAATTACGAAAGAGAGGGGGCAGCACAAACTGAAAGAAATACAGGGGAATGAGGCATTTGGACATGATGGATGGGAGGGGAGGAAGGGATGGAAGTCTCATCGTAATGTTTTTCTTGCTGGGGAGGGTTTGGGGATAGTTGACTGGGACATGGAGAGGGGGAACAGGTACATGTGGGACAGTGATATTTAATGTTTTCTTTTATGTGGTCCTCTACAAAGTGTTTTAAAAGAATTACATTTTTCATTAAATAATTTCCCTGGCGCGGTAAGTAAGCGGAGCCCCCCAGTGCTGCAGAGCAGCTGCGCAAACTTGATTGGATGCTTTTAAAAGCATGTGAAGCGCACTCGGCACCTTCATCCCCTAGCAGCCCCATTCCTTCCTGATTCCCTCTGCCCGCCTCCCTCACCACCCCCGCAAGCTGATTGGCCGCTTACAGAAAACACCAACAGAGGTCCAAAGACCTTGCTAGCTCGCCGCACGGCCGCCATTTCATAATTTCCCTGGCGTGGTAAGTAAGCGGAGCCCCTCAGCGCTGCAGAGCAGCTGAGCAAACTCGATTGGGTGCTTTTAAAAGCATGCGAGGTGCACTCGGCACCTGCATCCCCTAGCAGCCCCATTCCTTCCTGATTCCCTCTGCCCGCCTCCTGCACCACCCCGAAACCTGATTGGGGCTCTGCACCTTCATAAGGGTCACCCCAGGGCACATCTAGTGCACTTGGCGCTTCCCAGCCTGCAGTCCCCATATTTCCTCCTTCCCAAGCCTGCCTCCCGACCCTCCCGTGTGGTAGATTGGCCCTCCTCCCCATATCTAGAAACCTTCGAGGGCAGCCCCCTGCCTGGAAGCCCATGCGGCTAAGGGCCCCAAGGCCAAGGGCTGCTCTGACATTGGCGGCTCCAAGATGTGTCTGCAGGTGTTCGCAGGGGAAGCAAAGGAAGCCAGCAGCCAACAGACACCAACAAAACTGTAAGTGTGGCATGGGTGGGGTGTAGAGCAATTACTCTACTCCAGAAAGCCCTTGCCACTCTACCTTACCTCTCCATAACGTAGACTGCCATAGTATTACAACATGCACACTTAGAGAGATTAGCGACCACCAGCCCAAATCCACTCTTGGCTGGACTGTAAATGTTGCATTGCATCACACAATAACAAACTAGCCAATGGTAACTAGTCCTAAACCTATAGAAAACGGTCAAGATTAGCCTCTGTCACGTTTAGACAGGTGTAATAAAGTTAGCATGTGCCACACTTAGATTGGATTCTTAGCCTTAGCTTGCATCACATCTAGACAGAAATGTGAATGTTAGCATGTGCCACACTTAAATGGAATTCTTATCCTAAGCTTGCGTCACATCTAGACAGAAATGTGAATGTTAGCATGTGCCACAATTAGATTGGATTCTTAGCCTTAGCTTGTATCACATCTAGACAGAAATGTGAATGTTAGCATGTGCCACACTTAGATTGGATTCTTAGCCTCTAAAAGATCACGGATATTTGTATTCATTTGCTGTGAATTTCTAAGCGTGCATTATATTATGACGTGATTAAGGCTACTAAATCGTTATGTGATGACTCTAAAAAGATCACAGATCTCTCTCTCTCTCTCTCTATCTCTCTCTTATTATATAAATCATAATACAATGAAAATGAGGAATGGCAGAGACAGAAGTGACTGACACAGATCGGCTATTCACAGGAACTAACATAGAAACAAAGGAGACATACCTGTTTGAAACCAGAAGAAGCAGAAGCAAGTCACTACCTGAGCGCAGACTGTGTTCAGGGTAATGAATATGCTGTCCTCTAGAAATATGGGGGCGTGGGAAATAGCTAACCCTACTGAAAGAATGTGGTCTACTGCACATATTGATACATTGAATTGTATTATTTTATAGGCCAAAGGTGAAGAGATCGCCAAAGTGGTTCTCGTGACGGTTCTATTCCATTTACACTTTCAAGCATCCCCTATACTTTATGTGGAGGTGAGTGAAGGTGGAATCAACAAAGTCATGGTGTTGTGTTGCACATTTATGATGTTATTAAATAAATGGGATGACAAGAAGTATAGGTAGTTTTTAAAATATAGTATGTGTATGTTTTTATTTAGGTGAAAGAAATCCATACCAGTCTATCTGAGACAAAGAGTCAACAAGTTCTTTGTAAATGTCCAGAAGAAGGTCAAGAATGAGGGGGGCAAATGCATGAGCCCCGTAAAGACCGAAACATATATCGACAAGTAAAAACACCTATAGTGACATTGGGACATTTTGAAAATAATTGTGATATTGGTATATGAGTTATAATACAAAAATAACAAGGAAAGAGCTTTTATTGCCATTATATATAATAGGGAGGAATGAATGACTGAGAGAGAAGCGTGTGGATGAGTTTGTTTTGGATTAGAAGTTGACAAATTGTATTATTGACTATGATGAACTGTATAACTTGATGAATTGTTTTAAATCGGTACAGATTTTTGTATTATAAAAATAAAATAAATGTTTTATTTTTTTTATTTTAGAAGTATATAGTAAATCTCCTTGTCATCCTACCTATTCTGGTTCAAACCTCATTAAACTACATATAGACATTACCTGACGAACCAGAGGTTTACCAGGTAACCCCTTATAATTGTGTACTTGTGAAATCCCTTCACAAATAACACATAGTGACCTTCATGCACAAATTTAACAATTTCAAACACACAAATGTGGGAAATATTGTTGTCGCAAATATAAAAACAAGGGAAATACTACACCAAATGCCCCTTTGGTTTCCCTAGACCAGTTTCAGCAACAGGTCAAGTAAACAACTTCATGTCTTCAGTCAGACATAGTGTCAAAGGTAAATCACCTAAGAACACATATTACATAAAAAGAACAGAAGAATTAAAATACATCAATGATTACAATGCAATCATTGCCCTCCTATGGAATGCAAACATAGATGTGCAGTTCATGGCAGACAATTCCACTGCAGTTGCCCTATATGTCACAGCCTACTTCACCAAAGCAGAAAAAACAGAGCTTCTGGGACTCTGAGATGACATATCATCTGACAAAACACTATCACAGAAATTGTACAGTTTAGGCATAAAAATGATCTCTCATAGAGAATGTGGCTGCTATGAAGCTGCAGACCGTTTAACTGGTAATGCCTTGTATGGATAATCTGACAATGTAGTATGGCTAAGTCTTGGTCCTGCTAAATCTAGAAAAAGAGTTCTCAAATCATATGAGGACATAGTAACAATAGCCAAAAATGATCCCAGCAGCCAAGACATTTTGAAAAACAATTTAGAAGACACATACTACCCAAACAGGAGTACCACTTTGGAAACCATGTGTCTCTGCCACGTAGCTCAAAACCTCACATACAAAAAAAAATGATAAACTAGATGAAAAGAAATGTAGATACAGAGTGGTAAATTGTGAAGGCAGATTAGTGAAACTTACTAAACACAGCTTAATTAATCATATCAAATTGTCATTAAAAACTCCTCAACATAAATAACTATATTACATCTCCCTGCTACAACTTTTTAAACCATGGAGAAAAGAAGAAGAGTTACTGGATACATATGACTCCTATGAAGTCGTTTTCAAAGCAAATGAAAGCACTATAACAGATGTAAACTTTACACAGTACCAAACAATGTTGCACAATGTACAGCAACATGAAGAAGAACCCCAAGCCCAACTACAAGTGGACACTTCCAACAGTAGTCAACCTTCTGTAACAGGAAGCCAAGAACCACTTGGACAGCCACTAATAGCAAATGAGGTAGAATTTGCCATGATAGAAGTAGAAAACACCATGTGTCGGTATGAACAAGTTACAGAAAACTTCACTGTACTGAAATCACAACTAAACAATGAGCAGCACAGCATTTTCTAAGAAATAACAAAACAAATTGAACATGGTATGGAACATGAAAATAAAACTGTACCTGCCAAGACGACAAACCTATACTGCTATATGTGAGAGGTGAAGCTGGTTTAGGCAAAACAAAATCATCAGCAAATTCCTTCAACAATTGACAAACAACAAACTGTCAGCTGTTGTAACTGCCTGCACACGTTTAGCTGCCTACAACACAGGCAATGTCACTTTACACTGATTACTACTCCTTCCAATAAAATTCCAAAACTAATTAAACTATAACAAACTTTCCACAGAAGCTGCAATGGAACAACGCAGAGTTTTCAAACAAATGAAAATGATGCTAATAGATGAGGTGAGCATGGCCTCCAACCTAATGTTGGCTTTGATTCACCACAGATTGTAAGAGGTCCTCAAAACAGACTACGAACAGCCCTTTGGAGAAAAACGCATTATTGTTTTCGGAGAGTTTCTTCAATTGACACCGGTGAAAGCTGAACCTATTTTTAAAACCTTAGGACACATAGGAAATGTCAACCTTTAGCAACATTTCCAAAACAGAGAATTAACAGAAAACATATGTCAGTTGACAGACCTCACATACACCAACATTTTAAAAAGTATTAGAGTTGGTGTATTATCTCAAGAAGCACAAGCAATATTAAAAACCAGGCACATCCATGCACTCTATGGCCATAACTCATGTGCTACTTATGTCATTGAACACTTAGCTCACAAAAATGTGAATTGTATGTCCAAGTTGCCAGCTCTTGCAAGCTGTTCAAAATTCAATGAAACAATGTTGAAAAAAGAAATGCAACCAATAATTGAAATTTGCTCCACGGATAAACTGGACATACATGGTATGACACTACCCATGTGTCAACAAGACAGAATAAGAATAAATACCCTACAAAACTCTATCTCCAACACAGCTGGTTTAGAGAAAATATGAAATTATTTTTAAACTGTAGAGTAATGCTTAACCGTAACCTTGACGTGGAGCAAGGACTAGTTATTGAATGGAGCACTTGGTACAGTTGTTGGCTTTCAAACATACCCATGTGACAACAACATTCAATTTGTCAATATTCTCTTCAACAAACTATCAGATGTTAAAAGGATAGCAAGCTCAACAGCCCGCTTCCTTCTTTTCAAAGACATGTATATACACAGAGAATAATTTTAACTAACTCTAGCATATGCAGTTACCATTCACAAATCACAAGGTCATACCCTAGATAAAGCATTAATAGATATTGGTAGCACAGTCTTTAAAGAAGACATGAGCTATGTAGCTATGTAGCACTATCACGCTTACGTACACTTGACAGGCTATTTCTAATAAACTTTGATTCAAGTAAAGTATATGCAGATATTCCTTGCATTCAAGAATACAATAGGCTGCGTTGACTCCACACCCCTCATCTAAAAACCTATGCTGTTCCACAAAAAGCAAAACGTTGTAAAAGAAAAATACTTCAAACTGAAACGATACAGGATATCATTACAATTCCTCCAAAGAATAAAAAAAGAAACTAATACTTCATCAAGTACCACAACCAAAGAAGAATCTACTGGTCAAAGTAAATCAAATACTTCAAAGAATCAACACACACTCCGAACAAATGACTTCGGCACATAACTGTCAGGTCCATTCAAATTTTCAAATATAACTGCTGTAAATTGCTACGCAAATGTAGCAATAACTATTCTATTCCAATTGCCACCAATTATTGGTAACATTTACTTACACAGTACAGACCAATTGTGTTTGCAAATGTTAGTCCTTCATAGAAATGCAACCAACAATCCTGACAACACTTACAGTGTTCATGGAATAAGACAAGAATTGGACTACTGTGCTGGAATTGTCAAATTCACTATAAACTCAGGAGAAGATTCACACAAATTTTTAATGTACTTACTACAAGTACTGGAAAACAAAAACATACCTATAAATGAAATCTTTCAGATTCAGTACATGTGGAAACATACATGCACTCTCTGCAACCATGTGGCACAAGAACAAGTCCCTATGGACGCTTTGTGTATGTATCCATACCTAATTGTGAATCTATTCCATTTCAGCAACTTGTACAAAATGCAAACCATGGCAGATTGTGTACTACCTGCAATTCAGATAATCGCTCCACCTTACAAATACAGACACATAGTACATATTTAATAGTAATTATTTTATGTTGCAATGCAGATGATACCAAAATCAACTGTAAGCTGACTGGATTCACACATGGTCAAGTATCACTTGGTAAGAAAACCTTCACAACAATATGTATAATCTACCATGCAGGAGCTACAACCAATGCAGGTCACTACACTGTATATATAAAAAGTAATTGTGAATGGTTTGAATGTAATGATAGTAGCATTACTCTAAAGCAGAGATTGCCAGCAAATCTTGTAAACACTTACTTAATATTCATAAAACCAAAATTTAATACGTAATCTGTGTATGAACATAAGAAAAACTTCAACTTCAAAACTGTGCACAGTTAGTGTACGCCAACATGTATCTAACTGCCCCAAGATTCTGCAACAAACAAACAGATAAATAAATACCACTAAAATGTAACAAGAAATACACAGTTAGAATATGCCAACAGGAATCCAACTGCCCCAGGATTCTGGAGGAAGCAAACAGATAAATAAATACCACTGAAATCAAACAAGAAATATACAGTTAGAATACTCCAACAGGTATCTAACTGCCCCAAAAAATCTGTAACAACCCAACAGATAGATGAATATCATAAAAATAGAAATAAACAATTAGAATATGCCAACAGGTATCTAATTGCCCCAGAAATCTGCAACAAGCCAACAGATTAGCAAGAAACATGAAATGAACAGTAAAACAATGAAAGAAATACATTGTACCACAACATAGAAGTTTTTTTTTTTAATCCAGCATGGATTTTTTTTTCCCACAGACCCAATGATTTATAAAACAAACACAGAAACTGAGCAAATTGCGCAATACACTGGTTTGACCTATAGTACTTGTAAAGTACTAAATATGAGGGTAAAAAAAAATACAGAAATGTCTATTATGCAATGCAACAACTCATTATGAACTACCTACTCTAAAATATGATCTTTTCTTTTAACACAGAGATTGAAAAAGTATGTCTGGTCCAGTTACCCATGTCATGAAAAAACTGCATACAACCACAAAAAACGTAAGTATAAAATAAATAGACTCACAAACACTGCAGTCCTTGTTACAAACTCTACAGTCTTAACTGCATAGCCTAGCCAAACCTTTACATACAAACTCTACAAATGAAACAGTACACACACTTTTGGGTTGTGGATATTTGATGGGTGTTTGATTCTGTGGGTGTGTTATACTGCGGTGGTTTTGGCCAAGGCCTAGAATCTTGGGTGCATGGCCTACGGGCCTGTTGCCTATGATCATGCACCCAAAACTCTAGGCCCTGGCCACAACCACCGCAGCATTACACACCTATGCTTCTAAACATTTTAACTGCGGTATGTGGGCTGCTTATAGGGGGTATTAATTACAATTAATCCTCTACTAACAACCCAAAACCAACATCATACTAAAGTAAAATAGCCAGTAGTGCATTTATTATGTCTGCAGACAGCCACGAAGACCGCGGACATGGCGAACACATCAGGGGCACCTGCACCTAAACAAATACAGTATTTGATGCATCTCTTACTCCCCAACCCTCCCCAAGCACTTCTGCACACCAACGCACTCCCCAAAATTGCATTTTGCCTCTGTTTGCCGCTTTGCTGTCGGCAGATCCAGGATGGCGGTCGTTTCGAAACAATGTGACGCACTTCACGCCCACTCCAGCCAATTGGCGGACACGTCACCACAATATATATTGTGTGTATATATATATATATATATATATATATATATATATATATATATACAATGGAATAGTTTCTGCCTTCTCTGCACCCGTGGGGCCATATTATAGTGTACATGATTTTGTTCATTTGAAGCTGCTTTGCCTCCAGGTTTTGCCCAATTATTTCATATAGGAAACTTTTATCATCTTGGAAAACTCCACTTAAACATATTTTATGGATACTTACCTGACATTTGTCACATGTTCTGGATCCCCCAAGGGACACTGGAGTTTCATACAAAAGACTAGACATTTTGATTGTAAGCCTGATTTCATCTGCATTTTTTAAATCTCTGCATTGCCCACATGTCTATGGAAATGTGTGGTTAATGTATCTAATAGTAGGTTATTTTGTTTCCCTGTATCCCTATGATTGTTATGCAACATATGTGTCTGGTACTATACGACTAATCTATTCCTCACTTTTAGAAGGCCTGTGTGCTTGGCTGTTAAAGTCTTGGTGCTGTAAGTACTGTATATGGTTTACATCTGTAATATTCATGTTACTTTTTACTGAAGGTGAGGGAAATACTGGGAATATGTAGGTATGACATTGTGGGTCCTGATTATAAGTCTGTCAATGTGATTTATTGTTGTCTGGGGCTTCCTTTTTCTCATCAACCCTTAGCATTAAATGTATTGTGCCTACCACCAGGCAGTGGCATATATTTAGTGCGTAGGTTCTTCACTGACCATTTCTGTTTGTATGTATACTCTGTGTTTTACAATTCGTTATAGTTAACCTAAAGTACCTATTTGATCTGATAGCTATTCTATGACTGTATTTAAGATAAAGTGTTTATTTTTCAGTATACCAGTGTGATGTGTTCTCTAGGGATATCTATCATGAAAAACTGCACTTCACTATCACCTCCTAGGGGTATGTTTGACTGCCCAGCCAATGCAACCACTTCCGAGAGTTTGGCCTTCCTCATGTGTGGAAACCCTCACTTAACCCTAGGTTAAATGGTTTTACATCCCTCACCAGATGGCCATGAAAATGTTTTCCAAAACCTAATCTTCCAATTAAATATTTTTTAAATGGAAGCTGATATTCAGGTTCAGGCATCTGCCTTTCACATTTTTGACTGTACCATGAGAGATTGTGAGATCACAAACCAATCGTAATAGGTTTTTACAGCGTTAGTGATGTCAATCTCTTATCAATGAAGGGAAAGGGTGCTACAACTAGACTCTCAAAACAACATTCTTTTCACTTGTATCTATTGTTATTGCAGGATGTCACGATTTAGCATACAATTATGTATAGATTATATATAGATATTCAAGGAAAATCTTTAGTTGCAGTGATGTTAAGGTGAGATCTTAATGCAACAAAACCCTGGAATTCAGCTAAAGCCACCTTCGTGCAGACTATGAGCACAATGATGACATCCCAGATCACATCACTGATGACATCACTAACTACATGTTGCATGAGAACAATGATGACATTACAAATCAAATCACTGATGCCATCACTGGTGAAAACACTTATTGCATTGTATATTACTGTTTACATCAATGATGGCAGGAGACATGACCTAATTTATAATTTAGCTCATGAAAACTTCAATTCCATTAATAACTATTTAGGCTGTGGACTTGGCCATGACAAAGACTGGGGTCAGTGGCCAGCACCAAAGGCCATAGCTAGTGGTCCGTTAGTTTTCAAAAATACAAAGGTGCATGATTAAAAGCCATACCTAGTAGCCCATCACTGTTTTAAAATATACAGTGGGCAACATTGAAAGCTGAAGTCAGTGGCAATGGCCAAAGGCTGTAGCTAGTGCCCATTAATATGTCAGAACATACAGTCGGCACAGCCAAAGGATGTGGCCACTGGCTAGTATTGTGTTCAAGACCATGGGTAGTGGCTGGTTAGTGTTTATAATATACCGTGGGCATGGTCGAAAGTGTCACGAAATTCCCCCCGTCTCACCTGAGATCTCTCCTTGTACGATTCCTTGGGGGAAATCCTCTTGCGCACGGATCGAGTTTTGTACAAGCCCGCCGGAGTCTCTTCTGACTCCAGCGTGCGATCAGCGTTCCAGGATACTCGGATGCTCAGGACGTCCAGGAAGCGAAGAAGTGTACACGAAAGAGGTACACAGAATCCGGGAACAAGGTAGAGAGATGAAGGAGGAGGGTATGGAGGAGTAGAGCATCCGGGAATCAGGGACAGAAGAATAGTACAGAGAGCTACGAAGCACACGTCTAGTCACTACCAGCGATAGCGTTGAGACGCGCAGGGCTGCGGGGGCGTGGTCTATTTGTAGAATGAACTACGTCCAAGGTGAAAGCTGGTGCAAGGCGTTTCACGTTAGACGGCCATGTTGGAAGTGTCAATGAGTGCAAGCCCCGATGCGATAAGGACCAGGAGGTCCAAAAGTGGCGCATTCTGTGAGTCATGACAGCATGCCTCCTCTGAAAACTTGTTCCACCAGGTTTGCCCGGGTGTATGAGATGATACCTTCTGAGCAGTCGAGGGATATTCAAATTAGAAAGTGGTTCCCAGGTTCTTTCACTTGGAGGAGATCCTTTCCACTCAACCAAATATTGAAGTTGATCCCGTTTATACCTGGAATCACATATTCTTGATACCTCATATTCCAGCTGATTGTCCACAAGCACGGGGTTGGGTCTGCAGGATTTCCGGGAGGATTGGATGTAAGGTTTTAGTAGGGAAGTGTGAAAAACTGGATGAATCTTCTTCCAGGAGTCTGGTAACCTGAGCCGGAAGGAGACTGGGTTTATGATTTCCTTTATGGAAAAAGGACCATAGTAACGAGGAGCTAGTTTGTTTGGTCGTAAATGTCGAGGCAGTAGTTTTGAGGACAGCCAGACCTGATCACCGACGGCATAAGAAGATCCTGGTCTTCTTTTGGCATCCGCAAAATGTTTAGTGTGCGTCCAGCCCTTTTCTAGATGTTCTTTAGCATCCTTATGAACATTGATGAGAGTTTCAACCCAGGAATCGACTGTAGGTACAGGTGTGGGATGCGGTAGAATGGAAGGTAGAACTGAGGAGTGGAAACCTTGGCTGCAATAAAAGGGGCTGGTCTTGACTGCCGAATGGTCAGAGTTGTAAGGGAATTCAGCCACAGGTATAAGGAGCGAACAGTCATCCTGCACCTTGGTGGCAAAACATCGAAGGTATTGTTCCAGGGTCTGGTTCACGCGTCCCATAGCTCTGTTAGTCTGTGGGTGATAACCCAATGAGAGAGCACGTTGGATTCCTAGAATACGACAGAGATGTTTCCAGAATTGAGAGATGTAGTGAGGCCCTCTATCAGATATAATCTTGGAAGGGAGTCCATGCAGGCGAAATATATGTTCCAGGAAAATGCCAGCGATTCTGAGGAGGATGGCAATTTGTACAATGGTGTAAAATGGGCCACGTGGGTGAACAAATCAATGGTGACCATGATCGTCGTAGAGCTCCTAGATGGTGGTAATTCCACAATAAAGTCTGTGGCAATGAACTCCCATGGTCTAGAAGGTAGCATAGGTTGAAGTAGGAGACCTGCTGGTTCCTTGTTATCGTGTTTGTTTTGATTGCAGACTGCGCAGGCTCGAATGTACCGTTGAATGTCAGTTTTCATTTTGGGCCACCAAAATTGCCTTTGTATGAGACGAAGGGTGTTGGTGACACCATGATGTCCGGAATGAAGAGTATCATGGCAGAGGGTGATAATCCGTAGTTGCAGTCTCTGTGTAGGAATGAACAGGGCATTGGACTTGAACATCTGTCTCTAGTTTTAAGACTCCATCCATTCTTTCCTGTGAATTCATTCCAGAATTCAGAGGACTGGGTTCGCGTTCGGATATCTTCCAGGAGACTGACTGCTTGGGCTACAAAAATTGTGTGGGGGAACATCTTTGGGTCGGCCCGATCTTCAATAGTTTCATAATCAGGATGTCGAGATTATATTCTGTGATCCGGGAACATGATGGATCTAGTACTGGGCAAAGAAGCAGGCCCAACGGGCTTGACGGCTATTCCTACATTCCATAGATTGTAGAACTTGAAGATTTCGATGGTCTGTACGGACCTGGACAGGATGTTTATCTCCCAGAAGTAGATGTCGCCATTCAGTGAAGGCTTGGCGGATGGCTAACAGTTCCTTTTCCAAGACAGAATAATGGGTCTCACTGGAAGTCAGGGTTCATGAGAGGTAAGCAATGGGGTGTTCTAGTTTATCCTTAAATTCCTGCTTTAACACTGCTCCTATGGCATAGTTAGAGGCGTCCGTCTCCATTAGGAATTGTCGATTAATATCGGGTTGAGCAAGGACAGGAGCTTGAGTAAACTCTGTTTTTAATCGTTGGAATGCTTGGTCTTGGGCTGAGGTCCAGAGGAAGGGGGTATCTTTTTTTAATAAAGTAATGATCGGTTGAACTATCTCAGAAAAGGATGGTATGAATTTCCGATAGAAATTGGCATGCCCCAGGTAGGATTGAGTTTGTTTCACAGAAGTGGGGTTAGGCCAAGATAGTATGGCCTTTACCTTTGAATGGTCCATTCCTATTCCTTCTGGACTAAGGACAAATCCTAGATAATGAACAGAAGTGACATGAAAAAGAAATTTCTCGGGTTTATCTAGGAGTTTATGTTCACGTAACCGTTGCAAAACTGCCTTCACATGCTCTTCATGTTTTTGAGAATCCTTGGAGTAAATCAAGATATTGTCCAGGTAAACGATGACGAAGAGGAACAACATGTCAGAAAACACCCTATCCATGAAGCGTTGGAAAACTGCGGGTGCATTAGCAAGCCCGAAGGGCATGACCAAGTACTCAAAGTGACCAAAGGGTGTTCTAAAGGCTGTTTTCCATTTGTCTCCTTCCCTGATACGGATCAGATGGTAGGCACCCCTAAGATCCAACTTCGTGAAGTTTAGAGCTCTTCTCACCGCTATTAGGATATCCGAGATTAAGGGCAAGGGATAGCGGTCCTTGAGGGTGCACTGATTCAATCCACGATAATCAAGACAAGGTCTAAGCTCTTTAGTGTCTTTCTTGGGAACAAAAAACAACAAAGCTCCAGCTGGAGATTTAGATGGTCTTATTGTGCCATTTTCAAGGTTGGTATCCAAGTATTCTCTAAGGGCCTTTTTTTCCGGTTTGGATAGAATGAACATCCTCCCAAAGGGAATTACTGCTGAAGGTTCTGTATCTATAGCACAGTGTTCAGGCCTGTGAGGGGGTAGGGCCTGGACATTAGCGTATTCCTGGTAGGCCTTGGGAACTTGTACGACATTGGAAACCATGAGTGGGCCTTGCTGGTCTGTTGGAGGGTTTCCGGAAGTTGTCAAGGAGGAATCCAGGAATAGGCAGTGTGACATGCAGAACTCCGAACCAAGAAACAAGGATCTTGGTGCCCAATTGCTGTAAGGGTTGTGCTTCTGCAACCAGGGCATATCCAGTACCATGGGGTAATGGGCTGACTTGATGATGTTGAGTTTGATCAACTCCTGGTGATGGTGTATTGAGAGTTGGAGTTCTTTGGTCTGTAAGGATAAAGGTCCTGAAGTGAGAGGTCTTCCATCGATCGCCTCCACAGGTTGCATGATACTTCGTGCTTCATATGGAATGTGGTGTTTGAGGACCCACTCTTGATCAATGAATATTCCCATAGCCCCAAAGTCCATCAAGGCCAAAATGGGGTAGGTCTCATTCTTGGATGACAATAGGAAAGCTTGTAGAACCACTAAGTTGTTCTGCCCAGGAGAGTTCAAGCATGGAATAGATGTGGAGCAAACATCTCTCTCCCGAAGCCGCGCTCCATCTAGGATCGGCAGCTGGTGTTTCCCGAATGTCGTGGAGGGGCTAGAGGACATTCTCTAACTGGATGTTATCTGAGGCACAATACATGCACAAGCCCGTGTGGATCCTCCTCATCCTTTCTTGTGGGGATATGGGTCCACGGAAGGCCCCTATTTGCAAGAGTTCAGGATCGCAAACAGAGACTGGAGTAGGGTCAGGTTTCAATGAAGTCTCAAGGGAACTCTTCTGGAAGGGCATCTTGATCTTTTTTCTCTCTGCCTTCCTTTCCTGGATACGAAAATCTATCTGCATGGCCAGGTCCATAAGAGCCTGGAATGAACTTGGATGAGCCACTCTGGCTAATTCGTCTTTTATCTCTTCATTTAGCCCTCTTCGGAATAGAGTAAAACTTGCTTCAGCAGACCAATCCGCTTCCTTGACCAATTGTTTGAATCGTGTGACATACGTAAGCATGTCCTGGGATCCTTGCCGAAAGTCAAGTAGGCGTTCCTGGGCACTATAGACCTGTTCAAGTCGGTCAAACATGGCCTTGAGGGCCTGTATGAACCCATCATAATCTCCAGAATTGACTAAAGGAGTAGCCCAAGTCAATGCCTTCCCGGAGAGGTGCAAGATTATAAAGCCCACCTTTGCCCTAGGAGTTGAAAAATAATAGGGCTTAAAGGTAAAGTGGACTAAACAAGAGTCAAGGAATCCACGAAGGGTTTTTGCAGACCCATCGTATTTGTCTACATCGTGGGACAAAACAAGTTGTTTCAGTGCGGCGTTTTCCGCCTTTAAATTCTGCACCTCGGTCGTTAGTTCTTGCATGCCACGCATGAGATCCTGAATGGCCTTTTCCATGTTGGTTTCAACTTCGGTCGTTTGACGTCTCAAACTGTCACGAAATTCCCCCCGTCTCACCTGAGATCTCTCCTTGTACGATTCCTTGGGGGAAATCCTCTTGCGCATGGATCAGGTTTTGTACAAGCCCGCGCGAGTCTCTTCTGACACCAGCGTGCGTTCAGCATTCCAGGATACTCGGATGCTCAGGTCGTCCAGGAAGCGAAGAAGCGTACACGAAAGAGGTACACAGAATCCAGGAAGAAGGTAGAGAGATGAAGGAGGAGGGTATGGAGAAGTAGAGGATCTCGGAATCAGGGACAGAAGAATAGTACAGAGAGCTACGAAGCACACATCTAGTCGCTACCAGCAATAGCGTTGAGACGTGCAGGCCGTAGGGGCGTGGTCTATTTGTAGAACGAACTACATCCGACGTGAAAGCTGGTGCAAGGCGTTTCACGTTAGACGGCCATGTCGAAAGTGTCAATGAGTGCAAGCCCCGCTGCCATAAGTACCAGGAAGTCCAAAAGGGGCGCATTCTGTGAGTCATGACATAGCTAGTGGCTGGTTAGTGTTGGGTAATACACAGTGGGCACGACCAATGGTCATCGCTTATAGCATTTTATTATATTGAAATATACAGTGGACATGGCCAAAAGATGTACAAACTGCTCAATGTCAAAGGCCATGGCTAGTGGCCTATTTATATTTGTTTAAAATATATAGTGGACACAGCCAACGATTATGTCCAGTGGCCAGTATTGTGCTAAAGTCCATGGCTAGTGCCTAATCCGGTTGAAAGCTGTTTCCACTAGTAAAGGCCAAAATCTATGGTAGTAGCCTGTTAGTGTTAGTGCAAATGAATGAAGGTTGTGGCCACTGTCCATAGCTGAAGGCCATGACTAGTACCCATTAATGTGTTCAAATATATTTGGCCATACACACTGACAATGACTGAAGGCCATGCTTATGGCCAATTAATATTGTAATGTAATTAGTGATGTCATCAGTGATGGATGTGATCTGTGATGTCATCATTGTGGTCATAGTCTGCTCAACAGGTTAATGAGGCTTTAGCTGAATTTCCAGGGTTTTGTTGCATTCAATTCTCACCTTAACATCCCTGCAACGAAAGTATCTGCCTTGAATTTCAAGGGTTGTGTTATTCCATACATAATTAACATTAATAATACAGACCTACTCCTTATACGATAGTGCGCAAGACATTGGACTTTAAAAAAAAATTGAACACCAGAAAAATAACTCGAGAGAGGAAATGTTCCGAAGAATATGCTGGCAAAGTATAAAAGGTGCTCACCTTTAAAACTCAACAATCTGTCATTAAATATTTCCTGGAAAACGAAATCACAATTCAAAAAAAGTGCTTGTGGTCAAGTGAGTAAGCTTCTGCACCGGGAAAATGACAACCTGAGTACATTCCTGGACCAAATACTTCAGCAAGCTTGACAACCTAAATAACCCCAAGGGGTTGCGTCTGCCCTCCTTAAAAAAGTTACACTCTTCACCCACGTGTCCTCTACTTGTGCCCTGAAAAGCAGCCACAATCAGGGGAAAATAACTGCACCAGTGCCTAGGATTGCAAACGCTCTTGCCAGATCGTGGGCAAATATTCATGACTTCCTTGCCCTCTTATAAATTCCTCTCCTCACTCCCATGTCTGGCTTTCAACAATACAAATACTCTGCTTTATTAAGCTAACTTGAAAAGTACTCATACCATAGCGTCACTCACATATATAAATCCTTATAGAACTATGTTAGGCAAAAACTGTACAATTGTGGCATTATTCTGCCCATCTTGAGTGTGAGACTACAAATGCCAGAATGCAATTCGCAAAAGGCAAAATAATTGTCTCTGAGTGCAAAACTTTCAAGGACTGGCAGTAGCACGGTTTAAAAATAAATACTGCTGATGCTGTGTGCTATGAGATATTTAAAACTTTAAGAGCTCACAATCTTTTTAGGCAATGTGCAGTGAGATTAAACTATTTGCCATGGAGCACACAATTTGGTTAAGCAGCGTTCTCCAAGCAGTACATCCCTTTTCAGCACCATCATTTTGGCGCAGGCCGATTTGGCACAGGCATTTCGCTGCAGCACCAATTTAGGCACTCCCTTTCCAGTGCGAAAGCCATTCCGGCCCTATTATTTTGGTGCAAGGGATGTCTGGACGTGGCTGACATTGCAGCCACATCTAAATGCTCTCATGCCAAATAAGACCACAGGACTGAACTGCAACAAACCTTGTCACCTCTAACTTGTGTAGCTTTTCTTTTAATTAAATGAAGTTAAATAAAAAATAAAAAACATAGAGCCTTGAACGCTGGTCTGCCAGCATTTGAAGCCCAGCATGTAACCATTGGGCCATAATTGTGTGGTGCCTCAGGGGGCATACATTTCATACTTAGCCTATAATTTAATGTGTTCAATGATAAAAGGCTAGGTATGAAACTTGTGAAAATCAAAACAATATAATCATCATAGCATAATGGTTAAGTACTGTGTCTCGAACTCTTTAAGGCCAGGGCTATCTGATAGCAGTTTTCAGCATAAATATGTTTTTTGTTATTTCATTTTTTCTGTTTTTTAAAAATGTGGATGCTGTGTGTTATGAGATATTTAAAACTAAGAAAACACATGGCATTCAGGACCGTGGACTGTTTGCCATCTAAAGAGTAACCATGACCGACCCTGCTTAGTGTCAAAGCGAGGAAAGATCCAGCCTCCTTAGACCATGTTTCTCTAAGCGTACTTCTAAGGGGGTTTCATATATTAGGTGGCATGGTCTTAGTGGGCTGACACTTTCCTAACTTTGAAGCTAATCAGGGGTTGTCCCAGTTACTGCAGCAAAGGGAAACCCACTGTTGTTGTAAATATACCTTTGTTTTATTTTTTATTATTCCCCCCATCTTAACTGTGAGACTACAAATACCAGAATGCAATTCAGCAAATGGCAAGACATTGTTTCTGAGTACAAAACCTTCAAGGACTGACAATAGCAGGGTTTAAAAAAAAAATACTTGAGATGCTCATTCAGTCGCCCATCCATGCAGTAACCGGGACTGACTTTGCTTAGCTTCAAAGCGTGGCTGACCCTGCTTAGCTTCAAAGCAAGAAAAGGGCCAGCTCTAAGTGGTCTTGAAAGTTTGGCTTGTTTATCAGGCAACATGGCCTGAGGAAGCAGGCCCCGTTCTCACTTTGAAGCTAAGTAGTGTCTGTCCTGTTTGAATGAGAGACCTGTATTGCACAGGCCATGGATTTTTTTCTGACCGACGGTGCTATAGTTATAAAAATATCTTTCAAAATGTGTTTTTTTTTTTAATCGATCCATAGGTACTGGACTACATATCTGCAGTCCTTTGTAACCTCATATATAGCAGCGAATATTGGCAAAACACCCAGAAAAAATGCTTCTCTGTCCCCCCAGGCCATGACCAAGAGCCCCCCACATCTGTGCCACCTCCACCACTCCCTAGATGGCCTCCTCACCTCCCCTACCCTCTCCCTTTCACCCCAGAGCACACACTGCTTCTGTGACGCAGTTTGCTTTAAGATGTTGGCTATTCGTGGCTATAGCAGAGGCTACAGAAAGCTTTGTGTTGCAAACTTGGTCCCTGGACCCCCTCCAACTCCAAATTTCACTGAGTGCTTTCTAGTCATCCCTACCACATCTACCATGATGGTATTTGAATGTTTTTGGACCTGCAAATAGTGTTTTAATGTGTTTAATTTTCCCATAAACTCGGCTATAGCCTCGAATATACCTTGCATCGAGAGAAAAACAAGATGGTGGTTGTTTCATTTCTGAAAACCATGATCTTACAATCCACCTTCTACATCAAATTTTAAAATAACTACGGCACGGAAAAACATCAAACCATGCATGGATCACGAGTCAAGCTTCGTGCCCAAGTTGCTTCAGACCTGGTCCAAATCTGTCCAGCGATTTAGGATGTGCACTTCGGCAAAATGTACCTTTTTTTGTCGATGGGAAAATGAATGGGAAGTAGGCTGCACTTTTGCAGAAAAAAAAAGAAATTCACACTTGATAACTTTTTGATTAATTAACAATCTTTATGAAACTTTGCAGTCTGGGGGGTCTGCCGACTTGTAATCACTTTCGAAATTTCGGCCAAGTTCATTACTCAAATCAAAAGTTATTAGCAATAGAATTTTGAGGGGTTCCTGTGTGTCTTCGAATCACCTTAACTATATGGCGGCTATGGCCTATAATTGCATTCTATTTGTATTTGTATTTGTTTATTTATATTGTGCAGCCTGCCCAAGGGCATCAGGGCGCATGTTTGGAAAGGTAGTTACAAGAAAGTGTTACAAAGGCAGTTACAGGTTACAGTTATTACATGGCCATGTAGTTATGGTTAAGTTGCTCTTTCCATAGGAAGAACACTTTTTGGGCGGCTTATAACTTTGCTCTCCCAGGACGAATCCTCACCAAACTTTGCAAAAAAAGTACATGGCTCACTCTGTTTGGTGAGGATTCGTCCAGAGGGGTAAAAGTTATAAGGTGGGTCCCAAAACTTTTTTTTCCCATAGACTGAATGGGGAAAAAACTTTGCTCACGCCTACAGCCCAAACCGCCGGATGGATTTTCACCAAATTTGACCAGTAGTAGCGGCTTGGTCCTGAAAGCGTGCTTTTGGAAATTTGGTGAAAATACGTCCAGTAGTTTTTTTTTTAAATGACCAAAAAGTAGGTCACAAAAAATTAGTGATATCTGTGTTCGGTTCGCGAACACACTTCCCTGTTCGCTCCGTGGACAGTGTCCTGATTGGCCAACCGGCCTGCCTCGGACATGCAACGTGTTCGCTGAGTGGACAGCGCAGAGCGTGGAGCTCATCAGATTTTTGGTAGCACCCACCATCTTGGATTCGCGGACGTCCGCGGACAGCACGGTAAACGTGGTTGAAAAATTGTATTTAGTAGAGTGGGTTGGTGTGTAAGAGTGTTTGGGGAGGGTGGAAGAGTATGAGATGGGTTAAATGTTGTATTTATTTATGTGGTAGACCCTCTTGTGTTTGATTTGTCTGCGGACAACACGGCTGTTCTGAAATGTTCTAAATAAACTAAATGGGGGTGTTCTGAGGACGCAATATGTGTCTGTGTTGTTCGCAAGCAAGCTGAAACTGTTCTAAGAACACTTGCGGTGTCCTGAAATGTCCTTAAATAAACGAGATGGGGGTGTCCTGAGGACGCTGTCCATATTGTTCGCTGGTAAGTTGAAAGTGTTCTAAGAACACTTGCGGTGTCCTGAAATGTTGTTAAATAAATAAAATGGGGGTGTCCTGAGAATGCAGTGTCCTGAAATGTTCATAAATAAATAAAATGGGGGTGTCCTGAGAACGGTATGCCTGTCCGTTTTGTTCGCAGATAAGTTGAAACTGTTCTAAGAATATATCATGTGTTCTGGGATGTTTGTCATTAAACCAAATGGGGGAGCCCTGAGGACGCTGTCCGTATTGTTCGCTGGCAAGTTGAAAGTGTTCTAAGAACACTCGTGGTGTCCTGAAATGTTCGTAAATAAACAAAATGGGGGTGTCCTGAGGACGCTGTCCGTATTGTTCGCTGGCAAGTTGAAAGTGTTCTAAGAACACTCGCAGTGTCCTGAAATGGTCATAAATAAACAAAATGGGGATGTCCTGAGGACGCTGACTGTATTGTTCGCTGGCAAGTTGAAAGTGTTCTAAGAACACTTGCGGTGTCCTGAAATGTTCGCTAATAAACAAAATGGGGGTGTCCTGAGGACGCTGTCCGTATTGTTCGCTGGCAAGTTGAAAGTGTTCTAAGAACACTTGCGGTGTCCTGAAATGTTCATATATAAACAAAATGGGGGTTTCCTGAGGACGCTGTCCGTATTGTTCGCTGGCAAGTTGAAAATGTTCTAAGAACACTTGCGGTGTCCTGAAATGTTCGTAAATAAACAAAATGGGGTGTCCTGAGGACGCTGTCCGTATTGTTCGCTGGCAAGTTGAAAGTGTTCTAAGAACAGTCACATTGTCCTGAAATGTTCGTAAATAAACAAAATGGGGGTGTCCTGAGGATGCTGTCCGTATTGTTTGCTGGCAAGTTGAAAGTGTTCTAAGAATGCTCGCGGTGTCCTGAAATGTTCATAAATAAACAAAATGGGGTGTCCTGAGGACGCTGTCCGTATTGTTCGCTGGCAAGTTGAAAGTGTTCTGAGAACACTCACAGTGTCCTGAAATGTTTGTAAATAAACAAAATGGGGGTGTCCTGAGGATGCTGCCTGTATTGTTTGCTGGCAAGTTAGAAGTGTTCTAAGAATGCTGGCAGTGTCCTGAAATGTTCATAAATAAACAAAATGGGGGTGTCCTGAGGACGCTGTCCGTATTGTTCGCTGGCAAGTTGAAAATGTCCTAAGAACACTTGCGGTGTCCTGGACTGTTCGTAAATAAACAAAATGGGGGTGTCCTGAGGACGCTGTCCATATTGTTCGCTGGCAAGTTGAAAGTATTCTGAGAACACTCACTGTGTCCTGAAATGTTCGTAAATAAACAAAATGGGGGTGTCCTGAAGGATGCTGTCCGTATTGTTCGCTGGCAAGTTGAAAGTGTCCTAAGAACACTCGCGGTATCCTGAAATGTTCGTAAATAAACAAAATGGGGGTGTCCTGAGGACGCTGTTCGTATTGTTCACTAGCAAGGTGAAAGTGTTCTAAGAACACTTGCGGTGTCCTGAAATGTTCGTAAATAAACAAAATGGGGTTGTCCTGAGGACGCTATCCGTATTGTTCGCTGGAAAGTTGAAAGTGTTCTAAGAACACTAATCATGTCCGTGGACATTAAAAGTTCCCATAAGGCATAGTTAAAATGTTTGACTCTATGGGTGTGATATGCTGCGGTGGTTGTGCCCAGGGCATAGAGTCTTGGGTGCATGGCCATATAGCCATGCACCCAAGACTCTATGCCCTGGGCACAACCACCGCAGCATATCACACTCATAGTGGCTTATAAGTTTAGGATCCAAGAACAAATTTATAAGGAACAAAGTTAAAAGCCACTATGGGTGTGATATGTTGCGATGGTTGTACTTATTATAATATACTTACGGTTTGGTTTAGTAACTGGAGTACATGTATTTCTTGTTCATTTCTGTGATAAAAGAAAAGATCATGTTAGTATTGGTATTTTGTAACGACTTATTGAATAATACATTTTTTTTTTACCCTCATATTTAGTAGATTACAAACCAGTGTACTTTGCAATTTGCTCAGTTTCTGTGTTTGTTGCTAAACTCATTGGGTCTGTGGGAGAAAAAAAAATCCATGTTGGATTGAGTTGTTTGCATATTGTAACATTTTGGAGCAGTTAGATACCAGTTGGTGTATTCTAACTGTTTAATTTTTTATGTAATTTAGTGGTATTGATTTATCTGTTTGGATATTGTAAAACTTTTGAGCAGTTAGATATCAGTTGGTGTATTCTAACTGTCTATTTTTTGATGTAATTTAGTGGTATTGATTTATATGTTTGGATATTGTAAAATTTTGGAGTAGTTAGATACCAGTTGGCGTACTCTAACTGTCTATTTTTTTAGATAATATAGTGGTATTGTTTTATCAGTTTTGATATTGTACAATGTTGGGACAGTTAGATACCAGTTGGCGAATTCTAACTGTCTATTTTTTTATATAATTTAGTGGTATTCATTTATCTGATTAGTTGTTGTAGAATCTTTGGGCAGTTAGATACCTGTTGGAATATTCTAACAGTTTAGATTTTTTTACTACAAATTTAGTTAAGGTTTAAGTACAGTTTAGTTAATAAGTTTTGGTTTTAAGAACATTAAATAAGCGTTTGAAAGATTTGCTGGTAATCTCTGCTTTAGAGTAATGGTACTATCATTACATTCAAACCATCCACATTTCTTTTTTATACATGCAGTGTAGTGACCTGAATTGGTTGTGGCTCCTGCGTGGTAGATTATACCTATTGTTGTGAAGGTTTTCTTACCAAGTGATACTTAACCATGTGTGAATCCAGTCAGCTTTCAGTTGTTTTTGGTACCATCTGCATTGTAACGTAGAAGCATTAGTATTACGTTTTTACTATGTGTTTGTATTAGTAAGGTGGAGCGATTATCCGAATTGCAGGTAGAACATAATCCACCCTGGTTTGCATTTTGTACAAGTTGCTGAAATGGAACGGATTCACAATTAGGTATTGACATATATATATAAATATATATGAAGCGTTCATTGGGGATTTGTTCTTGTGTCACATTGTTGCAGCGAGTGCATGTATGTTTCCACATGTATTCAATCTGGAAGATTTCATTTATAGGTATGCTTTTGTTTTCCAGTACTTGTAGTAAGTACATTAGAAATTATTGTGGATCTTCCTGTGAGTTTATTGTGAATTTCACCATTCCAGCACAGTAGTCCAGTTGTTGTCTTATTCCATAAACACTATACGTGTTGCCAGGATTGTTTGCTGCGTTTCTATGAAGTACTAACATTTGCAAACACAATTGGTCTGTACTGTGTAAGTAAATGTTGTCAACAATTGGTGGTAATTGAAATAGAATATTCATTTCTACATTTGCGTAGCAACTTACACCAACTATTTTTGAGAGTTTAAATGGACCAGGTAGTTCTGTATCTGAGTGATTTTTTTTTTAGTTTGTCTTCCTTCTTTGATGAAGCACCTGGTTTACTTTCCCTAATTGATTCTTTTATGCTTGTGGTACTTGATGAGGTTTTAGTTTCTTTTACTCTCTTTGGAGGATTTTCAGTGACATCCTGTTGCATTTCTGTTTGATTTAGTTTTCTTTTACAACGTTTTACCTTTTGTGGAACTGAATATGTGTTTAGATGGGGCTTGTATAGTGAACAAAGTCTATTGTATTCTAAAATGCAAGGAATATCAGCGTTTACTTTACTTGCATCAAAGTTGATTAGAAATAGACCGTAAAGTGTACGTAAGCGTGATAGTGCTACGTAGCTAATGCCTTCTTTAAAGACTGTGTTACCAATGTCTATCATTGCTTTGTCTAGGGTAAGACCTTGTGATTTATGAATGGTGACTGCGTATGCAAGAGTTAGAGAAAATTGTTCTCTGTGTACATACATGTCTTTGAAGAGAAGGAATCGAGCTGTTGAGCGTCCTATCCTTTTTACTTCTGAAAGTTTGTCAAAGAGAATATTGACAAACTGAATTTTGTTGTCACGTGGGTATGTTTGAAAGCCAACAACTGTACCAAGTGCTCCATTAACTAGTCCTTTGTCCACGTCAAGGTTATGTTTAAGCATCACTCTGCATATGAAGGATCATTTTAACATCTTTTCCAACCCAGCTGTGTTGGAGATTGAATTTTCTAAACTGTTTAGTCTTGTTGTGGCTTGCTCACACATGGGTAGTGTCATACCATGTAGATCTAGTTTGTCTGTGGCGCTAATTTCCATTATTGGTTGCATTTCTTTATTTAACATTATTTCATTGAATTTGAAACAACTTGCAAGAGTTGGCATTAAGGCCATACAATTGACATTTTTGTGGGCTAATTATTCCATAACATCTGTAGCACATGCATTATCGCCATAAAGTGGATGAACGTGCCGGGTTTTCAATATTGCTTGTGCTTTTTTAGATAGTATACCAACTCTTATACTTTTTAAGATGTTGGCATAAGTGAGATCTGCAGATTACGGCATGTTTTCAGTTAATTCTCTGTATTGGAAATGTTGCCAAAGGTTGACATTTCCAATGCTGCCAACAGTTTTACGGCAGAGTTTGTGTCCTAATGTTTTAAAAATAGGCTCACATTTTACTGGTGTCAATTGGAGAAGATCTCTGAAAACAATAATGTGTTTTCCTGCAAAGAGCTCTTTGTAGTTTGTTTTGAGTACTTCTTGTAATCTGAGGTGAATCACAGCCAACATTAAGTTGGACACTATGCTCATTTCATCTGTTAGCAGCATTTTCATTTGTTGTAATACTCTGCGTAGTTCCGTTGCAGCTTCTGTAGAAAGTTTGTAATAGTCTAATTTGTTTTGGTGTTCTATTGGCAGGAGTAGTAATCGGTGTAAAGTGACACCGCCTATGTTGTAGGCAGCTAAACCTGTGGGGGCAGTGACAACAGCTGACAGTATGTTGTTTGTCAATGGTTGAAGGAACTTACTGACGATTTTGATTAGGAATGTTTTGCCAGAACCAGCTTCACCACTGACGTACAGTAGTATAGGTTTGTAATTTTGACAGGTGCATTCTTTGTTTTCATGTTGTACACCATGTGCAATTTCTTGTGTTACTTCTTGAAAAATGCTACGTTGCCCATTGTTTAGTTTTGATTGTAGTATAGTTAAGTCTTCTTTATCTTCATACTGACACATGGTGTTTTCTACTTTTGTCATAGCTAATTCTGCCTCATTTGTTATTATTGGTTCTCCCAGTGGTTCTTGGCTTCCTGTGACAGAAGGTTGACTACTGTCAGGAGTGTCCTTATCTAGTTGGGCCTGGAGTTCTTCTTCGTGTTGCTGTTCATTGTGCAACAGTGTTTTGTACTGTGTAAAGTTTACATCAGTTATAGTGCTTTCATTTGCTTTGAAAGCGTCTTCATATGAGTCATAGTTATCTAGTATTTCTTCTTCTTTTATCCATGGTTTGTAGGAGGGACATGTAATATAGTTCTTTATGTTGAGGAGTCTTTAATGACAATTAAATATGATTAATTAAATTTGGTTTAGTGAGGTTTACTAAGCTGCCTTCACAGTTTGTCACTTTTTTTTCATCGGATTTTATATTATTTGTGTATGTGAAGTTTTGGGCTATGTGGTATAGACACATGGTTTCCAAAGTATTACTTCTGTTGGGTAGTATGTTTCCAATAAATTGTTTTTTAAAATGTCTTGGCTGTTGGGATCATGTTTGGCTATTGTTTCTATATCTTCGTATGATTTTAGAAATCTTTTTCTAGATTTAGCAGGACCAAGACTTAGCAATACTATATTTTCAGATTTACCATACAATGCAGTACCAGTTAAACGATCTGCTGCTTCATAGGATCCACATTCTCTATGGGAGAGCATTTTTATGCCCAAGCTGTATAATTTCTGAGACATTGTTTTGTCTCATGACAGGTCATTCCAGAGGTCTTGGAGCTCTGTTATTTCTGCTTTGGTTAAGTATGCTGTAACATATCGTGCAAATGCAGTGGAATTGTCTGCAATGTACTGCACATCTATGTTTGCATTCCATAAGTGGGCAATGATTGCATTGTAATCATTGATATATTTTTCTTCTGCTGTTCTTTTTATGTAATATGTATTTTAGGTGACTTACCTTTAACACTATGTCTAACTGAACACATGAGGTTGTTCACTTGACCTGTATTTGTAACCGGTCTAGGGAAACTGAAGCAGCATTTGGTGAAGTATTTCCCTTTGTTTTTGTATTTGCGACGACAATATTTGCCACATTTGTGTCTTTGAAATTATAAAATTTGTGCAGGAAGATCACTATTTGTGGCTTCTGATGGTATTTCACAAGTGACATATTTTTCAATAAACTGTAAAGCAGTGGCATCACTGTCTTGACCAAATTTAGGAGCATCTTTAAGCCATAAAAGCATGTGGATATGTGGTGCTGCTCTGGCTTGGTATTGTTTTCTCCAAAAGAAGTGTTGCACTTCTCCAAGGGGAGGAACAGTGTTATTACAAATAAAGTGTAGCATAGCAATGAAGCAATGGTGAAAATATCTTGAAACATTAACAGGATCCAGAGAACAAAGTTCTACAGGTGTTAGTATATCTATGTTTGTTTTGTTTGATATGCGTAGGAAATCATGTAAATCTTCCCATGCATATTCTGCACAACTAAATGTAACAAACCAAGTGGGTGGGCCAAGGTTTCTGATCATACAACATACCTCTCTGTGACGTTGAAACCAGTACTCTTTAGTACCACACATATTTGCTAATAGATTTGTAATATTTGATTCTAAATCCTCATCGTTTTGTTGCATTTTTTTGTAATAATTGTGTAGCTGACATATTTTGAAAGTGAGATCCTAATTTTAATGTGTGTGCAACTCCGTAACATAAAGTTGCTAGTTCACTTTCAAAGAGTAGGTGGAATATGTATTCCACATTTTGTCTAAATCTGGGATCTTCAGAATACATCCGTAATGAGAGGTATTCTGATGCTGATATTTGAATAGGTCTATCATCGTACCTTCCTCATTTGCCAGTAGGAGAGAGTTGAGTAAAGGCATGTGCTTCTATCTTTTTCCCATATGCTGATTGGTGATCCTTTTGTTTGACGCATTTGGTACGTTTCTAGTGCATCTTCTATGGTGTCATTAGAGTGCAATGGATGAATTGTATAATGGTCTAAAGTATGTGATATTGTAGCAGGATCTAGGAGCTCGAATTGACCAGCTTCTTGTGTCTCTTGAATTATTTCAGTTGTATCCTTCAGGTTTTCTTCAATATTAATTTCTTTGTAGTATTCATTATTCTCTATTAGATATTGCAAGGCATGTCTAACTTTATTTAAATCTACCAGCTGTTGCCATATTTTTTTGTCTTTTGTAGGTACTCCATTGACTAAGATAATTAAAGATTGCTCCATTGGACGTTGCACTCCTAGAGTGTGCACATTTTCTTTTAGATCTAATGGTAAATACACTACTTTTCCACAAATACATTTCACTAATTCAGAGGGAGGTAATTTTGCTGTTTTTGGTTGAAGGCGTATTATTGCTTGAAATGGGTGCACTGTTTGAATTATGATGCTCTCATATAAATTAAGTTGTTGTAGGGGTTTTGGTAGTGGATACAATTCCAAATTATGTGTGATAGCACGTGAAGGAGTTTGGTTGTTGTCAAGTTTTCAAGTGAAGTAACTGAAAAGTATTAAGGGGTCAGTTATTTCATATTTGTTTTCTGCTATAAGGTAGAGAGCTGATTCAAACCATTTAGAATCTTCATTGTCTTCTATTTTGTATGATAGGTCTACAATTTTTGTGTTACTTTTATAAAAAGATCTGCGGCAACATACACACACATGGTTTGGTACTTCAGCTGATGTACTTTTAAATTTTAGTATTTCTTTTTTGTACGTGTATAGTAAAAGGTTGCCATGCATAGAATTGTTGCTAATTTGCTTTAAAGCTATTTCATTCTGTAAGTGGCTTTCACTCCCAAAATATTTTTTCTGGATATAGTCGATTTTTTCAAGTAGGTCTTTTGCTGTACCATGTAGAAGAATGTTATTTAAATTGGCTAGTGCTAAAGCAGAACTTTTAGCATAGTACAGTTTATAGACTAGATTTCTTATAGTTGAATGATGTGTTGATATCCTTTTGATATCATGGAAGGTGGTTTTGCAAGTAGGTCCTGTAATGCAAGCCAATGAATGTCCTTGTAGTCCTGTGTACTTGCACACTGGACAGGAATCCATATTTTGCAGTAGTTTAATTTTGATTTTGTCTTTGCCTTTTACATATTGATTGAGGAATTGGCGTAAAGACTTGAACATTTGTTTGGGACTGTTACACATTGATGTGCATGGCCATTTGTATAGTAGACGTTCTGTTTCAGTTGAATGGAGAGGTAATTCTAAGTTTTCAGGGCATATTTATGTAAGCAGTATTTCTTGTTCCATTATGGTAATACTAACTTTTTCATAACCTCGACCACTGCTATGTATGGCAATTGTATTTGTTTGCTTTTGAGTGTATGCTTCTTCATGAAAGTACGGTTCTGTGCTTGTAGTGTGACTCCATTCACCTCCGCAGATATTTAAGAAGTTCTTTCTTTTGACATTTCGTTTATTGAGAAGTCTTTTTTGTAATTTAGTCATTAGTTTTGTTAGTGGTTTAATTTTGTTTAACACTAACATGAATAACTTTCTTTTGAGAAGAATTGCACTGTCTATCAATGCTTCTAAGATTCATTTCCTACGATAGGTTTTAAGAGTTGAACCTGGTTTCTCTCCTGTTTTTATAAGATTTTGAAGGACTCTTTGACGGAACATTTTGGCTAAAATACTTTGTTTGGTATGCTTACTTTGCACTATATCAAGATTTATAGAAGCAGTTTTATCTGTAGTGATAGCTGATTTTTTGTTAATTGTTTTCTGGTTCCTTTTTACATTTTGATAGAGGAGGCAAAGTTTCTGTACTTGAAACTTCTTTTGTTTCACTAAATGACTGTATTAGATGTTTTGTTAGAACTTTTTTTACAAATTCTTCTAGAGATGGATCCTTAGGTTGGAGACTTTTATTTTCATTTGCTCTACTTCTGCGTTGCTTTCTTCGGACTTGATTTTTGCTAGGCATTCTTTAGGGTCTGTTGAAAAAAATTAAGAAGGTATGGGTTGGGGTGTTCTGCAATGTATGTATACTGTGTGCTTGAGTGTTTGAGTAAGATGATAAAGATTTATGTAATGGTGTGTGATTGTGCATTGGGCAACTACAACTAGTGGGGATGGGTATTCTTGAATTTATGTGCCACTAAACTGGGGTTCAGATGACAGAAAAAAGTGAGCTAGTGGTGTGGAGAAGTACAAATAGTAAATCTAATGCTATACAATTAAAACAGTTGTTTGGTCTATAATATCAAAATTCTAGCGGCTGAGTTGGGTCATTTGTGTGTCGAAAAATAGGAATTTGTGGGCCATTCTGGATGTAAATCGCTGTTTAAGAATTGTGGATTTTTGGACAGAATGGTGCACAATCTCTATTTTTAGGCACAGAAATAGCATGAATTAACCTTACAGTGTGTTTGAGTAATAATACAAATATTATGGTGGTATTCAACTTCCTTTTTTTCTAAAATGAGCAGTTTCTTCTTAGTTGTTCTTTGTACTTCAAATTCGGCTGCTTCTTTTCAGGAGAATGGTCTTCACTGCAATTGTAAAGGAAACAAATTAGTAATTTTGTTTGTATATAGCACTGTTTTTAATTTAGACATTGATTTTTTTAATTGACATCCTTAGCACTTTCCTCAAAACCATGAAAACTATCTTATTCACATAAGATACGTCGCACCAGTTGAATACATATCATATGTTCTTAATGAATAAACTGTATTGCAATGACAAACTGTAGCAAACATAATATCTTTACTATGCTTTGTGGACTTCATAATGTACCACTGAATACCACTATTCCTGTAACTAAGCTCTTGCAAATAACAGTGCCTCAATGTCATGGGCTGCTTGCGCTATATAAATATAAGTAATTAAATAAATAAATAAATAAATACATGTTTATGTTATTGTACAAATATTGTTGTTTGAGATTTGAACATAGTGTGTGCATGCAATTTTGTTTGACTATATGCACTCTATCAGGGTAATTCATAGAAATTCGCACAAAAGTGGTGCACGCGGCTGGCGCAAAGTGTTCCCGTGCGAATGTCTGCGCCAGCCGCGTGCGTTAAAATCGATTTCCGCGCACAGCGTATTTATGGATTTTAGCCTCCAAAAGCAGCTGTGGCGCAGAGTGGTGCAGCGACCCTGCAGCAGCGGCAGTTACGCCCCCAAGAACACCCTCGCGCAAGGAAAATCCATCAAAATCCCCAATCCAGCGCAAAGGGCTGCGCCAACCCTGGACCAGTGTACCGGACTGCCAAACAGCAAACGGCAAGCGGGGAACGTGTATTACGGGTTTCGCAGTAACTCCCACAAGTGAAAGGGCCTGTGCGAGTGGGGTACGTGTATAACTGTTGTTCGCGTGAATTTTTACACGAGATTGGTCTGGGTACGTGTATTCCAGGGGTACGTGGAAAGTTTCACACGCGATCAGGCCTGTGGGAGCGAGGTACATGTATTTCAGGGGAGCGTGGCAAGTTTCACACGCGATTGGCCTGGGTACGTGTATTCCAGGGGTGCGCGGGAAGTTTCACATGGGATTGGCCTGGGTACGTGTATTTCAGGGGCTCGCGGGTAGTTTCCCACGCGATTGGGCCTGGGGGAGCGGGGTATGTGTATTTCAGGGGTGCGTGGGTAGTTTCACACGCGATTGGCCTGGGTACGTGTATTTCAGGGGTGCGTGGGAAGTTTCACACGCAATTGGCCTGGGTACGTGTATTTCAGGGGTGCGTGTGAAGTCTCACACGGGATTGGCCTGGGTAAGTGTATTTCAGGGGTGCACGTGAAGTTCCACACGTGATTGGCCTGGGTACGTGTATTTCTGGGGTGCGGGGAAGTTTAACACACGATTTCAGCAGGGTACGTGTATTTCTGGGGTGCGGGGAAGTTTAACACGCGATTTCAGCAGGGTACATGTATTTCTGGGGTGCGGGGAAGTTCTACACACGATTTCAGCAGGGTACGTGTATTTCTGGGGTGCGGGGAAGTTTAACAAGTGGTTTCAGCAGGGTACGTGTATTTCTGGGGTGCGGGGAAGTTTAACACGTGATTTCAGCAGGGTACGTGTATTTCTGGGGTGCGGGGAAGTTCTACACGCGATTTCATCAGGGTACGTGTATTTCTGAGGTGGCCTTAGCGCACGCCGTTAGATGACCTGTGCGCCGGCGTGCGCCATGCACTTTTTCAGTGCACATCACAGATTTTACTCGCGCACGGACTTCCATGAATAGATGTTCGCTGGTTTCCCTGCGATATTCGCACTTGCACTGCGATTTTCGCACTTTCACTGCAATTCGCACATTTTCACACGCTTGCGCCGATATTTTCAGCGCACATTAATTCCATGAATCGGCCTGCAAATATTTTATTTAAAATATGTTACTTCAACATGCTTTGAATATGTGTATGTAAAAAGAAATTAAATAGTATAAAGGTTTGTAAGTGACAGTTGATTTTAGGAGATGGAAAAAAAGACAGTAAGTTCATTTTACAGATTATAGAAGCTAAAAGTCACTTCATCTGTTTATATGAAACTAGAAGAATTGTACATGTACTTTACAGAAAATATGCATACCTGTAGTCTGTGTTCATGCATATGAAATGACACTTGTACTCAGAGAGATTAACAGTACTTTTGCAGTGCTGATCTATGATGATGCAGTTCGATGTAGAGGTCTTCTATGTGATTGGTGGATGGTCATGTGACTTCTTAGCTACATCCAATGAGGGAATGGCACAGAGAGTGAAGTGGAAATGGTAGAAGGGCTGTCCATGTTACGATATGTCCGCGGACATGGTGGTAGTCCGCGGACATCGGGTGTTACATCCAGGGATTTTAGGTTGGGGAGCCATGCAAATGAGAATGAGCAGAGAAGGGGATTGGTCAGGAAAGTTTAGTGGGGGTGTTGTGCCAGGAGAGAGTTTCTCAGATACTCTTTTTGCTGAGAGAAGAACAGAAAGCTATGGCTGTGTGTTTCAGAAAACAGATTGTTTGGATTTTGGGAGACTCGTGGATACATTGGTTGAAGGTGCATGCAGAAAGCTGTGGAGTAGCTGTAGATCTTGCATTCCCACATGTGGAACTACACTGGCATGGAGTACGTGGAATGAAGTGGTTGGACTTGCTACCTCTCTGTGCTACTTTGGAGACAGAGCAACATCCAGATATAATTATAATTCATTGTGGAGGGAACAGTTTAGGACATGTGTCTGGAATTTCTTTGCAATTTGCAATGAAAGAAGGACTTGGGAAGGTCATGGGCATGTTTCCAAATTCTCAAGTAATTTTTTAACGGATTGCGCAGAGACAAATGTGGCTTTGTTCTTCTTCATTTGGTCCACAAATGGAGAAAGCAAGGCGCAATGTCAATAAGGCTGTTTGTGCCTTTCTAAGAGATTTTGGCATGTCCTCTTTTCACAATGAAAATATTATGTTTCGTAGTACATAGATTTTTCGCAGAGATGGAGTCCATCTTACGTATGCTGGCATTCCGATTTTTCTGAGAAATGTACAAAATGCATTGTGACCTCTTTTAGAATTACAGCATCCATTTTGTAGTAGGTGTTGAGTATTTCTAATTTTTCAAACACAAACACCACCAAAAGGCTCTTTTTAGAGCCACCACTTACTCCCAGAGAAAATTGCAATGGTATTATAGGGCAGCACCCCAACATTTTAGATGTCCGCGGACTTCTAAAAAATACACAGGTCCCTGATTCATTTATTTTCACTTCTATTTTTTAACTGTGAAAGGCGGCTCTGAAAAGAGCCTTATTTTTTTTTATTTTTGTTGTTTTATATTTTTTTTTGTTTTTTTATAGAAGACATATAGAAGAGGGGAAAGGAGGGTAAGGCGGGACACCAACCACGGGGAAAAGAAAGGGCGAGCTGAGAGAGGAAGATGTAGAGTGGGTTTTATTTGGGTAGTGAGCAGATCTTCTCGTGCTCTGAGACAATAGTCTCAAAAGCACTGCGAAGTCACTCCCCCCTGCAGAGTACTGCGTCGCAGTACATACACACAACTGTGACCCTCGAAAGGTAAGGGTCATCAGCATTGTGTATGGCCTGTGAGGCAGCTTGAGGAATACACTGTCCCACAGGAGTGTTCCTTGTGGTGACAGGATCAGAAATGGAGGATTAAGTAGAGGAAGTCAACCTGCTATGCTCCTCGCAAGGTACAACCTTGCGAATGGCCCCAGTGTGGAATGACTTTAGGTGTCGCTTCATGGTAGTAGTCCCGAAGCTGTACGAACCAAGCCTCCCGCGACTGAGTACCATTTTGCACTTGTTGCAGGTGACTTGGTTCGCACGAGCCTTAGAACCATTCCGACGAATGGTAAATAACCACCACACCCAAGACTCACACCGAGTGCGGGTAGTAGGGAGTTCAACTACCTCATCCTCGTCTTCCTCCTCTGCATCCTCACTCCTGTTCCCCTCTTCAGGCCCTTGGGGAGGTGGTGTGGTGGAGGGGGTGGGGGTGGTGCTGAGGCAGATGCAGCACAAGGTGGCAGCAGTGAAGCCATGGATGCCATCAGGTTCACGATGGAAATCTGCAGTTGGCAGTAAAATTCTCTGTGCTCTTTAGGATAGCCAGAAACACAATGAGAATAAGCTCTAGGGCATGGTCTTTTATAGGGGTGCTTGTACACGGTTCGCGGACATGCGTGCTGTCCGCGGACAAATCGAACACAAAAAAAGGTTCAAAAAGTTTCAAAAAGTATGTAGAAACTCAGGATTAGTATGTGGGACTTGTGCTATGGTGAGTTTTTATTGAAAAATATTGTGGATTACTTGAAAATGTACTTTTAAATTGTTCGGGGACACGAACAGTGTCCGCATTCAGGACACGCGATCAGCGTGGGCGCGGTCACATGATGGCTTCGCGTCATATCCGCAAAGGGAGCGGCTATCCGCAGGACACCAAATGCACCGACAGTGGTTTGCGCATGCACGTTGATGTTCTACGGACACTCTTCAGGTCCTGAAGTAATTAAAAGTGCATCACACGTCAAACGAACAGTTACGGACAGGCGTTTGTTCTTAGAACAGTTTCAACTTGCTTGCGAACAATACGGACAGACATAGCGTCCTAAGGACACCCCCATTTTGTTTATTTACGCACATTTCAGGACACCACATGTGTTCTTAGAACAGTTTCAACTCAGTTGCGAACAATACGGACAGGCATAGCGTCCTCAGGACACCCCTATTTTGTTTATTTACGAACATTACAGGACACCGCGTGTGTTATTAGAACAGTTTCAACTTGCATACAAACATTACGGAGAGGTATAGTGTTCTAAGGACACCCCTATTTCGTTTATTTACGAACATTATAGGACACATGATGTGTTCTTAGAACAGTTTCAACCTGCCTACGAACAAAACGGACAAGCATACCGTTCTCAGGACACCCCTATTTTGTTTATTTACGAACATTTCAGGACACCGCATGTGTTTCTAGAACAGTTTCAACTTGCATACAAACATTACAGAGAGGTATAGTGTTCTAAGGACACCCCTATTTCGTTTATTTACGAATATTTCAGGACACCTCATGTGTTCTTAGAACAGTTTGATCTTGCTTGCGAACAATACGGACAGGCATATCGTCCTCAGGACACTCACATTTTGTTTATTTGCGAACATTCCAGGACACATAATATGTTCTAAGAACACTTTTATTTTGCCAATGAACAATACGGACAGCATCGTCAGGACACCCCCATTTTGTTTATTTACGAACATTTCAGGACACCGCATGTGTTCTTAGAACAGTTTCAACTTGCTAGCGAACAATACGGACAGGTATAGTGTTCTTCAGGACACCTCCATTTTCGTTTCTTTATGGACATTCCAGACACCCGCGCTGTCTGCGGACACCTAAATTGCTTTTAAAAAAAAAAAACATGAAATGAATTAGAACACAATATAAAAATTTTACTTTATTTAACATGTATGATTCATTTATGACAGAGAAGGTGAGGCAGAAACTGAAACAAAAACAGGAGAATTAGGAGTTTCAACATGATTTGTATGAGGTGAAGAAGCGATGGAAGTCTCATCGAAACGTTTTGGTTCATGGAGAGGGTTTGGGGATAATTGACTGGGATATGGTGAGGGGGGACAGGTACATGTGGGACAATGGTACATGGTTTTTTGTTTAAAATGATCTTCCACAAAGTTTTTTAAATTATTAAAATTTGCCAACGGTAGATCAATTTTTTCTTCTATGCTGTGAAGAGTCTTATCCATAACAACTTTTTCTGTAGTACTTTCTATTTTGGTATGCTCTGTACAAAAAGATATATAGGTTAAATGTATATAAAATAATAATAACTAAATGGTTTACATTGTAAATTGTCTACCATTAGATTCACTATCTTCTGACATTTCCTCATGTGGAAAATGCTCCTCTAGCCACTCCAGAGTACTAGACATTTCTGTGAGAAAAAAAAACATAATATCATTTTTTTAATCTAATACAGAAAGTTTACAAATATATGAGTAAAATGCAGTACACTTAATATTTCAGGTAAGGTATGTTCTGAGTGGTCTATAGGTCTGCTGTTGTTCTTGGTTGTGGAGTTTCTCTGAGGTAATCATGTGGAAGCTTATCTTTCTTCTTTTGGTATATTCCATTTTAGAACATATAGTATTTAAATGATTGGTTAGTGTGTTACATATATGGGTTACACTTCTTATGTATTACTACATATAATGTGTATGTGTGCTGGTTTGTGAATTTGTAAAATGTTACAACATATAACAATTAAACATATCCCCCCAGAGTTTTTGGGTAGTGGTGCTGTTGTCCGAACATGTCCGCCGACATTAAAAGAGTTTGCGGACATCAAACTCAGTAGAGGGGGTTCAGTATGTTCCATTTTACATGTACATAAAATCAGAGTTATTATTGTTAAATTGTGCTACTAAAAACCTATAAAATTCAGTGAAAAAATGTTGTTAAAGGGACGTTATGGTTAAGTTGCGCTACTAAAAACCTAAGAAATTCAGTGAAAATAAATTGTTAAAGGGGCGTTATGGTAAAGTTGCGCTACTAAAAACCTATGAAATTCAGTGAAAAAACTTTGTTAAAGGGACGTTGTGGTTCCAAGTAAAACCGAAAAACCCTTGAAATTCGCCAGTTATGGTAAGCTAAGCAACCATAACTCGCGCCACCACCGTGCACTTCTAAGACTAACACCCACAACATCAAAGATGACATCACAAATGTCATTGATGGCATCACTGATGACATCACATGTGTATTTACTTTTCATGAAATGTGTGCACAAGGGATCCTTAGTATAATGTTGATAAAAATGTGTCAAGGATCATTGCACTAAATATCATAAGCTAATTAGTGCATTAAACGATGCATTGATGTAAATAGCATTCTATTATGAGGTTCTATCTGGTATACTAAGCTACTCATGCAGAAACATAGCATTGTGTGCAGCATACATGATGAAGGTATAATATTCATAATGTTGATATGTTGAATAATGAAATGATAATTGTTTTCTTATTAGAGTTTTGTGTACTGTGAAATATGTAATAAGTAGCTAATAAACCCATGTATTACATAATTGCATTACTACAGACAAAAGACAAAGAGACAAAAACACATACAAATATGGGTATATACAGGGAAAGTGAAGTAAGCAAAAAAGCAGAAGTAGTAGTAGAAACAATTCATAACCTAACTGATTATCTTTATGCAAATAAATGATTGCTCTGTTTGAAAGCTGCTATTTACCCTATGTATATGTATCACATGATGTGACTGGACCCTTAGGAAAGTAGTGTGAGTACAATGTATACAAATATGAGCATATACAGGGAAAGTACAGTAATAAAAAAACAACAGAACTATCAGAAAGTGCTGATAACTCTACTGATTATCTTCATGCACAGAAAGGATTGCTGTTTTTGAAGCTTGTGTCTTCCCCTATGTATATGTTTCATATGATATGACTGGACACTAAGGGAATTACTATAAGAACATACTTAAAGGATAAGTCTACACATATAGTACATTTACAATTTTTAGTTCCTGACTGTTACTGAAGAAAACCATGTGGCCTAGATATGTCAGTAAAGGTAAACGAGGGAGAAAGACATGTGATGCATCAGTGATGTCATCTTTGATGTCGTGGGTGTTAGTCTTAGCAGTGCACAGTGGTGGCGTGAGTTATGATTGCTTAGCTTACCATAACTGGCGAATTTCAAGGGTTTTCGGTTTTACTTGGAACCACACGTCCCTTTAACAAAGTTTTTTTACTGAATTTCATAGGTTTTTAGTAGCGGAACTTAACCATAACGTCCCTTTAGCAAAGTTTTTTCACTGACAATATATATATATATATATATATATATATATATATATATATATATATATATATATATATATATATATATTTACAATGAGGGTGTATATCAAATACAGTATATACAGTAAGTAATTAAAAGGGAACAGCAAGCATTACAGATAGGCAGCCAGAGCATCGTCCTGATCGTGAAGCCATCATGTTGTTCTATTTTTGAAGGATTGGAGGAAAGGGACATTCCTGAGATCATTGGGTAGGGAGTTCCAGAGCTTCGCCGCCAGGACTGGGAAGCTCGAGCCTCTGGCTGTCTGAAGCTTGAAGCTGGGGATGATAAGGGTGTGCGCTTGTCCAGATCTCAAAGGTCTGGATGCTGTGTGTTGAGTGGAGCGTGCAGACAAGTAGGCAGGTGCAGCATTGTTCTGTGCTTTATGGCTTATAACATGTGCTTTGAGGGCGATACGCCGTGAAATGGGAAGCCAGTGTATGTTGCGTCTGGTGGAAGAGATGTGGGCGTGCCTGGGTATGTTAAGAGCGGCCCTAATGGCGTTATTCTGGGTGACCTGTCGTTTATCAATGTTTCTTTGGCTAGTTCCAAGGTAAAGGGCGTTGCAATAGTTAATTTTCGACATGATGAGGGTTCTATGTGTAATCAGAATGTTAAAGTTCAATCCATTTCCAATTCATTGTTCCTACATATTTCACAGTCAAGATGAAAAATGTCACCCTCAGATAAATGAACCCCATTTTCTGAATATGTTCTTCCTCTGGTTGTAACCTAGTTTATTTTAATAATAGTTTTAAACCCAGTACATTTGGTCATCAAAAAAGAAAATAAATAATCCTGCATGTTACTTTGCTGCTCACCTTTAACGTTAAAGTAACTACTTAATTGTTTCTCATTAATTATTAGAAGCGTTTAGAGAACTTTCCAGCCAATGTAGCTCTATTCTACTTCCCCTTGCCACTCCACTCTAACCCTCACTTTAGCCCAGTCCCTGCCTTGAAAATTAGGGTTTAACCCCATAACTCCAGTATTTGCACAATCTTTCCTTCCTTCATTGCTCACACGCACCAGAACTACTCTGTAGCCATTAACCCCCTCCCTCAACTTCCCCCACCATCATTGTTGTAAGTGTCACACAAATGTTCACAAAGGCTCAAAAGAGGTTTATGACTGCTCATGCATGGTTCAAACTGCTAATGTTTTTAAGCTGGTCATAAACTACAGCATTCCGGACACCCCCAAAAAGTCCATTCTCTCCCTTTTCCCACCTTTCTGTTTTTAAATCATATGAGTGAGTGGACTCCCAAAATCTTCATCGATCCCTTGTTCCCTACAACCCTTGCCCTTTCCCATCCACCAACATCCTCTGTAGTCGATGTGCCGTTGCAACCTCAAAGCCGCACAAGTCATTGCATGATGAAATACCTTGCTGGTGAAGAATCCAGTTGCTCCATCCTTCTGCTGACATTATCGCCCCACCAAGACAACTCCACCTTCCTTTCATGCACTGGAAGTCAACACCTCACTCCCAAACGCGGATAATGTATTCCATTCAATGCCTTCCATGAAGAATGTTCTTCTCAATGTAAATTTCAGGATAAAGCATAGAATGTGTTCTCTGACACTTTTGATAGACATACTTCAACAGACAGTACAAGGGATAAATAGAAGGAAAAGTAGCAAACACATTCAAAAATGATGAATAAAATTCAATATATTATTGAGTCTATCTCTGATACAAATCCAGCATTAAGTAAAGAATTAAGATAGAGTATCAGATATACAATAGGTGTAATATCAAAGAAATAATTAACCTTCACAATGCTGGTGTAGAAGCCTATACACATGCTGATAAAATGTACTCACATCAAATATAATTCTCAATAACAGTAAAATGGTAAAAAGATACAACAGTTATCATGCATAATTAACAGAGAAAATCAAATACCATATTATGTCTAACTTCATTATGGCAGTATTAAACGAAAACACAATAACACTGAAATAGTCTTAAGCATGTTGTCTCAATCTTAAGCATATGGAGAAGAACTTAATTGTTGTTTAAGATACTGCTTCGTCCAAACTCATGAGTAGGCAGAGAAAGTCTGGCCAAAATTATTAGAAAAATCCCATTTTAAACACCGACAAAAATGTACTCTTTCATGTCTACCCATAATTGGGACAACACAATTGACATAGATTCACTCTACTTTGGCAGTTCTGACATATGCACTCTTACAGGGAATTACACACAACTCTCCTCACACTAATCATTGATCATTGAAGCAAAAAGAGACACAAAAGTCCATTTTTTAAAAGAAGAACATGACCATATATGGAATCAACATCTTTTTTGCAGATGTATCACATTGCTGCAAAGTTACTGAAGGACAAATTCAATATTCTAGGAAAAACTGAGCAAATGAAATTGTGTGTTTTTGAGTTGCTCCGAAGGATCCTTGGCTCTCTGATAATAGCACATTTTTATATAATACTTCATAGCAGAGGTCTCTTAGGTCCGTATTAGCTACTCTCATTACCACATATTAATGATACATAATAGAACGATGAATGTCTGTGGCTGTCCTGCCAGGATTCAAGCTTTAAAAGTACAGACTGGATGCATGCCAGAGGTGACCGCTTACATCATGAGGTAGGCTCTCTGATCTATCTGCTTTACTTATGATGTGCCAAAACATGTCTGGGGGTGCTTGTGGTTTCATTCAGAAGGGATGTAACCTAGCAATTTGGCATGGACTGCCCCTTTTTGGGTCGCCCAATCCTTATTTGCATATGGTCTTTCCCCTTCTGTAATGGCTTGGCAGGTAGAAACATGATGGTCTAGAGGGTTGCCCAGGACTATGCCCATGTTTATGATTTGTTCAAAACCTTCCAGCCATCAACTTTTGGTTGTACCTATGATGTGCCAACACAACTGTGAGGTGAGTTCAGAGCACAGAAGCTTAGGAGGGCCATGATCAGTGTGACAGCCTGTTACCACCATAATTGCGTGTAAGTGACCAGGAGGCTGTTTGAGGCTAACATTGTGGAATACCAGTTTATGGTGCACAACAACAGATTATCATGTCTGCATATGCTTTTGGAGAGTGCTTTCCAGAGGAGTTTAGGGTGGATGGCTAGGACATTTTCTTGGATGCAAACTTTTTGAATGACATTGAATCATCAGACCGAGATGCAGAACTGTAACGGCTACCATCAAGGTGATCGACAATGCCCTTCAAATCCTTGATGATGGCCATCCTTGTCTCCCAGTTCTCCATGACCTTTTAGCAGCATTTGACATAGTAGACCACCAGGCACTCACAGACAATATACATTGCTGCATGGGGATCAGCGGGATCATCCACAGCTAGTTATAATTCTACCTTCCTAACCCCCAACAGTACATACAAATGGATTCTTCCAGATCACCAACTTTACCCATCATCTGTGGAGTCCCTCAACAATCCATCCTGTCGCCCATGATCTTCAATCATTTTATGGAACCACTCAGAACCCTACTCGCTCCACACAACATCCACATCCAACAAAACGCAGATGATACACAGATCTACCTCAATATATCCTGCATCAAAGACATCCACAGGATCAAGACCTGGCTTACATTGGTCCAGTCCTTGATGTCCAGTGCTTAACTAAAGCTCAACTCCTCCAAGACTGGATTCTGACTGCTGAACAACAACACTGAACACCCTGACTTCAAGACCTGGCTCTCTGCTATGAACCTCGAGGACTTCACACCTCAGCTGGCCACCTATGCAACTGCCTTGGATTCAACATCAACAATATGTGTTCAAACAGCACAGAGCAAGGACAACACAAACAGTTATCTCTCCTGCATATAATCAAGCCCTTCATCCCAGAAAACAACTTCTGATTCACTGTCCAAGCCTTGGTCCTCTCCCACCTGGATGGTGGCAATGCCCTTTTGGAAGGTCTTCTGGCTGACTATCCTGGCACCCATGAGATGTGTCCTGCATAATGCAGCAAGACTCATTAAATAACTATACAAATATGACCACATCACCCTGACCATTATAGAACTGCCCTGGCTCCTGCTGCAAGTCTGCATCATCTTGAAATCCTGCTGCATCATCTCCAAGGGTGTCATCCAGAAGTCCCCAAGCTACATCACTGAGAAACGCAGCATCTCCAGAGGCCTGTGATCCATCTGAAGTAGGGAAATGTGTACCATTGGACTCTGACAGTGCAGAAAGGTATGAACCATAAGACAGGCCTTGTCTGTCTATGCTCCAAGACTCTCGAACTCCCCCCTGGTCAACATCAGAATTGCCCCATTGATTCTACAGTTCAGGAAAGAGCTCAAGACTTTTCCCTTCAAGTAATGGCTCCTCCCTAAAACCTAGGCCCACACACCCTGCACAACCAACCCTACCTAAAACTATGTGATCTGCTCCACAAAGTCTCCTCCCCTGGTTGTTTGTAGATCTCTTGCTGCCAATTGCCCATCCTCACCCTCCATGGTTATCTCCCTGCTCCCCTTTTCTCTGCTTCCCTCACAATGTTCTTCCCACTATGGTTGTAAAGCGCTCTGTTGCTTCCCAAAGCTAGGTCCACACTCAATATATATCCTAATAATAACCCTCATAATAAATTTGTGAGAGGAGTAGATAGGTGGAGGTTAGCACTGGTGGTCTGTGCAACGGACGTTAAAGCGAGTTGTAGTCAGATGGTTTGCATTTTTTGTGGATCCCAATAAATAGAATGTAACATTGATAGGATGTGTGTCATTACTACAAACATGCAGGAGGATCTCAGGCACCCCTTATTGTTTGTGAGTATAACTCATGATCTTCATCTTCACCAACACTCATAATAATAGGAAAAAATCCCCTACACCAAACAAAGAAAAAAGCTAGAGAGGGGACAACACAAGCACCAAGAGAATAAGTGACAGAACTGCAAATAACAAGGCAATACGGTTGCTTCGACACATCTACTGGTATGCCTTGAAGTACAAGTAGGAATTTGAAAAGCCCCTTCATTTAGTGCCATTTAGGACCAATGACACATCTAAGGGTAGACTTCTGTGAACCAAAGGACTATCAGGTGCTCTGAACTACATTATAAAACACACACTTTACAAGTAAAACTTGATTCAATGAGCATGCTCCTACACATGCGAGGAGTAAACAGCGACCCCAAGCTCCTCACTGCAGATGTCTGCAAATGCAGTGCCCAGGCAAAACTGAACCGAATGTCATGCATCCAAAAACAGTAAACCATATATAATGCTCTGTGATGATGCCATCGTGGGATATGTGCATTCGAATGACAAGTATTACATAAAAAAGGTGAAAACAATCGGTGCTCCCGCAAAAGCAACTTCTATTCAACAGTGACAACGTTACAAATAAAACTGAAAATATGCAACAAAAACCAAACACACCTTAGCTTTTAGACTAAAAGCTTTATGGGCTGGATAGCACATGGTTCTATGCCCATCCTAGCAAGCTATGTGCCCACAAATATGCCACTGCTCACTGAAGCCATTCAAGTCTCACTGCACATACATTCTCCCCCTAGAAATCAATGGCACACAGATAATTGGCAAGCAGTACCTCTGTCATTGATCTGCAAATACACATCAATCTAAGAATTCCTGGTTTTGTGACAACAGTCAGGTACTGCTAGTCCTTCCATGCAATGTGCACACTGTGTCCAAGTCATCCTTGCACATCCCCTAAAGAGTAGCACACAGGACCACATACACAACCCCCTTCTCCCACACGCACACACTCGCACGCACAAGCATCACTGTTTTCGTCATGTCTCCAATGGTCAAGATGGATCAGACCCACAAGTCAATTGGGGCAGCCTTCCAGGAGCTTCGGAGGGCAATTTAGCATAACACATGCTTTATATGTACCATCCTTGCAAATACATAATTGAAATTCAACCATTGAAACCATTCATTGGCTGTACAAGACACGTACCTGCCAATCAGCAATTTACCCATACACACCCAATCTCAAAATGCATACCAGCTCTTGATGGCACTTGATGCGAGGAGATGTGCACCTGTAAACACTGTCTATACCCAGTGCACCTGTCAAAGAGCACAAGAACTGTTAAGACGGATTTCTGAACTCTGTCCTGGTGGCGCAGAAGTTCAGAAGGCCAACCTAATTACTTGGAACAGGGTAACCTCTGGACAAGCCAGACCAATCAAGGTAGCGATCGCGGCGGTCAAGACTAGGTCTCAAGAGGGGTGAGGGTGACTGAAAGCCCGCAATGAGCACACAAAGCAAGAGCGCTTACAAACTACTCCAAACAGTTGTTATATCAAAAATATAAACACATTTATTTTAAGGCCTTTAAAACAATGACCGTAGCGAGAAAATCACAATATCACAATATTAAACCAACACATACCATATCAACACAATATATATACAAATACACAGTCGCAAGCGTTTAAAGCACGAAATATGTAGTCCACCTGAAAGGAAAGGAAAACAGGCAGTGCGATAACGCTTTAGACTCAGTTCGCCTTCAGAGGCACCTAACTAGATGGAAGTCCGAGCCCTGCGAAGAGTGGAGCCTTGTGCTCAAAGTACCTGCCACGCCGGTGCCAACGGGCAAAAGGGGAAGCTCTTCAGAGGAAGTCAGGCAGTTCGGGTTAGTGCACAGCAGAAGGAGAACAGGTTCCGCAACTCAAGCGCAGCCTCCACAGCGGGCAGAAGCAGAGCGCGAGTACGGCCAAAAGGGTGCTGTTTTTACACAGCAGGGAAAAGCAATGGGATACTGCAGGAGGGCGACCAGATCCTAGCTAAACTACTCACCGGTCCCCGAAGCAAGCATACCCAGGCTTCTCCACGTTAGTTTCAGCAGCTGGCAGGTTCAGAAGAGCAGGGAACGCCTCGTAGTCGTGTAGAGCAAAAAGACGTCCCAATCGACGAAACCAGCACAGTTTGTTGCCGCAGCAGGACAACGGAGCGGCCGTGTGTATTCGAGCCAAATGTACACTCCTCCCTTCAGACTTGGGAACGCCAAGTGTACGAAGCGTGGGAGAGTGACAAGGACTCGGAATACAACACAACCTGGCGGCAGTTACAGAGCAGGACTCCCTTGTAAGCTGGTCAGTCAACTGGATGGCCCAGAGACACTTCCGAAGGCTTACTTGGCAGGAGATGATGAAGTCGCCGGGAATAGCTGTTCCTGCTATTCCAAAGGTCGAAGCACCAGTACAGGCCTTCTGGTTCGATCAAAGGAGGAAAGGGTTTCACAGGACGACAGCAGTGCAAAGGAGGATTCCTTCAGCGGGTCACCAGCGATTCCTCGGTCCAGCCTCTTGGTTGCAGGATACTTGGCTCCTGTATTCCTTCGTTCGTGAGAACTCAGGAGATCGACATGGTAGTGGTGTTTCCAGCCCCCTCTTATCCACGGTTCCCTTCGCGCCAAAACGGAGGGGAGCCAATGGGAGATCCGCTCATCAACACACATACCATACGTGGACCAATCACGGACCACGGTGGTCCCAGGCATTCACTCCACCCTAGACTCTCTGGCACCCAGGATGTGTATTGGGACCAGACATCCCAGCCCACACCCTGGAGGCACACAAACGACATGTAGAAGCCCGCGAAAGCATCCACGTTTCGCGGGAAAGTACATGCCCAAATAAGGAAGGCCCCGGGTCGCTCGACCTGGGGAAGGTGAAGGGAGCAAGACGGTCAGTGGACAGGACAAAGGAGCCTCGTGGTCTGGCCATTTTGGGAGCCAGGCCACCATTTTGGGTTCAGTGCGAAAAACGTGCTCAGAACGCCAAAAGGAGCTCAAAATAAACAAAACGATCGCTGCCACCATTCGAGTCCCTGAATGACTTGCACCGATCAAATACCATCCTAAAAGAGTATCTAGGGCCTGTAGAAGGCTAGAGACCCAAGAGAGCTGTAACTTAGCTTACAGTGCCCTCTTGTGTCATGTTGCACTAAAGCCGCAACATGATAGAAGAAACTACGGGAAACAGCGTTCCCCGGTACTGACTGTCTTAAGGGCATGTCAGTTTCCCCGTAAGAAAGGAGCGAAAGCCCAGAGGAGTGCGGCAGAAGGCTGCACTTCTCTGGCAAAGTCAAGAACAAGGTGAAAACAACAGCAAAAAGTTTAGGGGTTGCCACATGGAAGGAAAATTACCTACAATTACGAAATCTTTCCTAACAAGAACCATCACACTCCACGTCCATAGAAGACAGAAGCCATCAACACCTGCTGATCCTGCCAAATAACTCTAATGCTCTGCAAGTCCATGAGAACTTATAAAAAGAGACAGGACAAAGCATAAATGCAGCAATGGAGAGTCTCAGGGTACCGGTGTCGATAGAGATTTGGACATCAGCATTTATTATATATGCAAGCGCATACTGTCAAAAGTACTCGGAGAGGAGCTTAGCACTCTTGAAATAGATGGATGGAATTAGGAAGGTGTTAGTGTGTTTCTGTGGTTTTGTTTAGGTAAGATATGACAAATAGTTTAGGGCAAGGTTACTATATGACCAGAACACGGTTTGTGGGGAGATAGATATGTATTTACGGCTACAAGTGCACAGATGCTCGACGCATCATTGCACCTCCAAACTATTTCACAACAAAGTTAATCTACACAATTGCTCAGCATACTCTTACATCAGGCAGACTAATACATCTCATCAAAATAGACTGTGCTCCACTTTTCTGTCAGAAGATGGCTACCACATACAGTATGCAGCAATATTCCAATCTGGCAATAAGACTGGAAGATCCAAAGCATGTGCCAAAGAGCAGGCAATAAAGCGCACAGTACTCCTAAACACCCTAATCCTACACACATGTACACCATATCAAAAAGACAAACATTCAACTGAATTGAAAACCTATGACATTTTACATATCAGAAACAGAGTGTAATACAATAAATACATCTGAAGACGACTCCCAACACATTGCAATACCAAATCACTTTCTCAAGTGTGCTACATAAAAACAAAGATGTCATATTCAATCCTTATAAAAAAAATGCACCAGAACAACCCACACACATTACTTAAGATTCAGAAATCATCCTCCCTCAATGCACAATCACAAACAAATCCTACATATATGTCAAAGGACCATACTTCACAAGTAAGCAATCTGAAACATTATACATCAGGTAAATGCACCTTGCATGGACCCCTAAACAAAGTAGTCAGAATATGCTGTCATCCACAGGATCACACAGGATAATGAGCAAGGCATAACACCAAATATTGCATATGTCAATGTTTCATTCGCAAGATGTGCTAATACAGGTGCTTTAAACCTTGCAGAAATATCACAGAGCTGCTCATTCACAAATATATCCACTAACAAGGACACAATTTACACAACCACTGTGTTCAACCCTTTATTTGATGAACACTTACCAGCCTATGAGGTACTCATTTACACACATTGCGTCAACAAAAGCCACACCAAATGCGCAAATTTATAAAGTAAAAAAATAATTGCTAGCATGTTAAAAGAAAATGTAACTGTGTTAGAATCAACACACACATATCACTCATTTAAAGTAACAATTAAAAAAAAATATAATTATGTATATAAGAAAACAATAATGCACAAAACATGAACAAATGAACAGGATCAAAAACATTTATATTACATTTACATGTAAACTACTAACAAAAACATGTAAATATCTCCTTCCAGAATCACATTTATGTACATCTTAGCGTTTTTGCAGCACTAAGCAAGGCCAAGCCCTTGAGGTTGCTAACAGTCTTGTGCCACTGAATTAAACTCTGAAGCACAAATGAAAACCCTAACAACTGACGTAACTTTGGCTAAGAGGACACTTACCAACACACACCCAAACTGCCCATGTACCTTAAAACTAACTTGTTTTGTTTATTCAGAACTGTGGAATCATGTCTGACTAGTTTAGGCATCATTCTCTTCAAAGAAACTGAGAAGTCCATTGAGTGTACAGTAAACATTGCATTAAAAAATGTACCTGCAAAATAATGAAGATTGTCAAAATGGTCACCCCGTTCCTACCTACAAATGGGCATTATTAATAAAAAAAGAAAATCAAAATCAGACAAATAAATGTATTATCCACCAAGGCAATGATACAATGACCCAAAGATATGTCTACTCAATAAGGCTACAACAAATTCACAGATTCAATAGGCACCTAAGACAACATTAAATACTTGCTTTTAACCATTGATCATGCCATTGAACCAACTTGACCATACGTGATGCACATTTAATGGATCTCAAAAATAGTCTACAAAAAACAACTCTACTCACCTACCCATAATCTAATACACATACACATTTTCAAATCAATCCCAAAACATGCTTACAAAACCTAGTAAAACCTGAAAAGTAAAAATAAACACATTACAAATGAACTAAGTACTCCTTTCACAAACACAATTTACAAACACATCTTCATAAATAAGCATGCAATGTTAAAGTCAGTCATTAGACCACGTCAACCTTTGTGAAACTTTAAAAGTAGTAAAAGAAATAACCTGCAGATTTTTAATGTCATCCCTTTACAGGTTGCATCACATAACTTGTAATTTTGCGCAAATATTCTTCCAGAACAATCACACAATTGTACAGTCACATACACACTAGTATTAAAATAATAACTGTAAACCATCTTCATTGGTTGCAATGTTTACAAACATGTCAGAAAATTACTGAAACAAACCTCTTTAACATGATGTATTTTAACAGCATTTACATAGATAGTTCGCTACAGATTACATACACACCAACAAAACAACATATGCAATGTTGATATTCAGATCAATCACAAAAATCAGCACATACCAACACAACAGTACATAAGACCTTGCCACTCCATGCAAATGTGACCCAAAATACATATAATACACTCTTACAAGAATGAATATATTTGTGGGGAAAACATTTATAAGTTAAGGTTACTATCTATAAATGGTTTAATAGTTATAAACTTTGGGAATGACAAACGTATGGTTTCATGTAGTTTTAGACACAAGCAAAAGTACTCCTTTTCAGAACTGATTCTGTAGACAGACATGCTAACACTCTCATCAATTGTTGAACATCAATGATCCTGTAGGTTGCAGTTCTGATTTGTCTATCGCTGAATGTGCTTTGCACCCTGAAAGAAACTGCACTGAGAATGGATGAGTGTGGCTGGCTTACATGCCCCAGAGGAGGTGTTGGGGAAGGCAAGAATTGGTGGCTGCTGCATAATGGGACCTTCTGTGCTCACTCCCCACCTGTCGCCTCACCCTGGCATGATGCAGCTCATTATGGTGCATTGCTTTGCAATATCTTGGAAACTATGCATCCTAGGGCCTGGACTTCAAGGTTTGTTCTTTGACAGGTCCTTCTTTGAGCACATTGATGTTTCACCGATTTCAGGCAAGCATCTAATGTGTGATGGTGTTGTTATCTGCGGAAAGGGGTGGTGTGTCCAAATGTCATGTAGTTAGTAATGTCTGCAGCGTCCTAACAGGTAACTATGCAAAATGTTGTGCAGATTGGTGAAATGGTAGGGAATTGTATATGAAACAATGCTTCACCAAGCCACAAACCCACAAACCCACTAAACAAATTTGACTTGTGTTGAAATCCGGGGAAGAAGGGGGGTGTTGAAATGTCACACAGCCAGTAATGTCCAGAGGGTCCTAACAGGTAGCTATGGAAAAATTGGTGCAGATTGGTGAAACAGCGTGGAATTGTATAAGTAACAATGTTTCACCAAGCCACAAGCCCACACACACATTTTGGCTTGTACTGAAATTCGTGGAACAGGTTGGGGTGTCCAAATGTCATGTAGCCAGTAATGTCGAGAGGGTCCTAATAGGTAACTATGCATAATGTGGTGCATATTGGTGAAACAGAGTGGAAATGTATAAGGAACAAAGCTTTGCCACAAACCAACAAAAAAAAGAAAAAAAATGGATGCTTGCTGAAATCCAGGGAAAGGGGTGTGGTGTCCAAATTTCAAGTAGCCTGTAATATCCGGAGGGTCCTAACAGGAAACTATGCAACATTGGGTGCAGGTTGGTGAAACAGTGTGCAATTGTATAAGGAACAACACTTCGCCACAAATTACGCCACACATTTTGAATTGTATATATATATAGATTACACAAACCAAGATTAACACCATACATACAATTAACTCAAAACATTGGTTGTAACATTAAGTAAACCTCAGAAATGTCAATCAAAGGAGTTACAGCAGCATATTGTTATATTTTTACAATGCACACATACACCATCTACAGTAAACATATCAGACATTCTAAAAATCCACAACTTTACAATTTAAATACATAGAAATAACATGCACCTTACTATATATAACCTACAAACATACACCCACAATCACACCTTATATTAACTAACCTAAACACATCCACCCACAAATACTAACATCACTAGATAACAAACACATATACTCGTGTTCACATATTCATACCTCACTTTAACACAACAACACATTCACACGTTAGTAACAATAAAACAGGTGAGTTAAGATTCTGCCTTGTTTAGCTTATATTGTATTTAGTGTTAACGTTGGTTTCATTTTTTGTTATGATTAGTGTATAGTTATATGTGAAACCTTAACCTTGGTATTGTATATAGAGGGAAACAGCAAAGATAATGACAGAGATCACTGTGATGACCTTCTTGAATAAAAAACTGTATTTTCTGAAATATCCAGTACAGTTTATATTCACCAATTTCAAGTCTTGTCAATCAAAATTATTTAAGAATTAGACATAAAAGAGCAATTACTGGCCAGGGTCTGTGCAAATGTAAGAGTGTAGAGAACAAGTTAGATGTCACAGTAGTCAGGTTTGTAAATCAAATACAATCCAAGTTTTGATACCTTTTACTGAACTATCTGAACATATTGGGCTGAGATGGTAAGATACATAAGCGTTTGTAGACCTGTACACTTCTTCGTCATATGACGGTCACATGGTAAAAAGACAACGAAATAAAAAACAGCAACTGGACATATCTCATATTCTTTCACTTTAAACTCCATTTGCTGCAGGGCATAGTGTGAAAATAATTCAATAGTCAGATGGCCCCTAAAAATATAGGACAAATACATTTGGGATTATAACAGACACATGCATACTGCCATTGAAAAGCATTTTTTCTTTTACTCCAGTGGTGAGAAAATTACATTTAAGAAGTGTGCCATTGTGCAACATATGTTTAACATATTACGTAAAATGTGCCTAAACCCTTAAGCTCGGTATGTCGAATCCACTATGAAAACAAGATGGTATTTTACAAACATTACACGTGTAAGATTAAAAGACACAAATGTTCATACCATCTCCATACTGTCTAAAATTGTTCACATGTGCATTAGACTTACACGTCCAATGCTTAAACGAGCCTTCAATACCATCATATCAAATCTGTAATTGTCTCTTAGTTCTTAGGCTATTTCAAATGTGTTCCTAAATCTAATCGTGCATATAAATAACCCTTACTAAGTATAATTGTAAGCAACTGTGGTAAGATGGGTAAATCACTCAAAATCAATGTGCTCTCCTTATTAACAGAGTGAAGCCGTGAGACATGGGTTCCATATGCCAATCAACTCAACTCAGCCCCTAATCCTCAAGAAACTATTACACGTTGATAACATTGTCAATAGCATTATTACAGTGTTTGGAACTGGAAGAATCCAGCAACGAAGGCTACATCCATAACCATATTTATGTTACTATTATAACAGTTAAACTGTTCCCAAATCATGCATTAGATACAGTAACACACTTGATATACTTTCTTTAACCGCCTAAAATGGCAAATATAAAAATACTTTAATGCCCACCCTTCCCTCAATGAGAGAAGGGGAGACTAGTTTGGCCGGGTTAAGAAACAAGATCTTACTTTATAATAATAATATAAATTTAATTAATTAATGAAAACTTATATTTTGAAATGTCTTTTACCTTGTCAAGCAGTACCACTAGCTAGCTTATCTCAAAAGCCAAGATATTCACAGATAATTTAGGACCTTGTCTGAAACATTTTAGGCTACTTTCCCTATCGTATCCCTGCCAACACAACACCTGAAAGTATATTGCTTAAATTAACTAGGTATTACATTCTATTTCGAATGTATATGTTTTACTGTTCAGCATTCAAGTTTCCTCAGACAAGATCCAAAATGAAAACATTTTTGAAATAACTTGCCTTATGCAATAGGTTACATAAGAGCTTTTATTGTACATCCATTTGCCCCACCAGTGTCTTCCAACTTTCGTTCATCCAGATTGTGGAATATGGTACTGAGAGGTTCCACGTTCCTATGATGAAAAGCAAAGAGAATGCTGAAAATCTCCTTTTCTCATAAAATACATAAATAATGCCAACACACAAACGAACCTTGCAGGTCATGATTACAGAAGAATTGTACAAATGAAATAAAAATACTCAGCATTCAAAAGCACAACACAAAGGAATGGGTAACTGCCAACAACAACTCGTTCTACCACACACTCTTACAGGGTAAGACAAAGTACCTCTTGAATTCTATGTTCTCGACTCATTCAACATATTTATCAAGATACACAAGCATTTGTATTTGTATTTATTCATTTATAACGTGCAGACCATCAGGCCCAAGGGCATCAGGGCGCAATTTAAGCACAGGTTACATACAGAGCATAATGATATACATAGAAGAATTTACGAATAAGTACAGGTTACAATCAGAGCATATATACATATATAGGACTAATACATAAGATAATGAGCAAGCCTCTTTTTTTCCATTTTGGCCTATTGGTCTGCACACTTCTTTAAGAACAACCACTCAATTTCCTCTTCTCTTTAGCTCTCACACCAAACTGGTAATGTATGCAACCAATTCCTAGCGCTTCCTCACCATTCCTCTCACTCCCAATTGGTAGGAATCTCTAGTACCTACTCACTCTACTCATATTCTGCACTCTGCTACGTCTTAACAGCTGTATGCATCAATTGTGTTACCCTCATAGGCTTAGACCAAGCTATGTACTGCCTCTGCAAACCAAGATTAACAATAATTTGCACAAACTCACCCTCTGAATCAATGCACGGTTTGGTCGCTTTATGAATATCATGCACTACTTTGTTTTGTTTCTGTCTTTCTCTTATACTTTCCCTGGCATCATCTAATGACACTTTACTCACACTTGACCTGCCTAACCAATCCGGGCACAGCCTTGTGTTAAGTTTCGTGTACCTGAGAACCTCAAATGGAGAATAACCACCATTGTGGAATGTGGTGTAAACCTTTAAGCTACAACCATGTCATTAACTGCCTTTGTCCATTCTTTCTTCTCTACTATGACACCATGGATACTCTACTTTATCATTTGGTTTCACCTTTCAACTAAAGCATTGTCTCAGGATGAAAACTGGAACTTGTGCAATGTTCTATGCCATTTCCTTTCAGAATGTTCTCCATCTCTTGAGATACATATTGTACCCCAGTAACAGTCAAACAGATTGTGAGATGACCTTCTCTCTTAAAGACAGTATCCAAAAAATCAATAATGTCACTGGTGCATATACTATGCACCCACTGTACCTCAACCCACCTTGACAGAAAGTTGATCAGTACCATACATTATTCTTGTCTTCCTTGGTCCCTCACAGGACCAACAATATCGAAGTCAACCTGCTTCCGTGGTTCTGTTGGAATTGTCATGATAGTTATTTGATTGGATATACTCATAAAACCCTTACTCGAATTCTCATATGTGCCACAAGCTCTGGTCACCCTCTCAATTTGCACCGCCTTTCCTGGCCGTTAATAATCTTCTCTAATTACTTGTTTAGTTGTTGGCATTCTTTGGTGACACTCATGTACTATACACAAACTCTTTTTCCTCACACCTTCAGGCAGAATTATCTGATCACCTCTTAATACAAATCCATTCTCAAAATGTAACTCACTCTACATCACCTTAATAGCCTAAGATTTAGATTTCAGACACATTACTTAATTCATATTTCCAGCCTCTCATGTTTTCCTCAGTTCTTTCAACATCTCATCTACACACATTGCATCATCCCACTTTTCTTTCAAAACAGTGTTCTGTTCTGTACTGAGGACTTGTTGGTTATCATCATCCTCCTCCAAATCTTCTACTACTTTTGTTAATCTCAACAAGCTTTTTGCTGCCTTTCTCTGAATACTTGTTCCTGCAGATTGGATATCAATTTCCTTATGCAGAACGATACGTTGTCCAAGTCTTTGGACATTAATATCTCCTTCAAAGGCTTGTGATCCAATCGCAGTATGAACTAGTTCCCCAGAAGAACGGTCTGAATTTGTCCACGGCCCACTTGATGGTCAGCAGCTCTTTCTCTACAGTGGAATAGTTCAGTTCACATCGCAATAAAAACTGAGATGCAAAATCAAAGTTAAATTATTGTTTCCCTTTTCTCAGTGACAGTACCTCACCCAAACCTTTGTTGCTAACATCCGTGGTTACACCCCTTCTCATGGATGGATTGTAATTGCTCACCACCAATGATCGATTAAGTAAATACTTTATGTCCTGAAACTCTGACCCACATTGGGCATACCACTTGCAATGGATACCCTTCTTTACTAATTTCCTCATGTGATGTGTCTTGCTGGCAAATGCTGGAATACACTTTGCATAGCATTCAGACATTTCTAGAAATGAAGCGTTTGGAAAACTACTAATGCTATTAACCAGTTCAGTCTTTGGCCTAGTTCCTTGCTTGGAAATGGCATGCCCCAGGTATTTTATGGATTCCTTATGAAGTATGAACATTTCCATGCTGGATGCACCAAGAATATTCAATGCTCTGAAATGTCTTTCATTATGTTTTCCAAACTTCTCCCGTACACCAAGATATCATCTTGAAAACAGGCGATCTTTTGCTCATGAATAAATATGTGGTACATTATGTTCTGGAAAACAGCTGCCACTGAAACTAAACCAAACAGGACACAAAAACATTGGAACATTCCCCCTGTTGTGATGAAGGCAGTAAACATGTTTGATGAAGACTGTAGCTCAATTTGAGGGTAAGCTGATTTCAAGTCTACAGTGGAAAACCATACTGCTTCCCCAACAGTCCTAAGCATCACTGTGATATTGGGAAGAGGATGTCTGTCAGACACTTTACTTTAAATAAGTGCCTTCAAATCGATGCATAGTTCAGCTTATCACTGGGTTTCGTCACCACCATTAATGGTGAGACCCACTCAGCCAAATCCACTCCTTCTATAACACCTTGCTCCTCTATGATTCATAATTCTTTGTTAACTTCATCTCACAAAGTAATCTGAATGTTCCTAACCCTGTGTGCTCTCTGAACCATGTTCTCCTTCATCTATACCAAGTGTGAAACATTTGTCATATAAGTTTGTTTCTAGTGTGACCAACTCAAAATAGGCAGGATCCTTTCATTGATACATAAACATTTACATTTGGAACCCATTCTTTAAATCCCATTGTAGCCAGAAACCATCCAATTAGCTAAAAGCGTTTGGCACCATATGCCACAGGGGTATGTATATTTCCTTAAGTGACACAGTACCCACACATTCTGTCCAAATCTTTCTTTAGCATGAGCATATATTTTGTGTCATAGTTAATCACCATGTCTACAGCTATCCCTTGCAGTACTATTTGTGACATAGGTTTCTTGACATCAGAATCATCACCCACATGGATCACATTGGCCATCTCCTCAATTCTGTATGTACACTCATCTAGTTCTTCACACAACTTCTCCAGGTAATCAGTAGACTCAGTCTTGCTCCTGGAGCAACTGGTGAAATTACCCTTACGGTTACACTTCTTAAATAATGACTTTAACGCAGGACACTTATCACTGTTAGCTAAATGAAACACGTTGTCACTTCTAAAGCATGTTTTCCTTTCTTCTCCTTCACTCTTCTATTTGCGGAAAGGTTTCTTATGCACAAACTGTCTCTTTTTTCCTGTTTCTTAGTCTGTATTATGGGATATATTGACCCACTCAATGGCATTGCACCACATCACCAAGCTGCATTTGCGCAAGAAACAACAAACTGGCAGCGCTGGCTCCGGTGCACACCAGGACCTCAAAACTGCATTTTGTCAGCAACAAAAAAAGGCTGCACCAGCCTTCCTAGCACACTTCAGGCAAAATGGAACAAGTGGACACACTGAAAAAGTATGCCAGTGTGTTCTGAAACATACATGGAATCAAGTGAACAGGCAGCACTGCATTGCTGCAAAAGCCAAAAATTCCCCTTCAAAATGAAACCGTTTTCACCCTTTAAAAATTCTGTGTTATGCTATGTCCATCTGTACATTCTGAAACCACTGTGATGTCAACCATCCTGCAAGGCCCAGGATAATTAATTGTGTCTCAGAAAAACCAGGCATAATTCCTCAGTGACAGGCCCAGTCAAACAAGCTCTGAAGAAAAAAAATCAAGAAGCAACTCTTTCTTTCACTCGCACGGGAACACGCTTTTATTTCTTGCTAAAATGTATCCAGGTGCATCAGTTCAAAGAGACTTTTAACTCTTTGAGCCAGGTCAAGTGCAAATGTATCTATACTTTGGATAAAACTCCTGCTGCAAAGAAATGACTGCAGCTTCTTTCACAGGTTTGTTTAATTCAACACCCAAAGTAAGAAATTAAACAGTTTAAAACACATGAGATTGATCTGTAAACTCTCAGAAAAAACAGTCATTCCAGTTGCCAGCCATGAATCTTCCCAATGGAGGGGGTGATACACCATAAATCCACGACACGGAGGTTCAAATTGGCAGCTTGAAGAACTTTGTATGGGCCAGGACAATGAAAGTTCACATGCTCGTCAGACATTCATCGGTGCTCCAGGCTGGGACAATAGCAGTCCTGGGACACTCACTTGTCAAGTGTGAAGGGGCAATAAAACCTTAATTAAGACTGGAAACCCCCTTGCTGGGAAGGAAATGACAGCTGTTTGCGGTTGGAGTAAGAAAAAAAAAACAGGATGTAGTAACAATGGGACTGCCTTGTGGTTACAAAGACTATTTTATAAAGACACCTTAAAGACTTTTATTTCTGTAGCAAGAATTAGCAAAAATGTTGTAAATCTAATTTTGTGGACTATCTTTAAAAACTTGGTAGAACTCATTGCCGCATGCGGAACAGAAGTTACGAAATATGACAGATTCCAAGGAAAGAATTTTAGGCCAAATCTTTAATGTGTAAAATTACCAAAATTCATCAGAAAGGTGAAACAAGGTCACACAGACCTGAGGATTCCACTGATCTGGGCTGCACATAATATGTTTCCTGTATGTATAATTTGCCAAGAGATTGCAAGTGAAGAAATGTATGTTTTTGGCAAAATCGGATTTTAAGTAAAGTAAATGTGGGAGTGTTTGGACATTGTAAACCTCACCTCATAAACCTGACATCATCCCCTTAGAAATCTAACCAACTGAGAGCGAGGCGGAGACTAGCTCCCCTGCCCAATACAAGTAGTTTAGGGGCGGGCGTACTTAACCCTGCCCATGCCTCTACCGTGATTATGTCATTTTGCATTATAAATAAGGGTCCCTGATAAGACCCTGGACAGACACTCTTCCTGATTTCCTATGCTGTATTCCTGTTCCTGTTTCTGTTCCTGTTTCATCTTTCAGACTCCAGACTCCAACTACAAGTCCAACCATTGCTGATCCTATTCCAGGGCCCATTGCAAAACCCAAGCATTGCTGATCCTGCTCCTGCAAGGCCTACCCTACAATATTAAAACCCACTCATCTCCCTGTAACCAGGAGAAACTGTGGTACTTTTGTAGTACTTTTGGCATTCTAATACAGCTTGGCTTGCTGTCACTCACTGAATGCTGCTGTCATCCTGCTACCCTGATGACCTATAGTATCCAGTAACCAGAATTGCCAGTCCGGAAGAACTATCCTTTGATATCCAGTCCCTGCCAAGCTGATCCTGTCCCCCTGATTTTGTCTGGATATCCTTTGTTGGCCCAGATCCGTGTGGTGACCAGAACCGCTGATTGTCCAAAATCCAAACTAAAATGTGGACTGTGAGTATCACTAGAACCATAGAGAACCATAGTATACGTTGCCTTGCATTGTCCTTAGTTCCACTCTCCAAGTCATCCTAGCATTATCCTGATAACTTGTAATATTGTCAAAAATCATTCTTGAAACCTTGCCTTTGATTTTTTGTGCTAGCGTCAACTTCTTCAATAATTTTGTCTTGTGAAATCCTAAGCCCTTAGTCCTCTTTCAAGTGATTGGACTAGTTCCGCCAGGGCGGGTGCGGAGGTGCTATGGTTGAACTTGCGAGTCAACCCTAGAACTTACTGTGCCTCAATCTGGTCGCCTAGCCTGAATACTCTGGTGTAGAGTAAAACTGTCTTGTCAAAACTGATTTCTTTTCCTTTTTCGCGCCTTCATTTTCTCATAACGCACCCCCCTAAATCTTGCATAACTCAATCAATTTAACAGCTAGAGATGTAATTTCACTTCCATATTGTACCCGTGATCCATAGCTACACCCCAACACAATACAATATTTCGCCCATTTTTTTTCAAAAAACATTTTGGTAAATTCAGGCCGGAATTGCAAACATTTTCTAAATTTCCAAAATGGCATTTTGATTATAAACTGTTTTAAATCTACCATTCAATTTCGAATTGTATGCTTTTGCTCAATCCATTGCTTGTGATAGCACAAATCTTTCTAGTGTTGCTCCAGTAAAGAATTGTTTTTGTTTCAAGAGTTTTATACACATTCATTGTTTTATTCACCAATTTCTGAGTGTCATTTTTAGCATTCCCACGGTTTAAAATCCATCATTCTCTCTTGTTTGGGGAAGGAAGGTCGGATTTCAATTATGTTTTCCATTTGTCATTCCTGATTACCGGCTGCTTCTGTTTATCCACTTAGAATTGATTATTTGTGGGTTGATGGAATATTGCAAGGGGAAATTCTAACACAAATGCTATCCTACCTAAAATCAGAAAGTGCTCCTATTCCCTGTTGTTTTGTAGTTGTGTCATTAGAAGGTTAAACTAAGTGCATGGCTTCCATTCCTATTGTTCTTATCACCCCATTGGTGATTGCTGCCTCATATTAAAAATTGTATGATAAATAAATATTACATTTTATCAACCAGCCTGGTTCATGGTCCATTGTGACCGTGGGTATTTGAAAAGGGGGACTGATATGAGTGGTGTACCATCTCAATATTGAATCTAACATAAAACATAAGCATTTCAATCACTCGCTGCATACTGGGACGAGACTAAGGTGTGCATCACCTGATTGAACTCCTTAACAGTTTTGCCAGTATCTCCATCAGAGTAAGACCTCTTTTCTAGCTATTTCACACATTTACTGGTGTGTTCTACTTCCTTGGCAGCTCTGAGGACATCATTTAAGTATTAATCACCCATTAACCACAATGCTTCTCCTAATTTCCCATCAATGGATACTAACATGAACTGATCTCAGAGACGCTCCTTCAACGTACCACCAAATTCACATGGCGTAGCAAGTTCTCTGAGTGCAGTAATGCATTGCATGATAGTTTCACTGTATTCCTGGACTCACCTAACAACATGATATCCCTCCAACACAATTCTCACTTTCTTGTCAAGCATTTTCATACATTTTTCATATTCCAATAACCATTCTGATTCTTCTTGGCTTAATTTAACGCTCAAAGGTTCTCAAATTGCTCTTGCCCATAATTCTCACCGCAATGTATTAAAAGTAATTCTTTACACTCACACAAGTAGTTTGGTCAATACACTTGCTTGTACATAATGGTTGAATGTGTCTTCCATCTCTTCCACGGCAGGGGAGGGGTACAACTTGCATCTGTGCAATCTCCTTGTTTTAGATCCAGAGAAATAATCCTACTGTTATCCTTGCAGGTTATACTTTCAAACAATTCCTGTTGAAAGCATATATCTTATTTCCTTTACTTCTTTATACTCTGTAATCTCTAACACATACTTGATAACAATGTGTAGTTGAGAACATAAGTGATTATTTGTGTGCTCTTCATGTTCACTGTACCTGCTACACATTTTGCTGCAATTTGCAGGGAATCTACTGTCTGTCATTTGAATACTGCAGTTGGTGTAGCTTGTGGGTGAAAAGACAGCCCCAGAGTAACAGATATGGAGAAACCATGGTAAGCCATTCTTGTGAGTGCGAAGCTGGCTAATGTGGAATTCCATTGAAATATAAAAGCCAATACAAAGCAGTAATTGTCGACATAAGTCCTAGTAAACTGGAAAGAAATGGACCTAGTCAACTCCATTAAAATGGAGAGGTGCGCAAGTGAAGGGGAATCTACCTGAGAGCCTAAAACTGATGGATATGGCCAATGAATGAGAAGTAACATGGGGTTATAGAGGCTGATTTTGTGTAAACTAGGAAAAAGCGCCTTGACAGATGTGAAACTGCAGCATTGTTCGTGGAAAGAATTGGTACATTTGAAACACTGCGTATTTGGAAGATAAAATGGAGGATGATGCCTGACATTTAAGACATAAAGTCAAGTGACAGATTGTGTTCATCGGGAATAAAGAGACTTAATTTTCATCATATAAAATGACAACATGTAAAGAGAAAGGCCTATTTCTTTTTTGTAAAAGTGAACACTGGTTTCCTATGTTAAGTATGGCTTATCTGTGTGCATAAGATTAATAACGAATCTACCTTTGTTCTAATATAGTCGAAAAGAAAGATTGTATTTTAAACCACATGCCCAGATATAATGCTAAAATGTTACTTGTAAGCACATCTTGTCAATGTAAAGCTGTATTTTCTGAAGTATGGATGCAACTGGTATTTTCCCTACTGAACTGAAAGGTATTTGCCTTTGAACATTTGAACTCAAGACCTTTGGCTGAGGACCACCAGGAGAAGAAGGTCTGGTTTTCAGTTATAAATTCAAATAATATACAGAGAAGTAGATCAATATTGTGGGGTTTGCAGATAACACAGCCAGCAGAAATAACCTGTAAGGTCAGATCCACCATTAACTGCATTAGTGCCCAAAAGAAATTACCTTTTCAGATCTAACTCAACCTCAATAAATGGCTTCAGAACCATTAATGGATGATCAAACATTGTGCATCAAATAGATTGCTGATAAGTAGATGTTCAGGTCAGGTGACGATGGAGAAATGCAACCTAAGAATTGGCGGAGGCTTCTGTGAAACTCAGGGACACATGGGATGCCTTGCCATTGACTAACATTGAATACATTTTCTTGAAGAAAAAGTGCAGTGAGCTATTCCTGGTTTCATATTGAAGGGGAGAAGAAGCTTGCAGGGACCATGTAAAAACACATTTTGTGTGATGGATACAACTGGAGTTATGACAACAATTATGATTCTGGTCTTCTCATAATTCAGAGGGCATAGAAAGGTGTTGTGATGATATGTTATGGAAGTAAGGTTTAAATCAGGAAGGGGCATATTTGTGATTATTTCGGCTCAGGAGTAAATCGATAAAAATGGTAGCTCCTCCCAGGAAGGGTGTGCCAAGTTATGATTAGTATTTTTTCCAACTCACCATAACATATAGAATTCAAAATATATATGTGCCTGCATTTATCTGAAAAATGAGTGTAAATGCCATGTTGTTAGATTTCAGAAGCCAAAAGTGCAAAACTATCTGTCATTATGAAATGATGTATGTTTCTTCCTCCCTCAGCCTCCATCATTCACATCCTGTAACACCCTGTCCTATTAGCAGGCAGTGTGCATATTGGGGGGAGGGAGAGGGAGAGAGCTGGCCAATCCATAGCATGGAAATTTTGATAATAATGGAGTGTCATCAACAATATATCTTGGCAAGTTCCAATCTAAGAGGGGACTTGCAAGAAAACCACTATGGGGAGAGACCAGGAGAGCTGCCTAATCCATCGGGGCACCACCTTGCCAGAGGAACAAAGCTAAACCAATGCCTAGAAGGAGGGAGAAAAGAAGACCCAGAGACTTTTCTTGGAATCTGGCAGCCCTACCTGAGAGACAACTGTGGCTGGAGATACCTGGCTGGTGGATAGAGGCTTGAGGTGTGAGCTGTCTGCCTGAAAGAGGGACCTGGGATCTGGCGGACCTCCTGAGCAGAGAACAGAGATCTCCCATGCAAGTAGATATATCCCAAATCTATCAATTGTGTGGGGAGCTACCTGCCTCAATATATTTCCCTCAGTGGGTAAAGGGGGGAGAGGGAGGCCAGCGGGTGGGCTCTGTACATATTGAAGTAAAATGTGAACTCAATGAATTCTCTATAGAAGAACACACTATTCATTTACCTTGAATTTGAATCTGTCTGTGTAACCCTTACCTTTGCATCAGTGGGTGCTCTCCATTAGTGGGAGGGAGGGTGAAAGCATGTATACCCTTAGCACAATTAACTAAAAATATAATTTAATTAATTCCCATAGGGTCATTTATCATGGGGTGATGTTTTTGTCAAGATTTGAAATTGATAAAGGATCATCCCAGTGCACTGCAAATGCCTCTAGTCTGTAATGTAATTGGGTAACCCTGCTGTTCCATTGAATGTGCTAGTGTCCCCAAAATGAAAATCCTAACACCTTGCATTCCCTTTGAAAACAAATTGTGCAAAATGAATTTTCCCTTTTAGTCCAAACCAGAATCCCAAAGGTTTGCATTTTCAATGTAGGAGTGGTGACTAACGAAATTCCCTATGTATTCCCTTGCAACCCGAATCAGAATTCAAAAACATTGCATTTTACCTAAATAAAAAGCGAAAAACGATTTTCTATTGTGTTCTAACTCCATGTACCTTGTCTTCAGATCAGCGGGGTCATATCTAATTGATGCCTGGAGAGTGGGAGTTACTGGGAGAACGGAGTATTGTGCCAAACTAAGCAATCACTGTATGTTTTGTATTTTTCTTATTGGTTAATTTTAAGGAATCTGATGTAAATTGTGACTGCAAACTTCACATTTTACCTGTGTCTTATGTCAACTGAAAAACCTTTAAACTTATGTTAGTCAATTGTTGCAAAAAATTTGAATTTGTGATATTGTGTAGTGCCACAGCATTGGTGGTTTATGTTTTTGTGATTGCCTATGATTCTTTTCTAAGACTTAAATAAATATATATTCTTACTATGCACTGGCCTGGTTCCTAGCTCATTGGTGGTACAGAGGGTATTTGTTGGGGTGGTGTGAGTCGGATTGAAGGCCTCACTAAAGTTGAATCTGTATAAGTGCTTTGGGTGTGTGCCACCTTGCTTAGGGGGGAAAGGAACTCCCTGAGTTGAGAGTGAACACCTAATTAATTGTGACAAGCTCTCCATGGCATCCTCGTTTGCCTAGCGATATACGTCACACTGTGGTATTCGTCGTTTCTATCAATCCTTGTTGATGTGGCACTCTACTGCATGGCGTTCTCAGTTGCCTAGCAATGCACGTCACCCTGCACATGTATCACGTGCTGGGTCCTTTACTCTGTGTAATGCATCCATTAAGCAATGTGCATGGACAGAGCTCGAAGGCAACCCTTAACCTAAGCAGGACAAAATGAGGGGTACTTGCTGCACGGTCCTACTATTCAGTCTGCTGGAGGTCATCGGCCTTCGTTGTTTCAATGCTCACAGTAGTGTCACCTTTCAAGAACAAAAGAGCAGCTTGTTGATGCAGGGTGGTCCAGGCAACTAGTTGACAAAGCGACTAATGGGTTGATCGCCCGCCGTCATTAGACACCAGTGAAATAATGTGCCTTACGAGGAAGATAACATAAGAGGTTTATTGTAGATTCGTTTGCCCTACCAGCTTCTTCCAACTGCCGTTCCTCCAGCTTGAGTACCATGGAACTTGAGAGGTTCCGTGTTCCATGTGAAGAATAGCATTTTTTTTTTAAATGGCTACATTTATGCTGCTTTTATGTTTATTTGTGTTTGTTTTCACTTGAAAAAACTGATTTTAATCCCACTTCAGCCTCTGAGATGCAGATTGTGATTTACTACTACTTCTGCATGACTCCAGAAACCCACCTCTGCCATGGCCATCTCTGACATTATTCTCCACTGTTGCTCCCAGGATGGGCATTTGTAAGAATTCAAGTGATGATGTTATTGAAGATGTCAATACAAATGTGTCCAAGAAGGGTTCAGTCTCTGCATATGTTGCCTTTCTGAGTGATTTACACTTGTATATTGTATGACTTTGTTTGCACGTTTTTCAGAAATGTGATCTAGAAAATACCCCATTTCATCTCACTTTCTTAAAATTATTCTTGGGGCATAACCACCTTCCTGAGCCCCTGCCTCCCCAATGGTTCCTGCCCTCAGGCTACACCCACTAAAGGCAATTCAGGCAAACATATATGAGTCACTCCGCTTTAGAATTAAACTAGCCACCACTGAAAAGAAGGACTCCCTTGGTACTGCTGAAGTGATCGGAACTGTGCTCAGAATGTGCACCACAAGGACATGGTCAGGGAGACGAGAAGAGAAGCAATCCTTTTCCAACAAGCGCCAGGTGAGGTCAACATGAAACGGATGATTTCACAGCGTGTATCTCTGGCTTAGCTCAAGCAGAAACATGACACAAATTAGATGTGAAGGCCTTTGGTAGAACAGAGCTTAAGGGGATGCAGGTAGATCTGGCAAGAACGACATACATAGGCACATGAACTCTTAAACATTGGCCAATGTATCTAACAATTTAAACAAATCATGTCTCCTTTCTACCTCAACAACCATGACTACAATTTGCAAGTTCCTCGTTTAAAATGTTGCTATGTTTCGTTACATTCATGCTCATCATGTTACTGTGACACTATGCTGCTATGTTGGTCGCAGCAACTCGGGACCCTCTTGTACTCATCACAGGAAGAACAGTACTGACTACGATGTTCTTGGAAAACAGGCGGGTCACAACACCTCTTTGTGTCAGGCTGGTTGCAACATCCATACGCTCTATGATGGCCGCTGCACCCTCATCCTCACACTTGTGATTAATACTGATGCATGGCACTTAGATTTGGGTTAATGGGCAGCAATGCAATACTACTGGGTCCCAAGAGAGTAGTGTTGTGCTTAGAGCATGTATGTGTTTAGCCTTCAGGAGGTTTCACTACATGTCTGTTTGACGTCTGAACAGTGTGAGGAGTGTTTTCATTTAAATGCATGAAATTGGGTGCAGTGCCGCTGCTGGATTTGTATGCAGCAAATGGGTGGCAGAAAAGCAGACTGGGTACCACATACAAGCAGTGTTGAAGACAGCAATGCATAGGGCTTTTATGGTCTTCTGTAAGGAAAGGCATGGCTTGGCTATGGAGCAAACGTGCATACTCTGCTCCTCTGAGATGAGTGAGGGAGTCGAAGGTTCCAACACATTCATTGATGGCGCATTTCAGGAATGCATGGCATCTGATTTGCATAACTGCAATGGGAGTGGGCTGCATTTAATGAGCAGTAGACCTGAATGTACAGCACTGCATTCCAATGAGGATGCTATTGTGCCATGCAGCGCTTTTGAGCGTATTTGTCTGCTTCATTAATACATTGGAATAATTGCATAAGCAGAGCCTTCATACAGTATTGAGGATTAATGATCAAATTCAGAAAGGGACAAATAATGGAAAAACAAGTTACATATTTAGGGCACACCTTAGATGATTTTGGCATCAGACCTAGGCTGTGGTTCATCTAATACTGAGGCATCGGCATTTGGACCAACTTAGATTATTCTTTAGGATGATCGAATAATGCACTAGGTGCCTGCATCTCTATCAACTCTATCCTGAGAAAACAACATTTGATAAGTATGAGTGGAAAAAGGTCTAACAAGATGATTCTAAAGAGCTTAGGGAGGCCATCATCAAAGCTCTGAGGGTAACCACATTGTAAGTCTACCGGTGCTACCATCACAGACGTGTCATACCCACCTTTGACTCTATGACCCATACAAGGTTATATTAAAGCGGAAACCCTGCATCCATGGGCGTTGAAGAGGAATGGTACAACATGATAAACCAAAGTCACCAGGCAAAGCATCCTAAAAAAAAATAGAAGGACTACTGTGATTCCAAATGAAATACATCTACTGATTTTAAAAGTTGTAAAATATCATGCAGCTGTGGTAAATAGGGATCATTTAGTACCCGAGCATGGTGGCAACATGATCCTTCTAGAACAACCTCTGATTATATAGTAAGAAATTCCTAAATGGCAGTGTCATCCTACACCTGGGAAAAAGGCTCATGAAAAAGTCCTACAGCTGTTCCTGCACTTGTTCATGTGATGCTTCACAGCTCTTTGTAAATGGAGTCTTTGAGGAACTCCTCTCTTTGAGAAAAGGTTTAGGAATCAATTCCCATGTTTGCAGTGTCTGCATGTTTTGCAGTGATGCTTATGGGCGCTAAGGTCCTTTGGATTATTTTGAGTGGTGGCATAGGTTTGGTCACTGCCCAGTGTTTTGCGCCTCCGACCCACCACTCGTTTAAGGATTGGAAATGTCCTGCTTTGGCGTCGGATGGTTGGACTATTGTGCCAAGGCATCTGTCACACCCAGGGTCTACATTCATTTTCCTCCAGATTTTAAAGTGCAGTATGTCACTGGCAAAAAGGAACACTGTGACTGGTGTCGCCTTGTGTCTACCTAAAGTTTGTAAGTAGGTGGACAGAGAGGGGGAAGTGAAAAATATGATGGTTGCAAGTTTGAACCGACTCTTGGAGTGCCTGAGTGGATGCAAGCAAGTGCGATTGATGAGAGATCTTAACCTATTGGCAAGGTTGATGGATGATTCCCAGAGATCAAAATGGGATGAGTTAGCTGATAGACCACGCGTGACATTGATTGGTGAAAAGTTGGCATTACTATTTGTTATGTGATCCAGCTTGGTTAATGTGTCTAATGAGGTATATCGCAGAGGTAATATTACAAAGCCCAGAATGAGAGAATGTCATGGCTGGCCAAAAATGGATGTGTCATTTGAAGAAGTTGTGCTTTTTGTGTGCGGGGAGTGCCATCAGACATATGTGGGAATATGTGGACAAGTAAAGAAAATGCACTAAATATTTTCTGATATTACTGGACTATTGTTCCAAATGGATTGTGGAGGCATATGTTAAGAGTTTGATACCCAATAAAAATGCCAATTTTTCGAAAATGTTTCTGAGGATAATAATAATAATAATAATAATAATAATAATAATAATAACACAAACAATAACAATAACAATAATGTATTTGTTATATGGCGCTACACACATATAGGTTACAGAGCGCCGGAGATAAAGCATCTCATATTGGTAACGGACAGCAGAGATGACTTTCTGTCCAAAAAGATGTGCCATTGCCTTATTGAAATGCCCATTGTCCATTATCATCATACAACTTAATGTAATCTCAAGGTCATTGTGTTGGTTGAAAATACAAATGCCTTCCTTACATGGACCAGGTACTTAGTGGAGGTTAATAATGCAGACTGAAGGGCTACATTGATGAAGTGAACAATACACGCAGAATAACTGCAAGTGTTAATGGAAAGATCACCTTTGATCGTGATTAGAGGAAAGTCAGTGGGGTCTGAACTGTGATCTGTGCCTAGAGAAGATGTGGTTCAAATTTGTGGACTTGCTAGAGGTGACTGATTATGGTGCTAGAGAAACAGCTAAAATACGACAAATATCTCAACCAAAGAAAAGCGTTAATAGGAATGAAGCTGAGTCTAAGTAAACGAGTGCGGATCAAGAGCCACAACCCAGTCGCAAAGGTTTTCCCCATTTAAATACCACCTCAGTATGTGGTGAACGTGGGGAGTGGTTCGGTTGGAGAACCTGCAACATAATCAGAACATACAAGGATACAAAAAAGTGAGACCGGGGACAGAATGCGAGATTTTGGGAAGTGACAGCTGCAAGGCACATTGTGGACAGAACTGTATGGAAGTGATCAGTGTAGTCCGGTCGCGGCAAATGATTTAGTCAGCAGTAAGGGGACACTTGCCAAGTGACAATTATAGGAGTGTTAGACTATGGTACCCATCCAACCAGGACATATAGATTCTCAGCTAAAAAAGTCATAGTAAGATCTTGTCACCCTTATGGAGGGTGAGTTGCTCTACTTAAGCATTGTATATTTCTTCCTAAATTTATTTATTTATTTATTTAAATTTATAAAGCGCACAGTGGCCCTAGGGCATCACGACTCTGTTACAGAACTCTTACTATATGATCAAGCGTGTATTCTATAGTCCGTAGTAATGGCTGGTGTTTCAGGATCTTTTGGGGGTTCCGTTCAGTGTCATTTCGGCAGTTGCTGGTGGGCCTGGAGGCTGACTGTGTGCGTGTAGGGTGTTTTGTCCCTTTAAACATACATCCGTTTCCGTGGGTACTCGTGATGCATGAATATTTGGTAGATGAGAGAAGCACTCCGAGACGAATCCAGGCACCCCCGCCCTTCCGAGTCCCTCGGTTGCCATCACGCCCTTGCATGTTCTCCTTCCCCCTTGAAGCAATGCTTAGAGAAGCAGTTTCACTTGGGTGGACTGGCTGTGTTATTCCGACTCGTTCAGTCATTTGATAGATACCAGATAAATCAAATGGGCTTTCCTTTCAATAAAGTATCTTGACCTTCAATGACCTGACTTTAAGTTAAGCAGTCCTTTGTATCACTTAGCAAAAATGTCTGGAAGTTATCATTCAGAAAAAGAAAAAAAAAACTTAATGAGACTGCTTGGACATTTAATCATGATGTGTTTTCTCTTCCCATATGCCTAGGTATTGAACTTAACTGCACAACGTTAGATAGGTTACATGGAACTCGCAGGATTGTTTAATTCAGTGCTTTTGTACCACACCCTGGAATCATCTCCAGGATTAAGATAATTAGAAGTTCTCAGTTGTTGTGACTGGTTTCCAAGTGCAAAATTGTGTTTTATGGCAAAGTTCAAAGGCAGGAAAGCTCACCGCACAAAAGCAGGATAGCATGATCACGTTGGCGCAGAAAACGCCTTTTGTATGTTTCAAAGTCGAAACGACAAGCAGCAGGATGTTTGTTTCTTACAAAGCAATATCCAGTATTCGATGATTATTTCGTATTTAATGTCAGATAAGTCATCTCTAAAAGAGATGATTAGAACTAATCAAGTTCCAATTTACACAGATGCCTGTGACTTTGAAAAATAGTGCAAGCTCTACATCCGTTTATCCACGCTACGTGTGGCAGGGATCTTTTTATGTCTATTTCAACTAGGAAGATGGCAAATATCGACAAATACCACTTCTTATAAGTTTTGAAGTACTTTACAATGACAATAGATTGAGAGCATCTGAACAAATTTGAATGTGCTCTATGGCGAAGATACCTTCTTTATCTTCAGAATAGAGGTTAGTGGAGCTCTGAGAATGAGAGCGAGCACTGGGGAGCCAAAGAGAGCGTTGTCATCTTATCGTGGATGGGATCCGCAATGTCAAGACACCTGAGTCTGGCCCAAATCTATGAGGGAGTAGTGGGTACAATTTCAGAACACCCACAAACTATATTAGAAAGAAATTAGTAGGACCCTTCTATTCAAACCATTTGAGCAAATAGGGTAGCAACCAAACAGTCACTGTTTCTGCACCTGTGGACTTAGGAAATGTGTCCACAAATCCATAGGTATGATACGCAAATAAAATGAACCTGCATGGGGAGTGTAGGCTGTGGGCATTTATGAATCTACCCTCGGATGCAGAGAGAAGAACAGAGTAAGACCCATTCGTGATCCACAAACTTGTGACACAGCATGCCCCAAGAATGTTGACTGCCAAGAAAGGCATCAGGATTCTTGCAGAGGGCAGGTTTGCCCCCATCTTGGGACAACCTGACTCCAAGATTGTGGTACTCCTAAATGTAACCTCAGCTGACAGCTGGTGGTGAAAGATTCAAAGCAGATGTTGATTAATTGAAGGAAGAGGCCTGCCCTGGGAAAATAATGACACAGTTGAAAGTAGGTGACCTGCACAGGATGGTCCAATCCCAAGTGTTGAATCAGCATAGAATGGGGCCCAGCAATCAGGTCCACATTTGACACATTCTTTCAAGGGAGGCAGGAGAACCCACATGGAGTGGGAGTTCATCGAGTGATAGGATGGAGTTCCTTACGATTGAGCAGGGTTTGCTGAGTGGAGAGATTAGCATGGGATTTTTAGTGCAGCCTAGGGAGGAAATGCAGTAGTGCAGCCCCAAACAGAAGCCAAACCCCAGAGCCAGATGTAGCAGGTGGAGGTTCTAGGCCAGTGGACCCATAGCTGGGGTATGATACTTCTAAGCTGCAAAGTAGTTGGAAGAACCATTGGACAAGTGCCCAGAGACTGGTGGCAGTTAGACACCGGGGAAAGTCTCAGATCCCATAGAGGCAGCTAGATGAGAGCTTTAGTCCTGACAGTGGCAAAACATCAAGGCCACAAGTAAATAAACGAAGGTGTTCTAGCGATGGAAAGAGAAAGTAGTACAGACCTAGCTAGGCGGCATATGCATTCTACCCAAGACAATCCAGCTGTGGGGGATAATATGTACTAGCATGTGTAGTGCAATGATCACCCTATTGGCAAAGGGGTGAATGTCTCCTTGAAGATCTGCTGGAGGCTGTGGCCTAATCCCTTTGGGATAAATATACCTTGCTTGAGGCTGTAACCTCATCCTTCAGGATAAATACATCATCAACCCGATGTCATCAGCATCCGAAAATTCATGAACTCCAGGCATCAGCTGACTGGGGCCTATTCAGATCATGCCATCCTAACATCTTGGATACAAAGTGATCAGGAACGCTGCACTCTGTGTGACTATGTATCAGATGAGTATCAGATGAGTATTTTCCTGGGCTGATGCTTGTGAATCTTATTTATTGGGATTATCTTTGGATTATATAGGGATTATCTTTGGATTCTGTGGTCCTTTGCGATTTGACTTAGTTTAGGAATGGACTTTGAACGTCTGGTTCCTTAGATTCGAAAAACCCTCACTGACTTGATGTATATACCAGACTTTGCACTGGTTTCTTAGACATTACCACACTTAGAAAACTCTGGGTATTAAGCGTGTTATAAATAACCAATCATATCATTCTCTCTCCTGAGCAACTCATACCTTGTAGGCGATCCGCTGACACGTCCTTGATAAACCAGGGAGGGTTTTACCCAAGCTGAGAAACCTTGGCTCTAAATAGAAACCAATTAAAACCTGAAGCCAAAGTGTGTGTTGGGTTCTTTGAACTCCCTTCTGAACCAAGCTACTGTGAGGAAGGTCAGCGTCCGAAAATACTTCATTGGCATTAGGGTATCTTTTGTTTTAGTCTACTGTTGGAACTCCTCAATCTTCTCATTTCGTATTGAGCCCCCAACCATTCTGTTATGGATTGTTTTAAGTAACTTGGAAATTCTTGTGAGCATGTTCTGTTGCACCTTTAAAGTGAATGCTCTTGCTCAGAAGAACCCCCCCCCTCTTCTCTGTAGCAAATCCATTCCACTGCAAGTAATAACCACACCCAGTGAGCATTACCAAATGTTTCCCCCCCCTAGAATTAACAACACATATCTGCAATTCTTTGCCTGACAGGTTCATACAAATGACTGCATTCCTCGGATCTCCTTTTTTGAAGAGAAGTGATGGTTATCACATTTCCTTCAAAAATGAATACGATTCAAGAAATACAACATTTCCAACCAAAGAACCTTTGTGAAAAGTTGCACGCCAGGTATACTTTAACAAAATACAACTGACAGTGTCTCATGGCCCCATTTCTTGTTTATGTTAGTCAATGTATCAATGTTTTCCAGTGCAGAGCACTCATCCTGAATGTTTAGTTCAGAAATGTCTCTTTTGGTGTATGGTTCTGTAGCACAAGAGTGGGACTATAGCCAGTGTTGTTATAGAGAACACATTCACCACAGTGGGGCATCTTAGCATTGATAATGGATTAGTATTGGTGGCCAACACAATGACATTAATTTGATCGATGCCCAGAGCTGAGCGTTCTTGGCAGCATTCCAACCAGTGATTATGAGGGTAAACACAGTAGTAGATTGATTATCCTTTGAGTCAAAGGTCCCGCTCTTGTGATAGCTGTGTCATTGCATTTAATTTAAGGGTCCATGTGTGCGTACTAAGAGACCCAAGGATGTGCAATGAGCAACAGACTTCTGTGCATGCAGCGGAGCACAGAAACGCACCATTCTGAGCATAGCTCATTGAAGGTCACCAGGGCTCTGAAGAAGACATTCCTGGATCCAAAGGCGTTCTGCCTCTTCCCCAGAAGGCTCAATGCTGCACCGTCAACCAAAGTCTTCTAACATCATCATAGCTTCATCATCACTGGCCTGGGCAAGGCCATAGGCGAGTCATGAGTTCCCTACCATGCTCCACAAGGCAAAGCATGTAGGACTTTTCTGTATGTTAGCAAACTTGATGATTAATTGAGCTACATTACCCAACTGAAAGGGTTCAGCTTTTTCTCCACATACCACCTATGTTTTTCAAGCATCAAGAGTTTGCTTGCCTTCATGAACCTTCGATTTGTCAGTTACATGTGTGTTAGAGCGGGCAGCAGTCTCCAATGGGAAATAACTAATAATTTGGAACATGTAGTTGTTAGGCAAGATTGTATGCAGTACCCTTAGGGTGCACTACAACAACCCTGACCTCCTGGCAGTAGTATCCCAACCTTTGGTAGAAGTCTGTACTACACAGGTTGGTAGTGTGGACGAGTCTCTGAGCTTATCTCAAGAGGGGTCAATGTGAGCTGTAAGGAAGTTACAAAGAGGTTCACAGAGACAAGTATTCAAGTAGACGCTTATAGGGTTTCTTGATAACACAATTATTAATGTATTTACCAGTCAGTTAATATATGCCTTTTTTAGAAGGGAGCACTATCAAACACCACACAAATATAAAATCATACACTCTCTTAAGTTCAGAATCAGCTAGGGTGCAGTTGACATTAACGTATTACTGTTGGCATTCAGAAATAGTTAAGAGCAAGCAAAAAGGAAAAGATTATTAGAGCAAACAAGATACCACAAATATTTCTCAAGCAGGCAAATACTTTCAGATCCCCAAATAAGAGTCATTCAGTTAAAACAGGCTAAGCTGAACTCAATAGGCAAGACTCTATATGGACTGAAGCACTTCTTTGAAGGTAAGTAGAAAAGTTGTTGCACAATGTTTCAGAAGTCTTTGAAGAAAAAGATGAATCAATGTAGTGCCACAAGATGTTCGACTTGTGAGTAGTAGAAGATGCAAGCAACTCTACAGCATGAGGTAAGTTTTCTTAGACTTTTTACAGTCCTTTAAAATGAAGAAAAGTGTCAGAAAATGACTCCTGTTCCTGTGCAGCTCTGCAGATCTCACTGTTCCTAGGATTCAGTCATTGGGACAAGAGGGAGGACATCGGGGGACTCCTGCACTACACTGGGACAGTCAAAACTTGCAACCAGCAAACTTCACTTTCAGTAGCTGTTCAGTGTTTCAGCTCCTCGCGTCTACTGCAAATAGCAACACCGCGGTTCCTGGCTGTCGAGATGGACTTTCCTTGCTTCTGGGGTCCCGCACTCTGTTGAGGGGACTCAGGGTCAGTCAGTCCTGCTTCCTGGGATTCTGGAGGATCTTCCTGGAGCGCTTGGCCAAATTAAAAGCAACACACACAAACTGGTATTCCTCTCCCTGGCTCTACGGTTTCCTGCAGCAACTCTGTGGACATTCAACCAGCTCTGAGATGGATGTCTAGGTGGCTTAGTTTGGATTTGATTGGTCCCACCAACCAGGGGAGAAGTCATCCTTGCAGGGCCTTCTCTGTCAATGCAAACTTGATGTTTCAGCACTGCAGCAGGGCTTCACCTGGCAAACCAACAGTCAAGGAGTTGCAGCAGGCGTGCTCTTCAAGTTCTTCTTTGGTTCCTTTGTCCAGTGGTCGACTCTGCCTTCCAAGCCAAAAGACTTGCCTGTTATACATTTATCTCCCTTTCATTCCAGCCTAGCTGTCAGTCACCCAGCAGGGTGGCTGTCCTTGCCGGAAAGTCAGCCAGCCAATCATCACAGAGTGCATTTAGGTCTCCTAGGAGATTAAGCACAGGGAGTTTTGGGCGCCTCCCTCACTTCATGCCTACCCAAGACACCTTGGAGCCAGAGGTGGGCTTCACTCGTGAATCTCGCCAATGGCAAAATGAACAAAGGAACCAAACCTGGTTTGGCGTGCAGATTACATCTCAGAAATGATCCTTCCACAAAGAAATGGCGAAAAAAGAAGACCGGGGCCGTTTTGACAAAAATTGCACCATTGGGTGCTTTACTGCAACTGCGAACGCAGCTTGAGGTAAATGCACACCACGGTAGTAAAAACGAAACCACTGCCACCAGCCATTCAGTGAGGAAAGGGTAACATAAAATTGTTACATGAGAAGTTAGACAAAGGGGATACTAAGTAACCCCTCCAGCACCTTATTTTAAGATAGTTTGTGCTGGGTCTAGAAAGTTACAATTGTAAGTAAAGTAAATTTCAATGTACTGCTCTGGGAAACAGTAGTTTATCCCAGAGAAGGTATTTAAAACTTGGGGAAATCTAAGAGACTTCCCTGTGTCACTGCACTGAAGGTGCTGTGTGCCACTATGTACAAGATGATGCCTATGGAGTTTGTCAGACTCCACAACCAAAAGAAACACAGAGGTCAAAAATCACATTAAAATACATGAGAGAGTGGGAAAAGGGTCTCATCCTCTCCAGCTTAAAAAAATTCAAGTCCTCAAAATCCAGTAAAGTTGATGGCGGTCTCTATGGTAGAAGGAATTGGCACATTTCTGCAAATTCTCCCTAACAGTAGTAATGGAGACTGCACAGGTGCAAAGATTTCTTCGGAATTCCAAAAGAATCCTGCGTCGAACACTAAACAGAAATGCAAATAATGTGCCACAAATAACACTCTATCGTACAAGTGCTGCAAAGGAAGAAAGGACATTTACAGTGAAAACAAAAGGCTACACAACAGGCTGGGTATTTGAGGTTTACAACATTATTGGAAGCTTGCAAAATGGATGGCAGATAGCGTGTTTCAGGATAAATTCACAATCCAGAATGTCTTTTGGGAATTATACTCAGCATCCACTTTACCCCTTCAATCACAAACTGGGGACTTTCTGACAAACCTGATTATAATCTACCAAACTGTCCCTGGAATCAAGTTTGAATAAATGGTTGGAAGATACCACAACATAAAGCACACGCCTGAACATAATAAAGCTATTGAAGAAACAGACACATCTTGACAATGACATCTTCTTCTAAAGAAATGAAAGAAAGAATACCGGAGCCAGAGACCTATTCTTTGAACACAAGTTCCACACAGTGAGTTTGTTTTAGAATATCAAAAAATATATGCACCTTATTAAATCACCTAATTCTAAAACCACACACGGAAGATACAGGAAGCAATCACCACTTTAATTGACATGCAGCAAGATTACTTGCAGAACATAAGCAATGGACTCCTGCTAATATACACAAGACTCCTACTTTTCAGAACTTTCAAGACAAAAAGATCCACAGACTTTGAAAAAGAAGATACAATGAAGGTGATACTGGACTTTTGGAAACCAAAGGACCACCACAGAAATACGAGTAGGCCTGAATGAATGCACGTTTCTTCAAGAACCTCAAACTACCCGAATTTCAGATGATTCAACAAGGTGAGGATGTGGACAAACTTTTAAAAAACAGTATTCATGGATAATTTGGGAATTTCGTTGGAGATCTAATTCAGTCTTAGTCAGCTTTCAAAGAGTCAGGAGGTTGTTGCTGCAGGCAGGCTTAAGACATTTGGAGAAGGATGACCAACCTGGAGTGGAACTAAATTTGCTGGGCAGGAAGAAAGATAGGTGTTAAAGCAAAAGTTACCTTTTGGTGTTGTGATGTCTCTTTTAAGGGAGCCCTAAACTTTTAGAATATTTCTAGGGTCTCTGACTTATTTTTTTAGTCAGAAAAGTCCTTATGCCACTGCAATCCTTTTTTAAGTATATGGTTCTATGGCTGTCCATATGGCTCTGGAGAAATGGGTGATTTCAAAATGTCCCATTTGGCTCCAAGGTGTAAATACCCCCCTGCTTTGGTTTTAGGGAGCATGCTGGTAGTGGCTGTAACTTAGTTTTGGCTTCAACAATGGCATAAGCCAATTTACTGTACTGTAAGTTCATTGTGCCTTATTGGTACTCATTGGGGCACTGATGTATTCCTTTACGTCCTGCTCTTTGCCATTTTGTTTTTGAGACACTTTTTTGTTTGGTGAAACCAGGAGGCAGACATAAATGCTCACCGTGCACATATGGGCTCACACTGACACTCATGCCACTAGTAGTGATTTGGTAGATTTAGAGCAGTCCCTACCCAAACAATAAGCCAATTTGCATATTATATGGGTGTATCACTGTATTTGTCAGATTTTAGGGACAACCTGATTGATGCCACCAACGCATTTGTTGCCCTTGTGCATGATTGGAATGCTGGTTTAGACCAGCAAATGAGGGTTTGGATATATCATGGGGAGACCCAAACACTGCCGAAATATTGCTGGATTTGTACCTGCATTCTGCAGGTTTATCTCCCTGCTGGAGGATCTTGAAACATAACTGCTGCTTCTGCAATTTTAGGATCACATGTGGCCATGTTCCAGTGTTTGTTTTTGGCCGATGAGTGACTTTGCTGTGCTGGCTTCTTCAACCACCTGGTCCTCCACACCAGATGAGCTGGGATGGCAACGGTCACACCATTTTTGGGCCCTTTTACTGGGGTCTCCCCAAAATACTGTGCTAGTCATGTGCCTCGGGGTAGGAAGCTGTCGTCATCTGGAAGGTCTGTGGGACACCACAGTGGTGCGTGTGCTGGTTGTCTGGGTCATTCAGGGTTCCTTTCACTATTGGATAATTAGAATCCTTCCACTCTCTGGGAGTCTTCATCACCATTATGTTCGCTCCTGGGTGGTGGGTACCAGTGCTGGGAAGACTGATTCTTCTTCTTTTGTATTATCCAGTCGTCGTTGGTCGAGGGTTCAAGTGACATAGTGAACGAATCCTTTAAACTGCCCTGCAAAAGAAAAATGTGTGCTCACTAAATTGTCTTGTCATTCCTGGACCATCTTTTCAAGAACTGTCACTGTGAGTGCTTGCCTCTGATTCCTGGGTTGGTGGTTGCCAAGCTACTAAAACTTAAGGGTCCCTTTGTTCTATGGTCGACGTTTTTTGCATGCCTTCTTCAACAGTGTTTTGTCATTCACTTGCATTTATCTGAATCCTGCTCTGCTTCATTTTCTGGGACACCTGGGAAAGGAACTTTTTTGTTTGATGTTCTCCTCTTGCATCTACTGTGGTGGGTGTCTTACCCACACCTGACTTTTCCCCTAAACTATGGCTGAACCAACAGACTTTGCCCCATTGAATCCTAGCCGGAGCTAATGGCCTTACCTGAAACTCTTTAAAAGTGGCCATGACGTTGCTTACCTGTACTCAAATACTTGCCCTGGGTTTTCCTTAGGACCAGGGATGTTTAGGCCAACGACTTATATTCTAGCTTTTACCAATGTCTTTGATGCATTTTTAAGTCTTACTCTGCAGTAGTATCTATGGAAATGTTATTCTACTACGTTACAACTGTAGTTTCATTTGTATCTTTGTATTTCTAGAAATGTACTGTGACCTTATGGGCCCGATACTATCAGCCTAGAAGTATCTGGCCTTTTGGATTGGGTTGTAAAGTATTCAACCTGTTCTCTGCCCCAGTCGCTGTACTAAGAGTACAGAGCACATTTGTTTCATGGTGTTACTATGTACAAGAGTGTTAGGAATTATTTTCTCTGTTGATATTTCGGGTCTCATTAGTGAGGGCCAGTAGTTTAGGGTGGGAGGTGCCACAATCAACCCTTCCAATCCCCCCAAGTTCAGAGGCAAGAGTGCAGTGAATTAACAAGTGACTGTGACTCAAATGCTTCTTGTATACACACACTAAGCGCCTCAGCAATCTAGGTTGAGCAATATTTAAAATATTATAAATAAATATTTCTCCAGCCTGGGCTAACTTATTTGCAAGTCACGCAGGGGTGCATCCCTTTCATTGCAGATGGTCTTTATTTGCTGGACGGAGCGAGGCAGAGCTTTGCACAAGTAGCGTAACATATTCGGTTATTCTGCTGGCAGAGTGCCGCAAGTATGGCCAGTATTATTTTTGTGCAAACAGCGCAGTGATTCCTTGTGGCTGTCTGTCAGCCTGTTTACAGACATTTTTAAATGTCATTGGCTGTTAGGCAGCCAATGAAATCTAAAGGGTGGCCGTGCCAAAGCTTTCCTCGTGCTCTCTGTCGCTGAGGTGCACTGTACATCAACCTGACTCAGTGAGGGTTCCTGAGTCAGGAAGTGGTCGAGATGAGTCACTCACTCGTTGTGTTTGTTGTGACCAGAGATGACACAAGCAGCTGAGCCAAACTGTAGCTCAACATCTACACAAACCACAGCACATAGCAGTAATAGTGAGAGTCATTGTCAGTGACTCCAGTCTCATATGCATGTTCCTATACGGTGAGGGGTGCGAAAATGACTCGAGAGTCCCCGGGGTGGACTGGCCACAAGGAACTCTGGAGATTTCCCGGTAGACCTCTGCAGCCTTAGCCTCTTTTGTGTGGTAACCAATTTTATTTCCACATTTCCTCATAGGAAAAGGGTTGTGCTTGCAGAAAATGTGTAATATGGTGCCACTTTGAAAATGATTTCCAGGGCCCCTTTTCGTTCCCAGTCCACCTCTTGAGAGTCCCCACTGGTTTCATGCGTCTCAATCTATGATTCCTGTCTCCCGCTCTCAGGCCCTCTGCTGTCCACTTGATTTCTCTCCCTCCCTAACTCTCGCAGTGTTAGGGTCGCCTGGGCTGGCCACTTTCATGAGCACTTGAGAGTGAGAACCCCCCAGTCGGCACAGAATGCAGGTGCTGCAGTCAGTGATGTCTTTTCACCAAAATTCCAGGTGTAGCGAAAGTGACATCACATGACCCTTGACCTCTGATGACATCGCAGGAAGTGATGTAATTTGACCCCAACCCAAAATGACATCACAGGAAGTGATGGAACACAACGGTTTACCCCTTGACAAAACAGGAAATGGCATCACATAGCATTGTCTCTAAGTACACTATGAATAATATGGTTACAATATTACTCTAACGTGATATACATTTCATACAAGAATGGATCACCATATGTATCAGCAAAAAAAAAACATGCTATTACTGCAACTTAAGTAAAGTAAAATACTGAAATGGATGCTTATTCTACTCTAAATGCTTTTTGGAGGATTATGTGTGCATTGTGAATTTGAGGTGTTTAAGAACTGACTAAATTAGTGACTCACAACCACCGAAGTGTGCCTGAAATAAACCTTTAATGAGTCTAGCAATTATTGTATGGAATTCAAAAAGACAAATAGCTCAAAAAGCCACATGGCATTGGCAACAGCCCAGGAGCTTCAAATTGTAAAAGAAAACATATTCTTTTTTTTTTTTTAGGGGTAGCAGGGGAGACCACTGGGGTCACACGTGCAACCTCTGGCAACCCCTAAATGGCGTTCCTGGCTGTAGGGTACTTTGTAACAATAATGCGTATACATGAATTATATAACAGTTGTGGGAGTGCGTTCTTGTTGTTTGCCTGAGCACCACTTTGCCTATGCTGACTTCAGTGGCTCTCGGCCTTGAACATCTCAGAGCTTTAAACACTTCTGCCATCCTGCGAGCGAGATAAGTGGCGGGCAACATAGAGAGGTGGTGAAAAGACGAGGGGCAGGCGAATATTGATACAGTCAAGAAGAGAAAAAGAAGCGTCTCACGTCAAGTGTGGGAGATGGAGTGAAAAGAGGGCGGAACACTAAAGGTATAAGTGAACAAGATGTGAGATGTACTAGAGAACTTAAAGAGGGATGGCAAGAATGCTATAGTGAGGGAGAGAAAAAAAAGTGTGAAGGAGAGATGGGGATGACAAATACAAAGAATGATGTAAAAAGGCAAAGTAAGATAGGTGGGAAAAGAACAGAAGGTAGTAAACAGGATGAGGGAGAGACGAGGAACAAGAATGGAGAGAGGGCGTGAAATAAAATGCAGACGAGTGAGAAGAAGGTGTGGGTGTGTATGGAGAGAGAATGACAAAGATTTTTGAGACAGAGATGAGGATGTGTAGTTTAAAGGAAGGGTGAGGAAAGAGAAGTGTTAGATGGAATGGGCAGAGACTGGGAGACGAATATTGAGAGAGTGAGAAAGTGACCATAGAGAAAGGGAGGGACGCAGGGAGGTGCACACCTCATGCCCCTCGCTCTCCACATGACCCTCCTTTAATCTCTTCATACTAATGTCTTTTGCACTGTGAAGGTGAGGGGACCCGGTGCTGAGCTCTGTGAAGTGTATGCATGGCTATTTATGGTTTAAATGTGGGAGCATCCCACAAAAGAGTTTAGACCCTAGCAGTCGTTTCTGTGGCTCTGAGAATGAATGTTGTTCTGTGGACACTTTGGAGGTGCTGTCCACCTCCCGAGTGTATCCGGGCGTGCATGCCATTCTCCATCTGTTACAGCATCTCAGGGACAATGAGACACCCCCATGCACTATGATTTCTGCTCTTGTCTGTAGAGATGAGACGCAGAGGTGCTCCCCCTCCAAGCGCATCCTCCCCTCTCCAGCATGTGTAGTACCTGCCAGTTTGGGCAATGTGTGGTGGTACTGTGGTTAGGCATTCAAGACGTGCCGCTTATGGGATGTATGAGGGTAGGAATGTGTGAGGTGATTCTAAATACTAGCAGAACTGTGCACCTTGGCTAGTGAAAGCCAGCGGTGTGGGATGCACACCCTTAGTCTACGTAAAGAGCCAGAAAAATGTATGTTTATGGTGCCAGTGATCTTGTAGTATTCTTAGGTTGAGAAAAAAGACATATCTAGAGATTCTTGTTGAGACAAAACAATGCTGTATTCAATATGTCAACCACCATACTGCGGCCAATGCCAAAAATGCTACAAAGCCTGTGGTTAGGCATTCAAGACTTGCCTTTTATGGGATGTATGAGGGTAGGAATGTGTGGGGTGATTCTAAATACTGCCAAATACAGAAATCGCCAAAAACAATAGGTATGAAGGCCAAATTATAAGGATATACTTTCAGGAGGAATAACTCTTTAAACAGACTACAGTATCAATGAACAGTAAAAATGTAGTCCTAACCAATCGAGAGTTCTCGACCGCAGAACAGCCTCTACAGGAAAGCCCTGGGCTGAGCTCTGTGAAGCCCATTTACAGACTGTTATAGTGTAATGTGAGCAGCTAGGATGAGCATAAAAGGGGAGGGTCTGTGCTGGGCAAATGCAGCATTCCTCATTTCAAGATTTAGGCTGGCCTATAGGATAGTCTGCCACTGGGTGGAAGGCTCTGGTGCTGCAAGTAGATTGTGTGGTTGCAAAAGAGTGTCTGGCCCAGAACTAGTGAGCAGAGCACAGGGCTTCCTGGGTGAAGAGGCACTGTGGTGAGACTGACTCCGCGCAGTAGCTGTGAGTCGTGTTAGGGGTCGGTGTGGAATCCAGCATACGCATTGCCTATCTCGAGTGAAGGATCGAAGCGTTCTAGCAACAGCACTGCAACAGTGTGTCCTGGTGCATTGGTAACGTTCAACGATAGATGTTGCATAAATGTGGTGCAGCAACAAATGTGCTCATGTGCAGATGCATGAAAATATGATTATGAGCATTCGAGTGAAATGACATCACAAGGCAATAGGTTTTTAATGAGGAACAGGCCACTGGTACAGTTTTTCTCACATTTCCAGGCATATTACAACCCTGGGCCTATAATGATCAGTTTAGATGTACAGTATTGAAAGCCTGGTGCACTTCCGCGGCCCAGTATTTACATTGGGAACCAACCAGTTCCTATTACAGCAATACTGCATGCTCTCATTACTCATGCATTATTGTTTGATTGCCTCAGCTCCTGCCATACACGCTGCTGATGTGCCCTTCAATTAGCTGGGTGGGCAATGCGACCAGTCCTGTTAATGATTACAGATGAGACCACCCAACTTTCTGAAATGTTGCGTTTCAATAAAGAATGCAAACGTTTTCACTTTCAAATTTGCCACAACAGTTCTGAAACAAAATGCCACCAACAAGGTACAACGTGCTGCACACCAACCACTCATCGTCATTGGCCTGAAGGACAAACATGTGCTAATTGTTTATGTCTGCTGCCCACAGCCCTACTGCTCCCAAGATAGACACATTATTTGAATGAAGGAACTTCGGGTACGCTGAGGCATAATGTGAGGACGCATGCGCAAGGTTATTCTGTATGTTTAGTTAATACCTGGCCGTTTACTATTTTAATTAAGAATACATACCGCGCGAGATTTGTGCATGCATATTTCTTTATTTTTGCTGCACAATTTCGAAGTGAGTTACACTATATCCTTCTTCGTTTGCTTACAAAGGCAGTGCATTTACACATAAGACACGACTGCTATTGTCACTCCAATAGCCCGCCCTATACCGGTGTTCGGACACAGCCACTTGCTTCACACCCCTTTCGTGGGGTTTACCCTGACAACATAATGCAATAAAACAGCTGGATGTGGAGACCTGTGCACGTTTTCCTGTTTTACAGACTTCTAAACGAAGAGGCCCGAGTAGTTTGTTACATTTCTGTGAGGTGCCTGCGCTTTTGTGAAAGGCAGGCTTTCTGAAAGGGGACGATTTGATATTGCTAAACTCCAGATTGATGCATGTAACAATTGGCAATAAGCCCTCTCTGCCCCCTACCTATAGGGTGAGTGAAAATGATGTGCCCAGGATCAGGCATTTTAGTGGTGCTGTGATTCGAGGCCTCTCTGCAATTTAGGCATTGGACCATCTCTTCAGCTCTAGTTGGATTAAATATGTTAAGATCTGTTTTTCCAGGGCTAAAATAATACCCACTTGTCTTTGCACTGGAGATCACTTCACATAATAAACCAACATGACAAATATAGAAGTCCTCATATGTTCAGCAAAATTAGTTTTAGCTGTATTGTCCCCATTCTTAATGGAGCATTTTAATTATGACAAAGCAAAATATTTTGGGGTGTTTGCAATTGTACACACAGCAAAAGAAACTGCTATTGATCTGGTTGACTTTATTCCTTCACAAATGACAAGAAGAAAGATTACTTCTCTGCAAACAGTTTATTTTATGGGTGGTGAGCCTGAGGCAGCTCTCCTCTCCTGCTTGTAATGTGGCTGTGCTTATTCACAAATGTATTGATATTTTGTTATATCCAGTATTAGATATTGTATTAGGAATTTTGGCAGTAAATTGCAGTACATTACGCATTTTGGAACCCAACGTTCCAAAATGTTCTCTGAGGTGGACAGAGGAGCCCCGCCACTCTCTCCGAACATCCTTCAAGAGGATCATGCTCACTCACTCCTCTCATTCGCTAGCAAATTCGGCCTTGAAAATGTACTTCCCACCACCTTCCAAAGCCACCAGCCGCCACTGTGTGTTGGGATGTATCTGACCATTGATGTTTTCAAATATCCTGTGTTAGTACAGTGTTTTATATTTATCTCAATGTCCCTATGTTACCAGAAAGAAATTCTATCTGTGATTTTCAAATATAAAGTAAATATTGTTCAGTATTGGAGTGTAGCATATTCGTTAAGGCTAACTGTGGGATAGCTGTGCTTTACTGCATGCCTTTCCCCCTCCCTTGAATTATTGTTCTTCCTCAGCTAATACAATAGAGGGTTCTAGTCTTTTGTTTTCGTTCGGACCCTGTTGTGCCTCAGGGTCGATGGTTTTAGAGCTCTCACCAGTGGGCTAAGGAAACATCTCCCAAAGGAATGGAGAGGTAGGAAATGCCACTGAAACAGGTACTCCTGCCCTAGGACAAGTGGTGACTGAGGGGGCCAGGCGTGGCATCATCTGTATTGTTATATAACAGGTTTGCGCCGTTGGCCTCGATTGAGATAGACTTGGATCAGGATGGTGTGGAGACCACAACCCTGTGGGGAGTGCGAGTTGTCAGCTCTTTGGGGTGGAAGAGGGTGTCGGAGGTGTCTGTGATAAAGATTGCGGTTCTAAGGCTCCATTATCCAATGGTTCTGCTACAGAAACGGCAGAGGGAGGAAAAGTAGAAGAGACTACAAGGTCCATAGGGAGCCCGGTCTGTAGAGACGACAGCAGCGGGGTTCCACCTACTACCCGAGTCTCTGGCACACATGGTTATGGTAATTACTGTGGGGGTTGTGCTCACCTTACTGTAGAACTTGAACAAGTTAAGGCTGATAACAAGCTTCTATTTAAGGTGTTGCGCACCCTGAAAATAATGCTAGAGTAGATGAGGGTCAGCAACCAAGCCCCACTGGTAAATCGCAACTCAAATGGCTTCACATTTAGGATTAATTCTCCTGGTGGTGATCCAGTACAAAAAGTGAACAATATTTGAAATGGCTGTAACAGAGTCATGGTTGCCCCAGCGCTAAAACTACAAATTTGGGAGGGAACAGGTGTCAAATTTGGGGTGAGGGATCACAGCATACAAACCAAACCACAACCACAGCCCTGGTCCCAGTCTTGTAATTCTTACTGTTCTTTTCTCATTTTACCAAGAGCGTCACAAGATCATATGGAATTGGAAGAGGGCTTGATTAATACGATTTGCTATTTGTTAAGAGAGGCTGCCTATCAATAATTTGGAGTGATATTGTTAAATACACTCGCTTGCCTAATATGCCGTTCAGAGACAACATCAAGGAGAAGCTAAAGTCTCAACTTTTGGTAGAGAGACTTCTCTCTGTGGAACAGCGAAATCTCTCATCCAAACTCTCCACAAGTAGTGATTAGTATGACTCCTCCATCCCCAGGGCCAGTCCAGTTACCAACTAAGTTTTTTTTCCACCCAGTGGTTCCCTGGTCAGGGTGGGTGGTAACAATAATGTTGAACCCCACCAATATCGATTTTCTGGTACAGTTGAAAGAGGCCAGGATTCAACGTGCCACCGGACCTACTTTAGATATTTTTAATAAGCCTTTAAACCTGGCAGCATAGACACGCAGATGGGTTCTTGGGACCATGGGCAATGTCTATTGCGGCTATTTAACTCCAGAGGGAGGTCAAAACATGGCTGTATTGGATTCATCAGTGCTGGGGGGCATTGATTGACAAAAGATTGATCTAGTGGAAAGAGAAGATGATCATATTAACTCAGCGGGTGTCCCTTCTTTAGATCTATCTTCCGCAGAGCCAGTGTGCACTTTAAACAGGGCATTATTGATATTATCATGGAACATCACTGGTCTCCAGAAATACATGGTAGATGAGGGATGGATATATTTTGTGCAAACTCACTCTATCATTGCCCTTCAAGAGACATTGGCACTGGATGCCCCCAACCTCCCGGTTTGCGCTACTTTTTCCATTCCAGCAATCCGGGGAAAGGGAGGGAGGCCTAGCAGAGGCTTAATTGTTTTGGTGAACCCTGATTGTTTTTCTGCTTTTCATATACAAACCTCAGGCTCAAATGATCTTATGGAACGACAATTCAGGTGCGTGGATGGGACTAATGTTTTGCTCATTAACTTGTATAACCACCATGCATGCTGTGAGTGCCACTCTCTGTTTTCTCTCTTGGAAGAAAGAGTTAGGGACTGGATGGAGAAACAAAAGGGGCCGATGAAGATTATAATAATGGGAGATTTCAGTCTCCAGTTTGAACCTCTTGAGATTATGAATGGGTTGACTGATGAAGAAGACACGCTCTGGGGAAGAGAAGAGCTGGTTGTGAAGTTGCCCAAGTGGAAATACAAACATGCCAAAGTACTAACTGGTGTCTTAATATCACTGGGTCTTAGGGCATGTAATGGCTGATTCAACAGTGATCGCCCCACTAGGAAACCCTTTGGTACCCACAAAAAGTCAAGCTTGATTGACTATATCCTTCTGAATATAGAAATATGGACTGAGATTTCAGGGTGGCAATTAGATCAGAGAGTGATCAAGACCCGATTGTGGTAACTGCGTTGGCAATCTTTTTGGAATGGACCTGGATAGCAACACAAAGAATATGATACCGACTGAGATATGGGGTGAATCAAGACACACTGCAAAGTGGAAAGCATTATATCAAGGGATCAAGTTACCCATTATTTACATGAACATTCTACATTCTACCATTCTTCGATGCATTCTTTGTGTGTAACCAGGAGGATAGTAAATACATGTTAATCCAGGATGAGGCTTTATTCATGGTGCTGGGAGGTTTCTTTAGTAAGTCTTGGTCTGCCGCCAAATCAACAGCAACTAGCAATACCCCTTGGTATGATGTGGAATTCCATCATGCCAAATCTCTTTTAATAGATCATTCCAAAGGGGCTTGGGGCAGAGGTCCAGCCGAGGACAGATGATGGTCTTACAAACTGTTGAAAGACAAGAAACTAGAATGCTCAGAGCATCTATTGGATGCACACCTCATGACCTGTGAATGCACCTAACATTCCAACCTGTGTACCTATGTGCCTGCATGTGGGCAAACCCCAAACTTGGCAAATTCAGAGAGGCGATTAGGGACCTATTTTCACAGGCTGGTGGTTTGAATAGTGCCTGGTTTGTAGCTATCAAGAACGAGTTAACCGCTATGGGGTGGGAAATCTTTTACCATAACCCTGAGTCCATTCATATGAGTTTGAACGAGAAACTGAAAGTTGCATATGCCAAAACATGGGAAAGGGACAATCTCGCCCATTCAAATAGTCTTCAGAGCTACTCACTTTGTAAGAGACCTCATGGGTTTGAGCAGTACTTGGATATGATGCAGCCCAGACTCATGAGGGCACTGTATATGAAATTAACAATAGGCACCCTCTCACTTGCAAGCTTAAGAAATAAATGCAATTCGGGCTGTTCTTCTGACTGTCCATATTGTTCAGATATTGTGGAATATGTAGCAGATTGTATATGTTTTTGTCATAGATATTTGCACAGCAGAGGAACATATCTGAAACCCCTTTTCAACCAACATTACATAAGAAGAGTTGGTGACGCCCTCCAGCTTTGTCTGGTGGGCGAAAACCAACCGGCCACCCATTGCCTGGGGCATTATGTGCTGCAGGCTTGGAGGAGCAGGTCAAAGTCTATAGTATTTAATTATTGTTTTTAACCTTTCCGGCGGGCAGTAAATGTTGATGTGCTCAAGTGAGTTTTAAGTTAACGGTGCCGTGGTGTCAATGTTCTAAGGTAAATTTTGATTACACCATATTGAACAGAGAATTTTACATAATCCACAATCTAATGCAAACTAACAACTGGCTTCACCTAATGTTTTTTTGTGTTTTGTTTACCTACCAATGTAATACTTCCGGGTTTGGGCGCTATGTTGGGCTTGGGTAATGAAGTAAATGAATACATACATTAATAGTTTTGGTTTCATTTTAAGTATGACATTTTGACTTCTAAAGTGTTGTTGTTTAATGGTAGGGGACTCAGGGTATGCCTTTTCCTTCAGGAATGAACATGATGATCTCTTTTAGTTATATTTTGTTAAATAATGTTTATCCAATTGCTTTTTTACCAATTCTATCGGTTTTTACCTATTGATTGTGGGATGTTTTATGTTGTTTTGTAACCTTGTTGTATGTGGCTTTTAAGGTCTTCCAGGCCAAAAAAAGTAATATGCTATGATATGAGAATAAAGTTGAGTCCTATGATGAATTGAGTCCAATTGTACACATAGCTCTTCCACCTTTCCTTCTCATACCTTTTTGACTTTGCTCCTCTGTACCACTACTGAATGTTCTATCATATTCTCCTTTGCCTCTCTGATAGACAAAAACGCTTCAACGTCATGAACTATGGCAGTAGGCGCTATACAAATGCAAGATAACATAACATAATATGCAAATGTGACAGACTCACAGTTCTGACCAATGTAGAGCCAATGCCATGCTTTCTGTGCTTAAACTCTGCCTAGAAGCCTACCCAACCTGGAGTTGTGGAGAAAAAAAAACATTTTGGACACCATGACCTTACCGAAGAAACCCCCATACAAATAACAACTGACTTGCTTTTCAAGGAACTTTTCCAAAACTGGCACATTTCGGATTCTGACATACAACCCCTATCAATTGTTGTTGGAGGCCCTAGGGAACTGAATAGAAGGGCTTTGCCATCTGTGTTTTCCTTGTAGGGCTACAACATGCTCGGCCACAACGAGACACTATGGCAGACTCAATAGCTTGGCCAATTGCGGAGCCAAGGACATGCTTTGTGTCCTTAGGCACTTTGCACAGAAGCACAAGCCTGGTGTTTGGTCAAGTAAAATACAAATAAAAAATAACATTTTAAAACAAAAGAAACCCCATGTATTGGAAGCAAATAGTTTTATCAAAGGACGATTCATAACTCCCCCACCAAAAGAGGACCCAATTGTTCCTTCCTCTGGCCAACAGAGTTAACACATCTTGATGAATGGAAGAATGGCACCTCTAAATGAAAGGCAACAAAAACTTGCCCCAAGGCAGATTGTAGGAAGGGTGTGAGAGATGGAGCTCTTTGTCGTGAAGTCCCATGGCTGTGACCTACAAATGAGCAGCATTTACATCTTCAAATCAGTTAATCCGCAAGCACACCAGAAGACTTCAAACCCAGATATGGTGAGTCTGGAGCAGAAGCAGAGTGCGTGTGTGCCCATTTCTATGTGTATGTGTCTGTGTGCGTGTTTGTGTTTGTGATGCTCTACCTTTGTGGTACTGTTTCTGCTGGGTTGCATCGTTATTTGTTTGGGATGCCTAGCTATGGCATGTTTTGCTATATGCCTGCACTGAGCTACATTATCTATGCCATGCCCAATTTGAAGTTGTACAATGAATTAGATTTGGTATGGTACACTGAGTTCTAATATGCTATACCATATCGTGTTTTAAGCTGTAGGAACATGTTGTCTAACATCTTATTTTGCTGGTATTAGTGTGTGTTTTGTTCCCCAACCATAAATGCACGTTAACCAGAATGTACATAGGTTCTACTTTATGTACTCATTCACGCCTTGGGCTAGGGAAAATATGATGTTGGTTTGCTTAATTTTCAAGCATCTTTGAAGCTGCCATAAAACAACAGATAGCAACCCCCTAAACACGCAAAAAAAAAACAAAAAAAAAAAACAAAAACCAGAAGGGTAGACTAGGGCATATAATCTGTCAACTAGATCATACACCCCTGTTTTGACCTACCATTTGCATGATGTAACAAGACAAAAAACTGCAGCCCAGGGTGAGCTGGCTAGTCAAAAGTGGAATTATGTAAATAAACTCCTAGAAGCACCCATGCTCAGCTGAAGAGTATTCCTGCCTCACACACCAATATAACCATTACCTAAAGGCCCTAGCAGGACTCAGCAACTTCTGATCCCAAGCAAGCTGTGGCTGAAATCCCATCCTCAGTTAAATGTGCCCATATTTTCTTCCAGCTTTCCCATCTATAGACCATGGTTTATTGTGGTCATTTGGGGCTTATGGAAGTGAATAGAGAGGATGTGCATGTTGTGTTATATTGGGCATGGTTTCTACATGCGTTATCTCACCATGTCACTGTTATAGCGTTAGAAGTCTGACCTTGTCTAAGTCATTGACAGGCTTGGTGTTCTCAAACACTGTGCGCACAAGCCTAGTGTGTTGCTAACCATGCCATAAAGAAATGAGAAAACAAGAAATGTGAGGTTTTTCTGCTTGCTTTTTAGAGAGATGTTCTTGGGCAGGGCTTCAACATGCCCCGGCTTACCAAGTTGTGAATACATTTCAGACCTACCACCTGTCACAGCAAACGCCTCTTCTCCAGCTATCTCTCCTCTTGGTTGCTGCCTTTAGAATACGGTTGAGTCACTCAATAAATTTAGTCCAATTGTACTCATAGCTTTTTCACCTTTTCATTCTCATGCCTTCACAAGCACCTTATCTATCCTTCACCCTCATCCTATCTACCCAACTTTGCTCCTCCCTACCACCAATTAATGTTCTATAATACTCTTCCTTTGCCTCTCTGACAGGCAAATGCCCTTCGACGCCATTAACTATGGCAGTAGGCACTATACAAATTAAGATAACATAACATAAATTTAGGGAATGCAGCTTATGTGACTGTAATGGACACATGTATGTCCATCTGGATTTTCCTTAGGGCAGCTTGTGGGAGAGTTGCACTGAAAAGATTTGAGTGAGTAGGGATTTCAGAAGATGATTGACACACCAGTCATCACTTGTCCTTTGAAGGAAGTGGATAAGACATGTGCTATCAGATACACCTGTAAGGATTAGCAGCAGGAGCTGGTAATCCCTCTGTGAAGCTTGTGAGGGAGTTGTGTCCGCCCAATTTCACTATAAGATTCAGCAGAGATTTCTGAAGGAAGAGGACAAAGCAAACAGAGTACATCTATTGCAGCGAGAGGATGAGGCATGTGCCATTGGATGACACTTGGGAGCAATAGTAGAAAGAGCAAGGAATCCGGGACTGCAGCTGGGCAAGAGTCATGCTCACTCGATTTTGGTGGGGGCGGCAGTGTGCTTCATGCAAAGTGCAATTGAGGATGGTGGTGTTAACATGAAGCATGCAGGCACATTGTGTGAAAATAGCATTGCAGTAGGCAATACAACACAAACGCATCTTTTTCACCAACCGCTACTGGGAGTTATCTATTTGTCTTTTAACAAAAGACAGGTGAGAGTTTTATTTGGTTATATTTGGAATATTTATCCTACTAAACTTTAAACCTTGGGGTATGAGCCCTGATAAGACCTTTCCAGTAGATGTGAATTAGAGTAACAAGAGCTGACATTAGAAGCCGCAGAACTCCCCATCATGTAAAGGATACATGACCTCTGGGGACCAGGGGATTCTCTAATAGAGCAAAACATCAAGTGATCACAGTGCGCATTTCTTCAAAGAGAAAAACAACTTCTTTCTGTTTTCCTACAAAAGCACCCACACCAGCTTCAGTCTATCTAAAAAAAATAAAGCCAATTTGGACCCTGTGAAACAAGGGTAACCAGGCTTACTTGACTCTATTGAAAGCATTGGGGGCTTTTATACCTCAATGTGTTGCTCTTATTGGGATGATGCTCCCGTTCGTCCGTTGGTTGATGGTAGCAGGATCTAACTGCGGTCCCCCCCAGAGAGTCACAGGAGAGAGGTCCCCCTGGGGGGAGAGACTTTATTGGCATCTTTTCTTCAGGTCTGAGTCCTAGTCCTTTCCCTTGTCAGCTCCTAAGAACCTGTGCTGGTGCTGGATTCTGTTTTCCTTTTTCTTTACTCGTGGCTGGCATTGGAGTTGCTTTCTTCGTTCACACCATCTTTGTCCTTGTGTTTTGTTTTCCAGCAGATCCACATGGGTGGAAGCCATTGGGTTGCGTACTTGTGTATGTTGCATTGCATTCTTCCTACTTCCACGCAGGCTGTGCGCAGCTTGGGATGTCTTCAGCTTGCTTTGCACCTTCATCCCATCCACCCTGTGGGGTGCTCTACACGAACTGAAGTCAGATTTCTCTGCCCTTCCATACAATTCTGGGCACCCAGGAGGCGCACAACTGATCCAGGACCCACATCATTCCTCTCCTGTTCTCCCCATGCATTTTCTGTCTATACAGGTCAAGGGTGAAGGCACTACCCATGCTCCATGTTTTGCTTTGCCACTTTTTCCCAGTTGTTGTAGTACAAAAAAACTGCTGTTCAGTGACTTTACCTGTTGCTTTAGTCTTATTGGTTTGTAATGCACTACATTCAGATATCAAGTAAATCACCTCCCCTCCACCCTCCCCCCCCGCGTTGGTCTCTGGTTCTCAACAACATTTACCTATACTATGGGAACAGACACTTTGTCACAAAAAACCCAGTCTCAGGAGCACATAATGGCAGAAAGAAATGTGTGCTAGCTGGTGGTATAACCTTGGGAGTTCACCACAAGACTCTTGGAGTGTTTTTTCATAACTGTTGGTGCCCGACAAACGCCTTATTGTGCACATTCATTTTTAAGTGTGCTGTGTGCACACACAGCTCCACCAAGGGAGTGGGTGGTGGCTCTCTCAGATGTGATGTTACTTTATCTGTAACCGTGCCACATGAGAAGTGATGCGACCTTGTGCTAATCATTACTTTCATAAGGTTTTTTGTGTTTGTGTAATATGAATCTTACCGAAAGTTTTTTTGTTTTATTTTTTATTATTCTCGCTTCCAGCTCCTGCAGGAAGTGACACTTTGAGTTTTTTTTATTGTTTTCTTTATTGGTATAATGACGCGCAGCACGATCTTGCAAGCAGAGCCATTGGCACTTCCCTCCGCCCGCGGCACTCACTCTACTGAAATGGAATTGTTGCTGTACACTTTTCAGTTTACTGTTTCTTTAAAAGTTTCCCTTTCCCTTTGGCTTTTGAAGCTTGGGTACATCCTTGTCCTCTATTTTACTATTTCATCCAACACAGCACTTCTCAGGCTGCTGGAGCTCTGCAGTAGTGAATTGTCTGCTTCCCTAATGTCTTCACTGCTTCACTGCTGCCCTAGATGTGAGGGAGTCTAGCAGTGGCAGCCCCCCTTTCTCTTTCTAAACCCCTGAGACACAATATGAGACTGCTGGAGGACCCCTTCTTGACAGTGGAGGGTCACTTTGATGCAGCAGTGGATGGTAGGTGTATTTTATTACCAAGGTCACAGGTGTGGTCTGAATGAGCTGGGGCAAGTAGGCAACCAGGAGCAGAGCTACATGGCCTGGTTGTCCCACTCGCTTAAGGCATCTGCTCATTGACCATGTCAACTTGCCCATGCTGGCTGAAGGTCGCAGGCTCTATTGCTGGTGGCAGGATGTTTTCTCAGGTGTGTTTGAGAGGTGCCGAAACAGGAAGAGGTCAAGTACTCTTTGTAGGAGGCATGCCCTCAAGGAAGGGAACAAAGGCGGTTGGTCAGAAGAAGAAAGGCCTAAGGCGGGCCTGCGTGTCCCCTGAGGGGCCGCCCAGGGCAGCTGCTACCTCCAGGGGCAATCACTCTCAGCTCTACTTACCCCATTTTGGAGGGCACAGTTCTTAAAATGCAGTCAGCACAGGCCCATTCTACTTTGTTGCCAGTGGTCACCAGTCAAATTTGGTCCAAGGGTCCAATGTCCTCACCTGCCGCGTGGATATGATTTTCAACGCGTTCATGGCCCTAAATTGAGCCCCCATGCTATATTCAAATTGGGGTTCCTAAGTTTACCAAAATGGTGACTGTTGTGCTTACATTTTTTTCAAGGGACATTAAAAAACACATTGGTCAATATTTATGAACAGTAGTAGGAACAATGAATCCTAAAACATTTACACTTGTTTCCCTTATTAATACATATCTGATACAAACAAAGGTGTTTATGCATGTTTTATTTATTATTTATAAACTATGTGACCCTATGAGATTGCTTGTAGCTCTGGGCAATGGTGGGCCTTAATGTAAACCTAGAGTTGGATATTTTCTAGCAAGCAAAGAATATCACAGCAAAACATCACATTTTAACGATGGGACATAGGCAGCCGCAGATTTGTGTGATGGGTCTTTGATCACCTAAAAAATGAACAGGTCAATCGGAGCACATGATTGGTTAGAAGTTTCGTGAATGGGTTGCAGTTCAAGAGGGTTATTGAAGAGAAAGATAGTTGAGGGAAAATATAGAGGATGGGCTGATGGGAGGAGAGCCTTGTTTTTGTTTTTTGGGAGATTTTATTGGAGAAGTGAGAGACAAAATGATAGGGAGAGAGAGAGAGAGAGAGAGAGATAGAGAGAGAGAGAGAGCGAGAGAGAGAGAGAGAGAGAGAGAGAGAGAGCATTTAGATGGTTGTGCGGGCAAGCATCACATGGGGTATAGGAGAGATGACAGGAGTGGTGGTTTGGTGACGAGGTGCGATTGATGTAGTAATTTGACTTAATTTTGTCCAAGACAGTAGAGATAGTAAGAAGACATTCCTTAAAGGAGGAAAAGCGATCACGAGAGCTAACCTTAATAAAGAGCAGGAGATGGAGTCTCATGTTTGGACCCAGTTTGCACATCAGAGAAGCTATTGAAGTCTGGTGTTTTGGGCAAGTCTAGGTGACAGAATGAGCACGGTAGATGTACCCAAACAGAGAGGCGAGTGCTGAGCTGATTTCCACAGTCTTGATTAATGGACGTAGCTACGGGTGGGGAGTGAGCTAGAAGGGAAGACCTGACCTTGGCTAAATAACGAGTGAAAGTATCAGATTTAAATTGGCATACATTATTAGTGAGGCAAAATGGAGAGTGAGTGGAGGGGGCAATGAGAGGAAAGTACAGGAAATAGTATTGAAAACAATAAGTATCAATGGCGGGATTAGTAACGTCGAGAGGTGAGGACAAGATGCTTGAGAACATTGTCAGGGGTGTGTGTGAATTCATAGTGAAGGATAACTAGGCAGTGGACATACATATTACAATAAAACTATGTTGGCCATTAGAAATGTTTAAATGGCTGAACACTAACATGGGGACAAATGGGACCTCATTTAAAGGGGAACTGAGAGAGAGGTCAAAGCCAAGGAACAAACATGTGAGCGTGTAAGGAAGTTGACAGATGAGGAGATGAGTACAATGGGTTGGTGTCAGGAGATGAAGAGAATGTGCCTTAATGAGAAGTGGAAAAGTCACAAGGAGAGCAATGAAGATGGGCAGGACCTCTTGATCATGTGGCCTAATGCCTTACCTTTCTTTGCCAATCAAAGAGTCAAATAAGTTGGCTTTGCCAGTGTGAAGAACTATGAGTGTTGCAGTATTGTGGAGGGTAAAGTAAGTGTCTGTTATTTCCATAGCAGAGCGTATTGTGTTAAGAGCCCTGCCAGCTGGTGAGGAAAGAGGGTTGGTTTCAGAGTGGCAGAGCATTCGGTAGTCAAAGTGCGATCAGTGTGGTTGTTAGTAAAGGCTACGCTTACGGGAAGCACCTTTGTGACACTAGGGGATACATTGGGTTGTAGTAATTTAGTGGGCAGAATGCTTTTTTTAAGAGGGTGGAAAAATGGGAATGGGGTTGGAGAGGCTTGATGATTATTCATGTTAGTGCATACAAAGTCAATGTGAAAGGTAGGGGGAGAGCGGTCGGGAGAATGGTGGGGATGTGTATTTGTTCATGCACTTGTTTCAATAAATTCCATAACTCTAGGAAAAGTATGCTTCATCGCCTTGGGGATCATTCTGAGTTTGGCTGCATGTTCATGGTATTTCCACAGAAGTCAGTTACCGTTAATGCCACTCGGTCTGGTGGATTTATTGCTGGATTATGATTGGCGGCCTAAAGATTGTAATCCCTATTTCCTATTGATGCCGTCTGCAGAATGCCATTTTGGATTTGGTAGCTTTACCACAAGTGAGAATTCAATCTACGATAAATCCACCATTTTTTAACATTGAATTGAAAAACACACCTTCAGCAAAATTCTGCAGATTGCTTCAAGGTTAGTGCAGAATTTGGCAGTTACTGCTAAAAAAATGGCGTAAAAATATTACTGCCTTTTGTCACCACACTGCCAAATATTGGAAATGCCCCCCTTGAGTCTTGGCCCCATTTGTCACATGAGAAAGTAAAGGCTTCACTGGCCTGGATCACAGGCCATTAATAGAGGATGTTCTCTGTGGCTACTGAATGACTTCACTATATAGCAGCAATTTACTGAGGGAATTCCATATACCAATCTTGGTTTAGTGCAGGGCATAATAGCTGCAGAATATGTCATTTCGCGGCAAAGTGATACTTTTGACAGCCAGGTGAGAACTGATCTGATGCACAATTCTTTATATATGTTTTTAATTGGTTATTTATATCATGCTTGATACCCAGAGGTGTCTAAGCGCAGACCCAGGGGTCAAATCTATGTAACTCCATGCCGTCTTGCTTCCAAAGCACGCACATTGTACCTGAACTATCGTTCCGGAACCAGCCACGTAAAGAATACAAATGGCTGTTGACTCTTACCACGCCCAAGAGAACATTTTCAAAAATAATTTTTGCTAAGAAACCTCCTTCTATCTAACTGGAAAAATCTATTCCTAATGTAATCAAAATCTAAATCCTAACATAAATGTTTATTCTATAGAAATAAAGGAGGAGATGCTAAGCATGAGCAACATTTTGAGCTCAAGATGAAGATGCTCATGCTACAGAAATAATGAAGAAGTTATCAAGTCATTTTACAAGTGTACAGAAGCAGTAACGCAAGTAGACAAAGTAGTCCTAAAGGCTAGCAGTGTAGTGAAAAGAATGTGGCGATGCGCCAACGTACATGCATAGGAAACTTATGAACTATGCATGATTCCACAACACACTTTAGCAGAGCTAGATCCAGTGAAAGGAAAGGTTTTCAGTGTGTCACAGTTCGAAATTGGAAGCTGGACCATGGAGGTGAACCAAGGAAGGGCTTGGATGGCTCAACACCAAGAAGTCAAGGCCACCTTGGGCCTGAATGTGCACACAATGGTTACAGAACGTGTGAAAGAACAGAACTCCTGTCTTAAGTGAGAAGCGAAAACATTAAAGACATCAGAGGTTCATCATTTAATGAAAACATGGTCTGCAGTCAGGTGGTTGGATAAGAATAGATACGAAGGCAAGCTGTATCAAAACCGAGAAGACAGAGTATGCTATAGTGCCTCATATTCTTCAGAACAGAGAACATTTTCAAGGCTGAGTTCAAAGCCTTAATTGACTGGCAGGCTGTAAGGGTGATGATAGATGACAGGGTTAATTGGTGGGAAGCTATTGTTATGACCAGCCCACTAGCGCCAGCATGATAGCCTGTGTGCTGCTTGCGTAGGTGGAATATTACAGAGGGGTACAAGGGTGCCAACCAATAGTGGAGGGCCATGTAATAAAGAGCCCTATAGTTTGTACAACCAATAGGACATTGTGTATATGACTTTCATAGAAACCTACACAAAGGGAGGGCTTAGTTGCCCCACCTGATGTTAGAGACCCAATCACCTTTCCGACAAGTATGGAACATATACATACATGTTCTTTGTAATCCTATCACCATTCCAAGTAGGTTTTTGTAGTTTGCAACTTAGGTAGACTTCAATAATGACGAGTTTTCATTATAAAAGTGTTTTTTTTGTATTTGTTGCATTGAGTGTGAAGATCGAGCAAATGCGCTGATGTTCATTGTAAGTCCCTGTTTTAGATAATTGATATTAAAACAATCTCAGTTTGCCAACTTCCTGAGTCTGTTTGATTATTGATGTTTGAGTATGTTCTGCATCTCCATCTGTCTCTAAGTATTGCTATCTCGTCTTAAAGAGCTTTGTTGGATTTCCCAGTTCATAGTGCAGACTTAGGGCCTGATTCATGGAATTTATTGCACGGTGCAAAGTGATTTTTCACTTTAGAAAAGTGACTTTACACTGCCAACAAAAACCCTGATTCATGGAGCAATGCAAAGTGTGTTTTTGCAGTGCAATGTGACTTAGCACGGGAAAAAGACACCTTGCATTGTCCATGAATCAGGGTGTTTGCTGGACTGCACATCTGCACATAGACTTGCTGACTTGTTCCAAAGTCAACCCACCTTACTTGACTGTCACTTCACACCTTCCCAGACAATCACAAAGTAGCAATCAGAAAGTACACTTCTTAATAGATGGTGTCTTACTATGAAACAGAATTATTCAATTCTGAATAGGATTATAATTGCTCAAAACAACTATATCATAGAAGTGACAACACACATATTTCGGCAATCCAGGTTTCAAATTGGTATGGTGCCTTCATCTGGAACTTTTTGAGAATCTGAGGTTAGATCAAGTTAGCCCTAAAAGGTTGTCGTGAAAAACAGTAACTTACTGCTGTATTAGACACATTATTACTTATTTCATTTGCATTGAAATAATACCTTTCTGATAAAGGCACTGCCACCCCAATTCCCACAACAGTCTATACGTATCTTCAAATAATCATATGGGAAAAAAAAGAAAATACAAAGTAATTAACAAAATAGCATGAATGAAGCAAAGGCATATGACATAGTTCACAAATGCCTATAGGTACACATTAGGTATTCAAACAAAACCATGTACATAAACAAATCATAAAGATATTTTAATTTGACATTTTATTGATTTATTCATAATAAAAGCACTAAACGAACGAGGCAGCTCTCACCTGTAACAACAGTAAGCTTAAGATAACTAAGGGCCTGATTAACAGAAATGTGTGCCAAAATTTTGCAAGGGCCGTGCCCCGAGAAGGACATTGCACAAGCCTGCGTGCAGGATAAAAAAATGCGCGCCCGCGTATTCATGGAATTCACTGCGCAAAGTAACCATATACGCAAGTTGCGCCCGGAACACACCCGACATGCCCACATACAAAGCATAACCAGCAAGAACAGCTACCTTTGCTAGCACCCTCGGCCGTGAACACATTCATGCTAGTGCGCAGGGTCCCCCACAAGCAGGCCATTGTTTTTAATAGTGTGTTTGTATCTTTAGTGTAATTAATGACTTGTATTTTAGCAAAGAGCACAGTGACTTTGTACTGAAAAAGTACACTTTGCACTGGGCCTAATTCACAGAGCGGAGCAAAATGACTTTGCACTGCAAAAGTACTCTTTTCACTGGGCCGAATTCATACAAAAAGTAGCTAATAGCGCAGACTTAGCGCTTTTTTGTGTGAATGAGGGCCATTTAGCGTGATGCAAAGAGTACTTTGGCAGCGTAAAGTCACTTTGCTCCACTCTGTGAATTAGGCTCAGTGCAAAGTGTATTTTTGCAGTGCAAAGTCACTTAGCTCCATGCTAGACGTTCTGTGAATTAGGCCCTCAATACAGTAAACACTGTTTCCCACGCTGCCATAGATCTGTCGCACAATGAAGACATTTCCAAGACGAGTATATCTTGGCTAAACTGGATTGGAATCAATGTGCTCATTTGCCTATCATAGGTCGGATGAGACTTCTATCGTCCATCAATGGACTCTGTGCACACCAGAAAATTCAGAAAATAGCACATGGAATACAGTGATAGCCCTTTTCCAGCAAATTATTATTCTCTTCCACAGAGATGCCAATGCCAAGACTCAACTTGGCAGAACGTGCTCAGCTACTCACAGCGGAATGTTGGATTTGGAGCAAAGATCAAAAAAGTATGGTTGTTTCATTTATCAAAAGGTCATCTGGTGGAAATGTTATGAGCATCTTTTCAGCAGAGGTCTATAAGAAGGACTGTTTTCCGTCATGTGTTCCTTTCAGTTCATAGCACGTCTGTGGATGCTGCTTTTGCAAAGATTCTTGGGCTGATATCTGACTTCACTCCCATTCCCACATGTCTCTGTCATGCAAAACAAATTCGCAACAGTCAACAGGCTTGATATGTAAAATAAAGATGCTCCTTTTATAAGCAGTGTTTGCTATACACCGGAATTCGAGCAAAAGTAGAGCAAATTACATACATTTATTGTATTTTTTGGTCATTTTTAAGGCGCTTATTCAGCATGTAAAATGTGTTTCGAAACGCCACAGAAATCTCAATCAAGAGTTAGGCGCCATACCCTAAACACTGATTTCAATCCTTCAGCCTACAATGCTTGGGATCGTTCTCCTCGAGAGGGTCGGCGGGAGTCTTTTTTGTTATGCGCTATCGATTTTAGAATTATTTACTTTTATGAGGTGCGTTTAAAAATGACTTGATTTGCACTTTGAACCTCCAAATTAATAAGGGTGTGTGTATATGTTTGAATAGCTCTGGCAGAACATATTTTTCAAGGCAAACGATATTCCTGACAACAGATCTGTATGGGGTTATGCAGCACAGCCATAAGCAGAGTGCTCAAGTTTCCCGTGGCCATTCAAAAGGAGGCCACCCAGTCCTGCTTTTGCTAGAATTCTGTGATGTGTAGTTGTCCTAAATTTAAAATATGAAAGAAAATACTACAAGGTCGAGAATCCAAAGAGGAAACATGGCTGTCTCACGCATGCCCAGGGAAAACATGCAAACTCTGCATAAGATGTGCTGTTTATTTTATTTTATTTTGCATTTGTAAGGTGCTTATACATCAAGTAACTTGTGTTTCAAAGCGCCCACAGGGCAACAGGGATGGAACATAGAATGGAAAACAAGTATATCATTGAAAGATAGAGGCATACCTACTAGGCCTGGTGAGCATTCAGAAAGTGCATGTGCAGAGAGAGTGGGAAGGGATGAGTGAGTGGGGGGTAAGTGCTGGGTGTAACCAGAGGGAAGTGCTGGGGAGTGAAGCTGTAAGTGCCTGGGTGAGAGGTCAGCTTTAAATGAATAGCTAAGTGCAGGCCTGAGGAGCCATAGGCAATTGCTGGGAGCGTGTGGAGTTGAAGTCGATTGGGTGTGGGATGCCAGGGCCCAAGAGGACACATACAGGCCCTGGTCACCAATCTGAGCAACTGTGGGGTTTATCAGAGGAGAAAGGGAAGGAGGAGGTGAAAAGGAAAGTCTTGAGGAGTTTCAGGAATTTGAGGAAATCTGGCTCAAGTTGAAGAGGAAGGGGGAGGCTAGTCCATAGGAGGGAGCCTGCTGAGGAGAGAGATCGTCCACCAGCTCGCTGTTTAGCAAAGCGCTTGACACACAGAGAGTTGGTGCCAGACGAACGTAAAGATCAGGAGGGAGAGTTGTAGATTTCAGGACCGTGACCCATAAAGTACAAAAAGAGACTGAGCATCATGTCTGTACTTAAACGAAATGGCACCCAGTAAGTAAAGCCTTCTCTTGTGCCCTTCTCGTTTGTGCATTTGATGAATTGTCTTCTGCTCTGCAGAAGTATAAGCATGAGTACAGTCTAGACCACTCACTCAGCCCTCACACATTTAAAAACCAAGAGCCAAAAGAATCATAACAGGCACAGTTAAGATATATACCTCCTTCACATTTTATGGTAACATGGGACAAGGTATGGTTATGTTAGGGGTGTGAATGTGGTTCAGTAGCAACCCAAAAAGCAAAGTATAACAGTCCAAAATATAGGAATGTGCAACCAAGGCTCTATACAAGTGTATACTTTAATCAAACACACAATGCACAATAATAACTAACTAGAAACCACTGTAAAAACCCACCCCTGTAGAAGAACACCAAATTGTATTGTATTGTACTGTATTGTAAGAGAATGTATAGAATGTCAACTAATGACAAAAGGCATGTAGGCGCTAGAGAACACAGATAGAGGTAGGGAACTGAAGCAGAGAGCCAGATGGTTAGAAAAGGTATGTTTCCAAGGAACCTCGAAATGACAGGTGCCTCAAAGGCAGAGAGTTCCACAAAGTGGATGTCAGGAACACCCCCAGCCCTAGCACTACAGAAACGAGGAATTCTCAGCAAAACCTGAGAAGATGATCAAAGAGGTCTCAAAGACTTGTAGTGAGTGAGTTTAGAATTTAGAAACTTAGCACCAGTGTCATGAATGAAATATGCGAAGATAGAATAAAGCAGCACTGTGAGTGATGAGACAGAGGAGAAAAAAAACAGGTACAAGACCGCAATGTTCAAAAGGATACGTCTTGAGCTTGCAAGATTGACATAGGAAGTCTCTAGAGCCCAAAGATAGACCAGTGGGGGGGAGAGTGTAGTGGGCAGATATCAGTCAGTAATACCTTTGCAAATGCCCTGGGGGTTTTATGGCAGAGAAGCAGGCTTCTCAGCATTTGGTCCAAGTTATCTTTGGTTCAAGGATGTAGCAGCCACACTGGTCCAGCGGAAAGCTGGCATCCAGTTGGGGTGAACAGAAGGTGACTGTGGTATCGATGCGTATACTTGAGCTGTGTGGATCAGGTTGTCACCAGGTTCAGTCAGCGATTGAGTTTCGACGGTGGTCAAGCAGGAACCAGGATTCACAGATAAGTCGATTCAATGTGGATGCTCGGAGGTCACTGTTCTGGGGACACCCGGTGGGGTTGGTTGACTTACAGGAGCGCCAGTGAAGAAGCTGGTGCTTCAAACCATGACTTGAGCAATGCAAGCACAGGTACATTGTTGATTTGAGCGGAAACAACAACGCTCTTCAGCTGGCATGGTGTAGTGACAAACAGAGTTGAACAGCAAACAGCGGTTCAGAAAGCGATGAATTCCATAGGCATCTTCGAAGTTCCTATAGGTTCTCTTGATGCCGAACATGCTTAAATCACTGCTTGCAGCTGTTTGGGCTTTCAGAAACTGTAAGTCTCACTCTAGGATCTCAAGGCCCAAGGTTAGTCCTTTTCTGGGGCTCACAAACCTGGGGGATTGTGACACACACCTTTTGTTTTGTTTGTTTTGTTTTATTCATATTGATATAGCGCACAACAGCCCAAGGACATTGTGGCACTTGTTACAGTACAATGCTTAGTTACAGAGTCATGAGGCATGCATTTGTAACATAATGAGAAGTTTGAGCAAGGATACAAAATATATACAAGGTTACAATATAGTTATATTACATTTGTGTTTATATTACAATATATCTGACAGGAATAGAGGACACCATTAGGTGTCCTGCAACATGGTGAGGTCCCAGGTAACAGGGTGGCTGGCAGAGATGCAGTCTTAGTCCACCAGCAGAGTTCACCCCCAATGGTCCCAGGGGATGGATCAGGGGAGAGAGCTCACCTCTTCCTTGGAACACCTGCCTTCACCTATTAACTGGAGAACTTTAGAAAGGAGTGGTCTCTCAGCAGGGTGCAGCAAAATCTTCTTCCAGGGTTGGATTCCAGAGACGATTCCAAGAAGTGGTGTGAGACTCCTTCTTTTGAAGGCAAAAGCCCAAAGGTGATTACATTAAACCTAGTCTTCCTTAGGGGTCCAATCCCTGCTCTTGGAATGAGTATACTGCCCTTCTGACATCACACTCAACATGATTTGTACAGCAGGAAGTGGAGGGGAAAGGAAAGACAGAGAGAGGCAGGGAGAACCAAGATGGCAGAATCGTCCCCACCTGTACAGATGTCTTCCTGTCTTCACTGACCCCACCTTCCCTTCTCAATAGAACCAAAGGCCTTTAGAAATGTAACACCTTGGTGTGAGACATATCCATTTGTGAATGGGTGTGCCCTTTGATTCCTGTTCCCAGGCCAGCTTCCTGTGGAGTCGCTGTCCCTGGGGAAAGGGGAAAGAACAAAGAGACACAATCCCAAAAGGATGCAGTCCTGCCAGTGGGCTGGGGGAGCCTTGTCTGAAACTAATGCAAATAACCCTTCTGCATCAGAAATGGGCCCACATGGCTGAAAGATGGGTGATATTAATTTAATGTGAGTGGGATAACTATGGGAGATTCTGGCCACCATACCTTAATTCAGGTATGGATTAATTTTTACAGTTTTGCTGGCCACCAGGACACAATCCTCAGTTATGCAGTAATATGAGCAGGGGTGCACATCTTAAATGCAGCCACTGCACTGCTAAGACTTGACTGTCACTGTAGCAGTCAAGATGACACCTGTGACCTGACCCTGCTCTCTCCCCCTTAAGGCAGGTGCTGCAATCAGATTACTGAGGGAGAATTGCACAGGGGTACAATATGTTTTTGGCATGGAGTTTTACGAAAGGGAAATCTGACCAGCTGATTACCCTTTCAGAGATGGAATTACCTGCATCATTTCAATATTTAATTCAAATAAAAAATAACAGAGCTTTCACACCCTTGCCAGAGGGCAATTCATCACAGTGCACTATCTATTTTAAATGGCTTTTCATGCTGCATGGTACATCACAAAGACCCAAAGCATTAATAATTGTATGCATAGATCATTTTTGGACACTATCTAAAACACGCATTAGGTTCACCGCACTCCAAGTTCAGTCACCACAGAAGGCACTACAGAAGAAACATGTGTTATCTGTCTATTGTGTTAAGAGATATCCATCGGCAGAACAGCCCTGTGTCAGTGTTAATGTTGGATATAGTTCTCATCATGGTTACCATTTCATGACCCCGTACCAGCAAACTGAAGTGAATCAGAAATCAATGTTTTGCCCAGGAGGGCATGGCATTGGATGTGTATGGAAACTGGGATTATAAGTAAACCAGGTCCCCAGGTTCCATCAGCAAAAGTATGACACGAAAGTACAGTATTCCACCATTACAACTCAGGCCCATGTCAGCAAAAGCCCATTACATGGAATTTTGTTAACACATTTTGCAGCACTGCAGATGGGGGGCGGGGGTGGGTTAGGGTATCAATTAAGGTGGGAAGATATAGGGGCTGGGCAAGCTGCAGTGATTCTTCCCCCACACTGATTTGTGGTGAAATCTGTTTTTAAAGAAATTATTAAATGTGCTTTGAAGAAATGTTCTTAACCAAATCACATAGATCTGAAAACAGATTTCCACAACAAGTAAACACCATGCAAAATTCAACAGCCCCACACGCTTGAAAACGTTTACAAATATGCATATATCTCTGTGTGTAAGAAGCTGTATGGTGCTGCTCTTAAGGGGCTTTATTGTACACACCTCTTTCTACCAAATGGGATGGCGGGAAATTGGAATCCAGAGGGTACGTAATATAGAGGAGGAGGTTGAAGGATGCTGACAGCATGACACTTAAAAGGTTCCTAATGCTCTAAAAATAGCTAAAGCATGAATTCTGTGGCAAAGCTTGCTGAAGGGCACTGCTGTTAAGGAAGTTTACTGGTATTCATGAATGTTTCTTTTAGGTGGGCCAATGCACGCTTGGACACAGAGGGTAACTCATAAAGAGGAGATCGCCAGAGGATGCTGCCACACTTCTGGCATTTGGCATTTATATAGCGCTACGAACCCTCGGGTATCTGAGCGCTGCTTATTATTACCCACGGTGTGTGGTGCTCATTTATCGACCTCGGAAGGATGAAAGGCTGAGTTTGGCCCTGCCGGGATTCGAACCTACGTTAGCAGACTCTGCACAGATGCCAAAGTGAGCACTCTACTCCTATGCCACTTGAACAGCAATGTCTTCTAACACTATTGACGCATAATGCTCTACAAACTTATAGTTTGGCAGCTTGTGGGAGAAGGGGACAGTGAAGGGCCGCCGTTTAAATTGCAGTAATTGTCCTAATTTCTATTGAGGCAAAACAATAATTATATTGAGGCAAAGCAATTAGGGGCAGCAATTTGCATAGTTCTATTAACCCTGCGTAGATTATGTGTACTGCTGTCATGCGCTGGCAATGGAAGTGCTGGAGCCAATGGAAGATGCAGTAATGTGACTGATTCCTCCAACTATATTGCTAGGTCTAGACTTCTCCAAACATGGCCGCCCTTTCTATTTCTATGGGCGTCTCGCTTTGGCGAGTGTGTTGTATCTGTCCTTTGGAACTTTTCACCCTGTTCATACTGCGTTCCTGTTGTACCAGCCTTGTTCACGTTTTCCAGCGTTCCTGTTTTCTTTCAGTCCCCCCGGCTTCTGTCTTACTTCTATTTCTGTGTTATTTCTGTCCTCCTTCAGTTCTCGACCGAGTTCTTCTCGTTATCACCTTGTTTTCCTTTTTTCCATCTGGTACCTGCCCCCCCTCTCCACGGTGTTTGTACTATAGCCCTTCTTGCTTTTCAGCCCTCGGTTTACTTCCTCGCTTACCCGTAACCGCGTTACTCGGTTTCTGGCTGTCCTTTGAACCCGCCCTGTCTCCTCGGTCGGCGGGGATCTTCTCCCTGTAGCTGTGTCTCTCATCAGCATTTCCCTCTGTGCTCTGGTAAGTGTGAAGCTCGCTGGCATTTCCTTCTATTTTTTCGTTGTTGCAAAGCGAACCCTCAAATCTCTCTTGTCCTGTCCTTTGTTTCGTAGCCTACCTTTTCCTTCTTCCGATCTTTCTGTTTTAGCCCGCTTGGCTCCATCTTAATGTCCTGGAAAGAGGCATCTAAGTTTCTTGGTATTCTGACTTACTGCCTGAATCTACTTACCTGCTCTCACATGTAGTACAGCTACCTCTACCTCTCCGACATTGGAGTGGTTCTTCAGACTTCAGTTCGGGGTCTGCTCCCCTTTATTCCCGGTACTCATTAGGTGAAGAGGGCCGCACCTCTGTGTGGCAAACTCAGGAAGAGGAACTCATATTGGAACTGTATAAGGATTAGGAGGACTTATTCTTCACTTCGCTTACTAGTCAAGTAATTCACTCAACGACTACAAAAGGGTTTTTTGTGCCTTGGAGGCTTTTTCCCTGGATTTTGGGGGCTTGCTCTTCAGGGTTGCCCTTGACCTGAGTAAGCCCACGGGCCAGGTGGTCTCCGATGGGAGCCTGCCCCTATTTACACCAAAAGATGGATAAGAAGGCTAAGGAATCTAAGAAGACATGCAGAAAAAAGGATTCAGATGCCCACAAAAGCAACTTAGAAGACTCAGGAGAGGAGGAGGAACGGGAGGGGTTGTCGAGTCTTGACAGCATACAACGCCAACCCAAACCCATGGCTTCGCTGGAACAGTACCAGGAGCTGGTTAATGCCAACCTGGGGCTGAGGCTAGAAGTACAGACACTTAAGGCAGAAAACATAGCCCTGTGGCAGCAAGTAGTCCTAAGAGATTACCACCGGGGTGATCTCCCTCCTCTTCCTTTCCCCTTTGGGAAGTTCGATGGGAACCTGAAACTCCTCAAAGAGTTTTCGGATGCTTGTTAAGTTTATTACTCTTTCCGGCCGCTGGCCTATGAAACTGATCGGTCCAAGGTGGGATTCTTGATTGCTAATCTCTTTGGCAATGTCCTAGCCTGGGCGACACCCTTGGTCACAAATGCAGATCCTTCTCTGACCAATTACACTCCGTTTGTGCAAAATTTCAAGAGAAGATTTGATCGACCGGAGGTTCAATACTCCTCATTTGAAGCCATGGTAGACATACGACTGGAACACAAGATGCTCAGTCCTACGTTTCCCAGTTCCAGAGACTGTCGACTAATTCTGGATGGCCCGACTCAACACAGCAGACATAGTTCCGGTGAGGCTTACATGCGGAGATCAAAGAAGAACTCTCCCGCATAGCCGGCCCCGCCTCCTTCCAGGAATTAGTTACGGCTGCTCTACAGATTGAGTATAGGTTAATGGAAAGACGACACAAGAGAAGAAGAGGTTGCAGCTACCCTCCGTTACTCTCTTTGCCTCTAACTCCTAGAGAAAGAGGAACTACGGAGGAACCCATGCAAATCAGAGCCACTAGAGGACCTCTGACACCTGACGAATGGAAGAAACAACGAGAGATGGGTCTCTGTGCCTACTGTGGGTCTTCTAAGCGCTTGTTGCATAACTGTCCTGAAGTGCCTCCTCGGTGTCAGGGAAATGTGCAACACCGTTCCTACGCAGGGGAGGTGATCGGGAACAACCGCCCAGCTCCCTGCAAAAACACTCAGCCAGTAAATGAGGAAGAAGACAGTCATCTAATGGTCTTTCCGATAACATTTTCCATCCTTTCAGGTCCAACATTCAAGATCCTAACAATGCTGAACTGTGGATTAGCGGGGATCTTTATTGATGTATCCTGGGCTAGGGAAAACAAGATCCCTTTGCAGGAGGAGAGGAAGCCTATTCCAGTGGAAGGAGTAGATGGCACACCCCTATCTTCTGGTCCCATTGTTATGGAAACTCTACCGGTTCAAGTGGCTATGGGGAGTCACAAGGAAACCTGTGTTTTTGACGTCATTCGAGCAGCCCATTTCCTGGTCATATTGAGAATCCCATGGCTGCAGCGCCACAATCCTAAAATAGACTGGAGAGCTAACACCATATGTTTTGCTTCCACTTACTGCCATCAGAGATGCCTTGGTGAATCCGAGAACCCTGACCTGCTCTGGGAATCTATAAGTCTGTCTAAGCCAATTGTCTATTCAGTACCTTCGGAAGGATGTACCCTTTATCTATTCTGGAAAGAGAATCCCTTAAGGAGTATCTCGATGCTAATCTTCAGAATGGATAAATCAGAGAGTCTAAGTCACCAGGAGGGGCATCTCTCTTTTTTATACCCAAGAAGGGTTCAACTGAGCTAAGGCCCTGCATAGACTATCGAGGACTCAACCAATTTACCATCCATGACCGGTATCCCATGCCCCTGATTAGAGACATACTGGAAGCAGTTCAGGGATCTAAGGTTTTCACTAAGTTAGACCTTAGAGGAGCATACCATCTGCTAAGAATAAAACAAGGGGATGAGTGGAAGACTGCCTTTAGGACTCCGCTGGGGCTATACGAATACTGGGTGATAACCATTGGCCTTGTTAATGCCCAGCAATGTTCCATAGATTTGCTGACAATTTTTTTTCAGACCTGCTGTTTCTAACATTGGTTGTATACCTTGACGGCATTCTGATATTCTCGCCCTCTCTATCAGAACATTGCATACCAGTTAAAGAGGTGCTCCATCATCTACAGAAACATCACCTGTACGCGAAGCCATAAAAGTGCCTTTTTGAAACATCATCTGTGTCCTACTTAGGTTTCATCCTTTCCTCTGACGGTGTTGAGATGGACCCAGAAAAGGTTAAGGCTATCCTCTGCTGGCCTGAACCAACAACAATCAAGGAGGTGCAGAAATTCTTGGGTCTATCCAACTTGTATTGTCGGTTCATCCCCAACTTTTCTGATGTAGTTCTGCCTATCACCACTTTACTCAAGAAAGGGGTTGTTTTCAAGTTCAACTCAGAAGCCCAAGCATCAATCCAGCAACTCAAGACCATGTCTACTACCGCTCCAGTACTGATCCAACCAGACCAGACGCAACCATTCATTGTCGAGGCTGACACCTCTGCCGGAGCTCTGGGTGCAGTGCTTATTCAGGAGAAGGATGGTCTTGAACACTGATCGCTCATTTCTCCAGAACCCTAACATCCAGCGAAAGGAATTATTCCATTTTGGAGAAAGAGCTTTTGGCAATAAGACAAGCTATTATTCCATTTTGGAGAAAGAGCTGTTGGCAATAAGACAAGCTTGTGATGAGTGGCAGCACTTGCTCCAAGGAGCCGCACATCCTTTCCTTGTCCAAATAGACCACCGGAATTTAAAAGTCCTCCAACAGATGGAGTGCAAGAATTTGAGGCATGCCAGATGGGCGTATTACTTTTCCTACTTCGGTTTCTTCATCACATACGTCCCTGGTTCTAAGAACGTCTTAGCGGATGCCTTGTCTTGCAGTTTGGGTGAGGACACTGGAGCCTATCAAGGGAACGAACGGCTGTTGCAAGAGAAGAGGTTCTTAGCCATGGTGAATCCCTTTCTCCAAGAGGTGCAGGCAGCTACTAAGGTCTGCCAGAAGAAAATTGTCCCTTTTAACATGAGATCTCAGAGTGGGAATCTGCTATTCAATGCCCATGCGCTTTATTTACCTTCCAAGAGATTGCAAACCCAAGCCTTGCATTGTCGCCATCACCTGCCCATGTCCGGTCACAAGGGACAGAAGGCCACTCTGGAGCTCCTCTCAAGAGGTTACTGGTGGCCTTCTTTCAAACAGGACATCAAGATCTATGTCGACTCGTGTCCCATATCTGCTTCCAACAAAGTCTCTCAACAGAAACATGTATGCCTTCTTCAACAGACAGCCCTGCCCTTGAGACCTTGGGAACATGTCTCTACTGACTTTATTGTCAAACTCCCACCATCTAAGAACTGCACAGCCATTATGGTCATGATTGACATATACAGCAAGATGGCACACTTCTCGGCCCTTCCTGGCGTACCTTCAGCACCCGAGACAGCCACCGTGTTTCTCAGAGATGTGGTGAGACTACATGGATTACCTTTTAGCCGGGTGTCAGATTGTGGTACTAAATTTACCTCCAAGTTCTGGGCCTCTCTCCATGTGAACAACTATGTGTCAATACGGCATTGTCTTCAGGATACCACCCACAAACTAATGGCCAACGGAGCGTCTGAATGCTAACCTGGAGCAGTATTTGCGATGCTTTTGTGATCTGGAACAAGATAAGTGGGCAGATTACATTCCCATGGCCGAGTTTGCCTATAATAACACCAGATACTCTGCCGTCAACATGAGCCCATTCCTGTGCACCTCTGGGTACCACCCTCAACTCCGACCTTGGAGTGAATTCTCCTCTACTAAATCCCCTGAGGTCGACAGCCTTCTATCCAATCTGAAATTGATAGACAGACAGGCTTTAGGTTCTCTTGAGGAAAGTCATAAGGCGTATAAGAGGTCAGCTAATTGCAAGAGGAGACCCAATCTGGAATGGAACACAGGGACCTTGGAGTGGTTATCGACCAAATACTTGCCTCGTTGGGTGCATTGTGGGAAGTTCTCTCCTCGCTACCAGGAAGCATGGTCCTTATCACCTCACGACATTCAAGGTTATTGGATCTTTTTTATTGCAGTGTTAAAGGGAAGGAGTGGTCACCCTAGTGTCTGTCTTACTCTATGGGTCAATTCAATGTATTCAAGTCGTTATCTATGGGCCCAGTTAGCTCAACGGATTTCATGGAAGTATACATCAAATACCCTGATGGGTTTAGCATTCTCCTCATCAACTTGTACAATCAAAAGAGAAATGTTGTTGAAAACTCTGTATTTCCCTTGGTTTAAGCTAGGATTGCCCAATGGAGTAATAGACTATCATGTGTTGTTAAAATTATAGTAATGGGGGCGACCTGAATATCCAGTTTGAACCTCTTGATAGTATTTTGGGCTTGACAGACGAAGTAGATGCCAGGTGCGGCATTATCGAGGAAATTGCGAATCCCCCAAGAGGAAATGTAGAAACGCACAGGTGGCAGCAAGTGTGTTTCTGTCCCTAGGTCTTAGGACGTGCTATAGGAGATACCTGGGCGATTGGCCAGCCCGAACTACTTTGGGCACAGATCCTAAAAATAGCTTGATAGACTATATTCTAGTGAATACCGAGGCCTGGAAACATCTTCAAGACTTTAGTGTGTTAGCAAGACCTGAGAGTTACCATAACCCCATTGTGTTTGTAGGCAAGGCCAGGTCTAGGATGACATGAGGACCTGGGGTGGGAACCGGTACCTGGCATAGACATGGTCATCAGGCATCCCAAACATTTGCAAAAATCTGGAGCCTGGGCATCCTCCTCCTCCTTCTTTGTCCATGTACGATGGCTCCCACTATTGAAGTGTTCATTGTGGCTGTGCAACGTTTGAATCGTGTGCATTGCATGCTTTATACGCATTGGATCCTTTTTATGTTGAACTGTACGCCAGCTATATTGTGGCAGTTGGATCACAGTGTGTGTGTGTGATTTTTCCCAATGTGGGTGAATCCATGAATTTGGTTGGGTTTGCAGTGGATAGGGCATGCCATTGCTTGTCCCGTACCTCAAAATGCCCACATTACTTAGCGTGGAAAATGGGGTATATGCATTCCTATTTTTATATCTGCCCAGGCCCACCCGCACTCTGTATGGAGCGTCGCGCAATGCGCTCAACTGCACGCAGATACTTGCCGGACCAGCGCGGATTACCCGCAAGGTCAAAAAGTGGGTACATATACACATTTAACAGTGTCAGAGAAAGGCCTGTGCCTTAGGGGACACTAGATGTTATTATCTCTGGAAGAGCATGGCAGCCATCTGAGGCCACTCTGGTGGATCGTGGGCCAAGAAAGGATACCATCTAGGTGACCATGGAATCAGAGCAGTTGAAAAATGTTCCCAACCTCTCAAGCAGCAATTTATGATCAATAAGATCAAAAGCTGCAGAGAGGTCGAGAAGCATTAACAAAGCTATCCTCCCGCTGTCAAGGATCTTGGTGAAATTTGCTCGCAAATCTAGCATAGCAGTTTCCTTCCATATAAGGTTCAGAACCCTAAATGATGAATACTCAGCACATTATATGTATCAATATGTTCTTGAATCTGCAGGTAGGCCACCCTATTTAGAATCTTTAATAAGAATGGAGCATTTGTAATAGGGAGGCAGCTACCTGCAACATTAGGATCAGCATTCTTCTTTTTGAAAATTAGAGTTATCCATAGCTCCTTTAAAGGTAGAGGAACAGTAGAAATATTGAAAGAAGAGTTTACTGTCTTGGCAATGGAAGGTGCTATACAAGTGATGGACACCTTTGTTATACTAGCTGGGCATATGTCTCCCTTGCAAAAAAGAAGGTTTAAAACGTTTTACAATCTCTATCCGTGTTATTTCTGTGATTTCCTTTAGCCTAAATTCAGGAATAGTTGTTGAATGAGCTATTGAGGCATTGTGATTACGACACAATGTTTGAGTGGAGCCATATAGATTCTGGCGACTGCCTATATGTCAACTAAGTGTGATTTAATTTTATTGGAAAATCCAGTTTGGATCAAGGCAGACCATATATCACTTTTATAATCAGCCAGACCTGTGGCCTTCTTGCTCTCAAGTTCTTTTAACATGCTGAACAGTTCTTTTTGATCTGATTTTCCATTATTTATTTTATTTTCAAAGCTGTCTTTCTTAGCTTCCAAAGTATCTTTTTTGTTTCTGATAGCTGCAGTTTGATAACGTTCCAAATTAGACAGAGACGGTTGTTTCCTCCAAAGCCTCTCACTTTGCCTCTACATTTTCCTAATGTTTCGAATTACATTTTTTTGATTGTCAAAGGTGCTAAAATATCAATCACAGCGGTAGTGACATTCTGAAATCGGGTGACCAGAATATTAGTTTCCCATGTTGAAGTTAAACTCAGTAGCATACGACTAGCCAGATTAGAAAAAGCCTCATATGTAACTTTACAGAGGTTTCTAACCTTAAAAACTAACATTTGGTGGAGATCTGTTTTTTTTCAAGAGGCGGAAGATGTAGCAAAAACATGAGTAAGAAATGATCTTTCCATGGGCTGGTAATGATGAGAAAGTCAGATGTAGAGAGGTTTTGCAATAGAACTGAATCAAGAATAGAGCCTTCTTTGTGCTTAAGACATTTTATGATTTGAGTAAATCCTATGGCTTCAAGTCAGATAAAAGAGATGAAGCCTCATGGTCTTTACTTTTGTAAGACTAATCGTTAAAATCACCTAAAATGATAACATGAGTTTTAATTTTTAACAAAGTCTTCTAACATGGTACATGGTTGTTCCTTCAAGAGTGGAGTGCTGGTAGGTGAGTGATATTTATTTATTTTTTATTTTTGTATTTATTTGTATTTGTAGCCCACGGGCATCGAGGCGCTATAAGGAGATGTAAGAGGGCTTGCTTGAGGGTTACAGGAGTGTGACCCAACAGAAAAATGCTTAATACAATTTGCTTAGTTACATATACATTGGATATAAAACCAACAAGCATATTGTTACATTAGAATTAAAACTTAACTTAATGAGTGTGTACTCGCAATTTTCCAAAGGGGAAAGAGTGAGTTTATGGACCTTGAGAGCATCTTTAAATATGAATGGAGTACTCCCTCCTCTTCAATCAACTCGATCTGTTCTCAAAATACTATATCCAGATGAAATAGAAAGTATTGCTGCATGGTTAACTAAATCAGTAAGACATGTTTCTGTGAGACATGCAATATATAAATCCTGAAAAACAGAATCATATCAGCCACCTCTGTTGCATGTTTAACCAGCAAGTGAGTATTCAGAAGTGCTATTAGCTGGTTTTCACGACTATTAATCTTAATAACTTCACTATTATGGAACAAGGAGGGATCATTAGCAGGATGGGTTTCAAAAGGATGGACAGTCAATTCCTTATTAGTGGCCTTAGTTTTCTGTGCAAATAATACTGTCTCTGCTAAGCTAGCTAATGGACTATGTGATAGCATACATGTTGTCATAGCAGCACTCCCCTCCGTGCTATGGACAGATTTAACGTTAATTTCTACAATGTCTGAGAGGTCAGGTAAAATGGTATTGCATTTAAGATAGCGTTCAGTTTCTTCCTTAAAGTGGTTACTGCAGACAGGAGCTAAGCTTTTACGTGCTCCTAGAGCACTATGGCTTCCTGAATTTCTTCTAATGGATGCATATCGTAATGAGATGAAAGCAACGTTGTCAAATAGAACACAGTAAAATACATTCTTCACATACTTATGCAATTTAAGTGGAAAAGAGGAGAAACCAAGCTCCTTCCAGGACGATAAGGACCAGCACAGACCAGCTGGTCCCCAACGCGCCGGCGCTAAAATGCCTGTAAGCTTGGAAATAGGCGCAAGGATTACAACACATCTGGGTGTTGTAGTTCTTTAGCGCTGTGAACACGAGGCAGTGATACACGGCTGAAACTAACAAGGAAACAGCATCTAGTGCTACAACAAGGCACACTTCCATAGGATTCAAAATTTGTCATTTAAAAATAAATGTAAAACGTTCAACACGATTTTAATGGGCACACATAAAAATAATATTAATGGTTGTAAAATATGCTATATTACAAGTAAGAGCAGGCTAAGAACAAATTAAAATGTATGCAGAACAGAGTAACAACCTGCAGCAATATAGAAATCAATGAAAGGAGGGAGACATGCTCCTTAAATACCCTAGGACCCAGATAATGTCAATGATCCTGTGTGCATGCTATCAGTGGCGTAACACAAGATGTGGGGCCCCCCCTGCGAGCCATGCTGAGGGGGCCCCCCCAACTCAGCAACAAATTAAGGGTCGCGCCACACTCTGGGCTGGCCTAGATTATCACACTTGCGCAATACGCACAAACGTGCTGCTGAACGGATATGCCGCACACTGCACTAGGAGAAAGATATAAATATGTGTTTTAATATAACATACAGCACACTGTCTGAGAAAAATTGGCTAAAAAGCCAGAGTGTTTGCAATTGTTTTGTAGGGTAACACCAATCCAATAGATGCAAGTCACCAACAGTGCACAGGAACATTAAAGCTTTGCTATTAAAAATGCCATGCCACAATGACAACATGGCCAACTGGCTGCACAAGGTAGACCAGTGTAGACATGTAATAACAATATAGTAAAGCTTGCCAGGCCACATTTAGACATATCTAGACTGGTTGCACCAAAATGGCAGTCGAAGCAATAACACTCATCAAGAATAGAACACACATTTAAGCCTGTGTCTCTGTGGCCTCTAACAACACGGCCAAACTCTTTCAAATCTGAAAAGAACTGGTCAATCCTGTTGAGGTCTTTACGTCTCCTGTTCCCTCCCAGGCCCTCTGTATGGCTCTGTCATCTCACTTCTACACTAAAACTCACGACATCCTGTCCTCCATCTCCTCTTCCTCTCCCTCTTCCTCTCTCGGCCCCCCTTTGGCCATCTCTACATTTCTTCCTCCTTTCTCCTCTTTCTCTCTGACAACACCTGACGAGGTTTCTAGACAAGTCCGATCTATGAAAGTGTCATCCAAACAGGTGCTCTCCTGCTCCACCAGAACCATCAAGAACCATATTGACACCCTCGCTCCAGCCTTGACCGATTTCTGTAATCACTCTTTCCCCTCTCCTGTTAAGCACTCCCTTATGCACCCACTCCTCAAGAAGCTTTCTGCCGATCCTGCCTGCCCGGCAAACTATCGCCCAATCTCCATCACCCCTTTCCTGGGCAAACTGTTGGAAAAGCTGGCCATCTCCCAGTTTACTCTCCACACGGAATCTGTTGGTTGTCTCCATGACCATCAGTCTGGCTTCAGAGCTGACAGAGACATGGAAACTGCTGTCCTGAACACCTGTGAAGTTCTACTCTCTAACCTTGATTCCAGCATTCCTCTGTCCTCATCCTCCTTGATCTTTCCTGTGCTTTCGACACGGTCAACCATGCCAAACTGATCAATCCTGATCAATCGACTCAATGAGAACCTGGGCATCACGGATCAGGCCCTTGAGTGGCTGACCTCCTTCCTCTTGGACTGCCCCTCCCAGGTCCAACTTGGTCCCTTTCTCCCCGCTCCATCCTCTCACTCTGGTTTTTCAACCTCTATGTGGCCCCTTTGACCCACCTGATCTCTACATTCTCCTCTAACTTTCAGTGTTATGTGGATGGTACTCCGCTTTCCATCAGGCTCCCCTCCGCTTAATGTCAGTAAGATGGAGATCCTTCTCATTTGGACTCCTGCCCCTGCTTTCCCTCTCTCACTCTGGCCGCCCGCCTTGGGCCCTCTTCCTTCGCCTTCCTGTGAGGCAAACAACACTGGTGTCATCTTTGACTCCACTCTCTCTTTCTCTCCTCACATCTCGGACGTTGCCAAGAAGTCCCACTACCAGCTGCTCCTCCTCAAAGGAAATCTTCCCTTTCTCACTTTCCCCCAGAAGTTCACTGTCTGCAGAGCCCTGGTTCTCTCTAGGCTGGACTACTGCAACAGCCTCTTTCTCAATCTCCCTTCCTCTACTATCCAGCCCCTGCAACTAATCCAGAACAGGACTGCGAGACTTATCCTTGGCCTCAAGCACAGGGATCGTATCTCTCCAGCCCTGAAGTCTCTCCACTGGCTCCCAGTTGCTGCAAGTATCAAGTTCAAAACCCTTTGCATTGTCCACAAGGCTTTCTGGGCCCGGGGCACACACTACATCCACCGCTCTCTTCCAAAATATCTTCCTTCTCAAGCCCTTCGCTCAGCTACCTACAACTCTCTAAGGGTTAGACGCTTCTCCAGGAAGAGAGTGGGGGGTAGATCTCTCTCCTCTACAGCTGCCTCCCTGTGTAATAGCCCCCCTGCCCCTCTCAAGCTTTAGCAGACCACCTGAAGTTCTGGAAGCAGCTCAAAACGTTCCTCTTCTCCTCTGCTTTCTCTATCTCCCTCCCCTGCTGGCCTACCTGACCTACTTGTCTGCTGTACCGACTGGTTGCATGGCTACCCTCAGAGTCTCACTGAGTCGAGACTCTTTCTTGATCAGTCACCCTTGCATTGCCTATGGTCCTACCATGCACTTAGGGGCTGTAACTGTAACCCTACAGTCCCTTGTTCTCCTTGCATTACCCAGAGCTGTGCTGCCCTGACAGCACTTACTCAGAGCATTGCTGCCCTGTTATCCCCTCCCCTCTCCCTTGCACTTCCCCCGTCCCCCGTCCCTTCCCCCTAGCGCTATCTCGTTACCAAACTGAGGAATGACTAGACTGGCTGCACCAAAATGCCTCTCAAGCCACTAATACCACATATCATGCATGCTTAGCCTGGACATGGACAGCCATTATAATTTGTCATATAATCCTGCCCCCACCCCACACATTCCCTCTCCCTCCCACCCCAACCTCCAAAATCAGCTCCTTGGCCCAGAATTACCTCCACGTCCCTCTTCCTTGCCCCAGAGCTTGCGGTTGAGGCTCCTTGCCTCATAGGTAAGTACTGGGATGAGGAAGAGTGGGACTAGGAGTAATGAAGATTACAGGTAGCTAAATGAAGCATTACCTCCATGTACCTCTACCTCATCCCAGTACTTGTGGATAAGGCAGAGTGCCTTATACACAAGTACTGTCTCATACACACTGGGACGAGGAAGAATAGGGCTAGGAGTAATCAAGATTACTAATAAGTAATCCAGGCATTAAACACAACTATTGGTGCAACACCATTTAGTTGACTGGGATTCAGCACTACCCCCCCCTGAAATGTTGGGCTATGTTGACTAGACCTGGCTGACCTTCAGAGCAGTTGCCAGACAAAAAAAGACACAGATGTTAAACGGCACCTGGGTTTCTCTGTTAACAAGAACCCACCAATTACTAACATAAAGCAATATACTGTTAGTACCTTCATTCAAAGGCCAATTTTTTTAGGCAATTGAAATTGTGATGTGGGTTTAATACTTACATGCCAGGGGAGTGATTGGAAGGGTAGAGAGGGAACAGGAGACCACTCATTCTCACAGCAGTCCATAAGTGGGTGCTTCAAACCTTAAAGGAGAGAGTTAACTGCTTGTAACATTGAAGCTGCACTAGAATAGTCTCATAAAAATGCATAAAGAAATTAGATGACCCAAACAAATAAGTTTGCCCCTCCCCCACCGCCCATGAAGTTGGCACCCCTCCCAACATTTGAAGGGTTATCCCCCGAAATGTAGGTTTTGTTGCGCTCCTGAACGCAAGCACACACACCATTCACCATATACACACACGCACACCCAGCCATCCATATATTTAAGTGTGCATTCTTTCACCATACTGGCACATCCAGGCAGCCATCCATACATTTAAGTGTTCAACCTTTCACCAACAGGCACACCCAGGCAGACACCCATAAATTTACGTGTGCACCCTTTCACCATACAGGCACACACACCCAGGCACCCACCCATACATTTAAATGTGCACCCTTTCACCATACACTCACAACGGCAGCCACTTATACATTTAAGTGTGCACCCTTTCACCATACAGGCACACCCAGGCAGCCACTTGTATATTAAAGTGTGCACCCTTTCACCATACACTCGCACAGGGACACATCTTGGGATTGTGGAGAGCCCTAACACTTAAAAAAGAAATTGGGCCTCATTACAACTATGCCGGACTGTAAACAACGGTGCTGGTAAGCTCACCGGCACCGTTGTTTCCGGGCTGGCATATTACAGCTCTCCGGGCAGTTGCCGTCCTGCCCGGCAGGTCACACCTGCCGGGCAGAACGGCACCCACCCGCATAGTTTTCACGGAAGCACTGGCACCGTTATTAATGGTGCCGGTGCTTCTGTGGTGCCCATTCCCATAGAGTCTGATAGGACTTTATGGAAATGGCGACCTAACATTTGCCGGCGCCCGACTTCCCAGACCGCCGGGGTTGTAATCCCCTGGTGTTACCGGGAAGTCGGGCGCTGGTAAATCATTACGGGTCTGGCGGCAACCTGCTGGTAGCAATGGCACAGTTGCCGCCAAACCCGTAATGAGGCCCATCGTTTCTTTTTTAAGTCACTCTGACTTCATGAAGAAATTATTTCTGTAACAGAAATAATGTCTTTATAAATGCAGAGTGAATTCAAAAACAAAACATTGCATTTTTTTTGCCAAAAAAATATTGTTCTTTTTTTTTTCTACAAGTGGGGGCCCCTCCCAGGACATGTGCTTGCGGGGCCACCGCACTGCGGGGGCTGCGGGGGCCCCTGTTATGCCAGTGCATGCTATCGAACACAGGCATGTTAGCTAATTTAGGGAAATTCTGCACTAAAGACTACCCTTTTTACCCCAGTTTAGACAGGCAACTTTATTTCGTACAGAATGTCTTATTCTAGTATTATTATTATTGTTATTATTATTATTTTTTTATTATTATTATTTTTTTTTTTTTGTTTGTTTTTTTTTACATTGGTGATACCGGAAATTGAACTGCACATGAATTGAAAATATTTGTATCCCAACGTACTAGGAAGCAAGATGGCTCTTAACATGGTTTTGCGTGGCACAACTCTCTTTATCTTCACTTTAAGGGCTAATTTTCCATCAATTTGCTTTCTTAGCCAACAAACCTATCATGACGGAAACAGCTTTGGCAAATACTGTCATCGGAATCCTTTGGGCTCCACAGTATATTTTGAAAGTTTAAAATATAAGATGTCAGAAAAGAACAAAAGTTTTATCACACTTCATTTTACTGCACATGTATTATTTCAAATAATGCACAATGTTAAGTGCACTAATATCAGGGCAATCCGTCCTCTTCAAATCTTGCAAATGAATACAAATGTACTATTTTCTTAAGTAAATATGTATATATATATATATATATATATATATATATATATATATATATATATATATATATATATATATATATAAAAAGTTGCTCAGCGAATGAGCCCTTTTTGGGTGGCTTATAACTTTGCCCCCATCCCCGATGAATCCTCACAAAACTTTGGAAAAAAGGTATATTACTCCCTCACAATGGTTTTGCGAAGTTTGATGCGGTTTTGTTCAGGTGGGCAAAGTTACAAGGGTGTCCCAAAATGTATGGAAATCAACATAGACACAATGGTACAAAAAGAAAATGTCCTCGTGCCTACAGCACAAACCACTGGACACATTTTCACCATATTTGCACCAGGAGCGACAGCTTGGTCCCGAAAGCTTGCTTTTGTAAAATTGGTGTAAATCCATCTCAGTAGGGCAAAAAGTAGGTACAAATAAATGAGAGATATCTAGGTTTGGTCCGTGGACACATATCCTGATTCTGATTTTGCAGACACATCCGGACCAATCAGGGAGCGGCTTGATGTCTGTGGACATTGTACGCACCCATTGATTGGATGTTTAAAAACGTGAGCTGTGTCATATTTTTGGGAACAATCACCATGTTGGATCTGCGGACAACTGGCAGTATCTGCGGATAGTGTGGTGAGGAAAAAGTGTGGAAAACACATGTGGTGTTATTTGGTGGCTGAAAGAGGGCCTGGAAAGGGTGGGGGAGTGGAATAAAGTTGATATGGAGCTGTTTTTATACGTGGAAACAAGGTTTGCAGGTGCCTCTGAGTCTGCGGGCATCACCGCTGACTGTGGACAGCACAGTGAGAAATAGGTCTGGAAAACAGATTTTGGGTTATTTGGTGGCCGAAGGAGGGCAGTGGATGAACACCCTTTAGAAGACAGTAGACAGTGCAAACAGGTAAATAAAGGAGCAATTCAATGCATGCAAAAAGTAATTAGAATTTCGTCATTAACAGAGATGATTAGGATAAAATATGTGTAATGATGTCAATTGGTCAGGCGCAGGGAAGACTGCTATGCCAGTGACTATGTAACAGCTAGACCACATTTTTCATGGAACTCAGCTGAATTCAATGGGTTGCAGTGCAAGAGGGGGTATAGTTATTATCAATAGTCTATCAATCCCAAGGGCAATTGTCTACAGTTGAGGCCTCTGCTATAAATTACATGCAGGATACCTGTATAAGGGAAAGCCAGCCCTGCTGCTCCTCCTAGATCTTTCAGCTGCATTCGATCTGGTTGATCACAAGACCCTCACCTCACACCTCACACACTCAGCCAATTTCTCTAAAGAATCAGCTCATTGGATCACTTCCTTCCTCGAGGGAAGAGCCATGAAAGTCTTCTCGGACACCCATGACAATCCATTGCGGGGTCCCTCAAGGATCCTGCACTGCACCCACACTTTACAACCTGTTCACTAAGCCTCTCTTTGACAAGCTTGACTCACATGGCATCACATACACGAACTACGCGGACGACACACAAGTACTTCTACCTCTCTCACGCTCATACCACGAAAACATCAAGGCACTTCACACAATCTACTCCATCATTCAGGCTTGGATGGCAGTCAATGGCCTCTACCTTAATGGAGACAAGACTGAAATCATGATTCTAGGACAACAGAGCACCCTAGACAAACTGGACAAACTGTACACCAACTTCTCTATTGACAACTCCATCATCCCCGTATTCACAGCTGTCAAGACACTCGGGGTATACCTAGACTCCTCACTATCAATGACCAGACAAGTCAGCGCAATCACTTCCTCATCTGCGCATACCACCAAACGTATAAACGCCATCAAGCCATACCTCTCAAAACCTAATTGCCTTACAATAGCCAGAGCAACCAGTGGAGCCAAACTGGACTACTGCAATGCCCTCATAGCAGGCACATCAGCAAAAAACCTAAACAGACTACAAGTCACTCAGAACAATGCTCTCCAGGCCGCTCTTAGCATCCCAAGAAGAGAGCATATCTCCCACGCCAGACACTCAGCCCAATGACTCCCGGTTAAAGAGCGAATCACACTCAAAATCCTCACCCTCACACACAAATGCCTCTCTCTTTTCGCCCCATCCTACCTATCAGAGACCATCTCCAAACCCTCCTCTTCACGTCCCACCAGGACGCAATACACCAACCTACTCCATATCCCACGCATCAAAAAGTCAAAGCCGGTGGCCTAAGCTTCCCCTACATTGCTGCCAAGTCCTGGAACGCTCTACCTGCTGACATTAGAGCAGAGAACTCACTCCCGATTTTTCGTAGAAAACTGAAGACCTCTTTCCTTGCACAATAACATGTAACACTTGCTAACTTTGTAAATATACTGCACTGTAAATATGTACAAAATGTCATACTTGCTCCTGTAAATTATGTATCACTCATGTATATGCAACTAAGATATGTCTGTAACAAGCGCCACGATGCCCCCGGGCTGACGTGTGCTCTACAAATCTGAATAAATAAATAAATGAATGCACAATGACTAACATGCAGTTGCACATGCAAACTTGCCAGCTAAGACACAGATACAATCAGCACATGTCCCTCTTCTCTGTACCATCTCATTATTGAAGTAAACGTGAGTTTCATATGATTCAAATGTGGTGGTGGTAATACATAGGTCCCGATTCATGGATTTTTTGGCACAGTTCAAAGTGAATTTGCACTGCTGAAAAATGACTTTGCACTTCTGACACAAAACCTAATTCATGGAACTGTGCAAAGTGTATTTTTGCAGTGCACAGTCATCGGAAAGTCATTTTATACAGCAAAAATTACTCTGTACAGACTTTGCACAGTTCCATGAATCAGGGTTAGTGCAGTACAGTGGAAAGTCAATTCGAGCTGTGCAAACTATTCCATGAATCAGGTCCATAGTCACCTATAGGGGAAAATACAGACCTCATGTCCGTCCCATCACCAGTCTCCAGGAAACCTGGTCCTCTAGAGAAAAAACCACTTTCAACTCCCACCCTCCGTTGACTCACTCACCTGAGTATCCTCAATGTCCAGTTTCCTGCCCGGAGGAGTCCTAACAGCCAGATCCTTGTAAGTTTCCCTTTGGACCCGGCAAGACCCCTTGCAACACTACAAGCCTAACGCTAAGCAGCTCAAACAGCGACAAAACACAATCAACTTGCAAACTTGGCAGTCACATCCATGTATGGTAACAGTATCCAGAGAGGGAAAGCTACATTTAGCCCAATGGGGCCCGGAAATAACCCCAAATCCAGCCCTACTCCCTATGGCTGTGAAAAGAAAGATCACTGTGCTGTCCCAGTTTGAAATTGGCACAGTCACATGACATGGTACAGAACTCCTGATCGAGAGTAAATTAGTTAAAAAAGCCACAATTGGATTTCATTTGGCGTAATAGAACAAGAAATAACATTTAGTGAGGCGGCCAGTTATGCCACAGCATTTCGAGTTTTAATGCCAAACATAAAGTCAGCTTTCTGGCACCACTTTACTCTCTCTTCTCTGTAGGAATGGTTTTGGCAATACTTTGATGGCTGAACCACCAAAATATGCCCAAACCAAAAATGGGAGCATTTTTAATAAAGTAACATTGTAAGGCACACATTGCTGGCATTACACAGCTATTGAAGTACTGAAACATGTTTGTTAAATACCAGTATCATTTGAGTCCAAAATATGGGATGAAAAATAATGGTGCCTGACTTTTCTAGTTGGGGGACACAACATATCTTATTGGGAACTCCCATGGCCAAGCTCCCCCACCTCCAATAATAGTGATAAGCTACACCCCTGGCCACAAATCTGGAAACATTTTCCCATGCTTACATGTGTCCAGAGGAGCACTTGAATGGGGATGCCATTGTGGCCCCTCTCCCTCTACAAAGACACTGGACGCAGTGTAATTACTCGGATGTTCATCATATTGATGTTCGTAGGCAGCTTGGCACACTCTGACAATGCATGCACGTGGTATGCCCACATGTGTGGTACTAGAGCATGCCAAGAAAGGCAGAATGCACAGTTTCTTTTATTTTTTAAATGTATTGAACATTTGTATGGTGCCTATACAGCAAAAGTGTTTGAAGGCGCTACAAGACTAAAGAGGGAAGGGAGACAGAGGAGAAAACAACAATAATGGTCCTACTAGGCCTTGGGACGTTCGGATCGTGCAAGTGCAATAACAAGAAGTGCCGTAGGAGGGGGAGGTCAGGGCTGAGGGAAGGGATGGAGTGAACGAGGAGAAGTGCCGGAAGGAAGGGGCCCAGGGGCTGGGCAAGTGCTAGTGGGAGCCCAGAGTGCAATTGCCAGGGGGACGAAGGGTTGGGGTGATAGGGCGAGGAAGCAGATGGACCAGGTTCACTGGTATAGTCAGAGAAGGGAGTCCAAGAGCAAGTGCTTGTAGAGGGGTGCAGGGGAAGAGTGGCCGAAGGAAGGCCTGGCCCCAGTAAGACTCATAAGGGACACATGCAACCAGTCGCAGCAACAGGAGGAGTCTAGCAAGGGAGGCGGAGAGGGAAGGAGGAGGAAAAAAGAAAGGTCTTGAGAAACTTCCAGAATTTAAGGAGATCCAGCACAAGTCGTAAAGAGCCAGGGGGCCATTCCAGAGGGAGACTTCTGCTGGAGAACGAGATCTGCCCTCCTCTCTATGCTTGGAGAAGCGTCTGATCTGCAGAGAGTTGGAGATAGATGACCGAAGGGCTCCAGCAGGAAGCCATTTAGGGGGGGAGTGTTGGATGTAGGGAGGTCTCAGGCCCCAGAAACCCTTGCAGATGATGCAGAGGGTCGTGAATTTGGTCCTTGCAAACACAGGGAACCAGTGGACAGATTATAGAGCTGGAGAGATGCGGTCCCTGGGCTTGAGGCCAAGGATAGGTTTAGCGTCCTATTCTGGTAAAAAGCCAGACAATGCAGTTTTCTGTCATATAGCCACCCCATCCTCAAACTTTAAAATGTGGGTTTTACTGGACAGAATGACAAAGCCCAAACCTTGCCCTTCAGGAAGCAGATCAAACATCTGGGGTGCATTGAAGAAACGCTGCACCATTTCAAATGGAATCAGTTCCAGCTAAAATATACCCTAACACACACGAACAAAATAATATGTTCTTAATGCATTTCTGAAGTATTGCATAGGACTACGACTGGAGCAAACATTGCTCTGTTGCAGTCATGAATTTAGACAATATGGTTTTTGTGGTGAGGCCATTTTTGCATACTGATAATTCTAGTTTCACCAATGGAAAGTGTCTGTTATACTGCAATGATAAAGTACTAGACACATAATCCAGGGTGTTAAATTTCTACAAACCTCCATTACAATTTGGGAGATAATTTGCACGTGCAAATTACAAGAAATCATTGCATCATTTACATGCGTGAATTAGTTAATGAAATAGAATGCAGGAAAACAATTGCGTGCATTCCTCCTCGGGCGGGAGCGGAACAGCTTCAGCGTGAGCCTTGGTAGCCCAGCTTGTCATTTTTCCTGTGCACGGCCCTATTTACGCGGGGAATCTTTCTTGCTATACCTGATTGGCCAGCATCGCAAAACACAATTGATGAACGGGTCCCATGTCAGAAAGCTCAGATTCCCTCCTTTTCCAGAGTTAAGCAGCCACCGGAGACGTAGCCTGCAGTTCATGTTTGCACAGCTGTGAGCTGGAGCTCAGAGTTCATAGAATTTAGTTAGGGTGGCAATGGCAGCAGGTCTACCCTTCCCAGGCACGTAACGCGCACGCGCTCACATTTCCAAGATCCGGCCTCTCCCTGAAGTCGTTTATCCATGAACCCGTTGGTAAAGCATATTGCACATTGCGTGATTGCTAAATTGCAATTAACCCGGATCTGTTGTTAATTCTGAGCCCACTCAGGTTCTGCCATCCTTTCTGCACGGAGTCTGAGTGATTAAACATTTCGATTTTTGGTGTGTGGTTGGAGGAATGGCATGCCTGTCAGGATGGAGCTAGGCTGACATTATTATTGGTGGGTGCCAGAAAATGTGCAACAAGCGCCAGGTATATGAAGGTAGTTTCAAAAAGTCATGAAAAAAAACCTTCCACCTGACATGTGTGTCTTGAGTTGAATTAGCTATGCATACAGTAGCACTGCCCTGTAACAGAAGGAAATGTTCTGGAGCAAACTGCTTCCTTTTGAGGAATGTGCATACCCACAATGCCTTGCTAATGTGCCTCTGAACTGGAAGTGTACTTCCAGTCATGGTTACTAGGTGGCATTGTGGCATGTGTGACTTGCTATATTGCACATCTTATTCATAATAAAAGTCCAGATGTATGTTTGTCCGATACCATCATGCGCAGTAGAGGCTGCCTGAACACACAGAGGGAGCTGTTGCCTTAGGATATATAGTGGTCATCCAATGTGCATAGCTTTGTCCGTTACAGTGGTCCAATTGGTATAGTTTCACCTGTTGTCACTGGTAGAGGGAGCTGTAGGCTTAGGATAAATAGTGGTGCTACTGGGTCAATGAAAACCTGCATTTTGGCCCGTGTACACGGGCCTGTGTGAAAAAACATTGTTAAAGGGACGTTTCGGGAAAGTTGCACTAATAAAAACCTATCAAATTCAGTGACACAACTTTGTTAAAGGGTCGTTATGGTAACAAGTAAAATCGAAAAACATAAAAAATTCTAGTTTTGGTAAGCTACGCAACCAAAACTTGTGCCACCACCATGCACTGCTAACACTAACACCCAGCACATCAATAATGATATCACAAATGACATCATCGATGGCAAAACTGACACCAGTTTGACAAGTGTAGTGATGTTCACGGACTATGGAAGCAGTTAGTGAATCCAACATGTCGTCTGCGTTTTTACGCACCTCACCTTTTTAATTGACCAATCAACGGGCATGTGCAATGTTAGAGAACGTTATGTGGCTTTCTGAATGGTCCAGAAGTTTCCACGGACACTGAATCAGGAAGTGTGTCCACGGACTGGATGCAGATATCACATGTTTTTTTGTACCTACTTTTTGGCCAATTTAAAAATATCTACTGGATGGATTTACACCAAATGTGCAACCGCACACACCTTGTGCAAGTTTGGTGCATGTCCTTCCAGCAGTTTGGCCTGTAGGCGTGAGAAAAAGTATTTTTCCTTTATTTCTTATTAGTCTGTGGACACTGCGCCTGTTCTACAGACACCCAGCGCATGTGTACTGCAATTCCCGCTGAATGGGTGGCTGCGAATGGCTGTCAGGGCTGCAGACAGCCATGGTTGTCATCATGTGACCACACCTGTGCAGTGTGATGTAGGTGTCCACGAACAGTGTTCATGACCAGACAGTTTAAAAGTGCATGTCCAGCCAATCTAGGGTTTTTTCAAGCAGATACATTACCCTTCCACAACTCCCAGTCCCATTCATGGTTGATCTGGCAACATTTTCCAACTTTTCAAGGCCTATTTTCGACTCAGTAGTTTGCGGACAATATGACTGTCTGCGGACAGTTCCTCAGAAGGGACCCACCCTATTACTTTTCCTCATTTTCAATCTGGCTTTCCAGGAGAGAGCATTTGGGGAACACTTGCTCTACAGTTTTGTGAAAACTCGCCGCAATGGCATTTACTATCGCCATCTCTGCTTCCTAACCACCTCCAACACCACCATCAACACCATTATCATCTGGAGGGCCTGGAGAGGGGAGCAAGCGCAGTGAAACAGAAGAGGAGGATCAAAGGGGAGGAAGAGGATAAGGTGGAGGAAGTCCCTGCCACCAGTACTCGGAGTGAGTCCTGGGTGTGGCAATTTTTCACAACCGTTGGATATGTCCCAAAGGCTTGTGCAAGCAAGGTTGGATGCACTGAGTGCAAAGTTTTACTCAGTCGCCAGAAAACTGGGTTGTATTTCTATGGGACTAATTCCATGAGGCACCACACCAAATTGACCCGCCTGACTGCTCTGAGAAAGATGATACCTTTCTCAGGTAAGAGTAGTTTGACTTCCTCCACCCATCCTTTTCATCTGCTCCTTTTACCACAAAGGATACTCCTATGGGGCAGTGGATCCCAGTGGTGGCTTCAGAGGCCATACAGAACACTGCTGACCTTTACCTTTCGAGGGTCACAGTACTATTTATGTACTGCCAAGCACTCACCTGTATGTGGGAGAAGTTTTGGAGTGCTTTTGAGGCTGTGGTCAGGGAGCATGAGAAATACTGCCATCTACCTGATTAAAGCCCGCCCAACATCTTCCTCTCTCCACCTGCCCCTTCGTCCCTGTGGTTGGTGCCCCTTACCTCCCTCTCATCCCTCCCCTACCATGCCTCTCTAGGAAAAAAAACTAAGAAATTACAAAACAGAAAGAAACACAAAAAAGTGTTCCTTTAGGAACCACCTTTCACAGTTAAGAAAATAGAAGTGAGAAAACACATCACAGGCTCCTGTGCAACCTGTATAGTCCTCGGACACTGCAGTAGTCCGAAGACATCTACAAAATTCCAAGGGTGGGACAATTGAAATCATTTGAATTGTTTTGCATTAAAAAATCGAGGCTCTTAAACTTTTTTTGTGTTTTTGGCTTTTTTAAATTTTATTTTTTATAAATTGAACTAAGAACACATTTAACTGAATGTAACTATTTCTTATCACTTTCACAAAACTGCTTCAAAGCATTTTGAAAGTTTTCCACAAAGATCTGATTGGCCACATCAGTTAGATGGACTCCATCTCTCAAAAAAATGTTGGAACTATCAATTTTAAGGTTCTCATTACCAAACAATGCCAAGCCAACATCTTGCACAAAAGCACACACAGCTTTATTGATGTTGTGCCTTGCTTTTTCCATTTGTGGACCAAATGAACTAGAGTGCAACCACATCTGTCTCTGGGCAATGTGTGAAAAAATAATGTTCATATTAGGGAACATTTCCTTCAACTTTACCAATGTCTCCTTCATTGCAAACAGCAATGAAATACCAGTCACGTTCCCCAAACTGTTCCCTCCACAATGAACAATATTAATGTCTGGATGATTCAATTCAACCATATTTGACACAATGGGAGCAAGTCTACCCACTGCATGTTTCTCACTTCATACCAGAACACTTCCAATTCAGGGAATCCAAGATATTTGGCTATTCCACAATGCTGAGCATACACTTTCAAACAATGTACCCAAGAATCCCAAAAAATCCAAACACACTGCCTGCTGGTAGGCATTGCGAATTAACATTTTCGATCCTCTCACAATGCCTACTAACAAGACTGCTCCTCGCTTCTCTACCTGTACACCACAGCCAGAAAACCTCATTAATGGATCCTCCGATGTCCGCGGACACCCGCAACTGTCCGTGATCTCCACAGTCCGCTTTCCATGCCAGGCATCCTCATAAGTCCCGGATGTGGCACGTGCCGTTTGCAGACTACCACGGTGTCTGCAGATGTCACGGCCACTCAAAGGGATGAGGGGAAAATTAAGCACAATGTAAGTTATTTAATCATTAGTGGTGGACCTGAAAAGAACCTTTATCTTATTTTTTTAGGGAGTTTGTTAACAAACACCTTTTTTCCCTTTATTTTTGATTTTGTGTACAGTAGTACTGTTGTTATGCTCACGTTGTCTCCGCGGGGACTCCGGACGTTGCTGAGAGGACAGCCGTCTGGACTGCTGGGCTCGATAACTCGGGAGATATCAGATATCGTCTGCTTGGGGTCTGCTTCTAAGAATGGATTTAGGTCAGCTGTGGGCTACTGGAACATGTGTTCGCCCAGACCTCCCTCCCTGGTTTCTCTTCCCCTGGGTATTGGATTCTCCCCTTTAATGCTCCTCACCTGATATTTGTGATTGGTGAGCTATCCATCCTGCTACTCGTTGCAGGGGCGTTGCTGCAGGGCACAGGCTCTGGTGGACCAAGTTACGTCACTGGTCCCCTTGCCCAGTCCGGCAGTGGCTAAGACTAGCTTGCCCTGACCTGCCAAGGTAAGTCTTTCCTTGTCGTCTTGCAAACCGGATATTAAATTATGCCTCCTATTATAACGATTTGTATGTATATTGGCCTACGCCAAGTTGCTTAAAATTGTACGCAAATAACTCTCCACGGCAAGGTCTTGACCTTAGGAATTGATGTAAGCCACCATCTTGAATCAAGCCTCCATTTTAGGTTAGAACCGCCATTTTGGGGTTTTTGTACAAAGTCACCCTGCAATCTAAAATGGCCGTCTCGTGTGCCCTTGTTCTTGCCTTAACCTCTCCAACCTCTGTAGGAGAGTTAATGTCCAACCTGCCTTCAGGCTACATGTTAGGGTTATGTAGACCTTGTCCTTTGTTGACCTCGGGAGCAGGGGATTACTTGAATTAGCAATGTTAAACTACAAGTATACAAGAACAGTAATGCTATCCAAATATAATATGTGAAACATTTGTTTGGTTTGTATTAAAACAGCATGTAAAGAGTGTAAATGTTAAATTAAATAATAATGGAGTGTGTTAGTAAATATATTCAAAAGTAAACCGCATGCACAAGATATGTAAATTAGGAAAGTGAACCTGGCGCGACCCTAGCTGTAGGGTATTTTGTGGAGATTTGGGGCCTGACGGTATTTTCTTACCGCCGAAAAATAACTTAGCAACAATCACTCCTTGTATTCAGATTGGGCCATGTACAACAATAATACAGTGGACATGCATTATTTCAGCACACAGACATGCGTATTTGGTATGCGTGGTTGGTATGCGTGGTTGGTGGTATTTTGGTGAGCATAATTCCCTTGTTTTATTTGTGGCCACAATATCCAGAACCCCTTATTTTTGTTTAGATTGTTCGTGTAATCACTAGAGAGACCTCAGGCTTACATTGCAGGAACACCACATTTTCATTTTTAGTGTGCCACCATGGGCAATTTCTCTCTGTCTTATCTACGGCAGCGAGCTATCATGTGGTATTTTCACTATCTTATATACGGTAGTGAACTATGTCCTGGGCCTCCATTTTTGCCGACTCATAGACCTCCGACAAACTACAACACACACAGTTAGTTATAATTGCTCATACTGAATTACATTGTGCACACGGCTGCAGCCAAATTTGATGTTTAGCTACCTTGAAAATGACAATTGCACTGTCTAAACATCTCCCCACATCATCAGCACTGTATTGGTAAATATAATACACACCACCCGTCTGCTTTCAAATATTTTTGTGTATTATAAAAGTTGCATTTAAACACGATCTCACTCTTTACAGAAATAAATAAAATAGCACAGTAACAGCATTGTCTGTGATACACTGGAAAGAGAGTGGCGGAGACAAGAACTCAATTTGCAACATTAAACATGTGAGTAAAGCACAGGAATCTCCTTTCCTACACTGACTGAATATTCTCGTACACACTCAGCCCCCACACTTCTGTAATTACCTTATCTGTTCAGCATGAGTTTTCTCCAGCTGTTCTCTTTCTGAATTTGGCTCCCTTGAAGATTAACCCCAGTGAAAACAAGCGTCTTCTGTTCTCAAACCGGGGTTATTGCCTGGAATTCTCAGCTTTTGCAGCAGGAATGCTTCAGCCAGGAAACAGGTCCTTCTCCCAGCTCTGCCAAATCTCGATTGTTCTCCCCCTCTCCTCAAGCTCCCCCAGCAAAACTCTAATCACTGCCTCTAGCATGATACTTGCTATGACGCTGCTCCAATCAGAATCAATCATGCCATCTCCTCCCTACACAATGGCTCATTTCTACAGTAACCATTTGTAACCAACTGATTTCCTGTTCCTTCAAGCCCTTTGCTTCCTGTAGTTATGTGGACAGAGCAGCAGAGAAAAAGAAAAAAAATGAATGTGCGTTTAAAAGTTCACTTTCAGAGTAGGCCTAATTCTGCAGTGGAGACACATTTTTATTAGTGGGTTATGTTAAATGCAGTTTTATTAGTCAGGTTAGTTATTAATAATGTTAGTTATTAATTTTCAAATGTGTCTCTTGCACCATAGGCATTTCAGGTGAAAAATAGTGTGCATTTTTGAATGTGCACGTGTGCTTTTAACTGTAAAAATAGATTTGCATCTTATATGTTAAAATTGTTTTTGACTGAATAGCCTGTCTTTACTTATATGTCCATGTTAATCTGGCAACACATATAGCAATGCACCACACCCATGTGGTGGTGCTGCATCAAAAAAAAATTGCTACCTGTGCAGTAGTACTGTACTCTGTGCTGTAACACGCCAAATATCCTTACATACCCTCCTTTTGTTTTTAGAACTTGGCTACAATCCAAGCCAATTCCTAAAAACAACTTGTTCTTTTTTTTTTTTTTTTTTTAAATGCATGTGTATTGGGATATCTTTCTCTTCCTAACGTAGATAGTAAAATCAGTAACATTTTCATTTTTACTGATAGCACAATCAACCATCCACCCATGATTAGCACCAGGACAGCCAAACCCACTATTGAGCGTTCCCCTCAGTTTCCCCAATTAAATCTTTCCACTTCTATTATCCCTAGATTACTAATTGTAATATTGTTTTTTCTCAAATTCATTTTTATAACATGTCTTTCTTTGTGATTCAATAAATATTCCACATCCGGATCTATTGGAAAAGTATCCCTTTGAAAAAAATCGATATTTTCCACTTGGCTTTCCCAAACATCATTTGTTACATGAAACAATGTTAACCCACCAATTGACACAATTGTATCCTTTGGAACCTGTAAATAAAAAACATTATATTTCACCTGTTTAACCACGTATGTTCCATGGTTTAAATGTACTACCGTCATGTTCTTTAAACAGGTGCTGACCAACCATTTACCTCTGACCATCTTAGCCTGTGCCATTTCTTCACTCACCATATTGCTAATAATCACTTCACATCCCTCTGATATACTTGGGTCAGATTTCAAACCACAAATAGCATCTGTGGCATCAGGAACAAACGGTTTACCTGGACACATATAATTTTGTTCTTTAAATTTTACACATGTTTCCAGGTTTGGTATTAAATAAACTTCAGGTTCCTATGACTGAAATGCCACCACTTCTGGAGTCTTAATCTTAATTTGATAAATAAGTTCAGGGGCTACATATGGGATGCATAGCAAAAATCCGATCTCTAGTCTTTCCAAGTCCACATATAACGGCATTGCATTACCCATTTCGAATGCAATTTTTACCTGTATTATATCAATTTCCCTCCTGGTCAATCTTTCTATCATTTGACGAATAATATCCTGCGAAACAAAATACAAGGGGATATGTCCTTGAATCAATTGTGAAACTGCAGTTTGAACTTCTCTCATATAATTCGTTAATAGTCTATCAACAGGACTCATTATGTTCAATATTTCATTTAAAGTTCTTTCATGCTTAAGTATTATTTTAGTCGCCCGTTGCATTACATCCGCTTGTTCATTTAGAATGATTGCAGTTTCATTTATGAATCTTACTTGTTCATCCAGTCCCCCTCTAATTCCATCTAATGTTTTTTGTATTATTTCTAGGTCAATACTCAGTTGTTGCGCTTTAGTACTCAGTGTTCCTACCGAAATAGAATTGGCTGTTGATATTGTGGTACCTATTATGGCTCCAACTATAGACATTACCAATGATATCGCGAGCATCACCGCACCTCTCTTTCCTCTCCTCTTCTTAATGTCTGCTGAATTCACGAATGTTTTTTCCAATTGCATTAATATATCTCTTATTGACTGCTTAGTGTCCTCTTTTCTTATTTCCAGCCACTCTTTAGTCTGTTTAATCTTAATTCCGGTATTGTTCAAGTGTTTTTCAATCAAAATCTCAGGATTCAATGGTATGTATATATTTTGGAAAATCATCCTTCTATCACTCATGATGAATCCTGGTGCCTCTTCCACCGCGATACCAGATGCTGGTCCAGGTTCAATGACAACCTGTGCTTCTGAATTCTTGAAGATCCCTCCAAATATCATCATCATTAACCATATCATCGGTATCATCTTCAATGCTGATCGCTTTGCAGCCTTGGTCTTCACCCCTCTTTGGGGCTTTCCCGGAATCCGTCCACGTGGGCTCCAGGACTCCATCGTCTCCCGTGGGCTCTGATCCCGGAACCTCCGACCAAATAATGTTAATTTTCTAAATCAAATAGAAAATAAACAAATGAAGTACATAGCACAATACTAACTTCACCCTTTTGCCAAAAATAAAACATGCTTGGTAAAAATATTTCGTTTATTTTTATTTTTTTTTTATTTTTTTTTTCTGAAATTAAACACAAGTTAAAAAGAAAACAAGCACATATAAAACAGCATTCAATATTTCATACATTTTATACATTTTCTCTCTGCACACCAACCATGAGCTTCCATTATATATATTTATTTATTTATTTATTTTATATTATATATTTTTACATATATTACAGTGTTTATGTGCCATTATAACAATCAACTTTTTAACTTCTTTGTCACTGCCTCCTGATTGTACCCATTTATTTTCTCTTTTTGTGTTCAAGGGACTTTATCTGTTTCTACATGCTCAAGCTGCCTGATCTCATGTCTGGGATGGCATGGTTTGATTTGATTTACATGGACAAACTGCTCTATTGCCGTTTCACCTTCATTTTTCAAAATTTTATAAACTACAGGAGAGACCTTATCTATAATTCGAAATGGCCCCTGCCAGGCTGCTAGAAATTTAGAATTTTTCTGTTTACTTTTTCCAAAATGAAACTTGTACACCTGATCCCCTACACTGTATTCCTTTACTGATGTCTTTTGTCATAATAAGACTTTGCACTGTCAGCAGCTCTTTCCAGATTTCTCTGCACAAAAGCAAATGCATGTTGCAAATGCCTCCTCAGTTCATCAATATATTCATGAACTGTGGATGCACTCACAAGTGTTTGCTCATGTGTTCTGTATAGCAGGTGTTGTGGTAACACCATTTTCCTACCTGTCAAGACCTCATGGGGGCTAACACGTGTTGCTTTGGCAGGAGTTGATCTGATTGCCATCAAAACCAACGGTAAATGTAAATCCCAGCTGGAACCTGCTTCTGCCACAAATTTCTTTAAAATATCCACAACAGACCTATTGCTTCTTTCAACTGTACCTGAAGACGCTGCCCGATATGCGATATGTAGTTTCCTTTTCACACCTAGTATTTGCCATACCTTACTCATTAGAGTACTTGTGAAATGACTGCCTCTGTCTGACTCAATTCTTTGTGGCAACCCAAACCTTGAGGTTCACCAGCAATGTGGCTGCTGTTTGCGCACTACAATCTGGTGCAGGAAGGCATTCAATCCACTTCGACATCGAACATACCACACTTAAAATATAACGGTTTCCCTTGCTCGACCTTTTTAAAGGACCTACATAGTCTATTTGCAAATCTGACCATGGGAGAGTTAGGCCTCTTTTCATCAATGGTGCTATATGCATTGGTGAAGCAGGTTTAAATTGGGCGCATACTAGACATCCTCTAGTATATAATTCCACATCTTGGGACATATGTGGCCAGTAAGCATAATCTTTTAGTATTTCTAATGTTTTTTGTGAACCTCTATGGCCTGCAGTTATGGCATCATGTGCATGGTGTAGCATTAGCCCTCTGAATGAAAGGGGTACTACCCGCTGTATTTGTCCTGTTATGGACTCTCTAATCATGAGTCCATCCTGTAATCTAATTCGTGTTTTGTTCTTTAATAGCACCCTCAACTCTTCTTTTCCCATACAATCATTTTCTGTTAAAGGATTTTGTTCGGGATCTATCAAATGATTATAATAGATTCCCAAAATTCGATCATTCTTTTGTGCCTCAATCAAATCTTGGTCTGGCGTGTCATGACTCCACTGCACCACTGGTTGATCTACCTCCTTTGGTGCTTTAGAACGTGTCACTGCATCAATTTGTATTTCACCCATTAAATAATCAATAGGTAGCAATTCTCCCATCACAGCCCCAATCTTAGCCAGGTGGTCTGCCTTATCATTTTCCTCCTTATCTTCTCCTGGTGTTTTTAAATGCCCACGAATTCTTCTCCAGTATATTGTTAAATTATTCTCTGACACCAATTTGTCTATGGCTTGTATCATTTTTCCATGTTTAAGTGGCTTTTTGTTGTATGTAACCATGCCTCTTGCTTTCCAACCAGGCAAATACTCCACAAAGCTATTCCGTGCATAGTCAGAATCAGTCACCAGGACAATTTCACTGAACTTTTTATCAACTGCATTAGCAATTGCTTTATAAATGGCTGCCAATTCCGCCACCTGACTGCTCCTATCTCCAATCCTCATCCCTCTACTGGGGACACCTTCACATTTCAACCAGACATTTCCTATTCCTGCCACTAACTGTTTATTACTGTCATTTTCAATGTGAAAAGTAAAACCATCCACATATACAATTGGCACATCCTTGCATGTTTTTTCATCAAAAGCTTTGTGTGGTGATTGTTCAAATTCCTGCAAACTAGTTTCCAGTTCCATTTCATTTGGTATTTGTTCAGCTGCACAGTCATGTAAGTCAGCTAACCCTTGAGCAATTGGGTTCTTTTTATTTTGTCCATATCTCACTTCTACGGGAAAACCTTGTAATGCCAGCGTCCATGAAGTGATTCTGGATTGCGCTAGATTACCTGATCTAATTCTTTTACTCTCTAAAAATTGCAAAGGTTGATGATTTGTTTCAATAATCACCTTTTCTCCCTGCACAATGGGGCGGAAATGTTGTAGCACCCACACAGTGGTTAATAGGGCCTTTTCACATTAATTAAATTTCATTTAAACTTACTTGCATATGCAATGGTTTTGTGATTCAAATCGTGTTTTTGTGATAACACTGCTGACATACAATGTTCAGAAAAACCTATTTCTATAAAGAAATCCCTGTCCTTTATGGGGTATGCTAAACATGGTGCCTTTACAAGACATTCCTTTAATTTAGCCACTGCATCAGACTGCTCTTTTTCCCATTTCCAGGGAGTATTCAGTTTAAGCAGTTTAGTCAATGGTTGAGTGATTTCTGCATAATTTTTAATGAACTTTCTGTTATAGCCTGTCATCCCTAATAAACTTTTTACTCCTTTCACATTTTTAGGATCTTTTAATCTTTGTATGGCCTCTATTTTCTTCTTTTGTGGATTTAGCCCATGTTCAGTCACTTCATGCCCTAGAAAGTTCACTTTTTTCTTGCACCATTGTGCTTTTTGCAAAGATACTTTGGCGCCTGCTTTCTGCAATTGGCCAAGTACATGTCTTATTTCATCAAAATGGCTTTTCAGGCTTTTATTTTTTATCAGGACATCGTCCACATAAACTATTGTTCCTCTTTCCGCTGCATCCGGCATGGCCTTTCTCAAAAATATGCCAAATTCACTCCCACTATTGATGTACCCGAACGGAGCTCTAAGCCAGGCATATTGAGTCCTGTCAAATGTAAAGGAAAATAAATGTTGTATCTCCTCTGCCAATGGCACGCACCAATATCCAGAGGTGAGATCTAATGTGGTAAATACATTTGAACCATGTATCTGAGCTAGGCCCTGATCAATGAATGGCAGTGGCCATCTAGATACTGGTACTCTTTTATTTAACTCTCTCAAGTCTGCACACAGCCGCCATTGACCATTTGGCTTTAACACACCTAAAATAGGTGTATTGGATGTGCTATGAATGGGCCTGATGATTCCCCGCGATTCCAAATTTTTAATAATCTCTGCCAATGATTCTAAACATGCCAGCGGTAGTCTACACTGGCGTACAAACACTGGATTTCTGCTACACCCTCTGGTAGTGTGGCCACATGTAAATCAGTTAAACCACAATCATAAGCATCTTTTTCAAATACATCCTTAAACTCCATAAATATCTCCCTCAGATTGTCCCTATCCTCATTGCTTTCACACGCATCCGCTAAGGAGATCTGCTCTTCTACCATTTTGGAAAATTCTGGAAAATCTTCTGGCAAGGGAATCTCGGCGCTTTCCTCTAACTGTGTGGCTGTGTCTTTTTGTAAAGCTGCCACTTTTAAATATTTTGGCATATCAGCTTCCACTTCAATGGGCTGATTTTCTGTTTCATTTTCATTTAAATTAAATATTATGCAATCCTCTTGATGGCAGCACACTGTCTCATTTGAATCATAAGGATACACAGAATGAATTTTAAATATTCCTTTGCGCTGAGAGTCCAGGTGTTCTGGCAACTCACCCTTGGCATCTACATACTTTTCAGGAATATTTCCAATCACCATGTTATTTAAATCTGCCGTATAATGTGATTTTTGTATGGCCATTCCTAATGGGAGTTTTCCTCTAAATGAATATCCTGACAACCTTTATTATTTACCATAATTTTTACAGATCCTTCACCAATATTTACCAATGGAATGTATTCATAATCCAGGCCTTGCTGTTTTATGGATTCATTCAGGCATACAAATGCATCAGAGCCTTTCATCTGCTGTCCATTTTTGCATTTCAGTGTTATTGCAAACTGTTTTGTAAATGCAGGAATAATAGTATCTTTCCTCATTTGTAATTCGATTGCATAAGGAACCAGTTGTGCACAATGATAAGCCCTTCTTTTGTCTTCAAATTCAGGTGCCGGACCACCTAGGCGTGACCATATTTTTTGATTAAGGAAATCTAACACCATACACATTCTGTGCATGATGTCATTGCCCATGTAAAATTCATTTTGTGCTCCACTCACTATCCATACATTATGGTAAATTGTTTTCTGCCCAATGCTAATTTTAAGCATGCATCTGCCTGCAATTCGGTTTTCAAAGTCTGGACTGTCCAACCCAGAAACATATTGGTTTTTAATCCTAAATCTCGGGATTTCTTCCCTCTCCATTATTTTTTGCAACAATTTCTCATTAATGAAACTCCTTTCATGTCCAAGCGCTAAAGTGGCTTTTATTGTTTTAAAATAGTCATTTATACCAACATGAACCCATGGTTGCTCATCTTCCATGTGTATTTCTGCCAGAGTGGTAATGTGTTTTTCTGAATCTGTTTTAGGAGCAATATTCTGTTTGCATGTTTTCTCTTTTAAATAAAAACGTAATGTGTGCTCATCTATGGCAGTCTGCCAATTTTTCCTTGGGTCCAAGTATATTTGTACAGGTAGTTTTTCATTGTCGCTCTGCATTTTGTCTTGACACATTAATATAACAGTGACACTAGGTATGCAGCTATTCTGGAGATGTACCTCCACAGCATCATTTGTTTTGGCAACGGTTTGACATTCATTTATATTGCTGTTTTGTGATTTCAGTTTCTTAGGCCTCAATGGTTTTTTGGTTAAGGACCACAGCACTCCATTCACCCCATCTATGAGAGGAGACAATCTTTTCAGGCAATCTGTCCCCATCAGAAATGGAATTTCACAAATAGATGTGATCAATACCTCTTGTTTGATTCTGTGCTTTCCTATTTTTATGTCAACCTCAGTTACACCTATGATGGGCACCTCCTCCCCATTAAAGTTATGCACTGGGCCTTGATTTTCCTTCACTGTGATCTGACTCTGTGGGGGTCTCCCTTCATTGATACTCTTTACCAGCTCCTTGGACATAATTGTGGCCTGTGCGCCAGTGTCAATCATAGCAAAGGTGTGGCATTTTTCTTCTACAGTGATGGGTGCATAATATCTGTCCTCAACTTCCTCTAATACACATAAGAAATGTGAATTCTTACTGATTTCAGGGCTCACCTTTCTCAGGTCTTTTTCACTTTTGGCTAAACACATTGGTAAATGGAAAGACATTTTTCCCTCCTTTTCACCCATTTCTGCGTGAGAGACTTTATTCATTTCTCCATGGTCAGAGGTTTTTTGGAGTGTGGCCACTGTTCGCCCAACCATCTGGTTAACATCAGAGACCACATTACAACCTTCCAACTGAACATGTGTAACAACATCATTCAGCAATTTGTCATTTTTTAATTCTGTGCATTTGTGATCATTTAGTGTGATACCAGCCCTTTCAGCCTCTTCAAAAATATGTGGCTCAAAGAATTCTTCAGGTGATTGACTTGTACCCTCCTTTTGAGTATTTCCTTTTTCTGTCTGTGTTTGGTCATTGTTTTGCTTGCCCAGGGAAGGAGCTATAGCATCCCCACTTACTCCCTGTTCACTGGTATTCCCCATGCATGAGTCATTTTTCTTAAATCTGTCCCTTTGTTCTTTTGGAATTCCTAATGTTTCTTTTTCATTTGTACAAATCTTTACTGTTTTATTTAGCTCTAGGTTAAACCGTACCTCTTTTTTAGAAGTATTTGCACTTTCTGTCACAAGTTCATTTACTGGCACTTTCACATTTAATCCATTAGGCATCTCAGAGTCGTTATGCAAAATTATATCAGAGCAATCTGTCATTTTGGCACTGCAGTTATCATGAGTACTTAGTCACTTTTCGGAAGCCCCCCGTTCATTGCTATGGCCATCAGCCCCCTCTTTGTAAGGTTGTTTTTGCGCTGTACAGAGTTTTCCTATTTGCTCAGCTAACATTTTCACTTGGGCCTCAAGGCACTGGAACCTTTCCATCTCTCTAGGATCCTCTTTCTGTGGCCTAGGTCGATATTGGTTGTTTTCCCCCTGATTGGATCTATTCTGATACCTCTCAGGTGATTGATGTCGGTTGGGATGGTTTCTGAACTCTTGATTCATTTGTGGAGGGGAGCGGGTAGCACCCATCCTTTGATTATAGTCCCCTGGTGGGGAATCATTGTACTGACGTGGATTGTAGTTCACGTTTTGCCTCATGTCCTGTCTCTCAGATTGTGGGTATTGGCCCCTAGGTTGATTTCCATTATCAGTAAATCGATCCACATATCGAGGCCTATCCTGATTACCATATATCATGGTGTTGGGATCAAATCTGCTCTGTGTCCCCAATGACTGGTAGGGACCATCATTTCTTTGATCTTGATTTTGTCTCTGGTTATTGTTCATACCTGCCATATCAGGCCGATATCCTTCCCGGGGTCTGTCCCCTAAATACCTAGGGCTGATGTAGCTCTCTCTATTACTAGGATCATGTGATTGGAACATTGGTACAGGAAATGGCGATCTTTGTTGATTACCCCTTTGTTCAGGTGTCACATTATTTTTACCTTGGCTTTGAGCAGACTCAAGGGACATTTTGGCTGACCTGATTTCCATTACTGTGGCTGAGGGTTCTTTAGATTTAGGTCTAGTATCTTTCATTTTATCACTTTCTCTACCCTGACAATAGAGTACCTCATATAGTTTTGTGCTTTGATGTACAATCCATTCAATGGACTTGTCACGGTCAAATTCACGGACCAATTGGGATATGATGTCTTTCTGTAGCCCATAGAAGTATGCAGTTTTAAACTCATTGGAATTTGAGTCAAAAGATACATCAAAGCGAGAAAATGCTCTTTTTAAGTCTTGTAAAAATTGGCGAGGGGATGTATTAGGTCCAGCAGTAATTGTGTAAGCGACTTTCTTTGCCTCCTGCAATGACTGAAAAGGAGAAAAATGACGCCTAATTTCTTTTTCAAACTCCAACCAGGTCATATTCTGCTGTTCATTTAATCCCCTTATGATGCTGGCCGTCGGGGCATCTAAAGTTAAATGAAAATATTGTCTGTACTGTTCCTTAGGTATCTGGAGTGCTTTAAAAATGTCATGCACCGCTTCTAAGTGATCCTCAATGCAGCATTCACCTCCCTTTTTAAATGGTTTGATCAGGGCTTTAATGGATTTCATTATTTTTATGGGGCTACTTGTTGCAATGCATGGAATTGCACTATTTTGTGATTCAATCCTGTTTTCAGGTGTATGAGATTGGTGGCTGCCCCCAATGGGAGTATCAAATCCCCCAAGGGCGCTGCAACCAAGTTCCGTCACCGGCCCAGTCACTGGAGCACTAGCTCTTTGGGCAGAGCTAGAATTCACCTCCACTCCATTGAATGTGGTACCCTGCCGCCTCTCCTGGGACCTGGGAATTCACATTTGCTGTTCTAAGTCCTTACACTTTTTAAGGAGTCTGTTTGCTTCATTTTGCAAATAGTTGTTTTCATCACTCATCTTATTAATCACCTCCTGCATGTCGCACATTTGCATTTGGCATTCATTGAACTCTTTATTTCGCTTGTCTCTTTCTTGAATCATTTTAATCATTTCTTGTTCTGCACTCTGGAGATCACATTCTTTTTCACAATGTTCTTTTTGTAAAATCTGCATTTCTGAAACAACCTCATCTTTATCTTGTCTAATGTGGTCCACTAAGGCTTTTAAGTGTACCAATTCTTGCTCACTATCCTCAAATTGTTTCTTGCTTTTGGATAACTGAGCATCAAAGTCTCTGCATTTTAATTGCATGTCTTTTTGGCATACATCCAATTCTGCTCTTAACATTTCCTGATTTTTACTTGCCCCATCTAATTCAGTCTTTAACCTGTTAATTAGCTGAGTATCATTCTCCTGCATTCGCAGGGACTTATTCAAAATAAACCATATTTTGCCGCATAGCCGTATTAAACAGTCTTTCTCTGCACTTTTATCTGCTGCATTCAATAATCTTGTAAGGCAGACCTGAATTATGCTGCCTTCTGCAAAAATATTGTCTAGTTTTTCTTTCTGCACCTCACCCTGAATGCGTTCACGCCATTCTAACGTGCTGTTCGACGACCAAGTCCCATGTGCAAACAACTTTGCCTCTAAATATTGCACTAGGTCTGAGAATGTGGTTTCCCTTTGTGACATTCTGAAATTCGTTTTTAGTGGCACACTGCTATTATAAAATGGGTTCCCTTTAATGTGCAAATGGCAGTGTGAGACACGCTTGCCACGCCCAGTACGTACTCTATGATCACTTTCCCGGCCTGCAACGCACCATAAATATGTAGGGTATTTTGTGGAGATTTGGGGCCTGACGGTATTTTCTTACCGCCGAAAAATAACTTAGCAACAATCACTCCTTGTATTCAGATTGGGCCATGTACAACAATAATACAGTGGACATGCATTATTTCAGCACACAGACATGCGTATTTGGTATGCGTGGTTGGTATGTGTGGTTGGTGGTATTTTGGTGAGCATAATTCCCTTGTTTTATTTGTGGCCCCAATATCCAGAACCCCTTATTTTTGTTTAGATTGTTCGTGTAATCACTAGAGAGACCTCAGGCTTGCATTGCAGGAACACCACATTTTCATTTTTAGTGTGCCACCATGGGCAATTTCTCTCTGTCTTATCTACGGCAGCGAGCTATCATGTGGTATTTTCAATATCTTATATACGGTAGTGAACTATGTCCCGGGCCTCCCTTTTTGCCGACTCATAGACCTCCGACAAACTACAACACACACAGTTAGTTATAATTGCTCATACTGAATTACATTGTGCACACGGCTGCAGCCAAATTTGATGTTTAGCTACCTTGAAAATGACAATTGCACTGTCTAAACATCTCCCCACATCATCAGCACTGTATTGGTAAATATAAAACACACCACCCGTCTGCTTTCAAATATTTTTGTGTATTATAAAAGTTGCATTTAAACACGATCTCACTCTTTACAGAAATAAATAAAATAGCACAGTAACAGCATTGTCTGTGATACACTGAAAAGAGAGTGGCGGAGACAAGAACTCAATTTGCAACATTAAACATGTGAGTAAAGCACAGGAATCTCCTTTCCTACACTGACTGAATATTCTCGTACACACTCAGCCCCCACACTTCTGTAATTACCTTATCTGTTCAGCATGAGTTTTCTCCAGCTGTTCTCTTTCTGAATTTGGCTCCCTTGAAGATTAACCCCAGTGAAAACAAGCGTCTTTCGTTCTCAAACCGGGGTTATTGCCTGGAATTCTCAGCTTTTGCAGCAGGAATGCTTCAGCCAGGAAACAGGTCCTTCTCCCAGCTCTGCCAAATCTCGATTGTTCTCCCCCTCTCCTCAAGCTCCCCCAGCAAAACTCTAATCACTGCCTCTAGCATGATACTTGCTATGACGCTGCTCCAATCAGAATCAATCATGCCATCTCCTCCCTCACTACACAATGGCTCATTTCTACAGTAACCATTTGTAACCAACTGATTTCCTGTTCCTTTGAGCCCTTTGCTTCCTGTAGTTATGTGGACAGAGCAGCAGAGAAAAAGAAAAAAAAATGAATGTGCGTTTAAAAGTTCACTTTCAGAGTAGGCCTAATTCTGCAGTGGAGACACATTTTTATTAGTGGGTTATGTTAAATGCAGTTTTATTAGTCAGGTTAGTTATTAATAATGTTAGTTATTAATTTTCAAATGTGTCTCTTGCACCATAGGCATTTCAGGTGAAAAATAGTGTGCATTTTTGAATGTGCACGTGTGCTTTTAACTGTAAAAATAGCTTTGCATCTTATATGTTAAAATCGTTTTTGACTGAATAGCCTGTCTTTACTTATATGTCCATGTTAATCTGGCAATGCACCACACCCATGTGGTGGTGGTGCATCAAAAAAAAAAATTGCTACCTGTGCAGTAGTGCTGTACTCTGTGCTGTAACACGCCAAATATCCTTACATAGCCCAGTGTATAATTAACCTGTAAGAGGGCTGGACATCATTTTACAAATTGTACAAATGCGTCGATGTCCAGCTAGCAAATTCTGTTCACTGCTCACATTGAACCCTGCTGGTGGTCTCTGTGATGTATTGACGGCCAAATAGCTATTTGTGTACTTTGTTGAATACTGTTCAGTTTTGTAATAAAGATTCTGGGAATCTTTACAAGCCTGTGTCGGTGTATTTTCCTTTGCTTGGTCTAACAGCCGTAATATTGTATTTTTTCTGATTCCACAGATGGCGCCCGAATAGAGACCCTCGAGATTGACTTCGTCTCGTTGAAGGTTGGCTCGGCTATCGGACCGGGATCGGACGGTGTCAACAGAACCGGCCACTCTAGACGAGAAGCGAATTCCTCGACGAAACTGCACGATACGATCCCTGGACGGTGAGCTGTAGCCCGAGACGACGTCTTGACGAGGGTCCATATATTTGAGGTGGGTAAATTTGCTGAAAATCACCAGACACGTGGGTCCTTACCATTGTCCTTAGTAACCCGATTGGGCCTCCCAGTCCTTTGGTCAGGTGAATCGTACCCCGATTCTTAATCTAACCCTGACAATTTGAATTTGGAGCATTGTACTCGTGAGCACAATTATTTAACCAGGTAACACCAGAACTTTGATATGCCTGGGAAATTGTCTGCCTGCTTTAGGGCATTATTCCGCAGCGACAGACAATCTTTCGAAGATAGCCGTCCCGCACCACAGGAGGGGTCGCCGACATGTACTATGTACTGTAAGAAAGGCTTTGGTAGTATAGCATTTAATGACATTTGGCACAGACAAACCAGACATAATTCTGAACTTCGGTGGCCAACCAATGGTAGTTTTGAAATCCCTCGTATAGAATATTTAGAGTCTGTATTAGTAAAGAAAAAGGCTAGACCTGCAGCATTTGACGTGTTGCACAGTTGGAAAACAGAAGCTTTGCAGCAACAAGAGTAGAGAGAAACACATGCGTAGACATATGACAAATTTGGAAAAGGCACGGTTAGATGATCAAAATAAACAATTGGAGTCAGTTAGGAACACGGACAGGGTGTTTCAATTAGGCATTCAGAAAATCTACCTTTGAAAAGATTTTCATACGTCAGATGAATTGATTAATAAGCTTTTGCATGAACGAAGGCCCGATGCCTCCGTGACACCTCCGTACGTCCCTCCTCCAGGTGCTTTTCCCCTTCCTGTTGTAGTTCCCCCTCCTATAGTTCCTCCGGTCCTCCCTGCTGCTCTTCCTGTTGTTCTTCCAGCCGTTGCCCCTTTGCCTGCCCCCTTGCCTTCACCTGTTGTTATTCAGAATGTGCCTACTCTTCCTCTTCCAAGTGATTCTGCATCGCTTGTAGTAGACCAGGGAGCAAGACCAAGGGTTGTGACTCGTAATACTGTGTCCCCAGATAAAAGGAGTGAATTGACTGCTTGGGCTAAAAATTGTATGGAGAAGGGTGAACAAGCTGATGATTTTTCCACACTTTTTACCCATGTAGGTGTATTTTCCTTTGCTTGGTGTAACAGCCGTAATATTGTATTTTTTCTGATTCCACAGTCTACTTGTTAATTGTCTTTCTATTGACTTTTCCCGTTGTTTTGCTCCGTCTTCTTTCTTGTCGTCTTGTTTACTCCCTTTTAAGATGTTTTAGCATTGTCCTTGCTGTTAGCATAGCTTTTATTTGTAGTTCTTTCTCTCACATATCTTTTCCTTCCTCCTCAGGTGCCGAGATGAAGTTGGTGTCCGCGGGGCACCATGCTCAGATCTACTCCGCTTTGGATGAGCTTGCGAAGAGATGGAGCGTTGCGCACCGCAACCCAGTAAGTATGACTGTGCAGGGTTTAAATTGCAGGGTGCGCGTAAGTCTTTAGTTTTCCAGAACTGACCTGTTGTCCTTCTTGTTCTTTCTTCCAGGTGCCTAGTAGCTGTGGTTCTGAGGATTGATGATTAGGCGGCCACTGATGGAATTCTACGACAGCGTCCAGAAATAGGTAAGTGTTGTTCTAATCGTGTTTGTTTTGTCTTCTTTCCTTGCAGCTGAAGCTGGATGTCTTGGAGTTAAAGCGGGTCGCGATGCTGCAGAAAACAGAGAGCTGGTCATGGTGAGCGTCACGCTGCTTGGGAGCAGTGTAACGCAAAGCATGGATTTCAGCAGGGGTGGGGCTTAAACACTCGACCACACCCTGCCACTCCCAAAAGACTTGTCTGCATACACTGCTTGTAGGCAGAAGCAGTAACTCACCAACCCTCCATCTTGCAATAAGGGAGAAGCACTTCCTGTTCCATATGAGCCTCGGGCCAAAGGCACCAGGATTGAGCCCAGTTGGCTCCACAGCGTGATCTGTTAAGAGTGGGGCCCAGGAAATGTTTAAAGGCTCCGACTACATTATGGGGTACTGGTGCCTCAGAGCACCGAATTGTGACAACTGTACACTATGCATTTTCCTTTACAATTGGCGTACAGGAACTTTTTCAATGCATTCCTAACATTGTAAAGGATAATTGCATTTCCAACATCTGTGAAATGAACTCTATCTTGACAAAAAAAATCACACCATCCGAAATGATATTGTTTTTCTCAAAAGATGACATCACTGCAGCATATACAAAAGCAGATACAGCTTTATTGACAAGTTGCCTTTTTTCTTCAATTTGTGGACTGAAAAAGATTGTTGGACATCTCCATGTTTCCCTCTGGCTTATTTCAGAAAAAATTATCTTGCCAGCAAGAAACAGTTCCATTAGGTGTTTAAAGAAATCCTTCAGGGAAACATGTAAATACACTGAATTCACAAACCCAAAACTGTCCCCTCCACAATGCACAATTACAATGTCTGGACATTTAAAGTTAGCCATACTTACACAGAATGAACACATTCTTGCCCAGTTGAAGCCACACACTACATGCCCAAGACTTCCACTTCTGCCAATCCAATATTTCTAAGGATGCCATGATCTTCAGCATAAACATTCAATGACTGAATTTAAATGTCCCTCAGAATCCACACAGTCTGCCTTCTCAAACACATAGCCATTGCCATTTTCAGTGTTCTGACAACTCCTGCAAATAAAACTCCAGCTACCCTCTCTTCTTGTACACCACACCCAGCAAAGCTGATTGTCTAATCCCCGCAGTCCCCTTTCCATTACAGGCCTCCACAAAAGATCTGGATGTGGCATGTGCCATCTGCGGACTACCGGAGTGTTTGCGGACCCCGTAACACAGGGGCATCCCTTCTATCCTTTCCACTTTCATGTTCTCAACACTCCCTCATTGGTTGCTATCAGAGAGTCACACATCCATCCACCAATCACATCTAAAACCTCTACACCTAACACTGTTATCTTGCTTAAACACTTCAGATGTACACTTGAACTCTCACATATCTCCTGTTAATGAAAGGCATCTGCATAAAAAACGACTCTGCATCTGTCCAAGATTTCTATTTCCAGATTCAACAAGATCTGCATCTAATAATACATAGTACATAGTACAGGTATGATAATATTTAAAACATGTTTTCTTCAACTCTTTTACAAATGTATATATATATAGAGGGTTTCTGGTACTTACCCTGTAATAAGCTTCTCAATAAGCATATTCTCTGTTTTAACTACTTTAGCAAATGCCATGCATTGCAACATTCATCAACTGCTCACATGAAACAGCAAACAATTAGAATGTGCTGCGTTTCAAAATCTTTCATTTTAGAAGCATTGTGATGAAAGTAAAAAATGCATATGTACATGTACAGCAGCACTGTGACACATTTTCATAAAAGAAAAGGAAAAGCAGATACATATAGGTCTGTAGACCATTTTTAAGTGGCACTTAGTGTCTGCCACTTGAATATGTTGCCACTATATGCATACATCCCAACATCACCCATTCCAATCTATAGGTGCTTATTAAGTCTTTATTTTTTCCTTTGCATTCTGTCACTTCCAATTCCACTTCGACCATTATAAAACTCAAACTACAAGTCCCGGAATGCAAAAAAAAACACGACTGAACTTCAAGATTCGAAAATATGACATGTATATCGAATACAAAATATTTTTTCAATATTTTCAAAATATTCTTTTGGGAGGCATTTTGAAGACAGTTTATCTGCATTTATTGCAGGACTGTGTCACTTTTTCATAAAAGAAAGTAAAAGCAGATAAAATAGATTTGTACACCATTTATAATTGGCGCTCAGTGTGTGCTGGTGTAATATCTTGACAGTAGATGTATACTTCCTAACATAACCCATTCCAATCTTCAGCTTTTTATGCAGTCCTAATTCTTTCTTTATAATCTGGGATTTGTACTCCAACTTTTATAATGCGAAATGTGGAACTATCAGTCACAGAACACAAACAAAAAATCTAGGACTATATAAACACCTACAGATTAGAATAAATCATATTGACAAGTATGCATATACCCCTAAGATATTAAAACGTCCAGACACCAACTGCCATTTAAAAGTGTTCTACAAATCTTATACACCCACTTTTCGCCTTGTTTACAAAACATTACAGAGCTTCTATGATATGATATGATATGGTATTTATAAAACACCTATAAACAAGTGTTTTCGAGGAAAGGGAGGGGGAACAGAGGGAAGATAAACAGCAATCCTACTAGGCCAGGTGTCATTCAGATTGCGCACGTGCATGGGAAGGGGAAGGGGAGAAAGTGCAAGGGAGAGGTGGAGGGGAGAGTGCAGTACATGGGATAATAGATTAATAACATAGTAAGTACTGCCAGCTGGTGGCAAGAGCAAGGGTAAGTGCAGACATCCAGTGTCAAGTGCTGGTAGAGGGACTGTAGGGATACAGCGACAGTCCAGAGTGCAGGGGTTGCCAGGAATTCAGCGCAGGTGGGCGACTGGCAGTGGAGGGGACCTAGGACTGAGATCGGAGGGTGCCCAGGTAACCAGTGCAGTTTCAGCCAGGAGTTCAGCAGGGGGGAGGAGGAGAGAAAGCAGAGGCAAGGAGAAAGGTTTTGAGGTGCTTCCGGAACCGGAGATGGTTCTCCTCAAGTTTCAGTGAGGCAGGGAGGCTGTTCCAGAGGGCAGCCCCGGCCGAAGAGAGCGATCTACCGCCAACTCGTTGCTTGGAGAAGTGACTGACCCTGAAGGAGATGAAGGCGGATGAGCGAAGAGCTCAAGAAGGAAGATATTTAGGAAGAGAGAGTAGAAGGTATTGAGGCCCCAGGCCATAGAAGGCCTTGTGGACAATGCAGAGGGTTTTGAACTTAATCCTCGCAGCCACTGGGAGCCAGTGCTGGGATTTCAGTCCTGGAAGATACAATCCCTGGGCTTGAGCCCAAGAACAAGTCTTGCAGTCCTGTTCTGAATAAGTTGCAGAGGGCAGAGAGTAGAGGCAGGCAGATTTAGTATGAGGCTGTTGAAGTAGTCCAGCCTAGACAGAACCAGAGCTCTGGAGACAGTGACCTTCTGGGGGAAGGAGAGGAAAGGAAGAATACCTCTGAGGAGGTGTAGCTGGCAGTGTGACTTCTTAGAGACGTCGGACATGTGAGAAGAGAAGGAGAGTGTGGAGTCGAAGATGACCCCAATGTTTTTGGCCTCACAGGTGGGTGGAGGAAGAGGACCAAGAGAGGCCGGCCAGAGAGTGACAGGATTGGGTGTACCGATGAGGAGAATCTCAGTCTTACTGGCATTAAGGCAGAGATCATTGGCAGCACACCACTCCTGGATGGCGGACAGACAGTCAGAGATGAAAGAGGGAGAAGAGGTGGCTGAGGGTAGACTGAAAATGAGCTGAGTGTCATCCGCATAAATGCACATACGCATTTCTTAACTTTCATGAAAATTCTCCAGGAAGCAAAAATGTTTAACTGTCCACCAATTTTATTAACTGTTTTCACCACCACTCATCCTTTCTTCATAAATAAAAACCTTGCTTACTAAAAGTACTTCACCAGTACCACATATCCCCACTAACTTTCTTTTACAATTACAGGAAAGAAGCACATTACCGAAGACAACATCCGAAAAAAGAATACCCTTCACATCCAACAAATTAAGTAAATTAATGTACCATCTATATGTCTGCAATTACAACAGCACAGTTCCACTATATATTACCTTAGACTACTCTTTTCAAACCAACTTTTCTTTCACTCTAGCCCATTATATTCCACCATTCACACTCTTACTATTACCATCTACACATCACCATTGAAACACCTACTCTGTTGCTCTCAAACAGCACAATGACCCAACATATTCCGTCACACGATCACTCCCGTACTCACTAACCCAACACCATCACACCTCTGCAGACTCTTACTCTCACAAATTTCTCAACAAGTCCTAATATACCACCTCACATTCAAACAGCTCTCTATTCATCTCTACAATCACACCCACAAACCCATGCACCATACATGCATATACATTGCATATACATTGCACAGGTTTCCAACTCCATAGAAAAGAAATACAAAATAGAGCAGTTAATACTGAAACTACAAAATGTAGTCATCCACCTCTAAAACAATGTATAGTAAACATTAAAACTAAAGAGCTAGTAACCTCACTGAACAAAACAAAACCAGCCATGACTAAAAAAGGTAAGGTCCCTCTTGCAAAAACTAAAAATAAGAAATTATGTATAAAGCCAAGCAGACCTGGATTCCAAAATGTCTGCTGTGCACTGAGGACGTGTGCAGGTGAAAAATCCATCATAGCAGCACAATGCATGGCTAATTTACAGGTGGTTCCCTCGTCGTCATAATCAGAATCGAGATGCTTTGGAGTTCACGTTCGTTCCAAAAGGATTCCGCAGTGCAGATTTGAACTTTATCGAAGGGAAAGACGCCTTACATGCTGACCACGCCCGAGGCAGCATTAATGAGGTGGATGCCTGTAGCAAACTCGGTCGGAACGGAATAAGACCCTGCTAGACCCACATACTGAGCAAGATAGCTGCAGCAGAGCATTGGGAAGACGCGCCCGACAGAAGTCCCCTCTCATCTATGAATCCTCCATGGACGCGGTGCGAAACTTGATCACGAATGTACAATCATACAAAGCTGAAGCGGTGCACACCAGGCGGCTGGATGATAAGTGCCCTGTGCTGAGAGCACAGTGATGCATCAGGTGAAGCCCAGATTTTGTATCAGTGGATAAACTTTGCCAGTAGGAGTGGGATTGCACGTGTGGAGCTCCCCTTGTTGTGCTGGAATGACTAACATCACGGTGGGGCTTGAATAAGGGCCTACTGAGGTTCTACCGAGAATCTCTGGTGAAGCAAAGGCGCATAGGGTCTGCTGGTGCTGTGGGCGGATGCCTCAAAGAAGTGATCAGGTGACATGGGAGGTTACAATGGTGAATAACTGCAATATACATGCTCTATAAGATATACCCCATAAATATAAACACATTATTAAAATAAAGTGACATGGGACGGTATTGGGGGTGAAGAGAGTAATACTCCACCTGGCTTCTGAACTCATCAGCACTTGGGTGACAGCAACTGGTTCAGACATCTAATTACGTGCAGCAAGGGTGTGGTCTGCAATGTGGAGAGGGAGGAAAAGAACATAAGGCTTTTTGGTTCCTGGCTGATTGGTGAATGTATCAAGGCCTATGAGTCTCTGGCTAGCAAATAAGTAAGCTCTGGATTTTCTATCATCATCACCATAGAGTATTGGCAGCACATTCTAAAAAAAAATATTCATTAAAAGTCTAATCTGTAAGGAATTGCCTGTTGGTTTCATGAAGACCATAGTTGAACACAGTGTCCCGTTATAAGGGTAATTTATAAATATCAGCCTACTCATTTTTACTTATACCAACATAGCCCAACTTAAGCTTATAAGTCTGCGCTAGCAGTACCCTTAAGGGTCAGATAGAACAGACGGACTCAGAAACAGGATTAACTATAAAGCAAGGATTAAGACCTTTTTTCATACTGGGTAACTAGAGCACCCAGGACAACTGGTGAGGATACCAAGTTGTATACCTATTGCTACACGTGTCCTAAACCGACCGGGGGGTCCCCCACAAATGATAAGCACTCTATGCCGGCAACCAGGAAGAAAGTGGTTTTGTCAGGCCGATCAGTGCCACAAACAACTAAAGAAGGTCCATTACAGTCCATTACAGTCCATTACAGGACATTTGGGCCAGAGGTTCCAGGCCACAGCAAGCAGACTTTCCTGTGAACAGAAGTACTGTTTTAACAGACATGGCTGGTGCCGAAGAAGACTTTGTGAAGTGTTTTCAGGACTTTCGCAGCACATTTACGGTGACATTTCAAACACAGTTTACTTTGGAGATTACACAAATGATTACTGACTTTAGAAAGACCCAATGGACCCGGGGAAACACACGGATGCAAATGAACAGACTATACAAGAATTGACGCAAGATAACAGACAATCAGAGGAATTGCTGGAACACTTTGTGAGATCAACCCATAACTTGGAGTTGCAATGCAAAGATTTAGAGAATGAGTCTCGCAGGTCAAATATTTGAGTCAGAAATCTCCCGGAAGCAGTTGGCGACCCAGACTTTGAGGAAGCAATAATATCCATCTTTAAAGAACTATTGGGTGCGGAAGACGAAGAGAAGACACCATTGGATCGTGTATATAGAGTGAGCCCAAAGACATCTGGTCCAGGAATGTTTCCCAGAGACGTGTTGGCAGCATGTGGGCACTACCCGCAAAAAGGACAAATATTAAGGGCAGCTAGACAAGCAGAACCTATTGCATATAATGGCTCAAACATCCAACTATTTCAAGATCTTTCCCCAATCACACTTCAGAAATGCAGAGAAATGCACATAGTGGTTAAATTGCTCCAAGCAAGACATATAAAAAAACAGATGGATGCTCCCAGCCAATGTATTATTCACAATGGATGGGAGACAACACAAAGTTCCCTCCAGGGAAGAAGGCATTGAATGGTTAAAAATTAAAGATGAGGAGTGAGATACTGCTCAGAATTGTCACTTGCAAACTGTTCACCCTACATTGGTGAATTCACCTGTGGAGTGGGTCGAGATACAGACAGGGTATATACCAAACGATTAAGATGGGACCATTGGAATCCTCATCTTAGATGGCCACAGTGTTCAGCTAAAAAGTGACATCAATCAAGAATCAAGACAGGAACTACTAGAATGATGTGCTGAACAATTCTATGCAGTAATGGGCTCGGGATGAGGTTCTCCAATTTGGAATCGGAGGAGTGGAGGCTCTGAGGGTTTGAGGATACTCTAAGGGGATCCCTAGAAGAAGTGGCGATCCAAGGTGGAGAAGTGGTGGTCAGAGGTACTCTAGGTACAAGTGCTCGCACCAGGGATGGGGGAGTATGGGTAGGGTGGACGGGGTAAGAAAGTTGCTAAAGGTGGAGTGAGGTGAGTTGTGAGTTGGGGGAAACCACTCTTGTTTAAGGAAACAGAAGTATGAATCAAGGTCAAGGAAATGGACAAAGTTTACATATTTGAAATTAAAGACCCAAGATATTTAAATGTTTATCTCTTAATGTTCAGGGCAAAGCAGATAGGGATGGCCGTTACCTCTTTATTATAGCTGAAATAGGGCCCATAATGATAAACCTGGTATGGATTTATGCCCTGAACACTGTCCAGGATACATTTTTGAGGAAGGTATTAGCTGAAGTGGAGGTGATGATGGTGGGGTAACAACTAATATTCAGGGACTTCAATATGGCCTGGAACCCATGTAGCGATAGAAGCGTGATAACTCAATTTCGGTCACCCCCTTCCCTCAGAAGGGCTATGATTTAGGGTAGAACAACTAGCAATATCAGATGTAAGGGTTAAAATGCAAGGAACTGAGAAAGGTTATACACACTATTCCCATCCATGTTCACAAATCATTCTTGCGCATTGATTACATTTGGGCATCTGCCAATTTGCAGGGCAGTATTACAAAAGTAGTGATTCACCTGATTGCCCTGTCGGAACATGCGCCTTTCGAAATAGAGTTTGTTCTCCCAAGACACGCCCCTGGTTTATGGGAGTGGATGTGCCCATCGGCTCTCTTTAGAGACTCAGTATTGAGGGAACAATTAGGTGGCAAGATTGTGGTAGTTTTTTAGTTAAATGATTCAGGCGAGATAGCAATGAATATACTTTGGGATGCATTTAAGGCTATGTTCTGGGGTATACTTATCTCAGAAGGGGCCCATAGACATAAACAATGCATGGCCATTGAGTCGGAACTTGAGAATGAACTGAAGATTATAACGAAGAAAATGGAATCGGATGGCGTGATGGCAGTCAAAAAGGCATATGGAAATGTTGGGGGGAGACTTCAGCTAATGCAAACGTTGAAAGTGGAAAAAGGCCTGCTATATGCAAAAGAAAAATACTATTTAAAAGCAAAGAAAGCTGACCAATTGTTGGCCAGACAGCTGAGGCAAAATCAAGCATTTCATGCCATTTTAGGCGTGAAAGACTTTCAAGGGGACCTGGTTAGAGTCACCCCACAGATACTCACACAATTTGTGGCATTTCACTCCACATTATATTAATCAGATGACCACGAAAATGTAGCTCAATACACATATTTACGACCTGTTAAGCTTCCAAAGATTACATACCAGGAACTGGAAAGTATGGAACAAGAATTAACTATTGGAGAAATATCCCCGGTAATTAGAAATCTCCCTTAGAATAAATCCACAGGCCCAGATGGATACTTTTCTTTGTTTTACAAAACATATCAATCAATATTAGCCCCAATACTGTTAAAATTATTTAACTCATTTAAAGAAACTGGATATATAACTCCCTCTATGGAGAAAGCAAAAATGAACCCTTTTCCAAAACTGACCAAAGATCCTACATTATGCGGGTCATACAGACCTATTGCCTCGAAGCAGAAATGTATATGAACATTCTCGCCAACAGATTAGTAGACATCCTACCGTCATTGATCCATCAGCATTAATCAAGGTCTATTAAACATCAACAGACCCATGACAACATCAGCCCGGTGTGTCATCTGATTGAGAAAACAAGTAAAAAACAACATCCAGCTCTTTTTTTTATCATTCGGCACAGAGAAAGCGTTTGACAGGGTGGAATGGTCTTTTTTGTTTAAAACCCTAGAAAAATGGGATTCGGTTTAGGGTTTATAAATATGATACCAGTTGATTATAAGGAATTCAATATCAGATTGCCCATTAATGGTCAGGTATCTACCACGATTACACTGCATTATGGAACGAAGCAGGGTTGTCCACTTTCCCCTCTTCTGGATGCAATACATTTGGAAACCTTCTTAGCTAAAATTAGGCAACCAGGCCAAATTATAGGGATACCATTTGGGTTAGAACATCATAAATAATGGCTTATTCAGACGATATGCTGGTCATGGCAGAATTTGGTAAGGTAGCAGGGCTAATAATAAATATTACAAAATCAGAAATACTGAATTTATCACTTGCACCAAGCGGCTCAGGTGTCTATGAACACTAACTTTGCATGGGCTAAGGATAACATTAGATTATTGAGAGTGAACCTAACCACTTCACTGCAGTAAATATATAAAGTAAACTTTCCCCCTATTCTTTTTGAAATCAGACGATTACTGACACATTGGGGCCCATTAACGATCTTCTGGTTGGGGCAGATAAACGCAGTGAAAATGTCAATATTACCCAAGGTGCTATATTTGTTCCAGGCTCTCCCAATACTGGTACCGAAATTATTTTTTCGGGAGTTACAAAGGTTAATATCAAAATTTATTTGGAAGAATGAAACCCCATGAGTAGAAATTAAAATATTACCAGGTTGCACACCTAAGGGTATTGAGAGAATGGTTTTCACTATTGACCGGAAACATTTGGGCTAGAATGGATAAAGCAATTTGTGGCCCGCATTTATCAGATCTGCTCTGGCTGCCTAAACAAGATCTCCCAAAAAACATGCATGCTAGCAAAATTAAAAACTTAGTTGAAAATATCTGGGATGGAGCAGTCAGTTCATATGAAATTACAACATACCCCTCACCCTTTTCTCCTATATTTAACAACCCACAATGTAAAACAGGTCCGGAAAAGGGATCCTTTCCTAAATAGAAAGATAGGAATTGCAACAAAATAAGGGACATTTTTCAGGGTATGGAATTTGTTTTGTTTGAACAATGCAAGAAGGAGTTGGGGTTAATGGAATCAGACAGATATCAATATTTTCAGGACATTGGCTGTTAGCCCTCCCGAATAAAGCGGCAGTCCTTTAGATCGTTAACAGCATTTGAGACATTTTTTATCTCAAATCCAGGTGAGAAAAATTTAATATCAAATCTGTATCACTTATTACAAGAGGAGTTTCAAGAAGGAAGTCTGAAAAATATGTTCAGAATTGGCAATAGATACTCGAAAAACTTTTTTTAATTATTTATTATTCAATATAATTGAATTTACATCAACTTTTTCAATTTTTACATCGAAAAATTTGTAAACCTGAACAATAAAAGATACTTCAAATTGACAATAGAAAAAGAATCATTCAGTTGAATTCATCATTTGACAAAATTGACAAAATATTTTCATGATGTAATAAAATATCTACAGACAAATGCATCATTATAAAAACAGACAGTGTATCACCAATTTCATTCCATATTTAAAGCCTTTAAAAAATTAATAGTGGCAATTCGTATGCTCATACATTCAGTTGCTGCCAAGGCGGCCCATCTATTTTTCGGGTCAGTTTGTGCAAAATACGCAAAATGATTCACAAAATGAACACTTCTCATATTGATATCTACAGAAGAATGGCAAGGGCTATGGAAAGATATTTCAAAGTTAATATGCTCCCTGCAGATTGGGGAATCATGGTATAAGGCTAGGTTACAATGGCACGATACTCCACACAGGCTATGCAAAATGAAATTAATCAGCTCTGATAAGTGTTGGAGGGAATGTAATGGGAAAGGGGACTGGCTACATATTTGGTCAGAATGCCCTAAATTGGCTGGATACTGGGGAACTATTCATAGGCATATGCAAAGTATATTTGGTACACAGGCACAGGTTCATACAAAGGACATTTTGCTGGGAATTGCTACATCTCAGGGAAGAACATGGCATAAACATAAACGAAAAGCACAGACTCTTTTAACGGTGGCAGCCTTAGTGCTGGTTGGCCAGCATTGGAAAGACAAAGATCCTCCACAAGTTCATGATTGGTTCATTAAAGTATGGAACTTTATTGCTTTGGAATGAAAAACGTACACTATTCAGGGCGTGCAACAATCTTTCACAAAAGAATGGGCTTCGGTACTGAAATTCCTACAAGATGACTATAATGTTGCACTATGCCCACAAAAGTTGCAGATTCTGGGCCTTGCATAGACTTTGATCCAAGATGGACATCATATGAATGCGGTTTAGGGTGAGGGTGAAGTGGGGATTGTGGGTTAGGGGTGTTTAAGGGGGAGAAATAAATAAATACATTAAAATAGGAGGCCTACTAACAAACCTAACCCTCTATCTACCAGTGTTAATGTAGTACATGTAAAGCATCCCAAAAATGTATGTTACAGAAAATTATCACCCATTGAGTTATTCACAATCTTATAAAAACAGCCGAAAAGGCATGATCTAACTTTAAAAACTACTGCAGGAGACTCATCCTGCAGCTCTAATTGACAGCGCTTTTCTACTAAAGAGAAAACTGTTTGTATCGATTTTAAAATGAATGAAACCACTAATCCATAAATTACAAAAACTACTTCTAAACATGCGCATTGTCAGTATATAAACCTTTTAAACTTCTGTAATGCTGACTGGATTCACACAAGCAGCACAGAACCATATTTCAATGAAGACGCTTATAAACAAAACAACAAAAAAACAATTGCCACAGACAAAAAAGGTCGAGATTATGAAATGGTGGAACAAAACATTTGGGCAACAGAAGCCATTATAGAAAAAAGTCCCTAACAAACTTTGAACCTTATTCTTCTTTCACCCAAACAAACCATCCAGTTTATAAATGGACATGCAGCTCAATGTGTAATGTACGCCAACAATCCTTTAAATCTTTATGACAATTCCTCAATCGCTATGTGAAACTAAAAAACAAAAGTACAATGAAAACTTTACAAACTATAGACCCCTGTCCAGTGCGCAGCCACAATGGTCTTGGAGGACATTCATTAACCTTCATTTTAGAAACTGCTTGCAAAAGCACTTTCCACCACATCAAAATGTCAGCAACACACCATTCTACTATACAGAATCTTGTGCATCTACTATACTATGAAAAAAGTCCTGCTCTTGAACTGCAAACTTTAAATTGCATTCTCCTGCATGGACCAGCTAAATAACTGCTTCAAGAAATAGAACACATCCAACGTAAATACTTTGGAACTGAAGTTGACTTAGAAAATTCTGTACCTTCAGAAAACGCTACTGAAAACCTCATAAACACTAATGCCCTAATAAAGACATAGAAAAAAAAAAAAGTTTCAAAACACATCTGCTGAAATACCAGACCAAATATGAGTCTGTTGTCACAGAATATTTTATAAAAAGAGCACAAAAATAGTAGATAGTGCCTACAAAATAGAAGACATTGAAGAATCCTAATGTTTCCAATTATCTTTATATCTAACAGCAGAAAATAAATACAAAATAACTGACACATCAACATTTGCACATACTGCAACACAAAGCTTAACCAAATGCCATCATGTGCTCCCACTTCTGAAAGCTCTCCAACAACTTAACTTGTACAAGAGCATTATAATCCAAATATTTGTCTTTAGATCTGAAAGAAAATGTACAAACTCTGGGAATACAAAGATCAATTGATCAATCTTTGACTGTACTTGTTAATGTTGTGCCAACAAAAGACAAAAATAATTGGCAACAACTAGTCAACTTAAACAAAGTTAGACAAGCCCTAAAATTTCTAAAAGAAAACAATGAATACTACAAAAATATAAACATGGAGGAAAACATAAGTCAACCATATTATTCAAGACTCACCAACAACTGGTCAGTTTGAATGTGTAGATCCTGTTACCGCAGCCAACATTTTAGACCAGTATACAATTGACCCAGTACACTCCAAGACAACATTGACAATGCATTAGAAACATATCAAATGCATCACGCTGAAGGATCCCTAATGAGCATTTTGGGAAATTGGTTTAGAAGCATGTTCTTTTCCTCTACTCTTTCCTGCAGGATAATGAGGAAGATATGATGAAAGGTCCACGCAAATTAGTGCATCAGAATATCGCTCATTAAGAACGTATTCTGAAGACCCTAGATTTGGACAAAATGTCAAATACATTATCCACCTCCTCTTCGAAAGTGAACTAGCAACTCTATGTTATGGAGTTGCACACACATTAAAAACAAGTTCTTACTTTAAAAAAATATCTGCTACCCAACTGCTTCAAATAATAATAGACAAAGATGAAGTTTTGCAGTCAGGTATCACAAATCTCTTGGCAAACATGCTCGGTAAAAAAGAATACTGCTTCCAACGTAACGCTGATGCATGTTGTATGCTAAGGAACCTAAGACCCCCCCGCCCACATGGTTTGTTACTTTAAGATGTGCAAAGTACGCATGTGATGACTTGCATGTCTTATTAAACACTGCAAACCTAACTAAAGATGGAAAAGATATTAAAACACCAGAAGAACTCTGTTGTCTTGACCCTGTCAATGTATCAAGGTACTTTCTTCATCGTGTCATTGCCATGATGCACTTTATCTGCAAAAAAATACCCCTATGCTCAGAGAAGTGCAAACCTTCTTTTGGTGAAAAAAATATCAATCCGGAGGAGCACCAGACATCCACATGCATTTTGCATAGAGGATACTCCTGAATCTGGCTATGATAGTGATGCCACTCTTTTACAGTTCATTGAAAAATACATTTTCTGCAACATCCCTTCAGAAATTACAGATAGTGACCTACATACTCAAGTATTACGCTTCCAAAAATATAAGTGAGGCAATTACTACCAACATAAATATAAAAACAAAGGCAAATACTACACCAAATTTTGCTTTGGCTTCCCTAGACCAATTTGGAAAAATGGACAAGTAAATAGCTTGATGTCCTTTGGGATTTTTCACCAAATATTCTGCAGGAGTGGTGGCTTGGTCTTGATAGTGTGCTTTTGTAAATTTTGTGTAAATCTGTCAATTTTGATGATATCTGGGTTTGGTCCGCGGACTCACTTCCTGTTTAGTCCCCGGACGGGTATCCAATTGGCCCAGAGGGTGTCAGGATGTCTGCAGACATCAGATGTGCCCGTTGATTGGATGGTGAAAAGAGTGAGGGGTGTCCAATTTTTGAAACGCCCACCATATTGGATCTGCGGACACTGGTGGCTGTCTATGTACAGCGTGGTGGGATAAAAGTCTGGAAAACACATTTGGGGTTATTTGGGGGTGGAAAGAGGGGATGGTAAGGGTGGGGGAGTGGAAAAAGATGGCATGGGGCTATTCTTGTAAGTTAAAAAAGTTTGGGCAGGTGTCGTAGCTGTATGCAGACACCACAGTAGTTTGCAGAAAGGGCTCTGAAAGGACAGCTTGGAAAAGACATTTGCAGTTATTTGATGGCTGAAAGAGGGCATAGAAATGGTAGGGAAGTGGAATGAAGGTCATTTGGAGCTGTTTTATAGTTGAAACAATGGTTTGGAAATGCCGTCGAGACCATGGTCAATTTTGGTGTCCACTGACATAATTTCGATTGCAGGGGGTCAAGGTGAGTTTTATTATGTATGTGACTACATTTGGGTTGAAGGAATTTTAAGTAGGCATTTGTTAAATGTGCTAGTAACCTATGTTTTGAAGTAACGGTATTCAAATTTACCACATATGCAGTGTTGTGCCCTGAAGTGGTTGTGGCACCAGTGTGGTATACTATACCTACTGTTGTGAAGGTTTTCTTTTCAAGAGTTACTTGACTGTGTTTGAAGCCTGTGAGCTTACAGTTATTTTTGGTACCATCTGCATTGTACCTTAGAAGCATTACTATGACATACTGGCTAGGTGAGTTTATTTGTGTGGTGGAACGATTATCTGAATTGCAAAAAGGGCATAATGTGCCATGATGTGCATACACATACACATTGTTCATTAGGTATGTGCTCTTGTGAAACATGGTTGCAGAGAGTGCATATATGTTTTCACATGTATGAAATTTGGACAATTTCATTTATAGGGATGTTTTTGGTTTCCAGCACTTGTAGTAAGAACATTAGGAATTGTTGTGGATCTTCTTGTGTGTTTATGGTAAATGTTACTATTCCTGCACAGTAGTCTAATTCTTGCCTTGTACCTGAGACACTGTAAATGTTGTCAGGATTATTTGTGGCATTACTATGAAGGAAGAGCATTTGCAAACACAACTGGCCAGAGCCGTTTAAGTAAATGTTGTGAAGAATTGGTGGAAATTGAAATAGACGTTTCAATGTTACGTTAGAATAACAATTTACTCAATTTGTGTTGCTGAATTTAAATGTACCAGAGAGTTGTGGATCGATTGATGGGCCTGTAGATTTTTGTGGAGAAGAGACATTTGTGTCTTTGTTTTCTGATGGGTGTGCAGTTGACTTTGTACTAGACAGTTTTGTAGATGTATTCTTTGATGCAGAAGAGGTGGTTGTTGTTTCTTTAGCGTAGTGTTGGGAGATCGCTTATAGATTCTGATTGCATTAGTCGTCTTTTTAAAGGTTTCTTGTTTTGAGGTACAGGGTACATATCTAGATGGGGTGTATAGTGCCCGTAGCTTGCTGTATTCCTGGATGCAAGGAATGTCAGCGTTGACTTTGTTTGCATCAAAGTTAACTAGGAATAGACCATTCAGTGTATGTAAGATGTGACAGTGCTACGTAACTTAGGCCTTCTTCAAAGACTTTGCTGCCAATGTCAAACAATGCTTGATCTAGGGTTAGACCTTGTGATTTGTGAATAGTCACAGCATATGCAAGAGATAGAGAAAATTGCTCTCTATGTACGTACATGTCTTTGAAAAGAAGGAAACATGCTATTGTCCGGACAATTGTTTTGACTTCTGCTAGTCTATCAAAGTGAATGTTGACAACCTGAATGTTGTTGTCCTGTGGATATGTTTGGAAGCCAACAATTTTACATATTGCTTCATTGACTAAACCTTGGTCTACGTCAAGATTACGTTTTAGAATTACTCTGCAGTTTAGATATAAAGTCAATATTTTTTCCAATCCGCTGTGTTGGTGATACATTTTTCTAAGCTATTTAGTCGTGCTTTTGCTGGTTGAAACATAGAAAATGGCATGCCAGTGCACTTCTAGTTTGTCTGTGGAGCAGATATGCAGTATGGCTTGCAGTTCTTTTTTCAACATTGTCTCATTGAATTTACTACAGCTTGCAAGGGTTGGCATTAAGGACATGCATTTAAAAATGTTTGGAGTTAATTCTTCCATGAGATCAAGAACAGGTGTGTTTTGTCCATGTAGCAGGTGGATTAGTTTACTATTTAAGATGGATTTTGCATCTTTAGTAATCAGACCAGTTATAATGCTTTCTAAAATGTTAGCATAGGTGAGGTCTGTAGACTGATGCATGTTTTGAGTTAGTTCTTTGTAATGACAATGTTGCCACATATTTATATTTCCAATGCTGCTGAGGGTATTTCAGTATTATCTGGTCCTAATGTTTTAAAAATTGGTTGCCATTTTGCTGGTGTTAACTGTAGGAAGTGTCCAAAAACAATAACATGTTTTCTCCAAACAGTTCTTAGTAGTTGGCTTTTAGGACGTCTTGCATTCTGAGTTGAATTAAAGCCAACATGAGGTTGGAAACCATGCTTACTTCATCTATCAGGAGCACTTTCATTTGTTTCAAATTTCTGCGTACTTCAGTAGCAGCTTCTGCTGATCATTTGTAGTATTCTAATTGGTGTTGGTGTTCTACGGGGAGGATCAGTAGTCGGTGTAAAGTTACACTGTGCATGTTGTAGGCAGCTAAACCTGCGTGGGCTGTCAGTACAGTCAAAGGGTTGTTGTTTGTTAAGTTTTGTAGAAATGTGCTGATTATTTTAATTAATAATGTTTTACCTGAACTAGCTTCTCCACTTACATACAGGAGCAGATGTTTATAGTTTTTACAGCTACAGATTTTAGTTTCATTTTTAAAACCATGTTCAATTTTGCGACTGTCTTCTAGATAAATGGTGAGCTGTTCATCATGTAACTGTGAATCAAGCACTGACAAGTCTTCCTCAGATTTTTTATAATGATACCTGGAATTTTATACCTCAGTCATGGCTATTTCTGCTTCATTTAGAATGAGTTGTTCTCCAAGTGCTTCTTGGCTTCCTGTGAGGGATGGTTGACTGCCCTCAGGAGTGTGTTTGTCTAGTTGAGCTTCAATTTCTTCCCCTTGTTGGTGTTCATTGTCAAACATTTCTTTGTATTGTTTGAAATTGTCATTTGTTAAACTGCTTTCATTTGGAGTAGGTTTTGATTAGTGCAACTTCACCATAACCTCCCTTTACCAAAGTTTTTGCTGTGAATGTCATAGGCTTTTATGAATGAAAATGTTTCATGATGTTACATAACTGTATATAAGTTATTAATAATTCCTCTTGTAACATATATCAAAGAACTGTAAACCTCCTTTAAGAAACATTTTTGCAATGCATACTGATGTGTGTTATCAGCAGTGCATGCTGGGGATGCACATCATGGTTGAATTGCCTAGGGCATGAGGCTCGGCCATGATATGATATAAGTCATTTATAATGTGCCTGTACACAAGTGTTTCTAGGTGTCAAAAGACAAGGGTGGGAAGACAGAGGGAGGACAAAACAAATGATCTTAGTAGGCCTTGTGTCATTCAGGTCATGCAAGTGTGATAACACAAAGTGCAGGGGAAAAACGGGATAGGACAATTGCCAGGGTGAGGGAAGGGGAAGTGTAATCAGAGCACCGTTGCTCTGAGTAAGTGCAGCCAGGGCTGTGTGGCTCTGGGTAAGTGTAAGGTAAGATGGCAGGGGACTGTAGGGTTACAGTTACAGCACCTAAGGGCTCGGTTGGCCCGGAGGCAGTGCAGGGTCAACTGGTTGTGGAGAAGCCTTGTTCTCAGTATACGTTAAGGGAAGCCAAGCCATCAGTCAGCGAAGAAGACAGGTAGATCAGCAGGGGGGAATGAGAAAGAGAGAGAAAGAGGTGAAAAAGAAGGTCTTTAGCTGCTTCCAGGACTTCAGGTGGTCTGGCTCAAGTTTGAGAGGGGCAGGGAGGCCATTCCAGAGGGAGGCACCTGCTGAGGAGAGAGATGTAAACCACACTCTCTGCCTGGGGAAGCGGCTACCCTCAGAGAGTTAGAGGTGGCTAAGCAAAGGGCCTGAGAAGGAAGGTGTTTTCTGAGGAAACGAGTGATAGCGATCGAGTGATAGTCTGGCAGACAGGTAGGATCGACAACAGACTTTTTAAGAAGGGGGTGCACAAGGGAGTGCTTGAGGAGAGAGGGCAAGATCCAGTGGTGAAAGAATAATTTCAGAAATTGGCCAAAGTTGGAGCGAGGGTGACACTGTGGTCCTTGATGGTTCTGGAGAAGCAGGGGAGCACCTGTGTGGACAACACTTTCTAGATCAGACTTGTCTAGAAACCTCATCAGGTGTATTAGGGAGAAAGAGGAAGAGGGAGGAAGAGAGGGAGAGGTGGCCAGAGGTGGGCCAATAGAGGTCGATGGAGAGGAAGAGGAGAGAGAGGACAGGATGTCCTTAGTTTTAGTGGTAAAGTGGATTAGGTCTATTTGACCGAAAAGAATTGACATTTTCCAATTTGACCAAATTTGTTTTGTTTGTTTTTTTGTTCATAAATGCAGGGAGAGACCCCCGCTTCACCCCTCTTCCCCACCTTCCCCCACTTTGACCCATTCCCTTACCCCACCCAGATATATATTTAATTTAAATTTACCAAAAATCCCCCCCAAAAACAAACAAAGAAATGTTGTCACATTGAAAGGGTCAATTTGTTTTGTGATCAAGTATGCTAATACTGGTGAAACCAGATTCGAACAGAGGGCCTGGGAGGGAACAGGAGAGGTGGGGACTGCAGAAGAATTGGCCAGCTCCTTGCATATTTTGAAGAGTTTGGCCGTTTTGTTAGAGTCTGCAGAGACACCGGTTTGCATATGGCCTCTCTTCTTGGACAGGACAGAGAGTCTGTATTGCCTTTCTAGCAGGCGCAGGCCAGTTTATCAGAGAATGGGTCCAATGCCCTCCACTTCCTCTCTGCGACCCCACACCTACGTTTCAAGGTGGCGAGGTCAGTCTCATACCAACAGTTGCACTTAGGTAGGCTTCAGATGGATTCTCATGACAGGGGCAAGGATGTCCAGAGTTTTGCAGATCGAACAATGCACGTTAGAGAGGGCTTTGTTAGATTGTGAGTTAGCCACAGGTGTGGGAGGAGCAGAGAAAGTAGCAGCAAAGGCATCCACTTACACAGGCTTCATTGGTCGAATGACCAAGAAGGTAGGTGGCAATGATGTGGTGGGCTTAGCCTGGGGGGATAGAGAGCATCAGGTGAGAGGAGACTAGAAAGTGGTCAGTCCAAGAGAGTACTGGTGAGAGGGGAATGTCTGAGGAGATGAGAACATCCAAGGTGTGCCCCGCAGAGGGTGTCGGGCCAGAGGGTAGAATGGAAAAAGAGAGAGAGTGTTGCAGAGGTTACAGAAGAGCCCAGAGGGGGAGGGATTAGAAGCATCCAGGTGAATGTTGAGGTCTCAGAGGAGGAGAAGTTGGGATACAGACGCAAGTAGAGAAGAGTGGAGGTCAGCCCACTCTGAGAGGAAGCCCCACCAAACCACCCCCGTTATCCACGGCATCTACTTTGCATCCTAGTTCAGTGTCCACTATACCGTCATAATGTGACCATTGCCCAGTGCTCAAGGCTTGCAGCCATGGTCGGTCTCCACAATCCATGAAGAATGCTGCATTCCCCAGTAGGCAAATCAGAGTAGATATTTGTCCTTGCCACAGGGCAGGCCCATTGGCCAGGCAGAAAAGTTATATCACTATTTTTTGTACTTACTTTTTGACACTTTTAAAACACGGGACAGAATTGCAAAAGCATTCTTTTAGCTCCTTGTTGATGCTCCTCGTGCAAGGTTGCTGCAATTCCATCCAGCACTTTGGGTTGCAGCCACAAGCAGAATTCTTTTACCCATTTAAACCTAGGGCTTCGGAAATGCTGCAGGCCCCAACAAGTAAATCAGAGAAGGCATTCATCCTTGCCGAGGGCCAGGCCCACTGTCCATGCACCAACGTTATATCACTATTTCTGGTGCTTAAATTTTGACCCTATGGATTTGCAAAACCAGGCTTTCATGTCTTTTCTGAGGCTCCTCATGAAGGTTTGTTTTATTCAAGTCCAGCACTTCAGGCTGTAGCCACAAGCAGAATATGTGTTCCCATTCAAACCTTTTACTTCGGCCATGGGTGCATGCACCAGAAAGCAAATCAGAGTACACATTTGTCCTTGCTCAGGGCCAGACCCATTCCCCAGACACCAAAGTTATATCATATTTTTTGGTTTACTTACATTTTTACACTGTAGAAAAAATAAAACACATGACTGACTTGTAAAACCATGCTTTGAGGTCCTTGCTGATGCTCCTCACTAATGTTAGCTGCAATCATATCCAGCACTTCGGGCTGTAGCCACAAGCAGATTTTATTTTCCCATTCAAACCTATCCCAATTTTGAAACACTTTACCATATAGTTGGTTCCTGGTGGCCTTGTCCACATTAACCCCATTGCTGTTCTTTCGTGGGCATAGCCAGTAGCCAGATTGGCAGGTCATGACCCGGACAATCTGCCTACTGCCCATGGCCAGAGGCTATACCGCAGTGATCAAAGGTATATCACTATTTTCTGTACCTACGTTGTGACACTTTTCATAAAAGTAAACACAGACACATTTGCAAAACCATGCTTAATACTTGCCAATGCTCCTTGTACGATCTTGCTGCAAATTGGCAATGTTTTATTTTTGGAAAAGTGTCAAATATGCAAAAAAAAAATTGTCATATATCTAGAAATCCATTCAAACCGTGCACAAACATTCAAAGTTGGGTCTACAAACTGCAGATTTGTCAAACGCAGGCAAAGTTATGTCATCTTAAAAAATGTTGAGAACCCCTCTAATTTTGCACCCTCTTGACAATATCCCACCAAATGTTGCAAAAACATTTGTCTGGGTTTAAAATCTTATTGCAAACCTTTTTTTCAGATTCGTCAAAAGGTACCACATTTATAAGCCTTTCAAATATTTTCAGACCCCCCTCTAATTTTGTCCCCTCTTGACAAAACAACACCAGAATTCACATAACCATTCAGGGTCAGGTCTGAAACGGTTTTGCAAAATTCCATGCAGTTTCATTGAGTGGTGCCAAAGATATAAGCCATCCAAAAACTGCTTTTCACCTAACCTGTAATGCAGAAATATGCATGTATGTCAGTAAATATCTGAGATGTTCGCAGACATCAGAGAAGAAAAACCACCTGCTTTTGGACTTTTTATGGCCATATTCCATCCCATCATCATCACCCATCACTTCACCAGAGATAGTTTCACAAGTGCAATGTTGTTGTTTTTTTTTTAAATCCTGCGATGTCTGCAGACTATGGGTGCTCTTCAATCCAACATGGCGTCCTTTTCAAACGTTTTTATCTGGGTGTCACGTATACTAATTATGCGGATGGCACCCAGATACTCATTCCTATCTCTGGCGATTATGAAACTGATACCAAAACCCTAAATTGAATATATGCAGTAATACAAGCGTGGATGGCACACCATGGACTTTATCCCAATGACGAAAAAACTGAGTTGATTATCCTTGGTACTCACGCTAAAGTAAAAAAACTAAATACTGCTTTCAAATCGTTCACTATTGATGGTAACTCCATCCCTGTCTCTAATAATACTAAAACCCTTGGTATCTACCTCGATGCCACATTATCCTTCACCAAACAAACCAATGCAGTAGCGTCTTCAGCCGCTTACACATGTAAACTTATTACCGCATGTAGGCTGTTTATCTCCACTCCCAACTGCATTACTCTTGCTAGAACGTTAGTCTTGTCCAAAGTAGATTATTGTATGATATGATATGATATGATTGTTTATTTATATAGCGCCTATACACAATGTGTTTCGAAGCGCTTCAAGGCAAGGGAGGGAACAAGGGAAAATACAACCACATTCTTACAGGCCATGAACAGTTAGGATGTGAAATTAACTATCGTACTCGGCCTGACAACATTTCAGATAGTGCAAGAGCTAAGACATAGATAAGGAAGGAAGGGGGAGAGTGGGAAGGAAATGGAAACAGACAGGTGACTACCGTACTAGGCCTGACAACATTTCTGGTAGAGCCGGAGAAAAACAAAAGGTGAGGGAGAGGGGTGCAGAAGGGAGGGGAGGAACAAAACAAGCGACTATCATACTAGGCCTGACGACATTTCAGATAGGGTTGGAGGAGTCGTGGGGAGGAAAAAAACAGTAATGGCAGGGTGGAGGAAACAGACGAGGTTGCTATCATATTAGGTCCAGGGACAATTCTGATAGAGTAAGTGCATAGAAGAAAGTAAGGGGAGGAGATAGGAAAAGGGAGAAGACAAAGGAAGAGAGAACAGAGAGTAAGCAGTCAAAAAGAGTGGAGAAGCAAGAGTGTAATGCCCTCTACTTAGGCACTAGCCCCAAAAATATTCACAAACTACAAGTAACTCAAAATAAGGCCATTAGGGCAGCCCTCAACATCCATAAGAAGTCGCATATCTCTGCGACTAGACGTAATATGCATTGGCTCCCAATAGAGCACAGAATATCCCTCAAAGTTCTTGCCCTTACAAAACCAGGGCTAACCTCGCACCATCCTCATCTCTAACCAACTTACCACACACACATCTACAAGACCACTTAGTACAGGTCAAGTTAACAATATGTCTATACCAGGATTCAAACTCTATTACTCGGGAGGAGTTAGTTTCCCTGTACAACACAACACACTACCTGTTCCAATCAGGTCTGTAACCTCCTTCAACTTTTTTAAACGCAACACCAAACGTTGGCTTCATGACCTGGACACATTGATAGCTTAACATCCTAGAGCTTAGATTTACTGCCTACCCACTGTATATATTGTAAATAATATTACTATCTGTCTCACCTTCGGCCCACCTCCTTAATTGCAACATGTATGCTTGTACCTGTAATACCAATGTATGTATTTCATGTAACCGCAACTATTGTAACTGTTGCCTACTGCTTGCGAATGTAACTGTACTCTTATGTAACATGATCAAAAAACGTACGCGCCCGTGTGCCCCTGGGCCTGGTTGCGCTTTATAAATAAACCAAATACAAAATACAAATTTTACACACCTCACATTCTTAACTGACCAATTAGTGGGTGTGTACGATGTCCGCAGATGTCACGCTGCTCTCTGATTGGTCCAAAGGCATCCGCGGGCCCCAAATCAGCAGGTGGACCGGACCCAAATTTATTTTGAGCAAATTTATGGCCATAAATAAACTACTGGATGGATTTACGCTGAATTAACACAAGGGTGCTTTTGGGACTAAGCCCCCCCTCCTGGTGTAAATTCGGTGAAAATACAAACAGCGGTTTGTGCTGTAGGCACAAGCAAACAATTGTTTCCATTGCATCTATGAGTATGTTCACACATTTTGACAACCCCCATAACTTTGCCTCCCCCCACTCTGGGACAAAATGGCACCAGCCTTCACAAAATTATTCTGAGCGGGCCATATATTTTTATTGCGACGTTTGGTGAGGATTCGTCCATGGGGGCAAAATTATAAGCCACCCAAAAAGTGTTCTTTCTGTGAGTTGAGCAACTTAACCATGAGTTTGGGATCTCCCAAAGTGTAAACCTGTAGTGCAGGTTTGGGATAACAAGTCAACCATGCAAAACAAAAAGAAAAACTTGACAAAATGTATTTTGTAGCACAGGGAAACATTCAAGAGTAGAACCACAGCTGTAAACTAGTATAGCACGGACAAACACACCACCAATGCGAGTATGAGCTGCACACCAGCATGTATGAATTTGGACCCGCTTTATGAGTTTGGTGTTAGCTACAAAAACAAATCCAGTATTTGGAATGCATTCTGTTGTATGTAAACCATGTGGTAATCCTAGGAATTCTGCATTCATTAATAACTGCATGATTGTAAGTTGAATGTCCACTTTGAACTCCCCCCAATTTGTATCTCCTAATGTTGGAGGGAAAAGTTTGAAAAAAAATACAAAATGAAAACAAGGATTTTGGTTCTTCAAGTGAAGGACTGTGTGAGTGCATCTCTTCAACCTAATGAACTAAAATATGCAGTGGGGTCCCAAAAGGGGGTAAGACATTCAGCATCTCAGGTGACCACCTGCACACCCAGTTTGCAGGTATATGTTTCCATCCTTCCATCCATCAGCAGCAGGTGAGTGTGTTTGACTAGGGCCCCTCCTGGGCCTTGCTCTAACTACTTTGCCCACTGGTTTCAGGCCCTGACCTGGCCTTAGCACTCTGTTTGTCACTGGCACCTCCACTTCCCTCGATCCCCCTCCTCCAGCCTCCCGCCCCCATCCCTGATTGGATAATTTACCAAGCTATGTTCGGTGTATTCACTTCGAAACTCCCTGCATGCTCGTTTCCATCCTGAGCAGCAGGTGAGTGCGTTTGACTAGCGTCCCTCTCGGGCATTGCTCGAACTACTTTTCCCCCTGGTTTCAGGCTCTAACCCGGACTTCGCACTCTGTTTGTCCCTGACACTTCCACTTCCCTTTTCCTCCCTCCTCCTGCCTCCCAGCACACCCCCGACCCTGATTTGATATTTTACCCAGCCGTGTCTGGTGTATTCACCGTGCAACTCCCTGCTTGCTCGTTTCCATCTTGAGCAACAGGTGAGTTTGTTTGACTAGCTTCCCTCCTGGGCCTTGCTCTAACTACTTTGCCTCCTGGTTTCAGGCCCTGAGCCAGGCCTTCGCACTCCGTTTGTCCCCGGCACCTCTACTTCCCTCTCCCTCCCTCCTCCCGCCTCCCTGCCCACCCCCACCCTGATTTGATAATTCATCCAGCCGTGTCCGGTGTATTCACAGTGCAACTCCCTGCTTGCTTGTTTCCATCCTGAGCAGCAGGTGAGTGTGTTTGACCAGCATCCCTCATGGGCCTTGCTCTAATTACTTTGCCCACTGATTTCAGGCCCTGACCCGGCCTTCACACCCCATTTGCCCCTGGCACCTCCACTTCCCTCTCCCTCCTTCCACCTCCCAGCCCTCCCCTGACCCTGATTGGCCAGGTAGGTAACCATTACCTACCTTCCCAGGGCAGCCCTCTGCCGAGCAACCCCTGCGGCTAAGGACCCCAAGACAAAGGGCGTCTCCTTCAGAGGTGGCTCCATATTATGGCTGCAGGTGTCAGCAGGGGAAGCCAGTGGCCAGCCGCCAACCTAAAGCGACTAGTAAGGTAGGAGTACCCCGAGTGTGGATTAGAGCCCTTACTCTTCCCTGAAGGCCCTGCCACATAGCAACCTTACCTACACTAGAATCATACTGTGATTATTAGCCTGTGCCATTCTGGAATAGCGCTATGACATTTGTGAAGTATTTAAACTGCATTGTGAAACCTAGGCCTTTTTCCGACTATACAGGACTCTCAGACCTAGGTGTGTTCTTGCTCCGGTATTTAAATATCATTGTGAAAGTATTTAAATTGCATTGTATAAGTATTTAAATTGCATTGTGAAACCTAGGGCTTTTTCCTACTATACAGGACTCTCAGGTCGAGGTGTGTTTTATTCCAGTATTTAAATTGCATTGTGAAAGTATTTAAATTGCATTGTGAAACCTAGGCCTTTTTCCCACAATATAGGACTCTCAGACCTAGGTGTGTTTTTCTCTGGTATTTAACTTGCATTGTGAAAGTATTTAAATTGCATTGTGAAACCTAGACCTTTTTCCCACTATACAGGACTCTCAGACTTTTCTACTATTGTCTGAGCTCCTTTTGTCTTGTTCAGTTTTCTACTATTGTCTCATCTCTCTTTGTCTCTTCTGCTTGTACCCCTCCCTGTGTCCTTCCCTAGTGTTGTCCCCGACCCCACCCCCCTCCGACCCTCTTCCTCTTCTCTCCTCTCCCTACCTACCTATGGTGCTCTCTGTTTCTCCTATCTTTTCTAATTGCTTCTCTATTGACTATCCTGCTTTCCTCACTAAATCTGGTAGGAAGAAGTTTAAAAAGAAAATCCTGGTCTCCAACCCAGGCCTCCCTATCGCTGACACCTACACCAGTGCTTCCTCCAGGAAAACCCTCACCAACATCCTCTTTGCCGTTCCCTCGCCAGACCTATGGACTCTTCATATGGTCTCTGTGCTTTCTCCTTTCTCTTCTTCTCCCATTAATGGTGGCACCCAGTGGGAGGCCCTCCTTCCACTCTTCTAAGGTCATGATTAATGTTTACCTGAATGGTACCATCTTGGTCCAAGGCCCTCAGGCCAACCTTCTCCTCTTTGATAGACACTTGCTGCGCCTCATCAATTTCCTTTCTTCTCCTGCTGTCCCCTCTCTTCCCTCCATGGATTTCTTGCATCCCCCTGCTGTCTCCTCCTTGACTCCCTTCCCTCTCCTCCTTCCTCCTCTGCTCCCCCGCTCAGGTTTTTCTACTCCTCTGCAGGGCCTACCTCTGATTTGTGCCCCTCCCCGGAAGTCTTTCAAGGATGGCAACCTTCTCCATATTGCCACTCTAAACTCTCGCTCAGCTGTCAAACACTCCTCTGACATCTGCCACCTCCTTGAAGAACTTGACCTTGATGTCCTCTCACTGAGACATGGTACACAGCCAGCTGTGTCATGAGCTTTGACACTCATGAGCTTTGACACTCTCCTCCCTGTTGGCTACAAGATCCTCTGTGCTCCCAGGTCCAATCTTTCCGGAGGGGGTGTAGCCATGATCTTCCCTGAGTCGAGTCCTGCATCTGTCATTCCTATGCAGACCTACTCCTCTTTGGAATGCCTCGTCTGAAGGCTCTCTCTCTCCTAGCCATTGCCTCACTGTGGCTTCCATCTATCGGCCACATGGTCAGATCTCCTCCTTCCTCTCTGAGTGGGAGGACCTGTCCTCTTCCCTCCTGGTCTCGACCACTCAACTTCTACTTCTTGGAGACTTTAAAATCCACCTGGATGCTTACTGTCCTTCCTCTAGACTCCTTTGTCACCTCTATGGCTCGCTCACACTCTCTGTCCTCCCCTCTGGCCTGACTCACTCTTCAGGGCACACTCTGGATGTTCTGATCTCTACAGACCTTCCCCTTTCTATCCCTCTCACCACTCCACTCTCCTGGAGTGATCACTTTCTCCTTTCGTCCCAGCTCACTCTCTCCACCCCTCAGGCCAGCCCAATTCCAGCAATTCCACCTACCGTTTCAGTTATCCGACCCATGAAGCGTGTAACAGTTGAAGCTGTTGCCACCACTTTCTCACCCAACCTCCCCCTTCGGCTGACTCACACCTTGGCACAGCCCTTTCTAGGCTCCACTTTGGTGTATCTGATACTCTTGATGTTCTTGCCCCTGTCATGATGATCTGCTTGAAGTCCAAAGCTAAGTGCCACTCCCGGTGTGACTCTGACCTCATCACCCTTAAACGCAAGTGCAGGGTGGCTGAGAGGAAATGGTATGCTTCCTGTGCATCCTCTGACAAACTGGCCTGCTGCCTGCTCCAAAGGCATTACTGGCTCTCTGTCTGCACCAAGGAGAGAGCCCTCATCCATGCCTGTGAGTCTGCGGCATCCAACAACTTTGCAAAACTCTTTAAAATCTGCAAAGAGCTGGCCAATCCTGCTGCAGTCTCTACCTCTCCAGCCCCCCTCTGCACAGCCCTGGCTTCTCGTTGCATCTCTAAAAGTCAGGACATCCTGTCCTCTCTCTCTTCCTCTCCTCCCTCCAATTCCATCTTTTCCTATGGCCCTTCTGTGGCCACCTCTCCTCCCCCTTCCTTGCCTCTCCCCTGTTCTCCCTGGATGACGTTTCTAGATAGGAACGATCTATGAACATCTCTTCAAAACAGGTTCTCCCCTGTTCCTCTAAAACCACCAAGGACCACATTGACACCCTGGCTCCTGCTTTGGCTGAATTATGCAACCACTACTTCGCCACTGGAGTCTTCACTTCCCCCCTGAAGCAGTCGCTTGTGAACCCTCTTCTGAAGAAACCCTCAGCCGACCCCTCATACCCTGCTATCTACCACCCACTCCTTTCCTGGTCAAACTCCTGGAAAAGCTTGACATCTCCCAGCTTAATCTTCACACTGAATTGGTTGATTATCTACATGACCATCAGCCTGGCTTCAGAACTGCCAGAAGCACAGAAACTGCTCTCCGGAACATCAGAGGAGTCCTGCTCTCCAACCTTGACTCCAATACCCCCTGTGTCTGTCAAGATCTACCTTCTCTAGTCGCAGAACCCCCTCCTCCTCACCTGAATCTTCGGCGTTAGTTCATGTCTTCGATTCTCCTTTCTCTGGGTCTTGGGTTTCTTTTTTATGAAGAGATATGACCTCCCTCGGGTAGAAGCCACTCTGACACCCTGGAGAGACAGGGGGACAGAGTACCCCCTTCCAAGAGCGCCCGCGAGAGGCAAAAAGCCAGCGGCTAAAAAAAACCTGTCTCCTTGTTGGTGGTAGATACATTGTGGATGAGGAGGGTTTGCTTGTTAGAAAAAGTCTCTTTAGTCTGATGGAGGGATGGACAGCCAAAGTTCTTTTTCCAAAGTAAATTGGTAGGTGAAGATGAGATCCGGGTAGATAAACAAAAGGCACACTTCTGTCCACAGGAGAAAAGCTATCCCAACCTGAGAGCTAGCGGCAGGTAGTAGTGGTCAAGAGTAGTATCAGCCCAAGAGATGGACCAGGACGAAAAGAGGAAACCCACCGGAACGGTATCCAAGACCGGAAGGACCTGAAGAGAGGAAGAAAGAAAGCAGCTGAATACCTGAGCGGTTACACAAAGAACCGTGCGGTAAGGATACCACGAGGGGGGAAAGAAGAAGGAACGGAAGGAGAGGAGCGGGAGAAAAGGTAAGAAAGCAAGAACTCAGAGTAGGCGGAGATAAGCTAGTCAAAGCCGCTCCAAAAGAAAGGAAGAGCAGAACAAGGAAGGGAGGCAAACAGGTGAGACAGAAATGGATGAGAAAAGGCACAGAAGCAAAGAAGTAGCGGGACGAGACCCAAGTAAGGACAGGAGGGTAAAAACTTAGGAAAAAGCCAAAAAAGGCACAAAGCAGCACAGCACGAACACCTGGAGCGAGAGCAATGGGTTGCAATGCGCCGGTCCGGAAAAAAGGGCATGGCTAAATGACACAAAACACTAGCACGAACAAACAGGAAGTGCAGAGAAAAGGGTGGAACATTCTAATGGCGGTTTAGTCGCCAGGCACTCCATGGATGCCACGGGGACAGGAGCGAGCAGAGAATGACAGTATGCCCCCTCCTGAGGGGTACTCCTCTTGGCTTGCCAGGATGGGTATGATGAAACCGTTGTACAAGTCTGGGGGTATGTATATGTGAAATGGGCTCCCAGGAATCTTCGGACTGGGGATATCCCTTCCAATGCACCAGACACTCAAGCCGACCTCTTCTGTATCTTGAGTCCCTGATGTTAGCCATTTCATACTCCTCTGGTGTGTCGTCATCCTTAATTACTGATCTTGGCACAACACGTCAGTATGGGTCGTCCTGGTATTATTTTAACAGGGAAGAATGGAAGACTGGATGAATGTGTATCATATGTTTCGGTAGCTGGAGACGATAAGTGACTGGGTTCATTTTGTCCAGAATCGTGTATGGACCCAAATATCACAGAGTTAGCTTGGAGGGATGTAACCAGGGGGCAAGGTATTTGGTGGATAGCCATCCCTTGGTTCCCTTTGTCCAAAGGGGGGAAGGATGATGCTGAGGATTGCTTTGTGAACCATTCCGAAGCTGGCTGGCATGGAGGCTTTCTGTGGCAATGTTATGGGCTTCGGAGATGTTGGACAGGACTGCATCTACCAAGGGTATCAAAGAAGCAGGTGAACTCAAGGTTGGTATGAAGTTGGGGTGAAAACCATAGGAACAGTAGAACGGACTGAGTTTAGTGGCGCTGTGTGAGTTATTGTATGCAAACTCTGCTGTTGGCAGAGGCCCGCTAAAGGAGAGAAGTGAGCCATTTTAGTGAAACAATTCACTGTCACCATGATACAAGAACAACCATTGGATGGTGGAAGATCCACTATGAAGTCAGTGGTAATGAAACTCCATGGTCTTGTAGGTGGCAAATCTTGCTGGACAAATCCCACCGGTTTCTGAGTGTTATACTTCACCATCCTGCAAACGGGACAGGACAGTACATACTTAAGTGACTTCCTTATTGAGACCAGGCCACCAGAACTGTCTCTTGAAAAGATCGGAAGTGTTAAGTACGCCCCGAGGACCTGTCACTGGGTCTTCGTGGCACCATTTAAGGGTGCACAGTCTGGATTTAGGGTCTGGCATATATAAACGATTGATAAAAATGTAGTCCGTCCTGTTTGTGGAGGATGTCCGGAGGCTTAATCTTTGGTGGTAACCTTAAATCACTCCTGGCTTTGCGGACCTCCTCAAGAAAGGTGGTAACAGTACTTATGATTTTTGTTTAAGGAAGGATAAGATCAGGCCGGTGATCAAGAGAGAGACCAGGTAGGGGTACCCTGGAGAGAGTGTCAGCAAGTATGTTCTTAGAAACTGGTAAATAAGTGAAGATTAACTCATATTGAGAGAAGAAATGTGCCCACCTGGCCTGGAGTGAGTTAATGCACTCCATTTGCTGGATCACTTTGAGATTCTTATGGTCGGTACTGCATACAAAGGGATGTGCCACACCCTGTAGAAGGTGTGCCATTCTTCACACACTACTTTCATAGCTAGCAGCTCTTTTTCAATGACAGAATAGTTTGACTGGCTGGTAGTAAGTCTTGGATACATGTACCACTGGATGTTTAGAACCATCAAGTTCCTGTAGCAAGGCTGCACCTAAGGCCGCAGCAGAAGCATCGGCTTCTTCAATAAACAGTCATCCTTGATCAGGTTGATGTAATACAGGAGCTGAACAGAATGCTCTTTTCAATTGCTGTAATGCCTTGCTATCCTCCCTAGACCAAAGAAATGGGACGGATGTCTTCTTTAATAGACCGGTGATGGGCAACACCTTATCAGAAAAGCCAGGAATCAATTTGCGATAGAAATTGGCCAGTCCTAAGAATCTCTGAACGTCTTTCACAGAGACAGGAGCCGGCCAACAAAGTATAGCTTCCACTTTGCGAGGATCCATCTCGGCGTCCACTGCAGACATAATGAATCCCAGGTATGGCATGGTGGAAACCAGGAAGACACACTTTTCGGGATTAACCATCAGGTGGTTTTCCTTAAGTCGTTGTAGCACTTGTCAGAGGTGTTCCTTATGGAGTTGTTGGGTGGTAGAATACACCAATATATCATCAAGATAGACAATGGTACATTGGAATAAGAGATCAGCGAAGAGACGGTCCATGAACCTTTGAAAGATGGATGGTGCGTTTACCAGGCCAAAAGTCATAACCCGGTATTCAAAATGCCCAAATGGCGTCCTAAAAGCTGTTTTGCATTCATCTCCAGAACGGACACATAACAGATGATAAGCTAGATAGGTCTAGTTTGGAAAACACCACAGTGCCTTTAACAGCTTCTAGGACATCTTTGATGAGGGGCATGGGGTATCTGTCTCTGACAGTTACCTGATTTTGTCCCTGATAGTCTATACAGGGCCTTAGCTCGTGAGTATCCCTTTTAGGAACAAAGAATAGTGAAGCCCCAACAGGGGAGCTTGAAGGTTGAATCAGTCCATTGTGCAGATTGGAATCAAGATACTTCCGGAGAACTTCCTTCTCTTTGAGAGAGAGAGAGAAAACATTCGCCCAAAGGGAATAAGTGCTTCCGGATTGAGATTGATGGCACAATCTTTGGGTCTATGTGGAGGCAATTCCTGAGAATCCTTATCCTGGATAACCTCACTGTATTGACATAGGTAAGTGGGTATGGAATGCACCCCTAAGATCTTAGGTGGCTGAAGGGTTCTGTCACTCTTTTTACAGTGGCGTAGTGGGTTCCTGGCAAACATGACTTGAGACAATAGTCGGAAGAGAAGGACAACTGATTCTTCTTCCAATCAATCACGGGGTTGTGCGTTCATAGCCAGGACACTCGGAGAATGACTGGAAAATGGGGCGCCCTGATAAGGTCAAATTGTAAGGTCCCGGTGAGTTGCAGCACCGTCATAGTTAGCGAAGACGTGGTATGAGTGATGAGTCTGGAGCTCAGGGGTTTGCCATCGACTCCTATATTTTGGTCTTCCTTCTTTTCAAGTCGTTCGATGCCCGTTTTATTGGCCCAAACAATGTCCATGAAGCAATCCGCTGCTCCTCAATCGATAAGAGCCAGTACGTTGATGCTTTCTTGGTATGATCAAGTTGAATGGCAACCACCATAAGCTGGTTGTCTTCGGCAGAGGTGGTGGAGGTCACTGACATCGACACATAGGGACTAGGTGATCCTTCTTGGAAACTTGTCCCTGTTAGCTCAGAGGATGGGCGTTTCCTGGCTGCCGTAGCAGAACTTCAGGGCAGTCCCTCAACAAATGGTGTTAGGAGCCACAATACATACACAAATAGTTGTCTCTTCGTCTCTTTCGTTCTTCTGCATTAAGAGGGCCTCGAGTGGTTCCTATTTGCATTGGTTCTTCTTTGGATTGGTGGGGTGTGGACGGGGTCGGTATGGATGATTCAGAGGACATCAGGAGGTTCCAGCCTTTTCTCCGTTCAGACCGTCTCTCAGACGGGGGAAATCTAACTGCAGGACGGTGGACCAAAGATCCGTCAATGTGGTGGGTCTTGGTACCTGAGCCAACTCATCCTTCAAATCATCTCAGAGCCCAGGTCAAAATATGGTGTATTGAGCAGTTTCAGGATACCCTGTCTCTGAGGCGACTCGTTTGAACATAGATAATTAAGATAACAAGTCAGAACTGCCTTGACGAATGTCCAATAATTGTTTGCTGGCGACTTGAGCAGATTCCTGTCTTTCAAATACCTCCTTAAATTGTGCTGTGAAACCACTAAAATCCTGCAACAAAGGACTGGCACTGGCGACCATTGGAGTAGCCCAAGCTAAGGCATTCCCAGTGAGATTAGAAATTACGAATTCTATGCAGGCCTGGTCAGAGGCGTATGTCTGAGGTTGAAAAGTGAAATGTATAATACATGCTTCCATAAACTCCTTAAACTTGCGGGGCAAACCATCATATTTCCCAGAATCCAAGGACATGGGTGGTAGTTTGGTTCGTGTTTGGTCTCTGTTGACTACCATCTGTCTGAGAGTGGCATTTTCAGCCTTGAGAGCTTGAACCGCTTGAGAAAGGCCTTGCACTGCAATGAGTAGTTCTTGGACTTGTCCTGCACTGGCCATTGTGGGTTTATGTTGGTGTTGCAAACTGTCAAGATCTACCTTCACTAGTCGGAGAACACTCATATCCAGAACCCTCTGCTCCTCACCTGAATATTTGGGTGTTACTTCATGTCTTTGATTCTCCTTTCTCTGGGTCTTGGGTTGGATTTTTGAGAAGAGATATGGCCTCCCTCAGGTAGAAGCCACTCTGACACCCTGGAGAGACAGGGGGACAGAGGACCTCCTTCCGAGAGTGCCCACGAGAGTAAAAAAGCCATTGGCTAAAAACAAAACTCTCTCCTTGTTGGTGGTAGATAAATCCTGAATGAGGAGTGTTTGCTTGGTAGGAAAAGTCTCTTTAGCCTGATGGAGGGATGGACAGCCCAGGTGAAGATGAGATCCGGGTAGATAAACAATAGGTACACTTCTGTCCACAGGTGAAAAGTGATCCCAACCTGAGAGCTGGCGGCAGGTAGGAGTGGTCAAGAGTAGTATCAGCCTAAGAGATGGACCAGGAGGAAAAGAGGAAACCCACCGGAACGTTATCCAAGACCGGAAGGACCTGAAGAGAGGAAGAAAGAAAGCAGCTGATTACCTGAGCGGATACACAAAGAACCGTGCGGTAAGGATACCGGGAAGGAAGAAGGAAGAAGGAACAGAAGGAGAGGAGCGGGAGAAAAGGTAAGAAAGCAAGAACTCAGAGTAGGCAGAGCAAAGCTAGTCGATGCCGCTCCAAAGAAAGAGCAGAACGAGGAAGGGAGGCAAACAGGTGAGATGGAAACAGATGAGAAAAGGCACAGAAGCAAAGAAGGAGCGTGACGAGACATGAGTAAGGACAGGAGGGAAAAAACCTAGCAAAAAGCCAAAAAAGGCACAAAGCAGCACAGCGCGAACACCCAGAGCGAGAGCAATGGGTTGCAATGTGCCGGTCCGGATAAAAGGGCGTGGCTAAATATGAACAACAACAGAGGGACAGAAACACTAGCACGAACAAACAGTGCAGAGGAGATGGAGGAACATTCTAATGGCGGTATAGTCACCAGGCCCTCCATAGATGCCACGGAGACATGAGCAAGCAGCGCCTGACAGTGTCCTCATCTTACTTGATTTCTCTTCTGCCTTTGACACGGTCAACCATGCATCTTGCTCAACCGTCTCCATGATAACCTGCGTATCACCGATCAGGCCCTGGCTTGGTTGACCTCTTTCCTCTCGTATCGACCCTCCAGGTCCAACTTGTGTCCTTCCTCTCCTCTATCTCTATCTCTCCCTGGCTGTTCAACTAAGATCTGGCACTTCTTGCCCACCACATTGCCGCTCTCTGCCCCAACTTTCTGAGCTATGCGGATGATACTCAGCTCATTTTCAGGCTCTCTTCTACCACCTCTTCTCCTTCTCTCATCTCTGACTGTCTGCCCGCTATCCAGGAGTGATGTGCCGCCAATGAGCTCTGCCTTAATGCAAGTAAGACTAAGATTCACCTAATCGGCACACCTGCTCCCTATCACTCTCTGGCTGGCGCCTCTTGGCCCTCTTCCTTCTCCCACCTGTGAGGCTAAAAACTTCAGGGTCATCTTCGACTCTACTCTCTCCTTCTCTCCTCAAATCTCTGACATCTCTAAGAAGTCACACTGCCAGCTGCTCCTCCTCAGAGGTATTCTTCCTTTCCTTTCCCCAGAAGCTCACTGTCTCCAGAGCTCTGGTTCTCTCTAGGCTGGAACAGCCTCTTTCTAAATCTGCCTGCTTCTACTCTCTGCCCTCTGCAACTCATCCAGAACTGGACCACAAGAATTGTCCATGGCCTCAAGCTTAGGGATCATATCTCTCCAGGACTGAAATCTCTGCACTGGTTCCCAGTCGCTGTGAGAATTCAGTTCAAAACTCTCTGCAGTGTCCACAAGGCCTTCTGGGGCCTGAGTGTTAGGCAGAATGACCTGAAGTACGCTTTGGGAACACTACAGGAAATTAGGACTACAAGTGTAAGCACAATGTCACCTTTGGTACAAGCCTGTACTTCACAGTAAAATGGTAGCGATGGCTGAGCAGCTAGACTAATCTCAAGAGTTTAAGTGAGCAGTAGAACAAGTTATACAAAGCATCAACCAATCTAGTGATTCAAGCAAACACTTATTCAGGGTTTATTTGTAAAAAGATATACATTTATTTACTCAATCATTTATAAAACATTGCACTAGCACAAGCAGCTCAATATCACACACTAATACACCACACAAATCCAACCGTTAAGTAACTAAACAAGTTTAGCTCAAAAATGAAGTGTGAGCAAAATGGCACTTTAGATACTTAGAAAGGAAGGGAAAAGACAAGGTTATAAGAATAGAAAGCCCAAATACATTCATAGGCAGGGCAAAGGATTTCATTTAAATACAACTAGCAATTCTTCTCAACAGGCCTGGCCAAGGTCAATGGTTCAGAGTATTTTGTACAGGATAGCACAGTTCTGGTATATAACGGTTAAGTCTTTGCCACAGATTTTTAAAGGACTTGGCTAGGCGAAAAAGTTTGAGGAATGTTTAGGGAAGGACAAGCCTTCGTAGTTGAGGAGAGTTTCACACACTTTCTCGATGGCCGAAAAGATTTCCGGACCGCGTTTACACAGTACCTTTTTAAATGAAGAAAGCTGAGGCAGTTGTTCCTGGCGGTTTGAGCAGATCTCGCAGTTCCTGAGCTTCAGTCGTGGGGACAAGAAGGAAAATGTCGGGAGGTTCCTGCACTGCCCAGGGAAGAGGCCAAAAGCTGTAGCAAGACGTCCGTTTAAGTTGTGAGTGCCTCAAAGTCCCCTTGGTTTTCTTCCCTCTGGCTATCTGGTTTTCAACAGCACTCTGATGAAAATTCGACCAGAATAGGAACGTGTTCAGGTTGCTTGCGAGTTGGTTGTTCCCACCAAACTCAAGGGAAGAAGTTAACCTTGAAGGGCTTCTCTGTCGTCAGAGTTTCAGGCAATTCAGACCTGCAACAGGGCTTCACCGGTCATCCAGGAGTTGCATCAGTCCTCTTCCTTCCTCTCCTCTTCGGTTCTTTCGTTCCAGTGGTCGACTCTGCTTTCCAAGTCCCAGAGACCTGCTTTAAAACAGTTTTCCCCCCATTCATTCAGCCTGGCTGTCACTCACCCAGCAGGGTGGCTGTCCTTGCCGGACAGCCAGCCAGCCAATCACGCCAGAGTGCATTCAGGTCTCCTAGGAGACTAAACACAGTGAGTTTTGGGCAGCTCCCTCAAATCCTGTCCACCACAGACAGTCTGGCACCAGAGGAGGGCTTCAGCACTGAAGCCCGCTAAAGGGCACGAACAAAGGGACCAAACCTGGTTTGGCGTGCAGAGACAAGCACAAGAAGGACTTTTCCCAAAAGAAATGGTGAAAAAAGTTGACCAGAGTCTGTTTTTATAGATAGGTCTTGGGCGCCATATTTTTAGCTACTGTTGTTAGCGGTCAGTAAAAATCAAGGTAGTTGATCTAAACCACTGCTACCAGCCATTTCAAGTAGGAAAAGGTCACATTTTACTGTTACATGAGTGTTATGACTCACTGGATGCTAAGCAACCCCTCCAGCACTCTAAAGGAAGATAGGGTGTGCGGGATAGTAATTTAAAGAGACTAGTAAAGTCAATTTAACTTTACATACTCTGGGAGAGAGTAGTCAGTTCCAGAGAAGGTATTAATCCTTGGGGAGTCTGAAAGACACCCCTGTGCCACTGCACTGAAGGTGCTGTGTGACACACAGAAAAAGATGATGCAATGGAGTTTGTTTAAAACACCATAATCAAAGAACAAAAAAGTCAAACACACATGAAAATATATGAAAGAGTGGGAAAAAGGCTCACACTCTTTCCAGGTAAAAATAATCAAACCCCAGAATTACAGCAAAATTTCTGGGGGTCTCAAAAGGTAAGGGAAATTAGCACATTTGCAGAATTCTCCCTAACACTGGGTCCTCAATACCTCCAACTCTGTCTTCCTAAATAGCTTCCTTCTTGAGCTCTTTGCTCATCTGCCTCTAACTCCCTGAGGGTTAGTCGCTTCTACAAGCAACAAGTTGGTGGTAGATCTCTTTCTTCGGCTGGGGCGTCACTCTGGAACAGCCTCCCTGCCTCCCTGAAACTTGAGGAGAACCATCTCCAGTTCGGGAAGCATCTCAAGACCTTCCTCTTTGCTTCTGCTTTCTCTCCTCCTCTCCCCTGCTGAACTCCTGATTGAAACTGCACTGGTCACCTGGATATCCTCTAATCTCGGGCCCAGGTCCCCTCCCCCGCCAGCTGCACACCTGCACTGCCTCCCGGGCAACACCTGCACTTGGGGGCTGTTTCTGTATACCTACAGTCCCCCAGCTCTTGACACTTGATGTCTGCACTTACCCCTGCACTTGCCACAAGCTGGCCGCACTTCTACCTATTGTTTTTATTCATTTGTATTTATTCTTTACTGTTGATCTTATGTATTGCACTGCCCCCTCCCCCTTGTACCCTGCACTTTCTTTTTCCCCCGTCCCCTACACCTGCACGATCTCACCTCTCCTATTAAGATCATTGTCTTTGTCTTCCCTCTGTTGCCCCTCCCTTGCCACGGCGCGCCTAGAAACACTTGTGTATAGGTGCATTATAAATGCCATGTCATGTCATATCATATCATATGGTGCATTATTTGGCATGGTCCCGACATGTGACTGCAACTAATCCATTCCCATCCTCCTAATATGGGTAGCAATGGATTTAAAAAAATATAAAATATGCAATTTACAGATTTTATGAAGTACTGCAGGCTGTCAAGCCTAATAAGTAAACAGCCAGCTGATCATCTTCTGTTCCACGGCCTACACAGGTGATAATCAGACTCATGCAATTTTTTCACACCAGATCTCCCTTTTCCTTCATTGAAAATGAATAAGCAAATAGGATTGAGAAATATCATAGACTGATGAGATGACAAACCACAAATATGGGCAGACATATTTATGGAGGTTCATTGTGGGGGTATCACAGCTTCAATCCAGCGAGTACAGGGCATTCCCTGGATGGACAGGGTGGGAAGGAGAGCATGCTCTAGACAGTTGGCCTCATTAAAAGTTTGACAGTATGGGGAAAAAGTGGAGGAAATTTCGTTACCTCAATTTTTCTTCACCGCCAAACTACAAATTATGCTGAATTATCTCTGGTGGAATTACCGGGTGGTAATTCCGCTGATTTTTTTAGATAAAGTGGAGAAGTTTCCACCAACTTCAGGCTGGAGGTAGATTGTCCACTTTACCTCCAATAATTGGTGGAATTACCACCCAGTAGTTCCACCAAAAGGCTCAATGGAGTCCAGTGGACTGCATAAAATGGGGATTTATACGGCCAAACCGCCACGTGTAATCTGTCCGTAATACCACCAGTGCTAATAAGGCAGTACCAAGTTGTGCTAACAGTAATACCGTTTAGTGATATATTGGTAGTATTACCACTGAGATAACACTAAACTCGTAATGAGGCGCTGTGTCTGACAGTCGCTCCTCATTTGCACACTAGTGAGGCCTTGACTGGTGTGAAGCAAAAGAATCTAGAGATCCACACCACCAGTCAAGCCCATCATGTGCTTTTACCTATTTAGCACAACATTAAAACATTTCCACCTACCAGTGTACAATTAAAATGTAACATCAAATGCTGTTTTACATGATCTCTATCGAACTTTAATTACATTGCTACATGTTCACTTAAGCCCTTGTTTGGGAGTAAGCAGAAGTAATGTTGACATGAGAGGCACAGTCGTTGCTCCTTAGCTTAGCAGAGGGCTTCCTTTAGAATCTCATCAAGATTGGGCTTCTGTTTGAATTCTATTGCAGATAATTGTGTTTCGGCAGGTCAATTTTAGATTGATAAAGATGCTTCTCAGAAATACAGGGTGGGTTTGTCAGCCATCCCACAGTTTCGGTGCCCGTCCCATTTCTAAGAGCTGCGTGCCACCCTTCAAAGGATAACCCCAATGTTCGAGCAAAATCCAGTCTTTGCTTATATTAGTGCTCCTGTATGCTCCTGGTTTCGTTCAGAGCGGCTTCCATGTGCCTTGCAAAGGGAACATGCTTGTCCTTTTCTGTTGCTGCTGCACGGCTCACTTCGAGTCGTGCAGAATCAGTGGTCGAAGTGAGCGGGAACGGATGGGAGCAGTGTTCCACTACTTTTTTTTTTTTTACTGTTAACAGCTCCAATACTTTTTGCAACCATTTTCTTCATTCTGGAACTTCTCCACTTTACCACAGCATATCAGTTACATCTAAACGGAAATCTATTTCATCTCAATTGGCTGTCAACCAGCATGACTGCAACCCTTGAAAAATGTGTTGGACGTTGCTCCTTTCCTTCCTACACAGTCCCCCACCAGTGTCACAATTGCACTACTTTTTCTGGGACACTTCTATCAGTGTGCAGAATTATTTGGCCTTCCGTTGCACTCTCTTTTAGCTTTGATCGCCTTTGTCCTACTGCCCTATTTGGGGTTTGTTGTGCTTAAGAAATGCTTTAAGATAACATAACAAGCAGCAGCCTGGAACAAAGCCTGCTTCTTCCACCACGCTCGGCAGTCCCCCAGCCCCGTCTCTCTCCCTGTCCTAGGCATGTCGATGGCTCTTTGTCCTTGCCCAGTTCTCAGAAATCTTTCTGTGTTCTTATTCCTCATGCAGCCCCTGATTCTGCTGCCCCTGGCCGACATTGCAGTATGCAGACAGTGAGCAGACCCCAACAAGCTCCCCGAGCTGTCTTTTTTTACTCTTCTCATTCGATTGAAGTCCTCTGCCAAAGCAAGCACATCATGGGTCAATCGGATAAATGATCAAAGGCACATTTTGTACTCCCATGTGTCCAAAAATGTGCACAATGGTAGTAAATACCAGATCTATTTTTATTGGTTAGAAATCAAACTATTTGTAGTCATACAAAAAGTAACCATATGCATTGAATCAGTGATTTAACATGGATTAAACATGGAGGAGGGGCTATAGCGAGGTGGTGTGGCCTAATCTTCCCCTAAAGGTACATCTTGAGACCATGCAAACGCGTCATATTGTCGCTCTGCATGATCTCAGTTGTTCTTTTCTGTAATCCAGTCTACAGGTCGTACATTAATCTGTCTGGCTCTCGTTTGTTAATAAAACACTCTCTGCAAATAAACAAGCATTCAATCGCAAATCACTGAGTAATTCACCTATGAGAAGGAGAGTGGGAGGGTGGAAATGCACTAATGTGGGTTCCTGGTTGCTTTGCAAAAAAATCAAAGAGCACTTTGGGAGCCAAGAACGATCACAGTTTTGTATGTTTGCAAATACTTTCCTCATAGTGATTTATTTGAATGTCTGTTCATGGTGTTGCTATATGGATGTTGCACCAAGTTGGCTGTTCCCTTCGCTCCGCACACCCTTTTTCAGCATGGTGTTATCTGCCACCCTCCCCTTTCTGCCCCTGATATAGTGAATGGAACTTAAAGTGCACCCGCCTCAGCCAGTCTTGACGGATATTCATCCGTTGTAGACTTATACACGTGCAAGTAGTTGTCCTTATGCATGTACTCTAGAGTGACTTGTGATGATAGTGGGTCGAATGAGTGTGGTGATACCTTCAGTTACCACATGCAATTCTGTCATCTCCATAAGACACAAGTGATGCAGAAGATGTGAAAATGCAAAAAGCATAATGTGCAAATGCGTTGGCGAGTCATGGCATATTATCTCTCACTTCACGAATCGCTGTTGCACAGCAAAAAATCACTAGCATCTGAGTCTTGTATGTGCTGCCATGACAATTTCTCTGCTCCCCCATACCTTCCTCCCAAGGGCCACCTGATTGTGTGTGTTCTTGTTCACTCATTGCAAGAGATGGACTCATGTAAATAATGTAATTACCAAATACGTGAAATCTTGCAACCTTTCGCCTTACAAATAACCAAGCATGAAGGTGGCACAAGCTGCCCTCAGGGATCCACTCTTCCTAGTGATCCTCCTCCAAATGTCACCAGATGGCAGGTGTCCTGTAAGCTCTCCCTGAATCTCTTGTATTTTATTTTATTTATTTTTAAATTTTGTCTTGGAGCTCCTTACATGGTTCAAAGTTTGAAAAGGTGAGACTTGAAAAAATAAGTAACAAAATATTTTTAGGAAAGGATAAAACTATTAGGATAGGATAGACAAGTGATAGCAGTGGAGGATGGAAGGGTTATCTGTGAGGAAACAGGTATGATTTGAGGGTCTTTCTGTTGGAGGATGCAATGTGCCTTTGAAGAGGTAGGGTGTTCCATGCCCTGGGCACCCAGTGGGTAAATGCTTGCTTTTGTATGCATGTCGGTTTGCAGAGCAGAATGGTTAGAAGGTGTTGGCTGCCGTGTATGGTGTTTGTGTGAGTGATGGATTTTATGTTGTCATAAAGGTAAGATGGGGGTTTTGAGGTGTATGACTTTCAATACATTTCACAGTCCTTTGAAGGCAATTCTCTGGTGCATGGTGAGCCACTGGAGCTGGGCAGAAGCAGTAGCGATGTGTGATTATTTGGGTAAGTGGAGGATGAGGATGAGTCTAGCTGCTGTGTTTTGTGGCTTTCAGTGAGACAAGAGTGCTGTTAGAGAGTCCCGTGAGGAGAGCATTTCCATTGTCCATCTTAGGGAGAACCAGTGTTGTACTGAAATGTGGAAGTCGGCAGCAGGAAGGGTATGTCTGATTTTGCATAGGAAATGTAGTTATAGATTGCACGCTTTGGTGATAGCTGCTATGTGGTGTGTAAAGGGGAAGTAACAGTTGATGGTGAAGCCTAAGGATTTGTTCAATCCTGGATGCTTCTTGTAGGTGTCCTGAGCCTCAGGCAGATGGAATGAGTGCCTATGATGGTGTTGAAATAGTTGAGCTCCATGATAGTCTCAGCCCAGTTGAAGCCCATTTTGGACGTATAAAGATGTTTCAAAGATGGTGGTTTTGCACTCAGAAGCCACGTCAGCCAGCAGCCCCTAGAGTAATCGTGGATGCTTCTTGTAGGTCTTCTGGCCTCTTCAGGCAGCCATAAGAAGATGGAATTAGTGCCTCTGGTGGTGTTAGGATGAGCTACGTGTTGCTCTCATCCCAGTCAAAGCACCTTTTGGAGGTGTACAAACTATTTAAAGATGGTGGTTTTGGGGTCAGAGGTCACATGGGCAGTACCCAGATTGAAACTGGATTCTGCTTATAGGTTTTCCCTTTCCTCTTCATGAGTCCTAGCATACTAAACTCACGATAATGATGTCCAATCATACACAATGGCAGCATCGCCTGTATTCTATTCACTACATATAGCCAGCTTCTATGATGACTTAGTCTACTTGCATTTCATTGTCTGTACAATAATTGAACACTTGATTCTCTGCAGCACTTCGTGCACATGCAATATTCTTTTTCGTATTTAAAAGTTCAGTTGGTTCTTGACTTCGTTTCTGTAGGATCCATGCATCCTCTTCAGCCAGTATCTCGGGATGTCATATATGCTCTTATGACGTTACTGGCTTATTTCTTTGCACTTTTTCATATTCCTTCAGGGTGTTCCTCCCTTAGGTTGTTATCGCTTTGGAGATACACTTGGTACAGTTATTTCAATGTGTATTTTCTTTCGAACACACACTGCAGTATTGGCACAACTGCTGCTGCCAAACTTGGCACAATCTCAGGTCTCCAACATATGAGACGTATGGGGCAGGTTTTCCTGCAGAAGCATGATTCTGCCCCTCTACATTCCCCACACTGGTCGAGTCCTCGACCACCTCCTCAATCGTTTCCACATCCTGGTCTTTTCTCTTGAAAAAGTGTTTCTTTGGTGTCAATATCTTCATCAACCCCTCCACAGTGCCTGCTGATTTGACATGTTCATCTATACTTCAGGTCATGTAGTTACATTGTCCATTTGGGGTACAATAGTCCCTTTGTTCCACGTACGTCTTATGATTCTTTGGATACAGGAACTGAGTTCCCTCAGGTGCTACAATGCTGGCCTCTATGTATTGCCTGACAGCATCAACAGTCAGCTCCTTGGTGTTTGTTTCAGCTTTGACATCAATCATGATCTTCATTCCTACCACTTTCTTTGCTGTTTTCTTGCATTGAGCAATCACCATCCTGATTACACATAATCCAAACATTACTAACACCAGTATTACTCCAAGAACCTTAAATATATTTGCCAACCACTGTGGAATCCATGAGAACAAAGAGGCATACCAGCTGTCATCTTCAGTGTCATTTGTTTTGTCTTCCATCTTGGCATGCAGGTCTGTCAACAACGTATGGCCTCTGTCAAGGTTCCATTCTGGTCATCATGAGAAAGTATGAATGTACAACATGATGGCCCAATTTTGACTCAAACTCCTCCTTTCATTGCTGTGTTCATATCAAGGACTTATCTATTATTATCTGCATAAGTTCCAATCTGGTGATTTGCAACCATTTGGCATTCGCCACTGTTTGGATCCCAAGCATATATATATGACTGTTATTATCATAGCAGTCTTGCTGAACAACTTGCTGTTTCATATGCTATTATCGATTTGGCTGAGAAATAATGTTCTCTTTTTGTCTGTCAGAGAAGTTCAAGTGATCTTCTTTTTCTCAAATGGGCATCCACTTTTGGAAATTCACCAATGTTTAGTTTGCTCTGAGGAATCACTAATGCTGGAAGATGGATGAGCACCAGGGAACATACACCTCCCCAAACTTTGGGCAACTTCATCTAGGCTCTAGATCCACAAGCCCAGTATTGATCCATAAGGATGGCTGTCCCTTCTCCCTTTATGAGGATGTCTATTGTGATCTTGCATTCTTTGTTATATCCCACATGGTTCTTTCCATGACTTTGGAAGCATAGTGTTTCATTAACCAACAGCATTAAACTACTGGTCCTGAATCATCTTCTGCCCATGTCAATAGTTTTGAGTGCTTGGCGCATGACTTAAAGCATCCATCATTCACTTTCTGCACTTCTTGCACATAGTCCATCTTCAGAAGCTGAGCGGCACAGGACACCATTTCTTCTTCCCATTGTTTCTTGGTATGCACTCGTCCATAGATCAACATTTGAGTATGTTCCCAACATCCAGGTGATACTGCTATTTCTGTCACATCAGGCCAATTCATTCTCTTCATTTCTTCAATGATCCCATCATCCTGTCCTGCAGCAGGATATACAAGCATTGTGCTCTTCCATCCAGGCTCCTTCTCCATTTGTATGCTCTTGATATAGTCATCCTGGTATGGAAACAACCATTTTGATCTCCATCGCAAGATTGCCCAACTTCCTTGAAACTGTCCTCGAGTAGTAAATGTTGCAAGATGGCTGGTGCGCTTTGCATCATGTGCTGAAACCTCCTTAGAAATAAAAGTCCTTACTGTATTCATGGCACAGGGGATGAGAGAGTAGACATAGCAACTCTCATCAGATGTTATTTCCCCAGGTGAGCTTCATTGTCTAGATAAGTATGTATCCCTTCATTATCATCCTCTGCATCTCTTTTGTGTCTTCCAATATACTCATAAAGATCACAGAATTTGTCATTATTCATTTTCATAGTGGGGAGAACCATAAGAGCTCTTTCTTTGGTAGAAACATTAAGATGATAGAGACTGTGAAAGATAAGGAACAGAAAAACAATGAGAATAATCATGCAAATATACATCATGCATAAAAATCTGGGCAACCAATTTTATTGCACCAAATTACTGCTTGCTGACTCTCTATGATCATGCCATCTTCTTCATTAATCATTTTTAATACAATAATCATGTTTCTTGTATGTCTACAACTGTACAATTTGATCAATTATAGCAATAATGAATCTTATTACTGGACGGTTTGTAGGAAATTTTGTGAAAATGGATGTCTCTTCTAATAAGAGCAGAGTGAGATTGAAGTATGAACACAAAGACAGCAACCATAAACCGATAAACATTACTGTCAGCAGTTATCATGAGTTTTTATCACTTAAAACAAATATTCTCCACAAAATTAATCTGGATACTGATCTCTTTTACAATTTCTGATCTTAAGCATAAATCGGATGCATTACTTCTGCTTCAATATATTTCTAAATGTTAATTTCAAAACTCCTGGAATTCTCTGCAAGTCCTTGCACTTCCTGCTAAAATATATATAAGGAGTGTCTATTGAAATCCAGTCCAAATAAAGTACATGCTAATCACTTGTATCTTTCTATTTCTTAGTCATCGATCAAGTCTGCACACGTTGAAATTGTTCTTTTTGTCTTGCTTCTGGATCAGCAACGGTGGGAGGGAAGGTCTTGCCTTTACAAACGTTATCATCGTTTAGGTGCAACCAAGCTTGTCTTCCTTATATTTTGACAGCAGAAGGAACACTTCCTCAACAACAAAAGGGTCATTAAAGCAAGGCTTGTGCCACTTTCGGGTGAAATTCTTGACTAGGATTAAGTCCCCACATATAACTTAGGTGGTGGTAATTATTCACTTGGATTGGTTGCCAAATTATCTTATTTTGTGTTCTTAGACTGTCCCCCCTGATGCTTCACTTGATCTGAAATGAAAGAAATACTGGTAATCATACATGTCAAATAATCATTCATCTCATCATCTCATCATCTAAAGTTCTATCTAAACTCTGGTCATCACTCCTAATCTTAGATGGAGGAGTAAGGGGCATTCTCATTTAACACCCTGTAACCAGCTCATGCAGGGTGAGGTGGTGGTCTGATCCGGGCTGATTCCAAAGGGCATATAAGGCCAGGGGTAAACAATACAGCCATCCCTTTTGCAAAGTCAATTTAATCTTGGCAATACTCTCTTTGAGGTGGCCGTAGAGTCGCTCACATATACCGTTTGCTTGTAGGTGATACGCAGAAGAGAACTTGCACTTTATCTCAATAAAAGCCCTATTTGTTTGATTAATTAATTGACAAAATGTGGCCTATTATTGAATCTTAGTACTTCACACACACCCCACTTCAGGAATACTTCCTGCACTAAAAACATTGCTTTTCCAGTGGCATCAGGATGTGTACACGTACCCGCATCGATCGATCTAGAAAAAGGACACACAAATCGATACCCATATACATTACATGTCTGCAGCATATCAACATAGTTGATATGTAAATGCTGAAGCTGATTATTTGGTTGAGGTATTACTCCTCAGATCATTCTCAGTGTTTGCCCAGCAGTAAACTTTTGACACATGATGCAATTCACCATAAATATTGCAACGTGTTCCAACAAATTAGGAATGAACCAGTCTTCTGCATATTAGCAGCAAGACTTACTCTAGTTACATGCACAGGGTAATGCAGATGTTTAAGCGTGACTTTTAATAAACTTACTGACATCACTGGCTTTTCAGTGCTGTCCTATCGCCATAGAGCTTCCATGGGGGATAAAGAACATCCCCTTTGTTTCCACAGTTCTTGCTCTTCCTGTGGTGCACTTCCCTGAATATCTATTAATTGTGTTATTGACTAACAGTTATAACTGAATTCTTTTTAATACTCTTAGTAGCAAAACTTGAAATTCCTGCAGAATATGCAACCCTTTTGGCTTCTTCATCTGCAGCGTCATTCCCGCAAGAGATCAAATCTGTTTGCTTAGTATGCTCAGAACATTTTATGACCGATATTGCTATTGGGTGTTGTAGTGCTTTAATGAGTCTATACAATAAGGATGCATGCTGCACTGGAGAACCATCTGTGCGGAGGTAGCCCCCCCTCTTCCAACGTGCCAATCCTGCATGTACGGTTGACATCACATAGGCAGAGTCACTGTATACCTACCGTCACTTCCTGCCCTTCATGTTTTTCAAGTGTGACAATAAGCAATACTAATTCTGCTGCTTGTGAGGAAAAATGAGATGGTAGCCTTGCACTTGCTACCACCTCGAATACTCCATTTAATCTGTGTGTTACTACAGCGGTGCCTGAATACCTTTCCTCACTAGTCTTATCGATTTTTAAAGAACATCAATAAAAATAATCTCCCATTCTACTAAAGCACTCTCATTCACACGGGGTATATCATCATCAATTCAACATAATGGGCACCGTCATGCACATGATCACCTTCATCTATGGGTTCAGCTATAAATGTGGCTGGGTTCACTATTTTACATCTTACAATTTTGATAGCTGTGTTAGAAATCATTACCTCATAAGCTGAAGCTCTTTGCGATGTCAATGTGTCCTTGGGTTTCTATTGAATGGCAAATACAGCATGTTCCACGTAAAGGGTCACTGAACAGCCCATGACAATACTTCTGGACTTCTCAATTGCAAACACGGCACCTGCCAAAGTTTGTTCACAAAGGAAGTGTCCTCTCATCACTGGGTCTAAAATCCAACTGTAACATGCCAAAGGTTTTACCCTATTGTGGTTCTTTGTGTAAGCACTGCTGTCATTTCTGAACCATCTATGTGTGAAAACAAATAAAATCCTTTGCCATAATTGGGAATTCCTAAAACTGGGGCTGTACAAATTGTTTTTTTCAATTCTTCAAATTCTTCCTCCATGTCTTTGGTCTATTCTAGTTTTGTTTTACCAATGTGTGCTTTCTTTAATGTTTGAAGAAGTGGGCTTGTGTGCATACTATAATCAAACACCCAGGCTCTAACGTAATTGCACAAACCCAAAAACTGTTACATCTGTCTCACTGTGTTCAGTTTTGATGTTTTCATAATTGCCTCAGCTCTATAAGGTGTCACTTTCTTTCCTTAATATGAAATCTACTGACCTGTGTATAACACCTTTACTTGACAGTATTGTAACTTGTCTTTGTCCACCTTATACCCCTTGTCTGCTAGAATAATCATGAATGTCTGCACAAATCCTCTGTTTTACTGCAAATCAATAGGTAATCTACGCATTTTATCAGTGCACTTTTGGGATCGATATTGCCTAGATCCATCTGTAGGACTCTGTTAAATATTGATGGGGACTCACAGTACCCTTGAGGCAAACAAATGAGTTTTTTTTTTTCCCAAAACAAATGAAGCCAAGTCTTGGGAGTCCTGATGCAACACGTCCAAAAAAAAATGCATTTTTCAAATTGATCACTGTGAAGTATTGAGCTCCTACTGGGATACTACACAATATTGTCACCAGATTAGGAACTAAAGGAAACTCAGCATCTACAATCTGTTTAAGTGGTCTCAAATACTGGATAAATCTTCAAGGCCCCCCCTTTAGATGATTTAATTGGATATATCGCAGTGTTACATGATGACTCTGACGCACCAGAATCCCCTGATTCATCAGTGCTGAAATAGTCTGAAATATACCTTCATCAGGTTCTGGAGACATGGGGAACTGTTTTGCTCAGAGTAAAATTGCTCCTTGCTTAATCTTTATTTTGACCTTCCCTATCCCCTTCAAAAAAACTACATCATAAGGGCCTGTGGTCCATAGAACACCCAGTACTTTTTCAAAATCCTCCTGAATAAATGCTGAACGCTGCTGCATTATCGCCATTCTTTGTGGAACTTCCCTTTTCTCTAGCCTTATCCAGTATGAAATGCTCATGAAGAACACTACTTTGTTATTGCTTTGGTCCTCCCCGAACATATCGTCATCAGTTATGTCAGTCAATATGTACCCCTCATCAAGAGCTATCACTATTCTCCATGGTCTACCCTCATCGTATAGCCCTTCAAGCATTTCCATTTCTTTTCGTATTATAGCTGCTAGTCTGTCCACCCAATTCATCCATAGGTATTTTTGGTCTAAATAAAAACTCATCAGGTATCCTCACAATCTTTCCTACCAGGTCAGGTAGCCATGTCAGTAAAATGCTTACCGCATGTAAAAAAATCTCTGGATCTACTCTAATGCCCTGCAGAGCCACTTGCCCTGTGAACACCAGTATGAACTCTCCCACGTTTGCATAGTGTATTCCTGGAGTGGAGCACAATATTCCTTTGTCAGTAAATTAAATTGTCATATTAAGTTAAATCATTAAATCTCTTCCTAAAATGTTAACCTCTGTCTGTCATGAAAATTACAGAGGGTCAGACATGTCACAATCTCCTATGGAGACTGTTAATTTATCAGTAAAAGGAACTTGACTCGTAGCTCCAGAGAACCCTTCAGCATTCATGGCAATACCTGACATTGGATATTTTTCCTCTTGCATACACAAATAACTTGCTCCAGTGTCTGCTAGAAAAGAGAAGGATTTGTCTCCTATCGTCACACCAACCCTTGGCTCCTCTTGTTGGTCTGGTATCACAGATTGTACTGAACACATCAAGTCACCCTGTGAGCTGCCCTATTGTGGATACACGTTCATCCCCATTCCTGTGAAAGGATTTCCTCCTACCACAGCTACACCTCCTATTCTAGGTGTCAATACTTGTTCTGTATTTACATACTGCTGTCTCTGGTTATGGGCTTGTTGTGACTGTCCTTCTGGCAGATGTATTTGTATGTGTCCCTGCTGTAGCACCTGCTGTACTTGTGGTGCTTGTGCCTGATACAATGTGTGATCTTGGGCAAAGCCCTCTCTTGTCTGTGTGCTGTATGGCAGAGGATAAGATCCCCCCTCTGGAAAATTGGCCATTTTGTACATTCCCTTGGCTCCTACATATGTGTGCAATATGATCTGGCATTCCACAATTACAACATACCGGGGGAACCCTCCTGTTAATCTCTCCTTGGTTACATCCTCCCTGAGTACTCTGCTTCTCATTCTGTGTATTTTGAAACCCACCATGGGCATTCTGAAATCTGCATCCTCTTCCCTCATAACGCATAGCTCTGCGTTGTGGAGTAAACCCATACCCACCTTGGTTCATCGGGCACAAAGTATTCCCCCGTGATGAACCTATTGCTTCCTGCATTCCCAATCCTTCTCCACCTGTCATTACCGCCACTTTTATACCAAATTTTGACAACATTTTCTGAACTAACTTTGCTTCCTCGATCTTCCTATTCTCATCTTTCTTCTTGTTTTTCTCTTGTAATAACCTACAATGATGCACTATTGTCAACTGTATCTCAGCCGAAAGCTTTGCTTCCATTCCTACTTGTTTTTTCATCTGCCTCTGTACTGGCTCAGGCACCCTGACATAAAATGTGGTAAAATAATGCCACTGTCTTTTCCCACAGCTCACGAGTTTCAAGTTGTCATTTTGTCATTTCTCCTGAATATCTTGAATGTAAGCAATAGGGTCTTCATCTTCATTCATTTTATGTGTCATAATTGCACCCATATCTGTGTGTCAGGATATTGTACCCTGAGATCCCTCCAAATGTCTGTTCTACAATTATTAAATGGTGCTCCATCATGGGCTGTGTTTTGTGTAGCCACACCTGAATATCCTGATCTCCTCTGTATGTCATTGCCCCTCTCTCTGAGAATGGCTGCCAGGAGACCTTTTATGTTCCATGTGGCAGGCGTAATTCCTCCTTTAATTTTCTCTATTCGTATATCCATTTCCCAGCACCCAAAGTCAAACTAGGAAGCTTGCATTTTAAGTTATCCTTGTCCATCTGTGGCCATGGAATGTATTGTGGTCTTGCTCACCCTTCTCTAACAAGGGGAACTGTGTGAACCCTATCCCATAGTTGGATCCCACTATTAGTCTATCCATATCAGGGATAATCATCCCTGTCTGTCTCCTTGTCAGTAATGACCTTAACTTACTTACATATGGTGGCGACTGCCTCTTCACACTCTGTGAATGTGCTTGGGGAGGCTCAGGATATGCAATGGGATCTGGCGTTCTATCTTTAGGTTGTTCCAGATCCGACCATCTCACTTCCTTATCCATGTGTAGGCTTTGTTCAGGGGCACATGCGCTCCCTCCTACTGCCCCAAGACCAAACTCTCTTTCTTTGTCCGACATGTCTAGGCCCCAACTAGTGTGACTATCATCCCCCTCACCCTTGTCTAAGCTCAGTCTGCTCAGAGACAATGCCCGACATTCATCATTTAACAGGTTTCCCTCCTCACTTTGTGATTGAGGTACTGGGGATTTATCCCCATTCCCTCAAGTTCCATACTAGCTACGTCATCATACCTGTTGATAGACCTTATCGATCCTTTCTCCAATGCTTTCTGCATCAAATCTTTCTTCTCCTAGCGTTCCACTAGATACTGCTAATGTTACTTCCTTTATCGGAAGACTCTCTTCCACTCTGTCCCATCATATTTCTGGGCTCGGCCTCATTTGTTCCTTATGGATGAGACTGGCATCGAAACCTCGCTGTCTCCTTTATTGTTCTATTTCTTCCTCTACTTCCCTTCACTTTCTTGCATCTCTTCTAATTCTTTCTTCCTCTTGCCTTTGTTCTTTTCCTCTCCTTACTCCTTGCCTTCTTTCCTCTTTTTCTCTTTGTCTCTGTAATCTTTTTTCCCTTAGTCTTTATGCTTCTTCCTCCTCTCTCTTTCTTTCTTTTCTGTCCCTTTCTTCTTTTGCTCTTTGTCTATTGTCATACTTTCTTTGTTCTTCCGCCCGTTCTTCAATTTTCTGTGCTCCTGCTGATATATCTGCTCTCGTCACTCCCTAAATTTCCTTTTCTGCTCATCATCTTTCAATCTTTTCTCTCGTTCCTTATCGTTCCTTTCTTATTTGTCCTTATCTTCTCTTTGCCTAACTTCCTCCATACTTTTCCCTTCTATCTTGAGTAATATCTGTCCTCCCATCCATTCATTTTGTACGAGCACTACCTCATCAGCCTTATCCTTTTCTCCTTTCCATATCTTAATCTCCCTGTCTACGTCTGTCGACAAATTCAACCGCTCTCATTTTTCTTGCTTGTCTTTTATGAACCTATACATCTCTTCCTTTCTTTTATTCTCTTCTTTACTATCATTGCTAGTGTAAGCAGGGGGTTCATATATTGGATTACTGTAACCCGTTGCTGCTTTTAAATCCTTTAAACGATACTTGCCTATCTCTTCCATAGCAACACTCTTAGTATCAGGCAAGGTAAGGGGAGCTGAGGGCTCATCGTCTTCCTCCTTATGCTGATTATGCATCCACTCCTTGGGTGACAGGTCTTCTCTTTCCTCTTGATACATCTTCCAAACCTCTACAATCGCTAATTTATTTCTCTAATTCCTTCCCTGTGTACGCAGCGTGCAAGTATGTGTTTGTGTGTTGCAATACCGCTCTTGACAATGATCCCCCTTGTGGCCACAGCATGAACATTTTATCTGCTATGCCCTTTGCCCATTCTGCACTGTACAGTTTGAGCTTGGGCATATGTTTTAGCAGTGTCTTGCATAGGTGCATGAGAGGAATATCCCGCATAATGACAAGTCTCAATTGACTATACCAAATGGAGAAGAAATGCTGGTAAATGTTGATACCACAGGAACCAATGCTATGCACATGACTCTTTAAGGGGGTATCAATGCTGTTGGCCTTTGCAACATCAAATCCTACTTTGAACATGTATTATATGCCAAAAGAAACACAAACACACAGCTTGGTTTGGTATAACAAAATTAAAGAATTATTATTCCACATCAAAAATTTGGAAAGTACAAACACACAGGAACACAACACATCAAATTAGAATAGTGCAAGATGCAGTAAAGAAAAAAGAAAAATGTACAAATCATTTGTCATATTTCGAATGTATTAATCTGAAAATCAACCATGTCGATTGTAGAAGTAGGTATAGACTCTAGATAAATAAGACCCAGTGTGAGAGGCAAGGTTTGCCCCATACTATTAGCATAATAGCTCGAAGGGAAGGAAAAAAGGAGAGGAGAGTTATAGCAGGTTATAAAGAGCTTATTGTGCCATAAACTTTATATGTAATTAACTCAAAACGAAACACTTCTAATCAGTGCTTTTATCCTTTAAATTGCACTTTGGACATTCTTCAAGAAAATGCAGATAACAATTTTCTAAACACAATATACAACGTTTTTAGCCCAGTTAACCATCTTCTGAACTGGTAAGTAACTTGTAGGACCATTTAGTTTTCCAATGTGCAGTTTAAGGTCCTCATGTTTTTCGCAATGTTATAAGATAGCATCTCAATGTTGACGCATCAGTTCTTGAATAAGTGAAACCTTATTAGGTTTACCAATGTTCCAGTTGCTTTATGAAATAACCCCATTCGGTCTGCCAACGTGGGCAGGGGACACTGAACTAAGGAGCAAGTATAGTGAAGAGATGCTCGTTCACTAGTAAAGGTGATTGAAGAACCACCTATTGTCACCTTGCGCTGTCGCGTTTTGGTGGTGGACCAGTCAGATTAAACCACCTTCATCAGGGCATCAATATGTGACCCTGTGGGGAAAACTTAAATTGTAGTGCCTGTGCTCTGTGAGGGTTATGGCGCTCAATTGACTGTCAGTACTTACTAGACCATTAAATAAACCTCTTACCTTGGCTTAAATAACCACTTTTCAACATTTTTTAAAACAACAAATATGAGCAACCACCAGCAATCGCTGCTCAATCCTCTTGTTTCAATGGCCTATCTATTCTTTTGATTGGTGCCAGTTGTTTTACTACACTTTAACTTTACTCACTGTTTCTTTTTCAACTCTTCATAATTTATATCACTCCTAGATATTCTACTCAACAGACAACATTAAGACTATTCAGACATTTAGACTTTATAAAACACTGTGATCACCTCTTCCCTCACCTTTACTTTTGTGACATTACCTTATACAGTCCTGGCTGCGTGTTTTATATTTCACCCTACTACCACTGGAGTTTGAAATCTCTCCTTCTAATTCCGTTCAATTCAGGTTTCTAGCCAGTATCTCTTTATCTTCACAGTAATTCCACGTTACTCAAAATGATCACAATCCCATCCCTTTAGTTGCCATTCCCCTTAGTCTACTCACCATTCGTTAATCGTCTTGAGGCCTTCGGTACTGACTCCTCCTCCAATCTGACCACTTTGCCTTCTGTCCGCAGAGCACCTGTGGGAACCGGGCAGAGATATGTTCAAAAGGGGACCTGCCCACTGTCTCAGATCTTGTTGCAAGTTTATTTCTATTAGGCCACTCTCCACAGGAAACTATGCGATCTTTCAGCTAATGGCAGAGTATGCTCGATTGTCGGAAAATCTGGAGCCTAACTAGTTTGGATCTTTTGAACCATCCGCACCACTGCCATGTGAGTTTAGGTATCTATAGGAATGTGCATGTAATGGATGGGATCACACAGAATAACTCTGAGTCCAAATAACCCAACCAACTCAGAAAGATGGCAGAGTACTGTTTTATTAACAATGATCTAAAAGCAGGGAGTTTACAACGAATATCAACAGACGTACACTCAGGTTCTCTCAGCAATCTTTTCACAAAACATACTTTATATGTCAAAAATACATCAGAGGTGAAGTCATATTGCATGTTAAATAATAAAAAAATTACTTTTCTTAGGATTGTGATTGGCTGCCCACTGTCAGGTGGACAATATATACCTACATCTAAAACATGTCATCTTCAGAAACATTAGATACACAGTTTCATATTGGTTTTCAAACTATAAGGTGCTTTATTATATGGACCACTACAATTGGTTGGCACACTTTTGCCATGTTTGGAACATTCGTTTCAATTAGCAGCACATAAGCCCAGACCCAGGTGCAAGGAGATGGGGCATGCCACTTCCTCTCCACCTAATCAGCCCATAATCTCTTATCGCCCATGCCTTCTGTCTTTGAAATGCCTTAAATTAATTCATTGTAGCACTCTTGGTGTTCTTTCTTTGCAACTTACCATGGGATGGTTCATCCTGTGCATGTACGCTCCTTTTGAGAATAAATAGCTCACCTTGGATGCTTTGGTCTTGATTCCAGGCCAGACAATGTCGCCATGCAGCTCCATGATTCAGCTTATTCTTGCTGCGACACAGTTTTTCCTTGCTCCTTCATGAGTCCTAGATTACTAAATTCATGATACCGACGCCCAGCTTCTATACAATGGCGACTTTGCCGGGATTCTATTCACTACGTATAGCCAGCTTCTATGATGACCTAGTCTACTTGTGTTTCAGCATCTGTACAATGATTGTACGGTTGATTCTCTGAAGCACTTCGTGCATGTGTAATCTTCTGTTTCATATTTAAAAGTTCACTTGATTATTTACTTCGTCATTAGTTTCTGTAGGATCCATACATCCTCTTCAGTCAGTATCTCTGGATGTTGTATATGTCTCTCGTGATGCCACTAGCTTCTATCTTTGCTCTTTTTCATATTCCTTCAGGGAGTTCCTCCCTTAGATTGTCATTGCTTCAGGGATACATTCAGTATGGTTGTCTCAATGGGTATCATCTTTCGAACACACGCTGCGGTATTGGTACAACTGCTGGTGTCAAACACGGAACTATCTCAGGTCGCCAACATATGGGAGATAGGGGTCAGGGTTTCCTACAGATGCATGCAGCTGCTACTCCACATGGCCTCTGGAACCCTTCAATAAAACTGGCTATGGCACATTCCACAAACTAACTACAAAGTGACTCCATGGTTGGCAGGGTGGGAGTATGGGGTTATTAGCCTAGACCAGTGTGGATTTGCATGCAGAAGCAACAACCACCCCCTGCTTTGTTACATGTAATGGGTGTAAAGATTGAGTTGTATGAACTACAGACATCAAACATCTTCAATATTATGTTTGAGACTAGGTAGTGCAGCACTAGCAATTCCGGAAAAATGTGTATTTATGGTATTAACCATGGTCATCTCTCATTTCTAGGGAATTTCAATTCACACTTTGAGCCCTTATGTTATTCAGTATTGTCAAACGAGATGAGCATAATGTGTGGGGCAGGCTTTGACATCTCAGCCAATAGAGCTTGTTTGTCAACTCTTCTAAATATTGTCGTACTGAGAGTCTGCAAGGAGACACTGCAGGAAAATACAGACAGTAACTACTTCTACGTATATTCATACAGTGCTGGATTATCCATTAGGCCAAGTAGGCAGCGGCCTATGGGCCCCACTTCTTTTAGGGGCCCCTGGACGGCAGAGGCCTTGGTGTGCTGCTGAGAAATGGCCTGCACTGTGTGAGCTTTCATATAATTTGCGAGGGGGGGACTGACATTCTGACTGCATAGGGGCCTCCACCGGGTTTAATGCAGCACTGTAGTCATATCTACTATATACTTGGCAATGTAGCCAGTTGCCATTTGGAAGAGAAGTTCAAAGTCATTCCTCAATTAGAAAGTTATCATAACCGATTGGTTCTAACCCTCCTAAAGTCAACTGGGACAAATTGTGCTAAGAATAGGTTGTACGTATGCAGCTGCGGAATATGGAGATGCCCCCTCATGTTGCTCACATGAGGGTAAACGAGGACCTTTCAGAGGGTGGTGAACTTGACACGCCTGAAGGTGATGGGCCCATGCGGGTCCTGTCAATTCCACCCCTGCTGGCAAAGTCGGGGAAAAGGACATGGGAAGTTACACTTGAAGGTCCGGCAAAAAAGACTGGCAAACAAAACACTCTAGGAAACTGGTTGCTTCTTAAGGAGCATTTCATGTGGGACGTTGATGCAGGCTCTAATGCTGAAGATCTCCACACTTTGGTTTGTTTCCCTGGCTCTTAAAACCCCTGAGCATCGACAAAGGTCACCAAAACTGAGTTTATTGGTGTGGGAAAATCCTGTCAAACCTCTGATACTCAGATATGGGTTCATCAAGGCTACCAAACTTGTCCAGAAGAGCCTCCTTGTAAAGAAGTGAATCCTCAAGTCTCCCTAGCAAAACCTGCTCTTGGTGCAGTTAGTGCTCTTTCTTCTGGAGGAATTCCCTCACCTATGAAATCAAATACCTTACCTGTTCTTTCATCCTCAAAGGATATTCGCTTAAGCAAGTACTGTATGGCACAAATAGCCGATCCTACCTTAACTTAACTTAAGGAGCTTTGCCATGGATTCTAGAAATTTCATTATTACTAATGTTGATAAGCCTAGGGAATATGAATCCAGGCAGGCACTTAAAAATACAATTCTAGCCTGGATCAACCAAAAAGTGGGCTGTAACTGTATCAGAACTCCTGATCTAAGAGCCCTTCGAAGGATACAGATTGATGCCTGGTGTTCCCTTGAGAACACAGATTGCATTGTTGTTGGATCTGGACTAAATAGTCTACCCTTGTTTTTGAACAAACATTCTAACTTGAAGAATATGTCCCCATTTTACCAAGCTAATAAATATTGTGAATTGACTTTTTCTTTTGTTATATATGCTTTGGCAGCTTTCTCTCATTCTGATGTTTTTACCATTGACCTGATTATGTTATGTAGTTTTATGTTATGTTTGTATTCTCTTCTGTTTTTTGTAAGCAATCTGAGGCCTATGGGCATGCTGCAGTATATAAGAAATAAACTAAACTAAACTAAAACCTGGAGAACCAATGTTCCATTCTTAGAATCCTATGTTCAGATCCACGACAGTGAGAGCCCAGTTGTTTGTCAATTATGAAAGCTGGATTCGGATTGGCAAAACCCATGTCACTAAACCAAGTGAAAGCAATGAAACAGGTATAATGAATACTAAAATCTATTTTGACAACAATTGTAAAGAAGCAAAGGAGCCGCTATTAAAAGTACTGATGCACACAGTGAGTTCAAAAGTCTCTTTTTGCATTAATATTTTGGGGTCATCTTAGAATAAGTTGGAGCATAGAATGAGATTCTAAAAGCAGAGCATAACGCCTTTACACCTTATTTCTACGCTCCATACATGTTCCTTGTGACACAGGGTGCAGAAGGTGTATAGAGCGGAGATTAGATCTCCACTGAGCATTCCACTGCTGTCTTGTGTGAGTACTTTGTTCAACGACTGCATGAGATTTTAATGCAGCCGTAAAACAAAAATGAACCCTGTGGAGTCCACCTCTCATTTGTGACTGCTAATGAACAGAGGTATTCCATATGAATCCATTGGTAAATGCTGCCTGAAAAGTGTAACTTACAGACAGTGTTTCCTTTTTATGCAAAGTGGTGAGTAAAAGTAAACAGCGACATTTTAAATCAAATACAAATTGCATGCAGAAGGCCATACATGTTTTCACTTAGATGCTGTGGGGACCCCGCATGTATTTGTAAAACTTTTGCAAGGTGGAACAAACGTAAATTGTAAAATCAGGAGAAATCACCATTACTCTTTAGGAGCCATTTTGGAATGCTGTTTGTCGGTCAGCAAATGCATTTGTTAATACACAATTATTAGTGCAAGTGAACAAATAGGGCCTGATTCATGGAAAAGTATGCATTTCTCCCACAATTGTCACGCACCGAGAACGTCACTGTGCGAGCCTGTGCGCATAATATAAAATGTGGGCCGGGCTTATTCATGGAATTGTTGCAACCCAGAATGCCCCCAACATGGGCTCATGCAAAGCAAAAACAGCCAAGACAGCTACCTCTGTGTGCACCCCTGGGTGTGAATACACGCACCCTTCAAACAGTGTGTGGGGTCCCCCCCAAGCAGGCCTGCATCTCGGGGACCTTGTGCAGCGTCCCCGTAACTGAAACTGGCACCCCGAGGACATGCGTATAGTTTCATGGAAAGCATTTAAATACCCGGTCAAACTGCGTGCAAACTCCCATAAAATGTCCCTAGACCCCGCTAGGCTCTGAATGGGCGCACCTAGGTACGATCAGAACCCCATCTGCATGCAGGCATCCCTAAATCCGACATGCAAGCTCACCTCCAGAGTTGTGATTCCTCTGTGCAAGTCCATACGCCTGCTTCCGAGTGGCAGGGATTCTAGGGCACTGCTTGGGCATTGAGAGAGGTTTTGAGGTTGCACGGTCACATCCATGAATACACTTTGTTGTGCGCATTTGTGGGCATGCTATGGACAGCCTGTGGTCGGTCCCTCGTAACTCCCACTTTCTGGTGTGTTCTTCCTCATTTTGTGTGATCTGTCTCCTATTCCGGCCCCTATGCAGGCCACGGCCACCCCCTGCGTGGAGCCTCATGCAAGGCATTCGACTGCTCGCAGAGTTGTGCCAAGCCTGCACGAACACCACGCAAGTCCAGGAGAAGTCCAGCACAGTCGGTTCTGTGAATCGACGAGCAGTGCTTCACACAGTCTTTGAAGTGCAAGGTCCCGATTTTTGGCGCAAATAATTTTAATGAATCGGGACCATACTTTTTATTTTATTTGCACTTGTGTGAATATAATTGAACAGATCTGTGATTTACCACAGAACATTCACTGTGATACTTTTTACTGAATATTTTTCAGCAAAATGTGGGGGTTGAGACACTTACTACCTCTCTCCGAAGCTACCTCTAAACACTCCCCATACCCGTTTTCCTCAGCCAAACGCCCACTCCCTGAATTTTGTGGCTACCATTTGGTATAATAAAAGTTCAATAAAAACACATGTGGGGACATTTCTGCAGTAAAAAGTCTGAATGGTAATCAAAGTAATCAAAGTCTGTGCAAATGTAATCAAACAAAAATTAACATAATTTGAAGCACAAGGACACTGGTAGCTGCAATTACCAGATGCAATGGGTCCACCAATATTTAAAAGAATCCATGTTGAATCCAAAAACTAAACAGGTGGATGAATGGCACAGACATGTGCTTTACACTCTTGAAACAACCTATTGAAAACAAAGGTAGTTGCTTAACCTGATCTACTGAACATTGCCTAAATTGGTTAGTAAAACTTTGCTTTTGGAGACATTTCTGGAGGTAAATAATTTTAAATGTGTGTATGGTAAATTATTATTTGTATAGTACCTATACAAAAGGAAGTGTTTCAAAGCGCTCAAGGAGGGAGGGAACATGGGTAAAAACAACAATCGTTCAGAGCCCTAAGAAATTCTGAAATAATAATAGTCTGCACAAGCAGAATAAGTGTATATAATACAATTAACAGTTTAGATAACAGCAAATAGATCTGATGACGATTCTGCAGTTTTTCCAAGTCCAATTAAGGAGTGAAGACAGGGGGAAACAGACGATCTTTAGACAAGGTGCATTCGGATTGTGCAAGTGCACAGATGGTGACAGGGGAGAGGGAGGTGGTGGGCTGGGGGAACAAGACCTGGGAGTGGGGGGTCCAAGTGCATCCAGGTTGTGTGCAATATACATATTGGTCAGAGCATGGAGTTAGGTTAAATGAGCAGAAACAGGTGGCTGCAACTCCATCACAAAGATTTATCTATGTTGAGGACATTACATATATTGGGCACAACATAGGGATAATAATTGAATAAGCACAAGCTGGTCCAGTGTTAGGCTCTAGAGGGGCAACATAACAAATTAAGATGTTTGTCAATTTGCTATGATTCACAGCAATGGTTCTTACATTATTATTGAGGAACACAGAACGAAAGCAATTAGATGTTTAAGAGAAGTGAATTACTTAAAAAATGTAAATTCATATTAATTATGTTAAAGAAATGAAGATTAGACTTGCTTAACCTAACAAAGAACACTGATGGAAGTAAATATGTCTGTATGCTAAAATACCTTTGCTTCAGCTGTGCAAGAACCAATGATTGTTTCAGTGTGCCATAACCCACCACAATTTTTTTAAATTATAATTGTTCTTTCATAGCACGTTTAATACCAACAAGTGGTTTCTAAGTGTGGAATCAGGATCAAACCTGTGTTGCGCTACGTTGTCTTGCTTCCAAGACAAACACGTTGCTGCAGAGTCATTCCCTGTTTCTTCTCTGTGAAATACCTGTTTTCTTTACATTTGTATTAAATAATAAAATGATGTGGAAAATTCCATCTCTGAAAGGGAAACCTGATGATCCAATAACACTTTCATAAACTCCATGCCAAAAGCATAAAGTGTATCTGTGTCCTGCTGCATCAGTATCCTGAATTGCTTTGCCTGTTCTGCCGCTGGCACACAGCAGGTTCAGAGGTTGCAGCTGCCTACTTGACAACTGTGGTGACAGCCAACACTCTGCAGTGCAGGGGCTACATTAAAGATATGCACCCTTGTACAAAAACAATGATGATCATAAGTAACCCATGATGGTGGCAGGATAAACTCTAAAATAAAGCTATGCCTGTGTTAAGGCATTTTGCATGGCACTACATGTAAACATTGCAGCCATATTCAAGTTGATATCCTATATGTGTCAGTCCTGTGGGCCCAGTTAAGCTCTGAAAGGGTTATGTGTATTCATTCCAGACAAGGCCCCCGCTGTCCATTCTCCTTAGAGGATTGACTCTCTTTGTTCCGTTGTAAGGGCAGGTAACACCCTTTCACCAGAGACAGACACTCTATAGGATGCCAGCCTAGGAACAGGACTCAAAGGGCATACCCATTCACCAACGGCAAGGCCTCACCCCATGGTGCTGGATTTCTAAAGTGCCTTTGATTCTATTGAGAATGAAAGCTGGCAGGGTTAGTGTAGCCAGAGGTAGATCTGCACACGTTTTGGAAACTTATGCCATATTGTTTCTCTCTGTCTCTCTTTCTCATAACTGTTCCTTCCACTTCCTGTAGCAAAAAGCACTTTAGATGTGATGTCAGAAGGGCCAAGTCCTCTCATTTCAAGAGTAGGCATTGGACCCCTAAATTAGGCAAGCATTAGTCAAATCACCTGCAGGAATTTACCTTTAAAAGAATACGTCTCACACCACTCCTTGGAATCAGGGACCATTGGGGGTGAACCTGCTGCTGAGAAACAAGACCTGCCACTCTGCCAGCCAAAGCAGTATCCAAGACCTCACTGTGTTGAATAACCCCTGCTTTTGTGTGCCATCCTCTCCCATGTTTGGCAACCTGAGAACAAGGACCCATCTTGTGCCTAACTCACTTGACTAGGACCTTCTGGTGAAGCAAGACTTGACTCTCTGCCAGCTGCAGAGGTACCCAGGACCTCATTGTGTTACAGGAACCCTGCAGTTGTGTGCCAGCATCTCCTGTGTTTGGGAGCAGGAACAAATGGCTCATCTTGTCCATGGGCCTCTAGATTGGGAATCACAGTACCCTCAGAGCAAAGACAGACAGGATCCTAGTGCTTTTCACCATTGAACAACCATGTTTCAAGACCGTCTGTTGCTGCATTTTGCTCTCTCTCAATCTATGCACAATGCCACAAAGTCTGGTTTGGCACTGCTCTACCACCAAGAACTGCACAATGGTACTATTGACTGCTTAATGCCTCCTTGCCCGACCTTTGGACCTTTGAGACCTGCAGGTATTTCCGTCCCTTTTGCAACCTCAAGAAATATTTTTTTAACATTGTGGAATTTTGTTTGCCTTTTCTCCCCCTGCCTCATTACCAACAGTGCTGCATTGTTTCTATCTTTGCATATTTTGCATTATTTTTACAGGGTTTGGTTTTCTAGGTAGCTATTTTTGTCCATGGTGTGTTTGAATAAAGTATATATTTTTATAGAACCTTGTTTGGACATTCCAGAATTGTGGACTGTTATACTCTGCTGTTTGGGTTTCTACTGCACCACATTCACAACCCTCTGAAGAGGATAGCCTTCCCTCAGACCATGTTACTGCAAAGGGGAAAGGAGGTATATCTCGTAAATGTGCCTGCTTTACCTTTATGATTATGTTGGCTCTTGGTTTGTAAAAGTGTGAGGGCTGGTCTACCTCTGTAGGGGTGGGGTCAAGTTTGCTTTGGATATGGTTGTTCCCCTTTTGTACTGGCTTGGCAGGCAAAGAACAATGGTCTGAAGGGTTGCCCAGAGCAATGCGGAGGTTAGGATTAATTTGAAACCTTCCAGCCATCAGCGCTTTTGTTTTGCATAAGTCAATTTTTTACACATGCTCCTTTCTTTACCTCTATTTGCAGCAGTAGAATTACAATCAGATGATGTGTGGAGCGATGCATTGTTGAATCATACATTATTTCTTTACATTCTCTCTGCATCTAGGACCTTTCCTTCTTCCTGTCCTCCCATACTGTTGGACTTCCCATGCCCCTTGGATTTCTTCAGCAGCCCCCCCGCACTTCCCCCGACCTAGCTGACGTTTCACTATACTAATGTTGACTTGGGCAGCTCTCTGGCGTGTCACTTCCAGAACCCCTTCAGTACCCACTAGCCACGTCTGCCACAACTCAACCCGCCCCTCCAACTCTACCCTTGACCCCTCCCACACACTCCCCACACAAGCACAGAAATAAGGCAGCTTGGGCAGCTCACTGGCACGCAACCCTCAAAACCCCATCTTTACACCCCAGTGCATATGTTGCACAGCCCCTGGGCTACTGTCTCACTGCCATCCATCCCACCCCCTTCAACACCTAACTCACAATTCTCCTCCCTCAGTGCAGCACAAACCACTCTAGCCAACACAGCACCGTCAGAAAACCCTCCTACACTCTCACACATTCCTGTGCCCCTCAAGTACCCCACAAATTGCACAGCCCGTGCTCATTGCAGACGACCACCAATGCATTGTTCTCCCCTTCTACCTCTCAGTGCACCTGTGCTCCCACCGCCCTACACTCCCTGGCCTTACCCGCCCACCACCAACCCAGTCCTAACCCTTTTCACCTCCCCTCCAAAACAGCCTTCCCAGACCAATATCCCTCTAAACCTCACTCCTTCTGAACTTCCCACCATGCCCTCAGACATCCCAGTGCCTTCTCACGACGCCCAACCCGCCAACACCCCTGATGCCGAACATTCATCAGAATTCTCTCACACTATCCTGTGTACTCATCAACACCAGATCGGTCACCAAAAATAAACACAACATCTTTAAACCTCACAGCCACTGAAAACACAGACTTCCTATTCATCACGGAAACCTGGTTTACTGATGACTTGAGGACTGCTCCCTGCTCATACATAGGAGGCCCAGCAGAGCGGGGGGTCTAGCCATCCTCCACAAACAACACCTTTCAGTAATATCCACAGAGAATCTTCCTTGGAACATTAAATGCAAATCTATTCTTGCTAGGTTCCACTTAAGCCCTTCCATCACCCACAGCATTATTCTCCCATATAGGCTACCCGGTTATGACCAAAATTTTGCTCACTCTGTCTGTGACTCCCTCTCAAGCACACTGATCCAGCACCTCACACATGCTAGGAGACTTCAACATCTGTTTTAATGTTCCTGCCAACCTGGTGACCCACTCCCTAACTGAAAATCTCGAAGCTTTCAGCCTAACACAACTGATTTCCTACCCGACGCACACTGTAGGACATTCCCTTGATGCACTATTCTACACATCAGGTGTCTCCTGACTACCGCCTCACCCCCTCATCTGGACTCATCACCACACTATATCTTTCTCACTTCAACACCACTCCCCCTTCCCACCACTTCCAGCATACATCTCCTCAACCCCCACCCCCAGCCACCCACCCTCTCTGGAATAAAATCATCATTAACACACACCTGGTCAATTCCCTACTTCACACACTACCGATCTCTCTCGCAAGTAAGGACACCCCTCAATCGACCTCTTCAACCAATAGCTCTCCAAATCTATGACCACAATCACACCAACCTGTCTCCCCTCCCGATGATCAGCCCCATACCAAAGGTGGTACACCCCTTCCCTCAAAGCTCTCAAAACCCTCAAGCATAACCTAGAGCAAACCTGGAGGGCCAACCCTATCCCACACAACTTAAATGGTTCTCGTAAGACTGAACAATGCTTATTTGTAAAAAATCAAGTAAGCCAAAAAACAAAACCATGGAAACAGAATCTCCAACTCTAAAAGTCCATGCAGGAAACTCCACAAAATCCTGGAGGAATTCAATTACAATAGTTGCCTAGCCACCAACCCCTAACTCACAAGCTCTCTGTGATTAAGTTACCAAACACTTTCATAACGTTGCGCTTGAAAGACATCGTACCATCACCACAAAATTAGCTTGGATTCTGCCGTTCACATCCAGTCCCCTCTCAACCCCGGACGTTTCCTCACCTTCCCATTCAACGTTCTCTTCATACCGACCTCTTTCCCATGCTGATTCCTGCAACCTACTAGCACTTTGCTGACTCTCAGCCTCACCTGGAGATGTTTGCCCACCACCCTTTCTAAAAAAGATACTTACCTCCACCTGTGCTGGCAACGTAGCCTGCTCCATCATGTATAAATCCCTCTCATTTGGCACCTTCCCAGAGGATTTCCAAACCTCTCATGTCTAACCACTTCTCAAAATACCCCGCCTTGACCCACTCTCCTCATCAAGCTACTGCCCAATCACCAACACCTGCTACATTGCTCAACTAATTGGCAGTGTTGCATATAAGCAATGTTGTCCTCTTCACAGAAAGCATTAGACTCCTCGACCCAGCCCAATCAGGGTTCCAACCCCACTGTGGAACAGAATCCTCTCTGGTCTCTATCTGGGATGACCTAAAAGGAACTGCTGATTCAGAAGGGTGTGCTGCACTCTTCCTTCTGGATCTATCAACAGCCTTTGATACCATCAACCACACAATACTTAAGAACAGGAGCCTCACCCTAGGCATCAAATATTCTGTTCTTACTTAAATCACCTCTTTTATTTCCAATCGCTCACAAATCATTCTCCTCCCACCTTTCTCCTCCACCCCTCACCCCGTCACAAAAGGGGTATCACAAGGAGCCTCCCTTTTACCACTCCTCTCCAACCTCTAACTTTGCCCACTGCCAGCTCTCATCTGCTCTCACAACCTTACCTGCACAATTATGCAGACCACACCCAGAACATTTTCAAAATTGCCAAGAATCCAGCCTCCCACTTCCCGACCTCACTCCTTGCCTCTCGGATATCGACCTATGGATGATGCCAACCACCTAATCCGAACCCGGGCAAATCAGAAATCCTACTATGCCACAAAATGGCTTTGATTCCCCAACCTTTACAATGGCCAATAGCCCTGGGAGCCCCTCCTGCCGCCTCCACCTCTGTTAAATATCTTGGATGCACCATGAACGCAGACCTATCTTGCTCAAAACACATCAACTCCATAGCCAGAACCTGCCACTTCCACCTATGCATCCTAAGACTAATATTTCCCTACCTTTCCTATTCTTACAGAGTCTCTGCAAAACTGTACATTATCATCTCCCGTCTAGGCTATGCCAACTCCCTCTACCTCGGTATCCCGGCACGCCTGCTCAGGAAACTGCAACAAATCCAAAACTCAGCAGCCAGACTGCTCCTTGCCTTCCCACCCAGAGAACATATAAATAAAGTCCTAAAAACCTGGCTATTAGCTGCATTATCCTGAAACCCTCCCTAAACCTCCCAATTCCCAATTTCGAATAGAGGAACACTCACCACCAGGTGTTGCCGGCCATATTCGTGGCAGATGCGACCTTGCAGAACCTGACAGTGGTGGTCGTTATCACACCGGCCAGGACCACACTCAGCATCATACGCCAATCATGACTCCGGATTCCCACCACCAACTGAAATGCAGCCCTTATCACTACACCAGTCATGTACGAGAACACAGGAAAATCACACTCGAAGTGGTTGTGATACAATCACCACAATCGCAATCGGAAATATTGGGATGTGCTGTGGGAAATTATCTTGTGAGGAATTGTACCATGACCATGTCTCGAGCAAGAAGTCCAGTTGGGGGTTTCTCATGCACTACCTCAAGAAGGCAACCAAGAACTAGCCCTGGTATAGCAGTGTGGTTGAGCGCACATACTTTTTTGTGTTTGGTGTATGGAGAAGGCAGACACGGATTAAAATGACCCCTTCCCTTTCTCCCTCACTCCTCCACACATAGAGACACAATACAACATAGGCCTGCATAGCATCAGAGGCAAAGCTTTCACCATTTATTTTAAATGTGCTATGCCCTTTTTGTAAGAAGAACGATTGGGACGTCATTTTAGTTGTGGGCGTCTAACTGTCGGAATGACCTGAGGCCGGTCAGTTCAACATGCTCAGTAGAAAAGGACAGAAATTAGGCCAGGAGTTGAAACCAAGCACCAAGAAACTGTTGAGGGGGTAACATACTTTTCTGCAGTTTACCTGTGTAACGTCATATTAACAATTATTTATACCAGCAACAGTCACTAACAACGTTTTCTAACTGCACCAGTGCTTGTCCAGAAAGTGGTGCATTGTGTCCTCGTCGGACCTTAGTCTACTAACGAATGGAAAATGGCAGCAGGTGAGAGGAGGGATGAAAGAAAAGCAGTGGAGTAGCATTATCTTCTCTGAATAAATGCATTTAGTTCCAATTTGTTTTGGTACGGGAGTTTTATTGTTAAATGCATGTAAAGTAAGTTGTGATTTTTATACTGCTCCTAGGATTTATTCATTTTTACTATTGGTATTATTATTATGATCTTTAATATGTTTGTATCTGCTGTATGCATTTCCAAAATAAAGTTTTGTTGTTGATAACAAAATATTTTCCTGGCTTCATGTTTGCGTAATTGCTGCTAGGGGGGTATCACATAATGCCTTGGTTTAATAGTTAGGGATGTTTCTGCTTTGTGACCTGTGCATCATGTCATTCATGATCTACTAACCTTTCACTCTCTCTGTCTCTGATGGTATAGGTGAAGAGCTGCCCCCAGCCGTCAGTACAACCACTGCAAACAGGATATTGTATTGCCCATAAGGATCTCACATAGATTAAAGTGCAAAGTGCAATGTTTTTTTTTCCTGCAAAAGTGGCAGGGGATTTCCATTTGCTTTTGCTCAGCTTCTTCTTGGGATGTCTTTTGATGTTTAGCAGCATTTATTGACCTCATTAATAGTGTGTTTGTGACAGCCATGTCATTCATTCCTGTGGTAAAGTGTGGTTTCTTTGTAACATCTGTGAACATGGGTGATGTTCCACGCAAAGGCTAACCTGTATCCTTCATCAGATCTTCTACAAGGATGTCCAGTTTGGTGTTAATATTGCTTTCCTGCCTGATCTGGTCTAATAGTCCAGTGCCTACTGCTGATGTTTCCATGTCTGGTGACCTTATCTACGCCTGCATTGCTTGCCTGCACCTTCACTTAAAGTGGTCTCTGTTTGTTGCTATTAAATGATGAAGCTATGCTTGGAGGTTGCTCTTGATAGATATGCTTAGAAACTCGTAGGCATGTGTTTTACGATATTTTCACTGTTCTTGATTTGCTGAGGGCACACTTTCTAATTGCGCCACACAGTGTAATTTCTGCTAGTTGTGTCCACATAATTGTCATGTTCGCTAGTGCTTGAAACCTAGTCTGTGTGAAAGGGGCTGAACATGAATCAAAATGTCTGAATATTCCTCCATATGGTTGACAAATCAAGTTGAGTGTTTCAATCTACAATAGTATTATTAATAGGACGTGCAGGATTCGATTTCTTGGATCAGACAAGTTAGGCAACATCAGATGCAGGAGAATGCTAGGTCAGTTCAGGGAATAGACTGTAGATGAGGGCGAGGTAGACAAAATCAGATATAATCGATGGCCAGACATAAATGGAAGTAGGATTTAGGTGAGGGAAACTGAAATAACATGGGCCCTTTTTTGTCATTAATGCACCCTATAGTACCTCATAATGGCTTCCTTGCAAAGCATAAGCATCAGAGAGATGTCTTGTCAGTTTAAGGAGAACACCAGTTAATTGTGTGGAGCCAGAAGGATTAGATTATATTAATTGGCTTTAATGGGTGTGTCAACTTTTGGTTTGTTGCCAGACCAAACACTAGTTGCTTCCTAAGTTGCAAACAACAATTCTTTTATACTTGTGAGGCAAGAGGGTACATTTTGGATCTGTAACTGAGTGTTTCAGATGCTATAGGCCAAACCAAACGAACGTTGCAAAAAATGTAATGTGTTTCTTGTCTTGTCTGCATCCATGAGGTGATTATATTCAAATGACCATGTTGCATTTTATTTGCACTGGGAAGGATAACCCAGGGGCAACGTGCTCGTCTTGGAAGCAAGACAACGTGGAGTAACACACGTTTGATCCCCGAGTCCGTGCTTAGAAACCTCTGGGTATTAAGCATGCTATAAAAAACCAGTTACAATAACAAATACAAGTTGCAAATAGCATGTCAAAAATGATTAGTAGGCAAGAGAAAATTATATTGAGTATCTAAAATTGAGTGTGTTGCCTTTTAGTGATCATATACAATTCTAGCTTTAGAGAAAATGGCTTTTATGTCTTGGTAGCCAGGTCATTTTTATATTCAGTCGGTAACTTAGGCAATCTCCTTTCGTGGCCACAACAAATATTAGTTACGGAAAAAGGACTTATATTTCTTTTTAGAAAGGAGGAGATTATATCATTAGCTGTAAGTGATCAGAACACATTCTGGTCGTGGGGATATGGAGAACAAGGCTTAGAATTCTTTGTAGGAAAAGCGAGGTGAAGTGAGCAGATCCTCCAGTCGGACACTCTTGTGCACCTTGGAGTCAGATGTGTCGGATGTGTTGCAAGATGCTCTACAGTGCATTGGAACAGCAGAAGATGGACGTGCTTCAAAGATTTCAGGCCTCGTAAAGAATGACGTGGCATGAGGTGAAGTCAGGCGTCGCTGCGGTCAAAAACACTTGTGCACTTAGGAGGAGGAGTTATTTCTGCACACTCTGCAGTGCATTGGAACGATAGAAGTGGGAACTGCTTTAACGTCCCGAGGCAATGCTAAGTGCTGCATGAAGCGGGTTGAAGTGAGTGGTTTCTCCAGTCCGAGTGGTCCAAGTGGCTGGGAAGGAGCAGGGAAGGGTTCCCCTTCGAGGTCATCCAGCTGAGCTCTCTGGTCACTGGGCCTCATTAGGATCCTGGCGGAGTGGGTTTCCGCCAGCGGTAATCGCAGCGGACCCGTCCGCCGTACTACGAGTTCCCTTAGCGCCATGGAGGTTTTCTCCGCCTGGTTTTACCGGGCGGAGAAAACCATGGCGCTAAGGGACCTCGTTGTTAATTACGCCGCCGTACTTTACGGCGGCGTAATTAACTCCTTCCCCACTCCCATTATACCCTATGGGGCAAGAATGGGAATGGGGAAGGGTAAAATGGGGATTGGGGATTTACCGCTCCGCCAAGGTCGGCATGGGGTGGTAAATCCGCCAACCCCCATGGCGCTATCGGCGGCTTTCCGCCATGCTCCGCGGTGCATTTAGCACCGCGGATTCCGCCAGGGTCGTAATGAGGGCCACTGTGTGCAAGCTGTTAACTACTGGGCAGAACACATATGGAACTAAGCCGCCTGTCATACAAACGTAATCACGGACATGGGGTCTGAGCTTGGTAAGAAGCACTTAATGTATTTATTTATTTGTATATTTATTTATTTATGTATTTATATAGCGCACCTAACCCACAGGTATCTGGGTGCATTCTTAATATCAACGGTTACAGTACAGAATTAATTTACATTATTTCTCACTTTTCCAACATGTGCCTGTTTCATTCTTCCATGATATAAGTGCTTTACAAGGTGCAAAATATAATTCAAGAAGTAAGAACATTGGCACACAAAATACTAACAGGGCACGGGAGATCAATAAGCCTCATCAGTGAAGACAGCTACAGGAAAGGAGTGGATGTGTTCATTTACTATTATATTTACACGCCCCAGAGTTCTACGTGTCTAATGACTATTAGACATACAATGACTGACCTTTTTTGTGGCACTAGTGGTCACAAACCTAAACATGGATCCGCACACTCACGTTAGTGGGATAGCAACATAGATGGGTAAGAGGGTGTAGCCTGCATTAAAGAGAAGGCCCACGTCCTAAAACCGACTCCGATACTGACACATACTCTAAATAATGACAGTAAAAGGATAAATAGGCCAATGTTATTCTATTATCTGATTTTTTAGGTTAAAGCCTCTTGCCTCAGTTTGGCATTTGCGGCCGGCGGAAGGGATGCATTATCTGATCGGTCACACCTGCAAATATGTTTTTGGAAGAAGTTGTACAGTATACTAACATTACGATCAACGTCATACAATAAATAAAGAGATTCAGGGGAAGTCACTGAGACGTGGGGGAGTGAGCTCAGAAGAGTGTATAAAAGAGCATTCAGTGTGGTAAATATACCAAACATATTAAATACAACAAATGATAGCAAGGACGCTAGTAGTCTCCCAATATGTAGAATGAAAATGCCGGCCCGTGTAGCTCTGTGGGCCCTGTATCATGCATTAAAAATATTAGTGGTGTTATATGATTACATTCAACGGCTGTAAGTGACAGTTCCTTATTTTAGTGTCAATAACAAATCTAAGTTGCTTGTGTAGTTGTATGTTACAAATATATGTATTCCTTTGAGTATGGCTTTGCTGGAATTTGTTGGCTTTCAGTGGCCATACCAAACTCTAGTTGCAGAGAAAAAAAGTATTTCTCGATAGGCTGCCGGCAATTATATTCAGTGGTTCAACATGACTGTGCCGCCATTGTTTATTCATCAGACCAAATATTAGTTTCAGAGTAACTCTCATATTTCTTGGTCGGTAGGGGTAATTATATCAAGTGTCTGTAAGTGGCTGGATTGATTTTAGTGGCCAGTCTTTCCTCCCATGTTTGTTTCAAGTGCTTCGAAATTACCTACGAGAGGAGTCAAGCACTTTACAATAACCTAACACACATGTACGTAAGGATTTCTCAATCAATGAAAAAAGGCCACCATACTCAAATCATAAGCCACCTGGAATATATGAGAAGCATTTGGCTGCCAAATGAGACGTTTATTTTCCATGACAAAAGCAACAAACTGAACATACAGGAATCTCACAAATGATAAAAATATGATAGACAAGAAAAATAAAACAATTCTAGACATGTGTCTGGAAATATAAGCCACTTCACTCCTTGTAAATATGGGAAAATATGACAAAACTGTCGTCTTTGAATCCCTGACACGATTGGCAGATTAATTGAAAGAAAGAACAGAGCAAACACACTTTGCTAGGGGAGTTTGTGTGTGTGTGTCTGTATGCACGTGCACGTGTCCATGCGTGCTCTAAAAATGCTACTCGGCGTAAACCTGCATGAGATTGTGCCAGACCTTTCAATAAGCAAAAGGGAGAGAAAAACACAGCCAGTTAGACCGTAAAAGAGACATTATTAGGTTATCAAATGTTCCATATTGTTAAACAACTATATATATATATATTATAGGGCGGTGACAACTGCCTTATAGTTAAAGTGAGTCGGGCACCCATAGGAACCCCTCAAAATTCTATTGTTAATAACTTTTGATTCGAGTAATGGTTTTGGCCGAAATTTCGTAAGTGATTAAACACCCATGGGCCCAGCCCAGACTGCAAGGTTTTATAAAGATTTGTTAAAAAATAAAAACTTTATTAAGCATCATCATTTTTTTCTCAAAAAGTGCAGCCTACTTCCCATTCATTTCCCCATAAGCAAACAGGGTCAATGTTTGCGAAAGTGCATAGCCAAAACCACTGGACAAATTTGAACCAAGTCTTAAACAACTTGGGCACAAATCGTTGACTCGCGATACATGCATGGTTTCGAGTTATTCCCTAGAGTATTTTTTAAAATATTTGATGGAGACGGGGTGCCCCTTCCCAAAAATCGATAGAGATATCTCAGGGAATTACTTAAAACCAGGGATTTTTAGAAATGAAACGACCGCTATCATGTTTTTCTGTCAATTCGAGTGATAACCACCCTATAGCTACAGGAAAATAAAATTAGTTAAAAAGCTATTTTTTAGGTTAAAATAATTGTGGGAGGTGAGGAGACTATCTGGGAGTGGGGGGAGCTGGCACAGATAAGGGTGTCCAGGATAGTATTGTTTTTTTACGTACGTGTTTCCGGTATTTGCAACTATATCTGCAGATATGAGAAGACTACAGATAATCACGGGTTTGAGTAGTTTTGTGCCTGCGGCTATATATATATTGGGGTGTCAGTGTTTTATTTCTTTTTTAAAGTTATTTGTATAGGTATATTGATGTTGGGGATGAAAAATCATTGGTGATTGTCAAAGGCCATGGTAAGTGACACAGTAGGTATTTGGGAGTCTTTTTTTATGTTGGCTGTGTGTTTTCAGACTTTCGTACATGTGAGTATTTGGATAAAAACAGAAGAACATAGTTTAACAAAATGAATATAAAAAGGAGCAATCATACTCTAGTTTTAGATGCTCCATACACTGTATTTTAGCGTGTGTATTCTCAGTAATTTTGTGGCTGTGAAATGTTTGCCTACCCAATTTACTGTTATGCATTATACTCTGCTTTGTATATCTTCAGCGACTTTACTAAGTACATGAGTAGTGTTATACTGTATTGATCTTTTAAAGTAAATTATAGTGTAAAACTTGAAGTGAGCCCCCTCTTTCACTTAGAATTTGTAACCGTAGTTATAAAGTTATAATAAAAGTCAATGATCTGTAGCTGCGGGTATAATAAAAAAATGTTTGGATATAATTTTATTCTACTTGTGTATGCATACGCGATAAGTAGTAATTAAAAGGACTGTTTGGGGGTAAACTGAGTGTAGTATTTTATTATATGTGGATTACTGTTTTGAGGTTATGAAGGAACATTGCATTTCCTTTATCGGTTTTGTGTGCCCCATCATATCACATCTCGCACATTACTCAAATCATTGCCTCCACAGTGAATTTGGATGATATACTTTGGAAATACTTGGTGCCAACGCATTCCCCACAATACAAACCATTTTAATTGTAAAATCACTCAAACGTAGGTCCAAGTTCATATTTAGTTTCTTAAACAAAGTCAACAACCTAAATAGCCAAATACCTCTGGTCATCCACACAGTTTTAAAACAGCCATGATATCTGCAGTCTTTCTGATTCCAGGACAATGACTCATAGATTGTCCTACACGTGAATTGGCAGTGTGGGTCCTCCAAGGTGTTCCCTCAAAACCCTCCAAGGCCCCTGCAGGCAGCCCACACCATAGTGGACTACCCTGCACCCCTGGTCATGTCCCGCAGTCAGCCCATCCACCATGGGCATTGCCCCAAGTCAAGCCACATGTCAGCTTGCACTACTGATCACCAACGCATGACCTCCTGCACCCCCACCCCCAGCAGTGCAGGGCACCTGCCAGTAGGCCCCCACTCATGTCCCACTCATTTCCCCTTTCACTCCCACCCCCCAGCAGTGCAGGGCACCTGCCAGCAGGCCCCCACTCATGTCCCTTTGCACCCCCACCCCCCAGCAGTGCAGGGCACCTGCCAGCAGGCCCCCACTCATGATCCACTCATGTCCCCCTGCACCGCACCCCCCAGCAGTGCAGGACACATGCCAGCATGCCCCCACTCATGTCCCACTCATGTCCCCCTGCACCCCCACCCCCAGCAGTGCAGGGCACCTGCCAGCAGGCCCCCACTCATGTCCCCCTGCCCCCAGGTCATGACGATCCTCAATCATGGCCCTTATGGCCAGCCTCCCCAGCCCAAAGACCCAACCAAGTATTGCATCCACCCACATAGAAAAGGTAACTACACGATACAACCCCAATGGCGAGTATGTAAATGAACACATGTCCGTCACACACACACAGTGGGTGCAAGTGAATGTGAAAACCCATATCATGACATGCATTAAACCAATGAGATAATACCACACATCGAAGTATGAAGAAAAAATGTATTAAACACAACATGAATGTAATCTAAATCCAACACACAACAATGGGAATAATAAAAGAATAGCTGCATGTCCGTAAAAGAATAAAAAACAAGAAATCATAATCCAAAGAAATCCAAAAGAAATGGTGTCCAAAGTCACAGTAAAACAAAGCAAATCCAAGGGAAAAAAGAAAGTGAAAACCATTGCTCCATGGTGAAAAAAAAAAGAGAACAATCCAATGGTGAACTATGTACAGTTGAACAATCCAGAGTCCATGAGCCCAACTGATGAAATGAAACCTATCAAAAATACTACCTAATAAAAAACTATATACAAAAATGTGGTGCATTGTCCAAACGCAACCAAAATAAAGAAAAAACAAAAGGAAACCTAACACTATCTAACTATATACAATGGCGGCAGGCAAGTCCAGCGGCTCACTCTGTGGTGTCCCGGGCCAGGGCATCATCGAACCCCATGTCTATTTGCTGGAGGCGGGCCTTTGTCCTGGCCCCGAGGTCTCGCAGGGAGGCACTCATGGCCTGTTCCAACTCCCTGCGAGTTGCCTCGAGGCACTCTGCCCGCCTCAAAGCCCGACGCATGGAGAACTCCGCCCTGACCACGGTGAGCCACGCCTCTTCCGCCCGCCGCCGCTCCACCCCTATCTGCTGGCACAACCGGTGCCACACCAAAGACACACCCATTCCTGGGTCCTCCTGCCCTCTGGCCGATGCCTGTCCCTCCGATGTTGATGGCCCGAGCCATCATTGCTCCCACCTAGAGCCTGCTCCTGCTGCTGCTGTCCATGTGCCGTGTCTGATGGTGCCTGCACATCCTCCATCAGCTGGTCTCCAGTTGTGGTGTCCACCCCTGCTGGGCCACTGACTCCCGACTGTGGCAGGGATGTGAGCTCCACCAAGCTAGCTGTGTTGGTCGGGCCAGGTCCTGGTGGAATCTGGGCTAGAAGACGGTGTGGAGAAAGACTGGCGCATAGTCTCCACAGAGGAGGAGAGGTCCGCCAGAGTGCGCGACACATGTAGGAACCCACCAACCAGGACGGAGCCCATATGTTCGTGGGACCCCTCGTCCACAGGTAGTGGAGAGGCCGATGACATGGCACTCTCCCCTACCTGCAGACGGGTCTGGGACGGGGTCTCCCTGCTGGTGCATGGTGGTACAGTCAAAGGGTCAGGGACAGCGACATGCACAGGCCCCTCCGCAGTGACCTGTGCTGCCTCCTGACCCTGGCCCTGGACTGCACCACTTACACCAGTGGTACTACTCCCACCAGGCCCCATGTGCGGCTCTGTAGCGGGCTACTCCTCCTCTCTGGAGACCACCAACCTGGATGTCTCCACACCGTTTTCTGCCATTGGAATCCCCTGTGGGGACTCACCCGGCCCTTCCGCCACAGCCGTTGTGGCAGACGCAGCACCAGCCCCCTCGCTCCCGGAAGATGGTAATTCCTGGGAGGGTGGCTGGGCCTTGCATCACCGCCCTGTGGAGGCATCCCGCCGCTTGGCTCCACAGCATCGTCTCCGCCCTCTTCTTCACATGATGCTGCGTAGAGGGAGACATAGAACACAAGCATCAGGGTACAGTACAAAATACCCTAGACAGGAAGCAATAACATATGAGTGGCACTGTCAAATGTCACTTCCATCCAGTCATTCCACAACACATGGGTGAATGCAAACAACACACATGCAGAAACAGTCCTGGCGCCTGCAATCAACATCAACATCCATGTAGAAGGGCCCCTGTAAACCAAGATGTTGCCTTCAAAGTCACATGCATCCATGGCATTTCAAAGTCACACACACACACATGTGCACCATACATGTACATGACATCAGCACCCATTCCTCACCCCCCTTCATGTCCAGGAACAGAGACAGCCATGCTTTCATGTGTGCATTCCACATAGAGCTCCCCATGTTGCATTAAAACACATGCACCAACCATGTGGTTCACACATAACTGGTCTCACATGCATGACCATGATGTCCCTGCACCGACACATCCATACATGGCCTATGTCACACATACAGGCAAGCATCAGACTACCAGCACACTGCAACATGCCCTGCCTCATACAGCAATGCTTGGCCACTTACTGCTCAACTCCAGATGGGTCTGCCTCCGAAGGATCTGGGCGTGGAGCGATGGGCCTACGTGTTCCAGGACCCTCATCTGGATGTTACTCATGCGTGCCCGGCCCCCCCTCCTTGAGGCGCCGGGCCTTGTGGAGGGTCCTGGACCTGAAGTCCTCCCAGCGCTTCTTGACGTGATTGATGTCGCGGGTTGCTACCCCCTCCGCGTTCATGGCAACCACTATGTCTTCCCAGATCCTCTCCCGTCCTTCCTTGTTGGTGCGTGATGTTCCGAAGAGGGCATCATAATGCCCCAGGACATGCTCCACCAGGACACCAACTTCGGTGGCAGTGAAGCTGGTGGCCCTCTGCCTCTCTGGCTGGGGGTTGCCAGTGGTGCCAGATGGAGATGTGCCCGACATGGCAACCCCAGAGGCAGGAGTAGGTGGGCAACTGGGTCCTGTGGCAGGGCTGTGGAGCGATGGTATCCCAGTCGGGAGTCTTCTATCCCAGCAGGGGTGGACACAGCAACTGGACCCCTGCAGATGGCTGATGTGCAGGCACCAAATAGCAGGGCATGTGGGCAGCAGACAGTCAGGCAGCAGCAGATGGCAGGTGGGAGCGTGCTCGGGGCTCTGGGGGGC